>NC_136734.1:28815000-31560000 GCF_936440315.1 Barbus barbus | reverse complement strand
ACACACACCGTGAACACACACCCGGAGCAGTGGGCAGCCATTTATGCAGTTGGGGGTTCGGTGCCTTGCTCTGAGCCTGAGACTCGAACTCGCAACCTTTAGGTTACAAGTACGACTGTCTAATCATTAGGCCACGACTTCCTCATCAAATGTCTGGCTCTGTGAGACACCATAAAAAGACTCTTGAAGAAACTCTTGTTTATCCTAAACTGTAGGAACTCAGTTATATGCAGTTCAGACGAACTCCGCTAACATAAAAACCAACATTTGAATTCCTCAGTGACACAGCGAAGCCAATGATTCTCAAAATGTAGGTGAGATAAATAACTGGACTTTGGATATTAAATATTTGTCTAATAACTGAAAAATAAGACTGATCTTTACCGCTGAGGATCTCGTTGTTGTTGCCCCAAAAGTCCGCAGCTTTGGACGGTCTGCTGTAGAATTCATCTCTGTTAGCAGCCAAAATAAGCCTGGAGGAAAAAAAAAAGATGAAGATGGCATCACACAATCTATACAATCATACTGATAACAATTTCTATAATAGCATACAATACAATCACAATAACAGACCACCTTTAGGATCACCCTTATAGTCTCATAAATAAAAAAAACTGCAATTCTGTGCTGTGGGTAAATGACTTGGTGTTAACCAATAAAGGGCTAATTTTCAATTGGACTTCCTGTGGGAGGGGGAGAGATGAAGGCTGGCACTGTTGAATGGGCTCATAGGTCACATGTGCACCTAAATGTGTTTATCTCAGGCTTATCCCAGGAGAGCAATGAATGCTTTGCCAGCTCCACACCTAAGGCCCAGTGAAGGCTCAGCTGTGATGCTGAAAGCTGCTGTGTGTGGCTTTATGGTCTCTGCTCAGGCCTGATGCTCTGTAGATGCCGATCTACCATTAAAATCCAGTGTAATGGAATATTCATTTATATCTTTTCATGTTGAACTAATGGTGCATGGTGCATGGCCGAGTCGTACCACTGCATGCTACGACGCGGCACGGCTCAGAACGGCACGAAACAGCTCAGTTGGGCTCGGTTTGTGTTTCCACTGCAGTTTAGTACCGCTTTAGAGTGGGTGGGATTATTCACGTGTCGTTATAGTTGCACTGCCTCTACTGCCATGACTCCTGAAAAACGTTTTAATTCTGCATCGCTCCATCACGCGCTCGCTGGATCCGCTCCTTGGCTATCAACGAGAGGAACATCTGTACTTCCTCAACAGACAACGAAACAGCCATTTTTTGGTTGTTTAAAAAGGTGCACTCATTCAAAAGTTGCGTTCGATCCTTCGCTGGCTGTGCTGATGTAAATCTAGCGGGTCTGTTGTGTCTCGTGCTGAAAGTTCAATAACGCAGGCAGTGACGATTTTCTCCGGCCAATCAGTGATCAGCAGAGTTTAAACGTCATGTTTTGGTAACGGTACGGCTCGCTTGGAACCTCGGCCGAGGTGGTACTAAAAAACGTTCCAGGTACCAGGTACTGTTCCCAGTGGAAAACCCGCCAAAAGTGAGCTGCACTGAACCGTGCCGTGCCGTACTATGCAGTGGAAAAGCGCCATAAGTAATTTGTGGTTTATGTCAGGCAGCTGGGAAATGTCAACCATACATTCTGCAAGGTTACTTTTTTAAAACAAACTTTAAACGAATTTAAGAATTATAAATCCATAGGAAAGTGTAGTGCTCGATCCATACGGATATCAAAATTGATGACTGGTGTCAATATTTTAGAGATCAGGGTGGCCGATAGATGTGATAAGACAATATTTAAATTTAAAGATAGTACATAATGTGTTTTATAAATGAAGTATGAACAGTAAATTAAAATTTATATTTATTTTACATAATATTTGCTAAATTAGAAATAAACAATTTTAATTTAAATCAGTTGCTCAAAATAAACAGGATTACACAAATAAGACATACTGTAGCTACCAACTGGATTATCAAATGGAGGGCAAAGTTACTGGTGCAGGGTTATTTTCAATAATATTAATGTATTAAAATGATATCAAGATTCTTTTTTTTTTTTTTAAATGGCACTGCTATCATCAATACTGCTACACTGCAACATTACTTCTGCAGCTATAATGTAACTCCATAAATTCACTTTAAATGTAATGTAACTCCATAAATTCACAAACTTTTAAATAAAAACGATGACAAAACATTCTCTTGGTGATAAAATGACAATGAGCACATTACAGTTACCACACGTTTAGGTTTGCAAGGCATAAAAATGGCCAAAACTCTCTCAACACTGGCTCCGGGCCAGTGGGCCATCCTTAAAAGTTTCATCAAACTCTAGATAGAGCTGACTGTCAACTTATGCACCTTGGTGGGTCATTAATGTAAACATAGTTGGATGTAAATGTAAACTGTCAGGACAAAGAAATACGCAAGTCAAAATTTCTGTGCTTTAAGCCTTGAAGTCAACATGCAGCTCATTTTTCAGGGGCACAGTTTTATCATTCTGCCTTCCTGGCCATGCTTATAGAAAAGGCAAAACTTGCACTAACTGCTTAGCAATAGCATGGAGAGTCAAATGTCCACTGTATTTCCAGCCTGTGGAACCTGACAGGATGACAGAGAAGAAAATCAGAGAGACAAAGAATGATGAAATATCCTGGAGGCTTCGCAGATTGATCTGCCATGGTTGATGCACCCCAGGAATGTGTGCTCTGTACTGGAGACAGCTTGCAAAGCAGAAAAGCTCCTCTCCATCTGAAAACAACTAACTGGCTTGACAATGTCAATTATGCCAGACCTTGGGCAAGGTTATCACCCTCTTTGTCAGGCTAAATGGAAAGATATTCTTTCTCACTGAAACAGAAAAATGGCAAAAAGACGACTGGACACAGCAAGACCTGAAAAGAAGTCAAGGGCAGATGAAGAGGCAGTTATGGGAGAGCAGAAGGGAGTCCCTGAGTGATGCAGACAGACAACAACTCTTTATGTGATAGATAGAAAGATAAGGAAAGTGAAAATTATTGTTGTGCTGGATATTCAAATCAATTCCTTCTGGATACTCCCACTCTGTATTTTATTTTTAAATAAACTAATATTAAACGTGTGGTCAGTAAGATCTTTTACATGATCTTGAAAGAATTATTGTCTATACTGCTCATCAAGGCAGTATTTATTTGATCGCAAATTCAGTAAAACAGTAATACTATGAAATAATATTACAATTTAAATAACTTATATTTTTATATATTGTAAAAATGTAATTCACATTATATTAATATAATTAAGTTGAATATTTGTGTCACATGATTTATTTATTATCAATGCTTAATATTGTGGAAACCATAATACATTTTAGATGATTTTTAATGAACAGAAAAATTACAAATCTTTGGAACAATGTAAAAAGTATAAATGCAAGTTTTCTGACACCAACCTTTTGACATTTAAGGTATGCGTCACATTATGGAAGTAAAATGGGATAAAAACAGTAATTCATGCTGACTTTAAGATGACAGGCAATTTAAAGGAAATGGCTCAACTCGCCTTTAAAGGTTTCTTTGAATTTAGATACTTCAGAAATAGACTTAAATGCCATGCATACTTCTGTATGTTCCATTTCAAAGTAATCTTTGACTCCCATAATAACAGGAATTTCACCACAAACTCACACACTTTTACTTTCTTAATACACACACAAGTTCAGTGTCTGTTCCATATCTTATGTTCGTGTTAGTATCATGGTAGCAAAGCATCATGATGATCATACCACTGAACAATTGTCATATTTTTAACATCCACGTCTTCAAGGAAAGAGAAATGAGCACCATGGCAATGCTAAGATACACTATAAGGACAAAAGTGTTGGGACATCCCCTTCTTTAGAACAGAAAAGGGCACTAACAAAACTGTGGCAACAAAGATGGAAACAATTCATGTATTTAAAAATTGTATTTCCATTTCTGTTGCATCAGTTTTGGACATTTCTAAAATGACAGTACCCTTATGTACAAGTCATTGGTGTTCGGTGATGGGTTTTTGGCTCAAGGTCTGCATTTAAAGTCACACCAGAGGTGTTCAGCTGGGATTAGGACTTGGTTTTCTGCAGACCAGTCAAGTTCTTCCACACTGACTGAATCAATCATGTCTTTTTGAACCTTGCCTTATACACAGAGGCACTGTCATGTTAGAATAGAAAAGGGTCCTGTCCAAACTGTTGCTATAAAATTAGAAGCACACAATTACCTAGAATATCATTATATGCTTAAACATTAAGATTTGTACTCATAGAAATTACTAAAGTAGTCAAACATGTTCATTAGAAGGGGGTGACCCAATACTTTTGGCAATATAGTGTACGTTAAGAGCAGGAGTTTTAGATATGAATATCAGCTCTAGGTTATATTGTGTCTCAAACAGCTGTACACTAGCAGAAACTATATAAATAAAGTCTGCTCAAGCACCCCACTGGGTGTACATACCCCTCTTTGGGAACCACTGGTCTAGGTGGATCCAAGCAAATTGCAATGTTGTTAAATTACAGGATGCAATATAAACAGAAATGCACTCTGTATTCTGTAATATTATTAACACATTTACCTGATTATAGTACTTAATTATATTACGTTTTGGTGCCGTTTTGTAAACAAGTTGATGCTACCCTAAATCAGAGGAACCGACGCACCACAAGACAACCTTTAAGACTCAGTGTCATTGATTAGATTTTACATCCTGGGTTGAGTCATCTGTGACTGAACCACTGTGATTGATTCAATATTAGATAATCAAATTACAGCTTGCTGGAAATAATCCTGATTAGCGTAGCGTGTTACAATCTGACAGTATTAACAAAGGTAAACTCTCTGCAGTGAAGGGGAAAGAAGACAGAGAACACTAGCACACGCAAATTGATTACATACACACGATTCACAGCTCACCAGGCAACAGCTATTGACAAAAAAATAAATAAAATACTGACTTGGCTCTCTCAGCTCTTTAGAGATATTTGGCAAATCCTGACCTAGAGGCATATCCTATAGGGACTAAGAGTTTAAAATTGTGGTAGAGGTCACTTGGGCCTAGTTTGTCAGCTTGGTACTCTACAACACTACTGTACTGCTGCACAGTCATTGCTTTTATGGCCTTTTACAGTAAGTGCACACCACAGTTTAAACTAAATTATAGGTTATCCTAAATGAAATTATGAAATGAAGCCACCTGGGATTTAATGTGATATTAATGTAAATAAAATAAAACAAAAAACACCACTGTTCAAAAGTTTGTAGTCAGTAAGATTTTACTTTTATCTAGCAAGGATTTATTAAATTTATTTAAAAAAAATGACAGTAAAAAAAACTCTTACAAAAGATCTGTTTCAAAAAAAATTAACTTTCTATTTATCAAAGAATTCTTAAAAAAAAAAAAAAAAAAAAAAAAAAAAAAAAAAAATCAGTTTATCAGCAAAACTATTTTCTACACTGATAATGAGAAATGTTTTTTGATCACCAAATCAGCATATTAGAATGATTTCTGGAGGAACATGTGACACTGAAGACTGGAGCAACGACTGCTGAAAATCAGCTTTGTCATTACAAGAATAATAAAAAATTTTGAATATTTAAAAATAGGAAACAGTACGTTTTAAAATGTAATATTATTCGTTTTACTGTATTTTTAGTAAATGCAGCTTTAAACAACTTTTAAGAAATTAGAATTATTTCAAACTTTTTACCAGTAGTGTATATGTATGTTTGCACTTCAGGAACTCGAGCTGCGTCGAGACGCTTTGGGAACGCTTCCAGCGTGACCGCGCTCTGAATCACATGTGTAATCGGTCCAATGGAAGGGCGAGAAGTCACGGGGGGGTGGCATAATCGACCAGCAATCATAAAAGCAAGTGCGGTGGAACCGGCGTCAGCTTTTTGTCATTCAGCAACCGCTACTCTGTGTGCGTGTCTGTCAATCTGTGTTGGGAGTCTTATGTTGTTTGTCTCTACACAATCACTTGAAATAAGCTCCACAATGTCTTAAAGTGCAGAGGAAACTAGCACTTGGGCGAGAGCAGATTGCATTACAGGCTGCGTGTTCCTCCCTGCAAACACTACATAACTACTTGGGATACACACAGTCCGTGTGAGGTCTGCTTGAGAGTAGAGCACGCAGAGTCAGCTCTCGAGGGATCTGACTGCCCGCTTTGTGAGCGTTTGTCACTGCATATGCTTGCTTGCTCTCAGAGGGCTCTCTTTGAGGAGGGAGCTTACACCAGCGTTCCTCGCGGTGCCGGCCCTGCTTTCGCCGGAAAAAAAAAAAAAAAATCGGCAGAGCGGTAGCTGCGCTCGTGGGAATCACAGTTGGATCAGGTGGAGGGAATGAAGACGGGCAAGCCCCCATCTTCTTCCTTTCCCATCAGATCCAGCGTCCACTCTCTGGGATCAGAAGCCCGCGCCATGGTTTCTTCCCCCCAGAGAGAGGGGTCTACGCTCTGCTTGTCTTCCTCCAAGGAGGTGGACGTGAAGGACGTCGATGAGCGCTGTAAAGCTGCATTGTTTGCACAAGTATATTATGAATGACGATATCATTATAGCAGCGTTCCTGCATTGAAACGGAGTTTGCGCTGTCAGCTCTAGAACAAAGGCACAGCAGAATAAACTTCCGACATTGATGTCACTTCCGGTGTGAGAACGCTGGCGTGTTTGTGCTGCCGCTTTAGGCTGGTATCTGTCTGTTTGTTTATTTGTTGATACGTCTTTGGATATTCTTCTGCTGGACTCAACTGATCTGGATTACTTGGATTATTTTTTTTTTGGACTATTTTCTTCACTCAATTATACTTGGATGACTGACCTGGCCTTTTTCTTGATCCTTTCACACTGTTCGGCTGCGAGCCCTCTCCATTCCTTCCAAATCCTCCTCGACATCTGATACAGTGAGTCGCCACTCTCTTTATCATTTTGTGTTGTCAATCCTCGGTATGGTTGGGTAGCCTTCCCTTCTGTGGATTGTGTGGATTCGATACGGTTCTGGCTAACGTAGTTAAATCGATAAGTCGTGTGGGCTTCATTGGCTTTTGGTCATGTCGACGTGTAACCATTTGCAGGTTTTGTTTTTCGGCCTTTTTGCGCTGTTTTTGGCTGATGTTAACAAAGGGACTTCTCCCGAGATGGTGATGAGATCAACTTAGAATCTTAAAAGGATCTATCCGCTTGGCTTCAGACACTTATAAATGGTGTGAACAAGTTGGAATTTTATGCCGACCCCGCTACATACACCGTTCACAGAAGAAACTTCGGACTTATCACTGCTCGTCTTCAAATAGTATTCCGGTTATCTGTACTAACACCTGTGCTTCTAGGAAAACACAACAGGAAAATTGTGTAATCAACTCTGGAATTCTGAGACCATTACGCGTTGATCCCGTTCTTGGGAACTGCAATGTTGCATCTTCAGATATGCGATGTGTGCTATTGAACAGTCGCTCTTTAACAGATAAGGCATCAGTGCTAAATGACATTATCATTGACGCAAACCTGGACATCCTACTTTTGACGGAAACCTGGCAGGTGCCTAATGACTTTTTTCATCTAAATCTCTTAACACAATCTGTGTACATCTATTTATTTCAATCTTGTCTCCATCATAGAGGTGGAGGGTTGGCTGTAGTTTGTTGTGAGAGTATCAACATATCTAAGATCGAGTTCCATGACGTTGCATCTTTTGAATATCTTGCATTGAAAACGACTGGCAAAACAGCAATGGCTGTAATCTTAATTTATCGACCTCCAAAACGTTCACTTATACTTGTCTGTGCTAGTTATTCATCTGTACTTCTGTGATTTTAATATACATGAAAACACTGTAATGCAAGGAATTTATGTCTGTTCTGGACTGTTTCAGTCTAACTCAACATGTAACTTTTGCTACTCACTCCAGGGGTCATATATTGGATGTTATATGTACATCTGGTTTAAATAATATTCTTGTTAGTAGAACTGATTTTGCTTTTTCAGATCACAAACTACTAAACTTCAGTTTTAGTTTTAGAATTTCTACATCACCTGTGAAAAAAGTGCTCACTTATCGTAAAATCTGTTCTGTGGATCCATCTGCTTTTTCTGATTCAATAAGGGTTTCTACCTTGTCTGATTGTTTATTATCCAACTGTCCATCAGAAATATGCAGCATCTATAATAATACCATTTCCCACATACTTGAGAAACATGCTCCTGTTAAAACTAGATTGGTTCCATCTACACACGTTTCACCCTGGTTCACTCCTGCACTTCGAGCAATGAAAGCTATGGGACGATGCTTGGAAAGACTGTATAGGAAAACTGGACTCAGTGTGCACTCTTCGGCTTTGAAAGAACATTTGCTCAATTACCATACAGCCCTCAATGCTGCAAGATCCTCATATGTCTCTTCTACTATTAAGAATTCCATGTGCAGGCCCAAATCTCTGTTTGCTATGGTAAACAAACTCACTAATCCTCCACAACATGTTATGTTTGGCTCTGAGGAGCTTGTGAATAACTTCTCATTACTTTTCAGACAAAGCGAAGTCAATCATTGAATCCATTTCCAAAGACACCCCTCATACAACTGACTCAAATGATCATTTGATGTCAGCTGACGCGGCTCACCCAACATACTCTCTTTCAGCCTTTACTTTCACTACTTCTGCTGCCACAAGAGATCTATAATTGTGAAGTCAAATTCTACATCCTGCCAGATTGATCCTACATCTACTGTTTTGCTTAAGATCATGAGGTTGAACCTTTCATAACACATATGATTAACTGTAGTTTAGCATCTGCCATTGTTCCAGCAGAAATAAAAATGGCTGCGGTGACTCCCATACTTAAAAAAACGGTTCTTGAACATTTAGACATGAACAATTATAGGCCAATCTCAAATTTACCATTCGTAAGTAAAATTCTTAAAAAAGTTGAGGCTTCACAATTAAGATTTAAATGCTAATGGACTTTTTTAACCTTTTCAGTCAGGATTTCGTTAATCATATAGCACTGAAACTGCTCTTCTTGTGTGGTTAATGACATTCTTCTGTCCATGGACTCTGGGTTAATAAACATCTTGATTCTTCTCGATCTAAGCACAGCATTTGACACAGTCTGCCATGAAATACTCATATCTCTGATATCGGTATCACCGGCTCAGCTTTTTCCTTGGCTCATTAGCGATAGAAAATATTATATCACCATACAAGGGTATAAATCTGCCACTGCTCCAGTTTCACAGGGTGTTCCTCAAGGTTCAGTTCTTGGACCACTTCTGTTTATCATTTACATATATCCACTTGGTGACATCATAAGCAAGCATGGACTAAAATTTCATTGCTATGCTGTTGACATTCAAATTTACCTATCCACCAGCTCTGATAGGTTATCACTGCCGGACTCACTAACTGCATGCATCAGGGATATCAAGCATTGGTTGTCCTTGAATTACCTTAAGATAAATAATAACAAAACTGAAATTTTGATGATTGGCTCTGCTACCTCAGTCAAAAGGATGGACCCGTCCTTTGAAATTGACGGGGTTCATGTTAAGCCTTCTTCATCGGTCCGTAATCTTGGTGTCTTATTTGATTCATCTCTATCTTTTGCCTCTCACATTTCTTCTGTTGTTAAAACCTCTTTTTTCCATCTTCGTAATATTGCACGTCTTCGATCTTCTCTGACTCTAGCTGATGCTGAAATCTTAATTCATGCATTAATCACATCACGTCTGGATTATTGTAATGCTCTATTTCTTGGTCTGCCTAAAAAACTTATTGTAAGGTTACAGTAGATTCAAGATTTTTATTTGTCACAAACACAATTATACAGAGTATAACCAGCAGTGAAATGTAAGTCAGGTCCACTCCAAGGACAGTGCAATTATATAGAATACAATAAACACAGAATGTACAAGAAAAAGAAAAGTAGAAAAAAGAAAAGTAGAAAAAATATAAATATAAATGTGCAGGTCAGTATGTTTGTTGACTTAAATAGTAATATAAGAAGGAATGTGCAAAAAGTTGTACAGGGTATTTACATAGCAGCAATACGAGGTAGAAAAAAAAATTATGAATAACTTATTGATATAGTGATATTTACATGGAGTCGTGAGATGTTATGACACAGAGTTAGAGTTAAGAAGCCTGATGGCCTAGGATAAGAAGCTCTTCCTATGTCTCTCAGTTTTTGCCATCAGGCTACGGAAGCGCTTACCAGATGGTAGCAGAGTGAATAGACGGTTACCAGGGTGATTTGAGTCCTTGATGATTTTGACAGCTCTACTTTTGCAGTGTTTGAGGTAGATGTCCTGCATAGAGGGTAGAGCAGACGCTGAGATGTGCTCAGCTAAGCGCACAACTCTCTGTAGTGCTTTGCAGTCCTGATTGGAGCCATTTCCATACCACACTGAGATGCACTGAGTCAATACACTTTCTATGGTCCCTGAATAGAAAGTTTTCAGGATAGCTGGTGAGACCCTGAATTTCCTCAGCTGTCGCAGATGGTACAGTCTTTGCCTGGCTATCTTAACCTGTGTTTGGATGTGTGTAGTCCAAGTCAGGTTCTCGGAGATGTTTACACCGAGGTACTTGAAGCTACTCACCCTCTCCACAGGGGTCCCACTGATCATAAGAGGAGTGTAGGGCCGCTGCTGTCTCTTCCTAAAGTCCATGATCAGCTCTTTAGTTTCTCTCACATTCAGAGAGAGACAGTTTTCCTGGCACCATGATGTGAGTCTCTCTACCTCATCCAAGTAAGCGGTCTCATCATTGTTGGAAATGAGGCCCAGAACCACAGTATCATCAGCGAATTTGATAATAGATGTGGAGCTGTGAGAGGACACGCAGTCATTCGTGTAGAGAGAGTAGAGCAGGGGACTCAGGACACAGCCCTGTGAGGCCCGTGACGTCTCGCCCTTCCATTGGACAGATTACACATGTGATTCAGAGCGCGGTCACGCTGGAGGCGTTCCCAAAGCGTCTCGTTCCCTTCGGGGAAACATGGTTACATACGTAACCTGAGACAATTTGTTAATTTGCATATTATTAGATTGTTTTTTAAACGCAAGAAGACTGGATTTATAAGAAATGCATTATATTAAGATATAGGCCTATTATTACATAAAATTTACCACTATTTATGAAAAATTATTAAAATCTTGTGATAAAAAACCATGTCTTATCAGCAGCCCAATAAAAGCTGTTTTATTACACATGGAACAGGTCGCCTCAAGGGTACCAACATATTGAGATCACATGAGTGTGTGCGACGAACAACCGTATAAGTCCAAAAAAACAAAAAATGAGATAACCATGTGACATTAATTGTATGTGTGAACTTTGTATACAGAAACAGTTTGGGGATATTTTCGCGCGACCAAGAGTCCGCATTTTAAACGTTAAAATAGCGTCACGCGGAAAAAACGTTTATGTCCACAAAGAAGAATGGAGATGCCGCTTGCTGTCATGTCCGCTTCGGACATTAAAAGGCAAAACCTCGGCAAAAAAAAGAGAGCCGACATGACCAAATGGAAGGACAGAGTAAGGAAGGCTTTGAGGGATGCTGGAAAACCATATTTGACTCGAAGAGGAGAACAAAAACCAGGGAAAAATCCACCAAAAGAGGTGAGTGGAAGAACCGTATATGTGATGTGATCTCTCTCTCTCTCTTTGAACGCGCTAAGGAGCGCTAAACACCACATAAACAGTTAACCTATCAAAATAAACCACATACCATATATAATAAAGCTGTATTCATTCATATTTCCCGCCAGTCCTGTGTAAAGTACGGCAAGCAGAGTTTATTTGTTTATATATTTATTTATATCGTAAGATGGCGGAACGCGAGAACAGTTTAAAGTAGTATATACACAGGTGCGCTGCGCCAGCTTTTCTAAATAAACGACAAGGTGCACTATTGGAGCTATCTAAACATTCAAGAAGTGATCAAAGTTCAGAGACTATGCCCATCATGATAAACAACGGAAAACTGTCCTCTTATTTATTTATATATTGTTTTTTGTTAATAATTCATTGTTATTGCCTGTACTGTAAGAAGGTCTATGTATTGTACATTGTTCATACTGTATTTTCTGTTTTTAAAATAATAAACTTGAAAGAAATGCTTAATATTAACCTGCAGTTTCTGTTACTGTATTAAAACTAAGATAAAGGAATCAGATCTTTTGTGGTTTAAAGTGATATGATGAACTGGAGTTATACTGTTATTCCACATTTCAGAAATATAAAATCACAATAACTTTTGATTTTTAATACTGACACTGAAAAATGTTATCTCCTTAGAATTGAGAAGCTTTTGTTGTCTATTTTCAAGTAAAATAAAAATATATAATATAATGTTCACAATACAAATGAAAAAAATCTTATTACTCAAAATTTGAAAATATGGACTTGTATGGTTCTTCGTCTCAAGGCTTCACATGACCAGCTGAATAATACCCCCTCTTTTCCTGGACACTTCTGTCAGTGGAATAAATTAATCATGGCTCACTATGAGCATTTATACAATGTCATCGGTAACTGAAAACGCTTGCTTTTCCATGATTCATCCAATGAACAATGTCAAAACAAGTCAAATACGGCCACATTAGCCAGGGCTATAATAAATGAGTGCACCTTCAGAAGGTGAAATACGGGCCAAAAGATTTAGCTTTACATGCCAACACTTTATACTTTTTCAGCATTTATTCAAAAATGTTTTCTGACAGTATCAAACAACATCTTTTCCCCCACAGGACTTTCCCTATCCCTATTTGCATTGAACACATAGACAGTAAAGCTCCTGGGAGCAGGTGCACTACCTGTAGGCATTTTTGGATGCAGGCCGAGGGTCAAACTTAAAGAAGATGATGCACATGAGGAGGTTACTGATGGCAGGAGTTTTCAATCACAGTGAGGTCAGAGGTCAGAGCTGGGACGTGCAAAGTGCTAGATGAAGAGATGAAAGAGAGAATGAGACAATGAATTTTGGATAAAAGGAGAAAAAAGCTGTGCTGTAAGCACAGAGGAGGACAACCTTGAAGGAGATCAACCAAACTATTCCAGCAACAGTTCTAACTTATAACAAAAACTCAATTTGAGGATAAAATGAAATGGTAATCGAATATAGAAACCGTATTATTATTTCAGACCACATGGTAACCATATAACCATGATCTTCTCCTATTTGTCTTACAAAACATATTGTACTGAACAGCAATGGAGACATGAAATACACAGTTGTTTTGATCGATATTGAAGAACATTGTAGAATCCAGCCACTTTACACTAAAAATATCTTTGTGTATGACTGTTTTCATGTCTGTGTTCATAAGCAGTCACGTAACAAATCATATCTTCCACTTTTTGGCATAATCTGACAGGTAGTGTTCAGATACAAAGCCAATAGGTAACAATAAGCGCTTTAAGATACTATTATGTGTATAAATGTATGGTATTAGACGTAGATTAACTTTAAACTGCTGTCTTTGTTCCTCAGTGTGCTTCATTCACAGAGAATGATCCAGTAGGTTTAAAGTCAGGCTTATGTCAACTGAGAGATGCAGGCTAGCAGTAGCCTAACAAGCTTGCTAACTGGTCGATTAACTTGAAGACAGCGAACAAAAACGAAAAAAAAAAAAAAAAATGCTTGTTTTCTCTTTAGTTTCTAACAGGTTATGCGATATATTACTTACGGATCCATGTGTTGTCAATGATCGCAATTCATTGTGCCGCTACTGTAAGAAGCAACTTAGAGCACAGCACAGGCTAATACACTGGCTGTACAAAGGGCTAAACCAAACTCGCATTGACGTCTGCAGCGAAGTCCGGCGCTGATTGGCTGAAACTGGACCTGAAAACGAGGACGGACCTCCCACAGAATTGCAACTGTTCACAAAAGTTTTTTTCTTTCAAACTAAAATCACATTTAGAAGTTAAAAGAAACTGAACCCGGATCAAGTCCTAATCACGCTCGCTTGCTGTCACCTATCAACTGATATAAAAAAGGAGTAAGTTTCTGAACTATTCTAATTATTGTTTATTAAATATGCAAATAATATTCAATATTATCAAATGAATACATATTGATTCAATATTCCATTATAAAAGACAGATATAGACTGATATTAATAATAAATTATTGGTCCATGTACCATTACCACTGATCTACAAATAATAATTCTCTATTATAGATCACGTGTAACTGCTGAGGTGGAGAACATCGAAATAAAGTGAGGAAAAAAAGATATCAATCGTAATATAATCAGTTGTTATATTGGAGCAAGAATGATTTTAAACAATACTGATACTACTCTCAAATAATACTACCCTTTTTTATATTGCCAATGATATTCCAAATGCCTCTCATATATTACATCCAACCAATAACAGTAAACTGACCGACTACCCATCATTATCATATTGGAAGTAGAAACAATAAAAATTAAAGAATGATTATTTTTAGATTATAACAGTGAACACACACACACACATATATATAAAATAATAATTATTTTTTTAATTGGTTTTTTTTTCAGTTTTGCTTGTTCAGTATACATGGATGTGTCTATTTAAAAACGTTCCAGTATCCCTATAGAGTCTGTACCAGAGAGATGCGCTGTAATCAGCACACTTGTAGTAGTGTGCAAAGCCAGCATTGGAAGAATCCAATAGCACTGACAGGGTTTTTGCTGTTAAAGCATCGTAGCATTTTACAAGTCCCTTTTTTTACACTTAAGCCGATCATTTCCTTTGAACGATAACACGACTGATTCGAAAACAGTAAGCTGTGATATTTTTTTTCTCGCGGAGCTGCATGAAGCTAATCGCTGATATTGTTGACAAGTTGAACGAGTGTGTGCTGCTGCTGCTGCGGTCCCTACAACTCATTCACAGAGAGCAGGCAGGTAAGATTACTCATTCTTCTTCGCCGTTGTATCTTTTATCTATGATCATTTAGAAACTTAATTCGCAACCCCAAAAGGCTGACTGTACTAAGCATTCGCGTACACGCGTATCTCCTCATCTGGTCGAGCGATTCGCGTATTTACAGTCTATCAGTTGAGAGCAGTTGCTTGGTCGTATTTACGTATACATTTTGCTTTAGTGCGTTTGTAGATAGCTCTCATGAGCGTTTACTTTCAAGCATTTGAAGATGCATCACTTGATGTGTAGGCTATCTGCGTTGTTTTGAGGCAGCGGGTCATGCTTGATTGTAACACGCGCGCACAATGCTGCTAGTGAAATGCAGCCCTTTAATTTCACCGTGGTCGTTTTGATTATGATTATGATGCAAAAGGAAGCGTTTATCAGTGTTCTCACACCCAGAGCAGCAAATTAAGGGGATTTATTTGGAATAATGCGCACAAATCTGAATAAAGGGTTTCTGATTTGGTTACTCGCGACCATTTAAAATACGACCCGAGGCTTCGGCATCTGTCAGAAAAGAAAGGGAGATCCTGGTGTCAGTGCAAATTATACAATTTCAGTTGTAGCAAAGATACAGTGCTACTGGCAGAGTTGGTCTTGTTATATTTTATGCATTAGAGTAGCCTAGTCACGATCTTAAATGACTGCTTTTTATTTCATTGCTTATTGGGACGTGTCAGGGCAAGTGTTTTCTTTGGGGATCATCGTGTTTGATTGAAATTGCACGTTTTGGCACAACTACTGAGTTAATCCCACATCTACATCACAATAGCGATTTAAAATATGTGTTGCAGCTGGAGTTCATCAAATATTTATGTTTTCTTTCTTTTTTTCGTTTTTATGTCTAAGGACTTGTTACAAAGTGTCACTCAAAAAACGGAATCGTTTTTTTTACACTGTTCACACTTAAATATTAACGAATAATGGGTAAATTTCACACCGTACTATACGTTTGTAAACAGCTGAAGAACCTTCCTCTTTTGCATATTCATGAGTCAGTAACGCTGATTGGACGACAACGAAGTTGACCTGCACGTGACCTGTTTTGGTAACGCGTGTTTGGTAAAAATGTGAAATCTAGACAACATTTGAAAGTTTCTACGACTGTACAAAACACAAATGTTTAATAAGGTAAGGGCTGTTTAGTTTATGATTGGGTGGACGTTGCTAGACTGTAACCTCGTGTTCACACTGTAACATTATTCTTGACACTTCAATTCACTGCAAAACCATACTCGTGGTATTCGATTCATAATCGAGTTTTTTAAGCATAAAACTTTTTTTAACCATATTAACCATATGGTAACTGTAAAAATAAATATTCACACACCAGCGACCTTGTTGTTTGTAATACCTTGTTTAGAATAATAGCAAATCCTGTGAACATTACCTACGCGCTATATAGTTTTGGGAGTGATTCCAAAGATATAGTCCCTTTTTAAAGGGGGTTAAGTGCAGTGTGAAAGCCAAATTACAGAATGAAAACAATAGTTGGCATGAGATGTTTTGTAGTGTGATGTGCATTTGCAGTATCGTATGAATTAATGTAAATAAATGTCATTAACAATTATATACTTTTGGGATACGTTTCTGAGATGCTTTCACTTAAGCAATATGCAAATCAGACTAATAGATGGGGTGAGCATGCACCATGTTCTTTAACCCTTCACCCTTTAGTTAGGCCTGATGTGATGTATAACTGCACAACCCTCTTTTGCATGTTGACTAATTAATACTCATCTTTACTTGAAATTGCATGCAAATCATATTTCGTAGCTGTAATGTTTCATTGGCAAGGCACTGTCGTGTTGATGACATTTTAACATAATTCTCTGAAATATTAAAGTTTCTGTTTTTTTAAAACACTCTTACCCCAGCTGAGGTGAGGAGATCGTTAAATTAGGCCGCGCTGTCATTCATAGCACATTGAGCAGCTTGTCAGGAGAATTTCAGCTTTATACAAAGAGCTACCCTTTGTTACATTTTATAATTTAAATAAGTTGTACATGTTTTTGAAAACTTTGTTTTAATGTGATTCAAGGATGGATGCTGTCAAAGTCATTTCGTTGCCTCTTTAATCAGGAGTAGACTTTGGTGCATTTATATAGATTCATAAAACAACAAACAGTTGCAAAACAGGCCAGCGAGAGCATACTGTATGCTTGTGTTTTCATTGCTCTTCAGCATTTTGCAGTTCATCACAATATGATGTTGCTTTAGTCAGATGGATGAGAGCTGATCTTGAGTTTGCAAAAAGAGCTCTCGTACAGAGAAGACAGGATGTTTTCCTTTTGGCTGGTAGCTCCCCGTGGAGTAGACTTAACAGGGTGTTTGTCCATCCAGCGTAAAGTGCTTGGCGATCAAGCGCACAATATAGGCTTATTGGAAGTGGGTATTGAAAATTTTTATTTTTAGATATCAGTAATTTCAGACCTCCTAAAGACACAAAATTTGTCTAAAATAAACACAGTGATAAAGAGTTGAGAGTCTGGTGTGTTTAATCAGCTTCATCCACACCACGGTGACCTCAGTTTTGGTTTCTAAGCAGTTTTTCATTGGTGAAAATGGTTTTAACCTGTTAACCTCGTCCCCCATTGTGGGCCTCACAGGTGAAAATAACCTACCTAAATTAAAATGGTAACAGTTCCTGACAAAGTGTGCTACACAAACAAATTAGTATCTTTGGAAAGAAGACACTCTATGCTTTACTATCCATCATCCAGAGTTGATAATGCTCAAAAAGATAAAAAGTTATAAACACTGACGTGCCTTAAAATATTTTTCCACACTGAATGTTTTTTTATTTCATATACAAATACATGAAATAAGTCCTGGAGCAATCCAGAAAAGTAATGGATTGAAAGCCACATGTCCCATGAGTTTATATTTCAAATTTGAAGAAGATACCATGAAAAATGAGATTCCTGCAATATTTTTTCTGAAACTATTTATAGTCCTCCCACCCCCCTGTTTGAGGAAAAATAACCATCAAATGGATTGCAGAATTATACAAACTATTTTAGTCATTATACATGTTCCTGCATAGTTTTTCAACTATAAAATAATAGACAGATTTATTTGAGCATTAAAAAATACAAAAATAATTATTTGAGTAATAAAAAAGGAAAAAAAAATGCTTTGTATATAGTATGTATTCTGATTGCCAGACATGGTCATAGAATCAGTAAACACACGCTGATGTGCTTCCATTCAGATGATAATCATACAGATGGGCCATATAATCAATAATAGCTGATCATTGAATCACAATGATAGCCGTCATCGAGTCGGTAATAAACACGCTGATGTCCGTCCATACATATGATAATCATGCAGATACGGCCACATTCCCCACACAATACACACACACACACACACACACATAAAAAATGTAGAAGAAAAAAAAACAGTTTATGTAAAAAGCAGATCGCTAAGTTACGCCCCGCTGAGATGACAGCTGCGTCACAGCGTGCGTCACTCAGGAGAGCGCCAAATTCAAATAAACTATATTCCGCTTTTCTGAGACTTTTTTCTCCATGGACGGTCTCATTCTGTTTGTAAAACTGTATGCTACAGCACCGTGTTGTTTTTTTTTACCACCAATACGCTGTTTTTGAGCGTAATTTATTCCATAACGGACGCGAACAATAACTCTCCCGAAGAAATGTGCTCGCTGGGATGTTGTTCTGTGGACCCTTACCTCTCTAACTAACTGGGATTTCAGCAGTGGACGTGTTTGTGGCTCGTTATTACAATGAATCTGGTACGTACGGCTTTTTTATTCTGCCTGTTTTGATGTGTACTGCTTACGCAAATGTAGCAAATACATTCCTTATAAGCTTTCCATCGAAAAACAGCGATCTGTCGTCGATACTTGAGGCTTAGACCCTCAGAATGATATATAGTTTGTCAAGATTAATGATATTCTTTCACGTTAAATTCATTCATAAACACACTAGTGGGGAAAAAAACGCTTCAGTGCGCCGTCGCTCTGGTAAACGTTAACAGGTTTGTTGAAAAGGTTGTGCTGCTTAATATTTCTATGGAAACGGTGATACATTTTTTCAGGATTTCTTATGGATAGTAACTTTTTTAATATATCAAAGTATGGTATTTATATTTATGAATAATACATTGTTTTTTATATTAATATTCATTTTATTAAGAGCATTAGCTTAATGTGTAGTATGCCTTTGCTCTTCCATGTTGGTTCACCACTTTTCTGTTAAACAAATTAATTGTTAATTTTAGCATCTAAAGTTTTGGTCAAAATTTTACATACACTTTGCGGTATCTGCAAAATGTTAAAGGGGTCATGAACTGCCTTTTTTACTATTTTGTGCTGTTCTCTGAGGTCCACTTAAAATGTTGTCAAGCCGTGTTATGTCATTATGTTGCCAAAATATAATAATTGAGAGTAATAGGCCATTTTCTGTCCTATTTAACCCCGCTCATTGGAACGCTCTGTTTGAAAATGGGTGGCGGATTGTAGACTCGGAAGTAAACGCCCACTGCTATGATTGGCTAACAGCTGTTGTATGTTTCACAGCCTACATCCTCCATAGATGGATGCTGCTGTGATTTAGATAAAAAATGCATAAATACTCCATACATATCAAAAGATTTGTAATAACAGACAAAGCAATAGTGTCCACATTATAAAAACAGTTACTCACACTTGTGTGTTGCGATGTTACTGTCGGATCCAATAGAGCAGGGCTATCCAAACTCTGTCCTGGAGGGCCGGTGTCCTGCAGAGTTTAGTTCCAACTTGCCTCAACAACCTTGCATTGAAGCTTCTATTATCCTTAGTAAGAGCTTGATTAGCTGCTTCATGTGTGTTTAATTAGGGTTGGAGCTAAACTCTGCAGGACACCGGCCCTCCAGGACAGAGTTTGGACACCCCTGCAATAGAGCATCATCTTTTAGTTTCAGTTTTTCTGAAAATCCTGTGTCGAATTGTGCCTTGTTTGTAAAACAAATCCATGGTAAAATGAAGTGAGAAAAGGACAGAGTTCTTACTGATGCGGTCCGAAATATCATTAAAAACAAGATTAATCCTTTCCTTCCTAATGTTTGGATCAGAAAGAAGGCAATGCAAAGAATGTTTTTCCACAGCTTGGGACTGTACAGCATCTTGTTGTCTTCTGGTTTCTGCAGACCTACGTTTACCTTGTTCAGGACAAACAAGGGACTCATAAACAACTATCACAAAAAAAAACAGCAGTGGATCAGGTAACAACACAGTATTAAGAATCAAGCGTATGCAAACTTTTGAATGGGGTCATTTTTATAAATTCAACCATTATTTTCTCTTGTGGGCTAAATAAATATCTTTTATGTGAAATATCTTATTCAGGAAAAATAACATGCATTTTGTATGATCCCACTTATTTTGGTAAAATAATTAACATTTTGCAGATACTGCAAAGTGTATGTAAATTTTTGACCACAACTGTACTTTTTATTTTGCCTGGGTGGTCAGCTGCCTTTTGAGGTGCCTAATAAGAGGAACTGTTTGAAGGAACTCTTCATAAAGTGGCTTTTTGATAAACTTTTCATATCTCACTTTTAGAATATGGAAATCTTTGTGAAAATTTTAGTTTCAGAACTCTGCTTTGATGGGTAGTCTCTAAAGCTTCTCTTTTTCTCTCGCCTCTCTTTCCATCTTTGTCTTGGCCTTGACTATCAGTCCCCCATAGTTTTTTTTTTTTTTCTTCAGTTCTTTGGAACAATAGCTGTGGAATGTAAGTTCCGCAGTCCCTCCTGCCTGGAACTCATTTCATATGTTAATGAAGTGTCTTCATTATGTAAGCTTTTCTCTTACTGAATCTCATTTCAGGCCTGCTTCTGTTTTGTATACTCGTACACTAAGGCTTTGTTCACACCATACACAAATACAATCTGGTTTTCAAATCCGATCTTTAGGTCTGATGCTCTGCATATTCATTTTGCATGTGATCTGATCCGTTTGTTCAGACAGTGTTGTTAATATCCGGTGTGTCTGCATTGGTTGCTATAGTAATGATGTAAGCATTAGTGTGATGCCAAGAGAGTAGCTGTCCGCATGCAAAGAGATGACAGAAAACTGCTCATGTCTATCATGACATCTCGCCACAGTGCTAAACTCACGAGACGCTTGAGAGACCATAAGAGGCATTTTGCGCACTCATGTGTATATTTTGTTTAAAACCGTTGACTCGTTCACTCATTCACTACATGGTGAGCAAAAAAAGAGTGTATTTGGGCAGCTCTGGACAATATTGCATATATTTTAAATGATATTTAAAAAAAAAAAATCTTAAACTGATTTGACTGTTTTTAAAAAGATTATAATTGGATTTCATAAGATACAGTGGGGCAAATAAGTATTTGATACACTGCCGATTTTTCAAGTTTTCCCACTTACAAAGAATGTAATTTTCATCGTAGGTACACCTCAACTGTGAGACAGAATATTAAAAAAAAAAAATCCAGAAAATCACATTGTATGATTTTTGAATAATTAATTTCCATTTAATTGCATGAAAGAAGTATTTGATACAATAGAAAATGGAACTTAATATTTGGTACAGAAACCTTTGTTTACAATTACAGAGGTCAGACGTTTCCTGTAGTTCTTGACCAGGTTAGCACACGCTGCAGCAGGGATTTTGGCCCACTCCTCCATAGAGGTCTTCTCCAGATCTTTCAGGTTTTGGGGCTGTCGCTGGGCAACACGGAGTTTCAGCTTCAGCTCCCTCCATATATTTTCTATTGGGTTCAGGTCTGGAGACTGGCTAGGCCACTCCAGGACCTTGAAATGCTTCTTACGGAGCCACTCCTTAGTTGCCCTTGCTGTGTGTTTGGGGTCATTGTCATGCTGGAAGACCCAGCCACGACCCATCTTCAATACTCTTACTGAGGGAAGGAGGTTGTTGCCCAATGATGTTTCCACCCCCGTGCTTCATGGTTGGGATGGTGTTCTTGGGATTGTACTCATCCTTCTTCCTCCAAACATGGCGAGTGGAGTTTATACCAAAAAGTTCTATTTTGGTCTCATCTGACCACATGACCTTCTCCCATGCCTCCTCTGGATCATCCAGATGGTCTTTGGCAAACTTCAGACGGGCTTGAACATGTGCTGGCTTGAGCAGGGGGACCTTGCGCACGCTGCAGGATTTTAATCCATGACGGTGTAGTGTGTTACTAATGGTAACCGACTGTGGTCCCAGCTCTCTTCAGGTCATTGACCAGGTCCTCCCGTGTAGTTCTAGGCTGATCCTTCACCTTTCTCAGGATCAATGATACTCCACGAGGCGAGATCTTGCATGGAGACCCAGTCCGAGGGAGATTGACAGTCATCTTGAATTTCTTCCATTTTCTAATAATTGCGCCAACAGTTGTTGCCTTCTCACCAAGCTGTTTGCCTATTGTCCTGTAGCCCATCTCAGCCTTGGGCAGGTCTACAATTTTGTCCCTAGTGTCCTTAGACAGCTCTTTGGTCTTTCCCATAGTGGAGAGGTTGGAGTCTGATTGATTGAGTGTGTGGACAGGTGTCTTTTATACAGGTAACGAGTTCAAACAGGTGCAATTAATACAGGTAATGAGTGGAGGATAGGAAGGCTTCTTAAAGACAAACTAACAGGTCTGTGAGAGCCAGAATTCTTGCTGGTTGGTAGGTGATCAAATACTTATTTCATGCAAAAAAATGGAAATTAAATATTCAGATATCATACAATATGATTTTCTGGATTTTTTTTTTTAGATTCTGTCTCTCACATTTGATGTGTACCTACGATGAAAATTACAGATCTCTCCATTCTTTGTTAGTGGTAAAACTTGAAAAATCGGCAGTGTATCAAATACTTATTTGCCCCACTGTAAATAATTGTAGTTCGGATTATGTTTTTTCCCTAATTCTTTCTAACAACTTTTGCTGATCTGATTTTTTTTTTTTTAATTGGCTGCCTTTCTGAACAAAGCCAATTAAAAGTGTTGGTTTGCAATCATTTTAAACTGTGTTCAGGGTTTGTAGCTGGAAATGTATCCAAACAGCTGTGGAAAGTGTACAAAAATGTAAGCAAATCGTATCTGTGGCAATAGTTGTGCGACTTGTACCAAACAATGACCTCATTGTTATACATGCATCATGATCCGGCATGATAACAGTGAATAGTTTTGTCGAATTGTTTGACACCTTTGAATGAAATGGCCATAGGATGAAAAGAAAGGACAGTGAGAGGTTTCCGTGTGAGGGTGAATGACTCTTTATGGCCACACACCTGCTTGATAGCTCTGCTTGCCCCGTCTCTCCCAGGCCATTTGTTATGCTGCAAAAATCCAAGACTGGGCAATACTGACTCTCTTTGGCACAGTTTGTGGCACCTGCTCTGAATAATCCTTCCTGCTAAATAGCCTATTTTGGTGTCATTTCAGAGCAGAGACTTGATGTTTCATTGTCCTAAATATCATTAATCTAGGTTTATCAACTCATAAATCATGTAAAAGTGTTTGTGTATATTGCCAGGATGCAGGAAATTACTATGAAGAGCACACATTCATTTTGTTTGTGCTTCTGTGGGACTGTTCGTTTGATTGAGAAGGTCTAAGAAATGTCAAGCCCACTTTAGGTTGAAGAATGGTGCGAGCATAAAGTTTGCTTTGATTCCCATGTGCTAATATGCTTGTTTTTTTTCAGTGAATTATTTTTACCTTTGCTAATAGGGCATTGACTTTGTACTCCATGCTAATTCCATTTCCACAGTGCTTTGCCAAAGCAGGTTTGAGTAAAGACTGTCCCATATTGTTTACTTTACTATATGAACATATTGCTCACATTAATTTTTTCCTATAAGTTAAAAATATTTTTTTCTACAGTAAATTTATATAAACAGTGTGCAATATATGGAAAAAGAAGATGCTAATGAAAATTAGATTATCATTCAGGTTCACATTTTCATTAGTTTAAACATAAAAAATTGACATTTTAGGCTTTGAGGATTTACCTTACACAAGAATTTTGATATGAACTAAATGCACACTCTCAGAAATCAAGGTACAAAAGCTGTCACTGGGGCAGTACCTTTTCAAAAGGTACAAATTTGTACCTAAAGGGTACATTTTGGTACTTTAAAGGTACATATTAGTACTAAAAGTGTATATATTTGAACCTAATATGTACAAAACTGTACCTTTTGAAAAGGTTCCGCCCAAGTGACAGCTTTTGTACCTTTAGGCCTATTTCTGAGAGTTTACTGTTTTCTATATAGTGTGTAGAGCAGAGATGCAGTTATTTACAATATTATGAGATGAATGTTTAAAGTTAAGGTGTTTAATTTTCATGTGACTGTCATCTCCAAAAAGTAGTTTTACCTACTCTCCCGTCTTCAATCGGTACGGCCCCAAGCACGCAGCATTGGTTGATCTATAACAGCGATCCTCAACTCTGGCTCGCGAGATCCACTTTCCTGTAGAGTTTAGCTCCAACCCTGATCAAACTCACCTACCTGTGATTTTCTAATGATCCTGAAGACACTGATTAGCATGCTCAGATGTGTTTGATTAGGGTTAGAGCTAAACTCTGCAGGAAAGTGGATCTCGCATGCCAGAGTATCCCTGACCTGTAATGTTGCTGTGTGCCGCGGATCAGGATACTTATGCAAATAGAATACCGTTTTTCTTTTTTGGTGAAATCTACATACAAATGACTTACAGTTGTTTGTGAATATTAAGCTGAGACAGGAGAGAATATCGAAAAATACACACTTCGGCTTTATCTGTGCAGTGGCATTTGCAGGAGGTTAAGATGTTCACTCATTCTGAACAAATAGAAATAAATTATGAACTGTTGAGAGATGGGTAGCTACTTTTTATTTGATGCACTTGACTGTTACCACTGAACACAGTCTTTTATCATGGACCTTCCCCTCAGATAGCACAAAATCTGCCTTTCCTGAACTAGATACGACAGTGGATATATTTGACATTCAGTCTATATAATTCATTGCCTTTCAGTGGTGTCTTCATGTTAGGCTATAAGCTAATACAGAGAAGTTCTTTAAAAACGCAACAGAATACCATTTGATATTGTCAAAAACATTTTTATATTTGAAAGCATACTGTTCTGAGCACTCTCCTTTTAGACTTCCCCAGCTTCACAGTTCTGCTCTTGCACAGCAAAGTCATCGTTCGTCTGTCCTCACGTTCTCGTATGAATGATATTGGATAACATTTTAACTCCTGTGTTTGGACTGCACCCAACTATAATCCTCTTTTCCCAATCCCTTCTGCTCCGCACTGTGCCGGGACAAGGGCTTGATTTATGAAAATGTGATCTGGTGGAAATTTCCAGCCATTTCCCAATGCCCTTCTCATTTCCCAACCCTTTCTTCCGTCACTCTCTCCACATCCTAGTTGGCTGAGGAGACGCTTCCTGTCATACTTGACCCTGTTCCAACAATGACACCGTCCAAGCAGGCTGGTGGAACTTGTCCTGTGGTGGTTGTCATGGTGTGTGTGGATTAACCCGGGCTCGATTATGTCCAGGGATAAGAGCTGCTTAATTGTAATCACTGGAACATCCAAGGAGGTTAAACACTGCACTGTGTGCCTCAGGACAGGAGCTAAATAGCTGATTCTAGTTGACCTGGCTATGCCAGAAAAGGCACCTGGAGGGTGGCAAGTGCAGATATTTCAGGAAAGGTGAAGTTTGGAATGATCTTTTAGGGATAGTATTCTGAAACGAGTATTCTGTCATCCTCAATAACAATCAAGTTGTTCCAAACCTGAATGACTTTCTTCTGTTGAACACACAAGAAGATATTTTGAAGAATGTAGCTAGCTACCAGCAACTGTTTGCACTATCCACTTAATGGATAAAATATAATGTAATGAAATATTTATAAGTTCAAATTTTAAGTTTAATTTCAAGAGCCGATTTTTTTTTTTTTTGACAAAGTTTGACATGCCATCCTTCTCTGAGTTGAGATTGATTTCCCCTGTTTTGTTTCTTTAGAATTCTTGTTTTTTTTTGTGATTTCTGTGTTTGTATGCGGTGTCTGTTGAAATAAGAGCTGTGGAAAAAGAATGTCCTAATGCTCCCCTCTGTTTTGTTGGATCATGACCCAGAGCCCCAGTGCGGCATGCCTGATCTCAGCCTTCTTTGAAACGGATCTTCACTCAGAGCTGAGATGAGCGCTTTCCCTACTCCCAATGGTGTGCCATTTGTATTTGGCCAATATTTAGTCAAATCTTACTTTCATGTTTTCAAGTTGTATCATTTATTTATAGCTGGTTTCTCCTCCTCCTTGAGTACCGAATGCAATTATGATGTGAGAAATTACTTTTTGGGAAGGTTTGTTTAATTAGCAGTGCCCTGAAAAACACTCTACTCAACACTGCAAAGCCACGCTCTCTCCAACTCACCGCGGCTGTGCCAGAATTACTGGGGATTAGCTAAAACTGCATTTTGAATATATTTCAAAAACTAGCATTCCTAAAGAGGTCATTTCCTAATATATTTATTTATTAAGTCCTTTTTTGCACCAAATATAGTCATAATTTAGTTTTTCCTCCCTCTCTCTGACACTTTAAATTAAACAGGCTTTTTTGCTGCTGTGCCTTTAGGACTTCTTCACCTGTGAAATGAGATACAGTGTTTGCTGTGCCTACTCATGGACTGCAGGTTTGCAGTTATATAGCTGCCGTTGGCCCGTCTTTCGATAGTAGCCACTGTGCAAAGCCTGTAACAGGTTCATGAAATGATCCACTCTAAAATGAGCCTAATAAGTTTGAAATGATCAGGGGCCTTGGTTAAATATAAAGACTGCAGTTGCTTTTACCTCGTTGGGATATTTCATAAGGATATGCAGATTGGCAGCTAGTATCAGTACAGTATTTGAAGACATTCTCATCTTATTTTTCTATTCTACCTCTTTCTTATTTCCTAGCAGTGGATTGATGGTCAAAGGTTTTAAACACTGAGTAGACTTTTGACATGAATATGAATTTGGACAGTCTTATATTGTAGCTAGACTCCATAGCAAGCTGTTTTTGCAGTTTAATAATTTGGTTTTGATGTGAATGCTATAAGTGTTTGCTTACAGCCAAATGTGTAGCCTTTCAAAGGGTCATCCATAGACCTTAGTCAGGTTAGACGCCATTTTGCGTTTTACACAGATGAAAACGGGTCTGTGAGGGATAAACTTATAGACTTTACTATGGTATGCGCTATTATAAAGGTCCAAAACCATATAATTTTCCCAATTCTTGTCTATTGAAAGTTATTTAAAATTTTTGTTTTGTCATTCAAATGCACTGTACTTTTATCCATCAAAACCTCGTTTTCATTCCTTTCAGAAATTCGATATTGTTCATAAACACAGGCAGTCAACACATGCACAATAAAAGTTTCATCTTTGTCCAATGTTTTCACTATTTCTGTCCAACAGCACTCTACCTCGGGTTGCTGCAATCTCAAATAGTAGTTCTTGTTCCATCTCCCCCATTTCTGTTTCTGTTTTGACACAATTGAAATTACGTCACATGCACTGCATTTAAACCCAAGGATATACAATTGTTTTCTTTGCACCGAAGTTCAAAAAGTGTACGAAAAAAAAATTCTGGATGCTTTGCTTGATTTAGCTTTTTGTTTTCAGCTTGCATAGTGCACAAAGCAAGCATAGTTTTAACTGTGGCACCTTATTGTAGGGCTGGGCGATATGGCCAAAAATATTATCACAGAAAAAAATTTCATATCAGTCAATATCGATAATTATCACAATAAATGTAAAATCTTTTTCTTTTAAGTTTAAAGCCAGATTTTTGCTCCAAAGTGAAAGTTGTAGAAACTAATACATTTTCCTTAACAAAATATATATATTTATTATTATTATTATTTTTTTTTTCTGCATGTTCTAAGTGATATTGTTTCAAATCAAGGAACAGGTTTGGGTTGCCTGATAATATTAATAATATAATTTTTTTTGTCTCTTAGAAATGCACATTTGATAGTTAGGATGCAGAGGTTAATGTGAGCATTGGTTTCCCATAGTAGTATACATTTAAATCATGAAAAACACAGTTTAAACCACACATATAGCACCTCAATACCATGGTAAAAAATATAACTATATGGTTTTTAGGTAGCCTATTTGTATGAAACAGTAGTCTAAAAACATTCAGTACAAATGCACACATGCTATAGCTTAATCACAAATACATACTATAATTAAATACTATTACTCCTGTAATAAAATTCAGTGAGAATATCCCACATTTCTACCATAATACCATGGTGCAGTGAGTGTTACTACAGTAAATCCATGGTAAATGATGGCGATGTGTAGATTGAAAAGCCTTCTGACTGTCTCGTTGCAGTGTTTATCCTGTTTGGCTAGTTTAAATTACTGAGTCATTTGTGTTCATCGCTGAATGCAAGCGCTCACAGCGTTGTTTAATGCTCGTGTGACCGAGTAAACGCATCTGCTCTAGTGAGTTCGCGCCGCGTGGCACTTCAACTGTGATCCAAGCGGATAAATGGTCCGTGTGGCGTAATTCAAATGAGTTGTGTTGTTTCGTTCCGCTTTTGCCACATAAACATTATATCGAACATTTATCAAACTCTTCATATCGTTTTATCGAGGAAAATTATATCGCGATAATTATCGTTATCGAATTATCGCCCAGCCCTACCTTATTGTAGCTTCTTTCTTTTTTAAATGCATCTAGTGAAGGTCTGAACATTGTCTGCCTCACATTAAATCTATATTTGAGGAAATTAATTTTTTTTTTAATGAAAGGATGTTTACCGTATCGCTCCCCTGTTGGATCTGTGGCTTCCCACTGTATTTCAGGGACGTGAAGAGCTCTTGATGGCTATTGAAGTCTTTAGCAAGAGACAGGATTGCTGGGCTACATGCAGGTTTGCCTGAATGGTTTAATAAAGGAGCTGTCAGATAAATGTTTTTCTGCTAACGCTTAAGACTGGGCAGGAAATAAAAGGAAGCCTCTGTCAGAGCCTGGATGTGGCAGGATGAACTGCCAGCGTTTCTATCACTGTGTCTTTATGCATGTACCAGGCTCCTCAGCCAACTCTGAAGCCTGGTCCAGTGTGTGCTGAGGAGAGGGGGAAATGAAGGACGCTGGACCAGCTGGACTTGAATACTAGTGGATGACTGGATGTAGAGGTGTCACATCTGTGATGGTGAGACGTCCACCACAGAACAGTGTATACTGAAAGTGTAAACCTGGCAAGGCTGGCCAAAAGTATTTTGGTACTTTAAGATAGTGATGTTTCATTAAGAGCTGTCACACATGAAAACACTGATCCCAGGTGCTTATTTTTTAATAGCTAAATGGTTTAGTTTTCATGCTGCATGACAACTTATTACAATCTTTGAGGTGAAAAAATAAGTTTACTAGCAAATGGCTGAGCAACTATTTCTCCTTCCGCTCATTTGAACACAAACAGAAATGCTGAAAAGCACAAGCCGTCAAAGAACTCGCTGAAATGGAGAGAGCGGTGTCTGCCAGAGGTCATGACGGAGAAAAGAAGCATCATATGACTCTGCTAAATAGCACACTAGCTAAATGTTGAAGTTTATTTTTCTGCTTGGCTTGGATTAAATTAAAACAGAAAATATGGTACATCAGATAAAATGCTGTAAATTCACAATATACAGTACTATTCAAAAGTTTGAGGCCAGTGAGACTTTGTTTTTGAAAGAAGTCACTTATGCTCACTAAGGCTGCTTTTATTTGATCAAAATACAGTGAAAATAGTGTGAAATGTCACTAATGTTTAAAATAACACTTCCTGTTATGGCAATGCTCCATTTTCAGTGGCCATTGCTCTACTATTCAGTGTCATATGATCCTTTGGAACTCATTCTAATATGCTGATTTGGTGTTCAAGAAATGGCATTGCTGAAAATGATTAGTCCTTTTTAGGGTTATATTGTCTTGTTTCTGCAGAACCTGACGGTTTCTTTGACTTTTGGCTAGTGGAAATAGAAAGTGGAAGATCTGTCTGAATTGTGGAAGAAATGTGGCATTTATCAGAGGCATAATAGACTTCTGTGATGTTTGATTTAAGTTTAAAGATGTTAGATTACTGGACATATTCTATAGATGTTATGAAGGAATGATAAACCAAAAAGGATAATTTGCAGTTTTAGGTCTATTTAATGGCAATGGTTTTTTTAATGTTCAGTGGACATAATTACCCATTTATCCTCATAAATCATTAAAAAAAAAAATTTAATACTGGCAATTGATAGTTTCATATTGGCCTTGATGGTGCCTTATGTCAGATTGAAAGAAAGTTAGTACTATCACCCTTCACTTAAAGTCAGACATGCACGTCGAAAAGTGGAGATTCTGAGTGCGGTTTAAAGACCTCATCTGTCATGCTGCCACAGGAAATGACTCTTGCTTTCTGGGGTTGCGAAACTATTTAAGCTTCTGTCAAGATGACCGTGTTCCCAATGTTGAATATTTAGCCAAATCCTCTCCGGTTCATCTGCATACCATTTCTCTCCTTTACAGCCAAACCAACTGAGAGTGTGTTACTCCAAAACACTGATGAAATGCATTGTAGCTTTTGAGGCATGGTAAATTAGAATGAAGGAATGGGAATATGCACATGGGTATGCAGATTCAGACCATAAATCATAATATAGTCTGTTGGCTGCCTTATTGGTGCACAGAAGTATAAAGGACAGATCTAGGACATATTTTATGATCTTGCAAGTGTGTCAGTTAATATGTAGGAACAAATATGAGCTCATATCATAAGGATGAGCACAGTATCAAAGTACAGTAGGCCTATATGTTTGTCATTTATTTACTCTTGTACTTCATGTCAATGTATATTTTTGTAAAACAAAAAACAGTCCAAGAGTGCACATCAATTAGGCTGATGAAGAGCATTTAAGCTCGAAACGTCACCTGTGGTAAGAACATAATTAAATACTTCTATATCTCTGGAGCTGTGGTGTGCCTACTTTGATGTATTCGTCCCTAATGTATATTTTGTGTCCATTGTAAAAAAAAATAGAAATGTAGAAATGTTAAAAGAATCTTTAAGCAGTTCTCTCATCGTTTGAGTTCTTTTGAAAAAATAAATAAAGCAATGTAATGATGAGGCACCATTGATTGCAGCCTGTGAATCCTGTCTCTAGCTCCTAGCTTTTGCATTATGTAAAAGTCAACCCTGTGAGCTAATTCTAGTGGCATTATTGAGAGAAATATTGTTTTACGGCGAGGCTAATATTATCGTTTTTCTTTCTCTGTGTTTCAAAGGCCATTAGCCAATTCGCAAGTCTTAGGGCAACAGCTTAGTTTACTCCCAGTACGGTTGAAGTATTGTTTGGGAAAGCTTCCCGATCAGAAGCTTTCTAACTCAAACTCACAAAGCTGAGAAGAGAGTTGGAGAGGGGAGGGTAGGCAGAGATGGAAGAGCAGTGAACAGAATACCATAAGCATTGGAAGAGAAGGAACAAATGATAATTGATGAGGCTGAAAGGTAGATTTATTATAAGGTTTATGATGATAGAGAAAGGAATAATAGTGTGCATAATTAAAGGCCAGTTCACAGTGCACTGACAGACATAGACTAATACTGACAGTCAAGAGATTACAGTATGCCACTTCTCAGAAATTGTCAGACCTAACAAATGCCGATTTAAACATGTTCAATCACCGATTGAACATTGGCACTGACCACGCCAACGGACGCTGAGATGAACGTGTCTGTTGACATTCATCGGTGTCTGTTGGTGCAGTGTGAATTATCCATTTATTGTCAATGTTACCATAACAGTGAGAAGCCTCTGTCAGAAAAGGCCACTGAGTCAGCTGATTAAAGAGGTTAGAAAACTCAGCAACATACCCCTGCACGTAATTACCATGTTTGCCTTTCTAACAAATCTGAAAATATGCCAGAAAAACTTTCTTCTTGTGTTGTTAAACAAATGGGGCTTGAATTAGCTATTAGCTATCAACATTCAATAGGCTTCATGCCCATTCCTCCTTAGTATGAGTACCTGTAGCAAAGAATATTGGGAGTTATTTGTCTTACAATGTACATGAATGTATGGTATTTTTGAATCCGAGTGTGAAAGTAATTGGTTCATGTGGCAATAATTCTTGTTTAATGGATTTTATAAAGGGATAATTTACCCCAAAATAAAAAATTCTGTCATAAATTACTCACCCTCATGTCGTTCCAAACCCATAAGAAAACCCATTGTTCATCTTGGGAACACAAATTAAGATATTTTTGATGAAATTCAAGAGCTTTCTGACCCTGCATAGACAGCAATGCAACTACCACATTCAAGGCCCAGAAAGGTTGTAAGGACATTGTTAGGGAATAGTTTGTGTGATATCAGTGGTTCAACCATAATTTTATGAAGCTATGAGAATACTTTTTGTGCACAGAGAAAACAAAAATAATGACTTTATTCAACAATTCTTCTCTGGGTGAGTAATTAATGACAGAATGTTCACTTTTGGGTGAACTGTCCCTTTAATAGATTGAGATTGATCTCTGATTGAGATGCACTGAGATGTATCCACATTCTACATCCATCTGCTGAATGGAATATTCCATCTGTCTTCTAATTTATTGTATACGTGATAAAAGAGTGCCTTTCTTTTATCTGCCATGAAGAGTTGATCTTCTTATTTATATTAGCTCTAACATGTGTGGATAAAATCTGCCACAGCTTTCCTAAGGATCATTTACACAGATCTCATCTGAAGATAATCATTGCAAGTCTATCATGTCTGTCACCAGATGTTTTGTGTGTTATATGTTGAGCCCTTCTTTCCATGGTTCATGGTTCATTCCTAGACTGCAGCTATATGGTTTTATTTCAGTCCTATATTCTACCCGTCACCCCATCAGAGATGGTGTCATTGTTTAAATAAACCATTCTGCATAAACAGGGCAAGAGTGCAGCCCTTTGAACAAATATGCATCGAAAGCTCAGAGGAGCCGTCAGATAGGATGGGACTGTAACTGAACTCTCCAAGGCTGTCTGCGGTTCCTGGAGGAAGTCAGCAAGCCTGAGGCTTTTATGAACATAACCCATGACATATCTGTGAATAATGTTACGGGGCCATTAAGGCCCGCTATGTGGCGTACTGTAAGCCAGGTGCATTGTAGTGAAGCTCTGCTCAAAATACTGCCATTTCCTCCCACACTTGCGGGGTGTTTTCAATACAGAAGATCTGGAAATGTGGAAAGTCTGACTTCCTCGTGGTCACGTTCACCACACAGTCTTCTGAGATACAGTTTTTCTCAGATGTATCAGATGAGAGGGAAAGGTTGATGGGAAGTTTTGTGAAGGGTTGGAGCGTTTTTTGAGCGCTCAGGCTGTTTTCTCGTCAGCTATTACAGAGACTGCACTTCATATCTGTGGCAAAATAGAGGTAAATAACTTAGAATGGAAATCTGTGGAATAAACTCAGATGTATGACTCTATTTTACAGTGAATTGTGGATTTTAAGCTTCAAGCTTAATGTATTTTCTGTGTCAAAGCTGTTTGTCATGTCCCTCTAAATGGCTTTTAAATGTCCCCTCGATTGTAACAGAGTTCAGTCTCACAGATGACTTGAGACACAGCGGTTTTTAACTTAAATGGTTTTCAGCCAGTTTCAGGCCTCCAATTATTCCAAGTTTCTCTTTCTCCTAAGCTGTTTTCAAAGGAACTTTCAGAAGAAAATTTCAGGATTTCGTCAATGTTCACGTTTTTTTTTTTTATTCCTTCAATTATCTTTCCTGAAATCTCCATCTTTGACCTTTGAAAGCCTCCGATAGTAAGAAAAGAGTTGAATAAAAACTGGCATGATTTTCATATGAATACACTCTTGTTTGACCTTGTAGGGTGGCATTAATTCAACAGTCTCCCACTGCTGCGCTAATAATCCGCTCCCATATGCTGCAAATCCCTCGCAGCTTCCACTACAAACAATTCTCCCCACAGTCTTTAACGCTTGACTCCCCGGCCTCTGGTCCAGATGTTCTCTTATTGCTGCTTTTTAATATTCAGGAAGTGGATCAGAAAATAATTAAACTCTGCGACAAGTGATGCGACCCCAATTATCTTGTATCGTTGTAGTCGTGACAACATGGGCAAGATGAAGAGGAAGAACAACTGAGATTTCAGTTTGAGGAATGAACATTTTAAGGGTGTGTGGGAGTGCGGGTGAAGAAACATCTTGGGTCTTTCCTGTTTTAATTCTTTCTCCTGTCAATGGTGGAAGAAACTAGAGGCATCAAACCAAAACGAACGAGTATCTGTCAGTTGGGTTGTTTTAGATCTGTGACACTTGATTTCTCGGTCTTGACATGATTAGGATGACATGACACCGCTTGTTACTGTTACTGTGATGTGTAATGCTTTCATTTGCACATCTCAGGGATTTTGGTTTCACTACAACTTACTAACTTGCCCTAACTATGTGGGATGCATCCTGTTTTGAGTGCAAGGTTATTTCTTTTACTTGTCCTCGCAGAAAGCAGGGTGAAGCTGATTTAACCAATCCAACTTTGAATTTGGACCGGTGATATGTCACAAGAAATCAAGCCTCTGTCAAAATGTCAGATTAAAAGAATAATTCATCCAAGAATGAAAATCCTGTGCTCACCTTCTTGATGCTCTAAACCTGTATTTTTTTTCTTAGCTGGAGCACAAAAGTTAAAAAGTTTAGCTCTTTTGAGGACAGAGTGATGTTGACCAGTGGCTATCAGGTTCTAAAAAGGACAAAAAAGCACCCTGAAAAAGAGCAGCTTGGACATTCTGCTATAAATATCTCCTTGTGTTGGTTCCACACGAGAAGGAATGGGTCATATGGGGTAAATGACAGAATTGTAATTTGTATTCTTAGGATATGCAATAAGCTGACGTTGTACTGTGTTGTGCTTAGTTTTTAATGTTTAACAACAATTTCAGAAACCGCTTTTCAGTCTTCAAATGGCTGTCCTTTTCCTCTACTTCCTCTGCACCAGCCACACTTCTTCTCTCCCTGCTAAGCTGAGCGTACATGGATGCCTCTTGCATTCGCAGTGAGCGCTTCAGCTCCAGCAGATGGTGAAGAGAGGGAGAAGCCGAGAGATTAAAAGGGTCTCCTAGTGTTCTTTGATCCTTCACGTTTTTGTGGCATATTTGGAATTCTGCACTCAGATGGGTAGAGATTGATGACTGCACGCATTCATATCTCACTGGAGAGGCAGGTATCATCTGTTGTTCAGTTCACATTGGTGTTTTTTTTTTTTTTTGCTGCCACCTGCCTTGGCTGCCCTTGAAAGCTGTCAATCCATAACACAATAATATGTGTGTGTATATTAGAGATCTACCGATATATCGTTTTACCGATATTTTTCCCGATATTTAAGCATTTTCCATAATCTGATATCGGTTTTGTAATATCAAATTCACGATAAACACAAAAGTGAGATCAGTGGGAAGAATGAGTCTAGAGCCCTGCATGAAAGACTGCTAATTCTCAAAACATTTTTTGTTAAGATGACTGAAAGGAGGAAAAACCAAAGTGAAGTATGGACTTGCTTCACGCAGTCATTTATTTACTTTATAACAGTAAATAAATATCGGTTCTGCATATCGGTTATCGGGCACATAAACGTGCAAATAATTGGTATCGGTTATAAAAAATCAATATCAGTTGATCACTAGTATATATATATATGTATATATGTATGTATGTATGTATGTGTATGTATATGTGTGTATATATATATATATATATATATATATATATATATATATATATATATATATATATATATATATATATATATATATATATATATATATATATATATTTGTGGCGGGAGGAGCAAACGACAGACACAGTGGGTGTGGCGTCAAGTCTCGGAGAGGTTTTTATTAAACAAATAAAGGGGAAAAAATAAAGTGTCCAGGGAAAATAAAGTGTCCAAAGGAATGGGGAACCTGGTGTCCTCGCTGTGCCGCGGGGCTAGTGAAGGAGGGTAGTGTTCGTCAGGGAAGGGTCCAGGGAAGGGGTGGAGTCCGGTGGCCGCGCGCGCTCCCCTCTCGGGGCCGGGCGAGCTAGTGGCGGCGGCGTCGTCTCTTGCGCGGCTCCTTCCATCTGCTATGGTCCCGGCGTCTCTGGGGGACTCGATGGCCCGGCATCCTGGCCCGTCAGCCGCCTAACGGGTGCGGCAGTCCTCCTCGACGCTCCCATCCTGGACCCACGAGGACACCAGCGTGCATGCACGGGGTAGAGACCGGTCTCTCGAGGAGAGGCGCGCTCGGCGTTTAAACAGCGGCGGTGATGAGGCTCCATTCACATCAGGTGCGCCTCATCACACGCCGCCAGCCCTAGGTGTTCAGCGCCCATCCTCTCTCACACACCCACTCCCGTCGGGAGCCTGGTGAAGGGCGGCGAATACGGGACGGGGTGGTGATGATGGACAGGGGGGAGGCAGCCGACTCGTCACATTATATATACAGTTGGGCAAAAAAGTATTTAGTCAGCCACCAATTGTGTGTATTCACAGTAGGTATGGTGTTCTTTGGATGCAATTCAGCATTCTTTCTCCTCCAAACACGACGAGTTGAGTTTTTACCAAAAAGTTCTATTGTGGTTTCATCTGACCATATGACATTCTCCCAATCCTCTTGTGGATCATCCAAATGCTCTCTAGCAAACTTCAGACGGGCCCGGACATGTACTGTACTGGTATGTGTGTATATATATATATATATATATATATATATATACATGCATGCATACATACATACATACATACATTTTAATTCAGTAATACCATTCAAAAAGTGAAACTTGTATATTACATTCATTCATTATACACAGACTGATATATTTCAAATGTTTATTTTCTTTAATTGATGATTATAACTGACAACAAATGAAAGTCCCAAATACTCGTAGTTTCATTTGTGTTTGAATATGATGCAGCGCTTTAATATAGCCTAGTATATAGCCTAGCATAACAGGACAGGAAGATTAGTTTTTACTGACATATGGCCTGACAAGATGCCATCTGACCGCAGTTCACTGATGTTCTACTGAAGCTCCTCGTCACCCATACATTTTCTGCGCTCGTTTGATTTGCACTTGGCGCTGAAGTGAAGTTGTAGCACACGTCTGAAAAGTGTCCCGTTTGATGTGCTCGTATAGATGTTCTGCGTCTGAATAAACTCTTTAGCATTCATTCATTCATTCTTTAGCAGTTGTGAGTGTGTTGGCCAAACCTAGCTCCACCCCTGCTTTAATTGCATGAAATATTTTTAACGCGTATATATATATATATATATATATATATATATATATATATATATATAAAATCAAATTCTGTTTCAGTTTGAGTATGTCTGGGTTGTTTTAATGTCACACTCCTTTTTAGGTTGTGCCACATGACTCATTTTTTTCCAGCAATTATATAGTTGGTGTTGGGTGTATGATTTGGGTCATAGTCTCGTTGCATCACCCAGTCTCTCTAAAGCTTGAAATCGTGAACTTCTGTCCTGATATTCTCCTGTAAAATGTATTGATACACTTTAGAGTTGATTGTTGCTTCAGTGATTGCAAAGTGTCCAGACCCTGAGGCAGGAAAGCAGTGATGCTTCACAGTTGAGAAGAGGTTTTGGAGTTGGTGTGCAGTGCCCTTTTTTCTCTAAACAAAACATTGTGCAGTTTTGTCAAAAATTTAATTTTTCAGATGTCCACATAACATTTTCCCATGACCATAGTGATAGTGGACACATGAACAAAGACTTCTGAGTGTGTAGAGTTTTCTGGTGGTTGTTATCCTGTTATCCTTGGGTTCTTTCTTACTTCTTACAGGGTTGCCTGTTGTGTTCTTCAAATGATCTTTGCAGGATGCCTGCTTTTAGGGAAAGTAGCAACAGTTCAGAATTTTCCACATTTGTAGACAGGGTTCACACTATTCAGCATCTTCTAAGAAAACCTGAATTCTCAGTAACTAGGCTTTGTGTGCTTTTATTTAAAGCGCAGGGCAGCTGTGTGATTCATACTTTCATTCTCATTTCCTTAATTGACTCCAGTTAGCTTTTGGAGAAGTAGTAACACAGAGTTTCACATACTTTTTCCAACCTAGCCTGTCAATGATTACTGTCTTCAATAAAATTCTGTAACATACCAAACATTTGTCATTAGTTTGGTCAGATTGGGTTTATCTACAATTGTGGCTTCTTGATTTTGTGACACATTCTTATATAAGTTTTACATATAAATGGCAAGATTATGTTTGAATTGAATGAATTGTAACATTAAATTGGTATCCATTGTTTCAGTTCCGGGAAAGAGCAGTATCGAAAGATTCCCAGCTTATCTTACATTTGCCATCATAGTATCAGCACCACAGTCAAATCTTGATTTTTACCTCAAAAACTGGCTTTGCTAGAGACCAGTGAAGCTAACATTTGAGTTTTACCCACTCAGAGGTCTGCATGGCTTTTTTTCTCAAGTTATATTATCTATCCACACATTATTTCCGAGGGGTAGCGGACCTGCATGGCCTCTGCTCAGTCTTGGTATTAGAGTGCTATGTGAAATGGCTGTTCTCTGATGGCCGGTGTCTGGGGAGCCTCTTTTTGCTCTCATTAGAGCCCTGCAATTTATAGCATGGATGGCCCTGAATTTCATGCTTCAAAGTGGAGGAGAGTCTGTGGACGTTCTGTGAATTAGCCTTTATGACGGGGGGAAACATGGACCTGTTAGTGAAATCTCTCATTTACCCTCTCTCTCATGCTCTCTCTTCCTCTCCCTTTTATTCGCTTCAGCTCCTGTTTTAACGTAGACTCTATGTATTATACTGTGGGAACAGAAAGACCATTGTTTTCTCGATTAATATAGTGCAGTGTGCAAATTATTCAGTGATTGGTTTATTATTAAAAAGGAATTTCGTGTTTTTTAAGAGAATGTTAAACCCAAATTAAACAAAATAGAATCTGTTAATGCTTGTCGATTCACAGGGACAATGCATATTGATATATTAATGCTTGCAGTGAAGATATCGGTGTAGTTGCTTCAGAAAGTCCTAAAGTGATTTTTCTTCTGTTGTATTATGGGTCTTTTGTGTTTGCTCTAAGACACCTACAGATTGATGATGTGCATCTGTACCATGTAATTTCAGCCCTCCGCTCACCAGATCTGAACCCTTTTTGAAAAGTGCATTAAAAAAATTATAGCATCAGCCTCAATTATCTCAAGTCAAATATAAAGGATTGATGGTCCATCTGCCGCATTTCACTAAGAGAGGCCACCTTGCCTTTTAATTACCTGACACATTTTTCCCTCAGAGTTTTAATGGCATCAAAATGGATTAAATGGAAATTCCATTTAGAAACGGTGTTAGTAATAGGCAATCATTTTCAAAGAGTTGAAGCAATGTAAATTCATGGGTATTTGCTGTATGCGCTCTGTAGGTGGATTATAAGCACATAAATGAATGTGTATGCAGGGCTGATCACCAGAATAACTTTAGATCAGAGCTTGTCTTGGCAGCACAGTGTCGACTGCATAATTCTCCTGTCTCATATCACATTCTAAATACATTTGACTGCTTAAATTTGCTGTTTTATATAATTCAGTGATGTATTTTATCTTGGAGACAGCAGCACCTCATGCATTATTTGGCCTCCATCTCACTGCAGTCCCGGCAGTAATACAGTATGCATATGCTAATAGGTTTCTATTCATTGGGTTTGCAGTGGGTTGATGTACTGAGGGGATAGAACCCTGAATGTGTGACCTTCGCCTCCTCCTGTGAATAGATGTGATGGATTTATAGTCAGATATCACTGCTCCCTAAAATGCTGAATATTTCAATCTTCTTAGTTCTCCTGAGACACAGGTGACTGGAAAGACATTGACAGCCACAAAATGCACGTGTTGTTGAGGCTGGTATCAGTCTGTGCGGAAATCATTTAAAAGAGCATTTCTAATGTGTAAATGATAGAAATCAAATAAAACAAAGTGGGAGAACCAAGCAAGTCAAAACATTAGGTTGCAGTTAGATAACTTCATAGTTCAATTTTTTTGAAATATTTTAGAAATGGCATTTGTGTGTGTGTGTGTATAAAGGTGATGTGCAGAATACTTAATAGAATTACTAGAAACTTACTTGAAACTTTGAGAGTTTGAGAAAACTCTCGTTTAAAAAAAACACCTTTCATTGGGCACTATATTGTTGCCATACGATGGAGTGTGTGGATGTATGTGTATGAGTGTGTGTTTAAGCTATGTTGGAAAAAGAGCCGTGGTGGCTGTAGCAGCCTTACTGTGCTCTATTTACACGTTCTGTTGCTCTTCACAAGGGTTTGAAAGGTGACTGAGCACCTGAACCTGGGTTGCTTTCCATTTCTTTTGCTAAACCTATTAAATTTCTCTGTGAGTCCATTGCACCACCTGTAGCCACATGCACACACATTCTGCAGCCTGATCCCTCTCAGCCTGTGTTATTGTGAGTGCAGGGATTCATGGGTGTTTATTGCGGGTCAATTAGCTCACCTCTACTTGTGGCTCAGCCTACGATAATTACATGGTGATGGGTAAACTACCTGTTTCTCCTTTATTTAATTCTGGGAAGAGGCAAATCAGTCGGAATGCTTGAATAGAGTTGTAGGGTTATTTTTTACCGAGGATGAGACGATTTGTTATTAACTTAATTATAGACTGTTATAAAGATTATGAATTCTTTAGCCTTTCAGCTGACCAGCAGCTCACAGGCTTTGAGTAAGTTGAGGTTTTATTTGCCTGTTTCTGGGAAATGGATGTCTTTTATATTTTGTGCTGTCCTCATTGACTGCAGGAAAATCTTTCATTTTTCTCTCTTCTTTTCTCACTATGCACCTGCTGGTGCGGAAGAAATCCACTCAATGCCACCCAATTCCAGAGGGCTTTTGTGTCTGTAAACCGTACCAAAAATGTGCTTGTCTTTAGTATGACTATTGATTACTTCAATATACATTCAATAAAATCTCTTATATATATCATCTTTTTTAGGCCAGGGCTAATTTTTAAGCATGTTCTATACGATTTTGAGAGTGTAATTTTGTTGTATTCGTATCCTTTGATTCTTGCAACCAACACTGAAGCCATTAAAATAATCAGTGCTATTGTATTCATATTATGTAAAAAAAAAAAAAAAAAAGAAATGTGATAAATTAATCTTCAGCTTCTTAAGCTTTTGTTAGAGTTACTATTATTTTTTTATTTAACACATTTTTATTTCTTCACAAAAATTAGTTTGGGATCAAAGGATAATTGCCAGACCCCCCACGGTGCCACCACGGACCCCCTATGGATTACAGACCCCCTTTTGAGGACCTTGATACATGCACATGATTACAGTTGGTTAAAATACAGAGTTAGCAAAGTATGCATATGCTTTAATAATCTTAAATGTGTTAATATGTGACATTGTGACTAAAGCATAAATTGATTGGAAACAAACTTGTCACAGACTTTTGCCTTCACCTTGTAACAGTTTGACAGGACTAGCCGTTTTTCAGCTCTCGTTTACATTGGATCGGAGCAAGTGGTGAAACAATGTCGATCCCACAATCTCCTATGTCCCATAGAGAATCAACTGGAAAGGCCTGCTCAGTGGACTCAGGCACTGAAATATCCCAGATTGTCGGAGCAGTTATTAGTCCAGTTACCACATTATCTGAGTGTCCACACATACTCCTTCCAGATAAGAGAATTTAAAGGGCACCCAATTACCTCTCCAAGGCTATTTCCTATTAAGATCTCTGCCTCTTTTACCTCAGGGATTTTCAGGTTTTGCTCAGATTTCGCACAAGCCTCAGAGGTCATGCAATCTGGAGGGAAAAAGAGGTGATTACAGAAAAGTTGACCTTTTGTTCTTTTTGGACTTGGGGGCCGTAACAGCCCTGGGAAAAGATGGCACAAACATCTTTTGACAAAAACTTCTATAGTAATTTTGCTGCTCTGATGCAGATTTTTAAAGTTTTATAGCAACTGAGTTTCAGTTTTGGACACCTAAATGCAAGTATGCCGTTATCGTTTATGCTTGCATTGATTTGATTTTTGTTCCATTTGGTCTGTTTGTTTCTTGAATGAGGGACAAGGTGGAACAAGGTGCATGTGTGTGTATTCTTATCTGGCCACAGTTAAACAAACCTGTACACCTGTGAACCTGTAAAGTGTGTGTGTGACAGGGAGAAATGATATATATACCAACAATTCACCAAAGAGACGAGCACCTCAGAGACTGTGCAACAATATTTCATTCGGTCACAACAAAATGAATGAATGAATAATATAATAAAATCATTTTATGAACAGATTCATTCAATAAATTAATGCTTGTTATAAAATTACCTGCACACTTGAGTCTAAACGGAGGAAAAAATGTTTAAAAAGGTTTATTACTTTGTGTGCTGCTTTGAATATTTACGTTTTTTTTCTTGTGAATGAAAATAGTAATCATTGCAGGAGTATAGACGGTATTATGTATAGACTGTACTCTCTCCAGTCCATTGGTTGGTCCTGTTGGCTTTATTTTAGAGAGCTTTTTGGCATTTGTTTGCTGTTCAGGCTGGAAGACCAGCTAGACCAGATTGAACTGGCTAAGACCTGGGGCCTGTTTCATAAAACAAGTTTACCAAATAAACCAGGCTTATTGCAGATAGTCTGACTTATTTTGAACCAAATCAACCGGCAACAAGTCAGACTAACTGAAATAAACCTGGCTTATTTGGTAAACTTGTTTTATGAAACAAGCCCCAGCAAACCAGCTTAGTCGGATTTACATTTTTGTTTTAAGCAGTTATTGCACTGGGCCTCACAAAAGCTCTTTTTTTCTGCACTCAGTATATTTAGATGCCCCACATTGAGATCATTGCTGGAGATCATTGCAAAGTCCCCATTGATTTTTCTCTTTTCCCATGGCCCTACTGGCCTGTTGACTTCCTGCCTGTAAACATGTTTTTGTTTTAATTATTTTTTGATCCTGTTGTTTTAAGAACATTGCCATAACATAAAGGTCAGCACTCCCCATATAAACACAGACCAAATAAAATTCAGCCAATATAGCTTTGCTAGTAAGAAAACATTGTATAATTCCTATACAGACTTTTTTTCTTTAAAGTGTCCACATTGTTGCTAATTTCCCAAAAATGTATGACTAATTACTAAGTTGAGCATGCTTGAAATCTCTCATTGTGCTGTGGCATATTGTATAGTGCTGTTGATTTTAATAAATAGCCAATATTCTGAGGTCAAAATGGAACAACTATGCAGTACACAAGACTAGTAGAACTGCCCGAGGACTAGTCTTCAAATGTCTTTCAAATCTACATCACCCACATGAAGGTCAGTGTGTCTGGAACACATCCACATTACAACACAGCACATTGATTTGAATTGTTTCTTAATTATTTATTTAAATGTTTAAACCTCTTTAAATTAGGACAGTGCTTCCCAAACCTGTCCTGGAGGACCCCCTGGCCTGCACATTTTGTATGTCTCCCTAATCAGACACACCCAATTTAGTTCTTGCAGTCTCTACTAACGAGTTGATGAGTGGAATCAGGTGTGTTAGATAAGGGAGACATACAAAAGATGCAGCGCAGGGGGCCTCCAGGACAGGTTTGGGAAGCACTGAATTAGGATATATTTAATTGAGTGCAAAAAGGCAATTCTTTTACGAGAATATATCTTCAGCTAAACATTCATTAAGGTTTATACTTGGAAAAATAATTAAAACAAAGTTTATATTCTATGAAATCAAGTATGACACAAAGTATGAAAAACAAGTTCTTCAGCATTTCATGGCTAGTTATTTCAGATGAGTTTATCGTGTGGAAAACATCTATGTTATCTATAAAAAGTCTTTTATTCAAAATCATCCCTGACAGTAATTTTATTTTCCCACCTTATCCATAGCCATAAGGATATTTCTGAATTTATCACTTTTTGGGGGAGTTAATTGGATGGTTGTCAGTTCTTTGAAGAATTTCAGGATTTGGAGGTTTGTTTTTGCTCATTTTGCAACTTTTTATTGATGTCGATGTTAGAGACAGGACTGGGAATTATTGGGTAAAGAAATAGAATTAGGACATGGTGGATTTAAAACTGCTTGTTCATGTCTGAAGAATGTGCACATACCGCTAAGCCATGGCTGCAGCTGCAGTATATTTAATGTTTTAGGGAGCGTATCAATTGCTACTGTTAGAGCAACGAATAAGGTCTTTAGAAAAACCCACATGGCAAGTTCATCTTATAAAAATCTCCTTATGGCCACCTTTTGACTTTATAGCCTTTGCTCAAGCTTGTAGCCTTTTACATAACATTGTTATTAGCTTACGTTTAACGTTATCATTCCACTCTCACTCTCTCAGCCTTTGCAACCGACTTCTGGACAGTTATTTAAACAGCTGAGATTTTAAGAGAATCGTGGCTCAATTTAACGAGAGCATAAATAGTATGGCTCTATATATGTTAATGTAATGCATGCTGTTCCAGCTTTTGAGAGACTGCGGATAGCGGCCTTCATCTCTACACTTCCTGCTCAGTTGTAATACGCCGCAGGCTCTTAGTTTATTATCACCCTAAAGGCCACAAATTAATACATGTCATGAATTGAGATCTGGCTTTTCAAAGAGCACTGGACGCTTGTTAAATGCCCATCCACAAGCTGTTAGTTGTTCACAGCAAGCGTGTTAATCATCAAATAAACCTCCTGAATATGAACTGATGTCTGTTTTTCAGGGGTCTGTTTTGGTCTTCTAGAACTTCTAGAATTTATATTTGGATTATGCAGCACATCAGAGGATAGGTCAAGAGTTTAATACATCAGTATAGAATGCTGGACAGTGATGACTCCGGCCCTGTCTTAATTTCCTACACTGCTGTCAAAATATCTCAAGGAACATTTAAGTTACTTTGCTGTAATTAAGCATTCTGAATACTCCGGGTGGATAGGATAGGACAGGATCAGATAGGATTAAATGGATTTTATTTTTTATTTCTCTAGGGGAAATTGAGCCACTTCAAATTTGTTTCCCATAATTGAAAGTTTATATTGCACAATTGTGATTTTAATTCTCATCAATTTCCACAAAATGGTATTGCATTGCTTTTTGCACATTTTACAGCCTTTTCTCAGCACTTTCAAGTAGGGATGTACCGATACTTTTATTTTTGGTGCTTGCCGATACTGGTTACCAATATTTTCATTGCATTTAAGTACATTTTTTAAATATTGGGTACAGAAACCAAAAGAGTATGTATAATGTTAGTTAGTTACCTTCATTTATCAAATAGATAGTCAAACCAAAATTTATTCAGACACCTTCAACATTTCTCACATTATCACAGTTTATTCGCTATAGTTTATGGTAATAAGATATGACAAGAACTCAGAGTTAAACTGTGTCCGAGTTAAACAAACAAATTCTGATTGATAATGTCAGATAACTTTGATAGAAAGTTTTGTAATGGATTACAATCAACCAAATTTATTCAGACAGCTGTTAGTATGACAATATTTACACAACTATTAATACTTTGTCGGGCAACCCTTAGCCTTAATGACAGCCTATAGTCTCCAGGTTCATGCAGACCTGAACTTCAGTTTTTTTTTTCCCAGACTCGGTATGAATAATTTTTGATTCCAAATTTGTATCAGTTTTATTGGTTGTCCACTCACTGTATTAAGAATTTTTGGGTATAATATGTCACAGTTTACTTTATTTAGCTATCCTCACTTACATAAATTAACTATAGTGTCCTGCACCCACTAGTAAAAAATATCAAAAATTATATTTGGTCTCTGAATAATTTTTGGTTTGACTTTTTATATCCTTCGGTTATTTTCACAGTTAATTATGCACATTAAAATGTATTTTACAAGTTTTTGTTACTTTCACTGTTCATTTTTTATTTTTTTTGCTCTATGGTACATCATCTAATGTTTGTGCTAATATTGTACAACATAAGCTAAGATAAATACATGAATGAATAAATGAATGAACATGAGTGGATATATACAAGTGAATATGAATGTGTATGTGTTATAATAAACTGGTTGCTCAACAGTCACCGATTAATGGATTTCAGTGGGTTGTTTGTGGTTCTGTGTTTGGATGATCTTTGTTTCACTCACCTCTCGTTGAGATTCCCCCTAAATTACCTTCCCATTTCCTAGTATGTTCTGGCCAGCTCAGTGTTTCTGAAATGTACTCCATGTAATAACTGAGTGTTTTAAAAAGCATTATCGTCAATGAGAGCTGGATTTAATGTCCACCTGATCCTCTTAAATGTCAACACTTCTGTGGCCTTTTCATCCTCATAAGTCTTTCTATGCTTATTTTGTGGGCTAAATCTGCTGAGTGTGGAGGTTTTTGAAGTGTTCTCCTAACTCCTGTTTTAGACTGTGTTCCAAAGTTCAGACAAACACAGGCGCCATTCTTTTGAAGCTGTGTTTTGAAGAGAGCTGGCAGGCAGACTGGAACACTAGCCATGACCAAGCAGACAGGTGGAGGAGAAGCTCGCTGGAGTTCATTTGGATTAAGCATTTGGTCCTGCAGTGGAAACATTTTCATGGCACTATAATATCCCACACAATTATTCACGGAGCTTTAATGTTTCCGTGCGAAACGCAGAGAGCACACAGACCTGGTGAGGTTAGGTACATCCATTCTCTTTACAAAACAGATATGTGGAGCTATTTCTGTCTGTTTTTGGAGGGAAATTCTTCTTTTTCATCACAAGATCTTGAGAAGTGTGTGTAGGCTTTTTTTTTTTTTACAACTGATACAGACCATTGTATGTACAATTTTCATCAACAACACTTTAGAATTTGAACTTTAATTTACAACTTTAGCAAACATTATTACATTCTGTAATGATTAGCAGATAATTAATTTTAATAAATTGAGGTTGGTGTAAGATTTTCAGTAGCTGTCAAATGCAAAACACGGCTGATTATATTTGATCAAAATAACTAATAGGCTAGTTTAAAAGGACTGTTTACTGTTTTAATACATTTTTTAAATTTATTCCAGTGATTGCAAAGCTTAATTTTCATCATCATCACTCCAGTCTTCAGTGTCGCATGATCCTTCACAAATCATTCGTATATGCTCTTTTGGTGCTCAAGAAACATTTATTCTTCTTTTTCTTCTTTCTTCTTCCTCCTTCCTTCTCCTTCAACACATTTAAAAACATTTTTGTGGAAACAGTGAAACATTTTTCATGATTCTTTGATGAATAGAAATTTTAAAAGAACAATATTTATTTGAAAAAGATTTTTGTAACTTTATAAATGTTTCTGTCAATTTGGATCAGTTTAAAAATTGAGAAGACCTCATTAGAAAGAGCAGCAGATAGTAAAATGCTTGTCATCAGTGAATGGGAAATATCCATCTCAAATACATTAGGATGTTACCAGCTTTCATGTCTGCCTAGCTCTCAAAAAGATGGTAGTAGCATCCTAAGAAACCTTTTTAGAAGGGCAAATTGGCTTCCTGTATTAGTTACTATTCCAGAACATTTTTGAGATTCAGAAGTGGGTAACACTTTATTTTAAGGTGTCATAATACAGAGTAATTACCTAATTAAGTACTTAGTAGTAGTAGTAGTAGTAGTAGTAGTAGTACATGAAACAAAATGTACTTTCCATATAACTAAGTTATGGAGCAGCCTGTACTTACAGTTTGTAATTATGCAGATGTAATAGGCAGCTACTGTTACACATATGTAACAGACCGAGCCTGTTACACAGCTACTTGTACACTTAAGTACAATCTTGATACACTTTATTTTAAGTAGCTTATGCCTGTGTAATATTCTGTCATTTTAATGTAATTAGAAATGTATTACATGTATTTATTTAATCTGTGTACTGGTGGGTTAAATCAAACTAAGGAGCAGCTGGGTAAGGTGTACACTATTGATACACAGGAAGTACACTTAAGTACAATCTTGATGCACTTTATTTTAAGTAGCTTATGCCTGTGTACTTGCATTTATAATTACGTCATAATGGCCTGGTTTCACAGACAGGGCTTAGACTAAACCAGGACTAGGCAATTGTTCAATTAGGACATTTAAGTAATTTTTATTAACGTGCCTAAGAAAAAACATTACTGGTCTGCATCTTGAGACAAAACAGGCACTGATATATATTTTAAGATCAGTCAGTGCAAGTATCTTTCAGTTAAAATAGCTCAGATTTACACTTTAGTCTGGGACTAGACTTAAGCCTTGTCTGTGAAACCCGGGGATAAAGTCTCATAAAATAACTTTTGGTTACATAAGTAGCTGTGTAACAGGCTCGGTCTGTTACATATGTGTAACAGTAGCTGCCTGTTACATCTACAGAATTACAAATTGTAAGTACAGGCTGTTCCACAACATAGTTACATGGTAAGTACATTTTGTTTCATGTAAGTACGGCTACTACTAAGTACTTAACTAGGTAATTACTCTGTATTATGGACACCTTAACATAAAGTGTTAGCCAGAATTGTGCTGCAAAGTGTGTACTTGCGTATGAATGCTATTTTTTTTGAGGAGACATTCAGTTGAGGGTAGTGAATAAAGAATAAGAAGGACTGAATGGCCATTAAACCTTCATGAGAGTTTCAAGAGAGAAGTTTACAAATGTGTATTGTACCGTAAATATACAAGAACTATCATAATTTACTCACTCTCATGACATTGCATGCCTGTATATATATATATATATATATTATTGTGAATTAGAAATTCCTTTTGTGTTCATTGGAAAAAAATTAACAGCATATTGAATGACATAATTTAAATTTTGGGGTGAGCTAAGTGTGATTTCGCTATTTTTGTCTGTTTACTTTGGTGCCTGGCTGAATGACGATCTCTCAGCGTGGTGTTTTCAGACCTGTCTGCATGCCGTTGGCCTCATGTATGTTTATTAGTAATTTTCTTACCTGTGTGTCCTCTCAGAGTCTGTCTGTGACAGGAGGTGCTCTCCAGTCAACAGATTTATAGAGAGAAAAAGAGAGAGAGGATGAGAGGCCTCGTTTGACTTCCCTCCAAGTGCTGGGAGCTTCCACAGGACCATCCATCACTCAGTCCTTGTGCCAGCAACTGTGTGTCTTCCCATCTATCCTCAGCACCTGTTCTATACTTTCTATTCTAGGAAGGCATTCCCACAACTGCAGTCAGGATCAGTACAATTTTACAAAATATTACTTAAACATTTCAACTTGAGCGCTTTGAGTAAGAATTTTGGATTTGTCAGGACATGGAAGGCAGATGTTAAGGCCCGTTCAAACCAAGGACGATAGCTATAAAGATAACGATGAAGATCTAGTTCTAAAAATCATTCTTAATATTAAAGAATCCCCATTGAATATCCCAATATTAAAGAAAGAGAGTTCACACCATAGCTATAACCATAAAGGCACAGATAAACAATATTGTTGGAATCACTTTCAGAATGATTTTTTCCAGCTGATGAATGATAAAAAAATTGACACCCAATCAGAATCCATCCTGCTATAACGAGCTCCAGAATTTAAAGCTAATAAAATGCTAATATCGTGATCTATATAGTTATTGTTTTTGGTGTGAACCGAGCTTTATTCATAAGTACAAAAAAATAAATAAATAAAATTCTAAACTTAAATGGTATGAATATGGTGAATATTCATACCATAAATGAATATGGTTTAAGATAAGTTAAAGATGTATGTTTTATTCATGTTGTTCTGGCTAGTATAAATGAATGAAGAAGATACCCAAAATATTAAATGTCATATTTACTGAGAAATCTGCTATTTTGTAGAGGGGGGTCAAAATGGCAATTTTGATTCAGAAAGATGGTACTATCATTATTTTTTTCAGAAATTGGTAGGTCTATTAGTAAAATCTGTTGACTTTAGCAATCTTTGTTGCATAACGTGTCAATGGTGACCATTCAAAAATGGGGGGGGGGCATTTTTAAAGTTTTTTCTCTAAAGTTTGCAGGCATGTAACTTAAGTATTAAAGATATCTTAATGCTCTTTTTGATATTGTGTCTTAAACTTTCCTTTTGACATCTTCATTTTTAAGGCCCTAAATGGTTCCATTCCAGAGATATTGGCATTTTAATGGCTACAGGAGTAAATCCTTAAATTGTACACATTGGTCAAAAACCAAAAGTGGGTCACTTTTATGATACTTCTTTTCTTTTAAAGAGGAATGTCTGGTGAATAATAATGCTGAAACTAGAAATGTATCTTGTTTCTTTCGTTCAAAACAACTGCATTGAACAACTAACCTAAGTGCCATAAATATTCTTTTTGAAAAGTTTGCATGCCCTTAACTCAAGAAGTATTCAAGATATCTCAATTTAATTTTAGATTCTAGTTCTTAATAAACTTTTCTTTTGTAATCTTAATTTTCAAGGTCCTATATTATTCAGCCCCAGAGATATGGAAATCTCAATGCTGCACCATATTCAGATTGTTGAATATTACCCATATTCAGTGGTTAAAAACCAAATGTTGGTCGCTTTGTATACAACTGATACTTATTTTATTTAAAAAACAATGTCTGAAGAATAAATGATGTTGAAGCTAAAATTGTAGATTGTTTGACTCAATCAAAACAATGTAAAAATTTGGGCTAGGGAAATTTCAGAAATTTTGATTATTTTGACACGGAATGACCCTTAACTGATGTTCTAAAACATCTGAAACAATTTTCTGGCTTTTATTAAATTACATTTTGTAATCATTGTATAACAATATTTATTTTATTTCCCTTAGTAAGGTACCATCAGTACTATTTAGTTATATTGTTTTGTTATTTCTTTGGAAAACTTTCATATAGCCATTTGCTCTTGCTTTCTTGCCAGACCCCATGTCCTGCTTTGAGGCCGTTTGGTTTTTGCCGTACAGTTCTGTTTCTGCCCTTCAAAGAGAAGTGGTTGGGAGTGAAGTGAAGCTTTTAAGGAGCTGAGTGATTTCATTGGCAAAAGGCTTGTAAGTGAGCTGATATGTGTTCATAGCTATCGACCTGATCCCAGGCAGACGGGACTGCAGCTCCTGCGGTATGGCCAGCAGCAGGGGTGACTCTTGTTGTGAGAAGCATGCTGGTGTCTCTTCTCCTTACAGGCACTTCAGAGATGTTTATTTTTAAAATCCTCCTGACAACCTCCAGCCTGACCAACCAGGGCTGGCATGTACACATCTGACATGCATACAGCAATGGAATGTTTTGACTCCGACACATGCAGATATACGACTCACAACTTCAGCACACACTCGCAAACTAAAAAGTCAGAAGTCTCCCATGGTGCTCCTGTTTTAGCCCTCTCACTTCCTTGGTCTGTCTTCCTTCATTGTTCATCCAATTATAGACCTCATGAAATCAGAATGCAAGTTTTGTGGCTTTTAGTCCATATTTATTGGGTATAAATTGGGATTTATTGGCTTTGTGAAATATATGCATTTTAAATATGAGACCCTGGACCACAAAACCAGTCTTAAGTCGCTGGGGTATATTTGTAGCAATAGCCAAAAATACACTGTATGGGTTAGAATTATTGATTTTTCTTTTATGTCAAAAATCATTAGGACATTCAGTAAAGATCATGTTCCATGAAGATATTTTGTAAATTTCCTACTGTAAATATATCAAAACTTAATTTCTGATTTGTAATATGCATTGCTAAGAACTTCATTTGGACAACTTTAAAGGCCATTTTCTCTATTTTTTTTTTTTTGCACCCTCAGATTCCAGATTTTCAAATAGTTGTATCTCATCCCAAATATTGTCCGATCCTAACAAACCATATATCAATGGAAAACATATTTATTCAGCTTTCAGATGATGCATAAACCTCAATTTCATAAAATTGACCTTTATTTTTGTGGTCCAGGGTCACATATGTCAGTATGTCAGAAAACATATTTGCACTCACACTCTCTCTCTCTCGCTCGCTCTCTCTCTCTCTCTCGCACGCACGCGCGCATATACACTCACTCACGCATATACACTCACTCACAAACAGTCACCCTTCAGGCTCTAGGTCTGAGTTGCCAAATGGCTCCTGTCAAGGTGACAGGCATTAGTGTGGCAGGAGTACTAGTGTGATAAAGGCTGCTAGTGCGTTCACGTTGCTCCCATGGGTCTGTGGCCGTGCTCCTGCAGCGTTCAGTGGAGCAGTGTATAAATGTCATTAAGAGCCTGTCTTTCAAGGGCTTTCGACAGCATTCCTGTGGTGTCAGCTCCATTCCAACATTACACACTGTGTGTTGACCCCAACCAGACATTTGGTCAAGCATGGTCATCCTGTTGGCAGGATATGATTGTTTGCATACACACATTATTATTATTATTATTATTATTATTATTATGTTGGCTTGGCGAAGGCCTCTTTTTTTATTATTATTAAAAACTAAAAATTTCCCATAGACTTCCATTGTCTGAGAAAAATTGTGCCCCTATAGGAGCAATTCCCCTCGGGCGGATCCAAATGACTCGAAAATACAAATAAACACATCAGTTTCATTCACACTGACAAGCTAAACCAACATATCTGATTATTACCGGGTCAGGGCTCATTAATAATGAATCTCTGGCCAGAGAACAGTGTTAGACACGAGAGAACTCTCACCGCTCAGATCAACAAGTGCAGTCTGAACGTGCTCACAGCAACAGTATACGTGTTTTAGAGCCTTTTAAAATAAAATATTCCAGCTATTTAATGCTATACACTAATTAGAACAAAACAAGAGCTACATCCAGGTGTCTGTGAGCTGTTTTACTCTGAAACTGAAGTCAGTCTGTGTCGATCGCTCCCGGTTATCATAAAACATGTAGAAGAACATAGTGCAAAGCTAAATTGAGTGCATGTGAGCTGTTTTTTAATGTTTTACTGACATGCACGTTTTAAACATTTACCAAATTTGCTATATTCCGTCGATCGGATCGAAAGATTTCGTTCATACACCTGTCACACATTATAGGAAAAACAGCTTCAGGTTGCGTTTTTATTCTTAACTTCACGAAACTTGCATAGATTATTTCGCATCCAGCTAGCCAACTTGATTATGACATGAATATTTCATTCTTTAAAGAAGCTTATGAGATGTTTGCATATGATTTTTTTTTTAAATAATACAATCATTTCCAAATAATGTACTCTTTTGCAGATGCCTTGCCAAGCTACAAGCTATTCATGAATTAGAGTAGTTGAAGTTGTCAAACAACAGTGCGGATACTCAAATGACTGAATAATTTCTCTGAACTGGTTCAGTTACATTATCTAATTCTTTTGGAATGGTTAATATTCACCAGAATGGTCTTTTAAACGTTTGATGATTATTGCTCGTTTAGATGCAATGCTGTTAATAATGGATACAGAATCAAGCCATCCTTCATAATCGAGCAGTCGAAGTTGGCCCCTGAGCACTTTAAAGCAAGTTGACTGGGCCTGTAACCATAGTTATTCACATGTATGATTATCTATATCTGCAGTAGACTTAAGCAGACAATTTTCTTTAGCTTTGATTTATCACTAATGCTAGATATTTCTACACATTTAAAAAATTGTTGGTTAAAGCTCTTAGAAATATTACTGCTCCTCGGAGAACCCTTCAGCCAAATTGCTCTTAGATTCTAATGAAAGTAGTGAACTGAGAAACATGTGAAAAGTAAGTCCGTTTCTTCAGGAATTTCAGTCTCCCAAGTTTTTGCCCATCATTGATGCCCAGTTTTTTCTGTAACCACCTACAAAGTTAACAAGTGTTTGATGCCTACATCCTAGGATGCATCCTTCCTACTTCAATCCTTCTGAGGATTCAAGGCTAAAGTCCTGCTCACCATTAAACACTAGAATAAGACAGTCTAGTAAGTGTGCATGTCTGCACATCAATCAATTTTTTATTACAGACTTCCCCCTTCATCTTTCTTTCATAGAGGATGCATACATTGCTCTAAGAAAGGTATCCAGGTACAGTAGGATGCCGTTTAGTTTTCCAGCTATAGCGTTAATAATCTGCGTGTTGTCTGTACTCTAATGTGGGATTTTACTCTACCCTCACACCATGAGGGGAATTTACAGAGCCCTACCACATCTTGGTATGCAAATGAGTCTGGGCTTCTGCCAATTTGTGCTCTATTTTCCTCGCTCTCTTCCTTTCTCTCTTCCCCTCTCCAAAGAGAGGAGCGCAGCTGACAGCTCTGGCCACTCATCTGTTTAATCATTGGCACTGCATACATGCTGCTGAATAATGATGCTCGCTTCACATCCGATTGTAACAGTGATTGAGGATTCGCTCTGTATTTTGAAAGTATAACGCTTGACAAATAAACACTATGTGAGAGCGTCTCACAGCTGCGTGGTGTTGTCACACGTGTCTTTTGTTTATCGACATGTTTTGAAATCAAAAGACTGGCACTTTTAATGAGCTTGATGATGGTTATTAAGAAGTTTGGTTGATACACTGCTAAAGATAACGTGTGATGTCCGTGTCCAAAATGTTTCTTGAGCACCAAATTATCATATTTGAATTAATGTCACGAAAACAAAAATCTAGTAATCAGTACTGATACCACCAAAAGTAGGTCTACACAATATTCAATACACAAGTGTGTGTATATATATATATATATATATATATATATATATATATATATATGTATATGTGTGTATATATGTATGTGTGTATGTGTATATATGTGTATATATATGTGTATGTATGTGTGTATGTATATATATATATATATATATATATATATATATATATATATATATATATATATATATATAACTGTAAAAAAAAAAGCACAATAATTCTTAAACAAAAACTTTTATTTAAACCCTTTAACATTATAAAAACACAACATTAGTGGCACTTGACCTTAATAATATATAAAATCAGCCACAGCACAGGCTCACACTGACTGAGTGAAAACTCTTGTTATAATTAAAATAATCGGTCTATACTGTACAATGAATCTCTTATGTTGTACGTTGTTGGTTATACATATACATATAAATCTGGTGATTCTGACAACTCTGTTTGGCCATTGGCTACAATGCTCAGTGCTGCAAAAACACATTGTAAATTTGAAACCATTGATGCTCTTCACAGACACTCACAAATAACAGGATTGTTTGAAAGCCGGCACCAGTCAGCGGATTGATGCTCTGTACTACCAATGCTGTGGGAAGGCCAGTATTTAAAATTTAAGTATTGATTGGTACCAACGTACCACTGGTACTTTTGACAACACTAGTTTGAAATATTTCTGAAGGATCATGTGACATTGGAGTAATGGCTGCTGAAAACGACTGTTTGAATTACATTTTAAAACCTATTCAAATAGAAACAGTTAGGGTTAAATTGTAATATTTTAAATTAAATTGTAATTTTTGACATATTTCAAATAAATGTGGCCTTGGTGAGCAGAAGAGATTTCTTTCAAAAACATTAAAGACTCTTTCCAAGCCCAAATGTTTGTATCAGAATCAGAAAGAGCTTTATTGCCAGGCGTGTTTACACACACAATGAATTTGTCTTGGTGTTAGGAGCTTCCAGTACAGAAAGTGCAAACATAATAAACAACAATAAAAACACTAATAATAAAGAGAATAGACAATAAATAATGTAGGAAGAGTAAAATCTGAACTTGCTACATTTGTCATATTGGCATTACCATGTGACGATGTCAGTCATGTCACTGCTCCCAGTCATTTCTGAACATATCAACTTTTCATGGCCTCATGGGATATTACAGTGTCTATGCACACTTGCGAAGTAGTAGGTCATCTGTGTTTTTTTGCATGCTGTTTTGTGGGTAATGCATTTATCAGCTCTGCCACGCAGAGCTTGTCCTACATCATCCCAACTGAACCACAGCAACCCAAAACAGCCTTTTTATTTACTCATGGATCGCTGCTAAATTGCAGTTCCATACTCATTTTTGAAAGCGCGCAGTGTACCGAGGACTGCCTGTTAAGCTCTGTCAATCTATAACAGAAGGCATTTCTATTTATTTCTCACCCTGTCTGTCTCGTTCTTCATATTTTTTCACTTCTGAATGTCGAAGGAATGTGGATCTCACAAAGAGCTGAAAAAGCAAAGTAAATAGTGCTGCTGCTTGTAGATTTGGGATGAACACACTCACACAAGGTTGTTATTGTAAGCACATTGATCATGATACTTTACATTAAGATTGGCCTCATTAATTTGTAGAGAGTGGTTAAAATGAAAGTGTGGTGAAGCGGGTAACGGTAACTCAGCAAGAGCCGTTAAAGCCTGATGACAGCAAGAAAGTGTAATCGATTTTTTGTTCTTTTTCTTTATGTATGTATATTTGTTTTGCAGAGGCAAGATAAGAAGATACTACAATGATTCGCTGTTTTTTTTTCTTCTTTCTTTTATTTCCTTTAAGTTTGCAGCAAAACCTCTGAATTGGGAGAGAGATTTATTTCTTCCCTGCATTAACTTTCATTTTTTCACCCATAGGGGGCAGTTTCACTCTCTGTAACTGAGTTTCTCTTTCTCTATCAAGAATGCCGAATGGGCTGAGAGTACTCTGGTCAGTGGTCTGTTTCTTTCAGCAGTGCCACAGTGCCCAAATAAATCACTGTGTTTCCTTCTTGCTTCTGCTGTATTGTGGAAAGATTGATGGCAGGACCCTAATGATGTTTAACATCAGCTGGAGCTAATGGAGAAGATACTGCAGCCATTTATTCTCTTACTTTCTCTCTCTCTCTGTGATTTCATTTTTCCATTTAAACCAGAGAGAATGGTCATGATCAGAAGTGACGTAGATGTTTTGTATATCCACTACCAGTGAAAAGTTTCGAATAATTTAGATTTTTAAAATGTTATGCTCACCAAGACTGCATTTATTTGTTTAAAATATGGTGAAAACAGTAATATTTTGGAATATTCAAAAAAAAAAAAAAAAAATTCAAATCTTTTTATTTGATTACATTTTAAAATGTAATTTTATTATGGCAAAGCTGAATTTTCAGCAGCTCTTACACCAGTTATGATCCTTAAGAAATCATTCTGATATTCTGTTTTAGTGATCTAGTAGTAGTAGTATTGCTTCTAATGTCCTCATTTGTAAGTCGCTTTGGATATAAACGTCTGCTAAATGACTAAAATGTAAATGTGTAATGTTAAAAACAGTTGGTTAATGCTTTTAGGTAAACTTTTTTTTTTTTTTTTTCAGGGGAAAAAAAAATCATAGATTTTGAATAGAAACCTGTAAAATTATAAATGTCTTTAGTGTTACATATGATCAATTTAATGCATCCTTGCTGAATAAAAGTATTAAAAGTATTCATATTTTTTCCCTAACTCCAAACTTTTAATGGTAATGTATTATGGTTTCCAACATTGAAACTTTTTCAACATTGATGATAATAAAAATATGCATCAGATTAGCATATGTATGATTTCTGAAGGACAATGACACTAAAGACCAGAGTAATAACTGCTGAAACCATTTCCACCACTGGAATAAATGACACTTTAAAATTAAATGCAATAGAAAAGAGTTATTTTAAATTGTAGTATTTCACAATATTACTAATTTGATCAAATGAATGCAGCCGTGGTGATAACATAAAAGACTTCTTACAAAATTATGAAAAAAGTCATAGCTATTACAAACCATGTTTGTGTGTTTGTAAGCAAGTGATTGATTTCATGAATGACGGTTATTCTTGTCTATCAGAGAGTGTCTGTGAGTCAGATTGGCTGTAATTACCACACACTGGGCTCTGACACATATTCCAGCTCATAATAAAACAACAATGTCACATTATTGCCCAACGTCCTCCAGTAATGACTCCAAATGCTGTGCTGGCCTGCCGCTCTGCATGTACTCCCATTCACTGGCCTCTTTCAAAATCTCCATAAGATAATTATTGAGTTATCTGCTGCTCCAGCAAATCTGACTTGTCAACTGCTAATTGCTACAATATCACAAATTAATGCACATTTGCCAGTTGTATGAAAGCAGGCAGGAGGAGATTTCTGCAGGCCGATCCAGATATTCAATGGCCTTTAATTTAGAGAGTTATGCTGTTATGCGTTATGCTTATGCACAGCGAACTGGATCAATCCAAAGTGGGCCAATCGACAGCGCCATTAAGGCATACTCATCACTGAGGCACTGAGCAAAGAGAGATCTATGAGGATGCTCTCTCCAATGGCTGGACAGGAAGAGGAAACTCTTCAACTTGATGGGCTGTTGTGGCTTCCTCTCATTCTCTCATGTTGCTGGAAGCGGAGGAAGGACATTAAGGAATGATGTTCATACAGATGCTCTTCCGCTAATCAGAGTTCAGTGCCAAGTGTTTTGAGTTGAAGTTAAAGGGAGAGAATCTGAAACCAAACAGAAACAATGAGGGTTCCTAGATTCATTTTGCTTGTGAACCGCTTTTACCAAAGCACCGTTGCATTTCCACTGTCTGTTTTCCCGTCTTTCTCTCTCTTTGTCATTATCTACCAGTTTTTTCAGACTGTATCTGTCACTGCTGAATAAAAGCAGCACTCATTAGCTTGAGTTAGCAGACATCATTGCCACTGTCCAAATGAAGCTGTTTGGGTGCATAGCATCAATGGATCAGTTCAGCTTTGGATCACTTTGTCTGAAAGTGTGTGTGTGGGTTCAGCTGCTATGGATTGTTTTTAGGGGATGAGAGCAAGGTGCAGATGGGTACAGGTTGTTTGATATTCCGTTTTGAATTCTATATGTATTACATACAGTAATTTGTCAACGGGATTTTAAAATAAAGTATTTTTACTTGATGTCAGTGGTAAGGTTGCGGAAATACATCACTGTTCAAAACATTTAAAAAAAAATCTTTTTTTTCAGCAAGGATGCATTAAACTTGGGGTCACCAGACTCAGTCCTGGAGGGCCGGTGTCCTGCAGAGTTTAGCTCCTACCCTAGTTAAACACACCTGAACTAGCTAATCAAGGTCTTACTAGGTATACTTGAAAGTTCCAGGCAGGTGTGATGAGGCTAGTTGGAGTTAAACTCTGCAGGACACTGGCCCTCCAGGTTCAAGTTTGATGACCCCTGCATTAAACTGATCAAATGAGATAGTAAGGAATTTTACATGATAAAAAAAATATTTTTCAAATGAATGCTGTTCTTTTAAACTTACCATCTATCAAAGAATGTTGATAACTGCTCAAGTGTTTTTAACATAAATGATAAATGTTAGAAAGATTTCTGCCGAAAATTCAGCTTAGACATGACATAATTTTTTTTTAATGGCATTTTAAAATGTATTTAAAAAATAAATCTAAATAATTTTTCACAATATTACTATTTTTACTTTGTATTTTTTATCAAATAAACACAGCCTTGGTGAGCACAAGAGACTATTTTCAAAATCATTTAAAATCATCATTTCCCCTTATTGTTTTTCCAGAAAGAAACTTATTTTTAACAATAATGCATTAACAACAGTCCTAACATAATAACCTTATAATAAAGCAAGATCTACTAATCAGAGAAGTTCCTATTTCCATGGAAAATAATGTCATCTAATCAGCCTCTTTGTGCATTTGTACATAATTGAATACTTGCAATAAACCTCAAACTTATGGTCATTGGCTTTTAGTTAAACAATTTTGATTTTACTGTAGCGTCTTCAGTTTGATTGTCTTTCATGGTGCTTCATGTGATGAATTCATTCTCTCATAAACAACATTAGGTACACAGTCTTTTACTTTTTTCCCAGATTTTCAAATACCTTAGAATCAAATCTTTTTTAAAACGCCAATTGAGAAAATTAAAATGTGAAATGAAAGTAGTATGCACAGGAATGTATCCATGGTAACAACAACCTCTTGATTAGAATCAGTTTGCGGCACAATGCATCAAGAAAAATATTAGTACATTCATTATTTAGCACTTTATTAAAAGTCACGTTTATTGCAAAACTAAAAGTGCTGTTGTTTTGTTTTATTCTGTTTATTAAAACGTCTTAAATCACGGTTTGGTGACAACTGTGATAGGGGCAGCAAAACACAATTTGGGATATGCAAAATGAACCAAAACATAAGAATTCCTTTAAAAAAACTGTATGAAATATGTATGATTTGTGCACTGGTCTCTGTGTGTGTAGAAAAAGGCTGGTGCTTATGAACCTCTCCTGGCTCATTGCAAAGTGAACAAACTGCAGTTTTCATGTCTGCATGACATCCTACAATATTGTAATTTATCATCATTTGTTACATTTCAATATTTTTGTTCTATTTGATTTGTGCGCTCCTTCGTTTAGTATGAATGTGGAATGAAGAATTGCACTGTTGTAGAGGGCTTGGTGCGAGTTCATGTGAGGTAAAGGACTGTGGCTGAGCCTCATTCCGGAGCTCATTAGGCATATCTGACAGTGTTGAATTCAGCGCTTGTGTCTTCGGTCATGCATCAGCTGGTCTCTGCAGATGCGAGAAACTGAGATCTACCAACACACATACAAACACACACACACACACACACACACACACACACACATGCTAAAGTCTGGCATCCTGTGAAAAACTTGTGCTCTGTTGGAATTCCTATTTCATTCTCCTTCATCCAGAACGCTGGACTTCTGAGGAGGAACATGCCAAATTTGATTATGAGCTGAATTTGAGCGTTACCGCCTGAAAGTCGGCTCTCCCAGGTCTCGTCAATGGATAACGAATGCAAGCTGTTGAAGAAAGTGGAAGATGGAGAGGAAAACAGAAGGATGGAACGCGTTCGATGTGGATCACTGCCAGTATTAAACAATTAACATTATAATTTGTTTTTGTAATGTTGAAAGGTAATATAATTAACCAGTGAAACTAATCTTAGCTCCCTGCCAGACTGAAACGCTTCTATAAATGATAATAGCAGTTGGTCCAGTGGGCTCATGGGACAGGATAAATCTGCTTTCCCCTTTGCACATAACTGGCATCTATTCAGTCGGTCCTGTGTGTAGAGGGACCCATTGAAATGCCTTCTGTAAACCCGTCTATGTGTGTTTGAAGAGTTCAACACTGTTCTGTGACAAAGCACAAAGCTGCAGTTCGTGCCCTCTCACAGGGACCAGTGCGGTTTCACTCTCTATCACCACAGCAGTCAGTCAAGATTAACCCACCTCACCCTTGCCATCACCCCTGAGCTTTATTTAAACCCTTTAACTCTGCCCTCAACGGTCCCACACTTTCCATTTCAGCGCAGAAACTGTTCTAAAGACTTTGAACAGGAAAAAATACTGTTTTTGTTTCTTTTTCAGTCAAGCACATACAGCCATATGGATACATTCTCACATACACCATTATTAGTGTTATTTTATTTATTTTACTTTTTTGTATTTTTTTTTAATTAACTTTATATATATATATATATATATATAATTGTTTTTTTTTTTTTTTTAGTTATTCATTTTAGTTTGGATATAATTACTTTATAAGTACTTTGTCTTTTTTATTAGTTTTAGTTTAACATTTACTTCTATTTGGCTTTACTTTTGTTTTAGTAATTATTTTGTTTAGCTGTCAAGGTTTTTCATCTAATATTTATATTTTATTTCAGATTTATTTAAATTAACGAAAACTCTTTTTGATAGATTTATTTCAAAATAACACTGACCATACTTTTTAGTTTAAATAAGGTATTATTTTTATTATTAGTATTATTTTAGCTTTACTGAAAGAGATTTGCAGTAATCATGAAAGCTTAAAGGGTTAGTTCACCCAAAAATTTAAATTGTGTCATTAATTACTCACCCTCATGTCGTTCCAAACCCGTAAGACCTTTGTTCATCTTCGGAACACTAAGATATTTTTGATGAAATCCGAGAGCTCTCTGACTCTCCGTAGACAGCAAGGGTCCTACCACACTCAAGGCATAGAAACGTAGTAAAGAAGTTGTTAAAATGGTCTATGTGACATTAGTGGTTCAACCGCATACGTCGATAATGGTGGAGGACTGTCACGGAAGAGAAGAAATCATTGAATAATCTTTTTTTTTTTTTTTTTTTTCTTTGCACACAAAATGTATTCTTGTAGCTTCATAAAATTACAGTTGAACCACTGATGTCACATGGACCATTTTAACAACATCCTTACTATGTTTCTGTGCCTTGAGCATGGTAGGGACCCTTCACTGTAAAAAAATATTGTGCCCATTTTACTCAAAAAGCTGATGCAAATAGTTGCCTCATTTTTATGAAGTATTTTGAACTCATTTTATTCTTGTTTGTTCTATTAGACTTTTACATGTTTCCAACTTGAACTCTTAAGTAATGGCAACTCAATTTTTGCAATTTACAAACTATAGTTTTAAGTTCATCAAACATAAACCTTGTTGTTTTTAAAGTAATATTTACCAGTTTATCCTTACAAGCCACTTTTTTATTTTAAAGGTGTATTCAATCTGTATTTAAATATTTTTTTTTTTCTAATGAAACAGTAAACAGGCAAAACAAAACGTATTCACTTTATAATGTTACAACAGTGCAACAATACAAATTACAGAGTATCATTAACACTACTGTTAACACTTTAGTTTAGAGACCAGCTCTCACTATTAATTTGCTTATTAGCATGCATATTGACTGTTACTTATAAAGCACATATTAATGCATTAAAACATTAACAACCTCATACCTAAACTTAAAAACTTTACTATTAATTTTAATGAGGGAAAACTCTTAGTTAATAGGGAACGTGTTTCCTAATTCTAAAGTGTTACCATACATCCTTTTCAGAATTAATGTATTCACCTTTACGTAAAGCTGTTGCAGGCTACAAGGAGAGCAAAAAATAAAAAAAAACGACCAATAAAAACACCTAGTTTATAAGATGGACTCACTCAGAATAATACTTGAACAATTTAAAACAGTGCATTTAGTGTTTTGAACATTGTTAAAATATCAAATTCAATTAAAAACATTACATCAGCAAATAAAAATTAATAACATTCAATAGCGTTTTACAGCGTAAACTTTGAAACTTTAAAATGTATGTTGTGCAGTCCACAATATCTTAACACTTACTACTACAAACTGAGCACACATCACTTGGGTTAGTTCACCCAAAAAAAAATTCTGTCATCATTTACTCACCCTCATGTTGTTCGAAACCCGTAAGACTTTTGTTCATCTTCAGAATTCACTCGAAGATATTTTTAATGAAATCTGAGAGGTGTCTGTCCCTCCCTTGTCAGTTTATGCAAGGATCACTTTGACGCATAAAAAAGCTTATAAAGAGATTGTAAAATTAATATAGAAGAATTTAGCAGTTTAGTCAATTTTCTGAAGAGACTCGATCACTTTATATGATGATCAGACCTAAATTCGCTTTTATTCACATATAAACACTCATCAGAGCAGATCAGTTATGGCAAACGGAAGCTCAAGCATTCTTGCTAGATGTGTGAGAAACAACGAGGTTCATTCTTGTTACGCAGCATGTTTCAGCTTCTGCAGAAATCAATGAGGTTAAATAGTGCTTGCTGAATGTCAAGGGATTCTAACATCTAGTCCTAGTAAATATATTGAACTTTGGTTTTGGAATGAGTGACTACTGTGAAAGGGCAGTTGACAACCCGGGAAAGACCTGGTGACAGCCTGAAGAGACTGCTGACAGGAGGGAATAAACCCCATCGGGGCTGGCATGGGTTAGCTACCCATGTCGGCCGGGGCCGGTCACAACACAATGACTCGGATCCACCCAACCATTGCTACGAAAAATTCAAGAGGAAGTATACCCCCTGATTCTGCGAGAGCGGGGGCGCAAGATGACTCACTGGTAGATCACACGGTAACAGACCTTGGAACGGAAATGACGATGACACTGATGATCAGCAAAACAGTTGACGGTCAAACAGCACTGGCAGAACACAAACTACAAAGCTGTATCTGCGGCTGGAATAGGATTACATCGGAGAAGGGTCTCAAGATCCATCAGGGCAGGAAAAAGTGCCTGAAAGAGTTTACCAAGGGACCCCGCATTGACCACTACTTCCTTAGAGGTAGGGCAAATCAGTCGGATGAAGCCCAGTGGCAGGATACTCACCACAGCCCACAGGGTATCAGCACCCCAGGTGAAGCTCTGTCAAGCACAGCTCCACCAACGGAAATGAGCCCAGACCCTGTCCAGACACAGCCAGCGGTAGAGAGGAAAATGATTGGACGAAAGCCTCAAATTCTGTGGCCTAAATCCTGCCAGAAAAAGGAGTGGGAGCCATCGACACAGACCTTGTCCATCTTCTAGAAGTTCTGAAAGTAGGTGCCGAAAGAAAATTGGAGAAGGTAGGAGACATCATTTATAGCTATGGCTTAGAGAGTTTCGGAGTAAAACGCAAGGTCCACAGTACTCAGAAGGAACCTTCACTCCATCTTAAGTCCAGGAGACAACAAGAGATTAATCGACTTGTGAAAGAGAGAAGATGCCTGAGAAGACAGGCCACAGAAGTGGAAAGGGAAGGAATTGAGGTGTTGCAGGGCGACAGCAAGTGGCGCCTTGCAACGCTACGAAGAGCAGAAGGTTTGAGAAAGCAACATAAGAAGAAAGAGCGAACAAGGACTGCCTTCTATAGAGATCCCTACAAGTTCGCCAAAGACCTCTTTGTCAAGGAGAAAACCGGGACTCTCAAAGTACCTGTGAGAGAACCGGAGGAGTACCTGAGAAAGACCTACTCCGACAATCAGAGGCATGTGCCAGCCACCATCCCCAATGACATGCCAACAATTCAATCACCTGAGCACCAGTTGGACACAGGCCCCCCAACATGGAGCAAAGTTGAGAACACAGTAAACCGAGCAAGAACAGCATCCGCCCCTGGGCCCAACGGTGTTCCATATAGGCTCTATAAGAACACACCGGGCGTCTTGAAGGTCCTCTGGAAGCTAATGAAAGTGACATGGGAAAAAGGCATCATACCTAAAGCATGGAGAAGGGCAGGAGGGATCCTGATTCCCAAAGAGAAGAACTCCTCAACCATCCACCAATTCCGTCAGATCAGCTTACTGAATGTGGAAGGAAAAATTTTCTTCAGTGTAGTGGCCCAAAGACTGTCAGCATTTCTGCAAAAGAACAATTATGTTGACACCTCAGTGCAGAAGGCAGGGATAAGTGGTTTCTCAGGATGCGTGGAACACGCAAATGTCATCTGGCACCAGGTACAAACAAATGTCATCTGGCACCAGGTACAAACTGCCAAGAAGGAAAAGAAAGACTTGCATGTGGTTTTCTTAGACCTTGCCAATGCATTCGGGTCAGTGCCTCATGAGGTGCTGTGGGAAGCCTTCAACTTCTTCCAAGTCCCAGAGGGCATCACAAGGCTGGTCAAATCCTATTTCCAGGACCTCCAATTCTGCGTTACAACTCAGGATAGTACAACTGCCTGGCAGCACTTGGAAATAGGCATAATGGCGTGGTGCACCATCTCCTGGCCTTCATCATGGCAATGGAGTTAATAATTCGGGCATCTCGATGGGTGGTTGGAGGGTAACGTCTGAAGAGCGGGCTGCGGCTTCCTCCAATCAGGGCATATATGGATGACATGACGACCATGACAACGACTAACGCATGCACCAAACGCCTGCTGTACAAACTCCAGGGAAACATCAGATGGGCACGAATGGAGATTAAACCCAGCAAATCCCGCAGTATCTCAATTGTCAAGGGCCAGATTGTAAATGAGAGGTTCCTCATTAGTGGCGAGCGGATACCAACTATCCTGGAGAAGCCCATAAAAAGCCTTGGTCGGTGGTACAACACAGACCTCAAAGACACCGAACAGGTGGAACAACTAAAGCAGGATACCATCAGTGGCCTGAAGCAGATCAACAGCACTGCTCTCCCAGGAAAGCTGAAGCTCTGGTGCCTTCAGTTCGGACTGCTGCCCCGTCTCATGTGGCCGATTTCCATCTGTGAGGTCACCCTATCCCATGCCAACCGACTGGAGCGATTGGTGAATGTGCAGGTGAGAAAGCGGCTTGGGCTACCCAGATGCCTCAGCAGCATAAGATTGTATGGCAATGGAGCCCTCTCTCTACCAATCTAAAGCCTGGTGGAGGAGTACAAATGCTCTAAAGCAAGGCTTGAAATGACCCTCACGGAATCCCGGGATCCCTTCGTCAGAGGGGCCGCTCCCGCCTTAGCCACAGGGAGGAAGTGGAGGCCAGGTGTAGCAGTGGCAAAGGCAAAGTCCGCTCTGAGACACCGGGACATAGTGGGCCAAGTCCAACAAGGCAGAGGGGGCCTAGGACTGGGAGTAGCAACACCCACATGGCAGAAGGTTATTCCAGCTGAACGCTGGCGCCTGGTGGTTGAGGAGGTGCGCTACCAGGAAGAAGCGGACAGGTGTGCCAGAGCGGTGTCCCAAGCCAAGCAAGGCCGCTGGATGAGGTGGGAAGGTGTGGAGAGGAGGAAGATCACTTGGAGCGAACTGTGGAACACGGAGTCCAATTTGTTGAGCTTTACCATCAGATGATGTCCTGTCCTCTCCAACCAACCTACATCTGTGGTTTGGAGAGGATCCAGCCTGTCTCCAGTGTTCTGTCCCAGCAACCCTGAAACACATCCTGGTGGGCTGTAAGACCAGCCTAATGCAAGGCAGATACACCTGGTGCCACAACCAAGTGCTGAAGTGCCTGGCTGTTACACTGGAGAGTAAGCGGGTAACCGTTAACGCCATGCCCCTGGAAGCCCAGACTACCTTCCGCCAACCAACATTCTTCATCCGGGAAGGGTAGAAATGTTTGACCAATCGATCGCCTCCAGACTCATGCCCACTGAACGCAGCCCGGGACTGGGAAATGCGAGTAGACTTAAGTCAGAGGCTCACCTTCCCACCCGAAATTGCAGCGACCAACCTGCACCCAGACCTGGTCCTTTGGTCCAAATCCTGTCGACATGTCTTTATAGTGGAATTGACAGTGCCGTGGGAGGAAGCTATCAATGAGGCATTTTGAAAAGAAAAGGTTGTGATATGCAGATTTGTCTGCCAAAGCAGAGGACCGGGGATGGAAGGTAAATATGCGTCCAGTGGAAGTGGGCTGCAGGGGTTTTGTAGCTAGTTCCACCATAAAGCTGTTAAAGGAGGTTGGAATCAGAGGACAGGCTCAGCGGAAGACCATCAAAGACCTTGCAACTGCTACCGAAAGAAGCAGTCACTGGCTGTGGCTGAAGCGGAAGGAGACTATATGGGCTCCCAAGTGACCTCATGGAGCCTCCGGTGCGACACACACCCAGGTCTGATCAGCCTGTGGTGGGCCAGCCTCGGGTGAGGGTGTATTGTGATAAAAGGCCGAAACACCCAATGAGGCCGGGGTGCACAACTGATGATGTGTCGTGTTGGAGGCACCAGTCGGTCATCCCCCAATTTAACTCAGTGGAGTTGTAATTGACAGAGCGCTCTCAGATTTCATCAAAAATATATCTTCAAAAATATCTTAAATTGGGTGAACTATCCCTTTAAATGTTATGAAAATAATGTTACAATGCAAAAAAACTATTTATGTTCTTTAAAAAAAAAAAAAAAAAAAAGCATAATATTTTCAATATAATATATTGAGTTTGTCCCAATGGGGTATAAATTTGTAACATTTTAAAATTTATTTTGTCTTTTTTATTTTGGGGTGAAATATGTCTTCACCATGTTCTTGACAAGTTTTGTGAGAATCCCTCCACTCACCTCAGTTGGAGGGTTCATTTCACATGTGGGCCAATGAGGTTTTTGTCTGTCTGCTGGTGTATGGTCTACACGCTTGAGGAGTTCCCAGGTGCCTACCAGACTGTAACAATGTTTGCCAGGGCTTTTGACCCCTCTCTGCTCCATCTCTGTTAGTGGGCTGTCATTTTAACAATACTTGGTCGGACCCTTAGAGCAACTGACTTTAATTGATTGATGCCTCATAAATGTTGTGCCCTCCCCCACTTCCTGAATTGGTTCCACTCAACTGCCCATATTTCTCAACCTCCTTTTCACCCTCCACAACTTTTCTGTGCACAGCCCCATGTAAGGAAGTGTGGAGGAAGTCTCAGCTCTCCTCAGGCTTAACCTTTGAGCTGAAGAATACGTGTGTGTGTGTGTGTGTGTGTGTGTGCATCAAAGCGTCCCAGTGGAGAAGAATTCTTCACGTCTGAATTTTCATGAAGGCTTGTAGTCTTGCTGCCCAAAAATAACATGAGAGACCACAGACTAGCAGAAGAATGCTGCTCTCTGTGTATGGTGCTTGAAACTTAAGCTTCCTCCCTGGACTGAGCCTCATATTTCTCTCTCTTGGCTTACGAAACCTCTCATTCGATCTTTGAATAATGCACATAACTACATATAGCACTAAAACCAAAAGATTAGGAATAGAAAATAAATGCTTTTTTGGCTTTTTCTCTGCATTTTTGGCTAAAATGGTCTGTCCTGGCTTGGGCTTTTTCTCATTTTGGAGCTCTGAAAGAAGCATTGATTGCACTGAATAAAATTCAATAGCTCTGTTATCAAAGTATCACTCACGTTGTTTCAAATAGTAGCAATTTTTTACATTTGAGATGGTATTGTCAATATATTGTGCATGTGACATCTGTGAACAAGGGCTCTGCTGTTGACTCATATCCTTTATAATTCTCGCTGGCATTGTAAATGTCCTCACATTTAAACTAAGGTGGCATTTTTATCTTTAACCCCAAATGCAATATTTTTCTGTCCTTGTTGCTCCAAGAATAGGAGATTCTCATTTCTCTTCCATTTGGCATTGGGGGAGATGGAAAAGCAGGAATGACTTGGTGCGACTCTTAACCCCTTCTTCTTTTTTAATCTGTAATCTGCAGTTGAACCATTGCTAACAGTGTTCGAGTTTGACAAATGTGTACGGACCGCCCTCCACTTTACGTGCATGTCTAAATGATCCGTTGACCCAATAAGCTTGTCTGAGGCTAGCAGCACGGCAGAATGTCTGTCACATTGACACACATACTGTAGCTGGAGCAGTTGACATGTTATGTCATACACTGCCTGACCTTCCAATATGCAATGCAAACTTCATTCTCGCATTGCATGTGTGTTTATGAATCAATGGTGTGTCCCTGGAGTGTTTTTAGTATCAAGTATTTGTCAGAATAGATCGAGATTGAGTGTCTGTTAATTACTGTCGGTCTCGTTCTGGCTCACAGTCTAGAATCTAGCTGATACTAAATGAAGTACAGAAATGCTCAATAAAAGGGTCTTCAGAAATTATAACTCGCTGAAGCCATTTGATCTCTACGTGTGCAATTTGAGTCCCAAAATATCCGAAATTTTGAATTAATATTTAATAAATATATTTAATTTTTTTTCTGCAAATTAGCAATTTTTTTAATTGTATTTGTGGTGGTGTTTTTTTCCTGGTAGAAATAATACAAAAAAAAATATATATAAAAATAATAATTTTCCTGTTAGTATCAAGTATTTGTCAGAATAGATCGAGATTGAGTGTCTGTTAATTACTGTCGGTCTCGTTCTGGCTCACAGTCTAGAATCTAGCTGATACTAAATGAAGTACAGAAATGCTCAATAAAAGGGTCTTCAGAAATTATAACTCGCTGAAGCCATTTGATCTCTACGTGTGCAATTTGAGTCCCAAAATATCCGAAATTTTGAATTAATATTTAATAAATATATTTAATTTTTTTTCTGCAAATTAGCAATTTTTTTAATTGTATTTGTGGTGGTGTTTTTTTCCTGGTAGAAATAATACAAAAAAAAATATATATAAAAATAATAATTTTCCTGTCTGCAGGAATGTAACTGCATATTATCTGGCCTTTCTGGGTCTCCCCACTTCACATTTCTAAAGGCATGTTTTTTGGGAACAAACACAAGAATTTCATATTAATAAATTAGATTTGTGAGATACTTGTCTGGGTTTCCCAAGTACTCATAAACCATTACTACATAAGGGATAAAATGAATGACTCTAAAATGTCCTGCTTATTACATGGCTTCTTACCAAATAAATAAATGGAGATGAATTATTGACTTTAAATTGTTTTATTATGTGTGAAAAATAAATTGCAGAGGGAGGGACATGAAATAGCATATTGGTTGCTAAGGACTGTGCTCATTTATATAGTTTAGCACTCATTATACAACGATTTTGACTGCAGCATGCTACAAACTAATCAGAATTTAGTATTCCAGAAAACATTAATGTGTTTTACCTGTCTGGATAGCGTGGTCTGCAGCTGTGTGCTGGTCTTCAAACAGCCCTTGTAATGAGGCAGTAAATTATCCACTGGAGCAACATCAAGACATTATCGTGTTCTGTATCTCACTATACCATTAGTCCAAAACAAATAGATGGTCTGCTCAAGTAATGCAGGGCAAATTAAATCCAGAGACATGGGGATATTAATTATGCTGGAATAGTTTTGTGAATACCCAGAGAGTAAATCTGTCTGTTTCAGGTGTAACAGTGTTTAAAGTAAATAAAGGCCCACTGTGGGTGATGTGGGACATTTTATTATATGGGTCTTTTTCCACATTTAAAGGGTATGTCCTGTGATTTAAGAATGCTGACTTGTACTACCAGTAAAAAGTTCAAATTAGTTTCTTATATCATTAGAAAACTGTAATTTAAAAGCATCAGAGGTGCACCTTATGAGGTTGGGTGAGAGAATGCAAAGAGTGTGAAAAGCTGTAATGTAGACAAAGAATGGCTAGATGGTTTTGAATTGTTTAATGTTTTTTAGTCACTGCTTCATTTTCATGCTTTGGTGTAAAAATAAAATGAATTGGGATGTTTTTGATTGGTACTGAATATAAGCAACAATATTGGTAGTATGGACCTTGTCCTTTGGGAAACTTAATGGAGAATTGCAAGTTTTTAGATTAAATTGATATAGATGGATGTATAGAAATCAACCTCAGTTAAATTATGAGCTTCAGCTGTTGGTTGCGTAACGTCATTATTAAATGCAGTGCTAGAATGTACTTTGGTTGTCTATTTTTGAGAAACCATTCTTGTTTTCTGGGTCTAATTAACTTCACATCAGAATAGGAACTTGAGTTGCATCATGAAATCCCAACAAAAATTCTCTTTATTTGAACTTTTTGGCTCAAATTAGTTAACTGCAATATACTCTAAAACAATTAAAAAATGGGGCACTATGCATCATTAAACTTAAATGCTCTTCTCAAATACACTGGGAGAGAAACAACTTTACCAAAGTGTTAAAGTAAAGGCAAGAGAGAGACTCCCACAAAAAGGAATCTACGAGAATTAATAAAGGCCATTTTGCAACAGTTATAAAAAATTAAGTAACATTTGTTTAGGAGTATGTTAGACTAAAATTCAGTGAAAACTAGAAAAATCTCTGACTGTGTTTCTGTGACAGTTTATTAAAATATTCTAAGAAATATACTTTATTACTTTAGCTTTTCATTTGGATAATGACTTTTTTTTTTTTTTTGGATTTGTATTTTGGAAATAATATCCTGTTAAGCTCAACCCAGTAAAAATATTTTTTGTCACTGCACTTCTAATTTGAGGCTTTACATCTGGTCCTTGCTGATGTGTTGATTTTTTGTTTCTGTAATTTATTAACACTGGAGTCATGATTCTGACATTTATGTCCGATCCCAGTGCGTTTAGCTGTCGATTTACAGTTAATGTCATTATAGATGCCTTTACTGTGATTTGATGGAGTAGTTCTGGATTTTAATTAGAAATGCAGTTCCAAAGTTGTGTTGCAAATAGTTATATAAACTGTGGTTTGCTGTTTCATGCAAAGACTCGCCAAGAATTGTATGGTGCACTCTTAAGTGCCAAATTATTTCTACATGTCAGTTTCTTTGATATCTGTATCACCAAAGATACTGACCATGTCAGTGTCTTTGATATCAACCTTTCAAAAAGCATTTGGTCCAGGATTCGATATTCCCTATGAAAGTATTCATATTCATTAAAGGTGCAGTAAGCGATTTCTGGGAAACGTTGTTGATACTTGAAATCACCAAAACAAACATGCCCCTACCCAAAAGGAACACACCACTATTTTGATGCCTCCGCACTCACATTCATGTACACTCTATACAACACAGGCAATGATTGAGGGCTTATACCGATCACTCAAAGGGGAACCAAAAGAAAAAACATTAATAATGCAAATGAACAAACAAGCAAAGCAAAAGGCAGCTCATCTTAGTTCTGTGAAACACAGCAATACCAACAAATCAAGAAGAAATATAGCAACCCCTTGAAGGTCTCCCCAGCGCTGGAAAGCTTCTCCAATATGAACATGGCTCTTGCCTGATTGTAACCTTCTTTTTAAAGTTATATTACCCTGATCTTTTTCTCTGCTTTTTCTTTCTTTTTTTTATCTGTGATATTCTCCTGTAAATGAACATGAATTAACAGAAAAGTGCTGCTGTATTTCCAAGTATGTATTTAAAAGTTATGAACACTGTAGCTTTGACTTTGTTGTTATGAGAGAATAAGTTGACTGGAGTTCTTGTTGACTGGAAACTCCTTCGCCTGTTAGTCTGCGGTAAAGGGCTACGGCTAACTCTCAGCGGTATGTGGACTAATTTACTTTGGCGCACTCATTTATTTTCTAAAAAGCACTGTTCTTAGCTGTCTCAGAGGCACATAGTGGAGACTTATGTGCTGTATACTGCACTTATGAAACTATTAAGCTCTGTGGTTTCAGTGGTGCCCATGCTGTTGTGAATATGAATGCATTGGAATGCAGGGCGAGCTGAGGGTTAGAGCAGCGTGACTAAGTCTGGGATCTCCTGTGAAGTGTGTGGTTGACTGGCTCGGGCTGTCCTTCACACCTGGCTGATGAGACTACATGCCTAGCGTCCTCTCAGCTTGCTGGGCTGTTATGGAGAAACATGTCAATGAAAAAAGCACATAGTTGGCAGTAAAATTCGACCAATTTCAAAGTAAACATTGCTAGGCTGTATCATATAGTTGATTAGTCCATTTGAACTCCGTAAGAAAATGTGTGTTCAAGGTGTATGGTAAATTCCATTTTTTCATGTCTGCACTGATTTAGCATTGCTTATCAATTTCAGTTTCTCATTTTACTGCTCTGCTCGGTCTCCTCCATGTCCCTGTCTAGGAAATTATCTGCCTCCATTGTCCTTTACTAACCATGTGCAACATGAACCACTTTCAATATTTGAAACTGACAGCGTGGAGACTTTAATTTGCAACCTGATGAACAAAGGCATTTGTATTCAAGTTTATGCACTATAATTAATAAATATTTAAAAAAGACGAAAAAAGAGCAAAAAAAAAAAAAGACTTGGTGTATTTAATTTAATGTCCTTTGTGCTGGTTTCCCAAGCTGTTTTATCAGTCAAAACACGTCCAATGCACACAGATGAAATATTCAGAAATCCAGAGAGGCATAAGTTCTTATGCCAAGCCAAACAACAGCAGAATAATGCGATAAAATGTGCACTGTCCGTACGCTGGTACATCTTAATGGCTGTTGTTATGACTTTCAAAGTGTCTTTTGTATGTACTTTCAATCTGTTATAGTTTTACGATTAGCCATTGTGGCTTATGCGCTCCGGACAGTGACTCTGATTTATCAGCTAATGTTCTGAAGGAGGACGCAGAAATGACCTTTCTAATAGTCATTTTCTTCAATCATTAAAACTCTTTAATGTTAATAATGTCCTTTTGTGAAAGTGCTGCACAATGGCACGGCTTCATTTGTGTAAAAGCAGGGAAATATGAATTTATTAGCGTGTCAGGGTAAAGCAGCTTTGCTTTGTTTCCGATTAACAGGTTTGGAGAAATTCCTGTTGCCTTGTCAGAGAGAGTCCCAAATGGGTTTTGTTCCAGTATGTTTCATTTTGGTATTCATATGCTAATGTTTTAATTGGCAGGGAAATACCAATGACACGAAATAGGATTGCTATGTAAATACATTACAATTTGAAAATATTTCTGCAGGAAAATGGCTGATTACTTCATAATATGTGTTGTTAGTTGGAGGAGCTGTCCTTGGCATTGCTTTTTTACAGTTGCAAAAAGCAGTAGGTTTTTTTTAACCAGGAGATCTCAGCAAATTTCTGCAGGGACTTATTTCACCAATAAGTCCTAAACTTGTTTAAATGTTTTTATAGTTTAATACTGTTAATTAAAATGTTAGTAACCAAAAATTAAGATTTACAACATCAGATCTGCAAAAGACTTGAACTTGAAAAATTATGTTTTTGACATCTTTGTGCATTTGAATACCACCGGCGGTAATGCATGTGACCTCACACATTCTATAACAAGCATAAAATACAAAGTTTTGTATATAAGTTCAATAATAGTAACAGCTGCAATAGAATGCAGAATTTATAGCATATACCATTTAGCTGTAAACTGTTTTATTTAGACTGTTAATTCACAAAATTCACAAATTACCTCAAACGCCATTTCCTTTATACCGTGTCTACACCGGACGCGAGAGGTGTTGCGCGGCACGACAAAATACAATAGTCAGTAGAACACAATACAATATATAATCAGTGATGCTGTCTACACTGGATGCGACGCGGCACAACAAATACCTGACAGAAAACTGATGCCTTGTTTTATTAATGACATGCTGACACAAAGTTCAAATGATTTTTAACGGTCTCTTTGTCGCGTCCAGTGTAGACAGATTTTAGCTGTTGCAGTGTGGCAGTTTAAGTGTTAAATAGGTGAGCACTTAATATCTCAAGAGCCGTTTCCAGTTGCTATTTGCGAGAGGAGGCCAGCGAAGACCCGCTTGCTTGGTGGTGGAATAGTGAGGCAAGATACCTGGCCACGGTTGCTTAAAGTGCATTTGCGAAACAAACACACTATCTGAATGCGTGTTCAGTGCGGCTGGAAACATCGTAACACCAGTGAGGTCCTCCTTTAAACCGGACAATAACAACATGTTTGTTTTTCTGTCAAAGATGTGATTGAAGTTGTGATTGAAGTTGTTACTAATTATTTAGGCTACGTGTTCACTGACGGAAGTGCTAAAATAAACATGTACGTTTGTTGATAGTTTGAGCCGTGCTCGCATTTATTTACTTTTTGTTTCAAAATTATATTTATCTATATATATATATATATATATATATATATATATATATATATATATATATATATATATATATATATATATAGATAGATAGATAGATATAGATCTATATATATATATATATATATATATATATATATATATATATATATATATATATATATATAGATCTATACACACACACACACACACACATATACATACACACACACACACATATATATACACGTGTGTGTGTGTGTGTATATGTGTGTATACAGTGGTGTGAAAAAGTGTTGGCCCCCTTCCTGATTTTTTTGCATGTTTGTCACACTTTAAATATCAATCAAAGATAACACAAGTAAACACAACATGCAGTTTTTAAATGAAGGGTTTTTTTCTGAAGGGAAAACAAAATCCAAACCCTGTGGTTTATCACACCTGAGTTCAGTTTCTCTAGCCACAAGCAGGCCTGATTACTGCCACACCTGTTCGCAATCAATAAATCACTTAAATAGGACCTGCCTGACAAAGTGAAGTAGACCAAAAGATCCTCAAAAGCTACACATCATGTTGAGATCCAAAGAAATTCAAGAACAAATGAGAAATAAAGTAATTGAGATCTCTCAGTCTGGAAAAGGTTATAAAGCCATTTCTAAAGCTTTGGGACTCCAGCGAACCACAGTGAGAGCCATTATCCACAAATGGAGAAAACATGGAACAGTGGTGAACCTTCCCAGGAGTGGCCGGCCGACCAAAATTACCACAAGAGCGCAGCGACGACTCATCCAAGAGGTCACAAAAGACCCCACAACAACATCTAAAGAACTACAGGCCTCACTTGCCTCAGTTAAGGTCAGTGTTCATGACTCCACCATAAGAAAGAGACTGGACAAAAATAGCCTGCATGGCAAACCACTGCTGAGCAAAAAAGAACATAAAGGCTCGTCTCAGTTTTGCCAGAAAACATCTTGATGATCCCCAAGACCTTTGGGAAAATACTCTGTGGACTGACGAGACAAAAGTTAAACTTTTTGGAAGGTGTGTGTCCCATTACATCTGGCGTAAAAGTAACACATAATTTCAGAAAAAGAACATCATACCAACAGTAAAATATGGTGGTGGTAGTGTGATGGTCTGGGGCTGTTTTGCTGCTTCAGGACCTGGAAGACTTGCTGTGATAAATGGAACCATGGATTCAGCTGTCTACCAAAAAATCCTGAAGGACAATGTCCGGCCATCTGTTTGTGATCTCAAGCTGAAGCGAACTTGGGTTCTGCAGCAGGAAAATGATCCAAAACACACCAGCAAATCCACCTCTGAATGGTTGAAGAAAAACAAAATGAAGACTTTGGAGTGGTCTAGTCAAAGTCCTGACCTGAATCCTATTGAGATGCTGTGGCATGACCTTAAAAAGGCGGTTCATGCTCAAACCCTCCAATGTGGCTGAACTACAACAATTCTGCCAAGATGAGTGGGCCAAAATTCCTCCACAGCGCTGTAACAGACTCATTGCAAGTTATCGCAAACGCTTGATTGCAGTTGTTGCTGCTAAGTGTGGCCCAACCAGTTATTAGGTTTAGGGGGCAAGCACTTTTTCACACAGGGCCATGTGGGTTTGGATTTTGTTTCCCTTCATAATAAAAAACCTCATTCAAAAACTGCATGTTGTGTTTATTTGTTATCTTTGATTAATATTTAAATTTGTTTGATGATCTGAAACATTAAAGTGTGACATGCAAAAAAAAAATAAAAAATCAGGAAGGGGGCCAACACTTTTTCACACCACTGTGTGTGTGTGTGTGTGTGTATACACACACACACCGCGTCACCGCCGGTAGTTGGTCCTTTAAAAATGGTTGGTGGTAAAAATCAGCCTCCGTCACAGCCCTAATACCTTCTGATGTTCATTCATGTTTATTTTGTGCTATAACTAGTAAAGAGGGTGAGATGATCGTGCCGCTTAAACTGAGACGCTACAGCGATCTGTCACACATAAAGAGCCAAAAACGTTTTTTTTTATTATTATTTATTCTTGAAAAATGACCAAATTTGAAAGCGGTTTCATACCAAAAGTAAACTATATTGTACAAAATGATTAGACACGTGATTTTACCTGCAGATGATAAAATGGGCAAAAAGTAATAGGTTTTCATTAAATACAGCAGCTAGGAAACAGAATATTCCCTGGGGGTGAATTTATTTATTTATTTGTTTGTTTGGCTGGTAAGCAACCTCCCCAAACATCTAGCAACTTCTTATAAAATGCTCACAACACCATGGCACAGAGAAACACTGTTGATATTTTCTGCAGTTATTATTCATTTCAGTTTACCTGGCAGCTTCACCATTAGGACATCTGTTTTTCTGTATATTTGTCTGCCCCCACTGAAGGTGAAGCAAGCCAACAATGAGATCATTAGAGAAATATTTTAGGGCTGAATACATTTCAGGAATTTGCACAAATCTTATTCTTCTTGCATAGCAATCTTTTATGTCTTTTACAAAGACTGTTTTAGCATACTGCAGTCGGTCTAAGACGTGTGTAGAGGAGAGAGTCTCCTGTTCTTATTTTGGAATTATGAAAGTGTTTGAGAATGTTAATTGCTATGACAAGGCTGCTTTGTAGATAAAGCAGCCAAAAACCACAGTGGCTTTTTATACATGAAGTGTCTCAATGACACAACCTCCATAAAAAGAAACCACTCCAATACGTTCTTAAAACAGACCAGTATTAAAGAGTACAAATCAGAGAGATCACAACTAAAATCGTTACAAAATGATGACACATCAGCGTCATACCTCACAATCTGGCTCTTATCATCTGTTTGGAAACAGTCAGCATAATCTTGCTCTAAACAATCATGTGTGAGTGGTTTCAGAGACATTTCCGATGTTTGAAGGCCTTGTAGATAATGTTGAATTATCAGAATGAAATATACACATACCTCATGGCTCTGTGGGTCATTTTTTATGCCATTACTTATTCTCTCTGAGTTATCAGTGTTTATAAACACACATACGATCGAAATTACGGTGCGTCACGATGCCATAGAAGAACCTTTTTGTCTAAATGGTTCCATAAAGAACCTTTAACATCTGAAGAACCTTTCTATTTCACAAACGTTTCTTTGTGGTGAAAGAAGGTTCTTCAGATTATAAAAAAGCAAGAAAGAGATGGTTCTTTAAAGAACCTTTGACTGAATGGTTCTTTGTGGAACCAAAAAATGGTTCTTCTATGGCATCGCTGTGAAGAACCTTTTATTTTAAGAGTGTAAGCAACAATTTCTGCCAAACATTTTTTCTTCCTCCCATAATTTAGTGGACTTTGTGAGGGATGAACATGCCTGAGATTAAATATTTAGACATGATGTAACGTGTAACAAAAACAGAAAAATCAAGATATAATTTTTATTGTGCATCATTTCCAATCATCGTCAAAATGTTCAAAAAGGTGGAAATATTATTTTATTATTAGGGGGCATAAAAGGTTAGCTAGTGTTGAAAACCAGCTTTGAGCAAGATCTCTGCATTATAGCCTCAGCTTTGGGAAAAGATCAGTTCAAACCAAATTAGTCAGCACACTGTGGGTGCTTTCTTATGGTACAGAAATTTCAATATCTCCCCATTGTGGTAGTGAATAGTTGGACCTCACTCATAACTTTTTAAAAGTATCAGTCATTCTCTTGCCAGAGACACAGGTCACATTCAGATCACTTTCCCCCTTCAATCTTTTTGTGAATTGTGTCTGTACAGAGAGTAATTTCCCTGTTCACTGGGTTGTTTCTGGGGCTGTAATGCCATCTAGACCCCATGGAGGACCACCCATCCCGCAGGAAGAAAGGTGTCTGGGACCCGTAGCTCACCACGCACTCATCCTTGACAATTCATTCTCTGCTGTCCCTCTTGTGTTCTGACCTTGACTCTGCAGGATTAATTTTCTGGCAGCTCTCCTCTCTTTCGATTCCTCCTTCTCTCTGTCCTCCCCTTTCAGGAGCTCCACCTGATTGATCTGGCACCTTCAGCACCTTCTCTGTGAAAAGTGTGTTGTGTGAAATGGTGAACATGGCAAATAGTCGGGTGATTATTCTCAGGTTCTTGAGCTGTAGGGCACAGAGAGGAAAATGACACTCTTGGTTATGTGCAAAGAGCAGGTTGCAAGATTAAAAACGTGTCCAGAGAGTCAGCCATTTTTAAGACACTGCCATTTTTATTGTTGTCTCGAGTATGATGGTTCTTGCTGGTGCTCAAATTTGTTTTTATGAAACAGTACTTTTCATTGCGTCAAACTAGGGAATGGAATGCTTTTCTTGGTCATGTCTGTCTTGTTCTTGTTCTTTTTTTTTTTTTTTTTGAAGCAACAATGCCATCGTCTCTAACCTTAAATCGATAAATTACTTCCCAAAGTTTAGAGAAAGAAAATAAGGGTGTTCATTTTCATGGCGGTCACTGGCGATGCATCAAAGTTTAACTTTATGCAAATGAGCAGTGACTATTAATAGGATTATATTAAAATATATATCATCACTGTGGCAGAGATTTTCAAACTTTTGTTTTGGTCAGCTGAACACCTTTCCCTTGAACCCCCTGAGTTAATATTGCAATAATTTAACAACAAATTTGCAAAGATGACTTACATCCATCAGTATGTTCGTATTCATACTTGCTCAGGGTGTGTAAACAGATGGGGGACTGCATGAGTATTCTCTCTATTTTTAGTATTACTCTGATGTGTTTACTCCGTTGTGATAATGTACTATGTGTCTGTGCTCAGTTCTTGTATTATAGCTGTCAAGAACTCCAGGAAACATTGACCGTATATAGCAGTCAGGGTTTTGTTGTTTTCAGAAATGGCCCTCCAGTTTAATATCTCAGGTAACAGTTGTTCATCACATGTAATTTCATAAGGGATAATTAACAGAGTTTTTGTAATGTTTGATTTAGCCAGCAGGTTTGTTCCAAACTCTAATAGAAATATCATCACGGTGGGATTTAATTATGGCAGTATCTCCACAGGGGATTTGCAGTTGTTATTGTATACACACAGACATAAAAATGCAGTGCTGTAAACCAGAGCAAGACACTTCCATAATTAACAAATGTAATTTTTCTCATTCCCACTTACTGTGCAGGTAAATGTGTGCACTTCCAGCTGGCTTTGTCTGTGTGTTTACATTAGACCAAAGAGGCTTTTGATTGTTAGGAGGACCTGCATAGAGCATGTGATTTGCATTTTTTATGAATTAGAATGACCTTGATTTAACATTCATTAATTTATTGCGGAAACATTCATTGATGCTTAAGAAAGCAGTACACTGTATGAAGAACCAAAAGGATGTGAAAAATAACATTCGCATATATAGATATATATATATATATATATATATGTATGTGTGTGTGTATATATATAGAGATAGATAGATAGATAGATAGAGATAGAGAGATATATATATGTGTATATATGTATATATGAATGTACACACACACACATATATATATAGGAACAATAAAGACAAAATTGATCTTTTGGCTGTGGAGTCAAGACATTTGCAAATATGATTACAAGATGAATATGAGACAAAACTACAGAATGTCACATTTTTTTATTAGCCGTTTCAACACATAGATGTTTTACCAGCTAAGAAGTTCAGCACTTTTAGAGTTCATCCCACTCATTGATGTGAACATAAGTATTGGGAAAGTTGAACAGAAGGCAGATATAAAAGATTAAAAGCTATTATTTAGTTGCAGATCCCTTGCGCACAATCACAACAGTGAGTCTGTGACCCATAGACATCACCAGACTCTTGGTCTCATCTTTTGAAATACTTTTCCCAGCCTTTAATGCAGCCAATTCGAATTGTTGCTTGTTTTGGGGAGTTTCTGCCTTTACTTTCCTCTCCAGCTGGTGAAATTCATGTTCAATCGGATTTAAATCTGGAGATTGATTTGGGCAATCTAAGACTTTCCATTTCTTTGCCCTTATAAATTCCTTGACTGAACTGGCAGGGTGTTTTGGGTCATTCTCCTGATGCAATATGAAGCACTTCCCAATGAATCTGGTGGCATTTTCTTGAATATTGGTAGGCAAGATGGTTTTGTACCCTTCCAAATTAATTCTGCTACTGTCATCATACATTAAGTCATCCATAAAAATGAGAGGGCCTGTTCCAGAGGCAGTATGCATCCCCATGCCATGACACCACCTCCACCATGCTTTACAGATGAGGCTGTAAGCTTGGGATCATTGCAGTTCCCTTTTTTTCTCCACATTGTTGCTTTCCCATCACTTAGATAAAGGTTCATCTTTGTCTCATCGGTCCATAAACACAGTTCCAAAACTCTTCTGGCTCACCTTTGTGCTTTTTTGCAAACTCTAATCTTGCCTTTCTATTTTTGGTGCTGGTCAGAGGTTTGCATCTTGCTGTGTAGCATCTGTAATTCTGTGTCAAAGTCTCCTGAGGACAGTAGTTTGTCTGAGCATCACCCCAGCTTTCTGGAAGTTGTTGGTGATTTTACAGACATGTCTTTTAGGGTTAATTTTCACAGCTTTTATGATTTGTCTGTCATCAACTACTGTTGTTTTCTCAGCCGATCAGGTAGTTGTTGGTTGCTGGTGTCGCTGGTGGTTTCCAAACTCTTGATTTCTCCATGCCCTTTGTTTTTGCTAGAGCTCTAATTGACTTCCTCTTTTCTTTTAGCATCCAAATTGCTTGCTATTCTCTCAAAGTCAGCTCCCTCATCTTCATCCTGGTTTGTGTGAGCCATAATCGAATGCAAGATTCAGAAGTAATGGATATAACTGATACGACACATTCCCTGCTTTTAATATCTGAAGAATTAATGCAACAGGACACAGCTGATCACTTAGAAACACCTGTGAGGCAACTGTTCCAGTACTTTTGCTCACATCAGATAGAGGAATTAAACTCTAAAAGTGCTGAACTTCTTAGCTGGTAAACCATCTATGTGTTGAATCACCCAATAATAAAATGTGACGTTCTGTAGTTTTGTCTCTCATTCATCTTTTAATCATATTTGTAAATGTCTTGACTCCACAGCCAACAGAACAATTTAGTCTTTACTGTGCAAATACCTTTGGAGGGCACTGTATATATTTCTTGTTTATTTGTTTATTTTTATTTAGTACTGCCTTGGAAAATATGTCACTGATGTGTATTTTCATTATGTAGTCCACAAGACAAAATAATAGCTGAATTTATAAAAATTTTATAAAAATTATTGCTGTACTAACTTGTAAATCTTCAGTTGTTTTTGTATTTTGTCATAGTTATTTGAGTCCTGATCTGTTAAACTGCCCTTCAGAAAAATCCTCCAAATCCTGCACATTCTTTTTAAAATGTTTGACATTTTTACAATAGCTCTTATACTTTTACAATTATAAACATTTAGCAGATTCTGCAAGGTGTATGTAAACTTTTGACCACAACTGTATTCCTTTTAGTTTGATGTTGACATTGTACCAGGCCTCAACTACATTTACATTTACATTTATTCATTTAGCTGACGCTTTTATCCAAAGTGACTTACAATTGCTATATATATCAGAGGTCGCACGCCTCTGGAGCAACTAGGGGTTAAGTGTCTTGCTCAGGGACATATTGGTGTCTCACAGTGGATTCGAACCCGGGTCTCTCACACCAAAGGCATGTGTCTTATCCACTGCGCCATCATATAGTGTGTTTATTCCATTTCTGTAGCCACCCATCCCTCAGGCCTTGTTAGCGTAACCCCCCAAACAGCAAAACAAGTGTGCTTTGAATGTGGTATGCACTGACCCAGATAACGGCGTCCTCCACTGGAGTGTGAGTGATTCTCTCCATGCCCCCGGAGCAGCTGGGTCAGTGCACCAGCCTGTATGACAAACACATCGCTGAGGCCAGTGGGGATAAAAGTTCAGATGGGATGTTCTGATACTATCTAATGGAGTCTTTAATAATGCACATAACTTCATGGGGAGCAGTGAAGGAAAGAATGTCCTGTAAATTAGCAATTGAAATAACTGTGAGGTCTGAATACTTCATGCCAATAGTGAGAAATGAGCCCTAGGTATAATAATATGTAATGGAAATGTACATAGCTTGAACTGTTATGGTATTCATGATTGATTGAGGTACTTAATTTGTATTTCGATATGAGAAGCATAGCTGGATGAATAGATTAATGAGAGAGATAGAGAGCTACTGGTGCATTAAGGCTAAAATATTAATGGCTGTTGTTTCAGTTCCCCTGCTATTATCGCAAAGGAATTAATTTAACTTTGGATATTTTTAACTTGTGTGTGTGTGTGTGTGTGTGCAATGAACAGTTATGTTTTTTTATTAACATTAAGATTAATTTATGCTTTGAATTTTTCTCTAAATATTATTTCATGTTAGCTGACTTTGGTCAAAAGTTTGAAATAATGAAAATTTTAAAAGTTTTGTTTGCTCTCTAAGGCTGCATTTATTTGATATTAAATACAGTACAGTAAAAGTGTGATTTTATATTATTAGAATTTAAAATAAATTATTCTGTTTTAATATATTTTAAACTGTAATGTATTTCTATGATGCAAAGTGGTATTTTCAGTTGTATTATTTAAAAAATAAATCAATACTTATTCAGCAAGGCCACGTTAAATTGATCAAAATTGTGTTAAAAGTGACCGGAAAGACATTTTTACACAGTAATATTAATTAATCGTGATTAATCGCATTATGCACAAAATTTAATGCATGCAAAAGTAGTGTATTGTGCACTTTTTCATTTAAAAGTAGGCTACTGCTATATGAACAAAAGTGTAATAACATTTGGTTTGCAAACACTTTAAACAAATAAGGTGCTTTTTTTTACAGCAGTATTCCTTTTACATAATAGCAGTTAAAATATTTATTGTAAATCTCAACTTAAAACATTATTGTAATCAAATGAAATAAAACAAGCTATTTGCCACTGCCAGGGCATTAACGTTTTTATTGAAAATATTTTATAGTTTGTTATAGAAAAACAAGTTATGCTCTGAGTCTAAAGCCTCGATCTTAACATTATAACAGGCATCTTCCAAGTAGAGACCTGCAGGATCGCAGGACCCAATGCAGAGTGCGGCGTGGGACAACACTTGATGGGCGAGTGCGGGTGCGGGCGTGTAGAGACGCATGTGCGGGATGCGGGAGAGTGTTAGTAGGGTGTACTAACACTAGGCAATCTTAACCGTGGCCGAGTGCATTTGACCCCCAAAGTCTGGTTTGCTTGACTAGTGTGATCGCTCTGTTTAGCAACTTATGATACGTGCAGCATGATTGCACAAACATTTCTGAGCGGCAAAAGCGAAAGATCTGTAAAGCAATATATTGTGAGAGGGCCTTGTATTACTGCATCCTAAAAGACTCAAAATAAGAAACCATAAAGTGAAAAAAAAAAAGATGCACTCCACTGTGCTGAACGAGAGAGCTTCTCTGTTGCCTTCACGTGCTATCGGAAACTTCCTATTTCCCACCTATGAAGTCGTGATTACAAGCAGGTTGCATTCTTTGCTGTTAAAAATAACGGTAAACAGTGGTTTGTGAATATTGATGCTTAGCCTAAATAATTTTATCGGGAGCATTCATGTGAGCTTAGGCCTACCCCAAATGCTCTCATTGGTCGAGACGCAAGATGGCACCCATCCCAAGCCAGTACTGATCAACATCCCACCCCTCCTGTGTCCCATGGTTTGTCTTTAAGTGTATTCAGAGCCAGTGAGCAATAGACTTTCCTAATAATAAAAGATAAAATAATTGTCAGTGCTAGTCAATTAATGCGTTAACGTGATATACATATATATATTAGGGGTGTCCCCGACGAACGATTTTCATAGTTGAATTGGAATTTTCAACTCTAGTCGACTAATAGTCGAATCATATGTATGGGGGCGGGGGCAAAAAGACTTGAGTCATAATTACTTCATAATTACTGTCATAATTACTGACCTTAACACACAGGGAAAATGTTTTATGTTTTGATTAAAAGATAGTTAATATTAAACATCAGTGAAACCCTAAGAATTCACAACATTTTTACAATAGTGCTCTCATTATAACGTTATGTATATGACAGTAGTTATTAATGTTCTGCATTTCTGTTTTAAACTGCACATGCTGAATGGCATGGGCTATTTCAAAACTATTTGGTGATTTTAAACTGCACGTGTGTGTGTGTGAGAGAGAGAGAGCCTGGAAGTACCAATAACCGAAATAATATACTTTCAAACATACTGAAAAACTAACATGTTAAATATAAAACTATTTAAAACAGCTAGTTCATATTCGGATACAGCAGCCATACATCACTAGGACCACACGTCCTACTGTTACGAGCTTGCTGCATCGGCGCAGAAGTTATCAGTCTAAAAATAAATCAAGGTGAAAATCAAAAGTAGTTTGTGTTGGACATAAACGAACATGTTAAAGATAAAAGTATTTTCAGGTAAGTTCATATTTTTGGAGTAAAGTTAAATTAAATTGCCTGCACTCGGACGGGGTGCGCGACTGTCCCACGAGCCCTCTTGATGACAAAAATTGCGTAATAAGGACAGTGTGTGCACGTGGACGGCCGAAGTATACTTTGGCCTTAATCTTCATTTGCGCGTGTGTGTGAAGTGCGGCACGCAGGTGAAATAGCAGGGCAATTTGATAGCCCAATAATAATAGGCCGCCTAACAATAATAATAATAATAGTAGTTTTTTACATTTATAGGAGATTGAGCCTAATATCGTCTTGACTTTCGACAAAAGACATTTGCTGTTGTCGATATCGCTGACTATCGTCGATACACGATTCTGTCGGCACAACCCTAATACACGATATATATATATAAATCGGCTGAAATGTTTTGAAATCATTTATACCCTACTCTGTTAGACATTTCAAAGGGTTTTACAGTAACTTGCTGGCAACACTTACTGGCATGTATAACACTTAAAATTACAATCTTCCAACATTGGAACAATGCATCTTCACCATTTCTCCTGTCTTAGGACGTTTTGCAGTGCATTATGTTGTGTCTTCTGGATTTATCCTCACAAAGAATCTTTAGGCAACAGAAACATAATGGGGAAAAAAAGACAAACAACCAATGAATACATAGTAATCTGCAAAACCCAGGTGCTGCTCCAAAACATGGCCACCACCTTTGCTCACCATCCACTTGGTTAGTGACAGAAATGTCTCCTCTGAAAAACAAGTAGAAATAGAAATGGCAATTTTAAAAGGCAAACCTCATATAGAATACACAAACCTCTCAAAACCATAGTTGTTATGGTTGTATATCGTAGTGGTTACCATGAATTATCAGTTTCAGGGTGGCTGGTCTGCTCCACAGTAGAGGGTGACACGGGAGTGGATTTTCAAACCTCTCCCGTTCCAAAAAAATCTTGTCCCGTCGCAATCCCACGAAAAAACTGGGGGAAAATCCCGTCCCGTTCCACTCCTGGAAGAATGACTCCCATTCCCTCCCACTCCCGTGTTTTTTTTTTTTGGCCGAAATCTGTCAGTTACAGTAAAAATATAGTACAGATCACAGCGTGCCCACCTTGAATAAAAACCCAAAATGTAGTTTTTTGTTATTATATTGAACTGAAAGCCAGCTCATGCACAGTGTTGCACACATTACATTTCATGTGAATCATCCATGCTAACACACACATTTTCTATTTGGAATTTTTTTTTTTTAAAGTAGTGAAAGTAGACATTTCACTGTCTATAGATATATTTTTCAAAAACGGAGTTTCGAAGTTTCTCGCTCAAGTTCACCGAGACCTAAAGCGCATCCTGTTTGCTTTAAAGCGCAGCGTTTCGTTGTTATTCTGAGTGCACACAAATAAACGTAGAGTCTTTACAGATTCGAAAGATGTATTAGGCTACTTTTATCAGTATGACCAAAAATTATACGGAGATTTTAAGAGCAAGTGAGCACACCGGCACTTGTCCTGCAGGGAGCGTGCTATTCAGCTTCCACTCTCCACACAAACACTTCAATAGCGCACATTTCTCTAGGGTAACATCATATTGAGCGGCCATGTAAAGTTGTTACTACATACATCTTTCAGATGAAAAGCCATATTTGAGGTCGATGAATGATAGGTGAGCGTTTGAATATTACCAACCACATAGACCAGCCGTTAACAATCTGTCCGTCACGCACTGCGTCATTCACTTAACCAACCACACCAAAGCAAACAGGAGGAGAGCATAAAGAGACAGGGCAACTAGAATTGAGTTCAGAATTAATTACTATTCCCAGACCCGCCCACTCCCGCTGGCATTTTTTTCTGTCCCGTCCCAATCACGTGATTCGTAGCGATTTTGTTTCCCATCCCGTGGGATTCACGAAAAAATGTCAGCCTCTATTCCACAGATCTTTCTTGATGCTTCATTGCAGTTGCCTTTAAAACACAAATACAAAAAAATGCAGTAAATATTAAATTCCATTAAAAACTATAACAAACTAATTCTAAAACTAGAAAAGGCAGCTAGCCATAAAACTTGTTTAAATTGGCTAACATACGATTTTATTTTCTCGATAGGCTACTGGCCAACATTAACTACTAACACCTGAACAAAATTTCACATTAGTTAACCTAATGTTAATATAACATAAACGTTCCTTGTTAAATATCATTTTAATTCGGTAACTTAATTCAATAAGCTGACAAAAGTCATTTGAAACTACAGCGCAGTTTACCATAGCAGGACTCTACAGTGCGACCATTTCAATGCGACTGAAATGGGAAGGTTAATTTTTTTATCAGAATTTCTGATTATTGATTTGAAGGTGCTCCTAAATTTTTGACCGTGCTCCAAAATTTTTCAAATTAGGAGCACAAGCGCTCCTAAAAAGAAAAGTAAGCGTTGAGCCCTGCATAGTAAAGTTTGCTACTGCCATGTTGATGGGTAAATGTTACTAACGTTAGGTACACTGATGTGCAAAAATCTGACACAAACACACAGACAAACGTACATATATTTTACCTTGCTTGCAGGTCTTATTCTCTCGTAAGGTGCATCGACACAGTGCAGATGTTCTCCGGAACTCTTCCACTCTTGCAGGTTCATCCCCAGGCAAAACCTGCGGCGCTGCTTCAGACGCGAATGGTGCGGTGCGACTCCATAAAAAAACAATATAGAACCCATTATATATACTATCTACAGTGGATGCGGACAGTAAAGTAATGCCCTGGTATATTTCTGACGTACAGTAGTACTCCAAGCGCTCGTGCTGTTTCTGACATGAAGGAAAAACAGATTTTCTAATCATTACAAGCGATGTAACATCCAGTGTAGTCAGTCCCAAGCTGTTGTGGCGTTGTTGTCACGGTGTAGGGCAAATCGTGTCAATCCAAATGTAAAAAATGAGGAAAATAAAACCACCTAATAGAATGGCGCCATTCTGTATGTGGGGTCTGACGTCACAGAAAATTCCCATGATGCAAAGGGTATTAAAGTTATTTACTGTGAAGGGAATATTCGACTGTAAGAGTAGTTGAATCAGGCTCCTCCTATCGAAGCATTGAATCTTCGACTACTCAGGGTCACCCCAAATACTGTGTGCCCACTCAGCCATTAGCTGATGAAATCTGACTTGTCCTTGAGTATCTGATGAGTCAGACACATAATGTCTTAACGTATCACATAATCACGTATTATCGCTGTCTTTTCCCCATAAAGATCCCAATGACTTTCCACCATCTGAGACAAAATCCCTCATAGCCATTGCATGAAATAATCTTGATGCAATATTAATGTTTCTTACCTTCATTCTCTTTCAACTTTCTTTTTTTTTCTGAGCTTTTGGCTTCAAAAGCTGTTGTCCCTCATCACAGTCGCACAGAGTTGGTGGGGAAATACAGTTTGAAACTCCTGATAGAAATCCAGGGCCAGGCACCAGACATTAATACTTTATCTGCCTATTTCCTAGCATAATTTGATATAATGGTCTCTGATAAAGCATATGTAATGCTCTGTAGTTTTGTTACAACAGCTTAATTCAGATCAGTATGGTTTTAGTATTGTTCTTATAGGTTCTGTAAGTATTTCAGTAAAGTCACAATGTTTGCCAGCTGCTTCCAACATTTTTAGACCCATTTCTCAAAAGATAGACCCTATGATATGGTGCAGCATGAAGTAATTGTGTCGCAGCTATCTGCAGATAAGGAAAAATGGGTTTTTATTAAAGACACCTTTCCTTTTGAACATTTTTTTGGAAAGAGGAATTTAATTATTCGACTCCACTCTTGAGCATCTCTCAGAATTGGAAGGCAGAGCCCAAATAATTGAATATGAAAGTATCCCTTGAATTGCATCTGAGCCTCCCATGAAGAGGATTTTTAATAAAGGAGGTGTTATGTGAAGAAAGGAGAAAAAGTGGTCTCAGCATGTTTATTCCTATGTCATCTCGAAGCCAATAAATTACACAACTCAAAACTGCCAGACTGTCTGTAAATATCCCCTTTTTAAACCAGAAAAACAGGTACTCAATAATTTTGGAAACAGTCTTGTCTTTAGTGTAGATGTAGGGATCTCCAACCCTGCTCCTGGAGAGCTACTGTCCTGCAGATTTCAGTTCCAACACTGCTCCAACACACCTGTCTGAAATTAAAGAGTAGCCTTGAAGACATTGATTAGCTGGTTCAGGTGTGTTTGATTGAGATGGGAGCTGAAATCTGTAGGACGGTAGCTCTCCAGGAGTAGGGTTGGAGACCCCTGATGTAATATAATGGCCTCAAGCAGATTTCTAAAACCTGCCAAAATCACATCAACATCAAGTGAGTAGGACTTCATTAAATACATGAGTGAACGTATGTTTTCTACTTCATGATATTGAGCATATATAGCCCGATTCGGGCGGTAATTGTTTCTCAGGGGGACGTAAGTGATTTTCACCATATACAGGAGGTAGTTGGTGATTTAATTGTCGTCCAAATCCAGGACGTCTGTGTTTTTCTCTCACCACCCCCGGCCAAATTACCTACTGTTTTTCGACAAACACCAAGGTCGTGTGGTAATTTAATTGCCGTCCGAATCCACATCTCTGAGTTTACAAGAAGAAGTCGATTCAAAATTCAGCGTTTAAACCCTTTTTGAACACTCCCGAACACCGTACGGTAACTGTTGTACTTCGGTGTAATTTGCATACACATTTTATTTATTTCTGAAATGCTGGAAAGTATTTAAAAGAACAACACTTCATAACTGCTCCACCACAGCAAGTGAGAGCAGAGTGGGTCTTTATTATGGTAGCAACAGGTATGTAATACAATTTTAAAATGCGTATTATAAACGGATATATATCGCGTATAATTATATACAACTAGCGCGTATTTTCCTATTTTTAAAAGGGAGATTTAAATAATCAAATAATAAATAGGATTATACATTATAAAATATGCTTGGAATAATAATACATTTTCCACAATAATAAGAATAAGTTTGCAGATAAAATTAATTTTATTTACGGCACACAATCACAGGACTCGCTTCTCCACTGTGAATAAATCGCCATCCGAATCCATGAGTTTTATCACTGAGGTGATATGTAAATTTATTTTTACAGACGTCCATATGAGAAACAATTACTGTCCGAATCGGGCTTATGTCATAGTTTTGTACTCATTTATGTATTTATTAATTAATTTTTTGTACCCTTGTATGTTTGAGCACGATCTTTTTAAGCCTTGTTTTATCATATTGGGTCCTGTGAAATTCCTTTATTTTTCCTAAATTGTTTTATTTTTTCCCAATTTTAATTTTTATCAATTACATTTGTTTAGATCCTATGTTTTAATTTAATCATTGAATGATAAAAATCTAATTGAATCATAGTGAACCTTTTATTTGTATTTCACAATTTCATCTGTAATATCATATATAAAGAGAGCGATTTATCAGAGCTGATCTAAAGTGTGCATCAAATAGAAGTGTGCACTACAGCTAATGTTCTTTAGCTGAATTAAACTGAAACGAAACTGCTGTTGCTATTAGAACGCCCTAATTTTTAATATGTTAATACAAGTGCACCTGTAATGCTTAAGTAGGCGAGTAATAACCTCCAGTGGTTAATTCCCATTAGCACCATGACAAAGACCCCTCAAGCTGCTTTTCAAACCTCTTTGCCTGTTTGTTTCTTCTTACATTTTTTCCCCTCCTCTCTTTCTCTCACTCTCTGTCCTTTATTTTCACTTTAATCAGATTCTGAATTGTGTTCAATTGTAGGTTTTTGATTAGAGAGGAGCATCATTCCTGTCTTTCTTCTAAAGGTTTTGCATAATTGATCAGTACATGGTTTAGGGCGCTGGTAATTTTCTGATCCTCTTATCTTTTATTCAGCTCGGCGGCCCATGAAAACTCTGAAAAGTTCCATCAGGGAAGTAGATCTTATTTATCCAGATCATGTATGACTATTAGACTTGAATGCACAATTAGTTTTTGCTGGTTAAGGCTCTCTCTCTCTCGTTGTGCTTTCATTTCATCTGTTGTTCTGTCGTTCCATCTCCCCATCCATCATTCAGTCCATCTATAGTTCTATTTATTTATCTATCATTCTGTCTGTCAGTAAAAGGTTGACATTGCCCATGGATGTGCACGTTCACTCCACAAGGAGAATGGTGACATTTTCAGCATTGTAAGAGATGCCTTTGGGCGAAATTGATGAGCCCGTGCAATTTCATTATTTGGATGCAACTGTGACTCAGTTGGGTCTTAGGACTCAGATGACTTGATGTTTCTTGTCTGCTGATATTTCTGCTGAAACGTGGTCATTTATGGTAATAAAAATCAAAAGTCAGAGGATCATGCAAGGCATGGCCAAATGACCTTTTATTAAACATGATGGGCTTTAACACTGAAGAAGCGTGGCTCCAAATGGTGAAAGAATCATGTTCTGAGACTTGTTTTTGCCTGCAGATCTGTGGCTGCTGATTTGCACATTAAAACCTTGTTCCTGAAGCTTTCAAACTAATGTTTTCATCATTCCATGGAAGGATGCTTGAAGGATTAGTTATGTAAAGTTCTGAAGTGTTTTTTTTTTTCGCTGAAAAATGGGGGCTTTATAAAGGTCACGCTGGTCTTGAGTACTTGTGGCTTGCAAATTGAACCACTTCAGAAGATCATCACTACCTTGAGAGGTCTAATAATGATAGGTAGTCATTTTCAGTAGCTTTTCTCAATTAGCATCCTGGCCCTGCTGTGGGCAGCAGAGAATGAAAGGGCATTTCAACACAACGTGTCTCTGGTTTTGCCTCCAATTAAAGCAGCAAGATGATTTCAGACCCTGATGGTATGAAGTAGTATATGAGGTCACAACAATCCACCAGAAGTGTATTTTTTTCCGGAAATGTTCATGCTTTACAGAAATACTTCAGCACTGAGGAAGATGATGATGAAGCAACACAAGCTGCTGGACTAGTAGTCAACAAATGAACAAAATATAGAAAACATCATAATTTTCACCGTATTCTCACTGAGCCAGAATTTTAATTATTGGCATAAACTCAAAACCCGATATTTTTTTATTCTGTACCTTGAAAAGGACTTAACAATTATGTATTTTTTATAGTTCTTCACACAAACTGGATAAAAGGTAAAGTAATAGTTCTAACAACTAATAATTGTTTAATAAACATAATTTACCTTGAATGAATAATCTCTAAGACAGTGAAGACCTTGACAGAATAATTGGTTAAAAACCGCTGTGTTCAATGCCAAGTAGCCTAATAAGTTTCCTTCACATTTAGTATGATGGAGTGTGAGAGATACGTGGCTGCTGGAAGCTGACAATTGGATATTTGAAGTGTCTCGCCAAGTGTTGAACTGCTAAAAGACAAAGCAACATAAAAGACAGCTTTTGAAGGGTGTGTGAAGGTTACCAACTGCTAGCTGAGGGTTTGTTATTATCATTAGAGAGCAATTGACTTTGGCAGTGGATGACAATTAGATCCGATGACTTGAAGAGTAAAAGCGCATAAAAAAATTGTAGATACGAAGCTGCTCTGGCTACAGTGTTCTTCTGTAAGACGTATGCAGTTTTGGCTAGAACCATTAATACTGTATTTTCATTCAATTATGTTGTGCTTTTAAGGAGTAAATGTAGAAAAAAATGCAGTTTTATTGTCAAATGTTGAGATCAGATTTTTTGAAAGTTTTTAATGACTGGTGTTTTTTAGAGGTGGATTATTAGATACAGTCAATTGTCTTTACTTATACATTCAATAAAAATATTAAACAAATAAAAAGGAGAAAAAATATTTGGTGACATTTTACTATAGGGACCAATTTTAACTATTAACTAGTTGCTTATTAGCATGCGTATTATTAACATTTGCTGTTTATTAATATTTATAAAGCTCATATTCTGCACCTTATTAACTATTAAATATAATCAGCAGCAAATAAGGAGTTTATTGAGGCAAAAGTTGTAGTTAATGGTTTGTTAATAGAGAATTGGACATTAATGTCAGTTGATCATACAAGCTTTGAGCACAGTAACATTTTGTCACTTAGACTCACTTAATTCATTAAATTGCTCCTATTCAATGGACTGTATAAAATTTCTTCTACTCTGTTCCACAGGGAAAAATAAAATAAAAATAATAGCATGCTGGTTTGGAACTCCATGAGGGTGAATAATGACAGAAGTTTTATTTTTTTGGTGAAACTATTCCTTTAATTAAATTTTCTTCGGTTTCTTCTTTACTTTGGTAATGCCTTCAGTCTTCCAGCCCAGAAAATAAATTGTGTGACATCATCAACTTGGTTGTTCTAATGAGAGAGTACTGTATTCCACAGCTGCTATTAGTTGAAGCAAAACATGCTCTTCCTTTGATTAGTTTTTTGCTGATTACTTATGGTTTGGCAGCTAGTTTCACTTTTTATGGTAGAGTGAGAGGTACTATAGTTTATACCATTATCCTGAATAAATACTATGTTCGTTTAACATGGTTTATACAGTACATGGTTCTCCGGGATACTTGAAAAAAATATCATGGCACTAACATGTTAATATCCAAAAAGGCAAAATAATTCCATGGTACTTTTTCTTATTGTTTTTAATAAGAAAGGAGTCATATGTACTGTAAGAATAAATCTGTTTTGGAGCATGAGAGTTAAAACTTTGTGACACATACATCTTCTTTGTTTATATTCTTTAACATGAAGTAACTGCAGACATTTTAGCTGCACGCTGACATGGATTTAACACAACACACAATTGCTCTGAACGCAGTAAGCTCAGTTCAGACAGAGAGAAAGAGGGACCTGATAACAAATGTATTCCGACTTAGCTCACCTTTGATGTCAGTCCCACAAATCCAAGGTGCTTTGAGCATGTCTGTCCTTGAAGTCGAAGCACAGAAGAGTCCCTTGTGGGAAAGATATTGTAATCCTTAGCAGAATAAGAATAAGCGTGTTGAAGAATTGTTTTGTTGAAGGAGTTTCAGAAATTACCCCTGAGTCTCTGCAGTGCCGCACAAAGATCATAGAGAAATAAAGAAAATACGATAGCGAAATGAAAATATTACCACAAATTTTCAAGTTTTTAAATGGGTTCGCCTGGGTCAGTCTGCCTTTTAAGATTCTGATGTTGATGTTCAGATGATTTTGACTCAGAAATCCAGTTTTTGATGCCTGTGCTTTCCTTGCATGAACTGAGCATACTGCTAAACTGAAGATTCATAGCTGAAGAAAAACCAAAATCAGTGCACATTAGTTGTTTATTTTTGGCCTTCTTACCAGTTTATAAGCAGTAACTGAGACAAAATGATAGGGAAGCATGGAAGGAGTCACCTGCATGAGCATCACTGCACGTGTCCCACCAGACCACATCTCCGACCAAACTCCTTCCTGAATAGAGCTTCGGCATTATGCGCACCCTAATTTGTGGAATGCTTATGAGTAAATACAATGCTGGGGCATTACTCTGTAATGAGGAGAAGAGAAACTATTTATAACTCTGAAGTAAACAATCCAGAGCCGCGCATCCCGGCTCTTCATATTCTCAGTTTGAACCCTGAGGGGGGAGTGTGTGGTCGCACCGACTCACAGTTGTAATATGTAAATAAACCTAATGATGCTGCGTGGATTGGCCCCATCACATGTGTTTGATTCGTGTGTGTTATCGTTTCTCTCTTGCAGCTGCTGTATCGAGCAGAGTTTCTTGGGAGTAGAGCTCCAGTTCCAGTCAGCTCTCTCTAACAGCCGTAACCCTCACGTCCACACACATACCGACTGCCCGGCTGACATCAAAGGTACCCATTCAACCCGTCTGTCTGCTTTTAACTTTCTCCCCTTCATTACTGCACGTCATTTCACTACTTTATCTGTTCCTTCATCATCATCCTATGAAAATAAGCTGTTAAGTCATGGATGTTTTCCTTTTGTAACTTTGATCACAGTTTAAGGTATGTAGGTGAGGACTTCGGTTGTTAAAATGATGCTTGCTAAGTATTAATGTGTGTTTCAGAAACAATTTATTTGTTTCTTTGACCGTATGTGTATGCTGGTGTTGAGCGAGTGGATATGAGCGGCCGTTTTCAATTAATTTGATATGGGAGATGAGTGGCAGGATCGCACAAGGGATTGTGGGAATAACAGCAAAGTGTCAAAGTTTGAAATGCAAAAATGACAAATAGCAATCGATCACTGAGGAAAAGGCAGTGACGTCTGTCATAGTTTTACAATCTGCTGATGGTAAATAACCCCAAACTTTGAATTGGTAGTGTATGTATAGTGACAAAGCCACATGGAAATGGCTGTGCCAAGAAACATGGCCTGGGACTCCACCATTAAAAGTGGTTCTTTGGCTCGTAATCATAGGGGAACCTCTTTAACCCTCCGGGGCCAGCTGTATCGCCAGCGTGACCAGCTCAGTTTTTTTAAGATCAGTGCAAAGACACTAAAAATACTCTGTTGATTTTGGTCACACAAATAAGTGTCATACATCAATCGAAACTGTTAAGTGTCTATTTTTTTGTGTGTACACTCACGATTACAACAAAACTTTGTGGTTTTGGGGAAAAAAAGAAAACCAACAGGGTGCGCTCTGTCTTCTCCAGCTCCGCGATCTGTTTTCAGTAACGCGTCACTAAAATGAAGTGTAACTCAGCAAATACTCAACACAGAAACATGGTTATCTCTATAGAAAGCCTGAAGTGTCTACTTTCAAATGAAGTCATATCGAAAACAAACGTTCTGCGATAAAGTAATCCATATGAAACCGACACGATGTTCAGTCTGTCCAGTCTAACTCTAAACCTATATCTTTAAAGATGGTGCTATATAGCACCTTAACAACCTCCAAAGAACCGCTGAGGAACCATTACAGGTTCTTTATAGGTGCCAAATAGCACTTAAATAGGTTCCCCTATGATTAAAAGCCAAAGGACTACTTAGCGGTGCTATATAACACCTCAACTACCAAAGAACCGCTGAAGAACCAATTTTTATATACACTGATAATGAAAGTAGTATCTACAAAACTACAACACTACATTAAAGTTTTTAACTAGTTTTTGTTGAGTTCTTTCATTTGTAAAATTTAGTTTATTCCTAAAACTGCCAAGGCAGTGAGACAAAATACATATCAAAGAAGCATTATTTGAAAACTTACTATTTTATACATTGTTGCTTCTCAGTTGTTTCAATGATTGTAAGATATTTTAACTGAAAATTAGACAAACATACTTGTTCAGAATAGAATTTTTGCAATGTACCATTATAATCAATTATAATGTTTAAAATGTAATTCTTGCTTTAGGTTTGTACACTACATAATGAAAATGGCATGCCAAAAAAATTTGATGTATTTTGATGTAAATTTTATTAAGATCTCCTGGTCCTGTTCACACGTAGTATGATGTATCTTTTTTACTTGCCTCCATATTCTCTCAGTATAATCAGTTGGTGAAGATGATGTATAATTCTGTGTGAAATGTGCAAACTCTGTATGTAAATAAATACAATAAGGGTGCATCCTCTTTGAGAGGTGTCACAGCATGGCATTCCTTTGATTTGTGTCACTGTACCCTTAGCACACTGCGTTATTTAAGGACTTGGAACCAGAGTGTAACTGAGGATATTATTCTGACTCTCTCACTGCTGGTTCATTCAGAAAGGCTCCTCCCATCCAGAGTCACTTCAAAGAACAAAGACGAGGAAAAAAATAAGGGGTAAGCAATGGCTTTATTTCCCCGTTCTTTCCTACTCCTAGAAAACAAACTTATCTCTTATGCGTTCCATGGTGGAAACTGCTTTGAAATCCAAATGTGAGGCGATATTGACTGACAATATAGTTTTTCTCAGCAAACTGATAAAGCAATTTTCAAAGCCAGTTCTGCATAATTAATTTAAAATACACTTTAATAATAATAGCAATAAAATGGTTTTAGTCTGAAGGCACTAGTTTTGTCCTGAATACATATAGGTGCTTTTATTGGCTACTTTGTCCTACTGAGTTACTGTTTGTTAATTGCTCCGCTGTAGATTCTGTTTCATAAGTACTGTGTATTCAGACACAATACTCATTTAACATAGTGCATTTTGCATACTATATAACAGGCATACACAGACTCAAGGTCTGTCTTATCACTTTATTATTATTATTATGTTTATTGGGTTTTTCAAGTTAAACACAACATACAAGATACAGAATAATCCAAATATATAATTCCCATATAGACTACCCTATAACATACCCCAGACCTCCATCCCATAGTGCCACAAATAAACCATAAATAAAATCAAACAAGAAAACAGAGATAATTAGATGGTATCTAGTCATTCTGTCCTGTTATGCCCAAATAAGAAAGGAAACTACTGTCTTATCACTTTATTAAACAGAAAATTCACACAGAAATGAAAGTTATTACTAACCCTCATTTTGTTCCAAACCCACAAGATGTTTGTTCATCTTTGAAAGACGAATACACTTATAGGAAAGAATAAGAGAAATAATAAGAAATCCATATAAATGATTGTAAAATAAATGAGTGAGCTAGCACTTACATTTTTGTTTTTAGCTGTGTTATATAAGTATCTGCAATCATTCACACATTTTAAATGAGTGTCATTTGTAAATCTCCTGCGCAGATACTCCACAGTGATGCCTAGAGAACTTCTCTAACATATCTTTTGATTCAAGCGATTTTCCATTCCCTCTCAGGGTTCACCTTTTGACACTCTTTGTGCTTGGAACAAAATATATTAGATTACCGAAAAGCACCGGTCCATCATTCATCAAAAGTGCCTCTGGGCCCTCAACCTCTTGAGATTGTTAGCATCCCTTTGTTTGAATCTGTGTGATTGAACTTAATGCATCCTTAATTTGGTATCTGAACTCGGGTGGAGAGGTGCAGATGAGTGTAAAAATGGGATCAGGTGCTACTGAGGGCCATTTCATTGGTCTTCTTTACTCTTAGCAGGAGCTCCTGGTCCAGAATTAACCTCCCTCTACCCAATGCTCTGCCATGCTCTGAACCCACAAAACTGATCTCTGAACAGCACCAAATGGCCAATTCTCATTACTCTACAGACTCTGCACACACAGATGGTCCTCAGGTGGAGCTGGACTGGTGATTGATTTATGTTGGACCTCTAGCCCCCAGAGGAGAAATAAGAGGGTTTATCTTTTTGAAGAAGGGATTGGCTGGGGTTAATGAAATGAGACCATTCTCTAATTGGGGGGCATTTCTTTTCCAACCAGTTTTCTGTCTAGTTGGCCACTCCTCATCCATCTGCAGAAATCCTGCAGTAGTATTGCTTTGCTGTGGTAACATTACTCATCCCTTATCATTTTCGCTACAGACATCAATGAAAACATGATAAACAGTGCAGCTTCTTAGTGATTGGGCCTATGATGATTGCTCAGAAATTGTCAGGCCAACTTCAACATTGTGTAGGTGAGTTTTGGATGGTAAAACATAGTTTTTACTTCCTATGCTGCCTTATATAACCACCTTTCTCAGTGTTTCATAAGCTTATATTGTTCCAGGTTTCTTGGGTTGAGATGTTTTGCACCGTAAACACAATTGTTTCAATGTGTTCTCACCTGAACAGAAGTAAAGTTGATGTTTCCTGTGTTTGGATATATACCGTAGGTGTTCCCCAACCCCTGATGGATTTGTTGTTGAGGTTTTTTCAAGTCAAGGCTTTTAAATGTACCTCTGCTGCTGCATCTCATGTCTGAAACCACGCAGAAAGCTCCAACTGCGTTTGTAAATTTATTACACGGCTATTTTTAGCACGAGGGTTTATGCTGCAGTGTGTTTATCCCTGAGGAAAAACACTGTGTCAGTATGAGCACAGTTCATGTGAAGTAAAGCCAGTTCTGCCCATTAGTAATTGTTATGAAACCCTATGTATTGTGTCCTTTTTGTTTGTTTTATCGATTTTGTTTGCATAACCTATTACAGATTTCTCAGTTAGCAGGCTCTATTAACCAAAAGTTCATTCTGTTAAATGTTTGTTTTAATCCTCCGTAATTTTCTTTCTTCTATGCAGTGATTATTATAAATATTGTTTGGATCACAATGTTCTTTGAAATGTCTTTTGTGTTTGTCAGAAGAGAGCAAGTCATACAGGTTGTGAATAATATTAGGGTGAGTAAATAATTGAATGTTAATAGTGGAACTATCCCTTTAAATTTACCTGTCTTGTTGGCAAACTGGCTCATTCATCTTTGTTAGTCTGTGGGACAATCATTAGATCAGATATTGCCATCAGTCCAGTAAAGCCCTTTATAAGGTTAATGCAGGGTACAGATGAGATATTCCTGCCGGAACAGTTAACTGACATTGAACGGTCCTTTTTTCCTTCTCCAAACTATTAGCAAATCAGCTCCAAACCAGAACTGGAATGCCTCACTACTTTGGACTATTTTAAGCATAGTCTGATGGACTGTGGTCATAAGTGCAGTGGGCATGTCTGACATGCTTGTCATTCTCCTGCTGACACTTAGAGAGGCAGGGACCGGTTTTCCATCAGGCCCTGAATTCCCTTTAATAGAGAGTATGGGATAGGCAGCTTCTGTAATCCTAAAGCAGGGTTCGTCATCATAACAGTCTCATCATCATAGCTCAGTTAATCCCATGATGAGAGCGCTGTGCCCTGATGCTGTAAAGATTTTGATAGCTGCTCTTAAATGAGGGTTTGGGCAACCTCTTAACATGTCTTTCTGTGTGTAATTTTGATTAGTACTAATACTATAGCACTACAACAATTCATATATAAATCTTGAGTAGTAAAGCTTTTAAAAGGTGTTGTCGAAATTAAAAAGTGGTGTTTGCTAAGGAAAGTCACCATTACTGTTGCTTTGTATTGCCCTTACAGAGCTTTTTGAAAACTCACCGCAAAGTGGATAAATTTGAAATCATCGTTTTCACGTTGTAGTGTTTACTGTGAAAACAGAGGCTTTTGAAAACAATGATGCAAACAATGGCTTTTGCAAACAATGCATGTTTCATGTGAAATATATTTTAACAACAGATATGTTTATATTGGTATTGTGCCTGTTATTTTTCTATTCGCTTTCACACTATTGCTACAGATGTGTTACTTTGTACACTCTTCATATCACAATCGTGCAAAGATGACAGAAAATGTACTCACGATTTGCTGTTTGAGGCAAAACATGTGGGCGGTTGAGTTTGATCAGACACACAATTGTGTGTGAGAGGGACCTGAACACGTCAGTGAATGGTGAGATATTTTCCTAAATAAAATGATCCTGCCAGAAGAATTGCGTGAAAAATGATCATGTCTGTATCGTCACAGTGAGCTTTTTTGATGCTTTAGACATGCACAGTAAAGCGAATTTAACCTTTTCTGACGTTTCAGTGTGGATGACAAACTTTTGGAAAACGCTAGTGTGAACAGAGAGAGCGTTTTAAAATGAAAACACTGTTTTCAAATGTATCCACATTAAAGGTATAGTTCGCCCAAAAATGAAAATTTGATGTTTGTCTGCTTACCCCCAGGGCATCCAAGATGTAGTTCTTCAGTAGAACACAAACGAAGATTTTTAACTCGAACCATTGCAGTCTGTCAGTCATATAATGGAAGTCAATGGGACCCACGGCTTTGAAAGACAAAAAAACATACACAGAAAAAAGCAAATTAAACCCTGCGGCTCGTGACGATACATTGATGTCTTAAGACACGAAACAATCGGTCTGTGCAAGAAACTGAACAGTATTTATATAATTTTTTTACCGCTGATCCACCACAATGTCCAACTGTCCTGAGCGCGTTCACATCCGGCGTGTGATGCATCAACGTGCTCTGGCATAGTAGACGCATGCACGGAAGCAATCTTCTTCTTCTTCTTCTTCTTCCTTGATGTTTAATGGTGGTTGGCATCCAACTTTAATGGTGCATTACTGTACTGGAGTGTGTACCGGAGCTAGACAGAGATAAACTATAACTAGAAGGGAGACTTCCCTCTCTCTTCTTCCCCTTCCCCTTTAATTAATTAATTTCCAAAACTGTATTCTATATCATATTTGCTATACCAGTGTCCCTCAGAAAACAAAATAAATGCGGAAGCAATCTAAACAATCCATCACTTACGTCTTGGATGCCCTGGGGGTAAGCAGATAAACATCACATTTTAATTTCTGGGTGAACTATCCCTTTAATGTAGATGTAGCCTTGGAGTTAGGGATCTGACCAAACCCCTTTGGCATGTAAATCATCCTTGCCCTTTTGTGCTACAGATATGAATGATACATCATTCTGCCTTTTTAGGAGGAGTGAGTCGATAATAAAAAAAAAAAAAGTTGATAATAAAAATCTTTTAGACTTTCACTGAAGGTTAGATCAAAGCAAGTTCCTGATTCAGTTCCTGAATTTAAATTGAGGTTGCAGGATGCAGAATTGTAATTAGAATTTGAAAGGATGGAAAGTACTTGTCAAGCAAAGTTTGTCAAGATAAAATTGGATGAACAGATGGTTGGATAAACAAGATGCCAGGTAGATATGTTCATATATATTCAACTATATTTAATACGTAACATTTTTTAGACCTAGCTGGGAGAACAGTTCATTTCTTATGAAATGCTAAAAGTGATCTGTTAATCCAGTGGTTTTCAAACTTTTTCAGAGCGACCCTATGCCCCATTGGTCCTCTTAGCAGCATGAAAAACGAAACTTTTATTCAAATTCTGAATGGAGAATAGGCTATATGGCAAAGAAAGCGTGTAAAGTGCGCTTCCTTAAAAAGCTGTCACTCATTTCAGTTTATCGCGATCTCTAATTCCGCTATAATCAATGAATCTGTCAACACAGCACAATTAATCTCTTATTTACATTTGTTCATTATAATCAGAGGATTGGCGTCGCGAGCTTCCAGAACTCTGGACTGAACAAGAACACTGGCGTTCTGAGCGGTGAGTCGATTCTGACTCGCTAAAACTCCTCTGATTGGCCATTGCGTTATAGAAATCAACAGATATGTCCCTGATTGCTACAATGTACAACGCTGCAAACACAAATACACATTTGATTCTGATCTGAGGTGGCTGCCGGTTACTTTCGTTTTGTTGTTTATGTTGTTTAGTTGCTTCTTTCCTGAGTCTTGAACTGGTTACATACGTTTTCCTTAAATCATCTTGGCGACCCGACCCACGGTTTGAAAACCACTGTGTTAATCACATCTAACATTTACATCTCAGATAATGAAAGTTTATCCGTTTTCACATTGTTGCCACGTATTTATTGACTTCAATTTTCCATGATAAGCTATCACATTTTTGTAAACTTGTCTTATCTAGCAGATAAATTTATTCTTGAGTTATTTTCCAGAGGCAGGAGCAACACCAGAGGCAGATTGGCTCCCTTTGCTAGATCTTGTGCAGTTGCTCTTTGTACCCAGAACAAGTCTGTAGTACAATGCCTTGCCGTCAGAGCTGTGTCAGAACGGCACTTAAGATAAATAAATGATCAGCCAGAAACAAACATCAAAGCCTGCATTGTGTACTGTGCTGTGCTTCAAAGGGAATAGGACCTTCACACCGACTGTTCTGCAGAGAATAGCGTGTTTGTGTTACTGTGTGTGTGTCCATTTGTGGTTTTGGTTTAATGGAGAATGAAAAATGACAACTGTATAACGTTCTTAGTAAATATTAATCTGCACCAGTCCCCTTTTCCATCCCATACTCAATCTGGCCCCCTTCGTCTCTGTACACCTGTCCCCTGACAGCCCTATAACAATCTACTTTGCTCAAAGTCAGCGAGTGAGGTTTCAATAGTCATTTATCATTCTCTAGCATCTTCTCATTCATTTCTTTATCTTCATCCTCTTTAATTCCCCAGGAAACAGAGTAGAATTCTGTCTATTATGTTTATAATGTCAGGGTGTTATCTAACCTGTGATTTCTTCTGTCTTTCTTTTCCTCTGCAGCCAGCTCTCTCTCTCTCGCTCGCTCTCTTTGCCTCCTGCTGGGCACATCTCCTCCCGTCTGTCCTTCTAGGGGGATGTCTGTCCTCTAACTGCCTCTCTCCACTACCTGCTAGGTGTGTATGCAGGTGAACTGTTTATGCTCTATGTGAAGCTTCCATTGTCTACATTTTGTCACCTGCGTAGCATGAACGATGTTATCATGGTAATAGCCTGTATTGTGTTGACGTGTGGTGAATTTAGTCTGGAACTATAGTGAGTTTGTTTTGTGGCATATGCATGTGCGTTTTAGCTATTTATGGCTGTTATATGCAGAACGTAAAGTAAGTAAAGGAATTGCTGCTCATAGCACAAATGCAGTGTGACTCTGCAGCATTTGGTGCATGGATACTGATGCAATGTTAGGTTTGAGGGTTACATAGTCAGTATTAAAGGAATAGTTAAGCCAGAAATGGATATTTTTTGTCTTTATTTGCTCATACTCAAGTCATTCCACGTAAGTATGACTTTGTCTTATGTGGAACACAAAAAGGGAATGTGAAAGTGGATGGGGACCAGAGGCCATCAAAAACACATCATAAAGGTAGTGGTCCATACGACTTGTTCTATATTTACTAGTGTTCTTTGGTCATTTGATAGCTTATTTGTGTGGGGAACATGGGCGGTACTAAGGGTGGGCTTCCGGATTTAAGCCTAGAATATATTTTTCATAAAATTCATTGAAACAGTCTTATGAAAACAAACACGTTCTACAATAAACACTGACTGGACTATGGAAAGTCTTAAGGGACAAACCCTGTTTATGTTTTTCTTGTCTCATTTATTTATTTATTTTATGTATTTATTTATTAGGACTGTATTTTAAAAGTAATCTTTTGACTTGTATAAAGCTGAGATATTTTGTGGGACCTTCTTCATTTTATCCCTATAGCAATAGTTAAAAATGATACCTTTTCGATGTAAATTTATTTTATCCTATAGAATATTCTAATATTTAAACAAAAGATGCTCCACATGCTCCAAGTCCTGAATATCCACTGACCCTATAAAACTGCCCCTAAAGTTGTTCAATTCCTTGAATGATAGTTGTGGTCAGCCGTTTGCTTCCAGTGTGCTTTTAATGGAAAAATAGACATACTGCTATAAATAACTTTCTTTTTATGTTCCACAGAAGAAAAAAAACTGTAAGCACAGTGTGTAACGTTAAAAGAATTTACATTTTTGGCTGAACGGTCCCTTAAATGGCTATTTCTTCCCCCCCCCCCCCCCCCCCCCCCCATTTACCCTGCCCTGTAATTAGCATATAATTTTGGGTGCTGCCATGGAAGAATATGACGTGCCGTCAGCCGCCAGTATCCTGGCATCAGTCAAAGAGCAGGAGGCGCGCTTCGAGCGTCTGACCAGAGCCCTTGAAGAGGAACGCCGCAATGTCTCCTTGCAGCTGGAACGCGGCAGTCTGCCCTCTGATCGACTGGTGGGCGGCACCACAGGCGGGAGCAACCAACCGCTGGCCTGGCAACAGATGGTCACGCAGGTAAACCATTCCAGCTTGGCCAGTCATGCGTCAGTCTGTGTGAATGAACAAAGCAGCCCCATACCTCGTTTCATTCTGATGCTGCATCATTTCCATTGTTTTCATGAAATCAGTCTGTCTGTATCTCATTTAGCTTGAGCTGTGTTCGGCTGAGTTATTGCTCTGGGTGTTGTTCTGCAGTGACTCATCGTCTGTGCCCAGGATCAGTCGTCTTTACATCTCTCTCCACCACATGCTTTTTCATAGTATCTCACAGACCATACCATTTGCTTTGGGTCCCTTATGGGAGTCAAATGTGTCTCTGAGGCAGTGAGTTATGAGGATGCCTTTCTGGGATGGATAACCAAAGTCAATATGAGAGCAAATAAAATTAATACTATTGCAGTTTTACAATACGTCAGTGCAAAATGATCAGTGTTGTGCAAGTTACTTCCAAACTGCAATACATTACAGATTACTTGTTACTGTTATTTAAAAGTAATTCCTTACCTTACAATATTACTGTCTCAGAATTGTAATGCGTTACATGACTCCTGTATTACTTTTAAATTACTTTCAACAAAATATCTACAGAAGTAGAACTTAACATTCTAAAATGACAAAATGTCCTAGAGCCCTGCCCTAATGGCAAAGTGTTTATATTTCGTTCCGGCTTTTTATTAAGTTAATTTAGAAAAAACCTTTGGAGCATTTTTTGTTCATTAAATAAGTTTTTTCTTTCTTAAAGTAATGACCAAGCGGCCAGCGGCAGACCGGCAGGCTGATCATAGCTTATGTTTGATCAATTTAGCCTTCTCAAATCATCATGACTTGCCTAAAATAAAATCTATAGATATACTGTTCAATCTGTTATCTATAGATAAGTTCAACCGTATAACAATGTTTAAACGTTAAACCTAGATAAATGTGCGCTGTATCCAGTAGTTTGTGCGGAGAGTGGAAGCTAAAGCACAGGACATGGAGGCACCAGCACAATCAATTGCAATTTTTTTTCAATGGAAACAACTTGCGCCATAATTTTTGCTCATAAAGGTAAGAGTAATACATCATTCATAACTGTAAAGGGTCTACTTTTATTTGTGTGCACTCACAATATCAACAAAACATTGTGCTTTTATCTTGAACAGGAGCGCTTCACAAAAATGAACCTAAAGTCAGCGAAGACATTCCTCACAGACATGATAAATATATCTATAGAAAGCTTTAAATTACTACTTAACAAAACAAATAAAAACAAAAACAAAAACTATTTAATATAATCGTTATCCGTAAAGATGCACTTCTCTCTAAAGGTGTGTCTAACGAGGAGATGGCGAATCCTTACTATTTCCCCCGGACACATTCATGGTAATTACTTTTGCTGGGGCTTTTGCTTTATTGCGTGTATTTGAAGGCAGAACTCTTCATCTGTGCTGACGGCTCACTGCTGCTGCGGGACACTAAACACTGTCGAGCCGCTCTTGACAGTTGCAGCAGCACGGACTCATGTTGTTTCCACCAGCATGGTAATTTTTTTTCATCAATAATTGATGGATGTCTAAAATATAAAGATGAGAAGCCTAAAACAGGCCCGAGGACCGGCCCGCGTCTGATCTATGACCGAAGCCCGGGCCTAGGGACATAAAAAAGTCGGAGCCCAACTTTAAATAAAGAAAAAATTGGGGGCTAAAAGTGTGTTGTAATGCAAGCGCTGAACATGTACTGAGTAAAATATTACTGAAAATTGATTAGTAATGCCTTACACTACTGCGGTACATCAAAAAGTAATACGTTACTGTAATGCATTACTTTTGTCACGCGTTACTCCCAACACTGAAAATGATTCACTAGAGTTGGAGTAGTAGGGCGTTACAAAATAATTAATTGTAGGTCTAGAAATACTGTAAGCTTCTAGAGACCCAGGTTTAATTTTATTTTGTACATTTTATTTATTTTTTTTGTGGAGAAAATTGGATTGCAATCCAAAAGTTACAGAAAGAAGAATGTAAAAGGCTAAGAACTTCTGTTAGGCCTTTTTGGTAGGACATTGTCCACCTGTAGCTGCACCCCTTGTTTGAAGGTTGCTTAAAGGGTTAGTTCACCCAAAAATGAAAATTCTGCAAGCAAGGATATTGCCACGATCAGTGCACAGAAACGTAGCAAGGACATCAGTAAATGATTCCATGTGACATCAGGGGTTCAACCGTAATTTTACAAAGCTATGAGAATACTTTTTGTGTACAAAGAAAACAATCATTTATTTTACTTATTTATTTTACTATTTTACCGATGTCCTTACTATGTGTCTTTGCCTTGATCTTGGTAATATCCTTGCTATGTATGGAGGCTCAGAGAGCTCTGAGATTTTATCAAAAATATCTTAATTTGTGTTCCGAAGATGAATGGGTTTGGAACAACATGACCTTGAGTAATTAATGACATAATTTTCATTTTTTGACATAATTTTCATTTTTTTCTTACTCAAAATCTTTAGTTCATGAACATATCCGTGTCATCAGTGTCATTAAACAGGATAGTCATAATGCTTAGTCATGTTGTCAATATAACAGTGCACTCTGTTAGTATAACATGCTGTCAACTATGGCAACAGTTTGGATGACAGTTACTATACTGAAATGCAGAAGACTGCACTTCTTGTATATATCCATTTAAAAAGTATTGTACATAATAAGTAATTTATACATTACTGTATGTGGGATATTGATTGAAAGAGACTGTTTCAAAATGTTTGAATTATTGAGGATATGGTCGATCTCCCAACATTTAGCTGCACCCTTCAGCCATTGTAAGGCCATGATTGACAACATGGTCCATAATAGTGGCACTTATTTCACCTGATATGTGCCTCTGTCCTTGGCCTCTTCTGCCTCATCCTCTATTTTGCCTCTGTACCCTTCCACCAAGCATCCTTACTACTCTTCTGCCTCTCGGCTGTTGACCCTTATTGTTTCCTGGATGTTCAGCCATTGTCAGAATTTGTAACTCCTGTGTTGTCCTCTGTCTATATATGCTTTCCAATTGAAGGTTCATGAGATGCACCTTTTGAGCTATTTCAGTGAACTGGTTTGTCATTGGTTGATCTATATTCTCTTCATTAGTGAAACTAGTCAAGATTCACTTGCACAATTCATGGCAAATTTAAAAAAAGTCTCATAGAAATGTGTAGAAAATTTGCTTGACAGTTTATGACAACTAGATCAGCCATTTTGCATTTAATGACTTATATGATGAACTAATTACTAGATGTTTTGAAGGGTAAGACAATTGCCCAGAGAACTATATAATACATTTTGATCAACATGATATTAGCAACTGATAATGTAGGAAACCACAGACAAATACGTAATCAGTTGCATGAATGCACCAAAGCAATTACAACTTGTTCAAAAGAATGAGAAACTGCTATAACGATGTGCAAGTTGAACAAGTAGTTTTGAAAATTTCATTTCTGATCTTAGAAATGCACCACAGCGACTGAGAAAACCTGTAATGTTCTTAACTGAGTTACATTTGCAAGATCCTTTCATCAGTCATTTCAAATTCCACTGGACTGCAAAATATATGTAATCAATAAAAGTTCACCACTGGATTGCATCCAGATCAACAACAGACAATATTGCTATTGATTGATTTGATTGATTTTTATTTTATTTTATTTTTATTATTATTATTTTTTTTCCCCAAACATAGTTCAGTAAGGTTTCTGTGGGTTGCTGGTGGGAAATTATGCAGATAAAAATTATTCCATGTTAGCAATCAGTAGATAATTCCAGGGGTAGTGGATTCATACTCTACATGTCTGTTTTATGGCAACGCCATATCATTAATTTCTGATTGATTCTGGAGGTGCATATGTTGTGTTCCTTCATTGTCATTGACAAAATGTGAAATATTTTTACTCTACGTTACTGTTGAACTTTTCTCTTTTGTACAACCAGTTAAAGATATGTGTAATTCTCAAAGAAAAAAGCCAGGTCCCTTGTCACTGCTTAGACTCTGATTATCTGTCTCTTCCATTAAGTGTTTAGCCTGTGTGCTGCCCTCACCTGCCCATAAAGCTTGTGTGTTTTACTCCTCTCTGCCTAACATGACAGCTTGAAAATTAGCTTGCCCTTTTACATGTTGATTACTGTCAGAAGGCCTTGCATGTCACAGAATCAGTTTGCCGAAACTGACTGGTATCTTCTGTCTAGATGTCTGTCTTTATATCGTGTCACTTCCTTTCTCAATGAGAATTATGTTTAAAGATAACAAACCGCATAGTGATTGGGCTCAAAAGCTGGTGGGTTTATGTAGCTGATGTTGTTACCGGAGGTGATGTTGCTGGTGGTGTTAGTTAAAGTGAACAAGTGCATCCTAGGTTAGCATGTTTGCTGAACTCTTGGCAGTGTCATGAACGTGTTTTAACTATATTATTAATATTTTTTTCAGCAGTCCTCTCATGCTTTCATTGTATCAGTGGCTTTTCGTTTTGCTGTGCAAATCTCAATATTTTTGTAATTTGAATATTTTCCATATCTATGCAGTTTCTTGGGATGTTTGGAATAGTTGACACTGTTGCAGTTGTTATTGTTCTGCATATGTGCCTCATTCATCTTGTGTCTTGTACTCATTAATACTGTATTGGGAGGTGGATCAAGTGTTAATAGATCTGACTCCCAAAGAATAAAAGGACTCGCCTCATTCAGGGTTTTATCTTCCGTCAGTTTACTGAGTGGAGACATCGATTTATTTTGTTTTTGAGCCTTTATTATTCTTCACAAGGCCTAAAAGGTCACACAGTGACAGAGACACACAATAGGACTCCATCAATGGCAGACCTTTCACAGCAACTCTGACACCAGAGACAACTTTTCTTTAAAGTAACCTTAACTGTCCCACGTGTAAGTAATGTTCAGAGGTCGTGACCTGAGGCAGTACAAGGAACATCACAGCTACGGTATTTCTTCCTGGATTCTAGAACACTATTTAAAATTCGGGAAGCGTGCCTGGAGGACTGAAGCTTGGTGGCTGAACTTTGCTAGCTCTGTCTAAATGTTTTGAGTCTGAAAGGCCCGTGGAGAGCTTTGGAAGAAAAGTTGCTGCTTTGATCAGTGCTGTCTGCGATAAGACACACAGAGATGGTATGATACACCACTGCTCAGTTTCCTCAGTTTTGCTGTACAGGTCCACAGGTGTGAGGAGCTCAGCTGACATTTTCAGCTTGTTCTGTAAACGTTGAGAAAAGAGAAGTGAAAAATTCCAGGCTTCATTTTAATGGAATGTTTTACTTTTATGTTACAAATGACATTTATTGAACAAATGTGTATATATCATTATTTCTATTTGTTATTATTATTTTAAATGCAATCCAAATGATCTAATCAGTTCATTCATGTTTTTATATGGCCTTATTTTTCCAACATGTATATACAGTACACTACAGTTTGGGGTCTTTATTTTCTTGAAAGAAATGAATATTTAGCAAGGATGCACTGAATTGGTTTGTATTAAATTGCAATCCGTTGTTTTGTAAAAACCTTTACTTTTTCAAATGATTGCAGTTTATCAAAGAATTGGAAAAATTAACAAACATTTCACAATCTTACCGTTTAAGCTGCATTTTAAGATATTTTAAGAATGTTTAAAGAAATAAATGCAGCCTTGATAAGCTTAAGAGTGCTTTTTTCAAAAACATTAAAAAATGTTACTGACCAAATCTTCAAATGATTGTTTAATAAGTGAAGTGAATGAGTATGGTGACCCATACTCGGAATTCGTGCTTTTAACCCATCCAACGTGCACACACACAGCAGTGAACACACACACACACACCGTGAACACACACACACCGTAATTGTGCACTGAAAGCAGTCATAGACTATACAAACTGTATGTACATTTTCAGACATGCTCTGTAAAGCTTGTCCTATCTGGAGGCTTTTGGGTGTATTTCCTCCATGCCTGTGGAGACATAGGGTTAGCCGCAAAACACAAGGAAGTTGCACTGCAGGGAAAAGCCTGGGAGGCCCACAGTCTTGTAAATCACCTGCTTAACAATGACTTTCTCACCCTCCTCCCACACACATACACAATCTCCCATGCCACCTCGCTTCCAGTGCCATTAGGAAAAGTCAAAGCTCTTGTAAAACTATAATTAAAGCAGCAGTGAAACTGCCTGCATTGCTTATTTTGTCTCTGTCTCATTTTGCTTTTTTCTGCTCTCACATAAATGGTGTTAACAGTTTTTTCTACTGAACTTTTTTTTCTCCTTGTAGATTTCAGAAGTTTTCCTTTTGAAAATTACTAATGTGACTAAAAATATGGGGCAGTCAGAGAATGTGTAACAAGAAAGTGGAACGTTTGTGTATGCACTTATGACTACAAATATTTTTTTGTTCAAGTATTATTATTAACGAGATGGTTTTTTGCCTAAATGTCTTTTTAATATCTTTATACCAAGAAAACAATGTCATGAGTAAAGCTGCACATTTTAGAATAATGTTGAAGCTTGCATGCATCAAGTATTTTTCTTTTGTGGTCATCGCATGGTCTAGAAAGCTACATGAATGGTAATGGTTTTATCATGTGAGAGAGTCACTGGGCGTGTGATCGTCACAAATGCTTAAATGTGCCTCACAAAGCTGCTTGGAAGAAGTTACCTGTTGTTAGATCATACTTCATTTTCAATAAGTGCAGACAGAATGGAGAGTAAAACTGCTGTGGATGAGCGATGGGAAGTGGAGCGTGAAACTTCAGGTAGTTTCCTGTAAAGCCCATATAGTATGTCATATCAGGATCCACTTCCAGTGATATGGCTATATTTCTTTCATAATACATTAAAAATTGTAATCCTGTGAGTAATCCCTATTTTTGATATGTCTGCAGGTGTTAGAAAGGTGAACCTGCTCGCGTGTTTCATAATGCTGGCTCACTGAAGGACAGGCGCTTTCACTGAGGAGTGGGAATAGCTGCATTCTTTGTATTCAGAGCAGCTGCAGGTGCCCACAGCTATTCATATTCTACAGAGGGCCTCTCGGACCGCTCTCATACCCATTCCACAATCCATCAAATGATTAATCCTCTAAAAGCTCTAAAATGCACGAAGAACAGAGTTTTCTTTCTTTTTTTCTTTTCACAATATTGCTTAATCTTTTTTCTCACTCTCTGAGTATGGTAAATAATGTTGTGTCCAGCATTTCCTGTGTTGTAATCTGAGTGCTGGGTAATATATTCAATGTCTGTCTTAAAGGTGCAATAGGTAACTGTCTTCAGAAACATGCTGGTTGAAAGTCTCTTCACATATCGATAGCAATCATTAAGTTAAGTGGTTTAAATTTATTTATCTGTATTTATATATTCTGTGGAAGACGTAGGACCAAGAAATGTTCGTCCAATCAAAATACTTCTTCCTAGTCAATGTACACTCTAAAAAATGCTGGGTTAAATACAACCCAGTGCTGGGTAATTATTAGACAGAACACATGATGGTGTTCTGTCTAATAATTACCCAGTTTGTTTGTTTGGCCAGAGGAGAATTGGCCCCCCGACTGAGCCTGGTTTCTCCCAAGGTTTTTTCTCCATTCTGTCACCGATGGAGTTTTGGTTCCTTGCCGCTGTCGCCTCTGGCTTGCTTAGTTGGGGGCGCTTCATTTCCAGCGATATCGTCGACCTGATTGCAAAGACACTATTTAAACTTGACACATTATTTTCCTTTTTTGATATTGTGCAGTGCTTTGACACGATTTGCATTGTAAAAAGCGCTATATAAGTAAAGGTGACTTGACTTGACTTGACATGATGGGTTGTTTTCAACCAGCAGTTGGGTTAAATGTTTAACCCAGCCTTCTGGGCAATAACCCAACCGCTGGGTTTAAGCAACCTAATTGCTGGGTGGTATTTAACCCAGCATTTTTTAGAGTGTAGTAATGTTGTCTCTGGTCGTCTGGTCTGTGTGTGTATACTGTATGTGTTCAGGGGGTGTGTCTTTGGACAGCGACGTGCAGGGAGGGTGGGGACGTTCGCTTTCAGTGCTATCAAGTTAAAGTTAGCATTTTCCAAGATCTCCTACTGCAACTTTAATAGTTTTATTGGTAACCCTTTACAATCAAGTCCCATCAGTTAACATTAGTTAATGCATTAACTAACATTGACTAACAATGAGCAGTACATTTGTTACAGTATTTACTAATCTTTGTTAATGTTAGTGAAAAAAATACAATAATTTTCCATTTATATTTTTTTTTGAATAATTTAGTTATCTAATGTTAAAAAAGTAAACTTTATTTTAAAGTGTCACCACTTTATCTAATGGCTTAAAAGTATTTTTGTGAAATAATAATAATAATAATAATAATGTTTTATAATTATATTTACTGAAAAACCGGGTGGATTTAAGGTGAAAAACAACTTTCAATCAACTTTGTTGACAGAGGTTTTATATAATTAGTTTATAGCAGTGTTGGGGTTAAAGCATTAGAAGCAACGCAAGTTACGTAATCAGATTACTTTTAACTAGTAAACATTACTTTTAAGTTAACAATGAAATATCCAAGTTACTTTTTCAAATAAGTCAAGTTAATTTGTTTTCCCATTTATTCACTGACACCTCTTCTGTAACTGTGTTGAGAGAAGTTGTGAGCGAAATGAGTGAGGTGCAGAGGCACTTCCTTTAGCCTAAAATGCCAAAAATATTACTTTTGGGTTTTTTATTATTATAAAAACAAAAGAGCAAGCCTGGCCCACGTAACATTGTAGTTTTGGGGAAAGTTACTTTTAATCATTCAAAAAAGTTTTTTGTTGTTGTCGTTTTAAAGAAATAGTTAAAAGTTAAAAATAGTTCAAATACTATTATTCAGCAAAGATTAAATTTATATGAAGTGACTGTCAAAGAATCCTGAAAAATAATATGTTATGGTGTCCACAAAAATATTAAGCTGCACAACTGTATTTTTAATATATTTTTTAATATATTTAAATAATCATCAAACAGCCATTGGCACACATTGATAATCACAATGTTGTAAAATATTTGTGTGTGTACAATATTACATTATATTATAAACGTTCAGTATATCGCCCAGGCCTAATCAATCCGGGGCACTATTAGTAGTCTAGCTGTCTATAATATTGAACTATATAACTAACTCATCAGCTACTGAATGAGGTTGAAGGGCTCCTGATTGTGCTGTATTCTAAACTGTACCAGCAGGAGTGACTTTGGAACCACTTAAAAGACCAACTGCTGTTCACTCAGTGGATCCTGAACTCATGTGTTTAAAATAAGAATCTCTTGCTTTATGAGACCCCTGAGTCACTCCAGGAATGTGACCCCTTTACTTGGCATGTTCATATATAACCAAACAAGTATGTGTGCTTGACCTTCTTATTGGGAGCCTAAATTGAAACCACTTGAAGTGTGTAAAATGCACTGTTACTTGAAAGAGTTGTTCGGAGGCTGCAACACTGACTTTTAATATAGTGGTTGTCTTCAAGTGGTTTAGCACGACAGTTTAATCATTTGTGTGGCACAAACTTGTTGATGGATAACGATCGAAGATATAGCTGATGATTACCGGTATGTTTCTACAGAAATGGGTTGATTTAACAACTTATTCCAATATATAGAGTTAGAAATGTTGGTTAAAATGACTTGTAAACAATGAAAGCAAAAAGTATTGATATTTTTATTTGACTTTCTCCTAAAGGATTTAAATAGTCATCACTCTGTATGGCAGGTAGTGCATTCTAGGATCAGCTAAATTACTTTGTTTTATTCTCCTGTTGTTTTCCCACTGATATGAAATGTGTAATATTTCTGTCTGGTCTTTGATGGCTCTATTGACTTTGTGTGTGTGTGGAAAGACTCATTTCTGCTCTTTATATTTATCCAGAGATTGGTGTGCGTGTTCAGACTGTCAGTCGTTTACCTTATTACCAGGGCCCTAGTCTATTTACACATGTTATCATAGCAAGACTCGATTCGAGCGGAGGACTGGATAATGAGATTTGAGTAAGTGAGCGTTTGGAGAGCAGCTATTGTGTGAGAATGTCGGTATGACACAATAGGACAGCTCAGACTGAAAGCAGTGGTGTGGAGATGATATTTAATGGTAGTTTGAATGAGGTGCTTGTCATGACAGTGTGAGATGTACAATAGTGTATTTAAACAAATACCTTTTGTCAGTATTTACTCACCGTTACCTGTATAGCATTCTCAAGCTCCAAAATGATAAAAAGTATCAAAGGTACCATGAGGTGTGAAGTACATTCTAAGTATTCTCAAGTCATGTGATAGTGTTGTGTGAGGAACAAACCACATTTACATTATCACGTTATTCCCTGGTAATCTTCCCCGCCAGTGGGTTGAAGCTGAATAATTGAAACAGTGGGTTGAACTCAAGAACTGAATTAGACAAATTCATGAACAAATCATTCATACCTTTTTTGTGAACTGTATCAATGGATTAATCGAAAAGATCCAACTCACCAGAGTGATTCTTCATGGATCTGGCATTGCTGATCATAATATGAACACATGAAACACAGTGTTTTGGTTTGACTTTACGAAACTTGGAATATTGTGGACTAGTTTTATTGTTGTATCTTGGAGCTTAACAACATCTTCATTCACTTTCATTATATTGAAAAGAATGGCCTGGAGATTCTTCAGAAATTCACTTTTATTTTCCACAGGGGAAGAAAAGTAATTTAGGTTGGATCAAGTAAAGTAAATATTGATTGCATTTATATTTTTTGTGAAACTATTCCTTTAATGCAAAATTTTATGCTCTGCATTTTCCCTTTTTAGTTTTGATTCTTCATTTTCTCTCTCAGGATCTCATAAGAACCAAGACTGACATTTTTGTGTTTGATCAAGCATATCAAGAGAAACTATATTGTATGTTTATTTCCCAGTCTGCAGTCCCACATTTTTTTGTATTAAATATAATCAGTGCTCGGTTACAGAGGTGATGCATTTAAAATACGATCTTTGCTGAGTTGCCACCTTTGAAAACTTCTAATGATGAAATTCATTACATTCCAAATCTGGGAGTGCTGCAACCCTAAGCAAACATCATACATCCTCTTGAGCAAAAGCCTTCTCAAATATTCAGCGCTCATAAATATATTTATGAGACTAAAACAGTCGCATGTACGTTGCGTATCTTTCTTATCCTCTCTTGTATGTTTTATTATCTATTGTTTTCTCTTCTTGTCTTTCTCTCTGCAGTAGTCCACGTTAACCTTTCCCGGCGTCTGTTCCATCGCAGTACCTCCTCGGGCCTGAATCCACTAAAACATTTTGATTACTTTGTTTATTTATTTATCAACACTTTTTTGTTGACATGTTTATACTGTTTGGCGACCACAGGACGTTCTGCAGTCTGTTTGGTGTCAGACTCTGTAGTAGAAAAAGAAACAAATTCATTCAGGTCGACTGCAAACAGATTGAGGCTGTTACTGCTAGATAAGACATGATGCTCTTCAGTACGGGGGTGTGTTTGTGCTGACTGTTGTTCGAAGTTTGAGAAGGATTTGGTTTTTAAGTAAAAGAGTGTGCGAGCTCCGAGTTGGAATTTTTTCAGCTTTGGCAGTTTATTGAAGCATTTCTACTCAAGAGTTTGCACTCAAATCTGGAGTTTCTTGGTCAAATAAGTTCAAAAAGTTACGTTTGACTGAGACACAGGCTTGTAATTAACAAATTAGTTGTATGCCTATGGTTTATTTGTTGAAACCTAACATTGTGTTAGGGTAGGTGTTCACAGTGTGAGATTGGCATACATTACTATTGTTGGTTTTTTCAAACGAGCTGTCAGTTATTTTAAACAATTGCTTGAATTTGAACACAAAAATTGTTACAATCAACTGATGATAATGAGTAGACTTCTGAGGTTTATTAAATTATTTTTATACAGTCACACTTTATTTCTCAGGTCCAATTATCGCTATTAACAAACCATTAACTACAACTTTTGTCTTTAAGTGGTTTTGTCTAAATTTAAAGATGATTAAGGATGAAGAATGTGGTCATGCAGAATATGTGCTTTAAAAGTACTAATAAACAGCCAATATTTTAAAAATAGGCATACTAATAAGCAACTAGTTAATAGTGAGAATTGGTTCTTATATTCAAAAGTGTTACCATTTATACTTATTTTCTCTGAATACTGGGATATTATTTATTAAAGGGGTCACATGATGCTTTTTTTTAAAGATCATTATTTTGTGTATTTGGTGTAACAGAATATGCTGACATGCTTTAATGTTCAAAAAACATTTTTCAAATACTGTACATTATTGTAGGTCCTCTATGCCCCGCCTCTCTCAAACACGTAGTTTTCTACAAAGTCCCTCCTTCAGACAAGCGCAGCGTGCTTTGATTGGCCAACTGGCACAGTGCATTGTGATTGGCCGAACACCGCAAGCACTCATCGGAAATGTAACGTCCCTTACCATAATCGCGAGCTTCATCTTTCAATATAAATGTAAAGACAGTTAATAATGTCCTTAGTTTTACCATCAGTTCAAGCCTGAGAGGGGAACAGAGTCGCGTGACAGACACAGTGATGAAGCTCGTATGTGTTTGCACACAAGCTACGATTAAGACCGCTGACTCCACTGTGATGTGACCCTGTCTCTCTCTCTCTCTCTCGCTCTCTCACACGCAGTCAATAGCAAATACTTAAACTAATAACAAAACATACTTACAGTAGCTGATTCAGAAGCGCCAGATTGTCATAGCAAAGTCAGAATTACCTCCTAGGTTCATGAAACGGTCGTCCATAAAATCCGTTGCTGTTCTGTTCTAAGTAATCTTAATGATTCCTAAATGCATCTACTTTCGGAAGGCCAAATAAAGTGCTTTTGCTTTCACCTAGAAACACACAGTGTCTCCCTGACATGGCTGCATCAACGCTACTGCGGTTACTGAAACCACGGGTGGCATTACGCAAATACGTAGACATGTAGGCGTGTTTGAATGAGCCATTTAGGGGGCGTGGCAGAGTCTTAACTTTGATAAAGAATATCTCTTTGGTTTTGAGACTTTAGTCTTTGAAACTTCAGGGATCTTATCTATGCACAATCAGCTTGTAACACTCCAAAGAGAAAGGAATACTTGAAATCGCATCATATGACCCCTTTAAACTACCGTTCAAAAGGTATGGTGGATGAAATTTAAGAAATTCGACATGCACCCTTTAATTTAACCCCAGTATAGGTTAGTGAAGTAGTTGATTCTTTACTTTATTATCTCCACGAGCATGCCAATGTCCAACAAATAAAAATAGCAGTCCTGTATCCGGCCCACAACCTAAAATGAGTTTGACACCTAGGGTGTAAAGTGCCCATCCCTGAACTCTCCCTCCGTCCGGCTTTGTGCTAAAGCCATTCATAGATTTGGATTAAAATTCTTTCACATTATCAGTCACTGAATGCTGTCTGAAATCATTCTGCAACCTCTTTCCTTCCCCTTCTCATATTTAGCAAGCTGGAAGGACAAAAGCTGAGAGAGAAAAGAATGGAGAGAGAGAACGTATGATTAAAAAAAAAGGAAAATAAAGTTTTGTGGAGAGTTGCCCCCCTCTCAGGGCTCATGCTCTTTTGGCATGTTGGCTGGGTGGAGCCTCTCTCGCTCTCTCTCTCTCTCTCTCTCTATTTCCACTCCAGCTGCATCTGTCTGTCAGCCCCCTCCCCCTCCAATCTGTCTGACCCTTGTCTGCATAGATGCTCGGTGAGGAGAGGGAGAGAACGAGAGTACAAAACTCTACGCTGTGAACAGGGCAACTGCCTTCTGGGAAGATTCTATTCACTCAAACGTGCACACAGACCCCCTTCTCCCCGTCCTCTACACCCGTCCGCCCCCCTCTTAATTAGTCTACCCAGAGGGTTTTGTTTCAGCAACGGGCAACTTTTTTTCCCTTCCACTTCTCTGTGTGTGAGCTGTTTTGTTTTGGTTCTCTTCAGCCGGATTCCTGAATTTACTGAAGGATTCATTGGACTGTCTAGAGCATCTCTCCTCATTTTGAAATCATTATTCGCCCCAACGTTTGCAGCATCCTCGCTTGGCAACGGTGGAGGCGGGTTTCTTCTGTCCCTGAGAGGATTACAAGCATGTGTTAGAAAGAGCGTGTGTGTGAGAAGGAGAGAGAGAGAGAGAGAGAGAAGACGTAAGAAGACGAGAGAGACGGAGTGTATTCGTGCATGTGACCGTCGGGAAAGGATGGCTGTGTGGCTCTGAGCTGCCTCGGCTCTCACAGGACGTACTCGCATAATAAGGAACGAAAGACTGACTGACTGACAGAGAGACAAAATCCACTCACAAGAGAATATTGTTCTCCTCGCGTTTCTCCCAGAGGCTTAACCAAACAGGATTTCCGTGATGCCGGCTGAAGTGAAGCAGGTCAGTTTGGGGATTCACTCGCTCTCATCCTCCTTTCTCTTCTGTTTGCTTTTGATTGCTTGAGTGTATTTGTTTTTAAATTATTTCTCAATTTTCCTGCTCTTTAGTGGTTGGGTTTTGGTTGTGTTGGATGTTAAGTTGTCCCTTAAAATTCCTTCCTTTCATTCTGCTTTTCTAATCTTACAATTTGATGTAGAATATCAACATTTCGTGTCTTGAATTCTGTTTTGGTCACATGCTGCATACTGTCAGCATTCAGTATACATCTTTCCAGAGGTGATTCAGATTCAGTTGTGCTCAGCTGTCAATAACATTATCATAATGTAACACAGCATGTGGACGTATCTAACGATTGATCTGAGGTAAACATGAGACAAAATAATCAGTAAAGTTGATGCAAAGAAGCCTGGATTGAAGATTTACTGCTTTGCTTCCTCTTCTCCTTCCCTTCCTCCCCAGCACTGGACTCATCAGTGGTCAACTATTTGTTTTCTTTGTGTTGGAGCTACCACATTGCCTGGCAAAGCTGCAAAGAGGTCAAAGGAATGTTCTTTTTAATCGGCATGCAGGGATTTTCTAAAGACTTGTTCCCGAAAGAGTGCTGTGTCATTCTATACCGTAAAAATGTGCCAGGTCGGACAGTTAGGACATGTGAATGACAAAGAGTGACAGTCTTTGAAACAAACAAGCAGTTCTTGTGCTGAAATGGGTTCTGAGCTAATAAATTTTTCGAAAGACGTTCTTACAACCATCGCTTTGGCTGCTGTTCACGGCTGTCTCACAAATGATTGCTGCTACATAACTGGCACAGGAGAGGCAGCTGTATTTTTCGATACGCTAAGCATAACAAAGTCTGAAGATGCTGAATTTGTAGCGTCTCTGTCCGTGAACCCCTACCTCCACAGGACGGACATTCCTGCCATTCTTTGGGGTTCACCGCATGCTCTATCTAACCTCTGCTAACCTCAGAGCATTCCTTAAGACTAGCACCTGCTTCGGTGAGGTCAGACGTGTCACACAAGGGCATAGAGATCAAGAGGCTCTGCTTTCGGATGGAGTGTCTGACAGTTGATGTTGTTGTCTGTCATCTTGGTTGTTAGATAAAGCCACTGAGTGTGAAGACATAAGTTCACTAAACAGTTGCACCACTTTTTTTTATTAGAAGCTCTAGAGTGTGACATCCTGTTTGTTGTTGTGATGCCTAAAGAACATCCTTAATGTCTCAAAACATCTCAGAAAGTCTCAAAGCTTAATGCTTTTTCTTCACTGTAGGTGAAGTCAGATTTTTTTTTTTTCTTAAAGCAAGTTCTTTTTTTCTAACTTTTCAAGTTCACCTAAAAATAACAGTTCTGTCATCATTTTATTTGCCCTCATTTCATTGCAAAATATAACTTTTTTCTACTATGGAATGCAACAGAATTTTCTTATTTAAATTATTTTTTATTTAATATTGAAATTGTATTTTATTTTGTTTCATTTTATTTTATTTTTGTGCATACAATGAAAGTCAGTTTCAGTGGTGTTTTGGACCCCAGGGACTTTCATTGTATGGACAAAAACTATTTTCTTTCCTTGCTTTTTTAATTTATTTATTTTTATTTGTGGCCAGTCATGTTTTTTATGTATTATATACTGACTGCTTTACAACTGATCGCTTCTGGATGTGCTTCTATTTTGGCACTCTGCTATGCATCTTGAGTGTGAAGTTAGACATCTCTAAAAAAGAAACCCATTCATGTTCACACGTGTTACACACATGAGATCAAAAGTAAATTCCTGCAATGTCTTTCCCTAACCGACATGCACTGCGGCCGCGTTACAGTGACTCCCAATCTAGCTGAGCTTACCGTCCTCAACCCTCAATTACCATGGGGTGAATCAGCCTGCCCGAGTCAGAGTTAAATATAATTGTCTGATACTTCAGCGGAGGGAGGCAGTGCCATTACAGCAAAAGAGATTTACCTCGCATCAACTGAACCAGCCATTTCTAGACAGAAAAATAATTTCTCCTTCAAAAAAATTTACATTTCATTTAGACTGAGACTATTGACTTCCACAGCAATTGTACGGTGTGTGCTTATTTTAAGTTTTGCTGGTATTTCCAGAAGATATTTGCCTATTTTATGGGGGAAAAAATTGAGTGTGCATACTTCAGTGAACTGTTTTAACCTCCATTAGTTCTGTGGTTCTTTCTATTCCTCTTGATTCACCTTCCTGTCAGGCCTCGCTTTTATAAAGCCTCGGCCATTCACTGTACCAGGGCATGGATCAGTATTTGAAGACATATAGAGCAGAAGAGGCTGATTGTGACTGTGATTGGTGCTGTAAATGTCAGTGACCCAAAAGATCTCTGAGTAATTGTGCTGGTGCTCATCCAGGCCATCAAGTTTATTGGGTTGGGGTGGAGTAGGAGGGCATGGTGAAGAGGCTCCAGATGTTCCACTGCAGCTGTGCTGCCCAAATCAGGGCATTTCAGAATCGCTGGCATGACAGAACAAAGATCTGCTCCACCTCTCGAGTGGGTGCCAGAGTTTTGGATGAGGTGATGGCTTTAAGATAATAGCCGGGCCTCCTAACCACTCATCTCCACTAAGTATGATGCCCTTTAGATGCCAAGTTGCAGCTGATTTTGGATTAGCAGCCCAAACCACACTTGTGCTGGCTCACGGGTACCTGAGTTACACTGGGAGTGCCGTGAAAGCTTGGCATGCTATCAGGACGTCCATCACATTGTGCAGTAACCCAGTTGGCATGCTGACTACGTGCCTGATATAGACCTGCCTTATTTGCCTGCATTTTCTCATGCAATGCAGAGCAGCACCAGCTGACCCTTCCATAACAGCCCTGTCAAACTCCCTCTGCTTCTTGGCTGCTCACTCAATCTTTTTCAGTCAGACACCCTTTCGGATGGATGTCTGTTCTCACACTCAGTAAGCTGTTTCCAAAAGTGCTAATCGAGAAGATTGTGTGTTAATGAGCTGAATATTTGTTAGCATGAAGCATTTAGCCTCTATACCCCTTGACGGGCCTTTAATATCATTATATATTCATTCATTTATCTTTTTTTCAATTATCTATCTGTCTGTCTGTCTATACACTATTAAACAAATATTTTTATATGTTGTGTTAAAATTAGAAAAATGTATTCCATAAATATTAAATATATATAATATTGCTTAATATTATGTTTATAATGTTTTTTTTTTATAAAAAAGTTCCTAAATAGAAAAAAGTAACCTAAATATATTTTAATAGTTTTTTTTAACTTTTTTGGCACACAATGTCTAAATTTACATTTAGCATATTATTCTTAAGTGAACTACTGGCTGGTAAATTTAGTGTTTATTTATGGGCTAGGGGGTAATTTACGGTTTGATGTTTCTCAGGTTTGTACCAAAAAATGATAAGTTAAAATGTTAAGCTAGCCTGTATCATTAACCACCAAATCAGTTCCCCATAGTAAGTTCTAAATGTTTTGCCGCTTGCTTATTTTCAGCTAAACCATTGCATGGGAACCCAGGCCTCTCTCTCTGTCACACACAGTGGCACCATCATGCCTTTCCTGTGCCTGTTTACTCAGCCCCTTGTTTGTTTGGTAATGTTTCTTTTCCTCTAGCTTGTTAGGTGGACCATCCTCCTGTAGTTCTCTGTTTGTGTGGACACTTGCGAAAAAACAAAATAGGTTAGAATGATAACGCCACAACAATCCTGTCACTAAACATAGAGGGCAGAAGGGTGACGCTCAGAACCGGAGACTGTGTTTGTGCATGCGTGCATGTCCTGGAGGATAACAGGTGACGACACAGGATTAGTGGGAACAGCCCTAGACTGAAATCTCAGATTGCTTGGGGTCTCCTATATCTAGCTCTGGTGAATCTCTTCCTCTCTCAGCACTGTCCGAATGATTGTTTATGTGTTTAAGAAGAGTGAGATGAGTAGGCAAGGTGAAAGAGTGAATATATGGGTATAAATGCATGTGCAAAGCAGTATTTGTGTATATTTTTCCCGTTTTTAAGAATAACGGCTGTAATTGGCTGGTGGCCAGCCAGTGAGGCCATAGGAAAGAGGGAAAGGTGCATATGTAACACTTTTGCAGGGTCTGCCATGGCAACAGCTCTGGATGAAGAGCCCTCTGCCCCTGGATCTCATGATTAATGACATTGACCTGCTGGATGCTGGCGGACATCATTGTACCACTGTGTGTTTGCTTTTGTTTCATTAGTTCACTGAGAAAATGGCAGTTTTTTTGGCCCATCAACTGAAATACACACACACACATAACACAGTCCAGCCCAGCTTAGACGGTCACAGCAGTTCGCGAGAGAGCAGATGAAGAATTATCCACTGGGGAAATGGATAGTGACTTCGATGCCGGAATAGATTTTTATTTTCAGCTGTGTAGAAATATTTTTACAACAGGGCTGCTGTTGAGAGACGATATGCTGTATGTAAACAGCTTTGACTGAGAAATCCTTTCATACACACTGACGCTGTTGTAACTGCCTCAGATTGTTAGACTAACTGTGCTCTGTGTTCTTTAGGAGACATTATCCCACTGTTGGCTGCGAGGATCGATTAAGAGCTTCAATGCAAGTTTCCCATTACTTCCTTCAGTTCACACTTGTTCTTGTTAAAGTCTTCAGGCTACATTGACGGTAATGTATAGACTGTTTTGTGTCCCACTGATAAGGTAAGAGCCCCTGAGGGGGAGGTCATGTCCCTTAAATCCCGCCCCTGCGTCTGCAATATTGTGCTGTACTAAAGCGGACCACATGGCCTCCGGATAAGTGGCGATTTGTGCCATTTTCTGGTCTGTTACATTTGCAGTTTTCTTTAGGAGGTTTATCTAATCGTGTTCTCCAATGGGAAGGTTGGGTTTGGTGGTTGAGTATTGATTTTGAGCTCTTGGTAAAGGTCTTTACTGTTCCAGGACCTGTTTAAGCTTCATTCAGTTTTGTTCCTTTTAATGAGAAAAGAAATGGCGAAGATGGTCCCTGCTCAGTGAATAAGTAGCTTGCTGGTTCTCCATCATGCCATCTGTCTGTGATGGTCCTGAGGGATTAATGATGTCTTCTGACAGCTCTTTAGTGTGTGCTAGTCACCACATACAGACATGCCAGATTAGCACTAACAGTTTGGGGAGGGGTGGCAATTTCTTGGATGTTTTTTTCTGTTTTTGGTAGTCTCATGCACTATAGCATTTTATCAATGTTTTGATGTTACTGCTAACATACTCAGGTGAATTCAGAATGCGTTTACATTCTGAGGTGCATTTCCCAAAAGCATCGTTAGCTAACTACGGTTGTTAGTTCTGTTGTTCTCTATTGGTACAGACGGAACTTGCGATCACGGTTGCTTTTGGGAAATGCACCCCTGGTTAGCAAAAATACACAAGTAACTTGTTCAGATAATGAAATATACATTTGGTATTTATTAATTTAAGTTTAGTAAATTTAAATTTTAAGATAATACATTTTTTTTTTTACATGAACCCCAGGAATCCACGTTATATTATGTTGTATAGTATTATATTGTATTGCATTGTATTATATTATGAATTTTTATGTATTCTTAGGGATTTGAAAATTAATTTGTTAATGATCATGTAGTAATTACAAAGACTGATCAAATTTGTACATTTAATATAATATACATGTGTATATATAGCCTATATGTGTATGTGTGTGTGTGTGTGTGTGTGTGTGTGTGTGTGTGTGTGTGCGTGCGTGTGTATGTATGTACAGTTGGGCAAAAAAGTATTTAGTCAGCCACCAATTGTGCAAGTTCTCTATGGGGTTAAGATCTGGAGACTGGCTAGGCCACTCCAGGACCTTGAAATGCTTCTTACGAAGCCACTCCTTCGTTGCCCGGGCGGTGTGTTTGGGATCATTGTCATGCTGAAAGACCCAGCCACGTTTCATCTTCAATGCCCTTGCTGATGGAAGGAGGTTTTCACTCAAAATCTCACGATACATGGCCCCATTCATTCTTTCCTTTACACTGATCAGTCGTCCTGGTCCCTTTGCAGAAAAACAGCCCCAAAGCATGATGTTTCCACCCCCATGCTTCACAGTAGGTATGGTGTTCTTTGGATGCAACTCAGCATTCTTTCTCCTCCAAACACGACGGGTTGAGTTCTTACCAAAAAGTTCTATTTTGGTTTCATCTGACCATATGACATTCTCCCAATCCTCTTCTGGATCATCCAAATAAATGCTCTCTAGCAAGCTTCAGACGGGCCCGGACATGTACTGGCTTAAGCAGGGGGACACGTCTGGCACTGCAGGATTTGAGTCCCTGGCGGCGTAGTGTGCTACTGATGGTAGCCTTTGTTACTTTGGTCCCAGATCTCTGCAGGTCATTCACTAGGTCCCCCCGTGTGGTTCTGGGATTTTTGCTCACCGTTCTTGTGATCATTTTGACCCCACGGGGTGAGATCTTGTGTGGAGTCCCAGATCGAGGGAGATTATAAGTGGTCTTGTTTGTCTTCCATTTTCTAATAATTGCTCCCACAGTTGATTTCTTCACACCAAGCTGCTTGCCTATTGCAGATTCAGTCTTCCCAGCCTGGTGCAGGTCTACAATTTTGTTTCTGGTGTCCTTCGACAGCTCTTTGGTCTTGGCCATAGTGGAGTTTGGAGTGTGACTGTTTGAGGTTGTGGACAGGTGTCTTTTATACTGATAACGAGTTCAAACAGGTGCCATTAATACAAGTAACGAGTGGAGGTGTCACGGTGCACACAGCAGGGAGGATCAAGGACACACAAACGACGATAAAACTTCAAATAATAGTCTTTACTGATGACATCAAGGCAGGGCAAGACAGACAGGAACACCGGGGAGTAACGAGTAGACCAGACAACACGAAACTCAACAAGCAGGAACTTAAATACACGCACTAATGAGACAAACACACCTGAACAGAATGAACTAATAATCACATGAAACAAGGACAGGAAACAAACCAAATAAGGAAACATGAGGCGGGAACACATGACAGACACGACAGAACCCTGACAGGAGGACAGAGGAGCCTCTTAAAGAAGTTACAGGTCTGTGAGAGCCAGAAATCTTGCTTGTTTGTAGGTGACCAAATACTTATTTTAACGAGGAATTTACCAATTAATTCATTAAAAATCCTGCAATGTGATTTCCTGGATTCTTTCCCCCCATCCTGTCTCTCATAGTTGAAGTGTACCTATGATGAAAATTACAGGCCTCTCTAATCTTTTTAAGTGGGAGAACTTGCACAATTGGTGGCTGACTAAATACTTTTTTGCCCAACTGTATATATACATGTATATAAGTGAGCGATGAATGCAGAAAACTTATGAGTGAACAACATTATCAATTTAACATTGTTAAGCAGTCTTACTCAGCAGCTCACTCCGGAGAGTTTCGGAGAAGTTTTTCCATAAGTCACAGAAACAATAGAACAAACGGGTTTAACAATAGTGCAGTTCAGATCTGCAGGGGGGAGCTGTCATATGCTGTTAGCTGCATTTGCTCAGTATTGTTACTCATTCCATCCATTTCTGCTGTAGATGTATGAGCCGTTTGTTCACACTGGGGTTCAGAAGAAACAATAGTGCAAAGCACAGCGTTGACGCAATGTTGTTTAATGAACCTTGACTAGATATGCACCTCTGACCGATTTTGCAGGATAACTGCCGCTCTCTTATTTGTTCGTTCAGCAGGCTTTTTCATTAGCCTTTTCATTACCATTGTTCATACTTACTCTAAATATTAAACTTCAGCTCGGGTTGTTGCTGTGAATGTAATGTAGGTATCTCATATGGGGCTTGTTGAGTTGTGTACTATTATTTAACCTTGCAGATGATAAAATGGGCAAAAATAATAATATAGACAGCCATATAAAGACTTGGGGGTGGGATCTTTTGACTTGGGGCCACCCAGAAGTCTCTAGAGTGAATCCCTTAGCATCATGGTGGCGACTTTAACATGGACAATAAGCATCATAAATCTAGTATTATTTCATTCTTTTGTTTTGTCTCATCCCTTCTGTATTTCTTGTGTTAATGAGGTGCAACATCATGTTTTGCCTTTGTTTGTAAGCGGCATGAAAGCTTTCATCTCTGCTTCTAGCTATGGATGAAGTATCACACATAGAGATGACACTGAGGGAAAACCTTAAGATGAAAGAAAATCAGTGCCATGTATAACAAGCATTCTCCTGCCAGGACAGAGAGACCTTTCCACTTCACCATATGAGGTTCGAGTTTCTCCACTTGATTGTTTAGGACCTTCAAATGACATTATAGCCCTTTTGATCACAGAGAGGTATGTTTTGTTTTTCTCTCTGCCTATTGTTTGTGGTACCCCGCAGCAAGGCAAGCCAATCCAATCCACTCGCTCGGCCGTCCAAAATTAAAGGTTGAGAATGTGCCTTGTGTGTGTGTCTGGCGTTTATGTGGGGATGGAGAAGGGCTTGAGTAAGGATTTAGTGTGGATTTGTCAAGCACAGAGTTCAAGAGGCAAACAGCAATATTTTTCTTCAAAATGCAGCGTGAGCAAGATCGAGGCCATGCTGAAGTTCCCAGAGTTTAAAAAAAGTACAGTTCACAGACCTTCACTTTCTCTGTATCACGCTGTAGCACAGAAAGTTTTAATCCAGTAAGACCACTCAGACACTGCTCCTACAGCCACAATACACACACACACACATTCATTAAATATATTTATATTCTATATATACTGTGTGTGTGTGTGTGTGTGTATATATATATATATATATATATATATATATATATATATATATATATATATATATATATATATATATATATATATATATATATATATATATATATATATAAATATAAATAAAAAATATGGTATCCTAAATATATAGATATGTACATATATATATACATACATACATACATACAGCATATATAGAATATAAATATATTTAATGAATGTGTGTGTGTATATATGTATCTATGTATCAATGTATACTGAATAAAGGTATTCATTTCTTTAAAAAAAACAAAAACAATGTAGTGTATTGTGTTTGGCTCTGCTGTAATCAAAGTGGAAAACAGAACTTCCCTTGAATATTGTCTGTTCCCGCATGGCTTTTTGAGAGCCTTTTCATCATCATGCTTTTGGTCTCCACTTCTTTCACTTCTCACAAAAGAGCACACTGTTCAGGAACATGCTATATGTTGATTGAAAGTAGAAATCCATTTTGAAGTATCTTGTTTGGAAATACATATTAACATACAGTATTCATGGGTAATCATCACTGATACATAAAGGACATATCATTCCTTTGATTCGGCTAAAGAGAGAGGAACCTCTTTGGAGCAGCTAGAAAAAATGTAAAGCTAATGAGAATGAATAATGGATGCAGTTGAAGAGGGCAGAGTAACGTGAGTACACCTCTACCGCGGTACAGACAGTCCCAGCAGGCTTTCCCTTTCCCACTGGAGGTCTGTGCTAAATGATTACCGCTGTCAGAAAGAGTCTTCTGATTGGTGCACCGTACTTGGCGCTTGGGAGATTTGCATTACATTTTAATCTGAGGTTAATGGTTATTTTCTAGTATAATTATACTGACCCACCTGATGTACAATCTTTGGCTAACAAATGCATTAATCTGTTATGCTCATGCCATTATAGTTCTGATTTTTTTTTCTAGCATGATAATTATAGTTACAAGCAGGGGCGTAGCCATCATTTCAAAAGTGGGGGGGACGGAATGTCTAGAGTTATACCTGTTTTTTTTTTTTCAGTTAACCCTCGTCTAATTGACAGGTTTTATTTTTAATCATACCTTTTTGCTTAATATGCTTTATGATTATATTATTATATATGATTATAAAACAGAAGGAAAGAAAGAGAGAAAAAAGAAAAAGAAAGAAAGAAATACAACAGCTTGTCACTGGGACAGTACCCTTAAAAGGACGTCTTTGTACCTTATTTACCCCAAAAAGTTTCATAGTTGTACATTAGATTCAAGATTTTTATTCGTCACATACAGCATTATACAGAGTATAACCAGCAGTGAAATATAAGTCAAACGGTACAAAAGTCATTACGGTACATATTGGTATTCTAAGGTACTAATATGCACCTTTTTGAGTATAAGTTACAAAGATGTCCTTATAAGGGTACTATTGTTTACATATTTCAGATTGTATTTTGTGAGTGTTGTATGTACAGTATATGGCACACAGTAATGGATACTTGCACATTCACATACTACTTTATTCTGTTCTGTTCTATTATACATTAGTCTGATTAGTCTATGTTAAAAGGTATAAGAAATATCTTATCATAGACAATGCTCTAAATAATCTTTACCTCTGAAGCCTCACTGAAACCTCATCCACTCTCAACTCTGAATTCACTTCTGCCTCCGTCTATAGCAAATAAAGCAGTGTTTGAAACATACATACAGGGAATAGTGACATACAGAAGAAAATAATAATTAAAAAAAATTTTTTTTTTTAACACTTTAGAATGATAAACACATTCACTATTAACTATGACTCAATAAACTCTTCATTTACTGCTTATTAATAGCTTGTAAGGTAGTCGTTGTAGTTGTTAAGTTTAGGTATTAGGTATAATTATGGGATGCAGAATATGATCATGAAGAATACAGAATTAATATGTGCTTAAGTACTAATAAACAACCAATATGCAAGCTAACAATTGCATACTGTAGTTAAAAATGATAGCTGAGTTGTTGTTCATCATACTAATTTTATTTTTTATTTTTCTATATTTGACTAATTATGTGTTTTTTATGATTGGTCCATATATAATCCTACAAACGCTTGTGTATTATAGACGTTATACAATGTAAAAACAGCCAGGTGTTAAAAGACACTCTTCTCTCCTGTCACTGTGTGTCGTCCTGATTCTGTCCTAACAAACCTAGGCTGACTGTTTCTTGTTCATTCTTGACAACACATAAAAACGTCAAATTAGTGCAATAATGACAGAGCACCCCTAAATGAAGATCGATCCTGTATCAGATCAGTGCTATACTTGATTGAAATACATCATGTAGAATTGGCAGAGTGTCACAATGCTGCAAACGCTGTAAAATCTCAGTTCAACATGATCTTTATTCTTATTTGAAGGTCTCTGATAACATACATACGTGTTAAAATAAAAGACGTTACAAAAGAGTTACGGAAAAATACACTGAAAATAAATAAGTGCATGTTTGTCCAGGCAGCTTTTTATTTCTCCATATAATGAACATCAAAACTTGCTAATTATTCAACAAGAGTAATAGGCAGAGTCACTCAACATTGTGCAACACTATTCGGATCCCACATACCAACTTGCGCTGCTTGACTTCTTCGTAAAAAAGGAGTGAAGAGTTTTTTGTCGCTTTGAACTCATCTCGACCTCTTAATGAATGATGGATACAGCGCGGGACCGCGGGCGCGAGCCTGGGCATGTCATGACGTCACAAACTGAGTGACTGATTGCCATGGAAACGTAAACGTCATGTATAAATTCTTGTCTTTTTTTAATTTTAAATCATTCTGCATTTATATACATTGCTCCATTAAAACCTCAACATGTCGAGAACACAACTGTCCAATGAAAAAGTGCGGGGGACGACTTTACTTTTTATAAAAAGTGGGGGGGACACGTCCCCCGCATCCCCCGCGTAATCTACGCCCCTGGTTACAAGATCTATTAGTATTATAAATCACAAAATATATCAATTTAAATATAAATAAGTAAATATAAAAATAAATAAGCACATAAATAAATATAAAAATAAATGAACATATAGAAAATTAATATAAAATTCATTTTAAAATAGATGAAAGAATAATTAAATTAAAGTTAAAAATAAAATTTTAAAAATCCTATTACATTTATTTATCTGTATATTTATTTATGTATTTATTTTTCATTTCTGCAGGTTTGGTCCTCCATACAACTCATACTTTCCAGATGAGTGTTATGCAATGCTAAACCTTCATATCTCTGCCTCAGTTTGTGTGTTGGGAATGTATAAATATGGAGGCATTATGTGCTTTTACACCGGACCCACCACAGCATTGCTTTTTGCCTGTTTTTGGCCTGAATTGGGTCAGCAGCCCCTGTTCAGTTATTCTCACTGATCCTCCTCTAGTCTGAGTATAGGATAACACACAATCTCCCCTGCTAAGGTTCTAGCGTAAGTCTATTTTTAGCATCTGTTATGGTGCGCATATTTAAGCTGGGGATAATATAAGCTTTCAGAGAATCCAGTTTTTTAGTTTCTTGTCATGTTTCATGGAGATAAAGTGTACAGAAGCCAGTAGAGACATTACTGATATGGCTTGAAGAGTGAGGGGCTTTTATCTCCTTTAAACAATTGATTATTCAGTGATTAACAAATATTTTTCTTGGCAAATGCAGAATGCTGTGGAAGCAATATGAAACACTTTTCCACCTGAGCTGCTTTTTATTATTGCACGTTAATGATTTGGAAAATACCCATTTTACTAACAGGATGTCGAATGTCAGACTGTGCGATGCTAATAGACGTAAAATGAGGTTTGAATTGATTTTCCTGCGTGCGCTGAGTTGTACTATATGCAGGAGTGTGGAAGTGCCTGTGGTGGAGGCATGAAAGAAAAATCCCGTTTCTGAAGTAGAGTGATGGCAGCTATTTATAGTGAAATCCTGTGGGGTGTTTTCCACTGTGAATGTTGTGCTAGTCTTACATTTCAGTCGATTAAAATTCAGCCATCTGAAAAACAGATAATGGCTGCTCGTTGTCCTCTTCTCCAATTGTCTGTCAGAGCTTATGGCTAAGATAAGGAGTTGCATTTGATTTCAGCATCACTGCCAAACCTGGAGTGTTGAAATGATGAAGACAGACTCACTGATGCAAGGCTCTTCCAGCAGCATCCCTCAAACGGATCACACGGGGCAGATAGTGCTCCAGCGAAAGGACAGATCCCTTTCATGCTTTCTGAGCCTTGAAGGTGAATCCAGACTCTACAACTCCTTCAGATTTTGGTTTGATGAACCCATTTTTCTTTGTTGATTTTTTTTTTTTTGAAACAGAAAGCTGGGATTCTGTTTTTTTTCTTTTTTTTTAAATAAAAGAACTATATTTCATTTAAAGCTTTTATTTAAGCCTCCAATATGATAGAGAATCTGTGACATTAGTTGTTGTTGTGGCACCCATTGAAGCTTTATTATAGATTGGATCTGAATAATGTAGCTAAAGAAATATTAAGGAAGTTAACCCTGAGACCAGAGTCATTTTAATATATGAACTAACAAAGGAACTAATGATTTTCCTGTACCAGAATGCCTCAAAATAGATCCTCCTGCATATTAAAGGGCTTGTCCCTTATTCAGCAAAACAATGATTTGCTACTTTCTATTGCTAGTAGGTGGGATTAAGAATAGGGATTTATTTTATTTTATGATTAATGAAGCTAAAGAAAGATTTAGGAAGTTACCCTGTTTAAAAACCTGAATCATTTTAATATAGGAACTGACAGAGGAACCAGTGATATTCCTGTACCAGAATGGCTCAGAATAGATCTTCGTTCTTATTTGTTCCCATGTGTTATTTCAATGCACTTTATAAAACTTTATGCAAACGAATCAGTCCTAGAGCACAAGGCACCTACCTATTTCATAGTTTAATCCATTTCTGTGCCATTGATGTACGTTTAACAGAAAATAGACAGCATTTCCTTTATCTCCTAGAGACAGGTACTCCAGTGCCTTGGTTCTGCATTTCAAGCCCTTTCAGACCGGAGACAGGCAAGCACCTTGTGGCCATATGGAGCAGGAACGCCACTGAAGAGGCTCTTAATCTTCTCAACGTGGATTGAATTTGAGGGCCTTGTTTGCAGACACAAAATAGGAGTCCAGTGTGGCTTTCTGCATAGCTGTTGATGCTGCGCTTCTTCAGTAAATGGAGGCAAGGGAAAGGGAAGAGAGTGGAAAAATCAGTTCTGGCTGTCCTTAACCAATGAGATGAGCGCGTATAGATATTCCTCCTTTGAATTTGAGCAGGATTAAGACCAGCTACTGTATTGAGTTGCCTTTACAGAAGTGATTTGAGCGCTGCCAATAGTTCAAAGCCGCCTTTATCCTTGGCTAAACAGACCTTTCCAGGCCTAATAGCATTTTCCTGGCTTGTTTGTAGGGTTTGCCAACATTATTTATGTTGTGACAGCTCATTCAGCACCTAATGACTTGCTGTCAATACAGTTACATTCCACGGTTGCTGTTGTTGCGTTTGTGTTCTCCAACGCAATTCTTTGATTATTTGTTAATGGCCTTTCATCACGGCGCTCTTAGTGATTCTCAAACATTATTGCTTTCAGGATCTTTTATTATTGCATGCTCGGTCAGTCATCGTCCTGCCCCCCCCCCCCCCCCCATTTAAGTGCCATTAGAGAGAAGGCTCTCCGATAGAACCTTGACAGAATATTGGATTTATTCAATATGATACCAATATGAAGTCTTTCGGGTTTTTATTGCACTGTGTAGTTCTAGTTTCATCTTACAAAGCTCGAGGATATTGTTTTTTGTTCTGCTAGAACAAACTTTGGCAGATCTCACTGGCACATCTCCTGTGCTGTCGACTGCAGATGGCCAAGTGTTATGAAAGTTCCACGATCCATCTATATCATAACAAAGCACTGTTTTCTTTGGTCTATATAATTTCAGTCCATGATCTAAGTGAGTCCGAAATTTTATGCCATCGGATTTTGGCAGCGCTTCATGTCCGTGAACATCCCACTGAGTCGCCTCAAGGTCGTTCAGGTAAGCTGCAGATCTACTGAGAATTTGGTAGATTTTCAGACTGATAAACATATCAGTGTCTGAGAGGCTAGAAAAACAGATGCCGTCTTGTGTGCTCTATCCTATCTCATTATGCTGTATTGTCTGGTGTATGCTTGCCAGCCAGCTAGGTTGCACGCAATCCGCAAACTTTAAACTTTAGAATTTAAAGTTTTTACTTAAAGACACTGTGGGCCAGTTGCATAAACTCTATGTCACTATGTTAAGACTGCATCTTAAGAAATAGTTTGGCCAACCAGCAGTTAGCCAAGAGGTAATCGGTCTTTCTATAATTTTGTAACAGACTTTAAGAAGCTATGACCAGTCTTTAAGAAAACTCATTATATGACTAACTTTTTAAGACTAGTCTAAGCAGTTTATGCATTTGGCCCAGTGTCATTTAATTAAAAACAAATAATTGAAAAAGGGAAATATTAAAATAAAATTTTTGCATGTTTTTTTTAAATATGTTTAACATGCAAAAACAAATATATTGTCAAATGATTTAATAGATTTAATCATTTTAATAACTTTTTCATATTTAATTACACTATTACAAAAATGTATATGCTAAATTTTAAATAATTTTAATTCATTCATTTTATTAAATATCTTTTTAAATATTTTTTTACCTTAGAATTGTTTAATTCCCAAAGTAGTTGTAAATAAGCGTTCATATAGTCATAAAAGAAACATATATACAGTAGATATAATTTAGTGTGTGTGTGCTGTATATATATTTATTTGATGATGGTTTCAGCACAGGCAAGCACCACACATTTTCTTAGAAAAAGAAAAAGTACAAATCAAGTTATTTTTGTAATTTAGTTTAGTGGTTTTAGTGCACAGAAATGACATACTTCGCCTTTAATAAGTGCTACTCAGATCTGCCAGACAAACCTTAACCTGTGTTACCCAAGCACTTCACAGCTCCTGTGTTGCTATGGTTCTGTTACTGTGACAGAGAGGTGTCTTTAAATGGCTGCTGGGCTGTGGGAGAGTCTTGTGTTTAAAAGCGTCTAAGGTGTACGGAAGGACAGATGTTTGGAAAATGCTGGCACAGATTAAGACACGGTCTGGCTGACTGTGCCACTCAAGATGTAACATCAACATAATCATGTCAGTGTCGGTGCAATGAGAGGGGATGGACAGGACACACCCCACATGTCGCTGTCTGCCTCCTGTCTGTCTCAGAGCAGGTGGACCTTTATGAGAAATCAAATTAGTTTTGCGGAGTTCCCCACCCACAGTCCCCACACATATGGTGCACATATAAACACTGCTGATGTATCTCGTGTGATTTAAAGAGATAGTTCTCTCAAAAATGTCGTTCCAAACCTGTATGAGTTTCTTTCTTATGTTAAACACAAAAGTAGATATTTTGAAGAATGCTGGTAATCGAACTGCTGATGGTCCCCATTGACTTCCATAGTATTTCTTTCCCTACAATGGAAGTCAATGAGGACCAACAACTGGTTGCTTCTTCAAAATATCTTTTATGTTTAGTATAAAAATGAAACTCATACAGATTTGGAACAACATGAGGGTGAGTAAATGATGACAACATTTTCATTTTTGGGTGAACTATTCCTTTAACTACCCAACGTGGCCCCACATGATGTGGCTCTTCTCTATTACTTCACACTTGTGCTGACACATAGATTTTACGTTTGTGACTACCACATTAACTGCCCTGAAGAGAAAATTAGAGCGTGAGAAAAATAATACAACAGGAAATGAGCTTGTATGGTCAAAGAGGAACTCTTTGCACGTTTCGCTGTTGTCAAGTTTTTCTTTTGCAAACCACTGAATGGTTTGAAGTGCTGTGTGTCTCACACTAGTGTACAAGTTATAGGAACCTTCTTGACCTCTTCAGTCTCTCATTTATATAGTCCTCTCTGCATTCTGTTCAGTATATGATGTTGTATGTGTTCAGACCAGATGAAAGTTTCAAGAAGGTCAGAATTGTGTAGGCTGTACATTTCAAAGAAAATTAGAGAGAACCTCAGAGCTGATTTGCACATAGATTGGATTGGCGGCTTTAATTCGGACTCCAGCCCATTCAGGTTAAAGCAATAGTTCAGCCAAAAATGAAAAAGTCTGTAATCATTTACACATCCTCAGGTTATTTCAAAGCTAAATGATCTTTAATTTTATTTTGAATTTTAATACAAAATTTATACAGGTATTTCATTTTAAAAAACATGTCTTTGTGATATCACGCTTAGTGTTTTTCGCATAGCATAAATGGGTATTCATACATGAAAAAAAAATAGCTGTCTTTTTAATTTTAAGAAGGGGCCCCTTGCAACCAGATCATATTTATGGGTCCTTGGCATCAAAAAGTTGAAAGCCCTTGATCTACATAATTGATGCGCTACTGTTCAAAAGATAGGGATCAGAAAGATTTTTGTAAATTCAATTCATTTAAATTTTACACCGAAAGAATGCAAGTGATCAAAAGTGACAGTAAAAGGCTATTGCATTTGCAAAAATTGTTTAAAAATGCTATGATTTTGAACTTTCTGTTTCTGTAAGTTTCCAGAAAAAATGTATGACAGTTTTCACAAAACATTACTTTCATTGATATTACATTTTTTAACATTGATAATAATAAGAAATGTTTTTGAGCACCAAATCAATATATTAGAATGATTTCTGAAGGATCATGTGACACTGAAGACTGGAATAATGAAAAATTATTCCAATTATAAAAATTCAGCTTTACCATCACAGGAATAAATTAAATGTTTAATTTTACAATATTGCAGTTTCTACTGGGTTTTTGATCAAATAGAGTCTTGTTGAGCATACAACTTCTTTCAGTACTAGTGCATATTATAATGTTTATGCCTGTTTTTTGTATTTGCTGCATCTAGTACCACACTGTTTTTACGGGGAAAAAACGGCAGCTGTGGTTGCCAGAATTTTAGGTTTTACAGTTTTAACTTAAATTTACAGTTAAATACCGTAATTTCATTAACTGATATAATGTTAATATACCAACATATTGAAGTACTGAAATCTGTTTTGTACCTTTGTAATACACTGATAACCACCAAAAGCAGGTGGTGATGAGAAAGTCACATGATGAACCAAAGCCAATCACAAGCAGCTTTTAAATATTAACATATATAGAAGGTACACTGTCATTCACGCAAGCACTAAACACCATCATGGTAACACACATGAATCTGAAATAATGCAGTATACATTAATTTAACAACATTATGTGTAACATACAACTCTAATGCGTGTACTGAGAGACTGTGCAGTGGAACTCACTGAGGTCTTCACAGACATCTTCAACATCTCACTAAATCAGGCTGTTGTCCCCACATGCTTCAAAGCTACCACCATCATTCCAGTCCCTAAGAAGTCATCTCCATCCTGCTTCAATGACTACCGTCCAATAGCACTCACTCCCATCCTCATGAAGTGCTTTGAACGGCTAGTCTTGCACCACATCAAGTCTGTCCTCCCCCCCTCCCTGGACCCCTTCCAGTTTGCATATAGGTCCAACCGCTCGATCGATGATGCCATCACCACTGTCCTCCACCCAGCCCTCACACATCTGGAGAAAAAAGACTCATATGTCAGGATGCTGTTCATAGACTTCAGTTCAGCATTCAACACAATCATCCCTCAACAGCTCACTCACAAACTGGTCCAGCTGGGGTTCAACACCTCTCTGTGCAACTGGCTGTTGGACTTCCTGACTGGGAGACCTCAAGCAGTACGGGTTGGCAGTAACACATCCAGCACCATCACACTGAACACTGGGGCCCCCCAAGGATGTGTGCTGAGCCCCCTCCTCTTCACTCTGCTGACCCACACCATCACACAACTCCAACATTTTCATTAAGTTTGCGGATGACACGACTGTGGTGGGTCTCATCAGCAACAGAGATGAGACAAACTACAGGAGCGAGGTGAGCCGCCTGGCCGGGTGGTGCAGTGACAACAATCTCTCTCTGAATGTGAAGACGACGAAGGAGATTGTTGTTGACTTCAGGAGAGTACACACTCAGCATGCCCCTCTGACCATCAACGGTGCGACTGTGGAGAGAGTGAGCAGCACCAAGTTCCTGGGTGTGCACATCACTGAGGACCTCTCCTGGACTAACAACACTGTAGCACTGGCCAAGAAAGCACAGCAGCGTCTCTACTTCCTCCGCAAACTCAGAAGAGCCAGAGCCCCGGCCCCCATCATGTGCACCTTCTACAGAGGCACCATCGAGAGCATCCTAACTAGCTGCATCACTGTGTGGTATGGCGCTTGCAACGCATCCTGCCGCAAGTCACTTCAGCGCATAGTGAGAGCAGCTGAGAAGATCGTTGGTGTCTCTCTCCCCTCCCTCCAGGACATTTACAACACCCGTCTCACCCGCAGAGCCCTCCGCATTGCAGGTGATCCCACCCACCCGACACACAGCTTCTTCAGTCTGCTGCCATCAGGGAGGAGACTGCGGAGTCTCCATGCGAGGACCAGCAGACTGAAGGACAGCTTCATACATCAGGCTGTCAGGAAGCTGAACTCCCTCCCGTCCTTGCCCCCCCTCCCCTCTTTCACCCTCATTTAACACAGCAACACACTAGGAACTCTGACTCTGTGGCGCCCCCCCCCCCAGCCCCACCACACCCATAGGACCCCCCCCCACCGACCAACAAACTGTGACCGGCACCTGTCACTTGTGCAGCATTGGCTGATCACTACCCATCCAACATTGACTGCAAATTACCTCTTCGGATAGTCTGACAAAAATCTATCCGAACAGTCACTTCGACTTGTCACTTTAACAGACTGATAAGCTCTTCTTGCACTACACTCATAACAAAACAAAACAAATCTGCACAGTTTTGTTTTTGTACATTCAACTGGTTTGCACTCCATCTATTCTGCCATGTGCCTTATGCACTTTATCTATCTCTATTTTTTTTTATTTTTCTACAATGTCCTCAGACTGATAAGCTCTTTTGCACTACAAATATATCTACACAGTGTTGTTTTTATTTAACTGGTTTTGCACTCTATCTGCCATGCGCCTTATGCCACTTTATCGATCTAATTCTTATTTTTTTCTACAATATCCTCATTTGTATATTTGTATAGTTGTATGTACATATGTTTAAACTGTATTTATCTGTATCTGAACGTGTTTAATGTTAACTGTATGCACCAAGGGTCTGAGAGTAACGCAATTTCAATTCTCTGTATGTATGTGCTGTACATGTGGAAGAATTGACAATAAAGCTGACTTGACTTGACTTGACTAATGTGCAAATCTGATAAGAAAAAACTAAGAGGAAACATAGTTATTTCAACAACAAACAAAACATCAAATTTGAAATGTAACGCAGGGAATTCTGAGAATGTCAATTTACGGTTTTTCATTGTAAATTATACATTCTTTTTCACTTCCAAAAATTACATGTAATGGTCAATACAGTTTTTCAATGTATATATTTGGGCATCTTACCGTTAACCATTTAACAGGTTTTTACTGTAGCATTTTTACAGTCTTTTACCGTTAAATTCATGGTCATATTTTACAGAGCACAGTTTTACTTAGTTCATTTAGGTCAGTGTGGAACAGTGATGTAGCAGCCTTTGAATTTTGCCAAAATGTGTTGCAGATCCACCAGCCTGCTCTTACCTCATTCACTATTTAAAAACATGTCAGACGGATGCATCACTTATGACTAAACTCTCTAACCATCTTCCTGAATTAGTCATCACATTTCAGAATGAACATAAACATACTAATCTAGCTGTATCTCATCAAAGCAGTTCAAATGTTTGTTGTGACTCTTCTATAGTGAGTCATTTTGTTTATAATTTACAAACTCATTATAATGAGATTAACTGACTTCCTCTTCAGCAGGGGTGGAACTAAATTCCAGGCAGTTAGGACAGGAAAGCTTTGAGAGCTCCTTAGCATTTCCTTCCTGGACTGATACAATGTTCCACTGCGTACAATGCTTAGTATCAATGTTGAAAACAGTTCTGCTTAATATTTTCGTAAGAACTGTGATAAAGTTTTTTTTTTTTTTTTTTTTTTTTCCTGAATTCTTTGGTGCAAAAAGTGTTCAAAAGTACAACATTTATTTGAGATATAATATAAAGTCTTTACTGTCACTTTGGATTTACTGTGAGCAATGCATTCTTGCTGAATAAAAATATGAATTTCATTAAAAAAAGATTGAACTTATCTCAAACTTGATAGTGTATGCATATTATTTAAGCTTAGACTATTTTGGTGGAGTGTGTGGCATTTTATTGCACTAATGATTGATTTGTTTAGTGCTATTGCTTTGAAAGCTCAGATTTGGCAATTTATTCAAAAGGAAATCAGATGCTGGATGTTTTATTGTTACTTGGCTGATGAATGGAGAGGTGTTGAAGTGAAACTAAATGGTTTTGGCAGCTGTAAGGTTGAACTGTTGGGTCACACTTCCAGGATTCCAGCTGTAATTAGATGAAGCATGCTGAATATCTCTGGACATGACACAATCGTGGATGTATGCAAAGATACACTCACACAAACAAGCCATCTTTCTCAGCACTGCCACTTCCTTCCTGGACTAATGAGGGTTTGATATCACGCCACTGTGGGCAGCTGTGATATCTCTTGGAGATCTACTTATTGGAACATCAGATAATGAATGTTCTGACCCTGAAAATAATTCAAATCAGTTGCTTGCACAGTGAGTTTATCAAAGATATTAATTTTTTTCTTGCAGAGATGTGTAGAATATTATATCCTAATTAGCAACCCTAATTAAATTATAAAATTATATAAAAAAATATAAACGAGTAATTCAATCAATTAATTACATTTATTATTTAATAAAACATTTTCTTTGCTGTCTGTAGTTTTATTTATTGATATTTCTTCACACTATGACTACATGAGAAATATCTTCATGAGATATTAAGAGATTGCACAACAATACCAGCATAACTGGTCGCTCTCACCTCAGCTGCATTTATAGATTTGGTTTTGTTTTTACAAAAGTGATTGATTGCCTCAGTGTAGACTGAGTCTCTCTGGCACATCTCAGGCTTGTTACAGAAATATTTGTTAGTCGTTCTGTAACTTCTGTGAGCTGCGGCTAAAATGATCATTTATTATGAAACCAGATTCAGTGATACTTTCATAAAGACCATGTTTTACAGGTTACGGTTTGTGCAACACTCGACAGTGACTCGTTGATTGTTATAAAAGCAAGTCACACACAATAATACCCTTTGTTTTTGCGTAATGAAAGAGCACTCTTTCTCCATAGCCGAGTAGGGGGAATGAATTAGCTACGCTTCAGCTATTGGTTTATTATCCACAAGCTCTCTTGTTGTGTGTCATTAATCTATGATTAGAAATCTAAACAGGCAATTAGGAGGCAATATTCCAGAAATCAAAATCCAATCTGCCACTAATCAAACACACCTTCGTAGTGGGCCGCTGAAATTGAATGGCAGTGGGCTGGAATGCATTAGAACTAATGATGCCCAAGTATAACTCTGTCTATTTTATTCTCTTTTTCTCTCTGTGTGTATCTCTTTATATCTTGCCTCATTGCTTTCAGCCTGTCTCTTCACTTTCTGGTCTCTGGACACTACATAACCCATTCTGTTTGCTACTTGTGCATGAGTATATGGGCAAACACAGAGAGAATTTAGAAGTCTGTTACCTTTAAAATGTGCGCAGTTCACACAGGGGTGGGGGGCACATAGATCATGTTCTTATAAATATGTTCATCTTGTTTTTTTGGTTAAAAATAGAAAATGGTAAGACTAGTTTATTTATTGGAAAAGGAATTAATACTTTTATTCAGCAAGGATGCATTAAATTTATCAAAAGTGACAGTAAAGACATTTATAAATAAATGTTGTTTTTAAAACTTTCCATTCATCTAAGAATCATGAAAAAAATTATAACTCTTTCCATAAAGATATTAAGCATTGTAACTGTTTTCATCATTGATAATAACAAGAAATGCTTCTTCAGCACCAAATCGGAGTGATTTGTGAAGGATCATATAACGCTGAAAATTCTGAAATAAATTACATTTTAAAATTTTGTAATATATTATTAAAATAGAAAACAGTTATTGTAAATTGTTCACAATATTATTATACTGTATTTTTAATGAAATATATTACTTTTAATACTTTTTAATCATATACTACTAGATTTATTCATTACAGTTTTTGAAACAGTTTGTTTCACAGCGAGAGCAAGTTGCACTGACTTTAAGCCATTTACATTTATCAATTTATTCCAAATAATCATTGTTTAATAAACGCACATTGGTTTGAAGAAAGAGACATAAATATCTTGTATCATAACATACAAGTAACAATAACTGATGCCGTGGAGCTTTTCTCCTCTGCTGCTTCCAAAGCCCCAAGGATCAGATCCAGTTTCTTCATGTAGCTTATGCTTTTAGGGCTCATATGGATCCTGAGAGAATATTACTTACAGATGGGCCTTTCGCTTGAGGTATGAATAGCCACATCTCAGTGGAACAGACAGGGCCGAGTGGGTTTCTAATGGATCGTCCGGCCGCTCCTCGATTTCACAGCACCGTCTCCATGACGCCGTAACGTGCAGATGGTTGATCAAGCTCCCAGACATCTTTCCTGATCACTCCAGCCGTGCACTGCATACACTGAACAGCACTGCAACACATTAGTCAATGGGCCATGAAATGCCAGTCGCTTTTAGCATTTGTGAAGTATAGTTCAGGTGCTGAGAGGCCCTTGACAATGTTTTAGCTGGGAGATGGATGACCATAAGAACAGTTCACATGGATATTTGTTATAAATCTATGTATGTGATGCATAAGGCTTCATGAATTTAGAATTGTGAAGAATATAACCACATTAAACAGGTCAAGGCAGAGCAGGATAGATTGCCTTGAGCTCGGAGCTCTGTGTGTATGCATTTCTCAAGTCACTGGATATATTACACAGCCTCTATCTGACTGCACAATACAAGCTGTGCTGTAAATCAAGGGTTTCCATGAGAGCACGTCCTTCCTTTTGATGAAGCATGTGTTAGAGAGGCAGCTCGCTCACTGGTGTGACTTTACGCGGCCGCTCACTCACTCGCTCGCACAGACACATGCTATCATAAAGTCTATCACTGATTTAATCACTTCTGAGTGGCTGCGCATTAGGACGAGATAAGGATGTGATAGACAGAATGTGTGAACTGAGCAATCACTCATCCCAGACTGTTAAAGTGTCCATGACGGTCCACAGCCGCTATCCAGATCTCTGCGTGACTGTGTTTCAGAGGCTGGTTGGTCCCCAGGCCTGATATTTGATCTGTTAACAGCTGGACCTTCAGTGGTAGAAGCAGCAAACAGGACCGCGGAAGCAAGTGCAGTGACAGGAGGAAGTCAAACACATGTCTTTCCTGCACATGGCCATAGCCCGGAGACCCCGCGTGAACTTATCTCTTGGCAAAGGCTCCCAGCGCCTCTCCCTGGAGAGACCACATTGCTGACTAGCAGCCAGAAGTATCATACAAAAACAGTATTTGCGGTGCACGCTGTTGTTGATGTACGTCCATATGGGCTCTTGCCCTCTGAAACCCTGGATAGCAATAGCCTGAAGTTGCTTGACCCATTTCATGCAGGGGCACTGTGCATGTGACCAAAACGAGACGAAACGAAATGTTATAACGTTATTTTGTCTCGTTTAGTCACGTTCAACTTGAAGCAGCGCTACGCAGAATGATCAGTTTAGACATCAAAGTACCGTGAGAGCAATTCGAAAGCATAAGGATCCGTCTGCTCTCTTATCTCTCTCGCGGTACTTTGATGTCATACACTGATCATTCTGCGCAGCGCTGCTTCAAGTCAAACGCGCCCATTATTATTTTGCAGTATTTCTGTTTCCTGTGTCACTTCTGGGGCTGTATCAGGTCGCACTGCGCAGACGCAGGCGATGTCACTTCCTCAAGACCCACTCGCGGCATTATTTAGAAGACGACAACAAACATGTTAACATGTTTGGTTGGTAAAATAAATGCTGTAAATTCAAGTCAGAGCATCTTCCGTGTCCGGAATGGATGTATTCTTGAGTCTATATGGTAACAATAATATAATAAGATAACCTTGTTGGAAATGGGTTTGGCTAAAAGAAAATTTAGATTTTGTCTGTACTAGGTACGTATACTATATTGACTGGGTTAAATAGAATTGTATTACTAAAAAGAGACTAAAATACAATTTTCATTGACTAAAACTAGACTAAATGTCATCAGTTTTCGTCGACTAAAACTAGACGAAAATAGTCATGGTTAATTCTGACTAAAATGAGACTAAAATGCTCAGACTTTTAGTTGACTGAAACTTGACTAGACTAAAAAGAGTATGAACTTGACTAAAACTAATAAAAACTAAAATGACAGCTTCACACAAAGACTAGACTAAAACTAAAATTAAAACAGGCCGCCAAAAACAACACTACTTTTAACCTGATATTGTTGTGTAATGTTTTGATTATCTGTTTTGAATATTTTGCCTTGTATTTTTTTAACAGGTTTTACTTATAGCAAACCAACTCCTGTGTTTGTTTTGGTACTATATTGGAAAGGTTTAGGTTTCTTGTTTTGCAGATTTTCTTTTCTTTCTTTCTTTCTTTCTTTCTTTCTTTTTTCTTTTCTTTTTTTTCTTTTTTGCCCACTGCTTTCTTCTTACTCTGTTTACTAAGTTTTATAGGCAAACAGAAGTGATATATGCTCTGGCTGTGTTGTCAGGGTTGCATTCCAGAAAGGGAGCGCTTGACCGTAAGCTGAATTATATGAGTGAAAGTGTGAGAGTGTGGGCGACAGTGTGCTTTTTCAAGCCCGGCTGTAAAGCCACGCTGTGCCAGAAATCTTTCAGAAGGGTGTAACTTGGATACTTGGTGACTAATTCTTTCCAGATGTTCAAAATTACCATTGCAAAAATATTTTTCATCTAGCAAGTCTGGTGGGGGGTTAATGGAATCACGCAGATCATGTATTTTTATTCATTATGCAAACAAATCTTGAAAACCTGTGCCAGACAAAAAGTTGTGCTTCGCTGAGTAAATACAATTTTTTTTTTTCAAAGAGGTTCTTCACCATTTTTGTTTTTTTGTCCAGACCTGATAATCTGGAACAAAAGAACAAAAGGGGTGGCCAAGGGAGCGAGAGAACGGCTTCCCAAAGCTGTTGTTAGAGAAGCGGCTGCAGCCAAAGTGTGAGGAATGTCTAAAATGAGGCCCCCGTGTTTGGAGACGATAAGAGGATAGAGATTTGGCACTGGATCACTCAGGAGGACAAAGAGATTAGCAGAGCCATTACAGCCTGCTAGCTTCTCTACCTCGCCTTTTCTCTTTCATCCCTCGTCCTTCCATCCCTTTTTTAGTCAAGCTTATCTGCTAGCCGTCATCTCTAAGCGCTTTTGACCATCCGTTACTTGTGGCTCTCTGTGGAATGCCTCAGCCCGAAACCCCCCCCCCTTCTCGCATCATTCCACCCCATTGGGATGCATCTATCGGTTGGCTCAGGCCTGGCTGAAGCAGAGCTGCTCTTGAGTGGACCACACTCAGAGGCTTCGGCTGCTTTCTCGTCACTCATTGTGTATCCTCCGACCAATTACCCTCCTCCATTTTACTTCCACTCAGTCATCTGGAGGAGATCTGTGTACCACCTTTTCAGTAATTTGTTTTTTTAAATTGTCTGATTTATTTGCTCAATTTTCCACAAGTGCAGCGCAGTGAAATGAAAGCCAGTTCCTGCTCACTGTCGCATCCTGGCATGGCGGGTGTGACTCTCGTTCATGAAGATGGATGCAGTAAAGCTGCTGGGAAACTGGTATGACCCAAGGTTATACAAACACTCTTGGGAGAGGGATTAATTGTGTAAGATCTTTCAGATGATTGCAGTCGTGAGGTCTGACTGAAATCCTGTTAGTCAGAGCGCGATGCATTACTGACGGTGAGGCCACGGCCCAGGTGATGCATGGCAACTATAATGAACAAAGTGGAGGTGAGAAAACTAATCTTCTCTGTATCTTTCTGACCTTCTCCGGAGGGATATTGTTAGTTGATGGTGTGTCACACACTGTGCTAACGGTTATGAAACTATTAATCGGACACAAATGAATCAAAAGAAAATTTGAGATGTTTTTCATTCAATGGGATAGCTTACTACTCAATGGATACTGTGCAGGGTACACAGTGTATACTGTTTTTTTTTTTTTAAATAGTTGGTTAAACATTAATGAAACAGGAAATGTTCATTGGAGACAAATGAATCTAAAGGCTGTAATACACTGCACAAATTTTCCCTGATCAATCAGAGCAAGTCTGCTCAGATTTAGCATTAAATTGTGTAGTGTATGATGGGCACATGGCATGATTTCTTCCAGTTAGAGGATATCAAACATGTTTGATATTTGGAGCTGATTTTAAAACACAAATTGTATTAATTTGTCTTGTGTCTCCTAGCAACAAGGTGTATGGTCCTCCATGAGTTTTGTTGTGCTCAGAATTACTTGAAAATCTGGTGTGTGATGCCTAGTGTTTTAAAGGGGTCGTGGACTTCCTCTTTTATTACTTTGTGCTGTTCTCTGAGGTCCACTTAAAATGTTATCAAGATTTTTACATCAAAAGGCATCATAATTTATAAGTAATTGGCTATTTTCTGTCCTGTTTTGACCATTTAAAAATGGACCCTTATCCCAGACTGTCATCACAGTCTGGGATAAGGGTCCATTAATTATGGTTCATTCATTTTTCAGGAAATGGTAATTGCAATGCAATTGATAAATATTCCACAATGTAAAATCTGATTTGGCAGATGTTATTTGGTATTATTTACTACTATTTCTGCAGTATACTGTAGTATGCATTTTGAGTACAGTTTCTGTATGCTCTGGATGTGCAAAAATTGTGCTTTTACTTTGTCACTGGGGCAGAATTCTTAAAAGTACACCTTATCTACCTAAAGCAGAGGTGTCCAATCCTGCTCCTGGAGGGCCAACTTCCTGAAGATTTTAGCTCCAACAGACATTTGCCTTACAAGTTTCTGGTGAATCTGAAGACCTTGATTAGCTGGTTCAGGTGTGTTTAATCAGGGTTCAAGCTAAACTCTGCAGGACACGGCCCTCCAGGAACAGGTTTGGACACCCCAGACCTAAAGGTTGTGTATGAGGTACTGAAACACACAGGTGTTTTGCCCCAGTGACCAGCCAATAGTACAGTTTTTGTAAATTGCTTCTCTTAATATGTGCATCTAGACAAATTGCATAGTGTACTCAACATGCATACCAAATACTGAAGCAGTATTAAGTATGACATTCTAATCTCCAATCCTAATTTCCACTCTTTATATTTCTAGATTATGCATCAAAGGAAAAAAAGAAAAAAAATGACACTCTTAAAGAAATTAGAAAGGCATTGGTTGTTGTATTTGAGGTGTGTAGTGTGAAAAGCACAAATGTTGCAGACAGGTGGTCTTTCTATCCAGTGTGGATCAGGGACAGGCCTGATAGCAGACTGACTCTGCTATTCAGAAGCTTTTTAATTGCCAATCGTTTTTCTCATTTGCCTATCTGCTCTCTTTGCTCTGTCTCGTATTATCTTCTCCAGCTCTGTCTCAATTTGCCATTTGTGGAAGACTGATGTTTATCTCACACTCCTCTGTGTCAATCCTAGCAAGAAAAAAGATGAAATTAAAACCCACCTGATATTTCTTTTGAGTAAGAAACCATGCTGTGCAATTACCAAACCCTCAATTATGTGCAGATTCGACACAAGAGGTTTTGAAACATGATATAGCACTCATGAAAAGGGCCTCTGTATTTCTCGTGCAGGAACCCAAAGTGAACTGAGGTCTTGTTTTTTCTAGCTTGTTTCCTTAAAACCCCTTAACTGTCACTCACAGTTTTGAACATAGAGATTATAGAGCACTATTCAAACTTAAATGTTTATAATTCATGAACGAAAACATTTTGTAACATGATTTTTATGTACCATTTCCATGGTAATGCAATGTCTGATTTTAAAATGGGTTTCAAAGGATGAATTTTGAGATTTTAAGTTTTCAACTAAATCATTTCTTATGATTTCTAAAGCGTGATAGGGAAAAAGGCAACTAGGAAAAATGTCAGAACTCCTGTTATGATGTAGATTTTTCAGGTGCACTCTTGTCATAAATTAATCTATTAGTTTCCTACATAATTTTTTAACAAAAAAGGTGGAAAAATATCTATTTGGGAGTCTTAGACCTTTCCAATGATATATCGTTTGTATAGTTTGATTAGATTAGGATTTCATTGTAAAATAGTGAAGTAAATTTAGGTGTCCCGCAGAGGGGACGGGTGACAGTTAACATTAACAAAGTCCTTGTTAACAGTCGGCCTTTGGTACGTTGCTAAGGAACACCCGATTCTCCCACAGCTTTGAATCGGTTCTCAATGCTCAGAGACTCTCACGTTGAAGCGTTTACTACATGCATAACTACCGTAAGAAGGAAGTGTAAAGAAACCTGCGATTAATGTGTTATTGACATGCCCCAGATGTTTATAATTATTGTCAGTCTACTGTCTTTCTCTAGAGGAAGAACGCATTAAAAGAGGCTCATTTACTAAAGCCTGTTGGGTTGCCCAGAAACTCCTCTCTCAGTTATGCAAGACATGCTATGCAAGCACACACACAAACGCAATGGTGGGTTCAGGAGTTCACCTGTGTAGTTGTCATGGAGGCAAAGCTGCTATCTGTGGCAGCAGATTTCCCCCATGCGGTGCGGATCATCCGTGATAAAGACGCTACTGAATGATGCTCAGGTTGGTTTCAAAATCCTCAGCCTGCGCTTTTTGGCCTATATCTCTGTCCGCTGACTGAGGATACTTTTTTTATGGGCTTTTGCCCTATCATTTAAGGGGAATTTTCACTGGAAAAGCAAACATCATGGATGGCTGGTGAACATTAAACTTTTACATCCTGAAAGGTATTGATGTAATGGTCATGTGTTTATTTTTATACTGTAAATAAACTAGATCTGGCCCCGGGTCTCCCACAGATCTCATTTTGATTTTGTATATTTCTATAAGGGTTCCTTTATGGGTAAATGGCAGTACTGTGCTGATCAGGAGGTTAAAATGTAAGGAACTTTTATTGTAGTACAGAAAATCAGCGCTTTAAAGGATTTCTAAAGCTTGCCAATCAATGGTAAAAAAACTAATAAAAAAAAATAATCAGTATGTGGATCTTGTTTTTCAGCAAGAATATCTGAACGTCCTTAAAACAAGGTAGTTTTACTTTAGAAACAAGACTGCATGAGAGACCAAGACTTTCAGAGAATATATATCTTGCAAAGTATTTTTCATTGGCAGATTTCATTTTTCACTTGTTTTTACAAGCATAAATTTTGGAAAAATTGTGAGTTAAAATACAGCAAAAATGCAGTGAAAAATATATTTCCAGCTTCTGTAATAATCATTTTAATTGTACCTTAAAACCTGTAAAAATATATGCCATTGAGATATATATACTGATACACAATCTATTCTATAGATATATTCAATGAACAACAAGACAATGATGCACAATATCTGGAGCTATTTTGCAATAGAGAAGTAATTTCCTTCCCGCAAACATCTTTTCACTCTTATTTGCCTTAAACTCTGTTCTTCTGCGCTTCTGAACTCTGTAGCTCCTACAAAGTGATCGTTGGCCTCTCTGAAGCTGCTCCCTAGAGTATCCTCTTCCTTCGAGCAGACAGTTTTGTGGGACGACCTTTTCTAGACAGTGCCTGGTGGTTTGATGTAGCCTCCGTTTCATGATAATTCAACCAATAATGTCCCCAGAGACATCATAGATATTTTCTTTGCTCTTTTCTTTACTCTTTAAATGTTTATCTTTAACAATTTTGGAATTTGTTTTAGTTCTCGCAGCTTTTTCCAAAAAAAAAAAGTATCCCTTAATGTTAATATTAATGATTTACGGATAGCGGACAATTACAAGAATTCATGAGTTTCAAAAATATCACTGAGAACTAAATTTGAGTGTTTGTAATTGCATACAAAGAAAAGATTAGTACTATATTTTGCTCCTTCAGGCTGACAATAAATGACCATGAAGTGAAACCAGCATATGTGGGGAACCAAGACCCAGTTTCGATTCTCATTAACATAACGTCATTAGAAAGATACGTTCATTGTTCATTTGTCATGTTATGCCATGATTCCCATATTAAATCCATGCTGAAAAGAGGCATATTTATCTCTGCTTTCACAAGGGTGCTAATAGGCTCTTTAAAAGTCTCTCATTACTTTCTCATATTGAATTCTGCTCAAGTCTGCTTCTGGGCTGTCAGAAAGTTAATCAAAGCTTTGTTTGTGTGCGGTACGCCTGCATAATCCATGTGGCACTCAGCTATTAGGAGTGAGCCACTTCAGTTGAGATGTTTTTATCCTCATCAATCATCGGTTTCAATCAATTCATGTACTGACACTCCTGTCTTAGACCAATTAATGGAACAATTAAAACATAATCACTCCAGAAGGAAGGAAAAGTTTCTTTTGACTTCAGTTTCTCTTAGAAGAATATAGTTCTGAGGTTGGACAGGCAGCCGCTCAAACTGCCAGCACAGAGAAATGATACTGACACATGAAAGGCTAGAAGTCAATGATTAGCGAGACGGGCTACGGATCAATTTGGCCTGGCGCAGACTTTGAAGCCTTCCGCTATGCTAATGAATGAAAAATTGCCTGTTTGTTAATGCATTCAAAGATGGATGGAAAACAAATGGCTACCTCTGGCATCATCCCTCATTGGCCCTCCTGTGGCCTCTGCCAACACGCACACACACACAGTTCTACCCAGACTGATTGTAGTGTTTGTTGTTGTTTCTTTTGAGTCAGTTGTAGTGTTTTTACAGTTGCCTCAACCAACTTTGCTTCATATTTTCATTTACAAGTGCTGTAGCTTCAGGAAGCATTTTATTTTTGATTGTTTGTTTGTTGTTTTTACCATCTTGCCTGATGATATGAGGTCTCAAGAGCTTTCTTTTTTTCTCTCTCTTAAGCAGAAGATTCAACACTCCAGGGTTTTCTGTATAATTCAGTTTTTTTGCAGTAGAATATATATATGCAGTACAATATATTATACGCGTGTATTTGTGCATTTCATTAATTCATTAGTGTGTGTTTATATATACACACATAAAATACAAATAAATGTAGTTTCTGACTTATTGTAAAAACATTATTTATATATATATATATATATATATATATATATATATATATATATATATAAAATGTAGTGTGTGTGTGTGTATATATATAAATATATGTATGTGTGTGTGTCTGTGTATATATACACTGAACAAAATTATAAACACAACACTTTTGTTTTTGCCCCCATTTTTCATGAGCTGAGTTCAAAGATCTAAGACTTTTTCTGTGTACACAAAAGGCCTATTTCTCTCAAATATTGTTCACAAATCTGTCTAAATCTGTGTTAGTGAGCACTTCTCCTTTGCTGAGATAATCCATCCACCTCACAGGTGTGGCATATCAAGATGCTGATTAGACAGCATGATTATTGCACAGGTGTGCCTTAGGCTGGCCACAATAAAAGGCCACTCTAAAATGTCCAGCTTTATCACACAGCACAATGCCACAGATGTCGCAAGTTTTGAGGGAGCGTGTAATTGGCATGCTGACTGCAGGAATGTCCACCAGAGCTGTTCCCTGTGAATTGAATGTTCATTTCTCTACCATAAGCCATTTCCAAAGGCGTTTCAGAGAATTTGACGGTACATCCAACCGGCCTCACAACCGCCGACCACGTGTAACCACACCAGCCCAGGACCTCCACATCCAGCATCTTCACATCCAAGATCGTCTGAGACCAGCCACCCGGACAGCTGCAACAATCGGTTTGCATAACCAAAGAATTTCTGCACAAACTGTCAGAAACCATCTCAGGGAAGCTCATCTGCATGCTTGTCGTCCTCATCGGGGTCTCAACCTGACTGCAGTTTGTCGTCGTAACCGACTTGAGTGGGCAAATGCTCACATTCGATGGCGTCTGGCACTTTGGAGAGGTGTTCTCTTCATGGATGAATCCCGGTTTTCACTGTACAGGGCAGATGGCAGACAGCGTGTATGGTGTCGTATGGGTGAGCGATTTGCTGATGCCAACGTTGTGGATCGGGTGGCCTATGGTGGCGGTTGGGGTTATGGTATGGGCAGGTGCAGGTTTTGGACAACGAACACAGGTGCATTTTATTGATGGCATTTTGAATGCACAGAGATAGCGTAACGAGATCCTGAGGCCCATTGTTGTGACATTCATCCATGACCATCACCTCATGTTGCAGCATGATAATGCACGGCCCCATGTTGCAAGGATCTTTACACAATTCCTGGAAGCTGAAAACATCCCAGTTCTTGCATGGCCAGCATACTCACTGGACTTGTCATCCATTGAGCATGTTTGGGATGTTCTGGATCGGCGTATACGACAGCGTGTTCCAGTTCCTGCTAATATCCAGCAACTTCGCACAGCCATTGAAGAGGAGTGGACAACCTGATCAGCTCTATGCAGAGGACTGCACTGCGTGAGGAAAATGGTGGTCACACCAGATACTGACTGGTTTGCGGGCCCCCCCGGACCCCTCAATACAGTAAAACTGCACATTTTAGAGTGGCCTTTTATTGTGGCCAGCCTAATGCACACCTGCGCAATAATCATGCTGTCTAATCAGCATCTTGATATGCCACACCTGTGAGGTGGATGGGTTATCTCGGCAAAGGAGAAGCGCTCACTAACACAGATTTAGACAGATTTGTGAACAATATTTGAGAGAAATAGGCCTTTTGTGTACATAGAAGAAGTCTTAGATCTTTGAGTTCAGCTAATGAAAAATGGGGGCAAAAACAATAGTGTTGCATTTATATATTTTGTTCAGTGTATGTGTATGTATATGTATATGTATATATGTGTGTTATTGTATGAGCAACCAATCAGTAATGATACTCATTTAAGTTTCTTATAACGTAATTACATAAACTTTCCTTTAATTTCGAGACGGACATCACTGAAACGTGTGTCACATTGATTTGGTTCAGTGAGTTGATTCAGGAATAGATATTGCTACTGTCAGACTGATTCATCATTAACTCCCAAATTCATGAGTCGTCTTCAATGATTCATTAAAAAAGACTGCTTCTGACTACATTCACTATACTGAATCAGACAAGTCCTTGCATTGAGTGCCTGCTCGAGTCATTCCTTTGCTATATGCTCTCTTAAGAGTAGAAAGGGTTAGCAATATTAAAATATTCCCTCGTCTATCATTCAAAGCTGTAAAAAGGTTTTCCTGAACACCCAGCTTATCCCACAGCAGTGACCTCTGACCTTGAACCACCATCCTCTGCTTTGTCCCACAGGAGCAGAGCCCCAGTAACCAGACATCACTGGCCATGATGCAGGAGCCCCAGGAGGTTGTAGAGGAGACTGTAACCATAGAGGAAGACCCTGGCACACCCACCTCTCATGTTTCTGTGGTTACCTCAGATGATGGAACTACACGCCGCACAGAGACTAAGGTACTCCTGCTTACATCTGCCACATTTTCATATGTCTTTTGTTTGTACTTATTATGACATTATTAGATATGTAAATGCACACAAGTGCTCATTCATGCTCACAACATCTCATGGTGATGTTCTTTAATGAATTACTATAAAGAGACTCAATGGAAAACTTCTAAGAGATGAGCTGGTTTATATAAGAAATAGGCTTATTTAATCAGAAGTTACTGAATATATTTATGCATTGCATAATATTTTAAATTATATCAAGAAGAAATACATTAACATTCTTCTTGATGACATTTTTACATGGAAAATAAAATCTCTATTTGTATAAGTGTATCAGTGTTATTTTAGTTTTATTAGTATGCTATCATAGTGTTATTAATATTTAGAAGTAGCTTATATTTGTATTTTTTTATTTTACTTTTAAATTTGTTAAAATTGTTGTTAAAATTGTATACATATGTACTTTTGTCATTTTATTTTTTTCCTATTTTGTTTTTATTTTAATTTAATTGAATTTTCTTGCTATTCAACTTCAAACCTATTTCAGTTAGTTGACACGGCAACATTTCTAATTTAAGTTTTTTTCAATTCAGATTTTCATCTGATATATATTTAGCAGTTTTATTTAAAAACAACAACACTGGTATAAACCTTTTATTCAGATTAGTGGGAGGTGTTTTGATGTGGTTTACAGTAGTCAGAGGGTTCTAGAACAAGCTGGTGTTTAATTTCACCCAATCAGCTCTTTAGTGATCAGACAGAGGGATCAACATGGCAGACTAGTGCCTTTTTACCAGTAACACAGCTCAGCTGTATTGAACCTGAGAGTTTGCAAAAACACATAACAAAATGCATTAAAAGTCTAAAGTTGAGGGCTTTCAGGATATAAAATTGATGCTCATAATATTCTAAAGAGAAACATTCTCAGTAATAGTAATTGCTCTGTTTAGATCTATTCATGTTGTAGATTTGTAAGCCACATGGTCTTGATTTGCCTTTGCTTTTGTTTTGTTGTTTGTAAAAGGACAATGTGACTAATATGAAGGTGAGTTAAAATCTCTCCCACACATACGCTTTTTCACACACGCCTCTTGTCAGTCACCATTATTTGTGCCCATTGAAGCTCAGCAATGCACAGCATCTCAGCGCTGGTGTGAAATCACTGCATAAAGCTTCATTTGGCAGAGCGGTCACCTTTTAATGCCCTTTAATGCTACAGTCCTGCTCTTGAGTTTACATACCCCTTGCAGATTCTGCTATATGTTTATCATTTATAAAAAAAAAAAAAAAAGAGAGAGAGAGAGATCATACAAATTGCATTTTTTTTTAAATGCCATGATGATGATGATAAAATGAGCAGACAACTGTTTTTCCATATTGTTAGGTGCAGTATGTCGAAATGTAAACATGCCAATTACAGCCTAGGTTGTTGTTTTTTTTATACAGGAGTGCTGGTAGCTTCTCATTGCTATGGGAACTTTGAAACTAAATGTTGTATTGTGTGAACGCAGAACCTTTGTTTGAAATACATATGCTATTTGATTGCAGAGTTGAAGGTACATTACATTTCGGATTGCAGTTTTGAATTTGAATTGAGGAAAAACATACAGTATATAAACATACTGTAGCAGGTGACTCGATGTTAAGATCTAATTGTCACTAAGAACAATTGAGGGACTCCTACATCATATTAAGAACTGAGAGTATGTAAACTTTTGAACAAGATTTGTGTCATTTTCCTCGTTATTTTGTCTTTTGTGATAACATTTAAAGCTAGCATTAAATGGAACTTCACGCAGTTTTCTAAATGCATCTTATTAATTTTGTTGTGAATGGTTTATCTATTCATGCCTTTTTTTAGCTCACAAATTTTCATTGTGATACAAATTTTTATCAGCACAAAATTTGAATCACAGAATATCACAACTTGACCTTTGGTGAAACGACAAGAGTTTTATTTGATTATGTTTGCCAGATTTCCCCAATCATTTACCCTCCCATCCCTTTCTTACAAATGACTGCAAGTTTGCATTCAAGTCTACCTCCATCTAATCAATAACTGATGGATAAAACCAAGTCTCCACCCTATTGTTTTTTTTCACCAATGTGTCACAATTAAAAAAAAAGATCTATCACTACTTTGATTACATTTCAACTTTAAATAGCTGTCATGCTGTTTCTGAGGCAGTACAAAAAAAAAAAAACTTGAGATCTCTCGTATTTTTCAAAACATCTTATACATTCTGCAAAGGGCATGTAAACTTATGAGAAAGGGATTATGTAAAGTGTACAATACATATCAGCGTGCACACAAAAACAAGCAGCTGTATGCATGCACAAGCATTAACCAATGTACACATAGAAACAGCTCCTACAGCTACACAACTGACAGTTGGTGCATAGTGGGAGGAAGTGAAGGGTAAATTATGGTCTTACTGCTGCACTGTTTCTCACCATCACACCACTTGCACACTGCCAAACCTATGAAACACACTTAAGGAATAACATCACAGAGTGTGAGGTGCATGCACTGTAAAAAAAAAAAAAAAAAAAAGTTGAGCAAAATTTTTATTTAAGGCAACCAGCTTCAGCAGATTTTTTTTTTTTTTCACTAAACGTTTAAGTTCTCTCAACTTCTCTCAAAAATTTTTTACAGTGTGTACAGATGTGTGGGTCCTTCTGACACATGTTGTGTTTGGGCTGATTTTGGGGTTGCGGAGACAAGCTTATAGTCACGTAAATACATCAACTCCAGCCGCAGAGCTCTGGGTGTGTAGGATAAAAGCGATGCATTCTGTTACACTCTGGATGTATTTGAAACCAAAGGAAGTACCTTTACATTCACAGTCAGCATCAATGTACTTCCTAAAGAAACAGCACCATTTCATTACATCTAATGATCTTGATCAAATTCATTTGAGCTGTAGAGATAACCAAGGAAATATTACAGCTACACTGCTTATGTATGATGGAAATGGAATTATATGAAAAATATTAAAAAAATGGATATCGATGAATTAACACTTCATTCAGTCACTTCATCAGAAGCCAATTTTATCTTAAAACTGAAGGCACGGGATGTTCAAACATTGAATACAGCTGTGCCTATATTGTAGATATGCAGTATACTGCTTATGAAGGCATCATTTTGCACACTTTATTGGTATAAAAACTGTTTTGGTGTAGCGAATTTGCTTTATACATAATTTTAAGATATCTGTAACTGTGTATGAATGGTTAGTTAGCAACATATAATGATTTAAATCAGTAGATTAGAGACTAGATACATCACAGACTGACTTGTGTACTAATGTAATGCTCAAAGGTTACGAAAAATTGTGTCTAATAAATTTAGTAGCCAAATAATTATTCATTTTTGAGCATTCCTTTAGTTGAACAGTTTAACAGCTTCTGTGTAGAAGCCTCAGATGAAATATCTTCTGTTTCTTTCTCTGCTTCTGTGTTTTCTCCTCTTGGAAACCGTCCAGCTTCCTCCTGCTAGAGGAATTTTCTATTAAATGCTGGAATTACTCTTTTGTGAGGGACAAAATGAGACAATAAAAATATTTTGTCTCAAAGGCATTCTTATGTTTTCTTGTTTAGCCAGATAATTCGCATCAAATATTAATTCTCTGGCCCAATTTGTGTTTTGGACTGTTCTGGACTATTAACAAGGCTTCATGGGAAAAGTCTTGCTTTCATTTAACCGTTTCTCTTTCGCTTCTGTTATAAGACTTGACATTTCCATATCGCTGTATACTTTTCTAACTCATGCCTTCTGAAATAACATGCTTTCACTGTAGGTGACCAAGGTGGTTAAAACCATCACACGCCGAACCTTCCAGCCAGTGATCCTGACAGAGTCCAAACCATCTACTCCCATTCCTCCATCTATACCAACACCATCTGAAACAAAACCAGTAAAGAGTGCTTCTGGTTGATGTGTCTCTGTCTGCCATCTTTCATCTCACTAAGTGTGTCTGTAACTCACAGCTGGTGTGGCAGCGGTCTGTTAAACTAAGTACCAGGGAGATCATAAAACATATATAGAACTGTAAAATCTGGCCATGACGCCTGCATGCACCTTTTAACAGACGAACATTAGTAAACGCAGGCATTGCTGTAGATAGACACCTTTCATTAGAGGCAACAGTAGCCTTGGTGGTCTAAATAGCTCAGTCTAAATATAAGCCTCAGTGTCCTTCTATCTTTTTTAAATCTTTAAACTCACCAATGTTTCACACACAATTTCAGTAATCCTTTTAAAGTCAACATGAAGTGCTCATTGCAACCCATTATATAATATAATATATGTGTGTGTATGTATGTGTGTGTGTGTATTTACACACATATTTAGATTAACATTTTTTAAATCCAAGTTCCCAGTAAAAAGGCATATTTTTATTTGAAACAGTATTTCACTAAATGAACACAAATATGATATTTTTCATATCACAAATATATGAAAATCACGAGAAGAGTAGAATAACAACCCATTTTCTTTTTAAAGCATGATTTCTTCATCTCTTCTGCATCTCACATTGGTGTCTGTTTTAACATGTTAACTTCATGTGTGGGTGTTAAGGGGTGTTCACACTGACAGCGACTTGTAGAAATGGAGCAACTTAGTCATTTATTTGAGTTGCCGCTTTGAGACAGCATGAGCACCAGAGACAGTTGGCGATGCAATAAAGTAGTAACACTCGCAACAACCAGTAGGAGTGCATACAGTTCACCTTACAGCTGCACATGTAATTCACCTCATGAATACAGTTGGATACTGCAATCGAGTGTAAATACCTACTTGCAAACAACCATATAGCACTTTGTCCACCTCCCCCAGTTAAATTGCCATCAGTGAGATTGCTGCTTTGATCTTAATGATGTTTGTTAAAATTAACTGCAGTTCCCCAAAAAAGCTGCACACTCCATTGGTTAAACCCATACTGGGGTCTATAACGGTGAAATAGCTGTGACTGTGGTTACAGATCTTTTCCCCCTTTAGACATGGACACATCCCTTGTGATATTACGCACTGACAACTGGCCATGTGGCTTGTAAGGGTTCACACACAAATTCAAGCAGCCATGGTTCATCTCCAATGACGATTAATTTTTATCAAGCTCATTAATTTCCAAGATGAATTTACAGCCATGGACAAAATAGCCAATTAATTGCTTTGCAGAATTCACTGAGCAGCAAATTGGTTTCTCTATCAGCATCGAACCTTCAGGAGCAGCAGCACTCCATCCTCTTGACAGGCAGACATTTTGTAGAATAAGGGACTGGATTAGCACTCAGAGGGGAATGGTGATTTATTTAAGTCGAGTCATAAAGACGGCAGTGCCCTGTGATAGACAGAGAAGTAGAACATCACTTAGGTCCGTGTAGTCTGGTGGCAGTTCTTATGTTGATTGATTTACTGTTGTCTTCTCTCTTAGTATGTGGTAATGGTTTGCTTAAAGATTCCTCTAAAGGGTGTGATGAAAGTTAGTCCCTCATTTAGTAAAAAAGTCACATCAATAGCTATCATATGTGCAACAGCAGTTCTTGTTGACAATGAAATGCAACCCCATCAGTCAAGAAAGTTTAGATTAGAAATTGTCTATGTAAGCAAAATACTAGTAAATGTTAATATAAGAACTTATGTTTGAAATGGCTAATTATTTTGAGTTTGTAAACACATTAACTGTGATATAATTTTAATATAATTGATCAAATCCGAAAAAGTTAATATATTTTTACACAAACCGGTAATAAAATTAAATGTATCTTTGACATACTTCAAAAATGTTGATTGTATGTATTTCAATTTCATTCTCATTTTTTCAGGATACTTTGATGGATGGAAAGTTAAAGAACAGCATTTATTTAAAATTATTTTTTGTAACATTATAAAAGCTTTTACTGCCAGAAAGATTGAATTAATTGATGAATGTAATGCATCCTTAATGAATAAAAATTATTTCTTTCAAAAAAAAAATCCAAAATGACAACTGGACAGCATTTAATGTTGACAAGTGCTGACAATCCCTGTAAAAATATTATAGCATGTGAAAAGTTGTTTATAGCTAAATATAACATTAGTCCCTTAGTTTAAGTTGTAAAGTAAGTTTGTTGCTGCTAGGGAATGTTAACTGTTAACAAAGTTTTTGCGGTGATAAACTTTGTAAAAACTGCAACCAAGAACCCACAATCCTTATATTTTCAGTTCTATATCGTTACTGATGAACACAAAGCCTTTTAAAAGACTGGAAAGATCTTCAGTCATTTCACTGCTACTCTGCCAGCTCACAGTGTGACATCCACTTCCCTGCTGATGTTAGACCACTGAGTCAGTGTGCTGCATTTCACTCATAAATGCCTGTGGTTGTTTTGGCTGCTATGATTTGAGCAATCTGACATAACAGCTGCATTTTGAATGGCCCTCATATCGTATATAGGCCATGCACAAGGCATAAAAGACAGGATATAGCTTACTCTAGTTCTGCATAAAAAGCACAAACTTTCTCTTCAGAGATTACGACTTGAAATTCTGCTAACTCTGCTTTTTCCGTCATCTTAGGTCACTAAGATGGTCAAGACAGTGACAACACGGACAGTTCGACAGGTGCCGCTGGGTCCTGATGGCCTTCCTCTTCCAGAGGGCTCGTCTCCACTGGGAAGCTACACTGACTCCATTGATCGGCGCTACATGAAAAACGGCGAGCGCTTCATCACACCCCAAGCCACTTCCACCCTCACACGCTCGTATAACAATTACAGCGACTCCTACAATGACGCTCCAGACAGTCAGTTTCGCCATTACGCCCTTCACGATGGATACGGAGACATAGCCGACAACTACGGAAGTCTGTCTCGTGGAGTCAATTACAGGCCCTATCGGCCCTACATGCCCACCGGTGGATACCGGCCGGAGAACAGCTACACTCTACCTATCCGCAAGGATGACTATGGCCATGTGGCCCAGCCTCAAGTCCCAATGGGAAGTAGCACTGTGGATCTCAATCGTTCTCAGCCTGAGCGCTTTCAACCCGAACCCTACGGCCTGGAAGACGATCGCCGCAGTCTAGGCCCAGATGACGAAGAGCCGTATGACCTAGAGCCTGATTATTCTACGGCTAACCGCCGCACACTGCCTGGACGTACCATTCGAGAGCCATTGCGCAACGGGCCCCGCGTGAGGTAAGAATCGTGCAGTTGATTTGGTTTGTTTGCTTGTGCTGCTGTGGGTCAGCTCTGTCTTTTGTCCATGGTTATAAGCAGCTTTGATGTGACTGCCTATTGAAGAGATTCAGTGCTCCAGCTCCTGAGAAGCACATAGATGCAAGTTTTTCTCTCACATAATGGAAGGTTATTGCTCAGCAAAACTAACTTTCAGTTTCCAAGGTATCATGGAGCACTGAAAAATTCATAACTATTACCTAAAAAACAGTAATACAAACAGTTCTGCTATAACTAGAATATCGCACTGCTTGAAAAGGCTCTCAGCCAAACAGATTCGAGAACCAGAAAGATATGTAGTATTATTATTATTTAATATTATTGTTAAATGGCATGATAGATGGCATGAGAGAAAACTAGTTTATATTCCTAACAGTCTGATATTGGTACAGACTGATGTTAATGGATGGTTGGATGTTGAAACTAAAGATCGCACACTTTTTTTTTTATTGTTTTGCTAACATGTGTTTGTCCTGGAGTTAAGTGAGGGCTCAGTTTTCTCTCCACCCCTAAATGTTCTCCCTTTTGAGCTGAGCGACCTTTGCTTTCACAACCAAAGACAGTTGAAAACTATTTTCCTCCTTAGAGAGGACACATTTTTCTGTTGTTCTGACCTCAGCTTGCTCTTTGTAGAGATTAGAAAATGCAAAGCAAATGTCAGCTGATATAAAGCAGAGGTATATGTGTAATGAAGAGCTCTTCTTTTTGTTCGTGATTTCTTTCTTTATGGTAGTTTAACATTTTTACAGTATTTTTATCTTCTAAGACAGAACAGGGAGGAAAGGCAAGATGTTGTTATCATGAAACATGTTTTCCTTGTCATACTCCTCTAGCCAATATCAGCACATTCCTCATTATGAGGATCTGTAGCAGTTTTGACAGTCCTGTGTGTTGCGACAACACAGTTTCTTTTTAATTAGGACACACATAAACAGCAGGCAATCACCATCACAAACAGCATCCACAACATTTTGACCACTTCCTCTTTTTCAGCCCATAATGTATTTGTGTACGTCCGTGCCAAAATTATAGTGTAATTAGCAGTGATGTCACCCCTCTTACTCCGAATGTCAAAGTCTTGCGTTTTGCATCCATCATTAGCATTCCCATAATAACAGATGCTGACAAAAATCTCGCTAATGAATGTGTAAAATTAATATGTTAATTAGAGCTTATTGCTTTGCAGTTTGGAAACCTGCAATTATAAAACAGCCAAAATTGTGACATTTAGCAAAGAAATGGTTGCCAGTGCCGTGTTTGCATGGTTACTGTGCATTTAATTTAAGTCGACTCTAGTTCTCTTCTTTATTTCTCTTTCTCTATCTCAGTGAAGCTGTTGTTGTCAGAGTGATTAATAGTCTCTGGTGAACACTGCCAGACAAAGGGGGCGTCTCGTCTCCAGCCATATCTCTAATGGTTCATCTCTCCTTGGCTGATCTTCCCTGCACCTGCCACCAGTGCCACAGCAGAGCAGCCATAAGGTCGTCATGCAGAAATCTCCCTGGAGACCACCAGGGACCACTTCCTATGTGCTCATGCTGAACTGACAACAGTTCTATAGTGTAGGCAGAAAGAGAAAAATATTCCATCCTTTATATGGAAGTTTGGGCATGGGACTAAAGACTGGAAAATCTGAGTTGGTGAAATACCAACTAAACTAAATTTTCAAGTAATACTGAGTTCATTGTTTTCACACATGCATTCTTCCTCTTGTGAAGTGGAATATCATGTTAAAATACAACGCGAAGCACACATAGCCATCAGTGTAGTCTGATTTCCGAACAAATTAATCTTGTGAGGCTTTTCTTAAGTGAATTACTAACTTGCAGCACTACCATTGTAGTCTTATTCCCAAACGAATCATTGCAGGGAGTTGGTTGTTTTTAGTGATTCGAACATTTACCATGCTATTAGTATAGACTGATTCCCAAACAAATGATTTGAATGAATTGGTTCTTTCTAGTGAATTAACAGTGTAGTTCAGTTCTCGAAATAAGGATGCTTATGAACTGCTTAGACAATCAAAGACAGCTAGCACAACCACTGTAGTTCGTTTCAAGTAGAAATGCCTTTAATGAGTGGACTTTTCCTTTTTTTATAAACACATATTTCTTAAAAGTATTAGATGAATCACTAATGGAACTGTTAAACTGTGTTTGAAGTTTAGTTTTACACCCAGTATTTTCAAAAACGTTATATTGGTGTTTTTCAATTCAACGTGAAGGCAATACAGTAATTGCTTAATACACTATAGTGTGTTTTTTGGCATGGTACCATGGTTTTTGGGTGCGTTTCTATAAAGTACCATACAGTATATCTGCAAAAGCACCTGTGATTTAAAAAAAAAAAATGTATTATCGTTTATTGTGATTTATTTATAAAGCATTTCATCAGGTGCAGATTTGTCAAATGAAGTGAAAGATCTGTTTCTTTTTTTTCTCACTTGAAGCCACAAGTAATCATTAATCCACAAGTAATTGTTCATTATAAGAGTGGAGCGAATGATTATTCAAATGAGTGATTTCTCAGTACTGTGAGACTCTTAGAATAATATGAAACTCTTACAAATATGCTAATATTTTCCTCTTTTTCTAGTTGGAGGCAAAGGCATTTATCCAAAAAATCTAGAAATAAATAATTCAGAGGAAGGAAATGATGAGAGAACGAAATGGATGTAGTAATGGGCACATAACTATGTGGTTTTTGCTGGCAACGAACAAAAACACAGACACATTTCTGCAACATGAAGAACATTTGGCTCATTATCGAGGCATAGAATCTGTTGTAATAACTTTAGAGCACCACATCTAGTGGAAGAGCATCATGTGTAGTCGAAGTGCTTTCATGTGTTATGAATACACTCGTATAGACAATGGCGGCAATTTAAATGCAAATCTTGACATTCCTATCGCTCAGTCTACAGGGTTTAGCATGCATTTGAACTGTTTAAATAATTTCAATTTGCAAAGCCCTCTGTGTGTGTGTGTGTGTGTGTGTGTGTGTGTGTGTTTGTGCGTGAGGCAGAGAGACAGAGAGAAGGAAAGAGATGAAACTATCTGTACAATAGCAGTGTTACGAACAATCGTTTTGAGCCCTCTCGTTGTCTCAAAGTGATCTTTTCAATTTGCATCTGACACCATTGTGCCATCTTTCTGATGAGTTCTGGCAGAAACATTTTGGCACAAAATTATTTTTGGCTGAAATTCATTATTTACTCTCGTAAATAATATGGTTCCAAACCCATATTGTTTTCTTTTGTGGTGCAAAAATATGGCTATTTTAATACTTTTATCTGGTACAATTACATTGGCCATGGCTGTTAAAAAGCATGATAAAAGCAGTCGTGATAGCCAAAAGCTAATAGAATAATAGCTTTGTGTGAGGACCAGAGCAAAATTGATCAAAGGTTATTATTCACAAATAATCTTTCTCTCCAGCTAGCTGTTAATTCTGAAACAGTAAACAGATGTTTGAATCAAGTTGAACACAGTCCAAGTGCATGCTGCACACTGGTGGTGGTAGAGGAGAGACCCCACATGATTGTAAAGCGCTTTGGGTGTACGGCAATACACAATAAAAGCGCTATATAAATGCATCATTCATTCATTCATTCATTCATTCTGATTTGAATAAATTGAGGAATACTGTTTTGTTCAAGCTGACTCAATCTTTTCAATTTCAAGCTTAGTTTTGGGTGAAAAGAACTTAAAATAAGAAGCTGCTGTAGAGTTATTTTTAGTTATCCAGTGCTTAGCTTGACTAGTGGATGAAAGAAACAGCAAGTCACTCTGTAAATCCTATTATACTTGGTCATACACACCATCAAACATGAGTCATGCTGCCTAAACCTGTCTGCCCTTTCTATATTAGCTGCTCTGGTTAATTATTTGCATCAGCATGAGTCTTGGTGGGAAGAGTATTGAACTGTTTAACTCAAGTAGAAATAATGTATCCCGAGTGCCAGCCGTGTTAATGTTGGTTTGCTCCCAACAGGTCTGGCACTGGTCGCCATTCAGACATTATGTCAGTTCATGATTATTTCATCATTCTGACACTGAATGGCACTTGGATGGCATTTCCAAAGCAATAAAATGCTTCCAACTCTACCATGTGGTCAGTAACCACTCTCTTAATTTGCATGAAATCTGTTGGCATGTTACAATAATAAAGCAAATGATGATTGTAATGAATGATGACCAGAGCTGGGCTTTGCAGCAGTGTTCTTTGAACTGCAAACAACACTAGAATTGAGAAGTAGAGAGTAGTAGTTTGTCATTATGTCAAAGATATTTTACTCAGTGGCCACCTAGGAGATATGTACCACTTACCGTTTCAGTTTCTCCCATTAACTTTTTTACAACTTTGACTGTCTCTGATTACATTTGACTAAACCATGATTAGCATAATTGGTCATATTTTAATTTACTAAAGGACTAATTGCTGCTAGAGGGAAAATGATAGAAAAACATGAACTCTGAAAATAATTAACAAGGATAATTAAATTGAGGAATACTTTTCCAAACAATTACATTAATCCTGTTGAGCAACCAACAATTTATTTGAATGGATTTGCTATTTTAGTGGTGCTGCACAAAATAAAATAGCTTCATTATACCCAAGATGAAATGAAAGTGAAAAACACATATTTTCTTTATGTAATATGTATTGATATTTAATATCAAATCTTTATTTAATAAGAATTGATTTTAAAGTAAGCAAACTTTGAAAGTCTTTTATGTTCACCAAGGCTGCATTTATTTGATCATAATATAGTAAAACATGTGAAATGGTCTTACAATTTAAAATAACTTTTATATTTTAATATGTTTTAAATTGTAAATTATTCCATCCTGTGATGGCAAAGCTGAATTTTCAGCAGTCCTTACACCAGTCTTCACATGATCTCTCATAAATCCTTCTAATTTGCTGATTTGCTGCTTAAGAGACATTTCTTATTATCATCAACATTGAAAACGGCTGTGCATATTTTTGTGGAAAATATTTTTCACAACTCTTTAATAAAAATAGCTTTTTTTAAACTAAGTATTTGTAACACTCTAAAATCTTTACTGTTACTTTTGATCAATTGACCAGCCTTGAATAAAATTGGTCTCGTACTGTATCGTGTATCTTGTCAGTGTGTGCACTTGCTTGGCCATTTGTAGTTGATAAACAGGAAAGTGGGTTCAAGCGCCAGCAGAAGGCAGTGTAATGGAAGTGGTCTTTAAGAGAAGCAGTCTATCAGCGGAAGTTTAAAATCAGCTCGTAAGTGTATTTACTTGTCTCAGTGTTTAGCGCATTTGCCGTTTCTAGGAAACGCTTATTTTGTTTACTAGGATGAGAGTTGCTGAAATCGCGTTTGGTCTCGTACTGTATCGTGTATCTTGTCAGTGTGTGCACTTGCTTGGCCATTTGTAGTTGATAAACAGGAAAGTGGGTCCAGCTGAATTGAAATGATCATTTGTTGGTTTGGTATAATAAAGGTTATTATACCGCGGCAGTCGTCGTGTGAAGCCCTCTTAGTGTGAAGACCGAAGAGTGTAAAGACCATCGACTCTACCGTGCGACTCCACCGGGCAGGGACACCGGCAAGGGATAGTAGTAGCTTTTTATTTAATTTTTTCATTGATATGTTTATTATTGAAATGTTGTTGTTATATGCATGTGTTAATTTTATTTAATTTCTTTATTTTCTTAAATATGTGGGTAGATAGTATTTATAGAGTTGTAACTTTTTAGTTTTAGTTACTTTTTCTTATTTGTAAGTCGCTTTGGACAAAAGCGTCTGCTAAATGACAAAAGTAAAAAAGTAAAGAGTGTAAAGACCATCGACTCTACCGTGCGACTCCACCGGGCAGGGACACCGGCAAGGGATAGTAGTAGCTTTTTATTTAATTTTTTCATTGATATGTTTATTATTGAAATGTTGTTGTTATATGCATGTGTTAATTTTATTTAATTTCTTTATTTTCTTAAATATGTGGGTAGATAGTATTTATAGAGTTGTAACTTTTTAGTTTTAGTTACTTTTTCTTATTTGTAAGTCGCTTTGGACAAAAGCGTCTGCTAAATGACAAAAGTAAAAGTAAAGTAAAGTAAAAAAAGTTGCAAATGCTACAATCTTTGTGTCTAGGAGGAGACGTGTCACCTGACAACATGTTGTACCCCTGATCTGTCATTCGCAGTACGTTCCTGTAGTGTGCTTAAACGCTTTTTCCACTGGGACCAATCAGATGATGTGTTCCTCATGTACCATCATAGAGTTAATGCCCCATTTCATGGCTATATCATCTCTTTAAGATGTCAGATGTATGAACTGCTCATTTAAAGAGCTGCCATGTAACAGCTTGCTGAGATTTCTTCCCTCTGTAATGTGCCCTCAAATCACCTCCAAAGTTGCAGTACATAATTAACATAAAACTCTCATTAAAAGTGCATCCCTCACAACCGCCAACATTCTCAGCTATGGCCCATTTTGTCAAGTTACACATCAAAGACTTTGTTTTGACTTTCCGATTTGTTTTTCAAATCCGGTCTTTAGCAGTCTTTTCTTCACAGTCTCTTGTGCACTATCATTTTTGACGTTATGAAATCTGATCATATATATATAAAATAAATAAGAATTTGAATTGTGTTTTTCTTGCTGTTCAGACTACAAGCAAAAGATTAAGATCTAAACAACATTTCCTCTGTGGATTCACGAATGCTGTCAGATTATAGTGGTGGCTTTATATTTGCACATTTGGTCCCTAGTGCTCTGGACTTCTAGTACACCTTGTTTTTTTCCCACCTAGAGTGAGATGAGGACAGAAAATGAGCTGGAAATGGAAAGAAAGAGTGATGGTGAGTAAGTGGTACAGGGGTTTAATATTTCTATGCCAATTTAGGAGCACCACCACAGGGACATCTCTGTTTTGTTCACACTGATAATGAAGCATGCTGAGACTCCTATCTGAGATTGATATAACCTCCCTGATGTGTACAGCGCAGCCCCAGACATGTTATTTCCAACTACTACGCTGTAGAGCACAAGAAATTTTGGAGTAAAATATCATGTGGGCTCATGAGAGCCTCCAGCCGCCTACAGTCACTCCCGCAGAATAAGACATAAAAAAAACCCATATGGTAGTGATGATGATATGTACATTCTTTTTGAATAACAAACAAAATCAATTTCTACTTCATTCATTCTTTGAATTTGCTGGAAGTATGTTTGGTTATTGAATGCACAGTCTCAAATGTATAAGGCTGTGTATTGCCGAACAAAAATCTTCCTGACCCCAAACTTCTGCATGGTAGCACATATCTATTTTTTTAAACCACTGTTTCTCTTTAGAAGTTAAAATCAGCCATTGCCACTTTAGGGTTTGTGTGATGCCTCAGAGAAAGGCAAAACTCTTGCTACTGCCTGTGGAGCAAAGGGTCAGTTTTGAACACCACAAACAGCACTTTTTGGTCAGTTTTAATGAAGTGATACAACGGCTAATTTCCAAGGTGTCTGAAGTACCAGGAAATGTTCCCACTAAGCGTTTGTCATTTGTTTGCAATCTGTATTTTCAGTCAATAGGGTTCTTTTGTTGGCTTAATGGTTACTCTGTTGCATTAAGGCTTTTTTCATCTGCGTTGAACCTTAATGCCTTTTCTCTGCAAATGTGGAAAAGTATACCATGAAAAGGTTCATTTACACTTTCTAAGACAGCACAGTAGCAACATAAACAGTTGTGTGCTACCAATAGTAAAAATGCATGAAAATCTTTTGATTTATTTCTACTGTAAATTTTCAAAGCATCAGTGTCAATTTACAAAATGCACATTGATTATTTAATTTCCTGTCCCAATATATTGATTGCTTGCTTGTGACGGAGCTCACAGGAAAGTCCAGAGCTGAGATTTTCCCAGTGGGAGTGATGCTGTACTATTCAGATTACTCATAGCCATTCATCGCTCCCTATCCATCTGTCTCTCTTTCTTTCTCTCTCTCTCTTTGTTTCCAGTCTGTTCTATATTTGCTCTAGCTGTATCCCATCCATCATTAATTAAAGAAAGAGAGAACATCACTGTGTCCTGACAGACACAATAAATAGGGAAATGGCAGCCGTTTTTATTATTGACGTGCAGTGGATTCTTTGATACCATGGTTAATAACTAAAGCAATCACCTTTTTCTCTGTCTCTGTCATACTTACTCCATCTTACATATTTTGATCTCCGCTTTTTTTTTTCTTTTCTTTTGAGATGCGTATTGTTGGTTATTGTGAATATAACCAACAGCTAGGCCTATTTATAGAAAAACAAATAAATGTATATCATGTAAAGAAATCATACTGTGCATGACTATAGCCAACTTTCTTTTCTGAAAAATTCTCAAATATAACGTTTTTCACGCTTTCCTGCTCTTTGTGTGGTGCCAATACCGTTGCATAACTGAAATCTCTTTAAGATCTCTCTCTTTTTCTTCACTTGTTACAGAGGCTACGAGGACCCCATCGAGGCTGAATTAATTGATGAAAGACACCCCTACATCCATGGCATGTACCCAGCACCTCTTGCCCAACCCGAGAGAGGCAGCTTGGCCAGTCTAGATCGCATGGGCGGCCGTCGCTCTCCCTCGATTGACAGCATCCGCAAAGACCCACGGTGGAGGGACCCCGACCTGCCAGAGGTCATCGCCATGCTAGGTCACCCCATCGATCCAGTCAAATCCAATGCAGCTGCCTACTTGCAGCATCTCTGCTATGAAAATGACAAGATAAAGAAGGATGTCAGGCAGCTGAAGGGGATCCCAGTACTGGTGGGCTTGCTGGACCACCCTAAACCTGAAGTCCATCGCAAGGCCTGCGGAGCTTTGAGAAACATCTCCTACGGCAAGGACCACGATAACAAAGTAGCCATCAAGAGCTGTGATGGGATTCCTGCTCTCATCCGTCTGCTGAGGAAAACCAATGACATGGAAGTTCGGGAACTTATCACAGGTATGAGATGAAATCTATATCCAGCTGCACTATTCCGTACTGAAATTTAGCACTGTATTCATGAAAACAAACTTTGTAAAGTGGGTTCTATGAGAGGTTTCATGGCTCTTTTTTCCTTTTCATGATCTTTTGATACCAAAGATGTACTAAGACGTGACAAAACAAAAAAAAGTTCAAGAATTGTAAGACACTTCAGTACAGTTCAAAGAATATTTAATTTTTCTTTAACTTAGCAATGGCACTTTAAACTGACTGTAAAGACATTTATAGTTTTGTAATATTTATGATCATGTGATACTGAAGACTGGAGTAGGGACTACAGAAAATTCAACTTTGCCTTCGCAGCAATAAATTACATTTTAAAATGTATTTAAATAGAAAACAGTTGTTTTTAATGTAATATTTCACAATATTACTATATTTTATCATTTGGTGTTTTAGCAAGCGACCTACTGCAAAAAAAAAATTGTAAAAACGCCTCAATTTTGAACAGTAGTGTATAAATAGTCAATTTTTGGGAACATGGGTAAAAATTTTAAGAATGCGGAAATTTGAGGGTAACGTTTATAGTGGCTACGGTAACTGGACGAAATTCAATTCCAGATTCATTAGGCTTTCTTCTGTGTGACAGGCTGACCAATAAAAGTCATTTTCAGTCCGATGACAAAAATAGCCTTCCATCTTTCTTACCTTGTCTGTCCTAAATCTTCTGTGATTCATTCATTTGTATTTTTCTCATTTCATCTAATCATGATTGACAAGCACCCTACTAATACAAGCCATAGGCCTCTCTCCATGTTTTGTATGTTTAAATACTAGATGAGTCCGGACTGATATTGACTGAATCCAGGTCAGTCTCTCAGAGGGACTGCTGAACAGGGTCTTGACCTGCTGGGCTTTATGTGTCACCTCCTGGGACCTTAATCCTTCGGCCTGGTCTCCACGACCTGACACACATTTACTAGAATGTGGAGAACGCAAAAGAGGTCCAGATTCTGACCGGACACTCAACACACAGACCAAGACTCATGTTTGCCGCATTCACAAGACATTTTATTACTGGAACAGGGGATTTGTGTCACTGACAGACAATGAGGGATTTACAAAATCTTAAGAAAAAATTAATAAACATTTGTGTATGATATAATTATAAACACTCCCATTTTGGGGTCAGCAAGATTTTTCATGATTATGCTCAGCAGGGCTGCATTTGTATGATTATATTGAGAAATATACCATTTAAAATAATTGTTTTCTATTTTTAAATATTTTACAAATTCAGAAATTACTCAATATCAATGCTGAAAACATTGATATTGTTTTTTCACAGATCATGACAAAACGTTTCTGGTGTGTGAAATACCTGAGTGAATCCTGGAGTGTGAAACAGTGATGTAACCGCTCCGCAGCCTGACTCAATGATTAACTTTACAGAACACTGTTGCTTTCAATCTCAGTTAAAAATAGGTATTTTCTACAGGATGGAGGGAATATAGTGTGTCAGATCCAAACCGAGCCCTGGACAGCCTTATGGTTTATCTGCAAGGCCCCTATAAAAACATTCCCCTTATAATAGTCTTTCAGCAGCCTGAAAAACTGGGAATGTTTTTTTCTACAATTAAAAATAATTGCAGGGTTCACCGTGTGCTCTTGAACACCATGGTTGGTGCTTGTCAGCAGCACTTATTTTCACCTCAACCAAGAAACTTATTGTGTGAATATTGCTTTCTTTTTTTTTTCCTACTTCATCTTAGAATTTTTCATTACCTTTTCCACTTTTCAGCATTATTTTTAATTAAACTGTCTGGTTTAATTTGTTGACCCTGTGTCAAATGTTCTTCACACACTGTGAATATTTAGCAGTTCATATTAATATTTTTAAATTAAGGTGGTCAAGCCTGATACAACTTCAAAGCATCTTAATTTCCTTTTCAGAGCTCTCCAGCTAAAATGTTAAAAGTCTTTTTAACTCATTTATCATTTAATTACAACCAACCAGCTACAGCAGTGTGTTTATACTAGTAGCCATGAACCTCTGCTTCCGTTTCTGCGTTCTGTATCTTTGAATCTGCCTCAACTCTCCATCTTGCCCTCATTCTCTTTTTCTCTTTATTTTCTGTCTGTTTTGCTCTGATCAAGCAAGTTTTTAGAAGAAACAGATTTAAGGTCGTACTTCCAAAATCTGTACTCTGACTCTCCGTGTTTTTGGGCACATTCCAGACATTGCACATTTGGAACTCTCTTTCACTGGCGGCGCAAAAAAAGACAAAGTAACTGGCACTATTTTATCAATTTACATAACATAGAGCCATTTAGAATAATAATTACTAAATGCCAGTGTTTGTTTCTTTTTTTGTTTCTTTTTGGACTATATAAACCATTTTGGTACTGTGTTGAATCTCACAGTCTTAATGATTCCTTGTTCTTGTGTGAATTACAAGATTACAATTAGGTCTCCTCAAATAACCTGTTGATATTTGAAAAAAACTAAATGTAATGACATTAGAAAAAGGACACGAAACATAGCTAACAAAATGACATTTGTTCAGAAATTCCAGAAGTCCAGAGTACGGTGGCATTTCTGAGATGATTACCTCGTTTACCCTTCTTTCCTGTGTCTTTCTCTCTGACTCGGCTGTCCAATCAGTGTATGATGAATGGCAGGGGGCAAGATGGGACTGTAATAGTCCTAAGTGAATGGCCTGTTAGAACAGCATGTCTGCTGCTCCCAGGAAATTGAATTAGCTGGAAGGCTCCAATGACAAGCAGGAAGGAATAAACTCAATCAGACTGCACCTCTTGCAAGGTTCAGCTTCCCTCATGTGGGTTTCATTGGCTCCTTCTGTATTAGATTTGTGGGATATCCAGGAACCTGCAAAAGATGCCAGGGGAACTGAGCAGTTATACGACACTAGAGCTCTCTGAAATAACACTGTAATGTCACGATATAGTGTGTGTTTTGTACAATTAATATTAATATATTAATATTTCATATAAATATTTATACTACTTTAGCTCAACTGGTAATACATCTGACATAAGTAGCTATTACTGATTGGTCTTTATTTGACCAAAAATGCAGTAAAACGGCAATATTGTGAAATATTATGTATTTAACTTTTTAAATATTTTTAATATATTTATATCTTAATTGATTGCTGTTCAGGGTCGCATGATCATTATAAATATTACAAATAATACAAATTTATTTACTGTAACTTGTGAATGGTGTTTTGTGTGTGTGTGTGTGTGTGTATATATATATAATATAATATAATATAATATATACATACACACACACACACACACACACACACACACACGAGTTGTTATCAACAGTTATAATAGTCTTTGACTGCTTCAACCTGCTCCAGTTTTCTGCCTCCTATTAAAGCCAGTGAAGTTAATCAGCATGTGCTATGTATAGACCTCTACATCTCCTCTGACTACAAGCCCATCTGACACAATAACACATGCACGAGTGCATGAGCTGGCCGGTAATGATCCATGCTCTTTAATGTTCCACTTTACCAAATAGACATTCCCACATTCGGCAAGGGCCATGTGTACGGCGTCTGTTATCAGGACTTTAACCAGGGTCTAATGGCCATTCAGCTCCTAAGAGATGATGGCGATGGAGCCTCCTCGCAGATGGAAGTACAAATTTGGTTATTATCCGAGGGTAAATCATTTATTTTGGTAGTTAAAAGAACCTGAGCCCATTTTACACAGAGCTACGATGTGTTTATAGACCCCTTGTCTCTTATTGGAGTTTTTGTGAGCAAAAATGAATCTGGAAGTAATTGCTGAGCGAGAAGAACATGGAGTGATGATGTGTATGAAGGGCAGAAAAAACAATTGAGAGTTGTATAAGGATGTACATTTGTTTGAGTTTGTAGTCAACTATGCTATTTCTGTTTTTAGGGAGAATGACCTGTGGTCCTAGTTTTTACTAACCCAAGAAAAGGCTGTTTATTTATTCACTGTACATTTCCAAGGGTAGCAGTAGCTGTATGGGGCTTGCCAAGCTAATAAAACAAAGGCCAGTCTTAACTGTGTAGGCGTATATATGTCTGCTGGCTTATAGAACAAGTTTCTCTGTTTTATTATCTAGAAAATAAGCTGGCTTGGCCCCTTTACGTTCTATTTACTTGGAGCAATTTTTCTCAAACTTTGCTTTTCCTTTCCTTTTTTCCTGTCCAATCCTTCTTAGTCATGGTCTGCAATGGAGGTTCCTGTCTGAAAACTCAGAATCAATGCTTTTATAATGCGTGGTATGTCAACAGATCTAACAGGGCTGCCACTCTTTGTTTGTAGCTCTTGTGTCATGTTAAGAAGTGTAACAGGCCCTTTTTTCTTTTCCTGTTTCTCTTCTCTCTCTGTCTTATTCCACCTGTTAGGAACACTTTGGAACTTGTCATCCTACGAGCCACTGAAGATGGTGATAATTAACCACGGGCTTCAGACGATGACTAACGAGGTCATTATCCCTCATTCCGGCTGGGAACATGAGCCAAACGAGGACTCAAAGCCACGAGATGCAGAGTGGACCACCGTCTTCAAGAACACATCAGGATGTCTAAGGTACACTGGTCTGATTGACAGCATCCTCCACATCCTTGTCAGCTGACCTATAGTCTAATGACAATGAAACCTCTTAATGGTCTTTCGGTTTTTGCAAGTCTTACTGGGTTTCTGCAAATGCCTTTTACCCATTTATGCTGTTCTAATTGGATTGCTAAAAGGTTAGGGATGAACAAAAGAAGTTCATTTGCTTATATTAAAGGATTAGTTCACTTCCAGAATACACTTCCAGTTGGGGAAGTCGTGGCCTAATGGTTAGAGAATTGGACTCGTAATTGAAAGGTTGCGGGTTTGAGTCCCCGGCCGGCAGGGATTGTAGGTGGGGGGAGTGAATGTCCAGCGCTCTCTCCACCCTCAATACCACGACTGAGGTGCCCTTGAGCAAGGCACCGAACCCCCAACTGCTCCCCGGGCGCCGCAGCATAAATGGCTGCCCACTGCTCCGGGTGTGTGTTCACGGTGTGTGTGTGTGTGTGCATTTGTTCAATACTCACTGCTGTGTGTGTGCACTTGGATGGGTTAAACGCAGAGCACCAATTTCGAGTATGGGTCACCATACTTGACAATACGTCACGACTTTACTTTTTTACTTACTTTACAAATTTCCTGATAATTTACTCACCCTCCTGTCATCCAAGATGTTCATGTCTTTCTTTATTCAGTCGAAAAGAAATTAAGGATTTGAGGTAAACATTTCAGGATTTTTCTCCATATAGTGGACTTCAATGAGACCCAACAGGCTGAACTTCCAAATTGCAGTTTCATTGTCGTTTCAAAGGGCTCTACAGCCGAGGAATAAGGGTCTAGTGAAACGATCGCCCATTTTCAAAAAAAAAAAAAAAAGACCATTTCTATACTTTTTAACCACAAATACTCGACTTGCAGTAGTTCTTCGATTCACATTCGTGACTTCACACATTACATAATCATGTTGAAAAGGTCACGTGCGGTTAGTTCTTCTTCTGTGTACTTCGGTTCAAAAAGGTAGGGTCATCTCATTTTATCCTTCAACTTCAAAATCGTCCAACATCATTGTTTTACCATTTTTTTGTAAAGAGCGTTTGACTTTCTTTGCATGTTCTCTTTGTAAACACTGGTTGACACTTCCACCTACATCACCCGTGACCTTACCAGCATGATTATGTAGCCTAATACGTGAGGTCAAGCTAGCGCAAGACGAGCATTTGTGGTTATACATATATTACATGTATACATATACATATATTTTTTAGAAAATGACTAATCGTTTTACTAGATAAGACCCTTATTCCTCGACTGGGATCGTGTAGAGCCCTTTGGAGCTTCAACCTGTTGGTCCCCGTTGAAGTTCAATATATAGAGAAAAATCCTGGAATGTTCTGGTAGTGAACTAATCCTTTTAGACGGTCTGTCTTTTGCAATGTTATTTTAGTATTCTTTATTGTTTATTTCAGCTTCACTTCAATTAATAAAACTTGAATTTTAATAGCTTACACTTTAGTTAACTGACAACTTTGGTCTCTCTTCTGTGTCTAACTCTTTGTTATACTACCATATATTGCTCAATATGGTTCCTGTGCACTAGGGGTAGAATAGCATTTTTATTGTTTAGGTTTGAGATCATCATTTCTGCCTATGGGGGAAACGGCAGTTAAAATGAGCTTTTGCTATATAGAGAGGCAACCGATAACCGATCTACATGGAAAACAAAAGTAGGAACAGATGATTTTGTATAGATTGAACTTATTTGTCTTCTGACAAAAACATCTTCACATTATAATTAAAGGCAAAAATCAATAGCCTCTGTCTGTTCTATATTTAACCATTTTCTGTATTATGTTCCGAGCCTCTCTGCAGACACTGATCCTCTCCTCTGGGGGTCATTCTAGCAGCTAAGCTTTTGATTAAGATATCTTGTCACTAAAGGGCTTTATATCTCCATGGTTACCATGCATCCTGCCACAATAAATGGAGTCCGTTTTTTTCCCCTTGCACCCACTCCTGAGAAAATTGTTGTGTAAGAGTGGTCCAGGGTGATTCTGTTCTTTGCCTGTTCTTTGGCGGTCTTTCTTTTTTTATTAGTGTGATCTTTGCCTGTCTCAGCAATTATAAATGGATATCTTGTCCATGTATACTAATAAATATGTTTTAAATCTCTAGCATAAACTTTTATGCCTTGACCATCACTGACCTGTCAAAACAATAACCCATGATCCTCGGTTTAACTAATGTGTTATAGTGCCATGATGGTGCCTACAGTGATCCTTCCTTTTCAGGATTCACATATTGTTGTTGCACTCTTGACACTGTGGCATTAAACCAGTTTATTCTTGCCTTGTTTGGCTGTGACTATCCTTGTTTGACCTTCCTAGACTTCTGTGGCTGTTGTGGATAAGCCTTAGCACACAGGTCTGATTGTCTAAATCAGCTAGCTAGCAGCAGAAGCAGGTCAGTTTAGTTCAGTTTCGTGACCTCAAGTGCTCTCTTTAATCCTTTATCTTGTGATTGCATGAGTAGATACTTCGAACACAGTGTTGTGTGTTGGTTGTGTCATAAATTTGCAATTATGATACATTTGGTGTATCATGATACGTTATAATACACTGTTGATTAGATCAGTGGTCTTTCAGAAGCAGGATTTGGATTCTACAAGAATTCACCTCAGAAACTGTATATGGTATTGCATTTAATTCCTGCCTCTTCACTTTTTGAGCTGTGTCCTGTGTTGTGTGTGCGCTCAGCGCTGAAGCACCGGAGGGACGGGGCTGTGTTTCCACCCTCTGTTTCCTCTTTAGCAGCCAGGCCTCTAATCTCCAGCTGCTGCTGCTGGTTGTGCTGCAACCCGCTGGGCCAAGTCCAGCTTCTGCTTGCTCCTGTTTGTGTGACAGAAGGTTGGCCTACTGGATCTCTGATATCTGCAAAATAAAGAAGCATGGGCACCATTGCATTGCATCTATTACTGATTGAGTTTATGCTGACTTCAAAAAAAGCTGATCAGAAATACAGTAAAAGTATTATTGTGAAATGTTAAAAAATTAGTTTCTGTTTTAAAGTTACTTATTCTTGTGATGCAAAGCTAAATTTTCACCAGTCATTATTGTTATTACTGCAAAGATTTGTGCTGCTGGGAACCGTGAGACATTAATTGGGATTGTTTGATGAAAGCATTTTTTTTTTGCAATCAATTAATCAGTAATGTGTTTGTTGTTGTTTTTTTCATGCATCACAAAGCAAGCCAATTCCAGTACTGGTTGTCCTCTTTCTCTTCATTGTAAAGAGGAACATTGTGGACTGTGAACATTTCCTAAAACAATTTCCCTTTTCTTACTTTCTCTGCACACTTTTACATTTCTCAACCTCCTTATCTCTCTTTAGCTCTTTCTCCTTTGCCAAGGCTCTTACTGGCTATTTCCCTGTGACAGGTCAATCAATGTGATCAGGTTAACCAGTGCCACAGTGGGTCTAAAGCATGTATCAGGGAGAGGTGGCAGTACAGCCATCATGGCATCATGTGCAGCATGCGCTGCCACCTTTCAACAGGTCATCACAGACATGCGGTTGTGCACAACGCCACTCCATCCTCATCCTGTCTTTTTAGCCTCAGCTCAGCCTGTATCCATGGAAACTGTATCCAGTGACATCTGTTGCCTAGTAAGCTGCTCGGAGGCAGAGTTTTGTTTCCTGTCTGTCTTCGACAGAGGGAAAGCACCCTTTATTTATTTCTTTGCTCATTGGGACAAATGTGCACATTTGTAATTCCTGATTAAGTAGTGCATCCATGTCCTGTTTGTATTTGAAATTTTTGAAGGTTTTAAAAGGCTTAAAGGAATGTTTTACCCAATAATGAAAAATTGCTGTAAAGTTACTCATCCTCAGGCCATCCAAAATAAAGATTTGGACTCTCATTCTGACGGCAGCCGTTCACTGTGAGCAAGTGATGTAATGCTAAATGTTTCCAAATCTGTTCTGATGAAGAAATGAACTCATCTACTGTACATCTTGGATGGCCTGAGGGTGTGGTAATTTTAAACCAAGTAAAGTTTTATTTTGGATGAACTAGAGCAGAGCTTAGCGACAGATTCAATTTATCTCAAAAATTCCAATATTTCAAGGATATAATCTCTTGTGTGTCAAATAATCATACATTCCTGTTATCGTTACATACAAAAATATTTTATAATTTTTAATTAAGATAATTTTTTTTAAAAAGACCTGCACGTTCATTTATAATAAGGGATTTGCCCGGCATCTGTGTAATTAAAGCTTGAAGTGCCACCAAATAATATATTACAATTATTTGTCTATTAAATTTTGCTACAATTATTATATCTTGGATTCTCAAACTGGTTGCAGGCATTGCATTCCATATTGTGCTGACTGTCCTTCAGGCATTAGGGAGGAAAAAGACAGGTAGCAGTAAAAATGCAATCCATCTCTCTTAAATCTGGACTGCCGCCACAACAGATGTACAGCTGGAAAATGTTACATTCCATATGGGTGTTATACTGAAAATGGGTTTAAATTTCTTCTGCTAGAAAGGGACCCATTCGTTTGGCAGGGTGCTAGTTTAATTTATGTTTTCTGCAGTTGTCGTTTGATAGTGATGACTCGGGAGTGAAACCTTTTTATGGATGGGACTTTAACTCGGCAATCTAGTTATAAAAAACTACAGCTTGAACAGCTGGTAGGAAAGAGATTTCAGGGTAAAGGATGAAGAACCCAGATGGCTCCTGGTGCCTTTTCGGGCTGTGGACACATCTGACATTCTTTAGTTTTTTCATCTGTGATGCTAACCATGTAACATTATAATTTAATCTGTCGTCCATTCATTTTTTTTAAATTGGTTATTTTAACAGGTCTTAGATCAGAATGAGGCTTGAATGTGAGTTTAATTGGATTGGGTTACCAGATATTGTTTATCATACACTTTCCAACCAAAATCTGTGAATTACCACAATAAAGTAATAACATTTCTTGTAAGAAAAAAAGCTTTTATCAGGCTCATTCTAGTGAATCCATTCATACAAACAGTACATTGACTATTTAAAAAGAAAGTGATTTTAAAAAAGTGATTTTTGTTTAAATTTATATATTATAAATTGCAATAATAATAATTACATGAATTGTGTATTATTATTATAATAATATAATATCTATTTTTGCATATTTCAAAGATATTGGTACAGTTTCTTAACTTCTTAATGCCAGTAGCTGGTATCTTGTATCTAACTACTTCTGCAAGAGCAGTTTGGCTAAAGTTTAACTACTTCAATTATGATTAGTTTGTAGCTTGGCAAATTACAGTTTCAAAGTAGCTTCATCAACAAAAATGTTTAATGTGTCAGCTTATGATGTATAATTAGTTCAAATTACTTGTGCTTGCTCATGCTTTTGCTGTTTGCCATAGGAATGTGAGCTCAGACGGTGCAGAGGCGCGCAGACGGTTGAGGGAGTGTGAGGGGCTGGTAGATGCCTTGCTGCATGCGCTGCAGTCGGCTGTGGGAAAGAAGGACATGGACAACAAAGTGAGTGTCTTCGGCCGAGAGAGCAGCTGGAGCCTGTATCTATCATTGTTTTCTGGGTTTCATTTACATTTGGTAGGTCACACACACAAAAAAAACAGACTTCAGAGAGCACTGCCATAAATATGGAAGGAATAAAGGGGTGTTAGCTTGTCAACAAAACAAACCCAGGCAATTGATCAGGACCGTAATGTAGAGCGGAGGGGTCTTGTCATTTTAAAGGTTTCTTTTTTATTTTTATTTTTTTTGCAATAATGACTGCCTGGCTGTACATTATCCCACATATTATATATTGTGTATATATATGTACTTATGATATAAATATTTGAACTGACAAAAAATATTGATTTGCATGTAAATTGTTGTATTATGAGACATAAAACCAGTGCAGCTATGTAAGTACCACTTGGCTGGCACAATTATTATTGTATAAAAATATTTAATTCTTTCTGTTTTTCTCTCATGCTGTCTCTTAGTCTGTGGAGAATTGTGTTTGCATCATGAGGAACCTGTCTTACCACGTGCATAAGGAGGTTCCAGGGGCTGAGAAGTTCCAGGACCCCGCAGCTCTTCAGGGCCCTGGCTCTGCTGGCACTCAGAGGAAGAAGAAAGATGATGCAGGCTGCTTCGGAGGAAAGAAAGCCAAAGGTCATTATTGAATTCTTCTTCATTTCATCTATGTGCTTTATACTTCTTAAACAGTACTGAGCACATTTATATCACTGAGCCTTGATCATCAACAGCCTGATGTTCACAGAGAGCAGTATGATCCTAGCATTTACACAACATCACAAGTAGCAGTGCTGGCAGATACTGTTTTAGGAAGCAAAATGAAGCTTGAGACTCTATATATGTGGCCTGTGGCTCATGATTCATAACTGAAGTGTGTGTCTGGAGTATCAATGTTGAATCTATATTCATTTTTAAATGGATGTGGGTGTAGGTTCACTGTCTGTGTTGTTATATGTATGAGTTGAATCAGTTCTTTGAAACTGTGCTTTTTAACTGCTGAGTGTTGTTCAGGTACTCATTCTTTACATAAGAGAGCTGATTCAAGGTTTTTAATCATTTTCTTGGACTAGTTATTTTTGTTCTCTCTTATATGAACTGATGTGAAAGCTCTTGATAACTTCAGTTAGTGAATTGAGTCTTGAACAGACCTTTACGTGAACTTAGTAAACAAGGCAAAGGAGCAGAATGTGGGTAAACAGCAAATATGACGGCACTGATGTCATGCTGTGCCTCATGGACCTTTTTTAATGAGGTTTGTTTATCTGTCAGCAGCCCTGGAGATGTACTTTGAAGATGCAAGTGACCTATATTTACACCAGAAAATGCCCCTAACAAGCATTAAGGGATGCTTTCCCAGCAAGCTATTTGGACACTTACCTGATTTAAAAGGCATAATTTAGTTTTGCACATGAAACTCTTGACACTCTCGCTATAAACACACAAAAGTTTAGGTTGCCGTGTTGGTTTTCCACAAACTAAAGCAGAAAATGTGTCATTTCTGCACCGCTGTTATTTTAGACATGATTGGAAATTGGGTTATGCTGTATTTATTCTTAATTATTAGAATATGTTAATTAATGTCATTTAAATTACACTACCATTCAAAAGGGTGGGGTCAAAAGGAAGATATTCTTCATTTAAAAAAAAAAAAAATCCTATTTAGTAAGGAGACAGTAATTTGATCAAAATCAGTAAATCGCGGTTTCCACAAAAATATTAAGCAACACAACTGTTTCCAGCATTGAAAATAATAAGAAATGTTTCTTGAGCAGCAATACAGAATATTAGAAAGAATTCTGAAGGATCATGTGACACTGATGACTGGAGTAATGTCTTTCACAAATTCAGCTTTGCATCACAAGAATAAATTACATTTTCATATATATTAAAATAGAAAAGAATTGTTTTCATTTGCTCTAAATCAATTTTACTTTGCTGAGCATAAGATAGCTTTTTCACAAACATTTCTTAACCCCAAACTTTGAATGGTAGTGTACATATCATATTGTATTACTGAAGCCAATTGTTTAAGTCATATTAAATATTTCCCTTTCTTTGTGTTTCCACTTAGCAGTAGCTATGTTCGGCACTCAAAGGGGTCATAGACTTTCAAATATCTGTGCTATTAAACCAAATGTGTTGTTTTTCAAGTGGCTAGACGAATAGCATGCCTTTGATAGTTTAGATCACTAAGTAAATTGCTCAGCCCGATTCTCTTCTACCATCACAGTAGATGGCCTTAAAACTGACCGTAGAAGAATGATTATGTTAATGTCCAGTATAGCAGCCCTGCAGCCACGCTGAGAAAACAGTATTACATTATGAATTGTGCTGACAGCATTGCAGAACACGATGATGCATGAAGTCTGTGAATATACTAAGATTCTTGTCACCATTTAGTGAATTTGTTGAAAAAGCTGCGCAAACTCTTTTGTCCTCTTTCTGGAATCTTCACTTGCGGGAACTAATGGAGCTGACTCTCTCCTCTACTTTGTACTTGCTTCATTTTATTAAACTCTGTCTCCTTTCACTTTTAAGTGGTTCGCAAATAAGTTCTGTCTCGTTTAATACACACACTCTCTGAATGTCCTTTCTTCTTCCCTGCCTGCTTTTTTCCCCTCATTGGTCTTGCTGCTGTTCCTGCGTTGGCTAACTCTAGAGGAATGGTTTAATCAAGGTGAGTGTCTCTTCCTGCTTTTCCTCTGTCTGTCTGTTTCTCTCAGCACACACTTATAAAATGCCTCCCTCTATCTTCATCAGAATAAATGTTTCATCGCTGCCCCTCTTTCAGTCTTTCGCCTTCCATTCTTAAACGACTGGCCAGTGTTCCTCTCCTCAAGGAAATGTCAAACCTGTGCCAATTTAGCTGGTTCAAAGCCCCTTTCAGCTGGCATAGATGTTTGTGTGTCTGCTGTTATCTGTTAATGAGGCCTGGCTTTTGCTTTCTGTCCTTTTGCCCATTGCTGTAAAGGATAGTTGTCTGAAAAATGTCATCATTTACTCACTCTCATGTTGATCCAAATGATTTTTTTTTCTTTTTGAAAACACAAAAAGGAGATGTCAGGCAGAATCTTCACATTGTCCTTTTTCATAACAAAAGTGATTGTTGACCCAGGGCTAAAAATGACAAAACGTAACATAGTACAATCCATAAAAAGTGTTCACTTTGTTCACAGTCTTCTGAAAACATGCAATAGCTTTGTTTGCAAAAAATAAAATAAAAATCCTAATCTTATTTGGATTTTTGTCTTGTTTATTAGTTATAATCTTTAAATAAGATCAATTTACATCAGAAGCATCACTGCATAAGATATTAAGACTTCATTAATTCACTGGCAAATTTTGAAAAAAAGATTTTTTACTTTTAAACTAGTTCTGCCAGTATCTTGCCAATATCTGAAACAGGGTTCCCTCTCAAGTAAACTCATCCTGTTTTAAAGATTTTTACAGAACAAGTAAAATTCTTACTTTAGATTATTTAATTTTCATTCTAAATCTTCCTCTCCACTGCAGAGGTTAGCATGTTCACATGTGGTACATCATGATTGGGTTACACTATGCCATTTTTAGCAATTTACCAAATTTGAATATGTGCATATGTAATTTGCACAAATAAGAAAAATGGCTTTGGTGTTTGTCTGAAGTGATATTATGGCTTCAGAATACTTGAAATACAGCATGTGAGTCATATGGACTATTTCTAAGATGCTTTTTGTTGTTTTTGGAGCATGTCAAATATGTTTGGAACAATATGAATGTGAGTAAATAATGGCAGAATGTTCATTTGTAGATGACATGTTCATCATATGTGGGATAGTGGTCTTCATTACTTCATTCTGTTATAGAGAGTTTTCCTCCATGACAAAGGCTCTGCATTTTTAATGGGGGTTCCCACTCTTGGGAGCTGGTGTCAAGAGTTTGTCTCTGCATATCTGTGTAGTAGCTAGATTTATGTGTGGCACGTCTGTGACTGTGTGTATGTCTGAGACTTGGGTCTACTTGACATTTTCATACATTGGGTCTACTTGACATTTTCAGTAAATTCCGTCTTTCATAGAATGACACTTACAACTGCTCTTTCTGGCTCATTCCCTCACGCTCTCTCTCACTCTGTCTTCCCCTTCTTGACTTAGGGAGGAAAAACGGAGAGCATGACAAAAACTATGACACATTGGACCTACCCAAGCGCACAGAACCCACTAAAGGTATGTCTTCTTTTGACACCGCAGAATTATTACATCTTTAAGCTGTCACTCTTTTGAAAAAAGGACAGGAAAAGACCCTACTCTTTGGTCGCTCTCAAAAAGAAAAAATCTAGTTATGAAAGGCAGGTGCATTGCTTTTAGGAAGTGAAATCCATTAAGAAGCAGTCTAAAAATATCACATACTGTATGGCCAACACACTGTTAGACTACTGAGGGTTGTAGTGCACAGATTTATGGGAAGTAAAGCTTTGTTCCAAAACCTAGTGAGCTTCCTACTGAGGGTGTGTGCTAAGGCAGTACTGACAAATTTACTGTAAAGACGATCCCAGATTGCATTGTTACAAGCTCAGTGATAAAATAAAGATGGTGACGAGATGGACGAAATGCACTACCATTTAAAATTGACAGTAAAGACATTTATAATGTTACAAAAGATTTTTGTCATATAAATGCTTGTTCTTTTCAACTTTCTACTCGTTAAATAATCCCAAAAAAACTGCATCACAATTTTTACTAAAATATTAAGCAGTGCAACGGTTTTCAACATTAACAAGAAACGTTCCTTGAGCATAAAATCAACATATATATATATATATATATATATATATATATATATATATGTATGTATATGTATATATGTGTGTATATATATATATATATATATATATATATGTGTGTATGTATATATGTGTATGTATATGTATATATATATATGTGTATGTATATATATATATATGTGTATGTATATGTATATATATATATATATGTGTATGTATATATATATATGTATATGTATATGTATATATATATGTATATATGTGTATATATATGTATATATATATATGTGTATATATATGTATATATATATATGTGTATATATATGTATATATGTGTATATATATGTTTTGTGAAGGATCATATCACACTAAGGACTGGAGTAAAATTCAGCTTTGCCATCACAAATTTTTTTTAAATATGCTAAAATAAAGAAAACTGTTATTTTAAACTGTAACGTTATTAGCACCTTCAGTGCTAACATGTCATAAAGTAAATAAAAATATATTTCAAGAAAACATTTGTACTATTTTTATTATTATTATTTTTTTTACTATTGCACTAGAGTTGCTGCTGATTCCAGACAAGTCATTTATAAGGTTCCATGATTGTTAGGGTGTTGCCTTAGTAGGCAGTAGGCAGCAAGCTCACTAGGTTTTGGAGCAGAGTTTCTGTTTGCACAGAGTGCACTGAGCATCAGCATACGGAGATCCTCTGGGAATCCCAGGTATCAGGTTACAGTACTCTTCTGCCTAGGCCTTTTATCATTATGACAAACACAGCCGTGATCCTCAGCAGCAGAGTGCTAAATAGACTGTGTTTTAGTGCGATTGATATCCCTGACCAAGTTTATAACAATAGAATGAAGCTATATAAAATAGAAAAAATATCAAATACATGTAGCGTTGGTAAGCATCTTTCAAAAACATTAAAACATCTTACCAACATCAAACCTTTGAACAATAGTATACGTTTCTGCAGTATTTAGGTTTAAAACCCTTTAGTACATCTTGACTCTACTGGTGTTGCAAGAGTTCTCTGTGGACACAGAGTGTTTGTGAGAATGTTGATGCATCCGTGTGAGAATGTGCTGCTGACTATCGCACAACTCAACAAAGCCATGTTTGTTTTTGTGTGTGTGTCTACTGGTGTGTATTTTCGCTTTGCTCACACAGCTTTGAGACCAGTTGACCTTCCAGATGCAAACAACAGCCACATATTACTTAAAAGTTTCAAAAGGCCTTGTTCTCGCAGAATGTTCTTGAGTTAATAATGGATGCTGGTCAGGAGCTTCGAGCAGCAGTTTCATAAAGTTCTAATGGCAGCTGTTCAAAGTCAATAGCATTTCATGTCTCTCTTTAATTGGCCTCTTTCTCATTAACATGCAGAATGGGGATTATATTGAAATGATTTTTTTTTTTTTTTTCAAGGCTCAGTGATAAAAAGTGTATTTATTTATTTTTCTGTCTTGTGGTACATGTTATATTTACAGGATGTTCCGAGGCAACACATAAAAAAAAGACTCCTGATCCACTTAACATTTTAGTTTTTGGGGTGTTAACTATCACAAATAAAACATTTTTTTTAAATGATAAAAGACACATTAAAAGCCTTTTTTTAAACAGGAAGATGATGTTTGTAATGCCAATTTACTCTGACTGTATTTCTAACCCATTATATTGTATAAAAAATGGTTCTGATGGATACATAAGGGTATTTATATATAGGCCTCTGAAAGCACTGGGCATGGTTTTAGACATAAGACATAAACCTGCACTTATTGGAACAGGAAAATAACCTCTCCTGACTCTTTGCTAGAGTGTTATGAATACAAAAGGATTCACATTTGTGCAAGAGAGCAGATGAATAGTAAGTCTGGTCTGATTTCAGATGGGATTGGCACCTGGGGATTAATATGCAATAAAAAAGAGCAGGGTAGCAGAGGTTAGTCTGCATTGGGACTGCTTCTATCCTGATTCTTCAAGTGATACAGTATATCCATTCATCAACGTGTGCTTGAGAGGCCACTGTGACAGTGTTGAGGGATTTTGGTCGCTTAGCTGAACCTGAGGCACATAGCCATTGTTTATTCACCAAGCATCTAGATTATTGAGGGTGCCTGTGATGCCTTAAAAGCAGCTCACTAGGTTTCGGAGCAGAGGTAATGAGTGCATGTTCTTTGGTGTTAACTGAAATGGCATTTGCTGTGCTAGAGGTCACAGAATGTGCAGTTCATGTAGAGAAGCTATTAGTGCGCCTATTGTGTTTCTTAGCCCTCCTTCCAAACAATGCAGTGAAGCCATTGTTGTGTTTCATAAAAACGTCCAGAGAGAGATGAAAACACTATGAATTAATTACATGTCATTTTTCCCCCCTCTCTGGCTTATTCCTTTTTTAGCCCTCTGATTCCTGTAACATAATGACATCAGGTGGAGGAAGTGATGATGAATTATGTTTACTTCGTTCTGCTGTGGTTCCTCCTGTCCCTGAGCAGCACACTTTACACAGGCTCTAACCTGTGAAACCTTTCAAATGAAAACCTAAGCTCTATTCCAAAGCCTACTGAGCTGAATTGTTGTCTACCGTTTACAATGGTAGATATAAAGATAATATCCTAACTGAAAAGAAACATTTTAAGTGACCAAATAGGAAGGAGCTTGCACGAAGTGCACAGGTGACGTGACTCACAACTGATTGCAATAGAATTTGAGGTTAGCATGTTTTTAAGATAATGACTCTATGCTATAATTAGCATAAATGGTGCACACAAAAAATGAGGAAAACAGTTGATGTGAATGAAAGCATATTTATGATTTTTCTCAGCTTTGCCATCTTGGAGGGATTTCGTTTTTTAAAAGACAATTTATCTAAATTGAGCTCTCAGAAGGCAGCATAATCATGTTCAAAAACATTGTTTAAATGAACATTTTCTGCCTGCTTCCCATAAGACTACAGGCGTGATAAACTCCCAATGCACTTTTTTCAATGCTTTTAGCACCTGAAATGTTAGTGATTAGTGCAGGAGACAGGTTTTTGTGCTGAACTTGAAATGGCACAACTCTTTAATGAATTTGCTTAGTTCCAACTCAGCAGTTTCTAATAAATTCATGCTTTTGTGTATTTGCCTGTTGATTAGACTGTGGTAATACCTTTCGAAGCTCCCAGTTCTAGGAGTTTTAATTATAGAGATTAATCTTTTTTTCTTTGTAGAATTGTCAGCACAAAAATACAAGCACTTGTTTGTACATTAGACAAGTTTTCCCAAGCAGCAGGTACAGATAATATGCTTTCTTAATCTTCTCCTGTGTGCGTCTTTCATTGCATTGCTCCATATCTAATTTAATTTGCCCCTGTTGACAGTTCACTCTGTGTGGAGATGTACATGTCCTCCAAACAGAGCTGAGCGGTACAGACGGCTCACTTATGAACAGCATCTTCCCATCGTGCCTGGTGGCTGTGTTGTTGAACCCTCCGTTGAATTTAGAGAGCTTCTTAACAACAGGAACAACATTCTTAATTGGGATGTTTTATAGCAATCTACACTTGAGAAATCCATTTGTGTTATCCATTCGAGTCCTCTATTAGGAAACTGTCTCTGCTGGGATTAGGTATTCTGCTCTAAAACCGAAGCTGCCATATTTTTCACTGATGTTTTGTTAATGAAATCGAGCTCTCTACCGACATCCCTGTTTATCAGAGCTGTACATTTCACATTTATGCTGACATGCCTCATCTGGCTCTCGTTCTGTCAACGATGTCTTTCTCCCACATGCTGGGAGACACCTCTGTGACTTTGAAATAAACATTTTTCCTGACTTTGCACTGAAAAAAAGCATTTTTTAAATGAGTATTTCAATCTTGTTTTCCAGTAAAAATGTCTAAACATCCTTTATTGATTTATATTTTTTCTTTACAAATTACTTGGCAAATTGTTTAAGATAATAACATTTGTTTTCAGAGAATGTATAATATAGAATATAGAAACAGAATGTAGTCCTTTATTTATATTTTTATATTTTTATTTGTTAATTTTTTACCCCATTTGCAAGTTTTTTTTTCTTGTTTTAAGCATAATTTTACATTTGTTTTAATGCATAACAAAATCTTTATGTGGTTTTGCTTCTCAACCATATTTGCCTTTATTTATATTTATATAGTTGGACTTATGGGCTTCTGTTCAAAAACAACAAGGGCGCTTGTCGGCTTCTGCAGTAAAACGTGAACTCGCGATGCCTTGAATGTGGACAATATGTGTTTAGGGTTCAGAACGCGCTATATGTGGAGAATAATGCACGGCAATCAGCCCTTTTTTTAAAGTGGTGTTTATTGGTTTTGCAAATTAACTCTTCATATGTATGTGATTATATATACATATACATACACACAGCGGGTAAATAAGTATTGAACACGTCACCATTTTTCTCATTAAATATATTTCTAAAGGTGCTGTTGACATGAAATTTTCACCAGATGTTGGTAACAACCCAAAAAATCCATGCTTACAAAGAAAACAATACAAATAAGTTCTGTGTAATAAAATGGAATGAACCAGTGAAAAAGTTTTGAACACACTTACTGAAATTGATTTAATACTTCGTACAAAAGCCTTTGTTGGTAATGCCAGCTTCAAGACGCCTCCTGTATGGAGAAACTAGTCGCATTGCTCAGGTGTGATTTTGACCCATTCTTCCACACAAAACAGTCTTTAAACCTTGAAGGTTCCATTTCTTCTATGAACTCTGATCTTTAGTTCTTTCCTTAAATTTTCTATTGGATTCAAGTCAGGTGATTGGCTGGCCATTCTAGCAGCTTTACTTTCTTTCTCTGAAACCAATTGAGAGTTTGAAATGTCCACCCTCATTTCATCCTCATCATCCTGGTAGATGGCAGCAGATTTTTATCAAGAATGTCTCGGTACATTTTTCCATTCATCCTTTCTTCAACATTAATTTTTTCTACATTCAGTGCTACACCATGATGTTTTGGGGTGATGTGCAGTGCCATTTGACCTCCAAAGTACAATTTTTGGTGTCATCTGACCAGACTATATTCTGCTAGAATTTCATAGGCATGTCTAAATGTTGTGCAGCAAACTTTAAACGAGCTTCAACATGCTTTTTCTTTAGCAATAGAACCTTGCGTGGTGAGCGTGCATACAGGCCACGGCAGTTGGGTGTAATACTTTTTGTTTTCTTTGAAACAATTATACATGCTAATTCCAGGTTTTTCTAAAGCTCTCCACAAGTAATCCTTGTGCTCTTGGACAACTCTTCTGATAATTCTTTTTACTCCTCTGTCAGAAATCTTACGAGGAGCACCTGGTCGTGGCCGGTTTATGGTGAAATTATGTTCTTTCCACTTCTGGATTATGACCCCAACAGTACTCACTGGAACATTCACAAGTATAGAAATTCTTCTGTAACCAATGCCATCAGTATATTTTGCAACAATAACTTTGCCAAGGTCTTGAGAAAGCTCTTTGCTTTTACCCATCATGAAATGTTTCTTGTGTGACACGTTGGTCATGAGACACATTTTTATAGGCCATCAGTTGGAACTGAATCAACTAATATTAATTTCCACTGACAAGGGGCAGGATTGCTTTCTAATTACTGATAGATTTCATAGATACATATATATACATCAAAGATAACACAAGTAAACACAACATGCAGTTTTTAAATGAAGGTTTTTTTATGATTCATTTAAAAACTGCATGTTGTGTTTACTTGTGTTATCTTTGATTGATATTTAAATTAGTTTGATGATCTGAAACATTAAAGTGTGACAAACATGCAAAAAAAAATAAAAAAATCAGGAAGGGGGCCAACACACTTTCACACCACTGTGTGTGTGTGTGTATATATATATATATATATATATATATATATATATATATATATATATATATATATATATATATATATATATATATATATATATATATATATATATATATATATATATATATATATATATACTGGACTAAATCAAAATACTCTGAAAATAGTTTTTGATGTTTAAATATCAAATTTGAAAACTTCACTTGATGGAAAAATATGAAAAAAACACAGAATGAGTGACTCATCATGCAGGAACAATCCCATCCCACCTGGTGTCGAGCTTCCAGCCTCTTGCAGCATCTTTATTCGCCCACATGGAATTTAGCACCCAGATAATATCTCAAACGGCACAGTGTTAGAAATTACATTCTCTTGATAGTGGACTGTAAGTAAAAACTAAATTGCCAGAAGATGACTGCAGCTGTTCATCATCATAGCCTGGTTGGAGACACACTGGAATGGCTTACTTTTGTGCTCATCAGGTGGACCTGATATAGTTTAACAGCTACCCAGCTCTTCTCAAAGATAAAATATACACATAGAATGTTCCTGGCAGCTCGTCTTTCTTGTTCTGAGTTTGGGGTGCTGATAAAATCAGAATTTTCTGGGTGTGCCAAACATGGAGGTGCCAGTCTGTGAAAGAAAACTGGCGGTGCCATCCTGTCGCTTGCCGGTCATTATCCCACCCGCTGCTGACAATATTGGTTCTATTGTACCATAGCTCATGATCAACAAAAGGACCAGCAGCTTTTATGTGGCATGGTGCTGAGAAGCAGTGCAAGCCTGGAGAGAGTATAGAGTCATGTGAAGGATGAAGATCAGGATTTTCTTGAAGTCTTTCTTAGATGGTCTGTGTATTTGAATATGAAATTTGTGTATATACAAGTTTGCATCATATTTATTACAATTATGAGAAGGGAAGCATACACAAAAGGTAATATTTGGAAGGGACCTATGACCCTTTTTGGTATACTTTATTGTCCTAGTGATGACCAGGTATCATCATACCATACCTAGGCCTTTAGAACACCAGGGTTTTGGCCAAAACCTGAAAAATAATTTGTAAACCAGGCAGTATAGAGAGTGACCAAGTCGCATCCAACTCTAAATGTTTGGGTAATTTTTGAAGGCAGCATAATTCATCTTTCACTGCCTGTGACATCCCACTTTGTGCGGATCAGTGGTTGGTAGAAAGATTAAAAATATTCAGTCTGATGGAACGGTTGGAAATAAAAATGTGAATTCATAAATGTAATTTTGTCAACTTATAATTTGGACAGTTATGAAAAATAGGAACAGTTTCTACCAAGAAATTAGCACTGTATTCATGAAATATGTTATTGGGATTATCTCAAACTCACTTTAATTTGTTCTAGATCCTTATTCATGTCATTACATAGTCTTTGAAGTCAGTTTCCTTACTATAAATATATCTGTTAAGTCATTGACCAAAGGTTTTGAGCACAGCCCTGGTGAATGCACACTATATCATTCAGACATTTAGGATCAGTAATGTTTCATGTATTTTAAAGACATATCTTATGCTTACCAAGGCTGCATTTACTTGATCAAAATTACAGTGAATATTATATTGGTAACACTTTACAATAAGGTGTCATTCCTTAACATTACTTAGTGTATTAATTAACATGAATGAACACTACATTTATTACACTCTTTATTAATCTTTGTTCATGTTAGTTAATAAAAATAGTCATTCATTGTTAGTTCATGTTAGTTCACAGTGCATTAACTAAGGTTAATAAATGCTGTATAGAGGTATTGTTCATGCTTAGTTCACGTGAACTAATGTTGTTAACTAATGTCAACTAATGAAGCTTATTGTAAAGTGTTACCTTTATATTTTTAAAAATAGAAAATGGCAAAACTGAATTTTCAGCAGCCATTAATCTTCAGTATCACATGATCCTTCAGTGATCAGTCTGATAGGCTGAATTGATTGCTGCTGAATTTTTTTCTCTCACAGGACTCTCTCTCAATTTAATCCTTGCTGAATAAAATTACTTAAAAAAAAAAAAAAAAAAAAGTAATACAGGAAATAGCGGTCTTCGCTAAGGAGAGAAGAAAAATAACTTGGCTGAATTCAGAACAGCATAGCATACTGCTCATGTGAATCTGATCAAGCTATTTCAGCAGCGTAACATTTTCACGCCCCACTTTTGGGCCACTGGACTGGGATCAGTGATGGGTATGCAGAGTCCGTTATCGTTTGAATGAGGGCGGATCCTCTGTCACAGCTCTCCGATTTAGGACTTGGGCAGTGATCTAATCCCAGATCAGTCTAAAATGCTAGTTTCCATAAGGGTCTTTTGAAAGAGCTTGCAAGTAGCACTTGATGCCGGAAGGCCATGGAAGATGTAATAGATCAGGGGTGCCCAATGGATGTAATAGATCAGGGGTGCCCAACCCTGTTCCTGGTGATCGACTGTCCTGCAACTCTAATCAAACACACCTGAAGCAACTAATTAAGGTCTTTAGGATCGCGTGAAAATGAAAGGCAGGTGTGTTTGATTAGAGTTGGAGCTAAACTTTGCAGGACAGTCGACCGCCAGGAACTGGGTTGGGCACCCCTGCGATAGATGATATGCATCATTGCTCATATGTTATTGTTTGTTAGGCAGCGTCTAATGGGTATGTGATTGGTGCAGGTACAACGCATGTGAAAATGAGCCAGCCGAAGCAGCCATTGTCCACTATAAAACCTCATCAGTAAATCATTTGTTTGGACTTGATTTTCAATGTCTATTACTAAAACCTATTAATAATAGTTCTGTTTATTACTTTTGCTGTTCTATTATTGTACTGGCTGAGTAGACGAGGGCTTGTTCATAATATTACCCAACATCTGTGCGTGATGCAGCAAACCATTCTTCACTGGCCTAATGGCTTAGGCAATAATTACAGGGCTGAATTAAACTACCGGGAGGGAATAGAGTGAGATTTACCCTCCCATCGGGGCCTTTGTGTGCTGCTTTTCAGCCAGAAGAGGATGTTTCTGTTTCACAGAGAGATGCTTTAGTCACACACACGCACACATACTTGAATGCAATTAGGCACAGATTACTAGGCAAGCCGTCAGTGGCATCTACACAAAGAGCTGCCAGCGTTTATTGTTTCCTGTTTTGCAAACATTCCATTTTATAAATTAACTTTTTAAAGTGAAAATTGTAATTTGCAAAATGCAGGAGCGAGGGGATGTAAACAGCCTGTCTGAAGACTCTGCTTCATTCCTGAGATTATAATTTGTGGCACACACTAGCCAGGTTTTTTGTGCCAGTGAAGAATGAGGCGTCGGAGGACTTGTGTACGCGAGATGAAGAGCCATGGAGAAAAGAAAAGATGTGGCGCATGTGAGAGAGCTTGTGATTATTTATCATGTGCTCGAGCATGGGATGGCAGGAAGGTGGGTCGTGAAGAATGGGATATGACAAAAAGCCTGCGACGGGACATCCTTCTCCAGGCAAAGCAGATCAGACATATCATCCGCTACCGGCATCCCAGCAATGACTCAAACAAGCCTAACAAAGACACTATTCAGCTAGAAGAGAGAGAGTGTCAGCCCGAGAGTCTGAGGGAGAAACAGATGAAGGTTAGAGGAGGAGGAATGCATACAAGAAATAGAAAGTGAGAGGAATTTGTAAGACTGCCGCTGTTGTGAATACACACAATTTAATCTGTTTAGTAAGCTGCCTACAGAGTCAGCATTTTAAGGCATCATTGGCACACACCCAATGCTGTTCCAAAAGGTAAGCAACATAATTATGCTGCCTCAAAACATCTTGTTTTGGTCAAATTGTAAGGCCGCATAATTTATGAATATATATAAACTGGACCTTAAAATAAAGTGTGACCAAAATAGCCAGTGTAGTTATATGATATATTTTACACAATACATATGTGTGATATATTGTTATGCCTATTAAGTCTTTTAGCAAAATGCTAATGCCAAACTGCATTGAAATCAATTGCAAGTCTCCTGCGTGGAGCGCCAGTTTTGTCACATCTGGAGTTTCATCTGTAACGCGTTCCACTTTGGTCACCCGTGAGGCTTTGATGACAGTTAGGATGCTGTCTTAGGATGCTGCATCTGTGTTAGGTAGTAGGTGGCAAAGCAGCCCACTAGGTTTTGGAATAGAGTTTAAGAGAGTGTGTGGGGGGGGGGGGGGGGGGGGGGGGGGGTATTCACAGCATCAAAAACTGACAGATGCCGTCCCCAGAATTCATAACAGATTGTTCAAACAACATGGTTGGTTTTTGTCTTGTACCACTGAAACTCAATATTAATTTCTGTCAGACAAGATAGACAATAAAAAATTCTCAGTGGATAACATTTTGAAAAAACTGTGTATTTTCATAAAAACACAATCTACATCAGCCGTGAGCATTTAGCCTGTAGGCATCTATCTTTTACTGATTTGAAATCAGTATGTATAATGCCTCCGTCCTATTTAATCTTAGATTTATTCACTTGGTATTCACTGGGCAATTTGTACTTTTACGTTGCTAACCATTATCATATAGTGAGATCATAACACTGGTGCTGTGAGATTGCAGTGCTCCTCGCAGCGCAGATCGTGTTAAGTGCTTTTGCTGTGTGTTCTGCATGCCATCTCTCGCTCCCTTCATTCTCAATGCATTGCACGAGCCGAAAGTTAAATGAGCCAGAGCTAAAGGTGAATCCAAAAAACTGTTTTTTTTTTTTTTTTTTTTTTAGTGGAAGATGGCTCCAAAGATGTAGCCTTTACAACACCAAATTAGGTTTTATTGTCCATAGAGTGTTTTTTTCCCAGGATGCTGTGGAACAGCCTTCATGCTTTTAACCTCTCAATTTCGCCTAGACAGAAACAAAAACCTAGAGAGCTGCCTTGCCTCTTCAGTCTACACATATCTACAAACTAGTCGCTTTTCGGCGAAATTCGCTGTTTTGAATCAAAACATGTCATTTATGTGAATCGTCTAGATCCGAAGAGTTGTTTTTTTTGTTAGTTTTTTTTAGGTCTGGGCGGAGAGAGAGAGAGAAATTGCAAGCTCGTAGACAGGAGTGTGTTCGACCAAAGTCCCTTTCTCGGTTTGACTTGAAGCAGCACCGCGCAGAACGATCGCTGTATGCCATCAAAGCACCACGACAGCTACAGAAAGCATACGGCTCCGCACACTTACAAATCGCTCTCGTGTTACTTTGATGTGAAACGCCGACCGGTCTGCGCGCTGCTGCTTTAAATCGAAAACAACTCCTCTCACGAGCTTGTCACACTTACACTCACATCCGCATGTAAACATGTTGTTGGTGTTGAACTACTTCATCGTGAGTGAGGCAGACACAAAGTTCGCGATTTGTAATACAATATTGACTGTTTTTACTCAAGTTCGCTGACGAAGTTTCAATCAAAGCCACAGCAGAACTGTTTTGTGTCTCAGAGCAACACAGCAGTTTCGTTACTGAATGAATCCACGTTTTTGAACGAATCAAGTGAGTTAATGATTCAGTAACCCATTCATAAAGACAGTAGTCACTTGACTCGTTTTTGAATGAATCAGCCGTTTGAATGGATGACTAATGACTTGCTCATTAAAACAAGTCATTTACCGCCATTTACACTCATTAACAGTCATTTACCTCATCTACTGGTGCTTTGGTGATTTTCAACTTTCATGTTCAAAAAATCAATAATGTTTTGGTGTAAATGCATTTATGGCTCCTCAGCTTCATCATACAGTCTGTGTAAATACATCTAAAGCCACTTCAGATGCAGCTTCTGTTTCCTCTGCAGTGAAAAGATGGAGTTTGTTGATAGTATGCGCACTCTAATGTGAACATTAAAATCTGCAAAAATAAATTACAAAGAGAAGGATTAAATTACGAACTATGTCACCTTTTTGACCTCTTTTGAGTTTGCAGGTATGCTACATAGGCCGCAGCAAGTTTGGGGTCAGCAAGACTTTTATGAATATTTTTTTTCACCAAGGATGCATTAAATTGATCTAAAGTGACAGTAAAAACATTTACAAAGTTACAAAATATATTTCAAATAAATGCTTTTGATTCTACTCCGAAGGATCACATGACACTGGAATAATGGCTGCTGAAAATTCAGCTTTGCTATCACAGGAGTAAATTACATTGTAAAATATATTAAAATATAAAACAGTTATTTTAAATTGTAATAATATTTCACAGTATTACTGTTGAGTCAAGTAAATGCAGCCTTGGTGAGCATATAAGACTTACAAAAAGCTTCAAAAATCTTACCAACCCCAAACGTTTGAACACTAGTGTATATAGTAGGCATTTTTCCAAAGTGCACCTCTGATGGCTTAAAATGCTTTCTTGGTAGGCAGCATAGTAGGTTTGGATCAGAGCTAAATGAAGCATTTATATAGCATTTTATAGTCTTTTGTCACCTAGAGATGTTAGTTTCTCTCCTTTTTACTCTCTCTCTCTCTCTCTCGCTCTCTCTCTCTCTCTCTCTCGCTCTCTTTCTTAAAAGTCTATTAATGAATAGATTTGCTAGTGCGGTTGGACAGTTGGTTGCCTGGGTGATTGAAGCAAGGGTTGTTTTGAACTGCTTGTCTATGATCATTTCCTCCTCTGCCTGCTTCAACTCCACAGTTGAATTTTATACACAGAGTTGCTTATTTCCTCATCTCCTCCTACCTCTTCAATACTCACTCAATCACACACCTCAACCCTGGGCTATTCAACTAGTAGTAGTATTAAAAAAAAAATGCAGGGTTAATTCTGGACTTTATCTGACCTCTAGATCTTTAGTAATTCAATAACGCAATTCAATTTCCTCTCTCTCGCACTGATATCTCAATGCATCTCTCGGAACGAGTTTAGCAGCTCCCATTATTTTGGTCTGTGGAAGATTGATCAAGGTTTTGACACATTCAGCCTGTCAGGGTTTTTTTGTTTTTTTTAAATGACCGAAGAAAAATATGAGATTACGGATATATTTTTAATAATTTCAGACTCTGGATTCTCATGCCAGTGTCTACTCCATCAGCATCTCCAGACATAAATATAGATTATTACAATGACATTGACAATGTATTCTTTTATACATAGCTGCTCAAAAGGTTTCACAGCTGTTTCAAATCTATTCTTTGCGAGCTTTGTGCCTCAAATAAACATCTCCTTCACCCGGAGGCCCAACATGTTTAAGACCCACACAAACCTGGAGAAATAATTCTGGTAATTCTAGTTCAACACTGCAGTCTCAATATTATTCACATAGAAAAGTAATTAAACTGAAAAGTTTTGTCAGTTGAAGGATGGGGTGAAGCGAGTGGATGAATAGAGAGGCAAAATCTCTTGTTAGGAAGGGCGGTTTGAAGACTGACGTTCCACATAATACGAGCCATTGAGGGCAAGTAGGAATCAAAAAGGCCTCCTTGGGTGAGCGGTGACAAGCTGGTCTCAGCAGCCAGGAAATGTTATGGGATATCACAGTGGGACTTGGCCAGCCAGAGCACAGGGGAGAGAGGGAGATGCCACTTTTAGGAAAAACCAGAGCATTTGAAGAGCTGGCCAGAGGCTCTCAATCTATAAAGAAGCATTTCCAGAGAGAATCAAATATTTGACAGGCTTGTCCATTCTGTTTCAGTGGCCTGTGGAGGGATAAGGGGTGCAGAATGAGAAAGAAAAGAAAGGTGCTTTGTTGGTGTCCTATTCCCTGCAGACTACCCTACTTCCTGTCTCTGCGGGCAGCCCATACGAGCACGGGTGCTGTGATGTTGACTGTAAGCCATTACCACCTTCCTTTTGGTGCTGTCTGTTGGCATTTGACGTTCCTGCCACTTTGTGGATTCAACTCACAAAGCATCACATAAAGAGTCTGTTCCAAAGGTAGACTGTCATTCAGGCCTGCTTGGAGTTGAATGGCCATGACTCATTTTCCCTCTGGAGACGCTTCAGGGGAGAAGCCATTCTTTCTTTCTCATCATCTGTATTCACAAATTCAAGTATACATGCTTTTCATTGTAAACCGAGAAGCCTTGAATTATATTTCCGGTACCGAGACCACCAATTTTGTATCTCCAGCAACAGTAATTTTATTTTATTTTAACTTTTAGGATTTGTAACTTTTATTTACCATCAGTTTTCATTCTAATTTTAGTTCTATGATTTTTAATGTGATGTTGTCTTTTTTGTTGTTTGTTTGCTTGTTTATTTCTATTTAGCTTTAATTTTTCTTTGACTTTCACAGTTTAAGTCATTTTTAGCACTTAAAAATTAGGCTGTTCAATTCTCACTATTAACAAGCCATTTACTATGATTTTGTCTCAATAAACTACTAATTTGCTGCTTTTTAATTAGTAAGGTAGTTGTTAAATTTAGGTAATGGCTAGTATTAGGAATGTACAATATAGTCATGCAGATTATGTGCTTTATAAGTACTAATAAACAGCCAATATGTTATTAATGTTGATAAGTGACTCATTAAAGTGTTACCAAAATTAGAAATGAAATACTAACTGAAATATGTTTAAGTTTGTAATCTAATATTTATTTCAGTTATCAAAAGAAAAAAATTATAGTTTTATTTAACAATAACAACACTGATTTGAGCCAGTTATTTGGTAATTTAGGAGTTGTTGCATAATCATTTTGTTTAAAGAATGTTTCTCCAGATATTATTTCTAAAAGTTGTGGTTTTAAATGTTTTGAGAATGTTTTTCTTTGATAATCAGAACTCTACTAATGGTACTGCAGGTTGTTCCTTTGTAACTTTAAAAGAAATGTTCCCTTTTAGCTGGGTTGCGTTGTTTGTTTTAGTGTCAATTTTAATTGACCTACCAAAAGAGAGTAGCACTACAAAAGCAAGAGCATGTCTCTCTGAATCCTTCTCGTAATTCCTCCCCTTTTTCACTTGGAATTGCAAATTACATTCATATAAGGCACCAGGGGTGACATGTGGAAGTTTCTACAGTGGCTTTGACATTTAAGTGTGTGACCGCCCACAATACAGCAGTTCTTGCTTTGTTTAAAGAAGTGGCCTTTAGATTCCGGCAGGAATCAATGATATTTGCAGAGCTGAGATGTTTTGATCTCCCTCTTAAAGATGAATGTTGTGGTAACTATTTCTTAATCACAGCTTAAAATGTGCTGTGTCGTAACTACTGCTCAGGGGCAAATCCGGCCTCCAAGAATTGCACAAGGAGGGGAATGTGGACTTACAGTCTCCCAGATATCAAAGTGCTGTCATGAATTCAACAGGAATTTTGCAGTAGGGTTTAACACCAACGTCGGTCATATCCGGAGAACAACCTCCATTTGCAGTGATAAATCTGTCAGCCGTTTCTCCACAAGACAAAAACTGATTTAATTAGCTGATTTGGTGTTTATTGACTAGTTTAGCAGGCAGTCATCTTTCCACAATATAAACCATTTATTTTTTCAACGTTGACTAAATTTTTTATTAGGGTGTGCTATTATTGTCAAAGAAAGAATATAGCTCTGTATCTGAATGGCTATGAATTTGCACTTAGTGCTGTGTAAAAAAGCATAATACTGAAGTGAGCATGTGCATTAGGTAATCTGTACATACACCCGCTCTCTAAGGCTGCTCTGATGTCTTTTAGCATAGTAACACGCTCAAAAAGAATTTTAAAGCAGTAGGGAGGAGAAAGACTTAAAATAGCCTTAAATGGTAATTGATGTCGTGAATGTGTGGAAACTGCAAAAAAAAAAAAAAAAAAAAGTCGAGGGCAGTTCTTTCGCTCAAACCATCAGTCAGACAAAAATAAAAATGTGTAGTGAGCAGCCCACATCCTGAAGGCCACTCTTCCCTCTCTAAATTATAGGTGTTAGGTGCACATTTGGAAAGTGCAGATGGGCCAGGCAGTGGATGAGCTTTTCTAATGCAGTCACACACCAGCAAACAAGCATTAGTGTGGCAGCCCTTCCGTCTTTTTCTGCTCTCCACCACAGTGCAAACTCATTTCAGACATGTTACCGAATTACACCTTGTTGCAGTTTTGCTGCTTTTGTATGAATATCATTGCTCAGGTTTCTTTGAACCTCTCCAGACTCTTCGATCTTGACGTGGCAGTGAAAAAGAAGGCGGCCTGTTGAACCACCACACATCCGTCATGCTCAGTCTTGGCTAAATGCTTGCCCAGGCCAAGTCGTGAAGAGAGTTCAAGTGAACATGATGGATGTGCGGTGGTTGCACAGTAGAAGCCTTGAACTAAATGGTTACCCTCAGACCCAGACAGGAACTCGCAAAACTTGAAACTTTCAGTGGATATTAATTGATTTTAAAGGGATAGTTCACGCCAAAATGAAAACTGTCAGCGTTTACTTAACATCATGTCATTCCAAAACTGTATTAATTGGAACACAATAGACAGAATGACAGTATTTTCATTTTTGAATTTAAAATGTGTCTTAAAAATAGCTCAGATTATTTTCTTTATTGCAATGTGAATGCAGATGTACAAATTTGTTTGATATAATTTTAGGATGAATAGAATAGAATATTATGTATTTTAGACCAAAAATACACATTTTTGCACTTGGTAGAAGTGTCAAATTAGGTCAGTGCGGACCTAATTTTGGTTGTTTGTTGTCCTCATCCTCAAAATAAATAAATAGATAATTAATATGTTGTAATACCTTTTTATATGAATACTTTGTTCAGTAAACTGTTTTGAGTCACGACTTGGTGTATAAAATCTGTCAAATCTCCATAGTGTAAAATTGAGAAGCACAGGAATACACGAGAACTTTCTCTGTTTGTGTTCGTTAGATCAGTGGATCTTGCAATTCTTAGAGTCTCAGATTATGTATGAAAATGTGGAACACGCACACAAAAAGTCACATCCCTGGAGTAGCATAAAGCGATTCATATGTCCGCCGGCATCGTTTAGCATTTAGGCAGAGTGAAGCTAATTATCCACTCCCTACGATCACTGCAAATGTCTCCAACCTAACTGGGTATTCTCAAAATGTCTTTGTATTTTGTGTTGGAGTATCTGACCCTGAATCAGCAAAAGGGAGCTTCTGCTTTTGGATTTCTGACCTCAAGTCATGTTTAATGAAAGACTCCCTGATTACACTGCCTGAGATTGGGCTGCTGTTATCAAGAGGCCAAGCGTCCATCAGGCTATTGGCTTTTTTAGGCAGTTTGTCTATTGAACTGCTCAATGTATCTGTGAAAGTGAAGTGTCTTTGATTTTCTGTCTCTATTTCTCTGTTGTGATAATCATGCATTTGTCCTACCCTGTCATTTTGTCCACTTTTCATTTCGCCAGGTGCATCACAACACTTAAAGGAGGAGATGCAATCAATTTTTACCGAACCATAGCTAATCTGTATGCGTCTACTTTGTTGACCAGTGTTTTATGTGTAATTCTGTTGTCTATCTGTCATATACGTGTGCAGGTTTTGAGTTACTGTATCAGCCGGAGGTGGTCCGACTCTACCTGTCCCTGCTTACAGAAAGCCAGAACTATAACACGCTAGAAGCAGCGGCCGGGGCTCTACAGAACCTCAGCGCTGGACAGTGGACAGTAAGTGTCTCCTCAAAACATTCCTCCTGCACATAAATTTGGAAGCACCAGGAATTGGAAACGGATTCTTATCTGTTTAAAAAAAAAACAATCCCAGATCAGAATTATATTCATGATTATTTGGTTCCATTAGAGATTCAGAATAGTGTATTCTGTTCTTCTGCTTATGCCAATGGACATCGAAATATAGAAATGAAACATACAGTAATTAGAGGTGTTGTCAAGATGGCATCACTCATCTTATTTTCTGTCAGCTGTCCGTGTGAATCTTTTGACAATTTATGAGCAAATAGTTTACCATTCAAAGTTTGGGTCTGTAAGATTTGTGTGTGTGTGTGTTTAAACAAGAAACCTCTTTTGCTCACCAAGGCTGCAGTAATATTAAAGGCAGTAATATTTTAAATATTTATTTTGTTTAAAATAACGGTTTAATAGAAATTTGTAATTTACACATGCTCCTTCAGAAATCATTCTAATATGCTGATTTAGTGCTCAAGAATCATTTCCTATTTTTTATTTTCACATTTTATATTATTTTTGTGCAAACATAAAACAATGTGAAAGTCTTTACTGTCACTTTTCATCAATTTAATCCATTCTTGCGGATTAAAAGTATACTTACTGGCCCAAATCTTTTTCATGCTATTGTACATTCAATTAATGTTTAAAATATATTTTTTAAGAATTTATGTCTGATTTATTACTGTTCTGCTGAAATCTAAAAACAAAACAAAAAAATATAATTATTTTTTTCTTATTAATTATTATCTAACTAACGCTCATCCCCAACTACCAGTTTCATTACTTTAATGACTCTGTTTCAAACAAAAATGGCCCATTCAACCTCCACAGAACTCTGATTGGTCTGCTAGAGGACATTATGCAAATCCATAAAGCTTACTTTGTAATGTTTTGTTTTTGTCTGCTTGCAGTGCTCCTTGAACACATTCCTAGTCAATACTTAATTACGAGTTTGACATGTCTGTGCCACGGTGTCGTGTGGGGCTCTCTTCTCTCTTGAGGCAGAAGTCAAGAGGAAATGCCCCTAATAAACACATCTCCCTATACACCTATTGCAAGAGTAAATCCCATTAAACTGCACTGCCCTGACCCTGCTTCTTTCTCCATGTCGGACCTGAAGTGCAGTCCTGCATAAGCTTACAGCTTCTCTGTGTGGTTACACCATTTCAGACCTGCCTCATCTCTATGCCTGGTGACACATGCGTGCTTGTGAATCCAGAGTCCCTAGCACATCACAAACCCCTGCTGTAGGGAGACGGGCATGTCTCGTATGTGGTCTACAAGAGGATTTGAAAGATTTTATTTATTAATTTTCCTACTTTTTTTTGCAAATGTGTTTCTAGGCTCGCTACCATCTCCTAGTGGCCATAGTGTGGCATTGCAATAACTTAATTAATGTCTCGGGGGCACTGGCTGAGGAATAGAGATGTCTTGTGTCACATAAAGGTTTTGTGATTCAAGGGGTTGGAGCAACAAATGCACACAAGTCTAACAGGGACAAATGGCTCTTTACTGGATTGCAGTTTCCCAGAATAGAGGAGCTTTTTCTCACGAACATACTCAGACAGGCATATTACTGTTCTGGAAGATTTCAGAGCTGCATATCTGGCTGACCATAAGCTGACCTGACTGTCAGAATCACTGGCTTAGTACAGTCTGTTCCTCTCATTTCTACAGTGGTCGAACTATATCCGGGCGACAGTGCGTAAGGAGAAAGGGCTGCCTATCCTCGTCGAGCTCTTGCGCTCGGACTCGGACAAGGTGGTGCGAGCTGTGGCCATCGCTCTGAGGAACCTGTCCATCGACCGCCGCAACAAAGACCTCATAGGCAAGAGCAGTATTAATGGATCATTAGAACCCATAATGTTAAACACATATTTCCATAATACTTAAATACTTTTTTTCCTTATAGGTTTTTCACAAAATTCTCGGGACAGTAAGATTTTATAATATTTTTGAAAGGAGGCTTATTCTATCCAAGGCTGCTTTTATTTTATTTGTATTATTAAACATACAGTAAAATAAGTATTATTGGCAAATATTTTATCAACTTAAAATAATTGTTTCCCATTTCAGTACACTTTAAAACAGTACATTGGACATTATAAAATTTGGTAGATTTGTTTTTTTTTTTACTTGGTGTTCTTTTTATATTTGATTTTTACACAAAACATTAAATGTTAATAAACTTAAAGCAGTAGTTCACCCAAAAATTAAAATTCTGTTCATCTTTGCATTATCTTTTGTTCTCTTTGCACACAAAAATTATTCTTGTAGCTTCATAAAATTAATGTTGAAACACTTGATGTCACATGGACTACTTTAATAATGTCCTTACTACCTTTCTGGGCCTTGAACATACATCAAAAATACCTTGATTTGTGTTCGGAAGATGAACAAAGGTTGAACGGGTTAGGTTGACATTAGGAATAATTCAGAATCAGAAAAATCAGAATTTTCATTTTTTTGGTAAACTATTCCTTTGACATGTAAATTAATGTTGAATATAAATCTATATTTGTGGTTTGTCAGGGTGACTGCAACTTTCTTAACATTCTTTCAGAGCTGAATCTTTCATTCTTTTATATTATCATCCTCAGGGAGTTACGCCATGAGGGACTTGGTCAGCAACTTGCCCAGTGGACAGCAGCGGCCAGCCAAAAACCTGGAGGAGGACACAGTGGTGGCCATCCTCAACACCATCCATGAAATCATCACTGACAGCTCTGAGAACGCCCGCTCTCTCATTACTGCTCAAGCAATCGACAAACTAGTTGCCATCAACAGGACCAGGTAAGAAGGGAACAGAAAACAGACCAAGATTATGCTAGTGGCGCAATATATGGTCTCCCTTTGATCAGAGTTAAGCTATATTCACATTGCAAGTTTCTTATTTCCGCTCAAATCAGATGTTTTAAGAAACTAGAATATTAAATCAAAAAAGCTTTAACATTTTAAAGAGATAGTTCACTCAAAAATGAAAATTGTGTCATTAATTACTCACCCTCATGTCGTTCCAAACCCGTAAGACCTTCGTTCGTCTTCGGAACACAAATGAAGATATATTTGATGAAATCCGAGAGCTTACTGACCCTCCATAGACAGCAACACAACTACCGTCCAAGGCACTGAAAGGTAGTAAGGACATTGTTAAAATAGTCCATGTGACATCAGTGGTTCAGCCGTAATGTTATGAATCTACAAGAATACTTTTTGAGTGCAAAGAAAACAAAAACAAGGACTTAATTTCATCCATTCTTCTCTTGAGTGTCAATCTTCACCATGCTTTCAGGAGAGTACCACGATGCTATTTTATGGACTATTTTACCAATGTCCTTGCTACCTCTCTGGGCCTTTAACATAGTAGTTGCATTGCTGCTGTCTATGGAGGATCAGAAAGTTCTCGGATTTCATCAAAACTATCTTGTGTTCCGAAGATGAACAAAAGTCTTACAGGTTTGGAATGTCATGGGGGCGAGTAATTAAATACAGAATTTTCATTTTCGGATGAACTATATCTAACTAAGAATTTTCGGAATCCCTTCAACCTCTATTTTTCATCTTTCTGTGTTATAATTGATTTATAAATCAAGCCAACTATCTACAGTACTTTCACTTCAACCAGTTATGATTTCTTAAGGCTCGCTTAGTTCTGTATGTATACCAACAACATGTTTTTGATCTGTGTAAACATCTTATGTTAGTTTGGGTCCTCCTCAGCTGGCAGAGAAAAACAGCAACAGGAGTTGCTTCTCTTTGAAGTGTCTTATTTTTATCACCACACGTCATCTTTAATATATGCATGTGAAAACCTGAATATTAAATGGTGTAGTGCTGTAGATATCAAAAGCAGCAGAGACCTCCAGAGAGTGAGCCATATTTTAAACAAACCTCCTCCATCCTTTCCACATGTGGCCTCGTTTAAATCTTCACATCATTTATACCGTTTTCGGCTTGAGCGTGATTTTACCCAAAACTAAATATTGATTGTGAGAGATTAACTTTTTAAAGAGTACATGCTAGACTGGAGAGTGGCTACACGGCCTCTCTCTATCCCTCTCTGACTCTGGAGATGCGGCTTTGAAGTCGTAGGCTCCTGGTAATTAAGTGAGGATCACAGGAAAAGCTAATGAAGTGAAAAGAGAGAAATCTGTGGCCACAGGGGTTGGAGATTGGAGCCATAGTGACTCTGCGATGCTGGGAGGGGAATAGATGACTTTAAATTGAAGAGTTATTCCACTGGGCTCTAGATTCCTCATAATTCTCTTTCCCTCCATGTTTATGCATTGCAGCCAGTCAGCAAGGGAGACCAAAGCTGCTTCCCATGTACTACAGACGGTTTGGGGCTATAAGGAGCTGAGAAACGCCCTGACCAAGGATGGCTGGAATAAAACACACTTCCAGGTAGAGCCAAGCATAAACACACACAAACACTCTGATTTATCAGTTATACCAAATTCTAAAGTGGAGAAGGGTTAATCTTGTAAAGAAATGTCCGGGTCACACTTATAGAGTGTTATTTTTGTGAAAATCTAGAATTATCTACACAAAATTCTTATTTAAAAAACAAACAAACTCTCATCTCACTTCTCATTAATGAAATGCATTCCTGTCTAGACACAATGATTTTGTTTACATTTTAAAATATAAAACAAGTATATAAAGTTATATTACATTTGTCATCAAAATAATTATTACAAATATATTCAAGGAAACAAATACTGCCATGATGTATATTTCATATTTGCTGTATTTTACAAATGTACATTAATTCTATTATGAAAATTTTTCACATATTTTTCACTTCACAGTATTTTTTGTTGAGTAAGAGCAAATGTTTTTAAGATTATTTATTGTACCTAGTTGCCAGTCAAATTATTTCCAGAATGCAAAAAAATCATAATGGTCATAACAATAGATCTCATTTCCTTGATGCACAATACAGTTTTCCTAAGAGAGTGAAATATGATTCAGGCATTTCTTGACGGTTTCTGTGAGATTCACTCAGAAAGTTCAGTTGTAACTGTTTTTCTTGTGAAGGTTTGTCATTCTGGCCTGTGTTTCTGTAACATTCTCTTCTTGATCCTTCTCAGCCGATAGCAGCTGGAACTCCCAAAGGATCCAAGAGCTGCAAGCCTGGCTACGACGATACTACACTCCCCTTGATGGAGAAGAACCAAGGTTAGCGTAAGACCCCAAACAGAGACTTTACACACCCTGATAGCAGCAAATCTGGGTGCTCAGGGGAGTTCCGGAGGTTCAGGTGCACCTGAGCTAGCATATCTTGTGAACTCTACTACTTTCTGTGTTTTAACACGTGGCACAATGCTTGATCTCTCACCCCTGCTGCTCAGCTGGTGTGTGCAGCTACCGCATCTCTTGTGCTTTAATCGGTCATTTGAGAGGTTCATATGATACAGAATGATTTATGAGGTTCAGACAGCAGATTAATGGGCCTCAGAGTAGGAGCTCATTATTCATTCACTCTCAAGTAAAATTATGGTAAATTACTGCAGTGCTGCAATAAAAAGCACCATCCATCCACCCAGGGCACATCTCATTGAGAGAGGAGTTAGCATGACAGCTTTGGCTTTTTTTTCTGGTTTTATTACTGCTGTTAACATGGATGCTTGTGACAGTGATGCATTTGATCACTTCCATCAGTCCCATGCCATTCCCTGCTTGCCTTAATGTGGAGAATAGAGCACAAGAGTGACCGCCTACCTTTTCAGAAGCTTTTGTTTCAGAAGCATTTTCTCACTCATTTTCTCTATAGCTGCATTAAAAAAAATCTATAAAAAGCTCTTGAACCAAATTAACCACTATAAACTACTCATCCATGAACTATTGTGAAGGATGTTACTGAATCAGCACAACAATAAAATCTAAAAATTTTAACTTAATATAATTGTATAATGTTCTGTGTGTATTCTTAAATATTCAAATATGTATTACCATTTAAAAATTAATGGACGGTAATGTTTTTGAAAGACTCTTATACCTATCTAGACTGCATTTATTATAATACAGTAAAAGTCTATATGACATGTAAAAAAAACAGTAATATTATAAGAATATTATTATAATGTAAAATAGCTTTTTCTGTTTTAGTATATTTTAAAATGCAAAGCTGAATTTGCAGCAGCCATTCCTCCAGTCTTCAGTGTTGCATGTTCCTTCAGAAATCATTCTGATATACTGATTTGGTGCTCAAAAAAAATTTCTTCTTATCAAATTTGAAAGTGGTTATGCTGCTAAGTTTTCTGTGAAATTTCATTCAAAAAAGTCGTACTGACCCCATACTTTTGAACGATAGTGTAAAGTAATATAAAAATTGACTGAGGGTGTAATATGACTGATTTGATTGCCATTCTTGTGCTTTATGGCAGTGGGTGGTTACTTGAGTCAGACTGCCACTGTTCTCACTCCCTGTGTCTTCTCTGATTCACAATTGTGGATAGTTTAGGATTTCGCAAAAAATTATGAATTTAAGGCGAGACACTGCAGGTGAAAAGGGTAAACAAATTAACTAATAGTTATCACCTTACTTACCTAGTTGATTGATTACATTGATAATTGCAAACATTTTTTGTATTACAAGCTTTCTAAAATGTTAGGTTTAAAAATGCAAATGAGGCATTATTTAATGAAATATGTGCTAATTTGCATACATTTCTAGAACAAAAATCTAAACACCGGATGAAGTTGGTTTCAAAATTCTTATTTCATTTTATTGACATACAGAGGGAATTTTGGGTATCTCATTTTGTCACTCCATAATTCAGAAGATACTTAGAACAGACAGAAAACAATACATTTTCAAAATTTTGGGGGGAATAAAATGTTGTATATAATCAAGCAAATTATATATGAACAAATCCCTCTGTAAAACCCTTCAGGATATAGACAGGAATAAAGATGTAACGTTTGGTGTGTGTAAGTGCTACTGAAGTGGAGATATATGGCTCAATGTAGGAGAGAAAACTCATTTTGAGAAAACGGCCTTTAAAAATATGTATTGTAGTTGAAATCTATTGACACAAATAGATAAAGTGCTATAAAAGAAACACTTAACAGTGTCTTTTGGATGTTTTCTTTCCACTAGTCTGAAAAAATACTTTATGAAAAACCAAAAAAGCTCAAAAACTCAAATTTGACAGGTGCATGAAAAAACTGCAGTGTCTCCCCTTAAACTACTTTTTCAACATTTTGAGATTTTATACTTAAATTGACATTCTAAAAGTGACTGAGTATTAGTGTTGTGAAAAATCCAGCCTGTAAAATGCTTTGCAGGCAACAGAGGGTGTAGCGGTGGGGATATGATACCTATGGACGAACTCGGTCCAGGTAAGACAATGTCGGCATGCCCTCAAAAAAGAAACCAAGAAACCTTACAGACTAATGTGGTTTTGTGAGAATACAAAACCATAATCCCTCTAATTCCATTCCCCCCTAAAATTCCTTCCAAGCAACGTTGTTTAGTTTGAAAAGTAATTTAATTCTAACTGCATTTCTTTTTCCCTGAAGAGTTTCATTCCAACGCTGTCTGCAATACCCCTCTTTTAATAAGATGTTTGTAGTGTTGTTGTGTTTGGTGTGTTTTGGGCCAATGAAAATTTGAATAGAAGCACTTTTGCTTGTTCTCTACTGAGTACCACCTCTTCATTATGGTGCCGTCTTTCTGATCTTCTCCACTGAAGCAGCATCCTCTCCAAGCCTGACTGACAATAATTGGACAGAGGCTGAGGATGGTGTGCTGCTTGAGTGGGTAGAAGGAAGTGATGAAATGCGGTGCCTATGGGGGATGGCTCATACACATGGCCCGCATGCACACACAAACACAAAACCCGCACAGTTATCACACACATCACGCGCTCAGCTGCGAGCAAGAGAACATCTTTGAACGCAGCACGTACGGGATGCTCCCAGCTGAAGGTTGAGGGATCTGTTGCTGCTTGTTTGAAGAGCCATGCTGAGAGGATGCTGACACACTGATCGTAATAACAGAGCTTCTCTGCTTTCTTTCCCTCTCATTAGATGGCTATTCGACGATTGACCAGAGAGACAAAGACTCCAAGTACAAGAGCAGTGACGGTTTGTCGGATCTGCAGGAGCGGGAGCCGTTAAAGGTCAGAGGAGAAGTGTCAGAAGCGAGACACGTTTCTACATCTGTTTAATCTGAGAAGGCACACTGCGTGACAGTGCTGTCTGTGGTAGTGGGGTAATATCCTCTCTGTCTCATTAGCTGCTTCAGGCACCAACACTGCAGTTTTGCAGCAGAAAGAGAAATTATATATTAACACTGAATTTGTGTTGGAGCCACAGTGAAGTGGTGAGTTGTCTAGTAAGTGGAAGAATGGTACTTAATGGTAGAATAATAAGCAATCTGAGCCAAAATGAGCAATTTGGTTCACCAAAACAAACCAAAGTGCTTTTCATGCATTGGAAATGTGACCCATGACTACCTATACTTATAAGCAGCCTAATGAAAAAAGATCCTAAAGTCACTTATAATAAGTGGACACGGCAATACTGATTTTATGGCATCATAGATGACCCCAGTATGATGGCAGTTAAAAACAGCAGGTACTGTAGAACTATTATGCTGCCTTGTAAAATACAAGAAATAAAATTTAATCCAAGATGGCAGACACAGTCAAGAAAAATGTTATTTTTATTCAGTACTGAAGACTGTCAATACGATGTTAAATCTATATATATAAAAAAATTTGGGTTTATTAATTAATGGAAAAAAGTACATTTATAAATTAAACTTTCCATTCAAATGATTTCGTTAATAATATAATTTGTCATGAAAATCTCTCTCTCTCTCTCTCTCTATATATATATATATATATATATATATATATATATATATATATATATATATATACTTACAAGTAATCTGTTACTGATTCCAAACTACATGACAAAAACTGTAGTTAGTAACGTAATCCATTACATTACACATTTTAGGTAATATAATCAGGCTACTTTTTGATTACTTTTGACCTAACTCGTTTATCACTGTAATTTAAATAGGATAATCATCCTAATCTACCATACATGAAGTGTATTAAGCATTACATTACATTATCAAGGCTTCCCAAACTTCCTCAGTGTTTAATGAAAAGCAAATAATTAATTAAATCATAAAAATGTACAATTAAATAATAATAAATAATATTAAAATAACATCAATCAAAATAAAACACTTATTAAATATTTTATTTGTTTGCATGCATGTCATGTGACCATTAACCAACGTCAGAGAGATGTGATAACTAATTATTAAAATATTTATTTTAAAATCTTAGGGGTACTTTAAATAATTTATTGCAATTGTGTGAATAATATGTAATCAGTAAATGTAGCCTGATTAAAAGTATTTTAAAATGTAATGTAATCTAAATACAATTTTTTGGAATCTCATTACATAATGCAGATTACATGTAATTAGTTACTATTGCAGACTTTCAGATTACAGTCTATATCTGTATGTTTAAGATACTCATATCTGTCCATATTAAGTATATTTAAACTTGGCTTCCCCTCATACAGTCTGTTGTTAGCCCCACGTTGTGCTTAAATAGATAATTAAACATCAGCTTTGTGATTTTTAAAGTCATTAATGTAGAGATGATTAAGGATCTGCCTGGTGCTGCTGTTTTCCCGCTCTGACTGGCATCTGTAGGAGAGGTCGACTTGCATATCAAGTGCCTCTGCGACAGTAGATTGAGTTCTCTTACTCCCTCTTGACTTTATATGGAGTCATCTCTTATTATGAGTGTTATCAGAGCCCAGCATGAGAGTGATTCACTTTTCTGCGTCTGCATTCAAGAGAGGCCACACTGTGCTCATAGATGAGCGCTGCATTATTGACGACTACATTTCTGCACCATCTGTAGTCCTTCTCAGCATTGTGACAGGGCTTTGTATCTCAACAGCTGCCTGCCATATTTATTTGTTAGGCTTTCCAGACATTTTAATAGATGTCACGACAAATTCAGATTTCTGTCGCTGCGACTGTCAGAACGTCAACCGAACAAACAGATTCATTCTTTTCCATTGCCACAATATTTGGCAGACATTAAGGGTTTATTTTCTGTCTAATACAATGAAGTTGCTCCCTCTAGGGGTCCTTGTTGGCACAACATGCTTTTGTCCCCAAATATCTTGCCAAACAAAGTTTTGTTGTTTTCGGAATGGATCTTGCATGCATTGACTTCAATGACCTCTCTCTTGTATCATTTCAAACTGTTTATTTTCCCCTTGAGCTTCCCCTGTTGCAAAGACTAACTCTGGCCTTTCTCTGTGTGTTTAAACTGTTGGTTTTGCTGATTTGAACCCCTCTCCCGTTGCTGCAGAATGACACAAATAGGAAACACTATATCAGGAGCAACAGGCCAACTGTCAGTCTGGTGGATGCTTGTGATGTTAAACCTCAGCCTGTTGACTCCTGGGTCTAAATGCATGCATGGTAGGTTTTATGTGTTTGATTTGGATGTTTTATAGTAGTGGATTTGTTCTCACCCGTCCCGTTTATGAAATAACACCCACCCTTATCATTTGCTCTGTCTAAACCAGAGAAGTGCATTGTCTGAATCAGACTCTAATCTGATGAGTGCGTGTTCAGATCTATATCATTTTCTTCATGAGGATTGTGAATCAGAGTAGATGTGAAGATAGCATCAAACCGATATCTTGAAAAGTGGAGCACGATTAAGTGCATGTACACTACTGTTCAAAAGTTTGGTGGGTTTTAAAAAATATATTTTTAAAGAAAAACAGTAATATTTTTAAAAAATATTATCACAATTTAAAATATTTTTTAATATATTCTAAAAGCTCATTTATTCTTGTGATGGGCAAAGCTACATTTTCAGCATCATTCCTCCAGTCTTCAGTGTCACATGATCCTTCAGAAATCATTTTAATATGCTAACATAACATTTCTTATTATTATCATGCTTAATATGTTTGTGGAAACCATGATACGTTTTTGCAGCATGCTTTGGTAAATGAAAAGAACTGCATTTCTTTGAAATAGAAAACATTTGCAATGTTATAAATTTCTTTACTGACACTTTGGATCAATTGAATGCATCCTTGCTGAATATTTGCTGAAAGTATAAAAAATAAATAAAACCTCACCCGAACCTTTGAACGGTTTTGACTTGTTTTGAGTGGAAAATGGACTAAAATGATCAAGTTACACTGTGCCATACATGTTCTCATAGGCAGTGTTGACTTCTCTGGGTTTGCATCACCATCGTGTTTGTTTTCATTCTCATGCTTGCCAAATATCTGCTCATCATCCCTGCTTTCTTCATCTTATACTGTATCTGTCTGGCATCATCAGTTGAATTCGAGTCATATAGAAACTTATAGAATTAGGTCATGTCCAATGTATCTTAAGACTAAAGTTTTATTTTGATATAATATCGTATTTTCTTTTAAGTTTGGCTATATTGTTTTAATCTGGTAAGTTATACAAAAAAAAAAAAAAGTCATTTGTTTAAACATCTTACAAATCATCCGTCTTTCAATTAACATGCCCACTTTCATTTGGCAGACATTATCTTGTACATGTTTAGAAATGTAATCGTCTTTGTTTGTGAACGTAATTGAAATATCTCTCATTAGAACACATGTTAAGTCTGGTAATGTCATCTGATGGCTTTCCTGCCCTCTCCACGCAGGCTTAGCTAGCTACAGCGCCACATCTTACCACACAAGGATTTCACAAGTCACCACTGCCATTAACCGCAGAGCTCACCGTGATGTGGACTCATCTGAAGACTTTTGCCTAAAAGAGCGAGAGAAAAATACAAACTTTTATTCAACAGCCAATATTTTGAGATTTCTCAACAAGTGAAAAGGAAAAAGAAAAAAAATACCACTTCTCATATGTACATTCCCACTGGACGTAGTGTACCCAGAACTGAGGATTTGCTGTCATGGAAAGATGGATTGATTTGAGTGTACAGGAAGTGCTGTCATGGGTGTGGACGTGTATTGGAAAGAATTGGATCGAAGGGTAAAAGGAAATAAGAAAAAACTATTTTTATGTCAAAACAGAAAATATAATTTTTGCCTATATTATTTTTGTTGTATGGTTCTGCCTGATTACTGTTTGTTTTGTGGATTTGTTTTCCCCAGAATTGCAGTGAATTGTGCATTTTTTGTTTTTTCATTTTGTAGCATTTTAATGAAAGTTTGGGTTGTCTAAAGGAGTTGAGGACACTTGTGAAAGGAAGAAAAAGAATGTTTTTTTTGTTGTTGTTGATGTTCATTACAACGGTGTGGGGGCACATACAAAGTCTGGAGGGGGGGTGGTCTATATTGAAATGCACGCTTTTGCAATTTCTGTGTGCTGGCTTTATAAAGCAACTTTAAAGACATATTATCACTGTGTTTGTTTCTTCTCACTGAGAACTGTTGTTCAAAAGCAGGGATTTACCCTGCACGATGACATCTGCTCATAACGGAGCTGAAAGGAGGAGAGCTGCTATGCCTTCAGCCGGAAGGTCTGCTGATCCCGTATTCCCTTTGACATGTCGAGCTGCAGAGGCACTTACCAGCTATTGCTTTGGTTTATTTCATAAGGGGTAATGAGGGAAAAAAAATCTATTTGTTAATATGTAGATTGTGGTATGAGGGAGAGTAGGAGGATTGACTTGTTGTCTCCTGTTGTCATAAAAATAGATTTTAAAGGCATTTTATATTTTTGTTGTTTTCTAAATGTATATTAGGTTACAAATATTAAAAAAGAGGGCAAAAAGGTCACAATCTTCTTTATAACATTGATAGATGTGAATCCATAATCGTTTGTTCAGAGCACATTCAGTATTCTGTACATAAAGCATGGCCATGTTTGTATAAAAAATAATTAATAATATAATAAACAGATCATTGCTTTAGTTAAATGTGTATCAAAGGCTGTAGAGTCATTGTCTGTTTATATTTTATATATATATTTTTTTGTGTTAAATGGAAGCTTTATTTTCAGTGTTCCTTTTTCAATTGGAGAACATGTTCAAAATGATCTGACTTTAAAGAAAGACCAGAATTAATTTCAGAAGAGGAAGCAAAGATAGATATTTCCTTTCATTTCAGCTCCCATGTAAGCCAAAATAGTTTCACGTCAAAAAAGCATGACAAATTTGTAATGTTGTTTTCATTTGTTTACTTTTGTGTAATTGCAATTTGGATATTACATTATGGACACTCAAATGTTCCCACTGTCAGTGTAAAGAAATCCTGTCGTACATATACAAAAATGGGCAAACACTGACATACCAAGTAGACCAACAAATTTTTGTTTTTATACCATACAATTTCTTCATAATGTGAAATATGCAGCACAAACCTGTTTTATCATCTGATTTCTGTCATGTGACTCTATATATAACTCTCTATAGCAAGTTTTGTTCCATAGTGTTTTAACAGAGACGCCAAATAACAAAATAACAGTGTAATGATTTAATTTTTAAAGAGGAAATGTTGTGTACGTTCACATCGAGATCTTTAGCCTTGTGTATGTTCATTATTAATATTTGACTGTCTGTTCCTGACTGCCTTTTTGCAGAAAACAACCAAAGGATTTTGGTACCGTGTAGTACAAGAGGTTCCCAGAGTGGGAATTTGCATCAGATTGTATATTTATAGAAAAAATGGATGTTGAAATGGATTCAAGAGAAACCTACCTTTTGTAGATATCACTAATTCAAAGCATCAAAACTCAGTACGTGTACAACTTGGTAGCAAATGTGTTTGTAACTATCATGTGCCTTAACCTTTTTCCATGTTAGATGAAAATAAGTGTGTTTTATGTTTTATTGGTCCCTAACCGCTTTTCTCTCTCTCTCTCTCTCTCTCTCTCTATCTCAGTCTCTTTCTCTCTCTGTCTCTGACACACACACACACACACACATACACATCTCTCTGGCTCCTCCCACTTTCACTCACTGTGTTCTCAATGTAGTCTAGACTGGTGGTGGGGTTTGCCTTGTATTACATTGTATTATGAACTTTTAAAAGATAGACACATTAAAAGGGTTTGATTATATAGTTGTTAATGCTTTCCTAGCACTCAAGAACAATGCCACAGTGATCGAATGTATTGCTAATTTTACTAATACCCAGAAGAGAGACTTGCTCTTGTTAAAGATAAATACAGGTTTGTAGAGTATCACTTTGGTGTGTTTTCAATAAATCATGCCTGAAAAGAGCATATTCTGTCTGTTTCTTTTCCTTTCCCCCCTAACTTCCCTAGTAAAAAGTAATATATTTAAAATATTTGAAGTGGATCAAAAAATGCATCAAAGTTGTCCTAAGACAAGAACGCATTTTGGTTTTAGGACAACTTTGATGAAAGGTTTTGATCCACTTCAAATGTTGACTACATTAAAATACATTTATTTCATTTATTATAGTTGGACTTCAGCACTACTTCCACACAATTAAAGTGTATTAAGCACAAAATGAGTTGTTCCAATTCCAAAGAACACCGGTTTAGTATACTAAAAGTACAATTCCAGGGTATTTTTATGAAGCACATAAATATGTAGATGTATTTGTAGTATACTTAGCATGAAATACATTTATTTCAAATATATTTTAGTATTTTTATTTTTCACTAGGGTTGAAGAGATCATGCACCAAAAAAAAAAAATGGTGTGATTTTGTTAGTTGTTTTGGACCCCATTGACATTCAGTGTATGGATAAAAACAGGCAGATTTCAAAATGTTCTTTCATGTTCCACAGAAAAAAGAAAACCATACAGATTTACATTTATTCATTTAGCTGACGCTTTTATCCAAAGCGACTTACAATTGCTATATATATCAGAGGACGCACGCCTCTGGAGCAACTAGGGGTTAAGTGTCTTGCTCAGGGACACATTGGTGTCTCACAGTGGATTCGAACCTGGGTCTCTCACACCAAAGGCATGTGTCTTATCCACTGCGCCATCACCACAGATGATCCAAGGGTGAGTAAACGACGACAGAATTTCAATTTTTGGGTGAACCATCCCTAATACACAAGACACTTTCAATCTTTATTTCAGACAAATGATATATTTACTATAAACCTCTTGTCAAGTTTTTTGTTTCATAGTGCGCTAAGAATCTGCTGGGAATGCAATAATTTAGTTCCTCCAGAAATCTCTAAATTTTCATTTGTGCATGATTTAAAGGTTGATGCTCCCTCTGGCTGTTTAACAACGCTGAGAGCAGAAATATTCATTTCATGAATTGTATTTGGCAAAAACAGTCCAATATTTCTTCCTTTGTGCATTAAATCACATCATCCAGTGTGTGTGCAGCTCCTGCAATGGCCTGTGTGACGATGGATATGTGTTTGTGAGCCTGATCCCAGTCTTCCTTCAGCCCGGTGCTTTCAGCCTTCTCTACTGCATCTGCTAGGCCGGGGAAGGTGGGCACGCTTGATGACCTCGACGCCCATATCACATGCCTGTGTGGTGCCAAACAGCATTTCAGGTGATTGCAAACAGGTGTGACATTGCATGAACAAATAGAGAGTGGTAAGGGGGATGCTTATTAATATTCATAAGGGGCCAGTCATTAGTAGCAGGACGTTTTAATAATGCTGCTTCATACCTGAAACCATATTGTTCTGGGAATGCTAACGGGTCAAGGAAAGCTCTGTCCAGCAGCATGAGCTGGTCATTAACTTGGCGAACCTTCAGAGGCCTGTTGTGAAGACAGAAGTTTTGTTTAGTCCAATATGACACCACAGCAGGTGGTTTTTACACCATGTTAACCCTCTAAAACTATCTGATACACAGATATCTCCGGCATCTAAATTACCAACATGAGCAAACTTTGCTAAAAGACCTTTTGTACACGCTATTCTACATGCCTTCTTTCATCTGTTTTGATAGTTTCTACTTTCAGCAAGTAAAAGGCCTTTTAGTATTTTTTGGAAAAATCATGTTAAAAAGTATGAAATAAGATCAGGATTTTGAAGAATGTTTGTATATCATCATTATATTGCATTATACAACAATTAAAACTAGAGCTTTGAATATAAAACTAAACATTTCAAAATAATCTTACAATTGAGAGGCAGCTGACATTTTATGTTTGTTTGTTTTATGTATTGTTAAAAAGTTTGTTGATTTACATTACAAGCTATCAGAGTTTCATCTTACTTTCTGACAATATAAATATCAGCACCAAATTGTAAATGTTTGCTCAGTTTTGGTCTGTGAATAAAACCGAGGTATTTTAACGCGCTCAATATTCTCCTCTCTAATATTATGTAAGCCATAAAAGCTCTTTTATGTTTTTCTAAAGGTTCAATTAGCTATTTCATTAAAAAAAAAAAAGATTTTCTGTCAATTGTTTTCATATGTCAGGCTTTACAGTAATAGCTTACGTTTCTTTTGCAAGATCTGAATCCCTGATCAAACGGTCCAGTTTGGTGGCTGTGTCACGGAATAACTGCACAGCTTTCTCCAAGGATTCTGGGATATGAAAAAATGCTTATTCTCATTTCCACTTTGACACTTATTGTATGTACTTCCATCTCTCTCACCTTGTACAAACATTTAGGTTGGCAAAATTCACTTATTATGATTAACATTTCCCTCGACCAAAGCAGTCTGGAAAATCTTGTTAGCTCACCCATAGAGATTCCTTTAGCCGCCAGTTTTTCCTCAAAGGCTGTTATCGCCTGACTGAGGTACTGCTCTAGACTTTCTGCGTAGTCGCTGCAGTTGAAAGGCAGCAGAAGACTGTCAGCCAATCGCAGCAGCACATTCCCTGCTGTTCTGGCTACTGCCTGGTGACTTGTGAAACCTGCATAATGGAAAGTCATTTTAATTTAGAAGTAGAACAGACAAGAACTGGCAGATAAATATTAAAAGAGGGATTATAGTATTGTCTGATTTGAGAAGCTCAGTGTTCAGTTCACCTGGATCAATGTATGTAGATGCGTAGTCAAAGGTGTCATAGGCCGTGTGGTAGGCTGGGTAGATTCGCGCTCTTGTTTTGCTCTACAAAGGAATGGAGAATATGTTTTTAATATTAACCAACTTTTTTTAATGCCATGTGCTTGATTTCATCAGTGCACATACCCGGTCATAATAATAAGAAATGTCCATAGACGTTATTCCAAGGTAGTGCATAAAAGCAGCATAATCACTTCCCGCTCCTGTCAAGAAGCCAAGACTAAAAATACAATGAACAGTATTGAGAATAATCACCTTGTATTAAAATATAACGTCAAACCATGAGGAATATTGCGAGCATACTTTGGTATAATCCCATAATTCGGACTGGTTCTGTTGGAATATTGCTTCCAGTTCTCATAGACTGTTGTGGTCGTTCCAGGTGCATTTACCTGAAAGCACATGCCTTATCAAAGCATTATGAAAGTCACATCTCAGATAAGGTAACAGATAGAGGACTTGTTCCTCACCTGTTTGGATGCTGTGAATATCACACTCTGTGCTGCTGGAGAAGCAGAAGCCCTGAGAGTCGCATTAGCTGTGGCGGACAGACAATATTTCAGCAAGGTGAAAACAGGATGAAAATCATATTCTGATGAAAAGAGGAAGTGGTACCAAATACTGAGATGTCCACGTTGATGTACGCCACAGTGCGTTCACTCAGCTTACTGAAGTACTCCTGAGAACGAGCATTTCTTTTAACACCTTTATGATCTAATTACAGTTTTATAGTAATGCCTACTGGTGTCGTCATCAACAAACCTCTGTGTATTCTGCAGATCCAATAAGGCCAAATTCTTCAGCTCCCCAACTGCCAAAGATAATGGATCTCCGAGGTCGCCATCTCCCTTTCAGAAAAGATTCGATTTTTTTATTAGTTTTTCAGCTTGTAACTGACACTAGAATTTGATGCATTGTTTTTTTTCTTTATTGCCAGCCAGCGCTCATATAGTTTTAAGAACACAGTGTTACTTCCATAACACTCCTAGTGCCATAGCAAATGACTTAATTTGGGTCATTACAACCAGCCCTACAGTCACATCTAATGGCAAAAGCAGTTTTTCAGTGGATGTCATTAGGCCTGACCTTCCTTCACCATCTTCCCCAGCACTCTGGTGATCTCCAGCATCACTGATGTGCCGCTGCTGGGGTCAATGGCTCCATGCACCCAACTGTCCCTGTGGTTCCCATAAATCACGTACCTGTCTGAACAACACACAAAAATACAGTTTGCAAATGCAATTTATTATTTAAGTTCCTTAAGATGTATTTGGTCATATCTAACAAAATGTAACAATAACAATTGCTTCACTGAGGCTGCCTTAATTAGATAAAAAATACAATAAAAACAGTTACAAAGAACTTTTCTATTCTAACATATTTTAAAAAGTGATTTATTTCATTAATTGACTGAGTCATTACTACAGTCTTCAATGTCACATGATCCTCAAGAAGTCATTCTAATATGCACATCTGGTGCTCAAGAAACGTTTTAGACATTTCAAGTGTGACTTAAGTGTATAAATACTTTTTGGGAACTGTGTGTAATGGGACAACATGTATTTTTGCTTGTTAACGTTATGACAAATCCAACTTACCTGGCTCCACACTGCCTCGGATTATTCCCATAACATTTGCTGAATATTCCAGCCTCTCAGTGTTATAAATGTCCAAGTGCACATTGCTGACAGACAAAACATTCTTTTAATTCTGACCAGCATTATAACCTTTCAACATACAACCACTTGTTCAGACATTACAAGATTGGGCACAAATATGCAGCATTTACCTGTTGTTGAAGGTAGATGTGGCTTTGAACCCTGGTCCACCAAGTTTGTATGTACAGTTCAATGAGCCTTGCCAATTATCAGGGGCATCGTCCCCATCGAGCTCACTGGCACACATAATTCAGTCACGAATTAGAAGGAAACTTTCTAAAAAGTGAGTAACTAAAGAAAGAAAAGGTATATTTCAACAGTTACACTTACCAGATTAATCTTTCAGCATCCTCAAACCCTATTGGCTGTGCTGGAATTGGTGGAATACCTGTTATGTCTTCTTTTGGTATTCTGTAGGTATCATCTACAAATGAAAACATTTACATATGTTGTCTATGTGCCAAATGTTGTATACCTCACGTGTTTCAATATCAAAAAGAAGCAGTTACCCTTTGCAGCTAAGTAAGGTGTTAACAAGTCTCCAAAGTCAATGTTGTATGAGCCTCGCTCAACGCCAGAAGGTGGGAGATACCAGGAGTAAGGGTAGGTTTCACTTTCTAACACCAGGCCATCGTTCATGTCATATGGCTCGGTATAGACCAGCACCCCAACGATTCCAAACTTGGCTGCATTTATAGCCTGTTGTATTCATGCCACAGAAGAGTAAAAATGTTTTTATGCATTCAAGCCAATAAAACTATACAATCTAGATCTTGTCAGAGATCTAAACTGAAAGCTAATTCTGCATTTTCCTTATCTTGATAAATTCTATAAAGGTTGTGTTTTCTCACTTTTTTAGATCTCCCTTCTCCTCCGTATCTGGTGATGGCGATGGTTCCCCTCAGATCCAGCGTTCTGTTTAACAGCTCATAGTCACTCATTTTACCTTGGTTTGCATAGACAAGTTTTCCCTGCATATAAAAGAGACGAGTCACTATATTGGACTATATCACAATTTGATTCAGGCATAAATATCACTTTTATAATATCTATATAATAACAGCACCATTTTATCAGCCTTTGATAAATTTAGCGATAGGTGAGATATGCTAACAATGAACCCTTGTTTATGAAGTCAATCATGAAACATTAGTGAAAGAAAAAACAAATCGCTATCAGTAGATGAGTTCACGACAGTGTCATATGGTCTGATAGCCCCAAAGGTCATCACACCCTCTGTTTTCTTTCTAGAACAATCAAGTGTAATAAAGACATTTGTTTTCATCTCTCGCTCAGTTATCTCATAACTTACATCTCTGTCATTACAGTGTCATAAGATAACAGATTTTCTGTCATAACACCTCCATCACAGAAGGAGTTAAAAAAAAAAATGGTATTAGAGATGAGGAAAGGCAATTATTAATGTAATGTAATAAATATTTTTTATAAATATTTAACAAGAATGTATTTATTGAATGTACATTAACATTCAAAAGTGTGGTGTCAGTAAGATTTGCAATGTTTTTGAAAGAACTCTTATTCTCACCAAATGTATGTTTATTTGATTAAAATATATGTAATATTATGAAATATTACAATTTAAATAACTTTTCTATTTCATGTGATGGCAAAGCTGAATTTTCAGCAGCTATTATTTGAGTCTTCTAGTGATCCTTCAGAAATCAGTCTAATCTGCTCCAGAAACATTTATTATTATTTTCAACCTTAAAAACAGTTTTGTTGTTTAATATTTTTTTGGGAAAATATATATTTTTTCATGATTTATAGAAAGTTCAAAAGAACAACACTGAAATCTTGAAATTTAAGTATTTCATTAAAAATGTCCTTACTTTGACTTTTGATTGAATTTAAACTAAAAACAATGTTTCTTTGAAGAATAATATATAGGGCTGCAACTAACGATTATTTTGATAATCGATTAGTTGGCCGATTATTCTTTCGATTAATCGATTAATCGGATTAAAAAATATTGACCAAAAAAAACACTATTCCACATTCTGCCCAATGTCCTTCAAACAAACGTGACAACTGAATGCTATGAAAACATACAGTGCTTAATTTATTAGACCACTTATCATAATAAAGAGAAAACATATTTTAGAAATTTGTCAAAAATTTGTTTAAATTTAAAAATGTTATTGTCATTTATTGGACATAATAATAAAAAATGGCCTCATAACAGCTTGCATTCTTGCTGGTATTGTTTATGTACTTTTTGACTGCAATTGGGTATCGCGAAAAAAAAATACAAAAAAAAATAAGTGCTCTGGTTTTCTTTCATAGATAACAGCAATAATGATATTATAGCATTAAAAATAGCCTACTACTGTTACTAAAGAGCTTACACATATTGGAGTACTAACCAGTACAGAAAGCCGAAAAATGATTTTGGTTATCACCAATACTGTTACTTTAGAGCAGCAGTGGCACAAACCTTACATAAACACATTGTTAAACTTACATAAATTTGTTAAGCATTGTAAAAAATGAATATTTTATAGTTATAGTTATATTATATAGTATATAGACATTACAGATATAGTAAGTAATATAGTTATATAGTAACTATATTACTTATAATATAGTTTAAACCTCTATTAAAAATTATAATAATAAAGACGAATAAAAACACAAACTCAGTGTTAACCAACAGGTAAGAGTAATGTTCTGCAGGAACTACTTTGATCACAGTCACCTCGTCATTTCTTTATCCTGTAAAAGGCCGTTATGGAGCGTCTCATGTTTATATTCAGACAGACAATTACACGCTGTTATCCCTTTAAAGTTCCTACTCTCATAAAATATTCGCACTGCATGTTGACTTTTAAACCTTAAATTAACTTTCAACAACAGATAATTCAGCACAATGGATATGTTTGCGCTGAAAAGCCTATTAATTGTCTCCCTCTCTACTGTGTTCTGTCCGTCTGACGCGCGTGCGCGCGCCCGCCGCGCCGGCGCTCATTCGGTATTTTAAACTTAACACAGACTGTCAGGACGGACCTTTATGCAAAAATGGAAATGCTCGCGTGAATTTGTGGCATTTATAGATAAGGATATGACCGTAAACTGAACGTTTTTGCGCTGAGGACGCACACGCATCTGTCAAAGCGCCTGACAGGGCAAGCCATTACTCTTATGCATTAACTTAAAGCTTAAAATAAAGAATTATCATGTTTTGGGCAGCTTGGATCACGTGCTTCTCCGGCAGAATCTCATTCTGTTTCCTCCACTATTTTTAGATGCATTTTGTCCATAGAAATGCATTATTCAGTGCCGTAATTTGACTAACCAGCTGAAGTTGGACGTACACTGTGACCCGATTAATCGATAATGAAAATCGTTGTCGATGATTTTCATAATCGATAATAATCGATTTTATCGATTAGTTGTTGCAGCCCTAATAATATATAGGCATGCATGAACTGTGAAGTATATTAAGGTTGTAAAGGACACCTTGACGTTTCCTGCAGGGGAATATGCCGCGAATGGCTGGACCACCTCTGGATCCTCCTGTTCTGGTTTGTATGCCTTCTCTCGCTCTCTTGCCATAAACCGCACTGTGTTTGCTGGATCAACTAAATAAAAGTTTTTCATTCTTGATTTTCTTATACATCATTTAACATATTTTTGTATAAAATATGACTTTGACTGCATTCAGTGTGCTAAAAGCAAAATTTCACATACTAGAAGTCCACAGAGCTATTTTGAAACCATGTGACTAGATATCCTGTCTTACCAACAGAGACTTTGTTGGGGTTTGTTTTGTTTGGGAATGACAGATACACCTTGTAGTTTTCCCTCCATGCACTGTCCAAGCCTGTATTGGGGTCCTGCCATCTCTTCAGCATAAAATCTACAGTTGCTTCATCTCCAGGGGTGGTGGCCATGTGGGGAACCTTAGTCAGCTCCCTTTGGATGAAGAAGACCAAGTAAAGTCTCTATTCAGCTGGAACAAACAACCTCATACCAAGTAAAATGTTCTTAGATGTACTGCAAAGCTGGTCATTTAATTGTCTTTGAATCTCATACTCGTGTGCCTCCATATAAATACTTCACCTGAGGTTCTCTTTAAATTGATTGGTATCCAGTTCCGCAAGGAATTTCTCGATGATACTTTCATCCACATCACGAGATGCATCCCGGACCCAATCTGGCACCGAACTGCCCTTGTCAGTGGCGAAGTGTCCCAGCAGAATCCCCACAGTCAAAGCCACTGCTCCTATGAGGAGACCCACCAACACCTCCTTAAGCATAATGTTAGTTTGTCAAAAGTGCACCCAGTGCACCTCCTGAATGCATCCAACCAGCCCTGTCCGCCTCTAATATAGCCTGTGATGAGTGGTGGGTAGGAGGGTGTGAAAAAAAATCTTAAGTGTCAAGATCATATGGATGAAGGTCAGTGTTTTATCATGTCTCTGCTCACCAAAATTCCTTTTCCTGATAAGAGAGATTCAACTAAACCATAAAGTTTACTCATTAATGATTTCAGTGAAATGTTATGTTGGACTTTATCTCCAGGGAGTCTATAAAACATGTTCTAGTCATACATCTGCTTGAATGCATCTACATTGACTGTCACATGTTATGATTAAAGACTTTGTCCCATGCTGCAATTTTTCGTGTTTGCAATAACGTGTCCAAAAATGTATAAGGACCATGCACAACTGATGACAACTACCAACATATATTCACAATATTTTTTTAGATGCACCTGTATGTGCGTATATATATATATATATATATATAGAGAGAGAGAGAGATAGAGATACATATGTGCGTGTGTGTATATGGGCCTATATATATGTATAGTTTTACCAAAAAAATATCTTGGGATCTTGGACTACTCTCTGTGTGCAGGACTAAGCTAAAACATAGAGGGGACAGAGCCTTTGCAAGGGTTGGCCCTAAACTATGAAACAGCTTACCACTGTCAATTCGAACGATATCTTCTCTTTCTATGTTTAAATCTAAGCTTAAATCTTATTTTCTATCTATGCATTTAACAACATATGAATTTTTATGGTATCTATTTTACTTTGTTGATTGTAATTTTTTATTTTATTGATTGTTTCTAATCTTCTGTACAGCACTTTGGTTGTTTTTAAATGTGTCTTCCTGATGCCATTTGAAGGTTCAGGAATCAGGTTCATTTCCACAGACTGGGGGATTGAGGGGGAGGATCTGGCAACATGCGTCTACATGGTTACTGACCACTTTAAATGCAACTTTACATACTGATTGTATTTATTTTATAGTGTTACCCTAAATTTATATTTAAATTGTCCTGCAGCTAATCGGTTAGAGCAGCGCCTTTAATTTAAAAAACAATTTCCCATGATGCAAATGTTGAAGAATTGTATTTTCACTTTCACATTCATTGATTTGAATGCTCAACTGAATTCATTTTGAACACATCGAGGATTTTAACTGAAAAGCGTAGTTCGTAGCCGTAAGTATTCTGTGATATGAAAATAAACTTGCACTTTATCTCTGGCACGTGACAATACGGTACATATGACGTTTGGTGAAGCGTATTGCACGCGCAGTGCTGTTTCGGTTTTACATCACAGTACAAGACGCTGGTGTTGTGCATAACCGAATGTAGAATTTTCATTAAATTTACCGCGAATTTGATCAAAAGATGATTTCCAACTAAAAATGCTAAGTGTCTAACGCATTCGAAGTTATTCGAACAAAGGCGAAAACAGAACTTGTTCAAAGTAATCAAGCCCATATTAAGCTTATGAGCTGGTGTTGTATTATCGGAGCTTATAAAACATTTTTCCCCTTTTTCCCTACAGTGTAGTACTGGGCAGCCATGATTCGCTTTGCTCTGCTCGTGAATCTCATAGTTTTGCCCATTCACCTCTGGGCTGCAGTCACTCAAGAGTCCACTTCGTTCCCCACATCAACCAATGGAGAACCATTCCCATGGAACAAAATGAGACTTCCAGATACAGTATCTCCCCTTCATTACCATCTCCTTATCCACCCCAACCTCACAAGTTTAGACTTTACTGGAATGGTGCAGATCCAAATTGAGGTCCACGAAAACACCAAGAATATCATACTGCACAGCAAGGATCTTCATATCTCCAATGCAAGGTTGCTAGCGTCCGACATAGGTCAGCTGCAGGCCCTAAAGGTACTAGAATACCCATACTTCCAGCAGATCGCACTTATATCTGAGCATGCAGTGCTGAAGAGAGGCCATGTATATTCAATTCAACTGGAGTTTGCTGCCAACCTCTCTGAGAGCTTTCATGGATTTTACAAAAGCACATATCGCACCAGCAAGGGAGACCTCAGGTAAGAACCCTTATGTAAGCATAGCCAATATCTCTCTGAGTGGCTCTGAAAGTGATTTATCAATTTTAGAAGTAATAATCTGATGTTGTGCCATTCACATTCCCAGGGTTGTGGCTTCCACACAGTTTGAGCCGACTAGTGCCCGGGCAGCTTTTCCCTGTTTTGATGAACCTGCCTTCAAAACCAACTTTTCTGTGCGGATTCGCAGAGAAGCAAAGCATATTGCCCTCTCAAACATGCCTAAGGTGGTGTTATAATATCCATAGAACTTCCATTGATCAATCCTGCTGTTTTCTGACTAAAACCTGAATAAATCATAAAGTGCATGATCTATTAATCTGCCATTGGAGACTCTGATTCTTCTGTTGAGTCTACTCTTTTTTTTTTCTTTACTCCAGCTGAGAACATTAGAGCTGCTAGGCGGCCTGTTTGAGGACCAGTTTGATGTTAGTGTTAAGATGAGCACATACCTGGTGGCCTTCATTGTCTCTGACTTTCTATCTATCAGCAAGACGAGTCAGCATGGAGTCCAGGTTAGAAGATGATCTGTCTTATGTCATTAAAACCAAACCAAGCCCTTATGTACCATAAGGTCCCACCTCCATCAATTATCACTTTTTGTGATGCTCAATAAATGTATTTATTTGATGTCAATTCAGATTTCAGTGTATGCTGTGCCAGAGAAGATTGACCAGGCAGAGTTTGCTCTGGATGCTGCAGTGAAACTGCTTGACTTCTATGATGACTACTTTGATATTCCGTACCCTCTACCCAAACAGGGTTAGCTCCACATGGGCATTTTGTCTACTACTTAAAATGCAAAAGGCATGTTTCTGAGTTCATCGTTTATATAATCTGCTCTGTAGATCTTGCTGCTATCCCAGACTTCCAGTCTGGAGCGATGGAGAATTGGGGTCTGACCACCTACCGGGAATCAGGCCTTCTTTTTGACCCCCACAAGTCTTCTGCTTCTGACAAGCTGGGCATCACGATGATTATCGCCCATGAACTGGCCCATCAGGTGAACTTATGACATCAGTTAAATATTATGGGATGTATTCTAGTAATTATTCTACATGTTGCTGTGGTTAATTAATTAACTGTTCATTCTTTGTCTGTTCTTGTCAGTGGTTTGGAAACCTGGTGACCATGCAGTGGTGGAATGATCTGTGGCTGAACGAAGGTTTTGCCAAGTTCATGGAGTTTGTGTCTGTCAACATCACCAATCCTGAACTGCAAGTTGTAAGTTTTTGTAAAACGCTTTTTATTTTCATAATCATAATTTTAAAAGCACTTAGCGTGAGTTGGATGAAGATCTGTGCTAATGTAAATCTCCAATTTTCTTTGTGCCGCAGGAGGATTATTTCTTAGGCAAGTGTTTTGAGGCCATGGAGGTAGACTCCTTGAGCTCCTCTCACCCAGTGTCCACACCGGTGGAGAACCCTGCTCAGATACAGGAAATGTTTGATGATGTTTCCTATGACAAGGTGCATAATCAAACTTTGGAAAGCTTTCCTGTGCAAGATGTTTTTCTTGTTATACTCTTTCAAAAGCTTTTTAAAACCATTTTACAATTGTTAATGTCATTTCAGGGGGCTTGTATTCTGAACATGCTGAGAGAATTTCTGACCCCAGATGCGTTTAAATTGGGCATTGTGAAATACCTAAAACGCTACAGTTACCAGAATACGGTCAATAGTAACCTGTGGGAAAGTCTGACCAATGTGAGTACAAATTACATGTGTGATGCAGATGCATAGAACGCTGCAGTAAACTTTCTTCTAATTCATTAGTTGCGTTTACATTTACCTGTTAAGTTTCCCAGGTGAAATCCAGTCATCAGTCATCATTCCATGCAACCATAGTTAGTTAAGCAAATTTTCCACATTATCAAACAGAAAGCTGCTCGTTTTAAAAAAGACTTCTCTGTGAGCTGTGCTTCTTGCTACACTACTGTCAATGGACCTTTTTTGCTCAAAAAATTTCACAAAGTTTTTAGGAGTACAGGATTAAACTGTCTCATGATATACAGTAGTAGTGAGTGTTAACAAGTTTTCAAAGTCTCTCTCTGTTCTAGGTGTGTGACTCTGATGGTCTGGATGAAGGCAGACTGAAGGGTGATGAGTCCTGCCGGCGCTCAGTCTCAGACTCTGGAGCTTCTGTGGGTTACTTTGTTAATCATTAATCTGAATTCTCTTTACCCTGTTTTTAAGTGGTGATGTGATGTACTTCTGTGATATCTTATCTTTTAGAAATGGCACTCTGAGGATGAGCTGGATGTTAAGGCTATGATGGAGACATGGACATTGCAGGAGGGTTTTCCACTCATTACGGTGGAGGTCAAAGGTCGCGAAGTCAGACTAAGTCAAGAGCGTTACCTCAAGAGTGATGACCTCTCACAAACATCCAGGTTTATTATTAATATCAGAGATCGACAATTTCTTAATTTTTATGCCTGTGATACTGATAGTGATTTTATTTTTTATGATTTATTCAGGGTTTATTCTTTTAGCCCTCTGGTGCTGTACAGTCATTTACACAACAAAAAAAAAAAAAAAATCAGCACTAATCGGTCAAGCGTCTTCTTCAAAAAGAGACCAAACTTAAGTCTGCGTCCAAAGCATTCAAGATTTACCACAGTTTAAGTCGAAATATAGTACGGAAAACTGTCATTTTAGACTGTTCAGAGGGTTAAAAATGCTGTCACAATTGAGATGTATTGCAGTCAAAATAAGATGTGAGTTTTCTTGCAGCTAAAACGGTGGGGCAGCAGTGAATCATACATATTGTGAACAAGATGAATTATTATCAATGTATGAACCCAAGTCACTCAATTTTTTGACACGGTTTTTCACATAATTTTTTTTAGAATTATATCCTTGTATGTGCACAGATATAAATCATTTACAAAGTAAAATCACTCACAGTAACAAATATTCAACAACAGTATCTCACAGGAGATGCATTGCATGCGATCATGAACTGTCACAGCAAGGCCCTCTTTGTGTACAAGGGGCTTTATAAAGATTTATTGACTTATTTTCAGACCTTTTTTTTTTTTTTTTACACTTGGTTGTAAATTCTTGATCTTCCAGCTTTCTGTGGCACGTTCCGTTGACTTACATTACCAGCGACTCAACCACAGTGCACCGCTTCCTGCTTAAGACTAAAACAGGTATTTGTTTTAATAGAATTATTTAATAATATTACAAATTCTGTGCTAATATTATTAAATAATATTATATAATATATTGTTTTGATAGTAATTTACAGTCATTTGTTTTAAAGTTTTTCAAATGTTTAGACATTTCTAAACAGCACAAACACTGAAAGAACATCCATAGAACATGATTTCTAACAGATCTGTTGTGTATGTCGTCATAGATGTTCTGTATCTGCCGGAGGAGGTGGACTGGATCAAGTTTAATGTGGACATGAGTGGATATTACATTGTGCACTATGAGGGTTCTGGCTGGGATGACCTCATCACGCTGCTCAAACACAATCACACAGCGCTCAGCAGCAATGACCGGGCCAGCCTCATCAACAACGCCTTCCAGCTGGTCAGGTCAGTCCTCATTCATCTGCATACAGTATGTGCTCTTATTGGTCAGTGGGATGAAAATGTATCAGGAGTCAAACAAGTCAATGTAAAGTACTGCAGATTATACAATAAAAGTGTTGGCAAGCTCTCATGCTCTGGTTGATTTAAAATCATCCTCCCTCCGTGTGTTTTCTGGACAGTGTTGGTAAGCTTCTGCTGGATAAGGCTCTAGACCTGACCCTGTACCTAAGCAAGGAAACTGAGATCATGCCAGTGACACAGGGCTTCAGTGAGCTTGTGCCTCTGTACAAATTGATGGAGAAGAGAGACATGGTGGAGCTGGAGAACCAGATGAAGGTCAGTTAGTGATCACAGTGATCTTCCGAGCGCGTGGATTAATTCATTCAGGATTCAGATGTGAAATCAGCTTCTTTTCAGTCTGTGCAATTCTGAGAATAAAACTAAAATCTTTCTTGACATTTAATAATAGATAATTCAATAGTGCAGTAAAAACAGTATCATGAATTATTATTACAATTTAAAATAACCTTTTTGTTTCTTTGTTTTAATATAGAATAATTAATTCCTGTGATTGTAAAGCTGAATTTTCAGCAGCCATTACTCCAGACTTAAGTGTCACGTGATCTTTCAGAAATCAGTCTAATTTCTGTAATGAATATAGTTTTCTAGTTATGCCAATTTCTAAAGTATTTAATTGGCTAGAAAAGTGCTCTTTGTTACTGCAAATTTGATATGTGATTCTTAAATAATCGTGACCACTGAAAAAGTGTGAAAGCCCTTGTTCATTTTAAAAAACTGACCAACCAGGGCTTTCATCATTGTTTTTTCAAAAGTTTATCAACTCTTTATTGTGATTATGTAAAGCATATTAAATGACCGTTTTGTATGAAATGAGTTGTATAAATAAACTCACCATGCCTTGTTCCCTGCTGTAGTTGAGTAACTAATGCTGGTTCTCTCGCTGTGGTCCAGGGCTACATACTACAGCTGTTCAGGAAGCTCATAGACCAGCAGTCGTGGACTGATGATGGCTCTGTGTCTCAGAGGATGCTGCGCAGCTACCTGCTCCTGTTCGGCTGTGTGCGGGGTCATCCTCACTGTGTCAGCACCGCTACCCAGCTCTTCAACCAGTGGAGGGACTCGGATGGGAATATGAGGTGAGAGGTCATCATTTTCTTTCCTTTCTGAAACTTCCTTTTGAACAATGAACACTTTGGTCTACACTGTTTCCATTGAAAACTCTGGAAAAGTAATAGCATTTTATCTTTTTTCCTCCCTTAATGAAAGAAACAGCAAGGAGAAATGAATTATTTTTGTCCCTTTTTTGCCTCTAGTCTTCCTAATGATGTTACTATGGCTGTGTTTTCTGTTGGCGCCCGGACTGAGGATGGCTGGAATTTCTTGTTTGAGAAGTACAAGGAGTCCATGTACGTCTCAATGAAGAGCAGGATAAAGATGGCCCTCACGACCAGCCCTCTCGATCACAAGCTAAAATGGTGAGACATTCAGATATACATCAGTTTAAGTTTAGTAAAATAAGAATTTTTTCCTAGACTCATGTCGTCCTTCATTTGTGTCAGGATGATGGAGCAGAGTATGGTGGGAGAGGTGATGAAGACTCAGGATCTGCCATATGTTGTGACTTCAGTCAGTAAAAATCCTAAGGCCTACCAACACGCATGGGACTTTTTAAAAGCTAACTGGGACTCCCTGATTAAGAAGTAAGATACTGGTTTAATTAAACACACGATAGTGTTATATTCTGAGCCCTTTAATGACTTCAGGTATTTGTTTATAGGTTTGATCTTGGCTCACACTCTATAGCCCACATGGTAGTGGGAGTGACCAACCAGTATTCCACCAGAGAAATGCTAGCTGAGGTAGGTATTGGGGTTTTTATACAAATAAATAAAGACAACAAATAATTAGGAGCTTTCATCAGTTGGTCTAGACCAAAAACATATCTGATCCTTCATTACATGATGTGTTTCTCTGCTTCATCAGATTCGGAGTTTCTTCAGTTCCTTGAGGGCTGAAACCGGAGCAGAATTGAGATGTATTCAGCAAGCCCTGGAGAACATTGAAGAGAACATTCGCTGGATGGACAAGAACCTCCCACTACTGAAGACCTGGCTGCACAGACAGTATGACCAGCACAAAAATACAGAGCTGTGAAGCACTTATACTGTGAATGTCAAAGTCATAGGTGTATACATTTTATAATGCAGTTTAATATGATGCAAGAGTTTTGATGAGAACTTCGGTGTGCTAAAGTGTGTGAAATAAGTGATTCTGAATTTGTGAATATGGGGTGAATATTTTTGAATAGCTGTGCCATTGCTTGTAAAGGTCAAATTTAAGAATCTCATCGGTCTCCAACCTTTCATATAGAAATTAAATTCTTGTGACTTGGATTACTTTTGTAATATCTTTTATTTTTGTCATACACTGTTTTGTCCTTGCAATCAACTCTAGAAATCGAGACATTTTGTTACAACACCTTAAACTTATATACCAGCAATCATTTATACAATATATATATATATATATATATATATATATATATATATATATATATATATATATATATATATATATATATATATATATATATATATATATATATATATAATCATTTAGTTTGCAAAAACAAGTCATGCAAAGTCAGTACGATTTTAAAAGAAAAAAAAAAAAAGTAATTTGTTTGAACAATCTCAACACCTAGTTACAGGTTTGCAACTGCGTCATTGAGCACAGGCATATTAACATGATATGTAGGAAACAAAATATAGAAACAGTTGTCATGTAAAATCTATTACAACTAAGTGGCTTCAATAGAAATAGGACACTGAAAAAACAGCACAAATTGTTTTTCTCTGATGCTGGTTTCATTTGGTCCAGTGAGACACTTTTCCCCATAGGGGGCGCCCTTTCATACAGTTACAGCTTGAGAACAACTATATGATGCAAGTAAACAGAAAGATGCCAAAGATGTTCATTACGTTAACCCTCAATAATCAGTGAGAACCTGAATCTGTGGCTGATGACTTCCTCTTTTTCTTCTGCATCTCTCAGTTTCTACTTGTACTGAAGTTCACAGATGTCTTGTAGTGAGGCCATCTTACATCAGGACGTCCTGTCGGTCTGCATGCAGCCAGGACAGCAGTGCAGTGTGTCATGAATGAAGAGATCACACTCCACACAGAACACTTTTTTACATGCTAGACAAGTAAACACCTGCAGAGAGGAGAAAACAGAGGCTAAAAGTCATTTAAACAAGAAACCATTAATGTTCCCATGCAAAAGATTTTAAATGGGAAAACCTACACTTTTGTCTTTCAACTCTCCTTGGCAAGCTTCACAGAACCTGGAAAGACAGAATAATGCTATGATATACGCTGTAATGAGACAGAGGGGTTTTCACAGAGTGAGTGTGGTGCTCACCTCTCTCCCTCATACTCCTCAAGTGGGGTCTCCTGGAAGGCCTCAAGGGGGAAGAGATGATGGAAGGAACGGGCCAGGTGAGGAGCGGAAACTAAAGTCAGACCTGTACCAGAGAGAAGACACGGGCTGTGAGAACTGAACACATCGATGCTCTCTGAAGATCAGTGTACAGACTGAAGAACAGGGACATGCTGAGAACATACCACACACTTTACACTCCACTGGCAGCTCAGTGTATTTGGCTCTGCACTGGGGGCAGTAGTAGCCACCAAGAGTGAGTTCTGGTTCACCAGCGCTGTCTAGGTGCCTAAAATATATTGGAAATTGAACTATAATGAATATTATTTCAAATTATAAACAATATAATTAATTATACATTAAAAGATACCATTCAAAAGTTGGGATGCATTAAATTGTTCCAAAGTGACAGTAAAGATATTTGAGGTTACAAATTTTAGTTTTTTTTATCCTATTCAACAAAATTCTGAAAAAATATATCATGGTTTCCACAGAAATATAAACAGAACAACAGTTTTTAACGTTGATGACTAATTCTTGAACACCAAATCAGCATGATTTCTGAAGGGTCATGTGACACAAAGGCTGTTGAAAATTCAGCTTTGTTATTATATTGCATTACATTATATTAAAACTTATTTTAAATTGTTACAATATTTCATAATATTACTTTTTTGCTGTATTTTTGATTAAGTAGATGCAGCGTTGATGAGCGTAAGATTACATACATAAGATTTAAACTGTACTCACGACATGCTGAACGAGGGTTTGGCATCCTGATCAGACATGGAGGCTATGACATGCTGGGGGAAACCTAAGCAAATTATTATGCACATTAAAGATATTGTAGAACAAAACATTATATATTGTAGCTTACAAAATTTCCCAGACATAAATAAGGACAAATCCTGGACTGCTTTACATTTACAGTGGAGAGAAGACAAAAAATGGCAAACAGCAGAATATTCCCCATTCTACATACTTAAACATTTTAGCTCATTTCTGACTAAAGTTTTTAGCTAGCAGTAATAGATGTTGTACTTTCAACATTTTACTTCATTTAAATTGTGTAGATGTGGTGACAATGACTGTGTGATTACCCATGCGAATGAGGGAGCACTCTGAGGAGGAGCTGGCTGGAGGCGGCTTCACATGCAGCATCAGCAGCTCTTTAAAATGACTCTCATCCAGAATCACATTGTAGGATCCTATTGCACCAAAAATAATTTATAAATCATTATACAAGTGAGAATTCATGTTAAAGTAAGACTACCAACCTCCAGTTTCTCTTGTGAGGATGGTGCACACCCGAACCTCTGCTGACAGGCCAATCACAGACACTCTGATCTTCAGATCATTCAGGGTCTGTTGATATATTAAAACACAACACCATGAAGAAATCAGTGTTCATCAGACCATTCTAACCATTGCAGTATGCCAGCATTAACATCATTCAAACTCACTTTGATAAGCTCATAGATGTTGGCTGGGTCACAGGTGGTAAGACTGCTGAAAACAACCAAGATTTCTTTGCTTGTATGAGCAGGCATGTGTCTGCATGAAAATAGAAATATGGTTACAGCGGTAAAGGGATGTGTAGATTATGAAGCACTGTATGCAACACAGTTGCATTTCAGTTCCAGATGGAAGTGACATGTGCCTTACTTTAGAGTCTGCATAGCCAAGTTCAGAGAGTTGTAGAGAGATGGTTCGCCAACACACGTGGAGTCCACGGCTTTCTTCAGAGCTGCTATATTTTTCTTAGGGTTCCCTGGTAACAGTTAAACAATGTCAAGTGAAGATAATGATAAAAATTCTCAAAACCATACAAACATAATACTAATGCATCAACCTGCAAGATCAGTGAGCTTCTCCGCCCTCTTGTTCTTAGTGGTAATGATCCCTATCTGTGACGATATGGTATAGTTAACAGAAGCTGCACACGTTGTAAACGCTCACAAACAGATATAGAGACAAGTGCATTACCTGACTGATTGGATTCTGGTCAAAGTATTCCTCTACAAAATACTCCATAAGCTGAGGAATGCAAAATAAAAGATCAGATTTCATATAAGGTTAGGCTTCTATACGCCACGACAGATGCAGTGCTACTAACCTTCAAGGTTGAGGTGAGCCTGTTAGGCTTCAGGTCTTGATCTTCCATTGATCTAGATGAGTCAATGATCACAAAGAGGTGCCGCATCTGGTTTGGTGGGAATTATACGCATGATTATAAGTCGTCTCCAACAACAAAAAATAATGATATAACTATGGAGGACAGTAAAACGCATCTTACCATCCCAAGACGAACTTGTCCATGACTCTCAAACACTCTGTAATTTGACAGAGAGACTGTAATTGAATATCAAAGCAATATGCAATCAGCTCAAACTGATTTTTACATTTTGCATTTGAGTCCTGTACCTTTTCCTCTTTGCCTGGAAAAGAATGTCCTCCACAGTAGCTTTGAGAGATCCAGATTCATCCTCCCTCAGCACCTCCCTAAGAGAGACATATGTCAACTGCTCATTACAGAGTATGTGTTCTCATATGCTGTAATAAATATTAGTGAGTCTGGTGATGCCCCTTACAAACATACCACCCCTAGTTGCAAACTAAGTCAGAGTTTCTGAGCCTTTCTGTTTCATGCAATTATTTACAGAATAAATCATATTTTATTAACAATGACCACTTTTTGGTGTCAATTTGAGGTAAATAGTGCATTTAAATTGAAAACGCACACGAGTTAAAATAAGCACAAAGCTCAACTTCTCACCATGTTCGTTCGTATCCTCCTTCCCAGCGTTTTGCTCTCTCTGGTTCTTCATCCATGTTTTATAATTTTAACAGACTGTAAGCTTTCTTTAGGGGGAATATTATACAGTTATTCTATTCTTCCGAAACGTTTGTACTCTCAGATGTTTCAATAGATTTCTCCTCACAGACTCCCTTATACGTTGTATAGATTTTCGTACTTTAAACTTATAGCAGCAAATACAGGAAAATGCCTATAAACTGGATTTTTGTATTAATGACATATTAATATGTAACTTGCTCAGTGGACTATAAAAACAACCCAATTCAACCCTTGTCCGTCGATTTGTTATGTCCTCCGGTACAAAAACTGAACAATAGTTCCGAGTTATGGGAGGGCCTGCATGCTCCATATCCTCCTGAGACCCAGCTCTGGAGTTTTTGTCTCTGTAGTGGACATTCTATTTCAGTGAATTTCTCTGAGACCTCCCATGTCTGGATGTCCTGTACAGAGCACATTCAGAGCTTTATAGAGATACTAAATGATTGGAAGTTTCATCATGACCATACCCTCTCCTCGGTCTTTAAAGATGGCTAAATTTAATTTAGTGAAAAATTTAACATCCTTATGGATATATGATTATATTTTGTAATTTTGTTGTCATTTAAATCTGAATAATTTTCTAATTGTTTGTCATAAAGCAACATCTCAGGAAAATGTTATGGGTTTTCAAATATGACTTCCTGTTGATACAGGTCATAATTTCATACATGTCCACTGTAGAGGACACCAGGACTAAAAGCATGTGTATTGTGCATTTTGGAAGACATAACAATTGAATAGGAAAATTAATTATTTATTAATTGTCTTATGAAATATTAGATATTATTATGAAAATCTGGTCATTTATTACTCCCATTATCACAATTCTTTGTTCAACATGCTGTCCCAACAGCAACACATTAATATGCAAATTAGATACAGTGTAAAGATACACGGTGGGAAAACCAGTGTATGGACATTTTTACACACATACTGCATAAAACAAAATGGTATATCAAATAATTTTGTTATATATTTTATAACATACTTGAGAATCATCCTTAAAGTTTAGTATAAAACAATCCAGAAACCTAAAAACTGATTGGTGTTTTAAAATTAAATCCCATTGTTTTTGCCTTTTTGATGTCTATTCATGCCATTTTATTTTTAGAAAAACAGAAGACATAGAAAAAAATATGAATAAAATATAATTTGGCAAAAATTTTATTTTTCCATATTTTTCATATGGTCTAATAAATGTAGTGATATGAAAAAAATACAAAATTCAGCTGAAATGAATCAAAAGACGACACTGGAAAATGTAATGTCTTTATTTGACTAATGTACACAAATAACAAGCAAAAAAAAAAAAATAATAATTACTGTATATCAACAATTCGCCTGCCAAATTAAAATAGTTGAATTCTCTATAAATTTGACAATAGATTTAAAGAACCAAATTATATAACTGAAACTGAATTCAAACCTATTCTGTAAGTGTGTGCTTAAAAAAAAAAAAAAAAAAAACAGAATAGATTGTTATTCTGGTGACACTTTAATCAAAAAGTAAAAAAAAAATGTAAGTTTAAAAAAAAAAAAAAAAGAAAGAAAATTCACTAAGACATTATTATAGCAAACAACATTAGAATGTCTTTGCTTGAAGATCCCTGAAACTACAACAAAAAGTAGTCACAGTCTGGCTCATAATATAAGATACACTAACTTTGACTTGACTGCGGCAAAAGATAAAAGGTTAAAAGGAGACTTCATCTAGCTTTAAAAAAATGAAAACAAAATACTTCATTGATACCACAATATTTTGATCAAGCTTACTTTGGCTCAAAAACCTGTCATCCAGCAGCCATACAGTTCTTGATAGTAATACAGTGATACAGATTTTTAATACAGAAATACAGATACAGTAAAGTCCCAAAAAACATCATGTGACATAACATACTCTCCTGAGATTCCAGTGCCACGATTTATTGTCTGTGGTCATAGTCGCTGACCCTTCTTTTGATCAAGGACAGTTTTGTCTTCAGCTGTTTACACCTTTTCTTTTTCATCTGATAGTCTACAGACTGTGAGAAAGGAAACAGGTCAGCATTTACATTTGCACCAATACACTTAAGTCATAATCATGATCTACTATAAACATCAGTTATATTTAACAGCTGTGACAAATTATGCAATTCACAATTTCTAATCTGAAAGAGTTTACCTTCTTCAAACTTTTGAGCCTTTTGTATACATCCATGGCATCCTTTATAGGAAAAAACAAGAGTAATATAGATTAATGTAACATTTGAATAACAATGATTTTATCAAAACAGGAGAGATATGATTAAATGAATGCTTAATATTGTTAAAGAAGTTTATTTTTATTTAAAATGTGAAAGAGATACTGTGAAAACCACAGATTAAGTGACTTTTTACTGCAAGACTTGTCACCCATAACCTTAAGCATGTGAATTTTTGTTTGACTTTATAGATGACGTACCATGAACTGTGGGCTGCCTTCCTGTAAGCCATCCAGCTCTCGATCCGCTTCTGCCAAGCCCTGATTAATATCATCCAGCTCAGCCTGAAGACGCTTGTACTCCATGTGGTCTCTGTCAAACTCTCGCTTATACTCCAGCCTCTCCTGCTCATTAATAATGGGAGGATACTCACTGAGAGCGTGGCAGCACAGAATAGAGGTAAATGGGGAAATATGACCAGAGTGTTACTGATTCTGTATATACAAAAATTCACAAATGATGAGTATTTTTTTAAAAGTGCTCCAGTACTGTCAACTTTAACTCAAAGATTTCCTCACCTTTGATAGTCAGTGTCCAGCGCATCTCCAGACTCTCCAGTGTCATAGTCTCTTAGTTTACTCTTCAGTCCACTTAAAGAGCTTGTCACGTCAGAACCACTTTTGATTTAAATAATAAAAAAAACCAATAAAACCATTAGAAATTGTTAATAACTTGGGTGTGATTTTTATTACAATTTTGATTGCAACTGACAGAGTAAAAATAGCTTTCTGATTTTTCAGCTAGTTTGTGAAACTGGTTATTCGTGTTCATGACGAAACAAAATCCATCAGGTCCTATTCAAAAAGGGACCAGATATCCTGGATTCCTTCACTCTGTGCATCTCGTCTAGTGACAGATATTGAGCTGACCAATCATTTTGAGTCAGTCTGTGCTCACTTGGCTGATTAATAGAAGTGGTCATTCTGCTTACAATTTTTTTTGTGATTATTAAATTTCATACAAATATCATCTTTATAGTCGGCCACTACAAATGCAATTAATATCTATAATAGTCAAACTTATTCTAGAATAGTCAAGCCCTATTAAGGCAAAATCACTGAACAAAGTCTACAGAAGGATGAAAAGTAATGCATTTGCTATGCATTTGTTTTTGCAATAAAATCTTTAAAAGCACTGAGATGATCTACCTTGGAAGGTAAATTGGTTTCTGACTGTGAACCATTGGCTGTGCAACCCCGATTTGATCATTGTGGTCATTGAGAAAAGACTCTGGATCTCCAGACACATTATTAACCTGAAGAAAAACAAAGAAAGTCTGAGTTAATAGAGACATTTTGAATAAATAAATAAAAAAAACTTTCATGCAGGCAATTCCATATAAAACTATTTAGCTCACCCTTCAACCGTTTCATATTTCATTTTTATGGTTTGTAAACATCATGTGCATTTAACAATTTAAAAAAAAAAAAATGAAACCTGTTTGCTGTTTTTCCAAAGTGTTTTTTTAATACCTCACTGCTCCATACAGCCAGCATGACAACATTTGTAATCTCAAAACATTTTCACTCATCATTTGGTAGTCTGTAACTCCTGTGTTGCTGTAGGCCTCTTTTACTTTAGCGTCTCTGTTTCCCCAACGCACTCAGCCGCATTTTTGTATGGTAAATAGTCTGGACAAACATTAAAGCCAGGCGAAACCGGTTCAACCACTTCCACAAATACCATCGTGACATAAAGGACAACACTACCACTGCTTACATGGTGATTTGTGTAAGAACAAAGCCAATGGAGTGACCTAGTAACACTAGAACATGCTAATATTTTTTGGTCTAACAATTCCCACCTACCAGTTTATAAACTTTTAAGTCACTATTAAGTGTTCCATGTGTTTCATCGTGGAATTTTGGATCATAATCATGTTTTCCATCAAGTGAAAGTACATAAGAGGACACACCCAGAAACTAGACATAAAAACACAGCTTCATGGAAATCTTGCTCTGAAACATCTCTTCATGGAAGAGTCTTAATAGCAATGCTCTAGACCAGGGGTGTCAAGCTCAGTTTCTGGAGGGCCGCAGCCCTGCAGAGTTTAGTTCCAACACACAAAGCATGTAGTTTTCAATTGAGCCTAAAGGACTTGATTGGCTGGATCAGGTGTGTTTAATTAGGGTTGGAGCTAAACTCTGCAGGGCTGTGGTCCTCCAGGAATTGAGTATGACACCCCTGCTCTAGACCAACAATACTCCTAAAAACAGTGGAGAAATTATAGGCGCCACATAGCAACTCTTGAAAATAAAACAAGAAGCATTGTTGATAATTATATAGCAGTAGTAGTACAACCTAAGTGCTACAAACAGTATTAAATTTCATGGTATCATAAATCCAAAACACAAAACTAACATAAACAGGAAATTAAAAATATATTTTGTGGTATTTACTAGTGAAAATTATTACCCATTCACCGATGCCTTGAGACGTGAAGCCGTCGGTGATGGTCTTCACGTCATACCACAGAACTCGCTCCCTGCCGTATCTCCTGATCTGCCCTCGGGTCTTCACCGCGAACACAAGTAAGATGATCAATCCAACCACGACCAGAAACCCAAGAACAACGGCAATGGCCTTAAAGAAAGAAAGAAAGAAAGAAAGAGAGAGAGAGAGAGAGAGAGAGAGAGAGAGAGAGAGAGAAAGAGAGAAAGAGAGAAAGAAAGAAAGAAAGAAAGAAAGAAAGAAAGAAAGAAAGAGCACTTTAAATAGTAAGTAAGTAAGTAAAGTTTATTTATATAGCACATTTATCTCAGCAGAGCTGACCAAAGTGCTGAACAAAGTCAAAGATAAACATAAAATAAAACAGATGATACAGTAAAACAATACAACATAGTTAAATCAAATTAAAATGCATGGGAATAAAGATAAGTTTTCAACTTCATTTTAAAAGTTGTAATAGAAGGTGCAAGGCGAATGTCCAGTGGCAGTTGATTCCAAAGACGAGGGGCAGCAATCGAAAAAGCTCTATCACCCTTTGTTTTTAAACGTGAACGCGGGACAACTAAAAGAGCCCTGTCAGAAGATCTTAGAGATCTGGAGGATGAATGTAGAGTAAGATGATCTGTGAGATAAGATGGGGCTTGACCATTAAGTGCTTTAAAAACAAACAATAAAATTTTAAACTGAATTCTAAAATGAACAGGAAGCCAGTGAAGAGAGGCTAAAATTGGTGTAATGTGATCAGTTTTCTTAGTCCTAGTCAACAGCCTTGCAGCAGCATTCTGTACCATCTGTAAACGTGCGATGGATGACTGAGGAAGACCCAAATATAATGAATTACAATAATCGAGACGGGAGGTAATAAAAGCATGAATGACTTTCTCCAGGTCATTAAAAGACAGAAATGATTTCAATCACACTGCATTTCAATAGCACTGTAAATAAACAACAACAGATCGGCTTCTGTGTTTGTATGAATCTCAGCTAGAAGAAAGATTTTAAAAGGTATTAAAAGTTGTGTCTTATAATAGCCAACCTGAACTGAACAAATATTATTATGAAAATGGTTTCCGCTCAGGAGAACATGCTCACCTCTTCAGGCTCAACTACACAGTAGTGGTATAAATATTGATTGATGAAGATGCCAGAGGCCTGATCTTGGTTCTTGTATTGTGCACACAGCTGCAAGATCTGATTATACATCATAGATCCAGACGTCTGAGAGGTAGGGTTAACAGCGACCAGGTACACGATGGTGCCGATGAGCATGAGTGCAGCCAGGATGGCACAAATAATGATGGAGGCCAGATAGAATGCGGGAGACTGTGAAGCGTTCTGTCTCGACACCACCAGGATGAAGATGATGAGCACAGCGATAAACGTGATTGCTGCAATCGCGATGATGAAGCCCTTGCCTGATTTTGGGTCCATGTACGTGCCACCTCCATAGCCACCGAGACCCCCACCGTAACTTCCTCCATATCCACCAACCCCACCACCGTACGATCCACCGCCGTACGATCCACCGCCATACGATCCACCGCCATAGCTGCCTCCATAGCCCATTCCAAGACTCCCAAGGCCCATGGCGCTGGCATCATAGTCCCATGCCAGTGTGGAGGCTACACAGGCAAACATAGCCACACACAAAATGATGATGATGATGCACAAAATCTTCATGACACCTGGGGGTGACGTCCAGCGGTAAAAGTGAAGCATTTCATCAGGGTGGTAAGAAGGTGTGCGATGGGAGGATCGGTGGTGACTGAAATGATAAAGTGAGATAATATGGATGAGTAAAAGGAAAACTGTTAACTAATTATTTAGTTTTAAAACTTTACTCCGATCCAGGGTTATATATATATATATATATATATATATATATATATATATATAGTGCTGCTTGAACGTTTGTGAACCCTTTGGAATTTTCTGCATTATATTCTGCATAAATATGACCCAAAACATCATCAGGTTTTCATATAGGTCCTGAAAGTAGACAAAGAGAACCCAATCAAACAAGTTAGAGAAAAACATTTTCTTTGTCACTTATTTATAGAGAAAACTGATCCAGTGTTACATATCTGTGCATTGCAAAAGTATGTGAATCTTTGATTTTCAGTATGGAATGCAGTGTGTTCTTTTCTCCAAACATAATAGCTTCTCATTTAGTTCTATTTTGGTTTCATCCATCCATTAAACCTTTGTCCAGTAGTCCTCTGGCTTGTCCACATGATCTTTAGCAAGTAATTTTCTTTTTGGAGAACAGTAGCTTTCTTCCTGCAACTCTGCCATGCACACCATGCTTGCTCAGTGTTCTCCTGATGTTGGGCTCATGACCATAACACTAGCCAATGTGAGAAAGGCCTTTAGTTGCTTAGAAGACACCCTGGGAACTTTTGCAAACTCGCAAACTATTACACGTTCTAATTTTGAGTGATCTTTGTTGGTCGACCACCTCAGTAATCTCCTTTGTTCGTGTCATGATTCACTTCCACAAACATGATAAGACTTTGATAGATCCCTGTTCTCTGAATAAAACAGGTCAATTACTGACATTTGAAAGTCATTGCACTGACTGAAAACACCTCTGCACAGATGGATTCTGATTTCACCTTTAAATTAACTGCTAATCCAAGAGATTCACATACTTTTGCCACTCGCAGATATGCAATATTGGATAATTTTCCTGAATAAATAAATGACAAAGAAAATATTTTTGTCTCATTTGTTTGATTGGGTTCTCTTTGTCTATATATTATATGTATACGTGTGCGTATATATATATATATATATATATATATATATATATATATATGTATATATATATATATATATATATATATATATATATATATATATATATATGTATATGTATATATATATATATGTATATGTATATATATATATATGTATATGTATATATATATATATATATATATATATATATATATATATGTATATGTATATATATATATATGTATATGTATATATATGTATATATATATATATATATATATATATATATATGTATATATATATATATATAGACAAAGAGAACCAATCATGTAAATGGATGAAAATATTAAAAAATATATATGCTGTATGTGTGTGTCTTTATACATGATAAATATACACAGTACACACACATATATTATGTAAACAACATTTTTTTATTTTGGATGCGATTAATCGTTTGACAGCACTATTATATATATAATATATAGATAGATAGATAGATAGATAGATAGATACACACATACACACAAATATATATAAACTAATCAAATCTAAAACTTAAAAATATATGAAAACTATACAGACACAAAAAAGTAATAAAAATGATAAAAACAACTAAATTAAATAAAATTTTTACTAAAATTAAAGTGAAAACAGAAAATAAAAAATAAAACCTAATTCAAAATAATAACAAAAAATATAATATATCAATGATACTAAAACAAGACTGCTCAGATCATAATGGTGATTAATATGCAACTTACTGTCTGCCGCCATATGCAGGAGGGCGACTTGATTTCTTCGGCATGATGTTAGCTTCCTGGACAAATTATCTGGGTGAAATCTAATGTAAGAATGAAAAAAAAAAACCCATAAATGAATCAATGTAGTATGATAATGCACTGATGAGGAAATAAAACCAAAAACCTTGATCTAATCTAGATACAGAGATGTTGATACAACTTAAGATACAAAGTATCCTAATGTAAATTAAGCTATTTACATTAGTTATTAATGGCTCTGCTATCAGAATGTGATTTGTTTTTTACATAATTGTAAAAAGGGACCAAGTGTTGTCCTGTAACACCATTTGTATAGCCAGTAAGATCATGGCCAATAAAATAATGTTTAAGGGAAAAAATAGATTATTTTAATTATATATTTATTTCAAATTTTTATTTAATTTTAATGAAAATATGGCAGACCATTGTAGTGCTTTTCAATATATTATTTTGAGATTAAAAACGTTTTTAGAGTTTTCTGAATTTTTTTTTATTGGTTTGAATTAAAATGTGTCCAGTTGCTTACAATTAAAGTTACATCACAGCATGGTGGTAGTAGGTTGTGTAGGTGGTGTAGGTTTCTAACGTTTTCATTTGTACCAAAGAAATATGAGAATATTATATCAACGCTTGAGGTCAAGTGGAAAAAAAATCAGAAGGACTACATCAGTACTTCAGCTTGTGTATATTAGAAAAAATACATCAAAATATTCTCAGAATTAGGACACCTGATACCTGGAATCTTATATGAATAACCACATTACGAGGAGGAAAAAAAAAAGTCAAAAAACACAAAGACGCTTAGCGTACAAATATTTAAATTTCCTAAAATTAGTTCCGCGCAACGTTCCGCTGAGTATTAGCAATCACAACAATCAACAACAAAGTACAGTTCAGCTGGGACTATTCAAAAACAAATGACAAAAGAAAAAATAATTGAATCGTATTGCGGAAACTCACCCTCTTGCTTACCAAAGCTGGTAAATATTTTGTAACCCTTCCTCGCTCTTTACAGGAGTATTTTATGGACCTGCAACACGTACAGCCTTCAGGGAACGCCTGCTGAATACCGAGAGTTTCATAGATCTGCCGTCCCTCTCTCACAACACATCAGTGAAGCCAACCTCACCCCATCCTCACCTGCACAGGTGCAGCCCCGCCCTGAACGCGTGCGCGCGGCGCGGAGTCACAGACGCGAGACGAGCCAGGCTCGTTTGCATAGCTACTTTCACAATACATATCTATAGCTTTACAAAAATATTGTCTTGACAGGTTTTTTTTAAATAGCTACTTTACAGTCTGTGTTAATTTTATGTTCGATTATTTATACGTTTATAAATTTATAAATCAATATAGTTTAGACAACAATGTCTGTTATTTCTGTCTCTAATGCTTTCAAAAAATACATATCAAAAAAACACCAAAGTGTACTACGTTCATAGAAAATAATTAAATACTTCGCGAAATTTTATGGGAGTCGTTGCTCCATCCCTACCCCAAAGGAAAAATATTTTAGATGATGTAATAATTCGAAAACATACGCATAAATTGCAAGAAATGTATAAGACCAATGGAATTTCTGATTGCTCAAATCACGAACTTGTAATCTGGGAGGTATCTTTAAAATCGATTCCAGTCATAATTTAATTACAAATAAAAAGCAAGTTGTTCATAATTGCTTTGCTAATTGTCAGTGTCCTTATTACTCAGACCTGTAATTATGGTTTCAATTACCATAAACAATAACAATGATTAATGCAGGATTGTTATAAATTATTAAACACCATATTCAATATTCATGAGGCATAAGGTTGTATGAGCAGCTTTTCTTCCTGGAGTGCATTGCAGCTTGCAACCTGATACCTTCAGAGCTGTCAAGCCAGTAAAAGTGTACATTACTTTACTACAGTTTAACTATAACAGCAGGCTTAATGCTCTGAGCCATGTGGTGTAGCATGTGAAGTATAAACAGACACATGAGAGATGGCATGTATCTCTAAGTATGAACTATTATTTTGTCAAAAAGGAAATGCTTGCCAGTTGCTATCACAATGTGGAGGCAGGCCTGTTTATTTGATCTACTTCCAATATCACTGAAAAAAATGAACGAAATCGAAGGTAGATGGACATGGTAATAAAAAAAAAGTACATATAACTCACACATGACTGTACAGTATAAAATACACAAAAAGTGAAAATTAAACAAGGAAAACTATAAATATACTGTACCAAGCAATCTAGGATCATTATAGAGAGACTGCTATTTAAATACCATTTTGAGAGCTATTTAACTACAGGAAGCTCAAAGACTCCAGTGATTTCTTTCAAATTACCTACTTCTAAAATAAAAAGTATATATAGAAATATATCTCATATATAATATATATGATTAAAACATTGCTGATATTGCTCCACATGATATATCAGTAATAAAGAAGGTAAAATGTTCAGTGCTGGGTTTGAAGTGGTAGGTGTCCTTCCTTGTACCTTCCTGCTCTATTAAATTGAATATGAAATTATCTCAGTACCAACCAAGATCAAAACAAAAAATCCATTAATCCCTGAAGGTATAGTCATGAACAATTTTCTTTCGGCCAGTTGCTTCTTTTCTGGGAACCTCTGTGAATAAAGTATAAAGGAGTTCTGTTTAGCTGTAACCATCATTCCAGCCCATGACTTTGTCATACTCCTGAATTTTCTGCTTTATGTGTGCAAGTTTGCTCTTCAGATATTCACATCTCTCCCTTTTCTCCAGGTATGTTGGGTCCTACAACCAGAAAGAAGTAAAGTAATTTTTGGCATGCACTCACACACAGACAGGAAGTATGTAAACATTTCAATAGTTCCATTTATGTCCCCCTAACATTTCCAGTTTTTCAGTTTCTACTGTTTGTGGCACTCAAATGGAGACAATATGTCATTATTTTGCAATACCTAAAGAATGTAGAAAGGCAACAGGTAGATGAAGGTTTTGAAATGGGTCAAAGAAACTTGTAGAACATAGGTCATGGCTTAGCGTTTCTGGGAATGGTAAAATACCTAACAAGTATTCTGTATATTAATTTAAAACTCCTAGAAGTAGAATAGATAACAGTACTAAACAGTACTTACAGCTTTTTTTCTGTTATACTCTTGAATAATGCTATTGATTCTCTCTTGGTCCTGTGGGAGGAAAAGCAAGATTAATATATAAAATAATTCTGTTTCAATCAAAAGATTTTAGAGAAATGTATTTAGATAAATTGTAGAATTGTACTGTGATTGGTCACCAGCTCTTCGCCATTTTTAATAATCTTTGAGTCTTAACTAATTAATTTTAATGGTGATGTGACAAACAAATTTTCAATTACAAATATTCCATGTAGTTTCTCAAATAATATAAGCTCATAAACCACAAGTATAATAATTATTAAATAATTTGCTGTTTAAAACAATTACCATTTGGCTGGAAGGCTGCTGTGGTAGATTCCTCATCAGATTATCCATCTCCTCAAACTTTTGCGTTAAGACCTGAACCTCAGCATGCAACTCTTTATATTCTGCATATTGATCATTAAACACAGCCTTGTATCGCTCTCTCTCCTCATCAGACCGGATTGTGGGATATTTCCTGTGAGGAGAAAGATTAGACAGAACATTCAGATACAAAAGGGATAAGAGAATAAAAAAGCATGTGGCTAGTTTCTGAACTTCATTCAAATCGAGTTTATATATTTCATGAAGGAGCCTGAATTAATTATTTGATTTTAGTTAACATGAGTATTCTTCGAAACTCACGCCACATAGTCTGCAATGACCACAGGTTTGGGGATGTGGCCAGCAGGAATATGACCCCTTAAGATCTCTGGTTCCATCATAACTGGGTTGACAGGTGCGCCATCATAAGATTCTGGACTGGCCATTACTGGAGCGGTTTGGATGGGCACAGAGACACTTGAGCCGGCACCAATCTGAGATTACAAATAGTAGCTACATTACAACAATGATTTTAAAATCGGAAAATATTCTTCTTACTAAGATTCAATGGCTTACCATACTGAGTGGAAGTCCTTCTGATTTCATCTAAATATGAATAAGAACAGAACAACAAGCAAATTAGTTTTAATTGGATTTACTGCTATTACTGAATCATTTGAGCATTATGTTAATCAATTTCCAAGAACAAAGGATTTGAACATTACATCTTGAGCCATTCTCTCTCGGCGCATCCTTGCAGCTTCATGTCTCCACAGCTTTAGACACACGCCTGCTCCCACGAGATACAACAGCATGTTGAAAAAGAGGAAGATGATGGCAGCATTCTGCCCAGCCTCTGTTCGGCAAAACCCCGCATTGGGCCCAGCGTTGAAATGTGGATAATAACAGAGACCTCCACGCACCGTGTCTCTCACATACACAATTGCAGCTGACAAGTAGAGCAATGCTAACGACAAGTTTATCACACCCTCTGTGATTGGCCACCAGCTGGAGTCTAGTAGAATGGTACGATAATACATGGTCATGCCTAACACTAATAGAATGACAGTCACTATCCAGGCCACTCCAGCCACCACAATAACAAAAGGAGTCAAGGGTCCTGAATAGGAAATTCCAGTTCCTCCATACATCCCACCCATTGATGTTCCCCCATACATACCCCCATGCATCGAATGCATGGAGTAACCAAACATATTAAACCACTCATTATCTTTGTGCACGTACGCACAGACGCATGCAAAAACAGCAGCCCCCAAAAGCAACTCTGCGCATCCCAAAATGCGCAAAAGTCCAGCCCAGGACTTCATATACGCATAGCGCTGATTGTATTCCTCCACCTTCTCACTGTAAGTCATAGCCGTCTGCAAAGAGCGTCCAGAAACCGATTCCAGCGGCTCCCCTAATAACATTGCCTGCTCCTTTCTTGAATTGTAGCTGCCTCCAGACCCTCCATAAGGGTCGAGGTAAGAGCTGGGGGCTGTTGGTGAGGGTGCGCGTGAGTGTGGAGGAGAGCACAGGACGCCTTCGGTGGTGGTGTTCACATCAGGAGGTGGTGGTGGAAAGGTCCATTTCTTGCTGCCACGGTTGCCACTGGCTCTGAAGAAGTTCTTCACAGAGTCAGGAATGAAGCGTCGGACAGGTTTGATGTCCATGGCATCATCTACCTGGTCTTCAACATCACTCGGGTAGAAATCTGGGCCAACAGGAGGGTTTTCGGGGAGAGGCGGTGGTGGTAAACTGTCATAGCTGGATGCTGCCACTTCACCGCCAAGTGGGTAAGGAGCCTGCTGACCCCACGGCAGTGAACCGATGGGCACCTGATCGTAGTGAGGCATATCATGGACCCGATCAAAGCGGGACGCTGATCCGTTTCCAAAAGACATGGGGATGGTTCTAGCAGCTTGAGTAAACTGAGGATCAGAAAGTTTATAGTGTCTTGTGTCGCATACATAGACATCATGTCATTTGCACATCTTTTACAAACATAAAAGTAAGGATTCATCGATATATAAATTATATCTGATATTAATAAGCCAATAATTAGGCCTACTGTTATGCCATGGCCTATTATAACCAACATGGTGAATATTATTCATACTACATTTAACAATTCAAACCAGTTGTTTTAAATATTTTTGTCAATGTAGGAATTACAACTTTATGATCTACACTAAAATGCACAATTAAAATTCTGATTTGCAAGCACGATTATATAGTGCATCTCTACATAAAATATTGCATACTGTATACTTCAAAACTCTGAAGTCAGTACTGACTTACCTGAGTAAGGTAGTTACATTGCCTCACAGGGTGAATTTAAAACCGTGTTTTTCCCCTTACAAAGCAACCTGAAATACAAATAAACAAGCGAGTTACACACCGGTCAAACGAGCTTAAAAAGCGAGTTTAAAAAAACTAGCAAAACTGTGACTTTATAGAAACGACGGCACAAAGTCATGATCTTAACGCGGTTTAAAACCAACAATGAACATGTAAGAAATAAAACGGAACTATGCATACAAGTTAGTCCTCCAAAATGAATAAACGCACAATAATTTAGCACTGTAAGAGCATATTCATCATCTACACTCAAGATGTGCTAGTGTTGACTACATATTTTTACCTAAAAATATATATGTATTATTATAAACCATCGCTTTCTTACCTGGTACCGATACTTGCACCTGTCTTCCGCCTCTGGTGCTGCAGGTGAAGGGGAATCGATCACGTGACTTGTCCTGACCCAGTGTGTGATGTCACGATACAAACCAGTTCGACAGGAAAACGATGAAACGCTTCACTATGAATAATCCGTTGATCTATCAACACAAATTGTGTAGGCTTTTTAGAGAATCGCACTGTTTGTACTGTGTATGTAAAAGCTTATTATAACCGTTTGTCTGGATTGCTAAACATGTAGTAATGAACCAGATTGGGCAAAACACAGCAGCCTAACATGATTTGAGAATGTTGCATTTCTTAATGTTAATCACTCACTGAATATTGTCAGTGTGACTACTACCTTATTCCAATTACAAGGGATCAGTCTATTTAAATGACATTTTTTGCAGCCTTTTCGATTTTGCAAAAAATAAAAATAAATAAAAAAGCCATTTATTGCACAGCACCAACCTGAGGCAACAAAAATCTTAAGTTTCTTTCATCATTCTCAGTTTTATTTTTATCTTTGCACTTGATGGTATGCCAGAGGGCCTGGATGATCCAGGAATTTTAGAAGCAGATATGATGATTTGATTGATAGAGCAGTGAGAGGGAGAATAAGAGGGAAAGTAAAATTCTACAGTAAAAATAGAAACAGCAATTTTATATGATTAATGAAAATTGAATAAAACTGACTCTCCATCACAAATGACATTTTCCTAATAAATAAGACTCAGTGTAACTTAGACATAGTTACCAAATTAATGTAATTATGTTAAGTATAAACTAATAATGTACTTGTGATACATCTTTTGAGGAGAAACACCCATGTAATTTACCATTATTTTTGTGAATTAAATTTGATCCTAATTCCACTCACTAACAGATGGAAAATGTTTCTGGTATTTGGTGGCAGCATTTATCAAAGAATTTCAATTTGTCTTTGATAATTGAATCAAAGAATAAGACAAATAAAACTAGTCAACACAAAGAGGCTCTTTTAAATACTGTATAAAAATATTTATTTCTTCCATTCATTTTGGAAGCAAGTTTAACTCATTTCAAATCGAGTCCTTTTTAACAGCCCCACACATTTTAGTCCTTAGCTCAATGATAGTGAAAAGAACAACGCTCTCCCGTCTGGGGAAACAATAACTATGAAATGTGATGTCTGTCTACTTTGACATGTTTGAGCCTTTCACATATAATGTCCCATGTCAATTGTTGTCTTTCATCCATTGTTCAATCCACTGAACAATTTGCTCCAAATTCCTCTCCAGGTCCTCAGGAGTGTTACTGGGGAGCTGGTGGACTATCTCCTCCTTGTAGGCTTCCATGGCTTCCTCATAGATAGTTTGGAAAATCTCACACTGCACATTGTCCTGGAGCTTCTTTCCTGTGTATCCTCTGAATATGAAAGACATAGAATTAAATCGCTGCAACAGGAAGCATACAGCCACACAGTATGTAAATAACTGCTGAACAGTACATTAGGCCCTTAACCACATAAGACTGCCTGAATATGGGTGCTATATGGGTGATTCTCCAATAAGGTGAACTTTTCTCTGCCCTAGGATGATTTAAAATGCTTTTTTCCCTCTCAAATGTTTACTGTGTTGCTCATCCCAGATTTATTTTAAAGATTTCAAATAGTCAAAAGGATCAAAACTGAAATATGACATATTTAATGAACATTAATGTTAACTGTTATGAACACAAACCTGCTTTCAAGACGATTGTAGAGATTGGTGTTGTCTGTGCGGAGGACAAAAACAATATCAAACCAGCGTTCAGGAAAGAAATCACAGCCATGGTAATCAATAATAACGCCTCCATCTCCCATTTTGTCCTCCAGCTCATCCACAACCTAAAACAATGAAATTGAAACTGATGATCAGTGCGGTTTCAATAACCTGCCGCTATCTGATAAAACACTATAACATGTATTTTGTTCAAGATTACACTGTAAAAATTCTGTGACTACATCATCCAATTAAAATGGGAACAATTAGATCCATTTAGATCAATTACAATAGTGCATACCCTGTCCTCATCCAATATAGGGCACTGGTATTCTTCATCAAATCCTTCGAACAACTGACCTAAAGAGAAAAATATATCTATATTTTTAAAACCAATTCTTAAAAATAAACAACAAACTTTTTAAAAGAACAATAACTTACCCTCCTGTGCCAAATCACCAACATTCACATAAGTTAGTCCTGTTCTCTGAGCCAGCTCTTTGCCTAGAGTGGTCTTTCCAACACCAGGGGTTCCTGCCCGTTCATGAGGAAGCATATCAGTGTTTAGCAATCATGACATTATTATTTTTACTACTACTATTTTGATCATTGCTAGACCTACTTAATACATTCAAACTACATTTATTATTAGGAGCGACCTAATAAAATGTAGACTAACCTGTAAGAAGAATGTTTGGTCTCTTCATGATTCTCATTGCAAGGTATCACACGTGGAAATAATGCAATTAATAACACAGCTCGTTTTCAACAAATCTCAGATGTATAGTCAGTATCACTACAAAAACATATGATATGTAAATAATCCGTTGGTCATGTCATCTTATGCGCTTGACGCAGCGTAGATCAACATAAAAACGTGTTCAAAATCGAGGCGCGTTCTTGATGACGTCATTAGTGTGCGCCAGCGGAGGGGCGGTTCGCCACAGCTTTAAAGGGATATTTAGCACAATGTTACTTGTTACTTTCAACCAAAAATAGTCGGCATTGTTGGTCTACAAAGCCATGACCGGGGTAAGTTTATACTAAACAGTAAGTTATTGCCTAAACAGTGTACTAGCCACGGTTTTGTTGAATTGTCCTGATAACTTGACAATGACTGCTAGCTTTCGTTGTGTCGAGCTAACGGTCAGGAGCGAACTTGCTGAACATTGATTCATAAACTTGGCCAAAATTCCGGATAAGGCTTTTATTAAATGAAGGGATTACTGGTATAAGAGTTCTTCTAAAACGTGTTTTTTTAGTAACGTTTATTCTGGTAGCACGCAGCAGAATATTACTTTCTGTTTGCTCCGCTTGTGATTATACAAATTATACTAATTATACTATAATTTACTGCTGTCCTCCTCTCGTGAGCTCGCAGAGGTGAATCCCATCTTTTATTCCATAATTTGATCAATTATGTAAATGATTTGTTTTTCATCCCAGCACAGTTTTGCATGGAGTAACTGAATGGGACGTCAGAATTGATAATGTCAAAGTTGTCTCTGGGAGGAAAGCAGTCCTCTGGAAAAGTATGTAACCTCTTTGAAAGCACTTTTAATCATTCTTTCTTTTTCCGTATCCAAAAAGATCCTCTGCACACTTAGAATGGGTGTGGATGCTCTGAATTTACTGATGTTGATGTATTATATGTGCTCTGCTTGTATTTCCTGTTAAGATAAACAGCTGGGTGGAACCATCATTTGGTGAACTTTTGGGAGGAGTGAACAGGTCTCTGAAAAAGGGGCCACTCTCAGGGGAAAGCAAAACTACCCGCTGGCCATCTACTGGGAACCAACCAGAGAAAAAATCCAGGAAGAGGAAAGTAGATCCTAATGTGTCCTGCAACCAGATCAATGTGTCAAGTGAAGCATATAAACCAGACCAGGATGAGCCTTGGGTGGATATGCATGCTCCCCAATCACAGGTACAGAAATTGTGAGGCTAACAGGGGTGCTTTGGTACAATTCTTGGAAAATTCACTTTGCTGCAGTTTAGTTCCAATGCCTTTCTAACACTTTAAGGTGTGAGATTAAAGTATAGCTAACTTATGACTATTTCAAAAGTGTTTTGATGCATTTGGTCTAAAAACTGCAGTAAATTAGATTTCATAGAGTAGGGCTGAGTACTCTAGTCTAGGTCACACAAACTATTTTATTCCGAGCCCCTGAAAACACATTTGTCTGTTACTTAACATTTTCATATCGCTTTTATCTCAGTCTACAAGCATTGTTGTTGTTTTTTTCTCTGCCAGGTCGAACTGGCAGTCCACAAAAAGAAAATTGAAGAAGTTGAAAGCTGGTTGAGAGTTAACTTTGACAAATCAAAAAAGGTCTGACAAGTATGACAGATATGTTGGATGATGTATATTTATTGAATCATTTGGGAATTGTTTCACACTCTGTGTTGTATTTATGATTATGGCTCCACAGGGTGGCGCCATTCTGTTGCTCACTGGCCCCTCAGGATGTGGGAAGACCGCAACTGTTCGAGTCCTTGCCAAGGATTTGGGTTTTCAGATCCAAGAGTGGTCAAATCCCTCCACTACCACTCAGTTCAAAACGGAGGATTTGTTCACACAAAGCTTTGATCCAGGTCAGGAGTTGTCTTCTTACTAGTCGTGTGACTGATGTTCATGTTCTGACAGCATGCGTAATATCTAGTCAGAATGATAATTATTTAGCACCCCTATTTTTAATCGCATATCAGAATCATATATGGATGAAGTAATCTCAGTCTCTCTGTATATTATGAAATGGTTTTTGTTAGCTTGTTCCTCTGACCTTTTTATTCTAACAGGTTCAAGGTTTAACAGTTTCCATGGCAGCTCACAGACAGGGTTATTCCAAGAGTTCCTGCTAAGAGCTAACAAATACAACCGTCTACAAATGAGCGGAGAGAAAGTGACTGAAGACAGGAAAATAATTCTTATAGAGGTGCTGCACAGAACTGCTCTTCAAAAATATCACTGATGTTGAAAAACACTTTTTTTTTTTTTTTTTGCATAAATCTGAAATGCATTATAAAAAAGAGAAAGAGTTGGGCAAGTAAAAAGCAGTTGATGGGAGCAGCAGATGATGAAAAACTGAACATAAATAATATTGAATTAAAATTGAGAAGCTGGGTGACGCTTTCCCATTATTTCTTGTTTTATCTCAGGAATTTCCAAACCAGTTCTATAGGCAACCAGGGTGCTTGCACGATATACTCAGGTGAGCACCAGCACTATATTCGGAAGTATTGTTAATAATTAGTTGTCACTGGTATCTTGCATATAATTGTCCTTATTTTTGTTGTTCATTTAGGCAATTTATTAAGACTGGCAGGTGCCCGCTGGTTCTGATTGTGTCTGATAGTCTCAGCGGAGACAAGAACTCCAGACTTCTCTTTAAGGATGTTCTGCATGAACTTGAAATTCACAACATTAGGTACAAATTCAACCAATTTCATTTTTCAGAAAGCTTTAGTTAAAAATATTCGAACCCAAGGTCGTCATAGCTAAAGCATCTCTTTTTTTTCAGTTTTAACCCTGTGGCCCCCACCATGATGATGAAGGTCCTAAGTCGCATTGTAACCATTGAGGCAGGAAAGGTAGGTTGTGTGGTTTGTTTTTCTATGCCTTCTGAGCAGATAGTTTTAACCCTGAGATCCATAATTCTTCACTCAGCATATCTATATCTTTAAATGGTCTTTGTAGAGTTCTGCCAGGATCTCTGTTCCTGATAAAGGTGCTCTAGATCTTCTTTGCTCAGGAAGTTCAGGAGATATTCGCAGTGCCATCAATAGCTTGCAGTTTTCTTCATTTACCGGTGAGAAAATAGTTACCCATCCTGTTTATATAGTATATAGAAGTCATTTATTCTGTTATTCTTTAAAATGAGTTATATAGCTGTAATTATGCATTCATTCTTTTCAATTCTCAGACAATTGTCTGGAGAAAAGACTCTGGGCTTCCAAGAAGGGCAAATACACTGCAAAACCTGTCATGAGGGCAAAGGGCAGGAGCAAGTCTTCAAAATCAACAGACATGCAGGATGAATACCCAGCTATTGGAGGGAAAGATGCTTCACTTTTCCTTTTCAGAGCTTTAGGGAAAATCCTCTACTGCAAACGTTAGTCGTTTTCAACTCCTATTTTTAAATCTTTCTTTCCAAAATGTTTTTCTCCGATTACTATGATATGTTGTACTTCATGAACTGTGTGTAAATTCACTCATATTTATTCCAATGGATGGCATGTGATTTTTAGGTGGAAGCTGTGAAAGCTCTCAAGCACCCAAGCTACCTCCACATTTAACAGATCATCAGAGGGACAAACTACTTGTTGATCCTGAAGTAAATATTAATTTATGTTGTAAATTGCACTGTATAAAAAGTTTCACCTGCTTTAATGTTCTAACAATCTTTTAATTGTGATATTTTCCTCAGATTGTCATTGAACGTTCCCATATGTCTGGGGAATTCTTCAACCTCTACCTGCATCAGAACTACCCTGACTTCTTTTCGGATGTGGAGGATATAGCACGAGCCAGCGAGTACCTCTCTGATGCAGACTTCCTGACAGCAGAGTGGAGCGTGAGTGCAAATGCTATTGGACTTCCATAATAACACACATAGGGATTTGCAGGGCTGCTCTTGATTGTACTGCAGATGTAACATTTGATTTCTGTGCTCTATCATTATGTAGTATCTTAGCAACAATTTTTTGTTGAAATGGTGTTCATCTTTTCACAGTCAAGGTCGACCATGTTGGAATATGGCTCATCAGTGGCCACTAGAGGCCTTATGCACTCAAACTCTTCTCGAGCACAAGCCAGCAGCCAGTCCAATGCTGGATTCAGGCCTCTTCATAAACCACATTGGCTACACATAAACAAGACGGTATATTTCATTTTTACTTCATCTATCTATTGTGCTTTTGTATTATTCAGAATTTTAAGTAATTGTTAAGCGTATCATATTGACATATTTTAACCCTGTTTTTATGATAGTATCGAGAGAATCGCCTGACCGCACAGTCGCTCTTCTTAAGTTTCTGCCTTACTCCTGTGAGCCTCCTGACAGAACTGGTGCCTTACCTTGCAAAGCTCACCAACCCAATGAGAAATCAAGGTGAACATGTGACCTTTATCATTCACAAAATATACAAATACACAATTCATTTTTTTTTTTTTAACTGCATATCATAATCGTTCAAGTTGAATATTTATTATTTTCCTGCCTCCTACACAAGTATGCAAGACTCTGGTCAAAAATGAATGGTGCATTTCTCCTCATACATACTTCAGCTTTGTCTTTTTATTCTATTTAATATATTTTTCATCTTTCTCATATCAGCTCAAATAGCCTACATCCAGAATGTTGGCCATCTTTCTCAAAAGAGGGTTCCTGGAAGGTGAGATAAACAAAACTTTGAAGTGTTATTGAATTTGAAAGATTTCACAAATGGTCTTTATTTTCAGGTTGAGACTTGAAGCACTTAATGACAAAGACCCTGGTATTTTGGAGGCTGACAGTGAAAATGAAGATTCTGCTGCTGCTCAGTCCCTTGACCCTGAATCCACAGCAGGAAATGCCACAACTGAGCCCACATTGCCAAACAGCCAGGATCCTCCTGGGGAGCTTTCTGCCAGCCAGCCCCAGCCCACAAGCACTGAAGCCCTTTTGGATGAGGAAGACCTCTTAATTGAGGAATATGACAGCGATTGACTGATCAAATGCCATGGACATATTTAATATCACTTGCCCTGATGCAGTTGTTGTATCTTTAGGTCATAGGTTTTTGCTTTTGTTTGTTTATGTTTTAAGATGGTAATTATTAGTAGATATTTATGTGCCTCAACACTGTATTTTGCTGTAGAGAATTGTTCATATGTTCTTACTTGCCTTGAAATGTAGGTGTTCTGTACACAGTTTCACATATTAGTGAAAGTGTCTCTGAAAAATAGAGCACAGTATGACAATTTACAGCCATAATTAACAATGCTCTGGGACTGAGAAGTAGACAATCTACACTTCAGTCAAGTAAGTGACTGCAATAAATCAATGTTTGCAACTTTGATGGCTGTTTTGTTATTTGTGTATTTATTTATTAAATCTCTGAATCCATATTTCTGTCGCTGAGGGGCTGAAGATACAGCAGGGCCAGGGAGTCAGTGGAAAGGTATGTAATATATGTTTTAAAATAGACGCTCTGTATGTTTTAGGTGTATAAATGTGGTTTCATTTGTATACAATGCATAGCTAAATTGTTTTATCTATTTTTTTATATGATGGCTAAAAGAAAGTGTTTTTTATTTTTTACAGTTGTTTATGTGTCCTTGTTCTACTTTGGTTTAGACAGTCGTTCATGTGGAAACTCAAAATAGGAAAGGAAAATACTAGTAGCTTTTTATAAATGATTTGAATGAAGTTTACTTTTGCTGCTATCTTATTGAGGATACCTGGAACTGAAACACTTGAAAACTCCGCTTTAAGACGACATATTTCACGATCTAGAGTGTGTCCTTTTGTAATAAATCACCTGTCGGGTCAGACACGCCCCTTTACTAGTTACACTTCGTCACGAAGTCAGCGGAAAGTCTTGAAGTGGAATTTTCGCCCCCCGAGGTTAACTTAAAGGTTTGTAATGGTTATATTTTTATTGTCTTACCTTGCTATTCTAACTTCTACTTTATCGTTCCACGAAAAGTTTCGTTTTGAGTTGACCACCAGTAAGCTACACACAAAGTAGCAAGCTCGATTTAACATTTCCATGTCTTCTGCTTTGACGGTCAAACATGATATTTACATAGACTTCAGTTTTAATGTCTTTAATTAGGCGTAATACTGAACATAACTGATTATGGTTTTTTTTGTTAAGTTTATTGTGATGCAAGGTGAGGGTTTATGCCCTCAGTGCCCCACAGAAGATGACATGAGAGAGGGGGATTTAGGTTATGGCATGGAGGCCAGATCCAGGGGACATCATGAACATCTCCCACAAATGAAGAGTAAGGGGAAGTTTCTGGGCTTCCTGTCTCAGTCACGACCAATCAAAGGGGGCAGCGAAAGAAGCAATGGACCCTTCTCATGGACATCATGCAGAGCCATGTATGCTGTTTTTAGGGAAGAATTGGAAGCTGAACGAGCTGCACAGTGGGAGAAAAGACACTCCGGTTAGTCTTCTGGACTGGTATCTAAAATCATTTAAACCCTTCAGACCTCATACAGTATATTTTTCATGTTTAAAAGCTATTGGTAACTTCCTGGTAATGTCTGACCAGGGGGTTTTAATGTGCATGCTCTGTTGATTTGGTGAAGTCAACACCTGCTGTTTCTTATCAGGGAGGGAACTTTGTGTACTCTCTTGAGCAATTCTATACTTAAACAAATATTCAACAATAGTCATTTGAGAACCACACTGCTACCAGGATATGATGGGTTGGCAAACCTAGGAAATCACGTGCTGACATGCAAAAAACAAAAGTGTCATTTTTTTTTATGTGTAACTGCGTTCTGATGTAGAAAGCTCTTCTGAGGACACAAGTGAAGAGCTGCAGAGAAGACTACAGGAGGTCACAGAGGTAAACTTACTAATGAGATTTTCCAACAAAAATATTTTCCATGTCTTACACAGTAGAGGACAAGCTGAAGAAAAGTAACACCCCTGTGAGTTTTTGAACGGAGTAACGAAAAGATATGCATCTTCACATATGAACATGCCTCAGGTGTATGTAAATCTTTGCTCCATATCAGGAAGTGGAGCTGTTACGCACAGAACTGGAGGTCACTCATCGCCACCTGGAGGGAAAACATGAGGCTCTTAGGATCTTACAAGGACAGGTATTTCAAAATATTTTGATTATTGATATAATTATTAGGTCTAATTAGGTCATTTATGAAGTGGTTTACAGCCTTGTGCTACATTTTGTCCCTTAAGGCAATCTTGGACAAAGCAACTTGTCATACTAAAATATTACTTCAGAAGACTGAAGAGAGGAACAAGGCCCTAGAAAAGGTGTCCTACTCAAACAATAACTAAAACCGCTTTTATTCATTTTTAAGTCAAGCATTTCCCTAACAAATATGATCTCATTCTTTGAATTCTTTTCCACACAGGAGGTTAATGCACTGCAGTGGGAGATCACGTTCAACCAGGTGCAGTTCAAGAATGTGGAAAACTCATGGAGTTTAAAGTATGAGAGGTATACCCATGCAAAAAGACGCTTTTAAAGTTGGCATCTTCTCTCTGTCGACATTCTAAATTCATGTCACTTTAAAAATGCCCACATCCCACTGGTTCATGTCTGTACCACTTCAGGGTGTTGGCAGAAAACAAAGCCCTAAAGAAAGCATTAGAGGAGAACGTGACAGAGCATCAGGAGCAAAGGACAGAGAATGCTTGTAAGTCACATCATATTTCTTGCATTTATTTCAGGACCCAATTGCTGGTTTGTTTCCAGTGCATAATTAAGAGTTTTGTGTCTTAGCTCTGAGCCAAAAATGTCTGGAGCTCCTGTCCATGCTCAGTACTAAGGAAAGAAGGGACTACCAGAGAACTCAGCCTCCATGCAGCCTGGGAACAGACGGTTCGGTGCTAGAGGTAATATTGATGAATTGTAGCCTGTGTTAAACAGCTTTGTTCTGGACTAAACAGCTCTCTGTCCTCTTATCTCTCAGCTGGCAGTGTATGGGGCATGTCAATGTAACTCTAATGTGGGGGAACCGTGCTCTTGTGCTAGAAGTGCTGCTGCAAGTCGCAAACAGGTTCTCCAGCTCAAGCAAGAGGTGCTCGTCTTGTATTTGTCAATACTTCTGTTCCATTACCTAGCAAATTAACCCTCCTTTTCAGCCAATACATGTATTAAATCCATTACAGTGCTGGCTTTGCTCATTTGTCTTTGAGGGTTCTGTAACACAATGCATTTGTCTGCATTAGCTGGAGGAGCAGCAGAAGAGGAAGGAGGAGGCTTACGTCATGATGGATGCTTTCCGCATCGCCTTTGAGCAGCAGTTAAGGAGAGTCGGTGAGAACATGCTCCGGCAGGCTGAGACCGACAGACACCAGCCGCATTACCAAAGACATGAGAGAGGTAAAGTGCTGCTCGCCTGTATAGCTAAAACTGAGAAAAATCATGCAGTGTAACATGTCACTTTCATTAAAACTGTCCACAGAAATCTCCAAAACTAGAATAATATTTAGTTTGAAAAGAATGTAAAATCAGCAATAAAATTGACAAAAATGGTATTGAAATTGGGCTTTTTTGGCCCAAGTTAGGGCCTTGTGTTATTTTAGTATCATTTATCATTATAATTAAAGGTTTTATTAATATCTGGATTTTTTAATATTATTTATATACAATTGTTGATATTTTTCTGTTTTAGTTATAGTTCAAGTATTAGTTTTTATTAGTATTAGTAATATTAGTAATTTTACTGCTTCAGACTGTTTGTTTTTTCATCTAATATTTATGTAATATCCTAAGCTTTATTTACATTTAATAAAACTGTTTGAATAGGTTTAGTTTGTGATGATAGACCTGGCTCAGGCAGTCAATCAATCAATCAATCAATCAAATAAAAAAAAAATGTGAATGCATATTCTGGACCAAAAACAGAAAGCAGTGCACTACCCAATAATACCACTGGCTCATTTCTACAACTGGTCCGCCTTTTCCTTGTCCTCTCTCTTCTAGACACCTTTACTGTTTAGTACAAATATGTGGAAAAATGCTGAAATTTTACAATGCCACTCTCTTTATTTCTAGTAGTTTTTTATTTTATTTTAAAGGGAAGCAAGGGTCTCTCAGTGTAGGTGAAAGGCTAAAAAATTTTCTGCCCACAACAAGCGAAGGAAAGTTATCAGCTGATTCAAATGAAACACTGCATATGCTGCTTGATCTGGTCAGTATATATTTAATTATAGCCTATGTTCAAAATTGTTATATATTTATCTATATACTTTCACTATATTCACTATATATTTGTGTTTACTACTTTTTGGCTGTCTTCCCTCTCCAGTTAAATGATAAAGAGGAGGCTTTGGCACATCAGAGGAAGGTGAGCTACATGTTGGCACGAAACACTGAAGATCTGGAAAAACGTCTCCAGATGCAGTTCGAGGAACTGGGCCTCTCACACAAAGACAGTAAAACCGAAGCAGAGGCTTCTGAGGAGAGTGAATGGAGCAGCAGAAGAGACTGTAGATGCTCTGCAGACAGCTGTGGATCACAGCATCTCACTGTTCCTGATGATGAGCAGTCCTCCAAACCAAATCAACCCTCCACTGAAATGAAAGAAACTGACAATAAAAATGTTTAAAAGAATGAAGTTTCATGTTGTATTATTTCAAAAGACAAGCACCTGCAATGTTTTCATTTATTTTGTGCCATTACCTAGGATGAACCAGAACATCAGGCAGCCCTGAATAACCTAGAATAACAGAACGTAATATACCCCACAATTCTAGTTGATAGGATCTAATATGCATAATGCACAGCTAAATGGATTATAAAATTAAATCCTCCCTCATCTATGCATCAAAATCCAACAAATAAAATCTAAACTGAATGACAGTGCTAACCAATCTCTGTTTCATTTTTATCTCTACAGCTTCACAACAGTTATATAATGTTAAATAGATATTGAAAATGTTGTAGTCAAATATTAGAACAAACATTATATAGGCTAACGTTACCTTTTCCCACAGCTTCTAAACGAGTTTCTATTTTTTTTTTTTTTTTTGGTGACATTTGACATATGGTTTTAAAACATATTTTCACCGTTATTAATAACGGTATAATTAATTATTATTCATAATAACCAAACCTTTGACTGGCACTGTACTTTCCGTGAGGCGAAAGAGAGAAATACAGAGGACTGAATAACTACATATCCCATAATGCTTCATGCTACCGATTTAGGAAGTCAGCTGTCGTAAATGGTATGTTCGAAAAAGTATATTATATGGGGTTAGTGAAACAATGGTATCGTTTTGTCTTATGTACAACAGTTATCTCGTCTTTGGTCGTTTGCTACATCAAACTCCAGTCACTGTCAAACTCCAAAGGTAAGAAAGCTAACTTGCTAGCTTTCCAGTCAGATAATATCATTGCATTGGTCCAGATCAAAAAGAATCAGTGTAAATTCGTATGTTGCATATTCATAGGACCAATGAGCGAACATACACTGGAATATTTCCTCAACAAGGGGACGATACAAAGAAACGATGCTGCTGATATTGAGTGGTATCATGCAGCAAACAGTAAAAGCAAACTCACAGAGGCTCTACAAGGTGAGTACAAATATGAAGAAGCATTTGCTTTGTTCATACAGTACTGTTTCGTTTTTCTTACGACCTTAAGAGACAGTGTGTTATATGGTTTGATTCTTCATTGAGGTTCTGCACAGATGATTGAAGCAGATGTACTTCTCAGGGGTCAAGATCCAAAAGTGCCTATTATGGCTCACCCACCTGACAATGACAGTGATATAACTCTGCAGGACTGGCTTAAAGAAGTTGTGAAATCAGACAAAGGAATAAAATTGGATTTCAAAAGGTGGCTGATTTTTATTACTATTATTATTACACAGCACAGCTCTATATTTTTACATTTTAATGCTCATGTTGACACTAGTCATGATTCATTTCTCCTATACTGTCTTTGCTGCTGATGAATGAGTGGCAGATCAGCATTGATTTGCATTTTGATTCACAGTCTCGCAGCTGTATCCCCATCCATGACTCTACTGGAAGAGGTCCGAGATCAGCTGCAGGGACCCGTGTGGATCAATGCTGATATTCTCCCTGGCCCTCGAGGCACAGCCACCCCTCTGGACCCTCGTGTGTTTCTACAGGAAGTAGCGCAAAAATCTGAAAATGATGTCCTCTCTTTAGGTTGGACCACTGGATGGGATGTGGATGCAGACAATCCCGGTAAGAATGTTGCTTACTACAATTAAAGTTTTATATTTATTGGCAATCAGAAATGAGCTGTAAGTCTGGGGTCAATAAGAATATTATTTTATGTAAAGAAAGTGAGACGTTTATTCAGAAAGGATGCATTAAGTCGATCAAAAGTGACTGTAAAGGCATTTCTAATGTTACAAGTCATTTTTATATAAAATAAATGCTGTTGTTTTAACTTTCTATTCATCAAGGAATCTTGAAAAATGCTTATATTTTCTACAAAAATATTAAGCAGCTCACCTGTATTCAACATGAATAGTAAGAAATGTTTCTTGAGCATCAAATCAGCATATTAGTATGATTTATATCTTTAATACTGAATTAATGGTTGCTGAAAATTCAGCTTTGCCATAGGAGGAATAAAATATAATTTTAAAATAAATATTTAAACCAAGAACAGTTTTAGAGAATTTAAACATTGTAATAATATTTGATAAAATTCCTGTTTTTACTGTATTTTTGATCAAATAAATGCAATCATTGTGAAGAAACCTTTTTCAAAAACATTAAAACATCTCTTCTGAATGGCAGTATATATACACACACAAATTATTTAGCGTTTAAATCAAGTCAAAATCACAATGAAAAGCAGATGAGCTACATACTGTTGTGTCGTTATTAGCATCTATTTAGTCTGACCTTGTATGGAAATAAAAGTACTTTTATTTTTTGCCCTCAGCCTTTTGTTTGGACTTCCTTTGGTGTATACCAGTCTTAATAATCAATTATTATTATTTTCTGTGTTTGTGTTGTTTTGGGAAATAGGCTATAGCTGGGAGATGGTTCATCAGATGGAAGAATTATGCAGATCCCTAAAGCAACCAGTCACATTTCCAGTCCGCGCAGCTCTCCTTCCTGTGTCCTTCCTACAGTTCCAGTGGCTCTTGAAGCAGTCAGACCGGTGAGAAATTCTCCATTAATCAGTCTATTTAAATGTATGTCCATATTTACTATTATAGAGGCTATTAAGCCACACATCTGTGTGAAGGAGCCTTTTTATTACCACAGTGATTGATTTGTGTTATATAAACAAAGACACAATCAAGTTCATTCTAATGCTCCGTAATTTCTTGCTGGATAATTTGGTTCTGTCTTGTCCATTACACTTGTGACTGGAATAGCAACTCATTGCTTTACTGGAGGTCAGTTCTGAGGTATTAGAGGATTCGAAGGGAAGGGAAGGAAGTGCTGCTCTTCAACAGTTGTTTTAAAGCGATTGTGCAAGTTAATTTTTTCAACTACTCAGACAAGTGAATGGGAAGTATGATCTTTATTTGTATCATGAAAAAGCATCAATAGAAGAAATTCTGTAATGACAATGTTATTTGTGCTTTGGTTTATTTGACATTTTAATTAAGATTTATACATTTTTACTCACTGGTGAAGTTGATTGTTTTCTACCTTAGTGTCAGCCTTGTAAATGAAATTCTGTTTAACATCTCATCTTCTCTCTCAGGTACAGCCTGACTGTATGGACAGGTAAAAATGATGTTCTTACAGTGGCGGATCTGTTGCTTTACAGGCAAAACTTCAGCAAAACCAGGATCTACTATGATCTGTTAGAATCTCAGATCAAACAGTTTAAAGGACTACCTGGCTACACCTAAAAAGCAAAGCAACATCAGTGAGTGTGAGACAACACACTCACTGATGTTGTCTTTGAGATGTAAAACAGAATATATAAGTAATGTAACAGTGTGAACACACTATTTATACAAAAAAAAAAAAAAAAACGGTTTGGAATAGTGCATAAATATGGGAACTGGTATTTACCTATCAACATGTACTCTGAGTCATACAATAAGTTTTAAACATGTCACTGGTTGTCATGCTTAATTACCCACTAATGTACAAAGGGACACAAATACAATTCTCAGAGAAATGTTATATTTTTGTAACATTTTGTAACATTTTGTATATTTGAATTTTGTCATCACAAATGCATAATAAATGTAAAAAAAATGTTTATACCTCTAACATTCACAGCAGTTTGAAATTTTGAGGTCGGTAAGATTTTTTATGTTTTTGTAAGAAATATGCTCAGTGAAGTATGCCCAAAAGTATGATCAAAATACAGCTGAAACAGTAATGTTGTGAAATATTATTACAGTTTATAACAACCGTTTTCTGCCTTAAACAGAAAATTGACATTTATTCCGGTAATGGCAAAGCTGAACTTTCAGCCATCATTACTCCAGTCTTCAGTGTCACGTGATCCATCCGAAACCATTCTAAGTGCATCTAACACTCATATATGCAAGAAAGTGAAAGCAATGTTTTATACTGAATTTATTTACAGTCAATGAGTAAATACAAGGTCACAATATTTTCTTGTTTTGTAAATACTAAGACACTGCAGAAATGAAGCAGGTTTAAAGAGAAAGCAGTGCCTTAAACAGCAATGAAGTGTCAATTTTCTGATTCAGTAAACTGAGTGAGAGCACAAAGAACAGAAGTAAAGTGCAGTAAAGTTTATGACCAAATCAAACAATAGTCCAGTCTGGAAAGTGCATAAAGGAGGTGGTTGAGATGTTTATTATAAATCGTATATTTCAATCTAACATTTATTTGCTTCCGTTTTCAGACTTAGTGTAGATTGACATGACATTAAATCTCTGTATTTACCCCAACCTACCTTTGGGTATTTCACTGACCAAAGATCTCCTCAAAATTGACCAGCTGCTTGATCTGCTCGGTTTGCATGGAGTGACGTCTTAGCAGACTCTTCTTATTCTTGTGATCTCTGGGATGGCTAGGGGCACAGGGCACAAAATGCCTCGATCCAGAAACAATGGGTGCAGTTCCTGCCACAGGCTTGCTTCCATTATTCACTGCAATACTGGTATTGACTTTAATATCTGGAATGGGTGCATGCGGATTTAGAGGTGGCAGGTAACCAGGCCGGGTCTGTGAGATATGGTCTAGGAGCAGAGCTCCGGATCCCCTCCGCTCCAGCATGGCCGGGCTCCTCCTCTGAACGAGACTCTCCAGAGATTCTCTGGATCCAGAGAGAGTGGAGGAGCGGCTGGTAACAAGCTTGCGTTTCTCCGTCCCCCCGGTTCCTCCTCCTCCAGTCTTCCCAAGGTCTTCAGAGGGTTGGCTCCCAAATTGAGGCAACTGAGAGTCAGAACTGTAGTGGTCTATTCCGATGTTGCGCCGGCGAAACACGTTGCGTAGGCTTGAAACAGCCAGGTTGGGAAGACAGCCTGGGTCCCGTTCCACAGGGGCAGCATCTGAGATGAATGCCTGTTTGAGGTTCTGATGTGAGGAAGGGTGTGGTAGCAACTCCCCATCATAGGACATTTTTCTACTGAGCCATTTCTGTTCTTTTGTTAGTTCTCTTTCAGCATCATATGTTGTCTCAAAGGCTCTAAGCAGACCAGTAGAGTCCTTGACGTCGACGCTTTGGTGCCGAGCTACTGTCGCTCTCAGTGGAGGTCTGCAACCATTATACCCAAAGGAGAGCTCCTCTTCGGGAGTGATATCTAGAAGCTCCTCGGTCAAGGATGAGGACTTACTTTGCTGCAGGAGCAGAGATGGAGGGATCTTCAGCCAGGGCTCAGAGTGAAGCCTCTGTAGATGCAACAGCTTCGCCACACTAGCTGCTTGCAGAGGGCTTGAATCTTGAGTCGGTGATCCTGGCTTGGATGTAGGCAGTGTTGGTGTGGATCCCAGGGTCTCAGATTGGTTACTGGTGGGTGGTGCGATAAGAGGGGTAGAGAGTTTAATTTCAGAAGGGCACATACATGAGGCAGGGGCACAGTGCAAACGGTCCTCAAGATTTGGAGGAGGTGGTACGTTCAGATACTGCTTGGTCATTTGTCTTCCGGACGGTAGTTTGTCTGTTGTAATGATGATAACTTCTTTGCCCTTGGCCTTGCAGGCGTCCAGTAGTACTCTCAGTGCATCCTTGTCTCCAGCATTAACTGCATAGACCAGAGCTGAGGAACCAGTGTGGTCCTCCAAACTAGGGTCAGCTCCACTGGAGAGCAGAAGCGACAGCACCTCATCGCCTGCCCGCTCTATGCAGGCATGCATTAGGGCGGTCTTACCAGACTTGTCCTGAATGTTGGGGTCCGCACCATTTTCAAGAAGATACCTGTTAAGAGGATTGATTCATCAGTTAAAGGAATAGATCAATGGGATATCAGAGTATCCATGATAAAGAAAAATAGAAAAATATCTTGTGAATAGAAGGGAAAATGTTGTGTGTCAAGAAATATACTTTTGGTATTTATGTTTGTTTCAAGTGATATTTATAAACCTTTATGCCAATTTTAAGAATGGATTCAGCATTAAGCAATGCAAGGCAAAATTTCAATATTTTCTTCACTCCTTGAATACATGAGTGTAAACACTCACACAAAAACATTTAAGTTACACTACATTTCTAAAGTTTGGAGTCTGCATTTATTTACAGTAAAACAGTGATATTGTACAATGTTATTACAATTAAAAAGAACCATTTTCCACTTTTAAACCACTTTTAAAATGTGATGGCAAGCCATTACTCCAGTCTTCAGTGTCAAATAATCCTTCAGAAATCATACTGATATGCTGATTTGGTGCTCAGGAAATGGCTTGGTGAGCATTTTCAAAAAATTATCAATGTTGAAAACAATTGAGTTGCTTATTCTTGTGGAAACCCTAATGCATTTTTTTCAGGATTCTTTGATGAATACAAAGTTCAAATGAACAGCATTTATTTGAAATCTTTTGTAGCATTACAAATGTCTTTACTATCATTTTTTTTTGCAGTTGAATAAATGATTGCTAAATTAAGTATTAAATTAAAGTATTAATGTATTAATTTATTAAGTAATGTTTTATTTTATATATAAATATATATATATATATATCTTACCAGTAATGTACATTTAATGGCAAAACCTTTTTAAAATTATTTGTAGTTTGAGATTTTTTTTTGCCTTGACACACATTTATGCAGGTCTGTAGTGAAACGATTTTATTTTAAATATTTATTTTCTAAGAAATAAAAATAAGTTTATGCCAAACTACAAAATAAGCTTTAAATTAGACATTTTCTTAATTATTTTATTTTAGGACACACATCTCCACCCAAACACGCTCGTTATACAAGAGTCACTGTACTGATGTATGAATAGGATTTTTAATTCACTTAATTATAAACTAATATCCACGTTTGATGGCACATTCAGATGGTGTAATTAACTTACAGCAGACCCACCTGATGATCTTGGGTTTTGGCACACTCTGAGCATCAGCATGGTGGCTTTTGCAGGCCACCATCAGTGGAGTTTCTCCTCTCTCATTACTCTCATTAATGTAAGCCCCTCCTTCCAGCAGCAGACGCGTCAACCTCAGGCGGCATAGATATACTGCTTTAAGCAAAGAGTTTCCATCCGTCCGCACCTCTGTCGAGTCCTCCATGATTAAGTGGTGAGACCGTTGAGAGGCTAATGTCACGTCGGCTCAGTGGATCATAGGAGCTGATTTCTTCTTTGACTTCTGTCAGGCAAGAGAAAGTGAGCACACTGCATCAGAACCACAGTTTTTCAAGGTTTTTACTTAAGTGTCTGCCTTTTATTTGATTCATTTGCATCAAAGCAAACCTGATAACTCTTTGACATTGAAATGTTCTCTCCCTCTTTGCCTCAGAATAATATGCTAGAGAGGCTTCCTGCTCTAATCTAGAGTCTCTCGCCATTCACCAGGTAGACACTAATATAAAGATGTTTGTTATGATGATTATGTAGGTGGCACTTCACAAGAAGACATAAGAAAACTGAATTAGTTATCTAATCCCCTTTACATAAGATTAATTACTCCTCTTTCATATTCTTTTAATTTTTACTGAATATTTCTGTTCCCAACATGCAATTAGGCAGTGCAAACCAATATTCTGGGTTTAATACAAAGTTAAGCTTAATAGCATTTTGGGCATAAAATAAAATTTTCAACCTGTCTCCTTTTTTAAACAGGAAATCAAAAATGTGGTTTACAGTAAGCTTGCTGAAAATTTTTTTCCATTTCAAGTGCATTGCTGTAACCTTGACGTTTGCTTTTTAACAGAAAAAGGACAGACACATGAAATGTATGATGTTGAGACAATCTTAACTCCTACTGTCTATTTTCAAATTAGCGCATGCAGTGTAAGTGCTGTATTTAACATGTTAGCCTGCACCAGACATGCACAGTTTTTCAGTAGGTTGAAATTCAATAGCTCGAGGCAGTCTGTATTTGCCTCATTGAACGATGGCATTCTTTTATGCAGTCTATTGTGCATGTGGCCTTGTTCTCTCAATTCAGAGCGCAGTCACAGTGCACTCTTTATTTAACAAAGAGCGAGCGCGAGACTGCCTCAGTTAGGTTCATAAATGTGAATTCACTGGAGTTGAGGTAAGATGAGTAATAGGATGAATATTTTTGTGTCCTCCAATAAAAAGGATGAAAATCTGGGCTGATGCTTTAACTGCAGCTTTTCTAGGAAGTGGAGGCAGCATGTGACAATGCTAAATGAGAGACTGCATCAGCATCTTGGTTAAAAATTAAAAGAAAAATGTGTGGATTATAATAACTTATATAACTTTATAATTTAATATTAGCTTTAATTATTTCTGCCTTTCCTGAACAAGGACAACCTCATCTTTCTTGCTCCACATGTTATGTTTTGTATGCTAATAAAGCACTTTGATCTGACAGTTTTTGCTTTTTAAATCAAGTTGTGCAGACATGCTGAAGTCCTGATTGGTCTGGTACAACACACTGCCTGATGCCTGCAGGACATTTCGGTTCAAGCTGCTAATTCCTAGAGCTCCCTGGGCTGGCATTTAAAAGCACAGCTTTGTGTGCCATACCCCTAGTCTTCAATCGCCCTTGGGAACAGAGAGAATTTTTAATGACAGTCCTCTCTCTCTCTGTTGCTGCCTCGTGCTAAAAAGCATGGAGCAAATGAGGCCCAAAACAGATGAGGGTGGTGATTGTTGCAGCGACAGCGCTGAAGTGGAGCACCAAACAGACCACTTCACGCACCTGTATGCATCTGTGATTCATGCCAAATCACGCAATACTTAATTCTCCTCGCAAATGGTGGGCTGATTTTGTCCCTCTCAAAACACCTGCAGGGAAAATGAAAACCCACTCTCTGTGACATCAACTGATAACTGAATAAGAATAGTTTTTTGTATGTCTTGATTAATGAGGGTAATGAAAGCTTCCTCACTGTGCTTTCGTGGTTTGCCAGGATCAGGAGAATAAATTATAAGCCTCCTCAGCTGATACAAAGATACATTTCCATGTCCATATGATACATTTATATGCTAAATGAAAACAGCAAACAAAAGTTCCTTTATTTTGCATGTCTTTTTCAATTAATTTGGAAAATAATTATTTGCATGGAGGACTAAGTATTTAAATTTGATCATTTTAAACATAATTTAAAAAGGATCGTTTAAAATAGTTTTATACTCAATCATTTAGAGAATATTAAAATTTTACATAACTTTGTGTATATATATATATATATATAGATAGATAGATATATGTCCATGTGTGTATTTTTATACTTTGTCATTTTATTTTAAAGAAATATTTTAAACAAATTAACTTTACTTAAATTCACATTACATGTAGATATACACATATACTGTAGTGGTAAAATTACATTTGAAAAAATCTCATATCTTTGTGAAAACTATTTATACCTCCTTTTTTTTCTTTTTACAGATGAATAGAGCCAAGGTCAAATCTAATGAAAAAACTCTATTCACTCACATCATAAAGTCTTGCACAGATTTGCATCAAAAACCAAGACCAGCAGCTTCACAAAACTAAAAAAAAAAAAAAAAAAAAAATGCAAGAAATCAAAACACTAAGTTAAAATGCATAAAAATGTAAAGTTGCTTATTTCATAAAAAAAAAAAAAAAAAATTCATACATCTTAAAATGAGATTAGATCCTTACCTCTTTTAAACCAGTTGCAGCTCTAGTTTTCCAACAGCTTGTTCCTGTGGCATGTCATCTTTGTAATAGATGAGTAATCCAGGGGTGAGACTAAAGCTGGAGCTCGAAGTGGGAGATGAACGTGTGCAGATGTGCACTCACTGAGGGTAAATGAAAGAGTGGCACAGATAGAGGAAAGAGATGGAGAGAACAAGTGCCTGTGCTCTCATGTCTAGAAACAAGTTACCAACCTCAACACAGACCAAGTCCCTGTGTATCAGGAGGACAGTCAAGCTTAATAGAGCAAGGTGACGCCAGTCCCTACACATCCAGCGTCAGTAAGCGATTGCTCCATTATTCTCACATTGCGAAAGAGGGTTATTGAACTCATATGCTGAGGTTGTGCGCAGATTCTCATTTGTTTCTAACTCTGATGTCAACACGTTCACATGATCGTGACTCCTATGGTGCAGTTACATCATTATGACACAACTGTCTCGCCTTTGAGGCAGCTGTTCAGCTCCTGAGAGATGTGCAGGGTGTGTATTGATCCATTTGACTGATGCAGTCGCTATATATAAGCCTGTAACGATGGCACTAAAGAAAAGGACAATAATAAAGCTCCTAATGGAATAATAATGGACAAAAAGTTGCTAACACTAATAATAAAAAAAAAAGGCCACTGCTCTTTTTTTACCTTTTGATCTGAAATGGCAACTCACTTGCATAAAATAATTAAAATGCAAACACTTGTCAAGTCTCTAGATACTGTTTGTTCCCTGAAAAGAAATCCAAGTGCTACTTAAGGTGCGTACATGGTGCACGCGTTAGGTAATTGGAATTCCAGTCAGGTTTATTTCAGCCTGGTCGTAAACATTCGTAGTACATTAGGCCGACATACCCGAAACCAATCAGCTTAAAAAGGTTTTGCCTGATTGCTGCATTTGGCTTTTTTAAATAGGTGTCATGAAAGATTTTGTGTGGGTGAGAGAAAGTGCTAGTGTTGTGACCCTTCTCTAAACTATATGTCAACCTTTGTCAATCAGCCAGTCTGAAGACCAAACACAACATGCATATTCATGAGAGCAGTCAGATCTTCAGGCTGGCTTAAGAGCAGGCACTTCAGTTCCTATTGGATATGGAAATGAGCAGGTTGACTTTTACAGTTGACTAGATGAAGAATAATTAAGTGGACAGCAGATGTGGAAAAGAAAGTCTATTATCAAAATTAGGTATATTTTCTGAATATTTTAAATAAGCCAGGAACTAAACCTGATACTAATAAAATAAGATTAAGGCAGTGATGGTGGGAAAGGAACTGTATTTACATAAAAAAAAAGCAACATGTTGAGCTGTTGTGCTCATGGGAGATTGGATCCTAAAAATGTCGCCCTTTTACCCACCCTCTGTCTTCTCATGATTTTCTGTCTACTTTCCACGTTGTATATAAAGTTGCAAAAGGCACACACTAAATTTTAGAATAAAATCATTAAATAAGATTTAAACTGTCCAAGAATCACGTTTGATTTTTATTACTAAGGAAAAGTGGACAGGAAATGTGGCAAACAAATGATAGGGAGAAAAAGGGGTGATGGGGGTCAGGCAATTACAAAAATCTGATTTAAATACAGGTCTCCCATAAAAACTGTGCCACGCAAACATGTCAGAGCACTCTCACTACCCGGACAGGCCACTTCTCCGACCATAGCATCATGCTTAAATCTTCTTAGTGGTCGGTGCTCTCATATACTTCAAATACATACTGAAGACCATTCTCCTCCTGCAAGCCGGTGGGTACACCTGGGAATCTGACCAGAAGAAAACAAGAGAGAGAAATAGAAGGAACAATAAGACATTACCCACACATTTTTATGGACTGATTTTACAAGCACACATTTCAACTAAGAACACAAGAAAAGATCACCTGCAGTACAAAACATAATACAGACACATACACAATTACATGCTTGTACTTTCATAAACTTTTATCCACTTTAGACTGATGTAGATTCTTGTTCATTGTGCCAATTAACTGTTAAAACCAATCAAAAGAGTTTGAGAACACAAATAACAAAAGTTCCATTTTGCTCTTTGTCAGATAAAGTGGCAATGATGAACCCGTGTCAACATTTTGTGTGCATTTAACTTCTCTTTAAATGTTTATTGTGTGCCTGAGAGATGTGACATTTGGTACGGCCCACCTTTGATGCTAGACGACATTTTTACATAACAAGAGAGCTTTTTCTCCTCAATGTACCTCTTCACTATTCTCTCTGGATACACAATACAGCATATGTCTGTTCCAGTGCCAGTAAATCCATTAATCCCACTTTATTCAAGGACACGACCAGACAAATATTCTTAAACATACGTACACAAAAAGGCTGTACCTAAATAAATGTGTTTCAAAACAGTGAAGAATTTTAGCCTTGGCAAATGGCCTTTTGAAGTTTAAAACTAAACTGAAGAATTAATATCACTCATATTATGAAACATTTTTTGCAGGCAATATGCAAATGAATTAATTCTGTAGGGCTCTTAAAAGCTTGAAATGAATGCAATACCATTTAATAGTTTGGGCTTGGTACCTTTTTTTTTTTTAACTTTGGTTTCTGAAAGAGGTATTATATGCTCACTAGGGCTGCATTTATTTGCCCCAAAATACAGTAATGTTATTAAATTTTACAATTTAAAAACCTCAGTTTTCCATTTTAAAATGGAATTTATTCTTCTAATGGCACAGGTGAATTTCCAGCAGCCATTACTCCAGTCTTCAGTGTCAAATGATCCTTCAGAAATCATTCTAATATACTGATGCACAATAAACATTTATTAGCATCATTGCTAAAAATAGCTGTGCTGCATAATATTTTGTAGTAACAGTAATAGTTCTAGGATTCTTTGATTAATATAAAGTTCAAAAACATAGCATTTATTTGAGAGAAATCTTTTGTAACATTAATGTTTTCACTGTCACTTTAATGCAGCTGCCTTCAAGAACTGCAATGCTGAACTCTTTTCACATAGACCTTCATGTAAGCATACAAACAACTGTATGAGCACTCACTCGGGCAAGAGCTTGTACTTGTCCATGTTAATGTCAGGTATGAATGTGTCACAGTCAAACTGCTTGAGGACCCGTGTTACAAAAAGACGCCTGGGACCAGAACTCTCCATCACCTCCTGAAGAACACAGCACAACATTCACAAAGTGATTACAGTGTACAAGATGTTAACAGAACGAGGAGGAAGGAGTATGAAGGAAGGGAGTCTTTTGTACATTTTGCCTTGAGGCAGTTTCCATAACAACTGATTATACAAAGATCTGACTAAACTGCTCTATAACTGAGATACAACTGATGTATAGGTGGGTGTTTAATATTGCTGCATGCATATAACTGGTGAAACAGCCCATTTTACCCTCAAATTAGGAACTATCAAACCACATTACAAAAACAATACAATTCATTTCATAAATCATTTGTATGATTGTATGATGCGTCTTAAATTTTAAAAACTAAGTTGCAAAAAAACATTTGAATTATTCAGATAGGAAGAAATAAATGCAGAATGTATACAAACACATGGAACTGATTAAAAGCCACACAAGTGTGTGTGTGTGTGTTTTTGTGACAAATAAGGACATAAATTGGTATAATGACACAGGTATGACAGGTATTACAAGGTGAGGGTGACTTTTCAGGACATTGACCCATGTCCCCACTTTTCAAAACGCTTATCAATCAAACCATACAGAGTGAGTTTTTGGGAAAGTTGAAATGCACAGTCTCCTGTGAGGGCTAAGTTTAGGTGTAGGGCAATAGCACATACAGTCTATATATATATATATATATATATATATATATATACACACACATGTATATATATATATATGTGTGTGTGTGTACATATATATAGACCCTAGTAAAAAAATAAAAATAAATCAATGACAGTTATAAGAGATTTAATCAGTGCTCGAATTGAATCAAGTCTTATGGGGGGTCCCCACCATCAGACTTTTTTTTTTTTTTTTGGTGGGGGTGGGGGTTAGTCTCGCAATATACAATTTATACAAAATAAACAATATATTTGATCATAATATGCATAACTATATACTATTTAATGTTGCATAACAAAGAGAGATAAGCTACTATTCTTCTTTTAAATGGCTTACTCCAAGTAAAAATGTCTGAGGGACCCCCCTAAGTCTATTTTTTACTTCTTATGGGGGGTCCCTAATGCCTTATGGGGGGTCCCGGATCCCCCCAGCCCCCCTTCAATTCGAGCAGTGGATTTAATGCATATTCAGCATGTGTTTATACTTTTATAATATTTCTCTTAATTTATCAACAGACGTGACAGGCTTACATAATTTTACCAACCTTGTACAGAGCGCTTCCGCCAATTATCCAAACCTGGTCCACTTGTTTTTCGAGCTCACTGCTGTCTAACAGTTGGAGAGCTGAACTGAAGTCTGAAGCAAGGTAGTGAGCTCCATCTGGGGCTGTCCTGTGTAGTGAGCGATAGAAACAGGCACTTGATTTTATACAGGATAGTGATTTAATACAAGATGAAAAAATGGTAAACTTTAAAAGAGGATTACTTGAGCTCTCTGCTGAGAACAATGTTGATCCTGTTCTTTAGGGGTCTGTTTGCTGCAGGAATAGAGAACCAAGTCTTTCTGCCCATCAGGACCACATTCTTTTGACCTGTCAAATGACACACATAATGTAATATGTATGATTTGGTTTAAGGTTTTAATCAATTCTGAACAAACACTTAAAATATGACAATGTAAGCACAGCATTACCCTCAACTAAAGGGGTCATGGTCATCTTCTGAAAGTGTTTGAATTCATTACTGAAAAGATAAGAAAGATAAGAGTCAAAGCGAATGGTTAAGTTTAGAAATCTGTCAGGGGTTCTTCTATAGTAGTGTGGGTGGGTTTTGTTGTGCTGAATGTGGTTATTAACCAACGGACTCCAGGATAAAGGTCAAGCTTTTAACTGAAGACCCGTGCTATCATAAAATATTCGATCTTAGGTAACTTAACGTTACAACTTCAGCTAATAATCCTCCTTCTACCATTCTTCATGTTTAGTAAGATGCTTTTACTTTATTCATTTGTGAATAATCATTCGATTTGCACAACTTATAGCTGTTGCGAAATACAAAACTCATGACACAGGGCACTAGAAAACTAACGTTACAAACACCTCATATATTACTGAATCAATGTATCAGAGCATTAACGTTAGCTGGAGATTTAGCAACACATTCGAGCTCACCTTAGTCTTATTGGGTGCCATGGCAGATTTCCATTTTTCCCTATCCCCATATCTGGACAAACAGCTACAATACAGTTGAGTATTCGAGACATAACTGCCCTGAATGTAATAAACAAATTTTACTTCAGCTAGCACGCACCACTGTCTTCATCCCGCCAGCGAATTTACGAATATATACGTCAAACGCTTGGCTCATGAATATGCATTACGTTGTGGGACGCCGATGAACTGATTGGCTCTAGGAATAAGTTCGCGCTAGTAACTTGGCCAATGAGCATAAACTATTGTGAAGACTTCGCGCCACAGTGAAAGGAGCCAATGAAGAAAGAGTGCAGTACACAAACAGAAAGCAGCGTTTAGATCAAATTACAACGCATATAAAATATAAAATCAGAATAATATTTTATAATAATAAAAAAACCCTGCTTTTACAAAGTGTGTAGTGATCAGCTGGTCATCTTTTTAAAAAGTGCCTTTTTAAAAACAAAACTTTATAGGTTCAAAAATAAAGACTGTTGTGGTAAACATCATTCTAAATCTTAGGCCATGTGGATACATGGATAGAAAATTACAATGGAAAGTTACAAATCTGACTATCAGCAGTGCATTGTCATTTTGGTTAATCATATTACTTTTATCTTTGTATCAGCAACAAATATATTTTCCAGTTTCATAGAATATGTAATTACATTTATCTTTTTTTGTAATACAGTAAAACAGTAAATATCTAGACGACAGTGAAAGCCAAAAATATAAATCAACAAAATCACATAGTGACATACAACTCATTTTCAATCTCAGCATGGCCTTTTGTTTCCCCAGCTCATGTCCATGTTATTTGCAGCGTATGGCGCCTCCTTTTGGCTTTGCATTGTAACTTTGTGATATTGCTCAAAGTCAATGCCCAGCAGCCACTCAAATCCAGATGAGACAGGCGCCTACAAGTGTTTACAATATGTATTACAGTCTCCATAGAGATATCCGAGCGGTTCAGGCTAGCAGATCTGAGGCAATGCAGTGGGGGACTGTCTAGGGCTCCGAGGGGTTTGGCCGGAAGATTCAGGACAAGTTTGAACACAGGGTCCAGTCAACAAGGAACAGCAATTAGAGAGAGCTTCTGAAGGAGTGAAGCTCCTCTAAGTAGTGCCCACAGCACTCCCTTCAGAGACCTCCAACACAATGCAGGCTTCATTCGTCGTTCACCCAGGGAAAAACTGTTGAGACACAGATCAAAAAACAGTAAACGGCAGATTCGATTGTAATGGGGAAAGTGGATCAGCATAAAGTTTGACAACATTTGACTTACTTTAGAGTTAAAGAGCGGAGGTGTGGAATGCATGGCAGATTAGAAAGAAGGCCTTCACCTTCACCCTCCTCCTCCTCCTCCTCATCATCTCCATTCAAATTATTCGTGGGTGGGTCTAAATGAACAGTGAGAGAAGTGAGTCTGGGACAGGCATGAATGAGCTCCAGAAGAGGAATATGTCCATCAGCTTTGATGCCTTCCAAGGTGAGAAAGATGTGAGCCTGCGGCTTTAAGTGCTGGAACCAGTTCAGACAGAAGACCAAGCAAACTGTAGAAAAAGACAGCATAGCTGTCCAGAAGACCTACCAAGTCCTCTGGATAAAACGGCTGCCTGTTCAAAGCTGTCAACATTATCATCCACACTGCTCTGGACACAGTCCAAAGACATGACACGCAGTTCATGGCAGACCTTCCCTACTGCCTCTAAAGTATCCAGTCCTTGTACATCCCTGAGAGATGTTGTCACACTATCCCTTCCATTACAAGCTCTACTTCTACATCCATCTTTTTCACAACCCTCTCCCGAAGTCCTTGTCCATTCATTTATATCAGTAGTATCACTAGCATCTGTCTGACTCTCCTCTAATGATAAACATACATCTATTTTTCCTTCCAAAGTATAACTTTCCTCTCTATCTGCACACAGTAAACTGCTAGCTTTTAAGTGGTCTTCCTGTGTTTGCTTCGCCCATATGTCTTTGAGAAGTGGCACACCTTCTTGTCTAGTAAACTCCTTAGTCACCTCAAACTGCTTGTTCTATATGAGAGCACAAGCCTGTTAATCCCTCCATTGCCAACCTCTGAACACCAGGTAAGCTGAGCAGGAGAAACGCAACTGCAGCTACTGCATCGCTCTCATTTTCTGCTAAACCGATATCCAGAGCTAGCAGACTGCTGATGTTTGCGTTCCTGACAAGGGGTTCTTGGTAGGCCCGAGGGAGCAGGTCTGCAGGGGTGAGGTGAGGGCACCTGGACATATCCAGATGTTTCAGTTTGGGGCACTGGCGGAAGATCACTGATATCTCTCTCTGATCACACAGAGTTCCAGCCAGGGAGAGGGAACGGAGATGACTTTGGCTGCTCAGGAGCTCACACAACGCTGATGCAGATATATTCTGTGCTCCACTAAGATCCAGAGACTGAAGATTCTGTGCAAGAAAGAGACAAAAGAGTGAACATAAGAATAGTGAGAGCTTTGTATGTACTGACAACATGCAAGACTAACAACATTCACATGCATATTATTAAAATGTTTGCAAGGCAGCATTTTACTGACATTCCCCAAACATTCCGGTTAAAATATTAAGCATCACACCTGTTTTCAGTATTAATAACAATAGTCAGAAAGGTTTCTTGAGTACTAAATCAGCATGTTAAAATATAATGCGACTTAAGACTAGAGTAATATTTTAAAATATTACTGTTTTACTGATTTTTTTTTTTTGATAAATAAATGCAACTTTGGTGAGCATAGGAGACTTCTTTCAAAAACATAAAAGCCAACCCAAACGTTTAAACAGTATGTATACATTACATTTTTATTATATTAACAGTATATACTTCTTTCAAAAACATAAAAGCCAACCCAAACGTTTAAACAGTATGTATACATTACATTTTTATTATATTAACAGTAAATAGTCAAATAACTGCAGTTATTTGACTATTTACTAATAAATTTATTATTATTTATTTATATTAAAATTTGCAATATATTTTAAAATTTCACACATAAATACCACATGTATCCCAACGTCCTGATGTGCACTGGCAAATCGTTCCACAGGCATGGTGCTGCTCCTGAAAAGGCATGGTCACCTTTTAAAAATGGGATCAATTGGCACAGTCAGCTTCCACATGTTTGAGGACTTTTAAGGTACTAGAACATTTCTCAACATTGTTTTGTTTAACAACCCAGTAAATTGCTCATGGATTCTCGGTTAATTGTTCTTCTCCTAATTTTTTCCCACACCTGTAACATTCTCAATCAATATTTAAAGACAATAAATACTACATTATGGTGTGCATGTACACTAGACTAGACCGCTGTCAAAGTTGTTCTGCAAGTGTTCTGTCAGTTAAATATAAACCTTAAACTACCAGCAGATAATATAGCCTACAATATGAGCCAGAATCAACCCCACCTTGTCAGGAGCTGCTAGTCAAGACAGAAATTTGTGAATGAAGGCCATGTGAATGGATTCAAGGAAAGCAGCTGATCATTTTTTCCTTGCCAAACAGGTGGAACACTTCATGCAGCACGTATTTCATAATTTTGTGTGGCCAATGTGACATCACTAACAGAGAAGGTTTAAAAGTGGACCCAAGGTTTTATTCTGAATTTCTACTGCAGCCTTTGGGTGTAGAAAACCACCCACTGAGCCTCTCAGGTCTCGTGTGGTCAATGGAGAGGAAGCCAGGCCCCACAGCTGGCCCTGGCAGGTATGTAGTGTCGCACCATTTTGTCTGCCTTTATTTCTCATTCCCTCCTGTTACTACCTCTGTCTCATAACCTCTTCATTACATTTATGCATTTGGCAAACACTTTTACATGCAGGAATTTACACCATTCACATTTCACCAGTTCATGCATTCCATGGGAATCAAACCCATGATCTTGGTGCTGCTCTACAGTTTGAGCAGGTATTTGTATGTTTAATGAAGTTTTATCTGTCCCATAATTAGATCTCCCTGCAGTATCAGAGCAGTGGCTCATGGTATCACACTTGTGGTGGATCTATCATTGCTGAAAACTGGGTGATGACCGCTGCTCATTGTATCAAGTATAAGAGTCCGAGCCAGTGTTCATTATCTGATGAATTCATTAGCTTTCAACTCATCCGAGCCTGTGACACTGAGTGACACTGTTCAGCTGAGCTGCGTACCTGCTGCTGGCTCCATCCTCGAAAACAACTACCCCTGCTATATTACAGGCTGGGGGAGACTCTCTGGTAAGTGCTTGTGCACACAAGACCTGACATAAATGCGTGTAAAAAATATTTAGAATATTCTTAGTGTATAAAACAATGCTGAAATGTTGCATGCTTTAGTGTTTGTGAGGTAATCTGTACAGAGCATCAACAAACATACTGTGGTTGTGTCCCAGCTGGAGGCCCTCTTCCTGACAAACTGCAGCAAGCACTGATGCCCGCTGTGGATCACGCCACTTGCTCCAGGTCTGACTGGTGGGATTCCATTGTCAAGGAAACCATGGTCTGTGCGGGTGGAGACGGCGTTGTCGCTGGCTGCAATGTGAGTAAAGCATATATTAGCTGAGGTTTCTGGAGTAACTTTGCATAACTTATTTAAGCAAAAGGCCTGTTCCTTAAGCAAGAGTGCTGATATTCTGTATTTTAGGATGACTGAAAGTGCAACATTACAGCAGTGCAATAAATAAAGAGTTAATAATAACAGAGATAATTAATAGAGAGTAATTTAAATTTCAGACACAATATTGCCAGATATTTCAGTTGCAGTTATTTTGAGTATGCAAGACCAATTCCTATTTACTTTAATGGGGAACTCCTGAAATCACAAAAACTTCTTAGTATTCTATAGTCTTTGGTCGTGCACAAAGCTAATCAAATTCAAATACCGGAACCAGTTGAAAGATTTACATATGAATTAATAATGACATGTTTTTCAGTCTCGCTCGTTTGTCTCGCTGCTTATTTAAGGTCATGATGAACAATTAAGATGAGCCAAGGATGCTGACCTCATTTTAATACCAGAAAACCAACCCACCAAGGAAAATAAATACATAACAGCTCAATAAGGGATCAACTTCTACAAATAAAATTTTACTCCACACACACAAAAAAAGACAGTTTACATTCACATTATTGGAAAAGTGAAGGTGATTTAAATATTAAAACCTAGATAAAAAAATATATATATTTAATGTACTCAGAAAGGAAGAAATCGGTATACAATTACGGATTTTTATGAGTGATTTGATGCATATTCAGGTTTGCTTTGTGTTAATGTTTAGGAATATGTCAGGGGTTTTTCTGTCAGTGTGGGTTTTGCGCTCATGGGGAAAATGTGCTGAATGTTGTTATTTACCAATGGACTCCAAGACAAAGGTCAAGCTTTTAACTAAAGATCTGTACAATCGTAAAATGTTCGTTCTCAGGTACATCTTCAGCTAATATTCTTCCCTCTACCATTCTTCCTTAACATGATTAATAGAAGGTTCAAACGCTCACTGATGCTCCAGAAGGAAAAGCCTTGCATTAAGAGCATTTGAACATTAAGAAACATTTGAACAGAATGAAGATGAGTATTTTTCTTGTTTTACCTAAATATCATATTTTTTTATTTAGTACTGCCCTTCAGAAGCTACAGAAGATACTTACAGGTTTTCCATAAGACAAATTAAGTTAAATTTACCTTGCGCTTCAAATTCAAAAAGTTTTCACGCCCTGGCTCTTAATGCATTGTTTTTCCTTCTGGAGCATCAGTGAGCGTTTGAACTTTATGTAATAGTTGCATATGAGTCCCTCAGTTGTCCTCAGTGTGGAAAGATGAATCTCAAAATCATACAGTCATTGTTGGAAAGGGTTCAAATACACAAAAATGCTGAAAAACCTAAGAATTTGTGGGACCTGAAGGATTTTTCTGAAGAACAGCAGGCAGTTTAACTGTTCAGGACAAACAAGGGACAACTATCACTAAACCCCACAGCTTTGGATCGTTCAGGTAACAACACAGTATTAAGAATCAAGTGTATGTAAACTTTTGAACGGGGTCATTTTTATAAATTCAACTATTATTTTCTCTTGTGGACTATATGTAAACATCTTTTATGTGAAATATCTTATTCAGGTCAGTACTAAATAAACAATAACATGCATTTTGCATGATCCCTCTTATTTTAGTAAAATAATTCACATTTTGCAGATTCTGAAAGGTGTATGTGAAGTTTTGACTTCAACTGTATATGTGTGTCTGTGTGTATAAAGTGTGATATATGATAGATTGTTTAGCATTCAAAATTGAATGTTATTTTACTGAATTATACTGAATTTTTTATCTTTCTTGCACATAAAGACGGCTTCCACTACACAATGATTGCGATAAATTGTGATAAATTGTGTGTTCAACAAACTGAAAAGATGTATAACAACAGTATTATTATTATTTCCCATAGCTCCCACTGCTCCGGGTGTGTGTTCACGGTGTGTGTGTGTGTGTGTGTGTGGATTTGTTCACTACTCACTGCTGTGTGTGTGCACTTGGATGGGTTAAACGCAGAGCACCAATTTCGAGTATGGGTCACCATACTTGACAATACGTCACGACTTTACTTTACTTTACCTAAAAATGAAAACATTATACTTTTGCTGAGAGAGGACAGGATGCACAACAGCTCTTCCAACAACTCACCAGCTGAATGAGAAGCACACAGATAAGATAAATATTTTAATAAACATATCTACACATGTACAAATCATAAATGTACAATTATGTTGCAGTACTCAAGTAATGAGCTGAAGGAACCCATGATGTGTCTAAAGAAATACTGGTCCATGTATTTTCGGGCATAATCTTTTGGCCACTTCTCCTTCATGTTCTCAACTAGGCTTTGAAGACAAAGGCCAATCAGTGCCTTTGTCCTCATCCTCAGTCCATTCATTCTTCCATTTTTCTTCCTCTTACATTCTCTTTTCAGTGTGTGCTTGAGTTGCTGGAATAAGGGCATATTTCACCCTGACAGGTACCAATATAGATAAAGACAATAAATGCATTTAACATTACAAAAAGGAGAATTGCCTTCTAGAGCCACATCTCACCTGTACAGATCTGTGCTAAACGTATAGTTCTAGTTTAATAATTATAGGCAAAAACCTATTTGCAAATACATAATTGACCAGATTCAGCAGTTTTGTATAAGCAGATTATGCTTGAGCACCATATTTATTTTCTAGTCAGTGTTGCTTTGATATTATTATGTTTTTTTTCTCTCTCTCTCTCTAGATACTGTTGCGCTTAATTTTGATATTTAAAAATAGTAGGGATGTATGGGTATATTATACTTTATACAAAATAAGGGTAGTTGATGCATAAAAATGTTCTTATAACCTTAACTTGAAACTGGATGGTCCTGCAGCATTAAGTACAAATATTCCATTTCATCTCTCGGTTAATGATAAAATACAGCAAATATAGTTAATCAAAAAACAAGCATGTCAGTTTTTCCAAAATATTTAATGTCACTTAGCCATGTACAAAATATGTAGGATAAAAAGAATATGTTTAACATATACTGTAATACAAAAACAACAAAGCTTATTATAAAGATTGCATAGCTGGTTTTACTTTTACGAGTTGATTTTTTTATTTAGCTCATTTCATTGAAGAGTCCATGAGTGCCATATGGGATGTCCACTGGAACTTCTGCTCGCCCAAGCTCTGTGAAGGTCTTGGCATCAAGGACAAGGAGGAAACTGCTCTTTTTCTAAACAAAGTTGCACAACATTATCACACCTGTCAAGACTTAGATTGAATTTTTAGCAAATTAAGATTATATATTACTTATATAATATGGTCATATGTCATAAAATCAAACCAGTGGAGCTATGATGAAGCAATGAACTTCACCTCTCTTGGTGTAATGACCACAGACATGACCACACCATCATCCTCATCCTTAGCATCAGGTGCTGGAACAAACACTGGCTCTGATGGGAACAAACCAGCGTGGCGCCACACCTACAGACAACAAGACAGACCAAACATTATATTCTCAAACTGAATTCTCAAACTCATCTCATAAAATTCTATTTTAATTTAAGACGGTACCTTTAGCTTCTTTCCTTCTAGATCCATCTTAAGCAGAGAGTCACCAAATACGTGTCCAAAGCCACAGGCGTAGAAGTACCGATAAGGACGCGCATTGTAATACGTGTAGTTAATCTGTGGGAACTCAAGACCACCATACTGCAACAGGTCATCACTGTAGAGATCTTCATGGCTCAGGAACACCTATTATTACCAAAAAGAAATGAAGTTTTTTGATATTCATAAATATTATTGTTCTCAGTTCCCCTCTCATTTGCTCCCATACCCCAGTTATAGTCTTCACAGCAGTGGCAGTGGTGTATGGCAAATTGATGAGGTTGTGGTCATAAGGTTCATCTTCCTTTACGTCCAGAGGCAGTACATATCTCCGTGGTAAGTTTGTACACAATGAATTGAAGAACTGGGAAAGCCAACAGTTAAACATTGCATTAAAGTTACATTTTTATGAAATTGAAAGAGAGGTAAGTATTATTGACATTTGACATGTTTTGGATTGTGAAGGTGTTACCTTGTCAAGTTCTTCTCCAGATGCCTGAAGGTTCTCCATTGTGAAGTCACCAATCACACTGCCATCATCTCCACAGCACATGTCCATAATCAAATATCCATTGTCCTCATATGCATTAATCTGGTGCAGTGTGAACATGGCACTGCTGTAATATTTTGTCTTGATGAGCTGTGTGGATGAAAAAACATGGATGTTAGACATGAAGTAAGAGAAAAACACAGTGCCCACAATTAGAAGTCAGCATGATGATGTGATTCTGCCATGCCTGGCCAGTGTGTCTGTCTGCCACATGGAAGATGGTTTCCAGTTCCGGGTTCCAGGACATGACTTTATGAAAGCTCTTTCCAACAACTCTGTACAGCATGAATTTCAGCAGGTCTAGTTTGATCGGCTGCTCAATGAAGACTATGTAATTCTCTGACATGACTGCAAACATAGGCAAAAAAATGAACAAACACTTTCAAAGATAAACAGAAAAAAAAAAGTTATTTTCTATCTGCCTGTTGGTGAAGAGTATAATATATTGGAGAATCTACATGAACAAGTGGCCCACATTTCCAATCATGTGAAATTCTAGATGCAAAATATTTCTTATAATATTACAGATCGATAAAAAAGCTGAAAAAATTCTAAAAATGCAAATATGGCAGGCAAATTCACCAAAACTGTGGAAGTATGATGGTTTCCTGGGGTCTGAAGCAGGAATAGAGCAAAGAATCTCTGCGCCTGAGAGATCAGCAACATCATTCTTTCCATCACCTGGTGGTACTCGGAGGATATGGTAGAAAAAGCCTTTGACAAACAGAATAGGTGAAGTGATTTTTGTTGTTGTTGTTAAAATATTTTCTTATATCCCAGAATAATGTAAAAAAAAAAAAAAAAAAAAAAAAAGTAAGTAAGCCATTCCTATATTGATTTTCCCAAAAGTTTGGCTCTGTGGTGCTTTCAAAACATTGGTTCATGTGTTTGGGGGCTGGAATAAGTGTTTGTTTGACCAATTGCAGATAGTTAGGTTGGTTTGGTTTTGAAAGAGTCGTTATTTTTGCAGTCATGTTTGGTTTGATTAACAAAAAGAAGGCATTAGAGTATGTGTTATAAAAAGAATAAGCGAGGCATTATCTTTTCGGTCTTTTACCCACCTTTTCGGTCATATGAGTTTCCCAAGTTGTAAGCTGCTCCGTCACGGTCATAATGTGGATGAGCTGTCGCTGCATTAATTGCAATATATTTTGACCAATCAACCTTTGAAAAACAAAATCATAGAGGTAACTGTTCATTTTAGGAAAAGACTATATGTTATATATTTTTATTACTGTATCTGTGAACAGTCATATTTACCTTTTCTTTGGTTTCCAGGCTCACAGGGTCGATTCTGCGCATGAAGTTGGTCTCTGTGCTTACGTAGAAATCTCCCTTGTACTTAACAAAGCTCACTCCTGCATTATCAGTCGCATCTGTTAATCAAACACAACTGAGGATTAGAATAGGTTCAGATGAAGGATTTGTAGTAATTTAGATTTGTAGTATCATTAACTTTGACAAGTTTTATACTTGTCGATTCTTATCTAATCTTTATAGATTATAGGTCTGTAGTCAAAGCGTTGTCTGACTGATCTGAATTTATGATAACATGCCATTGTCACCTCCAACTGATGCTTACTTGGAATCTGAAAACGTGAAAAGAACCGGGCAAAGATGTTCTTGCATGGGTCAGGTGTTGCCAGGGTGCCAAATTCAGAAACCACAATTCGATTCTTCTCTGCATTTTGCACATAAGAGTCACTGCGCAAAAAACAGCTGCTGTAGGTCACCTGGCCATCTTTAATGTGGAAACGATGCATCAAGGCCATGCCGTCAAACCAGTGGTTGAATCTGAGGAGGAAGAGATGAAGCCAAATGAGCAAAGACAACAACCAGATAAAACTGAACAGATCTTGCTGTGATTATAGCAATATTTTGCTCTCTTACTTGCTTTCACCAAACTCAAATCTTCCAGGTCCATTTCTTAGGAAGCTGCCAGTGATCCAGGAGGGAATTTCACCTTTAATAACTGTACTGATGGGGTCTGGGGTCTCCTCCACAGAGCTCACAAGAGGACCAATGAACTCCAGACCACTGGCAGATGGCCGTTTATTGTTAGCTGAGAAGAAATCACGCCATAACAAATCAAATCATGGTGTGAGGTGTGACACAGACAATGTGACGGATGATTAGACTATACAGTGTTCTGGAGGACATCAGAGTTAATGAGGAACTGAAATGGTATCTTACTTTATTCATGAACTGAGTGCATTAATACAAAGGATGTAAACAAATATTGGTAACCTCAAGTGTTGCACTTGTGTTGTGCACTGTGGTCATTACAAGTCACGTTGTGTGTGTGTCTGTGTGTGTGTGGGGGGGGGGGGGGGGGATTGTCAATCTGTGATTGCATGCAGTTGCTGACGCTCCTAATCAGCAAGGAGGGGAGAGGATGGAAAGTGTTGCGTGATCGCGTCAAAAAGCACGTGCATTACCACCTATTACAGGGAAACTAATGTTGAACAAGGGTTGGTGGGTGGAGTTAAATAGCCTCTGCCAACAGGGCGGGCTATTTGCACTTAGTGTAAATAGACAATCCGATGATATTATACATAATTTACAGCCTTACTAGCTTTTAAAGTATATAGCTTCTCTTAGACTTCAAAGAATAGTTCAGTTTTAGAGCCAAAGTATTTTATATGAACGCTGTTCATGTTTTCACAGTCAATTCATTAATGCACCAGTCCCTTTTGACTAAATGGCATCAGGAACAAGAAGAGCCCAAGCTAGCTTAGCCTACAGTCAATGCATTTGACTGAGCTAAAAAAAAAATTATCTAAAACTGATTGTTGATTTTCATTGATATCTAATCATACAGTAGATCAGACAACAGATGGTGTAAACTTTAAGGTTTCAGTTCGAATTTTGCATATCTTAGTGTAATGTGTAACAACAGAAGTTATGGTTTGACAAAATACTATGATCCTCCATGTGGTGAAACATAAAGGCTTAAGAGATGATTACATAACACTGAGATAAGGCTATAGTAATAGAGCATAGAAATGCTTACCTGAGACTTTATACATTGAATCTTGTGTAGGTTTAGACATGACTTTGGCTGTTAAGATTCTTGAAAAAGGTAGAACAGAAGCAGAACAAAAGTAAGATACTGGCAAGATAAGACCATCCCATAAACACATGACAGGGTGGGATGGGCTAAATCTAAAACAAAATGGACCTTGTACAGAGCCAAAGCAATACAGAGTGCCACAGAGTGAACACATTAAATGCTTAACTGCTTCATTATTTAGTTAGGTTGTTAAACTTTAAAGTCAAGCTTTTCATGCCTCTTGAAGAAGTAAGCTGAAAGATTGTTTCATTTTAAGACTATCACTGTTAAAAGTGACTGTAATTACATTCTTTAATTATTTTCTGCCACCTAAAGAGAGTTTTATATAGTCATACATACGTAGAATATTAATTTATAAAAACTCAATATTTAAACACTGGAATAGAATGACAAATAAAATACGTTTCTACACACACAAATACAGTGCTGTTCAAATGTTTGGGATCAGTAAGATTTTTAATGTTTTTAAAGACCTGCTGCTGCATTTTCTTCTGCTGCTGCATTTATTTGATCAAAAATACAGAAAAAAACGGTCATTTTGGAAATATTTTTGCAATTTAAAAGTAACAGTTTAAAATGTCATTTATTCCTGTGAAGCAAGGCTGAATTTTCAGCATCATTACTCCAGTCTTTAGTGTCACATGATAGTGAAAGTAGTGAAAGTGAAGTGACATGTGGCCAAGTATGGCAACCCATACTCGGAGTTAGTGCTCTGCATTTATCCCATCCAAAGTGCACACACACACAGCAGTGAACACACACACACTGTGAACACACACCCGGAGCAGTGGCAGCCATTTTTGCTGCAGCGCCCAGGGAGCAGTAGGGGGTTTGGTGCCTTGCTCAAGGGCAGCTCAGTCTTGGTACTGAAGGTGGAGAGAGCGCTGGTTATTCACTCCCCCCAACTACAAACCTGAGACTCGAACCCGCGACCTTTACGAGTCCGACTCTCTAACCATTAGGCCACGACTTCCCCAAAAAAGAGGCTCCAAAGCCAGAGGCGGGCTCGTCCAGGATATGATTCTTCAGAAATAATTCTGATATGCTGATTTAAAATCAGTGTTGCAAAAAGTTGTGCTGCTTAATTTTTTTGGGACCTGTGATAGTTTTTTCAGCATTCTTTGCTAAATAAAAAGTTAAAAAGAACAGTGTTTATTCAAAATATAAATTGTGTGTTACAATATACACTACTATTCAAAAGTTTGATGTCAGTAAATTTTTTCTTTCTTTTTTGAAAAAGAAATTAACACTTTTATCCAGCAAGGATGTGTTAAATGTTAAAAAGTGATAATAATACTTATATTGTTAGAAAGGATTTCTATTTTGAATAAATGCTGTTCTTTTTAATGTTATTCATAAAAAAAATAAATAAAAAAAAAATAAAGAAAAAAGTATCATTGGTTCCAAAAAGTATTAGGCAGCACAACAGTGATTATAAAGCAGCATATTAGAATGATTTCTGAAGGATCATGTGACACTGAAGACTGGAGTAATAATGAATGAAAATTCAGCGTTGCGTCACAGAAATAAATTATATTTTAAAGTATATTAAAATAGGAAACCAATATTAGAAATTGCAATCTTTCTGTATTTTTGATCAAATTAATACAGCCTTGATGAGCATAAGAGTCTCCATAAAGATAAATTACTAAAAAAAAAAAAAAGATTAAAAATCTTACTGATCCCAAACTTTTGAACAGCAGTGTATACATAGAGAATATAATTTAGGGAAAACAGATGGAAATGACAACATCGTGAACATAACATAAAGTTTTTATGTTAATTACATAATTACTTTTTTGTCATTTTTACAACATTTTACATGAGATAACAAAAGCCTTGACCTTATCAGCAGCAGGGTGACATGATAATCATATCGTCTGTTTGACAGACTTCAGGATACCCTGTTATCTAGATGAGATTAAAGCTTCTCCGTGCAGGATAATGAGTTTTCTGCAGGGCTTTTAAGGTGAACATTCACAATATTATCCTTTGAATGATGAGTGGTCATCTAATGCAATAGGTTCTGTGCGGTTGAATCCTGAGTGTTTATAAGTAAATCCTCATGTCAAAGTACAAACCATACATGACCAAACTGCTGTAACTGCTTTGTATTTGGACAACAGGGGACAACAGATAAACTCAGTGTTTGTGTATGTGTATATACAGGTGTCTTTGTTCACATTAAATGTTCAGCTGTGTACTCTCTCATTTTAAAACAAACCTGTTGACAATGGTAATGTGTTTAAAGACTAAAATTTTTACATTAAAATGTTCTATTCTTCAGTAGTGAGTTGTCACAAAATGCAAGCTGAGGCCAAAATGAAGTAAGTTTTATGATATCATGACTTTCAGTCTGATAATGAATGACAAACCATCAAACTATACTACTTTTATGTCATAAAAAGTATATAAATACAGCAGATGAAATTTAAGTGGATTCAATAGTGCAATATCCCTTTGCCTAATTTTCTGACACAAAAAAGCAAAAGGAAAAATTAAACTGAAGTTAAACTCAATTCAATGAGAACCATCTGCTGACCTCATTCAAACTTGACCACAGGTTTTACTTACAGTACATTTAAATGAAACATTGTTCATAGCAACTAAGAGAACAAAAAATCACTAACAACATGTTTTAACATACTGTGTGTGTGTGTGTGTGTGTGTGTGTGTGTGTGTGTGTGTGTGTGTGTGTGTGTGTGTGCGTGTGTGTGTGTGTGTGTGTGTGAGATTCATTTATGCTGCTAATCAAAGGTTTGGGGTCAGTAAGGCTTTATAAAGACATTAATACTTTATTCAGCAAGGATACATTCAATTGATCAAAAGTGACTGTAAAAAATGATTATAATGTTACAAAACATTTACATTAATTGCTGCTCTTTGACCTTTCTGTTCCATCAAAGAATCCTAAAAAAATCTAATGGTTTCCACAAAAATATTAAGCAGCCCACTGTTTTCAGCAAATGTTTCTTGAGCACCTAATCAGCATATTAGAATGATTTCTGAAGGATCATGCGATACAGAAAACTGGAGTAATTCAACCACAAGAACAAATTACATTTTAAAATACATTAAAAGCGAAAAACAATTCTTTTAAATTGTAATAATATTTTACAAAATTACTCAGTGTTTGTGTATGTGTTTATTCAGGTGCCTTTGTTCACATTCAATTTTCAGCTGTAATCAGCTGCATACTACATCTAATTTTAAAGCAAACCTGTTGGCAATGGTAATGTGTTTAAAGAATAAAATGCTTAGCTTTAATGCATTTTTACATTAAAATGTTCTATTCTTCAGTAGAGAGTTGTCATAAAATGCCAAAATGCTTTTTTTAATGCTATCTTGACCTTCAGTCTGATAATGAATGACAAACCATCAAACTATACTACTTTTATGTCATAAAAAGTACATAAATACAGCATATGAAATCTAAGGTGTGCTCAGTGGATTCAATAGTGCAATATACTTTTGCCTAATTCTCTGACCCAAAAAAGCTGACCCCAAACCTTGGATTAATAGCATAAATTGATTGATTAGTAGCATTAGTAGCATAAATGAATCACACACACACACACACACACACACACAGACACACACACTGTTTTCGCTTTATTTATGATCAAATAAATGCAGCCTGGGTGAGCATAAAAGGCTTACTTCAAAAACATAAAACAAATCTTGTATGTGCTGCTTGCTAGCTGTTATTTATTTTATAAAAAAAAAAAAAAACATTTATTAATTATTAATTTCAAATATTATTTCCCAGAGGAAAAAGCAGTCACTTTGACTACTTGGCCCAATGGCAGGAGACTCACACACGCTCACTTGAAATGAAGTTCATCAAATATGATAACAAATACAAACTGAAATTTCCCTCCAAAGGAAGATATTTTTTTTAACTGAATGCGAAATTGTTAAGGACTGTACAAGGTTTGTGCGTGAAGGCCGTGTGAATGGATTCAGAGAAAGCAGTTGTTCAAAAGCCGATAATTTTTTTCCAGGCAAAACAGGTGGAACACTTCACGCAGCATGTATTTCATACTTTTGTGTGGCCAGTGTGACATCACTAACAGAAAAGGTTTAAAAGCGGACAAGTGTTAGGCAGCTGACCTGAGTCAACATGTTCGCCCTCATCCTAGCATCAGTGCTCATCGCTAGCGGTAAGAAGTCTGCACACCTGAACAGAAGCACTCAGGAGACTTAGACTTAGTAGCCTGTAACATAACGATTACAGATATTGTTCTATTAAATATGCACCTGGTGTAAAAGTTTTATTCTGAATTTCTACTGCAGCCTTTGGGTGTGGAAAACCACCCACTGAGCCTCTCAGCTCTCGTGTGGTCAATGGAGAGGAAGCCAGGCCCCACAGCTGGCCCTGGCAGGTATGTAGTGTCGCACCGCTTTGTCTGCCTTTATTTCTCATTCCCTCCTGTTACTACCTCTGGTCTCAAAAATAGCCACTCTTTCTGCCACAGTTATACTTTCCACACTTTGTCATTACACCCTCTCCCTCTCTTCATTACATTTATGCATTTGGCAAACACTTTTATACACAGCATTTTGTTTTCCTTGTATATGCTTCCTTTGGGACAGATTTTTAGGAAGTTTGGTATTTCCTTTCATTGCTATGCAGATGACACGCAAATTTATCTGCCATTGAAACGAGAAGATATCAGTTCTCTAGCGCCTCTAATGCAGTGCCTAGAGGAAATTAAGGCCTGGATGGCACTAAATTTCCTAAATTTTAATGAAAACAAAACTGAAGTTATCCTGTTTACTCCGGGAGGTATCTGTGATTCAGTTGGTTTGGACCTTGGTGAATTGAATCCATTTGTGAAGCCCTATGTTAAAAATTTAGGAGTTATCTTGGATAGTGATTTTAAATTGGATAAACAGATTAACTCTGTAGTTAAATCTATTTTTTTCCAGTTGAGACAACTTACCAAGGTAAAATCTTTTCTGTCTCCTAAAGACTTTCAAAGAATTTTACATATCTTTGTTTCAACTCGTTTGGATTACTGCAATGGCCTTTATATAGGCATTAGTCAGGCCTCTCTTTCTAGACTACAGATGGTCCAGAATGCGGCAGCTCGTCTGCTGACTGGTACACGAAAGATGGAACATATCTCCCCGGTTCTGGCTTCCCTTCATTGGTTACCTGTCCGTTTTAGGATTAATTTTAAGATTCTGGTTTTTGTTTTTAAAGCTCTTAATGGGGTAGCACCTACATATTTGTCCGATTTGATTAAGCCATACGTTCCATTAAGAGCACTTAGGTCTGCTGACCATTTGCTTTTGGTTGTCCCGCTGGCAAGGCTGAAGAGCAGGGGTGACCGGGCTTTTGCAGTTGCGGCACCGAAGCTCTGGAACAGCTTGCCCCTCTACATTAGACAGGCTCAAACACTTGTTGTCTTTAAATCTAGCCTAAAAGCGTATTTTTATAGTTTGGCATTTAACGCTATGTGAGAGCTGCTTCTTTTTATTGTTTTATTGTCTCTTAGTGTTTTTTAGTGTCACTGGTTGTATCATTTTTCTTATTACTTATTGCATGTACAGCACTTTGATAAACACTTGTTGTTTTAAAAAAAGTGCTTTATAAATAAACTTTGACTTGACTTGACTTGACAGCGATTTACATCATTCAAGGTTTATATTTCATCGGTTAATGCATTCCATGGGACTCAAACCCATGATGATCTTCCATGGCAATCAAACACATGATCAAATTCATGATCTTTGTGTTGCTAATGCAATGCTGTACTGTTTGAGCAATCAAATTCAGCATGCAGCATGTTTAATGAGCGTTTTATGTGTCCCATGATTAGATCTCTCTGCAGTATCAGAGCGGTAGCTCATGGTATCACACTTGTGGAGGATCTATCATTGCTGAAAACTGGGTGATGACTGCTGCTCACTGCATCAGGTATAAATGTCCAATCCATTGGTCATCTAACATATTAAGTTAAATTAAACAGCACATTTTTTAATTGTGTTCAAAGTTGTGAACTTGAGGACATTAATATAGCTATCAATTGGATTTTAATCATTAACCATCATGCATTTTGTCTCCTGTAGTTCTGGGCGCAACTACAGGGTGCATGTTGGTAAGCATGACCTGTCAGTAAATGAGGACGGCTCAAAGACCATCAGTGCACAGAAGATCATTGTGCACGAGAAATGGAACTCCTTGTTTGTGTCTCTTGGGTAAGTATTATACCTTGGAGAACTTTACATTATGTCATATTACATTTTAGGCCTAACTAACAGTTAATAGGAAGGTAAACATGTTGTGTTAATATACGTTAGTTAAATTCATACATGCGGCCCTGGACCATAAAACCAGTCACAAGTAGCACAGGCATATTTGTAGCTATAGCCAAAAATACATTTTATGGGTCAAAATGACAGATTTTTTCATACCGATTACTGTAAAACTGACTGTTGATAGGCAAGCAATTTCCATAATAAAATTATTTTTTCCCACCATATTTTTAACATAAATGTTGGCACTGCCATTTTTAACTTGAATGTCCAAAGCTTTGTATGTTATTTAATTTGTTTACCTGCCCAGGGACAGCAGATGTAAATGAGCTATTAGCTAACTCTGGTGCAATTACTTTTAATTGTGCAATGTCCCTGTAAAAATAAACAATAAAGTAAAGTAAAGTAAGTAAAGCTTTCACAGTGTCGCTTGCTGGACAAATAGAGTCCATTATGCTGCTTGACATTGCAAACTGTTGTTTGTTTTAATATTTTTATTTATTATAATCATCAGAAACACAATGGTTTGTTGAGACAATAATATTACCATTTACTACACTTTATTTTTCTTCTAATTATATTCCTGTAGTAATAATGGATTTTAAGTCTCACTCATCAGGAAATAGCTTGAAAAATAAGGTGGATTTAAAATAATGTGATTATGTAAAAACTCAAATCAGTTTTACTTTATATATATTGTACAGTCAGTCTGTCATTATCGCCCCCTGTCAGGTTTATTGTGTGACACAGACTGTGGGCATAAACAGCTCTCACTTGTGATTCTTGTGCTCATTCAGAAACGACATTGCCCTGATCAAGTTATCCGAGCCTGTGACACTGAGTGACACTGTTCAGCTGGGCTGCGTTCCTCCTGCTGGCTCCACCCTCGAAAACAACTACCCCTGCTATATTACAGGCTGGGGGAGACTCTCCAGTAAGTGCTTGTGCACATGAGACCTGCCATACACGTAAACATAGTTGGAACATTTTTAGTGTATACGAAACCTGATTTTTATACACGTTTTGGTATTTACATGAAGTAAACTGTACAGAAGTTTGTATAAACCTACATACTGTGGTTGTGTCCCAGCTGGAGGCCCTCTTCCGGACAAACTGCAGCAAGCACTGATGCCCGCTGTGGATCACGCCACCTGCTCCATGTCTGACTGGTGGGGTTCCACTGTCAAAGAAACCATGGTCTGCGCTGGTGGAGACGGCATTGTTGCTGGCTGCAATGTGAGTAAAGTTATTCGGTCTGTGTTCATTTATTAATTATCTTGTGCCACATCATTTTTTAAACATCTGTTAGCTTATATTTACATAGTAATTGTAGCATTATAACTCGAGTAAGAGTGTTTTTGTCCCGAATTTTCAGGCAGTTGCGAGTGTAATATTGATTTCATACAACAGTGCCAGCCCAATAAACGAACAGTTAATATTGCATAACTTACATTCTAGACACAATGTTGCCAGTAACCTTTCTGCTTCGGCTCTGCCAACGAATATCATTCCAAACCAAACCACAAAAGAAAGCATCTGCATATTGCTTTGCTCCTGAATAAATCTGTGTTTTTGAACAGTTGACAATGACTCACTCGTATAAAATATAATCACTGGCCTATTGGCTAAAACCATTTAAACTGCAGAAAGTGTCACTAAAAATGGTATTGGAACGCCATGCACAAGTCAAGTCAAATTCAAACACTGAAACTAATTTTTGTTTAAAAATTTTTTTTACACACTTTTGTGTATGTTGACTACAAGTAATTTTTTTTGTTAACATCCCTCAGGGTGACTCTGGCGGTCCCCTGAACTGTAAGAACTCTGCCGGTGTCTGGGAGGTGCATGGCATTGCCAGCTTCGTTTCTGGTTTTGGTTGTAACACTGTGAAGAAGCCTACTGTTTTCACCCGTGTGTCTGCTTTCAATGACTGGATCGACAAGGTACACCATGATGCTTTAACAGTAGTAATGTATTCACAACACATAGAGTTTAGATACTAATGCAGTTCTTTAAGTTCTAAGGCCATTCAGTTTAACAAATCCCTGAGCTTTAGAAATGACCTAAAGCATATTAGAGAGACTGGCATGTGATGAATTTTACATATGAATATGCAATTACATATGCAGAATAGGTTTTTAATTCGTTTTTCTCTTTGTTTATTTAAGGTCATGATGAACAATTAAGATGAGCCAAGGATGTCAACTTTTTTTTAATACCAGAAAACCAGCTCACCAAGAAAAAAGTAAATAAATGCATACTTGCTCAACAAGGGATCAACTACTTCCATCATTTTTTTTTTCTTTCTCACTCTCCCACACTGCTGCAATACAAACTGCCAAATGTTTGCCAGAATATTAATGTCAACACCAATTAACTGAATGAAAGCATCTCCCAATTAAGTACCTGAGAGTTTCTATGTTGCACCTATGTCAAACATGATGAATGCAACAGATCTGAATGTCAGATATGGTATTTAAAAGATTGCAGTACCTCAGAGAACCATAGATCATTTGGCCAAAGGAGGTGAGGCTATCTATGATCACTTCCCACTCAAGTGTAGGAGGAAGGGATGATAATCATGACCTGCTGACATGCAACAATATCACGTGAAAACAGCACATGGATGATGAGGGATTTGTGGTTTTAAGTGAAGATGTGTGTTTATCATTGCCAAATTCTCAAACATAATTTAAAGATAATGTTAAGTGACTGTTACATCCACAGATGTTGAGGGAAACTGATCAGATTATAGCTTTTGAGAGTGTTATTCATTAATGTGGTTCAAAAATCTTTGCATGAATGCTTCTGTACCTGGTTTTGCTCCACATGAGACTTGGAAAATGGTAAATTCTGAAATTCAAAGTGTTCAAGTGTTTATGTGTGAAATATTGGAGTGCAACAAGGATTGCCTGTTGGCTGATTTGTGACATGGGGTGTGAAATTAATTATTTCTCATCCCTGTTTATTTGGCAAATTACAGAAAACTCTGCTTCTCAAAGAGCCTGACATTCTGAGGGTGAAGCATCTCTCCCTCTGCTGTCTTATACTCCGAATGGCTCTATGGGGACTCCTGATGGGTCCTGACTTATTAGTGGAAAACCATAAAGAAAACATTTAATAGCTGCTCTAAACTGCATTCAGTACAAATGTGTTTAATCCTGTATTATATCTTTAAATGAGCACACAAACATATTTATGCTTCTTGTTCATGTCATAATAAATAAAATATATGTGCTTGTATTAAATCTTCAACAATATTACACACAGGACCCGACACCTCAATAAACTTTCCAGTTGGGCCATTGATTAATTAATTTTATTAATTAAAATTGTAATTAATTCTAGCAAAATAATCTTAAAATTAACCGCTATTTGCGCTATTTTACATTAACTCATTTGGAACAACTGTTATGACATCAAGAATTAAAAAAAAAAAAAAAAGTATTTATTTTGGTTGTTTTCTTTTTTTCAAAACAATTACTGCATCAATGCATTTTTTATTTTCTTCATTAACCATGCATAATTGTTTTAATTAACAAACCTAGTAGCTATACTGTAAGGAAAGATAGCTAATAGCCTGTCTGTAGGGACTTTGAATAGATTGGTTTAACCTCTCCCAAAACTGAATAGTTGGTTGCATCTTTAAATATGCGCATGCACATTTGTAAAGCTAAAAAGAATGCTCTTTTTAAACACGCAGCAATTGTCTCCCAGACATACTTTGGCACAGCCTGCGCCTGTCCTCCAGACAGTGCGGGGACATTCACTCGTCTGGGACGCTCGTGTTTCTATTGGTTTACTGAGTTTAACGTTTGTTTTCGTTCTCAGGACATCACAATGACAACCACGCCTATGGCACTGACTGCGGGGAGACTGAGCTCTAGGTTCAGAATAACGCCACAACATCTGCATATTAGCTACACTCGAAAAGTAAATATTACGTAAGTAAATGGCACTGTGGTGAGATCTCAGTAGCTGACGCTTCAAATCAACCCGATTCATTGGATGCTGAACGCGCGCAGAAACGGACCCGTCTGTCTCTGTTTGGTGGAAACTTTTTGATCCGACTGCACATTCGAGTTGATTCATATAATCGGGCGGCATCAGAAGTGCTTGGAAATATGTAAAAGATGCGGGTAAGTTCACTTTGCAAAAGCAGCATCGCCATAACAGCAGAGTTTACGCTCGGGATGAAATGAACGACTGAGGCGGCTCGCATCGTATTGTTTTGAATGGAGAGCACCATCTTCACTTCTTATAAACAGGCAAGTTCACTGTTTCGTAGTGTTTATCGCTTAAATAGATAACCATTTTCTCAATGAGCTGAATGCAGTCTTATCTGCTGTATTTAGTATTCAGCAGCAGTCAGCTGTGGTGCTGCCACACAGTAGTGTGGGACAGACAAGTGTTTCATTGTTCCCCTCATGTTTCATTCAGGGGGGTAGGGCTGTTTTTCTCAGTCAAACTAGTACTAGTAGACTACTTCAACTAGCTGTTTTGAAATATGTCCTACTTCTGAGAAGAAAAACAACAATAATGGAAACTACTTGCTTTAATGACCGTATTCAAGTACAATTTGAGTAGGCCTAATAGATGTATATTAAAGTGACACTATCAGAATTGTGAACATATGAATGTTGTTTCATCTGGAACAGAAGCACAAGCATATATAAACACTGCCCACAATAAAATGTGTTCCATGTATCTTTCTTTGTTTGCATTTCAAAGCAAACTGTCAAAACTTTTTGTATTTGAGGGTGGTTATGTTAAAATTTCACCTCTCTCATAACTGTCATCAATAAAGTAATCATTAAAACTTAGCATCCCTATTTTCTCCAAACTGCCTTTTCTGTGTAGGGTTGCAGGGAAAATCAGCATTTTCCTTTGCTATTCTGTATTTATAGCCCCATGCAGGGCCGGAGTGAGACTAATTTTCAGCCCTGGAGTTTCAAGCCTTAGCTTCTCAAGCCCACTTAGGCCCAAGGTGCAGCTGTCAGGGAAGTCAACAGATAATTACGTTATCATTAGTGTTGCAAATTAACTTCAGAAATGGAAAATAAGGGACAATTGTGATTCTTTATCTTTTATTATTTGAGGGGATAAGGGATGCTCCACATATTTGTACTGTACTGTACCATAATCTAGGCTGTTTGCCTGCAGTTAAAAAGAAGTAATAATCTCAGAAATAATCACAATTATTCTAAAAAGAATTTAATGTCATACAAAAAATGTCATTGACCTGTGTAAATTGTACTATTATAGAACTGTGACTTCACAAGTGTAGTAATTTAGGAAGTGAAAATAGTGTGAAATTACATACATACAAATAGCATGAAATTTGAAAGCATAACAACTGAAGGTCTATGAAACGTCAGTCAATAAAGCATTATTTTTTTAAAACAATGGCACTAAAGTTTTGAACAAAAATATTGCAACTATAGCCTTTGAATGAATGAAAATGCATATTTTTCAATTAAAGAAAACTTAGAGAGTGTGGTGCTTCTGGTGCTTGGATTTGTACTTTAATGATGAGGTCCAAGTTTAAGAATAAGCTACTCGAAGTTTATTTATTTTAAATTTTTAATGTATTTTTTTTCTCTCTCTCTCTCTCACTCTCTATTTAACAGTATTACAATGAAAGATGTCTTCCCTCATCTTCCCTGGCTTAACTACAGTATATGTAAGTCAAAGTGCAGTTTACATTTTCAGAGCTAAACATAACGCCAGTGGAACCCTTTTTCCAAGATGAGAGCAGAGATGTTACATTATGTGCTCTGATTTGCAAAGAGTTTTTATAGAACCACTATTAGGTCTGCATTATTCAACAGCACATGGAGCTGTGATAAGAGGACTGATGCGGGGAGGGTGTTTGTTTCTGGAGAGACACTCAAAGCGTATTGCTAGTAAAATGATATTGCGCCCTAAGTGCCCTCATTACTTCGAACCCTAGAAGACTGTATGAAGAACATGATGTTCACTCGTGGTGTAAAGTGCAATAAGATTGGGTTAAATTCTCCATTTAGTTTAGTAGAGTAACATTGGCCTAAACTTGCAGTCTAATGTTGAGCAGAATCTTTCTTTCTCAGCCAAAAAAATAGAAAGAATTTCACAAAAAGTGAACAAGAGGCATCATTTGTCTTCAAATTTTCTGTGCAATCTTTAGTCTTCGGTTCATTTGTTTTTCTCATAACTTGAAGCCTGAGCTCCCTACTGTGGCAGTGAAAGAGAGAGAAAGAGAGAGAGATCGATGCTCATCAGTCTTACCAATGTGTTGTCTCACTTCAAGCTCAGTAATAACTGCTGTCTGCCAGGGCTCTTAACTTGAGGATGATGAGACTGGAATTGCTCTGGATTCTCCAACAGTAGTTTGAGCACTGAAAAGAGAACTGACCTGAACTGGTAGAGAAAACAACTGGAGAACTGTTAGACATTGATTTGCCATGATGAACAGTCTTGCTGTAGATTCACAGAGTTTAGGTAGAGGACAAACTCTCAAAAACTGGTAAATCACTCTGGGTGCCAAACTTATATCTTTTCCGAAAAATGAGAGGAAATGTGAGTTACACACCATTCATCGTATTTTTATTTAAAAATGTACTTGGCAGCACTGCAAAATGTCAATGTTTTGTCACATTCTTAACATTAAAGCAAAAGAGAGAAGCGAAATACTACGACACGTTTTCATTCAAACTGAAATGCTGACAATATAATTTGTAATAAATATGTTGTATTCATGTTGAAAAGAAATCTAAATATACATTGTTGCATTAAGAAAATATTGTTGTCTTTGTTTTTCAGGAATCATTCAGAGACGGAAGACGCTTCCTTTTGGATCTGGCTACATAAACAAGACAGTCAGTCTTTGTAGAGATGCAAACCTTTGATCAGTAGATCACTCTTACTCACTGAAGGACCAGATGGTGTTACTGGCTCTGTCAAGAATCATGAAAAATGGCAGCAGAAATTGAAGCATGGTAACCTATTGTGATGAACTGTGATTTCATGTGTCTTCCCTAAACTTGAACATCAGATTCTGAAGGTAAACTCACCATGGAGACAGAACTAAGAGCTGGACTGTCCCCAGCTGCCATAGTGGCCATTGTGTGTAACTCGATAGTAGCTGTGCTTATTCTCGTTCTCTTTGTCATACTCTGTAAGGCCTGCAAAATTCCCTCCTCTCTGGAGAGGGCCCCAGTGCTGGCAGAGACTCAAGTGCCACAGAGGACTGAACAAAAATACTTATTAACTGCAGCTTGAAATTGAAAAAAAAAGTTAATATATTCACAGGGGCTGGAGGAATATTTTAATAGTCATTTTTGATGATGGCCCTGTGTAAATGTGAAATGCACATATAACATACAAGTTCTTATATTAATCTTTGGAAAACCACATAATTTCTTTACAAAAAAAAAAAAAAGTGAAAGAAAGTGAAAGCGAGGGGGAAGTCGTGGCCTAATGGTTAGGGAGATGGACTCGTAACCTAAAGGTTGCGAGTTTGAGTCTCAGGTCTGGCAGGAATTGTAGGTGGGGGGAGTGAATGTACAGCGCTCTCTCTCCACCCTCAATACCACGACTTAGGTGCCCTTGAGCAAGGCACCGAACCCCCAACTGTTCCGGGTGTGTTTTCACGGTGTGTGTGTGTGCACTTTGGATGGGTTAAATGCAGAGCACAAATTCAGAGTATGGGTCACCATACTTGGCGTATGTCACGTCACTTTCACTTTCATTGGCAGGACTATGGAATTGACCTTTTCTTTGTTAAAGAGGATCACACTTACTATATTTGTTCAGCATTAAAATTTGCTCATCAAACATCTAACATATCTGATTCACTTGTGGTTTTTGTGGTTAGCATTTTGCATTGCATTTTTCATCTTTTGCATTTTAAATTGTTAGAATTCTCTTAGCTGACTTTATGGCAAATCTGCCACAAATCACGCTATTGTCATTTGGTGCTAGACTCATGTTTTTGTAAATGCAGAGCTTGTGTTTAGAAGAATGCAATGCATCTCACTATTTTAACATTTTATACTAATACAAAATAGAAAGAAAAAATGGAAACTTATTCATAATTTATTTTTGTGTGTGAGTTTTGCGTTATTACCAAAGTTATAGATCATGGACATTGAAATAAATGGATGATGCATGAGATATATTAAAAACAAAGTCCATTTAACACCAACTTTTCTTTGTTTAAGCTTGTATCTTGCACTAGCCTTGCACTTGTGTGTTTGTTGATGATTTGCAACTGGAGGATCATTATGTAAAGACACCAAAGCCTCTTATCTATTTTACTGTGCTTGGACACAGTCCATCTGTTAGTCTATTTATTGCTCTTCATTGGACATCTACTTTGTGCTGGGCTTAGATTAGTTCCTTGTTCACATGCCCAAACTTAACTAACAAAAAGTTCATTTTTTTCCAGCAAAGGGCTATGTGCGCTGCTGAGCTCCAGTTGAAGTTATAGCTCTCATCAAAGATACATAATTTACCAAGCAAACAAGGAAAGTTTTGTTTGAAGAAATTGAGTGGCAAAAGTAGGAGACAGAGACTGTGAGAAGAGGGAAAATATTAAAGTGTAATTTGAGCATGTTTACTGTATGTTGGTACAGTACCTACATTTCACTGCTGGTTATACTCTGTATAATTGTGTATGTGACAAATAAAAAATCTTGAATGTTACCTGAAACCACACAGGGCATCAATAGTGAGCAATGACATTGGGTTTACACTATTGTTTATAGGTCAGCAGGGTGAAAATAATGAACTGTACAAACAGGTTTCGGCATGCAGGTGTTAAGGAAGGTTTTCTATCCACTAAGACTCTACAGCATTACATCTCAGTCCTGATAGGATTATGAGACACTTCAGGAGGTCATAAGAGTTCAGCCATGTGAACGGTTACTGGTAAAAATGACCATGATTATAACAAGCACAGCACACCAAGTGGTTTTTACTCTTGTCACGATATCAGAATAAAAAATAGCAAAATTGGTATGTTTAGCTTGTTTAGTAGCACGTTTGTGTTTATGCAATTTTAAGAGGTATGAAATAGTGTTAGTTTAAGTTTTTAGTTATAGTGTCTGTCAGCAACAGTCTATTTATGTTAACGTGATAATCAAAGGTTACCAAATGGTTTTTGATATCAGATTTTTATCTTTGGATATCTTCACTGGAAATAGTCTGACATGACTGCACGTATAAGCATAAAAATTTAAATGGCATGATTTAAAAGCAAAATTGAGTTGTTTCACTTAATATAATATGTAATGTACAATAACTATTCATTACCTATTCAAAACCATAACCCGAGGGAATGAAGTTCAAGTCTCAATGTTTTGTTTGCAATGCACATTTACTTGGCGAGTCCCGTGACTGGACTTTCAGAAATAGAAATCTAATAAATTTATTATGTAGTAGCTTTAATGTTTTTTTTTTTTTCAAGTTGTTTAACAAACATTCTCAGTGCATTTTTATGATTTCAATTTGAAATGGAGTTGTTTTCTACCTGCAATTTGTCCTTCTTTTTGTTGTTACAGAAAGATTTGTTTGAGGGGAAAAAAAATGTAGTAATGACACATAGCTTTAGAACTGCTTTGCCCTGAGGTGGAGTACAGAAAACAAAGTGAAGAATTGCATAACATTATGGGCCACTGGAATAAAATCCAGATTACTAATAAACCATAATCTGCATTCCCATCTGTGAGGATGTCATGGTTGCATATATTTTGCTGAGGACCAGTGAAACACACATACATTCCCCCAGAATTAGAGAATGTCTTTATGTGTCCACTGACATGTATGAACGTAAGCATCTATGTGTATATTTGTTCATCTGACTGCAAAGGGTGCATGGCTATGATTGAAGCAAAAAAAAAAAATTCATACAGAGTCTTATCACAACTGTTTATATGGAGTTTCAAATGGACTATTAGTATGGGTAACCTCTTAACCCCTTAGAGAGGTTATCAAAGAGATCATAAAATCCAAATATGAACTCTCACAAGTTACAACAGCATCCATTAGCCTACTCATTTTATTTTTCCAGTATTGTGTGTAATGTTCTTATCTCAGTTATTGCATATTTTCTTAACCTATAATATTTCTACAGCTAGCTCAACAATTGCAGTCAATGATGTCATTTTGTATGATCAATAACAATCAGGGAACACCATCATCACATTTATCATAGTTTTAGTTAGGCCAATCAAACCAGTGCCTCCATTAAAATATGAAACATGTGATAACACTGTTTTATATATTCAGGAATGCTATTAAAACGTGCATTTAATCCTTCTGCATGAAGATGCAACATTTACTGTAATTTACATGATTTGATGTTAGTCAGTAACATATCAGTATTTAATGCTCAGAGTTAATGCCATCGCGGAATTATCCTTTTCATATTGCTCACAACCTTTGCCAGGCAGGTATTTCTGAAATATTCCTCAGTAAAATGTTTTTTTTTAATGCTTTGTTGGTTAGCGCCATCTACTGGCCAATACCTTATAGTCAGGAATATAATGAGAAAATAGAGTTCAGCATTAAAATAAAAGGGAATGTGAAGAACGCAGTTTATGGACATTAAATAAGCTCTGCTTTTATTTATTTATTTTTTGTTAACATTCATTTAATTTCTAGTCAGTACTCGATTAAAATGTTGAGTTGAGATTAAAAATAATTGTTAGAAAAGAGGGAAAAAAAAGATTAATCTGGGAGTGCCTTTATCACTAGAAATTTGTATCTACCTTGTTCTGAGAAAAACTAAAGAGAAGAACAAACCCAGTTTAAAATGAGGGGGTGTCCTGACCTGAGAAACCTAGGGGGTTAAACAGGGCAGGAAAACAGAAATTTCCCAAAAAGCCAAATATTAGACTAGCTAACATTTCCTATTTATTATATTCTAACATTGCCTGTTTTTAAGATTGTTCCCATACAGGCCTTATAGGCAGTTTTATTAGAGTAACTGTCCAGGGTCCTGAAGTCATTTGCCCTGTGCTTGGTATTGGACAGGTGTATAAAGCACGGCCCACCTGCTGTAAACACGCAAATAGACACTGTTCCTCAAATCCCGTTAATAAAAACACTCACTAGATGCTAATCCCTAACCGCCACCTGACATGGACTGCAAAACAACAACATCCCACACAAAAGCTTGCGAGGTTACACACACACACACACACACACACACCGAGATGTCTGTGTCTGATGCTAGTCTTGGGTGGAGCAGACATCGCTCGATGGCGTTGAGTGCTGCTCGTGTCTCCAGGCTCGTTTCTCCCGGAAGTGGGTGGTTAAGTCGCCACTCGGTCACTGCTGGCTAACGAGCGATCGCTGGGATGAAGGAGAGTCGGGGGCATTCTTGGGGCTGACAAATATCCAACGACACAGCTGTGAAATTGCATTTTTTTAACCAATTAGTTGCGGTATATCCGCAGAAAACCAGCACAAACGCTCACAAAAAAGGCTCAGACACCCCGCCGCCAAGATGATGGAAGAAATTGACAGATTTCAGGTTCCGACCGAGGCAGAGATGCAGCCTTTTGTAAGTTAAACCAAACTGACTCTTTAACAACCGATTAAATCAGAAATGTTGTCAGTATGCGGTTTTAATAACGTTTTGATGAGCGAACGGTAGATCAATATGAACCAATGACACATGGAGTATTTCATTAGTCTCATGTTGTGTCACCACAGACCGTTGTTTTTTATAAAAATGTTAAATATCTTATATTACGAGAGATCGATGATGGCGCTTCTATGTCTGATGTATGTTTTGCTAGCTAATGTAAGGATGCTGCGCACTGAGACTGTGTGTGTCTCCCTGCATCGAAAACAACATCTGCTTCATTTTATTTTATAACTTCAGCTCAACTTGTTCTTATATTTATTCTATAACTATAAATATTACGTGGTTTCATCAATCTTTCAGAGGCCTTTACCGCCTTGGATTGCTTTATCATGCAGAATACGTGCTAAGGTACCTCAATAATGTCGATACCCTTCCCACCCATGACAAATTCATCAATAATTCTCAGGAAAATAACCAGCTCTGCTCGAAGAGACATCTGGATGGCCCATATTTAACCCATGACCTGTACAGCAGCTGTCAGTGTGCCTCTGGTAGTTATAGATCAGTGGTTATTACTTCAGGACCCAGATTTTACATTGATCATCAAGTGTAAACTCGAAACAATATCAAGCTTATTTTCATAGAAACGTAAACAACTGTTATTCAGATGGGAAATTAAAATTATTTATATTAACTGCATAGGCCTAATAATACGTATATGTATTTATGCAGCAGACTAAATAGTACAATTCTAAATGTTAAAATTCATTTATGTCACGCTTTCTCTGTTCAACCACATACAATATATTTAAAGGTTACGTATGCAGTTTTTGCTTACCTGTCGAGAAGTAGGCCTAACTCTGCAAGTTCAGCATGCTTTCAAAATCCTCCATCTTGTAAAAAGCCACCAGTGTTTACAGTTGTCTTACACCTTTGTTTTGGCAAGTCGTCGAATTTTGGCTTGTACTTTCTGTAACAGAATCTGAATATTATTCTACATTAAATGGTCATGGTCTCACACCGGCTAAACACCTGCTGGCTCAGCCTGTTACAGTAGCCACGCCCAAACTCTCGCTATTGGTTGAACTGGAAAGAGATTGACAGATCTGAATGGACTGCTCTAAATGTTTAATGGTGCCTGGGAGGCTCAGTGTTTACACTTTTTTGGTCGATAAACCCATGAAAGAACAAAATCCATTATGATATATACAGTGGGTACGGAAAGTATTCAGACCCCCTTAAATGTTTCACTCTTTGTTATATTGCAGCCATTTGCTAAAATCATTTAAGTTAATTTTTTTCCTCATTAATGTACACACAGCACCCCATATTGACAGAAAAACACAGAATTGTTGACATTTTTGCAAATTTATTAAAAAAGAAAAACTGAAATATCACATGGTCCTAAGTATTCAGACCCTTTGCTCAGTATTTAGTAGAAGCACCCTTTTGATCTAATACAGCCATGAGTCTTTTTGGGAAAGATGCAACAAGTTTTTCACACCTGGATTTGGGGATCCTCTGCCATTCCTCCTTGCAGATCCTCTCCAGTTCTGTCAGGTTGGATGGTAAACGTTGGTGGACAGCCATTTTTAGGTCTCTCTAGAGATGCTCAATTGGGTTTAAGTCAGGGCTCTGGCTGGGCCATTCAAGAACAGTCACGGAGTTGTTGTGAAGCCACTCCTTCATTATTTTAGCTGTGTGCTTAGGGTCATTGTCTTGTTGGAAGGTAAACCTTCGGCCCAGTCTGAGGTCCTGAGCACTCTGGAGAAGGTTTTCGTCCAGGATATCCCTGTACTTGGCCGCATTCATCTTTCCCTCGATTGCAACCAGTCGTCCTGTCCCTGCAGCTGAAAAACACCCCCACAGCATGATGCTGCCACCACCATGCTTCACTGTTGGGACTGTATTGGACAGGTGATGAGCAGTGCCTGGTTTTCTCCACACATAACGCTTAGAATTAAGGCCAAAAAGTCCTATCTTGGTCTCATCAGACCAGAGAATCTTCAGGTGTTTTTTTTAGCAAACTCCATGCGGGCTTTCATGTGTCTTGCACTGAGGAGAGGCTTCTGTCGGGCCACTCTGCCATAAGGCCCCGACTGGTGGAGGGCTGCAGTGATGGTTGACTTTCTACAACCTTGTCCCATCTCCCGACTGCATCTCTGGAGCTCAGCCACAGTGATCTTTGGGTTCTTCTTTACCTCTCTCACCAAGGCTCTTCTCCCCCGATAGCTCAGTTTGGCCGGACGGCCAGCTCTAAGAAGGGTTCTGGTCGTCCCAAACGTCATCCATTTAAGGATTATGGATGCCACTGTGCTCTTAGGAACCTTAAGTGCAGCAGAATTTTTTTTGTAACCTTGGCCAGATCTGTGCCTTGCCACAATTCTGTCTCTGAGCTCTTCAGGCAGCTCCTTTGACCTCATGATTTTCATTTGCTCTGACATGCACTGTGAGCTGTAAGGTCTTAGCGTTCTGGCGCACTATGGCTGCCGTCGCATCATCCAGGTGGATGCTGCACACTGGTGGTGGACGGGGAGACCCCCCCCCCCCTTCACATTGTAGTGCTTAGAAAAGCAGAAGAGCGCTATATAAATGTAATGAATTATTATTATTATTATTATCAAAATGTGTTGCACTGCACCTATATTTTTTCATCCTATTTCCAGTTTTAATAGCTATGGGCTTTTGAAATTTTGAAATGATTTGCCACAATTCTTGGCCTGTTGCTTATTGAAGTTGACAAATTGCAGCCTTTGTTTCTGAAAATGTTCTGTTTCCTTTCACATCAATCCCAGGGTGTCATAATGAGCTGGGAGAAATCAAACAGTAGAGATAAAGTAAAGCTTTGTTCATCCACATTGATCAAAAATGGACAGAGCAAGGCTCTTGTCCAGAAGAACAGGCATCAAATAAAATTGACTTAATCGATAAAACTAGACTGCCTTGACACTTCTTTCCTTTTTTCCCCTTTTCCACCAGGATCCAGCATCATCGACCACATCAGAGGCAGACTCAGATGCCAGGGAGAGTGAACCTGCCACTCTCAACTATAAACCTTCTCCTCGCCATATGAAGATAGGTGAGTTGTGGGATTGTTTATACTGCCAAACACAAATGCTATGCTTTTATTTAAAGCAATTTTTGCAATTGTTTCATATGACATGATTAAAATATAAGCATGTCTAATATTGTTTTTTCTTTTTCTTTTTTTGCTCTGTAAAGACAAACAGAGAGAGTTGGTTAGGAAAGGGTCACTGAAAAATGGCAATGCTGGAAGCCCTGTCAATCAGCAACCCAAGAAAAATAATGTGATGGCCAGAACAAGGTACAAACAAGAGAAAATGATCAAAGTCTTCACTGTATACATAGTCTGGTTTATTTCATAGTCATGGAAAAAACTCTCTATTTCTCTTACCATCCAGGTTAGTGGTTCCCAATAAAGGCTACTCTTCTTTAGACCAGAGTCCAGATGAGAAACCTTTAGTTGCTCTAGACACAGACAGGTACGCTCTTCACTCATCCTTTACTGATTTATTTATGCCCACACTGGCCACAGGCCTCAGACTCACTGTTTTCACTTGCCTTGCAGCGATGACGACTTTGACATGTCTAGATATTCCTCATCAGGATACTCGTCAGCCGAGGTGAGGTCTCTAAGGGAACAGGTACCTATGAACTCTGGTTAATGTCCTAAGCCCTATACCACAAGCATCATGACAGTGGATTTCCTTCTCAAATGTCACTCACAATCTTGTATGCTCTAAATTGCCTTTTGTTTTAAATGTCTCTCTTTTGTTTTCCTTTAAAGGAATAGCTCACTCAAAAATGAACATTTCTAAACATTTACTCACCCTCAGGCCACCCAAGATGGATGAGTTTGTTTCTTCATCTGAGAAATTTAGCATTTCTTACTTATGGATCCTCTGCAGTGAATGGGTGTTTAAACAGCTGATGAAAAAAATCAAAAGTAATCCATTAAGATCTTGTGAAAAGCTGCATGTTTTTAAAACACAAACTCATTATTAAGATGTTTTTAACGCCAAACCATTGTACTCTATCCATAATATTGCTTTGTCTAGTGAAAAGTCATCTTGTCTGAAGCAGGAAAAAGTTTGCACACATCAAGCAAACCAGTCCAAAATAATTGCAAACAAATATAACAATTCCACAGCAATATTTTGGCCATAAACTATGTTTTAACTAATGAATTAGTTTATTACAGACATGCAGATTTTTACTTCACAGGACTTTAATTAGTGGGCTGCATATCCTTTTTTTATTAGCTATTTGGACTTTTATTCCGACGGCACCCATTCACTGCAGAGGATCCATTGATGTAATGCTAAATTTCTTGGATGGCCTAAGGATGAGTACATTTTCAGCAAATTAGAATTTTGGGTGAATTATTCCTTTAAAGGTCACCATTCCTCATTTGTTGTTGCTAATCATATTCATGTTGTTGTTCATGTCATTGATTCATTAAGCCAATAAATGGCCAATCAAGCTATTGAACTAACTCTGTTGTCTTATTAATCTATTAAATAACTGCTGCCAGGAGTATTGAATTCATTCATATAATTTAATTAGTGAGGTTATGCAGCCCGGCCTGACATACTGTCCGTTGCTTCCTGCAGCAGATAAACCAGGATCTGAACATCCAGCTACTGAAAGATGGATACAGGCTGGATGAGATCCCTGACGATGAAGACCTGGACCTCATACCACCCAAATCCGTTAACTCCACCTGCATGTGCTGCCAAGCCACCTCCTCCACTGCTTGTCAAATCCAGTAAATCTGTCACCTTTTCCCCTCCCTGTGCTCCCTCTCTCTCTTCCCCTCCCTCGTTCCCTTTCATAACCTCAGATAAGACATCTAATCAATATTACAGAGGGAAATGTACAGTAAATGTTATGATGAACATGGTGTACAGGAAAATATGAACACACACACACAAAACACATTACATCTGCTAATACACACACATAGACACATTTACTCTAACATATGATTATTAACATGACTATTATTGGTTGCTTCCTCCTATGGCAGGATATGCACTGTTTGCTAATATGCTAGGAGAGTCTGCTCACTTTCACCTCCTAGCTGGCATTGTGTTATACTGTACAAGTGAACGTAGAACAAATAAAGCATTCAGATGGCTTTAATTGTGAATTAAACAACTTGATGTTACAAAGAGTTTGAAATAGCTTATCCACTGAATTTTCTGCTTTCATGTTGCACTCATTGCATTAACGTCATCGTTATGGTAAGATTTGATTTCCGTATGGATCTGGTTGGATGTTTATTGTTCGTGGCTGCTATTGAGGCTATACTTGGAATCGTTTCTGTTGAACATTTTGCATGTTGGTGCATTCGTACTGCAGCGCTAACAGTAGCCTTGTCTGGCATGCACCTGGGCATCACACTTTTTTGTTTACTCTTGATATCTCACACACGTGTATTTAACTGAATCACGTTTGAAGCTACGCTGGATTTGAGATGCAAATGAGTCATGAACGAAAATGAAAAACAGCAACCCGTTTTTGTTTGATGGGTCAAGGTCTAGATATTTGTTATTTTCACAGTAACCTCTCACAACAGACCGCAGATGATAAAATGATTACACAAAGACCTTTCTGTCTCTCAAAGCAGTTTTTCTAAGGTCAGAAATCACTGGGTCTGATTTAGTAACTGTTATGACATTTTAAAAATGCTGTTTTGTTTCTTAGACAGAATGCCCAAACATGTTAGATGTTTAAATTGCCTATAAGCTTTCTTAAAATAAGTATTGTTTTATTCTGGAAGATGTTCAGATTTGAAGGCACCAAAGAATGTTTATGCTCCTTGTCAGAATCAGAATACATGACTGAATTTCATGAAAATCAGTTGTGGGCCGTTTAAAAGCACTGTTTTCTGCTGGTCTTTGGAACTAAACCTAGAATGTTAATGTTGATCAAATCCCTGGCCTATCTTTACATTCATTATTGTTATTATTAAAAAATGATTCAAGCTGTCACTGATGAACCCGCACTGTTCATCTACACATGAATTTACAGCTTTTTCCCTTCCATTTAGCTTTGAAAGCCATCTTTACACACTACTTATTGTCTAGATCAAGAAACTGTTTTCATTCGAACTGCTCATATTCACTTTTTAGTCCGTTTTAACTGTGGCTAAAATAGTGTAATGACCTGATGTATCCAATTCAAAGCGTAATCAAAGGTGAGCGTTTGTTGGACAAAAGCTGTGTTTTTATGTTATAAATATGTTAATTATGTGAGAAAGTCCATTTATGTATTAACAATGTTGTTATTGGTTTCAGTGATATCAATAAAAGCAGACCTGAATTACACTTTCCCTCGTTTTAATTAATCCTCTATATACATAATTTACAGGTAATGAAAGCAGTTGAATGTTGCATAAATGATACTGATGGAAAAATACAGCACATGTATGTTCAACGGTAGTGGCTCAAGGTCTGTAAGACATAGATATACACATCACAACACTTGCATTCACACTGAACAACTGAGAAGAGTTTTGTAAGTTACAGCAAACTACTTCTCTATAACTTGCTAATTAAATTCTGCAATCTAAGAGTTCTTAAGCTCAAAACAAGGCACAGGTTGAGCATTTTTACAGTGACGGTATGTTTCAAATAAATTGCTTCTTGAATTCAGGCTCACAATCTACTAAACATAGAACATCTGAACAATAAATTAGCACAGATTGTATGAGACAATAAAAGCCAAACATCTGTTGATCTGTTATCATAACATAAAATATAAAAAATCTATACAATTGTTATTGAACAAATATCCAATAATGTATTGATTTTTGATTCACACATAAAATTCAGTTTGTGCTTGTGTCTTTTAAAGCGCAATGGCTGATCATTATGGTAGATTCAAACTAAATCTAGATTCAAATTACATTAAGTATTTCATACAAGTCCCCAAAGTGGGACTTGTATGAAAATGAAAAACTCATTCACAAAACTAATAAAATACTATGTTACTCAAGTTCATTGATTGATTGTAAATAGGCTGCTAATAGAACCATAGGTAGTGGGAGAAATATACAATCTTTGTTCTGTCTTTTTCAGCTGTGCAGTCAGTGTATGGATCTAAGGCACAGCTTTTAGTTTGTGTTTTCCCATAACACACATATAGATGGCGGTGGTAAACTATTAAAGAGTCAACTTCTGTTATGTCTCACTACTACATCACTTGTGAAGGCTGATGAACAAAAAGTTTCATAAAGAAATAATAAAAGTGTTCTGAATAAAAGAGTATTTTCAGTGCTGTACATTAAATAAGTTACATTCTTTTGTATAACTGATTAGAATATGCAAATATTTACTTAGGACTGATAAAACACAAAAGCTTGTTTGTGTGCGTAAAACCTCACATGATGCAAAGTTAATCTCATAAGTACCCATCTATTGTAATATCATACAAATACCATCTTCAACACTGAAGTCAACTGCTTTCCCCGTAAATAACACAAAAGAACCGAAAACAGTTATTTTAAAACCCACTTCCAATAACTGGACCACTGCAAAATTTGACACTTCAAAGTGATCAATAAAATGTGTCTTGGTTTCAGCACGCATAATATAGTTTTACTCAGAATATGTTCACTTCCCTTTGTCACAGTGGGTGTGTAATAAATCCCCTGGCTCCTCTGTATTGAAATCAATCTCATATTTGTGATATGTGATATAAATACTCCTATATATTTCAAATAATCCTCAGAGTAAATGTGATGATTTCAGACTAAATCTGATGATTTCTGTCCATTCCATTGGGAAGTCCTTGGAGAACTCCAGCACAACATATTTTGTATGTCTCCATTATGTAAAACCTCTGTTATCTCATATCATCAGCTCAATAACAGAAGCTCCGAGATCTGAGCCTCAGGAAAGTGAGACATCCAAAATGTGCAGCAGGGGGTCACGTGGTTGCTCAAACACCAGCAGACACGTGATCGCTGGAGCCAGAGGACGATGTGGACGCTGAAGAGTGTCGTCTTCGCCCGGCGGGACCCTGGAGCATGCTGGGGTGGAAGCCGACGTGTCTGCGGGCGTGCTTGGTGAGGTGGTCGCTTCGCATGAAGCATTTGTCGCAGAGCGGGCACATGAAGCGCTTCTCCCCGGTGTGCGTGCGAAAATGTCGAGTCAGTTCATCCGACCGTGAGAATTTCTTTGCACAACCTGGCCATGTACACTGAAAGGGCCTCTCACCTAAGAAAACACACAACGGAGAGAGAAATTTAAGACTGTTGTTATTTCAGCCCCATCTGAGAAAACAGCCAGCGGCAAAAAAACAACAAAAACAATCGACACATCTAGATTATTTTTCCATGCATGTAAGCACATTCGCCGGTGTTTTGGCGACTTGCTCGGTGCGCGTCTGTGATGTCAAAACCGAAGAAAACGCAGATTTTTTTGGATAGGTTTAGTTGTCAGAGGATGTGAACGCACTCACTGGGCGGGGCTGCGCTTGGCTTCAGTGCTGCACCACGCGCCCAATGTTTACAACTGGAATCAGGAGATGTGTGCATCGCGTCATCGTTGCGTTGTTAGGTTATATGCGGTTATTTTAGTGCGTGTCGCATTGAAGTATACGGATCATCAGGGACCAGCGGCCACGATACACTTATATTAGACCAATTATAGAATATAATAAAATCGGGACAGTATAGAACAGACATTTAATCCATATGAAGCATAAACCAGACAACAGTTTAAAAGTTTATTTCGCGATATGGGTTCTGCCAGTTAGCAAGCTTGAAATTATACATGGCTACTTCTAGCATTTTTTTCCCCCACACGATTACGCAATTTTTTTTTATCACACGGTGTCCTGCGAAACAGTGTTGACTAAGCAACATGTTTGCTCACACTTTTTGATTAGAAACAGTGTGTACTGTTCCGCTCTCGTGTGTACCCATGTGCGCTCCGCCTGCGGTTACACCCACTGTTACATGAGTGGCAGTTCCCCAGAACACGCGGGCGTGGGGCGTAATAACAGACTGCGTGCCAGATACAAGAACAATCCGAGTCGAACCCCCGGTGTTAGTTGATTTACTGTAGTGTACACATAAGCATTTTTCTATTTTCTTACCGGTGTGTACTCTGAAGTGCGCCTTAAGATGGGACGATTTGCCGTATATTTTCCCACAGCCAGCATAGGGACAGCAGTGTCTCTTCTCAGCGGATACATGCAGTCTGTCGCGGTTCCGTGTCCTTTTCACTCTACTCGCACTCTGTCTGGATTTCTCCCGGTTTTCCGGTGAATTGTCTGCATCGCTGTTCACTATGCATTTGCCGCTGATGCCGCTCGGGATGCACTGATTTAAGTCCAGCAGGATCATTGCGACCATTAACAGAGTCCGGCTCTCTTGACTTTCTTCAGATCTCTCCTCGCCGGCTAGTTTGTCTGAGCGGTCACCGTTTGAGACCGGCCCCAATGACCTTGCTGCTGCGTCAGCGTACGACATTGTAGTTAGCCTACCCCAAAATGTCCTGCAAATGGAGAAATCAGCTGTTACTGTAACTTAAACACACTAAAACTTAGGGAGCGGGACTCTCATCATATACGCATCGGGATACAGATGACTCCGGAAAACGTGGCTTCACGCTTACACGTGTCTTTCCCAGTGTGACTGGGATGATTAATGTTCCAAGCGAAGAATAAAAGCGTGTGTCGCTGCGTCCACACGCACAAGTTATCGAATAAACATCCAGGTGCCTATTCCCAATATTATTTCAACCACATCAGAAAGCGTGGAACTTTGCGTACTGTCATTCCCTTCTATCCTCATAAGTGCGTCAACTCTGTGCCGCTGTTTGCTTTTCTCGTCTGAAAGAAACTACTTCGCGGAATTCCAAAGGGTCATCATAAAACTAGTCGCTGATTGGACACGGGGGTCCAAGAGCGACGCTTTGAATGCAGTACCAGGAATCACCTAGGCAGCATGAGATTGAGGGGTCATGGATCCAATAGTCTTCTGAGTATCAGATGAGGGGCGTGCTACCATAACAGGAACAATAGTAGCATGCGCCCTCCTCCAGCACCGATGCACTCAATGCACTTGCTGATATACTTGTTTCTAAAAAAAGCAGTAGACGTTTGCATTGATAAGATTGCGCATTTACATTAATGTACAGTCACTGGAATTAAAAAACAAAACAAAACACACACACACACACAAACTGTGAGTCAGTTTCACACTGTAGCCTATTGCATAGTGAAAAATATATTAACATAACCATAAAATATAGAATTCAGTAAATAAACTATTTAACAGGTTGATTAGTGTATATTGGACATTGCACCCAAAAGAGGTTGTTAAAAAGGGATTTTAAAAGTAAATATTCTGTATATAGGCAGAAATATCTAGGCCTATATGTGATTAAACTGTGCTCAAATGAGTGAACTCTGCCTCACAAACTCACGACCACTTTAAATGGCAACAGCAATATCCATTTCCTCGAAAAGGGACCCCTATTTGCCTTCAACTTGAAATGCATCTCTCAGCTTTCAGGGAAGCTGGTCGCACAGAAGCATTGAGCAATTGATCTCTAACACACGAGAGCAGCACGTTTCTCCCTTCTTTCAATAAAGCGTGCAAGCAGAGGTTTGCTGCTGCCCATGCATGGCCTATAGAAGTTTTGAGGCGCTTGGAGAAGGCGAAATTAGCCAATGAGAGCAAACGTAACACGACTCTTTTCGGAGTAATCTCCGGACTCAAGGAGCTTCACACTGAGAGACAGTTCTAGGACAATATGGCAACAACACTTGCGACCCCATTTCATTTTATCCATAGGCATGAACATATTATGATACTGTTGAAAGCCTACCAAAAAAGCGTAGATACAGTTTGCTACATTATGGACAACATGATCAACAATCCTATTAACACATCACTTAAGCAGAATCATCTAAATATTTCGCATTTCATGTTTATATATATTTCTACACATTTCGTACCATAAATCTTGTTTATTGTTATTATTATTAACAACACTTGATGGTACGCTCTTACTTTTCTTGGTAAGTGTTGACATTCATGGGAATTAGATTTCATTATCGCAGGATAAAGAAATCCTGGTGACTCATGAGAACAATCTACATGTTAACTCGTGTAATAAATCATCTCGTTTCTAACAACGCTGCCAATACGAGATGGATCACGTTGTTGTTGTTATTGCGCTCTAACCAGCCCCACACACACGTCTGTTTTTGTGGAACAGAATGTACCGTGAACTAGAAGTGAACTTGAACGCCTCCCTACGATGCAGAAAGGACAGTGCAAGCAACACTTCCGCTCAAATGCGGAGTCACGCTTATGTTTCAGCAGAAGAGTACGCTGGCCGTTTCCGATCTCAAGAAGGATCTGTTCTTTGGAATTTCGGGATGCATTGCACAGTACCAAAGCTGGTAAAGCTCTAGTAAAGATGCACTAGGCATAAGCTTTGTAGACAGGAAATTCTCGAGACGTGGGACTAAATAGGCAAAGTAAATGCCATTCTCTGGAAATAATGTGACAAGATCCTATTAATTACACTGGAAGTGCATGTAAAGTGAACAATAGTAAAAAAAAAAAAAAAGAACCACCATGATGTTTTGAATTATATATATATATTATTTTATTTGTTAATACATGCCAAACATCTTATTCACATTGAGGAATACAGTATTCACATTGTATTTGCATCCAAATACTTAGCCTTCTTCTACTGTAGGACAAGAGTCCTCAGATCCTGCTCTCATCTCTCAGCTCTTATCTTTTGGAAGAACAACATGCATTTTAAAGACACTAAGTAAACTAAGACCTTTCCGTTCAAACTACAGCATTATTGCAGAAAACATGTGCTTGGACTTGTTAGCAGACAAGTGCTCACCAATAAGTTTAAAAAGAAGTGGAGGGGAAAACTCGACTAAAGTGGTATACAATTCACAACCTTTTATGCTACAGTATAGGAAAATATTAAGAAAATACTGTACATAAAGTTATAAGTCGTCATGTCATTTTGGCACACTGGGTAGGTTGTCATAGTGTAATGTCTTCTATCAGACACACAGAAACGTTCTCGTAAAATCCTATAATTATATATTAAACTCGTTTTTTACATCCACAGAAAGATTTACAGATCATATACAGAACATTTACATGTGGAAAAACAAGTGTCATAAATATGCTCGCTCTTCTATCCCAAACAAAAACCCTTAACAAGAGAGCAAAACAGAGGATAGAGAGATAAACTTGCATTCAGTAACTTAGAAGAACAAATACCCTATCCATCTTCTTTTGCTGGAACCAGTCCAACATGAGGGTTTGTTAAAAGACATTATTCAGATAATACAGCATGGACATGTTTTAAGGGCCCATGTATTGTTCACGTGTTCATTTCACCTCCATTTTAAGGCTCATTGCACTATAATCACCTTGTAGAAGTGTTAGCTCCTTCCCTGTGAAGGAGAGCAGGCCCAAATAGGAAATCGAGTTTCAAATCATACAAAATGAAGCAAATCTGATTAACATAGTGAAAGTCATACTAATATTGATATTAAACCACAGTGATTAAAATTACTGCTATGCACAAAAAAATAAAATAATGTCTTTTAGTATTTTGCTTTTGGTTCACATACAAGCTCTAACACCAAGTGTACATTTCTACATCTCAAAACACTGTGACTGTAATAAATGTTTTCAAATCTCTTAGCAGTATTGCACATCGGTAAGGCAAATAAAATACATCCTATGAGTGATACATGTGGTGGAAAAGTGACTACATTGAATAGCACACTGGATTTATGCCAGAGATACAAAGCACATTTGTGTATTGCTTTAAACTGCACTGTTTCATTTAAATTAAACAGCAATTTAAAACAGCGTTTTTTGTGATTGATTGATTTATATGCAATTTTTAAAAACGGAGAAGTCAGATCTCCTTATCCTTCTGAATGCCCACTATGATACAAATTTTTTTTCATTATAAACAATAAACCACACATATATATATATCTTGATTAACCATAAAAGAGGAATAAAATTGCCAAGGCATATAACTTCCTGAAAATAGAAGAGAATATTATGTATTAGTGTTTATTATAACATATTAACAGAGAAATATATATTTAACATTGAAGGGATCCCTGTCTCAACTGCACTGATGTGCTTTTAAGATCTTTCCAAATTAAACACTGCACTATCAGGTTGATTAGTGATGAGACTGGTGTGCATAATGAACTCCTGCTTTAAAGTGCATAACACTTCTTACTGACCGACCGACTCTCTGTGGCGTCTTGCATAGCAAGTCAACATATATTACCTGTTCTGTTTAAAACAACATACACATATCAAGACTACCAGGCTTTTCGCTTTTAAATCCATTTTTGAAAGGTTCTCTATGCATTTGCAATATTCTGAAAAGGTTGTTTGTTAATGTTAATGGCATAATATCACACTACTATAAATTTTGCCACTGCAGCACTTTTTTGTATGAATGGGAGTACTTAAATGACCTGCTACCTACAGGATACAACCTGGACACACTGCATAATACTGTAGGCGGCAATTCAATGTGCTTGACTGTTCAATTGGAGTTTAAAATTGAGTTAAATAGGTATTTCCAAATTTCCAGTATTTCCAAATACTGTTTACTTCTTCCACATACTATTATTAAATAGTATGCAGTATACAGTATATACAGCGCAGTTAGCAGTAAACTAGCATGCCATACCAAACATGTTGTTAGTGTAGAGTTCAGCTGGTTACTTTTATTTAGATATACTCAAATGGGCACCCTTCTGTGATATATTTGGAACAATACAGACTACAAAAGACAAAACATGATCATTTAATGCTTTAAAATTAGTTATCTGTTTAATAGTGAGAGTGGAAATTGTGCACAAACTTATGCTGCATTCAGACACCTCATATAACGTTGCTGTATGATTATGAAGCTTTTCGAAAGCAGATGTATAAACCCACATGGGCCGAGAAGTATTTCAAGGCTACAAATGGTTAATCTTGTCATAATAAAGCCAATTATATTCTACATTCAACATTTTAGGGAAGATATGTTCAACTAATCTGGTGTGTGGGTTGACAGAACAAATCTTTGTATACACAACAAACTTGAGCATTACATTTTTGTAACTGTCAAACTCCTGTTTTCATTTACGTTTCAATTGTTTTGGAATTAAACCATCACTCTATCTGGCCTGTAGGAGATACACAGTCTATGAAGAGAGCGCATGATTCAGGCTGTGTCGAGGGTGACTCATCTAAGCTAAAACAGTAAGTTGCATTGCAAGGTTGTGTTAAGGCCTGTTCACACCAACACAAATATTCAGCACAAAAATTCAGTTGCAAGTGCAATTTGTCTTTTCAGACCTTTGCAAAAAAAATGCCAGTCAGGCTAAATGAAAATACAAAATCACTCCCTGACAGTAGGTGGCGCTTATACACAAGGAGAAATGTTACCCTGGTACATAAAATGCTTTTTTAATAAATACTTCTCATTTCTGAAGCTCACCTGTCACACAGAGTCAATTTTTTTCGTATTTACATTTATATGTTTTCAAACAGCCTTTCAAATTTATTTAAAATTTGCTATGGTGTTTATCAAGCAACACCAAATACAGGAGTACAGAGCCAAGAGAGTTGCTTCCAAAGCAACAGTAAATAGCAGAGGAAGGATCTGCAAAATAGTCTGTTGCTGAGCGTTACTAAAGCCGAGGTCACACAAAATTTCTTCAGACATTGCATCTGTCGTGATATGATGTCACACGCTGATGTGTCTTTTAAAAACCTAAATTCAACATTTAAAAAATGTATGTTCTTTTAATTCAGCTCTGAGGTCATGCCATTATGTTCCGATCTTCGTTACATATCAGAGTTGACCAACCATGAACTTTGGAAGGCAGCAAAATATTTTGCGTGTTCATTCGCTTGTGTATGAATGGAAGTCAGTGGAACGAAACGTGTATTGTGACCGCCCCTTAAGTTGTAGTTTATGTAACAGCAGTGGCTGTGGGCACATGGCCAAAACGCAGTGCAATTAATTCTTCATTGCAGTGCAATGAAAAAGCTGTTGGAAACCTCTCCAAAAATATTTTTTTTTCATACCGAACATTCATCTTAGTGTTAACAGGCCCTTAATCTCAAGGTTTTCGCCTCAACTGGGAACTAATGTTGGCCTAAGGGCAGTGGTCATCTTCTGAGTCTATGAATTCTAAAGAACACTTTGCAGTGTTAGAAAAACAGAAAAGTTGATACCCATGATAAAACATTCCAGTGTATAGCTAATTACTCACTCAGTACTAATTAACGGACTGGCCCTTGGATTTTAAACGAGGTAGAGCCATCCTACAGGAACTAGATCTACAATGGCATCACTACTGGTATGCCATCATCATGTGTAATTATGTCTGCTGTCAAAACTTCGGAACGCAGAGGGTTTGGCCGGTTTCCTCATGGACAGCGAGTCTGTCTTACCCTCCAGCCTTGCCCCGGCTCTGGCCTTTTGGAAAGGATTCCTTGAGCTTCCAAGACCCTTGTCCATTCTCTCACTAATGGAGAAGCTCTTTCGGGAGTAGATGTTGGAGTGAGACTCCTCCGATGAGGAGCAGCTGTTTGCTCGCTCAAGTCTAGAAATCGGCGAACAAAACGGGCCCAGTGCGAGGCCCGAGCCCAGGTCTGCGCCCATTCCCCCACTGCTGCTTTGACCCCTTTTACCTGTGTCTGCTGACCCCTCTGCGGGTTCCTCCAGATCAGATTCTGCGTGACTGAGCTCGGCGTCTCTCTCGGGATGTGAGACACCCAGGTCCTGGGGCTTATCGAATGTGAAAGAGCCTCCAGGGGAGTCAGACCTCTCTGGGACAGGGTAAGGGGTAGAGACGCAACGGGTGTCGATGCAATCTGTTATGCTGGTATATTCGGCCGCCTTCACCTGCACGCCCATGCCGCCATAGTAGCCACGTGACGTGAACATCAAGCTGTGCGACTTAACCAACGGCGGCTCGTCCAGAAACAAAGGTCCTGCTGCAGACAGGAAGCGGCTGCTCTTAGACCGCTCGAGAACGCCAGCTGATGGTGGCGGCGAGGGGTCCAGGTCCCAGGGGGGCAAGGTATCCGGCAGCAGGTGGGCAGAGCAGAGCGATAAGTCAGCGGCGGCACTGTCCTCAAACAGGACCGTACCATCCGACTGTCTTTCGCTACCCCCGCTGCAGTCTCGCCCCCCTGAGAGCACCACCTCCATGATCTCAGAATGGAGAGATGAGTCTCGAGCGAGAGATGGAACTGTCCGGACCGGCTCCAAGAAGCTCTCAGTGGGTGGGACGTCCTCTGAGGCAGAAACATAGATGTCTATGCAGGAAGAAGGGCGAAGCTGCTGCTGCACAGATAAAGTATTCAAAGGTGTGGGCTTGGACTCTTTGGGACCTGCTCCTGAGGACACAGACTGTGAGCTGCTGGCCCGATGGAGGCTGAACAATCTGTCTTTAAAGAAGCCTTCTCCTCGATCTGCTCCGCTTCTATCCTTGGAGGAAGGGCTTACGTAGAAGGAGTGACTGCGGACACGTGGGGCCAGAGCGCTCGGAGATGTAGGGGAAATGGATTCCTCGCCACCCTGCTCCAGAGACTCTTGCAGCCTGTAGGAATTGCCTTCTTGGCTGTTGAAACTGCTCTGGCGCAGGATGTAATTTGTATCTGTGCAGTCAGATGATGTCCTGGACCGGGCTTTGTTGACTTCGCCTCGATCCACACCAGCAACTCGCTCCAGTGCCACAGCAATGCGGCCGATCATCTCCTCCATCTGGGCGAGCCGGATATCCACAGTCTGCAGGGATGCTTTCATGAAATGTTCCCTTTCATTCACTTCCTCCAAACGCATCGCCATGTTCTCCACCCTGAGATTAGAGAATTTCATGAGTATTCCTGAGGCCATTTCCGAAAATCTACAACTGTTAATGTTGCGTTGCTTACACTTCACATAATAGTGTTTACAGTATGTTACACTAAATACACAACTGTTCAAATGTTTGGAGTCAGTATTTAAAAAAAACTAAATTAATACTTTTATTCAGCAAGGATGTATTCAACGGATTAAACTGAAATAATATTTAACAATATTACTGTTTTTATTGTAATTATGTTCAAATAAATGTAGCCCTGGTGAGCATGAGAAGCTCAAAAACAAAACTCTTACCGTTATCAAACTTTTAAAGAGTAGTGTACATAATCAAGTAATTATTGATAGTAATGATCATTTATTTAATTTGTATATTTGTATGTGTGTACAGTCAAAGTCCCTTTAAGCATAGGGTATTCTATAGTCTTTGGTACAGACAGTACATTTGAATGAAAACAGACTTTCAAACTAGGGTACAGTGACCCCCGGGGGCCACAAGAGGGTGCTAAAGGGTTTGCAGAAAATTTGAGATAAAAGAAAATGAGTTTACAAAATTAATTTTCCGGGTTCTCAAAGTTAACATGTTAGATTGAAATATTTACTAGACATTTTTAATGCAATATATTTTTAACATGCTGTTCTGGAATGATATATGTTTGTGAAAAGAGCTTTACAAATAAATCTGAACTGAATGAAAATTTTCTCTTCTTTATATATCTAAAATTACTCCAATGATGGTTAGAAAAAATTGCAATGTCATCCAAATTTTAATTGGCTTTGGCTCCAGTGACCATGTAGAAGCCAATTAAATGATCATATTTGGGGGTCCTTGCCGTTAAATGCTCAAAGACCTCTGGTTTAAAATACAGCTTAAAGTGTTAAAGTGCTGTTGTGATGTTTGAAATGTTTTAACCTTTCAGATGTCACACGTATTCTCTCATCATTGGAAGAATTGAAGCGGTCATCTTTCTCTCTGAAATACTCCTCCACGCACTGCTCTTCAAAGTCATGTACCTTCTTCAGTTCATCTTCAGTAATGAAGAGCTCTGAGGGAGGAAGAGTTTTTTATCAGTCACTTTTTTGTAACATACCAGTGGAGTCCAAGTGTTTTCTGCTTAATTTCAAATTTTTCTTTTTATTTTAAAATGTTTCAACTGTTTTCATACCTTATTAATATGCAGTACGCATGCTGTTGTTGTTGTTATTATTATTATAAGGCACGCACAAAAGTTAATGATTTCGAACAGAAATGTCTCACTATTACAAAATAATCATGTTTGGCAAAAGATGGTATCAAAGAGAATCTTTAAGTCGACATGAGTTGGTTTCACTCTCATTAGCTGTATGATCTGAGAAAACAAAATGACTCCTGCTGTCATTTTGAGGCTTTCAGGATATTGCAACAACATTTTTTCACTCACTCAACCCATAGTCCCGCTCATCCTCATCATGTTTCCTCCAGCGACAGCAAAGGTGTTTGAGGACCATAGTTATGTGGCTGAAAATGATGAGAGGAGGAGGAAGGACAGGACGTTCATGGAAGGTCATGATCAGCTGGTACCTCTGGAACTTCCACACCTGGTTGGAGATGGACTTCACTTCAAAGAATGTGTTACTGTGAGAATAAAAGACAATATTAGCAACATACAAGATTTTTAAAGTCATCTCAGCCTCAAAAGGTGTGCTCATAGACCACCCACAGTCCGTTTGCTGACTATCTGATGCATAGCGATTTGCGACATAGCTGCAAAGCACTGAAAACAATTGCAAGTTACAATCAGATTGCCTGACTTAATAATGCCTTTAGTCAAAAGGCTGGTATTAGTAAGTAATAAGTAATATTTTGTCATTAAAAGATTTGTGGCCACCTTGTTTGTCAATTGTTTAGAAAACCACATACAATATAAATATTAATTCAACTTACTTAAAGACAGCAATGAGCAAATTAACCAGAAGGATGTTGGCCACCAGCAAGTAGCAGGCCATGATGGCGGGAATGATCCAAGCTCCGGTTTTGCAGGGTGGGAGAGACACGATGACTCCTTCCTCTGTGGTGATGTTCTGGCCACATGGAGCTGTTAAAATAACCATACAACTGAGCGTTGCCAAAATTGAAATGAACAAACAACTAGCAATTACCGTCACTTTAGAAAATAGACAATCTCTCCCTCCCTCTCTGACACATGCGCAAAAAAACCAAAGAACCAGTCAAAAGTGGGTTGTGGATAAAAACTGAATGGAAAGACTATATGCACCAAGTTGTGGAATTCAAATATATTAAAAATATATTCCATATGTAAAATTGCATCCCCAATATATTTAAACATATGCAATGTTTAAAATATATTGATATTGAATGTACAGCAGTCTTTTTGATGGTTGCTTGTAGCGCAGGTTAGAATGTATTGACAATACATCATACGTTTTTTCCAAATGGGATGGTTCAGTTGCTGTAGCTTTCAAGGAGAGGAAAGTCAGTCAGGTTCATATTAATTTACATATTTGTGAGTACATTTACTAGTTTCAGAATTTAAAATCACACTCAAAAGCCCAAAGTGAGAGAACTGAAGTAACATGGTTTATCTTAAATTCGCAATTAATCTTAGTTTTTTAGTTTTTAAATTCCAAATTTATTCTGCCAAAAACTCTGACAACTGAACCACGTGAAAAAAACTTTCATATTGATGAAAGGAGGCAAATGCATCTTGTTGTTAAAGGATGTACTGCGGACATATGAGATGGTCTTTCCAGAAACATTGAGCATTTGGAACTTATTTGAGGACACGCAAATGGGCACGTATGTTCATGCTTTATTAGATATGCATAACACGTAGGTTTTCCACCGGTAAGTTCATTTTACATTGTGAAATGAGAAGGAAATTACACTGACTGTGAAGTACCACCAGAGTAATGGGACGTCAGTCAGTGCTAGCTGGCTGTGGGAGGTTCATGATAGTGACTTTAGCCTTATCCAAGTTCCCAGTTTCCATGATAGGGGTTTCTAAAAAACTGCAAATGGGACCTTGACAATTTAGCTGGCATAGCACCTTGAACAATTGCCCCACCACGGAAACCTGGCCTTTAGCCTTGCAGTGACGTGCAGGGGTGTCACACACTCAATGACCACCAAGGGGGCGGAGATGAGGTGATGATATGACGGTGAAAGTATTATGGTTCTGTAACTGAGATAAATCTAGCAGAATTTATATATTGGAAATTGCCTATATGGGATGGACCACTGTTACGCCCAGTTCCTTGAGTGCGAATGTAATTTTCGACCAGCCAGAGTTTGTCATTCACTTTGTGCTGTAGCTTCCTACTATTCACATCTGAAACAAAGAACGAAAGCGTTATTTCAGCTCTCTTATCTTTGGGCCATCCATCTCTCAGCACACACAAACAAGCAATCGACAGTATGCAGACAACAAGCAAACACACTGCTTAATGAGAAAACACAAAGACACGCTTGCTTAAACAAACTCTACAGCATACACTTCATACACAAGTCCTCGTGGCTGATGCACTGCATGACTATGACTGCACTGATTTATTCCAGGCAACAAGATGTAATTATCAGAAATCTGACAAGAGAAAATAACATTACTGCTTCGAAACCTGGTGGATTACAGGGTAATATACAAGTCAAACATCTTTATTATTCATAATAACCTAGAAGTGGGTAGAATCATTCTTTCTGATCATAATTGCCACTATGAAATAAGCTTACCCTTTGTATGTATCTTTTTGACTGTCATCTGATTCTCTTTTTTCAGTCTCAGTGAACTAAACGGTTATGATACATGGTATAACATTTCAATATATAAATATTTTACTGTTCAAAAGTTTGGGGTGAATAAGATTTACATGAAAGCAATTAATGCATTTATTCAGCAAGGATGCAGCAAATTAAATAAATGCTACCGTATCATCAAAGAACAGTGAAAAAGATGTATCACGGTTTTCATGAAATATTAAGCATTAATGTTAATATAATGTTAAAAACATTGATAATGTTGCTTAATTAAGCATTATTATCAGTGGATTCAACATTGCTAATAAAAAGTAATATTTCTTGTTCACCAAATCAGCATATTAGAATAAAGGATCATGTGACACTGAAGACTGGAGTAATGGCTGGAAGATTCGGCTTTGACACAACACGAATAAATTACATTTTAATTATTACATTTATATTGTGATAGTATTTCACAAAAATACTCTTTTACTGCATTTTTGACCAGGTAAATGCAGCCTAAGTGAGCATAAGAGACTTCTTTCAAAAACATCAAAACATTTTATTGAAACGTTTAACTGTTAGTATCAAAAATGATATCAGAAGTACATTATACACCCCAGGGAAATCTTACTCCAATGCTACTTTATATAATTTTCAATTTTGTGCTCTAACACAATTATTCTCATCTGTGGGTCCACAGCAAACTTCCACGAGGGCTGCAAAATTATTATTTTTTATATATAATTAGCTTTAATATTAAAATATGGTTCAGTTAAAGCTCAGTTTCATCTTTGGCCCTGTGCATGAATAATACAACCAGATTCAATTCCACTATCATTATGCTTTGATACAATATCACAAATTCTAAAAGGTATATATCTCATCAAAATATACTGTAAATTTTTAAAATGAAATACTGTATGTTAGGAGTGTTTTTCTTATTCAATCTGTTGCTGATGCTTCTCCATCTGCAGTCTTAAAAATGAACACATAAGACCATTTTGAAAAAGCAGCATTGATCTATATCATCCTGTAATGACAATATAAGTGCAGCCATTTACAGAAAATGAGCCCATTTAAGAGCACACACACAAGTACATCTATATGTCACAAAATTTGATCCAAATTCTTTCAGCTGTTAAATGTGAAGCTTTCATCATAACTTTGGGAACTTTTATGCTATCAGAGAACAGCATTTGTTTATACAAGCTGAGCAGTAATGAGACGTAAAGTCTGCACTGTAAAAAAAAAATCCGTAAAATTTACGGTAAAAAAAACGGCAGCTGTGGTTGCCGGAATTCTACCATAAAAAAATAAAATTTTAACAACATTTTAGGTTTTACGGTTTTAACTTCAATTTACAGTTTTAAGTTTAATTACAATACCGTAATTTCATTAACTGATATAATGTTAATATACCAACCTATCGAAGTACTGAAATCTGTTTTGTACCTTTGTAATACACTGATAACCACCAAATGCAGGAGGTGATGAGAAAGTCACATGATGAACCAAAGCCCATCACAAGCAGCTTTTAAATATGAACATATATAGAAGGTGCACAGTGTCATTCACACAAGCACTAAACACCATCATGATGAGACTCATTAAACTGAAATATACAATAAACATTAATTTAACAACATTAGGCGTTTAATACATCCCTAATAAACATAACTGAAAAGAAAAAACTAAGAAATCATCAAAATCAAACGAAATTTGCAATGCAACGCAGGGAATTCTGGGAACGTCAGTTTATGGATTTTCCCTGTAAATTTGACAGGAACTTACCGTTAACCATTAAACAGGTTTTTACTGTAGCATTTTCACTGTTTTTTTACCGTTAAAATCACCATCATTTTTTACAGTGTGAGGTGCTGTGCTTGAGTGTGAAATCGAGTATACCCAAAATGCCCATGCCGGTACCCAAGGTAAATGTTAGTAATAAACCAGCCTTACGGTCGATTTGGTCAGCAAACACCTCTCCGTAGATCATCCAGTACGGCATGAAGAAGATGTTGCGTGCCAGCATCCAGGACGGGTCCTCGTTGGGATTGAGGATAGCCTGCCGCGCCACTCCGAAACTCATCAGCACCACCAACATGATGATCACAAAATACATCATGTCAATCATCTACGTTCACCCCGATGAAGGTGGAATGGAAGGGAATAAGACAGATAAAGAGCATTAGAAACCATTTTATCCATAAGACATTTTGCAATTATTAAAGTGCTCCATCAGTCTCCCTCACCATCTTGCCGATCATCATGACGTATGGACCCAGGTATTTGTTCACTCCAAAGATGTCAAGCAGTCTTATGTACCAATAGATGATATTGACACAGTAAATGACCCTCCCGTAGCTCATCAGCGGTGGGTCTTGCAGACGAAGCACCATCCCAATGGAGAAGATGAGGATGGCCATGAGGTCAGTGATGTTCCAGTACTCCTGCAACCACACTTTTACCTTCTGCAGGAGCTTCCCTGGCTCTGACATGAGGATCTGAGAGACAGGAGAAGTCAAAGCCTTCATGTTGGACAAATGACCTTTTCAAAATGGTTAACCAAAAACAATAATGTTGTGAAATATATGTACAATTTAAAATCACTGTTTTCTATTTTAATATATGGTGATATTTCAAGATGGATATATTGAGCAAAACCTTTCAAAACAAAACAAAAAAGTATTTGCATTTACTGATTTCCACAAGAGGGCAGTAACAGACTGTATATAGTTCACATTTTGGAGTTTCTAACTGAATAGCAGCTGTGTAGTTCTATGTAAATTTAATTATTAGAAATTGCTTATGAATAATAATTCACCTTTTCCCACATTTCAGGGATCGAAGGAAACAATTTGCTTTGCTCACTGAGTTCTAATGAAGTCTCACCTCTCTCATCTTCTCGATGCCATTGGTGAAAATGTAAGCAATAACAATCCACTCCTGAGAAGAGGGCCACAGGTCCATCTTCACCAGAACAATATAGTTGAAGAGCATCAAGTATCCTACATAAGCCAACTGTGGGAAGACACAGCATCATGATTAGAGGGGGAAAAACACTTTGGTCCGTTTCAGCTCAAACAATGAGAATACATCATCATTCTGACTGTGATTATTTAAGTTTTACTTACACAAAAGTTATTATACTTCTGAATTTAATTTTTTTTAATTCGATTTCTATTTCTATTTCATTTTCAATGCACTAATGTTCAAAAGTTTGGGTTCAGTAAGATTTTTTAAATTAATACTTTTATTTCAATAAATCAGCATATTCAAATGATTTCTGAAGGATCATATGACACTGAAGACTGAAGTAATAACTGCTGCAGATTCAGCGTTGCAATCACATTTTATATTCAAACAGAAAATAGTTATTTTAAATTGTAAAAATATTTCACAATATTACTGTTTTTAATGAATTTTTGATCCAATCAAAGCAGTCTTTGTAAGCATAAGACATTTCTTTCAAAAACATAAAAAAATCTTGCCAACTCCAAAACCTTTGAATGGTATTGAAATGGTATTGATTTAGTTTTTGAGTTTCTAGTTTCAGTATCTTTAGTATTAGTATTTTTCTTCCAGTTTTAATGTTTTTGGGCTACCAAAGTTAATGTGCTACTGGTATTATTTATATATGTTTAACAGCATTAAATTTCTTAACACAGTCTAGCAGTATTGCCATCTGGTAACCTGTTTGTGTTTAATGCAGGCAGGTTGTAAAGGTATACCCCCAGTTTCACAGACAAGTCTTAAGCCTAATCCTAGACTAAAATGTAAGTCTGAGCTGCTTCAACTGAAAGAAACTTGCACTGACCGATCTAAAAATATATCAGTGCCTTTGTTTTGTCTCAAGATGCACACCAGTAATGTTTTTTTCTAAGTACGTTCATAAAAGTTACTTAAATGTCCTAATTGAACTATGGCCTAATCCTGGTTTAGTCTAAGCCCCGTCTGTGAAAGCAGGCCTTTAAATTATATAACACACCATGTATCAAAAACTAAAACTAAAATTAATTATTGGTCATTTTTATTTTAGTTTAGTTTCAGTCATGAAAGCGTACGAGTTTAGTTGAGTTTTAGAGTTTCCAGTTAGAATTTGATTCAATTTTATATTAATAAAATAAAGTTTTTTCTTGCCCAATTTACACATGCATGTTGTCTTTCAAAATCAGTCATGAAAACATTGTCAGGCTGATATTTTCAAGGATCCAAGATTTAAATTTTAGGGACAGTACATCTTCTTTATACTTCCTCTGCTTTATTGCGCAGAGAAAGAATCCGTAACTACAGAAGATGTTGCAGAAAAAGAAACAGTTTTTTTTTCAGTTGGATCAACAAAAAAACATAGCACGGAGTTCTCACTGGTGTCTTAGGGTAATGCTCTTTCTTTCTTTTGCAACATTTTTTTGGTGAAAATGGTAGAAAGATTGACACTCTCTCTCACCAGCATATAACAGAAATACTGTTCGGTGTAAACATTACAATGTGACAGTATGATGGGAGAAAAAGACTACAGGCAACGAGAGAAAAAAGAGCGAGTAAATAATGAAGACACACAGCACACAGAGCAGAATTTTTCATCTTTAGGAGCCTGGAGATTTGTCAGATTCATGGCCTATATTTAAAACATAGATGAGGCTAAATAAAAAAAATCTAGCTGTTTTGATCTCTACTTGCCTGCATTTGAAAATTTTTCCCCCTGGACTTGATATGGAATCTATTCATATGGATTTCTTTGCAAGTGAAAAATTTCATTTCTCTGAAGAATTCACACACAAGGTATTTTGATGTTCGTATAGATTTGATATGCTAAACACATTGAACAATACTGTATGCCTTTTTATACTAAACAAGGGCACAGCTGGGGCTTTACCGTGTGAAACCAGAACTTGACGATAGGGGCGTTGTAAAACTCGTAAATTTTGCGACCCAATGGAATCAGTCGATGGCGGTTCTGAACCTCTTGCACCTGTTTCTTACGCGACGCTTCTGAACTGACGTTTCCCAGCATAGCCTGGGAAAAGTACAGAGGATAGAAAGAGGAGAAAGATAGAAAGCATTACTTTAACACACCATTTACATAGTGTGACTTCTCACCCAGAATTGCATGCAGCTGCAAAGCAATACTGAGCGCTGAGGAAGGTGAGATATTCACTATGAACTGGGCATTGATGATTCTGCTGGGAATGGTCGTGTGGAAAAAGAGAAAGAGTGTGTGCCATAGAGAGAGAGGAAGAAAGAAAAGAGGAATGAAAATGCCCAGTGTCATGGGTTATTTGCACACATCCTTAATCCAAGAGTGGGGAGCTTATCCCGTAAATGGAAAAATATGGTGCACTCTTGGACATCATGGCAGAATTGTATTGCAACAACTTTTCTGCTGTCGAAGCTGTTTGGTTGAGCTACAGTCTTGCACACTACACAGTGTCAGTCTAAATCCAATGAAAACAGTTTGTTCATTTCACAGCTTATGTTATGCACAGGAAGATCTAATTTTGACACAGGCATTTCAGTGTTGCATCAGAGAAAAATTATTGCAATAACAAGTGCACTTTAAGGAAGAGCATTCAGATAAATTGCAATACAATTGTCATCTTGTGTTGTAACCTCACATATCTACAGTATATTCATAGTGAAGTGAGGGGCAATGCTTCAGTTTTTGAAACTGTGTTGTATAAGATCAGGTAAACCCAGTCACGTTTTGGAAAATGTAGTCTTTCTCAGTTGTTTTGACTTTGTAAGTCTTGGACTACATTTTTAAACTAGTGTCTTGGGCTGACCTGTTTCTTTAGAGCAGTAGTTCTCAAACTGTAGAGGATTCCAAGTGGTCCACAAGTTGATTGGCTGATTTAAAAAAAACACACACACCTAAATAAATAACAATTTAACTGACAGAAAGCACTAACAATGACTGAATAATCGCAAAACAATTAATTACTGTAACTGGCATTTTAAACTGATCTTTTTGTTGTCTTAATGTAACATGTATATACTGTACACTACTGTTCAGAAGTTCAGAATATTTTTCGAATAAAATCTTTTATGCTCATCAAGGCTGCATTTATTTAAAAACAGTAATTTTAAAGTAACTGTTTTCTATTTTAATATATTGTAAAATGTAATTTATTCTTGAGATGGCCTTCAGTGTGTCATTATCCTTCAAGAAATCATATTAATATACTGATCTGGTGCATAAGAAACATTTATTATTATTCATTTTGAAAACAGTTGTGCTGCTTAATATATTTGTGGAAAGAATGATAAGTTTTTTCCAGGATTTTTTGATTTTTAAATAAATACTACTATTTTGAACATTCTTATTATGATATTATTATGAAATCTCTTTGCAGTCACTTCGATCAATTTAATGTTTCTTTCTGAAATAAAAGTATTAATTTCTTAGAAATAAAAATTACTGACCCCAAACTTTTGAAGAGTAATGTGACATTTCAAAGACATTTCAATGTTTTTGAAAGAAATCAACACTTACGATGCATTAAATTGATCAAACAATACTGATATTTAAACGTCACAAATGATTAATCTAATTTAATATGACTTCTTTATAATTCAAACTCTGTTAGTCCTGTGCAGCACTGAGAGCTTATGCATTCATTGCAGACTGTACTATTAATAAGAATAGTTTTTCCATTACCAAATTTACACATCAGACAAATCTCTTAATGAATATTTAACAAGTTTTTTTTTTTTTTTTTTTTTTTTTATTAAATGGAGTAATGGCTGAAAACAGGGATTTGCAGTTGCAGGTAACATTTTTATTTTAAAAATATAAGAAATCAACCATTTCAAACTACTGTAATATTTTATGATTGTACCTTGATCAAATAAATCGAATAAATGTTACAGTTCATTGGTGAACATAAAAAAAGTTAGTAATATAGTAGTTCAGTCTAACTTCTTTGTTAGCAAACACGGCTCATTTGACGTGATTAGCTAAACATAGCAGTATGAGTAATTTCAACACAATAACAAAATTATGGATCCGTAAATTGAGACAATTTCAAGATAAAGGGTAAAAGTTAAGGCTAATTTGTACACCAGTTGTTGTTTCCCCTATATCTGGGGCTTTTTAAGTGGTCCGCCACCTGAAACAGTTCAAGAGCCACTGCTTTAGAGCAACACTTGATAGTTCACAATGGAAGATTGAACAACAGTATCCGTGCAGTTTTATTGTAAAAGAAATAAGGCACTTCTGGTTCAACTTAAAAGTGAAGGTTGTCGTCATGGAAATGTCAGATCAAGGCTGCTAACATAATGCAAAACACGCCTTCAACATGCACAATGGTGTCGTAAATGCGTGAATGATAAAAACACAGGCAGCATTCAGTCACAGTACCGTACTTCAGATGAGACCCTCGCTAAAAGAAAAGAAACAGAGACGAGACAAGGACAGAGGCAGACGGAGACACGCTACAACTCCACACCCACGCATCTTCGCTTTGACAACGAGGAATGAAAAAAAAGGGTGTAGGGTGGGGAAGTCAGAAAAGCGGCAGGGTTGGTACGAATCTCTAAGAAGAGGAACCACGGACTCGAGGAACCACAACAAAATAAAGCCGGAAGCATATTTGAGAGGCCAAATTGGGGGCAGGACTTTCACAGAGCAGAGCAGATGTGCCTAAATGTGTGTGTACGTGTGTGTGTGTATGTGCGTTAGACTACAAGCTAAGAAACGAGGCTAAGGTGGATGCTCTCACCACGGAGTTGTACTGCGTCTCACAGTAAGATCTTACTGTGAACTCCATGTCTTCCTCCTCTTTCTCCTTAGCTTGTTTCTCAGGTTCATCCACATCCTTCTCCTGCAGGTAGGTGTCCTGATCCTGAGGCATATACGACATCTCGTCCTTATTTTTAAACTCAAGACTCAATATGGAGGGGGGCAGAAGAAGGCCTAAGATAACCTGGTGGACCAAACAAACAAACTGTTACTTTCCATTATTTAGTACTCAGTAGACCAGCTCCTGCTGTCACACAACGCTTGTGGTGATGAAATACCGGTCTCACTCTTTTTCTTGATACAATAGCACCTGTGAGACATGAAACACCAATATCACTACTGAGGTCTGAACCAAAGGAAGAAATAATTCATGCAGAAAGCAAGATAAATGCAAGGAGAAACCCTGCACAGCTTGTTTTTTAGGGACTGATGTATACAGTATGTCTGACAATGTGTCTAAAATTTGAAGCTTTATTCAAAAAAATGTTGCAAAAGTTTGGGGTTGGCTGCATTTATCTGCTCAAACAAACATACTGAAAGTAACAGTAATATTGCGGAACATTATTACAATTTAAAATAACCGTTTTCACTTATTTGTGTGATGGCAAAGCTGAATCTTAAGCAGCCATTATGTTGAGTGACCCTTCAGAAATAATTCTGTGCTGATTTGGTGTTCAAGAAACATTTCTTATTATCATCACGGTTGAAAACATTTGATCAGGAGCTGCAGCGCGAACAACACTGTATACTCTTTTCAACAGGTTTTGGATGGCTTCAGAGCGTTTTGATGGACTAGTCTGAGGTGATCATGTCAATTTTGTCCTTTCACATCCTGAAGTAGCAGTCTGCTACCTGTCCTTTTCAAAAGTGCTAAGAATAATATAGTTCCACTAGTCCACCATTGTGTGGGTCCATATCCCTTTGTATTTTTGTAACATTGTATATGCCAACATTTCCCATTTTAATGCTCTTTTATACAACAAATTTCTGTCCAGATTTGGATACCGCCTTCATTAAAAACAAGGTATTTTTTCCATAACTTAGTAAATTTAATTTTTATGCATAGTCAACCAGTTTGACAGCAAACATTCCTGTCATTTTGGTGTCTCTCGAGTAAGAAGGATAATTAGACTGGTGATTAAGAAACAGCAGTTGCTGGTCTCATATTGATGAGGACTTGGTAAATAGAACACAAATGGCCGATTCAGCTATGAAAATGCTCACTTTGGCAGGCAGTTTTACCAAATATATGCCAAATATAGACGGTATGTTGAATATATACCATATTTTATATAACAAAAAATATGAACCCAGAGCAAGCTCTCTTCAATGACTGATATCACTGTGTGTAAATCAATGAGACTACAATCTCAGCCATCTTTCTCCCGAATCTGACCTTTAGGCCAGAGTTCTTGCGCATACGCAGACGTCCCATCCACATGTCGGTGAGAAGCATCTGGCTACAGGTGTGGGCGATGAAGTCCCTGTGCTTGGCAGCTACTGCCAGCTGCAGACAGGTGGCATTGCTCCAGTTCTTCAGCTCGTACGTTAACAGCTTCATTGCCATCTGTTCATCCTGCTTATACGACTGATCGAGCAGCTCAACAGCCAGCTGACCAAACTCCCTTATGGATAAAAAAAAGAAAAAAGATGACATTTCTGTGCCATAGACACATTTATATGCACATAAACACACAAGATCACATCTACACAAAAAAAAACAATAGCTTGTTTTACGTGTAGAAGCAGGATAAGCTAGTCTCAAACATAATTACTAAAAGAAAATTCACATTAGGCTTTTATGAATTTTAGAGAAGTCTTTGTGGTCAGTCACTGGGCCTTTGATGGGATGCCAGTTTGGCACATAACAGATGGTCTCCCCAAACTTCCAGACCCAAGAGTTGTACACTCAACATCAATGGGAACAGGACATGCAGGTGAAATCCTTATCCAAATGCTCATCATTGAGGTAACTAGGTCATCATAACACATCTTTACATTCATACCTTGAGTTTTGATTGAGCTCTTGTGAAATGTCATCTACCATGTCGTTCTCTGATGCTTCGTGGGCCATTGCCTTACAGAGCTTACAGGCCACCAGAGCTTTAGCCATGGCCTCCTCTCCATGCTGCCAGAAGAACAGGGCCATCTTCTGCCGCTTCATCAGCACTGCCCAAACCATCAGCTCATGGAAAGGGAAAGAGAAGTGATTGATTTCTGGGTCATCCAGGTCAATGTCTACTTCCTCCTCTCGCTTCCTTGTGGTCTTCTGACGTCCTCGCCTAATGGGCATGTCATCCTGTATGATAGAGTAATTGATTTTTTTCCTTATAAAAATAACCACCACTGAGAATGTAAATTATAGGTACTTTATTGCCACGGTTTTCTCTATTCAGCAGTATTTATTGATTAAATGTAACAGCAACAACATTATTGTTATTAATTTATTTGTTAAAAATATAATTATTGCATTAATCTATCTGCCTATCTATATAGTAATTATATATTATATATACTTATTATTATAAACATATTAATATTAAAATAGCAAAATGAGACAATAAATTACATATAATTTATATCTTGAATCTAGGTATTAATAGTGAGAGGACCATTAAACACAAATTTAAGGTAATGGTAGGTAGTTACAGTATTTAAATTAGTTTTGTGAAAACATCTGAACATGCAATACAAGGAGCATTTCCATTGTGAACCTTCATTACTTGAACCTAAACCTCTAAATCAAAGGAGAGCTTAAAGAAAGCGTTTCAATGAAACTCAGTGGGGATTTTATTGGAAAGCAGTGGGATACATGAAATTAAGAAATAAATCTCACCTCCATTCCAAGCAGCTTCAGGGCTTTTGGCTACAACACACACAAAAACAAAAACATACAGAACAAAAATAACAAGACACGTTAGATTTGATTTATGCATTTTCCAAATCGTTTCACCATCCTTCTGGTACACATGTAAAAACATGGCATATTTAATGAGTAGATAGGATTCTTAATGCAATGCAATGATAAATTTAGAGCATCTCTCTGGTGGCACCACAGATGTCTGATCTATTTCAAGCCTATATGGCGGCATATGTAGAACGATGTATGTGCGTATCTGCATTTGAGATAAAATGTACTCACAATATTGAAGTGCACGAATAGATTCATGAATACACACTCTCAGATGCACATCATGTACTAGCAATCTACTATTACAGATAAAATGCTCCTGTGACATTGGTGTGATGGAGCAGCAATGTTTAATGTCCTCACACGCTCTGAAATTCATTCTTACAGTAAATGCCTGAGCCTTCAGAGGTGTTTAAAATGTCTGAGAAAATTAGTTATCATCCAGGTGTCAGTGGCTTGAGAATTTGTCTTGACTCCTGTTTACTCTGCATTGCTGAAGTGCCGCTATGTAGAAATTTTCTCTGCACGGTATATCTAGTTTGTGTTATATGCCATCTCTATGTGGCAACTCTGATGGGAAATATTTTATTCCTAGGTGGGTCATGCTGATAAAAAAACAAAAAAGGAGACAAACTTCCTTTGGAAAAATGTCTTAATTAATGGGAAACTGAGGGAATAATCTGCAAGTATATAAAAGCAAGTATAAAATTTTTATTGCTTTTAAAAATATTTCTATGGGTAATCACCCAACTACGAAAATGTTTTAATGGCATATTAAAATAATACTAATAAAAAATACAAGATTTTCATAATATTCATAATATTTTGAAAACTCATTAATAGGCATTTTACGAGAATAAAATCATAAAATTTTAGCTTTATTCATGGAATACTAATTTTATGACTACTTTATTCTCTTAACATTCCAAAATCATTCTTAAAATGTTATGAATATGTTCTAATAACATGACTATTTTAGTCATTCTATGCTGATTTGGCGCTCAAGAAACAATTTGTATTATCAACACAGTTGAAAACAGCTGTGCTGCTTAATTTTGTTACTGCTTTACATTTTTTAGGAACAGAAAGTTTTTAAGAGAATAGAAAGAACAAACAGCATTTTTATGAAAGAATATTTTTGGTATGTAAGTATTTACTGTTACTTTTAATCTATCCTTGCTAAATTATTATTATTATTTTTTTTGCAAAGCAAAGCAAAACAAAAAATAAAACAAAACCTTTCTGACACCAAACATCTGAAACTGATTTTCCACCTTTCAACCAAGGTGGTATGAAATTCATTTAAAAATCTGAATGTTGTAAACATGTCTCAGACATTTCTGTAGTGGATGGTGCTAACATGACATGTCTTTTTTCTTGTAATGTTGCAACTTCATTCTTGAAATCTCAGTACAATGCCCTTTAAGAGCTACATGTCATTTTTTGTTTCATAACATACTCTTTTGGGTCCAAAAAGGTTGTGATAGAGAGTCCGAAATCTCTTCCTGGTGTAATTGCAGCGATAGGCTCCGCCCATGAGGTATTCAATTACCAATCCGATGTCAATCAGGCTGATGCGGTAGTCAGGGGGCAGGTTACCCTGAAGACAAAAAGGTTACTCATGACAGCACTGTCCCTGTGCCAACAGTTCTGGCTATGAAAATACAAACAAACGGTAAGGTCAGAAACGACCCATGCGCTCAACTACATACACACCCATACGTTCTCACTCCACAAACACACCGACATATTGCTAGAAGGAATCAAGATATTTGAAGAAGATTGTCTGATTCACCTTGAGGTAGATCCAACTGAACCCTGGATATTCTTGCTTGGAAAGAACACACAAGGTCAGTGAGACAGAATCATCTTAAAGAGACAGACATCCCACTGAGACCAAGCAAGTCTAGAACCAGGGTTTGGTGCCATATTGAACTGATCGTAAAAAAACAATGAGCTTCTCTATAAAAAACAAAAACAACAGAGAGTCAAGAGCGTAGGAGAGAGAAAGGAGAAGAATGGAGTCCAATAATGGGCAGGACAAAGAAAGGGCAGGGGGAAGTGATAATAAACGATGCCTCAGTTGCTAATTTAATGATTTGACTCATCTTTACGTGTATGCCAATATTAGTGAGCTTTTCTAATTAGAGAATCCTTATCAGGGTGTTGAAATTGACACGAAGACCTAAGATTCCTCCTTTCATTAGATCTATGGGCCAAATCCCTTTTAGCAAAATTACATCCCGCATCCTACCTTCAGACTATGATAACTAGGCTCTGCTCTGGTTCTGCAATTACCAATGCAGAGCGACCACAGATCTTCTAAGCTGGACTAATTACTTCAACCTCAGCAAATGCCACAAAATGCTTCAACTGGCTGATCGGAATCACAGGTGAAGCTGCATTTCATTTGTGCAAGAAATGCTGTACTAGAATCAGTTGATGTGATGCCCATTTTAACATCATGTTGCTCTCCAGGGATGCAGACAAGGTTTGGGCCTTCAAACTACAAAAAAGTCTTTATTGGACAAAGAGAAGACTAGACCAAAAACCTCACGGTGTAGCAGAGTCTTTTACAAGTCGAAACTGTTATTACATAAAAGACACAAAAGTCATTACATAAAGACTGTGAAAAGCACCAGAGTGCAAAAAGAAGGCAACCGCGTTGCCCATTATGCCTTGAAAACGCACTTAGGAATAGTAATTAAGAAAAACACATGTGTGCCCTAAGGCGCAACAAACCCATTGTTCTGATACATTGTTCTGATGTTTTATAGTCTGAGAATCACTGAAACAAGCAAGAGAGGACACAGACAGAAAAAAAGCAACTAATTGGCCAAGTCTCTCTGTCGGGCTAAGATGAAAGAAAGACACCTTTGCTAAATGTGCAACAGAAATCTAAGACTAATCTACCACTTACACTCACATTCTGACATCCACTCACACACATGCACACACATGCATACAGACACACTCAGCTACATGCACAGTGACTTCTTACCTTTTTCACATCTCTGACAAGGTGGTACAAGGTGTTGGATGGACCATGCCTCTATTTAAGGCAAACAGAAACAAATATAACCTTTAACAATCAGTTACATCTAACCACAAATAATACTTGAAAAACAAATAAGACCATGTATTGTTGTTACCTAAAAGGGATTGTGTAAATGATGCCACAAATTTCATTTCTGGTTGAACTACCCCTTTATGAAGCTAAATCTACCTGCTATCACCTTTAAAAATACTATCCATGTAATTAAATGTTAAATGCTATATGTTTGGTCCTAAACCAGTTTACCACATGTACCATATAAACAATTGTTTGACAGTGCATATGCCTATTTTTTCACTATAGGTCATTATATATATTTAGAATAAATACATACATACATATACATATACCATTCAAAAGTTTGGGAATTTTTTAAAAATGTTTTTGAAAGCTGTGTCTTATACTCACCAAGGTTGCATTTATCTGATCAAAAATACAGTTATACTGTGAAATATTATCACAATTTAAAATACTGTTTTCTATTTTAAAATGTTATTTATTCTTGTTATTGCAAAGTCACATTACTACTGTTTGCAGTCCCACATGATTTTGATGTTAAAATAAATATTTCATATTATTATCAGTGTTGAAAACAGTAGTGCTGTGTAATATTTTTGTGGAAACTGTGATTGTATATTTTTTTTATTTACCTTGATGAATAAAACAGTATTTTTTTTTACACTTTTGAATGGTAGAGTATAAATGGGAAACAGATAGTACAGTGAGATCCAAAAGTCTGAGACCACACTGAAAAACTTTAAAATATTTAAAATATCATTCAAATCACCTGACATAGCTACATTACCGTATTATAGAGCTCTTCAAGTCTGGAGAGTGTCAGGAAGCGGTGCATGCTCACTCCATTCTCAATCAACAGCTTCACAAAGTCCACTCTGTCCAGCACCAGTGCATCCAGCATAGACTGCTCTAGAGAGCCCACCTAACCACACATAAACAAAGCTTACAGGTCCAGAACCCACACCACCAGTGCACAATAAAACAGACATACAGGTGCACAGCAATGAATTAATTTCATGAATTTTAATCTGGTGGAAATGCAGCCCACCATCATTAGCATCTACTGTGTATAATCAGAGTCAGAGTCACACAGAAGTGCTTCTCGTCCCCTCTGTAATCAATATCTCTGTATCTAAATGAATTACAGAGTTGGAGTGAGTGGATATTGCCTACAGGCCACTGCTGTCCATAAATGAAGATCTGGCTTCGAGCGATGTCAACTCTGTTCCAAGCCAAAGCCAGGCTCAGTTGATCTGGAGCTGATGCATTGGCCCCTGGACAGACAAGTAAAAGGGCACATAATTAAGGTTAGTTCATTTGCCTTAACCAAACCATCTTAAAAAGCCCTGGGGAATATGTTACGAGAGCATATACAATGATGGATGCGGTGCGTAACTAAATGCCTATTAAACATTACTAATTTTACAGTCTGATGTCTTCAAAATCATTTGCATGCTTAAACCCCCTCAACTCAACCATTGATTTACAAGCGCCTCTCCCAGTGGAGAATCCTAAGGAATCTCCGGCTCGCACATCATTACAATGCAAAGCGTTATGCTTGTTTAAAAAGCTGATTCTAGAGATAAATCACAGAGGAAAGCACTCTCCAGGGTCTCTGGTACTTGGCTCTGCTCCAGCTTCAAGCTAATAAACCTTCCCCCTGAGCAGCAGGACATTTGTCTTTACTTACTCTGGCCTGGTGCTTCTACATTTACTTTTATGAGGGTAATCTTTCCAGACACAGTTTATTAAATAGACACTTCCGTGACTTGTCTAGGTGTCGCCATGTATTAATCCATATTTGCATAATCTGCCCAACTCCGTCTATGGGTAGTTAAACCTAAAATACAGGTCTGTAATACTCGGAAATGGCCATGTGGGGCACCTTGCGCTTTTGAAGTTCATGATGTATTTAGTTACTGTATTGATGCCAGATGAAACAAGTCCTCAGCAACAGGAAGGCACTGTATCAGCAAAGATTGGTCACATAATCATGTATAATTAAGTCTCTGTGAATGAGCTTTAATTGCTGTTTTCTGTTGCTTTGAACTCTAACAGAGGTTAGCTTTATGTTCTCGCTTTAATTTCACACTACATCATAATAAATCCTGACACTTTCTGTATTTGTCAGCTATTCACATGTGTGTTCAATGAAAAATGTACTTTAAAATGCACAATAATAATCAATACTGGTGTAGTTATGTACTTCAGTGAATACAGAGGAGACAATCAAACATTTATTTAAACCTCATGAATTTTAGCTTTGGTTGAAAATGATACTGTATTTTTAATTTGATTTTTTCCCAACAAAAATCTGATAAAAATTAAACACTATATGAGCGAATCCCCACTGCAGACCCCTGTTGAAGACCCTGATTTAAACCAAAATGTTCATAGATACATTTGAGTATCCAAAAATGTACAAATATTACCTTTCAGAAGTGCTGTTAGAATGGCCAGATCAATGTCCTGGTGTCCCTCTGATCCCATCCGAAACACTGTTATCTGAGGAAGAGAAATATTGCATTATTGCTGGCATCACATGTTCGTAACAACTGTTTGAGTAAGATAGCATGATAAAAGCAAATCCAATCATAGTGATAACTGCTTTGTGTTTTGGCAATAGCAAAGAGAAATGACAAGAACAGAGCTAGAGGGATTTACAGAAATGCACTGCAAGCACCGCCATAACCGGAATTGCAGTTCTGTAATCACTGCAATGCTACATATGAAGGGCACCTTGCAGCACCATATGCATCGTGTGTGTTCAGAATTCCAGAACATATAGCGTACAGGCCATTAATCTAACGCCTGTCATTTGAACAATCCACCTTTCTTTCAGTAGCCATTTTCCATCTGTCTGGTATGGACTAATGAACTTATGCGTGGACGTGGGAGGATTGGTTCAGCCTAATGTCAATGGTGTTTTCATTTTCATCCCCTCAAGCCACCATGAAACGATGGCAGATTTAGGGTGTGTGTGAGTTTGAGGAGGGGTGGCAGCGGAATAAAGAATTGGAGCACTTCAGGGAGTTTAAATAACGGAACATATAATCCTTCAAAATATCTTATAGTTCAGAACTGATGCATAAAAGCAATGGTGCTATGCTTAGGTCTTGTGTGGTGTGCAATATGAAATCTTTTTGCTGCTGAAATTTAAGAGTAAATGGAATGTAATTGTATCGAACAAGCACTTCATGTCCTCTACAAAGAGTATGGTGACGGCCAATTACTGAAGTGACAGCTATTGATGACCCTGTGACTATGGAGGTGACCCAACTCTCTCTGTGTGTGTGTGATTGAGGCATGAGTGATATTGACCTTTACAATATGTCCCTGTACAGTATGTCTATTTAACCCTTACTGTTTGTCCTATAGAAAACAGCTATTTTGATCAATGTATTAATTTTCTTTTATATATATTTTTTTATAATACATGAAATACATTTTCTTTTTGCATGTGTGTGTGTAAACTGCAAAAAAAAAAAGGGGGGGGGGGGGTCAAGCCAAAAAGGAGAGAAAGGGAGGTTTGAAAAGACATGAAGTTGAATAAAACTGATCCAAACAATTAAAATCACTGGGGTCAAAAACAACACTATACCCCATTGAAAAAAAAAATTCAAGACAAAAAACTGAAAAAAGTGAGGTTAAATAAATCATGACAGAATTAATTTTTTTGGATGAACAATGCTTTTAAAGTCAACACACCACTCAAACACAGCAGGAGAGAGAATTAGACACTGTTACAGTAGTTCTTTTCAAAATTTCATATCCATATTGAGTACACAGCTGACCTATGGGACATGTCTGTGATTCATGAGCATGAAGTAGCTGAAAAGGACAGGTCAATAATGGATATTTAAATCATCTCCATGTGCCTCAGAGGCCGTTTTAACAACTAAAGCACCTATTCGCTACTGAAACTTTTAACCAGGTTATTCCTCTACTAATATTAAGCTATATTTGAAAGATGAGTAATATTCTGCAGACATTACAGAGATCTTGAAATCCACCTTGGCCAGGCTGTCATGTTTCAAATCAACCTCCATCATCTGAGTGCCAAAATGACTTCGGTGACTTCCGCCCCACTGCATTTACTCCAGTTATTGTGTGATTCTACTGTTTTGAGAGACTGGACACTGCAAACATTAACACCACCTTTCCACAATGGACCTCCAAGCATACACCTGCAAGCACAACTGCTCCATGGATGATGGCATTGCATTTGTAATCCTTATTGCACTTTGTTACCTAGACAACAAATCTGCATATATGTCAAACGGCTGATGTTTACTTCTTCTCAGAATTGATCACAGTCTTTCCCCAGACCCTAACAAACTTGCTGCAGTTAGACTAAGCAAATAACTCTGTCCTCCAAGACATCAGGAGCATCAGCCTCGAGGCAGTAAAGTTCCACAGTCATTTGTAATACCATGAGTGTATCACCAAATATCAGAGCAATCATTAAGTCTGCATTCAACGCCCCTGTTGAGGGGCTCATTAGCATCATTAATGACGAGACGGTCTAGGGAAGAGGTAAGACAGCTTGCAACCTGGTGCTGGAACAACAATCTCTCTATTAATGCTAGTAAAAAAGAGATGACTGTTTACTTCAGATGATCCAGAGCAGTTTATTACTCGCAGCGCATCAACCATGTGGCGGTGGAGATAACAGGCAACCTTAGGTTAATGGGTGTTCGCATTACCAACAAATTGTCATTGGCCCTGAACGCCTCTTCTTTGTTGAAAACAACACAACGGCACCTCAACATCCTAAAGGGGCGTTCACAATGACATTGATTAAATCATTGGAGGTTGCAGCGTCTTTCAACTGACTGTTGGTTGCTAATAACATTTCTTCTTAGTGGCAACTGTATGCAAGTATAATGTAGGTCTCTGCAGTAAAGTAATGGGAGTCACCAGATCGGGGTGTTTTTAGACCCTGATTGGCTGATGTCATAGTGACTGTAGGTTTAGGGGTGGGGTTAGGTCAGGAGGATCATTTTGATTGCATGATTTAGAAACACTCAGCAGTTTGAAAACATCCAGAAATTCAGAAAGGCCCACTTTTGTTCTGCAGAGACCTCAATCTCACTGTAAGAGGTGGAGGATGGCGTCTTTATTCACATTGGTAATCGCTGTGTCGCATCGCTGCTAATTTGCATACCGTTCAATGCTTGCAGTTGACCATGTCACGCTGTTGGAAAATTCTGCCAAACACAGCGTAAATTTCAGAAAAATGTGGGCATAACACAGTAAATATTGATTGGGGACTGTTCTTACATGGGCTGGAATGAACTGTGACATAGCAGAGAATTTTACCGGCCATTTGTGAAATCACACAATATGTGTTCGAGGCCAAATCCAGGCAAATGCTTCTCACAATCAACTGAAAAGCTTTGTTTGAAGTAAGCCTCAATTACATTATAAGTGAACAGATCTGTTCTATTCAAAAACACAGTCAGAGTGATTTAGATCAAATGTGTAAATTAAACAACGTTAAGCTACAGCTAGAATGCACTCATTTTAATATGAACATGACTTTTAAAATCTGAACAGATTTTCAAACACTAGGAACCATACACTTACAGACTTTGTAAATGATAATCTTTCACTAAACAACCGAGTGAGGAACTTTCAGTTCTGTCTACTACATGTGTTACTGTTGTTTCCTAAAGGAACTGTTTCTTTTTTATCCACTGCCAAGGGATGTGCTAAAAATTAATACTTTGATAGCAAATTAACTTTGCTAGTCTGAAGCTAAAAAGAAATCTAAGCCTGTGCCCAAAATAAACAACATAATTTTCTGCCAAATATGCCCAAAATTATTAGATTGGCTTATTATTAGATTATGACTTTTGGCAACTAGTATTCTTGTCTTAAATCAGTGCTCTTAGTGATGTAGAACAAGCTTATTTGGGAATGAGACTTGTTTAAAGTTTTGGCAAACATTTTCTCTGGTTACCAGTAGCATTTATAAAAAAAAATATTGTATTGTTGGGAAATTTCAGTTAAATTGTGTTAAAACTATCAAAACACACAGAGACTTGCATTAGAAAAGACCAAGAGCTTGTCTGAGAAATTCCACTCCAGGTAGGACTGCTTCAGTAAACTTTTCAAGTGGGGATAACAAACACTTTCAGGTGAAATAGAATGAAAATTAATCAGATTGTTTTGTCGCTGTACACAAACTTTAAGGAATATATAAAGGATATTCTGTTTTAAATACAACTATATGTATTGACATTATATTGATTAACAGCAATGTCACATTACTATAGAAAATAATACCAACTTGTCCCTCAGTTTGCAAACACTGAGGCAAAATGCACTTATACTGCACAACTTGAGTTTATATATGTTCTTGTTGATTGGAGGGTTTAAAACAGAACTGTGTGGGGTCTTAAATTCACTGAATTTATACCTCTTGCACTTGTTTTTCCTTGAGTTGAAAGTATTTTCTGTGATATCAACAACAACATTCTGTCGATAGAATTGTAAATATATTCTGGAATATTCCTTTAAGAGAGTAAGATCTGCAACTTCCCTTCCTTATTCCTCACCAGCCTCTGCAGGTGCATCAAAGAAAGCATACTGACCTGCTGCATAAGTGTCTGTTATGGCAAATCACCTCAGTCAGAAAAAAACCCTGCAGTGAGTAGCGAAAATAGCCCTGTCCATCACAAAGGCTTGTCTTCCTGCTGTTAAAGGTTATAGCTACATTGAGAAGTGTGGAATTATGGTCAGCAGGAGCTTCTGGGGGAAAAAAGCTAAGGAGTCTCTCTCCTGTTATACACTATTTATAACTCTACACTATATTTAAATTTACAGAGATTAAAAAAGAGAGCCTTTTCCCTGTGGCATCAATCCTTCCGGAAATGTTCAGGTCACACTCAGTTCAAGTCAATACTAAACCTCATCTAAATATCTGGTTTGATACTTCAGCAACCCCAATTGTATTAATCACTCAAAACATCTGCAAGGAATAGTTTTTAATTAAAATCAAATTGAAATATGATTCATCTGCATAAAATTGATGGAAGCAATGAATTTGAATGTTAAGGATGAGATGATGTGTACTGTAAGTCTGTATCTAACGCTCATTGGAGAGCTGGCGAATGCTGTTCCCGCTGTACGGTGGATTGCTTCATGCATCAGTGACCCAGGCCCATGGGCAAACATTCATCTTCATTTATCAGGGGCGAAATTTCCTTCCTCACCCTCCCTCCACTCCACCAGCCCAGTGCTTTCACATCATCTTAGATCCTACTGCATAGCTCTACTCACTGTTCTTCTCATCTGCCGGGGGTACCTCTGTCTGTCAGCTGTCCATCCACTTGTTCATCCATGTAGTCACTGACCCGTTCGACAAGTTGCAGGATGTGACTCCATCTTTCCATCCATCAACATCAGCTGAGAAATATATCATCCCCTGAAACATCTTTCTACTTTCATTCAAACTGTGAAAAATAATGACGGTTGTCAAACAAGTTACCCCAAACAGTCCAGCAGCCCCTCACTGCAGAACAAAGATCCGTGGGGTCGGGTTGGATCCACATCTAGGGGGTGGAGATGGGTAGGTTTAGGTTTCAGGGGGTGGAGACGGGTAGGTTTAGGTACATGTAAGGTGGGAGGAGTTGGATCTAGATCCAACCACGTCCCCTGGATCTTGTGTTCTGCAGTGAGGACCATCTCAAACAGTCCCTCCATTGGTCATTGAGTCCTGCTCCTACTCACATTATTGGTTATTGCCATGGGATGCTATAACCAAACAGAAAAATCAACCAATGAAAGGCTTACTTGCAGCTGATTATCGCACGGTTTTCTGGTATAATTGGTTCTGATTGGTCAATAACACCACCCAGCAGTTTGATATTTCCCAGGGCCCAAATACAGCAACATGGTAAAATCAAATCAAAATATTTCAGTTATTAAAAAAAAAACGATGTAGTTATTATTGTTTTTATTAACATTTTATCTTGTGAAAGAAATTACATTGCACCGTTTGGTCTGATTTTCTGTCTCTAGTAACACATTGCGGACATGCTGTCGTTTCATGACGTGTCGTCACCTTCAGAGGACTTCAGTATTATTATTGCAATATTTACAAATTGAATACATTGTAGCTTTTTTAGTGTATACAGGTAATTCTAAAAAATAACTCCAACTCAAATCAATATTGCATGTCCACGTACTTATTGACTTAGTGAGTAGCTAATCATTATGGCAAAATAAACTATTTCAGTGAAATAGAAGACCCTTACATATTAGGCTTGGAAGGGAGAACATATTTTGACATTTAAAACCTTTTCACACACATCAGCAAGAGCTAATACAGTGATGTTTCCTAGAAGAGGCTATTGAAATGCTTTGGTTGGAGGGAAAACTAGCAGTGCTAACTCTTCTCTGAGCCATCGGAAACATGAAAAACAAGGAAGATGCTCAAGGAAAACAGAATGAGAGCGATAAATAGACAGAAAGGCTGTCAGTCTGATTAACTGAACCATTCCTCCCTTGGTTGCACGAACAAAGACCTCCACAGTAGGAAAGAGATTAAGAATGGAGTTCAGTCCTGAATAAGAGATGGAATGCCTACTGCAGTGAAGAGCAAAAGACTGACATAATGCTTCTTTTATGTGTCAAGTGCCAATTAATCTCACACAGAACAGAAATACTGAATTCCTAAAAGGAACCTAATCTAATCTAATATAGTTGTAATTAATTGTAGTTTGCCAAATCTGGAGCGGTGTAGTCAGGCCATGTTCTGAGAGGCAGGAGGTTATGGAAGCCTGTCCTGTCGGGTTCAGGTTAAACATCTGCTCAGGTTGAATGAAGACACCTTCCTACAGGTCTCATTATCCCACTCTTGATTCACCACAGAACACAAGCTCGTCCGAATGGAAGCATTATTCGCTTATTCTCATATCTCAGCACTTTTTTTGTTTTTCTTACCTCACATTTTTTGTTTTTGTTTGTTTTGCTAATCAGGAGCCTAAATGACCAGGTTTCAGTTTTTGTTAATTATATTTAAATACTGTCAAGAAAGTATTTGGAATGAAAATAGGGTGAGCAATTTTTTTCCCTTAAAGAAGTGGTTTAGATGCAAAAACAAATATATTTCTAAAATCTATGATATGAAACATTCATAAAGTTATGGAGCATGTCCTCAACTTGAGAATACAAATGTTATACCATACATGAATTAAATTTTTATCAGTGTATATGCTCCTCAAGGCATATTTTGCACCTAAATGCAATATACGAATGAATGTAGGCCTATGCATGGTGGCATCAGCAATAGCCCTCAAGCTCAAGTTATGACCAGCATGACAACTTGTCAACTAGCAGTTCGGAGGCCAAAAACTGCCCTGTTAAGCATTCTTATACAACCCATCGATTGATTTCAATAAATCTCTGCTGCACTGCTAAAAATATCAGAGAATCTCTGTGCAAATCTCAGCAGTGACTTCTAAAGTCCTCTATATTTGTCTGTTAGCACACTTCAGTCCATTACCAGACCAAAGTGAGCACACGTTTGTTCTGTACAGCTACTCAGGTTTTATTTATTTTTTTAAACTTTGGATATCATTATCCAACCAAATGTGTTTATGCAAATAGCATTGCGGCAGTGGAATGAAATACTAGCTACTTGCTGAGTACTGCAGAGTATTCTGCATACTTTTATAAAAACACACATTATGCAACAATACACAAGTATTTTGCATTTCTCATCAAATTTTGTCAAGCATTTGTCAGTAGGATACATTGAGTCACAAAAAAGTGAGGTTAACACTAAGATCCAGTTTATCCATCAAACTGAAAATGGAAAATCAAGTCAGCCGCATTGCATTATGGGATATAGCATTCCAAAATTTAAGCTGTTGTATAATGCACATTTTGCCAAATCTAGCAAGTACTCTCTGCATACAGAAAACATACAAAAAATATAGTAATAATACACAATTATGAACATAGCAACAAAACTCTGGTACTCTGATGCATTTTATATACTTCTACAGTATTTTAGGTTACTGAAATAGTAGGTTACTGCTTTCAAATAAAACTGCTAATATACGATAATTACGCTGAAAAATATTTGGCAAAGACTGTCTTCAAAGACTGCCAAAGGCACCTCTAACACACATTCACTCCAGCTCTCTAATCACAGTTGTAAATTGCAAGCATTTGTTCCAATCATCAAGCATGGAAATTCTCCCATTGACTTGTCCTTACAGCAACAGAGAGCAAAAGAGGAGATCAAGCGCTGAGCTTTACTGTGTGCATGTATGATGAATGCAAGATGAGTGCTGTGGATCTCTAGCTCCCAAACACACATGCTGCACTCATCTACCAACACATCAGACACCCCACTGAGCATAAGTGTACATGTTTGTGCGAGTCAGACACATTATGATGATGTACACTCTCGGAAGAAAGGTACGACTCAGGTACAAAGCTGTCAACTGGGGCAGTACCCTAAGTGCAAAAGCTAAAAGGTACATCTTGGTACCTTATTCACCCCAAAATGGCATTAGTACTTTTAAAGTACATATTACTACCTGAAGTGTACATAATAGAACAAACCTTTTGAGACCTTTCGCTTCACTGACATTTTTTTTTCTGAGAGCGTTTATTGATATATTTGTGATGAGACAAATGAGCTCGTTTAAGTAACTTTTTTCATTTGCTTCCCTTTCAGATTTATTTGCATCTCGAAGGCTTTGTTATCTCACTTTTGAGTCATCAATAAAACATACTCAAGTGGGTGGCATGTAAACTAAAGCCAATATGCTGTACTCAAACCAAGCTCTCACCTTCAACAAAAAAGTTTGCATCTGAACACAATTGCATTTAAGCCAATCCAGCATATAAATACACAGGATTTAGTAAGTGGTCATATGGTGTGTGGGTACAAAGATTCATATCTACGTTTGAGAAGGTCATCTTAATAATGATTAACAAATCCACAGCTATAGATCATACTTCACAGTGGAAATGCATGCATAAATAACACTGAAAAACACAGTTATACAATGAATTTATATATAAAAAAAACATATGGTGTGCACATACACAAAAGTACACATGCACAGACAATGAATGAAACCACTACAATGACTAAAAGAAGAACAAAAGCATTCATAATAAAAGAACAAACACAAAAATCACTTTGAGGAGGTATGATTTAATGACTAAAAACAATATCTGAATATGCAAACACAACATTGAAATTTAATTTCCATTACATTGACATACAAAGACAAGTAGAAATTTTTTTTTCATGCAAATCATGGCTCTACAAGCTTTTATAGATGCTACTTGATAGAGTTAAAAAGCATGAAAGCACGCTGAGATTAAAGTAGGTAACCCTGGTAACCCTTAAATTGATTGTTAAAACTCTTTACTGGGGTATTTCAGGATGTTCTGGAAGTATTGGCCAACAGGGGAAGGATAAATGTGAACTGAGAGCTTTTAGATGAGCTAACTGGAAAGTGCGCACTAATTGAAAAGTCACACAGATTATGGTGTCGCCAATCTGGTGAATAATTTAACAGAAGAGTAGTGGATTCAAAAAGATGACAAGTTTTTGATGATAATATCAGTAGTATGTAAGAATAGTTTTACATTCTGTGCATCAGGGAGATGAAGAGAGAGTGTATGTGTGTTAGAAGCTGATGTGATGAGATGGTGTCAGGGCCTGAGGAAATGTACTTCATGTGGGCTGTAGAGGTAGTGACATTTATCAGCCCCAAGCTGAAGGGGCCACTTTACACGCATCTCTGACTATCCAATAGAATAACGGCATACTGACATGGAAAAGAATGTCCGGCAGAAAATTCTCCTGGCTTTATCACGGGTTCAACCTCGTACAAAGAACTCTAAGTACAGCAAAAAGGCTCTAGAGGAATGTCTTTAAATCTGTCAGATCAGGGGGTTTAATCATTACGACTGCACACACTCACCAGTTCTTTCTTCTTCATGCACTCCATCAGAACGATGAAGAGATGTTGGGCCTGCGTCCGGCTGTATGTAAACGTCTTCTGAATGGTGACTAGTAACTGGTCTCTCAAAGATTCGTTTATGATTCTAACATGTAGTCAGAGAGAAAGAAGAGACTGGGATAATCACAGCAAATCATTTATGCAATGAAAATATTCCAACAGAGCACAACAGCAGGTATCCGGAAGGAAAAATCCCATTAAAACATTTAATTTTATAATTATCAATATATTCATACAAATGAATTGGAGAAGTTAAATAAACTGATGTGGTAATTATTTTGTGAAATAAGTAACACAATTAAAACACAATAAAAAAAAAAACGTTCAACATTAATTTCAGAAACCTTGTGTGTGTGTGTGTATATATATATATATATATATATACATACAGTGCCCTCCAAAGGTATTTGAACAGTAAAGACAAAATTGCTCTGTTGGCTGTGGAGTCAAGACATTTACAAATATGATTAAAAGATGAATATGAGACAAAACTACAGAACGTCACATTTTATTATTGGGTGATTCAACACATAAATGTTTTCCAGCTAAGAAGTTCAGCACTTTTAGAGTTTCATCCCTCTATCTGATGTGAGCATAAGTATTGGAACAGTTGCCTCACAGGTCTTTCTAAGTGATCAGCTGTGTCCTGTTGCATTAATTCTTCAGATATTAAAAGCAGGGAATGTGTCGTATCAGTTATATCCATTACTTCTGTATTCTGAATCTTGCATTCGATTATGGCTCACACAAACCAGGATGAAGATGAGGGAGCTGACTTTGAGAGAAAAGCAAGCAATTTGGATGCTAAAAGAAAAGAGGAAGTCAATTAGAGCTATAGCAAAAACAAAGAGCATGGAGAAATCAGGAGTTTGGAAACCACCAGCGACACCAGCAACCAACAACTACCTGATTGGCTGAGAAAACAACAGTAGTTAATGACAGACAAATCATGAAAATGAACCCTAAAAGACGTGTCTGTAAAATCAACAACAACTTCCAGAAAGCTGGGGTGATGCTCAGACAATCTAATGTCCTCAGGAGACTTTGACACAGAATTACAGATGCTACACAGCAAGATGCCAACCTCTGACCAGCACCAAAAATAGAAAGGCAAGATAAGAGTTTGAAAAAAAGGTGAGCCAGAAGAGTTTTGTAACTGTTTATGGACCGATGAGACAAAGATGAACCTTTATCTAAGTGATGGGAAAGCAACAATGTGGAGAAAAAAGGGAACTGCAAATGATCCCAAGCATACAGCCTCATCTGTAAATCATAGTGGAGGTGGTGTCATGGCATGGGCATGCATACTGCCTCTGGAACAGGCCCTCTCATCTTTACGGATGACTTAATGTTTGATGACAGTAGCAGAATGAATTTGGAAGGGTACAAAATCATCTTGCCTACCAATATTCAAGAAAGTGCAACCAGATTCATTGGGAAGTGCTTCATATTGCATCAGGAGAATGACCCAAAACACCCTGCCAGTTCAGTCAAGGAATTTATAAGGGCAAAGAAATGGAAAGTCTTAGATTGCCCAAATCAATCTCCAGATTTAAATCCGATTGAACATGATTTAAATTTTAATCTTTTATATCTGCCTTATGTTCAACTGTCCCAATACTTATGCTCACATCAATGAGTGGGATGAACTCTAAAAGTGCTGTTCTTTTTATTTGGTAAAACATGCATGTGTTGAAACGGCTAATAATAAAATGTGACATTCTGTAGTTTTATCTCATATTCATCTTTTAATCATATTTGCAAATGTCTTTACTCCACAGGCAACAGAGCAATTTTGTCTTTACTGTTCCAGTACTTATTGAGGGAAGTATATATATATATATATATATATATATATATATATATATATATATATACTTCCCTCAATAAGTATTGGGTTTTGTATATGTATGTATGTATGTGTGTGACCCTGGACCACAAAACCAGTCATAAGTGTCCATTTTCTGAAATTGAGATTTATACGACATCTGAAAGCTGGATAAATAAGCTTTCCATTGATGTATGGTTTGTTAGGATAGGACAATATTTGACTGAGATACAACTATTTGACAATCTGGAATCTGAGGGTGCAAAAAAATCGAAATATGGAGAAATCGCCTTTAAAGTTATCCAAATGAAGTTCTTAGCAAAGCATATTACTAATCAAAAATTAAGTTTTGATATATTTACAGTGGGAAATTTTAAAAATATTTTCTTGGAACATGATCTTTACTTAATGTCCTAATGAATTTTGGCATAAAAGAAAAATCTGTCATTTTGACCCATACAATGTATTTTTGGCTATTGCTACAAATATACCCCAGCGACTTAAGACTGGTTTTGTGGTCACATACACACTGCCGCTCAAAAGTTTGGGATCAGTGGGAATCAGTTTTTTATGTTTTTTAAAGAAGTTGTATTTTCAGCATCATTACTCCAGTCTTCAGTGTCACATGATCCTTCAGAAATCATTCTAATATGCTGATTTATAATCAATGTTGGAAACCGTTGAATACCTGTGATATTTTTTTAGGATTCTCTGATTAATAAAAACTTCATCTTGGAGCTGGATGGTTTGGTTCATGTCTTAGAAGTGCTTATGGAGAAAATAAATGGGGAGAAAACTGCTGAAAAAGTGGGTGTTTACTGTTGCGCTCTATTCTGTGCTACAGTTCAATCTTCATCTATATGCAAATGAAAATTCATATCTTATTGTACTGTTACAGTGGAGAGAGATAAAGCTCACATACCCGCCCTCCTCTGAGTACTTATGCCCAAAGGCCAGGATGTCAGAGGCACGACCGCTGCCATCACACACCACCACGGGCACAGGAGGAGTGTCTCTCAGGTACTCAAGCACGATAGAGATCACATTAGGACCCCCCTCCACTATCAGAGCCACCACTGGAACACCCTGTCCGATCCCTGCGGAGAAAACAGAAACGTGAGCGAGAAAGGGTGTATGTGTGCAGCCGCGGGGCTGCTTGTTACAAGGAAAAGCAATCAAAAAGATTAAAGGTGAAGTGTGAGCTTTTCTTCTCCTCTCCCAGTTTAATGTGCAGAGACAACTAAAGGTAAACAATTCATATAAAGTGTAAACACTGTGCTTATGTGGAGCTTTGTTTGTTTGAGCAGTCTGAAATTTCTATCTAATTTGACCAGTGGTGCACATTTTGCTTAGCACTTCCTATAATAAGCTATTTACAAGGAATTTATTTGTTTGAAGACAAGCAGAGTGGAAAGAGAAAAAGGGGAGCTGGGAGTGTTTGGGAAAACAATCATTATTACACACTTCACATTTAAAGGGTTAGTTCACCCAAAAAATGTCCTCATTCTGTGCATTTATTCACCATTATGTTGTTCCAAACCTGTAAGACTTTCTTTTTTTCTGTGGAGCACAAAATATTAGTTAGTTAGATTAGCTATTGTGAAGAATATTTAAACTGTTTTTATTCTTGTAATGCAAGCTAGTGGGGTCTTTAATTTTTTTTTGGGGGGGGGGGGGGGGGGGGGATGGGGGGGTTATGAATGTACGTATATGTAGGTAAAGTAGTCATTTTTGCAAGAACTAAAGGTAAAGGAAAAGGAAAAGCATATAAAATACAAGTTAGAGTCATTTTGGCATTCAGAGGAACAGATTATACTGAATGGTTGTTGTGACTGACCCTTTAGACATCCTTATCATAACCCAATTGTGTCTGTCAACATAACACCCGACATCCACTTAACCGCAATGAAGAGAAGATATTCCTCATGAGACACTCCACAGAGAGAGAAAGTGCTTCTATTTTCTAACGCAACATAGAAGAGCATTGTGAAGCATCAGTTCATCACCAGTCTGTCTAATTAATACGTTACTTTCAACACAATGACACATTCTTGTGCCTTCTATTTTAGATTCAAAATACATTTGCTGCCCATTAAATTACATCACATTTCAATTTTAAACTTAAATCAAACACTTATTGTAAGAAATGTTATGTTATGAAAAGTTATGAAGTTATGAGTTTTGAAAAAATCATTATAAGAATATTTATGCCATAGCATTTACACTCTGCTTACATATGAAAGAAACACTCTCTGCTGTATATGATAAGAACAGTGTTTTAGACTGTTTCAAATGGGTAACTACTCTTCTTTTTGAAGCATTCGGTAAAAAAAAAAAAATCACTCACGAGAGTTTTCAATTTTTTCCATTCTGATTCACAAGCTCTCAATTTGATTCCAATTCATTTGGGTATATTTCAATTATAATGTCCATTTTGCTTACAAATGAAAGAAACTCCCTCACTCTGAGTGGTAACTAATTTTTCAGAACTACTCAATCAAGGAACGCTAGACTTGCTTTATTCTTTTGATCCGCTATAAAAACTGGTCGATAAGAGTCGTTTATTTGTTAATTATAGTCTACTACACTGGTCGTTTTTGCATGCAGCCTGAAACAGTTCTTACCATTATTTCACAGTACACAGTGTTTTTAGTGCACATTGAAACGCAAATTGTATTCTGCTGTCTAAGTACACACTGAACAATCAGATTGTTTCTGCATTCATTAATCAACTGCAATTTTCAGCTCTTGGTTTATTTAACAGGTGTGCATGCAGTAGGAGAGGACCTGTGGGAGAGCAGCTGAACAGGACAAAGACAGATCAGTCCTACTTCTGCACTCTGACTCTTTCCTACAACTTGATGAGTACAAGTTATGGTGTTGTGACTATAATTCAAAAAGCATGTTGCACCCAGATACTCCTACCTTTGCTTAAATTATGCAAAGTGAGATAAAGAAAGAAGGAAGGAGGGAAAATGAAAGAAAGAGAGAGGTACACCAGATCCACATGTGCTGTCATCATTGTGCCTAAAATGGGTACGGTTACATAAAGTGTCTATTTTTAGCAGCACACTGACTTCAAAAGAAACTGCTGCTCAGCTGGTATAAAAATCAGAAACAGTGCGATTTACTTCTTCACTCCAAACCTCTTCCTCCCACTGTTATATCTCCACATCTCTTGTTTTCTCTCTTTATCATTTTCTGTTTTATTGAGGTAATATTTATTGATCAGCAAGCCCTTCTGCCTTGATATTTATGGGCTTCCAGGAATGCTCGGTTGATTCCTCTCTCTCACACACACACACTTTGCTTCCACTCTGTCTATGCTAGCTCTTATGTTACAACAGGACAAGACATATATTATTCATCTGCCATCTATTTATGTTCTCAAAAATGTAAAAGTCATGGACAAGGTCTTTCTCTTTTTAAAAATGTTTTATGATATTTAATATCCTTCATGACATTTCTTAGTTCTACTATTCACTACATGGCATTTTAAACCATGAATTTATGTATTTGCACAGTGCTTATGGCATTTTGATTATAGCAACCTAGTATTAATATATTCTGTGATATTCCTGCTGTAAACACCAGCTCAGACCAGAATGGATTGCGATGGTGGTTCAGGCTGGTTTATGTTGGTTTGGTGGTGGTCTAACTAGTGGACTAACACAGTCATGTTGTTTACCAGAACAACGCTGGCCATCTTTATTGGGATGTACCCGAAGCCAAATATCTATCATTTAAAAATCAAAGTGAACACCTGCACAGTAAACAGCCACGTTGTCATATTGTTGTCAATATATTAAAATGCACATTTTCTTTAGTTTTTTTATTTTATTGTTGTTCATATCATAATTTTATGAATTATACAAGGGATATTTTCTATATGGAAAATATAAATCAGTGTTATTAATATAAACTAAATCTATGAACAAATTTGGTTTTGTTAGACACAAAGCTGAAATAAAATATAAATACTAGATGAACATCCTAAACTTAAGATATGTGAATGGAAGACATCAAAATATGAATCATAAATTATTAAATATATATATAATTATAAAACAAATAAAATATTATAACAGTAAAATACTAAAATAACACTGATATAAATGAAACTGAGATACATTTATAAAAATATATGTTCCATTCTAATCTAATCTAAATTAATCTATCAAGGTTCAAGCCCCACCAACATCTGAATACAAATACAGAAATGGACAATTTAGTCAGTGCAATACACACAGATATACACATACAGTCTTCATTCCACAGCCCTAAGCTTTATAATGATACTGGTTGTACAAGAAAATCTTAAGCCAGTTAAAAAGCCTGGTGGGAAAACCAATATCCTAAACCTAACATATGCTTTTCAGCAGGGATACACTGTAACCACATGAACTGTAGCAGATACTTAAAGAAGTTCATTGGGGGAAAAGTAATATGGGCCAAGGATTTCCAATTTGGGTGTGAAGACCAATAAAACAAGCTGTCACAAGTCTCAGAGAGAAAGAAAAAGACCAGTCAGAAGACAAAAATTAAAAGATTAAAAAGCAGATGAGTGTTTGCTTGTGCTATTTAATTATAATCTTGTTCAAACCTAACCTTTCTTTCCAACAAGCCTCAGCAAGTTCCAAAGAGCCTTAGAAGAATCTAGGTGGGCAGAGGTGACAGTGTTTGTTCTAACGGCCGATATCTTCATCTGCCAACTGCATCAGTGGCCAGAGAAAGTAAACAACTCAAAGGAAAGTACTTTTTTGAATCTCAGTACAGTCATTTGCCATTTAATCAGAGAATGTCAGACGTGTACCCAGCAGCAAGTCAAACGACTTCTTAAAGCTTCTATTAACCTTATCATAAACCTCATTTCCTTTAGCAGATCATCTATTAAAAAGGAAGAAATAATAAAGTTTGTTATCTCTCATTAAGATCAGATCCATTCAGAAGCATGATAATGATTATGCTGGAAATAACTGGAGGGTTTTAGTAGTTAAACAAACAAAACAACACAAAAGACTGTAAACAAGATTTTAAAAGTTAGACGTTCAGTTTGAGAAACTGTGGCTTTCTGTGCCAATCCCCCTGCCAAGCACTTGATGGTTCCCCTGCTATGTTTCAAACACCCACAGTGATGAGTCCTGCACCTCCAGCCAACTCCATAACCTCTTCACATTTACCAATTGACCTACGGCACCACCACGAGAGGATGGCAGGCCTGGCATTAATAGAACACGAGCCCCTGTGCTCCGGGAGAGGAGGATGAGAAGGTGAGGGGTGTTACGGAGACAGGGACGGGTTGATTTGTATGCCCCCTGCCAAGCATGTAGATGGAAGATGAATCTAAATTTTTAGACCCGTGGAAAAATGGGCAGTTTATTCTGTCACTCTCAATCAATTTCATTTACACCTTGTGTGAACAATCCTATCCCTTGCCTGGCAGTGACAAATGCGGTTCATTTATTTATTCAAGAGATTAAACACAACAGCTAGGCACAAGATCCATGTCCAAAACTGGTGTGATGTGTGATTGTGAATATAACTGCCAAACAAACAATGATCAAGAACTCAAAGTGAGGAAAAAAACATTTACTATTCATTGTGTGGGCTAAACTTTGATTTGGTCCAGAGTTTTATATCTTTCCACAACTCCAATAACTGAGAATACTCGCATTACAAGCCTGTTAGACTGTATATCATCACAGTCCTTACAGCACAGAAAATGTCAGGCAGAGTATAATGCTAAAGAAATTCAGGCATTCAAAAATGGCAATGCTATCATTATTTATTCACCCTCATGTCAATCACGTTGAATAATGACTTAAATATCAATGTGTTACACAAATATATATGGCTTTAGAAAGCTTTATGTTCACAAAGGCTGCACATACTGGATCAAAAATATTATTGTGAAATATTATTACAATTTAATATAACTGTAATTTTATTTAATTAATTTATTCCTGTGATAGCAAAGCTGAATTTTTCATTTCTTCAGTGTCACACGATCCTTCAGAAATCCTTCTAATATGATTTGCTGCTCAAGAAACATAATAATAATAATAATTATTATTATTATCAATACTGAAAACTGTTGTGCTGCTAAATATTTTTGTGGAAATCGTGATACATTTTACTAGATTTTTTTTATTAATATGTAAGTTCAAAAATAATATAGAAAAACTTTTTAAAAATGCATGTTTGGACTGGCATGCGGGTGAGTACTGACTGTTCCTTTTATTTGCTGATTAATATTTAAAGGAATACTCTAGATTTATAAAAGTTTGTGGCATTGACAGACAATATTTTTAATTTAGTTGGTAAAACATACCAAGAAACATCAGAGCCACTGTACATCAGAGGGTTTAAAACAGAAATGTGAAAGCTTGTATTTTTGTAAAAGCAATAACATTATTCAGTTTAAAAACTTGATTTTATCGCTGTTGTTGTTTAAATAGTCATTCTGTAGTGAGATTATGTTTTTATGAGGTGAACCTCTGTTTATACAGTATTGATATAATTCTTGTGAGAGAAGTTTGCTCCATGTAAACAGATTCTCTGAAAAGGTTAGTAATTGAATCTATTACACTCATACTAAAAGTTTCAGAATCAGAATCAGAATCAGAATGAGCTTTATTGGCCAAGTATGTTTACACATACAAGGAATTTGTTGTAGTGACAGAAGCTCCACAGTGCAACAGAAGGACAGTAACAGGACAGGACACAGGTAATGAAACAAAATAACAGGAAATAGCCAATGACCAATGTACAAAGCAGCAAAAAAAATAAAAAATACACAATATATAATATAGGCGACTATGTATGTACAGGTCAAGTATGTGCAAATTAGAAATGAGAAAATAAAATAAGTGAGTGTGGTGAATGGATAATGTATTAGTTGTGTGTTTTACGTTTATTTATTGAGTGTTCATGAGATGTATTGACTGAGGGAAGAAACTGTTCCTGTGTCTGGTTGTTCTGGTGCTCAGAGCTCTGTAGCGTCGACCAGATGGTAAAAGTTCAAAGAGGGAGTGTGCTGGATGTGAGTGGTCCAGAGTGATTTTACCAGCCTTTTTGCTCACTCTGGATAAGTACAGTTCTTGGAGAGTGGGGAGGGTTGTACCAATGATTCGCTCAGCAGTCCGGACTACCCTCCGTAGTCTTCTGAGGTCAGATTTGGTAGCTGAGCTGAACCAGACAGTTATTGAGGTGCAGAGGATGGATTCAATGATGGCAGAGTAGAACTGTTTCAGTAAATCCTGTGGCAGGTTGAACTTCCTCAGCTGGCGAAGAAAGTACAACCTCTGCTGGGCCTTCCTGACAATGGAGTCAATGTGAATATCCCACTTCAGGTCCTGAGAGATGGTGGTGCCCAGGAATCTGAATGACTCCACTGCAGTCACGGTGCTGTTCATGATGGTGAGAGGGGGGAGAGCAGGGGGGTTTCTCCTGAAGTCCACGATCATCTCCACCGTTTTGAGCGTGTTAAGCTCCAGGTTGTTGAGACTGCACCAGACAGCCAGCTCCTTAACCTCCTGTCTGTAAGCAGACTCGTCACCGTCCTGGATGAGGCCGATCAGTGTGGTGTCGTCTGCGAACTTCAGGAGCTTGACAGAGGGGTCTTTAGATGTGCAGTCGTTGGTGTAGAGGGAGAAGAGCAGTGGGGAGAGTACGCAGCCCTGAGGAGCTCCAGTGCTGATGGTTCGAGTGCTGGATGTGAATTTGCCAAGCTTTACTAACTGCTGTCTGTCTGTCAGGAAGCTGTTGATCCACTGGCAGACGGAGGTGGGGACGGAGAGCTGAGTTAGTTTATTTTGAAGGGTTTCCGGGATAATGGTGTTAAAAGCAGAGCTGAAGTCCACAAACAGGATCCTCACATAAGTCCCTGGTCTGTCCAGATGCTGCAGGATGAAGTGCAGTCCCATGTTGACTGCATCATCCACAGACCTGTTTGCTCTGTAGGCAAACTGCAGGGGGTCCAGTAAGGGTCCAGTGATGTCCTTCAGATGAGCCAGAACCAGTCTTTCGAATGATTTCATGGCTACAGACGTTAGTGCCACAGGTCTGTAGTCATTAAGTCCAGTAATTTTGTGTTTCTTTGGGACGGGGATGATGGTGGAGCGTTTGAAGCATGAGGGGACTTCACACAGCTCCAGTGATCTATTGAAGATCTGTGTGAAGATGGGGGCCAGCTGCTCAGCACAGATTTTTAGGCAGACTGGTGACACACCATCTGGACCAGGTGCTTTCCTTCTTTTGTTCTTCCTGAAGACCTGGCACACATCGTCTTCGCTGATTTGAATTGTATGTGTGGGGGAGAGAGGGGTTGCTGGAGGTGTGAATGGTTGTGTGGAGGGGTGTTCTGGGCGGGTGTGGGGTGATCGTTCAAAACGACAAAAGAACTCGTTTAAGTCGCCTGCCAGGTGTTGATTCTAAGAGTTCATGTTTAAGAGTTACTGTATAGTTTCAAACTAGTTATATATTTTGTGTATACTTGCCCCACAGACTTCCAATATAAGCGCAACGGCTATTGTATATGTGTCTTCCTCTTTTTACAAATTGGTTGAAAATATCTTGTGCAAATTACCAAATTTGTATCAACAGCTTCCTGGAATTTTTCTTTAAGAGTATAAAACCCCTCCAATCAAATAAACCTTTAAAAGGGTGGAAAAAACGCCTTTGGCACCCTTCCTGTCTGGTCAATACAGCAGCTACTGCTCCATTATGCTAATGTGAAGGGACCCGCAGAGACCAGCAACATGGAACAAAATCCAGAAATAAACCACCAAAGTAAAAAGACCAGCTCATCATCTCATCACTTGGAGACCCAGTTAGTGTAAGGGAAAGCTAAAACAGGTTTCTAGGCTAGAAACACCATCGGCCGCACAGTTTGATGTGACTTTTAATCATGGTGTGAATACGACTAAAGCATTAAATAAATGTGAAAATAATACAAAAGTAATAAAAAAAACTGAGAATATTAATTCATGAAATGATGGCTATGCAAATAAAAAATTCATCAAACAGAGAGTGTAGTATGATGATGCATCAATCAATACAAGGCAAATAATTAGAAACATTTGCAAATTTAGTTCTTCTATAAAACTGAAAAACAAGATGACCCCCAAGAAGCCTTATCACAGCTGTCACCTGATTTTTTGCCACAAATATAAAATGCATCTTATATTATATATATATATATATTAGAAAAAATTAAAGGTGTCAAATTTAAAATATTAACTCAAACACTTTAATTTATGTACTTTGACATTTCAGTTGAATCATTTTAGTTGACAGACAAATATTAAATAAAATCCCAGTCAAAGAGATGCATCTGAATTGCATCTGACATTTTATGTATATACTATGAATTATATATTACATATACATTTTTAAATCAAGAGATGATACAATAGCCTGCAGGTTACGATGAATAATGAAGATGCTTGAAAAATATCTAATTCACAGAATTATTAAATAATTCTTAAGGGGGTTTCTTAAAGCAAATATCTTTAACTTTTAAAATGAAAACCATCAAGATGCAGCCTGCAAGTTGGGGAATGGTGTTGTACGATGTGTGTATTGTTACTGTATTTGCAAGTCCTTAAGTGAATCAGTTGCTAATTTAGTTGCTATACCAATAAACAACGCCATCAGTGGCCGCAAATCATTATTACCGAATTCATCTCTGTTCAGCAGTCTGCAATTTCTCAACATCCATCCTAAATCACAACGGACGCTTTACTCTATTCCCCATGTGAATTTGGGATTAACCGATGCTTCCAATCAAACTGCACCTAATTGTGCACAACTGAATTGATTCTCACATCCCATTTTATCCTGCAAGGAAATCTTCATTGCATCCTGTGCACGCTAGTCCCTCATCTGCGAAACGCTCAAAAAAACCCTCTCCTCATTAGCCCAACAACAGCAAGCACAGCTCCGTAATTCATTTTAATCCAGTACGCAGCAGTGCTTGTCAGACTGTGAATATGTAAGCCAGCCCGCAGCCTGCCGCAATTCTTCCAAAACAAAGAGATTTGATTCCATGTTTGAGGGTCTCTGTAGCTCTGTGAGCCTCATGGTGATGGCTCAGAGTGTTATTGATGTTCTTCTAGTGTTAGAAAGGACAGGTAATAAAATAAAGAAATGAGCTCTGCCCAAAGCCAGAGCAAACACCACCATCACACAGCTGATGCAACAGAGAGAGAGAGAGAGAGAGAGAGAGAGCGAGCTGCAGGCTGAGATACGGTTCAGATATATGAAGCTCCTGTCATGAGTGTGATGTCAGGGTAAACTGGTCTTATCGCAGTCTAAATATGTGTTGTGAATGTGTCACAGGATGATTTAATGAGCTTAAACATGTTTCCTCTGTTCGGCTTACAGGGCTCAAACATGTTTGAAGTCTAAAATTCAGTTTAAATGTCAAGGCACTTGCCGCTTTAAATGCTGATTATTTTAAGTGATCTGTTTACATGCAGCTTCCTATGGATGAATCAGCGTGGGTGAGGCTGGTGTCATTTTTGATGTGAATGATGACGCCTGAGCGTCCCTTTGACTTCCCAGCCCCCTCTTTTACTCCAGGCATAGGATGACAAAGGGAAGTCCACAGGTCACATGACAAGGGAGGGAGGTCAAACTCTGGTTCACTTCCTGTTGACCTTGGGCTGTATGTGGCAGGTATATGAAATGGCTCATTTGATACTGTGGAAAAGTGTTACTACTGTGTTTATGTAATAAACTGAATAAATTATACATACAGAGCTGTTACTGATTCCAAATCATATGACAAAAATTGTAGTTAGTAACGTAATCCATTACATTACACATTTTAGGTAATATAATGAGACTACTTTTTGATTACTTTTAGACTGCTTTTGACCTAACTCGTTTATCACATTGATTTGGGATCCCTGCAGGGGATTTATGAGTTTAATTTGTGCATTATAATGTGTTTGAAAGACAAAAGCCTTGCAAAGACATAGTAATACACACAAAAATGAGTTGGGAAGCCATTTGATTGAATGCCACCAGTAAAAAGGAAAGAATAGCAATGCTCGGGCAAACCGCTATAGAGCTTATGTCACCACAGAATTAGAACCGGTGAATGCGGTTTACAGGTTTCATAGAAAGAGAACGATGTGCACCAAATGAGTCGCTGTAGAAACTGAATACTTCAATGGTTGCAGTGCGCTCAACACGAGAGACAACGCAAACGCAATGACGTGAAATAAAACGTCCTCATCTTGTTTTTGAGCCTTTGACTTTGAGTCTCTTGCTCATCAAGGCTGTATTCATTTCAAAAATACAGAAAAAAACTGATATAGTGAAATATTATTGCAATTTCTAATATTGGTTTCCTATTTTAATACCTATATTATAAAATAGCATTTATTCCTGTGCTCAAAGCTGATTTTCAGCATCATTATGCCAGCAGTGTCCCATGATCCTTCAGAAATCATTCTAATATGCTGATTTATTATCAGTGTTGAAACTGTTGTGCTTTTTAATATTTTTTTTTAACCTGTGTTAATTTTTTCTTTGATTGTTTGATTAATAAAAAGTTTAAAAGAACAGCATTTATTCAAAATAGAAATATTTTCTAACAATAGAGTCTTTACTATCAATTTTATCCATTTAACACATCCTTGCTGAATAAAGTTTATTTAACTTTCTTTAAACTTTTTTAAAGTATCTTTAAAAAGAAAAACATTTCTGACCCCAAACTTTTGAATAGTTTATATTGTAACACAAAAATCTCTATTTTGACTAAACACTGTTCTTTTTAACTTTATTTTTAAAAAAAAATATCACAGGTCCCAAAAAATGCAGTATAAAAAATAAAATAAAATAGCAGTACAACTGTTTCCAACATTGATTAAAAATCAGCATATTAAAATGACTTCTAAAGGATCATGTGACTCTGAAAATACTAATACTAATAATATTTCACAATATTATTTTTTTATCAAATAGATACAGCCTTGATGAGCATAAGAAACTTCTTTAAAAAAAAATTATTGATCCAAATTTTTGAACTGCAGTGTATTGTACAGTAAAAAAAAAAGATTTCAGGTAACCTAAAATGTGTCACGATGCACACAGCAGGGAGGACACAGGAAACACGAAAAACGAGGCTGTAACTCAAAAACATACTTTACTAGGACATCAGGGCAGGACAAGGCAAGGCTTACGCACAGGAACACCAGGGAGTAACGAGTAGACCAGACAAAATGGCACAACACAGACTGGACTATAAATACACAGGTAAATTAACGAACACGGCTGGACCAGAATAAACTACTAATGACATGACAAGGACAGGAAACAAACCAAATATAGGCACAAGAGGCAGGAACACATGACACACACACAACAGTTCCCTTACAAAATGTACATCATTTAGTTACATCAAGGGTCAAATCAAATATAAATAGCACATTAAAGTTAAAAGTTACAAACTTTTTTGTGTGCGTGCTGTACAGGTCTGGTATAAAGAATGTTTTTGCTCAGGTGCCCGAAATGTCTGCCCAATAGAGAAAAGTTTTGCTCAGCAAGAAAAAAAAAATAGAGGGAACATTGCTCCCACGGGTTTTTAAGGCCTTATACCATTTAACGTATTTAACACTGTCTAAGAAATAATTTTTCTAATTGCCTTAAATAGATTTTTAAGAATTCTGCAGATACCTTGTAAATAGTAAAATAAAACTCTTTCCTTGATATTCGTTGATATTTGTGTTTCGAAAATGTTTTTGATTGACATTCATGGTCTTTATTTTATTTGGGCTAGTTAAATTCATTTTCGGGCTACCAACATCTGAAGAGTACCTGCCCGAAGGGCTACCAGGGATTTAGAAATTTTGCGAGCCCTGTATCAGTAATTGATGTAATGATTAAATTCGTTTTTTTTTTTAAATCCAGTGGCCTCTCAGTAATTATAGCCACCTAAGTAGCGACTGGTCTTTGTGTGAATGTCCACAAAACTGACTTTCTGAATGTATATAGGTGGTAGACTATTTTAGAAAGGAACATTTAAACAATGAAAAATAAAAATGAGGGATAATCAATAAATTATGAATAATTTATTGCTATTGAATGAATAATATGTAATCATGCAATCAATAATAAAGTAACTGTAGTCTGGGTATTTTAAAATGCAATTTTAATCTAATCTGATTATGAAATCCAGATTACACTATATTTACTATAATTTGGTTTAATAAATCCCTGCATTTCTGCCACAATCTAGTTTAACCAGTCGCTTTATGTGCTGAAACACTGTCATGCTCTGATTAACTCATTTTATTCAGTTTTTATTTTACGCTTTCTATGTAACGTGAATTAGGCTCAATAAAGATTGCGCCTTATTCACACAACTCAACACTATTAGCCTGCCATAATTAATGTTGCATTATTATTGTGCATGGAAAGCAAGCTGAAACAGCAATTTGATTTCAAAGAGATGTTTCTATACATTTGCCATTGACAATGACAGCATTTCTCCAATGACAAATAATGTTATAATCGAGCATATATAAAGGCGCAGGATAAAATGACAATTTATGACAACTAATCAAAGTATGCATGAGCAGGCCGTAAGCAATCTGTGTATATATGCACTTTTCAATGACCCTAAATGATCCACATGAGCACAAACAAAACAGGGGCATTCTTTTTTGTGCGTGTTCATGTTTTACTGCATTTTCACCGGCTCTAATCTGAATGTGTTCCTTCAGCTGAATGGCATTTATTTAGTATCTTTATGCGAGTAAATGGACTGTATGGATATTATCTGGCGGAGTGCAGTTGAAGAGGGCTTTTGTGCTCTCAGTGCAGTCAACTCTGAATCTTGCAACTCCTGTAGCATTTTGACATTGAGCCACAAACTGATCTGGGCATTTCTGATAGGAATCTATAGAGAAACTCTGTGGGCTTTTGAAGATCAGCACAATAGAACCTAGAAATAGTGACTGAGGATAGAAGACTATTATAACCTCTCTCGAAAAGAATTTAAAAGCACCATTGAATTTGAAGTTTGGAGTAATCACATTAACATTAGCATCTCTAATTACCCGCAAATGTACTCACGTGTGTTGATCTTTTGCAGAGAGATGTGCTTCTCTAGCTGTCTGCGCAGTTTGACTTCTGCTCCGTACTTTCCGGTGGTGCCATTATCGGCCAAAATGAAGTGGGAGTGTAGGCTGTTGAGTACCGTTAGCTTACTAAGAGGGTTAGACATCGTCTGGTACGGCCGGACCACCTGCAATTCACACCGAATAAAAGTAAAAATATGCTTTTCAGGGATGTTCAGGACAAGAAAATGAAACAAAGGTGAACGTGACGTGCTACAGAAAGCGTACACATGCACAAGTAGCATTCAGTAATCATAGATTGCTTTTATTTTGTATTTAAAATGCAGATAATTAAATAAAACCACTGAAACTCCACAAGTTTGTGTCAAACCTGATGATTATGTTCTCCCGCATGATTAGAGAATGAGCCAGAGAATGCCTTATGGTATCAGATTCTTATGGTATCATGTGCTCAGTGCTACACAATTACTTACCGTATTTGATCAGCGACCTAGAAATAGAAGAGCCACAACATTGTCTTTAAAACATTCACCAGACCAGACCAGACTAGAGAGGGGTGGGGGTGAGTGGGGTCTCGGAAGCGAGAGAGACAGAACCAAAATTGTGTATGAACGAGGGGGGATAGAAATCAGTGGTTATAAATAAAGAATGATTCTATCTCTGTGTCTCAGTTGTGCACCAGTACCCAGAGACACACAAACAAGCTGAGGAGAAACTGAGTAGATATATGTAGTGGCTCACATATAAATTATTTATAGATTTCTACATGACACAGAAGGCATGCAGAGACAACATGAAAATCATTCCATTGTAATCTGAAGATTCACTCTCGTAAATAAGGAATTCAATGAATATATGAATTTTAATATATCATTATTTAACGAAAGCAGATTTCATGAAATCTGCCCTGACTTGAGCCAATCAAGGTCTTATTGGTCATTTAGAAAAACAAACTATACTAAAATAGCTCTAGTTATTAAATAGCAACAGTCAAGTCACTTACATCTTTGCCCACCAGGTCTTCCTGGTTCTCCACAATCCCCCAGGGGGCAATACCGATAGTACAGATCTTCCCTCTCGATTTGGAAGCGTGGTCTTTTAGAGCATCACCAACATGCCTTATGACTCCTGGGGTTGCAGAAGGGAGTATAATAGAAGAGATAACCGATTCTCAGTGTGAGAGATACAGTTTCACACAATGCATCAAGGACAGCGAGATAGCACACAGTTACACTTGATCTTCTGTAGAAGTTTAGATAGCATCAGCCTTCACTAGCTTTGCTCAGCATCTTAATAAGAGTAATCTAATTAGAATCTTAATTAAAATGAAAAACACATTAATACACACCAGTATTAACTCCTCCAGTGAAGATCCAGGCCCCAGTGGTCATGGCTGCCTTGATGAGACCCTTGCCGAAGACTTGCTTGAGTTTGGGCTGCAGCTCGAAGTTCTGAAGTCCTCCGTGAACAGAGATGAGCAGTTTGGGAAGCTCCAGTTGCCACTCCTTTGTCATTAGATGCAGCAGTAAATCTGGCTTAGTGTCGTAAGACACTCGTACATACTGACAAAACATAAAAATAAGAGTAGATCTAAGATGTAACAATACCATTCAATAGTTTGGAGTTTGAAATATGTCTTTTAAACTTAACAAGACTGCATTTATTTAATAAAAAATACAGTGAAACAGTAATATTGTGAAATATTATTACAATTTAAAACATCTCTTTCCTATTTTAATTTATTTTAAAATGTAATTTCTTGATGATATTCCTGTCATGGTAAAGCTGAATTTTCTGCAGCAGCAGCCATTACTACAGTTTTCAGTGTCAAATGATCGTTCAGAAATTATTTAGTATGCTGATTTGTTGCTCAAGAAACATTTCTTATTATTCTGATTGTGGAAACAATGATTTGTTTTCCAGGATTCAAGCTGGACTTGCAAATAACACAGCCAGCAAGACTGAACTGTCATTTATTAACGTGATAAAGGCCAACATGAAATCAAAACTTGGCGTTTTTGAGATCAAAGTACAGATTTTTTTTTTCTTTGGAATCAATTGAAAAAAAAGGCAAACTTGCTCTTCCTTTTAAGCCACTGATGTCACTTGTGTAATGTAGCCAATAACCAATTTGTGGAATGCAATGTCCACTTATTTCTATCTAATAAATTCCCAATTATAAGATCAGTTTCCAACCAACATTTTGTCTCACTGAACATCCTCTAAAATACCGTACATCACTTTACGGCAGTAAAATGGATAATATAGCTTGCATGATCTACAGACATTAATAAATGCCTCACAAAAAGAATTTAATTCTAAAAGGTTCACGAATATTTGTTGTAATATTTTACAGCATCAAACGGTTGTTAATAAGATTGAATAGCTATACCATTGCTTTGTTGGAGTGTCCCCCTCCCTGGAACTCAATGGTTCCAAAGGCGTCAGTGGGACTGAGCTGGGTGTGCTTGCTGATGGACCACTTCTCTGACAAGCTGTCATTCTTTGGCACACGCTCTGACTTCTCATTCTGATTGGATGAGATGCTGGGGGGCAGGCCAACATGTTGACCAATTAGACGGCCACAACAGCACCTGTGACAGAAGACACAACCATTGTGAAATTAAATGAATGTCCCAATTCAGAAGTCAAAGCTGTTACACTCTTAAAAACAAAGGTTCTTTATTGCCATCAATGGCTCCACAAAGAACCTTTACCATCCAAGGAAACTTTTCATTCCACAAAAGGTTCTTTACAGTGGAAAAAGGGTCTTTAGATTATTAAAAATGTTCTTTGCACTAAAAAAATATGGTTCTTTTAAGAACTGTTCACTGAAAGGTTCTTTGGGGAACCAAATCTGGTTCTTCTACGGCATCGCTGTGAAACCCCCTTTTGAAACCTTTATTTTTAAGAGTGTACAAAAGACATTATTCAAGGATTTCAAAAGTATTAGAAAGGCTTTAAGATTTACATTTCAGTGCCAGATTAATTACATTAAAATTAAAAAAAATTAAAAGAAGCAAGTTATCTTTTACAAGTGTTCACTTCCTCACTCAGTGCGACTATCTTTAGATTCTCTAACAGCTTCAAACAAGGCCACACTAATGAAGAATAATGTATCTTTCATTAATCGTACAAACACATTTAGTTACATCTAAATATTGTTTAGATGTGTGTGATTAAAATGCACATTTTGCTCATACTACAGCAGTGGTGCTACTCACCTATGGGGGTCTTTGGTGCTTACAATAATGTGCACACATTCTCTCTTGCTGAAAGCTCTTTCTATCCATGATTTCTGTGCCTGGGGATAAACACAAGAGGTATAAATTACAGAGATTACTAGAGGTAGAAATGTCAGCTCCTGCATCCACTTAAGAAACCAGTAAATACCAAACTAAAAATAACCAGAGTACACATTTCAGTCTTTTTTATACATTGCAGCACCAGGAAGTAGTGCTTTATCATACTTTAGTCCTGTTTTAACAGAATCACCTATTCATCAATTGTTGTTCAACCAGAGCTTTATGAACTGGTCCCTTGGTTTATGTTTTACTTTTTAAACATTTTAAATAAATTATCATTATTATGTATTATTGACACCTTATTTTTTAGTCATTGATATTATTCTTTTCAGTGCTTTTGTCATGTGTATTGAGAAACATGCCAATAAGGACTTGAATTTTTTTACCTTTCACATTTTTATTCAGGGGTATTACAGGTCCAGCATTTACCAAATTAACACACTGTCTGATTACTTGCTTTAATTCAACACAACAGCAGCACCATCTGTGAACGCACCTCAAAAACAGCAAGTGATTACATAGGCACTTACCCCACAGCCAGACTTCCTACGGTACACCATTATTCTTATAAAAAGCTAACCTGAGGGAGAGAGGGAGGTGGTACCGGGGTTTAGCTTTTACAGGGGAACCCCCATGTGATGACTCAGTGAATCCAGGCCGCATCACTGACTAACCACATTCACACATCGTTACGCCAACATGAACATGGATAATGTAGATCTGACTGAACTCAATGCATTCTGACAGAACTGCTGTGAGAACAGCTCTCTGCTCTGGTGTTGGAGCAATGCATTAACCTTTTCTGTTTGAGGTCCAAGAGACCCTAAGGCCATTTTAATTGCTCAAAAAACATGCTCAACATTTAAGAATTGGATTGACACTTCCAAATCCTTTCAAATCTTATGAGAACTAATCAACTAAATTGGAATGTTACATTACTAATTTTCAGAGATCAGTTTCAGAGATCTCAGTTATAACACATGAAAAAATGTAGGATGTGCTAACATCAAAGTACTAAAAAACTTTTTGAAACATTTGATTATCGATTGTTCTGTTGCAAAATAAAAATAAGGTACAGCGAGGTAAGATACAGCAAGTGTGGCGAGTGATGTTACTAATCGATCAACTCGCCCAAAATTAAAGTTGAGTGCAGTGATTTTTTTTTTTTTTTTGAGAATGTAGGCATCACAAAGTTATAAAACAATATTTATAAAATAATAAAATCAAGTACTGCATGCAACATTTTCATTTAGAAATTACACTGAGATTACATTTATATAAATAATGTTTGTAAACACTACATGAGTGTTAGATGATTACAGATGTAATCTAAATGTAAAAATAAGCAGTATGGAGCAATGCAAAATTATATACAATATAGTGCTCTACAGATAAATACTGGCCAATAACCAACATGGCAGCAATATTTCATGCACCTCTAATGAATGCAACAATTTTTCACATGCTAATGTTCACTCATTGGTACTCATAATGTGTCAAACTGACCACAAACCACAAATACTGTATAAAATAACAATCATATTACAAACCTATACTATAACAGAAAAGTTAAATCTTCACTAATATCTGCTTTATTGTGTTTGATTCGTCAGAGGCTGTGATATTTTGTGTGATTGATATAGTATTATAGTTTTTATTTATATTTTGAATTAAATTTTTACATTCTCCATTTTCTTTTTAGTGACATTTTCAGTAATTTGGTTTTGCTTTTGCAATTTTTATTAGTTTTTATTTTCTCTTCTTTTCTCTTCTTTGTATTGCTTTTTAAATATATAGTTTTTTATTATTTTTTTATTTAGTTTTAGTTATTCGAGTACTTTAAGTTAAACTTTAAAAAAAAAAAATGTTATTTTATTTCACTTAATGTTTACTTTATTCAAAGTAACATTTTTGTTTGGTTTTCTTTTAGTTAACTATAATAACCCTGTTCAGAGAAACGTTTTAAAAGAATGTAAAGGAATAATAAAGGTTAATTGCAAAATTACTATTATTTCCATAAATACAGCACTGGGGTCTCTTAAACCCAAATGTTAACAACACACAATCAAAAACAAAAAAACATAAGGGTTAACAGATGACTGCTAATAAAGCAGAGCCAAATGTGCTAATATTAATTGTCACGAAAAAGAGAAGCAAAGTAGTTTGGGAAGTAACAGCCAAATTATATCAAACCCAGCTGGGATCCCTAGGTGTGATACCTCAGTAATTCTGCGTAGGTGTGAAGAACATAATCAGTTTAGTCTCTAGTGTATTCCTGTGTGTGTTTTTAATGTGATAAAGCACCAGGTAAGCTATATAAGATATCATAAAATGCAGCACACATTCAAAACAATTAGTAGTTGAAGAGACCTCATAAACTTCTTATACTCTTGTTTTCTGTTTCTCATCTTGTTTGTGAGTGCTGAAATGATTCATAGGGATCTCCAGTCTCAGCAGAGAGCTGCCAAAAGCTTGTGGTGTAATTAAGATTTGTCCTCAGGATTTGCCCCCTGAGAAGCAAAGAACAGCTTTGCTCCTTGTTGGAAATATCTCACCATCTATAGGGGATCTGTGCCAACAGGTAATGTTATGGAAGGTGGAGCATTTGGGCACGTAGACAACAAAAGCCCAAAAAGGAAATTAAATAAATAAATAAAACAAAAACAGGAACATCAGATAACATTAACATCTCGCACTATTATCAGGCAGAAAAACTAGTTTTCTTGGAAAGGTTTTTTTTTTTTTTGCAGGCAGGCAGGCAGGCAGGCAGGTTAGTGCTCATTTTAATGACTTACATAAATCACCATTTTAATGACTTGCATTCACATTAATTCATAAAACATATTTTTTTAATTATTAAAATGTATTATTAACACTCTCTAATTTTAACTATTTAGACATAAAAATATTAAATCATTAGAAATTACCTGCTCTTTGTCTTCATTTACATAAATAAATCCAGACGTCAGAAACCCGTCATAATTTTGCAATTCAAATGTTCACAGCTGCAGCTTCTGTTCTGTTCAATGGCTGGGAACTTTAGAGGCCAAACATGCATGGTTGTGGCCTTGTTAGCTCAACTCGAATGTGTTGGGACTTCAGGATTAATCCCTTCTGAAAGTCTCACAGACAAAAAAAAAAAAAAACAAGTTTTGACGCCCCTCTCAAATCCTGTTCCGCTATCCCAATTTGACACCCCTACAATAACAAACTCCCCACAGCATTATCAAGATGGGAACATCCATGTTTCCTTTTCTCACAATCGTACACACACTTGACACATTCAAACACACTTTTCTTTAGCATTGTTGTCCAGAAAATCTCGGTAATTCTGACTCAAACCGCACTTGTGGCTATTGTCTGTCCCGTCACCCCAGGGCTTGTCAGAATCAGCTCACACTTCTGCGCATCAGCAAAATCCTCACAATCACCTCACACAACACCAACAACCAATTATACGGGGGAGGATCAAAGTATCACTCGGTCGAATGGAGATACACAATGGCCGTCACCTTCTTTTTATGACATATGATAATTATAACAGCCCTGCTGAACTTACATAACACCCTCACCATATTTACTGTCTCTTATGTTCTTCACACCTAAATATGTCCCTGACATATTTACTGCAATAACGCACACAAGAACACACCACCACAGTGCTGATACACCACCTGTCACCTGTGAAAAGGTGTCAGTCTGAACAAAGCAGTCAGAGACAGATGGAATCCTCTAAGCTGTCCATCATGTTTTTCCTCCCGGTTGAGGAGCTCAAAGACTGATGGGACGAAAGCCTGTGGTAAGGGTACGGGTAATTTTTTGCACATTAGAATTTATTTGTATTGCACTTTTCTTACATAAAATGCAGCTCAAAGTGCTTCACAGGTCAGAATAAAAAAATGTTAGTAATATAATATGTTAACAGAATAAACATTACTATGAACATGAGAAAATACACTGACTAAACAATATATACAAGTATAAATAATAAAATTAAAACAATATAATGTTCACATATTAATTATAATATACATTATTTACAGTGCCCTCCATAAATATCGGAACAATAAAGACAAAATTGCTCTGTTGCCTGTGGAGTCAAGACATTTGCAAATATGATTAAAAGATGAATATGAGACAAAACTACAGAATGTCACATTTTATTATTAGCCGTTTCAACACATAGATGTTTTACCAAATAAAAAGAACAGCACTTCTAGAGTTCATCCCACTCATTGATGTGAACATAAGTATTGGGAAAGTTGAACATAAGGCAGATATAAAAGATTAAAAGCTATTATTTAGTTGCAGATCCCTTGCGCACAATCACAGCAGTGAGTCTGTGACCCATAAACATCACCAGGCTCTTGGTCTCATCCTTTGTAATGCTTTTCTCAGCCTTTAATGCAGCCAATTCCAATTGTTGCTTGTTTTGGGGAGTTTCTGCCTTTCCTCTCCAGCTGGTGAAATTCATGTTCAATCAGATTTAAATCTGGAGATTGATTTGGGCAATCTAAGACTTTCCATTTCTTTGCCCTTATAAATTCCTTGACTGAACTGGCAGGGTGTTTTGGGTCATTCTCCTGATGCAATATGAAGCACTTCCCAATGAATCTGGTTGCATTTTCTTGAATATTTGTAGGCAAGATGGTTTTGTACCCGAATTCCCGAATTCCGAGTATGGGTCACCATACTTGGCAGTATGTCACTTCACTTCACTTACCCTTACAGATGAGGCTGTATGCTTGGGATCATTTGCAGTTCCCTTTTTTTCACCACATTTTTGCTTTCCCATCACTTACATAAAGGTTCATCTTTGTCTCATCGGTCCATAAACACAGTTCCAAAACTCTTCTGGCTCACCTTTGTGCTTTTTTGCAAACTCTAATCTTGCCTTTCTATTTTTGGTGCTGGTCAGAGGTTGGCATCTTGCTGTGTAGCATCTGTAATTCTGTGTCAAAGTCTCCTGAGGACAGTAGTTTGTCTGAGCATCACCCCAGCTTTCTGGAAGTTGTTGGTGATTTTACAGACATGTCTTTTAGGGTTAACTTTCACAGCTTTTATGATTTGTCTGTCATCAACTACTGTTGTTTTCTCAGCCAATCAGGTAGTTGTTGGTTGCTGGTGTCGCTGGTGGTTTCCAAACTCCTGATTTCTCCATGCCCTTTGTTTTTGCTATAGCTCTAATTGACTTCCTCTTTTCTTTTAGCATCCAAATTGCTTGCTTTTCTCTCAAAGTCAGCTCCCTCATCTTCATCCTGGTTTGTGTGTGTCATCATCGAATGCAAAATTCAGAATACAGAAGTAATGGATATAACTGATACGACACATTCCCTGCTTTTAATATCTGAAGAATTAATGCAACAGGACACAGCTGATCACTTAGAAAGACCTGTGAGGCAACTGTTCCAATACTTCATCTTTTAATCATATTTGTAAATGTCTTGACTCCACAGCCAACAGAGCAATTTTGTCTTTACTGTTCCAATACTTTTGGCGGGCACTGTATATATTGTAAATAAGTACAAAAACAAAAATATGAAATATTATGAAAATAATATAAATTTCAGTGTGTATATATTAATATAAATGTAAAAAGCGATGTTTTGAAAGAACCACAGAGCCATGATTTTTACACTTTTCATGGGAATCAAACCAGAAATGAATGGCTAATAAATTTTCTTTGTACACTGTAAAAAATACTGGGTTATTTTTCAACCCAAAAAACTGGGTTGAGCCTTTTGGGTAATTTTCTTCAGTGTTTGAGTAGCTTTTGTGTTACCCAGATCCTGGGTCCAACGTGACCCAATTATTTATCGCTGGGTTTTTCGTCCACTTCAGGAGAGAGCAGTTCTAAGCGCCATTCTAAGTCGAATTGATGCATTTCTTTAGTAAAATACAGGTTTGTGTACATTTCATTTTCTCTATAAAATCATTACTGTGCTGTATATCGTTGAATTTTATGGAAAGCAACAAGCGAGTGTCGCATCCGTCTTTTCGTGTGATGGAAAGGCTTGATGCTTTGCATAAAATAAATGATTTTATTCACAAAGTTACAGAATATAAATACGTTGGATGTTAAAATATATCTTAAGTTAGCAGTTCCCCACCGAACACGATTCAATTAATTCATGTATGAAGTATAAAACAAAAAAAAGGTAGTATTATAGTAGAAATGAATTAACCCAATTTGCTGGGTAAAACGATCCCAAAATGTGTTCTGTTCTATATTTACCCAGTCCTTGGGTTAAAAATAACCTAAATTGGGTTGTTTTAAACCCATTGTTTTTTTAGAGAGTACATTAAGCTTTGATAATATTATTATTATTATATTAACATATTATATTATTATTATTATTATTATATTAACATAAAAATGCACACAGCTCCTTTAAGGAATCCTAACTATCTTGCTCCATTATTTCTTAAAAAGCTGACAACTGTCATTGGTAACGCCTGTCTCCAGTATCCCCCCCGTTCCCTGCCTTGACCCATACTGAGGTGTTGGGATCTTAATAAAGGCACTCCACTGAGAGTTCATTTAATGTAGATTAGTGCTTCATTTCCCCACTGTTTAGACTAATTAAAGCCTCTGCAGATTAGTTAAAAACTGTTTATACAGTGCCATTGCAGGATAGAGTATTAGCAACACCTATAACATCACAGAAGAGCTCTCCATGGGTATATGAGAGAGCAGTGCTTTTATAAGAAGCAATGCTTCTAATAGAGAGAGCTACTCAGGTTAAGCGGTGTAAGATTAATAATTTAAATTGAGGATAATTGGCATCAGCGTTCCCCATGTGAGCAGAAGCTATATTTCCAGGTAATGTTCAGTATGCCAGTGATCTTTGCAAAAAATAATTGGCGCAGTGGCAAGCTACATATGCATCATACATAAACTAATATAGTGAATAATTGAGTCATCACTGTTCGTAAAAATATGAACTGAACTAGAAACTCTACCGTTCGAAATGCAAAATTCATTTAATATTTTTGAGCTGCAGTTATTTGATCAAAACTACAGTAAAAACTATAATATGATGAAAAATTATTACTTTTTTTAAACATTCTAAAACTGTTTTCTGTTTAAATACATTTTAAAATGTATTTTATTCCGGCAATGGCAAAGCTGTATTTTCAGCATCATTACTCCAGTCTTCAATGTCACATGATCTTTCAGAAAATCATTCTAATATGCTGATTTGGTGCTGAATTTCTTATTATTATTAAGGTTGAAAACAGTGTTGCCTAAAATATTTTTGTGGAATTTTTTTTTCCAGAATTGGGAAAAACACCGTTCAAAAGTACAGCATTTATTATAAATATAAAGACCTTCTGTAACACTGTAAATGTCTCTATTACCACTAATAATATACTGTAATTCATAGCTGCTGGATTTTTTTAGTATTCATTTTTAAGTACTAAAGAAACCTTACTGACACTAAACAGTAGTGTATTTTTAACTTGAGTTATCTACAACTATAAACATCTGAATTATATGCTGCACACTGGGTACAAATAATCTAACATTTAATTTAATTTCTTTATCCACCTTATTTTTCAATGCGGAAGTAAGCCATTTTCTGTGAATGTGTGGGACTTTCGGTTCATTGGCCGCTATAGGTAAATAACGAGAAGAATAACAACGTGCAATAAACGGTAAAACTGTTTACACTACAAACCAGTGTGTTCATAATTCATAATTTCATAATTAAGATAATACATTAAAATAACATGGTAAGACACACCAGTTTGCAATATCAAGCAGCAAAACAAGCTGTTTTGTACTAGCTGGACGCGAAGCCAGACACATTAAATTTACAAATGGCCGTGACTGCTCTTACGGGAAAAATAAGGTGGATAAAACAATTAAATTTTTTTACAATGATGCAGACTTGTGTATATAATGCAAATCCACCAGAAAAAAATCCTTAAGGGCACTTTAGCTCAGTTGTACCTTATATTCCATTTATGAAGTTTCATAGAAGATGACAATTCTCACGCATGTTCTACAGCCGTTGTATTTGACATGTGCATCCCTCCCTGGCTATTAGGCCTGAGTTTAGTATTGATGAGATCATGACAATCTTCTTCAAGCACTGAAATACCTGCAAATGGATTCTGGAGCCTCCATAGAGGACAGATCAAGATGTTTTCACCAGAAAAAAAGAGAAGGCACAAGAAAAGGCTTTTCCATTCCATTAGGTCTGGAATCAGCTGAAAGCTTTTAGCAACTGCAAGGTCACCTAGAGGTAACATGCATTTACTCAGAAGGTTCATGGCTGAAATTTGCATAAGAAACTGATTGCTTCATTGCTATTATCAGATGCATGTGTATTCTTCCCCCACACAAATACCCTATATGAACATAAGATGGTTATGAACAGAAGATGGTTTCCATGTTTACTTTCATGATTTTGATGCATACTTGGAAATTCAAAAAACAGATGTAAAGACTATTGACATATTTGCCCCTTCAGATACCGCCATATTTGCGCAGCAGAGTTTTGAAAACTGCTTTGACATCGACTAAACTAACTTGACCAGCAGGAATGTAGACCTAAATCAACCATGTTGGTCAACCAGTTTTAACAGCCTTGTTTTGATGGTGAACATCATGGCTATGGTAGTCCACCAGCTAAACAAGCATCAACTAGCATTAATATCTATCAACTATACTATACTATCAACATAACTATCAAACTAGCATTAATCAACAAAAACCAGCTTGGATCAGCATGATGAAACTGGTTAAAACCACTTTCAAACTGATTCTGATCCATAAAAAAACTCCATGATGAAGAAGTCCTACAATCCTTCCATTGACTTTACAGACACAACTGGCCACATATACAAACACACATTCTCTTTTTCATGCACACACTCAATATCTGTTTTTACAATCTACTCAGGGTTACAAACCCTGTTGGTTTTGACAGGTGCTGAGACAGTTCTCCCCTGTTCTTTTCCTTTTCAGCATCCTGTGGCTTAGCTGCTCAGTTTGGCATGAAAACAAACAAGCAGGGGATCAGGCCAACCCTGAGAGAGGTATGTGTGTACATGTGTGTGTCTGTGATATGTGTATGTAATAAACCCAGCATTAGTGGCTGACCTAAACGGTTTGTTCTGTGGTCATCTGGATGTTTCTAAACATTGCATCTTTGCAGAGTTAAAAAAGAAAGGTATCACTCACCAAAGATAATTTACACAAAGTTGATGGGCTTCAGAATAAGCCCTCTTAAAATGTTGCAGAAAATGTAAAGCATAAAGTCATGAGGCAATGTATTTCCGAGTATTCTTAAGAAAAGCTGTGACAGTAAACAACACAGACAGGCAATCATTGGATCCCTTTATTTCTAGCATTAACGTGCTTTTCAAATCTGGGTAGTATCTGGACTACATTTGCAGGATTGCATATGCAACTTAATTCAAATCGTCACCATATATCCAATGTTTCCATCTTTAGGAGTTCATTACGTACAGGATATTAATAACAATTAGAAGTAAAGGAAACACAAAAGTATTAAAGCACTGAACAGAAATGAGATTCCAGTTCAGTGAAATAATTAAATATTATTGATTAAACTGTGGAAAAAATCAGAACCTTTGGTGAAGTGGTGAACCCCCATCCCAGACGATGTCCAAATGTAGTTTAAGTGATTACGATCATAAAAAAAAAAGCATTTTAATGTCAGGTCTTAGATGCAGTCATTCAAAGACCAAAGCCAATGAATATATTTCACATCACAGATGCCTTACAAAAAAAGCAAATCTGTGCTTTTTTTAATGCTTTGCCATAACACCCAAGTATGTTTAATTTCAAAGCATTAAGAAGCTCTACACATTTATTTATGGATGCGCTCACGTTCCACAACCACAGCAATGCTCTGAAGCCAATTCAATCAGCATTTGATTTCATATGTACAGGCTCTCCTGGCTCACAAAGAAGTACTGTATTGCTTGAGAAACCCCAGCAACCTCTATCAAACAAAGGCTAACTAACATAAGCTGGTATAAAATCCTGCCAGTTCCTGAGAAATGCAAATCCCTGTAGGCAGAATAGGATTAGCCTGTATAAAATAATGACCATAACTTGGCAGAGTCCTTTCATGCAATAATAGAAGAATGTCACAGGATATGGAGGGAAAGGTAGATAAAGAAAAAGAAGGTACAGGCTACGAGCAAGTGTGTGTGAATGCAAAGAAGCTACTAAGTGTGTGTGCATGATGAAAGCGATAGGCACACATAAGCAGTAATTGAGTGACTAAAGCAGGGAGACAGAGCTTGTTTTAGCAATGTCGAAGACAATCCATCTGTAGACCTGCAGAATAAGCATGGGCTCCCTTTCCCATAGGCTTCCCCGGTCCCAGAATGTGCCACCTCAACCAGCTCATAATCACTTGTGGCATGACCATTCTGCCTCTCTGCAATGACTACATGAGGACCTAATTCTCCCTGCCTATCCCAGACAGAGACGGAGAGAGAGAACAGCTACACTTCAGTGCTGCCATTATCGCAGCATTGCTACAAAATGATAAGTGTTAGAGATGATGAAGGTTGTCAGAAACACTCTCTCTTCTTGGCAGAAAGATGAAATATAAATTTTTCAGCAGCAGACAGATTGGGAAAGCCGTATGGCGGGATCTAAGTCGACCAAAATGTAGAACATTGTTTAGCCTGGCAGGAAAAGATGATTGATGATTACAGCATATGGTGTTGTTTGGTACCTGCTTATCGGTGCCTTGAGTAAAGTAGACCTATTTTTATAAAGCACACATACTGAGTTCTTACTATATTACACAACATTTTCTTGGACCTTTAGAGATGTTATTGCTTATAATGTATGTTGCTCCAAATAATACAGCAGTAGCAACTGCTTTATGACAGCATAGGAAGCCCGACGCGCATATAATTTAATCTAAAATGCGGCTATGTGTAAATATATATTATATTATATTATATAGTACTCTCTTGACAGTGAATGAGAGAGACAGAGACAAGAGGATGTTTTGTTTTTCTGAGGATGTGCTGTAGTTGTCACGGTAACTCTACTCTCTCTCAACTGCCACCAGGAATTCGGAAAATGCAGCTGGACTGTCCAGTGCCAACTCATTAAAACACATTAAAGTAATTTAAATGAAACTTATCTATGGGATATTGTCAAGAGGAAGATGAGAGACACCAGACCCAACAATGCAGATGACCTGAAGGCCGCTATCAAAGCAACCTGAGCTTCCATAGTCCATACCACCTCAGCAGTGCCACAAACTGATCAACTCCATGCCACGCCGAATTAAGGCAGTAATTAAAGCAAAAGGAGCCACTACCAAGTATTGAGTACATATACAGTAAATGAACATACTTTCCAGAAGACCAACAATTAACTAAAAATTTTCTTTTTATTGGTTTTAAAGTAAAGTATTCTAATTTGTTGAGATGAATTGTTTGTGAATTGGTAGGTTTTTGTTAAATGTGCCTAAATCATCGCAGTTAAAAGAACCAAAGACTTAAACTACTTCAGTCTGTGTGCATTGAATTTATTTAATACATGAGTTTCACAATTTGAGTTGAATTACTGAAATAAATGAACTTTTTCACAACATTCTAATTTATTTATTATGCACCTGTATATACACACACACATATATATATATATATATATATATATATATATATATATATATACACACACACTCTGTCACGGTGTACACAGCAAGGAAGGACAAGGAACACGCATACGAGGATGTAACTCAAATAACATATCCTTACTGGATGACAGGACAAGGCAAGGCAAACACAGACATCAAACACCGGGGAGTAACGAGTAGACCAGACGAAATGGCACAACACAGACAGGACTATAAATACACAGGTAAATTAACAAACATGGCTGGACCAGAATAAACTACTAATGACATGACAAGAACAGGAAACAAACCAAATATGGGCACAAGAGGCAGGAACACATGACACACACGACAGTTCCCTGACACACACACACACACACACACATATACATATATATACTATATGTATGTGTATATATATATATATATATATATATATATATATATATATATATATATATTTATTACAGGTCAGTCCTTGTACATAAAAAAGTACATATAATATCACAAAAGCATGACTGTGTTGTTCGTGATCCACATGAATCTGAGTAGGATTCTGTCTCAAAGACCAAACACAAGTTAGGAAGTTAGGAAGGTATTAAGGAAGTTAAGGAGGAAGTAAGGAGGGAAGGAAGGAAGGAAATAAGGAAGGAAGGAAGGAAGGAAGGAAGGTAGGAAGGAAGGAAGGATGGAATTGCACAATGGCAGAACAACAGATAGAATGACCGATCGACAGAACTACAGAACAAATGTAATTAGAGATGGATGGATGGAATGGCAAAATGACAGATAGATCAAACAATAGACAGAATGAAATGATAGATAGATAGATAGATAGACAGACAGACAGACAGACAGACAGACAGACAGACAGATAATTCAAATTCATGCACATGAACTCAAAAGGAGCGAATTCTTACATTCCCTTCCTGCTTGGAAGCTCAGCTTCTCGAACGACTGGAAAAGCTCTAAAATGGGATAGCCAATTATTGAAAAAGTGACATTCTGTACATGACTGACAGGCCATGTAATTTAGAAGCACTGCTGTACATGGACTTGGTACTGCAGAGATGGCACTGTATATTTTACATGCATTTTTCTATTCAGGTACATCACTTAACTTGATTTAAACAAGAAGGACGTGTTCCTGGATAAACACCCAGCATCCATTCACAATAAATTTTCACATGGATGATTATGAATTTTTTTATGTACTGTATGTGTAGGGTTATGTTTTGTTCAAAATGCTTACAATGCATACATAAATGTGTTGAAGTGTGACTATTTGTGTGAACCCAGCCACCCTATCTGACATGCACACAAAGCCATGAGTGACATTCTACCACACACCCACATGCCTGCGTAGACGTGTAAAAATAGCTTTAAATATACCACTGTATACAACCCTTATGATGATATTCTCCTACATATGCACAAGAAACTCAAACAGTTTCAGACAGATTATTGTCATCATTTTTGTCAATTATTCATTGCAACGGTTGACTAAAGAGCTCAATCTCTTTTTGAGTATTATTTTGCACCAGATTGACCATCCAGGATGAGTGGGTCTTTTTTGGGGGGGTTGTTTCCATTCTGCCCGCTCCTGCTTCTTTTAATTGAGTGAGCATTGGTCTGTATTTTCATGTCAGGAGGTGAAAGGTGTGAAATTACCTTTCTCCCTGCCAAAGTCACCCTTCGCTTCCTCGGTAATAACGAGCCATTCCTCTTCTCCCCTCTTCTCACCCTCTGTTCTGTGAATGGAAGGGTTCTCACTCTGCAGCAATTATTAAATATGAAATGCTGGAGGTCTACAGAAGACAGACACTTAGTGGAGTGTGAGGTCGTATTGACCAAATGCATGTCACAACACATCAAAATGTTGTCATATTCAAGGCTTTCCAGAGCATTTGTGTCCCTCTGTGATTATACATAAATCAAGTTAAAGAAATATTTCATAAAATTATCCACATGTTTTACCATGTAGAGGATTTTATTTTTTTGACAAAAAATTTAAAATAGCATATCCTGCTGTTTTTGTGAAGAAAGTCGGTAACACTTTACTTGAAGGGGTGTGCATAAGACTGACATGACACCTTCATAATCATGACATGACACGTCACGAATATGAAGGTGTCATGTCAGTCTTATGCACACCCCTTCAAGTAAAGTGTAACCAGAAATTCATTTGTTTTGGGATTGTGCTAAATCTTTCTGGAATAATAGGCCTATTATTGCTTCAATCACCCAAAATGCACCAAAAAATAACCATAAGAATTGAGGTCAGTAAATAATGCCAAAATTTTCATATCTGGGTGAACTATCCAATGAAGGAGTATTTCTGCTCATTGATTTACTATACATAACTTATCACCACATTTCATGGATGGTGATTGGCATTGCCTTGGCTGTCTGTCATAATGTGGATCCATAGCTGTCCTCTGTGACCTTGAATGGAGGTAATCTCTGAAATAAGCATTAATCAAGGAGGCACTCTGCCATGACAGCCATCTAATTGGCTGTTGTTATAAACCTATGAGAAACATTCAATTAATAGCATCGAGTATGAAATTACAAACAATATCTTGTGGCATCTCTTTATTCTTTTCACCAACCTTTTATCTTAAAGTCAGAAAAGCAAACTTATAACTATCCTTTCATCAATTATATCACCCCTAATGGAAATCTTGATTTCAGGCAAAGGAGAAGGTCTCACTTTTCACATTATAAAGGAAAAAAAATGTCCCAACACCCCTTAGCTCATTCCATCCCTTGGTATAAGTGACTTTCATTCCTTCAACCTTAATCTCATTACTGTTGCCGTTTCCTGAGAACACTAATCCAATGTTAAAGGAGATTAAATATACTGCATTAAAAGTATTGCAGTTGTAATATGAGGGACAGTGCGAAAACAGCTTACACACTTTGGTTGTGCGCCCTCAAACGTTACAAAATGCTGTGTTTTTCATGGGAAATCATTAGCCGGGATTTTTTGGTCAACCCTAAAACACTTTCAGAGTCAACAGAAATGTTTTTGATGGTTATCACATTGCAGAGGTACATACAGGATGCAGCTGTTCTGTCGAGAAACTCGGAAAACAGAAGCAAGGAAGCAGAAAAACCCTAATACCAACACATACAACAGAAATGTTTCCCTCAATTCACAGCACCGCGGTTTTTCATCTGACCACATTCTGAGGATAAAGTGAGAAAGCAGTTTCAATTTGGGGTCTGTAATAGAGGGTGAGCAAAAGTGCTAGTGCAGAGAAAAACCCATTCCTCCACCAACTCCACACTGACACGCACACTCATACAAAAGGACGCATGCTTTTACTTTAGGATTATGTATTCATGCTGCAGCTTTAACATCTTTTATAAGAGCCTTTAGGGTATGAATCTACAGTAGAGTATTTGGAAATGCTAAACAGTGCAGCAGAACAATGCAGCCCACTGAAGACAACAATCCTATAAAAGCCGCTATTACATTGTTACATCCAAATTAAAAGAAGTTATATAGCAATATGTTGAGACATCGGCACAATAGTATTTGGCTTTGTAATATTCATAATAATAGGACATTAAAATGACATACGCAAAATGATATTGGATTCAAATTACAGGCATTCTTATTTTTCATCATCTCAGTAATCAGCCTAACTACCAGTGTGCTGTGATTTGGATTTCAACCCTGTAATTTAATCTAACCCGCAGTGCTTCTGCCACACGGGGCATTGTTACAATGCCAAAGATTCTAAAGTCAAAGAATAATCAAGTACTGTTAGGCACATTGGCAAAACCAAAAGCCTACCAATATGATATGAAATCAGTTCCCTTCCAGGAACTTCGAGCTGCGTCGGAAACGCATATGGGAACGCCTTCAGCGTGACCTCCTCTGAACATGATGTGTAATCAGTCAAACAAGGGCGAGGCGTCACGGGCGGGGTGACATCACGACCAGGAAGTATAAAAGCACGTGCGGCGGAGCCGGCGTCAGCTTTTTGTCATTCAGCGAAGTGCTCTGTGTGTGTCAGTCTTATTTACAGTTGTTTGTCCTAGTTTTAAGTGGAAAGCATTCAGTATCATGCCAAAGCCAAGGGCAAGCTCAGGGGTGAAGCTTTCAGACCACGTTTTAAGTCGTGTGTGCATCCTTGCCCTCGCTATATCACGAGTGAGGACACACACGATTTGTGCGTGGTCTGCCTGGGTGCGGAGCACGCAGAATCGGTCTCCGCACCCGGAGGGCTCTCTTCGAGAAGGGAGTTTTCTCGAGCTCCCCACGCGGTGCCGGTCCCGCTGCTGCCGAGGCAGAGCGGCGGCTGCACTCGTGGGGCTCGCAGGCTGATCTGGCTGGCGAGTGTGAGACGGGCATGTCCTTATCTCCTCCCGTATCCGCCAGATCTGGCGCCCCGTCTCTCGGTGTGGAAGCGGTCTCTTCCCCCGAGACGAGGGCTCAATGCTTCGTCTCTCTTCCTCTGAGGAGGTTGATGTGACGAGCGTTAACGAGGTTTCGCCGCCTCTCTCGCCCCAGTGTGAGGAGCTACTTCTACACAGGAGCCTTCCGTTTTCCCCGATCTCCTCACCGAGGTGTCGAGATCGCGGGTGAAATATTTTCATTCCGGCCATTCGTTCCCGCGGGAACTGAATGAGCGCGGGTATGCGGCGATGCCGCTGGTTGAACAGACGCTTGCGAGCTATCTGTCTCCCTCTACGGCATCACCTTTGAAGGCTCCTGTTCTGCTTACAACATCTTTGGTGGGCAGAGGGTATGCGCGTTCTCTAAACTCAGGTGGCTGCTGGGCGGGCACAGCCTCCTCCGCATACCAGCTCCTCGCGCAAAAGGTCCTGACGGGCGAGCCCCAGGACCGCGGAGGGCGACCCCTACTGGGGTGGAGTGGCTTGCACCGCGGCACACGGTGACCGTCTCCCCTCGGTGCCCTCCAGGGATTTGTCTGTCAACCCTGCAGTTCCAGGGCACAGCAGGTCCCAGCGAGTGTTACTCTCAGGTTCTTCCGCCTGTGATTTCAGCGGGCCTGAGAAACTCGCCTCAGACGCCAGATTACGCGTCTCATTCCGGTGCGCCGCATCGAGACAGCGGTCTGGCCGCTTCTCTGAACCCAGAGGTCAGTCTCGAGAGACTGATTCCCTTAGTAGATCGTTTGGCAGCCTGGCAGCGACTGCCGAATGTGTCTCTTTGGGTCCTGCGGACGGTAGAGGCTGGCTATTCCATCCAGTTCGATGGGCTACCTCCGCTGTTCAACGGGGTCTGTGTGACTACGGGCTCTGGTCTTGGAACAGGAAGTCGATACTTTGCTGAGGAAGGAAGCCATCGAGTTGGTTCCTCCTCACGAAGTCCACACCGGCTGCTACAGCCTGTACTTCATTGTTCCAAAGAAGGATGGGGGGCTGAGGCCCATACTGGATTTGAGTCTTCTGAACCGCTCAGCCAGAAAGCTGAAGTTCAAGATACTCACTGTCAGGCAGATCGTGTCTCAAATCAGGTCCGAGGACTGATTTGTCACGACAGACCTCAAAGATGTCTATTTCCATGTACCCATCCTTCCCTCTCACAGGGAGTTCCTGAGGTTCGCTTTCGGGGGCAAAGCGTATCAGTATCGGGTTCTTCCCCTCGGCCTAGCACTCTCACCCCGCACTTTCACCAAGTGTGTGGATGCGGCACTGGTCCCGTTGCGACTGCAGGGCATCCGCATACTCAATTATATCGACGATTGGTCGATCCTCGCTCAATTAGAGCGGGCGGCGATTCGGCATCGAGGTGTCGTTCTCGCCCACATGAAAGATTTGGGGGGTTAAGACTAAACGCCAGGGAAATTGTGCTTTCTCCAGCTCAGAGAACCACTTATCCAGGTGTAGTGTGGGATTCGACCATGATGCAGGCTCGTTTGACCCCTGCTCAGATCGAGTCGATCCTCACGGCAGTCGAGAGAAGGCCAGCCATTCACTGTCAAGCAGTTTCAGAGACTGCTTGGGCTCATGGCAGCTGCGTCCAGCGTGATTCCTTCTGGCCTGCTCTACATGAGGCCCCTACAGTGGAGGCTCAAGACCAAGGGGGTCTCCCTGAGGGGAGACTCGCTCCGCGCTGTCAAACTCGTGTCACGCCACTGTCCGTGCCTTAGACATGTGGAGGAATCCTTGGTTCTTGTCCCGGGGCCCGGTGCTGGGAGCTCCTTTTCGCCGCGTCTCGCTAGCGACGGACGCTTCCCTCACCGGTTGGGGTGCGGTCAGGAGGGACCTCCTCTCACAGGCCGGGGGCACCGAGGTGCACCCTCACCCGGAGTTATGGAAGCTGTGGGTGTGGCACCTGAGGGGGCACAACTCATAGCTTCCGGTCTGTCAACCGAGGTTGTCGAGACCATCCTCCAATCCAGAGCTCCCTCAACGAGGAAACTGTACGCCTTGAAGTGGAGGCTCTTCACTTCTTGGTGCGGGGACCGCCATGCTCGACCCAGTCAACTGCCCCGTTGGTGCAGTACTGGAGTTCCTGCAGGCCCGTTTCTCCGCAGGGGTAACCCATTCCACAGTTAAGGTCTACGTGGCAGCTATTTCGTCATACCACGCCCTTATTGGTGGCCAGTCAGTGGGTAGACACCCCCTAGTTACAGGTTTCCTCCGCGGTGCGCTGAGGCTGAGGCCTCCGGTACGATCTCACGTCCCTAGGTGGGACCTGGCTGTGGTTCTGTAGGCTCTGTGCATTGCACCTTTCCAGCCCATTCAGGAGATAACTGAGAGACTCCTCACTATCAAGACCATTTTCTTATTGGCTATCACTTCTCTCTATTCACTTTGCGCCCGGTTCGGCGAAAGTATTCCTCTACCCCCGCGTGGGGTATGTTCCGAAGGTCCCATCGGTCGTTCCACAGCCAGTCGTACTGCAGGCCTTCTGTCCTCCTCCCTTCGGGGAGCCAGACCAGGAGAAGCATAACCGTATGTGTCCAGTGCGAGCACTAGACGCATACATCCACAGGTCCTCCCTGTGGAGAAAGTCGGACCAGCTGTCCGTGTGCTATGGTCTGCCTAGGAGGGGTCTTCCTGCTACGAAGCCCTCTCTTAGTAGGTGGATTGTGGGTGCCATGGCTTTGGCATATGAGGCCTCTGAGCTCCCCCCGCCGGTGGGAGTCAGAGCGCACTCAACCCGAGGTGTGGCGGCCTCCAAGGCCTTCTGGGCAGGTGTTCCATGCAGGACATCTGCAACGCAGCTGGGTGGTCCACGCCCCTGACTTTCGTTAGGTTCTATGACCTCGACATCCGAGCCACTCCTGGCTCCTCTGTCCTTTCGTCCTGACACCAGGCAGGGACTTGTCAGTCTGGCAGCGTTGGTATCTCGTTCCCATATGCGTTTCCGACGCAGCTCGAAGTTCCTGGAAGGGAACGTCTCAGGTTACGTATGTAACCATGGTTCCCTGAAGGGAACGAGACGCTGCGTCGAGTAGCCACACTTCCGGCATCTCTGCCAGCGCTTGCTTCATGACTTGAAGCTGACGCCGGCTCCGCCGCACGTGCTTTTATACTTCCTGGTCGTGACGTCACCCCGCCCGTGACGCCTCGCCCTTGTTTGACTGATTACACATCATATTCAGAGCCTGGTCACGCTGAAGGCGTTCCCATATGCGTTTCCGACGCAGCGTCTCGTTCCCTTCAGGGAACCATGGTTACATATGTAACCTGAGACGTTTTCCTCAAGCTTAGAATGCTGTTTATTTTCAATTAGTTTTTATAATTTGTTTTGTCTAAAATAAAAAGGGGTTGTTTACAAAAATGTTTTAATAAATAAACATGGGACTAGTATGAAAGACTGTATACAGAGGCAGTGCACTACTATGAATGGAAGAAAGAGCAATAAGCCCCACCTTCTAAATAAAAGCGCCAGTTGCCAGTTGCTAAAGTTCTTGTGTCACTTCAGCTGCTTTGTGTTCCACTGGAGGTCTGGAACAACATTAGGGTGAGTAAATGATTACATAATTTAAATTTTTGGGTGAGCAGTCCCTTTAAATCTATGTGGAAGGTGCTATACAAATAAAATTGACTTCACTTTATGAATGTAATACAAAAGTCTGCCCGAAAACCCTATAAAACAGAGTAAAAAACATTACTAGTTAAAACTGGGACATCCCATTTTGAAGGTGTCGTAGACACATAAAAATGCAAATTCAAAATCACCCAGCTTCCTGTTCTGCCCTCACAAAGACGTTACAGCACCGTTGCCAAACCTATTTCCCAGCTTTATCACTCAAGTGTATTTCAGGCACTGTACCACATGTCACTGCTATGATAATGCAGAGGAACATGGACCAACGCAATCACAGGGGTTTTAGGAGGGAAATTGTTGGTAAGGTTGGCAAAGAGCACATCCTCTGGGCACAGGAAGAGAGAGAGAGAGGATAGTGTTACGTAACCCTCTCTCTCTACCCACTATACTTGTGCCAGCCACCCTAGCTCTCCACTGCGCCCAGTCTGTTTCCTTTGAACCCAGCTTCTGTCATCTGCCAAGGGAGAGAGAGAATAGAGACAGGAGACTTTGGGACAGACCTAAGCCTCCAGCTGAGAGCCTCTTCATGATGATGTATGTAATGACTGAAATGTAGTGGGACAGAGGTCTGGATAAACACAGCTCAGACTGGCTTCGGTCACACGCTCTTTGCTGAACTGATCACACTGTCAGAGAAGCTCTAAGGCTGCTGTCCTCCTCCAAACAACTCATCACATTGACCTGGAAAGACTTGACAGTGCAAAGAACATGACAGACAGAATAACCAAGCTAACTGGTCTATATGAAAACATCAGATCAGAGTATGTACTGTATGTACTGGACACTTATGTCACACTTAAAATGTATGAATGTATGAATTGCTTTATTACAAAAAAATTGTATTAAAACAAGTCACTTGGATTTTAAATTATGAAACAATTGATATAATATTTGAAATACAAAAAAAGCATTTGGACACTATCTGGTTGTCAGATTGGAACATGTTCATTGTTAATGTGTCTTCTGTTAGAACGCCTTTGGTGAACTTGAGAAATTGACTTCATATTGTACAGCCACAAAAATGACCATGAGACCAACTGGTGGAAAATAACTGCAAAAATAAAAAAAATTCTGAGAAAACACCTAGGGCCCTATTATTCACCTGGAACAATGCGGCGCCAAGTATGACACAAGTATTTTTTGCTAGTTTCAGCCCAACGCAGTTATCATTTTCACATTCTGCACCACGGTGTTTAAACAGCAAAGGCATTTTTGCCCATTTGTGCACCCATGGGCGTGCTGGTCTGAAAACGAGATGTGTTCAGGCACATTGTTGGTGTGTTGCTATTTTGATGCAACTGAAATAGACTGCGCCATTGACCAAATGAAATCTGGTCTAAAGTCAATGCCGCAATTTAAATTTTTTTGTTATTTAAAGAGCGTGTGAGCAATATGCGCCAATAGGTGGTCCACAACGCTTGTACACTACTTATTTACACACACAGGGATGCGTGGCAACACACACACATGCCAAATATTAAAAATGAAAAGATTACAATGTAAAAGATAATCTGGCTTGTCTTGTAGATGGTCTGCAGCTCCGTTTCCTCTCTGGAGAAGCGCTTAGTCTTTGCTCTTGCAAATTCTGCCATGTAAATAGCGAATCCACCATGGTGCAAGCACAACTGGCTGTTAAAGGGAATGGGAGATGAGACTAATTGGTTTATTGCACATTACGCCCAAAACACACCAATGACTCAGTAAGAGAATAGGTACAATCCTTTTGGACCATGCCCCTGGATTCGGACATGCCCTAAGTGCACATGCACTTAGATTACTAAAGGGGTCATCGGATGCCCATTTTACACAAGTTGATATGATTCTTTAGGGTCTTAATGAGAAGTCTATAACATACTTTGGTTAAAATCTCAATGGTAGTGTAAAATACACCTTTTTTACCATGTCAAAACCAGCTCTGTTTTTAGCAAGCCATTCTAGTCCATGTTGCTTTAAATGCTAATAAGCTCTGCTGACACTGCCCCTCTATTCCGTGGGGTGACGAGCAGTGCTGTTTACTTTAGCCACGCAACTGGCTAACTAGCACATTATTAGGAAAGGCGGTTTGCAAAGATTCATAAAAACCCTTATACTCACTTCTTCTATAGATGAAGCTGGATCACGAATGATTTGCACGAACATAGACGCATTTAGGCAGCCCGGGAACGGCACATTCCCTTCAAAACGTTAACGTTAACGTTAATCCTCTGCGTCTTCAGCGGCTCAGATGTCGGGAGTAAATGATGACTGCTATATTCATTATTACATCCAACAACAAAACACCCAAATTGCTTAATCGGAGACATTGTTGTTTTCCCCGGCACCGGAGTCGACACAATGGCAGACTGATGACAGCTCACTCAGGGTGGTTCTAAGGTAAGACGGCCTTGTCAATCAACTATCGTGGGAGGGGCCTGTGCAGAACTACGTCATTATGACAGGAATCTCAGAACAGCCTGATTTGAGAAAGGGGATTTTAAAATAGGGATTTAAAAAAAAAACACTGGGTGGATTTATCATTATAGGATGGATATGTACATACACTTCCAACACACATTTATGTTCAAACAGCTTGTAAAGTGAATTTTGCATCTGATGACCCCTTTAAAATAGGTCCCATAGTCTCATTGGTTTGAAAATACCAATTGGTTTGATATTTGTTTTCAATGCAATTAAATTCATATTTTTTTGAGTGTGAGTATCCTTAGTAATACCAATACCCTGTGTTCTTTTTAACCAAATGTGAAAAGAAGAGACTGGGCTGCAATTTTTTGTGTAAAGAAATCTTAAATTGCTATGGAAACTGAAAGTTCTGTCAGTACATATCATTGTAATGATTCTCTAAAAATTCTCCCTCCAATTAACATCTACACACACAGACACACACACACACACACACACACACACAAGGGTGTTTCTTCAACAATGTGCACTTTTGACTCTGTGGACTTTTAGAAATGTAACTATTAAATGACTTTTCACACCCTCACTTCTTTATTTAATTTGTCCATTAAAATGATCTAACAGTTGCTGCTCAAAGGTTTTGGGATGTAAGATGTTTTTATTTTTTTTCTATTGAAAGAAGTGCGTTATTCTCACCAAGGCTGCATTTATTTGATAAAAAATACAGTAAAATCAGTAATATTGTTGTTGTTTTTTGTTGTTGTTGTTGTTTTGAAAATGACTATTTTGAGTGGAAGCAGAAACATGCTGTTTTTTGTGCATGTCTCTTTAAATGCAAATAAGCTGCTGCGCTCCGCCCCCTTTTCCAGAATAGGCCTTTACAGCTCGTATCCTAGATATTCTGCCAAAAATATCTGTTTGGTTTTGATTATTATGTCTATTGCAGTAAAATCATGCGTTTTAATGCCATATCAGTTTGAACTTCTGATATATGGTTTTCTAACCGCTTTCTGAGTCACAGGGGGAGCGAAATCTGAGCATCTCATTTTTTCACAAAGTTTGCAGAGAAAGGATTACCAAAAAAAATGCACCGGGGACCTGATTACAGCACTTAAACACAGAAAAAAATCTGATTTTCATGATATGTCACCTTTAATGTATTCTCTGGAACCCATGACCTTGGCATTGCTCCTCAATGTTCTACCATTTAAACTAGAAAAAAGTGGGAAAAAATAAAGGCATGGGGGTAAAAAGTTTCCAAGATATTTTCTTTCTTTCCATTTTTTTCTTTATATAACAAAATGAAAAAAAAAGTTGTAAGCTTTAATAGAAAACAACACCCTGGGACTTAAAAGTGCCTGAAGTTGAAGAAATATCAATATATTAAATACACATACATCCACCCAAATATAACAACCCCATATTGCCCTCATAACCAGTCGGGCTGAGTTTCACACACATTTGACTTATTCAGCATTTACATGGAGATAACCATAAGTCAAGTCAAGTCTGCTTTATTGTCAATTCTTCCACATGTACGGCGCATACATACAGAGAATTGAAATTGCGTTACTCTCAGACCCTTGGTGCATACAGTTAACATTAAACACGTTCAAATACAGATAATACAGTTTAAACATATGTACATACAACTATACAGCTATACAAATGAGGACATTGTAGAAAAATAAAGAAATAGATAAAGTGGCATAAGGCACATGGCAGAATAGATAGAGTGCAAACCAGTTAAATAAAAACAAAACTGTGCAGATATATTTGTAGTGCAAAAAGAGCTTATCAATCTGAGGACATTGTAGAAAAATTTAAAAAAAGAGATAAAGTGGCATAAGGCACATGGCAGAATCGATAGAGTGAAAATCAGTTAAATAAAACAAAACTGTGCAGATATATGTGTAGTGCAAGAAGAGCTTGTCAGTGGGGAGAACAGTCCTTATATCAGACTATCCGAAGAGGTAGTTTGCAGTCAATGCTGGATGAGGTAGTGATCAGTCCAGTGTTGCACAAGTGACAGGTACTGGTCACAGTTTTTAGGTTGGTGAGGGGGGGGGCTCATAGTGTCAGAGTTCAGTGTTGCATGGGGTAAAAGAGGGGAGGGGGGGCAAGGACGGGAGGGAGTTCAGCTTCCTGACAGCCTGATGTATGAAGCTGTCCTTCAGTCTGCTGGTCCTCGCCTGGAGACTCCGCAGTCTCCTCCCTGATGGCAGCAGACTGAAGAAGCTGTGTGTCGGGTGGGTGGGATCACCTCCAATGCGGAGGGCTTTGCGGGTGAGACGGGTGCTGTAAATGTCCTGGAGGGAGGGGAGAGAGAGACACCAACGATCTTCTCAGCTGCTCTCACTATGAGTTGAAGTGACTTGCGACAGGATGCGTTGCAAGCGCCATACCACACAGTGATGCAGCTGGTTAGGATGCTCTCGATGGTGCCTCTGTAGAAGGTGCACATGATGAGGGCAGGGGCTCTGGCTCTTCTCAGTTTGCGGAGGAAGTAGAGACGCTGCTGTGCTTTCTTGGTCAGTGCTACAGTGTTTTTAGTCTAGGAGAGGTCCTCTGTGATGTGCACACCCAGGAACTTGGTGCTCTCCACAGTCGCACCGTTGATGGTCAGAGGGGCATGCTGAGTGTGTACTCTCCTGAAGTCAACAACAATCTCCTTCGTCTTCTCCACATTCAGAGAGAGATTGTTGTCACTGCACCACCCGGCCAGGCGGGTCACCTCGCTCCTGTAGTTTGTCTCATCTCTGTTGCTAATGAGACTCACCACAGTTGTGTCATCCGCAAACTTAATGAAAAGGTTGGAGTTGTGTGATGGTGTGCAGTCGTGGGTCAGCAGAGTGAAGAGGAGGGGGCTCAGCACACATCCTTGGGGGGCCCCAGTGTTCAGTGTGATGGTGCTGGATGTGTTACTGCCAACCCGTACTGCTTGAGGTCTCCCGGTCAGGAAGTCCAACAGCCAGTTGCACAGAGAGGTGTTGAACCCCAGCTGGACCAGTTTGTGAGTGAGCTGTTGAGGGATGATTGTGTTGAATGCTGAACTGAAGTCTATGAACAGCATCCTGACATTTGAGTCTTTTTTGTTCAGATGTGTGAGGGCTGGGTGGAAGGCAGTGGCGATGGCATCATCGGTCAATCGGCTGGACGTATATGCAAACTGGAAGGGGTTCGGGGGGGGGGGCAGACTTGATGTGGTGCATGACTAGCCGTTCGAAGCACTTCATGAGAATAGGAGTGAGTGCTATTGGACGGTAGTCATTGAAACAGGATGGAGATGACTTCTTCGGGACTGGAATGATGGTGGTAGCTTTGAAGCATGTGGGGACAACGGCCTGATTTAGCGAGATGTTGAAGATGTCTGTGAAGACGTCAGTGAGTTCCACTGCACAGTCTCTCAGTACACGCCCAGGAATGTTGTCAGGACCCAGAGCTTTGCGTGCGTTGATCTTGCTGAGGGATCTCCTCACACTGTCCGGGGACAGCGTCATCACCTGGTCGACGGGAGGAGGTGGAGTCTTCTGTGCAGTGGTGCTGTTTTGTGCCTCAAAGCAAGCAAAGAAGGTATTCAGCTCGTTCAGCAGGTGGATGGTGCTGTCACAAATCTGTGGTGGGGGCTTGTAGTCCGTGATGGTCTGTATCCCCTGCCACAGGCTCCGAGTGTCTCTGCTGTCGCTGAAACGATGGGCTATCCTCCTGGAGTACTGTCTCTTGGCCTCTCTGATGCCGCGGGAAAGGTTGGCCCTAGCTGTCTTCAGGCCCTCCTCATCTCCAGCTCTAAAGGCAGCGTTCCGAGCCTTCAGAAGTCTGTAGACTTCCCCTGTCATCCACGGCTTCTGGTTGGCCCTGACAATGATGGACTTTGTGACCGTTACATCATCAACGCACTTGGTGATGTAGGCAGTGACAGTCTCCGAGTACTCTTGGAGGTCTGTAGTGTTGTTGTGTGTTGCAGCCTGTTTAAACATATTCCAGTCAGTGGTGTCAAAACAGTCTTGAAGTGCCTCTGACGACCCTTCCGGCCACACTTGAATCTGTTTGTGTATTGGTTTGATGACTTTAACGAGCGGTCTGTATGCAGGCATTAGCATGACAGTGATGTGGTCTGAGGCTCCGAGGTGGGGGAGGGGGAGGACCTTGTAGGCTCCTCTCTGGGTGGTGTAAACAAAGTCCAAAGTATTTTTTCCCCTTGTTGGGAAGTCTATGTGTTGATGTATTTTTGGGAACACACTCTTTAAGTCTGCGTGGTTGAAATCCCCAGCCAAGATGAGAAAAGCATCTGGATGGGCTGTCTGCTGCTCACTGGTGTGCTGGTACAGATCATTTAGTGCCTCACTCCTGTTGTTGTTGTTGGAGCTGGGAGGGATGTATACAGCAACGAGCAGTATAGCTGTATATTCTCTTGGTAGATAGAACGGCCGACACTTAATAATCATAAACTCCACCAAGGGTGAGCAGTGTTTGCAGACCACAACAGCGTCGCGGCACCATGCATCATTGATGTAAACACGAACCCCGCCGCCGCGGATCTTACCTCCCTCGACGAGAGCTCTGTCAGCTCGATAGCATGTTAGCTGGTCGAGCTGTATGGCGCAGTCCGGTACGCTGTTGTTAAGCCATGTTTCCGTAAACACAAAAACACAACAGTCTCTTACAGTCCTCTGAGTAGAGCGAAGTAGTTGGAGGTAGTCCAGTTTATTGTCCAAAGAGTGTATGTTCGCCAGTACGATGGTGGGGATAGCTGGCTTGTGTGGGTTGGCCGCTAGCCTAGCTCAGATACCTCTGCGCTTACCCCTCTTCTGCTTCCTCTCACGCCGCTTGTAGCGCCTCCGCTGTGGGCGAGGTGCAGTAGTGGGGGTCGGTGATGGAGTAGGCTTTCGGTGCAGTCCGAGGTCCCGCAGCTCTTTGGCGTGTGTGAGTTTAACTCTAAAAATGTGATTCTGCCGACATCGAGCAGAAACTCACGACTGTATGTGCGCTTAAAAACAGATAGACAAGACGAAGATGAACAAAAACATTGCGAATTACAAGACAAAAAACACGAAAACACCGTTCTGTCGGGAGAGAGAGAAGCCGCTGCGTCTTTGCGCACCGCCATTTTGTCCGGCCCATAATATCAGCAACAAACTATCAGGTTTTCTCTGTTCACTGGAGTCACAAGACACTTCATTAAAGTGATGGTCCAGAGGCACTTATCAATCATTCTGTCACATATCTAATAGAGGTGTCACTCTCTGTCGCTTGCTGCTGACAGACCCATTACGTCACATCTCTGGAAATCAACTCTTTACACTCACTTTCATCAACAACAGAGACGTAACAGTGTTACCACAAAATGCCTCATCTTATCTCTCTAGTTTCCTAAGGAAATGTCTCCTGCTTCACATCAGGAAGACAGCTTCTAATTATCTGATGACCCTAGTTCAATAAAAAACTATCAGTCTCTCTGTCTTGTGTAGGTAAAGTGAAGTAACTCTTTACGTCATAGCATATCTTAAAAATGAATTAAGTTAAAACAAAGTTATGATAAATTACAAAACTATGTAAGTATATCATCAATAAATACTTATATTATAAATATTAATATATTAAATACTGTGCCTAGAAACAAAGCTAAAGGGTAAACAATAAATTAAATTCCCAATGCACAGCTTTTTACAAGCAAAAACATCAATTTCTGCTTGTAAAAAGCTGTAGGATATCAAAAACCTTTTGCAAAACTTTCATCAATCACTCAAATGCAATTTTATTCACTGGAGATAATAATGCTTGAGGACTTACAAATAGTTTTTGTGACAAATGAGGTTTGTCTAAGCAGCGATAAATAGGCATGCTATGCAAATGGTGTGAGTCACATTAACAACTCTTCAACTTATTCAACATGTTATTTTGAGTCGAAGCTATATTTCCATATTTTAATATAAACCTTTTCATATGTAAATGTTTTATATATAAATGTTACATAGGGTGAATTGAGGCAAATTTTGATGACTTCCAAAAAAGTTAATCTGAATCTATCAAGTAAAAAATATTATTTGACAATCTCATGATCGCCCAGCAGTTCCATCACAAACCATTGGGGTTCACAAAATCTCAGTTCATTCAGAGTGACATTTTAAGTTGCTAAGAGTTTCTAAACTCTTTATTTAATTTGATACTAAGCACACAATAATTGATGTTTAATTAGCTTTGCCAGTCCCAATAAATTAGGTGAATATTCAACAAGACTAAATAAGACACAAAAATTTGGCTAAAGCCAAATAATTCTTCTCTTGGAAAGAAACAGCACACTACATGTTATTTATTCCATTTCTGGCACCTCAATACAACTGCATTCCTGTCCACCTGTGCCTAGAAATTCCAGAAAGCCATTTCCCAAGAAAAATTGCATTGCTTCTTGCTGATATTTTATTTTGTGACAAACTAATAAGACAATTCTAGCCCTGCGTCACATGGTGCTGTGACGCAATGTCCAATGACAAGGGATACGTCTATCCATACCAAAATGAAAATGATGTGTGATGTCACAAAATAACATCCAATCAAGACATATTTGATGTGAAACATAGGTTCATGAAAATGAACAAAGCTTTAACAAAGTCATTGCTAAAATGAATCCAACTAAACACTGATTCAACCTAACAAAGGATTTCAAACACAAGACAGATTTCTTTGTTGAAGATTTAAGGACGCATACTGGCTTTAAAGACTATAGCTTGAAAGATAAAGTGTATTTTAAAAGAAATCAATATTAAACTGGCCTTGTACTCTTTTTCTTTCTCAAACACAATGCTTGATTTGCCATGTCCCTGTTCACCTGTCCCTGTACCTTCTCCCGTTGTGCTGGTCATTGGTTTTGGCAACACCACAATGACTTAATGTCTTTGCACATCAGAGGTGTGATGACTCCATTAAGTTATCACAGATGTATTCGGCACAACAGACTGAATTCAGGGTGACAAATAAAAAATTACTTGACTTCATCCAAAGGCAAAGTTAACTAACATTGAGAACTTTACTTAATGACTCTCTCCACTTACTTTCAAGCAAAGTATTCTTCAGCGAGTCTAAAATGGTAGGAAACAGCTAGTGTCTACGGTGTAGGGTCACTGTGGTTCATTCACATAGCTATAATATGCCTGAGTGAACATAGAGCTACTTTCTCAAATTAATTACATGTGAAGGCAGGCAGCTGTGGGAGGAAAAGAAAAGGAAGAGTGTGAAAGAGTAGGTGATAATAACTCTGTCTTTGTGACTAAACTCATTGAAACATGTCGCTTTAGCACAAATCATTTATTGGCCATAAACGCCATTGCTGGAGACCCGAGTGTGTTCATCTAAACAGGTTTAGCTATTAGAATAGGAGGTACAGATATTGTGTGGGTTCTTTTGTGATCTGATGAGCAGAACTGTCATCGATAGACGAGGTTAACGAGGTGGTTCAGGAGGTGGTTCACCCAAGCTGAGCATTGTGCCTGTCAGCTCTCTCATTTTGGTGTGTTCAGTGTTAAAGCGTGATCACAATGATGGAATTATGTAAGTCTTCTCACATAATAATAGAGTATCCACCTCCTCGAGTTAATGTTTTATTCATCAATATTTCAGATGTATTAGTATTCCTCCCGCTCTTGTTCAGATTAGCGGACAGCTGTTGCTCCATAAACATCCCATAAATGCATCAAAGCACCTGTTATGAATACAGTGATCATTAGTTAGTCAGATGAAGTAACAGTATTTTTCTCAAGTGATAGCGACTGATTCACTAATGCAATCTAAAGCATGCTGTTTTGAAAGATAGTAGCATGTTCGATTTCCTAGAACATTTAGCAAGGTATCTTGCAGGATTGATAGAATTAAATATAAAACCTTTTTAGCCAAAAAATTAGTTTGTTCCACTTCCAATTAGCCAATTTTTTATTTTATTTTTTACAAACTGTAGCCAAATGTAAAACCTTCACAAATTATATAAATTACTTTTTTTAAATGTATTTTAGAATATTTAAGACCTTGTAATGCTTTTCAAATTCAAGAGAGAAAAAAAACTAAAACCACTACAGACCTATTTACAACTACCTGTGGTCTGAAAATAAAATAAAATAAAATAAAGCACCAAGCCATCACTTTTTATTGACACGTTAGAAAATTAGAGACGCAATTATGGTGTGGACAAGCATTCACATCCAAATCAGTCAAATCAAATCACTGATGTAATTGCACAGCTCTAAATTAAAAACAAACTTGCCTTGACACTGCATCAGTAGAAGGCAGTACAAATCCTCATACATATTCCAAGCCCTTCGTGCTGGCAGCCAAACTTCAAACTTCAATTATTTTATTTGTGATAAATCAGCTCTCCATGCAACTAAATGTGCTGACTCTATCCACAGGGAATTGCTGGAGCTCATCTTCCCTAAAAGCTGAAAGATTATCGTCATTAATTGATTCAGTATTGCAATACTTTCTCTGATGGCATTTCGGCTAAACACATTAGCATAATTTCTCCTTGAGCAAATTTGAAAGAAGTCAAAAGTCAGCATCCATTAATCTTTAAAAGCTAAAAAGTCAAAGTACATGCTTTGTTTTAAGATAGTGTCATAATTACAGTACTGTATAACTTTGAAATGCATATCATGATCCTCACAAGTCCATATTTTCTCAATAGCAGTCACCACCTGTTTCAAGCTCAGGGCATACAAGAAACACAGCTCAGTGCTCAATTTTTTAATTACAGTATATGACCAAAGAGAACAAAAAACATCTTTCTAGTATACATCATTGTCATTGCCATTCATGCATATAACGTCTGCTTGATGGGAGGTCTATTCAAATCTACTGCAAATAAAACTCAAATAATTGTGGCATGAAGGCCACTGTAAAAACACAATATGAACAAAGCTATTCAGTCCTACATCCTGGAAATGAATTAGCATTTTTAATTATGGTTTTCATTTTAATCATTTTTAAAATAGTGCTTTTCATTTTATGAGTAAAATAAAGCCTGTGGTTAATAGTACTTAAAGAGACTTTCAAGTTTTGTTCTACAACACACATTACCTGCAGTCATACCTAAAACATGAATTCTGAAGCTGTTTAAAAGTACAAAAAAAATTTTTTATGAAAAACTGTAGTGCTACAATAATTGGGTTGAGTTCAATGTATAAGTCACTATTAAGCCAAATTTGCATAGAAAGCAGATGTGTGTGGAATGATTGGACTATTTAATTTAAATACAGTGCAGTGCCTGGTTAACCTGGATTGCAGGTGATTAGTGAATCAGAGGCAAGTTTATCCGCCAACAGTACCAAACCACACCTGCTTAGTGAATATACCTCATTTTTATTAGTTCAAGTAGCAAATTTACTAGTAGTCTATTTGTACTTTTAAAATATGATTGGCATTCTGGACATACTATATATCTCAGCCCTTGCTTCAGATGAAGGGCAACAGTGAGCCAAGGAGATGCTTTATTTTAAACAAGTCTGTCTCAGTCTGATCAGTCTTAGACATCCTGAAATGATTAGTACTTCTCTTTGCAGGTGGACATTTGTTAGAATTTCCTCCTCATATTCTCCAGGGGCTGCATTTGCAGAGTTTCTGTTGAGCTCCATTACCTGCTGCTGCCTTTTGCCTTTGTTTTTGTGCTTCTATGCTCGAAATTTAGCTCCTGTCAAAGCTGGCATTTTCACTTGTGATTTCATCACCTGATGTCACAATGTGCAATGACTGTGACATTTGTTCAAGACTCTTTAAAAAAATCATACCAGTCCACTGCTAATGATTAAACTTGGCTTCACATCTCAAATTGTTCTTTCAGCCAAAACCATTTGCTCATTAGTAAGTAAACTGTTCAGTCTGGAACTTAAAAGTACAAACTTATGGCACAAATGCTAATGAATCAGGTTTTATGACATTTGCATTTGGTGCTCATTTTTGCATAGTAATAATAAGCTTAGGGGAAAATAACATGTCACTTTTCAATTAAACGGTGTGTATTAAAGGATAGCAGATAAGAGCGTATCTATCGACTTCCTGTTTTCTGCCCACTGGTCACAAATCAGCAGCTGCATTGATTGGCTCAGATTGGCCCTGTCATGCTGTCAGCCGATAGGCTGATAATGAAGTGTCAGAGTCATAAAGGCTTAAAAAGAGACAGAGCGGGTGTCACCAGTGCTAAAATGCTGAAATAACACCTCCTACAAGCAGAAAATTCTCACCTCACTAATGGAGAAAGGGCTATCCTGAATCATCTCATATTCAATATTTAACTCTTCTCTAGCCTTACAAAAAAGTATTGTGGCAGTACTGTGAAACAGAGTCTGAATCAGTGTGTGATACTGTAGTACTGTGATATATGCCAAAACACTGAATGATCACTATATTCATATATAATTTCATGGTATTTTGATGTGCTTCAAGCAATATCAAGATTAATATGGTACACCAAATTACAACAAATCAACTTTTATTATTCAGTGTACAGCAAGCTTTTATTTCATAGCTCCTCACTTAAATCACCACATCTCTAAAACAACCTCACGGGAAAACATGAGAGCAATACAAAAAGTGGTGGTAAATCTTACATCTCTCTACACTTATGACTCACTAGTGGCAGAAATCAAATGCTAAGCCAATCCGATAACTTCAAGCAGGAACACTTAAGACTTCTCTGCCAGGCTATTCCCCTGTTGGATGCTAAATGACTCACTGGTGAAGCAGGAAATACCTATAGGGTGCCAAGTGTGTTGCAAAAGACTGCAATTGATTTTGAATTTGATTTTCCAGATTCAGCTCAAGTAGGTCTTAAAATAGATGTGTTTTAATAATCTTTTCCATTTATTAGCAATCTTTTCCCCAGCTATAGTCACGTATTAATATTTAAAGTGAAGACATTTAATAAATCAGATCTGATTGCCGATGCCTCTGCTGCTTGATGCACAGGTTCTGTGCAGCAGCTCAACTTCAATGTGATTTTAGCTATTGCTTTAGATTTAAGCATTTACCAAACATTTAGTTTCAGAGTTAACATCCAGACTCTAAATAAATATTAAATGGCACAAAATTGTAACATACCTTTAAAGTCTGGAGAAAAATGACCCAGGTTACATATGTAACCCAGGTTCCCTGAAGGGAATGAGAGCTGCGTCGGAAGACGCTATGGGAACGCCTTCAGCGTCATTCCGCTCTGAACATCCTATGTCATCAGTCCAATAGAAGGGCGACGCATCACGGGCGGGGTGACGTCACGAACAGGAAGTATATAAGCACGTGCGGCAGAGCCCGCGTCAGCTTCATGTCATGAAGCAAGCGCTGGCAGGGATGCCGGAAGTATGGCTTCGAGACGCAGCTCTCGTTCCCTTCAGGGAACCTGGGTTACATACGTAACCTGGCTCGTTCCCTTCCAGGAACGTCGAGCTGCGTCGGAAGACGCTATGGGAACGCTATGCCCATGCCGCCAGACTGACAAGTCCCTGCCTGATGTCAGGACGAGAGAACAGAGGAGCCCGGAGTGGCTCGAATGTCGAGGTCATAGAACCTGGCGAATGTCAGGGGTGTGGACCACCCAGCAGCGTCGCAGATGTCTTGGATAGAGACACCTGCCCAAAGGGCCTTGGAGGCCGCCATACCTCTGGTTGAGTGCGCTCTGACTCCCAACGGATGGGCAAGCCCAGAGGCCTCGTAAGCAAGATTGACAGCATCCACAATCCACCTACTAAAAGTGGGCTTCGTAGCAGGAAGACCCCTCTTAGGCGGACCAAAGCACATCAGCAACTGGTCCGACTTTCTCCACAGGGCAGCTCTGTGGATGTATGCACCCAGTGCTCACACTGGACACACACAGTGGTGCTTTTCCTGGTCGGGCTCTCTGAAGGGAGGAGGACAGAAGGCCTGAAGTACGACCGGCTGTGGTACGACCGTCGGAACTTTAGGTAGATACCCCGCACGGGGATAGAGAAATACTTTCGCCGAACCGGGCGCAAAGTCAATATGAGAAGGGGCCGAAGATAGGGCCTGAAGGTCACCCACCCTCCTCAGAGAGGTGATGGCCAACAGGAAGACGGTCTTAATCGTGAGGAGTCTGTCTGTTATCTCCTCTATAGGCTCAAATGGCACCCTACTCAGAGCCTCTAATACCACAGCTAGGTCCCATGTGGGGACACGTGATCGTACAGGAGGCCTCAGCCTCAGTGCACCGCGGAGGAAACGTGTAACTAGGGGGTGTCTGCCCACTGAGTGGCCACCGATAAGGGTGTGGTACGAAGAGATAGCTGCCACGTAGACCTTAACAGTGGAGTGGGTTAACCCTGCGGAGAAACGGGCCTGCAGGAACTCCAGAACTGTACCAACTGGGCAGTTGACTGGGTCAAGCTGGCGATCTCCGCACCAAGAAGTGAAGAGCTTCCACTTCAAGGCGTACAGTTTCCTCATGGAGGGAGCTCTGGATTGACGGAGGGTCTCGACAACCTCGGTTGATAGACCGGAAGCTATGAGTTGCGCCCCCTCAGAGGCCATACCCACAGCTTCCATAGCTCCGGGCGAGGGTGCACAATGGTGCCCCCGGCCTGTGAGAGGAGATCTCTCCTGATCGGTACCGGCCACGGGGTGCCGTCGAGGAGAAAAATCAGGTCTGAGAACCAAACTCGGCCCGGCCAGAACGGTGCTACTAACAGTAGACTGACCGCGTCCCGGCGCACTCTCGCCAGAACTCCCGGGAGCAGAGCGATCGGGGGGAAGGCGTACAGACGGAGCCTCGGCCACGTCTGTACCATAGCGTCCAGTCCCAGAGGAGCTGGAGGAGCTAGAGAGAACCAGAGGGGACATTGCGCTGACTCTCGAGTGGCGAAGAGGTCCACCTGTGCCTGGCCAAAAACCTTCCAAATCTGCTTCACCACACCTGGGTGAAGCATCCATTCCCCGGGCCTCAGCCCCTGTCTCGACAGAACGTCTGCTCCCACATTGAGATGCCCAGCAATGTGCACAGCTCTCAGTGATCGGAAACAGAGAATGAAGTACCGGCTGTAGAAGCCGGCATGGACTTCGTGAGGAGGAACGAACTCGATGGCTTCCTTCCTCAGCAAAGTATCGACCTCTTGTTCCATGACCAGAGCCTGCTCGGGGCGGACCGTGGTCACGCAAACCCCGTTGAACGGCAGAGGTGGCCCATCGAACTGGATGGCGTAACCAATCTCTACCGTCCGCAGGACCCAAAGAGACACGTGTGGCAGGTGCTGCCAGGCTGCCAAGTGATCTACTAAGGGAATCAGTCTCTCGAGACTGACCTCTGGTGTTAGAGAAGCAGCCAGACCGCTGTCTCGACGCGGCGTACCGGGACGAGACGCGTAATCTAGCGGCTGAGGCGAGTTTCTCAGGCCCGCTAACGTCACAGGCGGAGTAACCTGAGAGCAACACTCGCTGGGACCTGCTGTGCCCTAGAACTGCAGGGTTGACAGACAAATCCCCGGAAGACACCGAAGGGAGATGGTCACCGTGTGCCGCGGTGCAAACCGCTCCACCCCAGTAGGGGTCGCCCTCCGTAGTCCTGGGGCTCGCCCATCAGGACTTCTTTGCCGAGGACCTCCTAGCCGACAAGACATCCCTCAGGTCTGCCTTCGGCTTCGAGGCCCCCGATGCAGGGCGCCGCTGCCCTCGGCTCTGCCGCGGGGGAGCGCGATGGCGACGCTCTGTTTCTGCGCAGCCCTGTGTGAGGAGCTGGTATGCGGAGGGGACTGCTCCCGCCCAGTAGCCCCAAGAGTTAGAGAGCGGCGGGGGAGAAACCGCTGAAACGCCTCCGCCTGCTTGAGAGCCTCCTGAAATCTGTTGACGACCGAACTCACAGAGTCGCCAAACAGACCAGAAGGCTGAAGCGGGGCGTCCATGAGGCAGACCCTGTCTTTCTCCTTTATATTTGACAGGGTCAGCCACAAATGCCTCTCCGTCGCCACCATAGCTGCCATGGAGCGGCCGATGGCACGGGCCGACTCCTTGGTGGCGTGGAGGGCAAGATCAGCGGTTCTCCTAAGCGCTGAAATATCTTCTGGCCTAAAATCACCGCCCTCATCTAACTCTCTCAGCAGTTCGGCCTGGTACGCCTGTAACACTGCCATAGTGTGCAGACATGCACCGGCCTGACCTGCTGCTGCATACCCCCTGCCCACTAGGGATGATGTGGTGCGCAGAGGCTTAGTGGGCAGGGTAGGAGCCTTCAGAGCCGACGCCCCCGTGGGTGACAGATAGCTCGCAAGCGTCTGTTCAACCCGGGGCATCGCTCTGTACCCGTGCTCGTCCAACTCCTGTACATTACCATAATAATGAGAAGCGGGAATGAACGGGCGGGATGAAAATGGTTTAGCCCACGATCTCGACACCTCGGTGTGGAGATCGGGGAAAAACGGGAGGCTCTTACGCAGAGGTGGCTGCCGCACGCGTAGAAAACTTCTCGGGGGGCCAACTGATGTCTAGTTTGGCCACTGCCCGTGTAACCACCTCTAAAAGCTCCTCATACTGGGGCGGAGGCGGCAAACCCTCGTCAACGCTCGCCGTCTCAACCTCCTCGGAGGAAGAGAGACGAAGCGTTGAGTCCTCATTTCGGGAGGAAGGAACTGCTTCCCCGAGAGACGGGACACCAGATCTGGCGGATACGGGAGGAGATAGGGACATGCCCGTCTCACTCTCGCCAGCCAGATCAGCCTGTGAGCCCCACGAGTGCAGCCGCCGCTCTGCCTCGGCACAAGCGGGACCAGCACCGCGCGGGGTGTTCACAAAGGCTCCCTCCTCGAAGAGAGCCCTCCGGGTGCGGAGTGTGCGCAGCGAGAGCCAGTCACAGTGCGAGCAGTCGGCTCCCTCAAGAGCCGCTGCCGCATGCTCCACACCCAGGCAGACCACGCACAGACTATGTGTGTCCTCCCCAGTAATAAAGCGAGGGCAAGGACTAGCACACAATCTGAAGCGCGATCCGAAATCGCCCCCTGTTTTGGTCTTGCTTTTTGGCTTGTCTTTGCTTCAAATAAGGACAGACAACACTAAATAAGACTCACAAACAGAGAATCGGACTGACAACATACAGAGCGCTTGCTGAATGACAGAAAGCTGACGCGGGCTCCGCCGCACGTGCTTATATACTTCCTGGTCGTGACGTCACCCCGCCCGTGACGCGTCGCCCTTCTATTGGACTGATGACATAGGATGTTCAGAGCGGAATGACGCTGAAGGCGTTCCCATAGCGTCTTCCGACGCAGTTCGACGTTCCTGGAAGGGAACTAAGCAATTATTTGCAGCATGCAAGATTTGCCATTTCATAAACACCTGTACATGAATAAAGAGAAATTCAAGGGCTGTGGTTTGTTGCTATGAGACTAAATATTTCTTTGATTGCTTAATGGTGTTCATTGTTTCAGTCATTGAATATCAACCCAAGCGAATCCCATTTATTGGCCTGAATATTGCAGCTCATAACCTTGTATTATATAACAGCTATGTATAAGCAAATTCTCAGTAAAGAGAAAATTTCTCTCTTTGTTTTATTCATACTCTGGGGATAAACATCCAGTTTTTGTAGTTTGCAGGAAAAACTGCTTGAGCTATTTTAAAAAATTCTAAATTTAGTTACTTACCAAAGTGTCAGTGTTTTCGTGGGAAATCCTTTAAAAGATTACCAACAAAAAATAAAAATGACAGTACAAATCTCTTCCTCTATGCATGTCATTTTCTTCATTCTTGTGCATGCTAAATTGCATTTGCACACTTGGATGCATTTGATGCCCCAAAAGGGAGATTGGCAGGCAGATTAATTACTGAATGTGATAGGATAAATGTCCCGATGTCGCACAATGTGGCCTTTTGATGAAAAAGCTGTGATATCACAATCTGTTCTTGACATTGATTTGTGCTGCATTGACATCTGACTGATCATGCTCTTGCGTACTAGCATGTATCAATATGATGAAGCAGCACTGGCCATGCATCAAAGTTGAGGTAAAATTATGCACTTTTTGTAGTTTCTGTCAGAAAAATACCTCATTCGTTTTAACAATCAAGCCCACGTAAGGGTATGGGTCAGCTGGTCCACCCAATCAAAACTGCTGGAATATACAACTAGTTATTAAGATTATAATATAACTTACATTGCACACAAAATAAGCATAGCTCACATGGACATACGGGACACAAGGGATCACGCTACTCCACTTTTAAAGGCCCTTCATTGGTTGCCAGTACAATTTAGAATACACTTTAAAATTGTACTATTTGTTTTTAAATCTTTGCACAATCAAGCACCCGGCTATCTATCTGAACTGTTGCATCAGTATATCCCCTCAAGAAGCTTAAAGGTTTAGTTCACTTTTAAAAAAACTTTTGCTGATAATTTACTCACCCCCATGTCATCCAAGATGTCCATGTCTTTCTTTCTTCAGTCGAAAAGAAATTAAGGTTTTTGATGAAAACATTTCTCCATATAATGGACTTCAATGGGACCCAAACAGTTCAAGGTCCAAATGACAGTTTCAGTGCAGCTTAAAAGGGCTTTAAACGATACCAGGCGATGAATAAGGGTCTTATCTAGCGAAACGATCGGTCATTTCAAAAATAAATAAAAAAGTTTAAGTTTTATAAGCACAAATGCTCGCCTTGCTCTGTTCTGTGATGTGCGTTCATGACGTCACGTAATACGAAATTACGTTGAAAAGGTCACGGTTGACTTAGGCGGAAGTACCGAGTCAGTGTTTACAAATGTGCGGAAGGAGGACCATATACACATATTCAAATGTCTTTGTGTCAGTTTATCGTTTAAAATGCCCATTTCGTGTGCGTATCCTGGGTGTTTTAATATTAAAAAGCCTACTGACTCGTACTTCCGCCTACCTCAACCGTGACCTTTTCAACGTAATTGCGTATTATGTGACGTCACGAACGCGCATCACAGAACAGAGCAAGGCGAGCATTTGTGCTTATAAATCTATAAACTTTTTTATTTATTTTTGAAATGACCGATCGTTTCGCTAGATAAGACCCTTATTCATCGTCTGGTATCGTTTAAAGCCCTTTGAAGCTGCACTGAAACTGTCATTTGGACCTTGAACCGTTTGGGTCCCATTGAAGTCCATTATATTGAGAAATGTTTTCATCAAAAACCTTAATTTCTTTTCAACTGAAGAAAGAAAGACATGGACATCTTGGATGACATGGGGGTGAGTAAATTATCAGCAAAAGTTTTTTTAAAAGTGAACTAATCCTTTAAGATCTGGTGACCAGAATCTTCTTTTAATTCCACATTCCAGACTTAAACGTAGAGGTGACCGTGCCTTCTCTGTAATTGGTCCTCGTCTCTGGAATGACCTGCCAGTGGAAATTCGAATGGCCCCGAGCTTGACCATTTTTAAGTCTCTGTTAAAAACCCATCTGTTTTCATTGGCTTATTAGGTTTATATTCCTGCCTAGTATAGTTTTTCTGGTACTGTTTTATTTGGGTTCTTTGTTTTAATCTGTTTGCTTGTTTTAATTACTTTTATGATGCTGTATCTTTTGTGAAGCACTTTGGTCAGTCTCATGGCTGTTTTAAATGTGCTATATAAATAAAGTGAACTTGAACTTGAACTAGCTCACATGGACATACTGTACATGCATTTCAGTTATTTTGCATATACTGTACTGCAGTACTTTGCATGAATTATTTATGCCGTGAGGAATGTTTAAAGACATCTCATTATTACCTACAGCATAACATAAATATACAAGTTGATTGCGCCGTCATTGTAGTTGTACAGTTAATTGTGCAGCTATATATTAAGCTATTGAAAAATTAGCAAACATTGGCTGTGATCCAAAGCTTAGTGAGCTGCCTCATGGCTTTCTGCCCACTGTCTGCATTGGCAGCATCCTAAATGAAACTAAACCTCAGTAAGCAAACAGTATGTAAATCTGTAAGTAGTTTTGTAGGGGGGAAAAATCATTTTTCTTTGCCACTGCCTCCTAATATCCTCTGGAAGAGGCTATAGAAAAACACTTGTGTGATGTGATTAGTGCTATAAAAAACACATCGGAACACATCTTCTCTGCAAGTATATAGTATACATATATCTAGAATATATCTATACATATATCAACTTACAGTATATTTTCATTTTTCATTTCATTTTTATTTACTACAATTTATAAGCTGACTATATAAAAGCTGATTATTCAATTTAGAACACAACATGTAGCCTATATATTACAATTCTTGCCATTTTTACAGTATAAACATAAAAAGTTTGGGGTCAGTTTAAGTTTTAAATTAATACTTTTATTCAGCAAGGATACATTTAATTCACAGAAAATACATTTATAGTGTTACAGAAAATTTGTGTTTTAAATAAATTATGGTCTTTTCAACCTTCTGTTTATTAAAGAAAAAAAAAAGTATCACTTCCACAAAAAAATAAAAAAATAAAAAAAAATTAAGCAGCACAACCGCTTTCAACTGTGATGATAAAAAAAAATGTTTTTCAGAATGATTTCTGAAGGATCGTGTGACACCGAAGACTGAAGTAATGGCTGCTAAAAAATTTAGCTGTGCCATCACAGCAAAAAATTATATTTTAAAATACACTCAAACAGAAAACTGTTATTTTAAATTGTAAACATATTTCACAATACTACTGTTTTTATTGTATAAATGCAGTTTTGAAGAGCACAACAGATTTTTTTTTTTTTTTTTTTCAAAAACATCTGAACAGCAGTGTATACAAATATATAGCTCCCTATACATTTAACTCCCTTTAGATCAAAACACTGTTGCCCACAATGGATACAACTGCCCTTGTCTTCAAATTTGGACCAAATAAGTATCAAGAATACCAATGAAGTAAGCAAGGAGGCAGCATAATTAAGTTGCCTACTATTTGGAACAGCTTTAGTGTTTAATGCCTGAAATGCCTGTGGAGGCAGGATTGGAACAGAGATATTGTCTCATTAAGGCCCCCAAAAAGTAAACTTTATAATTATCAGGATGAAATTAAAGAGCAGGCACAGGATAGAGATCCACCCACTTGGAAATGTCTGTTCACAAGAGTGCCCTTGCCAAAGCTTGAAACAGTGTCATGAAAAACAACAATGGTGTTTGACTGACACGGAATTGTTCTTCTTACACTGTGCCTATTGCATATATGTCATAAAAATGGGCACTGAGCTCAGTGTTGAAATGGCATGGCTCGAAGGTATCCGTATGAAGGATGTCAGAATGCACCGGAGGGAGCCTTGATAGTAGTCCTCAGAGACAGCAGTATTTACAGGCCTGTAAGGCGGCGTGAGTGATTGCTGCAGATCACGTGACCTGCGGCTTGGCGATGATCAGGGATCAGTGGTTTCAGGGTTAAGAGCCATCGAGTGACCAGTGAGACTGACGCTTCACTGAATCACTAGGACATGTGACTCTGGGAGAGTCTGGAAAGGCAGATAAGACACGGCCCCAGCGAAAGCCACGGTACATCCGACACATCCCCTTTCTTTTTGCTCGCTTTGGCTGTGGTTCAAGCTATCTAACACTAACTCTTTCATTCCATCTTTCTCCCATTACCTCCACCTCAAGTCCTTTGTCTTTATCTCTCTCCTTTCTCTGATAAAGTCAAGCCCAGTGGCAGCTGCTTGCAGTGTCACAGCGTTAGTCTATGTGTTGGGTGGTAGCAGACTATACTGTATGCAATCTGGATTATACAGTCAAAAAATGCAGGTTGTCACTGGAGCAGTGGCTTCAAAAGCACACCTCTGTACCTTATCTATCCCTAAAGGCTTCACTTTAGGACATTAAAGGTGCATATTTGTACCTTTAGGGCTAGATAAGGTGCAGGTGAACGTGGTAGTTGTGTTGCTGTCTATGCAGGGTGAGAAAGCTCTAGGATTTCAACAAAAATATCTTAATTTGTGTTCCAAAGATGAATGAAGGTCTTACAGGTTTGGAACAACATGAGGATGAGTAATTAATGACACATTTTTTGGCTGAACTATCCTTTTAATAATAGCTAGATTAAAAGTGATTCAAAATTATTATACAAACAAAATATTTTTACATTAGATTACCACAGCACTTAACATTCCTGACACTTTTAATTGTGTAATTTGCAATTGGTACCAGGATGCATTTCAGAAGTTATCTACCAAACACTGCATGTGTGTGAGGCAGCATGTGGAACATTCAGTCCTGAGCGGTGAGGAAGGATTAACAGAAGAGACTCACTGCCAGAGATTCGGAGCTCACTACTGTGACCACACACACCAGCTGACCACCAGTACTGAAACCCAGCAGAGTAAACACAAAAATTGCCTCCAACTGTCCAACTTAAATACATTCAGGGGTGAAAGACTGAGGCAAGGGCTTTAAAACCTTGAACAAAACAGATCAAGGCAGAAAAAGGACAGGGCAGAAAAAACGGCTTTGGGTACAAAGTGACCTACCCATACTGGACCTTCTAAAGATAAATAATAAAAAATATGGATAGCTTCTTAAAGAGATAGTTCACCCAAAAACAATTTTGTCATTGTTTATTCAACCTAATGACTTTCCAACTCCATATGACTCTAAATATATGGAAACCAGCAGCTAGATCCTAGATGTGTTCCACAGAATAAAACAAGTTTGAAATTATATGATTGTAACTAAACGATGACAGGATTTTTTTTTTTTTTTTTTTGTGAACTAATATTTTAGCCAAAGGTATCTGATAGAATGTTTTTTAGGGACTGCTCTTCCATGAAATGTGTCTGTGTTGGAATACCGCTTTTGTGAAAGACTGCTGTGATATGTTTCTGCCTTATCACCAAATAACATCTAATCCTCATTATGCTTTAGCCTCACAACCAATGCGCATTATGTTTCACAAATTACTTGTTTACCTGAAACAAACATGTACTGTTTACAGATATCTGAACAAACTGTACTTGAAATCCATGATAAATTCACAAAAAATGCTAAGCCAATACAGCTTGAAACTTTTTCATCACACAGATGATTTTCCCATTTACCACACTCTGAATTATCGAAACCCTCAGGGTCATTACCCAATGTCAGCATGTCTTCGTTCTCCAAGGGGAGGCGATGGCATCTCTGTGCTCAAATTTAGATGCAATTCCTACTGAGCACGACTGTCACAGCATTCCCTGAAAAGATTCCCTTCTTTGCTCGTGTACCACACAAATGTAATGCCAGTATTTCTCACAAACTGGTCTTTCTGTGATATGTTAGATAAGTGCAATAGCTTCTGTAATAGCCATGGATTTCCCCTTATGCATCTCTAATGAATAATACATGCAGATTTTGCAAGCCTGCGACAAGCTTGTTTGATGTATTACTCGATAAGCAGCTGATATGAATGTGCCGATGAATGATGATAGGGGAGTGTATGAGAAACATGTCCAGAAAAACCATATCATATTTTTATTGATCCAATACATGTAGGTTTCCTCACAGGTTGACATTACAATCTTGGTGCTAAGCAAGAACATTTGACCTCAATTGGTGCATTCATTATTAAAGTTGCTGCCTCCTGACACACACTTTAATGTTTGTTCCTTATGATTTCCCTTCATGCTCTGCTGATATTGACTAAATACATTTAAAGGTGAAGTGTGAAATGTGCCTCAACAAACAGAAGAGCAAAAAAAAAGCTTCTGGTTTGTCAAATTCCTTTATTTCTCATTGGTTGGCAAAAGAGATGGTCCCGCCCCAAAATTACAATGTCAGTAATGTTGCTGTTTTGGATGCTCAAAAACCACACAGGGAATCATACTATAAATTAGTTATTTATTATCGTCCCTTCAAATTATTCTAGAAAATAGTTTTAAATAATAAAGCACTTCGCCTTTTCTGAAGTCATCCAACAACGAACAAAACTATGCAGCCATCTTCTCTGAGCAATGTTTAAAAAAATTAAACATGAAATATATCATAGTATATATCAAAGTATTTTGTAAAATATAATATTTAGAATCTAATAATTCAAAATTATTCACCATAGATTTCTTCATGCTCTCCATAAAGCTCATTTTCTAAATTTATGAATTATAATGAAGACTGAAAAACATCAACAGGCTGTTGTGTATGTGCCAACTAAAGTCTTTATGCCAACAACCCATTACAGTTAGGAAATGCCTTCATTGTCAGCTGTTTTTTGCTCTTGTGTCATTGGACTGTAATGGTTCAGTGCCACTAGCTCTGTACTGAGTGGGAAGATTCTGCTTTCAGGTTTCAAGATTTTACAGGATTCTGCTTTAAATTAATGCCCACAAATAGAAGAGTACTATGATGGACACATATCTAGCCTACACATACATAACAAATAATACATACATTCACACATAGCCACAGGCACAAATATAAACAGTCATCTCATTTTCAAGGACTGTTTTTTAGAGCTGAATTTACACTACGAAAGGCATCACAAGCCAGGATTCCATCCATATATGATTATGTAGGATATTATGTAGGATATTGCATAAAAAGATGGTTGGAAATACCAAGATGTTAATTAAATGTCAGAAAGACGGATAGAAAGACAGATAGAACGGACGGACGGACGGACGGACGGACGGACGGACGGACGGACGGACGGACGGACAGACAGACAGACAGACAGATAGATAGATAGATATTTATTGTTTAATTATACAAAAATAAATTAAAACAGTTAGCTATATACCACTATCAGCATATGTTGAAGATTCGTCTCTCATTGTCTCTGAGACAGCTCCGTCATTCCTCAGTCATTCCGTTTTTACTTTGTGCATAGTTAATTGATTGAGATTAAGACGTTCTCCGGTATAACTCTTGCGTAAAGTTTGCATGTTGCTTATGTGATATCCACTGACTTGCCTTCGTGGTTTAAAACATAAATTCCAACATTGTGAAAAAGTACCGAACCCTGACACCACTGTGTCGTATCGAACTGAATTTTGTGAACAGTTACACCCCTAATAGACAGATAGATAGATTGTTTGAGGGAACAACAGAGTGACAGAAAGCTATGATAGAGAGATAAACACAAGCTCTCTATGCTGTCACAGTGAAACAATCCAATCATGCCCTCTGCTCACCTTTATAGTAGCTTTACCATTCAGATGGGAACTTCAGTTTCATGAGGTGTGAAAGAGGTATTTGTTAGCAGACAGAGTGAAGCCCCATGTGTTTCTATTCCTGAAACAGTGGAAGTTATTCTAAGCTGGGCCAGGACATACGCTGACACGTCATGTCATTCACACCTCAGAAAAATGTGATAACACTCTGTCCAGCACCATAAGGAGGGGAAATTAATGAATAAATCAAGGACGTGGAAGGATAGGGATGATCGTGTGAGAACATGAGGGAGTGATTGAGTGAAAAAGAGGTGTGGTGAGCCAGGGACAGCTGTGGTGAAGGGCTGGATCTGGGACTCAGGGGTGAGGAGACAAAAATAGCTCACTTTAAGGAATGAGAAAGAAACTGGAGCACAGGTCCAATATCCATTAAATCTGAAATGTGCGGACTGTGTGTGAGTACACACACACACACGCGCAAACATTCAATATAGAGATATAAGAAAGAGAGTGGTTCCTGAAAATAGCCCTTGGTTCCACTCTCATTTTGTGTGTTCACACATTCAATTTATTCTGGCCACACAAATCGTACAGTGTAAATGGACACACACACATACACACTAAGCGTGTAAGACTGCCTCACACCTATCAAACGTGCTGACAGGGCATCTTAAAACAAGCATGAGGAGGATATACTTGATCGGATCAAGCGCCCAGAGACCATTTGCAAGCGCAAAGACAAGAGCAAAGGAAAAAAAGATTAAAAGTGATTTCCACTTCTGAGAATCTCATTGCATACGTCTTTGACATGGTTATGCAGCACATTTTAAAGACGAGGGAAGCTTATTACTTCTGGACAACTTCAAAGGGCCGGTCCCGTTCAGAGCCCATTCATGACTTGCCCATTCAGGGAGGCTAATTCCAAATCCTCCATTTAGAAAGAGGGAGGGAAGGCTGTCCCATTTCACCTCATCACTGAAACCGTGAATGTTTTCCAGGGAAATGGCAGGAAACCAGGAGGAGCTGCTTGGTGATGCAATGCTTTGTTTTTGTCCTCTGTTCAAGACTATGTAAATAAAAGCACATGGTGCTCATTTATTTCAAACCAAAATTAGTTTAAGAGGAAAACTCTGAAAAAAATACTATTGGCTTTGAAAACTTTGAAAGTCCAGAGACAAACCAATATACTGTATAAAGACTAACATATGGAGAGCCGGTTGCTGTTGTCTTTGTGGGGAAATCTGAGGATAATCTCATGGGAAATCATAGAATATTAATTTCAAACTTCTTTTTTTTTTCGTTAAAATAATTCAGGCATAGGTAACCCCAAAATAAATCAATGGTCAAAACATTTCAAAATGTTCATGTTTATGTTCCACAGAAGAAAGTCATACATGTTTGAAATTACTAAAAGTTAAGAAAAAGAGAATTTTATTTTTCGAGCGAACTATCCCTAAAAGTTTTGATAGTAATATTCAAAAGAATAAAAAACAGAATATACAAGGATTGTCCAAGCTTTTAATATACATGTTCTAAAGATGTTAGTGCTAATTTTCTACTCCGATATGCAGAGTCACAGTTAATTCAAGCAATGCAAATTGTATTTATGTTTTCATTTTTAAAACCCATGCATCATTTATCAAAGGAAGGTCAGTCTTTTGTTGTCCAAGGTCTCTGTGATCAAAGACCGGTGATTCAGAAAGTCAGTCTTCGAGTATCTTTATGGGAAGATTTACCAGGCTGTCTTTTGTTGATTGAGTGATTAATGATAAATGCAATGTTTCCAGTGATGACCTGCCCACTTTCTCATACAATTAACTTTTAACTGAATATAATAATGTAACTGAAATAAGAGCAGCAGTCCTACCTGAGCTCATTAAGGACCCTGTGAATTATTTAGAATCAATTTATTGAATACCTCATGAGACGGTACATTACCAAAAAAGCCCTCGGTACACTAACAGCAGAGGCCAGAACAGAAGCTCAATAACTCTAATATCTAGGTCAGACATATAAAAATTATAGCTGCAAACTTTGCATACGCCTGGATGAATAACAGTTATATAGTTTTCAAAATTTTCTTATTACAAAGGCATCGGTCTTCCTGCCATTACAATCACAAAGGAAGAGATGTCAACTTTTCCATTAACAAGAGTTTGCTGCAATCAGCATTTTACATTAATTCTGTCACACACACACACACACACACACACACACACACACACACATGTTGGGTTTCCATGTTTTATGGGGACATCCCATAGGCGTAATGGTTTTTATACTGTACAATCTGTATGTGCTATTGCCCTACACCAACCCTACACCTAAACTTAGCCCTCACAGGAAACATGCTGCATTTTTAGATTTTCAAAAAACTGTATGCTGTATTATTTATAAGCTTGTTTCCTCATGGGGACCAAAAAATGTCCCCACAAGATTAAGATTTACTGGTATTACTATCCTTGTGGGGACATTTGGTCCCCAGGACGTGATGAATACCAGGTGCACACACACACACACACACACACACACAAATCCCCAAAACAATTTAATTCCTCATTGTCTGACTAATTGTATGAAGAATAAGGTGGAGAAAGGAGAAAGTGAAAGGTGTATTTTCAATTTACCATACACTCAAAACCAAAAAGAAAAATTAAGATAAAAGTCTTTGAATAAAATTCACATTAGCTACAAAGTAAATGTGCAATTGACTTCTTGAGTGAAATGAAAAATGGAAACTTGACAAAGATTCACTTTGATTCGGCTTGTTAAGGAGCTAATGCATTTATTACCATATCTTGTACAGGAATAAATTCATTTAATTGAGTAATACATCTCTAAATCCAAGTTGCTGAGATGTCAGTGCATGAAAAATGTGTTTGTTTGGCTTAATCCTTTTGAGTATTTTCTTTTGGTGTAGCTATTTGTGTGGTCGCTGATTCTCTAAAGAGTAAGCCCTGAATTTCAGTGCACAGCAGAATTCAAAACCAGTCTTTCATCACTACATCAATCCTTTTCCACACAGTAAGTATATTAAAGTAAAAACGCTTTAGTACAGAACGAAAGGAGAAAAAAGAAACCTGAGAGTGAACCACAGAGAGATAGAATGAGAGAGAGTGTGTCACTGAGATGATATTCAATATACAGTATATAGTCCCAACACCTGCCACCAACCCTGAAGATATTTGCTGTGGAGATATGTGGCTTCCCAGCAGGCACACAACGTCATATGACGTTAATATTAGGTTGGATTTAGGTCGCGACGTCAGGTGACCAAAATTCTATGTCAAGCCAACGTCTAATGACAACGTTGATTTGACGTCCAAGACCGACGTCAATTGACGTTGATATTTAGTTGTTTTCAGGTTGTGTTGGGAAGTAACCAAAATCCAACGTCGAGCCAACGTCTAAAGCCAACGTCATATTGACGTCAAATACTGATATACAGTCGTCGGGTATGGCAACCAAAACCCAACGTCGCCTAGACGTCATAATGGTAACGTCCACACAACGTCAGATTCTAACATCATTTGACGTTGTTTTTAGGTTGTGGCATTAACTAACCAAAATCCAACGTCGAGCCAACGTCTAAAGCCAACGTCATATTGACGTCAAATACTGATATACAGTGGTCAGGTATGGCAACCAAAACCCAACGTCGGCTAGACGTCATAATGGTAACGTCCACACAACGTCAGATTCTAACATCATTTGACGTTGTTTTTAGGTTGTGGCATTAACTAACCAAAATCCAACGTCGAGCCAACGTCTAAAGCCAACGTCATATTGACGTCAAATACTGATATACAGTCGTCGGTTATGACAACCAAAACCCAACGTCGCCTAGACGTCACAATGGTAACGTCCACACAACGTCAGATTCTAACATCATTTGACGTTGTTTTTAGGTTGTGGCATTAACTAACCAAAATCCAACGTCGAGCCAACGTCTAAAGCCAACGTCATATTGACGTCAAATACTGATATACAGTGGTCAGGTATGGCAACCAAAACCCAACGTCGCCTAGACGTCATAATGGTAACGTCCACACAACGTCAGATTCTAACATCATTTGACGTTGTTTTTAGGTTGTGGCATTAACTAACCAAAATCCAACGTCGAGCCAACGTCTAAAGCCAACGTCATATTGACGTCAAATACTGATATACAGTGGTCAGGTATGGCAACCAAAACCCAACGTCGGCTAGACGTCATAATGGTAACGTCTACACAACGTCAGATTCTAACATCATTTGACGTTGTTTTTAGGTTGTGGCATTAACTAACCAAAATCCAACGTCGAGCCAACGTCTAAAGCCAACGTCATATTGACGTCAAATACTGATGTACAGTGGTCAGGTATGGCAACCAAAACCCAACGTCGGCTAGACGTCATAATGGTAACGTCCACACAACGTCAGATTCTAACATCATTTGACGTTGTTTTTAGGTTGTGGCATTAACTAACCAAAATCCAACGTCGAGCCAACGTCTAAAGCCAACGTCATATTGACGTCAAATACTGATATACAGTCGTCGGTTATGGCAACCAAAACCCAACGTCGCCTAGACGTCACAATGGTAACGTCCACACAACGTCAGATTCTAACATCATTTGACGTTGTTTTTAGGTTGTGGCATTAACTAACCAAAATCCAACGTCGAGCCAACGTCTAAAGCCAACGTCATATTGACGTCAAATACTGATATACAGTGGTCAGGTATGGCAACCAAAACCCAACGTCGCCTAGACGTCATAATGGTAACGTCCACACAACGTCAGATTCTAACATCATTTGACGTTGTTTTTAGGTTGTGGCATTAACTAACCAAAATCCAACGTCGAGCCAACGTCTAAAGCCAACGTCATATTGACGTCAAATACTGATATACAGTCGTCGGTTATGGCAACCAAAACCCAACGTCGCCTAGACGTCACAATGGTAACGTCCACACAACGTCAGATTCTAACATCATTTGACGTTGTTTTTAGGTTGTGGCATTAACTAACCAAAATCCAACGTCGAGCCAACGTCTAAAGCCAACGTCATATTGACGTCAAATACTGATATACAGTGGTCAGGTATGGCAACCAAAACCCAACGTCGCCTAGACGTCATAATGGTAACGTCCACACAACGTCAGATTCTAACATCATTTGACGTTGTTTTTAGGTTGTGGCATTAACTAACCAAAATCCAACGTCGACCCAACGTCTAAAGCCAACGTCATATTGACGTCAAATACTGATATACAGTGGTCAGGTATGGCAACCAAAACCCAACGTCGGCTAGACGTCATAATGGTAACGTCTACACAACGTCAGATTCTAACATCATTTGACGTTGTTTTTAGGTTGTGGCATTAACTAACCAAAATCCAACGTCGAGCCAACGTCTAAAGCCAACGTCATATTGACGTCAAATACTGATGTACAGTGGTCAGGTATGGCAACCAAAACCCAACGTCGGCTAGACGTCATAATGGTAACGTCCACACAACGTCAGATTCTAACATCATTTGACGTTGTTTTTAGGTTGTGGCATTAACTAACCAAAATCCAACGTCGAACCAACGTCTAAAGCCAACGTCATATTGACGTCAAATACTGATATACAGTCGTCGGTTATGGCAACCAAAACCCAACGTCGCCTAGACGTCACAATGGTAACGTCCACACAACGTCAGATTCTAACATCATTTGACGTTGTTTTTAGGTTGTGGCATTAACTAACCAAAATCCAACGTCGAGCCAACGTCTAAAGCCAACGTCATATTGACGTCAAATACTGATATACAGTGGTCAGGTATGGCAACCAAAACCCAACGTCGCCTAGACGTCATAATGGTAACGTCCACACAACGTCAGATTCTAACATCATTTGACGTTGTTTTTAGGTTGTGGCATTAACTAACCAAAATCCAACGTCGAGCCAACGTCTAAAGCCAACGTCATATTGACGTCAAATACTGATATACAGTGGTCAGGTATGGCAACCAAAACCCAACGTCGGCTAGACGTCATAATGGTAACGTCCACACAACGTCAGATTCTAACATCATTTGACGTTGTTTTTAGGTTGTGGCATTAACTAACCAAAATCCAACGTCGAGCCAACGTCTAAAGCCAACGTCATATTGACGTCAAATACTGATATACAGTCGTCGGTTATGGCAACCAAAACCCAACGTCGCCTAGACGTCACAATGGTAACGTCCACACAACGTCAGATTCTAACATCATTTGACGTTGTTTTTAGGTTGTGGCATTAACTAACCAAAATCCAACGTCGAGCCAACGTCTTAAGCCAACGTCATATTGACGTCAAATACTGATATACAGTGGTCAGGTATGGCAACCAAAACCCAACGTCGGCTAGACGTCATAATGTAACGTCCACACAACGTCAGATTCTAACATCATTTGACGTTGTTTTTAGGTCGTGGCATTAACTAACCAAAATCCAACGTCGAGCCAACGTCTTGAGCCAACGTCATATTGACGTCAAATACTGATATACAGTCGTCAGGTATGGCAACCAAAACCCAACGTCGGCTAGACGTCATAATGGTAACGTCCACACAACGTCAGATTCTAACATCATTTGACGTTGTTTTTAGGTTGTGGCATTAACTAACCAAAATCCAACGTCGAGCCAACGTCTTAAGCCAACGTCATATTGACGTCAAATACTGATATACAGTCGTCAGGTATGGCAACCAAAACCCAACGTCGGCTAGACGTCATAATGGTAACGTCCACACAACGTCAGATTCTAACATCATTTGACGTTGTTTTTAGGTTGTGGCATTAACTAACCAAAATCCAACGTCGAGCCAACGTCTAAAGCCAACGTCATATTGACGTCAAATACTGATATACAGTGGTCAGGTATGGCAACCAAAACCCAACGTCGGCTAGACGTCATAATGGTAACGTCCACACAACGTCAGATTCTAACATCATTTGACGTTGTTTTTAGGTTGTGGCATTAACTAACCAAAATCCAACGTCGAGCCAACGTCTAAAGCCAACGTCATATTGACGTCAAATACTGATATACATTCGTTGGGTATGGCATCCAAAACTCAACGTCGCCTAGACGTCATAATGGTAACGTCCAGACAACGTCAGATTATAAAATCATTTGACGTTGATCTTCAGTTGTTTTTAGGTTGTGGCATTAACTAACCAAAATCCAACGTCGAGCCAACGTCTTAAGCCAACGTCATATTGACGTCAAATACTGATATACAGTCGTCAGGTATGGCATCCAAAACTCAACGTCGCCTAGACGTCATAATGGTAACGTCCACACAACGTCAGATTCTAACATCATTTGATGTTGATCTTCAGTTGTTTTTAGGTTGTGGCATTAACTAACCAAAATCCAACGTCGAGCCAACGTCTCAAGCCAACGTCATACGGACGTCAAATACTGATATACAGTCATCAGGTATGGCAACCAAAACCCAACGTCACCTAGACGTCATAATGGTAACGTCCACACAACGTCAGATTCTAACATCATTTGACGTTGTTTTTAGGTTGTGGCATTAACTAACCAAAATCCAACGTCGAGCCAACTTCTTAAGCCAACGTCATATTGACGTCAAATACTGATATACAGTCGTCAGGTATGGCAACCAAAACCCAACGTCGCCTAGACGTCATAATGGTAACGTCCACACAACGTCAAATTATAACATAATTTGACGTTGATCTATAGTTAGTATTAGGTTGTGGCAAAAAATAACCAAAATCCAACGTCAAGCCAACATCTTAAGCCAGGTTCATATTGATGTCAAATACTCATATACAGTCGTCAGGTATGGCAACCAAAACCCAACGTCTCCTAGACATCATATTGGTAATGCTCACTCAGTGTCAAACTCTAACATCATTAGATGTTGACTTCACAATCACGTCATACAGCCATCGAAAAATATTGGTATGTTATCTGATCAGAGTATACATTTGTTATTTGTGTGAGAGAAACCCTATATCTACTGAGAAATTTGAAATGAGAAAAAAACAAGAGCATAGAGAAAAGGGTCTGAGAGGACTGGAATGCATACATTCCATGCAATTTGTAGAAAACATACATTTAAATATGGAAAATGTAGAATCCTCAATTTGTCAAATGTGCATGTCTGCGTTATGGAAACACCTTGCTGTGAGGTGACTGCATAACCACGGAGTCATTTGCTGTTGCAAGCAATACAGTGATGAAATGAATAAGAGTACATTCATTATCATAGGCCTCAATTATTGTTGAATTAGTCGCACATCAACATTTCGTTTACATTTTCCCATACCACGAATGCTGTAACAGCATTGCCACTGCAGTCAACAGTGTAATCTGTAGACAAATGTTGCAATTATGACAGTGTTTTTAGTAAGTGTTACTGTGGACAAAGGAATAAACCTAAACCAACAGGTGGTGTAACACTTACAGCAAAGGGTCAGATATAGAAAATGCCACAGTTGTAGGCACAGCTGCATTTAGGCATAAGAGTGGTTATACAGTTGAGGCAAGGGATTTGTTAAAGTTCAAAAGGGTCATCATTGGTCATGTGAATGAAACTGTAATTTACAAGTATAGCCAGACGTGTACACACCTTCTCTGTACTCCTAAACCTAACCCTATTTTAACTATAAATTCATATGGAAATTATAGGTGAATAGTGAATGGCACAGATGTGCCTGCCCCTGGTTGTGAGCATAAGTGAAAACACAATTTTACCAATTACTTACATGTAACAGCCTAAAAAAAAAAAATCAATACATATTTGCTATCTTTTGTTTAAAACATTTTTTTCTACAGTTACAAAGTTGTTTGACGTCTCTCTATGTTGCTTTGTTCGTGATTGGTTAATCTGAATGTCATCCAGGAATCTGACCAATGACAGCAGGGCACGCCTCCTCCCGCTCAGATTTGAAAGTTCACCTCAGTCGTTACTGCAGCTCTGTTTATCTGCAGTCCTGCTCCGTTCAGTGCTCTAGGAATGGCTTTCACATGATTGTCTCATATCTGACAGATGAGTTATTATTTTGACCGATTTTGAGTTATGCGGTGTCGATTGAGAACACAGACACAATGGCTATGGACACATAATGGAAACACAGAAGGTAAGTACCTCTTATAATTGTTTTTTTGTTACTGTTAAAGTGATATGATAATCGCAATGACATAATCTGTTTCTGTGTTTTGTTATTATGTTTTAATACTGTCCAGATAAGGCTGTGTGACAATGTCTTGGGAATGATTAAAAGTGACTCGTTGTTGTTGTTTTTATATTGCGAAATGTAAATATATCCGCGTAGCGTTAGTACTACAAGTTCTGGAGGTTTATGTAATAGATACATACACATGAATGACAGAATAAATAGCGGGAGCTGGACCTTAATATGAGTTAAGTACTGAAGGCCGCCTTTTGCTGATCTTATTTTTAATAACAGAATGAAATAGTAAAAATAACAATATTGTTATTTTATTGTCAAATAAAATGTCTCACTCTGGAACATGAACAACTGACATGTGTTCAACAGAGAGATCATGAAACCACCTTAAGAATACTATGTAAACCATGCTTTCGGATCCAACTTACTGCTAAGTGTTTGTATAAAGCTGGTGAGTAACGTTAGCCAAACTTTTTGTAAGCCTGTCTGTCTCTGTCAGTAAGTCAACAATTACTATTGTTTTATTAAACCTGTTAAATATTCGTGTGTGTGTGTGTGTGTGTGTGTGTGTGTGTGTGTTTCCCCTCTCATGGTCCAGAGGTTTTGGGATTGAAAATCTTCTGCCATATGATCTTCTGTAAAAGTGAGTATTCATAATACTTTAATGATCATGTGCCGTTATATGTGAACATGGGCAAAGCAGGCAAACTCTGCACCAAGGCACCACTCTGATTCAAACTTAATTCTTGAGTTTAGCTCACTCAAAATCAAAACTCCCTCATCATTTTCTAACCCTCATGTCTTTTTTAATCTTCTTTTGTGTTCCACAGAAAAAAAAAGTCAGTTATGCAGGTTGGAAAAGACATAAGTGAGTAAATGATGACATCATATTCACCTTATTCTTCACATAAAAATGGCCCATTTATAGATTTTATGGGTCTTGCTTCCAGATATTTTTACTTTTTTAGCTATACAGAACTGCTCGTTTTGCTGCTTGATATTGCAAATTGGTTTGTCATACCATATTATTTTAGTGTATTATCTTAATTATGAACACACTGGTTTGTAATACAAACAGTTTTACTATTTACTGCATGTTGTTATTGTTATTTAAGGCTAATGAACTTGAAGTCTCGCCCATAGGCTTACTTCTGCGTTTAGGAATAAGGTGGATGAAGTATGAAGATACTTGAGTAATTTAATGATCTCCTCAAGTACATTTGTTAGACATCACCGACGTGTGATAGAAAAGCAGTGTAAACAGATTAATAATTTTATTAGTTATAAATATACAGGTATTAGCATTTTAGCAATTGATAAAAATATTATATTTCTTTTTTTTAGTGTACTAATTGCCATTTTTTACATCTGGGAAAAGTTATTTGTTGTGAATACTCATTTCTTTATTTGTATTTCCTGTAGCTCAAATAGTAGAGCATGGCGCTAGCAACGCCAAGATCATGGGTTCGATTCCCAGGGAAAGCAAGAGCTGATAAAAATGTAGAAACTGTAACTTGAATGCAATGTAAGCCGCTTTGGATAAAAGCGTCTGCTAAATGTAAATGTGTTTATAATTACAAGTAGGTTTAACTTGTAACTTGCTCAAGGGTACCTCAAGCCCTGTTTACACTAGTGGGTTTCCTGCCAGGACTGAGACTCGAACCCATGACCTTCAGACTACAAGTCTGCCTCTCTAACCATTAGGTCACAGCTAAATAATTAAATTAGTCAGAATATCTCATAATGTCAAATGTTGTTTAAAGAAAAGGTACACAAATGGAATCCTCCTTTTTAAGGACTTTTCAATAAATCTGTTGTCTTTTTTTTTTGCATTTATTTAACCCCCAGATGCAGCAAGGATCCAGCTGATTACTTCAGATTTGGAGGACTGCTCTTTATCTACTGTGTCTGTCACTTCTGGTGCAGAATCATGGACCTTTATTTGTATGTTTTGATTTTACTTTTTATTACACTTGTGTAGCTAGTATTCAGGATTAAAATACAATGTAATTTTTTTCCACATATATTATCAGAGCTATATTGGAGCCCAAAAGGGTCAATAGAATATTGATAAAAACACTATAAACCTGATTGGGATAATACAAGCTAAAGTACAGTTCCCTGCACAATCTTTTTAAAATAAAAAAATTATGATACTAACCCTAATTTTTTCAATTGCTTCTCAAGAATTCCTCTTCAGGAAATTTGTTTACACAAATTTACATCTGAATAATGAAACAGTTTTAAAGAGATACTCCACCCCAAAATGAAAATTTTGTCATTAATCAATTACCACCATGTCGTTCCAAACCCATAAAAGCTTTGTTCGTCTTCTGAATACAATTTAAGATATTTTGGATGAAACAGCGCATCCCTGTGTCAAGGCTGATACAGAAGAGTGTATGTGTTTTGCGTCCAGGGCATAATCTCCAAAATGGCGCTGTGCTGATGCAGAGGAGACGTTACGGTGCCTAATTGTTGAATAAAGTCATTATTTTTGTTGTATTTCTATATAAAAAGTATTCTCATCGCTTCATAACATTACATAACATATTCTGACAATGTGTTTCATACTTTTCTGGACCTTGACAGTGTAATTTACTTGGCAGTCAATGGGACAGACACAAGCCTCCCGGGTTTCATCCAAAATATCTTAAATTGTGTTCCGAAGATGAATGAAGCTTTTACAGGCTTGGAACAACATGGGGGTAAGTGATTAATGACAATTTTCATTTTGGGGTGGAGTATCCCTTTAAGCCTGGAATACACTACACGACTTTTAAAAATCTGAACAGATTTTTAAATCACCAGGCATCATACACTTACCGATTTTGTAAATAATGACAAAGGAAAGCTGGGCATCATATATAATTAGGCCTGGAATACACTACACGTTTTTTGTCCTGATTTTCCGCCAATTTACAGTCTGGAGAAGTTGACACTAGTTGCCGAAAGTCAGAGCCAGTCTGTAGATTTGATAGTCACAGACTCCGGTTTTTTAGCTTCAGACTCAGATTCTATCCAGTTGGAGGATATCAAAAATGTTTGATATTTTCAGCCGATTTTAGAACGTATATTGTTTCCATTTGTCACGCGTCTCCAAGGCTCATGTTTCTGAGTGAGTTTGTTGTGCTCGGAACAACTTTAAAGTCTGGTAGTGTATGATCCTCGGTCATGTTGTGTATGATGCCCAGTTTTCCTTTGTCACGATTTACAAAGTCAGTATATAGCCAGGACCATAAATATTGGGACATCAACACAATTCTAACATTTTTGGCTCTATACACCACCACAATGGATTTCAAATGAAACGAACAAGATGTGCTTTAACTGCAGACTGTCAGCTTTAATTTGAGGGTATTTACATCCAAATCAGGTGAACGGTGTAGGAATTACAACAGTTTGTATATGTGCCTCCCACTTGTTAAGGGACCAAAAGTAATGGGACAGAATAATAATCAAATCAAACTTTCACTTTTTAATACTTGGTTGCAAATCCTTTGCAGTCAATTACAGCCTGAAGTCTGGAATGCATAGACATCACCAGACGCTGGGTTTCATCCCTGGTGATGCTCTGCCAGGCCTCTACTGCAACCGTCTTCAGTTCCTGCTTGTTCTTGGGGCATTTTCCCTTCAGTTTGGTCTTCAGCAAGTGAAATGGATGCTCAATCGGATTCAGGTCAGGTGATTGACTTGGCCATTGCATAACAGTCCACTTCTTTCCCTTCAAAAACTCTTTGGTTGCTTTTGCAGTATGCTTTGGGTCATTGTCCATCTGCACTGTGAAGCGCCGTCCAGTGAGTTCTGAAGCATTTGGCTGAATATGAGCAGATAATATTGCCCGAAACACTTCAGAATTCATCCTGCTGCTTTTGTCAGCAGTCACATCATCAATAAATACAAGAGAACCAGTTCCACTGGCAGCCATACATGCCAACGCCATGACACTACCACCACCATGCTTCACTGATGAGGTGGTATGCTTCGGATCATGAGCAGTTCCTTTCCTTCTCCATACTCTTCTCTTCCCATCACTCTGGTACAAGTTGATCTTGGTCTCATCTGTCCATAGGATGTTGTTCCAGAACTGTGAAGGCTTTTTTCGATGCCGTTTGGCAAACTCTAATCTGGCCTTCCTGTTTTTGAGGCTCACCAATGGTTTACATCTTGTGGTGAACCCTCTGTATTCACTCTGGTGAAGTCTTCTCTTGATTGTTGACTTTGACACACATACACCTACCTCCTGGAGAGTGTTCTTGATCTGGCCAACTGTTGTGAAGGGTGTTTTCTTCACCAGGGAAAGAATTCTTTGGTCATCCACCACAGTTGTTTTCCGTGGTCTTCCGGGTCTTTTGGTGTTGCTGAACTCACCGGTGCGTTCCTTCTTTTTAAGAATGTTCCAAACAGTTGTTTTGGCCACGCCTAATGTTTTTGCCATCTCTCTGATGGGTTTGTTTTGTTTTTTCAGCCTAATGATGGCTTGCTTCACTGATAGTGACAGCTCTTTGGATCTCATCTTGACAGTTGACAGCAACAGATTCCAAATGCAAATAGCACACTTGAAATTAACTCTGGACATTTTATCTGCTCCTTGTAATTGGGATAGTGAGGGAGTAACACACACCTGGCCATGGAACAGCTGAGAAGCCAATTGTCCCATTACTTTTGGTCCCTTAACAAGTGGGAGGCACATATGCAAACTGTTGTAATTCCTACACCGTTCACCTGATTTGGATGTAAATACCCTCAAATTAAAGCTGACAGTGTGCAGTTAAAGCACATCTTGTTCGTTTAATTTGAAATCCATTGTGGTGGTGTATAGAGCCAAAAATGTTAGAATTGTGTCGATGTCCCAATATTTATGGACCTGACTGTATGCATGATGCCTAGTGTTTTAAAAATCTGTTCAGATTTGAAAAGTCATGTAGTGTAATCCAGCCTTTAGAATTAATAGTCGTTTGAAACTTGTAGATGTTTTGTATTTCTTGTGCTGAGAATATTTAATTCAACTCATTAACTTCTCATCAAACTGTTCTGTTAATTGGTGCAGTATTTTAAATGTTGAAATGTATTTGAAATGTATTTCCTTTCAAATTTGCACTGTTTTACTTCAAAAACTGAATGATTGCATTTTCAGTTTTGTACAGTATATGTAGAGACTTTGTATTTTGTCTTTCAAAATAAAACTTTTATTAATTTACAATTGTCAGCATCCTTTAACACTATAATTTTTTGTTTTTTAATAAGCTGTAAAATAAGAAGTGTTTCTCTGTAGAACGTTTAGGCTAGTATTTTACTTTTAGCACTTTATTGAATGCGTTTGATCATAATAATCTAGGAAAATCTGTGAAAGGACAGTGTTCCTCTGTACACGGTTTAGTGATATCACTTTATTTAATTGGTCAGTAAAAAATCCATAAAGTAAGTTTTACACTGTTAAAAAAATAAAGAAACGGTCAAATGACTGGCAGTAACGGTTGCCAAACAAAAAACATAAAACTGAAGTAAATAAAAAAATGGGACAAACCACGCTCATATCGATGTAATGTGGAATACCATTCATATGCCTTAAATACGGGATGATTCTATGTTAATGTCAAGCCTTGTTTGCAAATGTGTGCTAATATTGCCAACTTACAAAATAATGACAGACTGCTGATATTACTGAACTCATACTGTGAAATATCCCAAAACATTGCTTTTGGTACCATATAAGAGTCATAATTTGCTCAGTCAGTTGTTTGTTCTCTCACTTTTGTGTACATACAACAGACCCAAGTGAATGATTAGAGATTTTTCCTCACTGCCTTTTAGCATTAACACCAGGAAGGTTTTAGGTTTCGCAATATCAGTTTTGTCTTCAGAAGATAAAAGCATAGCAATTTGGGTGGGCCCATGATCTTCCATCTAGCACCACAGTACAACCAATGTGACATCTACATTAGATATGACAAACCTAACACAAACTATAACAAGCGGTTCATAATGTGTTATGTATAATTAATTATTTGGACATTTAACTCCTCTTCCTTTTGTATTCACAGGTTGATAACAAATGTGGTAATGGCCAGTTTCGATAGGGATGTAATGCAGTGTTTGTCCACTGTTGGAGGCTGACAAAAATCAGGTTGACATCAGAACTTAATGTAAGATTGACCTCAACCTCTAATGTTGGATAGATGTTGCATTTTTCATTTTCACCCAAAATACAACATCTGTCCAACGTTGGGTTCTGACGTTGGGTTCTGACATCAATTTGACGTTGGGTTCTGACGTCAACCTGATTTTCATTTTCAACCAAAATACAACGTCTGTCCAACGTTGGGTTCTGACGTCAATCTGACGTTGGGTTCTGACGTCAACCTGATTTTCATTTTCAACCAAAATACAACGTCTGTCCAACGTTGGGTTCTGACATCAATCTGACGTTGGGTTCTGACGTCAACCCGATTTTCATTTTCAACCAAAATACAACGTCTGTCCAACGTCGGAGATTGACGTCAATTTGACGTTGGGTTTTGACATCAGTCTGACGTTGGATTCTGACGTCAACCCAATTTTCATTTTCAACCAAAATACAACGTCTGTCCAACGTCGGAGATTGACGTCAATCTGACGTTGGGTTCTGACATCAGCCTGACGTTGGGTTCTGACGTCAACCCGATTTTCATTTTCAACCAAAATGCAACGTCTGCCCAACGTTGGAGATTGACGTCAATCTGACGTTGGATTCTGACGTCAACCCGATTTTCATTTTCAACCAAAATACAACGTCTGTCCAACGTTGGAGATTGACGTCAATCTGACGTTGGGTTCTGACATCATTCTGACGTTGGGTTCTGACGTCAACCTGATTTTCATTTTCAACCAAAATACAACGTCTGTCCAACGTTGGGTTCTGACATCAATCTGACGTTGGGTTCTGACGTCAACCCGATTTTCATTTTCAACCAAAATACAACGTCTGTCCAACGTCGGAGATTGACGTCAATTTGACGTTGGGTTTTGACATCAGTCTGACGTTGGATTCTGACGTCAACCCGATTTTCATTTTCAACCAAAATACAACGTCTGTCCAACGTCGGAGATTGACGTCAATCTGACGTTGGGTTCTGACATCAGCCTGACGTTGGGTTCTGACGTCAACCCGATTTTCATTTTCAACCAAAATGCAACGTCTGTCCAACGTTGGAGATTGACGTCAATCTGACGTTGGGTTCTGACGTCAACCCGATTTTCATTTTCAACCAAAATGCAACGTCTGTCCAACGTCGGAGATTGACGTCAATCTGACGTTGGGTTCTGACGTCAACCCGATTTTCATTTTCAACCAAAATGCAACGTCTGTCCAACGTCGGAGATTGACGTCAATCTGACGTTGGGTTCTGACGTCAACCCGATTTTCATTTTCAACCAAAATACAACGTCTGTCCAACGTTGGAGATTGACATCAATCTGACGTTGGGTTCCGACGTCAATCTGACGTTGGGTTCTGACGTCAATTTGACGTTGGGTTCTGACGTCAACCCGATTTTCACTTTCAACCAAAATACAACGTCTCTCCGACGTTGGGTTCTGACGTCAATCTGACGTTGGGTTCTGACGTCAACCCGATTTTCACTTTCAACCAAAATACAACGTCTCTCCGACGTTGGGTTCCGACGTCAATCTGACGTTGGGTTCTGACGTAAATCTGACGTTGGGTTCTGACGTCAACCCGATTTTCACTTTCAACCAAAATACAACGTCTCTCCGACGTTGGGGTCCAACGTCAATCTGACGTCATATTGACGTCCGGTGCCTGCTGGGTTCACTCTTCTAATGCACCATGAGGAAAGCAGGACTGTATTTGTCTTTGGATTAATTTTTTTTTCCTTTATACTGATATTAATGTAACTCTTGTAAACTTAAATATTAATGCAAATGCAAATACATAATTTAAAATAAACTGGCAATAAATATTTGAACGTGACAATTAAATATTCAGTGCTATGCAGGTTGAATATCTTATTTGACATAATGAGTTTACTCAGGCTAGTAGATATAGGAAATATGTAGGACATATGAAACTTCATTCATGAAGCATTGCAAGTAAGTGAAATTTGTTTTGGTGCAAAAATATTAATAAAACATCTGCCTCACTTTCACAGGGGTAGCCACGAGTGTAACATGATACACATGAATATATATATATATATATATGTATATCACTTTCACTGCAGCATCGAGCATGCCCACATATCTAATTCATCTTAATTATCATATAATTGACAGATGTCTTTAAATAATACACTAAGCCGCTGAGGACAATCTAATCAAATTGCACACATCCCTTTCTGTCAACTGCTAAATGAATCATGAAATTTGTTATAAAACTTTAAATAAACATTTTGTACAAATTATGCAACAGTTGTTAGACCAAAAAGCACACTTAGATTAAATATGCACACACACACAAAATGTGACCAAATTTCTCTCCGTGCTCTGCAGCTCATAGATCACTGTCTCTTTCACCTACTGAGAACACAGACACCTGCAGACACACAGAAATGTTTTTTGGAGGAGGAAGTGTTCCAATCGCTACATTAATTTGCATCTCAATAGACACATAAGCACACAACTTTACTTTTTGGATAATGTCCAATATCATATGCTCAGAAGAAAAAATCCAGCACATTGCTGTTATTTGCAAAAACAGCAAATAAGATACATCATAGATACTCTTTCTCTCCATATCCTAAAGAGTCCTACACACAACCAGGAATAGTTCACCTAAAAATGAGTATGTATGCTATTATTTATTTTTCTACACTGTAAAAAATGACCGTGATTTTAACGGTAAAAAACTGTTAAATGGTCAACGGTAAGTTCCTGTAAAATTTACAGGGAAAACCCGTAAACTGACACTCCCAGAATTCCCTGCATTGCATTTCAAATTTTGTTTGAGTTTGATATTTTTTTCTTTGAAATAACTATGTTTCTTCTTATTCTTATCAGTTATGTTTATTATTGTATGTTACATCTAATGTTGTTAAATTAATGTTTATTGCATATTTCAGTTTAATGAGTCTCACCATGATGGTGTTTAGTGCTTGTGTGAATGACACGGTGCACCTTCTATGTATGTTATTATTTAAAAGCTGCTTGTGATGGGCTTTGCTTCATCATGTGACTTTCTCATCACTACCTGCATTTGGTGATTATCAGTGTATTTCAAAGGTACAAAACAGATTTCAGTACTTCAATAGATTGGAATATTAACATTATGTCAGTTAAAGAAATTACGGTATTTAACTGTAAATTTAAGTTAAAACCATAAAACCTAAAATGTTGTTACCGTATTTTTTATGGTAGAATTCCAGCAACCACAGCTGCCGTTTTTTTACCGTATTTTTTTTTTTTTTTACAGTGTACAGCATAAACCATTTAAACACTATGTACAGTATTAGGTGTTGTATTCCAAGTCTTCCAAAGCTATATGATAAAACCTCACTGCTGATCTAGTTCAAGTTAAAAATGATGCCACACTGTGACAGTCCTGAAATCATTGTCACTGGTTTTTGAAAGTGTTGCAAAAGAATACATTATTCAAGCTGGAAAATGAAACTGGAAAACTGCAGTGAAGGACAGTATTGTCTATTAAATAATGCTAAATTTCATCTGTTCTTCACACAATGCTATTGTATGGGATCTGAAAAGTTGTTATATAGTTATATGCACTAATAATTCTGACATTTTTTGGAGCTTGACAACACTAAAAACTGTCAATGTATGAACAAACTTAAAAATCCTTCTATTGTGTTACATGAAAAAAAATAACAGCATACAGATTTAGAATGCCATGAGTGAGAATTAAAAAAAATAGAATTTAGCTCTACAAAGGGAGACTATTTGTACATATCCACTTCTATAGACACTTAGAAATACAAACCATGTGAAATTGGTGCAACCTGCCAAAGCATCTGACTCATTACCAGTGTTCCCTGATAAACGACGAAGGCATCAGCCAATTAGATTAGCTCCATTGCGATGACAGATAGAGCCACATCAGTCACAAACCTTCATTTGCTCTGAGGCATTTTCATTATATCTGGAAGGTTGGCAGTTTGCTATGCTGTTGGACCTCACACGCACACACACATATTCACAATCATAGGATTACATGCACAAATGGTGAAATACCCAATCATCTCCTTGGTGCTCTGTTGACAAACTACACCTCAGCAGAGCTGGACATACACACAGCTGTTTACTCATCTCTGAGATAATCTCATATGTAGGGCATCAGACTTTCCAGCCTGCAATCTTCAACTCCTCTGGTCAGTCACCTACACAGAACACCTGCACCTGCAACTACATCTGCTCTCTAACCCTAATCGGAAACATTCACCTTAAACTTCATCTTATTGGAAAAACAATCAATGTAAATTCCCGCCCACCATTGTTATGTAACTCAGCAATAGAATGTATAATGCAAAACACAAGCACATCACATACTCTTACGATTTAAATTCACAAACAAAGAGAGAATGTTTACAGCAAAATACACTTACAGCTATGAAAACAGCTGGCAAAAAATGCTGGCAAAAAATAAAAAATATGCGACAATTATTTTATTTTTAATCCGTACATTACAATTGCATATGCGGTTGCGTCACACATCAGTATGTGAGTGTTTCCTGCAAAAATGAACCCAGGACAAGTTGTTATGTCTGATTCGTGAACATTACAGATATGCTCACATCAGTCAGGAGTAGAAACAAATTACAAACAGCTTCATGAACAAATGACAGATATACTCAAATCAATCAGGAGTAGAAACGAATTCCAAATAGCTCACAACAGTATAATGTTTGCGAAAATTCAGACACCACCCTCTTTGATTCTTTTGAATGAAGAGGTTCTTTTTAAATTAATGAAGCAGAAAAGATTCATGAAACAACATCGAACTCACTTGTGGGTTAGCGGGTTGAATTAGACACACTTAGTGAATTGTTTAAAAGCCCTGATTCCCTCACTAAACTGCATGTCATTTTTTGGCTAGTGAAATGGAAATCTGCAATATAGGAGTTGGTTTGAATAAGAAATCACATGCTCATAGTAGGTAATTCTTTTGCATAAGTAATTATTTCACAAACACTAAAAAGAATGTTCTACAGCATGAATGAAAGTGTACATTGTCATGTGACCTACTACCATTCATGACACAAAATTAAAGATAAATATTCACAACATATTCACAAATGTTGTACTCAATTATTAACGCTATTCTTAACAACTAAAAAATGCATGTTTTAACAATATGAGGCCCAACTCTAATGATTAGACTTGAAATTTGTGTGGGAGAAACTCACACTTTTACTTTTATACATTTAATTATTTTATAAGACACAAAACAATAAGGGTCATTAGAGTTATTCCATTAAATTTGCACAAATTTATACTACATACAAATAGAAAACAACCAAGTAGTCTATAAAACTTAAATCATCATAGCCTACCTACTAAAACAATCCTTCATCACAGCACAAAGCAGCGACTGTAACTGAAGTAAGAAACTCTAGCTAAAGTATTTCAGAACAGCCATCTTTACCATGTGAATCACTACATTTTCAACTGAAAATCATTTGGCTCCTTAATGTTTCATTTTAGGAGCCAGTGACTCCCTAGTCATTTCTTGTGTCTGGAAGTGCAAATAAGATCCTGTTCTCTGCATTTCACAGCCAGTGCAAATACCAGCTCACGACACACTGTAACAGCTCTTTGTAATACTACACCTCCAGAGCCGAAACACTGAACCAAGAACATAATCATTCACTCATACCACTGTGAGTCATGACCTAGGGAGGATTTCACTCCTGGGAGTGCTAAATGAATGTAAGCACTGTCTGTGACCGACCCACACTGTACTATTACTATAACACAAGCAGAAAATTGATAATGGAACATCACTGACTATAATACAAGAAGAAATTGCATTACAAACTGGGATACATTACTATACTACCAGCAGGGATCTCTCTGGAGCTTACCTTCTCATAAAGAAACTATCATGGTCCCAAGTGTGCAGAAAAGCTTTATTACTACCTATTAGCTAACACCTCGGTGCAAAAACATCACAACAAAAGTAATAATCTTTGTCATGCATACAACTGATATGTTTCTGATTCATGTGAAATGCTATACTTGTAATGTAAAGGACTTACAAGTTGTAAGTGATTTGTGGGTAAGCAATAAAGCATTACTCTTGAGAGGTTGACAGCACTTATTGCAAACCATGCAATGCAATTTTTAGTTTAGCAACAATACCTCAACACTTCTGACTCTCTCAATACACTTCCACATGAGCAGAGTACCTGTCATTATCAAATAAGACAGAGAAATTAGCTGCTTCAGGACACTGCAAGAAAAAGCTCTTAAGAAGCACTGAATTTCCGAGCGGATGAAAATCCTTCAGAGAGAATCAATCCCATAGGTCATTGTACTCACATGATGAGGGTTTATGTATCAGTTAAACTGAAAATCTGTGTTAAAATAGCTTTCTTTTCATGTCTAGTGTATTTTTCAGATTTTTAGCAACTAATTCAATCAGTGCAAGCCAAAACAAATATTTCTAAATATTTTTCTTTTCAAAAGACCTTACTGTCTCTTTCCTCCCCCTGTATCTGCCCATCCCACGGGTACCTTAAGCAGGCGCACAGACGGAAGGAAGGCTGCATGGCACAGTTTCCGTATGGTCCAGTTGAGTGGCCGAGGAGCATCCAGCTGGTTCGTCGCTCCCGGCCGGACGTTCCCGCCATCCGGAAAAGGGCCCCACATTGGGGCAGTGATGCGTGAGGGGTCTCTGTCCGAAATCCACTTAACTCATGAAGCATGACCCTCCTCAGCCCCTGCCGCAAAGCCACGCAACCTGTTTCCCTCCGACACAAAGCTCTTCACCTGCACCCCCTCCCTGCCCTCCCTCCCCTCCCCACAGATCCACTGGATCGGGAAAACACCTTCAGGGTGTCCGGGTCCACTTCCACTGGCCACACAGACCCAACAGTGCCAGAGATGACTGGGAGCATGCGGTCTGAATGAGTGGAGATGAGCAGAGAGAAGAGGAGCGAAGCTGAGTGGAAAAGAGGAGAGTGGGAAACAGTAGCTGTGATGTAGAGCAGCAGAGCGGCACTGTCTTGAAGAACCCGGAGAGAGAGAGAGAGAGAGAGAGGGGAGAGAGGAAAAAAAAGAGATGGATGGAAGGAAGCAACATGAATGATAGCATGCGTTAGCAAAGAAACGGAAAAAACAAAAGATGCAAGAGATCATGCTGTAAAATGAGGTTGAGAGTTGATGTGAAGGCAAAGCATTGGAATTGATGAGGAATATTAGAAAGCATATGGAAAGGAATGACGGATTGTGTTCTTTTTTAATACCACATCTTTCTCTTGTTTTAGGTCTTTTGGGTCACAAATGAAAAACTGAGAGGAAAGATTCCCCTGATTCCCTACCAATGTCTTCTATTTGTACTCCTCTGACCTGTTCTCCTCTATTCCCTCTCTTTTCTCTTCCTCTAATGCCCCCTCCTCCTCCATTCCCGCACACTCCATCCTTTCCAAACATATGACGCATTGACCAACGAAATGATAATGGAGTAGAGAGAGAGAGAGAGAGAGAGAGAGAGAGAGAGAGAGAGAGAGCACGCAATAACAAATAAAAATGTCTCTTCGGCGTATTGGATTGAACTGCTCCCCTCCATTGGATAGATTTAATAATACAGCATTTGTTATACGGTCCTCCATTGTTTCAGAAAACATGTTAGGGGAAAAAAATCTCCCTGAGGGAGAAGTGTTAAAACAAATAAATGGAACGGTAGAAATGGAGAGAATGTGGTGGAAGAGTTGGCCATCATACATTGTAGTCACTAGGTCGGCATCCCTGAGGATCAGATCGTAATAATGAATCTCAACAATCAATCCCCACTCTCCACAGGCATCACCTGGCCATGCAGATGTGAGAGATGTCACAGAGACCGGGATGGAATACTAAGTAGAGCACCGAGTGGGAAGCTCCTCCTCTTCCTGCTTCCTCCTTGGATGCGGGGATCTCCTGTCACTCAAGGTACCTTGAGATGATGAGAAGATTATGCAACTCTTCAAGGCAAGGTGTGTATCCATAGCAACCTCCGTTTACCAGTGTCAGTGGGAGATTGGGTTTAATGTGCAGGTATGTGGAAAGAGGATTGTCCTCCAATCAGATCTGACAACACGGGAGAGAAGCTCCCAGAGATACAGAGGTTTAGGGAATGGGATTTAAACAGAGAGAGCATGAAGACATTGTACACATGCTTACCATATTTTTGTGACAGCAATAACCATGTGGAAGGTCATTCTACTAGGCAGTATAGTTTCATGTCCCCAACAAATACGTCTTAATATATTATATGAGAAAAAATATTCAAGATGGAAATCAAATGAGTTAGATTTATTATAATGTCACAATTAAGTAAAGAACGGGGTGATTTTATTCATGTTCATTTATTAAATAAAAATTATTAATTTAATTATTATATTATATTAAATACATTTTGAATCCAATATTCAAAATATTATGTAACCCAGGTTACCAGTGGACAGAGACAAAATGCACTTCAAATTAAACAGAGTTAAAGTATAAAAGATCATACTTTCAGATCAAATATAAGACTGCAAACAAAATAATTAATTATATAGAAATGGAGAAATATAAATATTGAATGTTATAAATATGTCCAATAGCGTTATCTCCCTTTACATAAGCCTCCAATGAGATCGCATTTTGAGTGACGTCATGGAAAATTCCGCTATCGCGGCACTTTTAGAGAGCAGCGCCTTCTAGAACTTTCTTTTTCTCTGTGAACCTCTGACGCGAGCAGATGCTTGTGCTGCTCCGGGAGATTTGAAGCTCCGACTGAGTCGAGAAATTGATGTAAGAGTTGTATAAATGCCTCTAAATCATTTATATGATGACGATGTAGAAATAAGTTAGCAGTAAAATGAGTGAAGTGATATGATTGTTCACGTTATGTGTTGACCGCATGTCAATGACGCAATATTAGCGCGAGTTTAAAAGCTAATACAGTGTGTGTGTATATATATATCTCTAACGAAGGATTCAGAGAGAAGCAGTTTATGCCCGAGAATGACATTTTGAGAACGTGTATCATCTGGAACTTCCCTGGTTCTTCTGATGTACATGTAAACGAGTTCCTTGGTGAGTTAATATAGTTTCAATAATTTCAGTATTGTTCAATAAGGTTCATTTAGGATCATATTAAGTGTGTTACATCAAATTATTGTTTATTTGGTGCAGCATTAATGGCAAATACAGCCAAGTGTAAAATGAAAGATGTAATTTGGCATTTATGTGAAATTAATGCCATGGAAGGCAATGTATGTGTGTTAAATAAGATGCTTACCAGAAAGTATGCAAAAACGTGTTTATTGCACAGACAATTTATTGCATAAAGACAATTTATTGTACAGAGTCTTATAAATGGACATTATTTGCTGTGTTTTATTAGAAGTTGTGTATAATCTGAATTGATTCGTGTATATAGTGTCAAATGCTAATTGTTTTTTTTTGGGCCTTGTGTTTTCAAGGCCAGGTTTTTTTTTGTGTTCTTCTGCTTTTGTTTCCATGTGAGTGCTGTGATGTCCAATTGATGAGTGTGATCCGTCCTGCATGTGAAATCGAACGAAGTGTGAATCATTCCTGAAGTGTGGACCGTCTCAGCTCTTCCTGTGTGTGTAACGGTGTGGTTGGACTGGCGAGCCGCCCGTTTAACGAATCCTTTGAATTCCCTGTTGAAACTGAACTTTCTCGTCTTTGAACGGTAGGATTAGAACCACACATCAATTTATTCTGTTCTATCCAGGGCAGAATAGGACGACTGAATTAAGTGCCTCACGAACTTTTGGACTGAGTTTACAAACTGATCTGTTCATTGAGAAACATCAAACTTTTGGACTTTCAAATTTTGTTTTGTTTTGTTTGTTTCATTTTCTATTGTTTTCCTTACGCCTGTGTGAGGTTATATGGTCCATGTTCAACTAATTGATCAATCATTTAATTCTAACAACAAAGTAAAAGAAAAGAACATTCAGTAAATTCAAACTTGTTCTTACCTCATCCTTTTGTTTTGAGTATTCATTGCTGCTGTATCATCTCTCTCTCCCCGGACGAACCTAATCTTTTGAGCCCACTGGTCCATTTGTAAAGTTGACACAAATTTATCACGTGTAACGGGTTACAAGTAAAAGTGGCGAGCCAGCCAGCCAGGAGGAGAGAGATTGGCCTGCAGCAATAGTGACAATATAAATATATTATTAATTATTCATATACTCAGCAGAATATTGACAGCATGGATATTGTAAAAAGAGAGAATGTAGAGGTCTCAAATGCCGTAATAGTCAGCGGCTTAACATTAACTGAAACAGATCAGGACTTAGAAGCATGGTTGTTGAGATATGGCAGCATTAGTCGCAACCTTCTCATTGATGACCCAAACTCCGAATTCCATCAACATGCCATTATAGAGTTTACTTATAGCTCCGCTATGAAAACACTAATGCCCCTTCTGCCCGTAACAATGGTCAGTACGTCAAACCCAGATACCACTTTCATAGTGCGTGCCTTAAGCTGTGTCTACCCTCATGTAGATAGTGACAGAGCCACTAAGTTGTATTTGGAAGAACTACAAAATATTGCTAGCGCTAGTGGAAAGTCAATTGAAGAAGTGCTCAAGGAGGAGTTAAAGAGAATGAAAGCTGGCTGTTCTGTTGCTGAGCCCATAGATGCTTCAGGTGATGGAGTTGAGTATCCACATGCTGCAGACTCTCAAACTCGTGATAGCAGCACCACCAGCTCACTGGATGGACCGTCGTCCCCAGCCAAATTACAGAGAGTGACCACAGAACAAGTAGCCCTTTCCTCAATTGAATCTGAGACATCACAAAACCTGTCCAAGGAAAGACCCAGCAGTAGAACTAGCCATCCTGCAGCTAATGTGTTACCCCATCCAGTACTCACAATGGACATGATTGATCCACCCAGCGTGCAAAAAGTTGTAGTTGAACACATCGTCAGAACCAATGACACTGCTACATTACAACCTACCTCTTTCCGTCTCAGGTCTTTCTCTGGTAAAGTTCCTAGGCCAGTAAACGAGCCAGACTTCGACACATGGCGGGCAAGTGTTCAATTTCTATTAGATGACCCCTCCATTTCGGATTTGTCTCGCACAAGAAGAATACTTGATAGTCTGCTCCCTCCGGCAGCTGATGTCATTAAACATGTGAGTCCCCGGTCCTTACCTCCAGTTTACTTGGAGTTACTAGAGTCAGTTTACGGATCCGTGGAGGATGGAGATGAGCTGTTAGCAAAATTCATGACCATGCTACAGAACCCAGGAGAGAAGCCCTCCAGTTATTTGCACCGGTTGCAAGTTATGCTGAGCACTACTGTAAGGAGAGGAGGCATTGCGGAGAGTGAGCAAAACAGCTGTCTGATCAAGCAATTCTGCCGTGGATGTTGGGATAATGGGTTAATTTCCAGCTTACAGCTAGAGAAGAAAAAGATCAACCCACCTTCTTTTGCAGAGATGGTAGTGGAAATTCGCACGGAAGAAGACCGGCAAGCCTCAAAAGAAGACAGAATGAGAAATCATTTTGGATTGAACAAACAGAGTAATGCCCCCAAAATGAGAACTGCTACTCATCAAATGTCAACATACTCCCATGATGCAGTTGGTGGAGCAGCTGAAGAGGTGGATACTATGAGGGCTCAAATATCTGAAATTAATGCTCAAGTTGCTTCTATGCAAACCTCAACTTACCAGAAGTGCAAGCCTGATTATTCCAAAAATTCTGAATTTATCCTGCTAAAGAAAGAGCTAGTAGAACTACAAGCAGAAGTAGAGGCTATGAGAACATCCATTTCTGGTAAAGTGCCAAAAGAAACCCCAGCAGCTAAGGAAATAGCAGGATTGAAGAAGCAAGTGGCAGAGTTAAAGGCTCAGTTGTCAGCCCCTGAAATCCCACAATATCGGTCCGGGAAGACGGCAAAATTCCAGCATAGGCAAACCGGGAGAGATGAGAACAGTCAACTCCGAAGTAGTTCAGTGACATCCACTCGTCCTCGTCCTGGATACTGTTTTAGATGTGGTGAGGATAGACACCTAGCCATCAATTGCGAAAATGACCCGAACCCTTCTAAGGTAGATGAGAAGAGGCGCCAGTTGAGAGAAAAACAAGCCCAGTGGGACCTAAAGAACCAAGCCACTACTACTCAGTTAAACACCACGCAGTCTCTGTAGCAGGGCATATGGAGACTGGGACGAAGCATCATTGCCCTAAAAGCAAACTGCCAAAAGGACTAATTGGAATGAAATGCACTGCCCAAATCATTGTAGACGCAATTGAAGTGAACTGCCTTTTAGACACTGGTTCCCAGGTGACTACAATTCCCTTGTCATTTTACAAAAATAACTTGTCTCATCACCCCATGAAACCCCTGGAATCTTTGCTGGAAGTGGAGGGAGCCAATGGACAATCAGTGCCTTACCTTGGGTATGTGGAGTTAACTTTAATGTTTCCCAAAGAGTTTCTAGGAACAGATGCTGAGGTTACCACACTAGCACTGGTGGTCCCAGATTTGGTAAATATACCACAAGTCCTCATCGGTACAAATACCTTGGATGCACTTTACTCCAGTTATGTACCAAAAGAGAGCCCCAAATCAGCTTCTAAAGGGTATGCAGCTGTACTGAAGACACTTGATGTGAGGCATCGACAATCATGTGCCAAAACCCTTGGGTGTGTGACATTAAAAGGGGCAGTCCCTGAAACTGTACCAGCAGGGTGCACTGCTGTTCTTGATGGAGCCGTCTGTCTGAATTACCTTCCAGCAGAAACACTGACTGTTATAAGTCCTCCCACCATATCTTCTCTGCCAAGTGGTCTTTTAGTTGCTAGTGCATTGCACGCCTTACCTGTGAAACGTTTCTTCTCCTTGCCTGTGGTAGTCAAGAATGAGACCCAGACTAACATAGTAATCCCTCCCCGGTCTGTGATTGCAGAAATGCACGCTGTCCAGCAGGTGATAAACAAGCCATTAACAAGTGATGTTTCTGAAACACCAGAAAGTCCTCAGATAACTCTCGATTTTGGAGACTCCCCACTGCCTTCCGAATGGAAAGAACGGATATCAGCCTTGTTAAACTCTATGTCTGAAGTTTTTGCTTTGAAGGAAATGGATTATGGACACACTGATAAGGTGAAGCACCGAATTAAACTGAGTGACGAAACTCCTTTCAAGCATAGAGCTCGTCCCATCCACCCACAAGATATTGATGCCGTCAGGAAACATCTACAGGAGTTGTTAGCAGCTGGTATTATACGAGAGTCTGAGTCCCCATTCGCATCCCCCATTGTAGTGGTCCGAAAAAAAGACAACTCAGTGCGGCTATGTATTGACTTTAGGAAGCTAAACTCTCAAACCATACGAGATGCGTACGCACTCCCAAACCTGGAGGAAGTGTTCTCTATGTTAACTGGTTCCAAGTGGTTTCTAACCCTAACCCCCTTGGTTTCTGGGAGTTTAACCGTATGCCGCAAGGGATAACCAATGCGCCAAGCACATTCCAGCGGCTAATGGAGCGCTGCATGGGTGACTTAAATAGAAGAGAAGTCTTAGTTTTCATCGATGATCTTATCATCTTCTCCGAAACCCTTGAGGAGCATGAGCGCCGACTGATACAAGTCCTGAATCGTCTAAAAGAATACGGATTGAAGCTCTCACCCGAAAAATGCAAATTCTTCCAAACATCTGTACGCTACTTGGGCCACATTGTCTCCCAGAATGGTGTAGAAACTGACCCATCAAAAATTGAGGCCATTAAAACCTGGCCAAGGCCCCAGAACCTTCGGGAACTAAAATCCTTCTTAGGATTTACAGGATATTACCGTAGATTTGTTAAAGATTTCTCCAAGATTGCAAAGCCGCTCAACAATCTTACAGCTGGCTATCCTCCGGTTCGAAAGGGAAAAAAGAAAGATAAAGATCATACTTACTTTAATCCAAAAGAGTCTCTGGGCGACAGATGGACTACCGAGTGTCAACAGGCATTTGAAAGCCTCGTGGAAAGGTTAACCTCTGCTCCTGTCTTGGGGTACGCAAATCCTTGTCTGCCTTACCTATTGCATACAGATGCTTGTGCTACAGGACTAGGAGCAGCCTTGTATCAAGAACAGCAGGGACACATGAGAGTCATCGCATTTGCCAGCCGTGGATTAACAAAGTGTGAAGCCAAGTATCCTGCCCACAAATTGGAATTTCTGGCTCTCAAATGGGCAATCACCACAAAATTCCATGACTATCTGTATGGGGCAGACTTCACAGCGGTCACTGATAGCAATCCCCTCACCTATGTCCTTACGTCTGCCAAACTAGATGCTACTAGTTATAGATGGTTATCCAGTCTCTCAACCTACAATTTTAAGATCCAATACAGAGCTGGAGCACAAAATCAAGATGCGGATGGATTGTCTCGTCGTCCCAATGGTGAACCATCAGATGATTGGGAATCTAAAAAAGAGCAAGAACGAATCAGACAGTTCACTCTATATCATCTTGGAGATCTTGAAGGCAACACCAAGACAATCTTACCTGAAGTAGTGGAGGCCATCTGTGAAAAGCATCACGTCAATCAATCCCATGATTCTCAGTCTTTCCCGTTGACCTTGGTAGAGTCTCTGAGCATGAACGCAAAGGTATTACCTCCAGAAATCCAGGAAGAAGATGGCCATGGTCTCCCAGAAATTCCTTGTCTGTCTGAAGAGGATCTGATCAGGAAGCAGCGAGCTGACCCTGAAATTAAAGAGGTAATTGAGTACTTGGAGTCTAACAACAAACCTTCAAACTTGAAATTCCACTTACCTGCAGTAACCTTGTGGATGAGACAATGGAACAAACTTGAGCTGAAGAATGGGTTGTTATATCGGAAGAGGATGGATGGAGACAAAGTGTTGAACCAACTGGCTTTACCTGAAGATCTTCGAGGAATTGTACTTACCAGTCTTCATGATGACATGGGGCATCTGGGTCTGGAGCGAACTCTCGATCTTCTCCGTTCCAGATTTTATTGGCCGAAGATGGCAGCCGATGTGGACATAAAAATCAAAAAGTGCGAGCGCTGTGTTCGTAGGAAGACTCCTTCACAGAAAGCAGCTCCCTTGGTGAATATTCAGACCCATAGGCCTTTAGAACTAGTTTGTATGGATTTTCTGTCGCTGGAACCAGACAGCAGTAACACCAAGGATATTTTGGTCATCACAGACCATTTTACCAAGTACTCTGTTGCTATTCCTACCCGTAACCAAAAAGCACAAACAGTTGCTAGATGCCTATGGGATAATTTCTTTGTCCATTACGGTTTTCCAGAAAAGCTGCTCAGCGACCAGGGGCCAGATTTTGAATCTCGTACCATCCAAGAGCTATGTAGAATTGCTGGCATCCGCAAAGTGAGGACCACCCCCTATCATCCTAGAGGGAACCCGGTGGAACGCTTTAATCGGACTCTCTTACAGATGCTAGGCACCCTGGAGAACAAAAGCAAAGCTCATTGGAAAGATCACGTCAAACCATTGGTGCATGCTTATAACTGCACCAGGAGCGATGTAACTGGATACTCACCATATGAGCTAATGTTTGGGAGGCAGCCTCGACTGCCGATCGACCTTGCTTTCGGACTTCATACCAACTTCCCATTACAGTCCCATTCGCACTATGTGAAATCCCTAAAGAGTAGATTGGAGGAAAGCTACAGAGTTGCTTCTCAAAATGCATCCAAAATAGCTGACCGGAACAAAAGACGTTTTGACAGAAATGTAGTTGCTTCTACACTTGAACCGGGTGATCGAGTCCTTGTGCGAAATGTCAGATTGAGAGGGAAACACAAGTTGTCAGATAAATGGGCCTCTGAGATCTATGTGGTAGTCCGGAAAGCAGGTGACATGCCAGTATATACAGTCTGCCCAGAAGGGAAAGATGGACCAGTCCGCACATTACACCGCGACCTTCTACTGCCTTGTGGGTTTCTACCCCTGAATGAAATTGAAGGAACAGACCCTCTGAAAATTCGTCATAAGCCTAGAACCAGATCCCACTCTGCACATGAAGCGGTTCCTCAAGAACATCTGAGTAGTCAGTCTGAATCAGAGGATGACTCTTATATTGGAAATTCAGGACGCCAATTGGAGTTTAGTACGAAAATTATTTCACCTCCAGAACATCCTATGCCCGTAGAGAACTTACCTGAAACAGAGTTTCTCAATTCCCCTGCTGCTGTGGTAGAACCTGTGAACGAAACCTTACCCGACACTGGAACCCTTCCGGCTGCCGTAGACCTTGTAAAAGAAACCTTACCTGACATCAGACTAGAAGAGGACTCCACAGATGATCAATCAGAAAATGAAGAAGAAAATAGTATACCTGTTCAAGATGGAGACACTGTTGAAGTGGAGAACTGCAGAAGCAAATGCATTGAAAGTACTGCGCCCCCAGAGTTGTTAGCACCTATGAATGGAAATGTGCTGGAGTTTTCAGGTCTGTCGGACACTGTGACGGAGGAAACACAGTCCAATGACACAATCTCACCTGCCCAGGATGTTACAAGTAACCAGCCCGTTACAGATGATAACCTTGGAGCTATTGACACTAGACGTTCCAAAAGGCAGCGTGGGCCTCCTAACAAATTCCAGTATCATAAACTAGGAAATCCCCTAACACTAGTCATTCAGTCCTTACTGCTGGGGTTGAGCTCTGCACTTACCACTTCCTTGGAAGAATCCACATCCATCAGTGATCAGTCCTTGAATATGTCTGGTGCTTTTCCTATAGTGGTGACAAGTCAACCCCAAGCATGCCCGAGGACGTGCCTGAATTCAGAGGGGGAAAGTGTAACCCAGGTTACCAGTGGACAGAGACAAAATGCACTTCAAATTAAACAGAGTTAAAGTATAAAAGATCATACTTTCAGATCAAATATAAGACTGCAAACAAAATAATTAATTATATAGAAATGGAGAAATATAAATATTGAATGTTATAAATATGTCCAATAGCGTTATCTCCCTTTACATAAGCCTCCAATGAGATCGCATTTTGAGTGACGTCATGGAAAATTCCGCTATCGCGGCACTTTTAGAGAGCAGCGCCTTCTAGAACTTTCTTTTTCTCTGTGAACCTCTGACGCGAGCAGATGCTTGTGCTGCTCCGGGAGATTTGAAGCTCCGACTGAGTCGAGAAATTGATGTAAGAGTTGTATAAATGCCTCTAAATCATTTATATGATGACGATGTAGAAATAAGTTAGCAGTAAAATGAGTGAAGTGATATGATTGTTCACGTTATGTGTTGACCGCATGTCAATGACGCAATATTAGCGCGAGTTTAAAAGCTAATACAGTGTGTGTGTATATATATATCTCTAACGAAGGATTCAGAGAGAAGCAGTTTATGCCCGAGAATGACATTTTGAGAACGTGTATCATCTGGAACTTCCCTGGTTCTTCTGATGTACATGTAAACGAGTTCCTTGGTGAGTTAATATAGTTTCAATAATTTCAGTATTGTTCAATAAGGTTCATTTAGGATCATATTAAGTGTGTTACATCAAATTATTGTTTATTTGGTGCAGCATTAATGGCAAATACAGCCAAGTGTAAAATGAAAGATGTAATTTGGCATTTATGTGAAATTAATGCCATGGAAGGCAATGTATGTGTGTTAAATAAGATGCTTACCAGAAAGTATGCAAAAACGTGTTTATTGCACAGACAATTTATTGCATAAAGACAATTTATTGTACAGAGTCTTATAAATGGACATTATTTGCTGTGTTTTATTAGAAGTTGTGTATAATCTGAATTGATTCGTGTATATAGTGTCAAATGCTAATTGTTTTTTTTTGGGCCTTGTGTTTTCAAGGCCAGGTTTTTTTTTGTGTTCTTCTGCTTTTGTTTCCATGTGAGTGCTGTGATGTCCAATTGATGAGTGTGATCCGTCCTGCATGTGAAATCGAACGAAGTGTGAATCATTCCTGAAGTGTGGACCGTCTCAGCTCTTCCTGTGTGTGTAACGGTGTGGTTGGACTGGCGAGCCGCCCGTTTAACGAATCCTTTGAATTCCCTGTTGAAACTGAACTTTCTCGTCTTTGAACGGTAGGATTAGAACCACACATCAATTTATTCTGTTCTATCCAGGGCAGAATAGGACGACTGAATTAAGTGCCTCACGAACTTTTGGACTGAGTTTACAAACTGATCTGTTCATTGAGAAACATCAAACTTTTGGACTTTCAAATTTTGTTTTGTTTTGTTTGTTTCATTTTCTATTGTTTTCCTTACGCCTGTGTGAGGTTATATGGTCCATGTTCAACTAATTGATCAATCATTTAATTCTAACAACAAAGTAAAAGAAAAGAACATTCAGTAAATTCAAACTTGTTCTTACCTCATCCTTTTGTTTTGAGTATTCATTGCTGCTGTATCATCTCTCTCTCCCCGGACGAACCTAATCTTTTGAGCCCACTGGTCCATTTGTAAAGTTGACACAAATTTATCACGTGTAACGGGTTACAATTACATAAGTAATAAATTATTCAACATGCACCTTCCTGAACACTGTTTTTATTTTCATTCTGTCAGGTTCCATCCTGTTAATGGTGTAATAAATCAGGATATAAATCAATACAATTTTAAATGAAAAAATCATTACTCTATTTAATTTCTTTATTAATTGGCATCTTAACTAATTGTAAAAACTGTTTGATATCTTTCGTTTTACTAATCGAATTGTATATGAAATGTGCTATAAATAAACCTGAGCCTGACAAGAGCATATTTCTGAATCCTTTAGATATATTTCCTTATAACACACACATGTTTAAAAGATCGCACAACAGGAGCGACCCTGTGCTAATAACAAAACAAGAAATTGGGTTTAAATTTAGACATAAAAATTGCTCGCTCTCTCTTTAGAAAGTCACACCATCTGAAAGGTAGGATTAAATTATTGTGAAGACACTGAAAATACTGGGGGGAAAACATTGACACATTCATGGATGTGATCAGACAAGCCCCAACAAACTATTTATAAATTCACACGCCAAACTCCCAGCCTCTTTCAGACTGGTGATAAGTGAGTGTAGTGTTTCAGAAAGTGAGTGTAGTTTAGGGTAAAAGTCAACCACTTAACCAGAAGCATTTATTTTAACTTCAGCATGCACCACACAACATCTGCACAACACAATCAGGATCAGGTCACATGTGCGCACACACACACACACACAAACAAGCAATTGACAGCAGCATCTAATTAATTTTTGACCTACACGAAAGCAGTCACACACTGTTTACATGTCATTACCTCCTCGCCGCAAGACAGTGGTGTGGAAATTATGTTTCACAGTATGTTTGTGTATTTCAGTCCGTTTATGGAAGTGCATGCAATATATTTGAACGTGCATGTACATGTAAGGTGTTGAATATTGTCAGACACACACCCACAAGTATTGATTGAAATAGGACAAATTTTCAGACCAGTTTCAGGACAAATCCCATTATGAGCAGTGATTCAGTGTAAAATAATGCTTGATGGCTCAATAAGTGCTTAAAGATGTACTACAGTACTTTTATTTATAGTCAAAATGAATATACACCAACATACAAAAATGAGGAGAAAAAACCCAACAAAAGCGTCCCAATATTTTTTTGTTTGTTTTTACCAGTTGTGCAGTAGCAAAGGCCTCTCCGGAAAATGGACAGAAAATGTGATGACTTAGGATTCTGTCTCTCTATTTAACTTATCATCATCGTAATGGCCATTCCCACAATCCTTAGTCATTCATTGAGACTGTCATTGGGTGATTTTAAGCACTGCAATATTGCTCTGAATATTTTTTTTATAAAATAATTTGCACTATTTTAACCAAAACAAAAGCATACAGTAATCCAACAAAACAAAAGGATTTTCAAAAAGTTTTAAAGAAAAAAATCTCCCCTGAAAATAGACTTTAACAAACACCCAGTGCTACCAAACCTGCTCACTTATCAGGTCGATGAAGAATTACTACGCAACCAATAGGGTCCAAGTCCAACAGGGTGATGCATTTGTGATGAAATCTGTAAAGACTATAGCAAAGCACCCTCATCATTATTCAGAAAGGATGATGAAGTGAGAAATGTCTCTTTAATGAGCTCCGGTCGCAAGCCGTATTAGTTCGGGAGCATGACAGTCCCAGCCAATTTGGAACAGTCGCAGAAGTGAATGTTCCAAGCACACTATATCATTCTTTAATCTCTGCAGAATGCTTTGTGATTTTGCACCCTTGCTGTTTCATTCTCAAAGACATTATATGCAACCCATTTTGCACGATCGTTATCTTTCTATACCATATTTCATTATATAGACTCACTTAGAACATATTATAACAATCACTAATAGAGCTGCACTGTATTTGTATCTCTTACGTACCCACCAGAAGGTCTAATTATGTAAAAAGTGTATGCTTGTTAGAGCCGCAGAGATTGTTTATGGAGATGGATGCTGTGCGGTTGTGGGCAGTGAAAATCAAACGCTTCTTGGTCGTCACGATAATGAGCCATTTGCTTCTTTAGTTTCAAAAAGCGTAGGTGATTATATGTGATCTAACTCGTGTACCGAGGGTATCTGACAGGGTGTTTGTGTGCTCTATTGTCAAAGCTCCATTAGCAAAGGTTGAAGATATTCTTCCTGATGTATTATACAACTTCAGGCTTTTCCATCCGGTTGTGGAACTCATAGTTCCTGTTTATGTAACATTGCACTCTGTAAAATGATTACTGAAATTGTCTGGCTTTATAGTAACATTAGCCCATTTACGTGAATAATCATGGAAGAATATAACCTTGGAAATACATGCACTGTGCTACTTAATGTCACTTTGAATTAAAGACATAGGTTAAGTGTGCACCAGAATAGTTTTTGTTGCCATTTTGAACTCGGGAATGGAAGGCATTATGGGAATGTGTGTCGCTTGCTTGTTTTGGGGGATTGCAGAGGCTGTGTGCTCGTTTCACAATAATAATTTAGTTACCCTGACATCAACAGTGTTCACTGCCACTAAAGTCTTTTGATTATTAGACACTTCTTATATCTTCCATGTCTGATATCTATAAAAAAAATTCATGATCACTATCATTTAAAGATCCTCATATCTTCTCTGATAGGCTCATTCTTACTCCATGTTCTGATTTCTCCCCACTCGTCATTTTTCTAGATTTTAAATAACTTCAATCACACACACAAACACAAATTAAAATCTGTGTGTGATGCATCTATTCAAACACTAGATGGCCATCACATAAAACAAATCCATACACCTGAGCTGAGCTGAGCTGGGGAATATAAGGAAAAATCTTATTGATCTAGCTGTTGCTTATAAATATTTTTTCTTATAAGCATAAGTACTTCTTATTATGCACATGTGATTTATAAAGTCCTCTATATAGAAGGGGAAACAGGAATGTAAAGATTCAGAACAGCATGTATATTAGCTAAATCTAAACCAGTGGTCTCAAACTAGCATAATCGCTAAATATAAATGCTAAATCTATATTTATATTTTTAACTATTATGCAAACTGGACTAAATGGAGTTAAGTTGAACCTGATGAAATAGGCAATTTGCAGATTAACTGAGCTCTTAAAAGATCTGACAAGAATTCAAACTAAATAGGGCCAGAGTAAAACAAAAAATTATTATAGTCAACTAATACTGATGAACTAAAATTAAATAAAGCAGAACAGCAAGATGAATTAAAAACTTTCAGAAACCTTAATAACCTAATGCTTATGTTGAAGAAAAGGAACATATATGGCTGAAGCCACATGACCAGAGTCTGTATAAAGTCCAAAAGACATCACATGACCCCAGAACAGCAGTTCAGTTTTTCAAAAGGGCCTTTTTCGATTTTGATAGAGGTGGCCGAAGCCACTTATACCTCCACACCATGATCATCAGTTCATACACCTGCAGACTGTTGATGTCATTCACCTCTCTCTTCCCCCATTTCCTCAGACCACTTTTCTCACTATCACTTTTTACACTGAAAAGGTGCTAGCCATCAACTGCCAAACCATATATTCACAACACACCACACACTCCCCATATCCAAGTCTGATCTCTCTGTTTCCAATTGAGAATAATTTTCTGCAATAATTCAGCCTCTCAATATGCACTTGAAGAAATCTTCAATACATGACTTGTTACAGACACCCTCCTGATCAGATTTAAGAGGCCTTTAATGACTTCACTGCTAAAAATGAAAGCGGAAAACAGATCAACCATTTTCATCATGCTCTTGACAACATACTTGAATGAGCTGTTTTTAATCAGGTCATTTTCAGAGCACCCTATTGGAAAGCAATCAAGCTTCTGAAATGTCCACTTCATGGGGACTGACCTGCTGTCTGTCACTAACAACCTGTGTCTGATGAGAGTTGCCTCCAGATCATCTGTTCTTTTCAAAGACTCATTCAAAACTGAAGAAATGGCTGTCTTGTCAGTGTGAATTTGAATGGAATTGGCCACAACACACATGAAGTTGAGTTGTAATGACAAAAAGTGGGCTTTACTGAATTAGAATGAAATACAAAAATAAATTCAACACAGGGAAATTACAAACCCGGACCAATTTCTCCTTATAGGAAAATTATGGGGCATATAAAACAAACCAAATGGACCAATGTTTCTGCAGTTGTTTTTGAAATACAACCCCTCCTTGTGAACGATATGTAATGTTACATACAGTTGTGGTCAGAATTATTGAAACCCTTGGTAAATATGATCAAAGAAGACTGTGAAAATTAACCTGCTTTGTTAATCCTTTTGATCTTTTATTTAAAAAATTCACAAAAAGCTAACCTTTCATTGGATAATAAGAATTTAAAATGGGGGGAAATATCATTATGAAATAAATGTTTTTCTCAAACACACGTTGGACACAATTATTGCACCCCTAGAAATTCTTAAGAGTAAAATATCTCTGAAGTATACTCCCATTCATATTCACAATTTTGAGCACTCTAGGGTGATTATGAACATGAAATTATCCAGCCATGGCTTCCTGTTTCACAGAAATATAAATAGGAGGGAAAACAAAGCCCAAATTCCCTTAATCATCCATCACAATGAGAAAAAACAAAGAATATATTTCTGATGTGCAGCAAAAGATAATTGAGCTTCACAAATTAGTGAAGTGGCTTTAAGAAAAGAGCTAGAGCAGTGAAAATCCCCATTTCCACCATCAGGGCAATAATTAAGAATTTCCAATCAACAGAAAATGTAATGAAACTGCCTGGAAGAGGACGTGTATCTATATCGTCCTAATGCACGGTGAGAAGGAGCGTTTGAGTGGCTAAAGACTCTTCAAGGATCACAGCTGGAGAATTGCAGAAAATAGTTGAGTCTCGGGGTCAGAAAACCTTAAAAACAAATTGTCAAACAGCCCCTACATCACCACATGTTGTTTGGGAGGATTTCAAGAAAAATTCTCCTCACTCATCCAAAAACAATCTCCAGCATATTCAGTTATCAGACAGGACTGGCACTTCAAATGGGACTGGCTTCTATGGTCAGATGAAACAAAAAAATGAGCTTTTTAGCAGCAAACACTCAAGATGGGTTTGGTGAACACAGGGATAAAAAGTACCCCATGTGTACAATGAAATATACTGCTTTATTTGTGATGTTGTGGGCCTATATTTCTGCTGGAGGTCCTGGACATCTTGTTTAGACACATGGCATCATGGATTCTATCAAATACCAACAGATAAAAAATCAATAAGTGACTGACTCTGTTAGAAATCTTATAATGGGCCATGTTTGGATCTTCCAACCGTACAATAATCCAAACACAAACCTCAAAAACAACACAAAAATGGGTCACTGAGCACACAACCAAGCTTCTGCTGGCCATTCCAGTCCTCTGACCTGAACTCTGTAGAAAATGAGTGAGGTGAACTGAAGAGAAGAAGCACCAACATGGAGCTGTGAATCTAAAGGCTCTGGAGTGATTCTGGATGAACCAATGGTCTCTGATCTCTTGTCAGGTGTTCTCTAACCTCATCAGGCATTATAGGAGAACATTTAGAGCTGTTAAACTGACAAATGGAGGTTTCAAAAAGTATTGAATAAAAAGGTGTCGTTAATTGTGACCAATGTGTATCAGAGAAAAACATTTATTTCATAATGATATTTCCCCCCATTTTAAATTCTTATTATCCAATGAAAGGTTAGCTTTTTGTGAATTTTTTAAATAAAAGATCAAAAGGATTAACAAAGCAGGTTAATTTTCACAGTCTTCTTTGATCATATTTACCAAGGGTTTCAATAATTCTGACCACAACTGTATATGTCACATTGGGCGTTTATTTCTAAATTTGAAAAAAACAACATTTTGGTAAATAATAATTGGGAAGATAAAACAAAAACCTTTTTCAGAAGTAATACAGTTTTTGTATTTTATTTGCTTTGCCACAACATATTTCAAAACCACATAACTGTGACCATTAAGTTTTACAACAACTATTTATAACATATCAAAATTCTACCTTTTCAGGTATATGGTTTAACCAGAAATTAATTTCCTTTTTTTTTTGCACAACTCGAAAATGTGCGAACTGAATAAAAATAAATAACTAGCTCATATTGGAGATCAACATGTTAAACGTGCACGTAGATTTGTTAAAATATGGTTTGAAATGAGCAGCAGAAAATATATAACACTAAAATAACTGAATCAGCTAAATTAATTGAGCAGCTCATTACCATTTTTCTTAAAGGGATAGTTCACCCAAAAATGAAAATTTGATGTTTATCTGCTTACCGCAAGGGCATCCAAGATGTAGGTGACTTCAGTAGAACACAAACGAAGATTTTTAACTCAAACCGTTGCAGTCTGTCAGTCATACAATGTCAGTCAATGGTACTCACGGCTTTGAGAGAAAAAAACAAAAACATGCACAGACAAAACCAAATTAAACCCTGTGGCTCCTGACGATATCCGTGCGGTGGATCAGAGGCAAAATAAAGCTATAAATATGTTTCAGTTTATTGCACAGACTTATAATTTTGTGTCTTTAGACCTCAATGTATCGTCACGAGCCACAGGGTTTAATTTGGTTTTGTCTGTGTATGTTTTTGTTTTTTTCTCTCAAAGCCGTGAGTACCATTGACTGCCATTATATGACTGACAGACTGCAACGTTTGAGTTAAAAATCTTTGTGTGTTCTACTGAAGAAAAAAAGTCACCTACATCTTGGATGCCCTTGGGGTAAGCAGATAAACATTACATTTTCATTTTTGGGTGAACTATCCCTTTAATGTGACAAATACGTCACATCAAAATTCCACCTACTTTTATAAGGTTAATAGCGCGATGTGACATATGTCACCACAATATCTTTGTAACTTGTTTTATATCAATTTGTTCAAGAAATGTATTAAAATCAGGTATAAGAGTATCTAGGATATGTTACTAAAATATTAGAATTGTTGCATGGGTTGAAGCGTTTAAAAAATTGCTGACACTGCAACATGTGCTAACCAGACAGAACACCATTTTGGAAATGTTGCCATGGCAACATAAATGCACACATTGTCACATGACTGAACCTGGGTGTTCATTATATGTCACTTAGGGACTTCCTGAGTTGAAAGTGTGGGATGATGCTTTCAAAAGACCTTTCCAGATAATCACCATTGTTTGTGACACTCGCGTCACCGTGGGTTCTTATGGGTTAAGTAAAAAAAAATGCAAACTAGAATTTAAATTCTGCATCCTGTTTGCTACGTAAATTCAAATTCAGAAGCTGAACTGGAATTTAAAAGGTATTCTCATTTAAAGTCCAAATGGTAAACAACCCTGCTTCTCATTCTGCTACATCAGTGGCAGTGAATTACCAGAAACTTGTTGGGCATCACGGTCAGAGCTCCTTGTCATCCCAGCAAGCCCATGGATTCAGCACAACATGTTGCTACAAGTGATTTTGACCTGGGTTGACCTTCCTGCATGCACAATTAAACTACAGATGATCCAGAATGTGGCTCCTGATCTTCAATCAGCCTAAGAAGGTCACTTAACACCATCTTTGTCTCGCTTCACTAGTTGCTAGTAGCTGCCTGTGCTAAATTAAAGTAGCTGCCCTGACACTTTAAGACAGAGCAATCACTGCATCTTCAAGCTTTCATCTAAACTCACTTCTGCAAGGCAATGCTCCTTCACCTCTGCAGTCTGCAAATCAGAGGCGTCACAATGAGGCAGTAAGTCATTTTCTAACAACTTCTGGAGAACAGACTGTACTAGGTTTAAAGTTATGCGGATCTAAATCTTCGGTGTGCACTGACATATGCAGTGCTATCAATGCTTTAAAGAATTTCTCAGACAACGGCAGCAACTCTATCAGGTTTCATTTGTATTTTTCCTTGATTTTAACCACATTTGTACCACATGATGCAAGGTCATGCCGTGCTTTACTTAACAGCTGAAAAAAAAGTCCAAAAATATACATTTAGTATTAAAATTTACAGTACATTAACATACTTCATAACATACAAAAAATACTTCTCCATAATTACACGAAATTGCTTTTTTTTTTTTTTTTTTTTTTAGGGAAATGTGGAATAAATAAGCATTATTTTAAAGCATCCAATACATTGCATTTAGAATAGCCTACATTTCCAGACCTAACCACTAGAGGGACCAAGTATTTTGTAAACCCTCCTGTACTCAGTTCAGTGAAGTGACATACAGCCAAGTATGTTGACCCATACTCGGAATTCGTGCTCTACATTTAACCCATTGAACACACACTGTGAACAGTGGGCAGCCATTTATGCTGCGGCGCCCGGGGAGCAGTTGGGGGTTCGGTGCCTTGCTCAAGGGCACCTCAGTCGTGGTATTGAGGGTGGAGAGAGCACTGTACATTCACTCCCCCCACCTACAATCCCTGCCGGCACGAGACTCGAACACGCAACCTTTGGACTACGAGTCCAACTCGCTAACCATTAGGCCACAACTCCCCCCCGCCCTCTCCCCTTCAGTTACAGAGGTGATGATGTGTCCAAAATGGCTGTCTGTAAAACAGACTACTTAAATGCATTTAAAAAAAACATCAGGAATTTGTTCAAAAATGTTTTAAATCAGGCACAAAAATCAGAAGGGAAGTCAGAAATGCAGTGGCAAAACATTAAGCATTAATAATAAGCGTTAACATAGAAAATACTTCATGTTAAGTACCCTGACCCTCTTTCTAAAGAGCAAAACAAACATGGCCAGACTGTTTAGAGCCATACGCTTTGGACACTCAGGAAAGCAGTATCATTAAGACATCACATTAATCAGACATTCAATCTAATGGGAACAATTTCTGCCATTTGCAAATGGAATTGTGTGAATACTAGGACAAAAACAGGTTGGACTGAAAATAGAACAAAAAAAAGAGACATCAAGCAGAATGTAGTTCTGACAAAAACAGATGCAGAGGTTTTTTTAGTTTGCAAATTTGAGATGCTTTAAGCATGTTCAGTAAGTCACTGTGGATGAGAAAGCCTGCTAAATGGCTTGCTTGTTAATGACTGAAATTTACATTTAAGCCAGTGAAAGGCAATTTACAGTGAATTACATCAACATTTCTCCCACTGTGAGCTTGATATTATTCTCAATCAGGAAGCGATGTAAATTTGAATTCACAAAGGAAACATTCACCCATACCAACGTGTATCCCGGTTCATTTACAAAACGTCAATTCAAAATAATGATTTGTGATGACAAATAATTCTCATTTCGCATCTGCAGAACTACAGAATCACTGTAGCTAGTTTAATTTGAAGTATTAAAAATAATAGATCATTTAAGACGCAGCAGGAAGCTGAGAAGCATTACAGGTTCAAGCTATTTTCCTCTCCTGCGCCTGTGCCAGATCTGATTTGCGAACAGACGAGTGTGAATATGAAACCAATTCCCATCTGCCAGTCAGCAAATTACATTGTATTGCCCACTGTGAAATGGTTCTTAAAAGTATGAATTCATTAAAATTGCATGTAAAAAATGCTGCTAAGATTATAATACATGCTCTTTACTATCCAAATATTTATGCTCCGTTATAATTGTGTGCACTGCTGTCAATAAAAGTAATTGTGCATATGTGCATTTGAATGCAGGAAGGCATATTTAATTGCAGGTGTGACAGGTATTACAAGTGTGTGCTTTGTATTAGCATGCTTATTTTGTTCAGGAGGACGTGCATGTGCATTTGGTATGAATATTTGAGATGTGCATATAGGTGTGTGTGTCTCTTTACAATACCGCACTGTCACTGGTGCTCTTCTAATCCTATGATGCTGAGCCTGGCCCTGGAGGCAAGAGGATAATAGCAGCTCTGTGGGGCTGTGGAGGAGTCAGAGGATGGGATGAGTCTCCTACTGGGTCTCCTCCCTCTCTCAGGAAGACCTCCACCGGCTGATCACTCCCTGCTCACTTCCCCATATAGAGCCATCAAACCCATAGGGCCCAGTGAGCAGCCATAAAAAAAAAAACAGGCTCAACACATCAGGCAAAACCAGTCACACATCATTAATACACTGACTATGTTTACAGTACTTCATCATAATGCGGACTGTAAAGGGGACTCTAGCTTGAAATTAAAACGCTTTTATCGTTAGGACGTGTTTGGACGTGTGTGTCTGATTTGAAAGCTCCAGTCATTCTTAGAGCAAAGTCAGTAATGGAGACAAACAAATCTTTACATAAAATATACATGATGCTGTACCTGGCATAAATGCTTGTTTATATCCTTTTAATCGCATATATATGACCTACGAAACAGATGCACACACATTTGTTTCACTATATCTCATAGACGTCCACTGTTTTTATATCAGATTAATGATATGTTTCGATCACCTAACCTGAACCCCAATGCAAAAAAGTAGATTTAAATATAAGCATGATTTTGCTGATTTATAAGCCTCACTAGTCAGTGTTCAAAAGGTTTCATTATATTAGTGAGGACATTTCTAAAAAGTGAGGGCATTTTGGAAGTATAGTCAAATCTGTACAAAGTCATTTAATACAGACAGACATAGCACACACACTCGCATAGAATTTCACAATTAATTTTTAAGCAGCACAGTGTTAGTGGTTCTGGGGTCACTATAGCAACAGATTACACTGTTTAACTCCACTTCAAAGTTCTACTGCAAAGTTCAACTTTAAATAAATTACATTTTCTCCATGGTGGCCCCATTGCTGCTTCTCTTTTCTGTAGCCTACCACTCAATATTCTTTAATTTCCTTTCCTACATTTAATTTCAATTCTCTCATTTTCTTTCCTTTCTCACTTTACTTTTATTTAAGTGCAATTCTTTTTCCGTTCACTCCATTTATTTTTCTTTTTTTCCCATCCTGTTTTTATTTCTTTCCTTCACTTCTTCCCTTTCTTTCAATTTTTTTAATTTCTCTCATTTCATTTCTTTTCCCTGATTTTCTTTTCATATTTTATCTTAGCTTTCCAGCTTCTTGCCTTCATACACTGCATACAAATTTGTTTTGCCTGAGGGGAGGAGTTGTTTTAAACAATAGATGCAATATTTCACTGTCAAGTATGTAAATTGTACTGCATACATCTTCAATCAATCTTTCTGGTCCTGAAACTCTGCCTAAAGCACCACAATTATACACCTGACCTATTTGAACATTTTGTTTTTCAAACTTTTGTAAAATACAAAATCTGCAGTATTCAGTATGCCCCAGGCTGTTTTACAGCATCTTCCTATGGGAAATTAAATAACTCGTATACAATACTTAACTTGTTTTATTTTTGAGAGAGATCAAAATTCACCCTATGCTAGTTAGTATGACTTAATCAGCAGGCTTGACATTTCACCATAATTAAAGGGTGCCGGAGACCAGTAATAGTCACGCTGCTGGTCGATACAAAACTGTAAAAAAAAAAAAAAAAACACATTAGAAAACTTTGTAAGACTTACTTTATTCTAAGAAGAAAAGCATACTCTTTATGTCTCTCAGTACTTTTTCTGGCTGAATGTATCTGTGCAAAGGGCAACATTATTTCCATGTAACTGTAATCCATTTCATTTCTGTCTCAGCTCAGACAGAATAGCAAGTCTCTGATGACACTATAATGACACACATACATGACCTGAAAGTGGGTTTTTGTCGAGCTAAGGAAAGAGATTTTCAGCCTTTAGCAGCCAATTAAAGTCTCAACTAATACCTTTCACCTTGCAAAAGTAGACTAAAGAAAAAAAAAATATTACAATTAAAAATAAAATAAACTGTAGGGTTGCGATGCAATTAGTAAAGACTGTCTCACTGCTGGAGAAGACTCTAATTAAAGTCTCAATAACTCAACAGGTTTGAGTCTGTCTAAGGGCAATTTATCACAGACCGTCCAATCAGCATCCAGCATTCCTCACAGGTTTTCAGACTATAGCAGTTGCCAGTCAAAGGTGCCATCATTAAAGGCTCCATTATCAAATGGTGATGCTTTTTGAGATCAAAACAGCTTTTTATAAAGAGGAAATGATAAAAAGAGACATGCAGAATTTAATAATGCCTAGAAGCAATTCAATGGGGTCAAAGACACAACAAAGGAGTAAGACAGACAAAGAGTTTAGTGAAACAAACGTTGGCAAAAAGGACAGGACCGTTTGGCTGTGGAAAGGAAAATCCTAAAAAACGATGTGTGGATGTGTGAGCTCCCACAGGAATAAATGACTACAAGACAAACACTAGCAGGTCTGGACAAGAGCAATTCCCACTCATCTTATAAAGCTAAGGAAAGAAGATCAAAATCATTTAATAAATGCCATGACTATGCACAATCTCTAACACTTTGAGAAAGTTCTGTAATATTAAGTGTTAACTCAATGACATTTAAAACACCAGAAGATAAATGCTGTGTTTGTTCAGAGCTACAAAACTTTGAGGTAAATATTTTATGTAAATGTTACAGCCCCATAAAAGAGCATTCACATAAAATGAATTGATTTAGTTATTGCTTTGCTTTATACTAAACAGCGCTGCTCATCTTAACAGAGGATGCACAGATGGTTTTATGAGGTCCTGTGTTGATGAATCTCTTCAACTCCGCAGGCTTTCACTGTGAGGCCTGAGGTATTCTTGCTCTAATCTCCCTCTGCATGAATTTTTGTCAGACTAATAAGGGCTGTGGCGGGATATGAAACCCACTAATTAGCCTCTTTGAGCTAAGACTTTCTGTCCTGTTGGAGCAGATAAGTTGATTAAGAAATGTAAAATGACTGGTGCAATTGCTATTTAAATGTGGTGACATTCATTTTACCTTCATAACGAAAATTGCAGTGCTTCGCAAATGACTTAATACAAATATGCAAATATATCTAATTTCTGACAATTATATATAGTTACAAACCTCTGGCGATGGCCGATGACTGTAGATCAAAAGGCACCCAAACACATTTACTTAGTCATCTAAATTGGGACGGTCCATAGACCTCTGCTGTTTTATATAAGCTAGTTATAAATACTATAACCTAACCCTGATAAAAAAACAAAAAAAAATATTCACTACATTTTTATACCATTTTTACGAATGAGAACATCGCCAAAGAGGTTTACGTCTGAGTATTTGTCCCTGATATATGTTTAAAGTTGGTAAACACACAAGTGCAGTATTTACTATCGAAATAAGGGATACATGTACATTAAAATGACAATTAGTGATAAGCTAAAAATTTATTTATGTTAATGCCAACAATCAATAAAATTCTGAACTACACTGTCTAAATAAATCACTTTCAATTCTACAATGCTACAGATATGAGGCATATTATAATGTATAGTATGAAAAAAACAAAAAGTTTTTCTTAATTTTCAATTTAAGCAATGGCAAATACAATCAAATTAAAAAACATACACAAAAAGAAACATGAAATATCCAATATAGCCACAAAAAGTAATGCACATGAATTCAATAACAAATAACAAATTGGGGCAACTGGACATGGGCCTGTAGTTAAGTTTTGTGTCATTATTAACCACGACAAAAGAAATAAGAAAAACACCTTTAACTGATAAAGAACCTCTAAAGTCTTTAAAAATACCTTTGGTGACCTTTGAATAGAGAACACATTCACTATTAACTTGCGTTTTCCATGAACAAACTCCTAATATGCTGCTTATTAAGAGTTAGTGAGGTAGTTTTTAAGATTGTTTGGGGTGGATTAAGGGATCTAAAATATGGTCACGTAGAATAAGGCATTAATATGTGCTTTATAAGTACTAATAAACAGCAAATATGCTAGTATGCGTGTTAATAAGCAACTAGTTAATAGCGAGAACTGGCCCTTAAAATAAAGTGTTACCAAACATTTTAGCTATGCCCAAATATAAGTGGGTAAGGTAATTCGATAGAGGTAAACCTATAGAGCTATAAATGAACATTTAATAACAACAAATATCTATCTGTATCTTGGCACAGCATAAAGGATGGATCTATTTTCATAGTATGGTACCGCTGATCCCTGAGCTGAGTGCAACTATGCTAACAGAGCAGAGGAGGAAATGCCACACTCGCTTGACATAAATTTTACATTAGTTCCCTGTGCCAAGTGTGTTACCAAGGCAACATGGCAATTAGCGGCTAATAGGAATAGCCAATAAAAGCAGCACTGTATGGTATTATATATAAAATGGTGTTTATTACAGTCTTACTCCCTTTGAACACTGTAAAGGGGCTATCCACACTGAAATGAATAGATGCTTCAACCCTGGGGCACTACTCCCATTCTGAGAAGGTAAATGCTAATGTGGAGGTCTGGTTGAGGCAGGAGTCACATGCTTTTTCTGTAATCTCATCTGCTATGAAATGGTCTGGGCAAGCTCTGGTAGATGTGCATGAGCTGGGGGTAAATACTGCCAAGATAAAAATTAATCTGCCACATGTACACTGATTAGTTGGTTTGTTGGCTGTTACCGATGCACCATCATCTCTTTAAAGACAAGTCTGTTGTGCCAGTGTGTGATGGGATAAACGTTCCCCAGGAACTAAGGACTTTGGGCCGGTACTCCGTGTGTTTCCACGGCAGGAACCAGGACCCAAATAAAGTTCCGGGTAAAAATTTGCCCCTCAGAAAGGACCTGCTCGCGAGGTAGTACTTTTTCAAAGGTCTGGAACTTTTGGGGGCGGGACTTGGGCGCTGAACATTCTGATTGGTTCAGTTCACGCAGCATTGTATTTCAACCACCATATATTCACATATTTAAAAGAAAAAAAAATAATGTTACTTGACATGTAGTTTTAAAAGTATTTCAGGTGAGAATGTGGTTGTTTAAACTCAAATCTGTGGTTTATTTATAAAAACAGAGCCTATTTGAAAATGTGCTTCGCCGATTTCGGAGAGGTGAGCTCCAGGCGATCACCGGGTGCTCAGTGCTCATGAATCCCGATGAGAGGAGCATAACCTATATTTCGTCTGTAAATACAGTAAGGAAGATTGCAGCAGCCAAGGCGAGCTGACTGACGTTAGCAAGTATGCTGCTGTTCCATTTGCAAAATTACCGGACTTGTGTCATTCCGAGTTCATACTCCCGAGTCTCGTGAAGTCCAAACTACCGAGGATGAAAGTCCGAAATTTGTGTACTTGGTATTGAGAAACTCACGCAGACCTAACGTTACGTCACCAGACTATTTGCCTAATCTTCTCGGTACTTCAGACCGCGATGGAAACGCAGATAGCAACAGGTCTGGGGGGGGAGGGAGTTCCTGGGTTCCAGGTAATTTGGGTGGAAAAGCGGCTAATGGCGCAGATGTACGGTTTAGTTTATTTAAAGGCACATTCACCCAAAAAATTATTTACCAGAATTTACTTTGCAGAAAATTTTAAATACACAACAGTATTTCTGGAAAATTATTAAAATTTTGGTAAAAAATAAAATACTTCATATTGCCTTAATTTTATTTTTACTATGCTTCCAAAAAAAGTGCTGTTTAATATTGTAAGTTTTAGGATTTCAATTAATTAGACATGCTTTAAAATTTTATTTAACCATTAAAACAGATGAAAATGGGGGGGGGGTTGAAAAAAAATGGAATCCAGAAAAATAAAAAATGGAAGAAAGATAAAAAACTGAATTTGGAAAACAATAAAACTGATTTCAGGGCCCTATAAATCTAACATGACTTCATGTAATTTTACAGTTCAGTCAACACAGTTAAATGTAGTCTTTGTAAATTATAAGATGACTTGTTCTTTTCACTTCCAGTGACATTACCAGAATTCCTTGTGTGACACGTTACGTTTTTCATTAAAAAAATATGTTTCTGTTCACTAAAAAATGGTTTGGGTATCAGAAAGAAATACCAGTTTGAAGCAACATGAGAATGAGTAAGTTATGACAAAACATTCATTTTTGGGTGAACTGTACTTTTAACAAAGTTTTTAACCGCAGTTAAAGCCAGAACTCCGTATGAAATAGCTTTTTAAAGCAGCTGCTATTTTCAGACTGTAAAGAGAAATCACAATCACAGAGGGTGCAGACGGTTGAGCTAAACGCATGTTTTTAGCTTATGTTAATCAAATACACAAATTGTGTAAAATTACAATTGTGACTGTGTATTTTTAAATAAAAATTATGTTGTGTCTGAGGCCATCCTAGCAACAGGCTCCCTAGGTCCCTGCGGTGACTGGATTTCGAGAAAAAAAAAAAGCTTTTTATCAGAAACGCACACAGGCAGAAGTGTGAGCTCATTAATCGGCTGAGAGGAGTGCTGGGTTCTGTCTTTTTCAACTGTCAGAGACTCTTTCTCTCCAGAGGCCATTTGGCTTTACCAGAGGGAGGACCTTTCCAATTCACGCCTGTTATTTCTTCTAATGCTGAGGGATGGTGATTTGAGACCTAGGCACCTGGGTTGTTCTGCAGTGGCATGATCGGTCATGGAAAAGCAGAAAAATTAAATCTTGTGTTGAAGATGGAAATAAGCTTTTAAAAGGCCTTATGTGTGCACATTCAATAGAAGTTAGGCTCAAGCAACAACATTTGTTACAAAAAAATTGGTTTCTTTTTCTGTAAGGGCAAAAAAAATCTGGGTTACAGTGAGATACAGTTAATCTGTCCAACTTTATTTGTAATAATTACTCAATTTCACAAGACATAAACAACATTTGTGTAAACATGTCACTTATTAACCTTTTCTGTGTATAGTTATATTCAAATGCCAAGATAATGTTACACCTAAAACAACCATAAATTTAATTAAAAACAACATTACAGTGAAAATTATAAACAAATTTGAACAGAAGAGTTAATTTAAGTGTTTTTATTTTTAAATACGCATTTCTGCTGTTAAAGGGTTAGTTCATTCAAAAAATTAGATTCTGTCATTAAGTACTCACCCTCATGTTGTTTCCAAACCTATAAAACCTTCATTCAGGAACACAAATTAAGATCTTTTTTATAAAATATGAGAGCTCTCTGACACTCTGTAGACAGCAATGCAACTGCAATGTTCCCAGGTCCAAAAACATAGCAAGGACATCGGTAAAATAGTCCATGTGACATCAGTTCAACCGTAATTTTACAAAGCTACGTAAAATTGCAATTGTATTGCGGTCTACGGAGGGTCAGAGAATTCGCAGATTTTATCAAAAATATGAGTTATTAATGACAGAATTGTCATTTTTGGGTCAACTAACCTTTTAAATCCTGTAAAAACCCACCCCAATACTTCCACTGTAAGGATGAGTCGAAATAATTTTTTGTGGTAATCAATATTATGCCACAAATGTTGTTGATTGAGCTTATTTTATATTGGACGCCAGACAGGACATGTTGCGACCTTGCCCAACAGAAGCACAGATTCGACTTTTCTGAGGTGACAAGAAGGGACCTTTAAATCACTGTAGTGATTTAAAGGTAAATCACTACAGTTTAGCAGTATTCAATAATTTAGACTAAATTAAAAAGCATGGGAACTCTAGTGACATATCTCTGACTGTAGTGAGAAGTGGACTGTAAACGTGCTGGGTGATATGTGCGACTGTTGCTATAACAACCAAAGTAAGCCACATCCGCCAGGCTTAAAGCCCTGTGGTAGCAGTACAAAATCAACCCCCCGAGGTTGCAACGGCTCATTCCAAACTCTGATCTGCTCCCATTTCAGTTGCCCAGTGTAATGCTGTTTAAGACTGCCTTAACACCAACTGGGCACAAGGTGGATTTTGTGAGTGTTTACGAACAAGAAAGTCGTAAACCAGTCTTTGTAGTCAAACACAATGGGACACAAATCTGGTGACTCCAGGGTAGAATAACTTCAGACTGTGAATGAACAGGGATGTAATATGACAAACTGCTACAAGTACACTTTACACTTAATTTTCAAACCTGAAGTCCACATGGACTTCATCAGGATTTAACAGCATGTAAACACTAAAGTACAGAATATTGATTATGAGTTTCTATAGTTTAACATACTATAGCACTATCCCTCTTCACACCTCCCACTGAGATAAATCCATATAAAGAAACAAAGATGTATAAATGACTCTGTTTCCAAGCTACGGTTGCCAAGGTTTGAATCCACACATTCTCATCAGCCTCCTTTGGTTCAAAAGTACGTTACAGAACAATTAGCCTGTTTGAACAGTAGTGTTGGCACGCACTCACTCCTCACTGTTTGCACTGCCGCATAGTGCCTAATGTCCGGCCTGCCGAGCATGAAAGCAAACTATCCTGAGTTGGGATATAAAACTGTAAAAGCTCCTCGAGGTGACTGTTGGAGTACATGTACATTAAAGGAATAGGTCACCCAAAAATGAAAATGCTATCATTAATTACTTACCCTCATGTCATTCCAAACCCATAAGACCTTTGTTCATCTTCGGAAATTACGATATTTTTGATGAAATCCAAGAGCTTTCTGACTCGCCATAGACAGCAACACAATTGAAGTGTCCCCAGGCCCAGAAACAAAGCAAGGACATCGATAAAATAGTCCTTTAAAATAACTTTAATTTTACAAAGAATACTTTTTGTGCAAAGAAAACAAAAATAACTTTATTCAATAATTCTTCTCCCCTGAGTTTACCAGTCTTTTAGACGTGTTTAACATAAGCCGCAGCACATGCACACGTTGTTTACATGCAAAGGAAAGTACGCACATGCGATGAGGAGGAGAAGAATTGTTGAATAAATATTATTTTGGTTTTCTTTTGAGCACAAAAAGTACTCTTGTAGTTTCATAAAATTATGGTTGAACCACTGATGTCACATGGACTATTGTGTCCATGCTACGTTTCTGGACCTGGGAACATTTCAGTTGTGTTGCCATCTCTGGGGGGTCAGAAAGCTCTTGGATTTCATCAAAAAATATCTTAATTTGTGTTCCGAAGATGAACGGAGGTCTTACGGGTTTGGAACGACATGAGGGTAAGTAATTAATGACACAATTTTCATTTTTAGGTGAACTATCCCTTTAACAAAAGGTACATTTAACTACACAAGCTCAATTTCATAATTCATAATGCAACACAAGTGCATGGTACATTCTCAGAACTTCCCAGTGTTTCTCGCCTTAATGTCTCCCTAACACCATTTGGTGACACATTTGTTCTCATTTGTTTGTTTTTTTATCCTAGTTGTCCAGCAGGTGCCTTGTGACAAAAATGTCTCTATTAAACTCATCTAAACGTCTAAAAGTTCAGAAGTAATTTACACTAAATGGCAAATGGATGCATAGGTTTACAAACATGCACATTGACACATCTAGACTGCCCATATCCACTGGTTCACTTTTCATTTGAACAAAGTTGATAAAAGTGCGATTCAAAAGATCTATATGACACACAAAACGGAGACGTTTCAATAGCAACATGACCACAAATAATTTCACACCCACCCACATAAAGACAATACTGTTAATACGAATGTAGTATTTAACAACTGAGTCTAGGCATGAAACACAAAGTAAACACGTATTGTATGGATTTAAATACACAGTGGATGAGAGTAAACTCGCCAAATGATTGTTTTCACTTCAGATGGCATTGATATACTCTAGTATCACCTTGTCCTTAAATTAGATCTTTTTTCAGACATGCATCAAGACTTCAGATATTCTTCATTATGTTAAGTAAATTTCCCATGTAGTGTATTTCCATTAACTTTATCCAAGTATAAACTGCATACTTTTAACATTCAGAACAGTACTCAATGGAAAGCTGTGTGTGAAAGCGGCCTCTGAGTCATATAATGGTAGAGAAACTATTTTCAGTTTGCATAAAATACTGTGTATAGGCTACTTAAAAATGCTACTCTGCTACATTTCAGTAGCCTAATTACAACTGCACTTAAGACTAAGTAGGTAGTTAATGACTTCCATCTCTATGATTGCAGTTTTCGGTTTGTGTAAATGAATACATGTTTTGGTGTCTAGTGCAGGGCTCAACAAAATTATTTATTTATTTATTTTTGCTGGCCAGTCATGCCAGTAGTTCAGATGTTTACTTGAATGCAACAACTGACTGATTAGTAGTAAGTATTTTTATATTTGCTAGAAATTTAAAGTTTTCTTGTCAAAGACAAAATTCACAACATGCTCCATAAATTCACAAACACACTTTGTGCTGAGAAATTATGTTACACTATGCAAAACATTACTAGTTTTATACACATTTGTACCACCTGTCATTCGCGCGATTTCTCATTTGGCCAATTATATAATATTAGCCTGGTGACAAATTGGCTGAATTTGCAACAGCACAGAATACCAGGGCACAAAAATGGCTGTACAAGCTCAGTGAATGCAAAACTTTGTGACAGCACAGCAGTAGCTTAAAAAGGCAAATGACAGTTTTGTCAACTGGTTCAAAACTCCCTTACACTGACCATCCTTATTGTTAAGACATGCAGTGTGTTTGACCTGCCAACTTCAACTATTTTGTATCATAAGTAATTTTGGACTGTAAGTTATCCAAATGGGGATATTCCATAGTCTTCTATTTTATATCCATCTAATTTCAATAACCTAACAGAAAACTTTCTACATTTTTACAAAAAAAAACAAAAAACAGGAAAGTACAGTATCTATCCCTCTAGCCAAGTCATTCAAACTGAGCAACTGTAGTTGCATAAAAGTGGCACAAGAATCTGTCTTCGCTAGGTGACAGATGGTTTAGAGCATGCTTCAGGGCACGCTTATGTGCAACAACTGATCCACTGAGTTTCCCCTCATTGTGTACTAATCGACTTCTATAGACTTTAAATCAGCCAAAATGAGACGAAGCATCAGGGGATTGGAGTTTCCTTGCTGGAACTGCAACAACTGCAATCTTTGACTATAGAGATGTGAGCGAAAATGCGATTTCCCCCAACTAAGCACAAAGTTTTCTATGGCCTGGTGCAACAAAGCACTTTATATCAGACAACAACAAAAATGTTTTCCAGAACACCTGATTGTGGTACATATCTAGGCAATAAAAGCTTCTCACTCTTACTCTGCCTATCTTGTCTCACTCATGCTTCTGTTCTGTGCATATGAAAGCATCATTCATCATCATAAAAACCCTTTAGTGGTCACAACATGCTACACGTGCTGAAACTTTCCATTGACATCCTCAGAGGCAGAAGGGGACCTTTAGATTACCACCTGCTTAAGCCAGACTCTTTCCTGCACCCCCTCTGTCCATCTCTGTGTGATCCCATGCCCTCGTTCTCTACTCTTCCTCCCTTCCATCAGTGGTCCCTCCCCTGCACCCACCCCCCTTGCTCCAAATTCAACAAACTGGGAAAAATGGAGCACACACAGATGCTGTTCTGCTTCTTACCGCTGCTTGCTGTGAGGCCAGTCCTGACCTCTTGGTAGACCCTTGTCTGGAGCTCAGTCTCTTCCACGACTCGGACAAGCGCCCTCTGGTGGAGGGGCGCCCGGGCCCCTGCGCCTCCTCCCTTGTGGAGTTGACTTTGAAGCCTTCTCTCCTCCCCTCCCACTTTCTTTTAGTCATAACTTCGAAGGTTTCCTTAACAAATCTAGAACAAAAGCCACGGAAAAAAAGGAATCCTACACTGTGATGTTTCGTCTTCTTCTAAAACTCTTCCCGAGTGTCAGGGCATCTCTTTCCTGCTCTTTTCTTGAACAGAGAAGCAAAAGAAATTGAGGGAGTTTGGCTTCTACACCCTGTTGCATGTGGTCCTGCTGCTTCAGTTCATGTAGGAGGCTTCACCCGTAGAAAGAACACCACAGAAGGAGAGAGACAAAAAAAAAACTGTGGTCGGCGCAGCCCCGCCTGCAAGGTTCCTCTCCTGGTCTCAGTCTCCTGATGTCTTCAAACTGAGCGGGCAAAGGCAAAGCGAGTCACTCTGGAACTGAGCTCTCATCCTCACGCTCTCTCCCCACACTCATTCACACACTCTCCCTCCCTTCCTCCTTTCCTCCCTCCCTCTCCACTTGTTATATCTCCCTCTCTCATCTGAGTTCACAGCTCACGTGTCGACCGCACTTGCCGTTCAGCGTTTGTGAAGATTAAAGGGTTATTCAGAACAGAAGCTGAGGGTTTCTACAGGTTCCCCCTCTCTTTCTCCCCTGTGGTCCCACACTGGTTTTAATCGACACAAGAATGCAAAAATGTCAGCAGAGTCCCACATGGTCTCCTGTACAAACACTTACCACTTTGGGATTTTAAAACCTAAGAACCTTAATTGCAGCTTTAAATGCAACATTAAAGGTAAAAGCACCAAGATCTGCACATATGCCCTTTCTGCACTGTCATGTGTTTCACGACTGGCGGAAAACAGACCTACTTTACATAGACAGAAAATGAGGACCTTCCTCCTGCTGAGCAGATAAAAATACAGACCAAAGCAATGAATGTGGAAATTTAATTATTTTGAATCAGATATAGGCCTACAAATGCAACCACACAAAATCTGTACTATTCTGATATAGTGATATTAATAACTGCAAGATAAACTGATTTGTGATCAAAAACCTGACAAATCTTTCATCATATTTACACCTCTGACATATTGTACAGTATGATAAACCCTGCGTAAGACCCACCCACTCATAGTTGCCAAGGTTACCACAAGAAAACACCATACCAGCACAGCTGGTAGTTCATTAGCATTCCAGTTTACATCAACAATTAAAAATATATACAGTGGTGTGAAAAAGTGTTTTCCCCCTTCCTGATTTAAATTTTTTTTGCATGTTTGTCACACTTTAATGTTTCAGATCATCAAACAAATTTAAATATTAATCAAAGATAACACAAGTAAACACAACATGCAGTTTTTAAATTAAGGGGTTTTTTTATGAAGGGAAAACAAAATCCAAACCCACATGGCCCTGTGTGAAAAAGTGTTTGTGTTATCTTTGATTAATATTTAAATTTGTTTGATGATCTGAAACATTAAAGTGTGACAAACATGCAAAAAAATAAAAAATCAGGAAGGGGGCCAACACTTTTTCACACCACTGTATACCAAAGCAAAAATTCATAATGGCATTTGAAACTAAAAATTAAAAACATTCAAAATTGAGATAATTTGGATTCAAATGATAAAAATGAGTCAGGACTGGTTTTGTAAAATGAGACTCATCATTCGATTTAGAGTCGTAGGTTCTAGTGATGGCTCATGGATAATCCGACAGATTTCTGATCTGATTAGCAGTAAGAAAGTAACACGTTTCTAAAGGATTTTCAACAAGTTTAATTAAAAGTTTTAAGCAATCAGTCTAAGGACCTGAAAGAAAAATCTCAGCATGTAACCTTGTGTAAAGCCCACAGCATACTGAGTCATCACCCTTGGAAGTAAGCATGGTATTTTATTAAAAATGCTGCTTGTTAGATCTGAGAAAACAAATAAGACCAACATATTTTCTGACCAGAACAACAGCCAAAAATATCACTATAAATATCACAATATTTTTTTCAAATCACAAACAAAAATGGCTCTAGGAACAATTAAAAAGAAAATAGTAAGCTAATCTAATTTAGAGTTGGATTTACCTTCGACTGTGCATGACTAATTCAAATACAAAATAAACAACTTTTATAACATACAATTAGGATTTGTATATAATTCTCAGGAACCATTTACAGATTTACTTTTCCTCTTAACAAAATTCAAATTCAATTTAAAATTGACTGTTTGATAAGACAGAAAATTTGTCTCCAACCTTCCAACATCTGACTCACAGGGGCCAATCATTTGCCATTATTCACTGTGGCCATTTTATCCATTATGCCCTTACTCTGACCAGCAATTTTGAGATAAATTAAATCAGTCAGAGACTGTTTTCCAGAGTTTTCAGTAACAAGTTTGTCCAGTGTCCACACAAGGCAGAATATATATAGAAATATATAGAAAAATACATTTAAATATTTGCTGATTCAAATATTTGTAGAACTTAAAAAAAAATTAAAATAAAAAACAGATGAATGCTTTGGGAAACTTTAGTCTTACCTTCATTTCTGTGCAAAGAGGTGGCAAAACTCTCCTGGCCTGGACTTTTCTTGTCATGGAGTCCTGTTGAATGAGGAACACAGAGCATTCACTTTCTATTTATTTGAATAAAGACAATGTTATTAATGCATACTTTTTAGAAACGTTAATGTCACGGTGCACACAGCAGGGAGGATACAGGAACACTCAGACGAGGAGTAAACTCAAATAACAGTCTTTAATGACTCCAAACAAGGCAGGGCAAGACAAGGCAAGGTAGACACAGACAGGAACACCGGGGAGTAATGAGTAACACCAGAAGAAAAGTAACTGAACAGGAAGGAACTAAATACACAGGATAATTAGACAAATACAGCTGGACAAGAATCAACTAATAATCACACTAAACAAGGACAGGAAACAAACCAAATAAGGACACAAGAGGCGGGAACACAAGACACACGACAGAGGACTGACATAACTTCCCCCTCCAGGAAAGGCACGCCCCGCGCCTTAACAGTTCCACCAGGGGGGGGGGTGCTCTGGAGGCCCCTCAGGACAGACACGGACAGGATCACAGGACGGGGACCTCCAGAGCGGAACAAACAGAACGGAGGCCATGGCAGAGCTGGCAGCTCAGGAGGCCATGGCAGGTGGTCCTTGTGGCCGTGGCCTCGTCCCTCGGCCAGGCCACTCCACACTCCAGCCGGAACCCTTCTACCCCCCCCCCCCCCACACACACACACACACACAAAATTTCCATGGGGCAGCTAGGGGGTATCAGGAGCCCTCCGGGGCTAAACAAAGAGGACAGGACAGCCCACAGGGGCTAGAAAAACAGGACAGGACAGCCCACAGGAAGCCCTCCTGGGCTAGCTTGGAAGCTGAGGCTTCTTCTGGGCATAACAAGGAGTCAGGGGCCCTCACAGGGTCCCTCAGCAACCGCTTCCACTTCAACGACAAGGCAGGCGGCTGGGAATGGCCTCCGCGGCCACAACAAGAGGAGCTGCCTGCCCCAGGTGAGTCTACGTGGACATGACCGACAAGACTGACTGACAAGATTAGTTAAAACTGTTCCTGAGGGCAAGACAAGACTTAAAAACGGCACTCCTGGCCGTGACATGTGGACTGGATCCACAGGACCTGGGAACGGCACTCCTGGCTGAAATTAGGGAACTGGATCCACGGGACCCGACAACGGCACTCCTGGCCGTGTATAGGGAACTGGATCCTCTGGCAACAGGGCTTGAGTCAGCGGCAGGCCGGCGGCATCGATCTCCCGCGAACGGTGGGCTTGGGTGAGCCTTGGATGGTGGCGTCGATCTCTCGCGAACGGCGGGCTTGGGAGAGCCGCAGACGGCAGCGTCGAGCTCCCGCGAACAGGGCGCTTCGGTGAGCCACGGACGACGGCGTCGATATCCTGCGAATGGCGGGCTTGAGGGAGTGGCATTCCGTGAACTTGACTTGAAAGGAACAGGAACAAAACAAAACACTTTCAAAAACGAAAAAACAAAACTGTGTGAAAAGGGGGTGCTGCTTAATGTTTTGGACTGGTCTTCTGTCACAGTGCACACAGCAGGGAGGATACAGGAACATGCAGACGAGGAGTAAACTCAAATAACAGTCTTTAATGACTCCAAACAAGGCAGGGCAAGACAAGGCAAGGTGGACACAGACAGGAACACCGGGGAGTAACGAGTAGACCAGAAGAAAAGTAACTGAACAGGCAGGAATTAAATACACAGGATAATTAGACAAACACAGCTGGACAAGAATCAACTAATAATCACACTAAACAAGGACAGGAAACAAACCAAATCAGGACACAAGAGGCGGGAACACAAGACACAGGACAGAGAACTGACAGTTAATATAATATTTAAGACAATATTATTCTTTTTCACATCAGTAAATTAACTCTTTTTTGTATTTTGAATAATTCATGCCTCCAAAGGATATCTGGCTGGAGGATAATCACTTTGTATCAGCTTCAGACAAAAGCATGAACCTTACTAAAACAAAAAATAAAGACAGACTTAATCCAAGTGATTGAGTAGCTAAATAATGCCACACAAGGCAAGGGTGAGTATGTGAAGCTCGGTTTATTATTAAATGTGAGAGGAAGTAATGACTATTTTGCAGTTATAGAACAATAAAACCTGTTACCATCTTTATCTGTCAGCATGTGTAAGCCTGCAGTGACTTTGGCGAGACACAAATGCGGGAAAATATATTTATAATGGTAAGATATTTCAATTTAATTTCATTTGCTTTATGAAAAGTTAAATGATTAAATTATAATGACAGAAACCTCTGGAGTATCATGGGTTAACTGGAAGAAATAAACTACTCATCTGATTAAATCACAGTGGCAATTTCCACAATTTCCAAAATCCACTCAAGTCAAAGATGAAAAAAGAGGGGAGGGATTTCCATCCTGAATAATGTGGTGCAATGAAAACTTATAAGAAATGTGTGGACAGAGTGTGATTGATTTTATTACAGTTTCATATTTCAATTAGTGGGTGACACCTGGGCCAGTCTCAGCCTCAAACAGCACTCCCAACGGACCACACAGTTTGCTCACTGACCGTCCTAAACATATATCACAGAAAACTAGAAAGAGTTTCAGACTGATTGGCTGGGTTTTATGCTAAAAATGTTTTGTCCATTAGGAAACCAATGATTACAAGTTTATACATTTTATTTTATAGCACTTTACCCAGTAGAGATTATTTCAAAGCAGATTGACAGTATTAAACAAGAAAGTAACAGAATCAATGATGCAAACTGAGGCAAATCCAAAATAAAGCAGCTGTAGCAATAGTGTCATTATTCAGATTCAGTTAGTCCAGAGTTTATTTAGTTCAGTTCAATAACTGTGTAAAGTTCTTTATGAAACAAGTTCAATAGAGCAATAAGCTTTGGGATAACATAGTCTACTTAAGACAACAGTGTCGTCAACCAGCTTACATCAGTTTTGTTATCATCCAATATGCAAATTAATAAGCAAAGAACTAATTCCTTAATTTCTCATAAGGCACTGCAACCAATTTAAAAATGATGTAAAATAAGTTGATGAAACAATGTTTAAATATATTGCAAAATATTTTGATTCTGTACATACAAAAATAAAGTGTTTTTGTCCATAATTTTTACCGGGAACTGTGCTGTTAAATATCTTCAAAATAATTAAGTTGAAATAACATGTAATGAAGGAATTAACACAAGTACCACTGAATAACAACCTCTGAGCTCCCAGTGTTTCTGTTTTAAAAAGTTTCCAAATTATGGTTTAAAATCAATTCCTCATTAAGAAAATAAATGTGACTTTTACTTTCAGAACCTTATGATGTAGTTCATGAACAAAATACATTTTTGCTTGACTGGTCTTTTCTGAGGGAGGGCAGTTCTCAACTAGAATAAATAAGCAAGAACCAGACTTTAGCTGTGTGTCAAAAGTTTAGCTACACCTGTGATAGTGTCATCAATTCTCATGTTCTCCTATCTCTCATATCCAGCAATTTGTTATCTGTCAGGCCCCATGATTTGAAACTCCAAAAACATTGAAACAAAACACTTGGTAGAATTTCTGTAATGTATGCAAAGACTTGGTCCCTGCTAAAACTGATTATCATAGCACAGTGTCTGTTTTTCAAGCTTCATTACACACGGTTCACTCTCTGGGTCAAGAATAAAGAAGATTTCAGATTGCTCTACTAATTGGTTCTTGATTGTTGAATGATAAAAAGGTTGTGGATGCATTTTTTAGCAGTCTGGGCCATCAATAATTCAAGCTTCACAACAACAAAGTCAGTAGGTGTGTGTGTGTGTGTGTGTGTGTGCACGCGCATATGTGTGTATGCAGGGATGTTTGCATAAGCTAGATATTAGCAACAAAATATTAGGATTTAAAAATATATATATATATTTCAAATGTCAGCATTCATTCTAGCTGGTTCAGAGTCAATGCCAAATATACATAAACAGTTAGCTCTGCTATAGGTTATAATGCATTCCTAATACAGCTTCTTTTAGTAATATTTGCCCGAGTTATTCTACTCTGGATCAGAATAAACAGATTACTGTAGATGCAAGAAATCCAGTGCTCTCAAATGTCACATCCAACCAGACATTTTACTTAAAATGTTCTTAAAATGTAAATTTCCCTTATAACTCCCTAATTCCTAATCCTATCATTTCTAACTAACTAAAAACTTTATAGCATGAAAGTAAAGCATCAAACTAATAAGCCAAGTATGGCACAGTGTCAGGCCAAATGTTTGACAAAAGAATTTAGTGTATGCAGCTTACAGTATAAACCCTTTTTTTAATTCCTGTGCAGTAACACAATTTGCAATTTTTTTAATTATTAATAAAAATGACTAGATCAGAAAAATATATATCGTGTTTAAAATTTTTAAAATTATGCAATAGTCTGCCTTTAGAAAAATCTGTGCAAGTCAGTGATACAAAAAAGGAGTATGAGTGATTTCTCCTTTGAGAGCATATGGTAGAAAGCCTTTTTGCTCTGTGCTCACTAGAGTTTCCAACAGATGGTCAATGAGTAACAGCTATCATTTATTTACCATAGCGCAAGTCAAATGCATACCACGGTGACCAATTGGCCTCATTATTAATCAGCATGAAGTTCAAAAGTAGCAGCTATCTTTCCAAACGGTAAAAACACTAATCAGAAATGAGAGAAGACCAAAACTCCAGTGATAGAGGTTAAGTTGTATATTAACAGCAGCGTAAAAACATAAATGTGCATGTGGCGAAACACAAAGTTCATTTTAAAAGACAACAATGTATATCTCTTACCAGTTTGATGATTCCTCTCCAAGTTCTTTCTTTTTCCTCAAGGAGGTCTCTCCTGTTACCCCAAGAAGATCTAATGTTCAGAGTCTCAAGGAGGCAGTAAGGCCACAAAAAAAAACAAAAGGCCCCTAATAAGAGTTTTTAGAAACAAAATTGCGGTTCTGATTCAAAATTCACAAGTGAGTCTCTGAGAGACGAAGCCCTCATTGACCTTGTGACTCATTTGACAGCAGTGGCTCTCCCTTGGGTCTGTTCCCTGCATTCATGGCATCCAGCAGAAACAGGCAACCCAGATTTCCCATGCGTCGTCCTTGCATCAGACTCTAACACAACTATGAGCGTTGTCTACTTCAGTGGTGTCTGCAAAGTCCTTCAGCATCCATTTTAAGTTAAGCTTCACAAACCGATCTGTAATCAAGATGGCTCATTGGAAAAAAGTGTCCAAACTTATAAGTATCTACTGAGAGAGAGACAGCACAGGAAGGAGAGAGTGTATGCCTGTCGTTACCCTGTCACCAACGCATGACACACGTCATCAGGGGAGGCACCTGGGCCACAGACATCCGTTTGACTCTCCGAACGAGACACAGGAGGTGTGGGGACCAGAGGGTGGCAGGGGGGTCTGGGAAGCCCTGTGGGCCGAGGGTGAGCGAGGGGGGCTGGGGTAGCATTGCCTGGCTGCTTGCTCACGGATGCAGGTTGCTAGGTGAGGGGGCTGTAAACACTCTCTTATTGAGGGGCTAATGATGTCAAATAAAATAAAGCAAACAGTCGGTGGCTAACAAGGGCTAATTTAGTGTGCTCTACGTAATGAATTAATGACGAGCACCCTACTGATAGAAATGGCGAGTGCAGGAAATGGCAGGAGACTGTGGACTCAACCGCACAGATCAGGGGGCCGCGATTTCACTGACAGTTCTGCTCTTTTTAATTTTTCCAGCCTTCCTTCCTCTACTTTATTTCTAGTTTGAAGTACTAGAAATAAAAACAGGGCAGTGCTCATGTCTATCTTTGTATTGCCTCCCTCTCTCTGTTTCTCTAATCTTTCTCATTTTCATGGTTTGTCTGCTGGATTGAGGTGGTCTGATTTGATTTGGCTTGTCTCCGAGGTTGTCATGGCTAGAAGGAACCAGATGAGCAAAACATATTCGCTTCCATGCTCCTCCATCAAAGGGATCTCATCTGAGCGAGAAATCTTGCTTCAGTAGTCGAAGTCTCTGAAACTGTCAGACTGTATGAATATTTGTATGAATATTTGATAGATAACCAAAAAGAAACTGACTGATGAAATGTGCGGTAAGCCACAAAATATTATGCATTTGCATAGTAATGTTATGTAAGTGAGTTTCTTATGGGAAAATGCATATCAGAGATATCTGATATACTCTTACAGAGATATCTGTTTTAAGACATTCCTTCTTTGCTGTACCACTAAAGTAAATGTTTTGTTGAATTTTAATGCTGCTTTTTTATAACATTTTTATAACTTTTTTCAAACATTTTTCAATGAAGCCATACAGAGACCATGGGCTGTTAAGCTGCAAATAGGACTAAAAAATCAACAATAAAAAATCCCCGAAAAGTATCAAGTCTTGGGATGTCATAAAATAGACTTGTGGGATAATCAGGATGAAATCAGTCATTCTTCACTGAAAATCAAGTTCTAAAAGCAATGTATTTGGAATGACATGAGGTTTAGTAAATGATGGCAGAAGTTTCATTTGTGGGTGAACTACTCTTTATGATTACGTCCTACTGGAAGTGTTTAAGAAAGTTACAGTATTTCTTTATTATTGTATACAGCAGTGTGATGAGCCTTTTAAAATGGCCCAGAGGCAAGCTGAACTCTCTTTTGTGCTTTTATTCTCTCAAATACGGTCCATCAAAAAAGATGGACCATTTCTAAGGGGTTATCAAGAGTAAAGAGTGCAACCAGCCATGAGCATGCTCTATAATAATCATAATGTGATGAGTCAATTAGCAACGTTGCCAGAGTGAGCAAGCGAGAGAGAGATAGAAGGAGAGCTGTGATTGATCCCCATGGGATGGTTTCATATTCTCATTTAAGTACCTAAAACCCAATCAGCACTGTGACTGTGGCTGTTTATGTCCATTTAAAATCTTTAGCACATATGAGGGATGTGATGATACAGAGAAGAGGCCTCGTATGTTTGGACCCATCAGGTCTAAAAGGACTATCAGCGATCCAAATATTCCTAAAAAGCTCCATGGCAACCAGACACTGTTACACAGAGGTCCAGTGCTTACATCGCATGACTGCACAGTTGATCAGTAGAACCAATACAGCCTGATATCTTTCTAAAATCACATCATGAATACTAAATATTCCAAGTGGCCATAAGATTTGTCTCTGCAAATCATTCACATATTTTAGAATTGTCAGCATGATTGCTTTGAATATACTCATTAATTTATTAACTATTTATTAAGCAATAAACAAGATGCTATATTGAACATTGTCTTCTTTGGAAATACTCTAAAAATACCCTAAATAATACCCTAAAAATGCAAGGCATTTACTCAAGAAACCACCGTATACTACATCAAGATATCAGTCCTAAGCATAGGAAATGTTGTGAACATGCCAACCTAGGAAGGAAAGAAAGAAGATTATAACACTCCTTTGAGTAGTTCCTGATATGCATTGTAAAAGATGCTGAGTGCCTTGAGAAATCACTTTACTGTCTCGCTCTATTTGGGGGTTTCGATAGGCAGTGGGCCACATATTAGAAGGGGAGTCAGAAATCTGAACAGCCTTAAGCAGGATCACTGAATTCACACTCAAAAGCCTTGCAGAACTATCTCCAGAATAAAAACCAGCAGACTGACCTTACACAAATGAAGGAGCCTGCAAAATGGGCAGTTTGGCGTACTTGACAAACCCCACTGACATTAGATGGAGTCGACATTTACACTACCCCACTAAGTGGCACCTATGTGGGGGGGAGGATGTTGCCATAGTAGCACACCCCTAAGTCACTTTCTGAGTCATTTAATTATTAATTACCCCATGCCTGAACTGTGTAGGAATATCCTAGTCTGTTGCACCACAATGTGATCCACACAGTCTGGTGCAAACATATACACCATACAACAGACTTCTGGACATAAGAAAGTCTCAGTTCAGTTTGCGAATTTTGAATTGAAGTGTCTGGACTCCCTTAATAGAATAGAAATCACAATCAGACATTTCAAATGAGAATTTCCTTAGTCCAAAATACGTTTTGACAAAAAATGAAAATTACATATACATTTCGCAACAAAATACAATATAACTTATAATCAGCGATGCTGTCTACACTGGATGCAGTGCAGCACGGGGCGACAAATTCCCAACAATAAACTGCTGCTGTGTTCTATTTATGACGTACTGACTCAAAGTTCAAATGATTTGCATTTGTCGCGTCCAGTGTAGATACTATGTGACGGCAAAAACATGGCAAGTGTGAAGGAAAGAAAAGTAGACACGGAAAATAGATTATTCAAATGTGAATGGACTGAACAGTTTTGAGTGAGTGAGTGATACCATCTTTGTTATGGATGTTGGTTCGCAGTGAGTTCACAGTTTTAACGTAAATTTGCTTTAATTTATTTTCAAGATCTGAGGTAAAATATCTATTGTTGCTTTCGCTATGGTTATAAACCTCAAGCAAAATAATATTCAAACTCACATTAGACACTTTTAACATTGCAAATAAAGCACATAATCATTACCTGATTATCACTGTCACATTTTGTATGTTGTTCCTGCCGTGATGTCGCAGAAAATAAAAACCATTTCTAAAATAGATTTCCGTGTCCATAACAAAGATATTGTCACATGTCGCTGTCGCAGGTGGTTAGGACAAAAATTACATGGAAAAGATACTTTTTATCTCGCCGCGTCTGGTTGGGACACATCACGGGCCTGGTTTCACAGACACAGGTTTAGACTAAGCCAGGATTAGGCCATAGTTCAATGGACCTTTAAGTAATTTTTATAAACATGCTTAGAGAAAAACATTACTGGGGTGCATCTTGAGACAAAACAAAGGCACGCTGCTATATTTTATGATCTGTCAGTGCAAGTTTATTTCAGTTGAAACAGCTCAGACCTTACATTTTAGTCTAGGATTAGGCTTAAGACTTGTCTGTGAAACCGGGGGACGGTCTTAAGAATTATAAGAATTATATATATATATATATATATATGTATATATATATATATATATATATATATATGTATATATATATATATATATATATATATATATATATATATGTCAGTTACCCTTGGCTTGGTATTCTTGGCAGAATCTGGCCCTCTGCGAAAACTAATTGAGGAACCCTGATCTAATGGTTATATTTCACATTTTTTAATTAACTTAATGAAGTTTATTACTTATGTGGGTGTAATACAAAATGGAGCATGATATTTTACGTGCTTATCTAATAACACACAAAGCTAGCACCATTGGAATTTAATTATTTGTAGATTACATTTAATAGATTACGGTTTTAAAAAAAACATGCAATTGGTTTGTAAGCGGTGTGTTTCTGCTTGTTTTTGTTGCATTTACACCATTCTGTCAATCACGATTTCTACGCAGTGTGGAAAAGTACACTCTAAAAAGGCTGTTAAATACAACCCAGCGCTGGGTAAAATATGGACAAACCCAGCGATTGTTTTTTTTAGACCCAGCGGTTGGGTTACTGCCCAGAAGGTTGGGTTAAACATTTAACCCAACTGTTGGTTGAAAACAACCCAGCATGTGTTCTGTCCAATATTTACCCAACATTTTTTAGAGTGTATTGAATTTGATTTTAGTATTTTCTACGTCTGGAAAAATATGGAAAAAAGAAAACAGTATGGAAAAATGTTTGCCCCTATTATGTTTTGTAAAATATAAAATTGAGAATTTCAAAAAAAAAAAAAAAAAATGTGTCATACAAGCACAGTATTTTTCATGAAAAACTGTGCAAGCATATCAGACAATCTTTTAATATATTTTCAGTTGAGCAGAATATTTATAATCTGGTTTATTATCAATTATAATTATCATAATTATAAATATTTTAGTCTTGCTCTGTAATTTTGCAATGCAATTTTTTTTGTAATTTTATAAATAAACAAAATTGTATGTCTTATAATTAAAACAAATATTCAAAACCTTTCTTCATTGAGGTTTGTTTGTAGTTCGTAATCGGGTTAACGCTATGTGTTTAAGTTAGTGTTAGTGAGAATCTACTCAACACCACTCGAAACGCAGGATTCTTTTATTCAACATGCTTTAAAGTTCTGCACGGACATGAATCCTTTCATTATACAAAATGTAATGAAAATGTATAGAGATTCACTGTGAAATGTGGACATCTTCATTGATTATAACTGGAATTTTTGCAAAAATACAAAATATTTAAATGCAGAACTGAATCCAAACTTTCAACAGCTATCCCTTCTTTTGTTACCATAACAACAGATAGGACTAAAAAAAAATCTGATGTCAATATTGATTTTGGAGTGTACGTGCAGACTAATAATAAATTAATAATTAACAAATTATTTAATATTTCAGTTCAGTTGTTTTCTGGTATTGGTACAGACTACTGAAATGTTGGTACTGTGACAATGCTGGTACAGTGTATCAAAATGTGAATTCAGAATTATGAATTTAAATCTTTAATCATTAAATATTAAATAATTTGAAATATGGTTGGAAAATATTCAGAGAAGTCTGGAAATTTGAGTCTGTAAAAGTAGGGAATTTTGAAATGGAAAATGTATATGTATACACACACAATCTTGCATATGTGGTTTATGGGGAATCTCCATAGGTGTAATGGTTTTTATATTGTACAAACCATGTGTTCTATGTATGAACTTTACATTCTGTGTATTTTTTTCCACTTTTTCCATTCGAATTATTCAGTGAAATGAATGACCATCTGCACAATCCTGCTACACACAGTACATTCATATGTCTATATGGATCATAATCCAACAGGCCAAATAATTTGCTGCCAATAACTACTTGAATGAATAAATGAATACTAATAATCTGCAGTACTTCAACATTTTAGCTTCAGTATGTGCGCTTGGGAAAAACCTAACAAGTAATGTTGTTTTTCTGCCAGTCATCTAGAACACAAGAAATCTGCCCAGATTCACTGCGGCAATTCCAATTAGCTGCCTTCGATAAAACCGACTATCAGAGTGTTGAATATGGTTCACGGGTAGCATTTGAGTAGGAGTGAGCTGCTTTTATTGTTCTGGTTCTGTCAGCCCACTGCTAAACAAGCCCTGCTGAGTTCTGTGTGAACACTGCAAGCAGCGTGACAGAAGCTAATCGTGATGACAATAATATGCCCGCGCAGAAGATTTCGACGGGCTCATTTATTGAGAGCCTTCGCATGCCTGTCGAAAAACATCTATACAACACGATCAATATGCATGTGATCTGACCAAATTTGTCTCTTTGCAAAGCTAAAATATTTTTAGTAGGCTAGCAAAATAAAATAGTATCTATATTATTTAAATAGACAGATTTAAGTGTCAAATGAAGCCACAGAAAGAGTCTGTAAACAAGCGATTCAGTTTATCACTTTTAAGGCATTTCAATTAAGTAATTTGCCACGTATGTAACATACATTTATAATCTTTCAAAAGATGAAGAAGCTAAGAAAGTAGTAATAAAAAAATAGGAATTTGATGTTATGATGCGTGTGTGGTTATGTGTGCCTATGTGATTAAGCTCTAACATCTGAAAGTCCGGGTCTGTGGCTCACTTCATATTTCACAGTCTCAAATGCGACTGAAATGGTCGCACTGTAGAGCCCTAAATTAATCTAATAAAAACTTAGTGTTCGATCCACATGTGAGCAACAGAAATAGATTCAATTCAATCAATTCCTAATTAATGCCTTAGTGACGCCTAACAGATTTCTATTATGCGAGTTTGACAGAATAAACTAAGTTTTATATAACATACGAAAACTAAGTTTTACTTGTAAGTTTCCTCTCCCGCGTATAGGCCAATGCTTATGTAAGTTAGTGCATCGAGAGTCACCACGCTCAGACATCTTCAGGAAAAGGGCTACCAAGCCACTTCTGAAACAGAAACATCGTCAGAAGCATCTTACCTGGGCTAAGGAGAAAAAGAACTGGACAGTTGCTCAGTGGTCCAAAGTCCTCTTTTCAGATAAAAGTAAATTTTGCTTTTCATTTGGAAATCAAGGTCTGGAGTCTGGAGGAAGACTGAAGAGGCACAGAATCCAAGCTGCTTGAAGTCCAGTGTAAAGTTTCCGAAGTCAGTGGTGATTTGGGGTGCCGTGACGTCTGCTGCTGTTGGTCCATTGTGTTTTATCAAGTCCAAAGTCAATGCAGCCGTCTACCAGGAGATTTTAGAGCACTTTATGCTTCCATCTGCTGACAAGCTTTATGGAGATGCTGATTTCCTTTTCCAGCAGGACTTTAGCACCTGCCCACAGTGTCAAAACCCAGCCAACATGCCTGACCTGAACCCCATATGGAATCTATGGGATATTTTCAAGAGAAAGATGAGAAACTGATCGCTTCCATGCCACACCTCACTGATGCTGGAATTTGTGCTAAAGGAGCCCCGACCAAGTATTGAGTGCATAAATGAACATACTTTAAAGAACTTGAACTTTTCTGTTTTGCAAATCCTTTTTTTGATTGATCTTAGGAAATCTTCTAATATTTTGAGATACTGGATTTTTGACTTTCATGAGCTGTAAACTCTAATCATCGAAGTTAAAACAAAAAAACTTTTGAAATGTTTTACTTTACATGTAATGAATTTAAAATATATGAAAGTTTCACTTTTTGAAATAAGTCACAAGAAAAAATTAACTTTTTTTTTTTTTTTGTGATGCACCTGTATTCTATTTATCAATCCCGTCTCTAATAAAATCATAGAAGGCTTTACTACTTACTTCACTTGACCATTTTATTAAAACCTTAAAATTTAGATCCTGAATTCCATTTTTCCTTAATTCTTCTATAATTTTTCCTATTTCTTGTTCATTCTTCCTATATTCAATAAATACATGAGGTATTGATCAGAACCGGCCCAAGGCATAAGCGAATTAAGCGGCTGCTTGGGGCCCCCAAGAATAGCCTACAGTTTTTTTTTTTTTTTTTTTTCCATTTGAGGACACCAGTGCCATTTTAAGTTCTACAGAAGGTGGCACCAGCACCTGACAGTAAAGCACTCACCCTAATCGCACATGTACATCTCGGAGATGTATATTTGATGTCTGCATTTACATATGCAAGACGTATTTTTTAGGGTGTTTGTACATCTGCAGTACATCTGCAGTTTGTACATCTGCAGTCTCTAAGACGTTTCCTGTCAGACGTCAAATAGACATTTATTAGAATGCATGTACAACTGCTTCTGAAACGTTTAACAGACTGCATGGCAGATGTTTCCCAGATCTTTAGCAGACGTCTTACAGATTTACTTGTGCTGTCGAAATGCAGATAAAATTAACTTTTATTACTGTCATTCATAATGTCTAAACTTTGATAAATAAAAAATAAAAATATATAAAATATATATAGGGAGTGGAAATGGCTAATAAGCCTATAAATCTCTGCAGCCATATAGTGGAAATTTAATGTCCTTTTTATTTTTAAATAGCTTAAGTGTTTGCATTCCTACATTATGAAACTTTTAGTTTTATAAATGGAGGCAACCTATGAAGGATGAACAATGTAATCACATTAAAAATAACTTTCAAATTTGGTAATACTTAAAGCTTTGAAGCGCTGGGAAAAGTTGTGTGAAGCCATTAAAAACACTCGAAAACATTAGACCATACAAGAAGTAAAGATGCTGAAATTTGAAGCCAGAATGGTTTAGCATAAGGACAGAAATAGAATTGTGAGCAAAATTCTTCCTCTTCTTGGCAAAAAGTCACGTAGTCATTTTTAAAGCGTTATCTATTGATTCTACAGCTTATTTATATTACATAGGAACTGTACATATTAACATTCATTTAAAACAAATGATTTATAATAACTGTTAAACTAAAATTGCTTGTGTGTAATGGATTAATAATAATATAAATCATACAATTATGACTAATTACTAAATTTTTGGTTTTGGCCATACATTTTTTTTTAAGTACTAGTGACCTTTAATTTGGAGCAAGAGAAACTGGGGGAGTGACTTTTTTGTGTCAGACATTTTTCACTTTGCTCACATCTGATTGGTCCAATTTCAGTTTGATATCTCTAACTTAAATCATAACCTGCCCTGCCCTGGAGCAGGTTAGCTGTGGAGTATAAGTTACTATGGCAATGAACGCAGCTAAAAGCCAAGCTACTGTCATGGTACCTTAAACCCAGGATTGGTGCAAACTAAACTGAAATTTACCTGGCTAGCCAGCCAATCCGGCTTCATGTCACAGCCCCCAGCTCTCACAGTCATCAATTAACCGAGAAGGCACTGGTGGAAATAGTAGCAGTCCATTAAAACATACCTGTAAAGCAATCCTGACCCCTAGTGTTCATATAATTACCTCCAAGTAGATTGTGCCTCACTTTCATTGTCACATACAAAAGCCAACACATGATTTACAAATACGCATTTTTGTTTTATAAGCTTTATAATATTTTATCTGAATCAGAACATCGAATTACAGCACAAAAGCATAACTAGTAAAAAAAAAGAGAGCATTTTACAAATAAAAAAAAAAATTAAAATTCTGGAGGAAATAACACCTATATACTGAGGAAAAACTTTTTGCACCTTTAAGAAACACTTTAAAAAAACTGTGATCTCTGTTTCAGACTACCAATAAAACTCTTTGTACAGTGGTTAACAAATAATTCAACCCAAATCAAAAACTTCACATACAGGCAATTCAGGCTTCCATTTCAATCACAATAATACATTTCAAATGGGATGTTACATCTCTCAAATGAAGTGATGGCACTATAAAGGCAGATAAAGGTCATTGTCTTAAAGGGACAGTTCACCCAAAAATTAAAGTTCTGTCTTTTTTTTACCCTCGTGTTGTTCCAAACCAATATGTCTTTTTAACACAAAATGAAATTAGATCCCAGGCTCAGTCATCATTCGCTTTCATTGCCCCCTGATTTTGTATCTCATTTTAAACCCCACTTTAGACAGAAATACAGGTTTGGAAAAACATGAACGTGAATAAATAATGACAGAATATTTCATTTTAAGTTTAACCATTCTGTCAATATCTGTCATACAAATATTTGGTGTGTTGAATGGCAAGAGAAAATTTCACTGGTTAAACACCTTTTCCCACATACACATACATAACAGTAGACAATGTTTTTTTGTTTTATGAAAAATAATTTATCTGTAGTAGATAATGTTTCGTGTTTAAATGAAACATGAATACTGTCAATTACTCAACAGTGAAAGTATAGTCATTGATGTGCGAGCAGCAGTGAAACCCAGAATAGCGCAATTAAATAATGGCACGTCCTATTAAATCAAGATGAATAAATAACAGAAAAAGAAAGTCTGAGAGTCATTTACACCTGCAGATGGTTGGAGGAGGAAAAGAAGCCACCAAATGACCATTTGTATTGTGCTGTACTTCTGCACTGGTGGCACCAAACTCCAAGATCGCCTTTTGATGTACTTCTAACTTGTCCTGTCCTTTTGTTATCCAGTTTCAAATAAAGTTGTTTGGTGTGTATTTTAAAAAAGTGCATCACTTTGTGCTGTAACATTTATGACAAAATACAACCATGCAGGACAAAACAAACAAATACATTCACTCCCAAAATACTTGATCAGTCCACTAGCGCTTTCCTTTGCCAAAATAAATTACGTTCATAAGTTCACATTCATTCGCTGGTTGTGTTGTTTGTTCTCCTCTAGTAAAGGCTCACTTTTGGCTAAGAGATTTTTTCAGGAGTTCAAGATCCATCCGTTTGGGAGGGTCTTTTTGTGGTGGACAAGAGTATTCCTCTAGGGCCAGGGGAATGAACCTTTCCAGTAATCCTAGCACCTTGGTATCTTGGGAGGCCAACAGAGCAGACCATGGCTGTGGTGAAGGACCCCCCTGGCCGAGGAACGCAAAGAAAGCAATGGCGTCTATAAAAAGTCAGTCATAGGAGTCAGCAAACACAAAGTGATCCTCATCAAGGAAAAACAGATCTTGACGGCAGTTTTTTGTTTTAGAAATACCTTACCTTTCTTCTGAAGATCTGGTGTTTTAGCAAATCCCAAAGGGACCAGAAATTGTGCAGCACCAGCAATGCCAGCAGGCTGACCTCTTGTTGCAAGAAGAACTATCGACCTACACAGAAACAACCTGATTTAGTCTAAACAGTGAAATACGGAAATAGTTTACCTTAAAGGGGTCATGAACTGAGAAATCAAAACTCCCCTGATCTTTTGATATATAAGAGGTCATTGTGCCATAAAAACATCCTGTAAGTTTCAGAACTCAAAACTTTCTCATTAGTGTAAAACAGCTTATATTGATGCCAGTCTGCCAAAACGATTGGTTGTGGAATGTGCCTCTTTATGACGTAATAGTGTGGCTAAACACTGCCTCCGCAGAAGATGATCAACGCCTGCTTCTACATCACTGCCTATTTACCCCCACCCACTGATTCACGCATGTAGTGTTTATGTTTATGAAAAAGGCAAACGCAGTTAGCAAAAGATGGCTCAGAAGAAAAAAAGACACTGTGCAGTGCAAAGTTATGGAAAAACAGTCTTTGCATTGCCTTCCTTCTGATCCCAACATTAGGAAAGTGTGGATCAACTTTATTTTTAATGAAGATCCAGACCATGTCAGTAAGAACTTCGTCCTTTGTTTACTTAATTTTACTGCGGATTTGTTAACAAACAAGGCAAAATTCGACACAGGATTTCCAGAAAGACTTAAACTAAAAGCTGTCGACTATATTGGATCCAACAGTACCCACATGAAAAAATACTATAGTAATTTATAGTAAATACTATAGTGTTTTTGAACCATACTATAGTAAAGTGTATTACTACAACAGAGCATCCTGATGAAGGGGGTCAAAACAGGACAGAATATATCATATTACTTCTAAATTATGATGAATCTTGATAACATAATAAGTGGAGCTCAGAGAACATTACAAAATAATAAAAAAGCAGTTCATGACCCCTTTAAAAATAAAAGGTCTATTAAAATAGCAAAAACACAATACCGTTCAAAAGTTTGGGGTTGATAAAATCTTTTAATGTTAACCTTTTAAGTCTCTTATGCCCACCCGGCCTGCATTTACTTGTTCAAAAATTCCGTAAAAACAGTAATATTGTGAAATATTACATTTTAAAATAACTGTTCCTGTGATAGCAAAGCTGAATTTTCAGCATCACTACTCCAGTCTTCAGTGTTACACGATCCTTTGAAAAGCAGAAAATCATTCTAATATGCTAATTTGGTGATCAAGAAACATTTCCTGTTTATTATCCATGTTGAAAACAGTTGTGCAAACGAACAACATTAACTAGAAATAGTCATTTATTTTAATTTAAATGTCTTTACTGTCACTTTAGATCAAATGTTGAATTCATGGACAATTAATTAATAAAAATCTTACTGATCCCAAACTTATGAACAGTAGTGTATATACTAAATAAAATCTTCAGTACATCAAATTGGCACTGTACACATCCTTACACTCATCACCAGCTCCCTCAATAAACACTTTATGCAACCTCTCTTCAACCAGACACCTACTGCAGTGCCAATTTTTCCCAACCTCTAGGCAAACAGTTTAAAACCCCAAACCACAATTTTCACCCCTCACCTCTTCTTAATTCCAGTTTTAAAATACTGCTCCATTTTAGTGTCCAGCGTCGTAAACAATGAGCTCTTTGTGACTTTTCCAGAGCATGCGTCCACAGTAACTATGAGGAACCCTGACTGTTTGAGGTCAAACTTCTCTGCATTCACCTATAAGACAGGAAAAAGAGAAAACAGGTCCCGTAAACATTTTTAAATGTTAAAGGATTAGTTAACTTTTAAAAAAACTTTTGCTGATAATTTACTCACCCCCATGTCATCCAAGATGTCCATGTCTTTCTTTCTTCAGTCGAAAAGAAATTAAGGTTTTTGATGAAAACATTTCTCCATATAATGGACTTCATTGGGACCCAAACGGTTCAAGGTCCAAATGACAGTTTCAGTGCAGCTTCAAAGGGCTTTAAACGATACCAGACGATGAATAAGGGTCTTATCTAGCGAAACGATCGGTCATTTCAAAAATAAATAAAAAAGTTTAAGTTTTATAAGCACAAATGCTCGCCTTGCTCTGTTCTGTGATGCACGTTCATGACGTCACGTAATACGCAATGACGTTGAACTTTTTTATTTATTTTTGAAATGACCGATCGTTTCGCTAGATAAGACCCTTATTCATCGTCTGGTATCGTTTAAAGCCCTTTGAAGCTGCACTGAAACTGTCATTTGGACCTTGAACCATTTGGGTCCCAATGAAGTCCATTATATGGAGAAATGTTTTCATCAAAAACCTTAATTTCTTTTCGACTGAAGAAAGAAAGACATGGACATCTTGGATGACATGGGGGTGAGTAAATTATCAGCAAAAGTTTTTTTAAAAGTGAACTAATCCTTTAACAACATTCATTTCTGCACGCACCACAAAAGCAAGATAAATGAAGATAAATACATATTCTAATTTTCTTTCCTCTACTACACTGTGTAAATTAAAAGCGGCAACCTCTCCCCGCAGTCACAGCAAAATTGGCCAAAAGCACTAATTCAAATCAGCTTTATTATCATTAATATATATAAAACATGATTAAAAAAACTGAAACAAAACTAAAATACATTATGACTGCAAACGTAAGTAGAAATGGCCAGAAATGAATTTTAGTTTTTAAAAACAATCAATCATTAAACACGTAAAACGTAGTACTAGCGATAACATTAGACATACATGGAAAATGTGTTTTACTAATTAAAAGTGATTTGAACTTTATTAAATCATATTAGTTAACACTCTATCTTCGGCAGCATCAAAATACTTAAAAAAAGGGAAATAAATCTAAACATGTATTCTTACATTTGACTAAATAAACCAGTAAACGCTTGCATGATTTCCCAAGAAAAAGGAATGCTTTGAATGATCACACTCACAGTGATAAAGGCTTCTGTGTCATTACTCTGTTCTTCTTTTACACTGAGGGATTTGATCTGAGTTTGGAGGTAGCTGTTCCATGGATCACTGGAGAAGGCAAACTACAGGGAGGAACATAAAAGTCACTCAGGGTTGACAGTTTAATGGCTCCCTGTTTCAACTTTGTTTTTTCATTGCATTGCCAAGAAAACGCAAGGTAAGGCTCTCAGAGAGGACAGCAGATGGACAGTCTGTCTATCTGGCACATAGTTCAAAGCCAGTCCCACAAAAACAGAGATACACAAATCATCCAGTCTGTTCATATGGAGCTTGGACCGTACTTACCTGTGAGGCCCCACAGGCTCTGCAGGGCTCTGTGTTCGGCTTTGGCATAGGCACGATGCTGCTGGCAGACTTTCTGTATTTGGGGTAGGCATTGGCTGTGCAGTTGCAGGTCTGAGTTTTTTGGTTGGCACGTATGGTGGCGATGATCTTCACTCTCTCGCAGCCTGCGCTGGAGCAGTAGCTATGGCCGTCTCGTCTGAACCGAGCTCGTGCGTACAGCCATAACAAACTGGAGGTTAAACACAGGCTTACTATCTCAGACTGATCAGGCTGTGCTGTAAACAATAACTTATCTGGATTTGACAATATAATTTAAAGGGAAGTAGAACAACACAAGTAAACCTAGAGGCATTGTGAGAAATGTAGCAAACAAAATGCTATACATCAAATTAAAGGTGATATGTAAGAGAATTAATTTGTAGAGACAACTATAACTAAGCCATTCATGGGTCAATTCCAACAAAGTGTAAACAAAGTGGCTCTGTGTCACTATCAAAACATTACTCTGATTGTTTGAGCATCAGGATGAGCCTGACAGAACAACATTGTTTCATTCAATGGCGTGATAATTAGAAATGTGTCTTAAGCAACAAATCAACATATTAGAATGATTAATGAAGGATCATGTTACACTGAGCAGAGCACCTTTTCCATCATCTAATGATTCTTAATTAACACTTAACTCTTTAGCAGATCTGAAAATGAATACTTTTTAATATATTTTTATAACACTGTGATGTCTAAATTCCCTTGGACCATTTAAAACAACAGATTTTAGACTGTTTACACTCGTGCGTTTTCGTTTTAAAACGCATAACTTTTGCTACGGTTACGCCTGTCGTTTACACTACTCCGGTATTTTCGGCCCTCGAAAACAGAGACTTTTTAAAAAGGTTGCGTTTCAGTGTAAACGGACCAAAACGGAGACTTTTGAAAACGATGGTGTGGCTGCCCACATTCGCTCTGCGCATCCTTGACAACCGTGTAAACAATAACATCATGCTCATAGTTGTACCCATAGATATGTATAGGTAGAGTCCCCATTCGACCACTCAAAGAACGTAGACGCGTCTTACATCTCAGTAATATGGCATCTATCTATACATATCTATGGTTGTACATGCATTAATCGTCATGTGACATGCGTTTTCGGTTGTGTAGTGTGGGCGGAGTTCGTTTCTGAAACGCAGTGAACGCCAGTGTAAACACCGTTCTTAAACACTGTTTCAAAACGAAAACGCACTAGTGTAAACAGGGCCTTAGTTATTAGTGTTTTATGTTTTAGAAATTTAAAGCTGAAGTCCGTAAGTTTTGCCTCTTTGTCGCCATCTCCGTTTGAAAACCTGGAATTACAGCTGATTGCGGAATTATCTTGCTTGCGTGAGGTTGTGAGTTGGCACGGCTTCAGCATGGATGAATCTAATGTTTTTAGGTGAATGTGTAGCTGTCAGTCACCGCACCGGTGTGTATGTTTACTGTACTTCGCAATCACAGACTCAAGTCTATGTCTTGGAAATCTGACCCAAATAAGAATTTTCACCGTATATTGCCATCTGAACAAGTAACAAGTCTGCCATGTTTGTTCTGACCAACTGAGGAAAAAAGCATTACCATAAATTGAACTACCAATGGTGATTAAATCTAACGATCTGTTAGCTCATATCACACCAAACCATGCAAATTATTATAATTGTTATACTTTAGTCTTAAATTATTAATGTTAACAACATCAGCATTGCGTGACTATGATTATAGTGTGTATTAGCGTGTAGATTTCAATTTCTGCATGGTCTAATCAAATTGTCACGTCATTCGAATTTCATATTAAGAAAATCTTTTAACCCAAAAAGCAAACTATGCTCCCTTCGAACTGGTTCTCTTTAAAATACAAATCATTCTTTCATAAACACATAATCCTTTCTGGATTACAATCGGCCATCAGAATGATACATTTAATTATTCTAGCTGCTGTGAGAAAAGGCTAAACGATCCTCTACCTACAGGATCCTCACATGCCATAGCCTAGTAGCCGGGACAACTTCTTTATGTTTACAGACAATGACGCAGTGCCATGCTCGAATTTACCGCGAAAACCTACCCGTACCACTCAAATTAGAAAACATTATTATAAGCTAACCGTTGTGAATCGGGCTAAAGGAAGGCGATAGTTTTGAACACTGGTTGGTTATGTAATTGCTCAAATATTGATTTTCGGATCATTTTTAACCAAATAAAGTTACGGACTGCAGCTTTAATATTCTATTAAAATGGATATTAATTAAAAATCAATAAAATGCATAGATCTAATTTGAGTCTTACATCATTTTTGTGAAATCAATATGTTGATAAAGGCTTGTTAACATTTCAAATACATTTTTTCCTACCCAACAGATTTGTCGAAAAAGTACTTCCTCTCCTGCTGTCGTTTCTCTAGGTCTGAAATGGACAATACAGGGCCATAGTCCTCTATGCCATCAAAGCTGTTGTTCTGCTTGTTGTAGATGTCTGATGTGATCTGGAAGACTGTTTCATTGGGGTAGCAGAAGCCGAGAAGAGCCCAATCACCCCTACAGGAGCAACACAGTCACAGTCAACATCAGACTGTCTCTGGCATGAGCAATTACAGAGGCAAAGTTTCATGGTTATATAGTTTAGTAAATAATGTTCTGTTTCAGATATGGGATCACATTCCTCCTTTTTAACTTACTGGTCAAAATTAATCAGTGACAGGACTGTTTCTCTGGGTGCAGGTCCATTCCAGTGCACCGTGTAGCTCTTGCCCATCATGAGTACCGGTTGGTACTGCTGAGAAGGAGCTGTCTGGCTTCTGATGCCTCTGAGAACCATGGGTTTATCAGGGTATTCATCTCTACTGATAGACAGGATCAGATTAGATGTGCCCTGCGTCTGTATATACACCTATGAAGAACATAAGAAACATTGTTTAAAAAGTAAAAACAGTTAAGAATATATACAATACTGTTCAACAGTTTGTGTTCAGTAAGATTATTTTTTTTTCAATAAAATGAATACTCTTATTCAGCAAGGAAGCATTAAATTGTTAAAAACAAATAAGAGTAAAGACTAAAAAACACAATCTATTTACAATACTAATCTATATGCTGTTCTTTTGAGCTTTCTATTCATCAAAAGAAAATGTATCAAGGTTTCCACAAAATTATGAAGCAGCACAACTGTTTTCAAAAGCAATATTAATAAATATTTCTTGAGCAGCAAATCAGCATACTAGAATAAATTCTGAAAGATCACGTGACACTAAAGACTGGAGTAACGGCTGCTGAAAATTCAGGTTTGGCTATAAATTACATTTTAAAAAATTAAAAAAGGAAGCAGTTATTTTAAATTGTAAAAATATTTCACGATAAAACTTTTTTACTATATTTTTCATTACATAAATGCATTCTTGGTGAGGCTTCCATCAAAAGCAATAAAAAATTTTTACAGACCACAGCTTTCGAACAGTGGTGTACTTGCATATTAACGTGACATGAAAATGCAAAAGGAGAATGAGACACCCGTTTCTTTACCTGAGAGTACTTGCCACTGCACACAACCCCATTCCAATGAGGAACATCCACACATTGTGGGTGACGGATCAGGAAGTTGTCGGCCCTCGCCACATACGTATCTCTGTAACTGCTGATCGAACCATCCAAGTCATGAAAGATGGAATTTTTATCGCCGTCCAAATCATTCTGCTCAAACCACTCACCTGGTCGGCCAAAAAATGCTCTTAGAGTAACCTGGATGATTAAAAGAGGATCACTGGTCATGAGAAATGTTAACAAAAACAATCGGACAGATGTAGAATTAATGTAGAGTGAAACAAAATATGACCACATTTTAAGAACTTTCCAAGTGCTCTTTTTAACATGCTAAATACCAGCTGCCAGAACAGGGTCTTATTATTTAATTACTCAGCACCAGAGCAGATGTAATCAATCAGCAGAAAACAACCAGATGTGTCGTCTCTCTCACTGAGAAACAAGCAATAAGTACAAGCATTAGTAACACTTAAGATAAATAACCGTCATTACAGACTAGACAGACTGTGTGCTGTTATCTGGGAGATCTGGGTTTCTAAAGAAATGGTTTCTATGACCTTGAGTAATGTAATTATGCTTAAGTTGCCCCAGGGGGCCAGTCCCTGTAATTAGTCCATAGTTGGCTCTGACAAACTCTAAATGTCATAAAAAAAAATTATAGGTAAAAATGTCATTAAACTGTTCATTTTTTTTCTCTTTATTACCCTGTAATCTTTATATTTATAATTATAAATTGCAAAAAAAAAAATATTAAAATAAAATTGCTACAAATTAGTTTTTGAAACATTATGGCCCGGTTTCACAGACAGGGCTTAGCTTAAGCCAGGACTAGGCCATAGTTCACTTAGGATTTTAAAGTAATTTTTATAGACATGCCTTAGAAAAAACATTACTGGTGTGCATCTTGAGACAAAACAAGGGCACTGACATATTTCAAGATTAATCAGTGCAGGTTTCTAGCAGTTGAAACAACTCAGAATTACATTTTTTGTTTAATGTGTGTATAGTTCTTATTTTATTTCAGTTTCAGTTTGTTATGGCAAGATTTGTATACTTTACTTTAATCAAGTAACATTAATTTTTTTTATGGTTTTTGTTTGATTTAATGGTTAATAAACCTGGTTAACACACTAACTTGGGCAGTACCAAAATGGCATAACTAAAATCAAAATAAAATAATTTAATAAATAAACAGAAACTATAAGCACTGAAAATATATAGAGTGAAAACTAAACTAAATGACAAATGGTTGCAACAAGGGAAATAAAATTTTATATATATAAAAATTGAAATCCTAAAATAAAATTGGTGAATAATAAATGTGACTGAAATAATGTACTCAAAATAAATAAACAAAAATGTTACAAAAAATTAGAAACAATGTGTAGTAAAATGTATTCTGTAGTACTGAATATATGATCACAGAAGCAGTTAATTGGAGTAACTTGTATGTTTGTGTGTTAGGTGGGTTAGCAGTCACAGTATAGTAGTGTCAGTGAGCATTTGAAAAGTGTCCAGATCCTAAATGTGTATGTGCACTCACACTAGGCTGGAAGGCGAGAGACGACAGGTTATTTCTGGGTGTTAGCTGCCAGATGTTCTTCAGGCTGAATCCCACAGCCATGGTGAAACGCTCTGCCGTGGGACTGAAGGCACGAAATGTGCTGTCTAAGATTCTCACTGGACCATCATTTATCTGAAAACCTCGGATAGGAAACGTCCTGACAAGAACAGAGCAAATTAAACAATTAAACAAAGAATTTATATTTCACTAAACCAGACAAAAGTTTATTAATACTAATCTCTCTTTATTTCTTCTCTCACGTACTTGTTTCTTGGTAGAGTTCTCATCTTTCCGTCTACTCCACTAATCCCCCAGTATTTATTTTGCCCTCCGTTAGTGCCACGATTTCTGCTCTCACCAACAAAGAGAGACTGGGAGACCTCCTGACTGGAGCCCTCATCTTTAGGGTAGCTGCCATCACTGCAGTGAAAAAGAGGAGGAGGGGAGGGAAACACTGTTTCATTAACTGCTTGCCTTAGGTGGTTGATGTAAAACACTAGCCCAGACAAATTCACACACTTGCACACATTTGCCAATCAGACTGTGACTGTTTTAGCAAAATAAAAATAAAAATCCTTTAAATTACTATGCCTGCAGCCAGCCAGAGACAAAGAGAGCAAAAACATTCCTGCATATACACATGCACTCACATACAAACACTATGGCTGTCAATTTTATATCTTTAATGCTGTTCATATATGCAATTAATTACATCATAGTGCTATAACAAACAGAAAAATGACACAGTACCTTGCAAATGACAGTCCAACACCATTGTCTGCAAATCTATCAGGAAAACAAAACAATAATCAGAAGATTTTATTTATGCAATGCACTTCTCATAAGTTTTGAGCTTTTTAACAGGTCTACAATTAAGAGTTTTTGATCCCTACCCTGAGTTTCGTATAATGATGTCACCTCCGCGGATCCAGGCCCCCAAATCGTTGTTTTTAAAGGAGATGAGCGTGTCGATGAGTGCGGCCACCCGTGGCTTGCTTGGATCAGAGTTCTCATGAGGCCTGAACCTAAGAAAGAAATGTCACCAATGAGAAATACAATCTTTTCCTTCGAAGAAAATGTAAGTGCTGCTTGCCCAAGCAACAGTGTTAAAGGAATAGTTCACCCAAAAATGAAAATTGTCAATTTTGAAAATTTATTCACCCTCATTCCGTTCCAACCAAACAGTTGTTGGTACCCATTGACTTTCACAGTGTTTCTGTCTGTACTATGGAAATCAATGGGGACCAACAACTGTTTGGTTCTTCAAAATTCTTAAAAATATCTTCTTTTATGTTCAACATAAGAAAGAAACTCAATACAGGTTTGGAACGACATCAGGTTGAGTAAATGATGACAACATTTTCATTTTTGGGTGAACTATTCCTTTAATGCTAGAGTTGTGAGTGATTTTTGTATGGTTGTTATTTTGCTACTATAATATGAAAAAAATATTTAAATTCAAGCACTTACAGTATTAGTATTTATTATATATTATTTATATACTCCTTTTAATGTATACTGATTTATATTAAAGTCTGCCTTAAATTATATATATATATATATATATAAAATTTATACAAATACAAATAAAGAGCCGCCACTGAAAACAATGGGAAATATTTTAAAAGATATAATAATTAAGATCATGCAAATACACGATAATGTAAAGAAAAAAAAAGAAAAAAAACCTTTTTCTTTTAAATTCAAGTAAAAAGCAAATAAAATGCCCCGACACATTATGGAAATCAGAAATTCTGTCAAACAATTAATCGCGATTAATCGCATCCAAAATAAAAGTTTTTGTACATAATATATGTGTGTGTACTGTGTATATTTATTATGTATATATAAATACACACACATACAGTATATATTTTGAAAATATTTACGTTTATACATTTATATATTCATATTATTATATTTGATATTATATCTAAATATATTTAATATATAAACATAACACATTTTTCTTAAATATATACATGCATATGTTTGTATTTATATATACATAATAAATATACACGTATATTATGTAAACAAAAAGTTTTCTTTTGGATACGATTAATCATTTGACAGCACTAATATATATATATATATATATATATATATATATACATATATATATATATATATATATATATATATATATACATATATATATATATATATATATATATATATATATACATATATATATATATATACACACACATGTTGGTTTTTGTGGTTTATGGGGACTCTCCATAGGCGTAATGGTTTTTATGCTGAACAAACTGTGTGTGCTATTGCCCTACACCAACCCTACACCTAAACTTAGACCTCACAGGAGACTTTGTGCATTTTTAGATTTTCAAAAAAACACCATTTAGTATGTTTTTTAAGCCTTTTGAATTACGGGGACATAGGCAGTGTCCTCATAAACCACCTTCATATTGTAATACCTCTGTCATACCCATGTCATTATACAAATTTGTGTCCTCATAAACCACATAAACATGCACACACGTACACACAAACTCTGCCACACTGTATTTTTAAAGTGTGGTGTGTGGCTTAAGAAGAGAACTGCGGATATACTGCAACCCCCTGACTAGTGAAGAAACTCTATCTGGGCAGATGTGTTTTCTTTATAAGCTGAATCAACTGACACTGGACACAAAGAAACGCTCACCATGTTCACTCACCTAGCGCTGTTGTCCAGACAGAGGTATTCACGTGGGTCTGTTGCAGTGGCGTTGGTGCTCTTGGCTTTTCTACCAACAAAGAGGCCAGCCTGACACAGGATGAAAGAAGCAATCACTCTTCACTTTGAAACTGTATGTTCAGTGTCTGGTATCATTAGAGTAATACAGTGCCAGTGAAAGCATAGCCTGTAGTTTCTCTGCACCTGGACAGTCACAACACTAAGCACACAGCTTGAGGAGGCCAACATAAACAAGCGGATAACAGAGAACTATTGTATAGGGAAATGTATGTGTGAGCACCACGTCACACACACACATTGTGCGGGACTTTGAACAATGAGCCATTTCAGAGAAAGAACGAAGATGCCTTGTGTATGTGCAATAAAATCCTGAACTTGTAAATGATTGCATGAGTCTTTCCTGAAGCCACATTTAATAAAATGTTACAAATCCCAAATGATTTATGAACTGCACTTTTATGGGTCACAGAGAGCTGGGTATTAAATGAAGATGGAGAAATAGCATTAGCATTGATATTGTGTGATAAATCACCTGAAGATAATTTACAAAAAAGATTTATAAATCATAAAGTCTAATTATCCTGAAGCATTGTTATTATTATTTGAAGGTTTGTTTTGCCCACAGGTTTTTGAATTTGGCATTAAAGTCATAGATGAGGCATTTGATTACCTTAAAGTTGGAATGAACACGGTTGTTAAAGAAGATGCCCAGAGGCGTGAGCTCAGCTTTCGTCTCTGGAATCAGTCCATGAGAATCACCTGTAGAAGAATTGTGGAAAACGTACCAAATTCCTGCATCCTGAGAGAAAAGCAACAAGGGAAAATTCATGTACCAGGTATTTTCATAAATATGGTACATCTCCTCAACATTTCCTGAAGGTTTCCCTATTTTGTACAAGTGGAAAGTGTGGTGAAAAATATTTATTCTTGAGTCCTGATTTCTATCACAGAAAGAAGATTGAGACTTTCTTGGCCTGGTCTGCTGAAAGCATGACTTCATGAGAAGTTTTCTTTTAATAAAAAGGGTGGAGGGTACATCCTTTTATATACAAAACCTCAAACAAACACAATAAAGCACAACAATACCACCAGACCAAAGAGATTTATATTGGCAAATACATCTTTAATAAAAGACTGGAAAGAGGAGATGCTATCTGTGATTACATAACCGCATTGATGTTCTCATTAATATCACAGAGCTGTGGGCATAATTTCAAAGACCAGAGAAAGTCACAGAATAATCAGTTTATGATAATATACTGTGAAAATGTTGCAAACAAACATTAACTCACTGTTACAGATCATAGTGAAAATGATTCATTTGGCTATATCAAGGATTGTGCATACCTGTGATCCAGCTGCTGAGTTGCTGATCAAATGATTATTGGGGTGTGCGATCCAAAATGTAGATACTGCCCTAGAATACACCAGTCAGATAGGGTCATTTAAATGTGTGATCTTAAAATATATTAAAGCATGTATATATGTATGTACATAACACTTCACAATCAATATTACTCATATTGTACTATGCAGTATTTTAGTGCATTTAGTGTTTGGTTAGTCTGGATTGCAGGTGGTTAGTGAAGACACAGGGTTTTTTTATTCTGAAATACAGCATGGGAAAATAGTCTTGCAAACAAAAACTTAAGTAAAACTTAGTAAAAAATATTAATAAATATATTTGTTAAATAATTAAATACTGAGAAACTGAAACCAAACTAAAATAAATAAATAAATAAATAAATAAATCTTATATTTTATCTTTCTTTTTTTTTACCCAAAACAAAATAAAAATAGCCATAAATTAATTTTAGTCTTTAGTCTTAGTCTTTAATATAGTTTATAAAATATGTCGGGCAGCACTAACATTCTAAAACTACAATAAAAATGAAATAAACAAAAATTTGAAAATTATTTGGGTAAAAAACAAACAAAAAGAGATCCAGCAAAAACTTACAGAAAAAAAACCTGAATTTAAAAAAAGTCTGTAATAACCCTGTCACAAAAGTGCAACTGTTTACTAACCTGACCACAGCATTACCTCACTGTTTGATCAGATCTACAACTCATATTAAACATATTCAATCATCTATCTTCATCCTGAACATCTATAGCTCTATACACAAACACACACACGCTCCCAAAACACTTGTTATCCTTTTGAAAACAGCACCTCCTCAGCTATCCTCTGCCTGAGACGCTGGGTGTTTTATTGCCCAAATAAGAGAAATAGACTATCGCTGAGTCTCAGGAAATGAGAGCTCTATTCTTTTTCCTGTTATTTGACCAAACAATACAGCAGGTCACACTGTCAAGGTCAGGTACCCAGAGCAGAACAAGCATCAGGAGACTTTCAGACAACAGAATGCACAATTTCAAGCTGGCTTCAAGGCTTCAAGCAGTGTGAATATTGGCCTCAGTTTAAGTTACAGGTCTATCCAGCAATATTAAATAAATACGTGAGAGTTTATGCCATGGTATCTTACTTGCACTCGTTAGCAGGAGATGGCACATATCCTTTGTGTACCCGGTCTGTAATTTCGGTGCACATGCTATCGTTGCGATCAGTAGGGAGAATGGTCCCTGGCCTGGTCAACAAGCCAAGGTTACGGAAAAATATGTTCCTTTGTTCAATCCCGTCCTCCAGAAAAAAACAATGTCCCAGCGTAACATAGCCAACCGTGTCCCTAACCTATAATAAAAGGAAGATATCATGGTGAATCAAAATGAGAAGATCAATGTAAAGAAATACATTATTATTAGGATCCATATATTTCTCTCACCAGCAGGCCGTTAGTTGCATGTATGCCAACACATCGGGAGAAGGAGTGATGGATAGAAAGGGAGTTTATATAAGTAGGGTCACTGTATCCCCCACGCTGGTCCACATCTCCACACCTATGAAAGTTCACAGGGTATCTGCCCTTCTCCCGCTGCTGACCCATGTGTTTCAGCTCCACCTGAGACAAGTGGACCGACGAGAAGTTCCCCAAAATCTGAACAAGATCAAAAACCCAACAAATAAATAATGGCCAACAAATAATAGATTAGATAGATAGATAGATAGATAGATAGATAGATAGATAGATAGATAGATAGATAGATAGATAGATAGATAGATAGATAGATAGATAGATAGATAGATAGATAGATAGATAGATAGATAGATAGATAGATAGATAGATAGATAGATAGATAGATGTTTAATTATACAAAACTGTTAAAAATATTAATAATAATCATAAATATAACATATAATCAAATATAATGAAACAAATGTACATAAAATATATTTTTTTAAAACTATACAAATAATTCTGATATTTTCTCCACTAACACACTCATATGGTTGGTCATTTACATAATGTAAACACTGACCCGTCAACTAGTCTACTAGTAAAAAACAAGCAAGTCATACAAACGCTACTTGTGTTGTGGTTTTTCATTCTGCTGCCAAAACTAACACACAAATGTAAGATTATGCTTTCAGTTCCTTCCATTCAAAAAAAAAAAGAGCAGTACTCAATTATCTGATGCAAACCCCAACATACAACATCCTGTGATTTCTCCACATGACAGCACCAGACAGCTTAGTGTTAAATAAACACACAACCACACACACACAGAGTTTCAAACAGACCTTGATGTGTCCCCCGAAGGTGTCGTAGCTGAAGTACTGGCACCAATTTTTTCCATAGCAGGAGTTTTCCATTTCTCCATGAATGAGGATATTCCTTGAGAGGAGAGCCACCTCTGCACGCATGTCCACACCGTCCAGTATCTCTCCCACATGGGTGAACTGAGGCTTTCCTGAGAAATTCCAACACACAACACACCGTAAAGCCCAATGACTAATAATAGAGTTTCAAAATATGAGAGATTTACCTTAAATAACCAACTCCAATGAAACAAAATACAATTTCTGTTTAAATATTTTTATCATTTAATTAGATGACTTAAGAAGATGAATTTGGAAGAACTGGAAAAAATGAGTGGATAAACTTAAAATGAAAAGTAAAAAAAAGGAAAGCAACCTGTCCACACATTCAGACTGCCCTTTACGCACACCCAGAGTGCACACAGTATCCTTCCGGAAGGAAAACGCCTGGCAAAAGCTTTGCCAACAGGACACAATGCACACGGTGACATTTAAACTACATCCTTTTAATAAAGGGCATATACTGAAGACATTTCTAATTCTCCAAGGAATTAACATATGTGCTAGGAATAATGAATATATTGTAATAGATATGCAATACACCCCAGAAACTATTTGGATATTTAATAATGCATGAACGTTTTAGCATTATACTACAATATCAACTCAAGTGACATTTATTTTAAAGACATAAAATACCATTCAAAAGTTTGGGGTCAGTAAGTTATTTATTTTTGGGAAAGAAGTTAAGGCTTTTATTCAAAAAGGATGCATTAAATTTATCATAAGTGACAGTAAAGACATTTTAAATGTTACAAAAGATTTCTATTATTAAGATATCCTGAAAACAACATTTACAGTAACCACAAAAACAACTTTCAGACATTTCTATGACTTAAAGGAATAGTTAACCCAAAAATGAAAATTATGTTGTTAATTACAGACCCTCATGTCGTTCCAAACCCGTAAGACCTTCATTCATCGTCAGAACACAAATTAAGATATATTTAATGAAATCCGAGAGCTTTCTGACCCTGCATAGACAGCAATGCAACTACCACGTTCAAGGCCCAGAAAGGTAGTAAGGACATTGTTACAATACTCCATGTGACATCATGGTTCAACCATAATGTTATGAAGCTCAGTGTTTCCCGTGCCATTATATTTTATTTTCTCTATAGCACCAGATCACAACAGAAGTCATTTAAAGTTACATTTCCTATAGAACAGGGCTATAGCTTTATTAAACACACTAAATAGCCTTATGTTATTTATCTTATTTACACGAAGGCATGTAATTTCTGTCTCTACATGACATGATCATGCACAGCGGAGTTCCGCTCCGATGCACGCACACACACACTCACACACACACACGCCTTGTCCAAATACTTGCGGTCTTTGCACTTTAACATTTGACAACTTATATGACGTACTTCCTGTGTTTGGCCAAAGTGTTCAAGTGAGGATGAAGACCACAAGTGTGTGTCGAACTTTTCATTACTTGATGGGACACACTTATAGTGTTGTAAAAATGCAAGTGTTTACATAGCTTTATTTTAATTTTAATTTTAAATACTTTGCATTTTAAAGTCAACTTCTAAATGTCTGTTAAGTAGTCCCTATAACATGACATAATTTTAATTTGTGGCGCTTCTAATTAAATGATAAAAAGCAGTTGCAAATTGTACAAAATAAATATTAGCACTACTCATCTTTGCACCAATAAAACGTAAAAACGCTGTTTTTCAACCAAATTATTTGTAATATCTAATTATTATATTCAGGGGCATCATGCACTCATTCTTTTTGAGGGGGCACGAGTTGTGGGGGAGGGGGGTCGTCATGTGACACACAGCAGCCAACAGCACTTATGTTTTATTTATTTTTTCCTTTTTATTCGAAACATTCCCAAATTATATCAGTCAATTCTGGAACTTCGGTCAAATACATGCTTATTTAACTTCTTATAAAACATACAATATGCTTCGAATGATCGTTCATATCTAGCCTATAAATACACTACTTTAGCGACAAGACAAAGGGATATACAGGTGCATCTCAATAAATTAGAATGTCGTGGAAAAGTTAATTTATTTCAGTAATTAAAGTCTTTGGTTCTTTTAATTGTGATGATTTAGGCTCACATTTAACAAAAACCCATCAATTCACTATCTCAACAAATTAAAATACTTCATAAGACCAATAAAAAAAAAATTTTTTAGCGAATTGTTGGCCTTCTGGAAAGTATGTTCATTTACTGTATATGTACTCAATACTTGGTAGGGGCTCCTTTTGCTTTAATTACTGCCTCAATTCGGCGTGGCATGGAGTTGATCAGTTTGTGGCACTGCTGAGGTGGTATGGACTATGGAAGCTCAGGTTGCTTTGATAGCGGCCTTCAGGTCATCTGCATTGTTGGGTCTGGTGTCTCTCATCTTCCTCTTGACAATATCCCATAGATTCTCTATGGGGTTCAGGTCAGGCGAGTTTGCTGGCCAATCAAGCACAGTAACACCATGGTCATTGAACCAGGTTTTGGTACCTTTGGCAGTGTGGGCAGGTGCCAAGTCCTGCTGGAAAATGAAATTAGCATCTCCGTAAAGCTCGTCAGCAGAAGGAAGCATGAAGTGCTCTAAAATTTCCTGGTTACGTTGACTGTGGATTTCAGAAAACACAAGTGGGCCATCACCAGCAGATGACATGGCAGCCCAAATCATCACTGACTGTGGAAACTTCACACTGGACTTCAAGCAACATGGATTCTGTGCCTCTCCACTCTTCCTCCAGACTCTGGGACCTTGATTTCCAAATGAAATGCAAAATTTACTTTCATCTGAAAAGAAGACTTTGGACCACTGAGCAACAGTCCAGTTCTTTTTCTCCACAGCCCAGGTAAGACGCTTCTGACATTGTCTCTGATTCAGAAGTGGCTTGGTAGCCCTTTTCTTGAAGACGTCTGAGCGTGGTGACTCTTGATGCACTGACTCCAGCTTCAATCCACTCCTTGTGAAGCTCTCCCAAGTGTTTGGATCAGCTTTACTTGACAGTATTCTCAAGCTTGCAGTCATCCCTTTTGCTTGTGCACCTTTTCCTACCCAAATTCTTCCTTCCAGTCAACTTTGCATTTAATATGCTTTGATACAGCACTCTGTAAACAGCCACACCTTTCAGTAATGACCCTCTGTGACTTACCCTCTTTGTGGAGGGCGTCAATGTTCGTCTTCTGGATCATTGCCAAGTCAGCGGTCTTCTCCATTATTGTGGTTTCAAAGAACAAGAGATACCTGGAATTTATACTGTAGGGATGGTCATTAATTGAAACTCAAATGTAAATATTCTAGTATTTTGAGATACTGATTTTTGACTTTCATCAGCTGTAAGCTCTAATCATCAAAATTAAAACAAATTTTTTTTGAAATGTTTTACTTTACATGCAATGAATCTAAAATATATGAAAGTTTCACTTTTTGAAATAACTTACAATACAAAATGAACTAATTTATTGAGATGCACCTGTAGTTGTTGTGAGAACAGCATTGAGAGCAGCAATGGTTGTCCCCTCCACCATGTTTAAAGTTTATGACTCACCCAAGTCGGAAACTCGGGTATCAAAATTATTTCAGAATTTCCCAGTAGTAAATGCGACTGAGAGGCCGTTCACGTCCAATTTCCGATTAGGAAACGATAATTCCGAAAGCACGTGAAGGCAGCATAATTAATGTGCGTTAAGGGCACTGCACTTTGGCATTTTGAACACCACCTGGCACAGTCTTGCACACTTACTTCCTGTCACGTGCACACGCTCTCAAGTGGCCAAGACCACAAGTGTGGGTATTTGGACAAGGCAACACACACACACACACACAAACGCGAAGTGAGTACACCCCCACTCCCACTAGTATTTGTAAATATTAAGTTGCAAAACCACAATTTAAATATGAATTCTGCGTGTCTCAGTGTTAATGAATGGCGCAGACGCACGCTTTTGTTTACTACTTTTTTTTTACTACTTGTACTAAAGTGTGTGTGACGCTTCCAGTGACGTCTGCCGTCTCACTAAATCAGGACATTAATACATGAACTACATCTCCAGAACTGCTCTGAGGGTCACTTCATGAGCATTTGACCGTTTCATTTGAGTAAAACTGTCCCCATAACAGAAATGTAAAGTTATTCACGGAAACCCGTCAAAATAAAAGTTCTGTTTGAAGACATTGCGGCAGAAATATATTACTATTGTTCAGTAGAATGTACTACTACTAAAATTATTAAAACCTTATTTATAAAGGAAAAATCATCCAATATTTATTCAATGTTTTAACTGTAATATTAAATCCCCTTTATTTTCCAAAAAAAAAAAAAAGTAATAATTTTCATTAGTTAAAAGATAAGTTAAATTAATGTTTTATGCCTTAATGTAAATAAAATGTAAATACAGAACACAGAAAGGGAAAAAAATCATAAGGCTATTGTAAGAATAAATGAAACTTTCAAATAATTAGACATGCTAAAACACAGAATTTGGTAACAATAAAACATAAGGTTGGAGAAAATTAAACATTTCATTGGGGCCCTAAACATGTCATTTTTGTTAAACTTTTAGTAAATTGGTGTTAAATTGTTTAAGTTTCATGATTTTAATTAATTAGACATGCTTTCTTATTAATAAAATTTAATTTAACCTTAAAAAAGGAGTCCAGAAAAAATTAAACTTAAATTTAATGAACAAGCCCAAAGCCGAAAACCTAGGGGAAACACTGAAGCTACAAGAATAAAAATGTGGGCAAATCAAATAAAATGTCTTTATTCAACAATTTCTTCTCCTCCTTGTCAGTCTTGAATGCACATTCACAAGAGAACCACAACACATGTGTGTGCATTCCTCTGCATGTAAACAAAGCGTTTGTTTTCTTTGTGCACAAAAAGTATTCTTGTAGCTTCATAACATTACGGTTGAACCACTGATGTCACATGGACTATTGTATCGATGTCCTTACTAACTTTCTAAGCCTTGAGCGTGGTAGTTCTGTTGCTGTCTATGGAGGGTCAGAAAGATCTCGGATTTTATCAAAAATATTGTTATTTGTTATCTTTATTTATTTGTTCTGAAGATGAACTAAGTTCTTACATGTTTGGAATGCCATGAGGGTAAGTAATTAATTACAGAATTTAAATTTTTGGGTGAACTAACCCTTTAAGTGTCCAAATTCCTAAACTCAATAAAGTCCAGCTGGGACATTAGCACTGGAAAGCAATTACTGAAAATGTTTTTAACAGGGTGGAGCACATGATGTTGGAATTATCTATATAGCCTCTGCTGGCCTCTGGTCAGAAATGGCAGTTTGTTTATGTGATTCTGGTAAACAGTCCTCACCCTGTTCCTGTCTCAAACTCAATGACACTGTCATTACTTGAACTCAGCTGTATAAAAATACACAGCAAGATTCAGGACAGATACACTGTATCACAGCAAGGAACCAGAGGAATTGCATGCTGTTTACCTCACCTTGAATACGAACTTGTTTCCTGTTACAGTGGGGACACGGGAGCAGGGTGAATTCCTCTGCCTGATGCATGGAGTAATCAGTGCTGGCCACCACAATCCGATCGCCCGGTTTCCAGCTGCTAACATCATCCATCAGGTTCAGAACCACTTTATCCACTGTATCAACCTGGAAGCCTGTTGTAGGGTAACCTTTATGGTAGAACAAAAACCAGTGTAGATTTTAAAAGGGTTTTCTTTTAATACATTCAACATTATAGATTTTACTTTAATGCTGTCAAAGACATACCATTTTTCCACTCGCTGTACGCAGTAACAGTGAAACCAACACCATCCACAGTGACGAAATCTCGGCGGGCCAGCGCCTTGCCACCTGTGTCATGGTTCTCGTGTTCTCGTACGTCTTCCGTGCAAGAACCATTTCCTCCACCAATTACTGAGACCAAGGCCCATGCCTGCCTAAAATGGAGATGGTGGATGGAGAGAAATAGCTATTTAAAAAAAGCCAGTAATAGACAAACACATGAAAGAGAAAATGTGATGCAGATTGGGAAGAATGGTGTATTTGTAGCATATAAACTTCATGGCTAAAATCAATCACTTCAATGACTACAACATTTAAATTTCAAATTAGGATAAATGGCTTCTCCATTAAGACTTGTCAGTGCACTTCCATGTGGAAGTGATGATCAGTTATTGCACATAATTTAATAGAAGAGCATCAAAAACTCTTGGGTGGAACAGCCAAACACTGTCAAGGATGAATGAGAATGACTAATTAAAGCCCATTAGAACAGTGAAAAGAGCAGTTGCCACTCAACTGAAGGTAACTGAATTTCTGTCATCAGTCTATGATTATAATATACACCAAAATGTGGAATTCTTTGAAGAAAGTCATTGCTTTCATGAAAGAACACCGTCTGAATATTCACAATGTTCAAGGGTTCGAAAAATGTTCATTTACTCATCCTCAATGTCATTACCGTATGATTAAATTTAAAGAGACAGCTGACCCAAAAAATGACAATTCTGTCATCATTTACTTCCTCTTGTCGTTCCAAACCAGAATGACTTTATTTCTTCTGAAAAGCGCAAATGAATGTATTCTGACAAATGTCTTGGTTCTCTGTCCATTCAATGGAATAATCTTCAAAATAGAATAGTTCCACAGAATAAAGATACCATGAGAATGAGTAAAGTTTTTTTCATTTTTGTGTGAACTATCCTTAAATTTCAGTCTGTTCCTCACATAAAGCTGTTTGTATTACATTGTATTGCTTTGGAAAGGATGGAACTAAAACGAGTAGGGATAAAAGGGGGTAAAAATACCAAAGAATTATGGCTCAACAGGCTACTGGTGTCAGCTTCTGTGGTAGCATTAATGCTTCCAATATGATGAAACTGCAGTTACTTCTTCACAGCAACTAGGTCAGAAATGCTATTTGTTATACTGACGCATATGAGCTCTAAAGGCCAAGCCTCAAACACAAAACCCTCCAGAGGTTTGGAAAATAGTGTCTCATTGAACTTTCTCCCATTAAGAAGTGTGGTTCACTGCAGTTTACAACAAGTTAATAAAATCTTTGTAGATAAACAGAGTGACTAACTACCCACATTTGAGACCAATAACTTAGCTGCTGTGAGGTGGGAGGTCTATGATGGCCAGAGACTACACTTATATTATTGTTTTATCTTTCATGTTTTCATCTTTTAGCAGCCAAAAAGGCAAAATTACCTCATCTCTCAGAATAACTATTATGTCTGACTAACACAGGAATCTTTCCTGTCTTTTTCCATCTCGTTCCTGGCAAATCCCTACCCTCAAAGGAGAGAGGAATGTCTAAAATCATTAAAGAAGAACTGTCACAAAATTTCCTGCACTTTACCACCTTGAACATTTGAAACAATAGTACTTCCATACTCTTTGTGTGGCACTAAAACTTAAAAGTCTTTGTTTAATAATAATGGAAAGTTTTCCAAAGTTAAAAAACAGGCAGCAATCATTTCCATGATTCCATGATGTTAAAACCTGCATGAAATTTGTGGAAATAAAACATTTTCCACAATAGCACAGCAAACTCTTTCTGTGTTTCAAAGTGTCTCTTTCTTTCTTATTTAACTCTTTTGATGCTCCAAAATATGATGATCACCTTACAAAAGGTGCAAATCCTTTTTTGAAAAATAAAATCGAAATATCTAAAATCTACTCTAATGTAAAAAAGGCCAATTTATAAAAGATGCCATTATAAGGACAACATCTTGTTAAATTAACAACATGCAAAATTAAGTAATAGGCTTATATTTCTACCATAACCAAAATAAATGATTGAAATGTTAATCACAAAAATATTTACTTTGTTTTAAATTAACAGTTTATCCACTATTAGAATACATTTAGAACTTTATCTTGTATAAAATTTGGATTTTTTTATAATACTTATTGTTTTACACTTTTTTTTTAACTGAAATTTTTCTGGAGGTCCCCTTGCCACTCACTTAACACATGCTTTGTATCCAAACATACACCTCTTTCCACTGGGACAATCCTCCCTGTGCAATCTGAGGTTAAGTGCTCTCTTAACAACACAAACAAACTTCACAATAAGCAACTTTCTTTCATACCTCAACTCTTAGCAATTTACCTCCTAGTTAGTGTGAGATTGGCAGAGCCCATATGTTAGATTTATCACTATCCAATAACAGGCTTATCAATTAATTTATATCAAAAATATGTGAGCTCCAACGCACCCCCTCAGGAGTGTTATGTTGCGCAAGTTTTCAGTTAGATTGTGTCAGATTGTTCTGTTTTGCAAAAGGGAGCTGCCAAGTTTGCATGTTGTCATCAGAGATGTGGCGAATTTGACTGGTAATGAGTGGAAAGCAAGGGTAAAGGAAAGGGTTTCTGTATGTGCAATGTGTCAAACTGAAGTCTCCAAATGAGTACATTAACGTTGGTTTATCTGTCACACCTACTACTGACCAAATCCTGCCCCACCAGATTCACTGAAAACCACATAACTGCAATGGCGCAAAGTCAGCAGTCAGCAGACAGATAATATTTCCTCATATGATACACGTTTTCTTTGCCTTGAATTTCTAGTTATGTAACAGAACACAGAAAACTTTTCATGCCCAAGACCTTTGACCAAACTAATATATCTAGAGACATTCAAGTCTGTAGCTTGAACGTTAAAATAAGCATGCATATTTTCCACATTTCTTGAAGTAGAAAGAGAGAATGTTACACAAAAGTGCCTTTGCAGTACACTGTAAAAGTAGGCTTTATGTCTGGAGGAGTTTTTATATTTGACACTAAAAGCTTTACAAAATCTTTTCAGTTGCATGTTAGTACACAACATCCCTCACTGAAAATCTATACTTTACTATCTGCAATGTAACTAGAAGAGACTCAACACCTGGTTCCTCTGGCTTTGAGCACTTTAAAAAAAACTTGCATTGAGATATAGACAGATACACATGTCAGCACTTTTCAAACAAATCCTGGAAATATGCCTGTTTAACCTTTCACTGGGGTTTCCTTCAAAATACTGCTATAAGAGTGCTAAGGACTATTAGCTACTAATAGCTGGCTTGTATTTGACTGCTCATACACATACTGGCAAAAGTCATCATGCCAAATGAATAAATAAGAACTTTTATATTTGCTTTAAATTTCTTGTTAATATTAACGTGCTAGACTGTTTTGGACTCCTAAGTCACACTTTGAATTGAAAACAACTGCATTAGACAACATTAAATTCAATCCAAAAGTAACACTGAATAAACCAAGTGGCATCATTTTCTCAGAACTAACTTGACTTTTTTTTAAAAGCTATTTTTGGTCCCAAGACCAGAAAGTGTCCAAATACAGGGTCATAATGTTGAACAGTATTGTTTTATAATTATGAAGCCTAGCATGTCACATTGTTTGATATTTAATTATATAATGCAAAGACAAGCCTGCGTCTTTAAGCGTGCTGCAAACATCCAAACAGTTTGCATGACTGCAGAATGAAAATAGTAATGTCTGCACAATGCACACTGCTTTTGGGATTCAATAGCTGGGTGAGCCTAAATTAGGATATGGTTTATGGAACAACAGAACACTTTCTGTTCCTAATCATACCAACTTCAAAGCTGTGCTCGGCATTATCAAAGCAAAAACATATCAGATTTGAAAAAGCTTCTTTCCTGCTTCCACCCTCCAGAGATTCAATGACGTTTGAAGCACATTTATAGGGAATCTCTCACAGAGTTTATGGCATCCCTACATCCATATCCCTGGTTAAAACAAAAGAAAAAGCTGGTTTAAGCTGGTCTGCCAACCTAAACAGATAAAAAGTAGCCCAAAACCTCTCTAAAACCAGCCTGGGAGACTAGCAAACCATCTTTGGCTGGTTTAAAATGATTTTATTTTCAGTAGGGAAGCTTTATTCACCTGTATCTGAGATTAATGACATGGTTGCTGCCTAGAAGTTCCTGGATGGTTCCTTTGGTCTCCCCCTGCAGGTTCTTAACTGCAGAATCTCCAGTGGCCAGTGCAACAATGCGTCCTGCAGGCAGAGACTTTAGCAGCTGACTAAGCCTCTCACTGTCGTTACGAGAATCGTGCGTGTCGAAACGCTCGTTACACACCACTTCTGCCGTGTCCTGATCAACCACCCGCAGGTTAATTCCACGGCTGAAGTTCTTCTGGAAGCCATGGTCACCGGTAGCCAAACCTGAAGCAGGTACAGTGCGAGTGAGGAAGGTCCAGGACAATCTCTCTGACCCATGGAGCTCGAGAGTTCCTCCGGCATTCACACCTAAAAACTTGCGACCCATCCCGGGAACCTCAGTCACAGTGGTTTCATCCGATCGGCCGACCAAGGTGATTGTAGCCAGAGAGCGATAGCGGCATTTTGGAGCACCGATATGGAGAGCGCCGCCATCTTCTATCAAAATGTGGCGTGTTCGCAGTGTAATGTTTTTGGAGCCTTTTTTATCATCCGCAAAGACAACTGAACCTATAATAAAATGAATATCATCAGCTCAAAGATGAGACTTAAAACCCAAATAAAAATTCTAGAATTCTCCTTTCCCTAGTGAAAAATAAATATACTAGAATGTATTTGAAATACATTTATTGAATTCTAAGTATACTACAAATTCATATTTATTTTCACTTCAGGTACACTTGAAATATCTTGCAAGACTGATATTATTCAAAAATAATACAATCCTCATCAACAGTGACATTAAAACACATTTTAGGCTTAATATTAAGCTCCAAATAAAGTTTAATTATAATTTTATTATTTTACTGATTTTTATATCAGTAAGTCTTGAGCTATATGTCAGTAAATATGTTAATATATTTTTTACTATACTTAGTATGAAATAAATGTATTGTAAATATATTCCTTTTTTACTAGCGTCATACAGAAATGTACAAAAATTAACAAGCCAAAGTGTTTTGCAAAGGTATTTTTTACACATTGCACAAATGATCTTACCTCCAGCCTGGATAGTGATAGAGTACAGGGTGGCAGATGAATCTAGGCGATAATGCTCACCACTGCGTACCACCACCACCTTTTTGAGATCGTGGCCAGGTTTCCAGGAGCGCAGCACAGGGTTGTGATAAGGGCAGTTCTCTACAAAAAGAATAGGAGGAGATTTCAGAGTCTGAGTATAAGATGATTAAGTACAGTCTTGATATTGACAACAAGGAGTTCAGATTTGTACTTTTCTCACCCCAAAAGAATGATCAACATTTTATTAATGTATTTTGATATTTGCTTTGCTAGACTTTCCTTTATAAATTTTTCTATAAGATGTTATCACAATGCATTTTATGGACGACCGTTTCGTGAACCTAGGAGAGGAGATAATTCTGACTTTGCTATGAAAATCTGGCACTTCTGAATCAGAGAATGTATGTTTTGTTATTAGTTTAAGTATTTGCGTGTGTGAGGGAGGGAGAGAGAGAGAGAGAGGGTCACATCACAGTGGAGTATCTTGTGTGCAAACACATACGAGCTTCATCACTATGTCTGTTACGCAACTCTGTTCCCCTCTCAGGCTTGAACTGATGGTAAAATTAAGGACATTATTAACCGTCTTTACTTTTATTTTGAAAGCTGAAGCTCGCGATTATGGAAAGGGGCGTTACATTTCCGACAAGTGCTTGGCCAGTTGGCCAATCAGAGCAGACTGCGCTTGTCTGAAGGAGGAACTTTGTAGAAAACTACGCGTTTGAGAGAGGCGGGGCATAGAGGACCTACAATAATGTACAGTATTTGAAAAATAATGTGTTTTTTGAACATTAAAGCATGTCAACATATTCTGTTACACCAAATACACAAAATAATGATCTTTAAAAAAGCATTATATGACCCCTTTAAAGTGCCCCAATTATGGATTTTTGAAAATGACCTTTCATGCTGTGTAACAGCTCTAATTGAATGAAAACATCCTGCAAAGTTTTAAACTTGAAAGTGCACTGTGTACAAAGTTATTGTCTCTCAAAAGAAAGAGTCGACTCCGAGTCATTTAAACGAGTCATTTTTAAAATGAATCCCAAGCCATTTCATGTTGATGTCAACATGAAACATTAGCATATTGCCCGCCCACTTGTTGCATGCGCAGACCCGGGAATACTAGAATACCACCATCCCCCAATTTAAAAATTGTTGTTCTTATGTTCTCTGTAGCATGCAAAATACGTATTTAGTTGTGTGTGTTGTGTTTGCTCTGCGCAGCTTGTAGGTCTCTGGTTAACCGGCTAATAGCAGTATCTGTTCGCTCGCAATTGTCTAAAAACGTGTCAATGAATAGTGAATATTTGCCATTGTTATTACTTGGAGTTATGTTAAAGAATAGAGCAATACATTGGTGTATAACCAGGCTGGGTCATCGGACCAATCACTGAAGATTAGCCTCACGCAAAGGAGGGGTTTGGAAAAATGAATCGTTGAGCGAATCGTTAGAGAGTCATTGAGCAAATAAGGTAAAAATAAATGCATATTATAAGACAATGAAAGTGTCAAACTGTTGTTGGGGACTCCCAAACCCAAAATATGATCGTTTCATAACCAATAATAGGGGCACTTTAAAAAAAAACTTTAAAAAACTAAAAAAAAACTTGACCCTAAACTTTTTAACGAAAGTGTATTTCTCACACATTTAAGGTGATCGTGTCTTACCATCCAACACATCTTTAGAGGCAATACTGAGGACGACTATGAGAATCAGTAGGAAAACACAGAAGAAGACTCCAACACAAATATAAGTGTTCTTCCTCTGCTGGTTTTGGGCACGTTCCCTTCTGCTCTCATCTTCTGACAGATTAAAAACCGAAGGCCGTGCAGGGGGCAGGACGGGGGGCTTCAGTGGGGGCGGTGGAGGAGACTTGGCTGGGGGTGGAGATCGAACTGGAACAATCCTGCCTGGAACATATCCTGACGACCGCTGAGCATTTCCGTTGACAGGAGCCACAAAAATGGGGTGACTGCTGGGGCCATCATTCACCTGCATGGTATAACTGTCTGCCACGTCCTATGAGGGGGAAAAAAAGAGAAAACCATGAAAGATAAACTATCATTCAAATGTTTGGGGTCTATATTTAATGCTTTGTAAAGGTGCGAGGCTGCATTTATTTAATCAAAAATACAATACACTGTAATAGTATGATATATTATTATTATTTCAAATAACAGCTTTCTATTTTAATTTATTTTAAGATGCCATTTATTCTTGCGACGTTTTGGCATCCATTATTTCAGTCTTCACTGTCACATTATCTTTCAGAAATCTTCGTAATATGCTAGAATCCTTTGATAAATAGGAAGTTCAAAAGAACATCATTTATTGGAATTAATTTATTACTTTTGATTGATTTAATGCATTATTGCTGAATAAAATTAATGACTTCTTTAAAAAATAAAAAGCCTAACTTTTCAATGAGAGAGTATGCAAAAATTGTTTTTGAAAAAAATGACAAATATGAAAATAAATATACACTACACCATACCACCTTGACAGGCATTAAGAATCAAGCTCAAAGTATTGTGGGCCAACCAAACAAAACACATGGCACCAATTATGAGAAAAAAAGTGCTCAGTCGTTCAACCCGTGGCCCCTTCGTGCCACAAAACAACAGGCACGGGTCCTGTAAAGAAACTCTCCCTATAAAAGCCTATCACACAAATATTTGCTTACCAATAACCACTTCAGCCAAATTCATTAATCAACATTCAAAGAGACTTAAAAGTTAGAGTCTAAACAATTTGGCTTCAACTGTACCAAACGGTTACTAATGCGTTTACAAACTTAAGCTAGATTCTTCAGGGCAAAAATCAAACACAAAAACTTTTCTAATCTTTTAAACATTAAGGGAGAATAGAACAGCCACTCTGACCCCAACATCTGTTGAACCGTAGCTCATTTATTATTATACTATTAAACTAATTCCATCGTTGCTTTGATCAACACAAAGATTGCACTGATCTGGCCATCTGCAGCTCCTCAGCCATAAACGCAGGGGCACAGCAATCACTACAACTGGGGAGGACATTCACCGCCCCCCTTCTTTTGGGATACAATCAATACCAGTGCTTTAATGTGTCCCATCCCCCACTTTTCAAACAGTTTTTCTCCCCTGAACAAATGAAATCACATTTTAAAGGGGGATGAGCAATGCATAGTCTGAGGGGGTGAGTGGACAATGGCAGGCTGTGGACAGAAACTTACAGGCCTTATCTGTGGTCACCCAGAGAGGTTGTGTAGTCTACTAGTGAAAATATAAATAATTATAAGTCTTAAAATAATTAAAACATGTTCAGATGATTATTTGGGAAAAGTTTTCATGGATACGAAAACTTAAATACCAAAATAAATTCACTCTCTTATGATGACCTACAATGCAAATGCAGAAACAGAAGATGCAGACGCATGCAAAAACCTTGTTAAAACCAGACTAAGATGGTCTCCCAACCTGGCCAAGCTAGTCTTCAGCTGTTCTCTCAGTTCTCAGCTGACAAGTGTTTAAAGCCAGGTCTGAGGTTGGGAGACTGGCAAACAAGCTTAGGTTGGTTTACTGTATTTAATATATATAAATATATATAAGAACACGAATAATTTTTGAATGAGTATATTTAAATTTAAATGCAGCATTTGGAATTTCAGCTTTGCTCAAAAAAAAAAGATGTGTTCTGTCTGAACTGTTTGAAAAGAAACATGTTGGCACCGAAACTATCGCTACATCGCCCCCCTCTAAAGTTTACACAATGCCACAAAGTTTCATCATCATGCGTAACTTCATTCCTCCTTTCAGTCATGACTCGGATCTACCAAAAGATGCCGTAAACACACACAATGCACGACTGAAAAGACCTTCCTAAAGTAGAGGTCTAAACCGGGGGTCCCTACAAGGAGACAGAGGTGGTCTCTCTTACCTTTCGATCTCTTTTCACTGTCGCTTGCTTGGCTCGTCCGCTATATTCTCTATCAACCGTAGAGAGCCGCACGCAACTCAGGGGCTATTTGACAGGGAGACCGCACTAAATGTGATTTAATCTTCTTTTACATGGTGTTTTCTTTCTTGGGCTGAAGTCAGCCAGCCCCGTCCCTGGCGCGGCTCGCGGAGGAAGTAAAATTAGAGGCGTGTACTGAGGCTGAGGGAGCGTCTTAGAAAAATAAAACGCGTGGAAGAGCCTTTTGAATGAAAGGGTTCTCTGGTGGGCGGGGCTTACCGGCTTTTGAAACTATGAATTCAGTTTTGTGTGAAGCTTATGGTCGCATAGAGTACAATCAGCAGCTGAAGAAGCACATAGGGGGTCTTGTGTCGTGCGAAAAGTGTTACTTTTATCTAGTGATGTCCGATTCGTGAACGAATCGTTCTTGTGAGTCGGATCTTTTAAATGAACCGAGTGACAAACTGGACGGAAACTGACTCGGTTTGGATGCACAATGAAACCGAGAAGTGATCAGAGAACGGAAGATTGATGGAGGTAATGTAGTATGTAGCTGGTAGTAATATTTATTGGAACAGTTGGTATTAATAAATAAAATTTCTTTAAATTATGCTAAAAATAGCATGCTGAGAAATGTAAAAGAATTTTAATATTGTTAATCTAAATACACATTATAATATGAATCTGGCTTGAAATCGAAGAACCCATAATAGATAGGAATATATGCCTGTCTATATTTTTTGGCTGTTTTAGAGCAAGTACTATGCCATGCTGTAAAGACCACGTTATTACGTAATGACGTAAGGAATCACGGAATCATTGAGTTGTTTAAAAAAAGAAGTGTTCAAAAGAATCGATTCGGGAAAATGAATCAGACTTCCCTTGCTTCTTTTCTCAACGCAGGCAAGAATTGACCAATCACAGTCATTTGAGATAACTGAGTAATTAAACCATTTGTATCAGTTAGTACAGCTTGAAGCGGCAGATTGTCAAGATTTTTAAAACATTTAAATATTTCACTTTTATTGTACAAATGTCTCCGATTAGATTTAACTCGTCCTGAGAGAGCATTGCTCAATAGGGATCCTCTGGTGTGCATATAACACACAGACTGGGAAGGGAATAAAAAACCATCTAACATTGTTAGGTTCTGTACTGGTCCGTGAATAAACATTTATAGGGAGAGGGAAAGTTGTTGCCCCACCCTTAAAAGAATAGGTCACATGTGTTTGTAATGTCCATGTTCAAGGCCCCAGGCTTCAAAGGTCACTGAACCCAGGAGGTGCGGATGACCTCTGGGCTGTTAAAATGGTCTTGAAAAGTGAGTACATATGAGAGGTTAGGATCATTGTTAAAAGCAATTTACTTTAACTGTTGAGTTAATGAAAGGCATGCCTCTCAGAAAGATGAGACATAATATGAGATTTAGTAAGATAAAGAGCTTGAAAAAGACATTCCATCTTCACTTAAGATCTGACTATGCCCTTATAATCTTAATGGAAACCTGGATGGTTACTAAACAGATAGGACTGTAGGATGTTGTCTGTCTTAAAGAAAATGTGGCAGATTTATCACCACGCTTTAAAATACTACAGCTATCAGCAACATGATGCAGATCAGCACACATGAAAAAAAACTCAATACTACCAAAACTGGATTTTATTTCTTTTAGCTCTTTAGTCTCTGCAATACATGTTTACTTCCAATTTTGTATTATAACTATTCAAGATCATAATTGCATACAGTATAGCCATTTTCTTTTACAATGCGCGTTTACAAAAACAAAAACACGTCTGGAAAAATTGAAGCATGTCAGTTTGTGCTTCAGTCTGACCAGTTAAAATCTATTCTGTCATACATAATATAATAAATCAATTTACATTGGTAATAACATTATCATCAGTTTCATAGTACAGTCATTCAGGAAATTTAAAAAAAAAAAACACCATCCAAACAAAGGTTATTTACAAAGTGGAACAGGGTGACAGTCCTATTTTACATTTTGAGAAGTACTAAGATCTACTTTAGAGCATTGTTCAGTTTCCATGTACAGACATTAAATCACATCCTTCCAAACTCGTATCACTGTGTCCAGTGCTTCTCTAAAGAGAAACTAAATGTCGCTGCCTAAATTCAGCAGCAGTGTCTTAAGTAACAGCCTTATCATGGCACATTTCATCTGAGACGCAAGATGGTAAAAAAATACGTTTGAATAAAAGTCAAAGCAATGACTCCAAACAGAATCAAGAGTTAAGTTTAAGTGTAACCAAGAGGTCTGATGGATTAGTTCTATTAAAAAAAAAAAAAAAAAAAAAAAAAAAAAAAAAAAAAAAAAAAAGTGCAAAAGTAGATAACTGGATTTGTTACTAATATCACTAATGCTGTTTGAGCAGGTGTGTGTGTATGCTTTGGGCTATTGAAAGCCACAGTGTTTCTTTATTTGAAAAGTTTATTTGTTGATTTAAGAGTTAAAACAGATATTACTGTCATATTGTCCAGCATTGTTTTAAAGGTCTAGGACAGAGAATACATTCAAGAGCAAAACACAGACAAGTGCAAGTACATGGAGGAAAAAAAAAAAAAAAAAAAAGAAATTTCACATAGATTATACACATTGCAGGTATGTTTTAGAAACATGTACATAGAAAGTTTAATATATTACTTGGCATCACCTGTATGGCAATTCATTATTTGTGTCAGAACGTTGCATTTGTACAGTACTCCATTGTGTACATGACTACATGCATACAGCAAAACAAAATCTGGATTTATGGAATGGGCTTGATTCTTTAGTACATAGTATCAGGACACAGAGTCGGGTCACCGAAACATCCGACGACTCCGCTCGCACCGGTTGAGATACAGTTACACAAACACACCCCTAAGAAAGGCAGTGAACTCCTATTATCTGTGGAGAAGTGCAACTTAATTAGAAGAAAAAAAAATTAAAAAAAAACCACAGGTGAGAAAACCGTTGTCAAGTTCACAGTCGGCACCATGGGCATGTTCATCAATAATGCGAGTCCTGATCTTGAGGTCCATCTATAAGTTTACAAGTTCATGAGCCACAAACTGTTTCAAGCGCTCCAGGTACGGTCCATACAGCTCTACATCATTGTGTCCCGCACCCTCCACCCACAGCGGCTCCACGGGCCGCTGGCAACGCTCGTACAGGGCCAGTCCATGGGAAAAATCAATCACCTCGTCCTCTGTACCATGGATCACCAGCACTGGAGAAGTGACTTTTGAGATTTTATCAATGCTGAGGGAAAAAATAAAAATGCAAAAACACATGAATAGAGCGTTCTTTCATACAATGTTGTTTAAAACATTATGCGAGTTATAGGTTATAGTTATACAAGTAATTTCTACACGAGACAGTAGCAAAAAAAAAATTATTCTGGGAGGTATGAAACTGCTTTTCTTGGATGTCAAGTATTTTTCTTTGGCTGTATCACTTTTCTTCATTGAAGACAAAAGGTTTTAAAAAAAAAAAAAAAAAAAGCATATTCTGTGTCTTACCTTCTTAAGTATCTATCTGAAATTTATTCCCGACTTGCCGGCTGGTCAAATATGCATTAATAAAAAAAAGTTTTAGCTCATTTCAATTATTTTACAATACTAATTGCACATATCTGCTTTTTATAATGCACTGTAGATTTACAGCAGTCTGCAAAAATAAATCACAACCATCAAGTTTGAGGTTAAGATTATGCTTACCAAGGCTCATTATTATATTACTGTAAACAAATATATTTTTTCCTATTATAAATTTTTAAAATGTAATAATGGCACAATGAAATTTTCAATTTCTTATTACAATACAAGTCTTTGTTGCATTTGATTTTATCAATTTAATGCACATTGTTGAATAAAAGTATTTATTTTGTGGTATTGCATGTATAAAATAAAACCCTGAACTACTTGTTGGAAAATATGTGTCACTAGAGGGCACACAATAACAACAGTAGCTATGGGACAGAAAACAGATGAACCAACCAACCAGGTTGGCCTTCTCCACAACATGGCTGCTCAAAGCAACAAACAGTATGTCTCTAACTGGTATGAGGTACTACACAAATTAGGGAAAAATGTGACTGTGGTAAACATAAGGGGAGCAAAAAAAAAAATAAAAAATAAAAAAACTCACTTGGGGAATGCATCGAAGCAGTATGTCTTCTTGGTGTCAGGAAAAGCCACCCGCATGCCTGAGGTCAGAGGGGAGTGGAGGATGACGGCAGCGCTCTCGTATCGAGAGGCCAGATCCACCGAAGGGACTGTACCGATGCTCTGGCCGTAAATGATCACGTTCTCTGGCCTGATCCCGTACCTAGAACACCACATTCAAATGAGTTCATATACACCTACACTCCTGATAATGCTGCGATCAGAAGCTATCTGTAGATATGGCCTTGTTTAAGGATCTGACGACTTTGACGAAGTTGTGATTGTGTTTTTCAGCAATAGCGTGCACCCTTAATTTACAGAGAAATGAAGGTCAGGGAAAAATCTGTAGATGGGGAAAAAAAAAAAAAAAAAAAACTCCTGAAAAAAAAAAAAAAGTCGATAAAAAAAAAAAAGTTGTGCATTTCTCTTCTCTACTTCTTACTTTGCACTTTTTGTTAGAAAATATTTACTATTTATTCAAGTCTTTTAAGGCGTCTAATATTTTGATACTTAAAAGTCGTGACGTATTGTCAAGTATGGTGACCCATACTCGAAATTGGTGCTCTGCGTTTAACCCATCCAAGTGCACACACACAGCAGTGAGTAGTGAACAAATGCACACACACACACACCGTGAACACACACCCGGAGCAGTGGGCAGCCATGCTGCAGCGCCCGGGGAGCAGTTGGGGGTTCGGTGCCTTGCTCAAGGGCACCTCAGTCGTGGTATTGAGGGTGGAGAGAGCGCTGGACATTCACTCCCCCCACCTACAATCCCTGCCGGCCGGGGACTCGAACCCGCAACCTTTCGATTACGAGTCCGACTCTCTAACCATTAGGCCACGACTTAATTTCCATGATCTAAATATTCTTAAGAATTAAAGTTTGTCATTTGAAAGTGTGTAGGCCTTCTGGCATTATTATGCTGTTATATTATGATTATATATTAAGTGGCATAAAATGGTCTTAAAATGACAAAAATCACTTATCGCAGTTATTTCTGGGGCTATATATATATATATATATATACACATATATACACATATATATACACATACACACACACACACACACACACACACAAAATATATATACACACACATATACAAAATATTAGGGCCGGGACTTTAACGCGTTAATTTAGATTAATTAATTACACAAAAATAACGCGTTAATTTTTTTTAACGCATTTTAATCGCACTTATTTTTGCACCGCGGAACGTTTCTCACTGGATGAGTTTCGACGGACCGATTATACTGGAGCACCAACTAGCGTCAGAACGGACTTGCGTTCGTGGAGACCGGTCTTGGCTAGGGCTGGGTATCGAGTTCGATACTTTTTAGGCACCGACCGAATTGCCTCGATACCACCGAGTATCGAAAAACGTCTTGTCGTTCGGTACCAAATTTCGATACCTAAGGGGTTAATCTCATCACATCAGTGAGCCAATAATCCTGCAGCACTAGGTGTGTTTGACTAGAAACGGCGACGTGCAGATTGATCAGTGTTTGACCTCCGCGAGAGCGTTTCGAAAGCGCACGGAGCAGTCCGCTCTTTAAATCGCGCGGTTTGTTTATTATACACAGACTGAAGCTCGCGTGACGTTCGCGGTCATTTCAGCGTCTGCCGCCTCTCTAAATGAGGACATGAACAACATCTCCAGACCTGCTCTGAAAGTCACTTCATGAGCATTTTACCGTTTGATTCGAGTAAAACTAACTCATCTCATATACACACAGAACTGTAAAGGTATTCCAGGCAACCCGTCAAAATAAAAGTTCGGTTTTAATATTAACGGTATTAATATTGTTCAGCAGACAGTACATACTGCTACTACTAGGCTACTATTAAAATTGTTAAAACTTTTTTTTTTTTAGTAATGATCACACAACAGTTATTCCATGTTTTAATTTTAATAGTAACCTCCCTTTGTTTGCCAAAATAAATAAACTTTGATTTTCAATAATTTAAAGAGAAATTAAATTAATGTTTTATGTCTTCATTTGAAAACCAGATACAGAACACAGAATTTCTGAGGAAAAATAAAACATTTCATAAGGCTATTTTAAGAATAAATTTAAATAAACTAAGTTGTTTTTATGCATTCAAATAATTAGACATACTACACCAGAATTTAATAACAATAAAACATGTGGTGAAAGAAAATAAAACACCCACTTATGAAAGTGGATGAAGATTTTAAATTTCTTGAAGTCTTTAACAACCTAGAAATGATGATTCTGTCTGAGCTATGTGTTTTAAAATGAACATGCACTAATGTAAACGTAGCCTAACATGTGTAAACTGAAAACAATTTGAACTTTATTAAAATTATTTATTTATTTGTGTTGGATATATTTTGTTCCTTTGTGCAGTGGCTCAGGAGATGAGACTTTGAGTCTGTATAAATATCAACAAGCTAAAACAAAATATTTTTTTCAGATAATGTAATCTTATTAAAACTGATTTTATAAAATTGGTATCGAAAAAAGTACCGTTCAGGAACCGGTATCGAACTCAAGGTATCGGTATCGATATCGAAATTTTTTGAACGATACCCAGCCCTAGTCTTGGCAAGCTTCCTTGGAAGAACAAACTCGGAAGGACGCGAGAACACAGAACGCACACTTATGAGAACTGAGATGTAACTTACTGCATTCCTGCTTAACTGACCGCATAGTCTCAGCATAAGAAACGGCCAATGAACAATAAATATTACAAAATGTCATATCATAACTTATTAAAACATTTCATACTATTATAGATATTACTTTCATATAATTGTATTGTTTTATTTTACAGCATTATATGTTTTACTGTTAAGATTCATTTTAATATGCCAATAAAAATGCAGACTTTCTCCGGGTCTTATAACTTTATTAAAATTAACCAAAACAAAAGGATAAATGTTTACTTTCAACTTGAAGAGCCGTTAAGTATTTGTGAGAGCAACTTTAAAGCTTACAGGCTTCCGTACACCGGCCACCCACAGCGTTTTCTGGGATTTCTAACGGCTCGATTCTCTCAAGTCTGCACTCGATTCATCCTCATTTTCAAGAACATATCCGGGCACTTTCATGCATCCTCTGTACTTGCGTTCTTGAGAATTGGAACTGAACTTCGACGGTTAACGAGAACACAAGGACGCAAGATCGCTGAAGAACGCATATTGAGAAACAGCCAAAAACAAACCACAGTGAACATGGACAAAGAAGCTGATGAGACCGCTTTGGTTGGCCCTGTGGATGGGAAATTTAAAAATCCATATAAAAAAAAAAAAAAAAAAAAAAAAAAAAAAAAAAAACTTACTTCTCACTGTTCTCAGGTCAAATATTTATATGCGATTAAAATGCGATTAATTAATTACAAAGCCTCTAATTAATTAGATTAATTTTTTTAATCGAGTCCCGGCCCTAATAAATATATATATATATATATATATATATAATAAAAAAAAAAAAATAAAAAAAAAATATAGCTGCGAGCAGCGATGACGGGCCCAAGCCGTCAGCATACGCCATCCCGGTGGCATCGATAAAACGGTGCCCAGCGAGCACACACATTACAGTAACCCTCTGGCAGTTTGGTTTTAAGGGATACGGCAATTAAAGGGTTATTCCAAACCATCAACTCTGTGAAACACACACACACAGAACAACATATAAAACTTTAAATTCTGTGAAAATATATTTTTCATTGGTAGTTGATGTTAGTTAATGCATTTACTAATGCTAACAAATGAGAAATTATTATAGTTACCAAAGGTTTTAATGATTTATAAGCATTTTTTAATGATTTATTTTTCCATTAACTAACATGAATAATTTATTCTAACACAAATGAATAAAGTAAAACATATATTGTTAATATTTAATGTTATTTGTGAATTAACCAATGTTAAAAACAACATTTAACTGTTGTTAATTTACATCATTAATAAATATATACCATTTAATGTTGATCAAAATCAATTCCAAAATGTGTTAATATATTATTACATTTTAAAGTTTTATCTTTTGAACATGACTATTTTTCTAATATTAAAAATATTTTGTTCATTGTAAGTTCATTGTAAGTTCATACTATCAATGAAGAATTAACATGCTGTAAAATATATATTTTTCATTGTTAGTTCATGTTAATTAATGCATTCCCTACTGTTAACAAAAGAGACTTAATTATAAAGTGTTATCAAAACCTTTAATGCTTTATAAGCATTTTTTAAGGATTTTATTGAGAAGTTTAAACAGACCCTCTCTCTCTCTCTCTCCCCCTCCACACTCACTGAACTCACACAGTCAGTCACCCACCCAGTCACCCACCGCACACATTAGAAGCACAGAGACAGGAGAACTCTGATAGTTTTAATTTTCTGCTCTCCATAGTGTATTGTAAATTCATGAAATTAATCACATATCTCAGACTGTCTTGTTCTGTGTATGTAATTTTTTATGAAGTGTTTGGAAGCTGCTCTTTAAAGATAAAAAAAAAAAGTGTTCTTTTTTACTGTAACTTTAATAAATTGCCATTAAATCACCGTTCAAGATATCCTAAATCAGTCCGCAATGTAGCATCTTCAGTATCTTGGAAGCATGTGAAAAAATGTTTGGTGTGAATTTTTGGTTTCTGCTTGAAGGAGTATGAATTTGTTTACAGCCCGTTTAAAAAAAAAAAAAACACATAAAAAAAAAAAATAGCCGATTTCCTGTTGGTCGTAGCTAATGACTGTAAATTAGAAAGTTGTCCGGATTAATAAGAACAATTTATGTACCGAGTTTGGTGTCTGTAGCTATCATTATATATATATATATATATATATATATAATCATTAATAATTATATACCATTTAATGTTGATCAATATTAATTCCAAAATGTGTTTATATATTATTACATTTTAAAGTTTATCTTTTGAACATGACTAATTTTCTAACATTAAAAAGATTAATAAATGCTTTAAAAAAATTGTTCTTTGTTAGTTCATACTATCATGGAAAAATTAACATGCTGTAAAAATATATTTTTCATTGTTAGTTCACGTTAATTAATGCATTTCCTAATGTTAAGAATTGAGACCTTATTATAAAGTGTTATCAAAATCTTTAATGATTTATAAGCATTTTTTAAAGATTTAAAAAAACAGACCCTCTCTCTCTCTTTCTCTCTCTCACCCACTGGCTCAATCCACACAGTCACTCACACAGTCACTCACACCCCACCCCACCCCTCACTCAGCTGCAGGCTGACAGGGATCTCTCACTCAGAAGCAGTCTAAGTCTAACTCTCTGATAGTTTTCAAATTTTCTCCTCTGCATAGTGTATTGTAAATTCATAAAATTAATCACATATCCTCAGACTGTATTGTTCTGTGTATGTAATTTTTTATGAAGTGTTTGGAAGCTGCTCTTAAAAGATAAAAAAAAAAAAGAAATGATCTTTTTTACTGTAACTTTAATAAATTGCCATTAAATCATCGTTCAAGATATCCTAAATCCGTCCGCAATTTAGCATCTTCAGTATTTTGGCATCATGATAAAAAATGTTTGGTGTGATTTCCGTGTTTCTGCTTGGAGGAGTATTAATTTGTTTACAGCCCGTTTTTAAAAAAAACCCACATTAAAATAAATATAGCCGACTTCCTGTTGGTCGTAGCTAATGACTGTAAATTAGAAAGTTGTCCGGATTAATTAGAACAATTTATGTACCGAGTTTGGGGTCTGTAGCTAAAACTAACCCCCTCATTTTTGACAAAAGGTGGCGCTATAGAGTGCCTCTTCCACGCCCGTATATGAGCTTTTTCCAGTGTCTAACTATCATTAATACTCATATGTGTGTTGAGTTTCATGACATTCTAAACATGTTATCTGCCTCAAAATCACCAGAAACGAATTTTCAACTTTGACACGTTGCCATGGCAACATAATTTTAGATATCAATCTTCCCTTCACAGTTTTACATCGGCCGTGTTTTGACATTATTCTGGTGAAGTTTGAAGCAAATCGAGTAAAAATAAGATGCTGAATTCAAAGCATTTTGAAAACGACACACTTCCTGCAGCCAGTTGGTGGCGCTATAACTTTCAGTCATAATAGTCACATCTATCCGATCGGCATCATACAAAGAACAAATCACTGAAGTTTGATCTACATCATACAATGTATGTGGACGTTATTAGGCATTTCCTGGGTCTCATTTTTCGCCATAAATTCATCGCCTCGCCACGGGCAAACCGTTCGACATATCAAAAATATCTTCGCAATTTAGCGTCCCCAATGTCCTGAGATCATGTTCACCGAGTTTGGTGGCAATCGTATGGAAATCCTCAGAGGAGTATATCAAATTCCAGAGCATGCGCTTTTTAAACAGCCCTGAATAGCCGACTTCCTGTTGGGCGGAGCCTAAGACATGCTGCGTGAAAGTTGTTCAGCTCAATGAGTTCTATATGTGTACCGAGTTTCATATGAATACGTGCAAGTATGTGTGAGCTATACATCAAGTTTTCTGACAATTTTCCAGGGGGCGCCGTAGAGCCCCTGTGCCACGCCCGGGTCCCACCCTCAGCGGCGTCCTAATGGCCGCAGGTTCCAATGTGCGTGCCAATTTTCGAGAGTTTTCGGGCACGTTAAGGCCCCCAAAAGTGCCCGGATGATTGAAATAAAAAAAAAAAAAAAAAAAAAAAAAAAAAAAAAAAAAAAAAAAAAATAATAATCCTTAGAAGAACAATAGGGCCCTGCGCCTTACTGGCTTGGGCCCTAAATATAGCTGCGAGCAGCGATGACGGGCCCAAGCCGTCAGCATACGCCACCCCGGTGGCATCGATAAAACGGTGCCCAGCGAGCACACACATCACAGTAACCCTCTGGCAGTTTGGCAGTTAAGGGATACGGCAATTAAAGGGTTAATCCAAACCATCAACTCTGTGAAACACACACACACACAGAACAACATATAAAACTTTAAATTCTGTGAAAATATATTTTTCATTGGTAGTTGATGTTAGTTAATGCATTTACTAATGCTAACAAATGAGAAATTATTATAGTTACCAAAGGTTTTAATGATTTATTTTCCATTAACTAACATGAATAATTTTTTCTAACACAAATGAATAAAGTAAAAAATATATTGTTAATATTTAATGTTATTTGTGAATTAACCAATGTTAAAAAACAACATTATTTAACTGTTGTTAATTTACATCATTAATAAATATATACCATTTAATGTTGATCAAAATCAATTCCAAAATGTGTTAATATATTATTAAATTTTAAAGTTTTATCTTTTGAACATGACTATTTTTCTAATATTAAAAATATTTTGTTCATTGTTAGTTCGTTGTAAGTTCATACTATCAATGAAGAATTAACATGCTGTAAAATATATATTTTTCATTGTTAGTTCATGTTAATTAATGCATTCCCTTCTGTTAACAAATGAGACTTAATTATAAAGTGTTATCAAAACCTTTAATGCTTTATAAGCATTTTTTAAGGATTTTATTGAGAAGTTTAAACAGACCCTCTCTCTCTCTCTCTCTTTCTCTCCCCCTCCACACTCACTGAACTCACACAGTCAGTCACCCACCCAGTCACCTACCGCACACATTAGAAGCACAGTGACAGGAGATCTCTAAGTTTAAAATTTTTCTCCTCCGCATAGAGTATTGTAAATTCATGAAATTAAGCACATATCCTCACACTGTATTGTTCTGTGTATGTAATTTTTATGAAGTATTTGGAAGCTGCTCTTAAAAGATAAAAAAAAAAAAGTTTTCTCTTTTTTCTGTAACTTTAATAAATTGCCATTAAAACACCGTTCAAGATATCCTAAATCCGTCCGCAATTTAGCATCTTCAGTATTTTGGCATCATGAGAAAAAATGTTTGGTGTCATTTCCGTGTTTCTGTTTGGAGGAGTATTAATTTGTCTACAGCCCGTTTAAAAAAAAAAAACACATTAAAACAAATATAGCAGACTTCCTGTTGGTCGTAGCTAATGACTGTAAATTAGAAAGTTGTCCGGATTAATAAGAACAATTTATGTACCTAGTTTGGTGTCTGTAGCTATCATTATATATATATAATCATTAATAATTATATACCATTTAATGTTTTTCAATATTAATTCCAAAATGTGTTAATATATTATTAAATTTTAAAGTTTATCTTTTAAACATGACTATTTTTCTAACATTAAAAAGATTAATAAATGCTTTTAAAAAAAATGTTCTTTGTTAGTTCGTACTATCATGGAAGAATTAACATGCTGTAAAAATATATTTTTCATTGTTAGTTCACGTTAAATAATGCATTTCCTAATGTTAAGAAATGAGACCTTATTATAAAGTGTTATCAAAATCTTTAATGCTTTATAAGCATTTTTTTAAGATTTTAAAAAACAGACCCTCTCTCTCTTTCTCTCTCTCACCCAGCTCCTCAATCCACACAGTCACTCACACAGTCACTCACAGCCCACCCCACCCCACCCCCTCACTCAGCTGCAGGCTGACAGGGAGCTCTCACACAGCAGTCTAACAGCTCTCTGATAGTTTTTAAATTTTCTCCTAAGCATAGTGTATTGTAAATTCATGAAATTAATCACATATCCTCAGACTGTATTGTTCTGTGTATGTACTTTTTTATGAAGTGTTTGGAAGCTGCTCTTAAAAGATAAAAAAACGGTGCCCAGCGAGCACAAGCATCACAGTAACCCTCTGGCAGTTTGGTTTTAAGGGATACGGCAATTAAAGGGTTAATCCAAACCATCAACTCTGTGAAACACACACACAGAACAACATATAAAACTTTAAATTCTGTGAAAATATATTTTTCATTGGTAGTTGATGTTAGTTAATGCATTTACTAATGCTAACAAATGAGAAATTATTATAGTTACCAAAGGTTTTAATGATTTATAAGCATTTTTTAATGATTTATTTTTCCATTAACTAACATGAATAATTTTTTTCTAACACAAATTAATAAAGTAAAAAATATATTGTTAATATTTAATGTTATTTGTGAATTAACCAATGTTAAAAAACAACATTATTTAACTGTTGTTAATTTACATAATTAATAAATATATACCATTTAATGTTTATCAAAATCAATTCCAAAATGTGTTAATATATTATTACATTTTAAAGTTTTATCTTTTGAACATGACTATTTTTCTAATATTAAAAATATTTTGTTCATTGTTAGTTCATTGTAAGTTCATACTATCAATGAAGAATTAACATGCTGTAAAAAATATATTTTTCATTGTTAGTTCATGTTAATGAATGCATTCCCTACTGTTAACAAATGAGACTTAATTATAAATTGTTATCAAAACCTTTAATGCTTTATAAGCATTTTTTAAGGATTTTATTGAGAAGTTTAAACAGAGCCTCTCTCTCTCTCTCTCTCCCCCTCCACACTCACTGAACTCACACAGTCAGTCACCCACCCAGTCACCTACCGCACACATTAGAAGCAGTGACAGGAGAACTCTGATAGTTTTAAAATTTTCTCCTCTGCATAGTGTATTGTAAATTCATGAAATTAATCGCATATCTCAGACTGTCTTGTTCTGTGTATGTAATTTTTTATGAAGTGTTTGGAAGCTGCTCTTAAAAGATAAAAAAAAAAGTTTTCTCTTTTTTCTGTAACTTTAATAAATTGCCATTAAATCATCGTTCAAGATATCCTAAATCCGTCCGCAATTTAGCATCTTCAGTATTTTGGCATCATGAGAAAAAATGTTTGGTGTGATTTCCGTGTTTCTGATTGGAGGAGTATGAATTTGTTTACAGCCTGTTTAAAAAAAAAACCCACATTAAAATAAATATAGCTGACTTCCTGTTGGTCGTAGCTAATGACTGTAAATTAGAAAGTTGTCCGGCTTAATAAGAACAATTTATGTACAGAGTTTGGTGTCTGTAGCTATCATTATATATATATATATATATATATATATAAACATTAATAATTATATACCATTTAATGTTGATCAATATTAATTCCAAAATGTGTTAATATATTATTAAATTTTAAAGTTTATCTTTTGAACATGACTGTTTTTCTAACATTAAAAAGATTAATAAATGCTTTAAAAAAATTGTTCTTTGTTAGTTCATACTATCATGGAAGAATTAACATGCTGTAAAAATATATTTTTCATTGTTAGTTCAGTTAATTAATGCATTTCCTAATGTTAAGAAATGAGACCTTATTATAAAGTGTTATCAAAATCTTTAATGATTTATAAGCATTTTTTTAAGATTTTAAAAAACAGACCCTCTCTCTCTCTTTCTCTCTCTCACCCACTGCCTCAATCCACACAGTCACTCACACAGTCACTGACAGCCCACCCCACCCCCACCCCTCACTCAGTAGCAGTGACAGGGAGCTCTCACTCAGAAGCAGCTCTGATAGTTTTAAAATTTTCTCCTCTGCATAGTGTATTGTAAAATCATGAAATTAATCACATATCGTCAGACTGTATTGTTCTGTGTATGTAATTTTTTATGAAGTGTTTGGAAGCTGCTCTTAAAGAAAAAAAAAAAAAAAAGAATTCTCTTTTTTACTGTAACTTTAATAAATTGCCATTAAATCATCGTTCAAGATATCCTAAATCCGTCCGCAATTTAGCATCTTCAGTATTTTGGCATCATGAGAAAAAATGTTTGGTGTGATTTCCGTGTTTCTGTTTGGAGGAGTATGAATTTGTTTACAGCCTGTTTTTTAAAAAAACCCTCATTAAAATAAATATAGCCGACTTCCTGTTGGTCGTAGCTAATGACTGTAAATTAGAAAGTTGTCCGGATTAATAAGAACAATTTATGTACCGAGTTTGGTGTCTGTAGCTAAAACTAACCCCCCCATTTTTGACAAAAGGTGGCGCTATAGAGTGCCTCTTCCACGCCCGTTTATGAGCTTTTTCCAGTGTCTAACTATCATTAATACTGATATGTGTGTTGAGTTTCATGACATTCTAAACATGTTATCTGCCTCAAAATCACCAGAAACGAATTTTCAACTTTGACACGTTGCCATGGCAACATACTTTTAGATATCAATATTCCCTTCACAGTTATACATCGGCCGTGTTTTGACATTATTCTGGTGAAGTTTGAAGCAAATCGAGTAAAAATAAGATGCTGAATTCAAAGCATTTTGAAAATGACACACTTCCTGCAGCCAGTTGGTGGCGCTATAACTTTCAGTCATAATAGTCACATCTATCCGATCGGCATCATACAACGAACAAACCACTGGAGTTTGATCTACATCATACAATGTATGTGGACGTTATTAGGCATTTCCTGGGTCTCATTTTTCGCCATAACTTCATCGCCTCGCCACGGGCAAACCGTTCGACATATCAAAAATATCTTCGCAATTTAGCGTCCCCAATGTCTTGAGATCATGTTCACCGAGTTTGGTGGCAATCGTATGGAAATCCTCAGAGGAGTATATCAAATTCCAGAACATGCGCTTTTTAAACAGCCCTGAATAGCCGACTTCCTGTTGGGCGGAGCCTATGACATGCTGCACGGAAGTTGTTCGGCTCAATGAGTTCTATATGTGTACCGCGTTTCATATGAATACGTGCAAGTATGTGTGAGCTATACATCAAGTTTTCTGACAATTTTCCAGGGGGCGCCGTAGAGCCCCTGTGCCACGCCCGGGTCCCAGCCTCAGCGGCGTCCTAATGGCCGCAGGTTCCAACGTGCGTGCAAATTTTCAAGAGTTTTCGGGCACGTTAAGGCCCCCAAAAGTACCCGGATAGTCGAAATAAAAAATAATAAAAAAAAAAAAAAAAAAAAAAAAATAATATAGCTGCGAGCAGCGATGACGGGCCCAAGCCGCCAGTGCATACGCCACCCCGGTGGCATCGAAAAACGGTGCCCAGCGAGCACACACAATACAGTAACCCTCTGGCAGTTTGGTTTTAAGGGATACGGCAATTAAAGGGTTAATCCAAACCATCAACTCAGTGAAACACACACACACAGAACAACATATAAAACTTTAAATTCTGTCAAAATATATTTTTCATTGGTAGTTGATGTTAGTTAATGCATTTACTAATGTTAACAAATGAGAAATTATTAGTTACCAAAGCTTTTAATGATTTATAAGCATTTTTTAATGATTTATTTTTCCATTAACAAACATGAATAATTTTTACTAACACAAATAAATAAAGTAAAAAATATATTGTTAATATTTAATGTTATTTGTGAATTAACCAATGTTAAAAAACAACATTATTTAACTGTTGTTAATTTACATTATTAATAATTATATACCATTTAATGGTGATCAATATTAAAAAAAATTTAAGTTTTATCTTTTGAGCATGACTATTTTTCTAATATTAAAAATATTTTGTTCATTGTTAGTTCATTGTAAGTTCATACTATCAATGAAGAATTAACATGCTGTAAAAAATATATTTTTCATTGTTAGTTCATGTTAATTAATGCATTCCCTACTGTTAACAAATGAGACTTCATTATAAAGTGTTATCAAAACCTGTAATGCTTTATAAGCATTTTTTAAGGATTTTATTGAGAAGTTTAAACAGACTCACTCTCTCTCTCTCTCTCTCTCTCTCTCTCTCTCTCTCTCTATCTCTCTCTCTCTCCCCCTCCACACTCACTGAACTCACACAGTCAGTCACCCACCCAGTCACCTACCGCACACATTAGAAGTACAGTGACAGGATATCTCTAAGTTTTAAATTTTTCTCCTAAGCATAGTGTATTGTAAATTCATGAAATTAAGCACATATCCTTACACTGTATTGTTCTGTGTATGTAATTTTTTATGAAGTGTTTGGAAGCTGCTCTTAAAAGATAAAAAAAAAAAAGTTTTCTCTTTTTTCTGTAACTTTAATAAATTGCCATTAAAACACTGTTAAAGATATCCTAAATCCGTCCGCAATTTAGCATCTTCAGTATTTTGGCATCATGAGAAAAAATGTTTGGTGTGATTTCCGTGTTTCTGTTTGGAGGAGTATGAATTTGTTTACAGCTCGTTTTTAAAAAAAAACCACATTAAAATAAATATAGCCGACTTCCTGTTGGTCGTAGCTAATGACTGTAAATTAGAAAGTTGTCCGGATTAATAAGAACAATTTATGTACCGAGTTTGGTGTCTGTAGCTATCATTATATATATATATATATATATAAACATTAATAATTATATACCATTTAATGTTGATCAATATTAATTCCAAAATGTGTTAATATATTATTAAATTTTAAAGTTTATCTTTTGAACATGACTATTTTTCTAACATTAAAAAGATTAATAAATGCTTTTAAAAAAAAATGTTCTTTGTTAGTTCATACTATCATGGAAGAATTAACATGCTGTAAAAATATATTTTTCATTGTTAGTTCACGTTAAATAATGCATTTCCTAATGTTAAGAAATGAGACCTTATTATAAAGTGTTATCAAAATCTTTAATGATTTATAAGCATTTTTTTAAGATTTTAAAAAACAGACCCTCTCTCTCTCTTTCTCTCTCTCACCCACTGGCTCAATCCACACAGTCACTCACACAGTCACTGACAGCCCACCCCACCCCCACCCCTCACTCAGCTGCAGTGACAGGGAGCTCTCACTCAGAAGCAGCTCTGATAGTTTTAAAATTTTCTCCTCTGCATAGTGTATTGTAAATTCATGAAATTAATCACATATCGTCAGACTGTATTGTTCTGTGTATGTAATTTTTTATGAAGTGTTTGGAAGCTGCTCTTAAAAAAAAAAAAAAAAAAAAAAAGAATTCTCTTTTTTACTGTAACTTTAATAAATTGCCATTAAATCATCGTTCAAGATATCCTAAATCCGTCCGCAATTTAGCATCTTCAGTATTTTGGCATCATGAGAAAAAATGTTTGGTGTGATTTCCGTGTTTCTGTTTGGAGGAGTATGAATTTGTTTACAGCCTGTTTTTTAAAAAAACCCACATTAAAATAAATATAGCCGACTTCCTGTTGGTCGTAGCTAATGATTGTAAATTAGAAAGTTGTCCGGATTAATAAGAACAATTTATGTACCGAGTTTGGTGTCTGTAGCTAAAACTAACCCCCCCATTTTTGACAAAAGGTGGCGCTATAGAGTGCCTCTTCCACGCCCGTTTATGAGCTTTTTCCAGTGTCTAACTATCATTAATACTCATATGTGTGTTGAGTTTCATGACATTCTAAACATGTTATCTGCCTCAAAATCACCAGAAACGAATTTTCAACTTTGACACGTTGCCATGGCAACATAATTTTAGATATCAATATTCCCTTCACAGTTTTACATCGGCCGTGTTTTGACATTATTCTGGTGAAGTTTGAAGCAAATCGAGTAAAAATAAGATGCTGAATTCAAAGCATTTTGAAAACGACACACTTCCTGCAGCCAGTTGGTGGCGCTATAACTTTCAGTCATAATAGTCACATCTATCCGATCGGCATCATACAACGAACAAATCACTGAAGTTTGATCTACATCATACAATGTATGTGGACGTTATTAGGCATTTCCTGGGTCTCATTTTTCGCCATAACTTCATCGCCTCGCCACGGGCAAACCGTTCGACATATCAAAAATATCTTCGCAATTTAGCGTCCCCAATGTCTTGAGATCATGTTCACCGAGTTTGGTGGCAATCGTATGGAAATCCTCAGAGGAGTATATCAAATTCCAGAGCATGCGCTTTTTAAACAGCCCTGAATAGCCGACTTCCTGTTGGGCGGAGCCTAAGACATGCTGCGCGGAAGTTGTTCGGCTCAATGAGTTCTATATGTGTACCGAGTTTCATATGAATACGTGCAAGTATGTGTGAGCTATACATCGTGTTTTCTGACAATTTTCCAGGGGGCGCCGTAGAGCCCCTGTGCCACGCCCGGGTCCCAGCCTCAGCGGCGTCCTAATGGCCGCAGGTTCCAATGTGCGTGCCAATTTTCGAGAGTTTTCGGGCACGTTAAGGCCCCCAAAAGTGCCCGGATGATTGAAATAAAAAATAAAAAAAAAAATAAAAAAAAAAAAAATAATAATCCTTAGAAGAACAATAGGGCCCTGCGCCTTACTGGCTTGGGCCCTAATAATAATCCTTAGAAGAACAATAGGGCCCTGCGCCTTACTGGCTTGGGCCCTAAAAAACACCGCACAACAAAAAGTTATCGTGACAGGCTTAATCCGAACACAATTATCATGAATCAAAAGGTACAGGTGGTTTAACCTACTTTCAGAACCAGACAAACTGGGAAGTGGCCTTGGTTTTTGGTGGTTAACGTGAATGACTGAATCTTTTGAAATGCTGTTCATATACATTACGTAACCATAATTGATAGGCCCAACTTAAGTGTTATTGCTTTTACAAAAAGGCATAGGCGCGAGCCAAAATTTAAGAACTGACTAAAACGGAGAGTCGTTAATAAAACTTCTCCTGCGAGTCAAGCTGCTTGCAGTCAACGGTCTCCATTTCATTACATTTCATCAAGTGATTGCTTAAAGGGGAAGTTCACTTTAAAAATGAGAGCAAATTCTCTTATGTATTTTTAGACAAATAATACAGATAGAAAAGTTTGTTGATTTTCTGTAGAAAATTATCACTTGTCTAATAAAAAAAAAAAAATCATCAATTATGCTGCAAGTGAATTATTTTACAAATATTATAAATAAAAATTATAAGTATAAATAAAATAGTTTTCAAAAGTGTGTATATGTACAAGAAGAAAATGTAAAAAAATAAATGAATGCAATTTAATACAATATGCATTCAGAGTATGGCGAGCAGTAACTCAAGAATAGTGAACTTCAGAAGCATTTTAGTTCACCACATAACAGTGATGACTTCATTACAGTCTGTATGAAAAAGCAATAAGCGAAGTTGCTTTCAAGGAATCCAGCAAGATACCAAGTTTCTCAGTTTCATTTCTCTTCTACAGTGATGCTAGCAGGAACATTTGTACTTGAATCAGCAAATGCCAACGTGACTATCTAACAGAAGGCTGGTTATCCTAGGGGGCGTTGTGTACTCATTCTATGCCTTAAAGCACATGATCACTTATTCAGCTGACTGCACTGCCACAAACAGGGATGTAAACAGAAATAAAGACTCTAAAAGTAGGACATGTACTGATAATCCTATAGCAACACATTATACAAACATGAAGTGACTTCTACTACACATTGTGCAATTACACAGCACTGTAATGCCTTTAGAATGTTGCATTGCAATTCTCTAGCTAGCACACACTTGACTGCTCTCTTCGTGGCAGACAGGTCACAGAACAGGCTTGAATTTGAAACTGAAAATTGGAACTGTGTGACCAAAACCAATAGAAATATTTACATGCGAGCACAAGTGGACCTCACATGTAACAAATTACAGTTCATCCACATACAGTGAGCCATTGAGGCCAATACAGTCATCAATTTTGTCCTCAGGGATGGAAAAAATTAAATCACATGATGAGGTGGTGGAATGTGTTCTGGAGAACGGCAGAATGGATGTTCAAGAAAAGGAGAAAGAAGTTGTGACAGCCTGACATTGTTATTTTCCAATGAACACATAATATTTAAGAGCACCTCTAGGCATTGACAGTTAATAATGAACCAGCCTGTCAAGTTTAAATAAAATAAATTAAGTTCTATAGCACTATTTAAGCTTTCTGAAGCCATAAAAAAAAAAAAAAAAAAAAAAAAAAAAAAAAAAATATTGCATGAGGAAGACACCAAAATTCATCCTGCTCTGGAATTCTGCACACAAGTTAGACATGAGCTTTGGGAGAGCGTTAGAAAATCAGTGAACAATGCCTTAGGATGCATTTACAGCTGGCAGGTTTAGTTTGATTAAAATGAACTCTGGTGCGATTGCTCTGCGCTTCATTTGAATAAACATTAACACTGCCATCCGAACCGTGGTTGGACAGAGTGTTCAAGCATATCTGGTTCTTCCCATCACGGGAGCTACATTCAGTTCAGGTCAATTTAGCCTGTTTAGGGAAGCTGGCAAGCCTTATGCTAGTGCTGGGTGGTTTTAGAAAAATAGTTTTTTTTTAGGATTCTAGCAGTTTAACGGTTCATCATGGTTTTTCCCTGACTGTGCTTTTATATTAAATCAATGCATGAAACAATGGCAGAACCACTGCATTTTAATCACAATCTAAACAAACATGCTGCATATAGCATGAGCAGTTTTTGATGTAAATTAGATCGTATAATTTCAAAATTTATAGCTAAAACAGGTTGGTCTGACCTTAGCTGTGTGATATTTTCCTACATAAAAACATATCTGAATGAAACAAAAACAGCAGATGGGCTGAAAGCTTTTCTGAAGACTGTCAGTTCCCCTTTATAGTTATATTCATATAAACCCCCAATTCAGTATTTAGAATTTTCTTCCTATATTTTGCACACGGTGAACTTTGCGTTCGTTGTCAGCTTCGTTGTCTCCTGTTAATGGCCACTTACAGTTGGTTTATTTGCCCAGTTAAATAATTAGTTGTGTGTTATAGTTCTAAAAGTTTTCCAACCATTAGTCAGAAGTGTATGCAGTTAACAGGGATCTCCTCTCAATTAACGACACCATGTACCTTGCTTAGGCACTTGTAAAAAAAAAAAAAAAAAAAAAAAAAAAAAAAAAAAAAAGGCATGCTGGTACTTCATACCATTTGAGTAAATAAAACCAGTTCAACGTTTGAACTAGTATAATCACCAAGCACTAACTTTTCCTTTGCATCTTTAGATTTAGTGTTAAAAATGATTGCATGAATGTTAAGTGAAGCAGCACTAAATGTATCATTTACCTTTTTAGTTCGGTACATTTACTACAAGTGTACACACCTTTTAATTTGGACTGTTCCTCACACAAACCTATTGTATGACTTCAGAAGATACGGTAACACTTTATTTTAGGGTATCTTAACTAGTTGCTTAGCATGCATATTACTAGAATATCAGCCATTTATTAGTACAAATTACATAATGCCTTATTTTACATCCCTAATCCTACCCAATACCTAAACTTAACTACCGCACTAACTATTAATAAGCAGCAAATTAGGAATTTGAGGGAGAAGTCGTAGTTAATAGCGAATAAGTGTTCCCTATTCTAAAGTTACCGAAGATACTTTTATAATAGTATTGTTTCTTCCCATTTCAGGCATGGTAATTACAAACCGTTGAGTCAGTGATGACTGAATTTTAAAAGACCTAACTTTTCCTTTCAAGTACATCTTCAGGGTTAAAAAAGGGTCATGTGCTTTCAGATTCAGCAGAACTCTGATGGTCTGGGGAATGACTTCATTCAGTCAGTGTTAGAAAGGGTTGGTAAGGCCTCAAAGACTTAACGAATAGTTTCTCCCATCACAACTTATTTTCATTTCAAGCTGCCACTGAACTATGTAGGCTATAAAGATAAGAAAAATCAAGTCAACATTATCCCCATGGCAACAAATCATAAAACGACTATTGCGCCGATAAAAAACAAAAAAAACCCATGTACCAGATCACCTTTAACACGTCAATAAAGCAGCTGGCTGACAGCAACTCTAAAGTGATACAAAACCTGTGGTGTGACAGCATCAGGAAGTTATTTTTCACTTCCTGGGTAGACAATGTTGCAATGACTGCAATCGGGTCCATCCTTCCAGGGCTCCATGGGAATCAGTTGCTAGGCAACCAATCAATATTTGACTTGGAGAACTGGCTACTGGCACCTCCCCCCTCACCTCTCAGAGGGAGCTGTGCTCCGTGAAAGACTGACAGCGAATTCTCGCAGGCTTCTTGAATTAGCTGCTCTCAGCGCTCAGCCCAAAATTACTCACAAGCACAATGGTCATTATGTCACTTCAGGAGGAAGGGGGGCACAGGGGTCAGCTGCTACTGCTGGCTTCCATGGCCTTTCGTTTATGACATCAAAGTCAATCTTTTTGGAGGAGGAAGACAAAAGCCATTTCCTTTGCTTCTTCCTTCAACCGGAATGGTCTCAGACTTTTGGATGTGGAAGATAACGTCACCACAGTTTTGCTGTTTTGAAGACAAAACCAGATGGTTCTGTAGAAGTTTACATACATTTGGCGACCAAGACTGGTTGCAAATACCTATATGGAAATGCGCACAAACTAGCTTATTGCAATGGCTAGCTGTGATAACAAATGGTCGCATCCGGACCAACTTCTTGGATATGAACCTGGCCCAGATCAAGTCATTTAGGCGGCGCCAAATCATTGCACTGGAATTCCCTGTGCCATCCGCTTTTCTTGTAAATGCTTAACAGATCTGTGCATGTGTGCGTTTGTGCGTCAGCCGTACCTGATGTTTCAACAATGACTCACCTGGCTGAGCGGACAGAAAGGTGTGGCGGTGCTACATTAACATAACCCAGTTCATCCTGATCTTGATAAGTAGTGCTTGGCATGGCATTTTCCCTGTAGCAAGGACTGCAGTGACTGTGGACCTACAAAAACATGAAGCTTGACTGGGAAAATCACCACGTGTTTACAATGTATTGGTACCATATTGGTTATCAGCCGATAGATTCTGATCATCTTCAAGTACCATATTAAAATAATGGCAACAGATTATAGGTTCCTCATTGAAGCTGGCATAAAATAAACAGATCCTGTTCATTTTGTAAATGCATGTTTAAGATCTTATGATTCACATAACTTTATAATTTTAAATCATAACCTTATCTACCAGTAAAATGTCAGATTTCTTTCTGGAGACGTATACCTGACTTCAACCATTTTTAGCTCCTTCTCAGTTGACGTTGAGCTTGCGTGTAATGCCCACATCTCAAAACCCATTCAAAAACCGATGGATAGAACCACATCCTATGGTGGCCCAGTAGTGCACAACACAGCAAAATCACTACAACGCAAAGTATACAACTAATTTTGTTGCGTTCCTTTGTGTTGTGGAGATTTTGTTGTGTTGTGCACTGCTGGGCCACTGTAACGTCCCCTATGATGTTTTTTCCTTTTTCAATAATCAGACACGTGTAAATGTACAACGCAACATGAATAAAAAAAAATTAAATAAAAAAGAAAGGTCGCTACTTATGTTTAGACCTTTAAAACACCTGTTGGAATGAACTGCTACACTAATTGAATACTTATACTTGTTGGTTTATCTTCATCGGGAAGAATTCCCACACTGACGCAACACTAATTATTAACAAGGTCGAGGGAGCAAATATTATGGATTAGATACTAATAAGAACAACATAAGTCACGAGGTCTCAGTCAAATTTTTTTTTTTTTATAATGTCCTCCAAGTTGTAACTGATCAATTGCGACAACTAATTTTCTATACTGTACAGTAGGGATGGATGCCCAATCTGGTTCCAAGATTTACCCAACAGATCAGTTCAGCTCCAGCCCTGCTTCAACACACCTGTGTTTAATTATCAAGTCCTCCTGGAGACCTTATTAGCTGGCTGATGCGTGTTTGATCAGGGTTAGAACTAAACTTTGCAGTAAAGCCCGAAACACACGGAACGATTTTCGGCTGTCCCAGACAAAAGATTGGCATTGTGAAACAATCGTGGCCAATCGGATATCACCACGATTGCTTCACGATGCCAGTCTTTCAGCTGGGACAGCCAAAAATCGTGCAGTGTGTTTTGGGCTTAAAGGGATAGTTCACTCAAAAATGAAAATTCTGTCATTTACTCACCCTCAAGTAGTTCCAAACCTTTATGAACTTCTTTGTTCTGCCGAACACAAAGGAAGATATTTTGAAGAAAGTTTGTAACCAGGCTGTTTTGGGGGTACCATTGACTTCCATAGTAGAAAAAAAAAAAAAAAAAAAAAAAAAAAAACAAAACAAGTCAATGATGCCCCGGAACTGCTCTGTTTCCCACATTCTTCAGAATATCTTCCTTTGTGTTCAGCAGAACAAAGACATTCATACAGGTTTGGAACTACTTGAAGGTGAGTAAATGACAGAATTTTCATTTTTGGGTGAACTATCCCTTTAAGGTAGATCTCCGGGATTGGGCACACCTGTACAGTCTATGAGTTTCTTCTCACAAATCAAATTAATATTTAATGTTACTTTGTAGCCATGTAATAAGCAGAATAAACATACAGTTAGACATACATAAGATAGACCAAGACAGAGTGATCAGGACTGGAAGTAAACGGACTTGGGACAATCAAAACTGTGATTGTACTACTCGCTGTAAGAGCTGCTTTGTGATAGCAAATCATACGTCACTGGCCACAGAACAAAGGGAAGAGCAAAAAAGCCAATTGTCACTCAGCATGGTCTGATAAGCACTCTCGTCTATTGAGATCAGATGGGAGAATTTCCAAGGCAAATGTATTCAACAGACATCTAAAAGGCAGGTGCTCTTATAGTGATGTTTAATCCACCAAAACCTGAAGAGCAGATGAAAACCCAAAGCCGAAATGTGTGCCTGTAAAAATACTATACTGCAGCAAAACCTTTCAAGTTCACAGCATTCATTTTACTTTTTTTTTTAATAAATCCTCACACCACAGCTAAGAATCAATAGAGGTTTGGAGACATTGTCTCATATTTGACTGAAGATTTCATAGGTTTAGCAATAAAAGCACTGTTTTGGATTCTCAAGTTCCTGCCATCCTTTATTTGAGCATAATTAAAAAAAAAAAAAAAAAAAAAAAAAAAAAAAAAGGCAATGCTGGCCATCTCTGACAGAATGAGATTAAAATGCCAATTATCCTCCAGAAACGGTGGGGAAAGCACTGCATACAATGGCGGGCTATCAAGCTTTTTCTTGAAAAAGGACAAAAAATGTGTTTCTATGAATAAAGAAAAAAAAATCCCAGCAGGAGACAGAAGATTTGGACGGACGGGCCTACTTACTCCTACTCCTCTCTCAAAACACGCTGAACACCTTACACAAACATATACAGAAGCACACAAAAGGATTAGAAGTGGAAAAAAATTAAAATAAATAAGTTTAATTCTTCAGAGTGGCAGTCAGACTGGTTTATCTACAGTACATGTTAATCTGAATCATGTGCTTGAGTGGGATGATGCAGCTTGAGCTGGCAATGAGTGGGAACATTAAAAGGGACCAGAAGAACAGCGTGGGACTGCTTCATGAGATACAACCCAGCCCTCTGGGATATGACTTGTCAAACAGCGTGGACTGTGTTCAAGAGCGTCGGCTGTGCTTTCTGACACCACATGCATGCATACACATATGGGTGCAGCAGACTCAGATTCACAAACGTACCCAAAACATTAATGTGGTTACAAGCACAAAGCTTCTTGGTAGGTTTTCCTCTCTCTTGCATGAACGAGGACGCTGCAACATCTTGCTACATCAGAGTACACACGATTAACGGAACCAAGTTCTCATGACCAGCAACCACAAAAGACACATGCATAGAAAGACATAAGAATTCAGGGCACATGATAAAGTGAATGGCCTTGAGATAGGCTCTCTATGTCCACACTCAGTGTCAAAAACTCAGCTGCCACTGGGAAAAAACATTTCTGTCTGAGTATGTGTGCTTCTGTTAACGAAGGAAATGAAACTTTCCTTTGCAGCACACTTCAAAAATCTAAACACAACCGCAGTCTGAATCAAAACATGACTCTTGACTTTCTGAAAGGCACAATATTCATCGCGAGCATTTAAAAGTTGCACAGGACATTTGGATGGGGTCTAAGAGGTAGAGGCAATATTAAATATATCCCCCAAGCCCATGGGATTCACAAGGATAGAGACACAACGGATACCAGAGACCATACAAAACGTACAACTGAAAACATTTGAGGCCTGGCCCAAAAGCCAAACCGAAACACTGTCTAGACCAGCAGCAGACTAATCTAATTCACAGATCCATAGGAAAATGGATGGGTAGTATATATGGGATGTGGAAATCTATACATTTTCAAAACCGACTAGTTCATGGTTTGCAGAGTTAAAAATATAAAAACTAAACATTTTTCATACAGTACCGAGTTATTAAGTAAGGATGCGTTAAATTGATCACAAGTGACAGTTTAAAAAAAAAAAAAAAATCCTAATACGTTTCTATACATCCTGAAAAAAAGGATCATGGTTTCCATAAAAACCAGCAAAAGTGTTTCAACACTGATAATAAGAAAAGCTTCTTGAGCACTACCTAGTAATAGTAGTAGTAATATATTTTTATTTAATGCCATGTCAGCATCTTAGGCTATTTTCATGGCAAAAACAGTTAAAAAAAAACAAACAACTATAACAAATACGATAAAAACCAGCAAACAAACAAGTAAAATTACACAAGATTCTTCTTGAGCACTAAGCATTTTAGAATTTCTGAAGGATCATATAATACTGAAGACTGGAGTAATGGCTGCTGAAAATTCAGCAGAAAAAAAAAAAAATGCATCTTGAAATTAAAATAGAACAGTTATTTTGAATTGTGCGTGTGTGTGTATAAAAAGAAACATATTTAAAACAAATTTAATACTGAAAAGAGTCACTCTTATGATGCGGTCAGAGGCCAATTAGTCTCAGCCTCAGACGCCACGCAACGTTGGCTAAACGTCTGATGCATATGGCACACTTTTCTGGAAAAACTTCAGGAATGTCGAAGTAGTCATCTGACTGGTTGAATTAAACCCGGATTTCCGGGAGATGTGAGCGTCACGTTTATTTTCGGTCCGCTGGGAAACCGTGGCGCCAAACCCCCTCACGAAAGAAGAAACAGCCGTCCTGTTTACAAATCATGGTCAACTAAACGCTGGATTGTCAAAGGTATGTGAAATATTTAAAGTTCGTGGCATAGAATCTTAAACACATACGAGAGTTTCACACACCAGTTTGTTATTGTGGCGACATTTCCACACCCCCAAACGTGATGCTGAACGAAACGAACTATGATTGGTTGTTTGACATGTGGGTCAAACGGCCTCATGGGCGGGCCTTGGCCAATGAAAGCAGCCATCTATTCCAGACGTCAGTCTCGAGACTAGAGGCCACTGTTATTTTAGTAGGGGAAAATGTAAATGTAAGAGATAAAATAAGAGTAGTAAACCAGATGAACGCTACTGATGACACCAATAGAAAAACAGTGTCAGAATAGCCTCAAAACAACCTTTGCTTTTAGAAACTACTCACCTTGTTCGTAGTGCGTGCCATGCAGCGTCCACATCAGCATACAAATTCTTCTCCGAAGGCTTCCCTGAGCTTGCCCCGTACCCAGAGTAGTCGTAGGAGAACACGTTACAGTTGATGCGGGAGCCTAAGCCAATGTAGAAGCTACTCATCTGACCCAAGTCTACAGCATTACCGTGGGAAAACAACAAGGTGTAGCGGGCGTTTGGAGAACATCGCACAAACATACAAGCGATTCGGTTTCCTCTAGATGTCCGGGTCATGAAGCACTCAATGGCGTCCTTCTCCCGGGCAGTGTACTGCCAATCCGCACGTTCGGAAAGGTGGAGGGTCCAGTGGCTGCCGCTCTCGTCACACATTAGGGAGTAAGTGGGCTCCGGCGGAAGGAAGGCCAGCTTGGAAGCTATTCTGCTCGGGCATGGCGGACAGCAGAAAAGGCAGCATAGCTCACTCAAAGACAGGTGATTCATCCTTCACTTGAGAAGAACACAACAGATTGGAAAATTAGTGGGGTGGAAACACAAAGTACAATACAAATAAAACAGATGAATCTTAAAGGGACAGTTCAAAAGTTTAAATTCTGCCAATTACTCACCCTTATGTAATTTCAAACCTGTATGACTTTATTCTAAGGAACACAAAAGATGATATTTTGAAAAATTTCAGTGTTTTTTGTTCATACAATTCAAGTCAGTGGGTTGTTTTGAACCTCGCTGATTTTCACTGTTTGGACTAACAACTAAAGCATAAAACGTGTTCCACAGAATTTTGGATATCATACAGCTTGATGACAAAGGAGGAAATGAAAATTTTAATTTTAATTTTTAAAGGTGAAGCATAAAGAGCGTAATCTGCATAGTCAGATGAGATGGGAGAAAGAACTCCAACTTATCTTAAACTTAACCTAAACTCATCGTAGTAAGCACACACACACACCATATATGCAAACAATATTTACCCAAAGAAGGCTATAATAGTTTACTTAAAGATGGGTAAACACGCAGACCTATATCTAGTGGTCCAATACAATGGTTAAGTATGTCCTTGAATTGAATTTTAAAATACGCATTTTGTTAGGATACAAAATACAATCGAAACAGCATCTGGGGTGAAGCTAAACAGATTTCATTAACAAAAATGTTCAATACTGACTCCAGTTCTGCAGCGCAAGCAATAGTTTCCATCTTGGTGCCAATTTGATGTCATTAATAATGACTATTAGACTTCACCCTCAGGATAGCTTTGACGCGTGTCCTATAATTGATCAGATCACTTTCTCTCCGACTCATGGCAGCTGAAATCACCCTCATTTTTTGGTTTCTGAGAAGAAAACTTCAGTGTTTTACAAATCTGGAAAACGTATCAGTAATCCACATAGCTGCTTCCAAATATAATGTGTCTGGAAAACGCTTCGCCTTAATATAAACTCCAAGTAGGTGACATCACATAAGTGTTGTACCAAAAGAACCATTTAACAAATTTTATTTCAAAAAGCAGAGGGAAAAAACAATGTAAATATGACCCAAATCGGACCCATGATAATCAAATCCCCACTCTCAGTTTAATAAACAGGAAACCATCTTGTTGTTTGGGTGATTTGGACTTCATCACACTGAAGGGAAAGTAAAAGCTAAAAAGCATCCTCACAATATTACATAATCACACAAATGATTGTATGAGGTTAATATTTGTTTCTATTAAAAGATCAGAATGGGGGGAGAATTGGTCATTTCACTAGGCTTTTCTTTTTTTTCCAAGAGAAGTGTTCTACCTAAAGTATTAAACACTTGGTCCACACAAAATATTCAAATAAATACTAGAGACTAATTTATTATAACAGATGCATCTATAAAGTATTTGACAGCATGATCCACATAGTTATAAAGGTATCAGAGAGCGACACTCACCTCAATTGAATCAAAAGTGTTTGCTAACTGAAATAAGCTTAGTTAACATTTTAATTCTATTATCTAAGGAGTGTAACAGCTTAATTGAAACAGCTGAAGCGAGCTGTTTGATTAGCATGGTTAATTAAAACGTTAACAGTTACCTGTAGATGCTGGAGACGTTGAAGGCAGAAAGGCTTTGATCTGAAGTCACTGTATTAGATTAATCAAATATGAGACTCTCTTTAACAGATCACTCAGTCCACTTAGCCAGTCCCTCAAAAACTACCTCTGGTCCGTCCGATCTAGTCAACATGTGGTCAGTGTTTCATGAGCCAATGAGATAAAAGACGTTAAAAAGCGTGACGTTATTAAACAGACCAAATTTTCTAATCTAATCCGTCACGTACGGGTGATCTCATCTCACACCAACCCCTGCCCAAAACTGGCTTTCTTCTTATTTTCTCGCGGAATGCCGGATATCAACGCTCTCACGACCAATCAGATTAAAGGATAGATATGCTCGACCAATCACACGCGTCCTCGCTGCACACGGACGATGACGGAAACACAATAACATGTTGATTAATGATTTTACCGTCGCTGATGTATAAATCAGAATAATTATACTTTTGCTGAGCTACCAAGAATTAAATATCAGACCTCACCATTTCTAACGTTAGCTGTGTTTTCTGAAGTTGTAAATCTTTCGTTTGAAGTTGAAAGGCATTAGCCAATTGCTATTTACTTCCGCTATTTTCGCATTGCGTCAAAAGCCACTTGAACGTGTGAAGCCACGCGGTTTCTTATTTAAGTGTTTTAAGCTGTCACTGTTTATACATTACGTGTATTTTAGCGTTAAAATGAGTTCTCAAAAAGGAAATGTTTCCCGATCGCGACGCCAGAAACACCAGAATGTAATTGCCTTCAAAAATGACAAGTACGGTGCAAGCGCACAAGTTAAGGTGAGTTAACGTTAAGCGCCTGCTAAAATAAACAGTATAGAATCAGACTTACATCAGTTTCGTTGTCTAGGAGTTTATATAGCCTTTGCGCTGTTTATGATATTGTTGCTTGTGTGAATTTGTGTGTATTCTTCCCCTATGATGCTACCAGAAAGCCAAAACAAAGGTCCATGATGGTCTGTGTCAGCACTGCAAAGAAGTGCTAGAGTGGAAAGTCAAGTACAACAAATACAAGCCCCTTACACAGCCACGAAAATGGTGAGATGAGGGGGGATTTACTGCATAGCAACAGATGAAAGGCAAATAAACTCCTTCACAATGAACCCATTTCTGAAATGATGTTTCTGTGCCTTTTCTAGTGTACAATGTCTTCAGAAAACAGTGAAGGATGCCTATCATATCATATGCAAGCCATGTGCACTGAAGCTGGAGCTTTGTGCAAAATGTGGGAAAAAGGAAGAGATTGTCGTTCCGTAAGTAGATTCAGGCCTCTTCTAACTGAACGTGTGTGTACAGATATGTGCGAATTAGAAATAATGCACTACTTGAATATAAATATATATTTACATAATGAGAGGATGATGAAAACATGCCCTGAAATGCAGTCAAACCAAATTGTATTCAGACACCTTTCTTAGTTTATTCGCTGTAGTTTAGAAAATGGTAGTAAAATATATGACAAGAACTCAGTTAAACTGTGTCAGAACAGATTTTGATGAACTCAATTAGATAATGCCAATTTAGATCAAACAATGCTTAATTTTGTTCAGTCTGTGATGTAAAAAGTTTGCATTAGCAATTAAGGAAAAAACACTAAAGCAAAACATGGTCAGGTCAAAGTGTCTGAATAATTGTTGGTCCCAGATTTTTATAAATTTTACTGGTAGTCCACTGTATGAATAATTTTTGGGTATAATATGTCACAGTTTACTTTATTTTGCTATCCTTACTTACAAAGGAATAATAGTGTCCTGCACCCACTTTGTTTTTTCCTGTAATGACAAAGCTGAATTTTCAGCAGCCATTACTTCAGTATTCAGTGTTACATGATCCTAATATGCCGATTTGGTGCTCAGTGATTATAGATGCTCAATTATTAATAATAGTTATTTTTATTATCAATGTAGAAAACAATTTATGATGCTTAATATTTTTGTGAATGCCATGAGACCTTTTCAGGATTCTTTGGCAAATAGAAAGTTTAGTAAAGAGCATTTATTTGAAATATACATCTTTTATAACATTGGAACAGTGTTTTATAGTAGTAGTGGTAATATATCAGTGCAGCACATGTGCCATCTTGTGGACATACACAGTAATGGGACATTTAATTGTGGCCTCAAGACATTCTGTATGTACTTTTTTTTTAGGCTGCTTTCACTGCTCTGTTATTCTATTAGCTGTGCATTATTTGGGACACTTATTTAATAAGATTAATTAAACATATCACTGTCATATATACTGTATGTTAAGGTGTATTACTATTAACTGTGACCACAAAATGGGGAAGTCGTGGCCTAATGGTTAGAGAATTGGACTCGTAATTGAAAGGTTGCGGGTTCGAGTCCCCGGCCGGCAGGGATTGTAGGTGGGGGGAGTGAATGTCCAGCGCTCTCTCCACCCTCAATACCACGACTGAGGTGCCCTTGAGCAAGGCACCGAACCCCCAACTGCTCCCCGGGCGCCGCAGCATTAATGGCTGCCCACTGCTCCGGGTGTGTGTTCACGGTGTGTGTGTGTTTACTGCTGTGTGTGTGCACTTTGGATGGGTTAAATGCAGAGCACAAATTCCAAGTATGGGTCACCATACTTGGCCGTATGTCACTTCACTTTCACTTCACTTCACTTCAAAATTAAGTTCTTGTAATTCACAGTTGTTTGTATGTGTCTGTCTGCTTTTTGTTTTTTAGACTTGACAAGAAGGAAGAAGAAGAGGTAGAGGACACCAGCCAGCCAAATAAAGGAAAGACACAGAAAAAAAGAGATGTGGAGAATGATGACGAAGATTTTGATGACCTGAGATTTAGCAATGATGACCGTGATAGTGATTCAGAGGTGGAAGGAAATTAACACTCGCAGTCTTCTGTATGCATTACCAGCAAACAGCTAAACCTAAGAACCGTGGGGCTGGATACTGGACATGTACTCACCTGTTCACGTTCTGTTAATTGAGAAAGACTCCCAGGAGGGTTTGTTTCCATCACTGTGATCTTGCAAGAACTGACACAGTCATATGTCGAAACCAGTCTTGTTTTTTATAATCACAAACATTTTGATAGCATTCATGTTATGAATGGCTGATTCATATCGAGAAGCTGTGTTTCATAAGTCTTTTTGTAAATAGAAAAACAGAAATAGAAAGTACTTATGAAACATACCCAATTAATAAATGACCTACAAGCAAATGTTGTGCTGTCTGTTTTGAAAATAATAAATTACACTGAATATTAAGTCTACACCTTCACTGTCCCGATTTTGATCTTTTTTAGCATATAGATTTTGTTAGTAACATCCTCTTGCATATAATAAGTAGCTGCAAAAACACAGGGGACCCACTTTATATTAAGTGTTATTAACTACTATGTAGTAACATTTAAATGAATTATTTGATGCAATGCACTTATTGTGTAGATACGTGTATTTATGTTTAAAAAATACATGCATATAATTGTGGCTGTATTTAATTTCACTAAATACAGCTTAATTACGAATCTACCCATACCACTAAATCAAATGTATTCCTAACCGTATCCCGCAGCAAAAGCGTTTTGCAATACAACATTAAAACGATAAGATAATTAATATAAAGTAGATCCATCACAGATCTAGAATAACTTTGAAAAATGAAAAAGGCTTCAGTAACACATGTTAAATCACCGTGTGATCGCAGAGGTAACGCTATGATATCATAGCCAACAATTTCAAAATTTCCAGGGAAATCTCTCATGATGTTTAAGGAACTTAAACAAGAATAGTCTGTTTTGACCTTTGTGCAGCATCTGAACCACCTCTGACGCAAAGCTATGAAGAAGTTAATGCATGATTGCTATAACAACAAAACAAATATAAACTGTTTTATTAACGATTTGAGGAACTGTAATTTTCATCGTGGTTTTATGTCATGAGGTTTAGCCACAGTTATGAAGCAAGAAGGGAGACCTGCATCACGTCGTTGACTGTTTTACCCAAATGCTATTGTGAAAATGCTTTCAATGTCTGTATTCTTTGTATGAAATAAATGGCTGCAGCCTCTTTATGGAATACAGTTATTGATAGCATTTCTAATTTCCTTTACTCTTATCAACGGTAGAACTCGCTAACTTAGTTCAACAATACACATACAAAATATAATTATGTGTAACTTAATTTCAGAGCAGTTCTATGCAGTGGACAATGCAAACCATTTTGTTTTGTTTCATTACACTACCTTTTATTTTTGCCTTTATGTAGTGTTTGTCTAATGTTTGTTGAATACTGTAATGTCCTAATATTGTGTGAATCCTGTCATATGTACTCAAGTGTTGCACAAGAATGTGGGTATTTCTAAGTCAAATTTCCATGTAAACTGTTGAGTGAAGTGACTTTGAAATGACAATTATTATTTTATTTTTTTTTAATAAAAGACCTGTAATGTTGATGGATGAGACACCACATGACCACAGATCTTTTGAAAATTGCTCTTATCAATTTTGACCACATCATTTTTGTGTTGAAATGATGCTTGTGTGCTTACCAAGGGGGGGGAAAACTTAATATTCTGTTCTTTACAATAATTATTTATCTGGCAAACCTCAACAGATTGTTCTAATATGAAACATTGCATGGGCAATTTGCACTGCATTTGTGTAATGTGAAACCTTTCAAAGAAGTGGCTAAGGTAACTATTGTTCATCCGTGTTGCTGTCATGTGCTTTTTCATACACTGTAAAAAAAAAAAAAAAAGTTGAGCCAACTTAAAATTTGAAGGCAACCAGCTTCAGCAGATTTTTGAGTTTTCTCAAGTTTATACAACAAAAAGTTCAGAATCTCCTACAAAAATAAATAGCGAGAACTCAAAAATCTGCTGAAGCTGGTTGCCTTAAAATTTTAAGTTGGCTCAACTTTTTTTTTTTTTTTTTTTTTTTTTTTTTTTTTTTTTTTTTACAGTGTAGTTTTTACAAACATACAATACAGCAGCTCCTTTTGCCTTCATTCTTATATATTAGCACAACTAAACAAAACATTTCACAAATACTTTCAGTTCAATTTATTTGTTATAAATGCAAATAGAAAATAAAATAAAAACTATAACTTAACCAGCACCAAATGAATTTTCGAATCTCATCTAATAACGATTGTTATTAATTATAGCCCTAAATTATTAACTGATTGATATGTTCTATGCAGAAGTTATTATTGCTTGTATATATTCAGTATTCCATTATCCCAGTTTCTTAGTTTCTTAAGATTCTGACAAAAGACTCCCGTGTTTGACATCTGCTACTGCTCAGACATCACCTTGACCACACGCCCCATGAGACTGTGTACTAAAATAATAATATACTCTAGAAAACGTTTACATTTTCTTATTTGTAATTATTATTATCATTATTGTTGTTGTTGTTATTATTATGATTATGATTACGATTATTAGCCTAATGTAGTAGCGAGTAATTAATACATCAAAATCAAGAAAACAGGCGGTGGTGTGCTATCACCAATTACAAAACATCCCAATGGCGCACGAGAGTTTGATTGGATGTAGTCATAGATTGGCATAAGGTTGGCTTGACGTTGGAAGTTCGATATTCGCAAATTAAGGGACCGTCTCTAAAGTTACATGCGATATTGATATACACTTTTCTAAATTCAATAGCATCTGAGGAGAATGACTTACAATCATAAAACAAACTATGAAGTGTTCATCTAGATGTCAGCTATAATGCACACCTTTTACATTTTTGATATTTATTAAAATAACTTGTAAATCATATGTAAAAATTGCTATTTGAATGGCCTCAAATGCAAATTTAAAGCTCAATAACATTTGAGCAGAATGACTTAAAGTCACAAAACAAACTGTAAACTGATCATCTAGGTGTCAACTATAATACACATTTTAAATTTGCATTTGAGGCCATTTGGTTGTGAAAAGTAGCATTTCTTGCATATGATTTACAGTTTATTTTAATAAATATCAAACATGTATGAGGTGTGCATTATAGTTGACACCTAGATGAACACTTTATAGTTTATTTTATGACTGTAAGTCTTTCTGCTCAAATGCTATTCAGCTTTAAATTATGACATATTTTGTATTTGACCCCATTTGGTAGTGAAAAGTGGCATTTTTTGCATATGATTTAAAATTTATTATAATAAATATCAAAAATGTAAAAGGTGTGCATTATAGTTGACACCTAGATGAACAGTTTACAGTTATTTTTAAGACTGTATGCCATTCTCCTCAAATGCTATTGAGCTTTAAATTATGGCATATTCTGCATTTGAGCCCATTCGGTTGTGAAAAATAGCAATTTTTACATATGATTTACATTTTATTTAAATAAATATAAAAAATGTAAAAGGTGTGCATTAGTTCACACCTAGATGAATACTTTACAGTTGTTTTTCTGACTGTAAGTCTTTCTGCTCAAATGCTATTGAGCTTTAAATTTGCATTTGAGCCCATTCGGTTGTGAAAAATAGCAATTTTTACATATGATTGACATTTTATTTTAATAAATATCAAAAATGTAAAAGGTGTACATTGTAGTTCACATCTAGATGAATACTTTATAGTTTGCTTTATGACTGTAAGTCTTTCTGCTCAAATGCTATTGAGCTTTAAATTTGCATTTGAGCTCATTCGGTTGTGAAAAATAGCCATTTTTACATATGATTTACATATTATTTTAATACATTTTCAAAAATGTAAAAGGTGTGTATTATAGTTGACATCTAGATTAATACTTTATAGTTCGTTTTATGACTGTAAGTCATTCTGCTCAAATGCTATTGAGCTTTACATTTGCATTTAAGCCCATTAGGTAGTGAAAAATAGCTTTTTTTGCATATGATTTACAATTATTTTAATAAATATCAAAAATGTAAAAGGTGTGCATTATAGCTGACATCTAGATGAACACTTCATAGTTTGTTTAATGATTGTAAGTCATTCTCCTCAGATGCTATTGAATTTAGAAAAGTGTATATCTATATCGCATGTAACTTTGGAGACGGTCCCTTAATTTGCGAATAATGATTACCGGTTTACAATATCCACCTCCCAGGGATTCTGCAATGCCTCGTGTCGTATATAAAAGTTCAGAGAATTCATTTGAAATTACATTTGAATATCTGTGCCAATGATGAATCAGAGCGGCACAGCCGCGCGCATTGCGCACGTCTTCAGTGGAACGTTTGTGCACTCCACACCACGAGCTGCGCTGGAAATACTGCAGAACTGTGTCTTAGGTGTCAACGAGAAGGGCAAGGTTTGTTTATTAGTCTGCTTAGAAACTATTTATGTCATCTCATATGGATTTACTTTCGAAGATAGATGTCCTAACCACATAATGCACATAATGTATTATAGGTAGCTATATAATAAATGATGCTATTTGCCAATGATTTGTAATGTACCTCAAAGTGTTTTTTTTTCATAATGGTGATTTTCTTCTTTATGATCAGATTGCATTTATTGAAAAAGATCAAGATGTGGTCAGTCTTTCAAAAACATGGGGCTTTGAAACTTCAGACATAAAACAGCTTGGACAATAGTAAGTACATCAGTCTAAATGAATTGCATATATTCTATAGTCTAACATAAGTCTTGCATAAGGGTGCTTTGAGTCACTTTTGCATTCAGAACAACCTCTCAACAGGTAACAAAATAGAGCAAGAACATTTGTGTAAACAAGCTTTGTAATCAGATTGTGCAATAATGAGCATGCCCAAGCTTGAAATCTTTCCATTGCCATTGCGATCACCTTTTTGCAGTGCCAGTGCTTAATTTGACTTTTTCTCCACAGTGAGTTTTTTATGCCTGGAATGGTTGATACACACATCCATGCGTCTCAGTATAGCTATACTGGAACTGCCTTAGACCTGCCTCTGCTGAAGTGGCTCAACACTTATACTTTCCCTGTGGAAGCCAAGTATGAAGACTTGGATTTTGCCAATAATGTCTACACTAAAGTTGTGGTAAGCTCACTGAAACTGATTCAATAAATATAAAGAATAACTCTAAAGTAAAGTAAATGACTAATATGGATATAGAATGCATGTTACAAAGTTTGTTTGAACCTTTTTGTTGACTGTTTGGCATTGTAGAGAAGAACCTTAAAGAACGGCACCACTACTGCTTGTTATTTTGCCACAATACACACTGATGCCTCTCTTCTGCTTGGAGAGCTTGCAGGTAAAGCACGTGCAACCAAGGATACACACACACACACGTTAAATTGATTTCCCCTGTGACTGTATCTGTGGTGGCAAACACAAACACATCCTTTCTCCAACCTTTGGAATTTGTCTTGCTTTGTCCTATCATGTCTTAGCTTTTGTTCCTGACAGTCTGTTAAGTAACTGCATTTATGTTTGCTTTTTCATATTATGTAAGAAGAGATGGACTGTGACCTGTCATTCCATGAAGTAAAGTTGTAAAAACTCTGTCTCAGCTTTAATACTACTTTAAAATCCCGTGTCCACTATGTTGCTGTATCATTAACTCACAAGATAATGAATCAATTATTGATCATTGATTTTAGATTTTGATATACAGTATTTTGCCTCTTTTCCACTAGATAAGTTTGGACAAAGAGCTTTTGTGGGTAAGGTTTGCATGGACTGCAATTCTGCAGTTCCACAGTACAAAGAAAGTCCAAGTGAATGTAAAGAGGAGACCAATCGGTGAGTTTTGGAGGACTGTGCAACTGTACTGATACAATAGTGTCAGTAATCTCAAAATGACTGAATTTTGGTTATAACCTAATATAAACCCCAGTCTAAACAATGAACTTGAAGATTTGATTCTGCTTCCTCTTGGTTTTTGCAGTTTCATCAAAGAGCTTCTCAAAAAGGAGGTAAATAACGGGTTAATTCTCATGAATTTAATTGATTTATTATGTAAGTCTAGTCAGAGTTGAGGTTACAGTAAGTAGTTGTGCCTAAATTATTTCAGGCTCTATAAATATGAAAATAAAAATATATTATCTGACTGTTTTAGTACCCAAATGTTAAGCCTGTGGTCACTCCTCGATTCGCTCCGTCCTGTTCCTCCTCACTGCTCAGTGAATTAGGTGAGATCGCCAATAACAACAAGCTTCACGTTCAGGTTTGTCCTCCTTTCACACATTAACATCTACTTGATAAACAGTGATATACAAAGATCAAAGAACATACAATTAACATTCAAGTGGATTATAGCATTGTTCACATGGTAGGAGCTTGAAACATGGTATGATGACTAAGAGTTTTTGATTGACAGATGGCCCTAGTGGCCTTTATGTTTATAATTCTTGTAAAAGGCAATAGTGAGGTGAACGATGAGTGTGTTCAGCTTTGTGTACTCCATGCTCCATCAGCATTTATAATAGAGATTCTGTGCAATTTTACTTTATAAAAATAACTCATTCTAAACTATAATTGTAATATTATAAATGAATGTTATACTATAGTTGTGAATAATTAACAGATAATATGCTGTAAATCATAAGATAATCACTAATAGACGCTAAGTAAAATGATTAACACCTGTTTTTCTGCAATCATTAAACCTATAGAGTCACATCAGTGAGAACAAAGAGGAAGTGGAGCTTGTGAAGACATTGTTCCCAGACTGCAAATCCTACACTGACGTTTACCTCAAACACAACCTGCTTACAGATAGGGTGAGTGGCATTCAGTGATTGTCATTATACTGTACATCAAAGACCTGGTTAAATATATTTTTGCATTTATTTTTTAATATATCTTTTTTTATCTAATATATACATATTATTCTACATAGATACCTTTGTTACTGATTCATTGTATATTTTTGTAGATTTTATGTTCTGAATTGTGTTGCAACAGAGTCCAAGTGTGAAAGTCTGAAGTCTGTGCATGACATAAACAAATGTCAGTCTTCTATATAGTAGTTATTGGAAAACTGCTTTACCTTAAGGTATATGCATCTGTAATGGGATCTATGAAGTTGTTACTTACATTTTTTTTCTTCTTTTTAAAAGGTGTAGTAATATTTTAAACCACCTTTGCCCTTAAAAATAAATAAATAGGGAGGAACTTGTAGAATCGGATTTAGTCTTTAAAATATATGCAGCTGTTTGCCAATGTAGTTTTGTGAGTTTATAAATAAATTAATATAAAGCTGCACATATTTGATGAACCGATGAAGTTTTTTTAAGTACTTTGGTTTGTTGTCATTAGCCCTGTGGATGTAAAGGGCTTGCTTGAGAGGTTCTGGATCATGTGCTTTGCAATATGAGTTTGTGATCAAGAGTTCAGTACACTAGAGTGCATTGTCATTTGTTACAAGCATACAAACTCCCTGCTCTGAATAAATTACACTCTTCCTCACTGATCTGGGTAAGTGCAAATCCCATTTCTGACTTAAGAGACCTATGATTTAAAGAAATAATTCACCAAAAAAAAAGTGAATATTTACTCATTTTCATTATTTATTCACGCTAGTGTCGTTGCAAATTTGTGGAACAAAATCTTTGATGATTTTAACCAAATCAGAATATTTCAGCTTTAGTCATTTTCAATGAACTGGCTTCATTGCTGTTCTGAAATGTATGGAAAATGTATTTTGATTACAAAGCACCTTTTAAAACTGTTCCAGTTGTTAGATTAAACGTGCAGAATCTTAGTAATATAAAAGTTTAAAGTTGAGAATTGAAATTGGTTTAGAATTAAATTATGTAAACTGACTATTGCAGACTGTAATGGCCCACGGCTGTCACCTAACTGATGAAGAACTGGAGATCTTTCGTGAAACAGGATCTGCAATCTCTCACTGTCCTAATAGTAACATTTCGTAAGCCCCTCAAGCCTTTTGCTATTACTATTCATTCAGATCGCTTTAATATACTCTAATGCATGTTATTTAATTCATTTATTGTGTCTTTTCAATCCCAGGATTTGCAGTGGGATGCTAAATGTGCGCAATGTATTGAACCACAAAGTGAAATTGGGTTTGGGGACAGGTAAGGTTGCTTGCCAGGCCATTTTGTGCATTATAGTGGGAAATTCTTTCTTTGCGAAAGCTTTAAAGATAATAAGCTATACATGTCAGTTGCCAGTTTCATGTCAGGTCCAGTATTCTGCATTTTAAGGTTTTGTCTGTGTCGTCTGTAGATGTAGCAGGAGGCTACTCTCCATCCATACTAGATGCTGTGAGAAGAACTCTCGACACGTCCAAAACCCTGACCATCCAGGACCCTCAGCATAAGACTCTGAGCTTTGAGGAGGTTTTCAGATTGGCTACACTTGGAGGCAGCGAAGGTAAGATTCCAGCTTTTTTTGTCAAATGTTATTTTTGTTATTTATTACACTATATAAACTTGCCTGGTTGTTCTCCACACTCCCTCCAGCCCTCTCACTGGATGATCAGATCGGAAACTTTGTGGTAGGCAAGGACTTTGATGCCCTGCGAGTGAATGTTTGCGTTCCTGATGGCCCGATCGATTTGTTTCCTGGTGAAGGCCCCAAGGTTCGACAGATCTCCTACTGATCTTTTCTGCCCTCATACTGAGAAAACAACATCAATTAGTTAAATGTATTTTTTGTGTATGGTCATATGCAAACACACTGGTCTCGTTGCAAAAACAGTCGATATCAATGAATATCCTGTGCATACATTACAAATTCTTTAATGTGTACAAATGATAAAGAATTCCCCATTTAATGTGCTTTTTTTCATACAGGTCATTTTGGAGAAGTTTTTAAATTTAGGTAAGTTGCTTTAAAAATTGTTAAAATGCTTAAAATATCCCTTTAATTCAGATATTCTTGTCTTATTGAAATCCTTACAAATATTCTTTCTGAAAAGGTGATGATCGAAATATTACTGAAGTCTACGTGGCTGGAAGACAAGTGGTTCCATTTCAAGATGCATTACTATCTGGTTGTTTTTAGTAGAAATATACATTTACATTACAGTTTAGATTTTCTAAAGGATGTTATAGATGTATATTATTTAGTTAACATATTGTTAAATGTCTTTATTTAGGAAATATTGTTTATTTAAATTTTACCACATGACTTAAAGATTTGTCTTATGCTCAAATTTTGTATTTGAGCATAAGACTATGCTCAAATACAAATAAAGACACCTCACTATTGCCTTTTACAAGAATTATAAACATAAAGGCCACTAAGGCCATCTGTCAATCAAAAACTCTTAGTCATCATACCATGTTTCAAGCTCCTACCATGTGAACAATGCTATAATCCACTTGAATGTTAATTGTATGTTCTTTGATCTTTGTATATCACTGTTTATCAAGTTTATTACTTGTCATGTTGATCATGGAAAAAAAAAATGTGACAGAATGTATTTTATATTAACCATTGACTGATTGACAATGAAAATGCTCTGTTATTATCACCCTTTTTTTAAGTTATTTAGGTATATTTATTTTTGATTGCTTGTATTGAATTATGTTAATACACACCAAAATAAGTATTTGTGACACTCTCTCACGCACACGGCTCTCATCAGAGGCTTTTAGCTGTCGGTCCAACCTGTGCCTTCACTGTTTATGACAGTTCTCAAGTAGGAAGAGCTCTTGATTTGTTTCATGCCCTCTACGTACAATGCTTACAATACATGGTAGACGAGTTCTGAATGTATTTGAACTGAAATTGAGTGGTCATCATTTCAAGCACTGACAGCAGTGTCTTGCTGTATGACATGCTATATATCTAAAATGATTTTAAACAGCATCTTTTCTAATTATTCCATCAGTTTTAAACATGGTGTTAAGAGGCCGTGGAATGGTTATATTCAAAAATAGTGATTTTTCACACAACTAGGTAAATGAATTGCAGTAAAATTACATAAATAAATATGCATTTCCTTTAAAGTTTGTTTATCTGCCCATTAATTGGCAAAAATAATCACTTGCCACATGGAGGCGCTAAGAGACTGTGTTTTACGCTGCAGATCTAACTCCAGTCTATAGGGATGATGTCTCAATCACACATGATATTAGCAAAAAATAAAATGATGTGCTTCAGTGAGAATGAGTCATATTTGACTATTTTTCTCCCAGTCTGCTCATATTTGAGTCACATTTTATATTCAGATATCAGTAAACGTGATTTCCATTTTATATCATTTTGTTAGTATTGTAAATTATGCTGTTTTTTAATGATCTGAAACTATTTTATACATAATATTATTTTATGCCATGCACGTTTGTGTCTTTTTCAGCTGAAGTTTGTTACACCACAATGCCAACATTCCAGTTCTGAACTCTCGGTCGGTCAGGTCTGTCTTGTGTGTTTGGAAAAATAATATCTGAACACATTGCTCAGCAAGCAGATCTTGCTTTCCTAATGATTACGTCATCATGATGAATCTTTAGTGTGTGTTTAGATGTCATTTACAGAAATGTTTACAAATTTAACTGCATTTACAGAAGAAAATGTAAGGGAGATATGTTACCCTAGACCACAAAACCAAAAAAAAAAAGTAGTAGTCTATGGGTATATTTGTAGCAATAGCCAAAAATACATAGTGTGGGTCAAGTTATTTCTTGTATGCCAAAAATCATTAGGATATTAAGTAAAGATCATGTTCCATGAAGATATTTAGTAAATTTCCTACCGTAAATATATCAAAACTTAATTTAGTAATATGCATTGCTAAGGACTTAATGTGGACAATTTTAAAGGTAATTTTCTCAGTATTTAGATTTTTTTTGCACCCTTTCAAATAGGTTAGTTGTATCTCGGCCAAATATTGTCCTATCCTAACAAACATACATCAATGGAAAGCTTGATTTAATTTAATAGAAAATGAGCCTTATGACTGGTTTTGTGGTCCAGGGTCACATATTCTTTGCTGATATATGGGTAGGAACTGGGAAGATGCCCCTCTTAAGAAGTAATTCTTGGAATAATAACTCTATGAATTAGACTAAGTATTAAAGCCATAGTTCACCTGTAATGAGCTTGTTTCCTCATCGAAACAGATTTAGAGAAATACATCACTTACTCAACAATGGACCCTCTGCAGAGAATGGATTTCATCAGAATGAGAGTCCAAACAGCTTCCTCCAGTGAAAACATCCATCCCCTGTTGTCCTCTCACATCAAAATCCACTGACATTTGATATATAGAAATGTTTTGGACTTGTTTGCACTTAGAAACAATGCTTGACCTGTGTATATTTCTCTTTGGATTCATACAAGATTACTTTTCACTTGGGAAAGCATTATTATGTAGGCTATGATGGAACATTACTTTAGCTGGAAGCAATGGCTTGAAATGAAAAACATCTTACTAATGGTTTTGTTTCTTACGAACATGAAGCGTTTCACTTCACAAGATGTTAATTGATGGACTGGAGTCAGGAAGATCGCTTGTGGATTATTGTGCTGTTTTTATCAGCTCTAATTCTGACGGCACCCATTCACTGCAGAGGATCCATCAGCAAGCAAGTGATTTAATGCTACATTTGACCACATCTAGCCTACTTTGATAAAGAAACAAACTCTACAAAATCAACATCTTAGGATGACCTGAAGGTGAGTAGTAATTCTCAGCAAATTTTAATTTTGAGGTGAAATATCCCTTTAAATATAAAATATTAACAAATGAAATGAACCTCAAAACCGTCTGCTTTGGCGTTCTAGCCCAAGGGCTTGAACCACAGACATCTAGGAAACAGCATCACGTCTCGGAGCGAGAGAAAAGCAGAACTGAGGGAGAGTGTATAAACATGGGAGTGAAAGACAAAGATGCACACAGATGGGAGAGAGAGAGACAGAGGCATGAGTAAAGAGCATGTGAGTGGGCGGGGCTTCGAATGGAGAATGAGGCGAGTTTGTGTCATGTGTAGTGACGTCATAATGCACATCTAAAGCCCCGCCCCTTCCTGTCATCGGTCTCTCTCTCTCTCTCTCACACACAGAAATGCTGAATCAGTCAGAGCTGGCTCTGTCTGGTTAGGAGTTTCCTGGCTAGACCCAGACTACACAAGGTACATTAAATAGTTGTGACAGACATATATTAAAGCTTTAATAACACAACTTTACTGAAATGGCATAAAGAGCAGACTTTTAGTCATAATAGTTTAATATTGTGTATGAAGCTGGTTGACTCCTTGTGTGAAATTCAGTGAGTCAAAGAGGTTCCCATATCTGTCATAATCTCCTTTTTTTCATGTAATCTGACTGTCTGGCTGAATGAACTTCCTGTGTGATCTACCCTGAGGAACACAAGCAGCTTTGAGAGCCACACCCAGACGCACAAATTAAAGGCTGGTTAACTCTGTACTACTAACTGATTACCATCTTCCTGACTACGCCTCAAGGAACAAAAGCTCAGTGCACAACAGCACGGGAACTTTCTGGTATAGTTCAGAAAAGGAGAACGTTTAAGTTTGGAGTTTCCTGTGAACTGAGAATTGTGTCGGATTAGAGTGTTTACTTGTGCGTGGTAGTGTTAGGTTGAGAGAGATTGTGTGAGATCACGGCCGGAACTCACTGCTCTAGTTCACTGCATCTGTCATCATCTGGTTAGGTTTTGTGACAGGCCAGCCATTCTCCTCTAGTTCATTGTACACAGTAAAAAAAAAAAACTCTAAAACTGAAAAGATAAGTCTGCTACCTTAAAATTCTCATCACTGCTGATGGAGAAATTCAAGATTATAAAATGACACATTTAGCATTTCATGATGTTAAGCTTGAAACAAAAAACATAAGACGACTTAAACTTATTTCAAAGGGAAAACAAACCTGTTTTTCTTACCTCATTGGCAGATTTTTTTCCCTTCTTATTTTAAGTATAAACAGTTCATTTTGATACTTTTTTTTTCAGAAAACTACTTATGTAATTTTATATCCTCACAAAATGTTTCTTAATTTAAGAATGTTTAGATATTTGTACTGAAAAAAAAAAGAGTAAGAAAATCACTTTTTGCAGTGAAACTTTTTTTTTACTAGTCATCGATATCCCTTTTCCATTAATTTATAATTCTCAATGACTAGTTTTGTGATATTTGTTATATTTTTATTCCTCAATATTTTTAACTTGTCATGTACAGGACCATTTAAATCAGGGATTTTTTTTGTCTTCTGAACTCCTTTAAGTACAGAGATTTTCAGTTAACATTCCCATAATTTAACTTCTAATTTATATGTTCACAGTTTTCTGAAATCAGTTAATGGTCACATGACATAGAGGTAAACTAATTTTTTTGTTTAATTTTTTTTTATTTTTGATAATTTGTCAGTTTAAAACTTTTCCACACACCCCAGTTTAGTAAAATCTGATTTAAACGAATTAAAAACTACTTTAATAAAAAAAGTTATGAAAATTCTGAAAAATACATTTATGAATAAATAAAGTACATTTCCTTCCCTTTTCCACTATTCTCACCTCCCTCTCAAGATTTTTTCCAAAACCTACATTTTCCTTGTTATGACCATGATGACCATTCACGTTTCATTCCTCCTAGCACAAGCTTTAATGTTAAAATTGCTTTAATACGAAACTCTTTCTTTAAGCTCCTCTGCCTCGTGGTTCTGAGCATTGCCCTCTTCTCCTCAGCCAAACTCACGACTGAGAAGCCAATTTACAGCCTCTGACTGGCACAGGGATTAACATGGGAAGAACACGCGCAACTCTGTGTGAGAACCTATCTGATCCAACGCTGAACAAGTCCTACTTCCTGCCTTTAATTCAGTCCCAGGTCATTTACTTTTACTCATGACAAAGTTCTAAGCCACACTGTTTTCCTGTTCAACTATGCCTCAGTATCTCTCTTTGTGTCCTTGGTTGCCCCTTCCCTTGACGCATGTCTACTCACTGTGGAGTAGACATCTGCCCTCAACATCTGTCACCACCCGTCACTGTGATGTCATCCACCAAGACCAGCTTAACGCCCAGCCCCCTCTGTACAAATACAGAGCGTGAGCCCGAGCTGCGGATGCTGACTAGTCAAGAGTATGACAATAACACCAAATGACTGGACGGTGATATGAAAAGATTTTCCTTTAAGGGACAGAGATGCACTTTGAAGACAAGACAGGAAAAGTATATGTGAATATCCTGCGTGTGTGTTTGATTGAGGGTGACACTGAGGGTTCACGCCAGCTGTTGTCATTCCTTAGAGGGTGACACACACCTCTCCAGCTGTTACAAGGTCAGGCAGGATTGTCAAATCTGCTTTACCGAAGTGCTAAAGGTTGTCAGGACAGCTGTCGTGAAAACAGGATGTTTTTGCGTCAGCAGGCGGGACAGGTGTGCGAAAAACAAGCACCATCTGAAAAATTATTCAGCTGTCAGAGAATCCACAATTTGGGCCTTCTGCTGGGTGTTAAAGCGCCTGGAAACTACTCACGCAAATACCATTATCTGAATGATGTTCTGGAATTTCCCCCAAAATAACAACAGAACATGACTATACATTTTCTCTCTGTATATTTTTTATTTACAATACTTTTTTCTTTAATGCCAGGTAAAAGGATTAAATGCAATACATAAATATGAACATAGTAAGGTGTTTTTTCCATACAAATTTGCATATAACTAAAGGCTGAAATTTAAAACAGATACATACTCTCAACAGATACATCTTTTTTTTAAGGAAACCTCACTCCCTACAGAAGAAAAGACGTTTATGTACACAATACATGCACTCGGACTCGCTTACATTAACATATGCAGACACACAAAAATGACAGGTGCATTGTAGGTGCATTTTAAAACAAACAAGAACAATGTTTCACAGACTCAGGTCTGACTTTATGTGTATACTATTGCGGTGTTATGAATGTGCTGTCTAAGTAGAGTTAGTTCATCTCGCTTCGACAACAGGAAGAAGGTCTAGTGCGCAAATTTCCCCCGTGCGCACAAATACGCTCACACTGAAACGGACTGTACCACCTTAGTCTTATCAAAAAGTCACACGCAATTAACAAAAATAAAACTCCCAGACATCTAACACTCTAAAATGCTGAATGAAGGTTATTGGTTCTAGATTGTGGGAAAAGAGAGAGAGAGAAAAAAAGACTTTGATGAATCTCAAACTTTCATTCAAAAACATGATGTCACAGTAGCAAGTTCACATTCTAAAATAATGCTAAATAAATGGTATTAACGACTGGGTGGCCTCACATTCCAACTGATTTGCTAGAACAGACTGTAATGACAGATCAATACATGCTGCACACATCATCAGGTAGAGATTTGACACACCTCTTAAAAATCCGGCGTCGTAAGTCAAAGGCTGAACACTACTTAGTCAGAAACTACACGGCCACGTTTTGGCACAGAGTATCTGCTGCTCCCATTGCTTGAGGGCGGGAACAGGCAAATCAAAAAACAATAATAAGCTCAAATTTCCTGAAAGGTGTCCTATGCTTTAGGAAATGAAAGACTATGCAAGAACACCTAGCATAAAACACCACAGAGAGGAGAGGAAACAAAACGAAAAGAAATTAATACCTATTAGAAAACCAAAATCTTTCAAGATCGTTCATGCATGAGCCTCAGACGATACAGTTCTCTCGTTTTCTTCTTAAGGTGATAGAAAAACAAGTCCGTTTTTCAAGTCGTCCATTTTATCCACCAGTGTTCTTGGAGAAAGAGGGTGAAGCTTATATTCTCTGGATCTTATCGGCCACCACTACGGGATTCTCCTTACGGATCTTAGCAGCGGCTTCCGCCTTGTAGTCATACGTGCAGTTGTGCTTGTCTGAGTACCGGTGAATTCCACAGAACAGATTACCACATCGACAGCCAAAACCTGTAAAACCAAAGACAACGTAAGACCTCCGATCACAGATATCACACTAATATCAGAATGACCAATCAATGAGTCTCACCTGTTAGTCCGACCCTTTTACGGCAGGTAAAACATCTATTTTTCTTCGGTTTGGAGGAATCTGGGCTCTTGCCCTCATCGCTGCCCTGAGCCACAGGGATGGGGGAGTAGGAGGAGGTGGGCTGTGTTATGACTGTGGGAAGAATGGAAAGAGAAAAAAATGTCAGAAATGAAACTGCTGCAATGTGGCATGGGTGGATTGTGAAAGCAGCCAGAGACCGATTTCTGAATATGGTCGCAATGTTATAGGACTGTACCCTAAAATAGGCTCTTGCCACAAACCCCAAAGTCCCAGTTTCTGTCAGAACGAAGTTCTTAGCACTGCATGAACTTAAGACTGTCATCAGTAAACAGCTCACACCAAAACTGGAGCAGGCCCAAAGACTGCTCTGTTTGCAGTAAAGTCCATTTTAGCACAAATAAGAACTGAGAAAACAGAGCTTAATGTCTGAAGGCCCAACTACCACAAACTTGACAGTGCTTCCTTTGACATTCACATTGTAGACTTTTAAATAAACATTCCTTGCATACTTGAACAATGATAATAAGTAATAAAACAGATCTTGCTTTCATCTTGCGCGTCATCTTGCTCATCATCTTGCGCACTGCTGTAGCTGCAGACATTTGAATATATATTTAGACGGCACAGTTTTGGCTTATTGACATTTGACAGGCATTTTTGAAAGATTCCATCATACATATTATAAAATCCCCCCTGCAATCAAGTAGCAAAATGGTGCACAAATATTGGTTGTTTGTTTGTTTAACAAAATTATTAAGGGTTGCACACTTTAGATGATAATGAAATATGTTTAACAATATTTATTCACCAAGTTGAATAAGTTTACTATTTAATTCAGCATTCTAGAGACTGATCATGAAATCAATTGCAAATATTTTATTTAACTGACAACATTCATTTTAAACTGTAAGAAGCTAAATGTAGTTTTGTGAGAAGATATTAAAATACATCTAAATGTATATCTTAGATGAAACATTATAAAAAGTCAATATTTACAAGTTGCTTTGTTGTTGCTTTTTATAATTTAATTAATAATTTTGGAAATGATTATTTAATTTAGTTGTCATTGCCATTTTTCCACAAATCATCTTTATACAGGAAAGTACATGTATATATATCTGCCTTTATATTTCAGAAGTTGAGGGGATCATCATGTTTGATGGTCCTTGACATGAAATAGATTGAAACATTCTGTGTTAGACTAAACAAGCAGCTTTGCGTGCCTCCTTTAATATTTATTTGATCACATTTCATTCCAATTACCTGGTTCAGCAGACTCAGCTTTAGGAGACAGGGCCTTTCCCTCTCTAGAAATGCTCATTTCTGTCATCTGTTGTGTGACTGGTAAGGAGGTGGAAGGAATACTTCTGAAAAAACAATCAGGTGGGGGTTTTAGCGCTCGTCTGCTTTTCTTGAAGCACCGGAGATCATTCAAACGTCAAGCAGCTGAACATAAAATGCATTCTTTCCCATTTTGAGTTTTAACAACAATCACACACGTGAAGTACTCACTCTCTCATGGTAGCTGTGCTGGGTGCAGGTGAAAGCTCTGCTTTGTTTATGCTGGCTTCTAGTCTCTGTATGGCAGAGGCCTCTGCTGAGGGGCTGCCAGCTGGTCCAACAGAACACAAAGACACAAATCACAAACAGTGCAGTTGTGCTATACTATACATAAGGCCTGTGACACAAAACAAGTGCAGCTTATCATTTACAATTTCTCAGGTAAGACCAAGAAAAGGATTAAGTTCTAAACAGCTTAGAATAACATGCTATCACTGGGTGCTGGTGTGTCAGAAATGCTTTACAAGCAGTAACCATGGTCTGTTATTGCTGTAGCAACTATAATATTACTGTCCTCAAGAGGTGCAATGAATGAGAGCCCTTATACCATAGTATAACTTCATTGTTTGTGTGGTCTGTAACCATAGAGAGCTCTATCTAGGAGGTTAGACAAACAGGTTAATGTTTCAGTGTGACTTACCCAGGGGGCTCATGGGACTACGATCACTGCTTTGCTGTCTGTTCAGGTGCTCCTTATAGCACACCGAGCACATGCCATTGGTCCTGGGGTTGCCATAGAAACCACAGCCTGTGGTACACAGTATAGGCACGGGACTCTGGTTTGTCTCTTGGGCCATTGCTAATATATGGAGATAGAAAAAGAGTGGTCATGTTAACAATGACAGCATTGTGTTTGGCTTACATGCATATGCAATAAGTAGAGGACATCATTGTTTTAAAGGTGCACTCACTAGTATAGAGGTATGGATATTCTAAGCTATTGCTATCAGATTGGCACTGTTGTGGACAGATACTCAAGCCTGCAATATCAGTATCGGCCATGAAAAAGCAGTATTGAGCTATTCCTAGTATGTATAATGTGTTCATTATTATATTCTTTACTTAGCCCATTTTGTTTAGATGCATGTTTGGTATATAGCACCATTAGCCGCTGCTTTAAAGTACAGTGTTTCCCACACATAGACGAATCTGTGGCGGTGCGCCACAGATTCAACACCGACCAAAAAAATCAATACCGACCGTCACATATTGCGTTTCGTTATTCTTTAGTACGCTATTTAAAACACGCAGCGAATTCGTTCAACTGCATTTCCATTCCCTGCTCTCTCTTCATCTCTCTGTCATCTCTCCCTCACACACACGCACACAGCCCCTCCCCTCCCCTCCGTGCACAGCACACCACATCTGTCTGGATCATCTGTGGAGAGAAGACGGCTGGCGAAAGGTTGGTATCTCGTGAACACTTTTAACACACAATCACAGATTAAAAAGTGCTATAAAATATTTTATATTCTGAATACAATACAAATACCAATTATTAACAGTTTTTTTTAATTATTAACCTTTAGGAATTAGGAAATCCCTTTAGGGGATCCAATCGTATCCCCTATCCAAACAATTCAAATTATACTTCTATAGCACTTTTCACAGCTTTACAATTCACACACTACACACAAGCAGGACAAAAGGAAGTCTTCCTCAATGTTACACTTCAAGTGGTTGAATTAGATTTTAGAAAAGTCTAATAATTGTGAGCAATTCTAAAGCAACACAGATGTTTTGTGGGACATTTTCCCCATGCAACCTCTTAGTATGAAAAATTAAATGGGTAAGTATCTTAAAGAATTGAAGATTTTTAAACAATTTTAAGAATTCTGTGCTACAAAAGAAAATGTAAACAAATGTGATTCATTTTACATGTGATTTTATTATTACATTGGTGTCAGAACAGTTTTTTTTAAAGGCAAGCACTGGCCAACACATTCCCTGTGAAACCATAGTTCACAGGTGCTATAAATCTGGGAAGACTGCATGTTGCACTTTAAAGCCAATGTGCCCATGTTCATTTGTGAAATATATTGTATCTCATCTAATTTGTTTAATAAAAAATATATGAAATATGAACCATCAAAATTCAGCTGAAAACTCTGAACAAAAACAACAGCAAAGTTTCATGATTGTAAGTTAATGGTTGTAATGTGAATGGCCATCTGGGTTCTTGTTTTAATCAAAACTATGATGGTCTTTGCATGTGGGTCTGTAATGACAATATTTTGTAAATTGTGCTTAGTGCCTACTGGATTCCAATTCAGATACATACAATCTCAACCATACAAACAGAAAAATAAGTAGCAAAGTTCTTTAAACAAAGTAAATTACACTTTACAGAAAAGTAGTGCAACCTATTATTATTAAACATTGTTGTTACTCAAAGAGAAATGCTGCATACATATTTTTGCAGTTCATTGCCAATGTTATGAAGTCTACATCACACACTAAAAAGGCCAAACATATCTCTTTGTTTCAACATCTGTTGAAATCCTCTGTCAGGATGTGAGAAAATGTAACTACTTTATTAAACTTTAATGACATGTTACAGTCCTAATAAAATGGCAGTTTATTTAAAAAGGCCTAGCAAACCTGGAAAACTTGCTTGTGTTCAAATCAGCTTTCTATAATCATAGCAGGCTAAGTGGTAATCATTAAGGAAATGTGTCCTCATTAAAACCGTTAAGCTACCAGTTTCATTCTGTCCAAATGACAAGTCCACAGATGCTCCATATTATCAAAACAAAAATTAATCAGTCAATTGACAACCTATATATTTCACTTTTTCACCCAACTTTGTGTAACGAGTTGTGGTGCTTTACTGAAAGTTCTCTCCTTACTATCTCATGTTTGGCCGGGAGGCAAGATACCCTTCAGAAGTTCCTGATAACTATGAGGAGGGTTCTTAAATATCAGATACATCTACTGAATCTTTAACTGCTAATAAAACTAATATTAGGAATCTGTGTGCTTTATCTTTCAGGTAAATGAAATGGTGGAGAGAACAGTGACATCGGAAGCCTTGACTACTGGCCTCCAAGATCTGCCAAAAGTGCGCAAAGTGGTCTTGGAGAATGTAGAAAAGGTTAGAGAAAAGGTGAGGAAGAGGAAGGCTCTGCAGGGGGAGGAGGACAGATTTGAAGTTGGAGACAAAGTTTTGTGCAAAAATGTTCGAGAAGCGAACAGCGAAAGGGAGGAAAAATGGGAAGTGCCGTGCTAGGCCCTTTTACAATAGTTAACATTGAAGGTAAAAGTGTGGACCTAGTTTCTGAAAAAGAAAAGACCACGCTGAAGGTAAATGTGGACCACCTTACCCGCTACATCGAGCCAGAGCCAAGGTTGCCGCACAAATGGCCTAAAACTGGCACTACCATGGTCATTTCGGTTCATAGTCCTCCTACATTCCCTGTAGAGCCTGAAGAGACCCCACCTACATGCCCTGAGCCTCAAGAGACCCCACCAACAGGCACATCTCTGCAGCACTCTTATGTAAGTCCAATATATGCTACATAAAAGGTTTCCCTGAAATTCTGCACTAAATAACATTAAAGTTTTCTTCTTGTTCCACACAGTCTCCAACTGATGCCTCAGAAAGGTGTAAGTTTTTTTTTTTCTTTTAATTGTTTTAACCTTTTAAAAGTTGATTAAATAAATTGAATTGTATATATTTTTTGTAGTGGTAGAGGCTATCTGGGCTGGGAAAAAACAGGGGGTTTTGTGGAGCAAGATGGGGCCCTACAAAATCTTTTCTAGAAATTTGAGGGATCATCTTGCACCTGGGAAGGAGCTAGAAACTGAGGTAGGTTATTGTGTTTCCTAATTAGCCAATTGATTTGTGTTGCTAGAAGTATACATAAAGATGACTACTAATGTGCTACTGTTTTTAGATAATAAATGCCTACCTCACCAGTTTGGTGAAACAGTACACCACAGACTCCAAAAGAGGCTTTGTAGTAGACTCGTATCAAACGGCCTCCATGTGGCAAGGACGTCAAAAAGGACTGAGGAAGGTAAGCACCCTACACTGCTTTATTGACCATGTGGAAAGGTCTATATCTTGACAGTCACCTGCTTTATTGTAGCTGGATCCACTGGAATATGATGTGCTAATTGGAGCCTTGTGTATAAACCACCACTGGACACTCATTGTAGGTTCCTCAGAGCATCCTAAGATCAACTATTCCTTATTAAGATCAATATTTTTTTTTTCTTCATTGCATTGTCATCGTTGTTTATCCAAAGGAAAAGCGATCCCTCTACATAGACCCATTTGAGGCAAAGTCAGTGGATAGAGAAAAATGCAGAGATGTAACTAGGTAAGTGCAGAGAAGGTGTGCTTTGTTGTTTTTTTTATTAGTGAGTTCATGTAAATTAATCACTTGCATGTAATTTATAGAGCCTTCGTGAGACAGAGGGGTGTCAATGCTTCACGGTGGACATGTGCCATGATAGAGCATCCACTTCAGATGGATGGCACATCTTGTGGGGCTTTGGTGTGCAAAGTAAGTTTAACTGCACATTTTCTACTTTTTCTCAGCTATATCCTTTTTATATTGTGAATAACACATTTTTTCTCCTAACAGCTAGCTGAAAGTGTGCTTCTAAATAAGCCTGCAATGTTTGAAACTAATGATGAGGGCATAATTGCTATAAGAATGGAAATAGCCAAAAGGCTCCTTACTATGACTGGTAAGTTTTTATTAAAATTTTATTTACTTTTTTGCATTTGAATGCACAGCTATTTTGTACATTAATTCAACAATTACTTTCTTACACAGATGACCTGTCTCAGCTCTGTAGGGCTTGTGGCGCTCATTCTACACGAGCAGTGGGTAAGTTTAACCAAAAATGAGGACGTATCCACACGAGACCAAATATGTAGACACTTTCCCTCAATAATGTTTTCTTCACCAGATTCAATGTAGCACATGCGACCTATGGTTTCACTGGAACTGTGTTGGCCAGCCTCCCATTGAGGAAGACTTCCTTTGTCCTGCTTGTGTGTAGTGTGTGTGTGTGTGTGTGTGTATTGTAAAAGCTGTGAAAAGTGCTATAGAGGTATAATTTGAATTGTTTTTCACCTTTATTTATATAGCGCTTTATACAATGCTGATTGTGTCAAAGCAGCTTTACAGTGTCAACAGGAAAATAGAGGACAACAACAGTCATTTTCCAGCTAAAGTCAGTTCATTGATGATTTACTGATGTCATCATCGTCATCCACTTCAGCTCTCTTCCAATAGTGTGCAATCAATCAAGTGTCCCCAACTAATCAAGGCAAAAATTTATTTTTTTTGTATTAACCAGTGGAATGAACCACGTCTGTGTACACTGTCTTTTGTAGCAGGATTTGCTTAGAGCATTAACGTCCATTTATTTCTTTCTATAATTTCATTTCTTTGTTGTATTTTTGTCCAGTACACAAAGGCAAATTCCTTGTCCATGTAAACCCATTGTATCTGGCAATAAAAGGGATTGCGATTGTGAAAGAACTTGTGGAGCATTGATTGAAAGAGTTTGGAAATTTGTCCTTTCCCCATTTAAACATTGTGGCTAAGAGGTTGCATGGGGAAAATGCCCCATCAGATATTTGTCCATATCGAAATCCTGATTATTACTAGTAGTGTTTTACTAGTAGTTACACTTTAAAGGTTGTCTTGGATAGTTAGCAGATGTTATAGGGTTTTTTTTTACATTGTAAAACAAGAAGTGTATGTGGGCAGCCTGCCAGTGTAAGAATGTGTTTTGCCAATGATCCACTGGATCACAACATAGAACTAGACTTAAACTTCGGGGTGTTGTTATGCAATAACAGTGTTTACATTAATGGGATTCGTTGTGACGATGTGCAATTTTTCTGATCGTATGATCAAATCATAATCATTCAGCAGCATTAGAAGTGATTTGGCTGCATGTACAAGATGGCGGCACAGTCAGACGCAGCGGCTACTCCGGGTCCCAAAGACGGAGCTTTTATGTCTTTTAATGTTGTCTGTTCGTCTCCAAATAGTGTCAGTTTACTGCTAATTCATAAGGAAATCACTCCAAAACACATCTATGATCGCCAAAGTCTTTTGGATATCGGCAACGCATACAAACACCAACTCTCGCCGGCGGCTACTGAGAAGCTACGAGGCCTTTGTTTACTGCTGAAGCCGGACCTCGAGACCGCGGCCTCGCCTACTGACGCTATCCGCATAAGGCAGCGTCGCAAGCACTGTGAGAGAGGACGGAAGCACGGTAAGCGTGGAGGTATACGAGCTAGGCTAAGAGCTAACCCCACAAGACCGGTTCTTCCAACACTCATGCTCTCAAACGTTCGCTAAACAACAACATCCCGGACTCCGCCATTCAGCTGCATGGGCTAAACTGCTACCAAGCGGACAGAGATGGTGTAACAATGCTGCGGTAATATCAAAACTGTTTATCGCTGGTGGAGTTTATGGTTGTGAAGTGTCGACCGTTCTACCTGCCGCGGGAGTTCACGGCCATTGTTATTGTCGCGGTTTACATTCCGCCGTGTGCAAACGCCAAGGACGCGCTTTGTGAACTGTACAGCGCCATCAGCGAACAACAAACAAATAACCCTGACGGCTTTTTCATCATAGCTGGTGACTTCAACCATGCAAACCTAAAGACAGTTTTACCAAAGTTCTACCAACATGTGAACTTTGCAACAAGGGGAAACAACACACTGGACTTTGTTTTACAACAGAGAAAAACGCGTACAAAGCTGAACCCCCCCCCCGGGTACTTGGACCACATCTCTGTTATTCTAATACCAACATACAGACCACTTCTCAAACTCGCCAAACCGGTTCAAAAGCAGATCACAGTATGGCCAGACAATGCCACCTCAGCACCGCAGGACTGCTTCCAGGACACAGACTGGAACATGTTTAAAGATGCAGCCACTTACAACAACCACACAGACCTGCAGGAGTATACTGAAACTGTGACTGCTTACATCAAAAAGTGCATAGATGATGTGACAGTCACCACACGTTACCAACCAGAAGCCACACGTGCCACACGTGCCAACCAGAAGCCATGGATGACAGCAGAGGTTCGTGAGCTGCTAAAGACCAGAGATGAAGCATTCAGATCAGGAGACAAAGCAGTCCTCAAAACCGCAAGAGCCAATCTGTCTCATGGCATCAAGAAGGCAAAACATCAATATGCTAAAAAAAATCAACAACAACTTCACAGACAGTAAAGACACTCGGACCCTGTGGCAAGCAATTCAGACCATCACTGACTACAAGCCCCCGCCACAGGCCAGTGACGATGACACATCCTTACCAGATGCACTCAATCACTTCTACTCACGATTTGAGATACAGAATGACACGCCTGCACAGAAACTACTCACATCTCCAAACGACCAGGTACTCGGTCTCTCTCCAGCCGACGTAAGGAAGACCCTGTCCCGGATTAACCCACGAAAGGCTGCGGGCCCTGACAACATACCTGGACGTGTACTGAAAGACTGTGCTGCACAGCTGACGGATGTCCTAACAGACATCATCAACACCTCACTGAGCCAGGCAGTGAGGCAGTCGTCCCCACGTGTCTCAAATCCACCACCATAATTCCAGTACCAAAGAAGTCACCCGTGTCCTACCTGAATGACTATCGTCCCATAGCACTGACCCCAATCGTGATGAAGTGCTTTGAGAGGTTAGTCATGCATCACATCAAGTCCATTGCCCCAAACACATTGGACCCATTCCAGTTTGCATACCGTCCAAACCGATCCACGGACGATGCAATATCCACCACTCTCCACCTAGCTCTTACTCACCTGGAACAGAAAGACTAATGTAAGAATGCTGTTCATCGACTTCAGCTCAGCATTCAACACTATAATCCCACAACAGCTCATCCACAAACTAAACTTGCTGGGCCTTAACACCTCCCTCTGTTATTAGATCCTGGACTTTTTAACTGCAAGACCTCAGTCAGTCCGTGTCGGCTGCATCTCCTCCAGCACTACCACACTGAGCACAGGTGCCCCACAAGGCTGTGTGCTCAGCCCGCTGCTGACTCACGACTGCACTGCCAAGTCCAGCTCCAACCACATCATCAAGTTTGCTGATGACACAACTGTGGTAGGCCTCATTAGCAACAACGATGAAACGCTCTACAGAGAGGAAGTGGCACAGCTGGTGAAATGGTGTGGTGCTAACAACCTGTCCCTCAATGCGAGTAAGACAAAAGGGGTTGTGATGGACTTCAGGAGAAACTCTGTTGACCATCCCCAACTGACCATCGACGGCTCAACCGTGGAGAAAGTCGGCAGCACTAAATTCCTGGGGGTGCTCATCACAGAGGATCTCACCTGGACCACCAACGTCTCGTCACTCAACAAGAAGGGACAACAGCGCCTCCACTTTCTCCACCGGCTGAAAAGGGCAAGTCTCCCACCACCCATCCTCACCACTTTCTACAGGGGCACCATTGAGAGTGTGCTGACCACCTGCATCACTGTGTGGTATGGGAACTGCAGTGCTGCTGACCGCAAGACCCTACAACGAACAGTGAACACTGCCGCAAAGATCATCGGTGCCCCTCTCCCCTCCATCCTGGACATTTTCCTTGCACGATGCTCCTGCATCGTGAAAGACCCCACCCACAACCTCTTCCAGCTTCTACCATCAGGTACCGGAATATCAAAGCTCGCTCTGTCAGATTGCTCAACAGCTTTTTCCCCAGGCTGTGAGAGCTCTTAACTCCAATCTCAAATGCCCCCCTTTTGTAATTTTTTTTTCTTATACTTGCATTGTTGTATGTTTATCTTATGTTTAACTAGTATGTAGCACCATGGTCCTGCGAGACACGACATTTCGCTCCACTATATATGTCCACATATGTTGCAGAATGACAATAAAGCTCAACTTGAACTTGAATGACGTTAACTTATTGTGACAGTAAAACTAGATTTTGGCTAGCAAACAGGTCACAAGTTAACACAGGCACATTTCCTTGATTCAGCCATGCTGCATAATGTTATGCCGAGAGTAAAATCCTATTTGAATCCAAAAATCCGCGATTGAATCAATGCAGCTCGGCAGCTCAGTGCGTGGATTACTGGCGTCTCCCAGCGCTACTATTACTGGGCGTGTTGGTAACCCATGCCAAACAGACATTTTTTCTGTTTACAAGATTTTTACAAGAATACCAAAATCGTGTAATGAGCAAGTGTTATTAGACCGCTTAATATCACGTCAGTTTGTGCTTTCACAATCGGCGAATCTGCTGCGGTCGTCCCAACACATCTGAAGCGAAGGACCCGAACCAGGAAGTTGGTCACCAGATAACACGGAAACCAGTTAAACCGTAGCAACGGGACAGTCGTGTTCGGGATGTAAAAGAGTGGCTGTGTCTCAAAACCTGGCGAGCTTGCTATCTAGGCAGCATCATAAGCGCGTGGCTATCTAGGCAACGTAGTCATCTTACTTCTGTCGAATCTCACAGACGAGTAAACAGGGTGGATTTGAGAGAACAGAATATCAGAACTCAATATCAATATTAAAATATCAGGACACATCCAAAGGCAAACATCGCGACTACAGAGCAGCACTGGCTTTGTTTAATCTTCCTTCTTTGTCCTTTTGCTCCAGGATTTCCTCCCTAGACAGGCAATCTGTCCTTTGAACAAGCCTAAAACAAAACTCTAACTATCTTAGCCAGCTGTTTGTCTGAGTAACTAGTACCATAGAGCACAAAAACGAGAACAACTAAACCAGATTATTGAATTTATACAGGCACGGTCGAACAATAAACAAGCCACAGCACAATGAAGATACTCCGTTGGGTTGTGTGTCTGTTTCAAAAGCCATTACTGAAGAAAATACGTGACTAAAAAAGGAATTAAGAACAGACATCACAAATCGATTTATAATTTTATGTTCAAGGTGAAGAAAAGTTGGCGACTGTCCGTGTCTGTTTTTGTGGCCAGGCGAGTCACGTTCTGGGGCTTGTGATGTTCATGAAGGTGCTGCTGACAACTTGAGACACTTTGTGTTTTTTAGGGACCCATCCGTCGAACAAAAAAAGCTGGATACCTCGAATAACCCTGACGTTTATAGATCCGAGCTAGCGGTGTAACCCGGTGTGCTTACACGTCCTGAATCGGCAATCGCTCCCTTTTTCGGGGTCAGCCAGTCTATCCGTGATCACATCGTCAAACCTTCGCGATTATCGCCTAATTCAAACAAACGTTTTGGCGCTTACCTTGAATGTTTTTAAAACCTAATCGGTCGGTTAAGGAACAGGAACTCTTCGAAAAGGAGTTTGTCTTCCTCCCGAGGCTTTGTCTGTGATGTAAATAAGTAAATTCCTCTCCTGAGCTCTCTCTTCTTTCACTCTGTTTGTTTCCTTCTTTAGTAAAGGGGCGTGACTGATAGCGTCATCGCAGATAGGCAGGCATTCATTGGTCGTTCGACGCTCGTGGGCGGGGCGTGGTAGTCAAAGAGGGTTTGCCACCTACACTGATGACGAACTCATACCTTCCTGATTAAAGTCTCCCCCCAAGCCTCAAGACAACAACAAAGTCAACAGGCTCATAAAATGGGGTATTGAACATTTCGTAGGTATTTATTGTGTTATATCGATGGTATTTTCATTTTTACTAGGTACTTTCAACATTTACCAGTTACTGATTTGTGTTATCTGTCCCACTCTGTTGTATCACAGCTCTTTTTGTTATTGGCACTACAACTTTTGGCATGCGTTGACACTCTCATGCCATCTTTACACTGCAAAAGAAGCACAGGAACCGCTTCTGAAGTGGTGCATTTACACAGAGGTGTCAAAAATGCTTTTACATAGGAATTGAGGTTATAAATAGGAAAATATAAATGGTGATAGATGAAAGGATTAATAGAAACATGATTTAGAAATAGTTAAATATATTTAACAACAAATTTTGAGGCTTGTGTACATTGTCCACTGAAGAATTCTTGAGATGTTTCCAAGAAGTTCATTCATTTTCTCACCTCTGTGCCCATAAATGTTGACAGCTGTCATGTGTTTTTACACTATATGCATTACTTAGTGGCAGTCAGAAAACTATTACATGAACTGGTGTGAGAGAGATTCCTTTCAGTTGTGTAACCCAACTCAGTGTATCCTGAGGGTGGCTTCGCACATAAGCAAAGGCAGAAGCCGTCTAGTTGTTTCTGAGAAGAAGAGTTTCAAGTGGAGGAGGGGGACGAGTTTAAAAACTGCAAATTTAGGGAGAATAAACCTGTCCGAACTAGTTTGAGTTTGCTTTGTCACACTGTATGTGCTGTTTGCATGCATGTGTTGTGCATGCAAACATGCTGTACAAGAGAATGGCTTAAGTTATAACATGTTTTACATTTAATCTGATGTTTTTGGTGTGTCATTGCTTAAGTAGAGATCCCAACCCATGTCAAACGTGAGAACAAGGCCAACAAGCACCATGTCATTTTTGCATTTTTATTACAATCATAGATAACAGCAGGGCACCCTTTTCCGACCAAAGTAAATGTGTGCAAAAGATGTTCCCTTATCTGCATGCGTTCTTGAGCATACAGAACTTCATTGCATTTACATTATGCATGAAGTTTCAAATATCCATTTTGTATATGTTTTTCTTATATACATACATCTGCTCTTTATGGATCAGTTAAATCAATAATTAGTTTTGCATGTGGTTTGGATACCTTTCTTGCTTTTTGGAAATAGATGCATTTTTTTTCATCATTCTTAAAACATGGTTGACAAATAGATATTATATAATTAAACCAGGACTGTGATGTATAGTAAGGTGGAATTCCTTCCTTACATTTATCCTTTTACAAGTATAAGCTCCCAGCGTACTGAATACAGAGCTGAAACGCAAAAATCACAATCATTTTGTTTTATTTATTTTTTTAGTGTTGTAGTGTGTTTTTATAGTTGCAAGTATGCTCCTGTGCCATAAAGTGTTTGTTAGAACATAAATTTGTTATAGAGTATCAGCTGCTGGTGCCTCATTGTCTCATGTGTTGACCCATAACAGCATCAGAAGCACATAAACACTAACACTCAGCGAGTTTTCACCTACATTGCTTTATCTCCACACAGAAACACCCATACACAAATACTCAGCTTGTTGTTCATGAGGTGACATGAATGAAACCTGTTAGACTAGGCAATATAGTCATTTGTTAATCAAAATGCTTATGGAATGACAGAAAACCATCAGCGAAACTAACAGGGAGTTAACTAAACAACAAAAAGCTAGTTTTTCAGCTAGTTGCCAGTGCAACATTTCCTATTTTCATTTAGTATGATACTAAAATAACAAAAACAAAAATAGAAAACTATATAGGCATATAAAACGATTAATAAAAATTAGAAAACTTTAACAGATTAAAATGAAAATATATAACACCAATTCAATAAATATTGGGATTAATATTAGTGTTAGTCAAAACTAACATTGATATTTTAAAACAAGAGGTAATATCACATCGCTAGTATTCTAGAGTGATGGAATGTATTTAAATCCATAAGATGCACTTTTGAAACCAGCCTTGATTCATCCGTCAGTTATCCCTCTTTATTTTGACAGCTACTTCCTCCCCTTGTAGTTGTTTCAAGTATGCTTTCACTTTCTGTCAATGCCCTCTCTATCTACCTCTTCCTTAAGGGAAATTTTGTTCATTTGCTCAAAAGTACCCACTATTCTGGCAGTTTTTCATAGTATCAGTGTTTTTTATTCATACCAGCCTTTTCTTTTCCTGCACAGGCAGTACCGAGAAAACAGGCTGAATGAAAACGTGAGAGTAACAGGGCACCAGCCCTTCTATAAATAAACCTTCATCTACCCAGAGTGTATTAAGTATCCTGACTAAAGGATGCCTCAGAGTTATGGAATGCAGCTCATTGGCTCACATGATTACCTGAAGGCGGTTTAGTCTGATGAGAAACAGTAAAGATGAGACGCTTTTAGACTGACTCTTTACAAATGAAAGCTGCCAGCTCATCGTTTTAGTCATGTCTATTGAAACTAAATAGCTCTTTATGTTGTCGTTATATGTATACTGTACATGTCATGTAAATTTGATTGAAGGGTCAGGAATGTTTGATTGTACAGTTCTGATACATGTCTGAAAAACCTTTTTGTTCAAGACCTGAGTGGAAAAAATATCTGTATGGCACATTGTGTGTTTCTGTGATCAAAGGTGTGCCAGTGGCTGAGAGAATGAGGGAGAGAGAAGACATGCTCAGAATACAGTTACGGCCTGTGTCAGTTCTCCGAAGATGGAATCCCCAGACGGTGCTGCTAAACTTAGCCGAGGAAAACAATCTAGCTCTCTGCAGGGCGAGAAAACAAGTACAGAGATAGACACTCAAGCCCATGGGATCTCTCTCTCTCACACACACACACACACACACACACACACACACAGTATGCACAAATACCTGCTGACTGGGAGGGAAATGTGCACAAGAAATGGGTCAAATACAATGTAGCCTGACATCATCTGAATTCCTCTAGATTTCTCATTTATTTTAACAGAACAGACAGCATCAAAGGTTTATCTTTAGTGGCATCAGGTGGTCAGGATGTGTAACAACAATGTACTGTGTTGATTCAGTGTTATGCTATCACATGCACTGAGCATCTACACTGCAGTTCAAAAGTAAGTAAGTTTAATTTTTTAAATGGAGTCTCTTATGCTCATAAAGGCTGTAATTATTTGATCAAAACAAGAAAAAAAACTGTAATATTGTGAAATATTGCAATTTCTAATATAATTTTACTGTTTTAATATACTTTAAAAAACATCAGCCATTATTCCAGTCTTTGGTGTCACATGATCCTTCAGAAATCATTCTAATATGCTGATTTATTATCAGTGTTGAAACTGTAGTGCTGCTTAATCTTTAGGAACCTGTGATACTTTTTTCTTTGGTTATTTGATGAATAAATAATTTAAAAGGACAACATTTATTCAAAATAGAAATCTTTTCTAACAATATAAGTCTTTACTATAACGTTTTATCCATTTAACACATCCTTGCTGAATAAAAGTATTAATTTCCAAAAAATTAAATAAAACGTTTTTAATAGTAAATTTCTGTTTTGAATAAACACTCTTCTTTATAACTTTTTATTTTTATTTTCAAAGAATCCTGAAAAAAAAGTATCACTATCTCTATTTCTACGCTTCTACGGCTCTGTGGAGCACCATCCCACAGGACACCTCGGGCATATATGAGTAAAATCTATCTTCCTATTAATTTCTCTGGAGACACTTCCAGACTTTCTGTTTTAAGTCTTTATTGTATGGCTCTAATGTGCCAAATACTGTACACTGTTAAATACACTGCATCGCTCTGTAGTAGTTTAGCATGCCACTTTGGATTTTATCTATGTATTTTTTACAATCCTAATATCTTAAATCTTATTTTCTACATCTTAATGCTGTAATTTTACAATGATTGAACCATTTCCTGCAAACTGAAGCAGTATTTAGTCTATCTTTTGCACTATAAGTGAAAGTACAGCTCACAGTGACCCTGGTTACCCTGCGGCACTAATCATCTATTATATCTCTCTTTGCGCTTTCTATAGTCAGTAACAAGCCAAAATAGAGGATGATGGTCTAATGACTGTGTGACCCCCTTTCTTTTTGAAAAAAGAGTCATAATTCTGTTGAATAATTCAAAGAGGTGAAATTGAGAGGCTCTAGAGTTTCGACTGGTTATTGTTCCTGGGCAAGGTTGCTGAATGCTAGTAAAAAGTGAACTCTTCATGCACGGTACTCATCACCCGCCAGGTTCTGTTCAGTCAGGACATGGTGCAGTGCTACAATATCATCGCACACACACATGCACTCGTGTATGCATGGACACACACACGTAAGGTCAACCACATGCAAAGAGTGAAGGCCACTCGGGAGGAGGATGCCACGGCATAAACTCATCGCATCTGAAAGTGACGGTAAAGATGATTGTTACTTTCTATGTGTATTTTATACTATTTTTTATTATCAAATGTATACTTTGATGATGTATTCATCATCATACTTTATTGACAGTGTTAAGCCATGACTGACAACTGTTTTTTTTTAAGCATTTGAACTGAAATCTATTTGTTTTTTATTAAAAATAAAATAATAATGTAACATTGTTTAGATTAGCAGCTTAGTGAAGACAACTGCACTTTTACATTCCACATTCTGCCTCAATATTTAAAAATATGATGATTTCTGATTCTGTTAATATAGTTTGAATAGTTTAGTAACTTGAAAGGCAATTTATACTTTATGCTTGAATGTGAATTCTAATTTTCTAGGTAATTTCATTTTGATTCAAACCTAAACCTATTGATTTCAGAATGCTAGGGTGGTCATGCAGAACTTTAAGTGTGTGTATGTGAACTTATGAACATTACTTTCATTCAATTGCCTTTGACCCCTGTGAGAGGACACTGACACTGAAGATGAAAAGCACCATTGTGTCTATTGTACAACACAACTAAGCATGTAATGACCCGGTCAGCACTTACCGGTCTGGTTACACTGTGGTCACAAACAATACAAGTCAAGAGACGCTAAACAGCTGCTGGGAACCCTACATGTCTGACCTTTCAGGATTTAACAATGTCTTCTTAATAATGTCCAGAACTCACGTCTTCCTTTTTTTGTCTTATTTTCTGTTTCGTTTGTCTTTTACAGTGAGCATTGAGGTGGATGAAGGTAAGAATGTTGACTGATTTCCGTATGCATTTTTTTGATATGTTCTTATTTTGTAGTGTATGGTAATCTATGTCAAAATATTTTTGTAGGAAAGGATAATGAATTCAGCCTTTACTACGTGGAAGTGGAGGAAAACTCTAAGGAAGGTAAGGAGAAGCAGGCGACACGAGATGGCAAACGGAGAAGAGAGAGAAATGGTGAAGTTAGCAGGAGAAGAGCTTCAGAGAAGAGAACAACTGAGATGGGTAATAAAAGAGCAGAAAAGAAACATGAGAAACACCACAAAACAACAAGGAAAGAGGGTGAGAAACACAGAAAAAGGCAAAGAAGAAGGAATGCAGATGAAGAGGAGGCTGAGGAAGGATCCAGCAAAGAGAAAAAGAACATAAAAAATGAAAGAACCAAGACACTAAAACTGCAAGATGAGAAGGAAAAAGATGTGAAGAAAAAGAGAAAGAAGCATGTTAAAAATGAGGACGATGCATATCCTGGAAAGACAAAACAGAAAGATTGTCAAGACGTTCCCTTGAAGGAAAAGAAAAAGAAACGAAAGAAGCCAGAGACTACGTAAGTTTGTATATTTTTTCCCCCACTCATTACAGTAAATTAATAAATGTATGCTAAATGTATAACTATAACCATACTATGGACGAGAGTGTCTAAAGATCTGTTTTTTAAAACCTATAAAGTTTGTTTAAATGTGTTTATTTAAATATGTTTTAGCTTGTTGGATTTTTTCTGACGTTATATAAGGAACATTATTCAATATACATTTACTTTATTATTAAAGAGTTTGCATTAAATCAATGTAGAGTAAATTAAACATTTAGGACATTTTGAAATGTATCTACAGTTTACATTTCATCTTTTCTCACAAATTGTTTTGCTATCAGTATAATTAGTAATGGAAATGTTCTCTGAAATTAGAAAAAATGTTGGCAAGTCCGACTCAGCAAAACTGCATTTATTTCTCCCTCCCAGCTCAGAATCTGAGTCACAATCTGAGTCAAAATCTGAATCGAACTCTGACTCCGAGTCAAAAGACAATCAGGCAGTGGGAGTTTTGGGGTCTCTGACCCCCGAAGAGCTGGAAAAGTTAAAAGAAGCAGTGGACGAAAGGAAAAAGCTGATCACCACACTAAAAGGAAAACCCTGGCCCATGAAGAAAAAACTAGTTATCCTTAGGTATGTCCTGTCACTGCTGTTTTTTGCGCATGTGTACACCAGCCGTCATAATGCCGGTGAGTTGTGTTCTTTTCTCAGGGAGTCACAGGAGTTTGTGGAGAAATATGAAGGGGCTTTGGGAAAAGGCAAAGGCAGGAAACTGTATGCCTACAAGGTCATGATGATGAAGGTGAGGAGATCATCATTGTAAAATTGATATGAATATATCCTTCTGCAGCTTCAGAGTCATCTTTATTTTTCTTTATTACTGTAACCATCAGAAATGGATGAAGTTTCAACGTGACCTTGAGAACTTCAAGACTGCCTGCATCCCGTGGGAGATGAAGATAAAGGAAATAGAAAGTGTGACGCTTTTCAGTTTAAGCTTCCTTTTTTCTCAGTTTTTTTTTTTTTTCATCTCTAAACTAAATTTTTATATTCTTATAGGTCATTTTGGTTCGTCAGTTGCCTCTTACTTTATATTTCTGAGGTGGATGTATGGCATCAATATGATTTTATTTGGACTGACATTTGGGTTAGTAATGGTTCCAGAGGTGAGAAAGTTACATATTAGTAAAATTACATATTAATAATGAAGACCACATGAAAAGTTTATTTCCTCAATTGTAACCAGTCCATTCAATCTCATTCACCTTGGAGGCTCTTATGGGAAAACCATATGGTAGTATGCCCAGGAAGACCGTGCCCAGACAGGAAGAGGCCAGTGCTATGAATTTTGCAGTCTTATGGGATTTTGGGGTAAATCTATATTATTATACACCACAATTCAAAACTTTGAGGTCAGTCCCATTTTTTATTTGAAAGAATCATATATAAGGACACATTGATCAAATGGATCTAAAGTTACATTACAGACTTCCATTGTTACAAAAAAATATATATACATTTCAAATAGATGCTGTTCTTTTGAACTGTATTCATCAAAGAATCCTGTCAAAAATGTGTCATGGCTTACACAAAAATATTAAACACAACTGTTTTTCAACACTGATTATTAGAAATGTAACCACCAAGCATATAAGAATAATTTCTGAAGGATGTGACACTGAATGATGCTGAAAACTCAACTTAAAAAATAAAATAGAAAACATTTATTTTAAATTGTGATAATTTCACAATATTACAAAAGACATTACAAAATCTTACCAACTTAAACTTTTGAACAATATTGTAACTGTATGTGTACTCACACATCATTTACTGCATCCTAGTCTGAAATTAGTTTTTGTCTATTTCAGGGCTTTGCTAAGTATTCTGTCCTTTTCTATGGCTACTACAATAACCAGCGGGCCATTGGGTGGCTCAAATTCCGCATGCCCCTGTCCTACTTCCTGGTGGGAGTGGGTACAGTGGCGTACAGCTACATGGTGGTAATCAGGACGTGAGTGATGACAGTCCATATCAGAAACCATTTTTGAGTGTGTATAGTCCACAGACAAAACATCCTTTACTGATTTCTTCACTTTTACTCAACAGTATGGCCCGCAATGCAAATGAAGAAGGTGGCGGAGATGACACCAGTTTTAATTTCAGCTGGAAGACATTTACTAGTTGGGATTACCTCATTGGAAATCCTGAGACAGCAGACAACAAGTTCGCTTCCATCACCACTAGTTTTAAGGTGTGTTTTTCTTCTGTTTCGTTGTGCTGGGCCCACATCCACTTTGTGAATAAATAAAGAAGACTTATAATGTGAAATGAAATTCTCTAAAACAGAATGTTATATTGATTTATTATTATGTGATATTTTTTATATTTTGAAAACATCCTACTGAGTAACAAAAGATCATGTGCTGACATGGATGCGCAAAAATATCAATTCCGCCACATAAGAAAAAATTTAATATACATAATATATATACATAAAAACATAATAATGACATAAAAGTTGACTTTATGACAAAAAAAACGGCTGTTTCATTCAGAAGAGTCAGAATAGGTGTGGAAAATGTTAATGAAAGACTAAATTATGCCTATTTTTGCCAACATAAAGCATGAAATAACATCTCAAGTGGGGAAAAATGTAGGCTATCATTCTGGTGAAACAAATAATAATAAAAAAGCATATGATCCCTTTCATCTGGCCTCCACCGGCTTCATAATAAATTCAGCATATTAACAGGAGGCCATTGTGGAGGAGCAAGAGAGCAGAAAAGATGACAACATCCACCTGACAAGATTCCTTAGAGTGCTGGCCAACTTCCTGGTGCTCTGCTGCCTGGCAGGGAGTGGATACCTGATCTACTTTGTAGTACGCAGGTCTCAGAAGTTTGCTCTGGAGGGACTGGAGAACTACGGCTGGTGGGAGAGGAATGAGGTCAGACTCATGTAACAGTGTGCAATAGTAATCCTCTTGTCAATCAATAAAAATGAAGTTCGCTTGGCTTCACACACCCTCAGGTGAACATGGTGATGTCTCTATTGGGAATGTTCTGTCCGATGCTGTTCGATGTGATCAGCACTTTAGAGAACTATCATCCACGCATCGCGCTCCAGTGGCAGCTGGGACGCATATTTGCCCTTTTCCTGGGGAACCTCTACACGTTCATCATTGCTCTCATGGATGCCATCCAACTAAAGGTACAGCTTCATTTAACAAAGACTAAAGTGCTCACAGTCCCATCTTCAGTCTTTGTGAAGTTCAGAATAGTAATAACTTCCATCATTCTAGCTCCCTTGGGCCACAGAATTTGTGTTAAATGAATCATCTTCTAACTTGTCACATATTTTGAAGAGGTCAGAAGAGGAGATTGTGAAGAAGAATATGACGATCTGGCAGGCTAACCTGTACAACGGGACTGTGCCAGACAACTCAACTGCTCCTCCGATCACAGTGCACCCTGCTGATGTTCCCAGAGGGCCTTGCTGGGAGACAATGGTTGGACAGGTACAGGGGAAGGGTGGTTCAGTTGAGTTCAGTTTGAATTTAATTGTATAGCTCTTTTCACAATACAAATTCCAGTACAACTGGAACACAGTACTCCCCAAAGCAGTATTAAATTACACCTAACACACCTCCAGTTAGCAAAATGTGGCTAGGGGAAACTCTGTAAGCGATTTAGGTAGGATAACGAAGAAACTTTGGGAGGAACACAGCCTCCTTAGGATGGGAGGCATTCCATGGTATACATTTATGGTATATATGCACTTATATACAGAAAAACACTGCAGGATGTACTTACTATGCCTCTAGTGGCAGAGAATGGGATTGCAAATATCATGACAAAGAGTTTTCCCAAACACTGATTTATGCATTTCAGTTATATGACAAATTTCCATTTAATTTGAACTGAGAGACTTTGTTATATTCAGCAGCTGATGCATTAAATTGATCAAAAGTGAAAGTAAACACTTTTAAATAATATAAATTACATTGTTACAAAAGATTTCTATTTCAAATGCTGTTCTTTTGAACTTTCTATTCATCGGAGAATCCTAAAAAAATTATGATGCTTTCCACAAAAATGTTTAGAAGCACAACTGTTCAAAATTTCTTATTATTATCAATGTTTTTTAAGCAGAAAATCAGCACAATAGAATGAATTCTGAAGGATCATGTGACACTGAATACTAGAGTAATGGCTATGTAAAATATAGCCATTAATTTATATATGTATATATACATATACATACAAACCCGATTCCAAAAAAGTTGGGACACTGTACAAATTGTGAATAAAAACAGAATGCAATGATGTGGAAGTTTCAAATTTCAATATTTTATTCAGAATACAACATAGATGACATATCAAATGTTTAAACTGAAAAAATAAGTTTATTTTAAATTTCATGGCATCAACACATCTCAAAAAAGTTGGGACAAGGCCATGTTTACCACTGTGTGGCATCCCCTCTTCTTTTTATAACAGTCTGCAAACATCTGGGGACTGAGGAGACAAGTTGCTCAAGTTTAGGAATAGGAATGTTGTCCCATTCTTGTCTAATACAGGCTTCTAGTTGCTCAACTGTCTTAGGTCTTCTTTGTCGCATCTTCCTCTTTATGATGCGCCAAATGTTTTCTATGGGTGAAAGATCTGGACTGCAGGCTGGCCATTTCAGTACCCGGATCCTCCTTCTACGCAGCCATGATGTTGTAATTGATGCAGTATGTGGTCTGGCATTGTCATGCTGGAAAATGCAAGGTCTTCCCTGAAAGAGACCATGTCTGGATGGGAGCATATGTTGTTCTAGAACTTGGATATACCTTTCAGCATTGATGGTGCCTTTCCAGATGTGTAAGCTGCCCATGCCACACGCACTCATGCAACCCCATACCATCAGAGATGCAGGCTTCTGAACTGAGCGCTGATAACAACTTGGGTTGTCCTTGTCCTCTTTAGTCCGGATGACATGGCGTCCCAATTTTCCAAAAAGAACTTCAAATTTTGATTCGTCTGACCACAGAACAGTTTTCCACTTTGCCACAGTCCATTTTAAATAAGCCTTGGCCCAGAGAAAACGCCTGCGCTTCTGGATCATGTTTAGATATGGCTTCTTTTTTGACCTATAGAGTTTTAGCCGGCAACGGCAAATGGCACGGTGGATTGTATTCACCGACAATGTTTTCTGGAAGTATTCCTGAGCCCATGTTGTGATTTCCATTACAGTAGCATTCCTGTATGTGATGCAGTGCCATCTAAGGGCCCGAAGATCACGGGCATCCAGTCTGGTTTTCCGATCTTGACCCTTACGCACAGAGATTGTTCCAGATTCTCTGAATCTCTGGATGATATTATGCACTGTAGATGATGATAACTTCAAACTCTTTGCAATTTTTCTCTGAGAAACTCCTTTCTGATATTGCTCCACTATTTTTAAAAATTTTGGGGGAATTGGTGATCCTCTTGCCATCTTGACTTCTGAGAGACACTGCCACTCTGAGAGGCTCTTTTTATACCCAATCATGTTGCCAATTGACCTAATAAGTTGCAAATTGGTCCTCCAGCTGTTCCTTATATGTACATTTAACTTTTCCGGCCTCTTATTGCTACCTGTCCCAACGTTTTTGGAATGTGTAGCTCTCATGAAATCCAAAATGAGCCAATATTTGGCATGACCTTTCAAAATGTCTCACTTTCAACATTTAATATGTTATCTATATTCTATTGGGAATAAAATATAAGTTTATGAGATTTGTAAATTATTGCATTCCTTTTTTATTCGTAATTTGTACAGTGTCCCAACTTTTTTGGAATCAGGTTTGTACATACATTATATTATATATATATATATATATATATACTGTATTTTTGATCAGATAAATTGTGAGCATAAAAGACTTTAAAAAAAAAAAGAAGGAAAATCATACGGACCCCAAACTTTTAAATGGTTGTGTATGATATTTGTAAATATATGTCATTACGATTAATTCAAAGTATCAACTTTTTTCTGACTTAACTCAATTTGGCAAAGCAAATTCAAATGCTTTGACATTGATTTGATATCATACTAAGCAAAGTTATGCATATTTAAATAAATCTAAAGAAAAGCATTTGTTTATCAAACAAACATTTAGTGTAGGTTTGAACAAATAATACAAGGTTGAAACTTTGACAAGGACAACTTTAAAAATCAATCATTAAATTATTTCAATTATTATGAATTATTGTATTACATCAAATCTTTAGAGCCTGATGGCATCTTCTGCATCTACAGGAGTTTGTTCGTCTCACCATTTCTGATACAATGACGACTTACATCACCCTGCTTATTGGGGATTTCCTCCGTGCCGTACTGGTGCGATTCCTAAACAACTGCTGGTGCTGGGATCTGGAGTATGGCTTTGTGAGTATCTAAAACACATGCAGTGGTCAGTATCAGGGGGATTCCCCTTCGTTTATAACTAAATTATGCTTTCTTCATTAGCCGTCCTATTCAGAGTTTGACGTCAGTGGGAATGTTCTGGGGCTGATCTTCAATCAGGGAATGATCTGGTAAGAACTATGTCCGTTTTATGTAGCATGTTTTCTTGCTTTCCATTTGAAACTAGAACACAATCAAATCTCACCAAATCTCTGTCATTGTGTATGTGTGAATCAGGATGGGGGCATTCTACGCTCCATGTCTTCCAGCATTAAATCTTCTCCGGCTTCACGTGTCCATGTACCTGCAGTGTTGGGCGGTGATGTGCTGTAATGTGCCTCAGGAACGGGTCTTCAAAGCTTCAGGCTCCAATAACTTCTACATGGCCATGCTGCTAGTCATCCTCTTCCTCTCTACACTGCCAGCTATATACACCATTGTCTCCATTCCGCCCTCCTTTGACTGTGGACCTTTCAGGTTCTGAAAGATTATGTATTGATTAGAAATGGTGTGGAGTATGAAGCCGGTCTGTTTAGCATAAGAACTGAGTAATTTGATGTTTCTGAAATTGGTTGGTGTGGTGAAAGCTTTTAATCGCTTAAATTAAGTTTTATAACAAATTAGAGCAACTTTAGAGCAACAAGCTGTATGTATACATTTATAGGCTACTTGTGTATATATGAACAGTGAATAAGTGGAGGAGGGATGGTTATGAGCCAAGTCTTGCCATGGCAGATGTTTAGCACTAGAGTGCAGCAGAGTCCAAGTCCTCAATTTTCTCACATAATTTTTCTCTTCAAAATCAGCTACCATTACTTGAAGAAAGTTTTTTTTTTTTTTTTTTTTTTTTTTTTGTTAGAACTGTTTAGAACTGCAGACTGACCGGCTCTATAGCAATAAGCAAATAAAATAAACTCTTGATAACATGTTTGTTTGTTTGTTTGTTTCAAAACCCTTTTTTTTTGTTACAAGTTTAGAGTTTCTGTCGTTTTAGAAGACTGTCTAAGAGTATTCTTACACTTTTCCTGCAGTGGGAAAACCCGCATGTTTGACGTGATTCAGGAGACCCTGGAGACAGACTTTCCTGCCTGGTTTGGTAAAGTATTCAGTTACGCCTCGAACCCCGGCCTGGTGCTGCCCTTTCTTCTGCTCCTGGTGTAAGCTGGAATGTCTAAATACATCCATGTGAGTTTCCTGTACTTCTGTGAGGATGTGCGATTGTAATGATACTTTTTTTGTTGTTGTCATTTTAGTCTTGCAATATATTATCTGCAGTCCACTTCTAAAACATACAAAAGGGTCAACATGGAGCTGAAAAAGAAACTTCAAAATGTAAGTTAGGAAGTCCAAATGTCTGGACTATATATTTTATATTATAGTCTATATATAATATTATATATACTATGTATATTATTATTATATATAATAATATATTATTATTTACCACATAGACCAAAATAGATATTTATGTAATTTAATCACTGGACATAGATCTGCTCACTGCTCTCTGCTAATGTTACAAAATCCATAGGTCATTTATAGTCATGTCACTGAATTTTGTTTACAGCAAATTTGTGTTTACAGCAAAATGAGGAAAACAAGAAAAAGAACAAACTCGCAGCCTTAAAAGCAGCCAATGAACTGGAGCAGGCGAGGAAAGCAGGAGAACAGCGCAGCAACAGCGCCTCCGATTTGGGTGAGAGCACACCGAACGGGTCACAGCTCCCATCAGTCAGTGCACAAGACAGCAACTTGGAACCAATGCAGAGAAACTTTCCATGAATGTTGAGTTAATGTGCTGTGTTTGGACAGCAGGTGGCCACAGTCTTAAAACAACACGCCCTTACTTCTGTATATCAGTGTTGCTGTGAGACAGCAGTTGAAAGGTCTTTCTGCCTCTTCTTTCTCAGGAGCGAATGAAGAAAGCAGCAGCCTAGATGAAGCAGGCCATCACAGACAAGCTGGACAGAACGGTCGCTTAATACATCCCTCACAGAGTCAGAATGTGCAAAACTCTGAACCTCCCGTCTCCTTGACCCACACAACTACCAGACCCCCTGCATCCCGGAGCCACACAGCATCTGGACATCTTCCAGGTCACCCACAGCAGCCACAGAAAACCTCTCACTCAAACAGGAGATAAACAGCACAGATTTAAACAGATAAATAGATTAATGTTTGTTGCATGCACAACATTTACCACTTATATAACCATTTTTATTTCTTGTTAATACAGTATAAATCCTGTGCTCAGGCCTGCAGCACATATCATGAATTTCTCAGTGGTGCTCTAGGACTTGGTGGTGGCTATGTAACTCTAGAATGATAAGTCTTATCTCTGTGAAAGAGAAATGACTGCTCTTGTTACACGTAGGCCAAACTAGGGTCAAACTATTTCTTGGTTTGTTGATTTTTATATTTATTTTTTAGTTTTAGAAATATTTGCTTGATTGTTGGTTTACTTGCCAGTTGCAACTGCTTATTAAACTACAGCCGAACCAGGGGCATTTCTAACATTTCATCAGTACTGGGGTACAGGCTCCCCTTTCAGTGTGCTCATATTTTGATATCCTTTTTGAAAATCACTTTTTCCTGCAGTACTTGTTCACGCAAGCTGCACATGCAATAAAGAGCTGCTTCATCATTGACAAACATTAGAACACATTTGTTAGTTTTGTTTTTGTTAATTCTTACTGTTAACTTGCTACTTATTAGCATGCCTATTAGTAACATATTGGCTGTTTATTATTAATTATAAAGCGCATATTCTGCATGATCATATTCTACATCCCTAATTCTACCCAATACCTAAATTCAACAACTACCTCACTAACTATTAATTAGCAGCAAATTAGGATTTTATTGAGGCAAAAGTTGTAGTTAATGGTTTGTTAATAGCGAGAATTGGACCTTAAAATAAAGTGTGACCGTTTTCTACAATGGATGGTGGGTAAATCCACCTTATCCAGGGCTCTTTTTTGGTCTAATAAATTGTCCGGTTACTAATGTGGTGTGAGAAATCGGTGCAGACAGTTCAGAGTGTGAGTGAACAATTTCAGACCTTATTGGAAACCTGTTTGACTCATTAAATCAAAAGAGTGATTAGTTCGCAAATCTGGCATCATCAGATCTGATTCTAAATAGCTGATAGAAAAATTTATAAAAAAAATATTCTCAGGTCAGTATATATGATACTGGGACACAGCAGTATTTTACTGGGGGCTCTTGCCCCAGAAAAAACTGTCTAGCAACGCCCCTTGGGAGGAGCACATGCATCTTATTTACAGTGGCCCTAAAATGTGTTTGGCCACACTTAAAAATATACGAATGTCATTGCATCATATAACAAAACATTGTTAATTTAAGTACAATAGCAAAAACCGTTTTCAAACAAAATAATGAATAAAATCGAAAGAATCACATTGAGCCAAATGTAAAGCTGAAGCAAATCTAGAAGAATAGCATAATTTCTTTGCAGATTTCCTACATTTTTAAGTGTGACTCAAGTGTCCAAATGCTTTTTTAGGGCCACTGTAACAGTCAACCTAAAATGCATCCCTATCCCCCATTGATATGAAAACAAAATAATTTTTCAGCACTCAAGATTGATAGGCCTTGCCCACCATTATGCCTCTCCTCTCCAATTTCATCGTTTCCCCATTCTCCAATCCATGCAGCTTTATCTTGATCAGAGTGTCAGTTGGCCCACAACATTTACATACGCCGTACTGTATTCTCAAATCTGCTCTCAGCTCTAGGGGTGTCTGATGTCTCGGATTATTTTCCTACAGCCACAGATTTGGCAGCGAAGATGCATGTGGCTCATTTGTCATGCCAGAGCCCACTCTGTTCTGTTTGGGGTTACGCTGTGTACCATTTATGTGAGGGCATTTGCTCCCGACCCACTGGAGGATAGTAAAAACATTGAGAATACCGTTTCAGCACCTTCTTTGAAGCTATAAACTTATGATATCTCTGTATCAAATCTTGGCGATTACTTATTAGAGAATTGGCACATAAATTTCATTAACATTGCAAATGCTCATCCATAATTCATAGGAAGACTTCATTAAGTATTTACAGGAGTCATTTGAGATTTTATTTATTTGTTCATTTAGGGAGCCATTGTTCATTTGAAGACAAAGCTCTTTTTGAATTCATTTGATAAGGTCCTGAATATGCCAGGAAATTGAGAATAGTGATAGCATTGGGCTCTTAACAACTTATGACATCTAATAACACCTTTTTGAATTGTGAACCTTGATGAGGTCTTCATGTACCTGCTGCCACCACTAAGAAACTTCTTTTATAAGCCGGACATCTGATCTGTGTGATTGTAGTTCTTTTACCGGACGTTATAGTAGTAGACCTCTTGTACATAATTAACTCAAAACAATTACTTGTATTCGGCTGCTATGTCTGAACAAGAAGGTTAGCTTCCTTAGAGGGGCCTGAATTTCCTGTTGACATAATGCCTTATTTACACAAATTGAAGAATAAAGACTAATTTAACCATAGCTAAACAGGGTAAAACTAGAGTTCAGTGTATGTACTTGTACTGATATAGAAGAGGGAGAAAAGTGTTTTAAGAAAAAATAAAATGAATAAACCTTTACCTCTTCTACTAAGACCCATAAGGAGTTATTTAATGAAGAGTTGTGCATTTTTCTTAAAGAGGAACAATTTAATCAGCACTTCACATTATTTCTGAGACTCTAAGTTCAACCTGTTTCCGAAAACATTGTTATTAAAATACATTTTAGATTCGTATTTCGTATTTAGAATTTTTGCTACTTCCCATATTAGTTCCTTATTATTATTATTAATTTATGAAATCTAGAAAGAATATTAGCAGGCATTCATCATTAAATTCAGGAACATACAGGCAACTTGTTTGTGTTTACGTATCATGAGAGACATCATGATTACTCTCTGATTATTTTAATCTTTGATCTGCCCCGTATACTGGCGTTTTGTTTCCTGGCTCTCGCAGCACGGCTTTAGATCTTGACTACCATTTACTGTAGTCAAGGTGTCATTTGATTCCTTTTTTAGGAGTGAGCACCTGTTAACAGAGACCCACCTGACAGTCAGGTGTGTCATCCGCTCTAGATATCTCGCAAGTCTGAATAGAAGGACTTAAACTCAAGATGCCCCGCAGAAAAAATGATGTCGCGATAACCATGGATGATGGTAAGTAGATTTTAATACCAGAAAAGGATTTTGGTTCAGTGTGTACTAGTGGGCTGTTTAAACTAGTTTCAGATGCAGCAATCTACATATGAATAGGTTGGGTAACTAATGAGTGAACTAAAAACTAATTTTTAATACTGTTATGCTTTTATGTTTTTGTGAGTCAGTGCTTGAATGATGACCTTTAGTTTTTATAATATATGGTAATTGTTTTAATGATTAACACAATATATTATTATTGAAAGTATTCAAAATAAAAGGCATATTCAAATCCTGATTATTAATATCGAGAGTGTGTGTGTTACAGTCAGGATGGAAATTGATGCAGAATATGATAGTGGAAGTGACGGTAAGCTTTACAGACAATTGAATATATTTTTATTAACAAAAGCACTATTATTTATCATTATATTATGTTTTTAATGCACAGTATATTCTATGTTTAACTGTTTTATTTAAATGTTTTGTCCACATGTACACATTTTCCCTTTATTTTCAGTGGATTCAAAAAGAAGAGCAAAAGGCAGGAATAAACCGAAGACTGCAGCTCGAGGAAAGAAAGCCAAGCCAGCTGACAGTGTAGAGGAGAGCGAGGAAGAGGAGGAGCCTCCGCGTAAGAGAAAAGGCCGAAAGAAGAAGGAAGAAAGTGAGGAGGAGAGTGAGGAAGAGCAGAGAGGAAGAAGAAAGAAAGCAGCAGGTTCAAAGAAGAAGGCTGCAGCGAAAGATGACTCCGAAGAGGAGAGCGAAGAGGAGAAGGGAAATAAAAGAAGAGGAGGGAAAAAAGGAACAACTAAGAAGGAGAAAGAGGAGGAGAATAACAAGGAGAAGAAGGGGAATGGCAAAGCAGCAGGAAAAGGAGGGAAAGATAAACAGGGTGATAAAAAGAACAAAGGCAAAAACAGCAGGTGCAGTATTCTCTAGCCTCCATCTCCATGCCATACACACACAGACTCGACACTCCTCATTACCTCCGGTTTGAATTGAAACACAGCCATACACATCTATTGCCATAAAAGAACTTTTGAATGTTCGCCGTTATTCTTATTACATAATATGTGATTTATGAAGCAGTAAAATTCAGCCATGGAACTAAAACCTCTACACATCTGAAAAAGTATTGTTATCCTAATTTTGTGATTGTTGTGATATAAAGATTTATTTTATTTATTTGAATATTAAATTATTCATTAAATTTGTCAAATGTATATCTGATGAATTTATCATTTTAATAATTGAATCTTTTAAAAAAGTGTATTATTTATTAAAACTGGCCATTTGAATTCCTTTTAGTAACCAATGTAATGCAGTATTGTTGTCATCAACTATCCATTTTTGATTTCAGCTAGACATTTTCACTCTTTTTTTTTTTTTCTTTTGCCTTCCAATTGATGATCTGGAAGTGCTTTTCATTGGCCATCCTGCCACTAGAACTCTTGACCTGACTTGACTAGAACTCATTTTATACACTAAATCAACACTATCCTTGTGGAATATACTGTTAAACCGGACTTTAAGGACTGATTGCTGACTCTGGGGTTTGTTCTGCAGCAGTTCATCCTCGGATGACAATTCAGAAGACGAGTCTATGTCTGAGGGAGAGATGGCCCGACTAAAAGAGGAAGTCGAGGAGAAGAAAAAGCTGATAGCGACGCTCCGAAACAAACCCTGGCGCATGAAGAGGAGACTCAAGTGCCTGAAGTAAAACGGATTTCCTTCTCATTGTTTGTCCTGTGATCCTACTGGCTCTTGTGTCCGTCACCACTACTTCAACTGAAGTTCATTTATTTAGCATGAGTTTCATGTTTGTTTAAGTGCTTCATTAAAGCTTACAAGTTGCTGTGCTTCTGCTTTCTTGCATCTTCATGTCTCTTAATGCACTTTAAGCTGATGTTTAAAGGAGCTCTTTTTAGCTTCATATTCCTGCTGGCTTTGAAAAAAAATATGTTCAGCATGACATGGTGGTTTTGAAAGGCGACAAAAAGCTTCGGAAAAGAATCAGCATCATCCAAAATGCGCTCGATTGTACTTTGCGATAAAACGCTTGACTCAGTGTCTATGCCAGTGAATTCATTACCTAGTGGCCTCTGTCTGAACCTTTACCTCAGACTGCCCAGTGGAACTGACCAGTGTGGGTGACAAGTGAGAGTTTGGACAAGTGCCCTCAAAAGTTAGTAGAGACCGACCCACTGCCCAAGAAAGCATCAGTAACACAGGCCCTGTGAGCTGTAGGGAAAGAAACTGTGCCACAAAGGGGATACTCACTTTGCAAAGCTTCTAGATAGGTAACTTCTGCTAGGTGAGAGGTATGTTACACCTTCATTAGCTGTTTTATGCATGCTGTGTACATGCATCCGATGTACACAGTGCCATACGGTCATACCCACACACTAAACAGATGTTGATATGGTCCACCACAGGTCATAATGAGGTGCTTTGCACAACTTCAGATATTACACAGAACTTTAATTGCTGAAGTTACAATTTTTTTTATTTCGGTATCATTGAGATACTTTAATTTTTATTTATATTTTTAATTATTAATTATTTTTATCTTTTACATTTATATTTCATTTAAGTTGAAGTTTTAGTAATTTTGTTGTTTTTGTCATTAATTTTGTTTAATGTCTATATAGTTTTCATTCATTTTTATTTCAGTTTTAGTTATTTAGTACATCAAAGAAATGTGTTCTTTTGGAAGTAGCTGAAATTAATTATTTTTTATATATTTTATTTCTTTTCTTTTTAAGGTTTTAATTTCAGTTAGCTATAATAAACTTCTATATGAAACTATTAAAGGGTTAATTCACTCTTAAGTGAAAGTTTCTTACTTCTGTGGAACACAAAAGTATATATTTTGAATAATTTTCCCGACAATTCTTTCCCATACAGTAAAAGTCATAAGGGTCTAAAACAACACTGGACCCCATTGACTTTCATTTTAAAAAAAAAAATACAGGAAGTCATGCAGGTTTTATGACATGAGGTTGAGTAAATGATGATAGAATTTTCATTTTGGGGTGAACTATCCTTGTATCTTTGTTAACTCTTCTTGTAACTATTCCATAATATCCGTTTGGCCTGCTTTTGTTCTCGCATATTAATTCATCTTGTGTCCATCCCATCTGCACTATTCCCATTCATTATGCATTGATGAGTTAATTGATTGGCTGTATGCTCAAGTTACAGTATGAGAAGGTTGTGAGTGAAACATTATGTTTTTCCTGGTGTTGTTTCTGGTGCTTATTATTGCACAATGCTGAATGGTCATTCTGCGTAATAAAAGCAGAACCAGCCAGTAACTCAATGGACTGGCCCATCTACACATAGTAATGTGATGTGACTCAAACACCAGGAGAAGAAATACTCATGCCATGTTAAAAACTGAAATGAAAACAGAACAGTTGTGTTGATAATACAAGTGGAAACACAGAGTCACTTTGAATTAAAATACAACTGAGTTTTAATTCCATGCCAATACAAATTTCTGTTTATATCACCTGGCAGAGAAGCCCAGGGATTTGTGGAGAGGTTTGAAGGGGCTTTAGGCAAAGGAAAAGGGAGGAGACTCTATGCGTTCAAAGTCATGATGACCAAGGTACAGCACTACATATTCCATATTGATGTGTTTTATTTTAAATGAAATTACCGAACTTTTTTTTTTCCTATTTTTCTTTCCAGAAATTAATCAAATTCAATAGAGACTTTGAAAACTTCAAGACAGCCTGCATTCCCTGGGAAAGTCGGATAAAAGAAGTGGAAAGTCTGTTCATCTCTGTTTATTCTTCTGTATTAGTGAAATCAGTATTTTCAGCGTGTTTCTTAATCTCTTCTCATTTGTTTCATTCTCACAGGTCACTTTGGGTCATCTGTTGCCTCCTACTTCATTTTCTTGCGGTGGATGTATGGACTAAACCTTGTTCTCTTTGGTTTTATGTTTGGACTTGTTGTTATTCCAGAGGTAAGATGTGATGCTAATGTCTTTGTTTATACACCTTTTAGGAAATGTAGTCTACTGTTCAAAAGTTTGTGGTCAGTAAGATGTTTTTATGTTTTTGAAAGATGTCATTTTATGCTTACCAAGACTACATCTGCGTATTTGATCAAAAATACTGTACATATTTGATCAAAAATACTGTAAAAGTAGTAATATTGTGAAATAATATGACAATTTAAAGTGCCCCTGTTATGGATTTTTGAAAATGATCTTTCGTGCAGTGTCTAACACAGCTCTAAGTGAATGAAAACATCCTGCAAAGTTTTAAATCTGAAAGTGCACCGTGTATAAAATTATTGTCTCTCATATACCTAGCCTTAGCATATTGCCCGCTCACTTGTTGGTCTTTTCGCATTGGTCTGAATGAAAATGCAAATTCATTCTTTGTCACTAGGTGCTTCTTTTGGAGCTGTAAAAATAGTGGTTTCTCCGGTAACGCTGTGCACAAAGCAGCACTGCGCTCACAAACGCTGCTTTATCAGGCATTACAGGAAAGATGAAATCGACCAATGGCCAATCACCGCCGATTAGCGTAATGCAAAGGAGGGGTTTGTAAAAATGATATCATTGAGCGAATCGTTTGGGAGTCTTTGAGCAAATAAGGTCAAAATAAATGCATATTGTATGACAATAAAAGTGTTTTTTGACCTTGCATGCATGCCAACCTGTTGTTGGGGACTTCCAAAACCAAAATATGAACCTTTCATAACCCATAATAGGGGCACTTAAAATAACTATTTTCTATGTTAATATATTTAAAAATATAATTTAGTCCTGTGATGGCAATGATGAATTTTCATCATCCAGTTTTTAGTGTCATGGAATTCTTTAGAAATCATTCTAATATGCTGTTTTGGTGCTCAAGAAACATTTATTATTATTATTGGTGTTGAAAACAGTTGTGCTGCTTAATATCTTTGTAGAAACCATGATCCACTTTTCCAGGTTTCTTTGATGAAAGGTCAAACAAACGGGATTTAATAAGAAATTCTAAATCTTTTATAACATCATGATTCATGAATGTCTTTACTGTCACATAATAATGTAATTCATCCTTGCTGAAAAAAAAATAGTTTTTTTCAAAGGTACTGTATGTTTTTGACTCTACTAAAGCATAAAAATACCATAATATGTTTGCAGGTATTTAAGAATTGTGCTAAGTTAACATACTTGTTTATCTGAAAAACAATGCTACAGTCAGTTATTCTCCTTTGATAATGTGCATTCTGGGCCAGAATGTCAGTTTGTGTTTTGGTTTGTGAAACCCGCCCACTGCCAGTTTACCCAATTGTATTTCGGCACACCGGGTTGCCAGTTGGTGCAAAACACAGCGTATTTCATTTCATTCATTCCTGTTGGTGTCGTTAATCTGGCAACCTGTGTGAGTCAAGTCTGAGGAGGAGGAGCCAGGTGAAAAGAAAAACCCTCTCCAATATTTTTAATTTGGTCTGTAATACCTAGTACAACAGCTAGGTGTCAATCCTACATACAGCACCTTTAATTTTTTTGTTGAAGATGTTTTTACAATGTTGAGCTACAACAACACAATCTGTGTCTTTCTCTCTGTAGGTACTGATGGGCATGCCTTACGGCTCCATTGCCAGAAAAACAGTTCCCAGAGAGGAGCAGGACAGTGCCATGGACTTCTCAGTCCTGTTTGAGTTTGGAGTAGGGTTTTTTTTTTACTACGGATTCTGTGTAAAAGAGATTGTAAATCTGTTGTTGTCTTATCTGGATTGTATGTTTTGCTTTTTTACAGGGTTACTGCAAGTACTCCATTATGTTTTATGGTTATTACAATAATCAGCGAAGTATTGGATTGCTGCAGTTCCGGTTACCCCTGTCATATCTTTTAGTTGGAGTTGGGATATTTGGCTACAGTCTAATGGTGGTTATCAGAACGTAGGTCTAATGACTACATTTGCAGTTCTGTGAAGCGTTTTACTCACTGATAATGCTCTGATAATCAGCTCATAATGTGGACCCTCTTTCTTTTTTAAAATCAACTTCCTTCCTCTAGAATGGCAAGAAATGCCAATGAAGGAGGAGATGGAGCAGAGGATGGAGCCTTCACCTTTTCCTGGAAGATGTTCACCAGCTGGGATTACCTTATAGGAAACCCAGAGACAGCTGACAACAAGTTTGCCTCCACCACCACAAGCTTCAAGGTTAATGGAAGCTATGGTATCAAAGAATGGTGCACTATGCTAAGAAAAAACCTTATTGTTGGGTCTGTGTAACTAGACTGATCTAAAACCATGTCATATTCCCTCAGGAATCTATAGTGGATGAGCAGGAGAACCTAAAGGATGAGAACATTCACCTGCGCCGTTTTCTGCGTGTCCTGGCAAACGTTCTCATCCTGTGTTGCTTGGGTGGGAGCGGATACCTCATCTACTATGTGGTCAAAAGATCTCAGGAATTTGCCAAAAAGGACAGGAATGAATTGTCGTGGCTTCAAAAAAATGAGGTACCCCTTTTCTTTTCCATTTTAATTGCAAAAAAAAAAAAAAGAATTCTGACACACTGTTTCCTCTTCGCTCAGGTTGAAATTGTGATGTCACTGTTGGGCTTGATGTGTCCACCTCTGTTTGAGGTTATAGGTGAACTGGAAGAATATCACCCTCGAATCGCCCTAAAATGGCAGCTGGCCAGAATCTTTGCCCTCTTTCTGGGCAACCTGTACACTTTTCTGTTTGCGCTGTTTGATGAAGTCAATGTAAAGGTATGACCATAGATAGCCTAGTAACCATTAACGTAGTGGGATGGACCAAAATGGTTACTTACCAATCCTGTAACATTTTATGTGAATCATTTCTCTGGTATTGTATGTTCACAGCTTGAAAATGAGAAAGATATAAGAAATGAAACCATCTGGGCTCTTAAAGAATACTATGCCAACTACACCTTATACCATAATGTCACAGAAAACATTCCCCCTCCAAACATCTCCCCAGCTGATGTCATCAGGGGTCCTTGCTGGGAGACAGAAGTTGGCATTGTAGGTACCCTCAGCATCACCATCACCTTCACCAAACTATCATAATTGTCAATAACAGTCAGTATTTAACCCTGTCAAGGCTGACAGTTCCTTGGCTTAGAAATTCACATATCAGATGTGATACTGTAGGCTTTGTTGGCTTAAAATGTACCGTTTCCTTTCCTAACAGGAGTTTGTGAAACTCACCGTATCTGATATCCAAGTGACATATCTGACCATCCTGATAGGGGACTTCTTACGAGCCGTGATTGTGAGATTCCTCAACTATTGCTGGTGTTGGGATCTGGAAGCTGGCTTTGTAAGTTCATCCTCGCAACCTGCTGTTATTCAAGTCTCAGTCCATAAAACAGGATGACCTCTGTCGGACGTACTTTTGTAGTTTTTAAGCTTTGCGTTTTAGCAACACAGGGTAGATGGTAGTAACCTGACTGACTGCGGTTGTTATGTCACGTTAAGTAGGCTATATTCTCATTTTCAGAAATGATTGCTCTATATGGCTTTGCCCTTTCGCCCTCATTTTCCTGTCACTCGATATAGGCAACGTACTACTCACTCATCCGAGGTCAACTGAACACCATGAGAAGGTGGCAGGATAGGTGATAGGGCTGCTTTACAACCAAAGTCACAGAGAGACACACTACACCATTCAGGGCACTTAATTACAGGGAGAGGTATCTTTTACTGTGACATTTATTCCCGTGTTGTCGTCTACACAGATATTTACGCATATCTGTGTGCGTTTGTGTTTCTCCAGCCGTCTTATGGAGAATTCGACATCAGTGGTAATGTGCTTGGGCTCATCTTCAATCAGGGAATGATCTGGTAAGTGGATCATGAGAGTGAAAACACATCCTCTCGGTGATGGACAAAATGTGCTGTTTTCACATATGTCTGTTTTTAGGATGGGTGCATTCTATGCCCCTGGGCTGGTGGGCATAAATGTGTTGCGTCTGCTGAGCTCCATGTATTACCAGTGCTGGGCTGTGATGGCCTGTAACGTTCCCCATGAGAGAGTGTTCAAAGCCTCACGTTCGAACAACTTCTACATGGGACTGCTCCTCCTCGTCCTCTTCCTCAGTCTCATGCCTGTGATCTACTCCATTATGACCCTGCCACCATCCTTTGACTGTGGACCCTTCAGGTAGCTCTTAAACATTAATTTTGCTAATCCTTGAAAAGACACGCTCTGTAAAAAAAAAAAAAAAAAAAAAAAAAAAGTGAAAAAATACAGAATGCCTGAACTGCAATAAATTATTCAGTAAGAATAGATGTATTGTCCCTGTTTATTTATTTATTTATTAAATATGGAAGACCATTTTTGCCACATTAAAAAAAAAGTTAGTCTTTGTTAAATCATAATGATTACATTAAAAGTCAAAATTATGATAAATTCATAATTATGAAATAAAAAGTCAAAATTATTAGATAAAATGTTGAAATTGTCAAACTAGCTCATGAGATAAATTCAAAATTATGACATTTCAAGTCATTATGACATAAAAAAATCAACACTGTCTTAATTATGACAAAAATGTTTAAAGTATTTCATAATTATGACTTTAGCATATAATTAGGATTTATGTCCTGAGTTTGACTTTTTATTTCATAATTTTATCTCGTATTTATCTAAATTTTGATTTACCAAAGCATGATTTTTGTATGTGGCAGAAAAGGGCTTCCATAATTAAAGGCAAAATAAAAGAGGAAGTCTTATAAAATACTTATTATAAAACACCAAAAGTGATTAAATAAACAGAAAATGTTTGTCATTTGCAAGTTATTTTGAACATATATGTTTTAAAATGTTACAAAAACATATTGCTATAGTATACAAGCTTGGTTCATGTTGCTCCATCAATTTGAAATAAAAAAAATAATAATAATTTTCATACATTTTTTTTAGACCAACAACAACAAAAAAATCTTATTTTTCTAAAAGGCCTAAACTGTAAACTCAGAGAGAAATATTTATTTTTTTCCTGAGCAATATGAAATCCATGTCTCTCCACAGTGGTAAAGATAAGATGTATGATGTGATCATGGAGACTATAGAGAAGGACTTGCCACCTTTTATGACGGACATCTTCAGTTACGCATCCAACCCAGGCCTCATCATTTCAGCAGTCTTGCTCATGGTGTGAGTAGTCACCTAATCACCTTAAGTATACAGATAAATGTTATATTATTTAGCTTTTAATAAAACTATCTATCTTGTCTCTTGACAGGTTGGCTATTTATTATCTGAATGCTGTGTCCAAAGCATATCAGAACGCTAACATGGACTTAAAACGCAAAATGCAAATGGTTGGTAAATATTTTTTGTAAATGATGGCAAAGTTGTCTGACATCAGCAGTGTCAGCAATTGGTTGTTATTATCTGCTCCATCATTAAGCAAAGAGATGAGGAGAAGAACAGGAGGAACAACAAGGACAGCACCAACCAGGTGATGAAAGACCTGGAGGATCTTATGCCCAACAAGTCCCTGATTCCCCCGCCATCTGCTGAAGAGACTGGTCAGTGGGATAAACGTAAACTTGAGTGTGTATGTGTCTTCCTTCACAATAAAGTTCCTGTTGCTGTGATAAACCTGCCATTTTTATTACAGAGAAACCAGCTGACCTGCTCAGCAAGTCACCAAAGGTGACAGGCAAACCAGGTGCTGCAGCCACTGGGAAAGGGGTACATGTTCAGAAGGATGTGTCTTTGGCTGCTGCAAATCCTCGAGCTCCAGTGACTCGTCCGCCAGGTCCCAGGCCACGCGGGCCTCTGCCAGGTAATGCCCGCGGACCTCCACCAGGTCCGCAAGGCATGGGAAGAGGGAGAGGTGGACCACCACCACGAAGATAGTGCATGAAGAATGCACAAACACCGTTTCTTTTTGTACAAGATACTAAATTTAGAACCAAATCAAATTTTAATACTATTACACAATGAGGATGACCTGTAGTTAGTATTTTTATGTACAATGTAAATATTTTTGAATAAAATGTATTTGTATGCTGTTTAAATATGTGCAGTAAAAGCTTCATGGCTGTAGATGTCTCTGGTGGTTTATTCATCAAATAAATTCCACTATTGTTGCAAACAGATCAGGATTCTATGATGAAATAAAAACATCAGTTTTCTTAATGGGATTCATTTATAATGATCACCCTTTTTGTACTGGACACTTTGATCATTTCCAAAATGACTTAAAATAAAGTTGTAAAAATAATATTTTCAAGCATCAAGATGAAACCTGAAAGCATGAATCAAACCATTAATTATTACCTATACTTTCAGTTTCACTGAACAAAAGACATGCAAATGCAACATTGTACATACAAATGGCAACTTCAAGTTAGATTTGTTTACTTAAGCTTTTTTTATTTATTTTTAATTTGTACTGATAAATGAAGGTTTATGTAAGGAAAGCTGACCCTTAGTTCAGTCATTATTTCCCCCTTTCCCTTATACCACATATTAAATAATTAAGTAGGACAGTAGCCTACTTATATTACAGGAGTTTCGTCTATGACAAATGTACTTCCACAAGGAAAAAAATACTGTTGGTCCCTTGTACTGAAAAATGAGGATGTACGTTTCTGAAGTTTAATGACTTCCGTGTTTCTATTATTGTTGTCATTACTGCATATAATGTCCACCAATTAGATTTTACAGTGCAAATGAAAACCAGATGTCAGAAATAAAGATCTACATTTTATCTCATTTTAAAACACTCCCAGGAAATGATTTTAAGGTGTCTTTGTTACACATGTATTTACTATTATAATAACAGTAAATTATGCATAATTACATCAAACTAAACCTAACCATATAGTAGTTAATTAATATTACTCAGTACTTAAATGTATAATTGCACTGTAACAGGGACACCCTAAATAAAGTGTACCCCAGCCCTGCACAACTGCCAAAACTGTTTGGTCACAGACTATCAATCCATTCTGTTTTTTCCTCCTTGATTTGTAATAGCCACTGTGTACAGTATACTGTGAGCTTAGAAGTGTAGGCTTTGGGACACTGCCATCGTGTGGAAAGACACTGTATTTTAAAAAATAATATTTTTCTCATCAGTAGTTTTTTTTTTTTTTCATCTCACTGGTTTACATTCATGCACAGTTCATTCTCACTTGCTAATCGATTCTGCTCTGCTTCTGAGATTAAACCTGTGGTTTGTGCAGTCATTGAGACGCGCTTTTAAGGAGTCCTCGCGCGCAGACATTTTTCAGCTGGTGAAACTTGTTTCTCAAATATTTTATTGCGAACACGTGATCTGTCTCAAAGGTAAGATATGCGTAAGTACTATTACTTTATTTAGTTGACCTATTTGGCCTTTTCTGTTCGGTTCTATCTTCTGCGATGATCTTGAGTTCCTCATCATCGTCAACATCAAAGTTGAATTTTTAGCATCATTACTCCAGTCACACGATCCTTCAGAAATCATTCTAATATTCTGATTTATGTTGAAAACAGTTGAGTAGAATTTTTTCAGGTTTCTTTGATGAATAGAAAGCTCAGAAGAACAGTATTTACCTGAAATAGAAATGTTGTAACATAAATGTCTTTATCACCAATTTTGATCAATTTAATTCATCAATACTTTTCAAATATTTGGGATTGGTCGAATCCTTTTCATTTTCATTATTTATTAAAAATGCATTCAAATAATTAAAAAGCATATCTATTTAAAATATTTTTTGCAACAATGTACTTTACTGCTGAATAAAAGTATTAATTTCTTTATTGACAACAAACTTTTGAACAGTATGCTATTATGGTATTTTTTTACACATTGTGGTCAGTAACTCGGTAATGTCACAGAATGGCCCGTCTTCCCCGACCCCGTCACTCATCACTGTCACCTGTTTGTCTTCATTCATCACCCGCACCTGCACCTCATCAATCTTCAATCACCACGCTCATAAAAGCACTTCCCTCAGCTCACTTGATTGTCCGATCTTGAAGTGACGTTACAACACTACAAAGGATCTTGGGATTGCTACCTGGACGATCTCCGCTCATCTAGAAGCTGAGTATAGCTACCAGTTAAGACTTACCTGTTACTACTTACCTTCTGTCTTGTCGTCCTCTTCTCCCGTTCCTGGTGTCTGTGTGTACGCTCGTTCGTCTCTGCCACTCTGATGCTGCCGCTCTACTGGATCTGTCAAGATAGAGACACGCACTGTTACTGTGACATTCACCTCACGTTAATCTCACGGATTGATACTCACCAAGTCTGAAGTCTCTTCACTGCTCCTGTGTGCTGCTCACCTCATTAATAAACACTTTGTGATTTAACTTACCTTCTGTGTCTGACCAGTGCCGTTACAGGTAACAATTTCATCCAAAATATACTTTGTTCCTGTGAAGTGCGTTTCACTTTATACAAACTAAAATATTCACATGCTTAGTTGAATTTGATGTAAACAGCCTTGAGGAAAGCACACATGTATAGCCTACCGTGCATTGCCAGGAACAAAATGGATGTAGATGTGATATAAAAATGAGTATAGGGCCACAGTTTATTTCTGCACATTTTAAACAAAAGTCTCATTCTCCCATGTTTTTGTGTAGAACTGTATCCGGGATATAACTGATGCCCTAATAGCAATGTGTGAAGACAGGCAGGAGGACGAGAAAACAGCCATACTCCGCAACTCACAGATCATCCACAGTGTCATTGACATCTTCGGAGCCGGTAAGAGACCCACAGTCAAGAGAATGAATGTGTACATCATTGTACTTTTAGAAGCAGAACAGAATTTTTTTTTTTTTTTTTTTCTCTCTACATATCCTGAATTATGAGCATGTGTGAATGATCTGGAAGCATGAATGCCGATTACATTATAGGTAATAATTCATAAACCGTGTCGACATGTTTCACAGACCTTTGAGATGCTGCCAGACTTAATCACATGCCTTCCAGGGCTGCAATCCTCCTCCGTGAGATGTTATTGTGCTAATAGCTTTTCTTGTTAAAAGCATGCATTTACTTCCAGAACCAGATGTTTTTCTTGGCTCTGTGTTGTTGTCACAGAGGAAGCACTTCAGACTGACCAGACCTTCTGAGAATTTGCATTAAATGTATGTTTTTTTCAGTCTGCTCTTGGCTCATTCTATTCGTTCCTGGTTCAGTTTATGCATCTTGGTAGTTCTAGTTCATTAAAGAATGTTTAACAAACACCCATGAGTAGCTCAAACTGTTCATTTTCATTCTTTTAGCCTGAGAATGTTGTGGTTTATCACCACACCACATCCTCTGCCGATTTGGTTGCCCACTTGCTAATTGTGACGTGTGTCTTGAGGTTGTTTACAGATTTTGGTGCCGTTTTGACACTATCATCACCGGTTTGCAGTGGAGCCTTTTATACCTGATCGAGTTTCCAGACATCCAGGATAAAATCCTCCCGGAGATGGGTGAAGTCTCAAAAGGGCCAATCAAAACATTGCGTTTACTAGAAAACAAAACAATTTCCCATCATGCATGTCCCTTTCTTTAGCTGTGCTGCGGCATTCTGGGGAGATTTAAATCCGCATTAGCTGGGGTTTGTGGTTTTTAGTAAGACGCACACACTCACAGGACACAATTTGATCCACAAATTTGGACACAGATGTAAGATTGATAGCAAAATGTTTTCTTCCAGGAACTTGCCATAAACAGGAAATTATTTTGTTTAAATGAAATATTATCTTCAGGTTTATTAGGGTGACGGAGACATCTGAAAGAAATGTAGTAAGATGAACTGCATACTATTTGTCTCTTCTTTCAGATTAAATATATTAGATCAAATTTGCGGTCTGCAAGCTAAAGTTTACAGGCTCCTAAAATGAAGTCTCTTGCTGTGGGTGGGTGGTATCTTGTTAATAAATTGCTGGGGTCAAATACACATCTACACACAAAGAGTCCATATTTCTGTACACGGTGGCCTTCATTTAGTCCACTTGGTTCTCACATAATTGGTCACAGTAATGTGTTGACACCAGACTGCCTCTGGAATCGAAACCAATGAGGTCTCTCATAGGAGCATCCTGCATTTTGTTGAATTTTGTTTCTTAAAAAGAAATCCTCCAGTGCTAAAACTATTTATGAGGTCCAAAATAATATCGGCAAATCCAGTTTAAAGTTCATAGGGGATTTCTTCATGTTCTGGTCATTTATTACTTGTTGCATGTGCTTTCCTAGAAAACCAGGTTGGTATGAACAGGTTACCACAGTTTAAAGACAAGCCAAACACGCCGTACATAGAAGCTTTCATATATGAAGTGTTTTGTCATGCATCCTATGTGCCTTTCACCATACCACACTGGTGAGTGCATGTTTCTCTCTTTATCATAGTATTATTATAACCATCGGACTGCATTGATAAACAGATACCCACATTCCTCTTTTCGTTCTCCATCTAGCACAACTGATAACGTTACACTTCATTCCCAAAAATGCTAAATGTAGTTCTCCACTCTTTTTAAAGACAATTATTATAAATTAAGCCTCTGAAACTAAGAATATAGCAGACATGTCACATGGGCCAATATTATTATACTTTTATAGTGTTTTTTTTTTTTTTTTTTGTAATTTTGGAACTTGACAGCCCCAGTCCTCATTCACTTAATGCTGAATAAAACACCCAGAACATTCTTCACAAACTCAATTTTTGTGTTCCACAGAAGAAGAAAGCCATTCAGGTTTGGAGCAACATGAGAGTGAGTAAATGATGACAGAGTTAAATCTTTGAGTGAGCGATTCCTTTCATTTCCATGTTTAGTACAGTTAATTTTTCATCAAAATGAATGGAAATGTTTGGGTATCACACTTACCCACTAGATTCCGTGAAGACCTCCTCCTGTGTGCACTCTGGGTTAAAGATCACGAGGTGTCTCCAGGATCACAGAGTAGTCATCAAGACAAGCGACGATGGTGTGACCACTTTTAGCCTGCTCTGCACGAGTCAATTGCCTTACTCGACAGAATACTTTGATTTTACTGTACAAGACCAAACATTATGGTCAGAGAGAGCCTGTTTGATTACTGACTTATTGTGAAATAGTGCAGACGCCATCACCTTAGGGTTTTTTAATAGAATTTTTTTTTTCCCAGTTGTAGACAAAATCCAATTTTCGACGTGAGCTCAGTCAGTAAATTTTTTTTTTTTTTTTTTTATAGAATTTATTTTTTTTATGCAGCAAGAATGCATTCAATTGCATTCAATTCAGTGACAGGAAAGACATTTGTTACAATATTTTTTATTTCATATGTTGTTCTTTTGAACTTTCTATTAATCAAAGAATCTTGAAAGATTTGTATTACCGTTTCCACAAAATAAGTACACTCGTTTCAACACAATAATAAGAGCATCAAATCATGTGACACTGAAGGCTGGAGCAATGGCTGCTAAAAAGTCAGCTTTATCATCACAGGAATAAATTATATTTTAAAACATTAAAATAGAAACATAATAATAATATTTCACCTTATAACTGTTTTCTCTATATTTTTGATCAAATTAAATGAAACCTTGGTGAGCTTGACTTTTAGCAAAACATTAAAAATCTCTATCGACCCCAAATTTTGAATGTTAGTGTGCATATCAAGAATATCCTTCATTTAAACCTGGCGAATCATTAAAAACCTTACATGGGTAAAAAGTGCCTGTATAGCTGGTTTTCAGGTTGTTTTTTTTATTTGGCATTCATCTGTTTGAATACAACTATTAAATATAAAAAACAATGTCTTGGAAAGCAGTCAAGGGTCTTGGACATATTTGGCTCAAAAGGGATTTTCCAGTTCATGTTGTATCTGGCAACAATTCCTATTTAAAGTGATACTCCACCCCTAAATGAAAAGTTTGTCATTAATCACTTACCTCCATGTCGTTCCAAACTCGTAAAAGCTTCGTTCATCCTCGGAACACAATTTAAGATATTTTGGATGAAAAGCGGGAGGCTTGTAACCGTCCCATTGACTGCCAAGTATAAAAAAACATTGTCACTGATCTGCCATCAGTGGTTCAATCTGAATTTTATGAAGCGAAGAGAATACTTTTGTACGCAAAGAAAATAAAAATAACGACATTTATTCAACAATTTGTCTCCTCTCTGTCTCTCTGTGTTAGCATAGCGCCATTTTGGAGAGCATCCGATGGACGCAAAGTGCGTACGCTATTCTATGCGGACGCCATCAGTTATACATGGTTACATATTGTACGTTCATTTACGCTTTGATTTGAATGGAAACAGCGTATCCATGCGTTACTGATGACAGAGAATAGCGTGGGGAACGACATGGGGAGAAGCGATTAATGACAATTTTCATTTTGGGGTGGAGTATCCCTTTAAGAAACATTTTTATGTCTTCAGTCAAACTGTATGAGTGTGATATACTATGCCTTTCATGTCCTCCACCATGTTGTAGTACTTTTTCCTCAAGGTTCTTTCAGTTGTGTAGTTTTCAATTTTCTTGTTTTCATCTTTGATTTGCTTCAACTAGAAAGACAGACAAGGAATATGAGGGCATAAATGGCAAAACAAGAAAAACTGATTCCATGCAATTCAATCGCAATGACATTTTAGAGAGTCTAATATTAGTTTAGATTATATACTGAACGATATGTTTTTCTTGGCTGTCATCACCTCAGCTTGCAGTAACAACAGTTGCTGCCCCACACTTTTATTACTTTGAGAATTTAAGAATCCATTCTTTCGGAAATCCTCCTCAAATTTCTAAAAAGAGAAAGTAATCGTCAGCATGGGAGTGAGAATGAGTGCAGAATAAAAGTGTGTGTGCCATACTCTGACTTTTTCATCCAGCTCTGCTGTCCATGCCTCAGTCGTGTCAGTCTCTAAGAATAACACAGAAAGGAATCACTACACTGATAAAAATGATTTTTTTTGGTGAAGTAATGCTACATAAAAACAAATATAATTTCTACATTAAATAATTTAGTTCAGGCAAGAATTTAAAAAATAAAGTAATGCTATATTAGTACTCAATTTAAGCTAGTAGAAATTAAAGTTTGAACTTATAAGTATATTTTACTTGGGATTGTTTATGTTTACAAAAATTCTTTAAGTAAATATCAAAGTCATGATCCCGTTGTTCCCATCATGCACTTTTAATGAATAATTAAAAAGGTGAATTTTTTTTGCTGTTTTCAAGAGGTATTTACACTGTTTTATGGTTGCTTTTCTTGTTAGGTTTAGTAACTTACTGTTTTGTGACATCTGGAGTTCATTTTCTACTCAAAATTACCCATTCATACTCAAACACTATCCCTAATTGTTATCGTCACTGTGTATGGTGTACCAGGTATTGAGGTCTCTGTGTTCATTTAGGTAATATTTGTATTGAGTGGACATATTGTCTTGAAAGGATAACACGTTGTCTACTTGCTTACTTACATATAAATGCAGCACATGGTTTAATAGCAAGGTTGTGTCAGTGTTACATTGAGTAAATTTTAGAAGCCATGACTGAGTGAAATGTACTTAAGTATTGCAGATTTAACTTAAATAATTAAGTAAAAATTACTCATCAAACTCTAACTGGCCATGTTAAATTTACTTATTTCCTTTGCTAATTTTACCTAACTTAAGTAGATTTTACTTAATTCAATACTTACATTTTACTTAAAATTCATGTGTGCTAAAACTTAAGTAAATCTTACTTATTGTTTTTTTCAGTGTCTATACGCATCCATAAAGAGACTACTGTTCATTTGTCATATTTACCAATGACAGTGGGCTTAGCCATTGCTCTGATGCACTCCAAAGCCACCTGCATGACCTCATGATGGAGTAATCTGGCCTGTGAACCGTCCTCCACCTGTGGCTCCACCCTGAGTTATTATGTGCAAATCAGTTAGCAGATGTTTGATAGTTTTAAACTATATTCTGACTCTTTAGAAACCATGCCATGCTCCCACATTTTCTGCTGTGCATCCTCTTGTTCCTCATGGCTCTTCTGGCTGGACTCTTCCACAGTTTGGTCAAGACTTTCTTTAATCTCCGCCAGAATTTTTTGGTTGTCTTCTGCCATTTGGTCAAACAGCTGTTTAGCCTCTGTTAGCTCAGCATAAACATGATGATGAGTCTAGAATAAACAATGCAAGAAAGCTGTTTTGTTCAGTCATTATAATTTTGTAGGACAGATTTCAAGGCTAAAAGTAAGATTTTGTTTGCATGTTTCATTTTTAAAATATGACTGCTATCACTGTGTGCAATTCATGTTTAATTCATATTTAAGTAATGTTTTCAAACTTATTTTTACTCAATAAACCTGGTGTATCACAGCACTGAGAAGGCAAGCATATGCTGACTGTTCCACAGGATCTGTCACATGCTCCTTCCATGAGCATTGAGATCTCTCGCTCACTCTTCAGGAGGTTATCCTTCAAAATCTCCAGCCGAGCTTGGGCTCCATCTAGTGGTACATCTGCATCACTGCTGTTCTGTTGGCAGAGAGAGCAGAGTTCAGTCTCACATTGCCTCACATCAATAAAAATCAATGCCTGGTAAATACTACAACATATCCTGCTTGCAGGGAATCTTTCAGAATGAAGACATTCCTCAGAGCTGGAAGCAATGTTTTTATTGATATTCCTACCTTTTCTTCAGATGTATTTTCTGGTTCTTTCTTCACCTGAATGGCCTCAAGCCTCTCCTGGACCTTCCCCATCTCTGCTCTGGCCAAATGCAGCTCCTGCAGTGCTGTTAAACAGACAGAGACTCAAATACCTTCACCTATTCTGATTTTTCATTCAACATCTTAACATTTGTCTTTTTAATCTTGTAAACAGCATAAACTATGAACCATATCACCCTGCAGCCCAAGACCGGTTGCCCACTGAAGCTAAGCAGGGTTGAGCCTGGTCAGTACCTGGATGGGAGACCTCTTGGGAAAACTAGGTTGCTGTTGGAAGAGGTGTTAGTGAGGCCAGCAGGGGGTGCTCACCCTGTGGTCTGTGTGGGTCCTAACACCCCGGTATAGTGACGGGGACACTATACTGTAAAAAGCACCGTCTTTCGGATGAGACGTTAAACTGAGGTCCTGACTCTCTGTGGTCACTAAAAATCCCATGGCACTTCTCGTAAAGAGTAGGGGTGTAACCCCGGTGTCCTGGCCAAATTCCCTCCACTGGCCCTTATCAATCATGGCCTCCTAGTAATCCCCGTCCACTTGATTGGCTCTATCACACTCTCCTCTCCACCTGTAGCTGGTGTGTGGTGAGCGCACTGGCGCCGTTGTCCTGTGGCTGCCGTCGCATCATCCAAGTGGATGCTGCACACTGGTGGTGGTTGAGGAGAGACCCCCCCCCACATGATTGTAAAGCGCTTTGGGTGTACGGCAATACACAATAAATGCGCTATATAAATGCATCATTCATTCATTCATCATTCAACCCCAACTGCTCCCCGGCGCCCGGGGAGCAGTTGGAGGTTCGGTGCCTTGCTCAAGGATCTCACCTCAGTCGTGGTATCCACCCTCAATACCACGACTGAGGTGAGACCCTTGAGCAAGGCACCGAACCCCCAACTGCTCCCCAGGCGCCGCAGCATTGGCTGCCCACTGCTCCGGGTGTATGTTCACTACTGTGTGTACACTTGGATGGCTTAAATGCAGAGCACAAATTCTGAGTATAGGTCACCATACCCTTTCCTTTCCCTTTCCTTTACCTATACAGCTCTTACTTGATGCCTGGTGGTTGTGAAGGAGATCCATTCGGGAGGAGAACAATTCCATCATCTTATTCTGTAAAAGTTTCCATTGATTCTTTTAGTCTCTCTCTCTCTGAGAGACACAACACACAGACAGTTTATGTATGTATGAATATGTGTGGGTGTGTTACCACAATCTGATACCTTTTCTTGATTCCATGAGGCCAAGTCTTTTTGGTTCCTCTCCTGAAGCATTTTGTGTTGCCCCTCAAATTTTTATTTAGATCCTCTAGAGTCTGATCCCGGGAATATGAAATATTACTAAAAATAGCCAGATGACAGCAATATGACGTAATAATTAAAGGGATAGTTATAAAAACGTGGTAGTAGCCTACACTTACACTGAGAAGGCAAGCATATGCTTGCCTTCTCAGGCCATTCTATAGAGGGTCAGAGAGCTCTCGAATTTCAACAAAAATATCTTAAAGGGTCATATGATGCTATTTTAAAGATCATTATTATTTGGTGTATTTGGTGTAACAGAATATGCTGACATGCTTTAATGTTCAAAAAACACATTATTTTTCAAATACTGTACATTATTGTAGGTCCTCTATGCCCCGCCTCTCTCAAACGCTAGTTTTCTACAAAGCCCCTCCTTCCGACAAGCGCAGTCTGCTCTGATTGGCCGACTGGCACAGTACATTGTGATTGGTCGAACACCACAAGCACGCGTCGGAAATGTAACGCCCCTTACCATAATGGCCAGCTACATCTTTCAAAATAAATTTAAAGACAGTTAATAATGTCCTTAGTTTTATAAAATAAAGTGATTTTGCTTTTGCCTAGAAACATGGCTGCATCAACACTACTGTGGTTACTGAAACCACGCCTTCTTTCTTTGCGTGAACATTTGGGCTGCATTACGCAAATATTTCCACATTGTGACATAGACATGTGGGGGTGTGTTTGAACGAGCCGTTTTAGGAGGGCGTGGCAGAGTCTTATCTTTGATAAAGAATATCTCTTTGAGACTTTAGTCTTTGCAACTTCAGGGATCTTATCTATGCACAATCAGCTTGCCAATCAACACTCCAGAGAGAAAGGAAAACTTGAAATCGCATCATATGACCCCTTTAGCTTGTGAAGATGAACAAATGTTTTATGGGTTTTACATCATGTGTTTCGGGTTAGCCCTGAATTAGCAGTGTTCAAGCCAATGAGAATTTGGGAAATGAATGAAGCAGTTGATGATGCTTGTGACTCACCTTGGCCTTCTCCTCCCAGTGTGCGTTTTTTCTGGCCACCTTTTCCTGGTACATTTTTCTCTTCAAGGTGTTAAGCTTATTTTGATAATGCGTCCTCATTCTAAGAGCTGTTTTTTCCTACACACACATAAACACACTTAAGCATGCATAAAATCACAATATAGTTGTTGTTTGTCTGACTGAATGATCAGTAAACAAGCGTATCACATGATTCTCTCGTGATACTATGAGAAAGTTCTCCTTCAGTTCTTGAATCATCTCCTGATGTCTGCTCTTCATTGCAATCATATCATCTCTTATCTGCTGGTATGGTAACAGTCATATAGCCAACTAAAATACATAGTGGCCATTTTTTTTTTTTTATTTCTTCATGATAGCCCCTAGAACTGTTAAAATTGTATATTAAATAGTTTACCATTAAAGCTTTTATTGAAGAAAAAAGTCACTTAGTGAGTCTTTTTAACCCACAATATCACTTGTGTAAAAGTGAATCACTATGGCCACTTTAATAAATTGAATTATAGAAATGAATTATGTCTAGTATAATATTAAAGTAGCACATATATGGTTTGGTGTTGATGAAGAGGTACTTTACTAATGAAGGTACCTACGTCAAAACGTTGCGAAACGCTGTTACAGTTGCCTGCATACTTTTTTAAATGAGTACCTTCTTTAATGCTAACAGCTCTGCATTGGGCAAACAAAACAAAAATGACTCAAGGTGTGTACTGGAACCTGTTGAGATTTGTCTTTTTGAGAACTAGTATAAATTTTGGGTTTTGAGTTGTTCAAGAATGTGTGGTCATGAATGGGCCTTGAAGAACCAACAACACATGACCTCAGATGAGGCGTCTCATCCCCACCCTATGGCCCCAGGACAACAGAGGGAGTGACGGGCATCTGACTAGTGCAAGAAGCAAAGCAAAACTCTTGCATAACAAAAATAATGCATTCAGTCCACAATAGTCCATGAAGGAGTGATATCTACATACTTGGGTTATGCAAAGCTTGGCAGAGTCATATGGGATAAACATCTTGATATCCATTGGAGCCTCATCTTCGAGATGTCTTACACTTGCACTCACAGAAGACATATTGGGTGCTGTGATTAAAATCGTATGGAAATAAATACTTTTCGATCAGGATTTAAGTATGCCCAATCTTCACTGGCAGGACCTACCACGGTGCCGGTCTGCGCCGATCCAGCACTTGAACGTATTCCATTTGAGTCTACCTTTCCTCAGCCATGAGACCTCACATTTAGCTGCACCTTCAAATATTAACATGCAATTACAGTGACATTTAACTCTTCAGGCTCTGTTGGGGAGTCTGGAGCTTATTTTACACAGCTTTGGTGAGCACTTCCTCTATATGGGGATAGATCAGTGACAGTCTATTGTCTATTGATATGCCAAACAACAGGGTGCAGTAAATGTACAGTAGCAAGGTTAGTTAGCTAGACTGGTACTTGTCAAATGCACACACATATCCAATTAAACAATACCATTCAAATTATAGGAATTTATTAAATCATTTGTTTATACATTTTTATAATTCATTTTAAATATTAATTAGATATATTTTTTACAATTGTACATGTTTTACATATACATTACAAATACATTATTTTAGTTTTTAATAATTATTTATTTCTTTATTTAAAACTAAATTAACATATTTAAGGTTTAATTAAATATGCAATTAAGTGAGAGTTGAGCACAAAGTAATTACTGTATGCACTTTATTTGCACTTTATTAAATAAACAATTACATAACTATAGTAATATTTCCACAATAACACTAAATAAACCTTTTAAATTACCTAAACATGTCTGTACATGACAAAACACATTCGTATTTATACCTTGGGTTTGTCCACCCAAAAATTCTGTCATCAACTGCTCACCCTTCTGTCATTCCAAACTGTATCATTTTTCTTTTGTCTGTGGAACACAAAGGAAAATATTTTGAAGAATAATAATAATAATAATTATAATAATTCATTACATTTATATAGCGCTTTTCTGCTTTTCTAAGCACTCAAAGCGCTCTACATTGTGAGGGGTGGTGTCTCCTCGTCCACCACCAGTGTGCAGCATCCACCTGGATGATGCGACGGCAGCCATAGTGCGCCAGAACGCCCACCACACACCAGCTTACTGGTGGAGAGGAGACAGAGTGATGAAGCCAATCAGTGTAAGGGGATGATTAGGAGGCCATGATGGTCAGAGACCAATGGGGAAATTTGGCCAGGATGCCGAGGTCACACCTCTACTCTTTTCGAAATACATCCTGGGATTTTTAATGACCACAGAGAGTCAGGACCTCGGTTTAACGTCTCATCCGAAAGACGGTGCTTTTTGACAGTATAGTGTCCCCGTCACTATACTGGGGCGTTAGGACCCACACAGACCGCAGGGTGAGCACCCCCTGCTGGCCTCACTAACACCTCTTCCAACAGCAACCTAGTTTTCCCAGGAGGTCTCCCATCCAGGTACTGACCAGGCTCAAACCTGCTTAGCTTCAGTGGGCAACCGGTCTTGGGCTGCAGGGTGATATGGCTGTGGCAATGTTGTGGCAAGAATGTTGGTAACCAAACAGATTTTTTTGTCCACTAATGTAGGACCCAAAACTGTTTGGTTACCAACATTCTTCAAAATATCTCCTTTTGTGTTACACAAAAAAGAAGGTTTGGAGTAAATGATGAAAGACATTAGATTTTTTGGTAGACTATCCCTTTAAGTACTCAAATACAAAGATTATTTTCACTTCTTTTTTATGCAGTTTCTTCTTGTAACATTTTCAGTGGCATAAACATCATGTTGAAACGCTTGTTCCAGATGTGCTCGCTTAAAAGACAAGAAAGAAAAATGTAAATTAATAAAACATTTTTTAAAGAAGATGGTTAATGTGCGTTTTTAATTTTTTTAAATTTAAGTTTATAAAATTAGGTTAAAATTTTTAATTAGATCAAGTTATTTTAGATAGGTAGTATTAACATAAAGATGAATTAGGTGTTAGTTTAAATGTTAAGCAAGAGTTTAGGCAATATTTAGATTCTGGGAGGTGACAGGAACATTCAACCCACCTCTATCTTTTTCCTGGTCTAGGAGTGTGTTATGGATGTTACATGGTCTACGCCACTGGATCTCTTCTCTCAGATCAGGAACACTGCCTGGCAGTTCCTCTGATGACACAGTGGGATGAGAAAGTACCAATCGTGTGGAGACCACTGGATCATCCTGATATCGAGAAAGGTCAGTGGTCTCCCAGGCATCTAGATATAGTGAGAGAAAACACTGTTTTAGCCTGGTATAAGAAAACGAGATGTTCATAGCCATCATGGTGTGGTTTTGAATCCTCTCATGAAGTAATATTTACCAATATTTAGTACCGAGCTTTGATGACTGATGATTCGAAAAAATTTAAAATAGCTAAAAATTAACTATTAAAAAGAATAGCTGAACATAAGTTCTCAATAAAGTATATAGTGTAAAGTGTTACTGCCTTGAGTTATAATTTTGGAATAAATGTAAAATGCTCAACAAATGCTAACTTGGCTTTAATAAAGAGAATATTGATTACATTTTAACCAAGAAAATGTGACTGGGACATAAATTTACATTTGATTTAAAAAAACAAAACTGTGAGGACTCCTTATTTCAGAATACCACTGCACACCACTGCTATATATATATATATATATATATATATATATATATATATATAACACTAGAGTCTGATAACACAAAACTCAAGTGATGCATTAAGCGGAACGGAAGGAGTAGGCACTTGTGTGAATGTGATATTTACTTACGTTGTTTTGCTGCTGGGGCAACAGTATGGTTACGTAACTTCCTGCCCATAAAGTTCAAAGACATGGACACATTTTCTGATCCAGAATTGACATACATGATGCCAGAGTGTTCGTATCTCTTTTGTTTGGAAATTATACAAAGCACAGGTCACAATGATATATTGCAGCACTGTTTGCAGGTTACACTCAGACGTGGCTGTACATGACACCAGCAGGATTCCTTCACAAACACAAACATGCAAACTGAGCAATGCTGTTCAATAAGCCACATGCAACTTCAATAATACTGTAGCTTTTTCACAACAAATTTGAGAAATTGTCTCTATATTTCCAATCTATCTGAATATATATTTAATATAATAGTAAAAATCATCCCCCAGTGTATTTGATCTTCATAGCATTTTGCTAGCACAGGTTAACCCGGATTAAGCAAAGCAGTGAGGGTGTGAAGACTCTTTTCACTATATAAACAAAAGCTGCCTTTGGCTATAACACAGACAGACAAAAAAAATTGCATTGAATAAATTTTGGTGCATCAGTCAGATAAACATTAACATAATCAGTAAAATCATCACTATCTGCTTTACGAATCAGATTAAAGGAATCGGTAAATCAGAGGGATTACCTGGATTCAGGATGACACTTGACTGCAGTTAGTTGCAGGAAGAACTGGCTGGCAAACATAATAGAGAAAAACTGGAAAGATGCTTGTTTTTGTGAGGAACCAAACTCTCAACACTTGTTAAATATTAACCTCAGTGGATGAAGTTTCAGGTGGGATTAGTTTGCTTGAATGGCCGACACAAGCTGCAGACTGTCATCAGGTTTCCAATGTGTGAGATAGAGATTGTAACTAGATCTAGACAGGTCTATCTCTCTAGTACAATGCTAATGGAAAACCTGCATTGTGATCATCCATCAGGTTTGTGAATTACTGTCTTGGCTTAATAATGTATTACATATAAATATTTTTCATGAATTGAGAACCATATGATCGGAGATCATGTTCTCATGACCTGCCTGGATCTATCTCCATGCACCTGCATTGTAAAAAAAAAAAAGAAAAATTAAAAATATTGTAAACGAATGGCAGCTGAAATTCAGTATACATATACATATGCAGTATTATATATGCATACATTATATTAAAGAAAATAATGCAGAGAATTCTGAAAATGACTCTTTTTTTACTATATAAATGCATGCATTGTCTTGTTAAACTAATATCAGTTTCTTCCATAAATAAAGTAATTTGTGCTTTCAACTTCTAAACTTTTTTTATTTTATTTTTAAAGTAAAATTGCATGCATTTTATCATATTAAATCATTCTACATTATAGTCAAATTATATTTATTCATATAGTTTTTATATAGTACAGACTGTTTCAATAGGGAAAGGTACATATAATATAGCATTTATTTGTTTTTGGTGTTTAGTCACCTGTACTATTGAAGGCAAAATAAATATAATATAGTTCATCCTTCTGTCAGTTATTACAGGGTTTTAATATGCTTACTCAGTGGAGTAGAATAAAATTCTGTGCAATATAAATTAAAGCTGTCAAGTGAGTTATACTTATTGGAATAAACCCAGTCGATTTCACAGAGTTGCGCAAATGTTGAAAATCATAATTTAATACATATAGAGATGACACTGAGCAACTAGTAAATCAACGTAACTGGTTGTGCTAGCGGATGTTTGGCAGAAATGTTTGAACATCACAAATTCCATATAGTAGATGCATGTTTATGTCAAATAAAGAAAAGGGCTAGACTAGAGGTTTATATAGGCCATTGAGAAATACTGGAAACATGTAAAAGGGAGAGAACATGTCAAGATCTGTTTGGGCAGTGTTAGGTCAGTCCTGTTCCTAAATACATGTCCTAACAGCTCCGTATTCAAAACAGGCAATGACTGGTTGTATCTTTCTAAAACAGTCAATCATTTGTCTAAGGAAAGTGAATTGATAGGTATGTTGTCTCGTCGTCATTGCCATAACTTGGTTGGTGTGTATAGAAGAATGAAGTACAACTGAAACTTAAGAAGCATTGCTTATCTCAGTTTGTTCTTCAATGACATTTTCTAACAAATTCTTTTAATTAATCAGTTTTTTAATCTGATACAGTACATAATGTTCTATCGTGTCCACTGAACCGTGGTTAAAGAAAAAAAATTGCACAACACAATGCGAGTAAATGAATGCTGTAAGAAATTCACATAAATTGCTTGCAAAAATTGTGTAAAACTGTCTACATCTTGCATGCTTGACGGCATATAGCCAGCATCCAGAGTATTCACTCCTTGTGCAAACAAAAATCTCACTGGATTATTACAATTAATGGCAAAATGAAAGTTTGGAAATGTAAACGGATATTTCCTACTGGCACACTACAGCAAAAGATAAAAAAAACTGACTTAAAACCAATTTTAGCTGGTGAAAATATACACCCATGAATGTATATATATATATATATATATATATTCTCTAAATAAGCAGCAGCCTTTGTTCATTGCAGCATGCACGCACACAGAAATGTTTAATTCTGGTTTTACACAAGGTTGCATTTTTAACTAGCGTGCTCTGAAACGACTTTTAAATGTCTTAAATTTGTGAAGAATACTCTCTCAGCTGTTGATTGAGGCAAGACTAGCTGTCTGTTGTTTACTATTCAAGATGGCTGCCATGCCAGTGGAAAACAATATAGGCCTATCCCTCTTTCTTGTGTTCCCTAAATAACGAATTTGAAGTTAGTTGGCCTATATGTGATCATCATACACTGTCTAAATGACCATATCTGTTACATAATTCACCTGGAATGTGTATGGGTTGTTGATTCTGTACAGTATGAACTGTAAATTTAATGGTGAACATTTATTTCCTTTTAATTTAAAGTATGGTCATGTGATGAACATGTCTGCCCCCACGACGCGACTCAAATCATGTCAAATAAAACAGCTTTTATCACGCTACTTAAAAGACTACAATCTTCTTCTGATGTATTTGATATAAAACTGATTTTTTCACCTCTGAATTTCTATGTTACTTATTTTCCTCTTATCAAGAAATAAATGACTGAATACACCTTAAAAAAAAAAAAACTACGCAGGCCACGGTTTTTCTTGTTGCGTACCATGAAAGCGGGTGTTTAATAGGGGAAGGAGGAAAGCAGCCTGGCCGAGTCAACGCCCTGCTGTAGCGCAACAGTTAAGCTGATGCTGCTAGGTGTGGTTCTGTGAGTATAAATACAGCTCAACACACTCCTCCTGCTCGCTTGTTGTGCATTCGCTGTTGGTAAGTGGGAAACTGGGATTTTCTTTACTTCTTATACGTTGTCTAACTCCCGAGAGTGCTATCAGGTTTTTGTTATATATAATTGTTGCATATTTATGTCAGCGTTGTTTTTGTTTACTGAAAAGTAAGATGCAATTGAGACTAAATTTTTTTTTTAAAGTTGCTAATGAAAGCAACACTTGAAGTTATTAAAAACTTTGCACACTCTCAACTAAAAAATTCCACATCCTGGTTTTGTGAATTGTTTTGTTGTTTCAGTATTTGGATGTGCTGTCACAGTTTAACATTCAGTTATTTTGGTGAATCATGTACTTCCTGTAAGATTAATTTAAAACGGCTAGAAATCTTAGATGATTCATTCGTGAAAACTTTTTTTTTTTAAGGATGAAAAATGCTTTTGTATATACTGTATGTATTTTAATGTATTCCAACATGCATTGTAGGTTGAGCTGTTGAGTTCCAGGTGCCAAAATGTCCTTAGTCAGTTCTTTTCTTGAGCAGCTTGCCTATCAAGGCATGCAAGAGAACACCGTACAAGACATCACAGTAAGTTTGTTCAGCTTTCTGGAAAATTTGAGCAGCACCAGACCGAATAGGTCCGCGATAGGAATGTACTCCACTTTCATCCTGTTAAAGGGCAAGAGCTTCAGTATTTTTGGGTTTCCTTCCTAAAATTTGCTTCTTGATTTTTTTTTATATTTTTTTTTATTATTATTGAATAGGCTCCACTGGTCTGCTGTAAATTAGTTTGTGATTAATAATAAGATTAATTTTAATAAAAGTCTCTCATGTCTTTAGGAGGGGCAGGGCACAGTGAGGCCTTTTGCTCAGTTTAATGCAGCTGCGGATGCAAGCGTCTTGGACAAGGCTATCAAGGCGAAAGGTATATGAATGCTGAAAAGTGAAGATGAATTAAATGCATCTACATCTTTGCATTCTGCATCTGTTTGCTCTGTTGAAAGAAGTTTCTGTTCTCAGGTGTGGATGAGGTCACAATCATTGAAACGCTAGTCAAAAGGAGCAATGCCCAGCGCCAGCAAATCAAGGCTGCTTACCAGCAAGAAACCAAGAAGGTATCACATTCACTGGACCTGAAATCAACACATTTTTACTGTCCGGATCCTCCCTCACCTAAATCACTACTTCTCTTCTGTGCAGCCTCTGGATGTAGCCCTGAAAGCTGCTCTTAAAGGTGAGCTGGAAGAAGTGGTTCTGGGCTTGTTGATGACTCCAGCTCAGTATGATTCCTTTCTGCTCAATAGTGCCATGAAGGTAAGATTATTTTCAGACTGTAGATAAACGTCACATTTTTACTCCACATCTGGTGGATATTTTAATAGAAACCAGAACTGCATGTCTTACACAATACACACACAGACACACACACACTCACACACGATTTGTCATGGGCTGCATAACTTAGTCTTTTTTTTTTTTCTCTTCAGGGTTTGGGCACAGATGAAGATATACTTGTCGAGATTTTGGCCTCCAGGACTAATAAAGAGATCCAAGAGATTAAACGGGTTTTCAAACAGGGTAACATTAATGCTAGTTATCATCCAGTTATCCTTAAAATGTTTATGGCATGAGTGTCCAATCTTGCTTCTGTAGGGCCAACGGCCTGCAACATGCCCTAACATGCTTTAACACCCCTGCCTGGAAGTTTTTAGTAATCCTGAAGATCTTGCTTGGCTGGTTTGGGTGTGTTTAATTAGGGTTTGAGCTAAACTCTCTGCTGGACACTGGCCCCCCAAGTGCAGGATTGGACACTCATGGTTTATGGAATGTGAATGCAGTATATATAAAAACTGAATGTATGACTTGTGTCTTTAGAATATAAGAAGGATCTAGAGGCGGTTATCAAGTCTGATACAGGTGGAGACTTTAGCAATGCCCTGCTTTCTCTCTGCAAGGTTGGCTTTGCTTATATAGTGTTTCTCAATTCTGCCCCTCCCAGTACTGCATGTTTTGAATGCTTTTTTTATCTAGCACATCTGATTCTACAGCTTACTAAGAGAGTAATTTGTGACTTGAATTGGCAGAAAATGCTTTTGCTCGTTGTTAAACATTTTATTTGAATTCACAGGCTACCAGAAGTGAAGCCCGGGTTGTGCAAGAGGACTTGGCTGATAAAGATGCCAGGGTAATTAAAAGTGTATTGTGTGTATGTGGTTGGTCATTGTGTGTACATGTCTTTTTGACCTCCGATTCTGCCTGTAGGCCTTGTATGAGGCAGGAGAGAAAAAAAAAGGCACAGACTGTGGCGTGTTCATTGACATTCTCACATCAAGGAATGCTTGTCACCTGAGGAGAGGTATGGTTGACTTCCACTTCCCTGTTTTCAAAATAACTAGTGCAGTTTTCTTCTAATCCACTTTAGTCATAATAATATAACCTTTTCTTTACATTTAGTTTTTCAGCTGTACTCCAAGTACAGTAAGGTGGATGTTGCAAAAGCCATTGATCTGGAGTTGAAGGGTGATATTGAGAACTGCTTGATTGCTGTTGGTGAGACACTGAAACCTTTTTATCTGTCTGTTGCATTGCATGCTGCATTTTAAAATGGTATGACGTGCAATAAGTTCACTGCAAACTTTTCTCTGAATTGCTGCAGATGCTCTTAGATGTAGCATACCTTTTAAGACCTGAATTACTTTCTTACAGTATGACAAGAATGCTATTTAAATATTTCTCTTTACTGTATGCAATAATGTGACAAATATTATTTAAAGCTTTGAGCAATGAAACCGAAGCTGATCTTTGCATGCATTTTTTTTTATTTTTATATATAAATTTTCATCTTTTCATTATTGTGACTCCTCTTTTCAACAGTGAAATGTACTGGAAACAAACCTGTTTTCTTTGCTGAAAAACTAAATCAGGCAATGAAGGCAAGTCTAACTGGCAATCTAATGGATCCCTTTAAGATTTAAAATGACATGATGGCTGTTTTAAATATATTGCAATTAAAAATACAATTTTTTTTGATTTTGTGTTTTCACAGGGCTCTGGTTACAAAGGCAAGATCTTGACCAGAATATTGGTGAGCCGCTCTGAGATTGACTTGGCCAAAATCAAGCAAGAGTACCAGAGTAAGTTTGGCAAGAGCCTCTACCAGGACATCCAGGTAAATGAATCTCATTTAGCACATTTTAAATGTGGTCATCATTACACTATTCAGTACATAAACACAAATTAATAAGTGTTATACTGTATTGATTCAGTTTGTTTTGTCTGTTTTAGGATGACACCAAAGAAGACTATGAAAAGATCCTGCTAGCCCTGTGTGGCAATTAATTGGTGGCACCTAATGAATGTATACAGATGAAGACCCAACAGCTATCAATATATGACTTATACACCCCATATAAACAAGTGTAGTAGAATGAAAAACATTATTGATAAATAAAAACTTGACTAGATGCACATGTCTGTATAAATTCATGCAAATCTTCTAAAGTGGTGTGTTCTATATGGTGTATCTCATTTTTGAAGTCATGTTGACTCTGAAAAACAATCAAAAACAAACACAACATGGGAGTTTAATGACTCGTGGTCATAGAAATTAAGGGGATCACATTAGCACAAATGGTTGTACTGGCTGGAATCCAGGATGTAAACTCAAGTGTGACTTGAGTCACAAAAACTTATTCACTGGACTCTAATTTATAAACCAACTCAAATTTTAAGTAAAAAAAGTCCTCCTCAAAAATCTTTAAAGTTTTATATTTTCAGTCTCCTGTGCAGTTTCATGAACACAAAGCGCCTGTTAAGTAGGTATTTACGAAGGGAAAATGTGCCAAAAGTTCTGTTTTTAAGTGAACTTATGTGGCTTAAAATAAATATGAACTGTAAAAAAAACTATTAATTGCAAAAGTAAATATGACCATTTAATTCAAGTTAAAGCTATATTACTTTTGAGAAAGATGTCTTTGTTTATCAAGACAGTCCTTTGATGGCTAATTGAGAAAAAAAAAAAAAAAAAATACCCTGCAACAGGGTTTATACACTTTAAGTGAATAGAAAACTGTTACCACAAGAGATTGTGGATGGCAAAAGACAAATTACAACTTTTTAGACTGTGTGTCAGAAACACGTCTGGCTGGAACAATGGGTGTGGTAGGAAAAGAGAGAAAGTTTGAGACTTAAGAGAGAGGGCGTGATATCTTTACTTGATTGCCTAAACTTGCTGTCATGCCCGCCCTGCGCTGCAGTACCGTTCTATGGCTCTGGTTCTGACGCTGGGTGGCGCTGTTGATTTATTGGTTGAGAGCGCTCTCGAGAGCTGTATGTTGATTGGTTGAAAGAGTGCATTACGTCAAGCGCTCCCGCGGAAGTACCGAGGTTTGGAAAATAGAGGTTATGCTAATCTGCAGTGGATCATTTAAAACATCGCCGGTATCATCTATGCAGGTGGAGATGGGAGAAATGCCTTTAGGTATAAGACGAATGAAGTTAATGTTGGCATATTGGGTTAATATCCAGGGACAAAGTGTTTCACATCCTGTCAAAAGTGTATTGACAGACTGTTGGGAACATAATGTAACAAATTTTATGAGTTTTGGGTGGATAGGTGACGCAAAGGCGAGGTATATAGGACTAAATCAAGTACAGTACAGCAACACAGTCTCAATATCCTCCATCCCTCCCTGGTTATTCCCCTTACCAACCGTTGACCTCAGTATACAACAGGAAATAAAGGATCAATCCAAACAACTTCCAGTGTGGTATATAGTGTGGAAGTATATTGAGAGACATTTCCATGATTCAGTGTTTTTATTTACGGATGGATCAAAAGACCCGAAGACAGGATATGCCGGTGCAGCTGTGTATATTCCAATGAATGATTCTTACATTAAGAAAAGAGTTTCTGATCATTTATCAGTTTATGCTACAGAACTATTGGCAATTTTAATGGCCCTGCAGTGGACAGAAGAAAAGCAAATGAATAACATAGTTATTGCATCTGATAGCTACTCAGCACTGGAAAGCATAAAATCTGGTAGATCATCTTTTAGGATGGATATAATTAATGATATATTCCATAAATTGTATAACTTAAAGCTTATGGGTATATCAATTCAATTTATTTGGGTTCCTGCTCATGTTGGTGTGGTAGGAAATGAGAAGGTGGATGTTATGGCTAAACAAACTTTAAAATTAAAGCAGATAGATTTACAAGTTCCATTAAGTAAAGCAGAAGCTAAAGTGTTCATTAGGAGATATGCACAATCTATATGGCAGGAACACTGGGATGGTATTGAAACAGGAAGACACTTATATAATATTCAACAACAAGTTGGTACTGGGAGGAGAGAGAGCAGGAACAGAAATGAAGAGAATATAATAACCCGTTTGAGAATAGGTCACACAGGATTGAATAGTACACTGTTTAAAATCGGCAAACATCCAACTGGGGAATGTAATCACTGTAGTCAGCAAAAGACAGTTGAACATGTAATACTTCACTGCAGGAAATACAACAAAGACAGACATAATTTTATTCAGTCACTAATTAAAGCTGAGCATAAAGATTTTTCAATAATAGGTATACTAAAGGAAAAGGCTATATATGACATTATTACTAAGTTTATTAAAGAAACGGAATTAAGTAAAAGAATTTAGACAGTTATTTAATTTTGTTTTATTTTATTTATTTAAATTTTTTTTTGTTTTTTTTTTTTTGTTCCCCATCTATCATATTATGTTAATCCTATAAACATGTATCCTGTCCACACTCCAGTCCAGTCGGTGGCGGTAATGCACCTACAAGTTGGTTTGCCAACCGCCAATAAACACCAAAGAAGAAGAAGAAGAAGAAGAAGAAGAAGAGGTTATGCTGCATAGAGCACAGCGGGTGAAAGAGACGTTTACCTGTAAATACAGTTAGGTATTTGCTGAACTTGAATTGTGTTATTTGTACATTTTTATGTACATAATTTCTGTTGTTCTTGTTCCTAGTTGCAAGTCTCCCTAAAGTAGAACATAACGTTATGTTGTGACAGAATGGATTGTTTATGAAATCATTCGTGAATATTTAATTATGTAATGTTTATATTTTTGTGTCTAGCAGTTTGCAAAATGTATGAAACATATCTAATGAGACTTGATTTAGTTATATCAGTTTTATCCAACTGTTATGAATGAATGACAATGTTTTATTAGTTTCTGGGTGTTGACAATATTTCCTGATTAAAAAAGGTTTTATTAGTTTCTGGGTGTTGACAATATTTCCTGATTCATGGAGTGATTAAAAAAAAAAAAGACACTCCAACAAATATTAACTGTAATTAATCAACTGAGAAAGTATGATGTTATATAATAGTTAAAAATGTCACTGTATTTAGTTGTGACGTCTTGAATAGAAACCATTATGTTAACAAGTCCATATCAAACACTATACTTGTGTTGCTTACAGAGTACAGCCATGAGCTGAGGCTCCCCAAACCTGCCTTTCTCAATGATGAACGACAAACTGGTGTTCTTGGGTCTCCTTTACTTCATCCAGGGCATTCCATATGGCCTGCAGTCGTCTTTGCTCCCGGTGTACCTGCGCGGTGCTGGCCACTCCCTCACCCGCATCAGCCTCACCAAAATCCTCTATTTCCCCTGGGTGCTCAAGGTACTCTGGGCCCCTCTGGTGGACCGGACTGGCACCAAGCGCTGCTGGTTAGTGGGCACAGTAGCTGGTCTGGCTCTCACCTGTTTGGTGAGTGCTACCATCTCACCTGATGTCCAGTACATGGGTGTAGCGGGCTCCCTGCTCGCTATGAACGTGCTGGCATCAGTGCAGGACATTGCAGCGGATGGAGTGGCCGTGCGGCTGCTCAGGGGGCAGGGGGAGGTGGGTCTGGGAAACACAGTGCAGGTGGTGGGTTATAAAGCTGGCTCTGTGTTTGCTGGAGGGGGGCTCCTGGCTGTGATTGATGTTGCAGGCTGGGGCTGGATGTTCACACTGCTGGCCTGTGTTTACGGTGGTGTTGCTCTGTTCGTGTGGGGCGCCCCGGTGTTGGATGGAGAGTCGGTGCGGGGACAGGGAGAAGGACGAAGAGGGTCAAAGGATGTGATGCAACCCTGGAAGGCGTGGAGGAAGCTCTTGTCTGTGCCAGGAACGCCGTGGACAATGTTCTACGTTCTCACTTACAAGCTAGGTAAGATATTTGTCGTAATTCAACATCAGATAGATTGAGTTAAATGATTTGGAGATCTTAAATACATTTACATTTCTCTAATTTGTTGACTGACCATGAACTTGAAATGAAGTCATGGCAGTGTGTTGTTTGCCCACAAGATGGCAGTCTTGGCCTTCTCCATGCTTACTGTCACGTTATTCTCAATGGCTTTGAAGCCTCTAAACATCAGGAAACCATACACAGTTTGGTTACCCAGTTCAGTTCAGAATGTCTGTACTGGAACTGATATTAAAGTCTTTCATTTAACTTTGCACCAGCGTTTGACCACAAACCAAACTTCTATGACATGATCTGAATCAGGAATATAGACATAAATAGCAGCTAATGAATCACTTTCAATGAGCTGAATGTGGTGTTTGGCACCAGAAGGGGATTATGTTTGGATTAGAGTCTCTTTGTGTCTGTGGTGTTTTCATTGAAAACTGAATTTAGAAATATGTGCTGCACTGCTTATGTCAATGGATTTAGTTTATGCTTCATTTGAGTGTAATATTTTGTTCAGAACAATTTAATCAGAAAACCAAGCTTTGCGTGTTATGTGTATGTGTCTCTGGCAAAGAGAGAGAGGTGGCACTGTAATCGGATGAGCTTCAGCAGACAGGACAAGCGGCAGCCCCCCTCTTAATCTGTTTTATAAGGTTTCTCCCCCGATCATCATCATAATCATTTACTATTAAACAGCACTCCGGATGACACAAACTAACATAATTTTCTTAATCAGTATTTGTGTCTTGCTTTTCAGTAAAGATATATAAACATCTCTTAAATGAGATACATTTACTTGAAACTAATTTGTATAAGATATTAGTACTTTTTTCAGAGAATATGTTGTGTATTAAGTTTCTTTTTGTTGCATAAATCTAACAATACTTTGCGCAGTGTATGCTTAAAGCCCAAAAACTATTTGCCAGTGGGATAAGAGAATAAACTTTCAAGAAAAATATCAAATTCATTCTCTAGAAACAAGTCTAGTAAATATTTTATGCTGTTTTGTTTTTTAGGAGAGTGTACTTTTTTCTGAATAAAACAAAAAACAAATCTGTTGATTATTTTTTTTGTGTGTGTTTATCAATACATATTGATTAAAAAATAAAAGCTCTTTAAAACTATTCACACACATTTATAGTGAAGATAGTATATTTAGTCTGTGCTTAGAATCCACCAAGCCTTTATATGGTCATTTTTACTTTTATTGCTTGATTTATGTGATCATAAATATTACATAGGAATTCACAAACTAAAGTTCCTTGTTGTTTACTTTAAGTTTTAATACTAGGTTTATTGGATTGTAGGATAATTGGATTGTAGAATAATGTCTAAGTGTCTTACTAAGGTGACAAATCAATCACACTTTGCATGAAACTCCATTGCATGTCATCTAATGCATCTATTGCATCACAGGTTGTTACCAAAATGTGTTACATATATGTTCTTTCAGTCCAAGCATTGATAAAGGGTGAAGGGGGACAGTGGTGGGATGGAGGGGGCTGGGATTGGGCCAGACGTGGAGCTTCCCTGGGAAGAGTCCAGCTGGAGGCGGGAGTGTTCTTGTGGGGGTTAAAGTTAAAGCCACTTTTGCTATGTCTCTCTGTCTTCCACTCTCCTTCTCCAACTGTATATATACATAACACACACTCATACACACATGTATATCGCCTGATGCTGCCCTCCCTCTGTCCTGCACAGCAGGGGCCAGGGAACGGAGGGGTATGTGGGAGGGATGGAGGGGTGACGCGAGCAGGAGGCCAATATTTTCCAGAGGGAACGCAGAGGACTGCAGGGGGGATGAATTAATGAACACCCACCACATGGTCAACTATGAGAGAGAGTGAAAGAGAGAGAGAGAGAGAGAGAGATGGTGGGGTGCAGGGGGCATCGGGTATGATGAGAAAACGTGGGAGTAGGGAGTGATGGAGAACACCGAATACCAAGAAAGAAGATGAGTAAAGTATGTGATGTCTTTTAGTTGACCTACATTGTTTCCCCATTGTCTGGACCATTGTATAACTCGGGTGTGAACATTAAAAAGCATTCTGTTTAGATATGTGAGCTTACAGTACATCGCACTTTGAATAGGATGCGTCTCCGTTCCCTATCCATACCACTGTATCTTCGCTCGCATTCACATAGTTAACGGTGCAAGTGATAGTTCTCTGTGCTTTTGTTTCGTCCAAACAATTATGTCATTGTGTCCCAGAATGTAAAGGGAATAATCTAGACCTTTGCGGATTCTAACCTCAGAGGTCCATAGAGACTTGGTATGGGGCTTGTCGTTGGTTGAGGAGCATTTACAATGGAGTTGTGTGACCTGCTCAAGTACACACAGATGGAGATACACACGGCATAGTGACCTACATGAACTGGGAGGGGTCCAGGTTCCTCAGGCTGTTCCCATGCTGAAGACTCTTTGAGATGTATCGTAGTGCTGGTTTTAGTCAGCATCTCTAACAAGTTTAGTTGAGGTGGTGTTTCATTGAATTGCATCCTCATGTTGCTCCAAAGCTGGATGGCTTTCTATTTTCTGTGGAACATAAAAGATGCATATTTGGAGAATGTCAAGCTTTAAAATGATTTTACAAAAAAGTAGTTTGATTTATCCACTGTATTGTTCAGACTGAAATTCTTCGTTGAATACTGTTCATGAGAATGGCATTATTTGCTATAGTGAAATTTAGAGTTAGATATTTCCAGTGAATCAGATTATTCCATTTACAAAACCTGTCTCGATTTGTTCATGACTGATTCTCAAATTCAGCTCACTGACAGTTAACAAACTACTGGAAGGGAAGATCTCAGTAAATAACTTACATTTTAGTCTGTCCATCACACCAGACTTTTATAAATCATGTGAGCTACTGATAGCCTAATTTATGGTGCTTTTGCTTCCTTTTTGAGAATTGAAAGCTCCTGTCCTTATTCATTGTAATTGCACGTAGATAATTTTGGCTCCACAGAAAAAAATTTGTCATACAGTTTGTAACAACACGAGAATGAGTATTAGATGAAATATTAAACTATTCTTTGTGTAATTCCTAACCTAATTTCTTTATTTTATTAGATTTTTTAAGGAAATGCAATTGCAGAAACTCAAAAATGAGTTTCAAATCTTGCATCTGGTGAACTTCTCAATCACTACCACGCAATTGTAGTGTAGTTCATTACCTATTCGCTGTCATAATCGTTCCATCTCATCTTGAATCTGTTGTCCATTTTTGTCTTCATCTGTTCCCCATTATCTATCGTTGTTAACCGAGGTGAACTGATAAAGCATCTCTTCTCTCTCTCCCTCTCACTCCCCCCTTTCTCCTCCCAGTGCCTCCCCTTTTCTTCTTTCCTCCACTGTGTTTTTGTGGATGTCTAATGAAATCCCATGTGAAATGGACAATTGTTGCTCTGAGATTATTTATAGACATAAATAAGCAGTCTTGTTGTTTGTTTTCAATCCCTGCTTAAAAATAATTAGTTTGAAGCAGCGTAGGAGATAAAAAAGACTGAGGCAGAATGCTGAAGTGCATGTCTAGCTGCGCATATGAGACGATCAGCAGCATCTTAATAACTCCTCAGTGATCATCTTTGGTGTTTTGTATACATGTTGACACAAAGAACACTATTTGTTCTGCAGTGTTCCCTTAACATAGATTTTCAACTGTATTTATTGTGGTATTTTAGTGGAAATCCATATTCATACTGTCTTTCTGTAATATAAAGGATAAAGAATAAGGAAATTTTATAAATTTTTTTATTATATTATTTATTTAAATAATAGTAAATAATAGTATTATTAATATAATACTTAAGTGTAGCTTAGAGGCCTTTGTTGTTCTACCCATGGTTACTATGGTCTTACTTCATGTAAATTATGGTTATGCTGGAACTGTGCCGAATTTTCTCAAGGCTTAGACTATAACTGACTAGTTTGACATTAGTCGAAGCAGTTTTAAATGCTCTTTGTACAAACTGCAAAGTGAATGTGACTGGCTCGTATGTCTTCATCCTTGTATAAAACAGCATCCTTATTCCTTGAACACATTGGACCTGGGTGGCATAGCTGCCTTATATGAAGAAAAAATGCGCTGAATGTGAAAAACGAGTCCCATTGTTCGTTGTTGCCACCACATTACAGACTTTACAACATCCTTTACAAATTTAGCTCTACTGTCAGACTCAATCCCCCACAAAGAAAGCGATGTCAAAGCGCTCACGTGGTGCTGTCAGCGACCGTAGCAGAACTCCAACAGAAGCGTCTGATTTTTGATTTGATTTTCTGTTTTTGTTTCTCACCGGTTTCATCCCGGGGACCCCAGAAGCGCAGTTTCTTTTTGACGGCGGTCTCAGAGCTGTCAGTCAGCGGGCTGTCTCGCTGTTGAACTGAAGGCAGACTCCATAAATAATGACAATGTCGCTAAATAATACACAGCGGCGGGTTACCAAGGCCTCTGTGCACCCGCTATCATGCAGCGACGCAGGACTCTGTGCAGTGTAGCAGCAGCAATTTCACTGGCAGCTTTTGTTTTTGTCACATTTGTCTGGGTTTAAGTGACAAACGCTCAGAAAAAAAGTGACTGGAAGGCAAGGACTCAAGTGTGAAAAAACGTGGCCTCTGCTCAGGTTATCACTTTTTTCCATTCTCAGATAACAAGTGTTTAGTTTTGACTAAGTTTGTGTTGTGATCTGTGGATATTATCAGGAGTTTAACACCAGTTTTGAGAAAAGTCTGATGCAATGTGATAAGAATCCAGCACATTTTCAATAATCCTCTCAGCTTTCTTGGTCTTCTTGTTCTCTCTATCTGAAAGAGCGTTTACAATCGTTGAACTGTGTGTGTATGTGTGCTGATGTAATCTTATATTTTCTGAACAGGTGAACAGGGGGCTATCACCATGTTTCCTCTCTTCCTGCTGGACCACCACATGACGGCCAGAGAGCTTGGGGTGTGGAACGGGGTGGTTGCCATGGCTTTTTCCATCTGCGGATCATCAGTCGGGGGTTTTTTGCTCTCTCAGTACAGGTAGGGAGTGTGTTTTGTTTTTTTGGTAATAAAGTGATGGTGAAACTGAGTCCGTTTTAGCTGCAACACCGTTTCCAGCCAAGTCACGCTTTGCCATTAATGTTGCAGGAATGGTGTTGGAAGACTTTGTTCTTTGGATTTCTACACCTTTTTCTATGCCCCCTCTCGCTTTATCGGTTTCTGTAGCCCACCATCTCTCTGTGAAAGAAACGCGGCCCTTTTCTTTTTCTCAGTGTTTTCTCATTATATCTCTCCACCCATCTCAGCCCCAGGCATGAAAGAAGGAGAGAGAAAGTGATTGAGAGTGTATGTGAGAGATAGAAAGAGAGATAGTAATGAAAGTAAACACAGCCTTTTGTGGGAGCTGAGAGTAAAACAGGCTCAGGTGTGAGCCGAAAGCCCTCCAGGATGCATAAGGTTGAACTGCTTGAATAGAGATATACTTGTTGCTGATACGTTGCCCTTATCTACTGACCTGAGACCGGTTTTTACCAGTTATGTCTTGTAATAGTTAAGATAGGACTTTGGTTGCCTAAACCGTTCCAAGAGCAGCCTGAGTCGCTTATCTTCCTCAAGCGGTATTGACTCATAGGCCCAACACCTGTTAGTGTGCTCAGAGAAAGGCACGAGGAAGAGGATTTTGGAGAAAGACATGTGCAGTGGTTCTGTCTTTATTTCATTCCAGACTTGAGGGCAGACATCCAGTTATGTATCACAGTTTAAAGTGAAATGATACTCTTCTGGACATGTGCCATTTTCTCCAGGCTGGTTTGCTTTACCTTATGGCATCATGAAACAACATGCATTTTAATGCCATTTTACAAACCACTGGAATGCATTACATGAGCTTCTGCACTTGACGCTTACGTTGATGTATACTTTAAAATGATGTAATGTCGGTCTATTAAAAGACTGAGTAACGTCACCTTTAGTTTACTGTCTCTATGAACTACAGTTCTCTAACCATCTAAACAAGCTATTAGTGAGGTGATGCAGGACCACAGATTGATTTCATTCGGACCTCAAATCATTTTTCTTTTGTTTATATATATATATATATGTGTATATATACAGATACATATACGTACATGCATATATACATACTACTGTTCAAAAGTTTGGGGTCAGTTAAACATTTTTTTTAAAGAAATTAATACTTCTATTCAGCAAATATGCATTAAATTGATCAAAAGTGACAGTAAAGATGTTTATAATGATAAAAAAGGGTTTATATTAAGCGGCACAAATTTTTTCAACATTTATAAAAACAAGAATGGAGTGTATTTTAGCCTGCCTTGTTGGCAGAAATTCGGCCCACCTGGGTGTGATTGGACTTGTCAACATGACAGAAGATGGTTAACAGCTCCAGTGGCGTAATTGGTAAAGCGTGTGCCGTAGTCATTTTGATGCGATTGACCCGAGTTCGATTCTGCCTTTTGCCACACTATTTTTTTCTTCCTTTTCAAATCTCATATCATATCAGAAAGTCATTTATTTTCAATAAAAATTAAGGAAATAATCGAAAAGCTGAAAATAAGTGTCGGGTAGGGATAGGGTAGGTGTAGGAAGGGATTTATTGTCCCAATAAGGTGGCGTTCATTTAATAATTTGAATTAAAATAATAATTTACACTCAATACGTTATCATTGCATACTGTTTCATAATTTACTACAAAACTGAGGTGCAGATAATTGCCATTATTTGCAATAAGTAGTATCCTGCTATTTTAACATAGTGTAAATAGAATCTATAGCTACTTGCAATTAGGGCCAGATTTACTAAACAGGGCAAATTAGCGTTAGAGTGCTAGATTCTGCGGGTGATTTACCAACAATGCACACATTAAAGAACACAGACACAGCCAGATCATTTCCATAATGACCAGCGCAAGGTACCAAGAGCAGTGCAAATTACCAAAGATGAATTTTGTTGATACTGATTTCATTAGTTTGGTAACAGCCCAAATGTCTTATTATACGAATTGTCTGATTAAATTGAACTCTAATTAAAAAATAAAAAATTTTAGTTTGAAAATTCATATATAAAAAATATTAGCATTTTATTTTTAATTTTAATATAAAATAATTGTATTTGTAATTAATACTCCCTTTTTATGTTAAAATATAACAGTATAATCACACTTTATTATTATTTTCATTATTTTATTTAAAAAGAAAAATCTAACTAAATAAACTAAATTTGTTTTGTATAACCACAATAAATAATTATATTTATAACTCAATTAATTTTTTTTTTTTCTCCGGGCAAGTAACTTTTATACTCGGACAAGTAAATGACATATATATATATATATACACATACACACACACACACACACACTGCCGTTCAAAAAACTTGTAATGTTTTTTTATGTAATATATTTATTAATTTTTATCAGCCTGATTTATTATCAATGCTGTTCTTTTTTTTTTTTTTAGCTTTCTATTCATAAGAGAATCCTGAACAAAATGTCACAGGTTCCAAAAAATATTAAGCAGCAAATCTGTTCCCTGTTGAAAAAAACAGCATAAGCTGGTAAGGTATGTTTTGAAGCATTGGGTGCTGGTTTGAGCTGATTTAAGATAAAAAAAAGTAAAGTAAAGTCGTGACGTATTGTCAAGTATGGTGACCCATACTCGAAATTGGTGCTCTGCGTTTAACCCATCCAAGTGCACACACACAGCAGTGAGTAGTGAACAAATGCACACACATACACACACACACACACACACCGTGAACACACACCCGGAGCAGTGGGCAGCCATGCTGCAGCGCCCTGGGAACAGTTGGGGGTTCGGTGCCTTGCTCAAGGGCACCTCAGTCGTGGTATTGAGGGTGGAGAGAGCGCTGGACATTCACTCAAGATGGTCCTTAGCTGGTTTAAGCTGGTCATGTGCTGGTCCGACCACCATATGGCCAGCTAAGGACCAGCTTAAACCAGCAAAGGACCAGCATAAACCAGCATCCCAGCTTCAAAACATACCTTACCAGCATATGCTGTTTTTTTTCAACGACACTGATAATAAATCAATATATTTGAATGATTTCTGAAGGATCATATGACTCTGAAAACTGGAGTAACAGCTGATTAAAAATTCAGATTTGCATCACTGAATTAAATTATATTTTAAAATTTAATTATGTATTATAAATGTATACATAACCTCTGACGTGGAGAAGACCGCTACAGAACATCTGAGCATAACGAAACAAATGCACATTGACGGATCTTCTTCCGTCTATTCTGCAAAATGTAAACAAATGTAGCCTTTATTTCTGCAAGCGTAAATATTGTGAAAATATCAATATAAATTGTGTCTAGGCAAAGACATTCCTCCTACTAACGCGGGTTTGGCGGGTGTTCATTTCATACTCTGTGACAGCTTATTTAATGAATAAATTAGACATTGTATTTAATGTGTATGGTACGAACAACAAACTGGTAATGTCATAGTGGTATCGTGTACTGTAATCGAATCTATACCTGTGGAACCGACAGCACATGCAGTGTTCATCTAATAAAGATCTTCATAGCTAGCAAACCATAGCCTTTGCAGATTTGCTTTCAATTGACTGTAGATCCAAAGCCACGTCTTCAATGCTCTTGATGTTCTTAAACTTTCTGTTAGAGCATAATGCCAAGAAAATACTGCTATTTTCACTTAGTATACAGCCGTGGTCAGAATTATTGGCACCCTTGGTAAATATGATCAAAGGCTGTGAAAATTAATCTGCATTGTTAATCCTTTTGATCTTTTATTTAAAAAAATTCACAAAAATATAACCTTTCATTGGAGAATAAGAATTAAAAATGGGAGGAAATATCATTATAAAATAAATGTTTTTCTCTAATACACATTGGCCACAATTAATGGTACCTTTTATTCAATACTTTTTGAAACCTGCATTTACCAGTTTAACAGCTCTAAATTTTCTCCTATAATGCCTGATGAGGTTAGACAACACCTGACAAGAGATCAGAGACCATTGGTTCATCCAGAATCTCTCCAGACCCTTTAGATTCCCAGCTCCATGTTGATGCTTCTCCTCTTCAGTTCACCTCACTCATTTTCTACAGGGTTCAGGTCAGAGGACTAGAATGGCAGAAACCATAAGCTTGGTTTTGTGCCCAGTGACCCATTTTTCTGTTGTTTTTGAGGTTTGTGTTTGGATTATTTACATTTATTCATTTAGCTGACGCTTTTATCCAAAGCGACTTACAATTGCTATATATGTCAGAGGTCGCACGCCTCTGGAGCAACTAGGGGTTAAGTGTCTTGCTCAGGGACACATTGGTGTCTCACAGTGGATTCGAACCCGGGTCTCTCACACTAAAGGCATGTGTCTTATCCACTGCGCCATCACCACCCCCACACCCACAATAGAATCCATGATGCCATGTGTCTAAACAAGATGTCCAGGACCTCCAGCAGAAATATAGGCCCACAACATCAGAAATACAGCAGTATATTTCATTGTACACATGGGGTAGCCTTCACATTCAGAGCCTTCTTTGATCATATTTACAAAGGGTGCCAATAATTCTGACCACGACTGTAAATGGCCTCTATCGCCAAGAAAATATGCTATTTACAATTACAATAGTCGCTGCCTAACAAGAAATATTTATTGAGCAGCAAATCAGTATTAGAATTATTTTTGGAAATTAACATTTTGCATTTTCCATAATAATATATTTTTAATAAAGACATTTCATTTTAAAGATAATTTGAATACAAACAAACTTTTCCAACCCAGAATTTAATTGAGAGGTCTAGCTTCTAAATTTACATCCGAGCAAATATCCAAACAATCACAACTTGCACTGTTTAAGCGGTGCATAAGTTCTTGCATAAATAAACATGCCTTCAAAATACCCGGTGAGTGGGACAGATGTGCAGTCCTAAAATGTGATAAAATCACAATCAGAGTTAAATGTCTGCTCAGATTTTCTTAGCTCTCTTTCTCTTACTCTCTCTCTTTCCCTTTCTCTGTAACCTCTCCTTCTCTCTATGGTACCTTCATCTTTTTTTTTTCCTCCTCTCTCTTTTGGTCTCTCTCGTTCCCTCTCTACGCTAAAGGCAGTGTCAGTGAATGGGGAGGAATGTAAAGTTTCACATGCAGGGAGCTCGTTCATTCGACACAGTCGTGCATTCAGGCCTTGCTTCCCACAGATTGGGTTTCTGCCGTTGTCTGTTCAGGGCCACTAAAAGCTAATTTGGACACTTATCCTGGCCCCATCTGAAACGCTTGAGTGGCCAAAAACTGACCCCCATACACTGATCGCCATCAGCAATCTGAGAGTACGAATCTTATCGGGCAAACTGCTCGTGTGATACGCCTGTTTTAGACTTGTTTTCAATCTCTCGCACCCTTCTCTCTCTCTCTCTCTGACTTGCTCGTTTTCCATTTTAAGACTGTCTGTCTTTCTTACAGCTCTCTTTCTCTCCCTCTCCTCTCATCTGAGTGAAATATGAAAGAGTGTTATTGAGTGGATGCAGGGAGGGTGTTTGCATGAGAATGATGGCAGATTGGCTTTCTGTCTGACCGGCTGCTGTTGTTGACTGGGTTCATCTAGATCTAAAAGGCTGGTTTAAGATGACAGACGATTCCTTACTCTTCTCTTAAAGTCCAGTTGACCTTGGCCCACATCGCCTTCTCTCTTTCTCTACTCTCTCTTTCTTTCACTGTCAGAGGCCTCAGAGTCTGCTCACATGGAAAATACGTTTATGTAAATATACAACTTTTGTTGACAAGAGTCAAACTAATTTTCATGCAACAGTTATGCATTACTGATTAAAAATATTAGATGTGAAAAGCAACACCATAGAAGCCGTGACTGGAGAAATTGAGGTGTGTGATGGTCACTAATTAGTGGGGGGTTAATCAGCTGTGGCTGTGGATCTTGGTGCGTTATTGATTATTTTGTGAAGGAAGTTCCCCTGAGGGATTCTTAACTGTTAATAGAGAATCAATTAGAGTGTGTAAGCAAACGCACTGCATGTGTAAAGGAGTGTTTTTCTGTCTCAGTGTGGCAGTCCTGTGTGTTTGACCCTCATTAATGTCCTACAATGACTGATCTGTAAATTAATAGCTTTTAGTTCGCTGTAATAAAATATATTTTGTCTTGCTGATGTTATATTACATTGTACTACCATTCAAACGTTTGGGGTTGGTAAGAAATAATGCTCACCAAGACTGCATTTAATTGAGCAGAAATCTATTAAAAACAGCAAATATTATTACAATGTATAATTACAGTTTTGTATTTTAATATATTTTAAAATGTAATTTATTTCTGTGATGGCAAGGCTGAATTTTCAGTAGGCATTACTCCAGTCCTCAGTGCTGATTTGGTGCTTAAGATACATTTATTATTATTATCATTGTTGAAAACTGCTTCATATTTTTGTGATTTTTTTTTTTTTTTTTTTTTTTTTTTTTTTAGAATTTTGAATAAATAGAAAATAGGAACTCTAATTTATAAAATAAAACAGAATAAAATATATATATTTTTTGTAATATTATAAATGTCTTTCCCTTTCACTTTGGTTCATCATTGGTCATTGCACACTGAGTCCGAAATTTTAAACACGTTGTGTTTAATCACGTTTACACTGCCTCAGAAACTTTCGTCCGTCATAAAAAAAAATCGGATCAGGTTTGATTTTCTGCGTTTTCGCATCTGTAGCATGCATTTTGATAGGAGAGGATGAGGAATACAAAAAAAAAAGGAAAAATGCAAGCAAAAATTTCGGACCTTAATTTGATCTGTCCCCAATAAATAATAGTATTAATTTCTTAAAGCAAAATTAAACTGTGGTGTATATTACATGTCATGACATTACATTATATTGCATATTCGTGGAGTTTGAGATAACATAACCGAACTTTCTCTGTTTTATGTCCTCAGTATTGGCATGCTAATGAGACGTGTGTTTATGATGCGGACTGTCAGCATGGTCTTCCAGAGCTCACTTCTCGTAGTGCTGGAGCCCTCACCCTTGATGAAAGGTGAGAAATACAGATACGCGTACACACTAAATGCAACACACGCTTGTACACACTAAGTATGCAAACATGGCATTTTACCAGCATAGGTATTAGAGCAGACTTATTATATTTTATTTTGAAATTCAATATTGTGCCACTTATCTTTATGCTTCAAAACGTTTATTACTGCCTGTCTTGTGGGTACAGTTTGTTCGTAAGAGTCAGGTAGCTCACCTGTACATATGTATATATAGAAGTGAAATTGACCTGTTCTCTTCTGAGCTTTCTACTGTTCCCCTGCATTTAAACATCCATGGGGCCTTCTCTGGTTTCCAGTGTTTTCCACTGACAGGCTAAAGTGTCCATTTCAGCACCTTGCACAGAGTAAACAGGTGTTCAGGCAGAGAGTGTCTGAATAAAACTCTCAATGCTGCATTAAACAACAGCATGTGATAAAAAGGGAGAGTATTAACATGAATGTCATTCAGACCAGCATAGAGTTTATCGCTGTGGGGTGAGATCAGAATAGAGAAGTGAAAATCAAAATTTGAAATCATTTAAATGGTGTTTTTTTTTTTCTAACACATATTTGGTAATTTAAATATAAATAAAATCCAAATGGGTAAGATAAGACATTTGCAGTTTTTTAACGACTTGTATGTAATTTATTATTTTTTTTTTGCAAACAATGATTTCAGCAAATGGCAATGGCAAGAACTTCTTTGGCACTTACTTGATAATTGCAGAATGTTGTTGTTTTTTAAAATATACATAACATTTTAGTAATTTTTTTATATATTAATGTTTTATAAATAATATTTATGTATAAGCAAATACTATGTAAATAAAATAACATTTAAAGATTATTTTGATTTTGTTTTATTAAAAAGGGGAAAAAATGGTCCGATTCATCGGAAATTGACAATTGTTGAGTCCGTTCACATACTTGCTCCAGGCTCTTTATTTGTTGCCTTAGGTATCTGTTTTAATATAAAAACCAAGTACCAGAGGCTGATATCTAACCAAAGCCAAACTTTCAGTTTTGATCTAACCTAAGATCAGCGTGCTCTCTTTTCTGAAAATTTATCTTGAACTTTTATTCTGTGAATCTTCTGTGAGATTCCTGTAGATCCGTTCTGATAACCATCTTCATAGTCCTAGTGCTTGGATTCAGCACAATTCAAGCAAAATCTTATGCATGAGCTCTATAGAAGTGATCATACAGAAGTTATGTCAAACATACTCTCTCCCGGTTCAACTTGCTTAAGTGGATTTGCGTTTCTGTTTCTGTCTGCAGAAGCCAACGCTATTTTACCTCGCGTATTCTCACGGCTCACTTTGATAAATGAATAAACCCATATTCAAACCCTCTGCCTGTTTCTCTTTTTTTTTCTCATGCTGTCTCTTTCTCTCACAGATGCTTTGAATGTTTATTTAATGAAAATGATAAAAAAGGAAATGGGGAAACTTGCATTTTAGCTGTATTTTTTGCCACTGTATTACTTCTTCCCCAGGATGTCGTGGCTTTTTAGTCAAGATGTTTTTGTCAGCGAGCTTCTGTTTGACAACTCCCTCATCTCTCTGTCTCTCTTATTCTCTCTCTCCCGGTCTCTCTTTCTGCCGCTCTCCCAAACGAAATGGAACAAAGCAAAGCTGTACCCCATCTAACCCCCCTCAAAAAAAGAAAAAAAAAAAAAAAGATAAAGTTCTGCAGAAAATATTTTTCAATATTGTATGAGACTGGATGCCTCAGAAGAGCTGATTTTCCTTCCTATGGTTCCTGGGTAAGTAATGGAGAAGTCTTGTTAGGCAGAACTAAACATTTCCAGTGAATAATTCAGATGGAGCTGGATGTGAAAGCTTCATAATTTTTATTTTTTTTCAGCAAATGGGCTTCTGGTAATGATTGATTTGAGATTCATGATTTTTAGAGGCATTAACGGTAAACTGTCTGTCTCATGCTCTGGGTGGACGTTACTGTGAATTAAATAATCGATTTCAAAACGGCCAAAAAGACACTGATTTCTAAGTGTCAATTGGGGCATCATAGAGTCAGATTTGAGTGTGTTAAGTTTAAATACTAGTCATTTGACAAGGTTCTGTCTGCATAAATAATAGTCTGGGAGAGTTCAGTTTAATAACTGGCAAGTCCTGTTTCTTCTAACATAGGTATGACAGTGTTAAGTATGAGTAAGCACACACTATAAGACAGAACACCACAACTCTGCATACATTTAAAAATTCTCACAGTTTCCTGTTTTCTGTCATGTTGGTGCATTCTTTCCCAGTCTATAGGTCTATAGAGATTTTCACAGTTTCTTGTTTTCTGTCATGCCCGTGCATACTTTCCCTGAATATAGGATCCCAAAATTCAGTTTTCACACAGACATATCAACAAACAACATGAAGGAAAGGCCTGTGGTCATTTTGCACTGATTTGCACAGAACAATTAAAAAACGCAGGGAAAACCTTGGATATGATGTGGGCAACAGTTATTTTATTTTATATATATATATTTTTTGGACTCCTTTGTTTTTTTTAAAGTGTTTTGTTTTTGTTTTGTTTTGGGACTCCTGCTTCCAACTGGAGTTCTTTTGCTACCTTTCACAATTTTATTGTCTGTTGCTCAGTACAGCATGCAAACATGGCGACCAGTCGTGCAAAATTGAAATTTGTCATACCGTTTGTTACAGCATGTCTCCAGTGAGATAGTTCAATATGCATTTCAGTAACTGTCTGTTTTAGTTTGGCTACCAAACTGGACAAAAGAAAGATACATGGGGCTGTTATCGGTGCCCACAGCCCGTCCTTCAGGTCTTTTACACTTCCAGATGTCAGAAATGCGTTGAAAAAATAATTTTGGATTTAGATGGACTTCAGAGTATTGAGCACCAGAACATACAACCACAAGAGCAGCCTCTTCCCACAGGCCATATTCCTCATGAACAGCTAACACCATCAAATATTCAGAGCAATATTTCAGAGACACTGAATTTTTACTTGCAGTATGTAAAGTCAAAGTCACCGATTCAAACTTGAGGACAAGAACACGCTGCAATGGGTAGTATATTGTATTAATGTGGATTGTGTCTTCTTTCTCCCTCAGGTATGGCAGTGCTGAGTCTGAGTTTGCAGCATTTCATAGCGGGTCTCATCACCACTCTGACGTTCACCACGATGATGAACTGCACACAGAGAGCTGAGGAGAGCATACAGGTATCACATGTTACCCTCTTTAACTGACCGCAACTCTTCATGCTTCCTGACAGATCAGAACAAACTGCTTAACGGCATCACACGTGTTCACCTAAGGTCAACAGCATGACAAATATATTGTTTTCTCTTCAGTTTCAACAGTCAAACTCTGAAGACAACAAAACATGCATCTTTTTGATAGTTGTTGACAGGTAGAGTCTCACAATAAGCCATGAGCTGCAGAAAGCCTGAGAGTGTTTCCTGTCTGCCACATACGTGAGCACATCACAGCAGTCAAAAACTCATTTATCTGCCAGTCAATAGCTCCACACAGAGAACTGAGCAGTTTTCACGCTCTCTTTAGCTCTGCATGTCAACCCATTTCAACTCATCAATCACCTACAAAGCATATGCATCAGAAAGTATATTCACATTCATAGATTTGACAATTTTTTTATTTTAATTTGTCAAGATTATATCTTTGGTTGTAGAAGTAGTCCAGGGGTTAGTTCACATGCTCTGACACACTGAATTATGGCGCTCATCTGGGCAGTGCAAGTTTGAGTCTGATTTGTGTTATTTCCCAATCCCTGTTCTCAAATCTTTTACATTTTCTTCTTAAAAAGGTCTCAACAGTAACAATTTTCACTGTTTCATTAACACTACCTTCCGAAAGTTTATTGTTGATAAGATTTATTTTAAAGATATTTGAAAGAGGTTTCTTACGCTCACTAAGGCTGCATTTATTTGATCTAAAGTGCAGTAAAACAGTAATATTGTGAAATATTATTACAATTTAAAATAACTATTTTCTATTGTTATATATTTTAAATTTGAGATTACTCCATTCTTCAGAGTCATGTGATCTTTCAGCCTTCAGGAATTCTAATGTGTAGATATGTGGCTCAAGGGATATGTCTTCTTATTCCAACTTCATGCATCCTTGTTAAATAACAATTTCTTTGCAAAAAAAAAAAAAAAAAATTCTGGTGGCCAGTCAAGCTAGCACCAGCAAATTATGCATTTTATTTTATTTATTTTGTTAATAAGTCAGAAATAGTAATTTTAACATTATTATTTTCCTTAAAAAAAAATATATATATATATAATAATATTTACAATAATATCTGTGAATAATACAACTGTTTATACAGATACAGTGTTTATGACTTCCATGCTGCAAATCTATAAACAAAGATGACTTACAGTGCAAAGTTTTGAAGTAGCCTAATGTCTTGTCTTGAATAAAGCAGCAGATGCATTTTGCATTTGTGCTTCTTGCAAAACAAACCTTATGCAAGGTGCATTAGGTGGGTATCTTATGTCAGCTGCCGCTTCTGTGTCTCCTTTACAGTGTAAAGACATCTTATCTGTGTGTCATCAAACAGTCCTTCCATACCAGCTCTATTCTCCACAACAATCAGCTCCCTATTTTGTCCCACTAATCTTGTGTTGCCTAATTTCTTTCCTTGTTAGTTAATTTGTTCATTCTTTCTATTTGTTTATTTACGTGTCCCCTAGAAGATAAACTGTAGTTCTCACTGTTCATAGATATCTCTCCCCTCCCATGGTCTCTCATTTCATCCCCTCGTTCATCTTTGACATGATTGTATAGTCCTGTTTAAATGGGCTTGCACTGCTTGCAGGTGATCTTTCACTGCTCTCTCAGCTATTTGTCACTCCATCAGTTCAATACGTGCTGAATTAATGGCACTAACGAAACTCATTAAACAATAAGAGAAGTGTATGCTTTCCCTCAGTCTCTAAGCAATTAAAAACTTCACATTCACATTCTGAGGAAAATAACCAGGAGGAGGAATGTAAACTGTAGGTTAATTCGAAATGTTCTTATGTCAAACATACCGTAGCGAGAGCAGCTTGTGTGTGTTTGTTTTAAGGTGGTTTTTGCCAAGCGAAAACCGATACTGTGAATGTTTGTGAAAAGGCCCTGGAGGGAGAAACTGAACACCTTAAACAAGTTTGTAGGAATAAAGGTACTTCACTTAACTTTAGTGCTGAGGCCATGTGAAGGAATGGACTTGGCTTTGCTTTGCCAACTTGTGTGCTAAGAGTATGGAGACAGTCTCTGGCGTCCAGACAGGAGAGAAGGATTCAGACTGATCTTTGATCCTCCTGTTGGAATTGTTTTGATTGATAAATAAGAATCATGTTAAAAAGTCATCAGTTGCTTTGAAAAGTAACACATGTGAAAGGTCAAAATCAAACATTTCAGTTGTGTGCATGCTCATGCCAATTTATGTGTTTGTTACTACATACCTCCTGTAATTTGAAGTCAGTTGGATCATTGCACACTGAGATATGGCTCTCCGTGTGTTCACACTGTCTGGTGGCCATTCTGAAAGCTGTTTGAAAACTTTCACCAAAAGAGGAGCCCCTTAAATGTGTGTTTTTTTTAGATGTTTAAGCCTTTATTTTGGGTAAGTTTCACTACTTATTGTAAAATTCAGAGATTAATGTTCAGGCTTTTACATATTGTAACCTGGAACTTGGATGTGGGAAATAATTACATTAGATCCAAAAGATAAAAGTTTTAGCAACATAGTGCAGATGCTACAGAACACAGTTAGCTGACTAGCTGTATAATTATTGCTGGTCTGTGGTTTTACAGTGCTGTAATTTTTAAAGATTTCATATTATTTTAAGGTGAGCTTAAAGGGAACACTACTATGAAAATCACACAGCTTCAGTGTGACATTAATAAGAAAAAGTATAATTTCCTAGAAATTGTTAATAATAGTTGTTCATATTAAAATATGTATGAATTTAATACATGAACTAGACTATTTATTTAGCAAAATCCTGTCATTTTAATAAATATTACATGAAATGTATTAAAAATTGTTGCTGCTCCAATTAAGCTCAGTGTGTTCTCTTTAAGCTCTTCCATATTAACCATCTATGTAAATACTTCATAAACAGACTTTAAATATTAACTGATGGTTGTCACTTTAAGTTAATCTTTATAAAATGTCTAATAACTTTTAACAGCTTTAAGATGACAAAATCGAGACATAACTATAGTTTATGCCCAAAGATGAAAGAGGCATGTCGTCCATCAGAAACCTGTCATATCTGTCCAGGAAAAAAAGCAACTAAAGACTGGAATACACTACACGACTTTTAAAATGTGAACAGATTTTTAAAACGCCAGGCATCATACACTTAACGACTGAGGATCACACACTAGCAGACTTTAAATTCCTTCCGATCACAACAAACTCACACAGAAATGTGCGCATTGTTTCTGTGTTCATCCCCATGAATTAAATGTTTTATTGGTTTGTTTTATTTAATTTTTGAATATATGTTACGTAGCCGAACGTGGACTAGTATTGTCAGTCCTCTGTCGTGTGTCATGTGTTCCCACCTCATGTTTCCTTATTTGGTTTGTTTCCTGTCCTTGTTTAGTGTGATTATTAGTTAATTCTTGCCCAGCTGTGTGTATTGATTAACCTGTGTATTTAATTTATACACTGACTGAAAATGAAAAGTTGCGATTTTCTAGGCTGATATGGCTAGGAACTATACTCTCATTCCGGCGTAATAATCAAGGAACTTTGGAAAGGAAGGAAAGGAAAGGGGTGTGTGGCCATGTATGGTGACCCATACTCGGAATTTGTGCTCTGCATTTAACTCATCCAAGTGTACACACAGTAGTGAACATACACCGTACTTTCCTTTCCTTTCCTTTCCACCGTACATTGCTGCCGTACCATGGGTGCAGCAGGCGCAATGATATTACCCAGCGCCTGAAAGTAGTCCCCATCTATATCATAACTAGTTACCTAGCTGGGGACTACTTTCAGGCGCTGCGTAATATCATTGCATCTGCTGCTCTCATACGCCGGAATGAGAGTATAGTTCCTAGCCATATCAACCTAGAAAATCGCAACTTTTCATTTTCCGTCAGTCTTAGTACATGATGTAACTACGGAAGAGTCAAGCTTTAAATAGGAAATTTATCGAAACTCTTTGGTCATTTTTGAGCGAGATGCTAATGGTCTAATCCGATTCAATGATCTATGCTAAGCTAACCTAAAAGTGCTACCGCCAGACACGGAGATCGGCTGAATGGATTCAAAAACAGTAAAACTCAACTGTTTAACTCTAGGCGAGTCGGAAAATGAGCCTATTTTTTTTTAAAAAGTGGAGTGTTCCTTTAACATGAATGAATTTTTTCTTTTTAAATTATTTAAGCAAAATACTATAGAATTGTAATATGAGTTGACTTCTTTATTAGCAATAGCATGAAAAATATTGGGTTTTTGGGCAGAGTTTTGAAATTAGTGCATCATAATATAACGATCACTTGCATAATTAAATGCTGGACCTTTGCAGGGTTTGAAAATATTTCATAAATCAGTGAATGAATGGCTTGTTTCACACTGGTAACATCTGAATCTAGCCTTACAGCAAAACACATTTCCCTTTCTTCCTTTATAATTTACTGTCAAGAGTTAATACTAAACCACTTTCTGTATTTCCCTCTTTCTCTCTCTCTTTCTCTCTCTCTCTCTCTCTCTGTCTCTCTGTCTCTGCCTATGTTCAGGCAACCCACTACAGTTTTCTGGCCACACTGGAGGTCCTGGGGAAACTGAGTTTTAGTGCCCTGGCTGGAGGTATGGTGGACACTGCGGGCTTTCCCATAGCCTTCATCCTTTTCCTCTTCCTCACCTCCAGCAGTGCCCTGCACGTGTGGAGAGCCACAGAGACTGGCGTGCTGAAGGAGCAGCTCAAAGAGCAGCCACAGTGACCAGAGTTAGCCTATGAGAGAGGGTGTATATGTCTGGGTGAGAGAGAGGGAAATGTAATCTTATGTTTTGCATAAGATACTGGTGGCCAAATAGCCAGTGAAATGAGTATGTTGTTTATTTGTATTTATTTATAACTCAACCAGCATTGATGTGACGAGCCACACAGCACTCTCGCTGAAAGCCAGTACCTCTCTGAAAAACACTGCAAATGCTTAACAGCTGCATTGCACCTCTACAGCTAACTAGCTTTAAAGGTACTTGCTTTTCAACAAGAAGTCATTCTGAATGCCAAGCGGACTGGACTATGGCACTGTGCACATGTCATCTAGTCTGCCTGATGGACAGCAGTCAATCATTTAAACAACAAAATGTGGTTAATCTATTACGTTTGATATATCGGACAATGATTCCAATTCAATACAATTTGACCTATATAAGGATCTAGTCTAGTTGGGTTTAGTTAATCACCCTAGTCATTTTATTATATACAGCATGCATTTGCCTTAGAAATGCCTTTAGTTTTTAATCGTATGCTCTCTGACACCTTAGATACAATTCCATCATCTTATTGACCAATCAGCAACACTTTGGGAGCAGTATGAACATTGAATTATGGTACTATGCTTAGTGGAGTGGATTTTTTTTATTCTCAATGCAATACTTAAATTAAAGGGGTCATATCATTGAATATTAATATTGTGTTAAATATAAGTTAAGTGTATGACGAAAAAGGGCTGTACCTTTTTACAGTATTATACATCGACTCCTATTTGGTGTTCAGTGACTTTACCCAAAAATATTGCTTAACTCCAAAAGAATTAATGAAAAGAGTGAAATGAGTTAAAAACCTGGTGCTGTTCCTGGTTATGGAGTACCTGAAAATCCTTATCCTTCCTAGGATTGTTAGGAAATGTTAGGGAAAAGTGGCCCGGCAGCAAATGTGATCTCAAGATGGTGTCTGAGCGTTGTAAAGGCACAGCAGCAAAGATCAAGGGCCGAAAATGGTTATAACACACTTAATTCGATGCAGAAAACTTGACTAACATTGTAAGTGGAAAAAAAATTATGATATGACCTCTTTAATGATTTTAAATACTGTACATTGTAACAGTTAAATTAATCAAGCTCATTTTTTTGAGCTGATACATGTTTGTTTGAAACATTTGTTTTTGTACAAGTTGTCTGCATTTCCTATGCAATAACAAAATTATTCATGGTTATTACATACAGCTTGAAAAAAACATGAAAAAAACTTTATATTGCCTTATTAGAATTATTAGTATTTTAATGATTTTTTGTAAAACCAAAATGTGGAGCTATTGTTGAGAGTATGTAGGCATACGTGTGGGATGTCAGTTTTGGAGGAGAGTTCAATTTCAGTTGCAAAAAAAAAAAATCATCAAATGAAGCTGCAGCTATATATGTATGTAGCGCAGTCACGGTATATGTTTTCCATTCCTGTTGAAAGCAGAAAAATATTTAAATATAATAAACTATAGTATAGTCTATCTAATCTTCTTTTTTTTGCATTGGTTTTCTTGGGGCAATACAAACAGACAGTCCCAATTAAATGCTACATTTTAAAAATGGTTACAACCTCAACACTTTATGAAATAAGTGGAAAAGGTATGGCCTATTGATGGTTATTTTGTCATTAAATCATCTTAGCTTGGACTAATGGAGATTCAAAAATAAAAGCTACTGAACCCAGAGTGTGTCTGCGCTTTTATGAGGTTATCAAACAAGAATTGAAAGCCATTAGTCTGTTATTAAGAGATCCTGGGCCATACTGCTTACCCTTAGTCTTTAGAAAATCCAGTATTGTCTTGTGTACATTTGTTTTATACACACATCTCTAGATAACAACTCTCAAGTATTTCCCCCAGATGGAGCCTGGAGACTTTTCCCCATAAGGTGACGTAATATCATATGCTGTTGATGGGACTGAACCGTATCCCCAGCTTATACCGTGACACTGTCTCCCTCACCGTGACAGAGAGATGATTCTTCCTGATCTGTCAGAGGGATTAGGAATCCTTACGTAATTCATGAATAGACCTGCACTTCACCCTTTCACTGTGACATTATTTCCCGGGTGGTTTAGCCGGAGAGAACACCCTGTGTAAGAAACGAAGGGAACGTCGTCTTCACACTCCACTTTCACAAAACCACAAGAGACCAAAGACTGGTCAAACAGAGAGTGTGTCTACAGCGGGTTTTTGCAGGGTCGTCAAAAATATATTCAGAAATATAGATTTAAGGATACATTTTCATAAGATAGGTAGTTTATAGTTTCTTCAGTTCTGAGCCAGATTCAGACTGCTGTTTGCTTTGAAGTACATTGCGATGAAAGATCTGGGCCCACAAATTTGACAAAGATTGAAGCATGTCATTCACCTATATAAATGGAAGTATTCAGGTATACATCCCCTGCACTGTGTGTTTTTGTATATTAAATATTCTGGGAAATTTGCCCATGCTTTCAGCTAAGAAAAAGAGATTAGTACTTTCAGCTCTATTTAACGTTTTCAAAATGTATACTGTAAATCTATGGACCATTTTCACAGACTGTGATGGCTCATTTCCACAGTTATTAAGAGTTTAAATGCGATAGATACAATGAAAAAAATATATTTTTTAAGGTAAGTGGTTGCAAACAATTTATATTAGCAACATTTAAATAAAAAATGTTGAAAGTTAGTCAACTAGATTTGTTTATTTAAATGTAGCTAAAATAAATTGATTGCAACCACTTACCTTAATTTTTTTTTTAATCTTTTTTTTTCAGTATAGATAGATAGATGGACGGATGGATAGCCAGTTAACCTCCAATTAGCTTTGAGCAAGAAATGTGGCCAGGATTCTCATCTACAGACGAGGAACGTGGCCATCAACTGTTTTTAAGGTAGCAAAGCTGTAGTAAATTGACTTGTCTTACCTAATAGCAACAAACAATAGGTATGACATGAAACAGACCTCAAGTTGTTTCTTGTGCTTTTCCCAGGCATTGAGTTTCCATTTTCTGGGAGCAGAAAGAAGCATTAGAGCCTCAGGTCTTTGGGAAATAAGCTGAGAAGAGAAGAAAGGACACAGTGTAGAGTGAGAAGTAAAGGGACAGTTTGTCTCGTGGTGTCGATTGGAGACAGACCCCCGACTGGGTCTGAGAAATTGGGAGGAGTTGTCCAGCTGAGTGAGTGAGTCCAGAGACTGTACAGTCACCAAAGCCCATTCTGCAGCTTTCTGTTTCAGCCTGTCTTTCCAAGTCTCATCTAAACCTTGCACAGTAATTTTAACTTGAAACATAGCCGTTCTGGACCCATACATGTTTATCTTGTGGCCAGTGTTATTTTAATATCATTGAGATGCTATTACAGTTTTTATTATTATTTTGAATTAGCTTTTATTTTTATATTTTCCATGCTTATTTTAATTAGTTTTTGTCTTTTTTAAATATGTATGTGCAGTTTTCATTATTATATTATTTATTCCAGTATTACTTAATTTATTTTGGCAACTAGCTAAAATCAAATGCGTTTAATAAGTGTGTGTGTGTGTATGTAATTTTATTTTAGTTAAAGCTGCAGTCCGTAACTTTTTTTGGGTTAAAAATGATCCAAAATCAATATTTGAGCAAGTACATAACCAGCCAGTGTTCAAAACTATCGCCTTCCTTTAGCCCGATTCACAACGGTTAGTTTATAATAATGTTTTCTCATTTGAGTGCAACGTGTAGGTTTTCACAGGAAATTCAAGCATGACACTGCGTCATTACGTCACATCTGTAAACATAAAGAAGTTGTCCTGGCTACTAGGTTATGGCATGTGAGGATCCTGTAGGTAGAGGATCGTTTAGCCTTTTCTTACAGAAGCTAGAATAATTAAATGTATCATTTTGATGGCCGATTGTAATCCAGAAAGGATTATGTGTTTATGAAGCGTGAATGAAATTAAATTATATTCCAGTTTTAAATGTGCTTCTGATTACAGATTACACAAGATTAATATTTTAAAGACAAACAGTTCGAAGGGAGCATAATTTGCTTTTTGGGTTAAAAGAATTTCTTAATATGAAATTCGAATGGCATGACAATTAGATTAGACTGTTCAGAAATTGAAATCTACATGCTAATACACACTATACTCATTGTCACGCAATGCTGATGTTGTTAACATTAATAATTTGAGAATAAAGTATAACAATTATAATAATTTGCACAGTTAGATGTGAAATGAGCTAACCGATTGTTAGATTTAATCACCATTGGTAGCGTGATTTATTGTAATGCTTTTTTCCTCAGTTGGTCAGAACAAACGTGGCAGACTTGTTACTTACTTGTTCAGATGGCAATATATGGTGAAAATTCTTATTTGGCTCATATATTCCAAAACATAGACTAGAATCTGTGATTGCGAAGAGTTGTATCCATACTGGTGCAGTGACTGACAGACTGACACACATATTCCTCAAAACATTAGATTCATCTGCGCTGGATGCCGTGCCGGAGCACAACCCCACGCACAGTAGATAATTCTGCACAGAGCTGCCATTCCAGGTTTTCAAACAGAGATGGCGACAAAGAGGCAAAACTTACGGACTACAGGTTTAACAATTCAAATAACTTTTTTTTTATTGATTATACTATCACTGCTTGTGACTTAAGATGTCTTAAAATGCTATTAATATTTATTCACCTTCATGTCTCTCTTAACCTGTGTGACATTTTTTCACACATTTCACTTCTGTGGAAAACAAGATTGATTTGATTTGATTCATTCATTCATTCATTCAGTGTCGTTTGGATCCCACTGACTTTTAAAATACCTTCTATGTTCCAAAGAAAATAAGTTGTAAAGGTTTGGAACACCACGAGGGTGAGCAAATAATGACAGAATTTTATTTTTGGGTGAACGTTAACAGTCTCATTACAGCTGAGCATAACTGACCAACCCTCTCCCCCAATGATGTGCTTAGTCCCTATATTAAAAACCAACCAACTATCAACCTCATCATGCGTGTGATAAAGTTTCCTTTGTGAGACAAGGGCTGATATTGAAACATGTTTTAATATCAACTAACAAAAGTGTTTTGTGGAGCCCCCGAAGGGAAGAGGTGTTGGCTTTTTCAGCGCAGCTTTTTATGGGCAGGCCGGCAGAATGCGCTGGTGGCTCTTTGTCTGCCAGGGAAACCCTAGCCGGGAGGTGCGGACTGAGCGCAGAGCGGCGGCATCGGATAACCACGCATTTCCTCTCCTGCTATTTACCGGCCTTTTGTTTGTTTGCCGAATGTGAAATATATACATGTCACCAGATCAGATCTGCTTTCCACATGTTGCCCCCTCTCTTTGTTTGTTTTTTTATTCATCATCCTCCTCCTCTTCTCCTCCTCTTTCTCCTCTGCCTTTTCCAACTCTTCACGTGCTGTCAAAAGTCTGTGCGCATGTTCTGGAATATTTCTGACTGAATTTGATAACCCTCTCAGAACTGTTCAGATATCATTTACATAATGCAGTCTATTATTTAGGAGGCAGAACGCTTGCATTTGTGTGCCAACATTGTAGAAAAGGTGTTTTTGTTTGTTTGTGATGAAGAGAGATGGGTAAGCTTGAGATGACCTAAAGGTCATGTTGTCGCTCTTCAGTACATGAGACAGTCAGTATGCTAAACAATAGCAGTTTTAAGATCAGCTGTACTGAATTCCCAAAATATTTCTCCACTGCTAACAGAATACAGATACAGAACAGCGGGGTCCAAAAGCCTGAGAATGAAGAGAAAAACCACACTGTGTTCGCTAGGTTTTCTATAGCGTGGTCATTTTTCTAGAAAAAGCTTAAACAGATTGGTTTTCTACACCAGTTACAATCATGTCACCTTCTCAGTCTGTTGTTTTCTTGAAATGGTTTGTCATTTGTATATATCCAATAGTTCAAATTATCCTTCAAATGTGGTTTAAGTATGTAGGTGCTTAAAAAGATGAAATAATCACTTCATACTCATCTTATTTCCCTGGTAAAAGGAAAGATTTTTTTTGTTCTTCCCTTAACCATGTGCCCACACAATAATCATAATCAGCTATTTTTACCAACCTGACTTTAATCTGCATAAATATTCATAGGAAAGCCAAGGGAAATACATGCATAAAGCAAGCCTCAGTCTGTTAACCAGGGTTGTGCTCCGTTCAAAACTGAGTTGAAAATTTCTTTTCAATTCATGAATTTGAATTGAGATATAAAAAAATGTGGAACAGCAATTTTAATGTTAATACATAAACCTTGAAATATAATTAAAATGAACTGAAATTCATACTAATGTATATAACTATCATTATAACCAGAAAAGTGCAAAGTTGGACTAGACAAACTATGAATCTTGACTTTAAAGGTGCCATAGAATGAAAAACTGTCTTTACCCTGGCATATTTAAATAATAACAGTTCTGTACATGGAAATGACATACAGTGAGCCTCAAACACCATAGTTTCCTCCTTCATATGTAAATCTCGTGATTAAAAAAGACCACTGAAAAACAGGCGAATCAGAACATAACACCGACTGTGACGCAACAGTCGGGATCACTACGCCCCCAACATTTGCATAAACCCGTCCTTGTTCTAAGCCGGCCGAACCATCAGAAGCTCTTCAGGTATTGTAAATAAACAAGCGCGGACAACAGCGAAAATAACAAAATAAATTTTATGTTCCAGGCCGTGCAGGGGGTGTGAAGTGCAGGGATGGGTTGGTGTCTGTATTCAGAAAGGCACAGAAAGCAAATAACGCGAGCCTAAAGGGACATGGTTAGCTCCTTGCTAGCGGTAGCCTGTTACAGTACATAAGATTTCACTTTCAGTAAGGAGAGATGAGGATGATGGCGAATGACTTACAGATCCTGAGCACCACTGACAAGCATCTGATCTTGTGAAATGTGTGGTAAGTACTGTTGCTCCATAATGTAAACATAGTTTGTGTGATCGCGTCTCTTGAAAGTGAAACTATAACGCGATCGATGGATCGTTCAAAAGCAGTTTCAATGCCTCGCATATTAATAACGGCTCCCTGATGCCCGCGTTTTATATACAGTATAATTACCCGACGATATAACTGCGAGAGAAAGTATTTAAATATATATTTTCCTCCCTGTGCTTCATTCTTGCTGATGAGCCGTACTGTGAAAAAGCCAATCAGAGCAGGGCTCAACATTGAGCAGCACTGTGAACAACCAATCAGAACAGAGCTCATTATTATTCATGACCCTGCCAAATAAGCCAATAACAGACCGTTTCATTCTAGGGAGAAATCCTAGGGTTGTAAATGGACATGTAAAATCGTTTCTGTAGATTTTTTGCCCTTACCTAAGCCACATACCTTCTGTGTAGATATCAGAGAACAATTTAAAATACTGTATCAATGCATTCTATGGCACCTTTAAGGTTTATAAGAAGGATGGATGGACTGATGCACAGACAGATAGAGTGAGAGAAAGATTGATGCATAGACCAATGGACAGATAGATGGATAGAGATTGAGAGATGGTTCAGAAACTTCATTGATTGCAAGAGAACATAATGTGAATGATGATGAATATTGCTATAACAAGCATTTTCGAGAGCATGTAACTGATTATCATTGGCCTGATGATGGCACTTGGTGTGGACAAGGAATGCTGGTCGATTCTGATGTGTTTATCACACTTGTGCTGGTAACGTGAAGGGGCTGCGGAAGCAGGTCTGGTCTGATGTGTAGGATAATGGGAATGTGTCTGTGTCTGCGTTTGTGTGATGGGTTGGGTTGTGACAAGCTGCCAGCTCATATGGCGTTGAAGCAGAGTCACCACCGCCTCACCCCTGGCTTCACTCCACTGCTCTCCCCTCCACCTCGTTTGGGCCATTACGATGGTGGCAGCAGAAGCCCGCAGACCTCTCTCGTCCCCATCTCATCCCCCTCTCTTTCCCCCTCACTGCTCCCACTGTTTATCCCCTCCCTCCGCCATGTCCTGTCCCTAAATCACAGCGTTTCTCATTTACCCCTGCCTCCCGGTGACATCACTGCTCCTTCTTTGCTCAGAGTGTGGAGCGGGGATGTTCATCGGACCACGGCAGCGTGATTCAAAATACTATTTCTGTTCGCTTCGTCGGGCCGGCCATTGTGGCATTGCTACTCGGGAAATGACAGGCCAAAGGGTGCTTTTCAATGGCGTATTCATTAAAAGTAACTGCTGCAAACTATATGTGACATTTAACAGAAATTTGAGAAATGTTATTTTAATGAAAATATTTTATTTAATTTTATTCTTTTACAGTGAATAGGTACTGAAGCTTTCAAGCCAAACAGTGCCAAAACTTATTTTTCAGAGACTCAATACAGTTAAAGCGCTGTATTTTAATCAAGCTTTATGTGCTAGAGTTGTCATTTACTATAAATCTTGACATTTTCCCAAGCTCATAACAAGTAGTGATGTCCAATTTTAGAATAAATCATTCTTTTGAGTCTAATCTTTTCAATTTATTCACATCGAACTGAACCGGTTCACTTTTGTGTACCACATGAGTAAGAAATTCAGGTAACACTTTACCTATAGCCTTTATGTATAATGCATTATAAAGGGTTATTAAAGGGTATAATGCATTATAATTATTCATAATGTGCGTTGTAATACATTATATCTTGCCATAAATAATTATAGCTGAATTTAAAATGCATAGTGTGACAATTAATTGATAATACTTATAATGTATTAACTGCGGTTATAATTATTCATGAGATTGTACAGTGCATTATAAGGTGCATTACAAGGTATAATAAATGCATTAAAACAAAGCCTTTATGTATAATGAAATATACTTAAAGTAAATTGTTACCAAAATTCATATTGGTTTGAATAACATTTGTGAGTACGGTAAATGATGAATGATACATTTTCATTTTTGGTTAAACGATTCCCTAAAGTAATGTAGTCTGTGGTCATATTCAGTGTTGTGACTTTTGTTAGTTGATTCAGTGTGTTCTGCTGGTGGGCTAAAGCTGCTCAAGTTTCTTCTGATCTCACAATAACACCTGTAGAAAAGGGTAGGGATTACCTGTTTCACCATACCGCCCAATTAGTCATTATAATGTGTCATTTAAACCTGTATTATTACGAACTGAATCAGTGAATGGCCTAAATTTAATCTCCTGTCATAAATCGCTGCGTATAGATTAATGCAGGTTTGAATTAGTATTTAGAAATTGTTTACAAATTCTATAAAGTGATTGATCTTTCTAACATCATTTTGTCCTGCTACACTGCCCTTTTCTGAAGACATAAATGGACGTCATTGTCTGTTTCTATAACAGCCAGATAGTGAGTATGTGAGAAGAATCCAGTGCTTGACTTTCTAAAGTCATGACCCAAAGGACATACCAGTGAATGTGGAGATGTCAGTGCATCCTGGGATATAATTGGATAGTGATCCACAGACGTGTTAGAATGATGAGATGGAAGAATCATGAGCTGTGTCTCAGTGATTATGGGACGGCCTTGCCAAAGTCGCTGGTTTTATTTCATTGGCATAATTCCTTCCAAAGTCAAAAGGCGATGATAAATCAAAACATCGAGCCAAGACTTATCCTTCAGTGCCGGGTTTATGAATTCTAATTTGTTCCATACTTAAAAATGTATGATTGTATATTCATGAAGATGTTTGTGTTGTATCTTGTCATCTGCATACTAAGTATGAAAATCAAAATTTGAGGGTCAAAAGAGACCTTGACAGTTAATGCCCCTTAAAGGAACAGTTCACTTTTTAATGACAATCATTTACTCATCCTTGTGTTTTTCTAAACCCATATGATTTTCTTTCTTCTGTGAAGCACGAAACGACAAATTTTGATTTCTTTTTCCTTGCATCTACAAGTAATGGGGGGGTTTAGACCATCAGAAAGGATGCAAAATTAGCATAAAATATACAAATGGTCAACAAATACCCATGTACTGTCTTATACACCTAAAAAAGGCTTTAAAACAATTTTCACCCAGAAATTGCTAGTATATTTCACAAATAAATTGCAGGTAACATTAAATTAAACGTGAAATTTTGAAATAGACTGAAATTGTAAAAAAAAAAAAATCTTTTATCCTCCAACTCAACATGTCATTGAGATATTTTCATGGTTAATTACTTTAATTTTTGCCCATTTTAAATTGTATGGCTTCAAAGGACTTTGAATATCACAGACCACTTTTATGATGCAGTCAGTATTTATTTATTTTAATTTTTACATCAATTATTATTATTGTAATTTATTTTTTAGGCTCATCCAATACAGGTTAAGACTTGGCTTACACAGGGCTTTGCTTCCTCACATTGAAACATTATTGGGCAAAACATGGCTTAAATTGTGAAGTAGCTCAGATCTCTGGCAGTACTGTCTCACAGATACAGTCAGGCAGCAAGAACACAGAGAACTGTCTCACTGTGACTGGAGGTGTGAGGAGTGGAGGTCTGTGTGAAACGACAAACCATGTCCACTCACCCAGATGAGGAGAGAAACATTTCTCTCTCTATATACGTCTAATACATTTCTGAAATGTATTTGCTGTTTGTTTTGTTTGCTAGGACTTCTTACTGAATAACCAACTGAAGTTCCAGCTGAACGATACAAAGTAAAACAAAATGATTTGACCATATTATTAATTTAATTACCATGTTGATTGTGATAGGGGGTTGGTTTTGAAGAAATGTCCTGCTTAAACTGATTTGGACAGTGGCGCTCCTCAGTGATGGGAAGGAGCCTTAATTGGACTAATCAGAGGGCTTTCAGTGACCTGCTCGTTAAGAGTGGGTGCCTTCCTGCTCGTAATGCCAGTGAATAGCCTGCCAAAACTATAAACGAGAATCAGTCGACTGCATCACTGGACACAACAGAAACCCACAAGAAAAGGCCAGACGTGAAATTCAAACATTAGATTGTGTTGGTCATCTGTGTGATCTCTCCATGTGAGAAAGTGTCACAGGTTTGAGTGGTGTTATGGGTAGTCAGCAGGCCCACATGGAATCATCGCTTGCAGATTTTTACAGAACTGACCCTTTACTGCAGTCCTTAGTTACTGTTGCTAACGGAGCATCCCATCAAAATGACCTAGAGATTTCTGTGAATTGTGTGATTTTTGGTATAACGTCCATATAAAGTGGTAAAAATTGGTATAATGATGTTCTCACGTGGGCTGGAATGAATTGTGACCAAGCAGTATTATCAGCTGTTTTTATTCCAAGAAAATGTTAAATCGCACTACCATTCAAAACTTAAGGTTTTTTATGTTTTTGAAAGACGACTCTTATGCATTCATTTAATCACAGTATTATTGTGAGATATGTTTACCATTTAAAATAATTGTTTCTATATTCATATATTTTAAAACAATTTATTCTTGTGATGGAAAAGCTGAATTTTCAGAATTTAAGAACTTTCTTACTGCTACCCGTGTTGAAAACATTGTGCTGCTTAATATTTTTTTTGTAGAAACCATTGTTTTTTTTCCCAGAGTTCTTTGATGAAAGTTCAAAAGAAGAATATTTGTTGGTCACACTTTATTTTTAAGCTCCAATTCTCGCTATTAACAAACCATTAGCTACAACTTTTGCCTCCTAATTTGCTGCTTATTATAGTTAGTAAGGTAGTTGCTAAGTTCAGGTATTGGGTAGGGATGTAGTAAATGGTCATGCAGAATATGAGCTTTATAAGTACTAATAAACTTAGTACTTGAGGCTATTGCTACAAATATACCTGTACGACTTAAGATTGGTTTTGTGGTCCAGGGTCACATATGTTAATAATAGGCATGCTAATAAGCAACTAGTCAATGATGAGAATTGGTCCCAATACTAATGTGTTACCCATTTATTAGAAATAGAAATCTTTTGTAATATTTATAAATGTCTTTACTGTCACTTTTGATCAGTTTAATGTGCCCTTGCTAAAAAAAAAGCATTAATTTATTTCAATAAATAAATAAACAGATGGCAGCAGTTGCTAAGGTAGGGTAACTAACAGTTTGGGGCTTAATGAAGAGTCAAGTGGACCTCTTTTCATTAACATTTCAGTGTTTTACACATTCCCTGCCCTGTACATGTTTATTATTGAAATCTTTGGCTATTTTTTTACTTTTACTATAATAATAATAATCTCAGCTCTGTTTACATAATTCTGCCATTTTAAATCCATTCCACAGATTTTTCCCAAAACTCAGCGCTGTTTCTGATGAAAGTTGACTTTCTTGACTCCAGGTAACTGTTATGACGCGGTGGGATACAGGTGTTGAATAAGACAGCACCTCTGTCTGGTAGTGAGAGAGAAAGTGCATCTAGAGATTTCTGTCTCTCTGTCCTCCCTTCACCCCCATCTACCCACTCTCATTAGGGCCCTAATTGCTCTGTATTTGTGTAAAGTGTTGAGTTTAAAGAGCACTAACTGTAGCGTGGACTGTTGGCTGAAGAGATGCCAAATAAACAATAAGTATGTGGCCATGCTTGGATTGGTTGCCTGGTCCATTAGTATTCCTATTTTTATTTTATTTTTTAAGTCTGATTATGATATTGTAAAAAATAGAAAATATTAATTTTACAGCAAGTTTTAATTTATGCAGTTAATTGCATTGATGAACAAAGTAATGATGTCCTCAGTTTTTTACAGCATTTATTAACATATGTAGAAATGTACATTCACTAAGATTAATAAATGATGGAAAAGTATTGTATTTTATGCTAAATTAAAACAAATGTTACCCAATATATACATAATAAGTAAGATTTAGTTTTTGCTGTATGAAGTGTATATATAACTCTACTCTATTGTGTCACTAACAATGCAGTAGTTGTTTGTTAATTAAGAATACATTTATTTGGCATGTCACCTCCCCCTTGTTGATATCATTAGCTTGGTGACTTCTCTGGTCAATGCAGCAGTTATAGTGGACAGCAACATTTCACCAACACGCAATTTCTACACCTTTTGTGGTTTCAAATGTGAAAGGTGCAGGAAGCATTTTTTAGCATTCCCACGTGTTTCGTTTTCGCCAAGACAAAAGACCGTTTCATGTTCTTGCACTGTAGTTGGGCATGTTACCCCTGCTGATACTGGGTCAATACATTGTTTATGTAAAACAAAAGGATAATTGTGATGTCGCGTCTAGACAAAATGCAAATGAATGTTGATAAACCTTTGTTTGCTAGCGTGTTTTCCGAATGCTCACAAACAAACTGCATAAAAACTTCTTTATGATTTAAAATGCCCAGTTATGGTAGTTGTGAATTTCTGTATTTCTGTCTAGTTTGTTATTAAAAAAAACATTAAGATGAATTACTTTGGGTCCACAAACATTACCCATGATGCCTCAGAAACATAACTGGTAAATCTATTAGTCAAAACAACAACAGCATGCTCTTTTAATTACTCTGAACTTTGCCCTTTCTCTTTTTCAGTCTGCCACTGTGACACAACTAATACTGCATATCCCTCAAATGTGAGAGGAGGATGTGACCGCATCATCTGGTCTTTCTTTGGCAACCTGTCTATCACTCTCAGGTTTCACTATATTGTGTCTTTGTACTCTACAATCATCAACAAGCCATTAGAGACTATCTCTCTGTCCATCATCTGCCTCTGTCTCTTTGATAGAGCTTTTCATACAGGCAGCTTTCACTTCATATACACTATATGTGCTTTTTACTGTCATATAACTCAAGATAAATAAGACTGAGTACTTCTACTCTAGTTCAGCACAGATCGTGACTGAAGTGAACTCTTCTTTACCGAGTGGTCTGATATTGATGAAGGGGTCGAGAAATGTTAAAGGTCGGGATTGAGATGTATGTGTCTGTCCAAAGCCTACCGTCACACAAATGCTCCATTAAGGAACCAAAAACATGTCAACCGAGAAAATTTCACACTAATTACCAGGGTTGTGATAATTCTTTCCTGTTTTAGCTTATATAATTAAATATGTTTATTTGTATCTAAAATGTTTCAGTGTTTTTTAAAGATTCATTTGATGAAAAATACAGGTGGTGAGTGTAAAAAAATTTTTCTTCACATTTTCCTTCATAACTCAGAGACTACTTGAAATACACTAGTCACCTTTTGATACAAGAAACAAATATAGGTGCACTAATCACTAATACAACTGATATATTTTCACTAATAATGAAAAGACTGTAATAGCCTATTAAATTAAACGCAAGAAGTAATATTAAATTAAACCTAAGAAGTGATTGTAACACGGAAAAACAAGTCATATTAACCCACTGTATCGCAAATAAAAGCCTACCTCAAAATAAACACTTTACTGCTGTAGTATCTAAAAATGTCACTTCAGTTTTTTTATTTTTGCAGAAGACTAGGCAACTATAATAGTGGTAACTAGATTTTAAATATTTAAATATATTAAAAAAAATACATTAATCAGCTGATGAGTCAAAAACAGTCTATAACTCAATGAGATCATGTGGAGATAATATTCATTGTATTTTTTTAAAAGATTTAAAAGTAACACATTGTTTAATTTGTAACACTAATAATTGTAAATGCAGGTTTACATTTAAATATCTTCATCTTCTAACAGAAAAGTATGTCAACACAGACAAACAAGTGCTTATCCTGGGCCATTGTGTTACAATGGCCCCCGACATTGCAGCCATTGTAAAAATCTTGTATGCTAGCCAGCCAAACCTAAGCATAGGCTGTTCATGTTTTTTAATCAATAACAAAGAGATAAAATGTATGTAAGTTTAAATTCGCAGTCATCTAAACTTTAGACAACAGAAGAAAAATACAGTACATACAGAAAAGTAACTTTAATTTCTCAAAATCAGTGTTTTGTTGAAAACTTCTGCTGAAGATTTGATCATGCTCCTTTTCCACAAGCAGAGAGAGAATCCTACTGAACATGTGCAGATTAAGTGTCATCATTTGTGACCCTGGACCACGAAACCATCTTAAGTGAAAATTTTTCAAAATTGAGATTTATACATCATCTGAACATTGATGTATGGTTTGTTAGGATCGGACAATATTTATGAAAATCTGGAATCTGAGGGTGCAAAAAAAAATCGAAAATATTGAGAAAATCGCCTTTAAAGTTGTCCAAATGAAGTTCTTAGCAAGGCATATTTTTGATATATTTATGGTAAGAAATTTTTAAAATATTTTCATGGAACATGATCTTTACTTAATATCCTAATGATTTTTGGCATAAAATAAAAATGTATAATTTTAAGCCATACAGTGTATTTTTGGCTATTGCTACAAATATACCCTAGCGACTTAAGACTGGTTTTGTGGTCCAGGGTCTCATTTGATGAAGAAAAAGTTCAAAAGAACAGCATTATTTGAAATAGATTTTTTGTAACATTCTAAATGTATTTAATGTCACTTTAGACATTTTTTTTTAATATTACTGTCTACAAACCTTCAACAGTTTGTTAGGTCATCATATAACCCAGATGTGGAAAAAAATGTCGATTTTGATGTTTAAAATTTCCTGTAAATTCTTTATATCTGTACACAGAGTCTTCTAGGGTGGCAGCCATGTATAAAGGAGATTTGATCCCTGTACATGGCAAAACATATTTCTGAGTGGTTAAACTTAAAATGTTACAGTTCACCCCGTTCTAATCATCAGCCTCCCCTGTTTGCGTAAGCCTTCTTCAAAATGCAATGTCTAACCTCCAGTATGAGAACAGAAGGTTTAGATGTAATTCTGGGTGTGTATTGCAGATGATGAGTGTTCGAGAGATGCGGTTTTACTGGCAGCCTTTTTTAATGAAACATCTGTGCTCATATTCCTGCTGATTGAAAGCTCTTTTATCATCTTGCCTCAGAATTATTTAACACAATGACAAAAAAATGGCTGGTCAGCCTTTAACACTCTTAATATGGTCTGATCAGGGCTTTGCTGCGGCAGCTTATATGTACGATTATTGTGTATGGCTGAGCAATAAATGTGAAAGTTATCATTTGGGGAGATGATTGGTCAAAGCATGCTTAATTTGTCGTGACATTTGGATTATTGATCTGTTTAGAGATGGATTGTTTCAGTGGCTGACCGTCTCTTGTCATCTGAGAAGAAAGACAGATGGCTGTCATTGTGTGAGCGCCGATTTGCACATTCTCATAATGGCGGGAATCAAACGTACTAAACATATGCACTGCCCAGCAGGACCCAGCCACTGTAAATAATGTCCATACATCTGAACCCCCAGTACACACACACATACACACACACGTGTGAGGATACACACTCGACATACACACATTAGACAGCCTCATGAGACCAGAGGATGTGTTTGGATTCTGATTTGGCGGATGACATTTTTAACTCGACATTAATTACTTGGTCTTTGTATAGAGCATATGCATTTCCTGCTTATGTAAAGACTGACACGGCCTTGATCTGCACTTCTCAGTTTCTGAGATGCTGCAGATCTTAAACCTTTGCAGACACCAATGATGAAAGCCGCAGCTTTTATTTCAGACACATTTCAGGCTCTGAAACTGATTTTCTCCTACAGTACCTTGAGCTATTGTTCTTGGTGGCATTAAAGTTTCCTTCATAAGATATTTATGAAACCTATAGTGCATCAGTTAAATGCTCCCCTAGGATTACAACGTCTACTCACATGTAAATGAAGAAGCAGGTAGTATGTCAGGATCTGATATCTTTTATGGTTTCGCCACTGAAAGCACGTGAACTTCAGTCATGCAAAAGATTTTCTGATGCAACAATTTTGCAATATTTCACATATTTGGGGACAAACAATACAATGTTTAAGAGTGTTAACATTGTTAGGAAGTAACTAATTAGAAGTAGTTACGCTGTTACTTTAATACATTTTTCGTGACTGTATAGTGGTTCATTTGCTTTCAAAACAATTGAGCTTTTTCAGTTACAGTCTAACTTTTTTTTAAATGCTCTTCTAAACCACCTGCTTTTTACTCTTTAGTAGTGTTAGTAGTGTAGTGTTGATTCATTGTTGAAACTTGACTCATTATAGTGAAGCAGTTTGTTTCGAATGGTTCATGAAACTGTAAATTAAAAAATTACAGGTTCAAGGCCCTGCATGGCATTTAATTTAGTAGTAAATCATAAATGTAGGGTGTATTTGAGTTTCTTAGTTGTAATTTGTGTACAGATTTACAAGCCCGAATATGAAAATTTGTAGTTGTAATTTGTGAAACTGTGTATGAGAAAAAGAACTGTGAACAATTTAAACTTGTTTAAACTGAGAAATTGTACAATTTTATGCACAAAATGAGCTCATTTCAAATTTGATGCCTGCTGCAGGTCTCAGATTAGTTGGGACGGGAGCATGTTTACCATGGTGTAGCATCTCCTCTTCTTTTCAAAACAGTTTGAAGACGTCTGGCCATTGAGGTTATGAGTTTCTGAAGTTTTGGTGTTGGAATTTGGTCCCATTCTTGCCTGATATAGGTTTCCAGCTGCTGAAGAGTTTTTGGTCGTCTGATGTATTTTTCGTTTAATGATGCACCAAATGTTCTCTATAGGTGAAAGATCTGGACTGCAGGCAGGCCAATTCAGCACCTGGCTTCATAGTAGAAGAGTCCATGCTGTTGTAATAGCTGCAGTATGTGGTTTTGCATTGTCCTGCTGAAATGCACGTTGTCTGGAACCTTTATATATCTTTCAGCATTCATAGTGCCTTCCAAAACATGCAAGCTGCCCATACCGTATACACATATGCACCCCCATACCATCAGAGATGCTGACTTTTGAACTGAACGCTGATAACAAGGTGGAAGGTCTGCCACCTCTTTAGCCCGGAGGACGTGGCGTCCGTGATTTCCAACAAGAATGTCAAATTTGCACTCATCTGACCACAGAACACTTATGAGCCTTAGCCCACAGGACAAGACGGCGCTTCTGGACCATGTTCACATATGGCGTCCTTTTTGCATGATAGAGCTTTAGTTGGCATTTGCAGATGGCACGGCGGATTGTGTTTACCGACAGTGGTTTCTGGAAGTATTCCTGGGCCCATTTAGTAATGTCAATGACAGAATCATGCTGATGAGTGATGCAGTGCATCCAACAGAAGTCTTCGGCCTTGTCCCTTACGCACAGAGATTTCTCCAGTAGATGATGAGATTTGCAAAGCCTTTGCAATTGACGTTGAGGAATGTTGTTTTTAAAGTATTCCACAATCTTTTTACGTACTCTTTCACAGATTGGAGAGCCTCTGCCCATTTTTACTTCTGAGAGACTCTGCCTCTCGAAGACATCCCTTTTATAGCTAATCATGTTACAGATCTGATGTCAATTAACTTAATTAGTTGCTAGATGTTCTCCCAGCTGAATCTTTTCAAAATGTCTTCCTTTTTCAGCCCTTTGTTGCCCCTGTGCCAACTTTTTTGAGACCTGAAGCAGGCATCAAATTTGAAATGAGCTCATTTAGTGGATATAAGTTTAAAATTTCTCAGTTTAAACATTTGTTATGTTCTCTATGTTCTATTGTGAATACAATATTGGCTCATGTGATTTGAAAGTATTTTAGTTTTCATTTTATTCAAATTTAAAAAACGCCCCAACATTTCCGGAATTCGGGTTGTATTTAACACATCCTTGCTGAATAAAAGTAGTAATTTATAGTATAAATAGTAGTGTATATTGTAACACAAAATTTCTATTTTGAATAAACACTTTTCTTTTTAAACTTTTTATCTATCAAAGCACAACTGTTTCCAACACTGATTATAAATCAGCATATTCGATTTCTGGAGGATCATGTGATACTGGAGTAATGATGTTGAAATTTCAGCTTTGCGCCACTGGAATAAATTATATTTTAACATATATTAAAATATAAAACTTTTATTTTAATTTGCAATATTATCTCACAAAATTACTTTTTTTTCTAAAGCAAATAAATACAGCCTTGATAAGCATAAGAAACTTCTTTAAAAAATATGAAAAATCTTACTGATCCCAAACTTTTGAACGGCACTGTATAAAGTCATGCAGTTTATTCCAGCCTTGATCCAACCCTCCGCAAACCACATCAGCAATGTGCAGGGTCCAAAATGAACTCGCCAAACATCACATAGGAGTACAGTTTTGGGCATTTGCTAGTAATTAACTGAAACCTCAACATATTGATTAGATTTAATAGACTGACGTTCACGGTTTCTACTTGCATTTACATAGTTTCATGACTGGTACATCTTCTCAATTCATTTACTGTTGGACCCTGAGTATGTGTGAGTGTCTTCAAACAGACTGATGCAAAATTCATGAGAAAGCATGCCTACGTATCAACACGTGTGCCAGTGTAACGTCCCCTAACAAGAGGCCTTACCCGCCTCTCTCGCTCTCTTTCTCTGTTTCTGTGCTGAGTGCCTAATTGTAGCTGACAGGCAGCAGCTCATTAGAGAAGACACTCATTTTGTTTCTCTGTCCGCCAGCGCCCTGGGTCTCTGCTGAAGGGGGGGGGGCGCTGGGACCGGCTGCCCCAAACAATGCTACTGTTTGTCTGCGACAGGACGGCCTTACATCCATAGCTGAGGATTTGGTCGGAGTGTTGGGGGGAAGGGGAGTGTGTATGTGTGTGTTTAGGGGGGCTGTTCTGTACTCTCCTGCACAAAGATATAATTAATGAAATGGGCAAATGGTACGAAAAATTGGCTCTTGAACATTCAGTGCTTCACTGACGTTACTATAGAAACGATAGTTTTTGTGTTTGTCCGTGTGCGTGAGATGTTAGAGATGGCTGTGTCCTGCATTGAAATTGGAGTGGAAGTAGGAGTGACTGTGTTTTTATAAGTATTTGTCTTTATAGAGACGGACCTCTCTAGTCTGTAGATAACTCTGGGAAATGAAGGAAAATATGAAAACAGATAAACACATACTCTCAGGAAATGTAAAGTTTGTGTAATTATTATATAATTACAAACAAGTGCTGATGTTTTGCAATATGTAGATATATAGGAAATATTACAGTTGAACAAAAATTAAATTTTAAATTTGTCCTGTTTTGCAAAGTCACTACAATTTTACTTGCCCTGCAAAAAAAAAAAGGTCAATTATTTAGCCATTTCTAATTCATATTTACTTTTGCTGTAATGCAGCAATGGGCATACAATTCAAAACATTACTGACAGGTTTTCATTTTACACATTCCACAACACATTCTTAATAATGCTTCTATTATTGAAAAAGTAATTTTTGCCATTTTGACCACTTGGATGGCAAGTTGTCAAGTTTTGGTTCATTTGAGTTTAAAGCTTTTTCAGTGGGTTTTAGAACTACATTCATAATTATAATTGAGGTAAAGGGTATTATGATTAAACTTTGGAGTATTTTGAAGTGTTTAAATTTGTTTTTGTTTTTTTCATTATGAAATTGCAGTATACAAGTATCTGGTTAAATGACCTTCTACAAAAAATAGCTAATTACAGAACAAGAAAACGAAATTTAACAAATACAGAAATAACATCTAACAGAGTTCTCACCCGAGTATACTGCTATTTCAATTATATGTAGCTTGTGTTAATGTCTTATTGAAAATTTGACACACACACTCACACACACAAACACAAACACACTTTTTACCTGAAATGCTTCATACCTGGAGCTGAGAGCTCAACGTTGTGTTCTCAATGTCCCTGAGAGAGCTCTTTGCCCTGCGATTAACAATGATTATAGCCTCTTCACATCCTATTGCTAGCGCACTGAAGATTTTAATTTGTAGTTTAATTAATTTTAATGACATTGGGCTCAAAGCACACAAAGAAAAGGATTGAACTGTACAATAAAACAAAAACATTACAAGTTCGTTGCTGAGGGTTTTATGTACTCTGTCTCTGCACACTTTAATTAGATAATGTTCATTTATACGGAGGAGCTCTTCTCATCTGATGGCTGTAGATGTGCATAAATGGGTTTTAGAGGACAGCATCAAAGGGATGTAAAGCAGGCTTTTAATTAATTACTCCATGAGTCAACCAAGCAACAACAACAAAAAAGAAAGAATATTTTTACAATACCTGAAAAGAGCCGCAATATCTAAGCTGTTGCATGTTATTAACTCAGTCGTAGTGGAGAAACTCTCATTTTGCGACGTGTTAGTAACAAAAAATAATCGATAGGAGATCAATTAGTGGTGATGAGAGATGGACAGATGTCAAGGACAAACCCTGAGAGCCAGTCGATTAATGAGGGGGAGTTTCAGCTGGGTTCCATGGAGGGTGTTTGTTAGTGTTGATTTATTGCATAATGACTGCCGTCACCCACAATGTGTGTTAGTGGAAATGTACCCAACCCTCCTTCACAATTCACTTAGATTATTATTTTTTTTTTTTCAGTTTTATTTATGTTTCGGGACTTTTATATAGCGCAAAGTTGTACTGTTCTCAGTAGAAATCGACTGACCGGTGACCGGCGAGGCCTCGGTCTGGCCACTCTGAAACTTTCGGTCGAGCATCTGGAGCCAGAGATGTGTTGTGTTTTTAAGCGAGTTGGTCTAAAGTTGTGTCCTTTGGCGTGATGGATTTGTCTTTCTGTCTGTTTGCGTGTGTGTGTGTGACAGATACTGCACCCGCCTCTGTTCCCCTCTCCTCTCTCTTTCAGCCCCATGAGCCAAAACAACAGGCTCCAAACAGCTTGAGCCTCTCCTTATCAGCAGAAAAAGTGCCCCATTTTCACAGCTTTGAATCTGACATTTTTGGCACATTAAGTATTGGACATTAATAAATTAAATGTAATGAAGTGACATGAAAGCAGAACAAGTCAGATGGTACAATACAAAAAAGTAGAAAGGGAAGAAAAAACTTTCTTTAAGCTGCAATTAACTATTACTTTTTTAAAGTCATCTGAGAGTGTTTTTCCTGTTCATTTATTCAGGCATATAGTGAATAATTAAATGGCCAGAGATGTAAGGAAGAAATACAAGTGAAGTTTGTGCCAATAAATCCTTGTTTGTGGACATAAACCAAGGATCAGTTTGAATTCATTTTATTTGTCAATGATCTTAATTGGTCAACCAGAGGGTATTTTGCAGCATTGAAATAATCATAGGCATATTCTGGGTTGGATTGATATTTGCTTGTTTTGATTCAGTGTTTATGTTGCTCGTTTATCACTTGTAAACTTATTTTAATACCACCTGAACAAAGTGAATATTACATTAAAAATATATGCACAAGGTGATGTTTTAAAAGAACCATAGCAAAAATAAACATATAAATATTCAGTTTTATAAAGCATAGAAATCAGAGTTGTAATCATCTTTCTGAAATCATTGTGCATTCAGAACGTCAGAATTATAGTATAATTCTTTAAATTATGTAACTACATAACTAAACGTTAGTCTACAAATTTGTGTCCATTTATTTTAGAGCACTTTTATAACATTTAATAATCATTATATTTTTATTATTATTACTAATTATTGTTATAATTATTTATTATTAATACTTCTTTCTTTAACATTTTGCATCATTTCTTGTATTACTGTTGCTGACTGTTATTAATAACAACAACAATAATAATTGATCTTCATTTAATAAAACAATATAATTTATAATTAAATGTTTTTATTATAATAACACCACTTAATTTATCAAAATTGTATTATCCAATTTCATTAAGGATTATTTCATTGAGAAAAAAAAATACAAAATTCCGATTTGTTTACTGATCACAAATTAAATCATCTCGGCAAACATGAATTGTTTGTGAAGCTTTATAAGCCTGCAGAAGTTTCCGTGCATATGGAGCGTGTCAGTCAGCAAACTGTGGGCGTAAGTTTAGGAGGAAGTGGGTCTAAGCCTTTGGGCCTTTGATTGAGATGGCTGGATGGAGAGAATCATGGGTTGAAGGATAGGCAAGAGAGCCAGAGCCAGGAGTCTCTGCAGAAGGAGAGCGACTGGACCAGCGGCCCTCCTCTGGGCACAGGGATTTGGGAAGAGTGGGTCAGCAGTGTATTGATGAAAGGATGGGGCTGCATCCATAGAGGAAGTCGGGGGCGGAGAGATCAGGTCAGCACTCAAAACGAGGGAACGGCGTGGAATCAACTTCAAAAAAACAACAAGGAAAAAAAAAACAAATAAACAAACACAAAAAGGAAAGAAGAAACAGAGGCTCCAAGGTCCTTTCGCTAATTACCAGCACTTGCATTTATTAATAAGGTCTAATGAGCACATTCTCAATAGTTTGTTTTCCCCATATATGAATATTTCCTTTTCATTAACATGTTACATGTGCATGGATTCTTTCCAATGATCACACCACAGTCTCTTCTTTCCCAAATGTGCATCCGCATGTGTTTATGTCAACATTAAGTGCAAGACAACACGTGAGAGTTTGTAGAGATTACAGATCAGTTGTTTGTGCAGTTATGTATTATGTGCTCAACTCTTCCTATAAGTCTTTGTAATGTCAGAATCACGTTAGATAGTATTGACGGAGTGAGTGGGGGTGGGGATCTCATCCAAGAGCCAAGTTTAGGCAGATGGTTTGCCTTTAAACTGCCTGATTGGAAGCATGTAGCCATCATTAAAGGTACTAATTTCAAAAAGAGTCCATATTGGACACATGCTTAATTAATCAGCCCCTGGCTTGCCTTCTAAATCACCACTGCTGGTTCTGTACTGGTATACACTATACACAATCACAAACATCTTCTTTCATCAGATCAGGAGGTTGTGGATTTATGTTTGTGCTTTAATGAAGTTATCTTCTTGTCTGCACCGTTCATGAGAGCAGCATCATTGAAAGCGTTTGTTTTGTTTGTTCCTGTTTGGACTGAGTCTACTCACTGCACTCAGTGAAACTCAGTGAAAATTAGCAGTTATTTTGGTACTGTGCAAACATGTTACTCTGTATGTGTGTATCCAGTGTGTTTACTATGTTACTACTTCACTATTCAAATTCATGCTGTCTTCACTACTTCATCATATAGCAAAAAACATTCCATTCCTTATTTATATGTGTGTGTGTGTGTGTGTGTGCTTAAGCACACTTAAGCGCATTTAAAAGTAAGCACTTTTTAAAAGTTTACTTAAGTATAATTTTAAAATGAGAAGGATTTGTAATGCAAATGATTGGTGCACCCATGTTCACCATGGGTGTGCCTGTGTATGTTCGGCTTTAATGGGATCAAATCATTTAAATTAACGGGTCTCATTCTCTATTTCTTTGTCAGGCTCTCCAAAATGCTAGAGTCTTTGTATGTGTGCAAAACTGGAAATTCATCAAATTGTGCAGACAAAAAAAGTCTGATTTCATAGGTTTTACTAATTACATTCTACTTTTGTTCTTTAGATTTCTGTCTTTACTCTTGAGGAAAATATGTGGGAATATTTACATGCCAATAAATACATTTTTAATCGCTTCCCAGAGAACAAACAATTTATGGTGCTGTCAAAAGCAATACAATGTAACTAATACATGATGCAATATATTCTGGAATGACAGCTAAATTGTGTAGGAGTGTGTACATACTTTCCTTTGATATTACAGTGGAGTAGAAAGTAAGGTAGACAGTACAGTAAATAATCTTTCTGCATGAGCAGGCTGGTGTTGGTGTGTACAGTAATTAAATCCAGTCTGAGGGGAGAGTGTGGAGCCGGTGCCAGCAGGGCTGATTAATCTACTGTGCTCTCTGCTTGTAGGCCGCTTGTAATTAGTGATGAGTTGATTGGTAATCTAGCTTCTCCTGGTGCTTTATCTGTGGCAAATTAAGACGCCCATCTTTAATCTGGTCAGCCTAGTCTGCCTAGCGTGTGCATGTATACCAATTGAATTGGCTGAATTTTAATCTCCGACCTCCTCCTCGCTGGTGTTTCGTCTGTTGCTGGTGCGTGATGTAATGATCTTTGTGAGATTTGAGCATAATTAGTGATGGACAGTCGTTATAAGTGTGTCTGGTAAATCGAGCATGTGCCTTTATGCAGATCTGAGTGGAGTTGGAATCCAGCTCCTCATGCGGTTTCTTGGAATATATTTACAGGTGATGGAGCGCAGGTGTGAGCTCGAATACGCCCTTGACGGTTGGCTCGGTAGGACACACAGAAATGCTACTAGGTTGCAAAGCTGAAACAATGATCCTGGAGAGCAAGGGTGGGTCCCCTCTCACCCTGGGACAGTATAGAGCACGAATATATTGTAGCAGAATAATGAGGTAACCTATATACTCTCGTTGTGTCACTCTAACCTAATTACTGCTCAATACACCGAGACCCTGCGTGTAACGCTGCCCAGCAAATCTGATATCGCCGTCCACCTCTCAGCTTCATTACATTGCCACCTGCTACAGTACGTTACATGGGACTCGCACACTTAGCTACTTTTTTTCTATGGAAAGATGTATGGCTTTTTGCGATAAAAGTAATGTTTATATGATCTTTGAACGTCAAGTGAACAGTCCTCTCAATATGCTTTATATATACTGAGCTATATTTATTTAAATTATGCTAGCACTAACTGCCTTGCAATTACTTCTGTTAAATGACTTGTGTTAAAATAAATACTTGAATGCAACCTGAGATATTAATAAGTGTAATTCTTAAACAGCTGTTTAGGTTATACGTATATGTATACACTACCATTCAAAAGGTTGGGATCAGTAAGATTTTTTTAAATGCTTTTGAAAAACATCTCATGTTCATGAATGCTGCATTTATGTGATCAAAAATACAGTAAAATCATGATGTATCATTACAGTTAGTTTTCCATTTTAATATATTTTCAAATGTAATTATATTTGTGATGGCAAAGCTGAACTTTTAGCAGCCATACTCCAGTCTTCAGTGTCACATGATCCTTCAGAAATCATGATTTGGTGCTCAAGTAAATTTTCTTCTTATTATTATGGAAAACAGCTGTTTTTTTTCCAGGGCTATTTGATGAATAATTAAACAGTATTTATTTATTTATTATTGTGACAATGTAGAAGTCCTTACTGTCACTTTTGATTAACTTAATTCATCATTGATGAATAAAAGTAGATAGATAGATAGATAGATAGATAGATAGATAGATAGATAGATAGATAGATAGATAGATAGATAGATAGATAGATAGATACCACCTCTTTTTCCTTCCTTTTCCACTCTCTACCACTTTTGACTTCTGAGAATGACCACACTTGAAAGCCCATTATAGAAATTCAACTTGGGAATCTCGTAAGCAAATGAACCGTAAAGACAGGAATTAAAGCTTCCCTTTGGCGGGTCCTGGGGGCCTGTAGGAATGTGGCTCCGCGTGTCCTTTTCTGCACATAAATGTTAGTGCTCCTGGTCTGAGACACAGAAATGCTAAATTTGCCCCATTGAAGAGAACGTGCTGGCATTTGGAGTTTTAACACTGCATATACTTACAGCAGAGGCTTTTGCTGTCTTTGTTCATATTTAAATGGATATCAGACCACAAACAACACTTTTGTAGGCCTCTTAAGGAATCTGTAGGCTGAGGAAGGTGTGATGTTTTTCTTGATCTTATTAGCATCTGAATCTGTCATGTGAAATTTAAACCATGCAAAAAACTGAATAGTCATATGTCACTATTGCATTGCTGCGATGACAGTTTCACGGTTTATACAAAGTAAAACAAAAAGCCCAAATGCTTCTATAACCAAGCAAGATCTGAGACCTGTCATGTTAGGGTACCAATAAAGATCTATTCAGGAGGGATTTAATATTCTGTGGTAAGTCCCCTTATTTAGTGGAGTAAGATGTGGTAGCTTTTGCTTATGCTGTGCTTTAGGCAAAGAGAAATGAGACAGAGCTAAAACAAATATACCGAACTAAGCAATGTTTTGCAGTATGTTCTGGGTATTTGTTATTTCATTTTCTATTATTTATTGATTTATTTAGTTTAGTTTGCTTGTTTCTTATCTTATTTTTTTGTAAACTTTTTTTTTTTTTTTCATTCCAAGTATTTATCCACATTTCTAGACAGTTAAGCAAACTTTCTAGGAGCCACAACAGGAGCATAAAATGGAAATGGAATGGAAACCTCAAATATGATCATGTTTTGGCAGTTTCATACATTCTAAGTTTCTTTGATAAAAAATGCATTTTGGAGAATTATTCAGTCTATTGCTGGACTGAAAAATCCCAACACAAAGGCTTCTTTGAGACTTCTCTTCTATTATTTTTAGGCTGAAATAGCTTCTTTGCCACATGCATTCTTGGATCACAAACAATCAATTCGTCAGTTTCTCAATCAAGCCAGTGTTGTGGAATCTCTTGCATTTGGTTGCAAAGTTCACTTAAAGTGACAAACTAAAAGGTCTAAATTACTCTGGAAGTTTTTTGTTAACCCCTTAGTTTGTTGACAAGTTAATAATTTGGTAATTCACCTACTAGGAGTCGTGTTGTGACGATGTTGCAATACTGAACTGTTTCTTCTGACTGCATCTGTCTCAGGAAACCATTTTCTCCAGTGTCCAGATAAGGGAGGAATTCTGTCTAGCCTGTCTCTGTCAGCTTTTAGGCAAATATAGTCAATGAATACATTGCTCAGTTCCTGACTCCTTTTCATTTATGTTCTAAAAAGACAACAGACATGATTGAGGAACTTGACACTCATGAATGACGGTGTAAATAATAAAACAAAATATATATATACACCCTGTGTACATTTTTTGGTGCCTTTTTGTTTAAACATATATTTATACAAACAATATGGATTTGCAACTTTGCGTACTTTTACAGATTGCCACATGCACATACTTAAGTTTAGAATGGGGTTAAAACAGAGATTCATATACAGTGTGGCTTATGGGAACATATTGGACCTGCAGGGCAAAACAACCAAGCAGAAGATACAAAGAGAAACAAGTGTGAAAAGCTTTTAAGTTGAACAGAGTTAACTTTATGTGGAGGAATGTCTAGACGCTCAGGAGAGTGATGCGCTGAAACCCCGGTCTGCCTCTTTCAGCTCAGTCCTTTCAACGCAGGACTTCTGCATTATCTGTCTGTCAGCCGAGGCCGCCGGGCAAACTCTGCGCACGCTGGGTGGGGGTGGGCTGGACCGGCCAGAGCATCTCTAGCCCCGTGGCTTAGGGATTGAGACAAATTCAGCATCAGATCAGCAGAGTTTGACTCAAACCGCAGATCTCAGTTCACTAGACTATTCTACAGGGTTGTCAGTCATTCTCTCTGTAGTTTCAAAAATATCTCAAGCAATTTTCTTTTAGAGTTGACATCTAGACCTTTGGAAGGCCTCGTTGCTCTTGGTTCACTCATTCATCTGGAGTCAAAAATTATGCTCCCACTTTATATTAAGTGGCCTTAACGACTATGTACTTACTTTTAAATAATCATTTAGTACAATGCACTTATTGTGTACATACATGTTTTTACATTGTACTTATATTTTAAAAACACCTGCATGTAATTACATCTGTAATTTCTGTAACCTATCCCATACACCTTAACCTACCCTTAAACCTACCCATACCAAACCTGTCCCTAACCTTACCCATATCCACCTCAATAGCAGCAAAAGTGTTTTGCAATACAGTATGAACACAGTTCATATTTTTTGACGTAAGTACATAGTCTTTAAGGCCACTTAATATAAAGTGGGACCAAAATTATATTTGTATTTTTTCTGTAGTTCAGTCAATTTTTAAAGTCCTATAGTTAGGATTTGTAGATTCATATTTGCCCCCAAATGACTGAATAGCTGGGAATAATATACTGTAGCTATAATACTGATACAGCTACTGTTCAAACATTTAAGGTCAGTAAGATTTTTATTTTAAAAGAAATTAATATTTCTATTCAGAAAAGGCATTAAATTGATCAAAAGTGATAGTAAATGCCTTCTATGATGTTACAAATTGCAAATTTTCATAGGATTGTAGTACATTGCCTCATAGAAGACACTAAGTACTAATATATATTATATATATTTTTTCTTTAAATCAAAGGTCGCAATGTTGTGATTTATCTCAGCAAAGTTTTTGTTTTAAATCCCTATTTAACCCTTGGAACCAAGGCTGCTGAAAAAGTGGGCGGTCACTGTTGCGCTCAGTCAAAACAAATGCATTTTTTTGAATGGCTGTACCGTTATACTGTAACTTTTGCACTAGAGGGCCTTTCTGGGCAAGCGTTAAAAGCAAAACATAGAGTAAATCAATCTGAACAAAATGAGGCACCCTGTGAGATCATCCCTCGCTGTAGTCTGTGGCTGAAGCGGCTTCTATCAGCACACTCTGCCCCTGCCCAGCGTGACAGGCCGTTGAATATTGTGGGGTGCGGATCTATAAGCTAGAGACCCCTTCTGAGTAGTGAGTCCTTGACGCAGCAGGAGAGTAAGTTCCCACTCTCATGATTGGAGACATCCATTATTGATGATGTCCTGATGAGATTAATCAAGCTTGAGTCTTTTTCTTCCTCTTTTCTCTTTTTTTTTTTTATCCAGAATCATGTTGAAACCAATAACAGCGTCATGACATCCTAATCGCTGTGTAATGAATATTTATACCCAATGGAAAACGATGCCTTCCATATTCATGACCTTTCTGTTTTTGTTTTGTTCTTTCATCTATCAGGGTTTTATTTGATTTATTATTGAAAGTGTATGTTTCTGAAGGATACTAAAGTACCGCATAAGGATGCGTGTTTTAATGCGTACGTTCTTTTATTCTTGAATGAATCTGTGCGTTACTGATTGTGAGATTATACTGTATCTGTTTGAGTTCTTTGCTTAACCAAATATGATACATCTTTCTGTTGTGACATGCCAAAAACCACATGCACATAAATATTATCTCAAAAATAGCTTCTCGTAACTATACATGCTGTCCAAACACATCAATTACATAAGCTTCCTCTTTCATTTCATAAAAGACAGAAATAAAGAGCCTGTCATTAAAATACATGCGAATGCAATCACATTCATTCTCAGTTAATGTTATTTTTGATCAGGGCTGGAAGCTTCTGTCTTCCAGTCTTTCCGAGTAAGCTTTGTAAGACTTGCAGAAGCGCTTGGTTGTGTGAATTATTTAGACATGTTTTATTTTTATTTTTTTCATGCAGTTCTGTATAGCTCCCTCAGCCATTAAAAACTCTTCTCAGAATTCCTTATCAGTTCATTCACAAGCTAAGCAGGATGACAAACATATTCAGTAGATTTACAGTGTATATTTGTAACTATAAAACAAAATGAGAAAAAAAGTTAGTTTAGTATTGTATATTATATAGTTTTAAGATTTTGAGGCCAATTTAACTTAAAAAAAAAAAGTTAAAAGGTCATTAAAACGCAGTGTAAAGATTTACACTGTAAATAGTGAGTGAATAAATAAAATAGTGAGTGAGTAAATAGTGTAGAATTAAATTGAATATTGACATTGGCTTGTTATTTGCCAATGTAAATGCTTTCCCCCCCAAACACTTACTAAACTAATTGTTAATGAAACGTTCAAAAACGGGTGCATTAGGATTAATTTATATTTTTACAAGTGAATAGTATAATAAAATGTATATATTTGATCAAAAAACAATGTTTATGAAACCATGTTATGTTCAACAATATGAGATAAAGAATGTAATGTACTAATGCATATTAAAAATACAGGAGAGGAGAGTAAGACATTTGTTGACGTGGTGACCAGTGAAAGGTCTCTGTTAGCCTGCAGTGTCTCTTTAAGCACATATTTAAATGCAAAAATGCAGATGAGATATTAATTAGAGCACATAAAATAAAAATATTTTGCATATATAGTACTCATGTCCATGTCTAGAGCCAGGAAAAGAGGGAATGAAGAGAAAGCTGTAGTCAGTAGGTTAATGATCTGCTTACCTTAAAGGGATAGTTCACCAAAAAAAAAATAACATTCTGTCATCATTTATTCACCCTAATTTCATTCCAAACCTGTATGGCTGACTGACTTCTTTGAAACAAAAAAGAAGCTATTTAGAATAATGTTGTTATGGGTCAAAATACTACGGAAGTCAATGAGACCCAAAACCCTTTCCAAAAAAAGGTTTTTTTGGGTCCACTGTCCCTTTAATACCTGGATTTGTGCGTGTTTGACATTGTAGTGTGATGTGTGTTTGTGTATGATGAATGATGTCGATGAAAGTTTTTCTTGGGTAACAGGAAACACAAAAGGTCTGATGGTGGACTCCTCTGCCCCAACAATTTGTTCAGTCCGTGCCCGTGCGTCTATGTTTGTGTGTTTGGCTATGGAAGGTGAATGGATCCCCTGCAGCAGTGTGTAATAACCAGTGTGTTCTAGGTAGGGGGTACAGAGGGGGAGGGAAATGAATTAGATGAGAGCCATTGCAGGACATGGTGTGTTAAAGATCTGCCTCCTGGCTTTCTTTAGTCTCCATCGGTGCTTCTGTTGCTCTCTTTCTCTCTTATGCATTTGTCCACGGCAGTGGCCGTGAGCCGCAGATCCCCTTGTTCGGCCGAGAAGCAGCTCTGTCAATAAGGATACATCAGCGGTTCCAGCCCATAGAGGATCCACCCATTACCCCCCTCTCTGTACTAAACACACACTCACTCACTCACTCTGTAGCTACACTGCCAGGGGCTTCCATTAGTTCCACCACCTGCTGTGCCACGACCCCCCCAAACACACACAGTCACTCTTTTTATTTTTTAAAGGGTCTCAAAGTGAACCGTCCATATGGTTTCTCTCTCTCTTGTTTTTGTCCTTTCATATATTCAAGTATATCTCCTCTCTGAACACTTATGTACAGGATTTCCATCTTCTTTAGAAGGAAATGAGTAGACCGAGACAGACAGGAGAGAGTGGAGGTCCCATCGCCGCATCCTTCGTGCACCCCTCCTTCTCTCTTGGACTCACCGAGCGAAGACAAGGCGATGCGGTGCAATTATTTTAATTGGTTGTGACTTCTTCATTTACATGACAAGTGGGTGCACATCCTGGGAAACCGCGGTCTGCTTCTCCGTCAGAAGAGACCCCTCGGTCAGCATGGGACACTGGGCTCTGGAGGTCCTGAGGGGGGCACGGGGGTTATGTTGCGGGTTTCTCTAGAAAATCCCACAGTCTGCTGCTATCCAAACTTGGTCTAGTCCCGCTGATTTATCCCTCTGTTGGAAGTCACCACACCCTAAGCTTTATTCTTAAGTAGTGAAAGTTATCATTAGGGCAGCAGTGTGGTGCAATACTGATTTCTGTTAGTTTACCCTTACAAGACTATTCAGCTGAAACATTATAATAATAATCAGTTTGACTTGCTAGCATTTTCTTTCTAGAAAATGCATTGTTTTTCCCTCCCTCTTTGGTTTTGGTTGATGTCCACCCCGCCACTGTCAAAGCTCCCGTATCAGAATAAATCATATTTAAATGCTGAATTTGTACATTAAAATACCCAGAATCTAAAAAAACCACACATTTTTTTTTTTACAAATGTTGCATTTATTTGTTTTCCAGATGTTATCCTAAATCAGAGAAGGAACATTACAAGCATTTTATCATAAAAGCCAACACTATTTGCTACACACAATGCCAAGTTTGAGCTAGAGCTGTTAAATGCATGTTAGTAGAGACTGTGAGATTATTTTATTTTTATATTGTAGAATATGTCTTTGTTAAGGGAATTTAATTTACAGAAATTAATTTATTAACCAAAACAATGTACTATAGATGAATAGTTTTTGATTTTTTCTTTATATTTAAAATATGTTTTTTAACAGTTACATACACTGTATATATTTTAATTTACTAAATTTGTCAACTGTTATTATGTTCCATGTGCATTCTTCATTTTGGACATGCAGATGCTGTTGTATGTTTTAATTCATGATGATAATGCATATAACTTGTGGCATAATCAAGGCTATAATATTTGCCCTATAAAAGATGCTGATTGTATTGCTAATTTGACCAGAGATCTAAGATTTTCTCCCCATAATCACCATTTATCATTTTTCTGCCCCTTAATGTTGATTATTACAAATTAAATCACATCTTGCATTTACAATTTATCTATCAGCTGTTCTCACGTCAGGTGGTAAATGCCTTCCTGGATTCAGCCGAATGGACAGAAAGTCATGCCAAGTCAGGCTTTATAAAAGGTTATAATAGAATATGACAGTACATTTCTACAAAGGTGACTTAAATGAAAGAGACTGCCTTCAGCTTGTAAAAAATAAAATTAATAATTAATTAATAAGATACTCGAATTGCTCTTCATTCACATGAGACTTTAAAGAAGTATTATACCGTATTACAAAAAACTTGATGTACTAAGTTTATATCCTTACATATCTTACAATAAATTCCAGTTGTTTTTTATTATGATATGATAGACTGTTTGATTTAATTTCATGAATTTACTCCACAGTCAAAAAAAAGATATGATGATGAGTGTGTAATATCATGCGTGCGATTGTTTGGAGCAGACTGTCTGTAACTATCCTCGCTCTAGGTGCAAGTTTGGATTAACTCAAAATGAAAGGAAATCAATTCAGTTTGGAGACTCCCAGGGGTGTCGTCTGACTCTGGCTCATGCGTACGCCACCATCAAACCATGTTGGCAGTAAAAAGACGTGTCTTCACACAGACGCCACAAAGCCACCTTTGTGCTGCATGTGAGGGAATCTTTTAAAACAGGCACTTCATAAACGGAATAGTGAGCGATACAGAACTTCTCTAGTCTACATTTTCAGCTGACAATGAGACGAGAAAAGCACAATGTGAGTGATAGGAGCGAACAAAAGAGTGGTTTTCCCTCACAGAGACGCAGGCTCTGCCAAATTTATGGTCCAAAACAAGAGGCAGATGAAATTCTAGGCTGGTGTTTGGGTTTGATTGGGTCCGGTGTGGAGTGCAGCTGGTCTGTTCTCACGCCCCGCCGGGTGTGTCTAGCGGCTGAGGGAGTGGCTGTCCGACACATAACACAGCTCTGAACTCTGAGTTACCTGTCCCGCAGACAGAGCCAGTTTCACACACAAGACGAGGCAGATAATGTGTGTGATTCGGGGTCATTGCAGGTGTTTAGACTCTTGTTGGACTCTTATTTGCTGATAGTGTGATTTATTCAGACACTCTCATACAGAGTCTAAGTTGATTCTTAAGGCTCTGATCACAAATCAAAGTCAAGTCTAAAGACTTAAAGTGATAGTTTAGCTAAAAATTAAATTACTGTCACCATTTACTCATTCCAAACCCATTCCAATATTTTTTTCTTCTTCTGCAGAGCACATATGCCTACATGGTCACAATTTATTTTAAGGTCCAATTCTCACTATTAACAAACCATTAACTATGACTTTTGCCTAGTTGTTAAGTTTAGGTATTGGGTAGGATTAGGGATGTAAAATATGGTCATGCACTATAAGTGCACTATAAGTATAAAAATAAAAAAAAAGAAAGAAAAAAAAAGTAAAATGTATTTATATAGCACCTTTTACAGATAAGGAGGAGTAACAAAGTGCTTTACATTAAAAAATTAAAACAAAATAGATTAAATACCAGCTGTACAATTACCACCAAATACCACAGAAATTCAATAACAGCCAAACCATATTTTTAATTAAAGTCTTTAAGTGGTTTTTTTAATCATGTGAGAGCAGAACGCTTGCTTAACAGGTAGAGGATCCTCGTTACAAGCAAGATCAAATAAAATGCATTTGTGATCACTAAAAAATACAGCCAAAATGTTAATAATAGGCATGCTAATGAGCAACTACTTAATAGTGTAAATTGGCCCCTATTATAAAATGTTACCAAATACATTTTTATCAATGTTCAAAATTATTTTTGTTCATACAATGCAAGTCACAGGGTCATTTTTGGGTGAACTGTCGCTGTAGGTGCAACACTCAGACTGAAGTGTTAATCTCTGGCTTTGACTGCACATCATTACTCCACCACTGTGAACACCTGAATTAAAGGAGTTTAAAATGCAAAAAGTGTGCTCATATACAACACATGCCTGGATATATGCCCAGTTATAGCGCTATTCTCCATCATTTGATTGTTGTCATTGATTCACCCCGGAGCGCTCTCATGTGTGTGTGTGGATGCAATCACATTTATTACCTTGTTGGTTTATTTGATTGTCCATAAAGGGAACTTGAAGATTTCTGGTGTTCTCCATTGTCTCTTTCTGTCATTAAACATGCCTGTATTTTATTAGCTCGGTCCCAAGCAAGGTCATTAATTGCAGCTGGGACCTGGGGTAGCCCAGCTCCACTAAGAGGTGAGAGAACGAGAGAGAAAGAGTGTGCGAGTGAGGAGGGGGAAGGATTGTTAACGTGTTACGGCACAGGCGTCTTCTGAGATTGCCTGCTTGATTGCTTCATAAGGACCCTGTGGCACACAGCAATTAGGAGCCGCAGACCCGAGGAGCACTCCGATGATTTCGCTGAGACTCTTCCTGTATCAGTCCAGCAGATCGGCACACTCAGCCTTCCCCTTACGGACCGAGAGTCTGAGGAACGGGGCGAAAAGAGAGTTTCGGGAGAGGTTAATGACATCTAGAGCAGGGAACATGTGCTGTGGGTAATTGGTAAATGGTGGTATAATGAAAAAATTATAAACGTTGTAATGAATGTGCTCCTGTGAAAAGAGAAGTGAGTGTTTACACTGGAGAGGCTCAGGAAAGAAAAAAAAAAAAAGGATAGACGGAGAGAAGCAGAGGAAGAGGTGGAGGAATGGATGAAATGATGGCCGGGTGCAAACAAAGCAGTGATACTGATAAGTGTGAATCTTTGGAGTTTAATAAAAAGGCCTCTGGCTGTAGGAAAGCTCTGAGGATCCATTATATGCTCAATTATATCAAGACATATATAGCTACAAATAGTGTGTGTGTGTGTGTGTAAGCAGTGCTCTGTGGTGCAACAGCTACAAATGTAGGAAACATTAGGATTAGACTGACAAAAGGTCTTGTTTAACTCTACCATGTGATGCCACATTGACGTTATGTCTTCTGTCCTGCTGCAATTCATAGTTTTCAGTCATGTGACTAGCGCTGGAGACCTGGAGGGCAAAATATCCATAGAACTGCAGCAAAGGCCAGTCAGTTTTCCATCTGTTTCAAGCCACGAATATTTAGATCACCTCTCAAAAGAAGAAAACAAAGATATGTGAATAAACTGCAGGTTTTGGCCACTTGTGATCCTTACACAGCACCCGCCGAAGTACTTCAATCCCTAAAAAAGAGGGACATTGTAAACTGCACATGGGATTAAAAGATCAAAATCAGTTTACACCTTATTTATGATGCATACACAGACACAAGCATGTGAGCTCAGAATATGAACACAATGTGCTTAATTGCATGTTTACTTAATGGTTTCCTATGGAAAATGTGGCCTATTTATGTTCATATTCTGGGTGCATCTACTTGTCTGTATATAGTATGCTTCAGCATTGAAGTGTATACTGAATCATTGTTTCAGTATCACTGTACTATAGTACATTAATGCTTAATACAAACCTTGTAAAGTACAAAAAGTTTTGAGGAGGCAAAGAAGATCGAAAAGAAAAAGGCTGGCAAAATTAGCTTTTATATTTTAAACAGATAAACTTAAAAAGGTATCTCATGTGGTGACATCTAAGTAAAAAAAAAAATTTAAATCACCAAATCGATGAATTGGATTAAACCAACAAAACTAAATTTTAGGGTTAGATCATGAACACTCAAAGTAGCTGCTATCATCGTTCATACCGGAACTGCAGGTGTGGGTGTGTGTCTGTGTTTATATAAATGCATACAAATGCACATATATAAAAAGTTATATCATTTTATTCTGTATTATGAAAATAACTGTGCATAGTTCCCATAGGCAACTTGTCTGGATACATCCTTTAGATAAGTACTTTGGTAGCTCATCATGTTTTCAGGGGTACTGAAGGTTAAGAAGAGGAAATGACTCTGAACAATTTAAGACTGCCAGTATGCATCTTGTTAGCTGTACTATTATGACTTTTGTATAAATTTAAACATTTGCCTTCGTTTTATTAGTGTAGAAATGACCAGGATTATGTCTATATGTTTAAAGACTGAATTCTGTGCATATGTTGCTTTGGCCCTGTTTGACCATTTTATTTTATTTTCAACAGTATTTGAAGATGTAAAGCATGTAACAGAAGCCGAACTTACACCCAAACCACTTGCATTGGAAAGTAATTGTAATTTGCCACGAATTAAATCAAGTGTTATGTGTGTTACAACTCGGTTGGTCATTTAGTAAGCACATCTCCATGGGCGTTCCGGTGTCAGTGCCGCAGGGTGTCTTTCCACACCCTTCCCCCGCCCACACAAACACACACCCACATACTGCTGCACATAATTGACAGTGTGTTTAACTGCAGCTGATGAATGCCCTTGATTTCCCGTGTGTCCGAGGCACAGCAGGAAATCAAGGTTGTGTGAGGCTGACTCGAATGTAACCGCCATTCATCACAACCAGGAGGATGTGACGGGTGGATGACCCAACCTGTTCTAGACACATCATGCACACTTCACCCAGGCGAAATGAATAAATTACAGTAAAATATGTTGTACTTTTAAATTCTTGAGAAGAATTCCTTCAAAGTGAGTTTATTCTATTAGCTGTACATCAAAATCTCACCAAATCAATGCTAGATATTAGAGTAGGTCTTTATTGTCTTGTATTGCATATCTCATCCAGTTATTTGTACTAATGGGTCCAGCTTCAAAGTGATGGATTACCGTCGATCTCAGACTTGTATTTCTTATCATAAAATCCCATCATTTTCAGATTGCTATTCTTCTACAGGGTTGAAAAATCTAATAAGCAGATGTTTTCCCGGGCTCCTGTTCATGTTTATGTACTCGTTCAGTTCCTGTAATGTCAATTCCGGAGCTAAAACGATCTCTTCTAAACGATCAGATATGAGTTGAATGAAACTTTCCCACATTCAGCACGCTAAAGTTTACAATAATATTACCTCTGGCTTAGAAGGTTTCTGCAAGTCGATATAGAAGATCTCTAACAAAAGAGATCTAATGCACAATGGGGGAAAAACTCTAGCAAACTAAGCAAGGCAAAGTTAACTGAAAATCATTTGAATAATGCTCAATCTAAACTTTGTTTTTTTTATTAATTTATTTATTTCCACCTTTTTTCCCCTAGATGCAAAAAAGTTGCACAGAAAGTGAAGTGAGCGCAGCTCCTGTGGCTTGGGTGGCAGAATAATTTTCTTTTAAAAATATTCTTTATTCATGTGTTATTTGTTTATGTGGATAAATTATTAAAAATTTGCTGGATTTTTGCAAAGGTTCTAGTTTGCAGTTAATGATCCCCCTCCATTCTCTCCCGATGGGTATAGTTCGTAATTTTCTTGAATATAAAAGCTGCATTATTCATGTGTATCGGCAGACCACATCTATTAATTATGTCTTTCTTTTTAGGTGCTTACATTTTTACAATGATATGTTTTTTTCTGCTTAAAAGAGGACCAATAACTACATTGGAAGTGGCCCTGCAGTAAGGTTAAATATCACTTTAAAAGATTCAGTAGTTCATTGGGACATTAGTTTTAAAAAATAATGGCACAAAAGCAAAAGAACAGAGAAGAAAAGAGAAAAAAGAAGGAGAGAGAAGTTTGTTGAGAAACAGAGATGTAAATGCCCCTGTTTAGTAATTTATAGTTGTGGGAATTGAGTGAGACTCTCTACAGAGTCATAAACTATTGATGTGTCTAATCTTTTAGATCCTGCCAACATAATAATCATGATCTGGATGACAGTGAGAGGCAGAGCCACACCCACTTCCTCCCCTCACCCCCACAACAAACACACACACACACACACACACACACACACACGCTCCTCCATCAATGCCTCTCCGTTAAAACACAAGCTTTGCTCTGTTAAAAGCTGAGCACTGCAAACGCTACACATTTCTAGTAAAATCAATGAACAGTTCACTCCACGTTAGCTGCACAAATGTCCTGCAGCATTAACCGTTTGCAGCGGTTTTTGTTTAAACTAATACTCGTCTCTGCGCTTGCTCTGCACTGGAGTTTGCAGCATGCTCTAATGAGTCATTTGCACAATGACTTTTAAATAAACTTAGCTCAGCCAGAAAATGTATCACGACCGCCCCATAGGAAAGAAAAACACAAATGAGATCTCCTTAATATCGCAGCTGTTTCTCCTGGGCAGAAATGAGATTTTGCCAACTCTCCTGCTTCCAAGATTATTCTCCCGATTAAAAGACCAGTCACAGAAGTTTCAGAAGACATCTGAAGTGAGTGATTTCAGTATAAAAATCAGTATATTTTCCCAAGAGCACATTAACTGCTACTTTTAATAGGAGAAACTTCTGATAGACCGTTGATACCCGAATGAAACAATGACAAAGCAACATTACTTCTGAGTGTAAAATTATTTTTTCAACAACGAGGACAAGAAAAATTGATTATTTTGTAAAAGAAAAACAATACAACCTTCAACTGCATTCACTCACAATATATTCCCTCCTGATTGAACAGGTTGTCTGGTCGAGTGCTGCTAAAGGGTGTGATTGGTTTTAATGGTTTTAATCCAAGTTTTTCTCTTGTAGTCACAATCAGAAGGACGCACTACTGTCGACCATTATGTCAGAGATTTGGCTTTCATCATTTCTAAGATCATCTCTATTAAAGAGAGCCATGAAGAGAGTAGTTTACATCTCAGAGCTAGAAGGTCCCCTGTGGGTTCAACAAGGAGAGCATCAGTCTGCAAAACAAATGAAATGCTTGGTCTTTAACATTTGACATCAGCTATTAATTATTGAGCGAACACACTATTTTTACAGTATAACAACAATCACATGAGAACACACATTTTCCTGGAGAAACATGGCTGAACATGGCTTGTTTATTGTCCGTGTGTTTTTGCTGTGGGCCTCCTTGGCATGTTCAGTCTTGTCCATCAGACAAAAGAACTGAAGGTCATTCATGATTCTGACAGAGTCTGATCAGTTTGGAGTCTGAGTCGCATGTCGACTGTAGTATTATCTATCTCATTTTCATTAATCCATTTGATTTACACTAAAATGCAGTAAGTTTTTAACTGTAGCTAAGCGGTTCAGTCATTGGTATTCAGCTATCATTTTATTATCATATATGTACTGTATATTATCGTTTAGTTTAAAAAATATTTTTTTAAAAGTTTGTACTTGTTAAAGATTTTTCATTTCAGCTACAACATTTCTCATTTTCACTAGAAAAAATATAATTTTCTAGATGCATCTTTTTCATCGTCTCTAACTATCTTTCTTATACTGTTCTAAATATGAGCAGAAGTGCACTAAGTATAGCAGTAGGATTTTGTGGATTGGAGGGTTTTTAAATTGAAAAATTACCATGTTTTATAATTGTGGTTAATGAAAAACATAAATGGACTGATAATTTGCTGTTTAGGCCTATTTAATGTCAATCATGTCTTTGTAAGATTTAAAGGCCAAAATTATATGTATAAGGCTATCATAGAACTTAACAGATCGAAAAGAAATTAAGTTGAATTAAATGAAATCTCATCTGTTTTTAACTGTGTGCTCAAATGAGAATAAGTCCACGGCATGCTGTATTTTGATACCTAAAAACATGGCAAATTAAAATCAAACATAATGACCTCAGTTATTAACTGTTAGTTTTGTAAATACAATAGCTGTTTTACACTCGATGGAAGATGAGAGCAGTATGAGAGCAGCCCCCCCCACACCCCAGGTTTGTCTCTTTTTTTCCCCCCAGTCTTTCTTTTTCTGTTTTTCATCTCTCTGAAACATAATGGAAACTCTTTTCTACACAGTGATTATATGATTTGCTCTGCTAAAGCCTGTGTGTTATTGTCTATTAATGGACGGACAAATTATATAAATGCATCTCAGAAATAATGGTGCACAATGGCTGATGCATGTAATAGCCGTCAGTGTGACAGCCCAGCGGCTCGTCGTGAGGGAGCAATACAATGTTCCCCAGCTTGAACAACACCGGACGACTACCTCTGAACCCACATTACTCATCTGCTGATAAAGATAGGTGGATAGAGACAAGACAGGGAGGGGACGAGCGTTGCACTTGCACATGCAGGGTCTCAGACCTTTGTTTTTATCTATATTTTATTTAGACTTTGTTTGCAAAATGCCACATGAAATATGCATGGGCTGCTTGAGATCTTAAAGTTTAATGGTGGATTCGGGGGTGGGGGCTTTGAGCAAGAGGGCAAATCAAATGTGGGCAAACATGAGAGTGATAGAACAGCATTTTATGGATACAAGGAGAGGGACAGAACATAGATGGATGAAAATCCTGTAGTCTCATGAATTGTGAGAGTGTGGTAGTTGAAGAGATTAGTATTCACCCTCATGTCATTCTAAACCTGTATTACTTTAATTCTTCTGTGGAACAAAACTTTTGAAGAATGTTTCCATACAACTGTATCCATAAAAAAAACAAAAAAAAACTGAGACATTCTTCAAAATATCTTCTTTTGAGTTTCACAAAAGAAAGAGGGTCCACTATTAAGGACATTTTGTGCAATGAAAACGTTCATTTACTGTTAAAAAATCTTCATGGAACCATTGATGCCAAAAAAGAACCTTTATTTTTAAGTGTGTATGGGTGAGTAAATGGTACCAGAAGTTTCTATCTCTATCCCTATCCCTTTAGGGTCTTCCAAAGGGTGATTTGAAGAGATATCAGCTGGCCTAGTCCTGGATTTGGTCTTGCTAACGATATCTGGTGATAATGTGAAAGTCTTAATGTAACCTGTTATATAATTATAGCTAGATTTTGGACAAATGAGGCACACGGTCAGGTAAAGTCATTCATGTGCTTATTAATCAGACTGGACATGTAAGGTTGTAGTTTTTATACTTCTGCCTCCATACAAATTTAACAACAGTTTCATTTTTGCTCTAGGCTTTGCATGCATGACCAAGCATGCCTGCTGTAAAAGAGAGTGGATGCTCGTAGCTCATTGTAATATATAATTAAACCTGGCGCTAACAGCTAAGCTCTAAACCTACACACAGATCTGCTAACGGCTAGCTACCCTGGCAACTGCGCTACCGTAGAAGTTGAGTGATGGGACCTGACAGCACCGCCCGGGGGTTCCCCTGAGAGGGTGGAGCCTACCAGGGTGGCAGCAGGGAGGGGCACGTTGTTTGAGACGTGCAGCCAGGCTTCCTGTTAAAGAATACGGCCTGTGAGAAATTCTTGATTGGATCGCAGACAGAGGAATTCAAATGCACACATGTACATGTGGATTTGAAAAAACATTTCACACAGTCATGTGAAAATGTTATGCCAGAAATTGCATGATTATATTACTGATGTGTGCACTCCGATGGAATGAAAATTACATGTAATCAACAAACAGACAGAATATTACAGAAGAATATAGTCTCACAGACGCATACAGCGTGCAGTCCACGTGCGTTAATGTGCTTTGACAGGTCATGGAGGGCTTTTTTTCCCTTCAGCTGTTTCTCTCTAATATTTGCATTTGAATCATGGTTTCGGCACTGTGCCAAACGTATTCAGACGCTCCTTTAACAATGTGGGCACCAGTAGGCTACAAAGGGCATGGAATCATGGGACATTAGGTGAATTGTTGCCTGAATTGCTCTTCTGAATATGTCATATATATACAAAGTGTTCATATATGTATATATATGGACAATCAACACCTTTGAAAATAGCTGATGGACGTTGGACCTTGTAACTTCTTAGTTATGCTGCAGTAAGAGGGTGAAAGGTCACATAGGGTTTTCCATTAGTGAGAAAAAAAACAGTGTCTGATAGCCATGAATAAAATATCGTAAAGTATGTCAGACTGTAGCTTTTACCATCGCAACCCATGAGAGACGAGAAAGAGTGAGAGAGCAAGTGAGAAAGCGAGAGTCGGAGGAAAGAGAAGAATGAAAATCCATAAAAATAGAATAAAAATCCATTTTTGAAGGCTTTCGATCACATTTTAGTCATCACATATTAGACCACACGCATTTGTTTTTCCATAACAGTTTGTACTATTTCTAACCCTCACAATTAGTTTTTTAAAGATAATCCACTTCAAAATCAAAATATTTACTGGCTATTTCATAATTAATTTTTTATTTTTTTTAAAGAATGAAAACATTTTGCATTTTTGAGATATTCATTAAGACAATATTTTAATATGAACGTGAATCTGTTTTTCTTGTGGAAACTTTTGACTGTTACCGACATTTAGATGATTGTAGGTTTTAGTATCCTTGTGAAAACATTTGGTCCCCAGATTGTATGCAAAACCTGGCCCCCTCAGACATGCTTAAAGTAATATACTGTTTTATACTTTGCATAAATTAATATTTCAGCATTATAGTTAGAAACTAGCCTACGTTGCTAGGCAGATTGGGCCACCAGATTTCACCTCCGCTCACTGAATGTTAGCTGTGAATATGAGCGCTATTGTACACTCACTGTCCACAGATCATTTTGTGGGTGAAGAGAATACATGTTGCATGCACTAACTGCACCGACTGAGTTTATAGACTGATATTAGGTGTGACAAGCAATGATGGATTGTGTGTGATGACAATAATGGATGGAGCTACAGTGATGGTACATTTAAACAAATCAGTCAGTTAGGTATTTATGCTAATTCAGGATGGGCTTAACCTACCTCATTTATGGCAGCTCTGTTACAAGTACTTTGCATATCCACCTTATTTTTAACGTAAGAACAAGTGCAGACATTTGTACACTGAATGTGCAAGGCTTCCCTTGTCATCCGCTTCCAGTTATTTTAGCTATACAAAAATAGTCTTTTATGATGCATGATGTTGCAAACTGGTATTTGTTATTATGTTATTTTAATTGATTATAAATACATTATTTGATTTGGCATATTCATATAAAATAGCTTACTTCTGTATTGCAAAATAAAGTGAATAGTTTTTCCCAGCCCAAAATTGTTTATGTACATTGCTTCTGGGCTGTCAATAAGCATAATATGGAAGCTTGTATCTGTCACGTGATTAAAAGAAAAAGGTAATTGTGACTTTTTTTATTCTTACAATTATGACTTTCTTCTCGCAATTATTATAATATTTTTGTTTCTGCCACTGAAATAAATAAATAAATAAAAAAGGCTATTGTGACTTTATTTTAGACTTTATCTCGCAATTGTGAATTTTTCTCCCAAATCCAACTTCTCAGAATTATGAGCTTGTATCTAACTATTCTGAGTTTATATCTAGCAGTTCTGACATTTTTGTCAAAAAATTCACTTTTTGAGTCAAAAAGTTGAAATTACCATTTTTCTTTTTATCTTTTTTTTTTTTTTTTTATCTTGTGTTAGCTTCCATAGCATATATAGAGAAGGCTGGTGTGAGTGTTGAGTGAGTTTGACAGATACATGAGCATAGTACAAATGCTTAAATGTGTCTCACCTGGGGCATCAGAGGAGGGTGTGCGTGAGCAAAACTGCATGGAAAACATCACCAAATTTGTCATGCATATTTGCCTGAAAAGCAAATTTCATTGGCTGTTTTTTAAGGTGTTAATGATTAAGACCCCAGGATGCCCCACCCTAATGTAAATATCACATGGCATTTTGGCAAAACAGACAATGCAAGCAGTTTGTGTGAAGTCTCATCGGATAATTTACTCTTTTGTGTTATACTGTGTGTGCGGGCACTTTTAGCAGCAGAGTTTTGACTATGCTGGTCAATGTGCACATTTCTGTGACTTCATGCCCTGAAGACTGAGTCTAGACACGAGCCAGCCAAGCTGCCCTGATGACCTACATCCCACTATTACAGCCATCATTCCATAGAGAGAGAGAGAGAGAGAGAGTGAGAGAGAGTGAGAGAGTGTGAGAGAGTGAGAGTGAGAATGAGTGCGAGTGCACAGGGGGAGAAGAAATGGGGAAAATGTGAGAGAGTGGAGGGAGAAAAGACAGTGAGAGTGAGGTGGCTAGGAAAACAGAAAAGTGGAGTGAAGCATAACAATAATGTGGAATTAAAAAAGAAAAGAGAGAGAGAAACCAAAACAGAGAAATTTAGAGTTTGTCCACAGATGAGGAGGTGAGATGGGTGGTTTAGGGTAATATAAGCCAGAAAAGATAAATGCAATAACAGTTAAAGGAATAAATCAAATAAAATAGATGCAATTCAATTTTATTACAGTTTCACTATTATATCTTGATTTTTTTATAGAACAAAAAGAGAAATTGCTCTTTTTCTATACTATGAAAGTGAATAGGGACTACAGCTGTTCAGTGAAAAGTTGTTCCTCACATAATGATGACTTGGAATACCGTGAATCAGTCTCCATCCAATTTCACTGTATGAAAGAGAGAGTGTGATGAACATCCTGCAAGACCTTTCATTTTTCCACAGATGGAAAGTCATATGGGTTTGCAATGACAATGCAATTTTTTTTCATCATTTACTCGTTGTTTGGATGAACTGTCCCTTTAAAAATCAAGGATCCAGACCAAAGACATGGCACAGAATATGAAACATGACACAATTGGAGGCAGCAAAAAAACACAACAGACTAACTCTTGTTTGGAGGAAGCAAAATGATGAGGGGGGAAAATGCACTTCAGTTCAAGTCACATGACCTATTAAGTTCAAACATTTAGTCTAAAGAGCACATATTTCACCCATGTTTTTCAGACGAGGATAAAGGAGCCAGACTAAGACTGTCAAAGAGATTTCGCTTTTCTGCATTCAGTTTCTTTACGTATTGAATGAGTCAGTTGGTCTGTGCTAATGTGTATTTGTCTGCGTCTGTGTGTGTGTGTGTGTTTGCGTGCGTGTGCATGTGTGTCTGTGTGTAAAAAGATGTTTTCGAGCATGCAGAAAAGTGTGTGCAGTTTTGAGGCATACGTTAAAGCAGACATAATACCACAGTAGTAAAGGCTTACATCCTCTACATATGGAGCTGTATATACCCCAACCCCCCCACGCTTCTATTTCCTCCACTCACAAATACAAACGCTCAAGAAAATATCTACCGCAAGAGACACTGCAAGATTATGAGAGAGTTTGCACTTGAAAAATAATTCTGTATGATGTCGCAAATTTGTTTATTTCAGTTATCACACCATTTGTCATGTTTGCAATATCAAAAATGTCAAATTTGCTGTTGTTGTTCTAGTGAATCAGCTGTATACTTAATAAACGTGTGTGTGTGTAGTTTGTTTCAATAAGAAACCTGAGTAATTTTCTCCTTCCCTTTATTATCTCTCTACCTCCTCCTCCTCTCCCCACCAAACACACACGCAGTTGTTAGAGTTGTTGCAACTACTTAATCCTCAAGATTAATGATTGTACCTCAGCTGAAACAAAGACAAATTGAGATGACAAATGATCTGCCTGGCAGTCAGCGTTACAGAGAGGAAGGAGGAATCAGGTAGAGGCAGAAATACATTTAGAAATAACACAAAAACACTAAATTCCCTTTAATGATATACTTTACCATTCAAGCCATTCATGGGGTCGGTACGTTTTTTTAATGACTGCATTTATTTGATCAAAAATACAATAAAAACAGTAATATTGTAACATGTTATTTTAACGGTTTTACAGTATATTTTAATAAACTTAAAAATGTATTATATTCATGTGATGTCAAAGCTAGATTTTGAGCCTTAAGCATCACAATTCTTCAGAAATTAATGATTCTAATATTTAAATTATTTCTTATTAACAATGACGAAAAAGCTGCTTCATATTTTTGTGGAAACCATTATTTTGAAAATTTAAAAGAACATTTGAAATAGCTATTTGTTTTTTACGTAAAAGTCTTTATTGACGCTTTTAATCTATTTAATGTGTCCTTTCTGTATACAGATATGAATTTAAACACAGTAGTGTTCAGAATCAGAATCAGAATGAGCTTTATTGGCCAAGTATGTTTACACATACAAGGAATTTGTTGTAGTGACAGAAGCTTCACAGTGCAACAGAAAGACAGTAACAGGACAGGACACAGGTAATAAAACAAAATAACAAGAAATAGCCAATAACCAATGTACAAAGCAGCAAAAAAAACAAAAACAAATACACAATATATAATATATAATATAGGCGACTATGTATGTACAGGTCAAGTATGTGCAAATTAGAAATTAGAAAAATAAAAATAAAATAAGTGAGTGTGGTGAATGGATAATGAATTAGTTGTGCGTTCCACGTTTATTTATTGAGTGTTCATGAGATGTATTGACTGAGGGAAGAAACTGTTCCTGTGTCTGGTCGTTCTGGTGCTCAGAGCTCTGTAGCGTCGACCAGACGGTAACAGTTTAAAGAGGGAGTGTGCTGGATGTGAGGGGTCCAGAGTGATTTTACCAGCCTTTTTGCTCACTCTGGATAAGTACAGTTCTTGGAGAGTGGGGAGGGTTGTACCAATGATTCGCTCAGCAGTCCGGACTACCCTTCGTAGTCTTCTGAGGTCAGATTTGGTAGCTGAGCTGAACCAGACAGTTATTGAGGTGCAGAGGATGGATTCAATGATGGCAGAGTAGAACTGTTTCAGTAAGCCCTGTGGCAGGTTGAACTTCCTCAGCTGACGAAGAAAGTACAACCTCTGCTGGGCCTTCCTGACAATGGAGTCAATGTGAATATCCCACTTCAGATCCTGAGAGATGGTGGTGCCCAGGAATCTGAATGACTCCACTGCAGTCACAGTGCTGTTCATGATGGTGAGTGGGGGGAGAGCAGGGGGGTTTCTCCTGAAGTCCACGATCATCTCCACAGTTTTGAGCGTGTTAAGCTCCAGGTTGTTGAGACTGCACCATACAGCCAGCTCCTTAACCTCCTGTCTGTAAGCAGACTCGTCACCGTCCTGGATGAGACCGATCAGTGTGGTGTCGTCTGCAATCTTCAGGAGCTTGACAGAGGTGTCTTTAGATGTGCAGTTGTTGGTGTAGAGGGAGAAGAGCAGTGGGGAGAGAACGCAGCCCTGAGGAGCTCCAGTGCTGATGGTTCGAGTGCTGGATGTGAATTTGCCAAGCTTTACTAACTGCTGTCTGTCTGTCAGGAAGCTGTTGATCCACTGGCAGACGGAGGTGGGGACGGAGAGCTGAGTTAGTTTATTTTGAAGGGTTTCCGGATAATGGTGTTAAAAGCAGAGCTGAAGTCCACAAACAGGATCCTCACATAAGTCCCTGGTCTGTCCAGATGCTGCAGGATGAAGTGCAGTCCCATGTTGACTGCATCATCCACAGACCTGTTTGCTCTGTAGGCAAACTGCAGGGGGTCCAGTAAGGGTCCAGTGATGTCCTTCAGATAAGCCAGAACCAGTCTTTCAAATGATTTCATGGCTACAGACGTTAGGGCCACAGGTCTGTAGTCATTAAGTCCAGTAATTTTGTGTTTCTTTGGGACGGGGATGATGGTGGAGCATTTGAAGCATGAGGGGACTTCACACAGCTCCAGTGATCTATTGAAGATCTGTGTGAATATGGGGGCTAGCTGATCAGCACAGATTTTTAGGCAGACTGGTGACACACCATCTGGACCAGGTGCTTTCCTTCTTTTTTTCTTCCTGAAGACCTGGCACACATCATCTTCGCTGATTTGAATTGTAGGTGTGGGGGAGAGAGGGGTTGCTGGAGGTGTGAATGGTTGTGTGGAGGGGTGTTCTGGGCGGGTGTGGGGTGATCGTTCAAAACGACAAAAGAACTTGTTTAAGTCGTCTGCCAGGTGTTGATTCTCCAGAATGCTGGGGGGTGGTGTTTTGTAGCTGGTGATGTCCTTCAATCCTAACCACACTGAAGCAGGATCACTGGAAGAGAATTTGTTCCTGAGCTTGTCAGAATAATTCCTCTTTGCCACTCTGATCTCCTTTTCCAGTGTATATTTGGCCTGTTTGTACAAGACTTTATCCCCCTTTCTGTGAGCAATATAGTGTTGTATAGTGACTCCTAACAGTTTTTGGGCAAATTGTTAAAAATCTGCGTAAATAAGACTCTACTTGCACTAAAGACACAGCAGGTTAAAAATAATTGCTCTAAAAAGTGAAGATATTTCTGAGAAAAGCTTTAGCATTATTTGTTTGCAGCTACTTGATTTGATATTCAGCATTTAATTCAATGAAATTCAGACATTTTAAGTCTGGATTAAGTGTCCAAATATAACCTCTGCCATTGCTTTATAAACCTGCTGAATTTACTAGAAACGAAAAGACTGAAATGATCAGGAAAAAAGTATAACAGTCTGTGTGTTATATGTTTTTGTCTTTGTGTTTACATGCGTTTTCAGCATCATCTAATTGTATAAAATGTCATTATCACCCATCAGATTATAATATTCCTACAGCCGTACATACGCTAAACTGCTTATATACATAATCTTGGATGTGTGTGCTAAGATTTGATGCCTGTTGTGAGATGTTGGTATGGTCGAGTACCCTCTAATCCCTCTCCTAGACTCAGGATTAAGCCGGCCAGGGCCGAAAGGGAGGGAGGAGTTAAAAACAGAAGGTCTCATCACCCCCCATCCTTGTCATTAGAAACACACACATGGCACACACCAGTCCCCCTCAAACTCCCCAGCATACACTTCCACATTACAGTTCCAGTGAAGATTAAATTGTGACACGTTGACTGGGCAGACGCTAAGAGGATATAGTGAGACCCCGGCTCTTGTGGGTGCCAATGTGATTTCTGATGAAGGTTCAAACATGATGCCAGTAGTCAGAGGGCAAAGGTCAATGAGTTTCTTTATGGAGATGATAAACTATGACACGATGTCAGTTCTTCAGTCACTGTCTTCAGAGAGCGCAAAAGTTGTACCACGGTTGCATCACTAACATATTCCTCGCATTTATGGTATCTATATCAAGGATGATAAAAGAAAGACATCATCATCCTCTTCCTATGGCTCGCAGAGACTCAGACTCCCTCGAGAAGCCCCATAATCCTCCAGCGGCCCAAGCTGTCAGATGTTTGCTACAGTAAATATGTCTCTGTTTGTGCATTTATGAGTCTGGTGCCCCCCACATCCCAACAAGCATCCTGACACTACTGTAATTTCTCCTCAACACTGGCAACAAGTTCCCCTTTGTTTCCTGTTTGGCTCATGAGACAAGCAGTCTGTAAGCCTTTCTATACTCTCCCAGCCGAACAATAGGGAAGCTATGCAGCCTCTCCTTTGTGTCTGTCTGTGCTCTTGTATTGTAATGCTACTTTATTTGTCCGCGTAGCCTAACTCTCAGCTTGCGCAGGCAAGATGCCCATCAATTCATTAACTTAATCTGTTTTTCATGAGCGAGAGATGGAAGGCGGGAGGAAAGGAGCGCTGGAATCCGTAACGGTGTTGTGTTTTGCTTAAAATCATGCCAGAAGATTGGGATTGGTCAGCGGCCAAACATAGTCGGGAACGTGTTGAGTTTAACAGTGACAATTTGTGGAAATAACAAATGGGAGATAAATGGCAGACATCAAAGAGAAGAATGGGATGTTAAAACACGAGGAGACTCTTTGAAAATGTGCACACGACAGCGAGTTGCTCATCAGAGAAGAGAGAAACTTAGTCTCACTCCAGACAGCCAGTAGTGTGTGTGTGTGTTTGGCGAGTTAGTGTATATTTCATCAGTGGATCGAGTGAATAATTCAGCTACTGCTGGCGTATGTTCCATTACCTCAACCCCTCTGACTCCAGTCTTCAGCCCCTAAGGTGGCTGTATTGCAGCCATTAGCCTTTCTTCATCAGACACTTCCTCTTTGGGGGTGTAGAGAGGTGAAGGTCTCCCCCATTAGATCCGTCTCTTTAGATTCATAAATTGGAAAGGCCAATTTGCGATAATGGTCCCTTAAAAATGATTGCATGAATCAAGTATGTAGGTGTGAATTATTAACTGCGAGTTATGTCCGTGGATGAATAAGGAATGTTAAGTTAATGGTGTATATCTGTGGTAGACTAAGAAGTTCTGAGAAGTGTCGATTTGTTTGAACTTGGCTTATGTAGGACACAGAGGTCACACTTTGACACAGAATCTGGTCGCTTCGGGTAATTCAAACTGCAACAAATGAGGATTTGAATTGGATTGGGATTTTTAATGCACAACTAAATCATGTTCCATGTCGGGCTTCTTATCACCTTGTCAAGGTTTATTTTGCAATAATTACTGGCTGAATGTACATCACCCTGAGCAAAGCTACTATATAATAAGTAGAATAAGTGGTCAAATATACAATATTGCCATGGTCGACGGCTAATCTCTAGGTGGCACGATTGACCAATCAGCATCGAATATTACAGAGAGCCGCATAATCAGTTCAGAGCTAAATTTTAGAGCACCTTTTTCTCATTCATGCAGCTCTATCTTGTCCAGCTACTGATAGTCTGCCAGAAATTAATCTGACATTTATCACTGTAATAAACAAATGATATAGTAGCTGGTCTTTATGTTGTGTTATGCGCTGATGGTTTTCAAAAGCAAGAATTGTGCAGTGTTTCTGTACAAAAGTCTCTCTCAACGTATCCGACATCAACATTTATTAGGCTCTGAAAACTAAATCAGCAGGAGAAATTATTTTGAGAGTTTGCCTCGGGACATATGAGCATATTCTAATGTGTCATACAAAAAAACTACACACTCAATGTAACATTAGTTTTAATATCTTAATAGCTTTGTTAAGAGAGAGTGGAGAAAAAAAATCATGGATTAAGAAAAAAATCCAATTAAAATCAACTGATTGGCAGGCTTCTGTGCTATGTTGATGGGAGTTATATTTTGCACGATTGGTCTTATTAAGAGCTTTGATGAGAAATCTGCTTATTACTTGCTGATACAGATGAGATGGGCTCCAACTTTATTAGTCTCGCAATAAAATTATAATACAGTCCCTTTGGCTTTATTTGGGCCATTTTGACATCCAGCTGAAATGATTCCATATACTAGATCTGATCATTTACTAGTGTGCAAAACTTAGGCCATCTAATTATATAAAATTTTAACCATACTTTTGATAAGTCATCTGTCCAGGTTTATAATGTAATAGTGTATAAAAAGAAGGTTTGAAGAAATTGCAGCATCCCTGTAAATGTGGCAAAGCAGTTTAGTACAAAAATCGTGTATAAAGAAACAGTATATGCATTTAATATTTAGTTTGATTGTGTGTTTGTGTACATCTGTATATGTGTGTGTCAGAGCATTTGTGTGTGTGTGGAGAAGTTTAGTGATCTTTTCCACTGCCATTTTTCAAGGTGACACGGCTTGGCTCCTTCAGGGCTTTCTTTCCAATTCTTTTTGGGATTGAAATTATGATGAAGTAATTTTTTCCCAGAAAATTGCCTCTGTCACTTGTGGTATCTTTCTGTAAATTTCTCAAGTGTATTTTTCCCCTCTGTCTCTCTCTCTCTCTCTCTCTGAAAGCCAATGTCATTCTCTCTTCCGACTCATTACAGCGAGGATTTTGTCTGAGATTCAGCATGTTGACATTTGACATGTAGATTTGCAAGGGGAGACAATTATCGGGTGAACTCTGATCTACATACATAAATATCGTGTTGAACAGTGATAGGAAAGAGATTCAAACACGAACGCACCTTACGCATGTATATATATGTATAATAAAAAAAAGCATCATGTTCTGTAGGCCTATATGGTATTCAATCAATTTCCCAGTAAAATGTTCTCTTTTTCAAAAACACCTGCTTGTTCCCAGAGTACAATATAAAGGCATGTGTCATTTGAGAGTTAAGGGGAATCCCTTTGAGAAATAGTGCCCTAATTTTTATTTTCAATGGAAAGTTATCCAATTATATTTAAGTTAACTTCCTGATGGTCGATTCAAGGACAAAAGAGTTACACAAATATGCTTTAACCTTAAAACCAGGGAGATCTATCAACTCATTTAATGCTTCTATCTTTGGACCTCAGTCATGTCTTCTCTCAAAAATAATGACTAACAGTGAGGTGGCCTGACCAACAGTCCAGTTAGTCATTTGTGAGGAAAACTACATACTTATGGGAAATAACGTCACAATTTAGACATTCTTGAGCTATTCTATTTGACAGCAGTACGTACCAAGGTAAAGCAATAGAAGTGAATACAAAAGCTTTGCACAACAAACAGTGTTTTTGTTCAACAACAGTGCTGTCACTCCAGGACAGTGCTTTACAATCTCCAATGGACTGGTCTGGCTTTATTGTCATGCTTGCTTTTTGTCATTACATCACAATTATGAGTTTGTTCATACAGGAGAAATGGAAAATAAAAAAGGCGGAAAAGAAATGTAGGTCAGTGGTGATGTGCTCTGGGCAGCTAGTCTCTGCCTTTCCCTGGATGGGTCTGTAGCTCAGTCTCTGTCTCCACCTCCCCCCATACACACACGGGCAGTAGGCAATTTCACACTCTCCTAGGTATTTGCTGTTTAAACTGATGGCTAGTAGATGAAGGTGATTTAAAGAAAAAAGGTTTATATTGGTGGTTCAGTCAAATGTAAAGAAATATGAAACCATATTATGCCATTAAAAATATATATTTTAAATTATTTTATTTTTTACTTTTTGCACCATAGAGAATTATAATTAATAAAAGTTTCAGATTTTTTCACTACTTTAATACTACTGCTATTGTCTAATTTGGCACCTGATATATCACACATTGAAAAACTGAAAAAAACTCTGTTACTGCACATTAATCAAACATTTTACAGGTTCATCATTGCTGACCTGGTAGGACAGTGGGTCATTGATGAATAGTAGCTATATATTCTATTATAGCTATTCTATTATATATATTCTATTTGAGGTCCAACAGTTTGCAATTATATATATAGGCCTATATATATATATATATATATATATATATATATATATATAAGCAAGCGTGTTTGTGGGAAGGAGTGTCTTGCTCTCTAGTAGGTAAAATTTCTAGAGATTTTGAAAGTATGTTTGAAACTAAAATATATAAACTTTAAAAAGTATCCAAACAGTTTTACTCTGGTATGACCATCCATGCAGTGCAACTCAATTCATGTGGAACATTCAAACTACCAATAGCCTAATAATAACTTCTACTAATTCTACTAATTGTAAAAGCAATTTATTAAAGGGGGAAAACACAAAGGAAAAAAGTTAATAACATGATAAGTACGAGAAGAAGGTTTTTAAATATTTTCTTTAGAAAATGGATAAAAATGTCTGTGTGCGTCGCACTGGCTTACGCGCAGACCGCACAGTGTCCGTCTCTGCTTATGCAGCTGAAGACGCTAGAAAGTGGGCGGAGCGGAAAGTGTCGGTCCAATCCGGGCTGTCGTAGCCTGCTGCGCGCTCTCCCGTGCGCTCTCGGAGGCAGTGAAAACCTCCGGTGGGTATATGCGCTCGCAGATGTCATGTGAAACCCCTCATGCTGGCCTTACCGCACATCTGAAGAGTCCGAACACCGCTACACGCACCTCTGGAATGGTTTTGCACAATAGTCTGCCGCTTTGACGAGACCAAACTTCACCACCGAGGATTTTGTTTTTTTACTCTGGTTTATGTTTGTTTCTTCATGACTGACGCGTTCGGGAGCGAGTCGCCAACACTATGCGAGGTAGGAATACAACTGTTTGTGACAGCTCATTTGAATAATAAAGTATAGGGTGTTCTTTTCATTCTCACCCCACAGTTTGTCCATCATTCCTGGTAGGCTACTGTCTGTTTCGTAAAGTCATGCCGAAGGGTTCATACGCGGTCTATGATACAGACATTTGTCAGATTAATTTATATGTGGATATAAAAAACAAAAAAATCAGTTTTTGGTCAGCTGTGTTTCATATTCATGGGAGCAAGACAATGAAAGATAAATAAACCCCGCGCATCATTCCACGTCTCGTGTTTATGGAGACTTCATCAGACAAGAGACAACTTTCCTCCAACTTTCCTAACGAGTGGATTTTATTTATGAGCCTATGAAGACTTACTGAGTATCTTACTTTGAGTCTTGGGCTTTTCATTTTATTTATGTGCATGTGAGAAATTGCAGCAGCTTTTTAGACTGTTACAGATTAGAAGATTAGCAGGGGAAACAGTTGCACCAAAACTTCCCCGTGTTATTTGTATTCATTTACATTTATTCATTTAGCTGACTTACAATTGCTATATATGTCAGAGGTCGCACGCCTCTGGAGCAACTAGGGGTTAAGTGTCTTGCTCAGGGACACATTGGTGTCTCACAGTGGATTCGAACCCGGGTCTCTCACACCAAAGGCATGTGTCTTATCCACTGCGCCATCACCACCCATTTAGTGATTTAAGTAATGTGGGTAGTGTTTTAAAGCAGACCACCACGGTGTGGGTAAAGTGAAGTTCGTGTCGTGCGTTCTACTGACCCATTTCCGTCAGTCATGCGCCGCTGCGCGCTCAAAGCGTCGAAGTGCAGCACCAATGTCCGCGCGAGTCCAGTTAAACACACGCGTGGAGCAGCGCGCGCTTTGCCCATCGCACGCGCTCTTCTCGGACTCTTTGCAGTTACACCTGTGATAATATGGAATTAACAAAAGCAGAAGTGTTTGTAGAGTTTTTGTTTAAAAATGCAAATATGTTTCAATAATAAAAGTGTAAAAAAGAGCGTGGCTTGTAGCCTATCAATCAGAACGCTTTAGTTTATGTCGGAGTTCATGTTTTAACGTGTAACATACCAGTGCTCTGTTATATTTGCTATAAAATAATGCTATTAAGATGTTTTAATTCCTATTTTAGATTGTGGATGATAATTTGACATTTTTAATATAAGCCTACCTTTTCTAAACATTTAAAAATCTGTAAAATCATGTTCATGTATACAATTTATAGTCATTATCATGGCATTGAAATTAGATTATTAGAAAAAAAATAAAATAAAGATGTTGAACTGAATGTGGATTACAGTCATTTTTTGATTGTTTCAAATATATGTATTTATATTGTTAGCGATCTTCTGCTGTTTTCATTTTTTAAGTAATTTTCGTTTCATAGTATAATATCTAAACAAATACAGCACACGATGCACGCGCGTGACATTACACGAAAACAAACAAACAAACACATTATGATTTTTTATACGCCGATTTTTAAGAAGGCTGTCTAATCTGCAAGGGTCTAGGTAGCTTTTTGTTGGAAAGAAATAAGTTTAGTGCGCGTGCCTGCATGGGAAACACCAAAAAGTCAGTTCTCCATCTCTGTGTCACGCCCCCAGAGCACCTCTCTGCTTCTCTTTCTGTGCCCCAGAGGACCCTGTCAGAAAGAATCACATCAGTATCAGGGGCCTCTCACCGAGCCCGACTCTCCGACACTGACAGCAGCCTATAGCGCGGGCCTTTTCAAATAACAATCAAACTTCGTCAGCTAATCAGATATAGAAATGCAATCTACTTACAATCTTGTAAAATGTCCAATTACTTTTGAAGTTTGCATGGACATGATTTTTAGGAACACGAACCAGATATAGAATTTTTAGACTAGATTGTCTACTTGTCTTTTTAATGTCATCGACAGGACGGAAGCAATTGCTATTACTTGTTTTAATTAGTTACGGCATTAATCCGTTTAAAGGTTTTTTAATCATTATAAATTTAGCTTTTTATATTTAGGCTACTCTATATGTGGTTCGCCGGTAGAGAAACATTTTACTCCATATATACTCTTAAATCTTTCACCAATTGTTGATTTAGGCTAGTAAAAATGAAATATAGTTATTAATAATTTGTAGTTAATAGTGAATGTTAATTACAACACGTTCATGTTTATAATTAATATATGTGTTTGTTGATTCCATTTTTAAGATGATTATGGACGTACACAACAGAAAGATTTTCTTAAAGGGACAGTTCACCAAACCAAATACGAAATGTCATCATTTACTCACGTTTATGTAGTTTCAAATCTAAATAACTTTTTTTCCTTTGGTGGTTCACAAAAAGAGCTGTTATGACAGTCTTAGTCACCATTCAGTTTCATTGCATCTTTTCAGTCAAGACAAAGTATGGTGACCGAGGCTGTTATTCATCATCTTTCATGGAATGAATAAAGTCATATAATATGCTATGATAAAAATACGATTTTAGAGGAACTACCCTTTTAAGTGTTGGGAACAGCTATGATTTTTTTTTTTTTTATATTATGAATCTATTTTGTTTCATATTTACTGATTGCAGGGTTTGTGAATATTAAATATTACTTGTGTGTTTTTGTTGACTGACTTCACTAGTGCACTAGTTTGTTGTTTGTGTACACATAGATGTGCCCTATTGGTCAAAACATTTATCAGTTTGCTTTATTGATCAGAGATGGATTTGCAATGTCTTCCAATGCATATATCTTATGGACTGTGGTACCCAATCTAGTAACTCAACTCTACATCCTCTCCAAACCTTGTCTTCTCCATTACAGTGCACAGTGCTGCTTCAGGGCTGGTGTTAGTTTTCCCACAACTCTGTCACACGCAGATCACGTTCAAACTGCATTCGTACGCACACACATACACAACACGTCTTGATTGCTTGACCCCCGTTTTGGTTGTCTTTAAAGAACAGCAAAGAAACATATCTGGCCTGTGTTTACTTCACATCTGGCCATAATTTCCACAAATGAGCTGCATTGCTTTGTCCATGCTCATTTCAGTCCTTGCTACACCCCTGAAACTCTGAGCCATAGACACAAAGATAGACAGTTACGCATGAACTCCCAATGCCAATAGCTTTTAGCATCACATTGGCTTACAGAGTGAGAGGCCATCTCTCCATCGACCTGCTTGACGTTGCGTGGCTCAGCTTGCAGAAGAGCAGGATCAATATGCATGGCCTGCTCAACCATGAGCTTTATTCTGACTGTAAACTAGCATAACCTGTGTATATAGATATTATAGTTGTTTAAAGCAGAGGATCCATTTGATAAATCCCATCAGTGTATGTGTGTAAATATACTGCTTACCAAAGTGTTTTTTTGTTGTTGTTGGTGTTCATTTAAGTGTGTTTTTTATATATATATATGTTACAGTTCGGGGGTGGATCAATAAACACAGCATTGTTTGTTTGACTGACACCATACACATGACCATATCGCAGACATGGATTACGCAGTGCAAATCTCTAACCAGGCAGTAGGCCAACAATAACTAGGTAAAACTAGCAATAACCAGCCGCTGCTTCCAAATCTGGTGTTTTCAATGAATTAAAAAGACAATAAAGTCTTGATAATACATATAACCGTGAAACTGCAAGGCAGAATCTATCCGAACTTTCACTTTGAAGCCTAGGTTTGTATTGGTACTAATATCATCTGGTCAGTTGTTAGTTGTAGCTGCTAGTTTTTTTCTTTTTGCTTTGCTGACTAATGGCTTGTACTTACGTAACCTGTGAAAGATTACGCAAAGAAAACCAAGAGATGTAATCCCCTAAAGTGAGTCGCACAGCCAGAACAAACCTAATCCATTTAGTATGTTGCGTTCTTTATTCTCCACTCAGTTTTATGGGCCTTTACACGTTAAATAACGAATTCTGCATAATTGTAGATCTGAGTTTTCCTTCTAGCTGACTACATAACTTCAACCAGATGTCTTGACATCTATTTCTGAGTGTGAGCGTGTCGGCTTTTGTCCCCTGTAGTGTTTTTGTGAACGCGCCTTTCTTGAGTATCGACTGAGAATGTGTGGACTAGAGTGTGTCATCTGTTTGCTGAGCCCTTGTTTGAGATGGTTGAGTGTGCATGAGAGAGCAGCTCTGAGAGAGGCTGAACTGTAAGGCTAAACGTGTCCGTTTAATGTTTGCATTTTGCCCTCCCTGCGGTATTGCAGCAGTGGCATTTCTGCATGTTTTCTCAGCTTTGCTGCACGTCAGATTTATTACTTCTCTTCGACTGGCCTCACCCTTCGCTAGGTGTTCATTCATTCAGTAATGTGCGCTTTGGAAAGCGGCACCTGGGGCTTTTGATATGGTGCAGGAGGGGAGCTGACATCACTGGAGACCATTCTCCAACATGACAATGATGTTGCATGCTGAACTTACGGTATGAATATCATGGTCTTTTTTGTCTGTAAGGTTTTTAAAATCATGCTGGTTTTGTCCAAAAGTCAGATTCGGTGTGATATATAGTGTCCAGAAAATAACTTACGAGGCTTAATAGGCTTACTGTTCCACCTCAGGCACGGAGGAAAGAGAAACTTTGTCTTATGCTTTAGAAAGAATTAAAACACATAGTTATGTAACACTGAAATCGGATCTAGAGTAGAGCTCTCTCTCTCTCTTTCTCCTGTGTGGTGTATGGGTCGTGTGCCCACTGCTCACAGTTAATTTCCACTTCTTTCAGTTTCAGTTGCATCAGAAAATCTGTTTGCACAGACTTGTTTTGTCATTCATGTCAATACTGATATGTCCACAGCAGGGTCCATAGAAAACACACATATAGTGGGGTCCAAAAGTCAGAGACCACTAGTGCAAATGCCCCCTTATTTAATACAAAATATTTAATTACTTATGTTATCAGCATATTTTGTTTGATAAATTCAATTTTAATTTTTCCCCTCTGATTGCTTTAATGGCAGCAGCACTCGAATTTCATGAACTCCACAAGTTTGTGTAAAATCTGAAGATCATGTTCTCCAGCATGATTTCTGAAATTATCCGAAGAGCATCTTGTGCTTCAGTGGAAGCAAGAACATTTGACCATCTGCACAAAGAGTCTCTTGATCAATGCCAATCGAATTTACTTATTTAATTAACAACCTGTTTGTGCAAAATCTTAAATATTTCTTATTAATTTCCTTTTTTAAATGTAGTATTTTCATTGACGTTTAAACTTCAGTTTATATACACAGAAATCTCATTAGCTCAGATCCATTGCACCTTCACAGTCCTCCTCTGTGTTTAAAGTGTCTTGACTGCATAAACACTCGTACACCGCAAACTCTTTGAACCAGATTGTTAAAGCATGCTAATGTGATTATATCTGCTTTAGGATTCCTCTAGGAAAATTACATTAGGAACGGCATTGAGAGGAAATGTTGAACAAAAACATGCATAACAGAAGTACTATTTGTGCGAGCTTTTGAAACAGAGACCCTTAAAAGAGATTTAGATGAAGAGCAAGAATGATCTTAGAGAATCAGACTGAGATGGAGTGATCAAGGGAGATGAGTGAGACAGAGAGAGAGACACTGCGCTCTCAGGTGAAGAGAGGCCTTTAGATTGTGATCAATCTGCTTCTTTCAGAGAGGGGCTCCTGGGGCCACTTTGGGGAAGGACCTCGTTACATAGAATTAAATTGTGGCCTAAGGCGAGCTATTACCATCCCGTCCTGAGAGAAAAGCTGTAAAGAGGCATGCGGAACACACACACACACACACACTACGATATACCAACATTTAGAGAACAGGCATTTTGATGAATATCAGGTCAATTTATAACTATAAATATAAATCTATATTTAGCTGTTGAAAGCACCAGACGTTTCCATACACATGTAATGTGTTAAAAAAAATTGTGATGTCCCAAACCAATAAATATATAAGTACAGATGCATGTTAGATGTGCGAGGTGGGTTTTTGGGTTTTTATTAAAATAATAATATTTATAATAATAATGCTATTTCTGAATAACACCTGTTCATTTAAAAAATACCACAAGAAGCATGAAGTTACCCAACAAAATATTTTTCACAGTATATGCTTTCTAATGCATTCAATTTGATAACCTCCTTGTCTAAATCTGTTTCTTCAGCATTACAGTGCATCCATATTTACTTCCTTTGACCAATCATGTAGGATTATTTAATTCTGAAGAGGGAAGAGTGAGAGAGGACACTGTCCAAACACCCAGATATGACACGGCTATGCTACCCTTAGCCTGAGTGACTTACTAACCCACTTTAACAGTTTACACACACAAATACACATATACACACACACAACCCATTTGGCCACAGTTACAAACCCTGCCCTATGAAGCCTCTGTGTACTACAGTATACTGTAGCTTTCAACCAGAAACAACCTAAAAACGCTCATCAAAAATGAAGCAATTTTGTGGCATGTCTATCAGCGAGACGTGACACAAAATACTTTAGTAGTCTCAGATAATATATATATATATATACATATATTATCTGAGACTACTAAAGTATTTTGTGTCATGTCTCACTGATGGCTTATCAGAGTGAAAACACTCATTCAATCCAGCTTTGCGCATGCAGACATACACACAGTCAGTGTCTTAAAGAAAGTTCAAAGGTTGATGAGGTCAATGAGGCTGTGTTGGTGGGGGGCGGGCAGGTCATGAAGGTCAGACTGATGGAGCACGAGTCCTTTTGTGCCTAGTAAATGGTTACACCCACAGTATCAGAATTGACTTCCATACAGTTTCTTAATTCTGTTTCTTTTTTTCTGCGTTCCAGCAATTCAGTTTTGTGAGTTTCTTTGTGATAAATGATGCAGTTCACACTGACAGCGATAAAATCATGGGTGGTCATGAGTCTCTGTGTTATTTGCTAGTAGGGATTCTTTGCTTTCTCATTGTATTAGTGCTTGTGTTTTTCACCTCTTAGGGAGACACAACAGTTGAATAGGCTAAAAACTAAATAATATTACAAGAAAATATGAGATATTGCTATGAATCTCTGCCAAGTTATTGCACCATTACCCTTTATTTCTATTTTTATTACAAATTGACCTCAAAACATGTTAAAGATTAAATATTAGTATATGAAATACTGGGAACAGAGTGCAGTATTTCATACACTACACAATGTGTAAGAAAAAAAAATCAAATATGTAAATTAATCTTTATTTTTTGTCCTGATGTTTGAGAACCTGTGTGGAAAGTTGGTTTCTTGGTTTGTACATGTTTAGTGAAAGCTGAGATGACGAAATGAGGAAAAATACTAATTTTGATTAAATGTCTTTTAAGCACGGTACAAGCACTGCTAATTCAATATTTTGTTTCTTTCATGGTTGCTCCAGAGTGTAATTTGTTAAGGAAAGCTAAAAATTAGATGTGTGAATGGGGGGAAAAAAGCCTTATATTTCTTGAAGTCTACCAATTCCATACATGAAAATATCCATGATTTGTGAAGGATAATGTGATGCTGAAGACTGGAGTAATGGCTGCTGAAATTCAGATTTACCATCACAGGAATAAATGACATTTTAAAAGACATTAAATTAGACAAAAATTACTTTATATTGTAATAATATTCTACAATATCACTGTTTTTATTGTATCTTATAAATGCTGCCTTATTGAGGACAAGAGACTTTCAAAACCTTCAGAGACCTTCAGTATTGCAGTATACAGTGACTGGTTGAACACACAGCACATGTATCCTGTAATGTCAGATATATGTAGTTTTATATTCTTCAGAGGTTGGATTTGTGCCAGTGTGTCCCCTTCTGTAGCCTCATTGAGGCAGCCAATCACATCTCAGATCAAAGATGCCTGAGACTGGCACAGCTGATGACAAGCCAATGGGGAAATGCCTGCAGCCAACAAATACATATTCTGCTTCAGAGATAAAATCCCAGCAAACTGTGGCACATACAGTACGGAGCACTTTCTAACAGTCTTACTCTTTAATTCACACGTATATAGAGAAGCACAGACAGCCATGCATGTAGTGGGGTTAGTATTATTTTAGTTATTATAATTGAGATACTATTATAGTTTTTATTAATATTTCATATTTTTAAATAATTTGAATATATTTTTTATTTTCCATTTTCATTTTGAGTTTACTCATTTTATTTTGTGTTTTTGCTATATAACTGTTTAATTAGCTATTTTAGTATATGAAGTTAAACTTAAATTATATTTTATTTTAGTTCAATATGTATTTTTTTCAAGTAAAAAAAAAAATTGGATTTATGTTTAGTTTCTGTTAACTCTAATAACCGTGAGTGGGGTAAAGGTATTATTGCAACTGTCTTTGTTTGACATAACATAAACGAGGCTGTCAAAGAGGCATCTGAAGGTCAATAATAAAATTGGCCTATACGAGCATAAAAAGCACATTACACAGAGCAGACTAAAAAAGGTCTACAACTTGAACAGGTGGCACAGATGGCTTCACCAAAATGACCTGAAGTGTACCGCAAAACCCAATTACTATATGTTAGTCTATAGACAAGGATATCCAGAGCAAATGCATTTGGATCATTAAACAAACCTGGGTTTCAAAACAATCTGTGCTAATAATAATTAGCTAATTTACATGGCTTACAAGAGCCCACATGCTAAGGATTTCATGTCAAGGATTATATCAATGAGCCAAGAGACTGTCCGGAAGATTAGTTATGCTGTAGGAGTTTCATACGGACGGAGTGGGTGGTTTGGCTGTTCGGCTGAATATAGAGAAGCTGGTCTCTTGAAAACTTGAAGACTTTATAGTGCTTTTTAGTTAAAGATAATGCAGGTCATCAGATACTTACATCTAAATATTTTAAAGGACCAAGTGGGGAAAAAGTGGAATAAAAGTGGATTTCCCTGTGGAATTGTCCTAATTATTTTCGTAGCAATACACAGTGGGATCAATGTTGAATCAGAATGCTAATGTTGCTGACAGTGAAAGCGGTTTAGTAAGTGCCCAGGGCCTTCATCTCAGAGCCCTTCCCTGAAGGAAATGATGTAAAACATGGATGAAGACCACATGCTATCGCAGGCTGCCCCTCTGCAACCACTACCCCTTAGGCCACTGTCAATCTGGACAATGTGCCACCTAATGTTGACAAGCTGCCATTACACGACCCTCTCACCCCAGCTCACTCATAGACCTTGAAAAACACATGCGCATTCATCTGCAATGGACAATCTCAAGCATTTCCAGTGCAATCGCGTCCTCTAATGTTTGTCTGTATGAAAGAAACATGGATTGTCGACAGGCTCACAAGTGTGAGTGCTGAAGATAATCTCCCACCTACACAATGTATTAGTATCACTGTTTAGCATATCCCAACAAGGCTTTGGAATATCATTGGGCCTGATGCCAGATGACAAAACAACATCTTATCATATGCATACAGGCAAGATTTACAACAAAGACTTCAAATGGCCTTCCATCTGCAGGCTAAAATTAAAAGACGGGCGACATTATCAGTACATTCACCTGAAGGAATGCTGCAAACAAGGTTTGCGGGTATCATTGAGCCAACTGCCAAATATCATCATCATCTCATCAAACTAATACACAAAAAATAGCAACACACACGAAAGACAGCTGTTGGTGCGTTACTCTGAAGTTATATATCCATCGCATTTTTAGGAGAAAGCGCAAGTTATGATGTTATCATTTAAATTATGAATTACAACATTATCGCATTGTGGGTCGTGTTGGTACACATCTGTCACCCAGACAGCTGCTATCGACACCAAATATTTATTGGTGTTCTCCAGCGTGTACGTGTGTGAATGCGTTATAATAAATTAAGTTGCAGGGGTGCTCATATCCACTTTAATGAAGCTAATTAAAGAACTATTTAGAGAGAGAGGGAACTACTCCTGGGACAGAAAAGAGCTTCATATCATTAGGAATCAATTATACAATCCACGTGTGTGTGTGTGTGTGTGTGTGTGTCTCTTTTTTCGCTCACACACAAATTAAAGGACGAGTTCACAAAAATAAAATATAAATGAATAAATTCTGTCATTATTTACTCACCCTAATGTTGTTACAAACCCATATGACTTACTTTATTCTGTTGAACAGAGTAAAAATTTTATATTTGCAGAACATCTTGGGTCCTCTTCTCCATATAATGAAAGTGACTAAAGTTGTCAAGCTCCACATTGACCAAAAAAGCACCAAAATATCATAAAAATGCTCTGATTCATACACTACCTTTCAACTGAAGCCATACAAAATTATTGTAAAGACAGGAAATTATCTATGAATAAAGACTTTTGCTGTCATCTTATGTCCTCAAAAGTCTTGAATATACCCTAGTAAAAAGGTTATATATTTAAAATACATTTATTTCATACTAAGTACAGTTCAAATCTATTAACATATATACTGACATATTGCTTGAGACTTACTGATATAAAAATGATAATTAAACTTTATTTGTAGTACTTATGCACAACGTACATTTCTATATATTGTATGATCTTTGAATAACATCGGTCTTTAAATTCAAGATTTTTAAAGTGTACCTGAAGTATATCTTTAGTTGGATTTCAGCACCACTTCTGCACAATTAAAGTGCATTAAGTACAAAAATTAGTTGTGTTCCAAATTAGCAGACTTTAAGTATACCAACAGTACAATTGCAGGGTATTTTTATTAAGCACATAAACATTTAATTAATTTTACATTTGTTTTCCACTAATTGATTAATCGTTAACCTTAACCTCTTAAACCTGATATGGGGCCGCTGCCAAGTAGCACTTGCTTTACCAACACAATTAAAAGCTTAGAAACTTGTCAGATACACATGTATCTCAAAATTGCTGTTATTTAAATGATTAACAGCAATTAATTGATCATTAATTAATTGTTAGCATGCCATATGGACTACATTTCCCCTGCTTTTTGTCATTTCACATATACGTATATCAAAACATGGTACGTTTTGGATATTGCGGGTGAGTAAATAGAACAGAACTTTAATTTTTTGGGTAAACTACTCTTTAAATCACACACTCTCTCATATGTGCAGTATAAACATTATTTATGCGTTTACTTCCCACTCAGTAACTTGTGTGCAGCTACACTGTGAGACTAGCATGTGCGGTATTCCGCAGCTCCTGTCTGTCCTCGGCTAAGCCTGCAGGGCTGAGCTCCTCTTAACCATGGAATCGCCAGCACTGCACTCCCTCTCTTACATAACCCTCTGATAGGCCTAACCCTTATGCGTAACAGCAGACAGGGGCAAGTTGCCTGTGAGAACAACCACATGCTTGTTTTTGTGCAGTAATAGCGTCGTTTATGAATGTATAACATCTACGCTAATTCTTTTTCCTTGGTTCTGATGCTTTTCGACAGATGCAAAATGCAAACGTATTGGTGCAGTTAAACAGAAACCAAATTTGCAAATCTCTAATGGTTTTAGCAACACTAAGATGTTAAAAATCTAAAGAGACAGTTAAATCCGTCGCTAACATCCCTCTAGGTTTTTCTATTTACATATTTCATCTCATCCTTTTAGGTTTATAATCCCTTAAGGAAGTCAAATCAGTATATGTACCACAATGACAAATGTGCAGCGTCGTTGTATCGGTAGGGATGGCGATGATATCATGTCCTGTTGGAATGTCACGGTGGTGTGGATGATTGCTCTGACAGGCAAACTATACAGGCCTCCTACCCACAAACCCAAGGAGGCTGTGGTTGTCCTGGCAACAGTGACACAGACACGGACGTCTCCTTATTTCATATGACAGGTCTACACACACAGGCCCTGTGGCCATTCTCACACAAACAGACACATCGAATATTTTCATTCAGACCCAAACACACTCATACTCAACCCACAAACCATTTATTAAACACAAATAAACTGAATGCATTTCTCTTCTGTAATGCAGTCGTCGATTCAAATTTTGACTTGATAACAGGAGCTAAACTAATTCTAACACGACATAAACGCACCCAGCATGGCATATTTTATCGATGGTCAATACTGCTGTGGCCTAGCGATCCAGCTCGCTGCTTTTAAAGGGCTATAGATAACTTCACAGCTGTTGTGTGCAGTTTAAGGTTAAAAGAGTTATTTACAACACTGTTTTTTGTATGAATGTGTTCAGGTTTCTATGCTCATTTGACCCAGTTTGGCTCTGGCACTGGTCAAAGTGGGCCATGAGAGGAGCCGGTCCAGTGTTCGGAGTCTGGGGCCAATGGCGAAGAACTCACAGTCCTCATTACCACACACAAAACCTGAAGATTTAAGTACCAGGGCATTTTACACTGCTGAAAACACCATTCTGTATTATTTGGCCTTAAAAGCAAGAACAGGGTGTGCTAGTTTTTTTTTTTTATAACTATTTTCACAAGTCTTACTGTGTCCCCGCAGATGATAAAATTAGTGTCTCAAGGTGAAATGCAGTGATTACAGAATAATTAATTGTTCTGAGGAGCCCTAAAAGTGTACATAACTCATTCTAATGAAGTAAAATGAAAACACTCAGGAGCATTCATAAGTTACTGTTAAGCAGAATGGTTTCAGTTTTAATGCAAAGCAGGTAAGACACAGTTATCCATATAGGAATATATTTGTAGCATGCTGTCAGTAACCACATCCATCCATCTATCATTAAAAATAGTACATTTAGTCATTTAGCAGAAACTTTTATCCAAAGTGACTTACACATGAGGACAATAGAAGCAATCAAACCAACAAAAGAGCAATAATATGCAAGTGCTATGACAAGTCTAGGTTAGCCTAACGCAAGAGTAAAAGTTAGTAAATTAATTTGCCAAAAAGACATTGAAATGTATTAAAAAATATATTTACTGAGGTATTTTTTGTAGTTGTTTTATAATTTCCCACCATTGGTCTATGGCTGCACAATTAACCAATCCCATTAGAAGACTAAAATGTTCTTTCTAGATTTTTAGAAACCCAGAAAACAGGTCTCATCACTTCCGCTTGTCGGAGAACATATTAACAGACGTATTAAATAACGTTGATATCTGTGGACTTTTAAAGCTGCAGTCCATAACTTTTTTTGGTTAAAAATGATCCGAAATATTTGAGAAAGTACAAAAAAGGTTTTCACAGGAAATTTGAGCATGGCACTGCGTCATTGTGACATCTGTAAACATTAAAGAAGTTGTCCCGGCTACTAGGCTATGGCATGTGAGGATCCTGCAGGTGGCGGATCGTTTATAGCCTTTTCTCACAGCAACTGGAATAATTAAATGTATCATTTTGATGGCCGATTGTAATCCAGAAAGGACTGTGTTTATGAAACACATGTGAATGAAATTAAATGCTATTCCAGTTTTAAATGTGCTTTTAAATGTGATTACAGATAACTTGGGATTATACAAGATTTATATTTTAAAGAAAACCAGTTCGAAGGGAGCATAATTTGCTTTTTGGGTTAGAAGATTTTCTTAATATGAAATTCGAATGGCATGACATTTAGATTAGACTGTACAGAAATTTAAATCTACACGCTAATACACACTATAATCATAGTCATGCAATGCTGATGTTAATATTAATAATTTGAGAATAAAGTATAACAATAATAATAATTTGCACAGATTGTTAGATTTAATCACCATTAGCGCAATTTATTGTTATGCTTTTATCCTCAGTTGGGCAGAACAAACGTGGCAGACTTGTTACTTACTTGTTCAGATGGCAATATACGGGGAAAATTCTTATTTGGGTCATATATTCCAAGGCGTAGGCTGGAATCTGTGATTCCTAAGTACAGTATCCACACCGGTGCGGTGACTGACTGCCACACATTCACCTCAAAACATTAAATTCATCCGCGCTGGAACCATGCATGGAAGATAATTCCGCAAGTAACTGCAATTCCAGGTTTTCAAACAGAGATGGCGACAAAGAGGCAAAATTTACGGACTGCAGCTTTAAGGTAATCAGTTAAACTAGCAAGCTGTTTTATTGTTGTTTTATTCAATTTTTATATGTAAATGTTAGTGAAAAGAATAACAGTAAAAAAATAAAAAAAAACTTTTAGATATCAACCCTTATATATGATGAACATTGGTTATGATCATTTTTGCATCTACTTTGAAGGCATCTTGAGTAAAACAGCTTCATATTTAACAAAGCATATGCAAAACGCTTGAACCGGAAGCCAACACTGTGGCTTAAGTCTAGTGTGCTAGACTGAGACAAGAAGAGCCATGGCCCAGACCAGCCACAGCTTAACCAAGCAGCACAGTTAATGTATACAGTATGTGTGTGTGTGTGTGTGTTAATCCCATTATATTGCCCACAGTGTGTGTGTGTGTGTGTACATTTAATTTTTCATATATTAATAAATGTTGCACAAATTTGACAAAAGCAAATATTCACATATCATTCATAAAACGTGTATGCATATACACTGTATGAATACAAGATACTGGTCAGCGTATAACATATACACTACTCAGCCTGAGTTTCTATTCTCACAGTCAGATTAGCAGCTCACACACACATAACTAGAGATGCACTCACACTTCCAAACCTCTGAGCTTCACACTGCGGTCTCGAGTCAGGCGTGTTTGCGTCTACAGTGCTTCTGTCTGAAAATGAAGACAGATGTTGTAGGTAAGAGGACAATTCTGGTTTAAAGGGGTCTTAGTTTGTTTTGCAGTTAAAATGTTCACTTCACATTCAAGCAAGTACAGTAACATATCATTTAGCTCTTTTATCTAAACGCAAACTGCTGCTCTTAATAATGAATTTGGCTGGCAAAAATAGCAGTTGTGCTTTATGCATTTTGTCATTTTTACAAATATTCATTTATTGTTTGATTTCATTTGTTTTATGTATTGTCTTTTTCTTTAAGTCGATTTCCTGTAAACTGCAGAGATGAAAATAAACAACTCACAAATGTAAAATTGCGTAAAGAATTATATAAAATTATTGTACATATTTATATGAAAAAATGTAACCCTTTTGATCTGGAGTCATAGCTCAGATGCGTATTTTGTATGTTTAATTGATTTAATGTAAAGCATAAACGCGTGTAAACTAACACTGCGATTAAATCTTAGATCATGAAACTTATTGATAGTGACTTATTGCGACTCATGTGAGTTATATTGTGAGTGATGGACCTTTCATGGAACACACTTAGCAGTTCTTCTGCATCTAAACTATATTGGAGTTGCATCTGAGACCGTTGTTGCATTTGTATTTGTTTCATTAGCGAGCTGCTTGGACTAATTGCATGTTCCTGTGGTCCTAAAGAAAACAAAATCTACATGCAAATGTACAAAAATAAAATTACCCATAACAGTAAGAAATATAGCATTTGTTATTTTTTGTAAATTTTTTATGTCATTATAGGCAGATGTGAATTTGCGTTTGAGTGAGGAAAGATTAACTGAGAGTTGCTGCATCAGATAAGCCAGTTGAGAGCAGGGGAACAAGCATGTGTAGAAATAATTTAGGATTAGATTGGGTGGCTAATCTCTTTATTGTGAGTATGCAGTCTCAGCAGGGAGATGGGTTTCTCTCTGTGTCTTCCTCTCTCTTACTTAGTGAGGCCAGCAGGGGGTGCTCACCCTGTGGTCTGTGTGGGTCCTAACACCCCAGTATAGTGACGGGGACACTATACTGTAAAAAGCACTGTCTTTCGGATGAGACGTTAAACCGAGGTCCTGACTCTCTGTGGTCACTAAAAATCCCATGGCACTTCTCGTAAAGAGTAGCGGTGTAGCCCCGGTGTCCTGGCCAAATTCCCTCCACTGGCCCTTATCAATCATGGCCTCCTAGTAATCCCCATCCACTTGATTGGCTCTATCACTCTCTCCTCTCCACCTGTAGCTGGTGTGTGGTGAGCGCACTGGCGCCGTTGTACTGTGGCTGCCGTCGCATCATCCAAGTGGATGCTGCACACTGGTGGTGGTTGAGGAGAGACCCCCACATGATTGTAAAGCGCTTTGGGTGTATGGCAATACACAATAAAAGCGCTATATAAATGCATCATTCATTCATTCATACTCTCTTTCTATCTCTCTCAAGGGTTTTCCGTCTCCTTTTATCTTTTCTTTTACATTTCTTAGTGACACGTGCAAGAGACGGGAAGGTTGGAGCTGAGCCTCACGGCCATGTATTTGTATTTGGTTCCTCATTAAACAATTTGTCATATTCTGGTTACGTAATTCAGTGTGTAGCTTGCTTCTGCCTTTGGTTTTGTACATGTGTGAGGTTATTTTCATCAAGGAAATCTCTCAAGCATTATGCTTTAAATGGATAATGGAAAAAGAAATTGTCAAAAGCAGAGGTGAGAACCTATTCTGGTGAACCTGAGAGAAATGCATCAAGGGGTTTGGACCTTGACTCACATCTCTCAGCTGGTCTAATATTTATCTTTCGGTCTTGAAAGAACTGTACATTCCAAAATGTCAAAGTGTCTTGACACAAATTTAAAGGGTACATCACAGTCCACTCTAAAAGCGACATCACTCTTAGAGTCAAGGTGGCCATTGTGTCACCTGAAAGGAGCCCTGATGTGCATCCCACCGTCTTCATCAAGCAAATAAAGGCATATGTTATGTAACTATTTTTGTTCATTTCTCTGTTTTCAGCCCAAATTGAAGTCATACCATGCAAAATCTGTGGAGATAAGTCATCAGGCATCCACTATGGAGTCATCACATGTGAAGGCTGTAAGGTCAGTGGAAGATGTGCCTTTTCTTCTGTGCATTTGTTAGTCATCATACAGGTGTTCCAGCCATCCATTGACCAAAACATCTTCAAATGCACAAAAAAAAAAAAAAAATCTATATTTTGTTTTGCAGGAAAGCTATATAAGCATTCTTAAAACAAGATAAAGTTATCCAAAGCAGGTTAACAGTTCAATATTAAGACTTGATTTCAGAGAATGAATGATTAACGATGACAGATTATGTTAATATTTTTTCATTTATTGTAATAATACATTTTATTTATGGGCGCCTTTCAAATCACTCAAGGACACCTTACACATAATAAAATACAAACAATAAACAAAAAGAAAACAATGCATAATAATACACACAACTTTATCAAAATAAACTAATCTAAAAAAAAAAAAAAAAAAATGAGATGTGATTTAAAAATGGAAAGACTAGAACTATTACAAATGTCTTGAGGTAAGGTATTCCAAAGACTATATATTGTTATATACTGTTTTCATTCTAGACAGTATAGGTACATTCTCAGAAAACAGTACCAAGCCCTCAATGGGGCAGTACCCTAAGGTGCAAAAGCCAAAAGATGCATCTTTGTACCTGATTTAGCCCTAAATGGTGAATTTTTACCTTAATAAGGTACTTGGAGGTACATATTGGTACTGTAAAAGTACATAGTACATAATGTGTACAAATTAGTACCTTTTGAAATGGTGCCACCCAAGTGACAGTTTTATACTGACTGATTTTTCTGCATGTTACGTATCTAAATTTTCTGTTGTTGTGTCCACTGTAGGGTTTCTTCAGGCGCAGTCAACAGAACAACGCGTCCTACTCCTGTCCCCGTCAGCGCAACTGTCTGATTGACCGAACAAACCGCAATCGCTGCCAGCACTGTCGGCTCCAAAAGTGCCTGGCTCTGGGCATGTCCCGGGATGGTAAGCGGAATCATATTCTTTCTTACAAATGAACAAACTAATCAGCTGCTTGTCGACAAGCTGGATTGATTTTATTGATTGAATTTTCTTTCACCCTCCCCCATATCAGCTGTTAAGTTTGGCCGCATGTCCAAGAAGCAGAGGGACTCTTTATACGCAGAGGTTCAGAAACACCAGCAGAGGCTTCAGGAGCAGCGGCAGCAACAGACGGGTGAAGCGGAGGCCCTCGCCCGTGTTTACTCCTCCAGCCTCACCAACGGCCTCAGCACCCTCAACCACGAGATTGGGGGGACGTACGCCAACGGTCACGTTATAAATATGCCCAAGGGTCAGCCGAACGGCACTCCCGGTGGCTACTACGGCATGGACTCCACACAGGCCAGCCCTGATCAGTCAGGACTGGACATGACTGGAATGAAGCAGATCAAACAGGAACCCATATACGATCTCACCCCTGTTCCCAACCTTTTCACCTACGGCTCCTATCAAGACAGCCAGCTAGCACCTGGAGTGTCTATGGGGGAATTAGGTACGGAGTTAAGTTCATGGCTCATTGGTGTATGTTTAAAATGCTTTCTACCAAACATATTTACCTTGGTAGCAAGAAACAGTGGTCCTATATTCTGATTTTGTCTTTACCAGACCGAATTGCACAGAACATCATAAAGTCCCACCTGGAGACGTGTCAGTACACAGCGGAGGAGCTACAGCAGCTAGCCTGGCAGACACACTCCTATGAAGAGGTCAAGATGTACCAAAGCAAGGTGTGAGGTTACTCCCTCAATGAGCTCAGTTTGCATGCTTAAACACTTCCTCTGTCCCTGAATCTGACTCACAACGCCGTACATTCATTTACATGCTTTTACACCTGGTGCTGACTCTGTCATCTCTCACCCTTTAACTCCTCTTCGCTCGTACTTCGTTCCCTCTTCATAGTCAGATTGCACGCTTGAGATCAGAGTTCATTAGAGTATCTCAGCCCCCTGGAGCTGATCCTATCCAGCTTTCGCACTGATATGGAGAAAAAGAGAAAGCCACAGAGCTAACGGATTTAGCTAACGAACACTCAAAGCACAATAGGGGAGGGTGCCAGACGTACTACAAGCCCTCTTCATTTCCCTGTGTCAAATGGATTATGGGTAATTACAGAGAAGCCCTTTGAAATAGTGCCTATGAAGATTCGCTATACAGGGAGAGAATTGCAGAGCTCACAAAAGCAATTTGCTGATATCACATTTTCAGTATTCTGTGTGCTCTGAAAGGATGTTTCATAAATGGGAAACTACAAATTCTGCCTTTTTTGTCACGATTTTTCATGAGTACTGAAAATTTCAATCATTACTTTTTAAAAGTAAATTAAACAGAGTGTACTCTGAAGAGATAGGGTTACATTAATTCAAGGAATGTTTTTTGTTTCAACTATTTTTTAAATATATTAACATTTTTATCCAGGAAAGTTGCATTAAATTGATCAAAAGTCCAAGTAAAGACAAAAAAATCCCATTAAATAAATAGTTCTTTTGAATGTTCTGTTCATCAAAGAATCCTGAAAAAAATGTATCACAGTTTTCATTGATACACTGATAATAATAATGATAAAAACAAAATGTTTAATGAGCACCAAATCAGCAGAATTTTAGAATGATTAGAATGATTCCTGAAGGATCAGAAGTCTACTGAAATCTAAAAAATCTACTTTAAATATAAAAATCTATTTATCCTGAACACGTCACAGATGACAAGCTTATGCATGAGGCTTATGTGTGTGTGTTTCAGACACGGGACGTGTTGTGGCAGCAGTGTGCTATACAGATAACTCATGCAATTCAGTATGTGGTAGAGTTTGCAAAGCGCATCACTGGCTTCATGGAGCTTTGCCAGAATGACCAGATATTACTACTGAAATCAGGTAAGAAACAGCCTCTGCTAAACTCTTTTGTGGGTCCACACTATGAAACGTAATCAGCGTTCAGTAACAATATGGTATACAGTTGTGGTCAGAATTATTGGAACCCTTGGTAAATATGATCAAAGAAGACTGTGAAAATTAACCTGCTTTGTTAATCCTTTTGATCTTTTATTTAAAAAATTCACAAAAAGCTAACCTTTCATTGGATAATAAGAATTTAAAATGGGGGGAAATATCATTATGAAATAAATGTTTTTCTCAAACACACGGACACAATTATTGGCACCCCTAGAAATTCTTAAGAGTAAAATATCTCTGAAGTATACTCCCATTCATATTCACAATTTTGAGCACTCTAGGGTGATTATGAACATGAAATTATCCAGCCATGGCTTCCTGTTTCACAGAAATATAAATAGGAGGGAAAACAAAGCCCAAATTCCCTTAATCATCCATCACAATGACAAAAAACAAAGAATATATTTCTGATGTGCAGCAAAAGATAATTGAGCTTCACAAATTAGTGAAGTGGCTTTAAGAAAACAGCTAGAGCAGTGAAAATCCCCATTTCCACCATCAGGGCAATAATTAAGAATTTCCAATCAACAGAAAAATGTAATGAAACTGCCTGGAAGAGGACGTGTATCTATATCGTCCTAATGCATGGTGAGAAGGAGAGTTTGAGTGGCTAAAGACTCTTCAAGGATCACAGCTGGAGAATTGCAGAAAATAGTTGAGTCTCGGGGTCAGAAAACCTTAAAAAAAAATTGTCAAACAGCCCCTACATCACCACATGTTGTTTGGGAGGATTTCAAGAAAAATTCTCCTCACTCATCCAAAAACAAACTCCAGCATATTCAGTTATCAGACAGGACTGGCACTTCAAATGGGACTGGCTTCTATGGTCAGATGAAACTAAAAATGAGCTTTTTAGCAGCAAACACTCAAGATGGGTTTGGTGAACACAGGGATAAAAAGTACCCCATGTGTACAATGAAATATACTGCTGTATTTTTGATGTTGTGGGCCTATATTTCTGCTGGAGGTCCTGGACATCTTGTTCAGACACATGGCATCATGGATTCTATCAAATACCAACAGATAAAAAATCAATAAGTGACTGATTCTATTAGAAATCTTATAATGGGCCATGTTTGGATCTTCCAACCGTACAATAATCCAAACACAAACCTCAAAAACAACACAAAAATGGGTCACTGAGCACAAAACCAAGCTTCTGCTGGCCATTCCAGTCCTCTGACCTGAACCCTGTAGAAAATGAGTGAGGTGAACTGAAGAGAAGCAGCACCGTCATGGAGCTGTGAATCTAAAGGATCTGGAGTGATTCTGGATGAAGGAATGGTCTCTGATCTCTTGTCAGGTGTTCTCTAACCTCATCAGGCATTATAGGAGAAAATTTAGAGCTGTTAAACTGACAAATGGAGGTTTCAAAAAGTATTGAATAAAAAGATGCCAATAATTGTGTCCAACGTGTGTTTGAGAAAAACATTTATTTCATAATGATATTTCCCCCCATTTTAAATTCTTATTATCCAATGAAAGGTTAGCTTTTTGTGATTTTTTTAAATAAAAGATCAAAAGGATTAACAAAGCAGGTTAATTTTCACAGTCTTCTTTGATCATATTTACCAAGGGTTCCAATAATTCTGACCACAACTGTATGTACAGTTGGTCATTCTAACTAGCCTGCTTAACACTTTTCTCACATACTCAGGTTGTCTGGAAGTAGTGCTGGTCAGAATGTGCCGGGCATTCAACCCTCTCAATAACACGGTTCTGTTTGAGGGGAAATATGGAGGCATGCAGATATTTAAAGCTCTAGGTACAACTACTTCCTATTCTCTAATATTATATTTTCTGCATCATTTACAAAATGTACATGAAATAAAAATAGTTGAACATGTTAAAAGGTTAGTTCACCCAAAAATGTAAATTCGGTCATTAATTACTCACCCTCATGTCATTCCAAACCAGTTAGACCTTCGTTCTTCTTCGGAACACAAATTAAGATATTTGGATTGATGCAATCCAAGAGCTTTCTGACCCTGCATAGACAGCAACACAACTGACGCGTTAAAGGCCCAGAAAGGTAATAAGGACATCGTTAAAATCGTCCATGTGACATCACGCATGCGTCGTGGTACTCTTGTGAAAGCACGTCGAAGACTGACATGGAAGAGAAGAAATTAAATAAAGCCGTTGTTTTTGTTTTCTTTGGACAAAAAGTATTTTCCTAGCTTCATAAAATTAAGGTTAAACCACTAATGTCACATGGACTATTTTAATGATGTCCTTACTACCTTTCTGGGCCTTGAAAATGGTAGTGCGGGTGAGTAATTAATTACAGAATTTAAATTTTTTGGGTTAACTAACCTTTTAATAAAACAGCATTTATTGTAAATTATAGTGATAATTTAAGCATGCAATCTGATATACTGTATTTACTTCCTGCAGGCTGTGACGACCTGGTCAGTGCAGTGTTTGACTTTGCTAAGAGTCTGTGTTCACTGCAGTTAACGGAAGAGGAGATCGCTCTGTTTTCTGCTGCAGTGCTCATTTCTACAGGTCAGGCCTCAACAGTATCTTAGTCAGAACATAAAGATGTGTTCATTGAGTATTAATGTGGCCAAATCAACATTATGTTTATTTCAAGAAACTACAGTCTGAGTCCTACACACATTAGCAGAATTCTCAGCATTTCTGCAGTGTTTTCACACCAGCAGATATTAAAAGATGATTCTCTTGCATTTCTAGATCGGCCATGGTTAATGGAGCCCAGGAAAGTGCAGAAGCTACAAGAGAAAATCTACTTTGCCCTGCAGCACATCATGCAAAAGAACCATCTGGATGAGGACGCGCTGGCCAAGGTAGGACGTCTCAAATGACCATGACACAGTTCAAACAGGGACTGATCACATGACTGGTGTAACTCAAATAGATTGCCATTTTATCACGTGACCCTTATTCCTCTGTACCCCGTTCTGCAGCTGATTAGCCGGATCCCCACGCTGGCGGCTCTGTGCACTCTCCACACAGAGGAGCTTCAGGCCTTCCAGCATCTCCACCCAGAGACGGTTAACATGCTGTTTCCCCCTCTCTATAAGGAGCTTTTCAATCCCGATGCTGTTGGCGTCATGCCCAAATGACCGCACACGTTTACACGCACACTTCACAAAGTCTTTCATTCAACAACTGGAGGTGTGGCAGAGGATGAGCACTGTGTTGCAGCATCCACATATTTTGCTGCCACAAAAAAAAAAAAAAAAACAACTCTAGGAATGTCCTGCACTTCAAAAATCCAACTCAATTTCACCGGTACAGTCATAAGAATGTATATATGCGCCAGCAGCAAAAGGCGCCTTCCGTTTGACCAGAAATGTACAGACTTTAGGACAATTTAAGCGGTCTTTAAATTGGGTAAGTTAATTTGTTTGACTTTTCTCGCTCTTTTTTTTTTTTTTTTTTTTTTACAAAATATTGTTCTATTGAAATGAGAAGGTGGGGAGTGCATTCAAAATGATAATGTAGTCTTTCTCTAGTACAAAGCGGTATTCCAGTATTAAATCTTGTTCTGTTAATATTTTAGTCATAATTTAAAAACAACAGTGGTCTGAAAGGCCCGTACCTTGTCTATGTAATTTTTTGTATTTGTTTTGTAGTTTTACCTGTACAGAATATGTGAAGTTGAAACTGGTATAAGTTTAACGAGGGACTAACTTTGTTTGACCATGTTTAAAAGCCTTGTCTGGGCTATGTAGATATGTATAAACGGCACCACAACATTTATCCTACAACTAAGGATTTTTGAAGTGGAAAATAATTGATAATGAATACTTTTCCATACAAAAGTATAGAGATATATATTTTACAAAAATTGTATGGCTGATTACCATCTTGTCAGTCATCGCTGCAATAACAGTTTCTGTAACTGCTAAAAACAATCCGGTCAAATGTGACTATGGAAAGCCCTCAGAACTGCTTCGAATCTATTATCCTGTTTGCTCTAAATGCCTCAAAATGCTGTTTTTACTGCCACACCGCCAAAACTAATATAGCACTAGTTTAGTGGAGCTGCAACCGTCTGTCTGTGAAGGCATAAATCACTAGTGCATGATCATTTACTGCCACTGATAAGAAGTCAGTGAACAACTCTTTTCTGCCACATTCATAGACGATTCTCTGACTTTAGCAATAATGTCTAATATGTCATTATATGCCCAGGCCAGCCTGGGACTGTGGTATTCTTAACCTTATGCTAAATGTAAAGCACTCATCCTTATTTTTAACATCAATTTATTAATTTGTGTTTTTGGCAATGCGTAATTCAAGATAAAAATAAGTCAATTCCAAAAGTCATGGAATTTAATCGATCAATTGGAACATTGACATTTAAAAAAATATATATATTTCAGACATTCCATTGGAATTTTTAATCATAATTTGGAACTGATCCTGAAAGATCACAGTCAAATCAGAATTCCTATATAAATTAAGATAATAGTGAATAAACGGGAATTTCTTTTTTTTCCATGTTTCTTATGTATTATTTTTTTTTTATTATTATTTATTAACTTTAACACAAAGTGCTACATTTAGGAATAAAAAGTATTACCTGGTTAAATATGACATTCTTAGACAGTCGTTCTTTAACAACCACAGAGAAGTTTCCTGTTACTCAATATTGCTGAGCATTCTTTAACTTACTGTAATCCACTGTTTGTAAAATCTTAATGCAAGTGGGAAATGACAATCATCTTTGACTACACATATTGCAGTGTAGAACCACAAAATGCAGCTACTGTAGGAAGACTAGTAGTTCAACGAGGGCAGTTGGAGCTTGGACCCTTTCGGTCCAAGGTGAATCTTGTAAAGTACCACCAGGTGGAGATACTGAGAGCGCTTTTCCCCCTTCACTTGACCTGTACTCTCACAGGATGTAAAGCCATGTCAGTTTCTTATGAAGGAAAGAACACAAACACACAAGCTAGGAGTTGACATGTGGTTACACCGATCAGTGAATTTTTAGTATGTCTTGATGCATTTATATTGTGAAATGCACTTGAAAGCACTTAATGAAGGATTAATCACTACAGATGGTGTTGGTATTAAATACATGCACAAATGTAGTCTGCTGAGAAGCAATCATACTACCTGTTCAAGTCCTCCTACAGAACCAAACGCTCTCAGCCCAACTTCAACTTTAGGGAATGTTTCCAATTCCTTCAGTGTCAGTTTCCTATTCAAGACAATCATTTCTGGGTGCAATTTTTCTTGGCACCCATCTCAGGGACTTCTCTTTTAACGTTTTCAATAGAAAGAGAATGCTATTTTAAAAAATGGACATTGGAGATAAAAAAAAATTGACATTTTTAGGGAATAAAATACAATCACAGCGGTTTCTTCACATACAAAACCAACCCAGACAAGGCTTTGGTGTGTGTGTGTGTATGTGTGTGTAAAGCGTATACCCATTGTTGAGAGGTGAAACAAGCTCGACTGCGGAACAGGCCTCGCCGCACTGCATCGCTTGTTCCACGTCCCAGCAAACAGCTCTCTCTCCCTGTAAATATCAATGTGCAGCAGTGTACTAGCAACGGTGCCTGTGCTCCAAATTAAAATGTTGTAATTATTAAGCATCTCCTGAAATGAAATGGATTTTATGTAAGTTAGATTATTTATACAGAGCATGAATAAGCTGCTCTATCTATTTCTATGCTAATTACAGAAAATGGATTCAGTCAGAAATCATTTTAAACTTATGAAGGCTTTTTTTGTATTAGACTGTGAATTGGGGCCGAGAGGAATTTGTATCTATATGAGAGGTTCAACACTGTTAGGTACTGTAGCAATAACTGGAAGCATTTACTACAGTCATCTTTGCATTTTATTTTTATTTTATTATAATTATATTATTATTAGCCTATTGTTCAGTTATTCTTGCATGCTGGTTCATAATAATGAAACCTTTGGGCTTTTGTGTTTTCTTATGTGTTGCTGATGGAGGGAGGGAGGGCAATGGGGAGGGGGTGGAGTTGGGCTCGTTTTATTCTGAATGTTCCTGGGTTGGTGTTGACGGAACACAACACACCCTGTTCATTCTGTTCGCGCACACAAACATAAGCACAAAGTATTTCTTACTGTGTAGGAATACAGTAATACAAGGGCATTCATTACGCAAGTGCGCAAACGCAAGCTTAAACTCACTGGTTGTTGCGCACGAGGGGCGTTAATGCTTAATCGATTCGTGCTTGCGTCTGCGCATGCGTACTTGAGTATGTGGTGGCCCTTACAAATGTGACCCTGGACCACAAAACCAGCCATAAAGGTGTTTTTCTCTCTTCTTTTTTTGAATTTGAGATTTATACACATTTTAAAATTTGATGTATGGTTTGTTAGGATAGGACAATATTTGACTGAGATACAACTATTTGAAAATCTGGAATCTAAGGGTGCAAAAAAAATAAAAATATTGAGAAAATCGCTTTTAAAGTTGTCCAAATGAAGTTCTAAGCAATGCATATTACTAATCAAAACTGAAGTTTTGATGTATTTATGGTACAAAATTTACAAAATATCTTCATGGAACATGATCTTTACATAATATCCTAGTGATTTTTGGCATAAAAGAAAAATCTATATATTTATGATTGGTTTTGTGGTCCAGGATCACAAACTTGCCGATTCAAGTCTCCTATACTTCTGCTGATCGAGTATAATATATCAGCTAAGCATACACTAGTCCTACACTTGAAATGAAGGAAACATGTCTGTGTTTGATTTTGAGTGGTATACCCACATGACCACAGACGGCTATTCTACTGAACACTACTGATGCATACTACACATTTCAGTTTTTTCCTTTTCTTAAATATTTTGTTAATTTATGAATCAGAATGTGTCTGTCTCCCTGGATGAAAACAACAACAACAGCAAAACAAAAAAAAGGTAGCATCTGTTACCAAAACTCTTAAGACTGTACTTAGCGTGCAGCATCTTTTTATGTACTAAATATCTAAACATTTTTGTTTTCAAGTGCCATAGCTAGTGTGAAGTGAAGCTGAATGGCATTATGGGGTAGATGCTTTACTGTATAAGTTGTTTACTTGAGAAGCAATCAAAAAGTGGAATTCAGATGCAAGTGTGAATATTCAAACAACCAACTGTTTGTTGTTCATGGAGAACGGGCTCTGATTGACAGAACTTTAGTGCATGTCCACAATACAAGTAAAGCACATGTAGCATGGGAGGGTGGGGGCTTCTGTTAACTTGCCAACAGTTTGAATGTGTGTGTGTATGTACTGTATATGTGAGCTGGACTGTAAGACAGTATAGAAGTGAACGGTGAATAGCACTTTGTGTGATGGACTGAATATGTGGGGGGATGGGTTGAGCTTGATGTGCGAGCATTGTGAAATGGACATGTAAAAGTACTGATTAATCGAGACCTTAAAGTGTCTCCTCCATGTTGTATATACTAAGCGAAGGACTTAAGTGATTTTTGTTAAATTCTATATTTTATGGCTTTTGTAGACATTTCTTTGTGGGATAAAAAAAAATAAAGAAAATTTTATGGATGTAATTTTGTCTTCATTTCATTTTATTATTAATCAGCGTTGTAGTCCAGTAAAAATATCAAAACTTCCTTAAACAAGATCAATTTATTTTAGAAGCGAAAGTGATTAGAGAATAGTTTTCAACCCTTTTGCAAGTGTTCTAATTGTAAAAAATAAACCTCGCTACATTTGTTTAGATTTATGCTTAAATAATTTTAAAAATTGCCACTGGATAAAAAAAATGTAATATATTTTCTGAGAACAAGTCTTATCTTACGGAGTAAGTAAATTGACTTTGGCAGCAGAATTAGATGAGACTTTTGCCAGTGAAGAAAGAAGAACACGCTTCAAGATGCATTCTCTTATCATCTTACAAAAAAATTATAATAAATGTATCTTTTTTTAGGATGTTTAGTTTTTCTTACTTAAAAACAGACCAAACTTGAAGACAAAAATACTAAATTAGATTTTGCACTCATGGGGAGTTTCAAGACCTCACATACTATTATACTTTTATTTCTTTTTAAACATAAAAATATATGTTGAACAATGTTTACACCATTAGTATAGGTGCACAAATGAAGTATTAAAAGAATAAAAAATTGAAATAGAAAACTGACTTCCCTTATCAACTTCGTGGAAAAAAGTATCAGCTATGACCAACACAAAAGTAAATGTTCTGTCACCTTGAGCAGCTCTTTACTATTTTTACATATATTCAGTCAGTAAAAACTCTAAATAGGATGTGAACAAGACGAGCTCCCTGGAAAGTCTACTTCCAGGTTAGAGGTTAAACTCTGCTGTTCGTCTCAAAGGCAGGAACCGACTTCCTTTGGCTGCCGCAACTCCTCAAATCTGAAAAGCCAAACACGATATACTCAATTGTGATGCATATTCATAATTTATCACAGAGAGATGCTTTTCTTAAGATCCGAAATGAAATTTGTGGATTGTACATGAATAATTTGTTTTGATTTGATGTGGTTCTTGGAGAGGACGAAGATGAATAAAAAACAAAGCACCTTTGAAATATCAAACAAATGTGGCGGAGTGGTTTTCGTTTGTTTGTTTATTTTTTATCCCTGTACTTCTGAAGCAAAGCCTCCCTCTTGATACAAACAACAGGCATCTCATATGTCTTCCACGAGACAGTAATTAATATCTAATCAAAGTCAACACTAACGCACAAAGAACTATTAAATATGTAATCAAAGAGAACACTCCATATGCCACAAAGGAAACCACGCCCCTCTTCTGCATGCCTTTGCTGTCATGGAAATGAAATAATTTCTGCCTCATTAGAATTTGTTCTAAACCTTCAGGCTTAATTAGATGGCTTTTCCTGTTCATTTTGAAGTTTGCTCTTTTCAAACAAACTATCAAATCACTTCTAAAGTTGGAAATGTGGAGGTATGCCATGTGGACACGTATTTGTGAGTGCTGCCGCTGCAGGGAATAAAATTAGAAGAGTACTGAAACTTCAACCCTCAACCTGTGACAAGTGTTACCTCACCTGAGAGACTGAGCTTCTTGCAGCAGGAGTTGCAGGTGTGCTTGAGAACAAAGCTCTGGATTGCATCATCACCCAAATTGGCAGGTCCAAACGCTATCTCTCCAGAGGAGCTACAACAGGAGCAAACTTTACTTGGAGGCAGCGTAAACAAACGCGTTGAGAAGTACAAATCTTAGCAAATGCATTGAAACGTTTTGGATGCTGCACATTTGTTGTACCTCTTTACCTTTTATCATCAACTCTGATCAGTGAGGGGTCTGTGAGGTCCGCTCCCACACCTTCAGCCAAAAACAGAGAATCAATTCAGCATCTTTACAATAATAATGATAAATACAGGCTCTTAGAGTAAGCCTATCTTATACCTTGTAGATCCAACACTAGCAGTTCCCTGTTGGTGTACTCGTATGTCCAGTGAGAGAACGCCAGTATTGCTTCTTCCAGACCAGAGGAGGGCGAGATCTCCTCTCCTGTATTATTGTTGTATTTCCTGAAATGACCGCTCATGTTCTTCTCAATAGTCAACCACTGACCGTCAGAGCGCCAGTGCAACAAGGAGACATCCAGAAACCTGCACACATACACGTGCTTAGACTTATGTATACTTGGTCATCAACTTCTTGTCATCGTAACTACACAAAAGGATTCATAATGCTGACCTAGGACTGTAGGGCACACTGCTGGGTTTAATTTGGTTGAATCGCTGCATGAGTTTCTGTGCTGCTCTCTGTTGTTGGATTTCCTGCAGGGTGGAGAGAAATTAGTCAACAGAAATGCAGAGAGAATAATAATATCTATCTATCTATCTATGTCAAAAGTTTGGAATTTGATAAAACAATACAGTAAAAATAGTATTATTGTGAAATATTACAATTTAAAAGAACTGTTTTCCATTTTAATACATTTTTAAAATGTAATTGGCATAACAATTAATTTGCCTTCAGAATTGCCGTGATGTCACATGATCTTTCAGAAATCATTCAAATATGCTGATTTGGTGCTTAGTTATTATCGTTATAAATAATTAACAATGGTTCTGATTATCAATGCTGAAAACATAATATTTTCGTAGAAACCATGACTTTTGAATGGTAGTGTATCATGGTTTCTAGAAACATTAAGCAGCAAGACTGTTAATAAAAATGAGATGTTTCTTGTACACTGCTTCTCGAAATGTTTCTTTAAGCAGCTTATTAGAATTATTTCTGAATGATCATGTGATTCTGAAAATTGGAGTAATGGCTCCTGAAAATTCAGTTCTTTTAAATTGTAATAATATTTATATTACTATTTGAGAAGCCTAAGTGAGCATAAGAGACTTTAGAAAAAAATTCAAAATTTCAATTTGACCCGTTTTAATTGTGTATGTATATACATCATACAGTATATACACACATAATTAAAACATCCGCTGTTAGTGTTTAGAATAAAAACAATGAAAGTTACATGCATCAACTGTAGAAATGTGCAGTTTATTTATTTAAAATGTAAAATCTTTACCCGCAGACAGAGATGAAGTGAAGTGCTGATTGGGAACACTTTCTGCCAGATGCGAACCACCTCTGGCCTAAAGGCTTTCACCACATACACTGATCCCAGCTTCAACACATCACCCTCAGCCCAGGTACACACCACCTTGGTGGCCCTGCGCAGACCCCCATCCAGCACCTCCTGGTGGGCTAATGGCTGAAGAACAGCTGTACGTCCATGCTGAATCCAGGTGGAAATTTTAGAGGACTGATCTTCAAGTGAAGACCCTGCTTCTGTCTCGTCAAGTCTATAAATACAGACCTCAACACCACCTGCACAGAGCAGAGGACATTTAAGTAAATACCTAAATCTTGCTAACATTGGTTAAATAACCATGGTTTGATTGTTTACCCAATAATGACACAGGGGTGAATGGTATAGAGTGAGCCAGTCTCATAAGGTTGTTCCTCTCCATTGCTGAAAAAAAAAAAAAAAAAAAACACACCAAAAGAGATTCATCATATCCATAGAATAACAAAAAGTATTTGAGGTTATGAAGTCTGATTATTACTCACCTGAGTAATGCTGGCCTAAATCTTCAGTCAACTTAAATGTAGAGCTCTTTACTAACATCAGACATAGAGCACATCAAAATCAAACCCATGCAATTTAAATCACAACAAACAGAATTACCATAAAAGTACAAGTAACTTACCTTCTTGTGTCATGCTGCTTACCCTACAAGAAGTAGAGAAATTAGGTGAACAGTTAGAAATATTTCCTCTTAATAATTAACCTGTCTCATCAAATCAAAAACTGCACTTACGAGGGTCTTTGACTGATAGACCTGGCCCAGCTGCTTAGAAGTGGCTGCCCTGGGGTCACAGTATTCTGAGGAGAGGTCATAACATTCAGCCCATCAAATGTCTCACAAACAGGAAAGAAATCACCTTCATGATGTGAGCACTACAGGTGCACGTGAACTACGATGGGCCTTACCAGCCATGATGGGGCCAATTTTGTGAAATCCACTTGGTCAACATCTAATAAATAAAATTAAAAATTATCCCAGAGTCATTTTGCAGGTTGGTGTCATTTCATCTCAGGTAAAAATACCATACACACACATATATATACACACACACACACATATACATACATATATATATATATATATATATATATATATATATATATATATATATATATATATATATATATATATATATATATACATATATATATACATACACACACACATAGAGTGCACAAGAGTGCACCTGAAAAATCTACATCATAACAGGAGTTCTGACATTTTTCCTAGTTGCCTTTTTCCCTATCACGCTTTAGAAATCATAAGAAATGATATAGTTGAAAACTTAAAATCTCAAAATTCATCCTTTGAAACCCATTTTAAAATCAGACATTGCATTACCATGGAAATGGTACATAAAAATCATGTTACAAAATGTTTTCGTTCATGAATATATATATACACACACACAAATATATACACACACACACACACACACACATACACACACACACATACATGCATACATATACACACACACACACACACTATATTGCCAAAAGCTTTGGGTCACCCCCTTCTAATAAACATGTTTGACTACTTTAGTAATTGCTATGAGAACAAATCTTAATGTTTAAGCATATAATGATATTCTAGGGAATTGTATGCTTCTAATTTTATATCAACAGTTTGGACAGGACCCTTTTCTAGTCATTGGTGTTTGGTGATGAGTTTTTGGCTCAAGGTCTGCATATAAAGTCACACCAGAGGTGTTCAGCTGGGATCAGGACTTGGCTTTCTGCAGACCAGTCAAGTTATTCCATACTGACTGAATCAATCATGTCTTTTTGAACCTTCAGGCACTGTCATGTTAGAATAGAAAAGGGTCCTGTCCAAACTGTTGCTATAAAATTAGAAGCACACAATTCCCTAGAATATCATTATATGCTTAAACATTAAGATTTGTACTCATAGAAATGACTAAAGTAGTCAAACATATATATATATATATATATATATATATATATATATATATATATATATATATATATATATATATATATATATATACATATATATATATTTTTTTTTTTTTTTTTCAGGGTTTCTGCAGGTTTTATAAAAGAAAATAAGACTTTTTAAGACCAAGTACATAAAATATAAGGAATAAATTGAATAGACCACAATACGTCAATATGGTCTCTAAATAAATGTCTTGAATTATCAGCATTTCAAAGTTAGAAAATACACACTGCAAAAAAAGTACATTCTTCATAAATATTGCTGTCTCGTTTTCCAATGCAAATTTCTAAAGATTCTTAAAATCAAGATACATTTGGTTGCGATGCAAAATGACATTACATAAAGTTTCCATACCCTGTTAACAGATATATGTTCTTGTTTTAAACAATCTTACTTAATTGATCTGATCTCGTTTCATTTTCCATCTCAAGTATATGCATCTTGATTCAAGGACATTAAGTTATTTGTTTTGGAAAACAAAACAAAAATGAGGAAAATACTAATTTTTTGCATAGCATGCAAAATTCAGTGGCATGACTGTTAATTTAAGACTTTATGCTCTGTTTTAAGAGCCTTTTTAGCCCACGATTAGTGGAGGGAGCAAATTAAAACCGTTTAAGACCTGCAGAAACCCTACATTTGGGCATCAAAAAGTTTGAAAACATACTCAGCTGGGTTAGACTGACTGAGGTTCTGAATCTCCGGTCAAACAGGCCTTTTACTTTCCTCCTCATTTTTCTGCGTGGGTCAAACTCATCCATGCATCCCCGTGTTTCATCAAGTTTTACCTAAGAGACAGTGGCATTACTTAACCATTATCACTAGGTCTGACTGCTTGAAATTAAAAAGAAATAGCAGGTTGGCTTACATTCTCAGGAGTTCCTGCTCTAGTCTTTATGGACTTTTTCCCAAATGACCTTTGTCTCTTAAAGATCTTAGATAACCCTTGAGTCACATACATTAATGGATTAATTAACACAAATTGAGATTGATTTATAGTGTGTGGTTATGATTTGCTTCCATAATACCTCTCTGGTCATTGCTTTGTTGGGGAGGCGCCAGAAGTGTCCGTCTGCTGTGCTCTGATGTTGAGACATCAGGCATGGCCATAGTCTCCACGCTGGCCGAGAGCGAGCGGCTCTGCTCCAGATCAAAGGCCCATTTCTTGCCTAAAAGTCCTTGAGGTCTTGTGAAGTGTCCAGCATCATCAAGCCTGTAGAATGCTGGGTTTCTGATCCCCACTGATCGTTCCCCATCACTGTGGGAATCTGTAAACAGAAACGTATGGCTGGAGGATCTGGACATTGCATGTAAATCGTCCTCATCATCCTCTTCCTCCATAGACTCCTCATGGCTGGGTTGAAGCTGTAAGTCTCTCATCAGAGGCATAGTGGGAGAACTGGCACGTGATGGTTCCCCAGATCCATACATTCCCTTGTCTCTCCATCCAGCGCATAGGTGAGGTAAAGAGAGATGGCATACACTTTCTCTTGAATCGCCACGCTGTAGGGGCCACCTGAAACTACAATCTTCTTCCTCTGGGCTTACCAACATGCATTTGCTCCTGACCTCAAGGGGTCCAACACTCGTCCCTGGTGGCAGCTCCAGAGAAGGATGCTGCCGGCCAGGCCCCAAGCCTCTGAGTAAGGAAGGTGGCATACTGCAGTAGTGCTTCGGTGATGGAAGTGCTTGGCTGTGAGCGACACTTCCGCCAATGCGGAGACAGCAGCTATGGGACATTTGCTCATGGCCGCATGCAATTGGCTGGCTCTGACCAAGACGGGCCACCTCTTGCTGCTGGTTGTCTGTGGCTGAGAGGAAGTTTAGCGTGTCGACTGCTAAAGCAGACAAGTCCTGCAACTGACCCAGGTGACCGTCTAAAGTGCGCATATTGTCCTGGATGGTACTGATCTTCTCAGCAACCTCAACTAATATTCCAGCCATCTCTTCAGCCCTAGAAATAAACACCATTGACAAACTTGAGTTCATTCCATTGATTACAGGTAAACCAAATAATTTTAAATGGAAATTCAGATGCATATTTTTTTATTTACAAAGTTCAATCGACTGATAGATTAACTGAAAAACAAATGATGTAATTTCCTGCTGCATCCAAATGAGGTTTGGGAGATGCACTCACTTGTCAGCTGCGGAGCGAATCCGGTTGATTTCACTGCCTTGTTGACTTTCCTTTTTGTCTCTGAAATATCCAGCGACACACTTTTCTTCAAACTCATGCAACTTCTTCAGATCATTAGGGGCCAGGAGTAATTCTGTACACATACCAGCAATACACTTAAATATGTGATAATATTGTGTATAAAAAAACGAAACAACAGAATTCTCTTTTTGTATTGGATCAATCATAAATGTACATTAGTTTTTTTTTTGCAAGAAATTGTAAATGTAAAACCTTATTATGTTGTCTCATTTTTGTTAATATTCAACTATAGTGCAATTAAAAAAAAATTGAATTGGACAGAATTGTAAAATTATAGACTGTGTGTGTAATGTGTGTAAATCGAATAAAAAAAATAATTTCTAACCAAACATGTGCACCACTAGTAAACAGATCTGTTTCTCAGTCAAATTCTGACAAGATCACAATAATCATGCAGCGAAGAATAAGCTAATACTAAGCTACTAATATTAATATTCTAATTTAATAGTATATTAATTTAATATTCTTAATGTTTATTGAATACTTGATACTGCTGTTAGATAACATGTTCTTTTTTGTGTCTTTGTTCTGTCGCAACACTTATTGTACAAAATACCTGAACGCTACATGTCATTGTTTAAATGTAATTTGTTCCAGTTTTACCATTTTTAAATCTCATGAAATAAAGACGTTTCTTACTTTTCTTTTGGTAAAGAACTATAAACTGGTACTGGTATCCTCAACTGTTTTTTTTTTTTTTTTTGTATTGCAACAACCCTGCCAAGTCAATTATGCAAGACATGTCAGTTTTGTAAGACACAAAACAGAGGGCTACGATGGTTAAAAAAAAGGGAAAGGGAAGTGGTGTGTGGCTACGTATGGTGACCTATACTCTGAATTTGTGCTCTGCATTTAACCCATTCAAGTGTACACACAGTAGTGAACATACACCCGGAGCAGTGGGCAGCCATTGCTGCGGCGCCCAGGGAGCAGGTTAGGGTTTGGTGCCTTGCTCAAGGGTCTCACTTCAGTCATGGTATTGAGGGTGGAGAGAGTGTTGGTTATTCAGTCCCCCACCTACAATCCCTGCCGGACCTGAGACTCAAACCCACGACCTTTGGGTTACAAGTCCAACTCTCTATCCATTAGGCCACAACTGCCCTATTCACACACTTACTCAGACCAGTTCTTCCCTGTTTGGATGCCTTTCTGTGCTTTTGCCACATTGAGCTGAGACACAATGTTACATGACTGAGAAGGATGAGAGGGGGCGGCAGCCACGGCTTCTCCTGATATGTCATGATGTAACGATAGCGGTTGTATTTCCACAGCTTACGGGATATGGAGCTCATGTCAAAGTAAACATTGCTGTGAAGTAAATAATAATGCAAAGTAGGTTAAACCATCACAAAGCAATCAAGACTCGACAATACATCAACACCAACTCCTGCAACAATCTTCCACTCTGGATGTCATGGTGCATGTTAGTCCAACAATTCAACAGACCAAATTATCATCACACCAGGAAACAAATGAAAATATGTGAGCAAATGACGCTTATGCCAAGTCATAAAGATGAAGATGAAGTGCTTACTTGAAGAATGCAATAAGTACATTAACCATGATAATGTACTGAACAAAAAGGTAGACACCCTGCAGGAAGGGGGTGAGGAAAGCTCCAGGGACACAGGTTTCCGGATTACTACATGCTGTCAAAATAACACATCTTATTAATAATAGTAATAATAGAGCAAATCATATTCAAGACATAATCTGGCAACCAAATATTAGGAAAAAAGATTTATTCAAATCAGATTAACTGGCCAGACTAAATGGTGTCCTTTTGTCATACTCACCATCAATCTCTCCAGCATACACCTCCCCAAAGATCATCCAGTAGGGCTGAAAGACTACATCTCTTAGCAGATTCCAGGATGGATCCTCATTAGGGGACAGGATGGATTTCCTGGATGTGCCAAAACTGACCAGCACAATCGCCATTATGACTACGATATAGAACATGTTGCTCATCTGTGGGAGAATATATACATATTTTAAATTTATATTTTCTATTTTTGTGCATCAAATGTATCACAGTATTAGAAAACAACTGATCTTATGAAAAACATAACAGCAAATGTTGTATGTAGACTGAAATTATGCATTGATACATTTAAATTACACACCATTTTGGTGATCATGGTCAGGTATGGTCCTGCATGCTGATTGACAGCAAAAAGGTCCAGAAGCCTGACAGACCAGAAGATGAAATCCAAAGAGTAGACAATGTGACTGGCTAAGCGTGTTTCTTGATGCCACCGTAGGGAGACCCCGACCAGGAACAGGAGGATGCCCATGAAATCATTGATATTCCAGTACTCACTGAACCACACCTTCAACTTCTTAGTGAACTTCCTGGGCTCCAAAACCAACACCTAGAAAACACATCGTACCATGTGTACCCAGCATCCTCAACACAATATACACTGAACTAGTGAACCCACTGAACCAGTGGGTTGTGAACCAGTATTAAAGGGATAGTTTACCCAAAAATGAAAATTCTGTCATTAGTTACTCACCTTCATTTCAAACCCGTAAGACCTCCGTTCATCTTCGGAACACAAATTAAGATATTTAATTTTATTTAGCGTAAAAAACAACGTATGCTGTCCTGTACCAGCTGCGTCACGCAGATACGTTGTCTACGCTTTGATTTGAATGAAAACAACGTATCCGCATGGCGCAGCTGACACAGATCAGCATACGTTGTTGTTTACATTCAGTGGATACTCTCCAAATTGGCGCCAGGGTGACATGGAGATGAATTGTTGAATAAAGTCGTTATTTTTGTTTTCTTTGCACACAAAAAGTATTCACGTAGCTTTATAAAATTACAGTTGAACCACTGATGTCACATGGATTATTTTAACAATGTCCTTGCTATGTTTCTGGAACTTGATCGTGGTAGCATCCTTGCTGTCTATTGGAGGGTCAGAGAGCTCTCAGAATTCATCAAAAATATCTTAATTTGTGTTCCGAAGATGAACAAAGGTCTTACAGGTTTGGAACGACATGAGGGTTAGTAATTAATGACAGAATTTTCATTTTTGGGTGAACTATCCATTTAAGTAGCAGGCTTGTTCTGAAAGGGTCATGAACAGCAGAGAAAAATGCTAAATGCAAATAATAAAATGTAACTATTTAAAATATTAAACACTTCCCATATCTGTTATCGTTGACGACAAATATAATACATGAAATCAAAAAGTACAGTACTGTGGCACAAATTCATCTGTCACTTGTTAACATCAGGAACAAAAGTTTATATGCAAATGAAGATAATATACAAATCCAAAGTATGTTGAAAATATTGGAATATTGTATGTTGAAATAATTGAACAGTAATTTACAACAAGATTCTAAGTAAATTCTGTTATTAAGGAATAAATAAAGGCTGTTCAAACAAATGTATTTTAGGTTTATGTCTTGAATCATTCTGAGTTATATGTAATCACTTATGCATTAGACTGATTTTAAATATCAGCAATATTTTGTTGCTGATTTAAAAGGAGAGGACAAAAACATGCTTTTTGTTTTAATTGTTACACTCAATTGTACTAGAAATATTTTTTACTGTTATTCAGAGACTTTTTAACCAAGAAACAATCACTCAAACTTATAGTCAATGGTAGAACTCTGTTAATAATTCCCACAAATGCACTGCTGCTGGGTTCATAGATAACAGAGGATGGGGGGAGTTGGACAGAGGCATTCTCAGGGTCAAGCTTGAGAACAGCCTAATAAGAAAGAGATAGCACCTTACTGAAGACCTTTGGAATCCAGCTTTGTAAAGATAAGACTTTTCAAAGACATGCTTTCTTTAATTGCCCTGAACAGCTGCAAATGGCACTGAGCCAACTTTTCACAGACAAAAGGAGACATTGATGATCTCATACTATATATTTCTTTTAAATGCTGGAGAGGGGTGTGATTTCAAGGGCACTCACCTCTCGAGCTTTCTCTGCTGCCATGGTCAGGATGTAAGTTATGACCAAGCACTCCTGAATGTTGGGTTTCTCATCCAGCCTCACCAGCACAGTATAAGAGAACATCATGAGGAAACCCAAAAACACCATCTGTGTGGACAAATCAAATCTTCAGAGATTCAAGGTTGAAGAGAGACAGCTGGAGCGACAGAGTGTGAAAGAATGAAGTAAGGTGGAGGTGGAATTAAGGGGAAACCTACTGTATGAAACCAGAATTTGACCACTGGAGCCGTATAGAAGTCATAAACCTTTCTGGTCCAAGAACAAAGACACCTGCTCCCTCTCTCCTCATCACCCTGAATCTAGAAAAAGACCACTATCAATGTAAATTACACACTGTGCCATAAGAAGTCAAAGACTGTGTAGTGTGTTATAGGTTGGCAGCAGTGTTTATAACTGAAAGTAGAGATGCAACAACTTAATTTTTCAGACGCATGTCTACTTTAGACTTGTTTTCAAAATAGTGCAGCTTTTCACAGTAACAAGTAACTTTTTTCAACAAGTAGTGATGTAGATAAATTTCTGTTAATTTCAAAATAAATAAATTTCAAAATAAAGCAAATTCTTCTTCATACCAATGACGACAACTATAACAAAACCCATATTTTATTATAATGTTATTAAACTAAAGTTATTAAAAAATATAACTTTTAATAATCATTCTACTTTTGTGAGAATAGAGGTCCACCCAACAACTACAACAGAGAAACAATATCTTTGGAATCGACCCGACTTTAAAGAGTGAGCATTTAAAGCATGAGAAGAAAAACTGCATCACACGCTTAAATAAAAAGTTTTCATCTGTTGGTGTAGATGCTAATATAGTTATTTTTATATTTAACATTCTTTGTGTGAATGGCCCTTCTGGTGAATTGGTTGAATCTATTTGGACAGTTCAGGCAATTGATTCGCCAATTCATGTCCCTGCACAGAAATACTTGCTCTCCATTTTATGCCTTATAGAATAGCTATATATAATATAGAATAGAATATAAAATGTGTACACTTAAAATATGAATAAAATACACGTATAACACCATATCAAAAGTTTCTCAGGAAAATGCAATACTTTTGCATGAAAATGCAGATGTTTTGCCAACGAATGCACAATTTCTTAAAGGAAAGCAATGCTTTTGTGAGGGGACACAAAGTTTTTGGGGGGGAGGCAATACTTTTCCTAGACAACACAAAAGCATTTTTCCTCCCATCTCATATTTTTCCATCACCATGTCCCAGTGGAGCTCCATTGATTACCTACTGAAGCTTCTAGCCTTTTCTTCAAAAGTGTAGTCTGATTCATAAACAAAGGACTCAAAAAGAGTCGTCAGTTTGAATCAGTCCAACAAACTAAATGGGTTTACTTGCTACAAACACATAATTAGTGTGTAGTGTTTTAGCAGAATGTTTGTTAAAGTGTGTGTAGTGTCTGTCTAGATTCCTTACTGCATTTGCTGCCCCTTCTTGCTCGTATGCCCCAAGGCTTCCTGGGTCCCATCCAAACTGCAAGGCTTCCTGGGGCTGAGGAACATGGGACATCTCTGCCTGACTCTTAAACTCTAGCATCTGAATGGCCACAGGCATCAGGATACTGGCAATAATCTGGAGAGAAAGGATGTGGTTTTGGACAAAAAAAACAAAAAAAATCTGGGTCACAAATGTGCTGTTAAATGTCAAGAGAAAGAAAACAAAAAGAGTTAAATCTTTGACACATGGCTGTCAACTTCACAAACATGTTTGAAATTTAAGATATTTGTGTAATTTCTGTTTTACTCCTGGGAAAGTTGCGGATGAGTCATTTCTTATTTTTGCCTCTTCGTTGTGTAATTACAGCAGAGAATAATAAGAAATTTCTGCAGTGAAAGTGGAGAATGGGATCGAAGCATGTTGCAGGTAAGACTTAAACCTGCATTTTTCATGTAAGCACCACAGTCCAACGTGTCTGGATGCATATCTGCTAATAATAGCATGCATAAGTAAATTATGCATTCATATTTGAGAAATATGACTATATTTCTGATTAAACAAGTCTGTAATGTAGCTCATAAAAATGATGTTTATAATTCAACAACACCCCAAATACTAAACCTAAAGCAGCCAAATTCAACAGATAATTACCCATTCTGCAGCTTTATAACTGCAGAACGTAAATGACAACAAATTAAAAATACCAATGTCCAACTATCAACAAAGAGTGGTTCATATTAGCTATCATGTAGAAGAAGAGGATTTTCAAGTAAGTTACACTTTTTAAACAATCGTCAAGCATCTCAATTCAACACACCTTGAACCAGGAGTTCTTGCTCAAATTGAGGCGGCCCATCCACAAGTCTGTGAGGAGCATCTGAGTGCAGTTGTGAGCCACAAAGAGCCTGAGCCTTGAGGAGACGGCCATTTGCAGACAGGTGAAGTTACTCCAGTCTTTCATCTCCCAGGTCAGCAGCTTCATCGCCATGCGTTCGTTCTTTTTGAAAGCCTGATCCAAGAGATCCACAGCCAACTGTCCGAACTCTCTAAAAGATCAACACAATCGCATTGCATTGTTTTAACAACAACTTTTTTTTATCACTAGACAAGTTCCAAACTCAAAATCTTTAAACACATCTAAATCTTTCAAGATTCAGTTACTTCTAATCCAATGAAATCTCCATTAAGCAACATTTAGCTATGGTGGCCCAGTAGTGCACAACACAACGAAATCGCCACAACACAATGCGTAGGACTAATTTCATTGTGTTGTGCTAATTTCGCTGTGTTGTGCTAAAATCGTTGTGTTACTGCTATTTTCCATTGTGTTGTGCTAATTTAGTTGTGTTGCGGCTTATTTCCATTGTGTCAGTTGTGATATGCTAATTTTGTTGTGTTGTGATTTGTTTCTATTGTGTTGTGCTAATTTCGTTGTGTTGTGCCAATTTCGTTGTGGCTTGTTTCCATTGTTTTGTGCTAATTTCGCTAATTTTGTGTTATGACTTGTTTTCGTAGTGTTGAGACGAGTTTCCATTGTGTTGCGACTTGTTTCCATTGTGTTGTGGCTTGCGTCTGTTGTGTTGCAATTTGTATCCAATGTGTTGTGCTAATTTCATTGTGTTGTGGCTTGTTTCCGTTGTGTTGTGGCTGGTTTCCATTGTGTTGTGCTAATTTCATTGTGTTGTGGCTTGTTTCCTTTGTGTTGTGCTAATTTTATTGTCTTGTGCCTTATTTCAATTGTGTTGTGCTAATTTCATTGCATTGTGGCTTGTTTCCTTTGTGTTGTGCTAATTTTGCTGTGTTGCGACTTGTTTCCATTGTGTTGTGGCTTGTTTCCGTTGTATTGCAACTTATTTCCATTGTGTTGTGCTAATTTCAATGTGTTGTGCCTTGTTTCCTTTGTGTTGTGCTAATTTTGTGGTCTTGTGGCTTATTTCCATTGTGTTGAAACTTGTTTCCATTATGTTGCGACTTGTTTCCATTGTGTTGTGGCTTGTTTCCGTTGTATTGCGGCTTGTTTCCATTGAGTTATGGCTTGTTTCCTTTGTGTTGTGACTTCTTTCCATTGTGTTGTGCTAATTTCATTGTGTTGTGGCTTGTATCCAGTGTTGCGACTAGTTTTCATTGTGTTTCGTCTTGTTTCCGTTGTGATGCATCTAGTTTTCCATTGTATTGTGGCTTTTTTCCACTGTGTTTTGGAGATGTATTGTGCACTATTGGGCCACCGTATTTAGAACATATTGTTTGTATTACAAGCTTTAGAGTGAAGAAAAACACAAACTGACAGAGAGTTCTTCTTCAGCTCCTCGGCCATGCTGTCACCCATATTGCTCTCCCTGGCTTCCACCGCCATAGCACGGTAAAGCTTGCAGGCCACAACAGCTCTGGCCATTGCCTGCTCTCCATGCTGCCACAAGAACATCGCCATCTCTTGCCGATGCTTGAGCACTGCCCACACAAACAGGTCGTTAAAAGTGCATACAAACTCGGGGCTCGGGGTTGACTTGACATCCTGATGCACTACCGCTCCCTCCTGCAAAGACACAATTCTGGGTGTTTTTAATAAATGGAATGATTATGAATATATTCACAAGCGTATGACTCAATACTGCAGCTGTGAACAGAAGGGAGATGTTGAAAGAACCTGGTGTCTGCATGGCCGAGCAGTTCTGTGGAAATGGGAGCGAGATGGGGAGGTCTCTGTAGTTAGAGCTGCTTTCCTGGCTTTGCTGAAAGGGCTGGACCTCTCCTTACCACCCTCCTATCCCAGATCAAAAAGCTCATTAAATTTAAGTTCAATCATGTCTGAAATAAATGGAACCTCAAAACACAGAAATGCATGGATTATTATGTAAATGAATGGGAAAGAAAGCAGACCTTAGCTGGGTTATGGAAGCGACTGTACATGGCTCTGAAGCTCTTGCGTGTATACGTGCTTCGATAAGCTCCACCAATTAGGTATTCAATCACCATTCCAACGTCAATTAAAGATATCCTGTAAACAGCAGGCAGACGAGTCTACAAAAACACAGAAAATGCTTATGGACCCCTTGGTGGATTGACAAATGGAGCATTTTAACCCTTGCCTTCAATAACGATATATAATATATAATATATTTTGGGGTCAGTAAAGCTTTAGTTTGGAGTCAAAGTAAGATTATTTTATTTTTTGAAAGGAGTCTCCATTGCTCACCAAGGCTGCATTTTGTATTAAAAATCCAAAAAAAAAAAAAAAAAAAAAAAAAAAAAAAAGTAATTTTATAAAATACTTAACTTATATTTTTACTATTAAAAATAAGTTTTCTTTTGTAATATACAGTAGTCAGCATTTGAAGTGGAAAAAAAAAAAAAGTTAATCAAAGTTGTCCTAAGACAAGAACATATTTTGGTTTTAGGACAACTTTGATGAAAGGTTTTGATCCACTACAAATGTTGACTAGAGTAGTTTAAATTGTAATTTATGTCTGTGAGAATTACTCTAGACTTCAGTGTCATGTGATCCTTTACAAATCATTGTAATATGTTGATTTAATGCTCAGTTAATTATGTTAATATTGTATTTTTGTTTAAAGCACATTTCAATTATTTTCCACAAAAATTCAAACAGTAATTGCCTGACTTCTTCCTGACAACCCACACAATGAAGAACAAAAATAACTTCAAGGTTGCACTTTACACAAACCTGTTTGGCATCCTCGATGATGTGTCGAAGGAAATGATCTGAGGATCCTTTATGCTGGAAAATACAAATTATTTATCGTAAGAAGTACCAGAGATATTCGCTTGTATGAGAGACAAAAGCTTCCTGCAAGTGGTAAATTGGTATAAATTGGTATTACTATATTGTAGAGCTTTTCCAGACGAGAAATTGTCAAGAAGCGGCTCATGGTCATGCCGTTCTCAATCAGCAGCTTCACAAAACTGACACGATCCATTACCAATGCATCCAACATGGTCTGCTCCAGAGATCCCACCTACCAAATCCAGCACAGGATTATACACGTCTGCTCTAACTCATAAATGCCTTAATCCTGGCTGTAAAATCATAACTGTACCTGCCATTGTTGTCCATACACCACAATATTGTCCTTTGCCACATCAGCTCTGTCCCAGGCCAATGTGATGTTTAGCTGCTCCTCAGGGGAAGCTCTGGTACCTGTATTTTCATTTTTTGGATGAACAACCACATTAATCCAACATTTAATTAATATGATAACAATATTACATACCTCTCAGTGATGTAGTCAGGATCGCAACATCTGCCTCTTGAACGTCCTCAGATTCAGAGTCAAAAATGGTGATCTAAAATGAAAAATTGCCGAAGTATGACCTCATTAAAGAAATCAGTCCATAAAGGAAAATGAATTTTAACCAACACAGATGGCCAGCATTAAAACAGATTTGTAAACTAGTGGCACTGCTGTGGTGTCATGTTCAATATAGCCAGCAGTTATTTATTTTGTTTGGTATTAGTATGAAACCACCAGCATCCCATGCCAATATATAAATGCATGTAACTCTATAAGACACCCAGAGGAGATGTTCTTCTCTTAACATGCCTTTGGCATTTCGTCTTCACATGAGTGATTCATACCCAATCAAAGAATCTGTGCGCCTGGGGACCAAATTAATCCCTTCTACTCGATTAATATGGAAATACGTTTCATGCGCTATCATTCCAATTATTCTGTTCTCTCTCAATTTAGAAGCTCAGAGATGTGGGATGGGTGTGGTAAACTACAACATTCCGTTTGATGGAGGCTTAGCATCAGAGCTTTCGGCGTAGTGACAGAGACCGATACACAGCCGGCATCTTATCACACAAAACAACCAGTGTTTACCGCCAAGTAGGAGGAGAGAGGAAAAAGACAGAAGAAGAGGAAACAGCCAGGAGAAATGCAGAAGGGGATTTGAATACGTCGCACTAGGTTCACAGCTTTGAGGACAAGAACTTTGCTGATGAGTGAGGAGTTCAAGATTAAGTTAGGGCTGACTGGTATTTCCTGAACTGATGATTAGAATCTGCAAACCGATCTGTATTTCCTGAAACCAAGAGAGTGAAAATGTTTTTTAACGGTTTTAATTTTAGTTTCCATTTTGGTTTTAGTAAACTATAATAACCCTGGTGAGCACATGATTAAAGAGATCAAGTCATTTGGCATTATCTATCCAGAAAATGTACAGTCAGTCATAATAAATAAAACACTGACAGAATGTGATGTGAATCTTATAGGAAGCCAGTTGTTTGTGACAATGATCAATGACACTGTTTAGCAGCCATTATACAAAAATTTGTCTTAATTGACCAATCAGGGTCATGTGTTCCAATGAGATGTAAAATGTGACCCTTGACCACAAAACCAGTCTTAAGTCGCTGGGGTATATTTGTAGCAATAGCCAAAAATACATTGTATGGGTCAAAATGATAAAAACAAATTTATGTCAAATTATTACGATATTAAGTAAAGATTATGTTCCATGAAGATATTTTGTAAATTTCTTACTGTAAATATATCAAAACTTAATTTTTGATTAGTAATATGCATTGCTAGGAACTTCATTTGGACAACTTTAAAGGCGATTTTCTCGATATTTGGATTTTTTTTGCACACTCAGATTCCAGATTTTCAAATAGTTGCATCTCGGCCAAATATTGTCCGATCCTAACAAACCAAACATCAATGGAAAGCGTATTTATTCAGCTTTCAGATGATGTATACATCTCAATTTCAAACAATTGACACTTCAGACTGGTTTTGTGGTCCTGGGTCACAAATAAGGTTATTTAACTTACAAGCTCTCTATATTCCATACATTCCATGAGTATGTTGAGAAGTTCAGAGGCCTCTTGTCTTTCCACGACAAACATTTCCTGAATCCTCAGCAGGACATCCTCCTCAATATCTGAATCCAACTTTCTATGACAAATATACGAGGCATACATACAGAAACAGGTCAAACTATTCAATATAACAGAACCCAAACACTATTTTTTTTTTTTCCTTTTCATGTTTACTATTGAAATGTTGTTGTATACATTTGTCAATTTTATTTAATTTCTGTATTTTCTTAAATGGGTGTGTATAGAGTATTTACAGAGTGTTAACTTTTAGTTTTACTTACTTTTTCTTATTTGTAAGTCGCTTTGGATAAAAGTGTCTGCTAAATGACTAAAAGTAAAGTAAAGTAAAGTAAAAGTAAATTCATATACACTTATGTGAGACATGCCTTTCTACAGCTGTTTGTTTGTGTATTAAAGCCAGCAGGTCTGCAGCTCCGCCTGTTCCCTCAAACACCAGCACAGCCACAGGAGAACTTCTGCGCACATACTCCAGCACCACTGAGAGGATGGCAGGTCCCCCTTCTACTACAACACACACTAAAGGCACATGCTGAGGCAGCCCTAAAATCAATACACATGCATATATATTCATCAGACTTGCACATATCTTTTAACTCAAAAGACATTTGACATTTGTAAGAAAACACTTACTAGGGTGGATTTTCTGAAAGTGTATATGCCTTTCTAGCCTTTTCCTCAAGTCTATTTGACAACCCGATTTACCCATGGTCCCATCATCAACTAACAGGAAGTGTGAATGCATGCCGTTCAGGCTGGCACGTTTACTCAGAGGATTACCTAGAGCCTGGTAGTGCCTCAAAACCTAGGACAATAAACCCCAACATCAGTACAGCAGAACCAAAAGAAAATACAGAAAATATATACAACATAATATACCAAATAAACCAGTACACATAATAATTTAACAAAATAACAATTAACAAATTGTCAATGTCACATATTTACTGCAGTGGTCCAGAAATGCATAATCTTAAATGCATTATTTGTTTTATATCATCACATTTCTATGTTTTGAATTTGTCAAAATCCAGGTTTAAATGATTTTGAATATTGATTTTGAATCCCCTTCACCTCAGATCCTACTGTACATTGCAATATAATTCAATAACAGTGTAGAAATGTAAAACTCACATCCCGGCCAATAAGGTCACTGTTATTCTCAATAATGCCCCAGGGTGTGATCCCGACAACATTCCTCTTCCTGTGGTCATGTGACCCATACACTTTTACAGCATCACCAACATACTTTGACACACCTGAATGCAAGGAGAAAGAGGGTCCAGTGTTGTTACTGTAACTAAAACTATTAAAAATGTTTTTTGGTAATTGAAATACAAAGCTGAAATAAAATAAAATCTAAACATAAGATGAAAACTTAAGATACTTCATTGAAATGAGAAATACTGCCTTGCCAAGTAAATGAAATCAGTAATTTTTTTAAGTACCTAAAATATTGCAATATAGATATTTAAAAAAAGAAAAGAAAAGAAAATTAAAAAAAAAAAAAAACAGTTTCTAAAATGTAAAAACTGAAAATATAAAAATAAAAACCAATTTAAAATATTAATAAATACTACAATAGGATACAAATAATACTAAAATAACCGTGATATGGTCATAATGATATGAAAGTAGTTATATGTACTGTGCTTCACCAGAAAACAGTGTGATAACAAGACATTTAAAGTATATGTATCCAGCCACAAATACAAACCAGTATTAATCCCGTCAGTCAGTATCCATGCTCCAGTGCTCTCTGCAGCTGTGATGAGCCCTGTGCTGAAAGCCTGGCATACCCGTGGAGACAGAGGGAAGTTATCTGTCCCTCCATGCACAGAGATCACCAACTTGGGCATCTCCATGTGCCATTCTCTCAGCATCAGTTGGACCAGGAGCTCTGGTGGAGTGTCACAGGAAAGACGCACATACTGTAGAGAAAATAGCACTTTATTGTATGAACCATGCACAATACTATACATTATAAATACACTGTTAATAGGCATAAACACATCTGCTTGATAAGATTTTCCTCCTTGTAAGCACCAACCTTGGCACGACATGTGCGCTTTGTGCTGCCCTGGAAGTCCAGTGATCCGAAAGCATCAGTGGAGCTAACGCTGGTGTGTTGTAGCACTGACCACTCCTCATCATCAGGACCAGGACCATGTCCCAGCAAGCCAGAGTGCGGACCCACATGCTCCGCGATCAGCCTCCCACAGCAACATCTGAGGAAAGAGATGAAATGAGCCAAGCAGAATAAGAATAGAAGAGAGATAAAAGGTATGGAAGCTTGTTTCCATCACGGAATTTTAAAAAAAATTAGGTAATTGTTTCTTTTTATGTTTGTATAGTTTCTCACAATTCCGAGAAAGAAGTCAGAATGGCACAAATCTTGCAATTTTGACTTTTTTCTCAGAATTCTGAGTTTACATATTGCAATTCTGTTTTTTTCCCACCATGGTAAAAAAGTAAAAAAAGGTAACTGCAACTTTTTTTATGTCACAAGTCTGATTTATTTTTTCTTCAGAATTGCAAGAAAAAGGTCAGAATTATGAGATATAAACTCTTATTTTACCTAATTTTTAAACCTCATGTTTTTTCCAGTCACTATTACTCGATATGGAACTAAAAATTATTTTATAGAGATCATACTCACAAAGAGCAACATCTATACAATGAAATATTTTATGGCTGAGTATGACTAGAAGATATTTAACTATTTAACTGACAAACAAATTGACTGATTTTACCAGCATTTTACCAAGAATATCCAGACTTTTACAGACTTGAATACCACAGTATTTCCATAACTTTTTTAAAAAAGCTTTATGCACAAAAATGATTAAAATGAGAAAACATTTTCATGGTAAAAAATAGAGGATGAATGTACTGATGGTCAAAAAATAATACCTTACTAAACTTTGGCACACTTGACACACTGGATAACACCTGCAAATAAGCAAAAGCTGCAATTCATATGGGTCCTTTAAGACAAAATGAATAACTTCAAAAGCACATGATTATCATTGCTAAAAGATTATATGCAGATATGACGACCAAGATTATTAAACACACCTGTGATGATCACGTGAGGCTGGCAGAAATTTCACACATTCTCTCTTGGAAAAAGTGGCCTGGATCCAACTGCATCTAGACTGAAGGGAAAACAGCTGTATAAGGTTTCTTATACTATAGGCCTACTTTAATGAGCCGAGATAGCCACACATATTACTTAAAACTGAAAGTCTGGTTCCACTTTATATTAGGTGGCCTTAACTAATATGCATTTACATTTAAATTAATAATTTGATACAAAGCTCTTATTGTGTGCATACATGTTTCTACATTGTACTTATATTTTTAAAAATACCTATATGTAGTTACATCTGTAATTAATTTCTGTAATTACATTTATAATTACACTGTTGACCTATCCCTTACACCTTAACCCACCCTTAAACCTACCCATACCACCAAACTTGTCCCTAACCTTGCCCATATCTCACCTCAATAGCAGCAAAAGTGTTTTACAATACAATATGACCACAATAAGTACATTGAACTTATTTTATGATGTAAGTACATAGTAGTTAAGGCCACCTAATATAAAGTGTTTTATTTTTTGTAAATTGATAATTTAAACACACACACACACACACACACACATATACAAACATATATGCATACATACACATATACACACATACATACATATATACATACACAGTGGTGTGAAAAAGTGTTGGCCCCCTTCCTGATTTTTTTTTATTTTTTTTTCGAAAACTGCTGCTGAGCAAAAAGAACATAAAGGCTCGTCTCAGTTTTGCCAGAAAACATCTTGATGATCCCCAAGACTTTTGGGAAAATACTCTGTGGACTAACGAGACAAAAGTTTAACTTTTTAGAAGGTGTGTGTCCCATTACATCTGGCGTAAAAGTAACAGCATTTCAGAAAAAGAACATCATACCAACAGTAAAATATGGTGGTGGTAGTGTGATGGTCTGGGGCTGTTTTGCTGCTTCAGGACCTGAAAGACTTGCTGTGATAAATGGAACCATGGATTTAGCTGTCTACCAAAAAGTCCTGAAGGACAATGTCCGGCCATCTGTTTGTGATCTCAAGCTGAAGCGAACTTAGGTTCTGCAGCAGGACAATGATCCAAAACACACCAGCAAATCCACCTCTGAATGGCTGAAGAACAAAATGAAGACTTTGGAGTGGCCTAGCCAAAGTCTTGACCTGACTCCTATTGAGATGCTGTGGCGTGACCTTAAAAAGGCGGTTCATGCTCGAAAACCCTCCCATGTGGGCCAAAAATGAGTGGGCCAAAATTCCTCCACAGCGCTGGAACAGACTCATTGCAAGTTATCGCAAACGCTTGATTGCAGTTGTTGCTGCTAAGGGTGCCCCAACCAGTTATTAGGTTTAGGGGGCAAGCACTTTTTCACACAGGGCCATGTGGGTTTGGATTTCGTTTTCCCTTCATAATAAAAAGCTTCATTCAAAAACTGCATGTTGTGTTTACTTGTGTTATCTTTGATATTTAAATTTGTTTGATGATCTGAAACATTAAAGTGAGACAAACATGCAAAAAAAAAAAAAAATCAGGAAGGGGGCCAACACTTTTTCACACCACTGTATATATACAGTGCCTTCCAAAAAGTACTGGAACAGTAAAGTCAAAATTGGTCTGTTGGCTGTGGAGTCAAGACATTTACAAATATGATTAAAAGATGAATGAGAGACAAAACTACCGAATGTCACATTTTATTATTGGGTGATTCAACACATAGATGTTTTACCAACTAAGAAGTTCAGCACTCTTAGAGTTTCATCCCTTCAGATGTTTCTATATATATAGTGTGTGTGTGCGTTTTTGTGACACGAGGACACACATTTGAATAATGACATGGGTATTACACGGAGAAGGTGACTTATGAGGACATTAGCCCATATTTCCCCATATTTCAAAAGGCTTACAAATCATACAGAATTAGTTTTTTTGAGAAAGTAAAAATGAGCAAAGTTTCCTGTAAGGGGTGGGTTTAGGTGTATGGTTGGTGTAGGGCGATAGAAAATACGGTTTGTACAGTATAAAAACCATTTTGCCTATGGAATGTTCCCACAATTCACAAAAACAAACGCGTGCGCGAAATGCAACATACCATTTCTCCTCAAATCTCCTTCACAGCTGAATGAGTCAGTCATGAATACTTTTAGACAGCCTTTTCAGCCTTGCAGATTTTGCCAGAAACAAAAAAACAACAACAATGCATTAGTGTGAGGTGGAAAATCACGTCAATACATCCTTTTCCGGGAATTATTAGGTGAAAATACAGGACACGGATGAGAAACAATATTCCCAACTTAAAATAACGCCATCTAGCCGACCAAACAAATAAAAGGGTGGAGGGCGTCCTCACCCAAAACAGACTGAAACATACAGTACTTTGACTTACTGTACTACAACCTGAAGAGCCACATCTGTTCAGAAATAGATAAGTGCATTTGAACAAAAAGAGCTCGCAAACTGCTGCAACTACGCATTCAAAACAACAGTGCTGTGTGGAATGGGGAATGAGAAAACTCAAACACAAGTTTTAACATGTCTTGGAGTAAAGCCCTGTAGGATACGACTTTTCGTTCATACTAAAAGCCAGCTGCTAAGTTAGATACCATACGCTCACGCTCTGCATAGCCGTTTAATTACCTGTGTAATAGCGTTGTTTTCCCAGTCATGTTTTCCACAGATTCAGAAGATTCTTATTCCTGCATTAAACGTGCATAATAGTACAGATGCTATCAGCTAGGAAGTGGGTGGTCTCTTCCAAGGGCTGTGAAGTGTCGAGTGTAGACACGCAACTGGAACTTTAATGCAAACTTGTGTTTTGTTCTGGGAAGCACGCGCTTATTCAAGAGACCGATAGCAGTTGCATAACTAACTTCATTGTTCACATTCTTCCTGTGTTCATTTCGAAATGTTTCTCAGATGTTATGAGATTTAAGTTTATATCACTTTGCATTGGTTGCAAAAGCAGCGACGCGAAACGGCAAATGTCCGTGAATGACTAACTAAATGAGCGCACGCGGTTAAAGTTAATTAAGGAGGAGCGCAAATAATGAAAAGACCGACCTCAATCACGAGATCCTATCTTTACAAACACACAATGTTTAGTTATGAAAATATTAACTGCTGCATAATAATCAGCAAACATAGCTGCAAATAGCAGTTAATGGGGTTATTTGCACATAAACGGACGATTAATCGATACTGATTGAAATGATACTGTAACTACTAAGATAATTTGTTAACACCAGATGCATTAGTTGTATAGTAAATTGTTACAGCGCCTTTTTCTGTCAAAAACAGGATGTAACATTGTATGCTTCCGACAGGCCCACCGAGTTTACTGACAATTTGACGTTGCTAATCTTATCTAATATCTTGTGAAGTCAAATTAGCTGATGGCTGGCATTATTTTTAAATATGTAGTTGTTCTCATATCAGTTTATATGAAAACATGGCATACAAATATTTACAGTATGTCGATCATGCCAACATGCTTACATTTTTATTTACTTTTCGTATTCAGGAATTTTAGCAAAAACAAGTAATGCATAAATAAAATTATCAGTTTTTCCACTTTACATAGGAGTAACATTCTGTAACGGCATATATACAAATATATGAAGATAAAATATGTAATTAAAAAAAAAAAAAAAAAATAACTAACCTGCCAGAGATGTGGAGCTTGATTCTCAGAGAAACAAAAAAAAGAATTTTCTTCGTCTTCATTGTCCTTGAGGTTAAAGCATGTCTCTGAATTACTGAGCTACATTAGATTAAGTACTAACAAGACTGCACGTTATTTTAATTTTTCATGTACATCCCATTTCCACATATTCCCAGAGGAGAACCCAAATAGGACAAAGTATCAAAATTTGTCTAACCAATTCAGCATTTTACTTGCATGCTTATTTTATCTTAGCAGATGAGCTGGACTATCTCTACATGCTGATCACTGGCGATGCAATCTCCTGATAAAGTTAGCATGTTCTCAGCCCTTGTTCCCTCCTAGATCAAAGGTCATGAGCACCTGACACAACAACATGGAAACAGGTATGTTTCACTTCCTTTGGGTGATGAATGGGTAAAGAAATCACACACGCCATAAAAAAAATCAGATAGGATATTGCAAGCCAATGTCAGTATAAAAAATAAATTTTATTGCTGTTGAGCAATTTCAAAAACACTGCAATTATGCCACTGGGACATTCAAAACACTTGCCGTCTCTACTCGGAAGCATCACACACTGTTGTCAAAATAATAACGTTCTTCAGAGAAAAAGAACAAGGCCCTAAAATTTACAAAAACAAAACACCTAAAGAATAAAAGTGCCTAATACCAACTGAACACCATAAACAAAAAAAAAAATCAGGCTCAGTCCAAACAAAAGAACATACACTTGATGTACTGAATGCTATACTGAAAAAAAATACACCCATGATTAGTCCAATATGCTTTCACACTTGAACTCTGTAGAACAGGAATATGAGGTCATGTGACCATCACGTGTTTCTACCAGAATGGAAGCCTTCACGCTGTTCACAGCACAAGGCTGTGTTTATATGGTCATCTTCTAGTGCAGACTAGGGGGAATCATCTCGTTATATCCAGTCAGGTAATTTGGCTACACCCAACAAGAATGTCACTGTGCATTGGGGACCACCTCATGTTTCCATCGCCTCTAAGTCTTTGGTGGAAGAGGCTATGTGGGACGCAGCTGAGGGTTCAGTCTCCAGGAGAGAGAGAGATCCAACTCAGGCAGTGGAACCCGCCAGAACTGGAAGGAATTGAACGGAGAGAGGTCCTCATCTGTGTGCATCACCTAGTGGGATACAAGCAGAGCTGCTTTTACTACAGCACCAACCTGCACCTGACGGAGATGTTAAACAGAAAATGCTTAAACCTGAAGTACTTTAAAGTTTAATAGACTTTACAAAATTAATACAAATTAGTAGTGTTTAAAAGAAAAAAAAAGTCAGGCCAGACAGAACAAGAGAGATAGAATGATAAAACGATAGACAAAGCGAAACATTAAGAAACACAACCCATATTCACACACACATAAGATATAGCATATATAAACCTACACACAGCTAACAGTCTGACTATACATATACTTTAGATAGATATGTCTACTGAAATTTGTAGACTGATAACATTGGTCATGTACTGCCACCTAATGTTCATCTACAAGCATTGCACATTATTCTACACCGTAACACGAGTTTGCGCTCAGGTGCTTGTACTTGTTTGTGTGAAACTTTACCTTGTCTCCTGCAGTAATGTTATTTTCTTCGTCTGTCTGTTTATTTGATTGCGTCCGTCGCGTGACAGGTGTACCAGCACCATCCTCGAATGTTCTAGACTTGCACGTGTTCCCGTCTGCCAGCACCGAATTAACCCCGTTTGCAGCCACCTTTCTCGGTAGGTTATCTGTATCCAGTGAATCTTCGAGATAGCTCGGTCTTTTCCTGCAGCGTTGTGCAGCCAGCGTTAATAACGACAACGGAATTGCGTTTTGGATCACGTTCACGCCTCCGACTAGTTTGTCGTTGTTGGAGAGAGAACGAAAACATCTTTTATGAGGGATTTCGGGAGGCAAAATGTTCTCTGCTCTCCGTTTGGTCATGTGTGCGACCAAAACTCAGCTTCTATAAAAGAACAAGACTTTTAAGTACGCAGAGGTTGAATTTCTCAGCTTGTTTACGACAGTTGCGTTTTATCTGAAGTTGAATCGCGTTTGAATATAGCGCCCTCTGTGGCCAGAGGTCAAACACCACCTTATTTTGTAGGGCGAATAATAAACAAACTCAAATGCTTAGAATAAACATTCATGTATATGAAACAATATTCCAAATGTATGTCATTGATTGTAAAAAGTTTATTACAGTATATGTACAAGATCATGAAAAACCTGTTAAGTTTAAAACAACTTTACAATACAATTGTGATGGTTAACATATCTCCTGGGAGACCCTGGAGTACTTGTGCAAGATCCAGAGGAGACTCATATTCAGACTGTGAATATGATTTTGATCATAGAAACTCTGAAGATGTAAACAATAGCAAGAAAACACTGAAATGTATGTGTGGAGTGACATTAGTAAAGTTGTGAAGCAGCATCCAAAACCTGAGGAATATGAATGCAAAGCGAAGCACCAAAACATAACATATTTTTGGTAAATATCTGAGACAATTCAGCACATAATAAAGCTCCAGTCTTCTTGTATTACCAGGAATATGCCATAATGCTGGCATTCATGATTAAAAACAAATTTATTATTGGGCCATTTGTCTGTGAATTCGTCCAGAGCTTCACCTTTCTAGACGTCATGTTGACTTTTTTGTCTGTAAAGAATCCTCATCTGGTCATCTTTAGGTGTCTGACCTCCATTGATCAACTGTTCTGCAGGTTTCCGTACGATAAAAAAGACACAGTCATAAAGGTACTTGAGCATGGAGCGATCGTTCTCGGTGTACATGCTGGGAACAGACTCTCTCTCCAACTGTGGACAAATACAGTATTACAATTTATAATAATTTATTCTAATAAATAAAAAATAGATTGGAGGGAGAAAAAAAAAAATACAGTTTATCCATTTACCTCCAGGACAAATCCATATTTAAAAATGACAGCCTTTATTTCCTCATAGCTCAGCTCAATGGACAATTCATTGGCCATATTCTCATAGTGGTAAAGAAGTGGACCTTAGAGATCAAATACAAAAAGCTTTCAACCACATGTGTGTTTTCAGCCTTTCATTTGCAGATAACATTTGACTGAAAATGATTATGCAGAATCTGTGACTTACCCAAATTTATCCAGACACCGCCAGGTTTTAGAATATTCCAGATGGTTTCAATGTAATCAAGAACATTGTGGGCAGTGTCAATGAAGAAACAAGTAGCGACACAATCCCACATTTCTGTATGGAAGATAAAACTTTAAATGTTAATGCTATGTAAGTGCAAATTATAATTATGTTCATGTTTATTAAAATAAACAAACTCACCAGGGTCACTATATACTTCCTGGAAGTCTCCAGCGACCATAGAGAAGTCCGAGTCTTCTGGGAGACTCTGTGGATTGACATCGGGAAAGGACACGGGTCTTATCTGATCTGAGGACATTTTGTTATTACTGAACTGGTGAATCCAGGGATACAGTGTCAGTGCATTTTCCTTATCACACCTGAGAGACAAAACATTAGTTAGTGTCCTCATAAATACAAATGTCATAAACATTCCTTAATTCAAATTTGCTGTCAGGATCATGTGCACTATCCTAGATAGATACTTCTATTTACCTGTTCAGAACAAAATTAGAGGAGAAGAGCATGAAGAAACTCCACTCGTTGCCTTGGCATGAATAGCCCAGATGAGCGATTTCCCATGCAAGCCGACCCAGACCTGCCCCCGGCACTAACACTTTGACCTGAGACACGTCACTGCACAGAGAAATATTACAAATTTATCAATTTATTTATAATATATAACATACATTTATTTGAAATAGAAATCTTGTGTATATTTTGTAACATTATAAATATCTTTACTGTCACTTTTGATCAATTTAATGTATCCTTGCTGAATATTTAAGAAAAAAAAAAAAACTTTTAAACTTTAGATCCACTGATCTATAATAGGGGTGGGAATCTTCAGGCACTTCACGATCTGATTCCAAAACTCTTCTTGATCTACTTTTTTTCCCCCAATTAATTCTTCTGCTGTGCAAATACATCTTTACATTTTAACCAAAATTGCAGTTTCTATGCTTTGTTTATGGAATCTCTGCATGTCAGTGCTGCCATCTTAAAAGTAGGGGTGTGAATCTTTACTGGTTTCACGATACAATTCAATTACGATTATCATTATCAACTCAATATCACGATGCGTCACATTCTCAGTTTTCAATATTACTGCACATGGCTACATTTTCATATAAATGTTATGTTACTTTTTTATTATATAAACAGGCTACTTTTTAAAACAATTACTTATTTAAAATAAGTATTCGGAAGTTTACAGACAATAGTTATGGGATTTTTCTTTCCTCAGCATTATTGCCATTTGATTATTACTGATGAGATCATAGACAGTGGCAGCTTTAACAGACTGCATTCACATTAATGCACAGACCTATTTCTATTTAAAATTGTACAATTTTAATGAGAAAACATTACCTAACAAGTCACTGTATTTATATCCGAAGTCTCCCTGTACATTCTTACAAGTCAAACGCCCTAAGCATGTAAATGGTCATTTGTTTCAAGTCATTTATATAGAGAGTGTAATCACAGTTTCCGCAAAACCTGGGTTCAACACTGAAAATAAGAAAAGTTTCTTGAGCACCAAATCAACAAATCAGAATGATTTCTTAAAGGGATACTCCACCCCAAAATGCAAATTGTGTCATTAATCACTTACCCCCCCCATGTCGTTCCAACCCCGTGACAGCTTCGTTCGTCTTCGGAACACAATTTAAACAAGACAATTACACTGTCAAGGCACAGAAAAGTATAAAAAACATTGCCAAAATAGTCCATCTGCCATCAGTGGTTCAATCTGAATTTTATAAAGCGACGAGAATACTTTCTATGCAAAGAAAATAAAAATAACGACATTTATTCAGCAATTCGTCTCTCTCTGTCAGCGTAGCGCCGTTTTGAAAAGCATCCGATGGACGCAAAGTGCGTATACGCTATTCTCGTTATTTTTATTTCCTTTGCGTACAAAAAGTATTTTCGTCGCTTCATAAAATTCTGATTGAACCACTGATGGCAGATGGACCATTTTGACAATGTCTGTTATACTTTTCTGTGCCTTGACTTGGCAGTCAATGGGACAGTCACAAGCCTCCCGTTTTTCATCCAAAATATCTTAAATTGTGTTCAGAGTACAAACACAGCTTTTACGGGTTTGGAACGACATGGGGATAAGTGATTAATGACAACATTAGCATTTTGGGGTGGAGTATCCCTTTAAAGACTGTGACAAAAAGAGTGGGGTAAAGGTTGCTGAAAATTCAGCTTTCCCATCATGTGTATAAACCAGGGGCGTAGCCACGGGTGTTCCAGGGTGTGCCAGTGCCACCCACAGTGGCAGCTGGCACACCTAAAAATAGATGCAGAATTATTTTTTATAATGGTAATAAACATGCGGCGCTAGGGAGGGTCTAGCAGGTGCTCCAGCACCCCTAATAAGAAAGACCAAAGCACCCCCATATCATCCCCACACATAAAAAATGAAATAAATTAAAAACATTTAACTCATTACGCATGCATAACTCATGCATTGCAATATAAAGTGATGATTAGCAGGCGCACTTTTCGAAATGTCACAGCATTTTATTTTAAAAACGGATCGGTTCCTTGTGCCAAGTAGGCCTGCCCCCGACTAAATATTTTTCTAGTCAACTAGTCACACGTTTATATTAAATTGATTAATATAATAACCTAACCATCCTTTAACATATAGACGTAGGCTATAGCCTATTCGGCGCTCAATTGCGCCCATAACGCTTGCACCGGCAAAAGTAATGATTATGAATGTGTTTGGGGGGGGGGGGGGGGGGGGGGGGGGGAGAAAACATTTTAATTATTTGTTAATAAACTAGTGCTTTCTTCTCAGTCAGTGTCGGCTGAAAAGATGAAGTTGCCGAATGCCGACGCTGCACTCGCCATCTCCACATGAACGTGTCTTGAATAGAGAAATGCACCTTTTCATTCCAGCTATGTAATTACAATTTATTTATTTAATATTTTTTAATTGGTTTGTTTAATAGACATTTCAGGCTATTGATTTCTTTGTGAGGTAAGTAGGTTCATTGCTGTGACGTGCTCCATTTCAGGAAGACCGCATGAGAGGGAAGAAAGCGCATATAGTTTATTTTCTCTATTTTACAAAATAATCTGGCAATAAATGTGGCACATCCAGTTTTTCTGGAGTCCCGTTTCTGGCTACGCTACTGGTATAAACCACATTCTTAAATATGTTAAAATAGAAAAGTTATTTTACATAAAAATATTATTTAATAATATAACAATTTTACTGTATTTATAATCACATAAGGAGCCTTGGGGAGAAAAAGAGACATTAAAAAACACTTTCCAAAGCGAAACTTGTAAATGGTAATGAACAGACATACTATACATCTTACACTTAGCCAGTGAAGTTAAAGCCACATACCAATGAGAAGAATTTCACAGCATGACGTTTAATATATTTACCACTGGTCAGGAGGAAATAGTCTCTGGATCTCCTCTACAATAGGTTTATAACAGCCGTCCCTTTCCGCTTTTCCTGCTTCACTCCAGTCACGGACTAACTGCTTTAAGGTTGACTTCAGCTTGTCCATGTCAAAAGTCGAGGAAGGCCGTACTTTCCTTGGGTCACCCTTTGAAATGCAAGGAAAACATTATAGAATCATGGACTAACTACAACTAAAGAAAGAAAAAAAAAGTCACACTTCTGTCATCACAATAACCAAATGAAAAAAATACGACATTGTAAGACCTACAGCCACTGATTGCCACCTACATCCTGTCCATATTCCATGTTCTCAAACATATGGAGGCAGTTGTGCACTACGGCCTGCAGAACCTCTTGGTTTCGGTCGATACAGTAGCGGATCTTGTTCAGATTGGGAATGAAATTTGTCAGAAGTTGCTGGTGGTGATCTGGAAGAAATCGGAACTGCCGCTCGGCTCGATTCACTCGTTCATGAACATGAATTCTGAACACATGAAGACAAAACAATATTGAGGACAGAAGAAAAGGTCGATTGAAAGAAAGGAAGGATATGGACTTTAGATTAATGGACCAGTGCATTATTTTAAAATCCAAATATATAAGCATTGGCGCTGATAAACAGAATTCATACGGATATTTGTAATTTTAAATATTAAAGCTCAAACAACAGTTGCTCAGCTCGTGCTGGTGTGGAGCAGATGGGTCTTTGATGCTCCAGCAATCAAATGTTTACCTGTAGTATTTAAACGCGTTGATGACATTCCAGAAATGCTGTCTCTCTAATCGCGCATCTTCCTCGGGGGAGCATTTCTTCCTCTCCCGATAGTTGTAAAATACCTCTGGTTTGGACGCTGCTACTGTTTCATCCGTGCTGTCAGCCATTGCTGTACACTGCAGGCGTAAGTAATCGACTGCATAAGTGAATACAGGGAAGATAATGGAAACCGCACAGTCGATTCGTGGGTTCATAGACCATAGACATAATAAATAAAGTATTTTATATGTCTGTTTATTATTTAATTACACACAGCAATAACTTATTCATAATTGATTGATTCTTCTAAATCTTTTAAATATTCCTTTCTAAAATAGCCAAGTATATCGCTGCAGCCCGGAGACCTCTAAGTGGGAGGGACTTACCTCAAAGTGGGAGGGACTTATGCCGCAAGTAGGTTGGGACAGCTCGCATCTTAATAGCAGACATTGTCAATACCAAAATTGTAGAGCCAGTTGCTCTTAGTTTAGACGCATTTAAAATGTTCCCTCTGGAGCAGCTTAATTGTAAGTTTAATTAGCTACAAGACTGTTGTTCATATAAATGCAACATCCCTAGTCTACGATATTGTTAGGCTACCTCTGAAAACAAATTATTATTTTTATTTATTTATATTCGTTTTGGATTATTAGAATTGTAATTAATAAAATTCTAATTATATTATGTATTTTCCTTTAAATGTTGAAAACAGTTGTTCCATATGGAAAGTTTCAACAAGATTGTTATGTGAATCCTATACAGCCCTGAACAGCTTTGAAATGTTTATTTCTTTCCACCTGAACTTCAGACAGTAGTCAAGTTAGGGTTTTTTTTCTAGTTTTAGTCTGTTTTATGTAAAAGCAGCTTTGCACAATGCAACAAGTTATAACTCTTCTGGTAGATTGAAAAAGAAACTTTGAAAAAAGCAGAAAAGAAAGAAGCCATGCACACACAGCAGGGAAAGCCCATGTGCAGTGTGTAAAATGTGGGGAAGAGTTCTGATATAAGTAATTAACGCTAGGAGCTGAGATAAACAATAGAATAGTTATTACAGAAGCTAGGTAATGAAAGGGCTCTTGCTGCAAAGAGAAAAGGCTGTTTTTTTCAACATTTCTTTAATGATAGAAACCTGTGGTGTCTTTCAAAAGAGAGGAACTGGAACTGGCTGGCTGAGAAAAGATCATATTTTTGATGCTAATAGTGTGTTTGGCATCACAGATGTATAAAGATGACATTTAACAATAGTTTTGGCATATGCTGCCAATTTAATTTTGCAGTATTTCAAGTATTTTCAATGTTATGTTTTTTAGAGTTCCACTCTTACACCAGCACTTATACTGGAGTAGCAGGTATTCCAAAACTTCCTGTTTTTACTGCTGTTACCAGAGTGGATGGCCTGGAGGTTCATTACTTTGACAGTAATATAAATGAGCATTTTCCCAAGCGAAACTGGATGAAAACTGATTCATTTAAACAGGTCTGGAAAGAAATTAGTGCCTATCACGATGAAGTGTACAGGCAATTGAAAGAGACTTTTGATGTTAAAAAGAAAAAAAGAAGTTACAACAAAACATGTTTTCTTTTTCTCTTTTCTTTTTTTTTTTTACAGTATATGTCTTTAGTATAAAATTTACCCATAACAGAAATATACAAACACATCACAAACTATTCTTCAAAACTTTCACCCTGTCACGTGTTGGTTTCAGTTTATTTTCTGTTTGTCCTTATTTGGTCAGTTTTATGTTTATTCCATTCACCGGTTTTGTATTAATCATCTTGTTTCCTCATTAGTTTGTGTTCTTTATAAGCCTTGAGTTCAGTAGTCTTCTTCGTCGTGTCTTAAAGTTATGTTTACGCTGTTTTTCCTGTTGTTGAATAGGTTTACTCCATTAAAGAACCTGATTATTTTGCACCCCTCGTCTTCCTGCCTTCTACATCAGCATCGCGTAACACACCCCTTATTTCTGTTTCAGATATACATACGTACCTGTGGATATGCCACTATCAGTGGCATATATTAATGTGTCTTTATTTTGCTAACATCACAACAGATACTTAAGTCTTTGCGTTGTAATTGTAACATTAATGCACTTTAGTATGCATCAAGTCACCTTTATTTATATAGCACTTTTAACAATACAGATTGTGTCAAAGCACTTAACAGTATCAAATTGGAGGATAGTGTCTCAGTAATGTATAATAAGATTAAACACTCAATTTTCAGTTAAAGGCATTTCATTATTGAATTCATAGATGTCATTGTCTAGCTCAGTTTAGTTGAAATAGTATCTGTGAAATCAAATTGACGATAATGGCTAGAAATCAAGTGTCCCCAACTGAGGAAGCCAGAGGCGACAGCGGCAAGGAACCAAAACTGCCTCTGTGACAGAATGGAGGAAAAAAGCCTTGGGAGAAACCAGGCTCAGTCGGGGGGCCAGTTCTCCTCTGGCCAGGATATTGTTGTTTATTTATTTTTTACTTATTGTTTTAATTAAAATTCTAAATGTATAAATGTATTTCTATTTTTATATTGTCGCAATTTCTAACAATAATAGTATTATGTAGTTCGGTATTTTATTATATTTTTAGTTATTTGTTTTATTTTAAGATTTATTGTATTTTAAGTTGAGGTCTTCACTGGGATATGTCCCCGGGGCTAATCCAGGTGTCCGGCCTCCGCCGACGATCAGGGCCACATACATCATCTCCCGGCACCGATCCACCATCTGATCTGGATACGGACTGAGAAACAGAATAGAAACAGACAAATATTAGCGTAGATGCTATTCTTCTTATGATGTAACGAGTACATCATGTGTTTTGGGGAGTGTCCCCAGTTCCGGTTGATCTAATTAATGCAGCCTAACAATCCTTTAACGGATTTGAATAATAGAAGAAGTGTATTAGTGTGTTATGTGTAAGCCAGGTTAAAGAAATGGGTCTTTAATCTAGATTTAAACTGACAGAGTTTGTCTGCCTCCCGAACGGTATTAGGTAGATTTTTCCAGAGTTTGGGTTCTAAATAGGAAAAGGATCTGCCGCCCGCAGTCGATTTTGATATTCTAGGTATTATCAAATGACCAGAGTTTTGAGAACGCAGCAGACATGGAGGACTATAATGCGATAAGAGCTCGCTCAAGTACTGAGGAGCTAAGCCATTCAGGGATTTATAAGTAATTAACAAGATTTTAAAATCTATATGATGTTTGATAGGGAGCCAATGCAGTGTTGACAGAACCGGGCTAATATGGTCGTACTTCCTGGTTCTAGTAAGGACTCTAGCTGCTGCATTTTGGACCAACTGTAATTTGCTGATCAAGTGTGCAGAACAACCACCCAATAAAGCATTACAACAGTCTAACCTTGAGGTCATAAACGCATGAATTAGCATTTCTGCATTTGACGTTGAGAGCATAGGTTGCAATTTAGATATGTTTTTGAGATGGAAAAACGCACTTTTACAGATGCTAGAAACATAGCTTTCAAATGAAAAATTGCTAATCAAACAACCTAGGTTCCTAACTGATGAAGAAGAATTGACAGAGCAGCCGTCAAGTGTTAGATGGTGTTCTAAGTTATTACATGTGGGGTTTTTAGGTCTGATAATTAACACCTGTTTTTTCAGAATTTAGCAGTAAGAAGTTACTCGTCATCCAGTTTTTTTATATCGACTATGCATTCTGTTAGTTTCTCAATTTGATGTGTTTCACTTGGCCGCAAAGAAATATAGAGCTGAGTATCATCAGCATAACAGTGAAAGCTAACACCATGTCTCCTGATAATATCTCCCAAGGGTAACATGTAAAGCGTGAAAAGTAACGGCTCTAGTACTGAGCCTAGAGGTACTCCATACTACACTTGTGATCGATATGATACCTCTTCATTCACTGCCACGAACTGATGGCGTTCAGATAAGTACGATTTGAACCATGCTAATGCACTTCCACTAATGCCAACAAAGTGTTCTAGTCTATTTAAAAGAATATTGTGGTCGATAGGGTCGAACGCAGCGCTAAGATCCAGTAGAACTAATAAAAAGATACAACCACGATCAGATGAAAGAAGCAGGTCATTTGTAACTCTAATGAGAGCAGTCTCAGTGATACAGTCTAAATCCTGACTGAAATTCCTCAAATACTATTTTTCTCTAAGAAGGAATATAATTGCGAGGATACTACCTTTTCTAGTATCTTTGACAGAAAAGGGAGATTTGAGATCGGTCTGTAATTAACTAGATCTTTGGGGTCAAGTTGTGTTTTTTTAATGGGAGGCTTAATAACAGCCAATCTGAAGGTTTTGGGGACATATCCTAATGACAGTGATGAATTAATAATAGTCAAAAGAGGATCTATGACTTCTGGAAGCAGCTCATTTAGTAGTTTAGATGGAATGGGGTCTAACATACATGTTGGTTTAGATGATTTAACAAGTTTATACAATTCTTCCTCTCCTATAGTAGAGAATGAGTGGAATTGTTTCTCGGGGGATCTATAGTGCACTCTGATGCGATACTGTAGCTGACGGCTGCATGGTTACAATTATCTCTCTGATAGAATCGATCTTGAAAGTAAAATAGTTCATAAAGTCATTACTGCTGTGCTCTTGGGAAATGCCAACACCGGTTGATGCTTTATTTTTCGTTAATTTGTATTGAATAAATGACTGTATTGAATAAATACTGGGGGTTATGTTTGTTTTCTTTTAGAAGAGATGAAAATGAATCAGATCTAGCAGTTTTTAAATGCTTTTCTGTAGGATAGGGTATTTTCCGCCAGGCTATACGAAATGCCTCTAGTTTTGTTTTCCTCCATCTGCGCTCCATTTTCCAGGCTGCTCTCTTTAAGGTGCGAGTGTGTTCATTATACCACAGAGTCGGACTGTTTTCTTTGATCTTCCTTAAGCGTAAAGGAGCAACTGTATCTAAAGTGCTAGAAAAGAGAGAGTCCATAGTTTCTGTTACATCAAGTTTTTCTGCGCTGTTGGATATGCTGAGGAATTGAGATAAATCAGGAAGATTACTTACAAAGCAGTCTTTTGTGGTAGAGGTGATGGTTCTACCATACTTGTAACAAGGAGTAGAATTTACAGTTTTAGCTATATGGAGTTTACACAAGACTAGATAATGATCTGAGATATCGTCGCTTTGCTGCAGAATTTCAACACCACTAACATCAATTCCATGTGACAGTATTAAATCTAGAGTATGATTTCGACAATGAGTAGGTCCGGAAACATGTTGTCTAACCCCAATAGAGTTCAGAATGTCTATGAATACTGATCCTAATGCATCTTTTTCATTATCGACATGGATATTAAAATCACCAACAATTAAGACTTTATCTGCAGCCAGTACTAACTCGGATAGAAAATCAGCAAATTCTTTAATAAAATCTGTGTGGTGCCCTGGTGGCTTGTATACAGTATCCAGTACAAACATCACAGGGAATTTATCACTAACATGTGTTTCTCTAGATAATGTTATACGCAGCACCATAACTTCAAACGAGTTATACTTAAAGCCTGCCCTCCGAGAAATACTGAGAATATAGCTATAAATTGTAGCAACACCTCTCCCTTTACCTTTTGGACGTGGTTCATTTTTATAGCAGTAATCTTGGGGGGGGGGGGGGGGGGGGGGGGGGGGGGGGAGTCATTTAAAGTAATGTATTCATCTGGTTTTAGCCATGTTTCTATCAAACAGAGCAAATATAGATTATCATTGATCAAATCATTTACAAAAAGTGCTTTTGTAGAAAGGGACCTGATATTCAGTAAGCCAAGTTTTATAAATTGTTTCTCTGTATTGTAAACATTTTTTATTTGTTGAACATCAAATTGTTACTCTTAATTTGGTTTGGACATTTTCTGTATTTTCTAGTTCGGGGAACAGACACAGTCTCTATAATGTGATATCTAGGTGAAAGAGTCTCTATGCGCTGAGAATTAACTGAGTTCTGTGACGTAATTAAAATTGAATGTATGATAAAATATTTTTTTTCCTTAAGTAATAATTTAAAGCTTTCTTTTTAAAGCTAGCGCACATTATTATTATAGCACAGGTTTAACGTTTAAACATTGTTATATACTTGAACTGTTTTAGTATATCTATAGATTTTATTTTAGGCAAGTCGTGATGATATGAGAAGGCTAAATTGATCAAACATAGGCTATGATCAGCTCATGCAGCTGGCCGCTTGGTCGTTACTTTAAAAAAAAACTAAAACTTATAGGCTATTTAACGAACAAAAATGCTTCAAACGTTTTTCCAAATTAACTTAAAAAAAAAAAAAAACGAAAAAAAAACGAAACAATTTTGCCATTACACACAAAACTGAACTATTTTAATAGCCGAAACGGTAGTATAAACTGTTTTAGGAGAAGGGAAAAAAAAAAAAAAAAAAAAAAAATACGGGCTCGGGTTGGACTTGGGCCGGTAATTTTGATAAGCTGTCGGACACGGGCCAGGCTAGGGCCTAAGCGTCTCGTGCCAGGGCCAGGGCCTAAATTTGAGGCCCGTGCAGGGCTCTAACGTGAATAACAATCTTACTGAATTTACATTTAGCATTAGCCAGCACTTTTAAATTTGCCAAGATGTCAGGCGAACGATCAAATTAGTTAGATTAGTTTGATAGATAATACCAGAAATATTGTGGGAATTAAGTTATTCATTATCACTTTAAACAGAGAGTGAAAGGTAAAGATTCAATAAAAAAAGCGGAGCTATAAACGCAAACCTCTTAAGGTTTTTCCCAAACCTCTTACATTAACATCAAGTAGGAAAACTAATGAAAATTATACTTTTTAGTCCCTCCCAAAGTGTATCTGCTGCAAAAGAACTCCTCCTCTCCAGTGGTGTGCCTTGCAATAGGTTTCTACCCAGCAATAGTAAATATTACCTGGTGGAAAAATGAACAGGAGCACCATGAAAATGTGGAGACAAGAGAAACTTTAAAAAATATGAATGAAACCTTCCAGAAGCGCATTAGTTTCAGAGTGAAGAAAGAAGTGTGGAGGAGGAACAGTTTGAAAGAAGACACTGAGAAGATTCTAACAGAGGATGAGATCATTAGCAACCCCAGTAAGTGAAATAGCCCATACTCAACATTTTCTCTCTGAACAACGTAGGTATAGTGGCCTAAAAGCCAACCAAAGCCACAGGAGCGGAGTGCGGAATAACTCCTCTTTTCCCATTGCATCTTGAGGTTTATTTTGATCCACCAAAAATTTACAATGAAAGACTTGAGGCATTTGAAGATCATTTTTGAATCAAGGAAGTTTGATGAATTTACGGTCAACAAAAAATGTGTGCTCCCACACTCACCCCCTTCCTCTCCTCACAACAGGTGCTTTAATTCTCACATTATTAGTGGCACTCCCAAATTTTCCCATGATCACATGACATCACACATAAATGTTTACATGGCTCCTATCTTCATCAAGGGTTTGTGTTTGTGGCATTAAGAACCTTCCTTACAGACCTAATTAATCTTTCCCATGTGCCTCCATGATGTGAACCAATTGGAGGATTAAAAATCACCTTGATTCCTCTCTGCAGAAGCATGCTATTAATCTGAGATTGGTTCCAATCTTCAATAGCTTGTCTCAACTCACGTTCCACTCCAAGAAAATTTGTACCATTATCAGATCGTATTTCTACGACTTGTCCACGTCTTGCGATGAATCGTCGCAATGCATTTACAAAAGAATCTGTTTCCAGTGATGGCACCACTTCTACATGAATAGCACGAATTGCTAGACACGTGAAGATAACGCCGTATCACTTCACGATACTTCTCCTGCTCTTAATTTTGTAGGGTCCAAAACAGTCAACTCCAACATAAGTGAATGGAGGTTTATCTGGAGAAACTATCTAGAGGTAGGTCTGCCATCAGCTGATGCCCTGGCGCTGCCTGCAAACATTTGCAGATCACACACTTTTATAATATCTTCCTTATGGCAACGCTAGCACCAGGTATCCAATACTTTTGACGCAACCTTGATAGCATATAGTTTCGGCCACCATGACCCACTTCTTCATGTATACGTTTAAGAATGATGCTTGAGATGTAAAAGTCCTTTGCAAGTATAGTGGGATGTTGCCTCTTCAGGCATAGCTGCCCTACACAACCATCCCCCTACTCTTAAAACACCATCTTCAAGGACTGGATTGAGTTTATAAATGTGACCGTTCCTATTCGCTTGTTCTCCTATTTGCAAAATTGAGAATTCATCAGGGTATCTGGGTCTTTGGCAGTAACGAATAATATCCAATTCAGCTTTCTTCAGCTCCTCCACAGAAAGCTCCCTTTTGTCACATTGAACCTTTGTCTTTTCCATTTCATCTTTCAATTGTTGTCTTTGTTGATTTGCATCTATTCCAGATTGTGCTAAAATAATTTTCAATGATTTCCTCTTTTGACTTAGATTTAGGAGTAACTGCTTAAATCTGAGAATCCACGCTACTGACCTCTTTAACCGGCTCCAAGAGGAGAAGTATTGGATAAAGTGTGTCATAACAACCTTCTCTAATTGTATAGTATTGACAGTGACACTTCTTTTCACCTCTGGATCCTCTGGTGAGCATTCTCCCAGGTCAGTAGGATCAACAGGTCATTCCTTTTCAGGCAAAAGAAGAAACTGTGGTCCGAACACCTAACTTCTGTTCTCCAGAAATGATTTCACTCTCAACCCTCTGGAAGCTATATCTGCTGGATTTGCTGCAGTGCTTACGTACCTCCATTGTGACGATCGAGACACCTTAAGAATTTCAGAAACTGTTAGCCACAAAAGTTCGATACCTAGAAACTTTGTTTCTGATACGTTTCAGTATAGAGGTACTGTCTGTCCAGAAGACAAAGTCTTGGAGGCACATACACAGTTCTCTTCTCCACAACGAATCCATTCGACTTGCTAACGTTGCAGCAGTAAGTTCCATTCGAGGGATAGACACTGGCTTCAAAGGAGCTACTCCAGCTTTCCCCATTACAAAAGAAACACGTACTTGTGATTTAATATCATGCAAAAGCAGATAAGTAACTACTCCGTAACCATCTTCGCTTGCGTCAGAAAAGTGGTGCAACTCTGCTGTGGTCACCTCTTCGAAGCCCACAGGTTTAAAGCAAAGCATCGATCAATCTTAAAACTTTCCAACTAACGCAACCCATCCAACCAGTTGATCCACTCCTGAGCATTTGAAGCAGGAATCATATCATCCCAGAAAAGTTTCTTCCTGCACAAATCTTGTAAGATTTTTTTTGCACACAAGGTCACTGGAGACAGAATTCCTAAGGGATCATAAACCGAACTCACAGTAGCAAGGATCCCCCTTCTGGTTGAAGGCCTCTGCTGCAACACGATTTTGAACTTGAAGGCATCAGATTGTATACACCATTGTACACCTAGCACTCTTTCTACGGGAAGTAAGTCTTGGCCCAAATCCTTCACATTTATTGCTCTGAATTCCTCTGGGATTCTTACCAGCACATCTCGACTGTTACTTATCCATTTTGTCAATGTAAAACCCCCCTTTGCACAAATAGCTACGAGGTTGTGATACAGAGAAACGGCTTCATCCTCTGAATGTACAGAGACAAGACAGTCGTCTACATAAAAGCAATGTAAGATTATATCAATTACTTCATTGCTGAAGTCTTTATCTTCTGCACACCTTCTGAGGGCAAAATTTGCACAACTAGGTGACGAAGTGGCTCCAAAGAGGTGCACAACCATACGATATTCTACCATATCTTGAGTAAGATCACCGTCTTGCCACCAAAGAAATCTCAGCAAGTCTGCATCATCTTTCGGTACCCGCACTTGATGAAACATGGCTTCAATATCTGCCATGATCACAACTCGCTTTTTCCTAAATCTAGTTATCACCCGAATCAGTGAACTGGTGAGGTCTGGACCCTGTAATAGCTGGGTATTCAAAGACGTCCCTTGGAATGTAGCTCTGCAATCAAAGACAACACGGAGCTTTCCTTTTCGGGGGTGATAAACACCGTGATGGGGTTTATACAATACTATACCATACTTTACTATCACTATGCCCCAAGTCTTCAGCTGGCACTCTCTCCGCATAACCTTTAGAAATATCTTTCATGATATCATAATATCTTTCATGAAAACAGAATATTCAGAATGAAGTGAAACATCCTTTTTCAATCTTTTCTTTAGGTTATGAGCACGCTGTTCTGCAATTATCTTGTTGTCCGGCGTACAAACATCTTTATTCTTCAAAGGTAGGCCAATGGAATAATGACCCCCTTCCAACTTTAATGAGTCTGTTACCATCTCAATGAACTTGTGATCTTCTCTTGAAAACCCAACTTGTTCATTTGTGCTACATTCAGGAACATCAACTTCAAATTGCTGTTGCCAAAGTTCTCCCAAGTTTGAAACAGAAATCCTGTTAATTGTAACATCAGGGTACTTAGAAGTAGACTGATTGCCTCCATCTCCTATTAGTGGACCATTTACTGTCCATCCCAACCTAGTTTTAATTGCATAGGCTCCGTTATCAACACTGCGGATCACTTGAATCGGCTCCATAACCCTTGGGGCATTTATTCCTATAAGTAGTTCAATATCAGAATCAATATCAGGCAAATTCACATGTTTCAAATATGGCCATCCCTGAAAATCATTTTGCTTTGGGATGTTTCCTTGTGCATAGTCTCTTGTGTAATGTGCGTCAGGTAACTCCCAAAAGTCTTCATTCAAACCAGCTACTTCTAACCCAGAAATAACCTAGGTAGTTGCAACTTTCTCCTTACCCATAGTACGCAAGATAATATTAGTCCTTGTACCCGGAAGACCAAGTCTATTCATCAATCTAGATGTACAAAATACTGCTGTGCTACCTTGGTCCAGAAAGCAATCACATTCTTGTTTCCTTTTTTAGATTTCACTTGTACAGGAACAATAGAAAGTTTACATTCATATTCACCAGCCCCAATATATCCACTGGATATATTCCATAGATGTGAAGTATACTAGGGTGTTTAAGATTACACACTTTGCATGAAAGGTGATTTCTACAATCTTTACTGATGTGCCCTGAACACATACAGCCAAAACAAATGCCATTCTCTTTTAAGAATGAAGTCTTTTCACCATGACCCCTCTTTTCCAATAGAGGGCACAATTCCAAAGTGTGTTCACATTTGCAAAACAAACAACTCTTGTTGCTGAGTGATACCGTTTCGTTTCTATTAGTTGCAATTTCTGCTTTCCTTTCCATTGCTGTAACAGTAGTAGCAAAGCTGCTTCTTTTAGCTTTAAGATAAGACTGAGACTTGCCTTTGTTCACTGATTTACTTCCTATTAAAGTTGGGACATCCTGTATGTTTCCAAAAACTGGATCAGTCATTATTTTTACTTGTCTTTCAACAAAATTAATGTCGCTGAAGGTAGCTCTTTGATTGAGTTTCCTGTAGTTCACAAACCTCTGATCTCCATTTCTCCCTTAATTTGTATGGCAATGTTTTCACTACAGTCAACATATTAGAGGGCGTATCCATCTGACAAATACTGAATGTTTTCCATGGAGTTACAACAGCTTCTTGAGAACAAACTATAATCTTGTAAAGCTCTGAGATCTTCACTTTAGATTTTTGCCCATGAGAGAGTCTTTTCCATATAGGCAGATGCAATTTTGTACTGATCACCAAAACGCTCTTGTAGTAAAGCTTTGGCCCTTAAATACCCATGATCTACAGGCATATGCTGGCAACTTTTTATAATCTCTCTTGGATGACCCCTGATGTACTGTTCAAGAAAGTATAAGCGATCACTAGGCTTTCAGTTTTACTCTCCACACCACTTTCAAAAGGACTTCATAAAGGAGTGAGATTGCAATGGGTTGCCATCAAACACCTGAATTTCCCTTTTAGGCAAAGATGACAGACACTGTTGTTGAACCAGCAAAGACAATTTCATTTTGTTTATCCATAATATGGAAAATTTTATCAGTATTTCCTGAACCAGCACTGAAACTGCTTCCATACTGGGCACTTACATTCACATTACCACGCTGACTTGAGTTTGGAATTGTCTGGGGGTAAATGATTTGAGAAATGTTCCTCTTGTTTGCATTTGCACCTGAAGAAACCATTTGATGAGTTGGAATAAATGATTTAGCATCAGCATTAAGTGTTTGGGTGGTCTGTTGTCCTTTATCAACATAATTCATTCCATCAGAATGTGTCACATCACTTTTAACACTATGCACACTGGAGCCCTTAAGTACTTTCACTTTTGCCATAATTGCAGCAATTTCCATTCGCAACCCAAATTCCTCCCGTTTTCAAATTCAATCCGAGCATCTGAAACGTTTGCACTTCGTTGCTCCTTGATGGCTGGTATAGAACCTTTGATCACATTCACATTTAGTTTTCGTTCTTTCTGTAGTTGCTCAATTTTATTAGCCAAAGCATTTGCGGTAAACTGAACCTTTATTTTACCTTCGTCCTGTTTACAGCATTCTGGCTGGATTCACATTCACTCATAATTACCACATGCGCGTCTGTTCAAAAACACGCAAACATGAGCATAATCCAAAACAAAACACTTTTCATAAAGCACATTATCAAAGACGCTCCTTATCTCAAACTTTCATAAAATCCCAAACAACGGCTCAAAACAAACCAACAGCGCTACATCAACAACAAACAAAACAGCAACAGAGAAACTGCCGAGCCGTTTCAAACCATCAGCGAAGGAAAAAAATACAACCCATGTCCTACCGGTTCGATGTCAGTGAACATCCCGAATCATCGATCCTGTTCCGAAAAGCCAAGCGTGCAATCCTTCTCATAGATCCATACTCGCGCTGCCTCCTTGCATAATCCTAAATCCACTCAATCATCCATCCACGAACAGGATTTTCTGTTGACTAAATTATAGCGGACTAAAGCCGCAGGAGCTGAATGCGGAATAACTCCTCTTTTCCCATTGCATCTTGAGGTTTATTTTTGATCCACCAAAAACTTACAAGGAAAGACTTCTTGAGGCATTTGAAGATCATTTTTTGAATCAAGGAAGTTTGATTAATTTACAGTCAACAAAAAATGTGTGCTCCCACACTCACCCCCTTCCTCTCCTCACAACAGGTGTTTTAATTCTCACATAATTAGTGGCACTCCCAAATTTTCCCATGATCACATGACATCACACATAAATGTTTACATGGCTCCTACAGTAGGTCTACAAAAAAAAAAAAAAGCAGGGGCTAAAATTTAGTTGTAGGATCAGCCACATTTGTGAATTTCTGTCTTCTGTGTAATTGTTGTAAAATTCTGTGTTCTTTTATTCTGTGTTTGTGTGTTTTATACAGAGTCAAACATCCTTGAAGTGCTTGGAGTAGGCTCCATTATGTTAATTATTCTCATTAGTGTGATTGCGTTTGTAGTCTGCAGGAAATGCAAAACTAGTAAGTCCACATCTTTATTACATGAAAACTATTTTGTATTTTAATACCTTTGGAAAAAATCAAATGTATTTTGTATTTAAATACGTTTAATATTAGTATTTTTGTATTTTCAAAATACATAAAAATACTTTTTTGCCAATCAACCTCGTTATTAGACTCAAACATGCCACTTTCATGCTTTTCCTGGGAAAATCTTATTAAAGTCAATATTTAAGATATTTAATTTTGAATAAAATGTAGCATCCCATTTGTTGACAACTATATCATCATTCACAGTGCTGTTACAGTTAACTTGTTGATGATTCTGGATTTTCGGTTAAATACATGTTGTTTTGCTGTGTATAAACCATACAAAATGCTTGAGATGGTTATTGCACTACTATGTGCATGGCTTTAACATTAAAACAAAGGCCTTCCACTCCTTGAGTTCACTCCAGCGCTGGAAATCTGAGCTGATATTTACACGGGTCCCACTTCTTGCTTAATCATTCCGCAGTTGTTTTCCGCTTTTGTTTTTTTTATCCGCCATCTCTTTCTGTCACTCAGCTCAGCTGTTCACTGAACGCTCTCTCCTCCACATCATGAGTAGACACGCCCCTTACTACAAGTTTGTTTTAGTACTCGGCCCCCACTCAGTTTTGTAATGCGTTTTTGAAAAATTACATACCCCACCTTTAACTGTTCCTTTAAATGCTCCAGCGCAGTTAGTGGTCACACTAGTGGCCAGGGCATGGTTAAATGAACCCACTGGACACAGTACAGAGCAGACACACTTGTGAAATGAACTGGACTTTGGGGGTCAATCGTGCTCAAGCACGGATCAGATACCTTAGTGTGAGTAGATCCTAAATCTAAGTGAACAAAAGATAGCACACCACAACTATAACCATAACAGCACAAAAAAATGATGAATGATAAAAACATTGACAGCCAATCATCGGAATAATTTTTGCTTTAAAGAGCCTGAGCATTTACTGACAGATGACACAACTACATTGTATACTTATACAATGTACATGGTGAATCTTATACAATACACTATTATATTTACCTTTATATTTATCGTTCTAGGTGTAAACAGGCCTTAATAGTGTTACTTCACTGGATGGCCAATTTCAAATGTATTTTGTGTATTTTCAAAATACAAAATACTGTATTTGTATTTAAATACATTTTTCCACACAGTATTTTGTATTTTTATTTTAAATACATTTTGATGTATTTGTGCCCATCTCTGCTTTGTGCAGTATCTTTCTACAGAGTTTCATACAGAGAAATGTATAGATAATAATGAAGTTGTTTCTATATAATAGGCTTGTGCTTTTGTTTTTTAAGACTAGAGTGAGTTTAAGATGATGACAATAGGTGGCGACAGGTGACCATCTTTTTGTGTCATTAAATTTCATGATAATAGATTCAAAGACAATCAGTAGATCACTGTTTAATTTAGCATGTTTTATTTGCGTGCCATTTAAATGCAACAAATTAAAAAAGAAGAGAAACATCAGATTGTATCTATATGGTATTTTGTTCTGAGCGTATGTGATAGGAGGGAATTAACGATCAAGTTAGCAGTTTACTAATTACAAAGTGATGAGAGTAACATGGGATCCTCTACCCAGGGCTCAAGACCAAATTTTGATGGGTTTTAAAACATGCATTAAAATATGAATTTATCAGAAATCTGATAAACAAAATCTGCTCTTTTTAAATATTAGCCTACTACAAAATCTCTATGAGAATTCTTCTTACCTGCCAAAAAGCTTCATTTAAAACTTTCTTTTGTTTCTACATGGTGCATAAAAGAAAACCACAGAAACAGCCAGTTGAAGATACCTCATTGTTATAGAGGATGTGAGACTTCGTCCCCTGTCAGCTTTTTCCGATCATCGGTTACAAATTGCATTTGCCACATCAGTCTTTTCCTCTGTAACATCGGTTGTGTCATCATTTCAAATCACCACACTAAGAGAAGAGAAATTGTTCAGAGCACTAACCGTTAAATGCTGTCTTGATTTTGCATCAGACCAAATCAAAACACTGTCAGTAGCTCTTAGAAAAGCACAGAAGGCTGTAAAGACAAAGAGGTAAGTTGATCACAGATCTTAGCATAAAATCAATTTAGTCTTTAGGGAAGTGACTAATGCTCATCTGATGTGATATAGTGTGAACATGAAGCAACACTTTTAATCATCACTTTGCATGGTTTTACTCACAACTTTGCATAGCTTTATTAAAAAGAAACAAAGAAAAAGCTAAACAGTTTGAATAACTATAGAGTGTACTGCTATTTTTACCACCTCTGGAAAATACATAAAAACCACAATGAAATTTCCAGAAGAATTGTCTTCTGTCTTCTGAGACTGATGTACAAAATCTTGAAATGAAGTTGTGTTAACATAAATGCTTAACATAAACTACCATATTAAAACAGATCTTGCAAGGACTCGGGATTCCTCCAGGTTCGTGTTTAATCGAGGATGAACAGTAGGCCTACTAACGTTTATAAAGAAAGAACCACAAGGCCACAAAGAAAAGCACAAGAGATATTTAACTGATTTTTAGCCTGGCATGCACATGAATAACACCCAATGGTGCAAGAGTGAGCTGGCATGCTTCTCTGACTCATTTTAGCTTTCTGTGGGAAGAATTCTGGCGGTTTTCAGGTGTGGCAGTCTCAGAAAATAGTTTACCACAGAAAAGCATGTAAATGTTAAATTAAATGAAATTTGTACAATTTAGTTAATTTGATAAAAATTGGTTAAATATATGGAAGCATGAATTGCTGGCCATAAAACTATATTGATGAACTTTAAGACGACTCGATGAAAACTCAGTAGCAACCTGTTAATACTGAATCGGAAGGGTGTTTCCACACACTGAGTGCACACAACTATATTCAGTAACATCATGGCATCTGATGTTGAAAACAGGATTGGAATGAGAGGCAAAATGCTATTGTTTAAATATTAATAAAGCAACACTGTGAAAAATCAATGTTATTATTTACCAGCACTTATTAAAGTCCCTGGACAGGTTTCAAATACATTTGACAGCACTTGCAAAGAACAGATAAGGTGAACTTATCATTTGAAAATCCATACTTTCAAATGAAACAGCTTCCTTGAAAATGTCAGTTACTTGTTGACCCAGCTGTACAGATCATTGTACACTTTTTTATGCTTAGAGAGCTGGTCATAATGCATGCAAATATTACAGAGTCTCTCTCTCCAGTCTGTGTACATTCTAACATCATAGTAATTGTGCCATCTAAAATAAGACTCATAACGCTCTCTGTCAGCAGCCTCTTGACTTAAGAAATTAGCCAGCGCCTTAATGCTGCTGAAGTCATTCACATGGATGAATGACTCTGGTGGAATGTATAGTTCATAAATGTTCCTGGGTGGGCCGAGCACCACCGGCACACTCCCCGCCTGAAGCGAGTTTCGCCACAGCTTCTCTGTGATATAGTCTGTGGATACTGAGTTCTCAAAGGCAAGGTAGAAATAACATCGAGATATTGTGGAAAGCAGCTTTTTGCTTGAGAGCGGTCGCTGGGACCACTGACCATATACTTCTATTAGTTTTGATGGAATGTGTTTCTTCAGCTGCTGGAAAACTGGAGAGCGACTCTGATTGGCTTTGTATTTGCTGACCACCCAGCAAACTAGACAGTCGCTCTTCTTTGGAATAACGTATGTGGCATTAGTCCTTTTAGAAACAAGCTCTCCGTAGGGCATGAAGATGTCAGCATCACGGCGATAACTCATTGTCCAGTTGAACAGGCTGTTGTAGTTGCTGAGATTGTGGTTGTTCATAGGAGGTTCCAGCGATAACCAAAGCCACTTTTGCATTGGTGGATGCGTAAGGTGGAGAGGCAGTTTGGAGTGGCCAGTCCAGAGCTCATAGTGATGGAAGACTACAACATCTGCCTGAGCGAAAAGGGATCGGTTATCCTCCAGAAAGCATCTAGGGATTTCATATTTATCCATACAGACCCCTCTCTCCAGTCTGTAGCGAACTCCGAAAGGCCAGTGCCATAGGAGGATGGTGATATTGTCCTCTGGGCTTTTAGGCCCACTGGTCTCAATCTGACTCGAATGCAGCGTGGTTTTGCTCCAGGATAAGAAATTGTAGAGCAACACAAAGCCAAACAGACAACAGAGTGCACGATTATGTTTTTTCATTAATCGCATGGCGCAAATACTGTAAAGACAAAGTGGTGATGTGGTCACAGCAGGGTTATTATAGATCCCTAAAATTAAAATCATGAAAAATATTTTTGTTACTTGAAATAAAATCAACATTAACTGAAGCATGTATACTTATTTTAGGTAGTTGATAAGTAAATGTTTTTTGTTTCTATTCATATTTGATGGACTAAATAAATAAAAGCTATATAGACAACCCAAAAACAAAATGACTAAAACTTCAATTAAATGTAAAATAAAAACAGAAAATATATTAATAAAAACAAATATAAAAAATATGATAGTAAAATAAATAAAATCAACTCTGTCTTTTCCTTTTGACAGTAGTGGCTAAAACTGAGCTCATGATACAGTATGACAGTGTGAACTTGTAGGAACACTTAATCATCACTTTGCATTTTAGCCACAACTTTGACATCAACTACATCAAAACAACAACAACTAAAAAAAACAAAAACTGCACAAATAATAAAAAAGAGTCAAATCAATATACCACACAATTTAACTCCTTTTTAATTGCCTAAATAATATATTTATTATTCCCAGTAAAGGTCAATAATTTACATCAATTTTTTACACCAAATGTATATAAAATATATTTCTCTTAATTTTTGTAATTGTATTTTCTAACATAACAGGCGCAATCAAAACATGTACTTGCCTAGAGTCCAGGAACAACATGAAAATAAATGTAGGTGGTTTGTATGAAAGCCACTGCGTTGAGTGTCAGTAAGATATAAACCAAGAGCATCACTGCTTGGTGTTTAAATGACTCATAAACCAAAAGTGTCACAGCTTAGTAGGTGAATGATATATAAAGCAAGAGTGTATATCCGGTTTTGCCCCGCCTGTTGGCAGATAACTTCGCAAGGACACATGAAATCAACTGTGGAGCAAAGATTCACCATGCACATGTTTAGAGGCCACACCTCTTTCAGCACAGAGCAAGCAAGATTGCCTCAGTAATATTACACAAAACTATGCACTGATAGTCCATGTGGTTCAGATAATATTTTACAGATAATGCAATGAGGATTTAAATTTTTTTAAGGTCTAATTCAACGTTTATATTATGTTATATTATAGATTCCATTTACAATTAAAAACATTCGACAAAAAGCACTGAATGTTTGTGATTCACAAAGTTATTCAAGTAATTTGAGCCTTCGTTGTCATATAGTGAAAGCTCTCGGAAGGGGGAAGAAAAGATTTTGAAATGGCAACTTTTTCTTTTTCATTTTCCTGTTGTGGACTGGTGTTAGAGGGAAGTCGTGGCCTAATGGTTAGAGAGTCGGACTCGTAATCGAAAGGTTGCGGGTTCGAGTCCCCGGCCGGCAGGGATTGTAGGTGGGGGGAGTGAATGTACAGCGCTCTCTCCACCCTCAATACCACGACTGAGGTGCCCTTGAGCAAGGCACCGAACCCCCAATTGCTCCCTGGGCGCCGCAGCATGGCTGCCCACTGCTCCGGGTGTGTGTTCACGGTGTGTGTGTGTGTGTGTGTGTGTGTGTGTGTGTGTGTGTGTGCATTTGTTCACTACTCACTGCTGTGTGTGTGCACTTGGATGGGTTAAACGCAGAGCACCAATTTCGAGTATGGGTCACCATACTTGACAATACGTCACGACTTTACTTTACTTTACTTTAGAGAGTGCAAAAACCACAATCTGCTCTCCAATCAGCACTTGACTTTTAAAATGCTGTCTGCAGACTGCAGACTTATACTGACCATTTGCCATAATGAGGAATATCAACTTAATTTATGACATTATGAATATTAAAACCGGAGGGTAGACCGGGGAGTGTTGCAACAGGCGGTCAGTTGTAACACTGTCAGTTTTACAAGTCAGAAAAGATCTGTGGCGATGTCTTTAATTTCATACACTCCCATCATATTTTTGAGAAGTAGAATAACACTAGCAATGCCAAGGTCATGGGTTCGATTCCCAGGGAAAGCAAGAGCTGATAAAATGTAAAAACTTGAATGCAATGTAAGTCGCTTTGGATAAAAGCGTTTGCTAAATGCATAAATGTAAATGTATTATTGGGTGATTCAACATATAGATGTTTTTCCAGCTAAGAAGATCAGCACTTTTAGTGTTTCATGCCCCTATCTGATGTGAGCATAAGTATTGGAACAGTTGCCTCACAGGTCTTTCTTAGTGATCAGCTGTGTACTGTTGCATTAATTCTTCAGATATTAAAAGCAGGGAATGTGTCTATAACGGGGCGAACAAGACGTGAGACGTGCGGATCCAAGTGCTAGCTTTTATTTATAAACAGTCAATAAACAGGCAGGGTCAAACAACGGCAAACTGGTATGGTACGGGCAAGACACAGAGCAATCCTAGGGCTAATGAGAGTCGACGATCGGAGAACAATATCCAACAGGGCAAGGCAGAGAGATAATCCAGGTATACGAGCAGTAGTCCAAGAGAGGTGCAAACAGAGTCCAAACGCAACGCAAAGGGAAAATCCACGATACAAGGGCAGGAAACAGGAAACAAGACTATAAACAAAACTAACTAAACTTAGACTTAGAAAACACAGAATGGCTCAGTAAGGCAGCTAACACCAGGAGAGTGTTACACGCAGAACCAGACTCAGAGCTAAACATGAACACAGAAGGCTCGGTAAGGCAGCTAACACTAGGAGAGTGATAAACGCAATACAATACTCGGCAAAGAGGAAGAGGAAGTCCATGGTTTATGTAGGCTGCGTGATCAGTGCAATCAGCTGTGTGATCAGTGCAATCAGCTGTGTGTCGTCAGTGCAATGGATGATGGGAATTGTAGTCTGAGGTGGCGTGCAACAGTTAGTGTGGTGCAAGAGTCCATGTGGTGAGCGAGTGACCTCTGGTGGTGAGTTAACGGAAGTTCATAGACCAGATTCATGACAGCATGGGCATGCATGGCTGCCTCTGGAACAGGTCCTCTCAACTTTACTGATGACTTAATGTATGATGACAGTAGCAGAATGAATTTGGAAGGGTACAAAACCATCTTGCCTACAAATATTCAAGAAAAATGCCACCAGATTCATTGGGAAGTGCTTCATATTGCATCAGAACAATGACCCAAAACACCCTGCCAGTTCAGTCAAGGAATTTATAAGGGCAAAGAAATGGAAAGTCTTAGATTGCCTAAGTCAATCTCCAGATTTAAATCCGATTGAACATGAATTTCACCAGCTGAAGAGGAGAGTAAAGGCAGAAACTCCCCAAAACAAGAAACAGTTGGAATTGGCTGCATTAAAGGCTGGGAAAAGTATTTCAAAGGATGAGACCAAGAGCCTGGTGATGTCTATGGGTCACAGACTCACTGCTGTGATAGCACTCTAAAAGTGCTGTTCTTTTTATTTGGTAAAACATGTATGTGTTGAAATGGCTAATAATAAAATGTTGGTTCAGATGGTGTCAAGCGTGTGTGGCGGCAACCAGGTCTTGCCTACAGTCAAGCATGGTGGTGGGAGTGTCATGGTCTGGGGCTGCATGAGTGCTGCCGGCACTGGGGAGCTACAGTTCATTGAGGGAACCATGAATGTCAATGTACTGTGACATACTGAAGCAGAGCATGATCCCCTCCCTTCGGAGACTGGGCCGCGGGGCAGTATTCTAACATGATAACGACCCCAAACACACCTTCAAGATAACCACTGCTTTGCTAAAGAAGCTGAGGGTAAAGATGATGGACTGGCCAAGCATGTCTCCAGACCTAAACCCTATTGAGCATCTGTGGGGCATCCTCAAACAGAAGGTGGAGGAGCGCAAGGTCTCTAACATCCACCAGCTCCGTGATGTCATCACGGAGGAGTGGAAGAGGACTCCAGTGGCAACCTGTGAAGCTCTGGTGAACTCCATGCCCAAGAGGTTTAAGGCAGTGCTGGAAAATAATGGTGGCCACACAAAATATTGACATTTTGTGTTCAATTTGGACATTTTCACTTAGGGGTGTACTCACTTTTGTGGCCAGCGGTTTAGACATTAATGGCTGTGTGTTGAGTTATTTTGAGGGGACAGCAAATTTACACTGTTATACAAGCTGTACACTCACTACTTTACATTGTAGCAAAGTGTCGTTTCTTCAGTGTTGTCACATGAAAAGATATAATAAAATATTTACAAAAATGTGAGGGGTGTACTCACTTCTGTGAGATACTGTGTGTGTGTGTGTGTGTATATATATATATATATATATATATATATATATATATATATATATAATGTTACATTTTAAAACACTTTTAAAAAATAACAGCAACCTGTGGTCTTGTTTGTATGGCAGGTTGACTTGTGCTTATTTGTTAAAGTTACTATAAATTTGCTTTAAGTAGCCTACTTTAAAGTTGTAAAGATTATCCCTTACGAAAATGAACCATGGTTTTACCACAAATAAAGCCCAAAAAAACATGGTTACTATAGTTAAACCATGGTAACCACAAATTAACCATGGTTTTGCTACAGTTTAACCATGGTATTTGTAGTAAAACGGTGGTTATACAAATTGTAATACACCAAAACAAAACATGATTACTACACTTCTACTACAATAAAATCATGGTTCATTTTCGTAAGGGATCTGCAGTGATATTTTTGCTAAGTATGCAAAAAACAACAACGAATGTTTAAATCTATCTTGAATTTGTTTTGTTTAAAAATAAAAATTGAAAAGTAATAACACTAGAATACAAAGATTTTTGTGGATAAAAAAGGTTGGGATGGGCTTGCATTATTGATTTGGAGAGGAAAGGTTAGAACCACTGCTCTACAGGTCCTTCTCAAAAAATTAGCATATTGTGATAAAGTTCATTATTTTCTGTAATGTACTGATAAACATTAGACTTTCATATATTTTAGATTCATTACACACAACTGAAGTAGTTCAAGCCTTTTATTGTTTTAATATTGATGATTTTGGCATACAGCTCATGAAAACCCAAAATTCCTATCTCAAAAAATTAGCATATCATGAAAAGGTTCTCTAAACGAGCTATTAACCTAATCATCTGAATCAACTAATTAACTCTAAACACCTGCAAAAGATTCCTGAGGCTTTTAAAAACTCCCAGCCTGGTTCATTACTCAAAACCGCAATCATGGGTAAGACTGCCGACCTGACTGCTGTCCAGAAGGCCATCATTGACACCCTCAAGCAAGAGGGTAAGACACAGAAAGACATTTCTGAACGAATAGGCTGTTCCCAGAGTGCTGTATCAAGGCACCTCAGTGGGAAGTCTGTGGGAAGGAAAAAGTGTGGCAGAAAACCCAGCACAACGAGAAGAGGTGACCAGACCCTGAGGAAGATTGTGGAGAAGGACCGATTCCAGACCTTGGGGGACCTGCGGAAGCAGTGGACTGAGTCTGGAGTAGAAACATCCAGAGCCACCGTGTACAGGCGTGTGCAGGAAATGGGCTACAGGTGCCGCATTCCCCAGGTCAAGCCACTTTTGAACCAGAAACAGCGGCAGAAGCGCCTGACCTGGGCTAGAGAGAAGCAGCACTGGACTGTTGCTCAGTGGTCCAAAGTACTTTTTTCGGATGAAAGCTAATTTTGCATGTCATTCGGAAATCAAGGTGCCAGAGTCTGGAGGAAGACTGGGGAGAGGGAAATGCCAAAATGCCTGAAGTCCAGTGTCAAGTACCCACAGTCAGTGATGGTCTGGGGTGCCATGTCAGCTGCTGGTGTTGGTCCACTGTGTTTTATCAAGGGCAGGGTCAATGCAGCTAGCTATCAGGAGATTTTGGAGCACTTCATGCTTCCATCTGCTGAAAAGCTTTATGGAGATGAAGATTTCATTTTTCAGCACGACCTGGCACCTGCTCACAGTGCCAAAACCACTGGTAAATGGTTTACTGACCATGGTATTACTGTGCTCAATTGGCCTGCCAACTCTCCTGACCTGAACCCCATAGAGAATCTGTGGGATATTGTGAAGAGAAAGTTGAGAGACGCAAGACCCAACACTCTGGATGAGCTTAAGGCCGCTATCGAAGCATCCTGGGCCTCCATAACACCTCAGCAGTGCCACAGGCTGATTGCCTCCATGCCACGCCGCATTGAAGCAGTCATTTCTGCAAAAGGATTCCCGACCAAGTATTGAGTGCATAACTGAACATAATTATTTGAAGGTTGACTTTTTTTGTATTAAAAACACTTTTCTTTTATTGGTCGGATGAAATATGCTAATTTTTTTGAGATAGGAATTTTGGGTTTTCATGAGCTGTATGCCAAAATCATCAATATTAAAACAATAAAAGGCTTGAACTACTTCAGTTGTGTGTAATGAATCTAAAATATATGAAAGTCTAATGTTTATCAGTACATTACAGAAAATAATGAACTTTATCACAATATGCTAATTTTTTGAGAAGGACCTGTATAATCCTTCAGTTAATGGCTTCCTACAGAGTTGCCCAATAATATCTGGCTTTGATGCGTGTCTAATGGTTGTTTGTTACTACGAACGTGTTTATTATAAGCTATGACCTGTGGGAACTGATTACTCGAGCTATTTTTTTTTTCTAACGACCAGTGCCATGCTGCAGAGGGTGCTATTCGCTTTTCTCACTCTCAACTCTTTTCAAGGGTAACTCACTATAATAACATACAGGACTCTGATCAAAGACCACAGACTTCATGCAATCCACGACAGCCTCAAAATAATATGTGATCTCTGCGAAGTCAGTCCAGCCAGGAGGATTTACCTCAGTCCCTGAAGTAAAGCTAAAGAGGGTGAGATTAAAATGTTCTCACATCGATTGAGTTTCTAAAAATAGCCAGGCGTCGCAGAATGATGAGGATTCAGCAGCGCATCAGTAATCCAGCCGCTAGATCACCATAAAAATCACATCTGATCTATCTGACACATCTGTCGCTCGCGCAATGCGCTCAAGTTACTATAGCAATAAGAAACCTTCGTTCTCTACGTTTGGCTGAAGCTGACAGGAGTATCTCCACCCACTGCTCAATGAGATGCGAATATCTACATCTGCTGCTATCAAACGAGCATTTTGTTCACAAACCCAACCCTCGTAATTCAGGATGTTTGACTTTGTCACACGCCGGGGAGGACAAAATGCAGACGGAGCTGAATCTCAAAACAACAACAACACTGTGATGAATATCTTATAATTTGCGACTTCATTCGAAAATTCATCGAAAATGGGATTTCTTCACCAGCTGCACCTTCTCCTGTGGAAAAACGTGACTTTAAAGCGGAGAGGACCGGTAAGAGTGTTTTTGTTTACATGTGTCGCGAGTATTTTTTATATTAATTTAGGCCTTGCTGAGGTATTGCAAAACACTGAGCCTACAGACAAAACATTATGTTACTCAGATGGCTTCGGTGTTACAGTTTCAGCACGATCTGGCCTTCTAGTGCTAAGTGTTTCACGATTTTCACATCTAACCTAACCTAAACAACGTGGGCAGAACCGTTTATCTGAAAGGAAGTTGTGGTGTAACTTAGTCGATTATCTAGTAACAGGTTGTTATCTGTTGGTTCGACTATGACCACACATCTCAAGCAAGTTGAGGTGCCGCTAAACAACCTGTTAGCAGGGTTATATATTGTTACCAGCTGCTGGGGTTGAGAAAAAAATACCCTTTTTTTCTGAAGTGTCCACACGAAGCCAGATTTCTCCCTATCCGATCTTTTTTTTTTTGCCTCAAATTCCGTAAACACGGAGTCGTCTCAGGAAATATCTGTGTCCACACGGAATCACTGAAAACGACTGAAAAGGATGTAGTACACATGCCAGACCAACATGTGGCGCTGTAATTCTGCCACAGAGATACACAAAAAAACAGAGAAGAAGACTTGGACCATGTGCGTAAACCTTGCGCGCTGAATACAAACTAACACACAAAGCAGACGATTTTGCTTTAATAAAACTAATGAGCTCAGTAGGTTCTGCAGCACGAACACAGGCACGCAGTCTGACATTGTTGTTGTTGTCGCTGTTATGTGACGCAGCGGTGTCTGATTAAGGGCGAGACGTGGGCTGATGACGTCATCGTTTCAGAAAATATATGGATTCGCCGTCCACACGAAAACATGAAAACGGCGTTTTCAAATTTATCCACCCTGGGACCCGGTTTCAAAAATGATCGGTTTCACTCTTCGAAAACGCCGGTTTCGTGTGGACGAAATGCCTATAGGGTAAAAAAAATTGTGCGTATACAGAGAAACCCGTTTTCGTGTGGACGGGGCCTTAGATGCAACCCTAATTAAACACACCTGATCCAACTAATCAAGTCCTTCAGGCTTATTTGAAAACTACGTGCTTTGTGTGTTGGAACAAAACTGTGGCCCTCCAGGAACTGAGTTTGACATCCCTGACTTAAACAAATGTGGCATATGCAAAAACTATGGTTTATGGCATGTCACAGGCCTTTAACTGTAAGGAAATATGATCCTGGTGCTTCAAGGACTGAAGTACTGTACAGCAGTCTTATACCAGATGACAAAAGATTATTCTTATTTAGACATAGTAGTTCTGTCATTTTTAACCTCCATAGGGCTAATTTTGGTGTGTTTGCAGGAGTAGAGTAATTTTTATTTTTATACTTGTGGGAGGTGAAAATGCAATGTTGCTGCATCAAAATCTCAGTTGCAACAAATCCCCTAAGTTATGAAAGCCTTTATGTAAATACCCAAATGTGATGGGTATTTTCACCTATTTGTATCTGGCTGCAGGGGTAGATTTTCAGATCAAATTGTATGTTGATTGTTCAATTCTCTTTTCCCTAACTAATTTGTAATGATTAAAAAAAAAAAAAAAGCAAAATAGATACATATTCATTAGAGGAAACATTACAATGTAATAAAAATAGCCTATATTAAATGATAGTACTGAAAAATATACATTGTGTATATTTGCAACATTCATTTAGATGTTTCATTTAAATATTGAATAATAGCATTAATATTTGAAAGCTATCTTAAGGCCCATTCACACCAAGGTCATAATGATAATGATAAAGATAGTTTGATAACACTTAAGTACAATCTTGATACACTTTATTTTTAAGTATCTTATGCCTGTGTAATATTCTGTAATTTTAATGTAATTAGGGAGCTATTACATGTATTTAAGCTGTGTACTGGTGAGTTAAATCAAACTAAGGTGCAGCTGGATAAGGTGTACATATAGGCATGTCACAGGCCTTTAACTGTAAGGAAATATGATCCTGGTGCTTCAAGGACTGAAGTACTGTACAGCAGTCTTATATCAGATGACAAAAGATTATTCTTATTTAGACATAGTAGTTCTGTCATTTTTAACTCCACATGGCTAATTTTGGTGTGTCTGTAGGAGTAGAGTAACCTTTATTTTTATCCTTGTGGGAGGGGAAAATGCAATGTTGCAGCACCAAAATACTCAATCTGGGCCCAGTTGCAACAAACCCCCTAAATCAAACTAAGGTGCAGCTGGATAAGGTGTACAGTATAGATACACATGAAGTACACTTAAGTACAATCTTGATACACTTTATTTTAAGTAGCTTATGTCTGTGTACTTTTATAATTACGTTGTATAAAGTCTGCAACACATATGTAACAATCTTTTGGTTACATATGTTGCTGTGTAACAGACTCGGTCTGTTACATATGTGTAACAGTAGCTGCTTATTACATGTACATAATTACAAAACTCGGTCTGTTACATATGTGTAACAGTAGCTGCTTATTACATGTACATAATTACAAAACTCGGTCTGTTACATATGTGTAACAGTAGCTGCTTATTACATGTACATAATTACAAACTGTAAGTACAGGCTGCTCCATAACTTAGTTACATGGAAAGTGTTTCATGTAAGTACAACTGATACTACTAAGTACTTAACTAGGTAATTACTCTGTATTATGGACACCTTAAAATAAAGTGTTACCGATAGTTTTAAAAATCATTCTAAATGTAAAAGAATAGCAGAGTCCACACCACAACTATAACAATAACTGAGGAACAACATCGTTGGAATCACATTTACTATTACATTTCTCCAGCTTATGAACAACAGAAAATTCACAGCCAATCAGAATCTACCCTGCTTCAAAGAGCTTGACAAAACTGCAGTGTGTGCTTATAGTGTTATGAACAGAACATAATTGTGCATTGAGGTGGATGCAAATATGGTTATCATCAGTTATCTTTATCGTTCTTGATGTGAACGGACCTTTAAAGCAAACTGGCTCATGACTTGGAGTTTCTGGGCGTAATATAGCACTCTAAATATTTATATAAAGGCCAGGCTATTTTTTTTATTGTATGACTAAATGTAGCAGCATTTTAATAATGCTTGTAACTTAATCCTTATCTTTATCATATCAGCTTTCTGTTACTGTGAAACCAAATCTGGTATTGAACAGAAGTGGGCTCTCAAGAGCCCTGTCCTAACATACTTTGAGCAGCGTTTTGACCTCGAGAAGATACTTAATTACTAAACATTGTTCCTATCTTTATGAGCCTCACTCCTCCATTATGTTATTTTTAGAAGCAGCAGCATTTTACAATAGCTCAGGTTTGCAGCAGACGTCAAGCTCCCTGGAGGTAAGGATCACCCCATTAAGAATAGTAACAGTTGCGTCACTGGGCCAGTTTGATCACATAGGTCTATTTCAGAGGGAGTTTGAAGGCTTTGTAGATTGATGGGACCCTGGGAAGTGGCTAGTCAGCAAAAGGTTCAGCCCGCTCTGTCCTGTGGATGCTAAATGAATGAGGTCCAGTGAGTTCAGCTCTCCACTTGCTGCCTGGCTTTATTGGTTACTCACTGCTGATATGTCAGTGGTGAATGCTGTCAGCTCTTTGTCAAGAGTGTGTGTGGTTTGATTGTGTTGGAGTGCAGGTGTGTTCAGATGTTTGTCAGAGATAGAGATGCTGATTTGATGATGTAGTTCTGATTTACCAGGCAGTTGATGGAGATGCAGTTGGTGGTTAACAGCTTTCCCCTAATGTTTGCAGTCTGATATGATGATTTGATGGTGAGGATGCAGTTATATCTAAAGCACTGTCATAAAATCCCTCACAGCAGCTAAATGATAGCTTGTCTCAGCTGTCTGAATCCCACAGACATTTCTTAATAACCCAGTCACAATATTTGATCAAGCATAAATGGCTCTCCATATTAAAAACCTGGCTCTTAATTCAAATTAGGACTAAATGGCCAAATTCCAGAATTGCTTAGCTTAAAGTAAAAATAGTGCATTGACTTGCACTATAGTGCATGTTCCTTTGCTGCATTGAATTAAATCTAAATTGAAATGCACATTTTTATTATTTAAACTAGCATGTCTTCCTAATTATGTTTAGTTTAAACTTGCATACCCGCTACCCAAAACTTCTGCACTTCCTCACATTCCCAAATACAATGGTAAAATGTACCTTGATACTTATTGCATTTGAAACACAGATCAGGGATATTAGGGTTAAATTTATTTAATTTTACTGGGGTTATATAAGTTCTCATTACCCAATTATATTGTAAGAGTCTCAACCGAGAGTTCAAAGTCTGTGTTTGTGCATTTAAACAAATTGTATTCCAATCATCTAATGAAATATCCATATTTAGATCCTGTATCCAAGCTTGTCTTTTATTTTCAGAGCTTTCTTTATGATTTCCTCTTAATATGTTATATAACTGGGTAATCCGCCCTTTACTGTAGCAATCTTGCAATGTAAATATTTCCAATATTGACATTGGGGGGAGTTGTGTAGAATTCTTTAAACGCGTAAAAATAAAACTTCTGAGTTGCAAATATTTAAAAAAGTGTTTTTGAGGTATGTGAAATTTCTCTACAAGATTGTCAAATGACATTAATATATTGTCTTCATATAAATCTTTCAATCTAATCACGCCCTTATTCATCCATAATTTGAACCCCATGTCCTTTATAGCTGGGCTGAAATGATCATTTCCCCAGATAGGAGAGAAACGGGAAAGCACTGGGAGGACTCCCAGATGTTTATGGGCTTCGCTCCATATTACAATGGTATTTTTTACAAATGGATTATCTGTCCTTTTTTTTTTAGTTCTTTAAGCGATGCTGAATATAAGAAGCTGTCAAGTGTCAAGCCTTTTGCGGCCAATTTTTCAACATGTAACCAAGACATATCAGCTTCATTAGCGAACCAGAACAATGCAGCCCTCAACTGTGCAGCCCAATAATACCATAAGAAGTTAGGTAGTTGAAGCCCACCCCTTTCATAGGGCAGATATAGTAAAGAAAGTCTCAGTCTTGGCTTCCTGTTGTTCCAAATAAAATTGGAGAGAAGTTTTCTTATTCTTAGAAAGTATATTCATCTTAATCACGTTTATTCTTCCCATCAAAGAAAGAGGCAGTGTCATCCATCTAGTCGTATCTTCAGATAATTTATCCAACAAAGGTTCATAATTAGCTGAACTGAGGAGGCTTATTTTAGGGGTTATTTTAATTCCTAGATAATCAAAACCATTTAGAGCATTTACAAATGGGTGGTTCACTTTAGGATTTAATCTCTCTTGTTCATTGAGAAACATTATTGAAGATTTATCTTTATTTACTTTAAATCCAGAAAAATTGCCAAACAGGCCAATAAGCTTTAAGAGGGAGGGGATAGATTTTCCAAGTTTTGATAAAAATACGATGGCATCATCAGCGTAAAGGGCAATGCGATGTTCTACAGCTTTTGTAAAAATACCGTGAATGGTAGGGTGTGATCTTATTGCTATTGCCAGAGGCTCCATAGCTATTACAAAAAGTAGAGGAGAAAGTGGAGAGCCTTGCCTAGTACCCCGATTAAGTTTAAATGAAGGTGAGATTAGACTGTTAGTAAGTACATTTGCGGAAGAATCAAGTAAAAGTACTTCCATCTAGGGCTGTATACCTTGGAGAACCTGGCGATACGATACATACCTCGATACACAGGTCACGATTCGATACGTACCTCGATACAGAGCTGTCTCGATACGATTTGATACAATGTGACACGATTCGATACGATTCAATAAAAATACATGGGCCAGAGCCAATTAGTTAATGCTGAACACATTTACTCAACAAACAGAACTCTGCATTTTTCTTCAATTTATTGAAGACAAAAGTGCATTATAACAAAGTGCATTTCGCTTAAATATTTGCAACTTTAAGTACTCTGATTAATTGTACACAAATTGTATTAATCGGGAAATTACCACAAGTCAACATTTAACTTTCCAAGGGTACAGTCTGAGCTCACACAAGCACAAAAAATGGGGAAGTCGTGGCCTAATGGTTAGAGAGTCGGACTCGTAATCAAAAGGTTGCGGGTTCGAGTCTCTGGCCGGCAGGAATTGTAGGTGGGGGGAGGGAATGTCCAGCGCTCTCTCCACCCTCAATACCACGACTGAGGTGCCCTTGAGCAAGGCACCGAACCCCCAATTGCTCCCCGGGCGCTGCAGCATGGCTGCCCACTGCTCCGGGTGTGTGTTCACGGTGTGTGTGTGTGTGTGTGTGTGTGCATTTGTTCACTACTCACTGCTGTGTGTGTGCACTTGGATGGGTTAAACGCAGAGCACCAATTTCGAGTATGGGTCACCATACTTGACAATACGTCACGACTTTAAATCTTCTTCTTATTATTCTTAACTTCTTATTAAATCTTCTTATAATTATTTTTTGTGACACCATGTACTGCCATAACATATTTCACTATGAAATCACTTAAATGCTACATCTTGCTTTAACATTTTCCATGAGTTTTTTAAACTCGCGGGCGCCGCTGCGCCCCCTAATGGCTGGGCGGAGTATCGATACTAAGGGCTAGAATGTCGATACTGTATCTTTTTTTATTATATCGGTATGTATCTAAGAATCGATATTTTGAGCACACCCCTACTTCCATCCATCTACGGAAAGTGACACCAAATCCAAATCTTGCAAGCACCTCTATTAAGTACGGCCATTCCAGTCTGTCGAATGCCTTTTCGGCATCGAGTGATAGAATGGCCGTATCAGGGGCTTCATCTCCCGCATGCACTAGATTAAGCACTCTCATAACATTATGAAACCCTTGACGGTTTTTAATAAAGCCGTTTTGATCTATATGTATCAATTGAGGTAGAACCCTCTCGAGTCTCATTGCCAATGCTTTAGCGATAATTTTGGCATCTGCATTTAAAAGCGAGATTGGCCTAAATGAACCACACTCCACAGGTGACTTTCCTGGCTTTAAAATAAGAGTGATGAGGGCACACCTCATCGAAGGAGGGAGAAGACCTTGTCGAAGAGCCTCCACATACGTTTCCAATAAAGGAGATATTAATTTCTCGGTCACACTTTATATTAGGTGGCCTTAACTACTATGTACTTACATCAAAAAATAAGTACAATGTAATTACTGTGTTCATACTGTATTGCGAAACACTTTTGCTGCTATTGAGGTGGGATACGGGTAAGGTTAGGGACAGGTTTGGTAGTATGGGTAGGTTTAAGGGTCGGTTAAGGTGTAAGGGATGGGTCAACAGTGTAATTATAAATGTAATTACAGAAATTAATTACAGATATAATTACATATAGGTATGTTTAAAAATATAAGTACAATGTAAAAGCATGTATGTACACAATAAATGCATTGTACCAAATGATTAATTTAAATGCAAGTACATAGTAGTTAAGGCCACCTAATATAAAGTGGGACCAATTTCTCTTTAAATTCCTTATAAATGTCAATTGGAAGCCCATCCGGACCCGCTGCTTTACCACCCCTCATATTAAGAATGGCACCAGACACCTCTTCCAATTCCAGTTCCTTATCGAGCTCAAATCTTGTTTCTTCAGTGATAGAGGGAAAATCCAACCCATCTAAAAAGTTATTTTGGTTAGAAAGGCTTGTAAGAGATTCAGATTGATATAAAGATTTATAAAATGAGACAAAAGTGTCATTAATCTCAACAGGATCTGTTGTAATTACCCCTTTTTCATTCCTAATTTCATTAATGGATCTTTCTGAAGTTAATTTCTTAAGATGCCAAGCTACCAATCTGGTGGGTTGTTTACCCTGATCATAATAAATTTGTTTCAATCTTAATATACTATTTTCAGCTTTTAATGTGGAGACTGGAGAGTTCCTCATATTCCGCTTTAAGGGCTAATAATTTTTGTTTAAATTGTTTGGATTTATCTATATTTATTAATATCTCTATATCTCTGATTTCCGTATCCAAATTAATAATCTTTTGTTTAAATTTATTAAATTTAGAGCTAGTATACCCAATCATTTGGCCCCTAATAAATGCCTTAAAGGCTTCCCATCTAATTGTCGCAGAAGTCTGATCTGTATTTGTAGCAAAGTACAAGTCTATTTGTTCACCCACAAATTTAATAAAGTCCGGATTCTGCAGCCAATTATGGTGCAGGCGCCATCTAGGGGAATCTTTTGTTAATTTTGAATCTATATAAAATAATGAAGTGGGAGAATGATCTGACAAGACAGCACTATCATATATACAGCTGTCTATATTCGGAAGTAAAGAAGTTGGAATTAAGAAATAATCTATTCGTGAAGAGGTTTTAGATAATGATGAAAAACATGAATATTCCTTTTTTGATGGATTTAGCGTTCTCCAGGGGTCCAGGGGTCACATAGATCCCGAAGAGCGGTCAAGCAGCGGGTCCAAAGTGCAATTAAAGTCACCTGCCATTATAACCATACCTGGAAGAGAGGCTACCAGTATAAAAAGATTTTCAAAAAACGTTGGGTTATCCTCATTTGGGGCATAAATATTAACCAGATTAATAACTTTACTCATATAGGTTCCCTGTACTATCAAAAATCTACCAGCCTTGTCTGTAATACTATTATTTACTAAAAAGGGTGCAGACTTATGAATCAACAACATAACCCCCCTAGAGTGAGAAGAATAGCATGAAGCCAAAACTTGACCTGGCCATCTTCTTTGCACCTTCAATAACTCTTCTTTGAGTAGATGAGTCTCCTGTAAAAATACTATTGAAGATTCCAATTGTTTAATACTTGTCATAACTTGTTTAAGCTTAACCATTCTAATCATCCCTCTAACATTCCAAGAGGTGAACTTCAACTTGTTTTGTGAGATTTTCTTTAACTTAGACTCGATTGTACAACATTATATACATCCCTGTTAATCAAATAATATTTTGATGTGGAAGTTAACCAAAATATCTGCCCGATTAAGGTGTAGTTATTAAAAAAACAAGACCAAAATAATAACTCAAAAACCTGCCATGAACAAATTACCATAGCTGTCCACCCGAACAAGACAACCTGGCCCCCCCTCCCCACTTTAACATCTTGGGATATAGTTATGTCCCAACACTGATCCAATATCAAAAAGGGAGCAGTTAAGTAAAACTAAGCGTATTGGAACTGTGTGGAACTCCTGGCATCCTTCTATGGATATATGGACATTCACCTCAGAAAGGTCTTACAAATTATATAGCTGGACTCTTCAAAGAGAATAGACATTTACAATGTGACTAGTTTTCTTATTCACTATCACGTTGGCTACTGTCAATACGGGAACAGTGAGAATAACCACATTATACCCAGCCGAAAACAAGGAGTATGTATATCAAAAATGAAAAATGGTCATTATGGCTGGGCATTTTTAAACTGAAAAAATTGACAAACTTCCCTTTAAGTTTTTTATGTTTCGACTGCACTCTGTATTCCCTGAAGAAACTTTTCGTCCTCAGTTGGGTCTTCAAACTCACAGGTCTGTCCATCAACTGTCAGACGTAGTTTGGCTGGGTAAACTCCATAGTTAATGTTCAAGGATCGCAATCGCTGTTTAACACTGTCGAAACGTATCCTCTGACGCAGCAACTCCGCAGATAAATCCGGGAAAATCTTGACTTCTTGTTCCCCATACATAATTCTGCCTTTAGACCTAGCAGCATGCATCACTCGGACTTTATCTTGAAAGTTCAGAAATTTCATGATCAGCACTCTTGGAGATTATTGGATTGTGGCCTACCAGGTAGCCTGCGCGCTCTCTCTATAATAGGCAGAGATGGGAAGGTTTCGGGACCCAGCGATTCAAAAAAAAATTTTTCCAGGAAGGCAACTGCATCTGGATTCTCCACTTTTTCGGGAAGATTAACCAACCTGAGGTTCGATCTTCGCGAACGGTTTTCAAGATCGTCAATCTTGCATGTAAGAAAAGCAATGTGCTTAGCTGCTTCTTCCATCTTGCTTTTTTCCGAATTAACCGCGTCTTCTACGTTGCTAATGCGCTCTTCGGCCATATCCATGCGCCCGGAAAAGTCTCTTATATCCTTTTTGACCTCTTGTATCGCGTTCAGAACTCCATCTAGCTTTGTGGCGAAATCACTTCTTATTAGATCAAGTTTTTGAATTATATCCAACTTTTGGGAAGCGCTGACATTGGTTGTCCCTCCCTGAAGTATGCTGCATATGGTATCTGATGAGCTAGTGCTACTAGCATCCTCTTCAGCATCAAGTTCCCGGGCTGGAGAAGAGTCCAGTTTTGGCTTATCTTTCCGTTTTTTTGACGGCATCTTGATTCTCAGATCATCACGAAGAGTTAATAAACCAAATTCAAATCGTGTATAAACAGGATAGATTACAGGATTTTAAACGAACAACGCCAGGAGCTCACAGAAAAGCGTGCGCCTAGTTCGGAGTCATAACCACGCCCCCAATAATATATTTTTTAATTGGAAAACCTTTTATTATAATTTTTTTTCTGAATGTGTAACTTTAATATGGTCATATGAACAACCACCTGCCAAAAACCCCATCACGTTAATGACTGACAGTTAATTTCACATTAGACATTGCATTTCATTCAGTCAATTGTTGGATCGTTTCATTAATAACAATCAGCTCATAAGGGCCATGAATCATCATTTTCATGAATCATGGTTTGTTCTGTGTTGTGTAATGCCAGTAAGATTTTAAATTGCTGTTACAATTTTTATTATCATTTATTTTTGCTACATGTGCGACAGTTCTTATTTAACAAAGCACCACCTCCTGCCCCATCATAAAAAAAGTTCCACATTTCATAGTCTGTGTTATGTATTGTGTTAAAGTCCATGTTTGAAGGTTAGATGAACATTAACCCAAAATTGGTCTTTTAATGCACCGGCTGCCTTTACCTTATGCCAAGTGCAACACAGGCTGACCTACTTCCTGCGAGATTCAATCCCTGAACAATTGGTTGAAGCAGGGATGGGTGAAACTGTCTGCGTATCTATGGAAACAGAAATATAAAGAGGGAGAGATAGATGGATAAAGCGAGTAAGAGAAAGAGTCAAGATACAGACAGCAGTCTGATAACTGGACAGTCGTCAAGAGAGCGAGTTATTGTAATGGCAGCTGTCTGAATTATGCATGCAGACTGTACGTTAATGGAATCACAGTATGTGTTCTGTGAGCTGGTTTTATGCTGTGATCTCACTAGCAGAAATGCAGATACTCTACCATTTCATCATTAAAAATTCAGTTTGTGTATTTGGGGATGAAACTATCTTTCCATTAAGAACAGCTACTAAAATGCAGTCTGAATGTGGGCTCAAATTTTCGATGACATCATAGATTTGCGCTATAGTAACTGTTTAGCCTGTACGCCAGCTATATTAACATTAAGCATTTTAAGACAATGTAAATATGCCATTTACTGAGTAGCATTACAGAAAACCCTGTTCCTTTTACATTAGTTGCATTAGCTTCCTTTCAGTGCTGTGAGAAATAACAGAGGACGTCAGTGGTCCTCTAGTTTGGCAGACATGTAATCTGAGTTTGGCAAACTATACAGGGTTCCATTTTTGTGATGAAAATTAAATGGGAAGATCCATGAGAAGTATTAAGTGTTCAAAGATTGTTGATTCAGCAAGCAATAAAGTTATGCTGCACTAGCGAGCACCCTTTGGAGACTTAACCTGCGTCAGTGAAAGACTAATCATATATGCAAGCACAAAATGATTCAATTACTTTAAAAGGAAGTTAATTGAGAAGCAGTATGTTTTTGAGATCCATTGGATTGTACTTAGAAATGGAGTTGTGGAATGTGTTGTAATACGGCGATATGGCAGCAGAGTAATTATGGTCCTTGTATGGATATTTTTTTGCACTACTTTTAATTCTTTCTTTTCTTCTCCATTAATTTCTGCAATTAATTTAGCCCAACTTGCCCACAACTCCATTCTAACTTTGTTTTGTACATAATTTTAAAGTATTAGTTCACTTCCAGAATAAAAATTTCCTGATAATTTACCGTAATTGTTGGATATTTAATAGAGGATGCTGATTTCCCCTGTTTTTTTGTATTTAGATTTCCTTTGCTGTCATCTAATGCTTATTTAAAGTTAATCTTAAAAATCTCTGATAAATTTAATAACATTATAATCATTAGCAAAAAAATTATATCCATTTTTCAATGACATTTTTTAAACTAAAAAAAATCTTGAAAATCGCTAAATGGGCTTTAACACTCAAAAGTGACGGTAAAGACATTTATAGTGTAAAAAAAAATTCTAATAGATGATTTTAATTTGAACTTTCTACTTAAAGATTCCTAAAAAACAAAAAAAAAAATCTTACCAATCCCAAATGTTGAAGGCTAGTGATTGTTTAGCATTAATAATAGATAATAGATTGTTTAGCCTTCAAAATAAGAAGCACCTGTGAGGATGTCATCATACTATTTGCATACTATGCTATTTTTCTCTTCTGTCTACTAAATTATGATTGGTTTCTTCTGTCCTGCATCCTACAGCACCTGTACACTGCAAAGATGCTGTAATTTTTAAACATAGTAACAGAGAAGAGCACAATTTTTGCAGAACCAAAGCCTACCACCTTCCCAAAAACTTTAGCATAGTGATTTTGATGACATCTGAGCACTGATATGTGCAAATTTATTAGTTATACATTCGCATAATGTGATTAGATGTTAAATGGTTTGTGTGGGAGTGTGGCAGACCAATACGGTAAACTGACGTGCACAGTAACACTTACTACAGTAGGATGATTGTGTGACATGAATGCTGTTAACATTTTGTGTGATTATGGAGCTATGTGACTCATTCACCAGTTGCATAAAGAAAAAGCGGCATTAAGGATAGCATGGATGTTCATGGACAGTTAACTGTAGATCATAGTGATCTCGTAGGTAGAAAGCAGTGCTTTGGAGCAGTATTGATGACTATCTGTTTGCTTTTGGAGTAAGTGGGGCACTGAAAGTTCCCCGTGTCCAGTGATGGTTGTCCTGCTAACCCAGCATAGCTCAGACAGCTTCCTGAATTATTGAGATCTCTCCGTACTCCTGGAAGAAAAGCAGCACTGAAGGAAGATTGGATGAAATAAACATGAGATAGAGGAGAAAAGGAATGAGGGATAGAGCGACAGGAGGAAAGTACTGTAATGGTCAGCCGTTCTGGAGGAGCAAGATTTAGGCAGGAGAAAGTTGATGGTCGGAAACGTCTTTTGTCAGTGCGGCACTGACAAGCGAGAGTCAATGACGTGAGTGCTGGAGCGAGAGAGGACTGTAATGAGGACAGGTAGGGCAGTGTGTTAAATGAGGATCCAGTGAGACAATAAAGGTGTTAGAAAGAGTTTTTTAGGCAAAGGTGAATGAAAGACGTGGAGGAGGCATGAGAAAAAACAGAAATTAAATGAAGTGGGACAGGAAAGAGGGATTCTGGAGTATAGGCAATGAGTTATCCTGTATTTCGGCAACAAGATCAGCTATAAAACCCTGACCTTTAAGCCTCTCGTTGTGTGCCTGACTTAAATGAATGGCAATATGTGTCCGGAGTCAGGGACGGTCCCTCTTAAATGATAATTATTGCAGCAGTGTTCACCTTGTAAAACCAAGCTCAGGCAGAGAGCCATAAATTGGGGCAGAGAGAGAGAGAGAGAGATGGAGAGAATCCGGGTTAGTTTTGGAGATAGATTTAAGATTTCCACCAAAATAGTTCTGATTCTTAGAATTGAGTGTCTGTGAACCTCATTCAGAACCAGCCTGTATTTCCACTAACTTGAGAGCTGAACGATGACTTAACTGACTGTCACTACATACTGACATCTTTCACTAAATTTAAGTTTTGCATGTTCTAGTTTGTCTCAGTCTAATCCCTCTGGCTTGTGATTTAAGTGGCTTGTAATTGCCTTTTCTGAGTTCTAAACATATAGAAGGATTCCATAATCAGACATGTCCACTTTGTGTTACAGTTTTTTTCAATTGCTAACAAGCATTTACCAGTACTTACAGTACTTTTTCTAAACTCTTAAAACAGCAACACACCTACATCACACAATTAGCCAATTAGTTGATTTTCTGGACAAAACCACATTTTGTTAAATATATAAAAACTCTACATTTTAAAATGCTGAGTACCTTTTTCTACATATACTAACTCTATCAAAACGCAGCAAACACGATTCAAAATTGTCATTCGGTCAAAGGATTGGCACTGGTTTTCTATCCAATAGGAACATACAGTCAATCATAGCGCATAGACTGTCAAAATGATAACAATTAATGGCATTACAAAAACTGTATTACTTGTCATGTCTCAGTTCTACCTGCATATAATAGACCATATAAATATACATAATTTTTTGTAATTTAGCCTTCAGTTTACCTTCATCTGAAAACCATTTTACATTTTTAACATTGTGTTTTTACATTTTTACATTGTGTTCATTCTTGGCAACGGAATGAGTCATTACTTTATAGAATGTACAATAGAAAAAATAGGGTCCCCTATGCAGTAATTCAATTGGAACCTTGAACCTTCCAGTGGGAGTGTTGTGATGGTGCCCCCATGGTAGCTGATGCCAGTGATCAACAAAAATTCCAATATACATGGCCTTTGGTTACTATGCAAGCTTGTTTCCTTCACAGAATAAAAAAAAAAGTAAAAACAGTAATTGTGACCTTTTTATCTCACAATTCAGACCTATATTGGAATTGTGAGATTCACAATTGCAAGAAAAAAGTCAGAATTCTGAGATAAAGTTACAATTACCCATTGCCCTTTATATTCCATGGCAGAAATAAGCTTTCATAGGTTCCACATGTGTAAGGGGAAAAAACAAACATAAAAATTGCACAGTCTAACACACATTCTCACTCCTCTCCCGTTTTCTGATCCAACTACTCCTCTACCTTCTACAACTATTCCTCTCCCTCTCACAGGCATCATTTTTTTTCTCTTTCTGATTCTTTGTGTTGTTCTGCATCCACAAAACCAATTCAAAGAGGTCTTTTTTTTCTATGTTGTTGATGTAATGGAAAGAGCTTCAACACCTGACTATTCCTCCAACTGAGACTGGAATCAGCTATTTCTAAATATTTCAGTAATCTGTTACTTAAAAGTGCTCATCAGTTGTAACAGTACTTTATAGAGAGATTTTTTCAATACTTTTGAGCTGCTGTTGTAGCAGAAGTATAAGCTTTATACTATATTTATGGTTTGGAACATTAGGTCTTCATTTCTGACATGCTGTGTTTAAGCATTTGTAAATATGACTGAAAAGATCCATGATTTTGGTTTTGTGTAAGCTTGTATGAAAAGAAAATGTAAGCATTTTAGAAACATGGTAATTGACTGCATATTGTGTGAAAACAACACAAATTGTGCTAATGGTATGGTTACAATAGACGGATGTTGTGCTAATTGTGTTTAGAGTTTTGAAAATGTGACTACAGATTGGACAAAAGGATGTTAGCAATTGGAAAAAACTGTAATTATGATGGTAATTAGCACAACTAAACAAGTTGATTCTAGGTGATATTTATGACCTTAGCTCAACCATTACAGGAAGTTTAAGGAAGTTATGCACCATAGTTTAAAATGTAATTTTATAGACTTGTTTAAATCTCTAACTCTACTGTAAGCAGGAGTTAAAGTGATGCTGTAGTTACAGTAAAAATAAGTAAAAGTAAAAATAGTAAGAGTATAATAAAACAGTAAAAAGGAATATATATTTCTGTCACATGAACTACCCCACCTATAATAAACATTTTTGACTTTTGTAGGAAGTACAATTACTTCAGATTTACAGAAATAATTGGAAATAACCTCGTACTTGTGAAAATGGACAGTGGTGTTATATACTAAACATACTATATATAAAATGTCTTATAAAATAAAACATTTAAAATATGTCTCCCTTTTAAAGGTTTATGAACGTGTCTGCTGGGTTAAAATTCTGTTATGTTAAATTTGATATATATTAGTGCTGCCAAATGATTAATCGCGATTAATCTCATCCAAAATAAAAGTTTTTGTTTACATAATATATCTGTGTGTACTGTGTATATTTATGTATATATAAATACACACACATACAGTATATATTTTGAAAATAATTGCATGTATATATTTATATTATTTATATTACAGATAAATATTTAATATATAAAAATAACATACTTTTCTTAAATGTACATGCATGTGTGTGTCTATATAGACATAATAAATATACACAGTACACACAGATATATTATGTAAACAAAAACTTATTTTGGATGTGATTAATCGTGATTAATCATTTGGCAGCACGTATATACACATACATACATACATACATATATATATATATATATATATATATATATATATATATATATATATATATATATATATATATATATATATATCAGTTATCTTGTGTGACAGTTAATCATCACCCCCCCCCCCCCTCCCAAAATTGATGAGAAACACAGTTTCAACAACAATGCAGAGTCCCGACCCTTTTTCCATTGCTTCATTTATCTTTTAAAAGCTTTAAAATGCTACTCTCTCACTGGCACCCGCCCCAGTTCCTGGAAAATGAGAGAAATGAATCGAAGCCGTCCATCAAACACTGTCACAGAAGTGTGTTATTGATCTGTTTTTGTGTATGTGAGATTTTTATGATGGATATCAATAGTTTATCTGTGCATGCTGTGTGTGTGTGTGTGTGTGAGTGTGTAAGCGTACATGTTCCTACCATATAGGGCTCTTTTCCAAGTCCTGCTGTGGGAGTCACCTGTTTTCCGTTCTTTAAGTGTGGATCTGTTTACTTTTGTTGTGTAAGTGTTGGAATGTATTTAATAACAAAAAGCTCAACAGATTGCTTTTTTCCCATAACAGTTTAAGATCTAAACTTTAAGACTATCATCAAATGAATAAGCCACTTTATTAATTCTTATCTTAATTGTAATTTAATTTTTTGCTAATATCAAAGAGAAAACTGCATCATTATTCCTTTTACATGCCCTGATGTATCCACCATGGGGAGTGTGAACTCTGCGACTGCCGTCTCCACTCATTCTCAAGAACACTTGGTCTCAGTTTCTCTTTTCCCACAGCTCAACTGCTCTTTCATGTCTTTTCTTCCTTTCTTCTTCCTGCTCTCACATTCTGTCTCTCTCCTCCTCACCTTCCTCAGGAGGAATAATAGCGTGTGTTCTTATTGAAATGAGGTGCAATTGCTCTCAGCCTGAGCTAATTTTGTCCTCATGTATAAAGCATTTCATGAAATATTTACCTCTTTGATAAACATGAAATATTCATCTATTATAAATGTTCCTTTTCACCTTAATTTTGTGATTTGTCATGCAAAGACCTCTGAGACAATAATTTAATTATATCATTAGAAAGACAGAATTGTGCTTCACAGTCTTGACCAATCAAATGTTTCTCTAATGCTTTGATTATTCATGCCGTTTATACATTATAATTGGCTTTTTAAAATAATCTTTTCTACTATTGATAGACAGCAGGGTGACTTAAGGTTGCTGTTTCACTAATGTGCATTTGAATGATATAGTACAATTTAATATTAGAAAATGTGATATGCACACAATTAAATAAATTACATTGAAATATTTATTTGCACAATATTTAATCAAAATGATCTTTAAAAAAAATCATAGTAACAACTAGTCTTATCCAAATCTTGTAGGCTTGAAAGTGTTAAGGTCTTCCCAGAAAGCCTCTGTCATTGGTCAGCTAGTATTATTTTTCCCAGGCATCGCACATCAGAAAATGAGCCAATGAATCATAATATTCCTGGCTCATTCACACTCTTCTGGCTACTTAAGTATCCATTTTTTTCTGTGCTTTTCTCTGCAGAGGGTGTTTATGTGCCAAGATGTTCTCCTTTCACAGCCCTGCACTTATAAATAGGGAGAACAGAGGAAAAGAAGACTGCAATTTCCCTTTAATCAAGCCAGATGCAAAGTGAACACTGAATGGAATTAGTGGAGGGAGAGAGAGAGAGAGAGAGAGAGAAAAGCTGAAGGAGGGAGATTACTGAGAGTCAGAAAAGAGAGAAATGTTATATGGAGGACAGTCTACTTTCAAGGGTTTGTAACTGATCCTGTCATCTTCGATTTACATTCAGTATCCTGGTTGTAAGATGATACATTTTCTCAGGAAATTCATGTTGGTGCAGGTGTAATGGGAGCACAATGGTAAAACGCCAAGGCTGCATCATCAAAAATACAGTAAAAATAGTCATATTGTGAAATTTTATTACAATTTAAAATAATCGTCTGTATTCTAATTTAATATATTTTAAAATTTAATTTATTCCTGTGATAGCTAAACTGAATTTTCAGCAACATTACTCCAGTCTTCAGTATCGTGATCCATTAGAAATCATTTTAATATGCTGATTTGGTGCTCAAGAAACATTTATTATAATTATGCTTAGTATTTTTGTGGAAACTGTAATGCTTTGTTCACGATTCTTTGATAAATAGAAAGTTCAATAGAACAGCGTTTATTTAAATGGAAGGTTTTTTGTAACATTTTTAATGTTTTAACTTTTAACCAATTTACAATTAACTTTTAAACAATTTGATACAACCTTGCTGAATAAAATAATTAATTTATTTAAAAAAAACCACTGACCTGAAGCTTTTTAAGAGTATGTGTACAAACAAACAGGCTGATTAAATTAGATTATGTAATTTACAGTTCACGGGGGTGTGAGGTTGCTGCTGAACTCTTTTGGCAAGTTTCTATGTTAACAGCAACTATGATTGTGGGTATAGTGTAGTTCTTCATCAGGAATTTGGCAATATAAACATGCTTTTTTAAAGAATGAAGTTGAAATCACTCGGTCTTCTTTATTCTCAAAGCTCTTGGTAGGTTCATATTGAGAGGTTCATTGTCAACAGTGTCTCTAATGAGAAAATGAGGGGGATTTTTACTTCCAAAACCTGACTGTTGTGCTCTATTCTGGTATTCCAGGTTGACCATTCAAATAAACGTTGCTGCATAAAGTGAGATGCTCCTCTAATTAGGCTTACCTTTCTGTGGCATGAGGTCTTTTTTGTGCCTATGACAGCTGCTGTCTTCACTGCTGTATCCTTCATGCGCTTACAGAGTGGGAAACAGCCTAGAGGGACTAATGTGTCAACAGCACAGAGGTTATAGACACGAACCGGAACAATGTGGTTGACTTCCCATGGGCAAAGAATGATAGTTAAATCTGTCTTCTGCTGTCAGCAGCCTACAGAGATGTCCTGGACATTTTTAATTTTTGTGAGTAGGTCCTTCTACTGAGGGTTTTGTATGTAAGAAATGTATCCTACATGGAGCAATACAGAAAAAAACGAGTTTCAACAAAGCACCTTTTACCTTTACTTGTCTCAAAATGGAAATAAGATATGGTGAATTGCTCTCTCGTCCAAAATCCTGTTCTCATTGTGATTGAATCCTGTGAAGACAGATTGTACGATTGCGCTCATTATTACACTGCAGCCTACGCTCTGTGAGGCGTAGAGCCGTTAGCATAAAAATGCTAAATACTCCATTTACTAAAGGGAAAGGAGTTTTTGAAGCTCTCCTGCCCTCCAAGAGACTCTGACTCTACATTAGGCGATCTTAAGTTCTGCCTGATAGAGGGATTATCTCTCTCCCTCAGTGGCGTTGAAGGATGGAGAAAGGGAAGGAATGTGATTAGGGACAACGAGAGACCGAAGCGGTCTGCAATCTTAAGAATGTTGTGTGGGAGAGACTAGGACAGGCTTTTGTTTTACACAGAAATGAGGTCTTGAATTGGAGAAGGAGAAAGAAAAGAACTGAGAATTGCTTGTATAGAAAAATTGTGACAGCATAAGGACGAGGAAACGAAAGAGATCTGTGGTGGAGAGATGGGCAGAGATTCCACTGAGTTCCCCCTTATGTCTTTGTGTACAGTGCTTACCGGTGTTGGGGAAGCTACTTTGAAACTGTAGCTTGCTAAGATACTAAGCTACTTATTATTCAAAGTACTGAAGTAAAAAGTAGTTTAACTCAACACGTTCCTTTAGATAAGGGGTAGGCAACGTCGGTCCTGGAGTGCCGATGTCCTGCAGAGTTTAGCTCCAACCCTGAAAAAAATCTCACCTGCCTGTAGCCCTAATAATTCTGAAAACCTTGATTAGCTTGTTCAAGTGTGTTTGATTAGGGTTGGAGCTAAACTCTACAGTAGTGAACTACATTTAAAGGGATAGTTCAACCAAAAATGAAGATCTTGTCATCTTGGGTCTTTCCAAACCTGTATGACTTTCTTCTGCAGATACTTTGAAGAATATTTGTAACCAAACAGTTTCCGTTAACCTTGACTTTTATTGTATGGACACCCACACACAAAACAGTGTGACAGTTCTTAAAATATCTTTTTTTTTTGTCATGTTTTGGAACAACATTAGGGAGTAAATGATGGCAGAGTTGTAATTTTTGGGTGAGCTATCTCTTTAAGAGGCCAGTGTTTTAAAGAATGCAGTGTGGGGATTTGGAGCAACTAGAATGAATCAGTGAATTGGCTTTTTAAACTGGTTTATTGTAATGAACAGTCCCAGTGAACCAGTTTGCTAAAATGAGCTGGATTTCCCAGAGTGTGTTAAATTATTACCTCAGCTCATTTTTGCTATATACAGTGTGATGTAATGACCAGCAATGCAGCATTTGTGTCTCACTATACCATTACTTCTTGGAAATATGTCTCATTTCTGAAATAAGCTATTATACACTATATTGAAAACAGACGAGCTGTGTTCATGCTAATGAAAAATGCAGTTATGTTAGAAATATAAGTGCTGACAAACCTGCTTTTGTGTATTCCCAATTAGAGTTCAGTAGCACACACTCTTGTTCCTTCCGTTTCAAAAATCTTTTTTCAGGAACAGGCTGTTTATTTAAATTTGAATATTTAAATATTTGAATTATGAAAGTTATGTTTTTGTGGTCTAATTTCCTTTTTAATGATTTTATATAATGATTTTAATAATCTTGACTCTTCTGTCGGTCTTCGAGCACGATGTAACTACAAAAGAGTCTAGCTTTAAATAGGAAAATTATCTAAACTCTTTGGTCATTTTTGAGCAAGATGCTAATGGTCTAATCCGATTCAATGATCTATGCTAAGCTAAGCTAAAAGTGCTACCGCCAGACACGGAGATCGGCTGAATGGATTCAAAAACGGTAAAACTCTACTGTTTATCTCTAGGGGAGTCGGAAAATGAGCCTATTTCCAGAAAAAGTGGAGTGTCTTTATTAATCCCTGTTTAGCTCAATGTTTATTCAGTGCAGTTCAACTATAAAGCAGCTCTACAGTAGATAATAGTATCTAAGTTCATGTTAAGTCTGTTCAGTGTTGATTCAGTTTAATAGTGCAAAGTTCATCAAATTATGCAGCAAGACTAATTCAGCTATAAGCAGCTCAACAGAAAACAATAGTGTTGTTATTCAGCCGAAGTCAGTTCAGTGTTGATTCAGTTTAGTTCAATAACAGCACTGATGGTGCAGAGTTAATAATTGTGAAACAAATTAGATTCAGCTATAAAACAGCTCTAGAGAAAATAATTGTCATTGATCCAGCCAATTTAGTTATTACTTCAGAAAATTATTAACTCATCTCTTTATTTATAAAAGAAAAGAAAACAGATGGTCAAGCTCAAAAAGAACAGAATTTGTGGACAGAATTTGGTTTATTAAATGTGATTTTATTAGTTATGTCTCATCCTTCATATCCCTGTAGAAATATAATGCTAAATATTACTGTGTGTAGTGACTTTATAGAATCTGTGCATGCAGATCCCTCCAGACAAGATGCTCAGAAAACTGGAGCCTACAACATTCACATTTCTATTCATACTATACTGTACCTCTTGGATGTTCATTAAACAGTTATTTGTATTATGATGTATTATCTAGTTTTATGGTCGTGCTGAGAGACGGAAAGCTGTTATAAAGCTAGTCAACAAATATAAAAGATGCCACCCACCACTGACCTGTACTTAACCCTCCCTATTCTCTCTCTCTTTCTCTCTCAGTCTCCTTCTTCTTAAATCATGTTGACTCCCACTCCGTTTAATTCACATGCACAGTGATCCCACAGAAAGGGAAGACTACATACAATTTTAAACGCATGCATGTAAATGTCTTGTCTCATTCCACCTCTTTTCTGACTCCTGTTTTCAGAAGCTTTTTATAGTTAATGGGTCCATATGTAATGACTCTCTCCTCAGTCATTACGCTGAGATGAATTAGCAACTGAAAGAACACAGAGGTTAATTAGCCTTTAAATTAGGTGAGTTTTCAGTAATGCTGCCAACTGTGTAACTGGCCTCTAGACACAGGGCCAGTGCATTTTCACATATACAGTGTGTGAATCTAACATACTGTATATTTTATGTTATATTTGTACATTTCCACTTATCTGTAGGATTTCAAGTTTTGTTAGATTTGACCAATTCTAAGCGGGTCTGTCAAATTTTCCTCAGAAACTCTTCCAGCTCAATAAGGACAGGAGAAGCACAGCCCTGCCTTTTGAGGAACAGAAACAGGATCTAATAGAGCCTAGCGTCATAGTAGATGAAGAACAGAGCCTTTTGAGAGTGATACCTTAAGTATTGCTCTCCCAGTGTCTATCTGAGTTCATGGATAACATTAATATTAGAGATACACCAATATTACAAATCTAGGCCATACCAATAAATAGCACTATTAAAATTCTGTGCTGTTTTTGTCTAAATAATTGAAGTCAAATGTATTTATATAGCACTTTTGGCCATACCCATTGTTTCAAAGCAGCCCGATACAAGTAAGTATATTGAATGTATGTACATAAAGTTAAATATATTTATATATATATCCAACTTTATATAAAGAGCTGGGTGATATAGTTACATTTTGCAGTGAAATAAAAAAATTCCTGAAAGATTTCCTATACTGCTTTACATGAGTATACTGTATGTACTTTATATAATTTATCACTGAGCGATAATATAGTTTACTTTTTTGACAAATTAATTAAAAATAAATCACCCAAAACTAAAACCAGTCATTTTAAATGCTACAAAGCAAATTAGGCATCACAACATTGTAATGTACAATATGAAAAATGGATTTGGCAATGATTACATTTACCAGTAAATAGTTTTGATAGATTAAGCAAATTTTATGTGAAGGTAATCTGAATGTAAAAATAGTGTAAATTAGCATGCACAATTAATACCCAATATCTATATGTATTCAATATCATTACTAAATAAATAAAAAATCTCTAATATCAGCCAATAACTGATATGGCCATGCATCCCTAGTGAATATAATTTTATTTAACTTTTTCTGTAAAATTTTTGTCTGCTTTAAAATATTTTATTTACCAGTTGTTATAAGCACTAGGTAGGGTGATAACATCAGTCTATTGAGGGTAACAGCCTTCAAACCTCAGGACATTTTAGGAGAGATTTATTAGAGACATTTGTATATTAAGCATAATCTTTTAAAACCATTAATTCCAAGGATTTGTAGCTGGCATACAAAAAAATTCCACTCAATTACACACATAAAATGTATAAAGTGTTTTTGTTTTTTTTAAATCCTTATCCAGTAATCACAAACAAATGGAAAAATCATGTCAATTCATTGGTGCAAGGTTCGGGTGTGTCTAATGTCAGAGATAGTTCTGCAAAGGAGCTGCATTGTGAAATGCACAAAGCTCATTGTTGGTAAGTTACATGAGCTAGAACCATTTCAACTTTAACAAATGCATTAAGAACTAAAAACTGTAATCACTTTTGAATGTGCTGTTGTATTGAGGTTTGAACAAATCCACCAATATTTATTCAGCTTTCTTTGTTGGTGAAATGGTTTTCATTTTCAGATTAACTTTAATGATCTGCTCTCAGCGCCTTAAATATTATATCTGTATATTCTCTAGTCGAGTTGTTCATATGAAGCATTGCATGTTGTATCGAGGTCGCTTGTCCTTTGTTGTTGTCTGGGTGGAATTGTTTCTGTATAACCTGATGGGATAGAAATGCAGCAATGTCCCGGTGAGTCTCTGGAGAAATATGTCTAGCCTGGAGCTGCTGGGTATTAACAGAGGGGAAGATGGGTAATCAATCCAGTGTGAATGACCACAAATCCATTCTTCAAGCCCCGGATGCCTGGAGTGCGAGGCTAGAGTCGAGGAACGAGTAATTGCATTACACCTTTTAGATGAAGCACTTTCAACACACTTGCCATTAATACACCTACTCATTTTAGTTCAGTTTATATTTATTTGTATTATTTATTATTTATTTTAATTTATTTAACCAGGAAGGTCCCATTGAGATACAATATCTCTTCTACCAGGGAGTCCTGGTCAAGATAGGCAGCAAAGGACACATTTACAAAGAAATAGACATCACCACACAATGGACAAACGTAAAACATAATTTTCTAGAAAAAACAATGCAAATCCTAGTCAGTTATTAAAACATGTACACTGTTCTATATTGTGGCGGGAGGAGCAAACGACAGACACAGTGGGTGTGGCGTCAGGCCTCGGAGAGGTTTTTATTAAACAAAATATTCAAATAAAGTGTCCAAAAGGGGGTAAAAGTGTCCAAAATAAACAGGGGGGTCTGGTGTCCTCGTCGTGCTGTGGGGTTCGTGAAGGAGGGCAGTGTTCGGAAAGGAAGGGTCCAGGTAAGGGGCGGAGTCCGGTGGCCGCACGTGCTCCCATCAGCGGCTTCGTCCATCTTCTGTCCACGGCACTTCCGAGGGTTTTTCGACGGCCCGGCATTCTGGCCCGTCAGCCATCTCACGGGTGCGGTTTTCCATCCGCTCTCAACGCTCCCTTCCTGGACCCACGAGGACACCAGTGTGCATGCACGTGGAAGAGACCGTTCTCCCGAGGAGAGGCGCGCTCGGCATTTAAACAGCGGCGGTGATGAGGCTCTATTCACATCAGGTGCACCTCATCACACGCCGCCAGCCCTAGCTGTTTTAGCGCCCCTCCTCTCTCACACACCCACTATCGTTGGGAGCCTGGTGAAGGGCGGCGAATACGGGACGGGGTGGTGATGATAATAAGGGGGGATATTATCACGTAACAAGAGATGGTAGAGATTCCATATGTAACCATAATTAGAAAAAGTATATATTATAAATATTTGTGCAGTATGCCAGCAACCTATATATATACTGTGGTAATTTACCCACTAAAGCTTTTAAAATAAAAATCAACATTTTCTCCTTAAGCACAAGGAAGTCCAGTTTGTCATTTCAAATAAATTACAGTGATGTGTACGAACACTTGTACCAGTGACAAATCGTAAAGCAGCATGATAAACTACATCCAGTTTTTTTCAAAACAGTCTGAGGTGCATGCATACAAATTATATCACCATAATCCAATACTGATAGAAGACTACTTTGTACTAAACGTTTTCGAGCATCAAAGGAGAAACACTTTTTTAAATGAAAATAAAAACCTAGCATTGGTCTCAATTTCTTTAAAAGACTATTGATATGAGAACTGTAAGTCAGCTTATCATCGAGCCAGATGCCAAGCTATTTGTAAGATTCAACCCCTTCAATCTCTGTACCATTTAAAGTTTCAATCACAAAATCATTTAATTGTAATGTGGACCGAGTAAAAATCATGTATTTAGTTTTTTTTAGCATTTAAAACTAATTTTAAGTTACCAAGAGAAGTCTGAAATGAATTAAAAGCATTCTGTAAAGAGTTCATTGCCACTTTTAAAGATGGAGCCATAGTGTAGAGAATAGTATCATCTGCATAAAAGTGTACATTTACTGGCTCGACTCCTTTACCAAGTTCATTTATATAGATAGAAAATAAAATTGGCCCCAAAAGTTATCCTTGAGGAACACCTGTCTTCACTATTAAAGGAGCAGAAACATAATTATCTATGGACACACATTGAGTCCTTCCAGTCAAATAATTAGAGAACCACTTCAACACTATATCGCTAAAACCTACACATTTAAGCCTTTGCAACAAAAGATCATGATTTACGGAATCAAATGCTTTTGATAAATCAATAAAAAGTGCAGCACATGATTTTTTATCATCCAATGCAGTTATTATATCATTAGTGACTGACATTGTAGCAGTTACAGTACTATGTCCTTATCTAAAACCTGATTGAGTTTGACATAAAATATTATTAGCTGACAAATAGTGCTTTTAACTGTTCATTTACCATAGATTCAAACACTTTAGCTGTAACAGACAATCTTGCAATAGGCCGATAATTATGGCCGAATAATCGCTGACTTCGAAGAATTTGGTTTCAGACCACTACTTAAACTTAAATTGAAAATAGAAGCAATAGGTCTCGCTATTAAGTCTGCAGAAATTTTTAAAAAGTAAGGCTCTATTTGATTAGGGCCAGCAGACTTTTTACAATCAAGACTTATCAAGGCTTTATGAACCTGAGACAGGGAAATAGGTAGAAAATTAAAAACATTTCTTACACAACTTGCGCATATCCTTACCATCTACATCTACAGAGAAGCCAGATGAAGTGATTGAACTTATATTAGTAAAATGTATATTAAAAACTTCTACTATATTATATTTATCCTTAATTTCTTCATTATTTACCCTTAGAAAATCGGGAGCAACTGGAGACAAAATAGACCCAGTTGATGATTTTATCAGCTTCCAAAATTTAGTAGGATCATTAAAATTTTTATTTATCATACTAAGATAATACTCACTTTTTGCATTTTTTATCATTTTAGTACATTATTCCTTAGTAACCTAAATTGTTCCCAATCACTAGTGCTATTAGTTCTTTTAGCCATGGACCAAGCAATATTTATTTCTCTAATAGAAGAAGAAAGGCATGTATTGAACCATGGATTGTCTTTACCACGAACTCTAAATCTTCTTAGAGGTGCATGCTTATTAATCAGAGCTAAACAATTTGTCTTAAAATAATTCCATGCCAGATCAACATCTGCCGTATCACATGCATGAAAAACTTCACTATTATACAGATCATGTAAAAATGCTTGCTCACTAAAAATTTTATAATTTCTCCTAAAAATAAACTTAGACTTATATTTAGGTAGTTTACAATTTCTCATATAGGCAACTGTACAATGGTCACTCACTAACATCATTACTAAAGGAATACTTATGTGGAGAATTTGTAAGTATAACGTCAATCAATGTGGACTTGTCCATATGTTTTAAATTCAACCTAGTTGGAGAATTAATTAATTGTGACAAATTCAAAGCATCACAAATGATTTTGAAGATTTAGTTAACCAGTCTTCAAGTCTCCCAGCAATACAAAGTGAAAACTTTTTCATATAGTCCAACAGCAATGTTAAAGCTTCATGAGATGCCGATGGTGGACGATAGCATCCCATTACTATAAAATCAGCACCGCTGGAGAAGTGTAACTTAATTATGGACAGTTCAAAACATTTTGGCTTGCTGATGGACTCTATCCGAGTACAGCTGAGTGCCGTTTTGACATAGATTGCAACTCCCCCTCCTTTTTTAGCACGATCTGTCCTAAAAACATTATATCCGTCAATATGAATCATATTGTTTGTAACTGATGATTTCAGCCACGTTTCTGACAGGTAATGTCACAATCAGTCGAGTTTGCCCAGACGCGAACTGCATCAATTTTATTAATTAAACTGCGTACATTTAGATGGATAAGACGCAGTCCACTGCTGGCTTTTAGATCATCTGGGTTTTCAAGTTGTGCCAGTTCAGGGCCTGGATTCGGGTGAATGTTACCTGATAGAAGCAGAAGAATCAGCAAGGGTTTCTTGACTTGGACAGCTCTCCGTCTTTGTCTGCAAGCAGCTGGCGAGACAAACTGCCCCGCATTCGTTGTCCCTCTACACCGCTGCACGTGCAGCATCCGCCATTTATCACATTGAAACATCATCTTGAAAAGTGCAGATGTGAGGAGCCCAGAATATGAACATAATTAGGCTTTTAACAGTCACATGTGTCTCGCCAAGCAGCTTTACACAGTCCTAATGTCCAAGTCTTGCACTTACAAGCAGGTACAGATATAAAAACAGGGATGGAATCTAAATTCTGATTGGATGAACCATAAAAAGTGTTGCTAAAGCGATTGACTACTGCATTAGGTACTGCATCAGTAAGTATTCCAATAATAAATGTAACTAATTTTATTGGACATTGGTGCTATTGCTGTCGTTTTAAGCAATAAATGCGCTCGTACCAGTGGAAAAATCGCTGAAACACACAGACTTTCTGATCACGCACAATATAATAATTACAAAACATACCCGTTTCAAAAACACAGCTCACACAAACACAAACAGCGCTCGGCGTCTCGATCCCAGGTGACTGTGGGGCCTGTTTGCATTCGTTGGTTAGAATGTAATTATGAATGCTAAATGGTGTTTTATGCATATGAGTTTTATCTGATTATGCAGGCTCCGTTGAGTTGTCTGGGGAGAGACGGGCAGAGAAAGGAGAAGACATATATATATATGAAAAAAAAAACCGCTAAACAAATAGTCTTGACTTTACTTGAGTGTAAGAGCAGTGCTCATAGGCAGACACAATAGCACCATAAATAATAGATGAACAGCCTCCAACATACAAATTACAGTTTAAAACTGACTGTGAGTGAAGCAATGTTTTTCTTTGCCTCTTTGAAGCTTAAATAAGCCACAGGACTTTCTAAAAAGAAACAAGCACTCTTTGGCTGGTGTTTACACCCCCCGTGCTCTGCGCCGAGGGTCTCATAAGCGAAGCTTTGTGTGTCGTGTCAAACACACTTTGTGTATTGTGAGAGATGCATGTAAAAGGAGCTTCTTGTTTGTTGTGACCTTCAGAAATGGCAGAGATGGGGAGAATGTCAAACAGCGAGAGAAAAACCTCTGCACCTTCTCTTGTCACTTGTCAACAGAGATGGGATGTGGGGTCAGCGTAATGCTGTGCTGCAGTGAAAGACACATTGTGGTCGGGACAGGATGCCCTTAGATACTGATCTGAGATCAGCCTCTCTCAGTCAAGCACAGATGGCAGCTGCACGCTTTCGTAGAGGGAGGAAGAATAAGAGGCTGATCTCAGTTCAGCTATAAATAGCATCCTCGGCTATAACCCTGTGAGTTCATAATCATAGTCTACACTTCAACCAACAGCTTATATCTCAGTAACTTCAGCTCAGATTTGCCCAAAAAGAGCCTCCTGCAGAGAGAGAGAGAGAGAGAGAGAGAGAGAGCAAATAAGTAGTGTAAGTAGTGGAAATAATGCAAAGGTAAATGTTGGAAGATGCAGCTTTTCTGCTGTACTTTGCACACTTTAAACAATGTGCCTGAAAGCATTTGACATCTCTTTCCAACCACCTGCTGTGGAGTATGTGTGTGTGTGTGTGTGTGTGTGTGTGTGAACGTGTATGTGATATCTTTCATTTCTCTTCCACCTCTTTTAATAATTGTTGGAACGGGCTGTTTGGAAGCACTATCAGGTCTGTTGGCCAACCCACTATCAAATATTGCATGTTAAGCAAACTCTTCAATTGGCCAGTCTGTATTTACTGGATCAATCTCTGACACTGGACTCCATCGGTTGGCAGGCCTCAAGCCCTCAACAATGAGATTTGCTGAAATTGTTTTGCCTGCTTATCCACTTGAGCCAGCCAACATTTTCACTGGCCCCATTATGAAAGAATGTACTGTATTTTTATGTTTACTACCTATATTTATACATATATAGATATACTTATTTATACATATACTTATGCTCACAAATCACCAATACTGTATCAAAAATAAATTTCTTTGTTCAGTGTCACATGATCCTTCAGAAATCTCTTTAAAATGCTGATTTGGTGCACAAGAAACATTTTTTTTATAATTATTATCACTGTTGAAAACCTTTTTAGTGTGACCTATCAGATGTTCAGAGTGTTTAACGTGTTTATTGTGCTGCTAATTTGTAGTTTGTCATATCAACTGTCTCATGCATCAATCTAATGGTAAAAGGGCACAAATAACGAGGAGTGTCTCGCTGCAGCCCACAAGATCCAGGGGGCGTGGTTGGATCCAGATCCAACTCCTCCCACCTTACATATACCTAAACCTATCCATCTCCACCCCCTTATCCCTAAATCCACCCATCTCCACCCCTAAACCTACCAATCTCCACCCCCTGATCCCTAAATCCACCCATCTCCACCTCCTAGATGTGGATCCAACCACGCCCCCTGGATCTTGTGGGCTGCAGCGAGCCCTACTTGCAGATGACTGGAGCCTGCCCATATGTCAACATATACACATGCACATGATGTATTAAAAATAAATAAATAATAATAACATTGTGACATAACCAGGTGTGATGCATCAAGATTCCAGCGATATGAAATTTGTACGTCCACACTGAAGACCCATCCATTGTTCAGAGGTTCACACCAGCTGTAGTGAATCAACTATGATATATGCATATAACCACAAGCAGCCACAGTGGCTAGTGTGGCTTTCATAACATGTTTCTCTGTATGGTTATCTCTGCAGTGGGTTCTTGCATTTGAGATATTTATCCCTCTGGTGCTGTTCTTCATACTCCTGGGCTTGCGGCAGAAGAAGCCGGCCATTCCTGTGAAAAAAGGTAAGTTAAGTGACAGCACAGAGAGAGAAGGATAGAGTAGGAGATGAAGGAAGTGTAAGGTGATTCTTACCCCAACCCAGCTCACTCTCACCCTCCAGTGGTCAGATCACTTCTGTTGTTACTTGGGGTTTTATGAAGTTCACATATGCAATACAATAGTGTAAGTGTGTCTGAATTAGTTAGACTAGGCCCTTTATCAGTAATTAAAGAGACAGTTTACTCAAATTTATAATTCGTTCATCATTTATACACTTTCATGCTCGTTTCAAACCTGTCTGGGTTCCTTTCTTCTGCAGAACACCAAAGGAATTACACTACAGAATGTCCTGACTGTTCTTTTCTATACAATTTCTATACAACGTTAAGCTTTCGTGGTATGGAAAAAGCAAAACATTTTGCCTAACATCACTTTTTGTGTTCCAATGAAGAAGAGAAATTCATACAGGTTTGGAATGATATGAAGGTGATTATTAAATGATGACAGAATTTTCATTTCTTTGGACAAACTATTGTGTTGTTTGTGGTTCATTATAATAATATGAAAATGTATGCATTTTTTTTCTCTGTGGTTGCTTCATACAACTTTGCCAATCTGTCATTGATTGCAAAGATTTTTGGCTGTTAGACAGAGCTTTAGCCATGTAGTATTTTTTTTCTCTCACAGAACACCCTCATTTGTATGTCATCACAATGTCTGTTATTTTCAATGCTGAAATCACACCATGTTTTTTTTATTTGTACTTCTTTCTGTTGTCTGTCCTCAATACTTTTGTATCTCTCTCTCTACCTACCTCTGTCTTTCATTCTATATTTTTTCCTCATCGTGCATGTTAACTGCATGCTGGAACAGTCTGTAAGTCAAAATGTTTTTGTTTTATTTGTGTGTGTGTGTTTGGCTGAATTCTTAACTCTTTTGAGTATGTGGGATCATTTCACTGTGTGTCCTCTAATTGTGTGTCGTTTTTTTTGTGGACTCTTAACGTGTTTATTGTGCTGCTAATTTGTAGTTTGTCATATCAACTGTCTCATGCATCAATCTAATGGTAAAAGGGCACAAATAACGAGGAGTGTCTCGCTGCAGCCCACAAGATCCAGGGGGCGTGGTTGGATCCAGATCCAACTCCTCCCACCTTACATATACCTAAACCTATCCATCTCCACCCCCTTATCCCTAAATCCACCCATCTCCACCCCTAAACCTACCAATCTCCACCCCCTGATCCCTAAATCCACCCATCTCCACCCCCTAGATGTGGATCCAACCACGCCCCCTGGATCTTGTGGGCTGCAGCGAGCCCTACTTGCAGATGACTGGAGCCTGCCCATATGTCAACATATACACATGCACATGATGTATTAAAAATAAATAAATAATAATAACATTGTGACATAACCAGGTGTGATGCATCAAGATTCCAGCGATATGAAATTTGTACGTCCACACTGAAGACCCATCCATTTTTACTTTAAATATACTGTGGCCACAAAAAGTTTGGAAATGCCCTACATTGGAGTTTTAGACAGTATTGAATAAATCCTCCATTTCTTAGCATACATGCATTAAAGTAACATCAAGTACACAAACATTTTTCTTTTACATTACTGTTGAAAAGTTTGGGGTCAGTAAGCCTTTTTTTAATAAATTAATATTTTTATTCAGCAAGGACTAATTAAACTGATCAAGAAGACTGACAGAAAAGACATTTATAATGTTACGAAAGATTTATATTTTTGAAGGATCATGTGACACTTAAGACTGGATTAATGAAAGATTGGCTGCTGAAAATTCAGCTTTGCCATTACAGAAATAAATAATGTTTTAAAATATAATAAAATATAAAGCATTGTAACAACAAAACATGTTAAATTGTAATAATATTCTACAATATCATGATGATGTAATCCAAAACCTCACTCCACCTAGGGCGTTTTCAAGCATTAGTCACAATGCTGCAGAAATGGAAACTAGTCGTTATTACAGCTGATTTCAGAAACTCGGATTAGCATAGCTTTTATCGCTTGCCATTTTATTGCATCACGCCTGGTGTAAGAGGTTTAGGTGTTGGGCCCCCATATGTCTCTGTGAACACTAACCTAATCCACAACCCACTGTGAACGAAGGACCTTTCTTACGACGGCACGTTATTCAAACACCTTGTCTTGATAATGACACATCTGTGCTTTCTTCAACCAATGAACTGATTCTAATTGTCTAACACACACACATACTGAATTCATCCACTTACTGAGCCATCAGGTTATTTCCCCTGACTGAGCTTTGCTCTTTTAATCCTCAACTGTGTTTGCGGAGCGGGAGCAGATGTCAGAAATAAGAGTTAGGAAACCGAGGCAATAAACACAGCTACCTCTTGTGAGCAGACAACCTGTCACTGGAACAGCAGAAATATAACACACCTCAGTGTTAACGTCAATCAAGGGACGTTTGGTGCCGATGGCGAACGGTGTTTAGCTAACGCTGCTGTGTCTGGGGGAAGCAGAGTGGCATGTTGCGGCCAGGCTCTCTCTTTGCCAGTCACAGGCCACACGCCGCAGTGACAAAACACTTAGGGAAGGAAAAAGAGTCAGCACTTACCATTAAGTAACCTTCTAGATCCCTCCGTGAGTGCCAGCTGCCTCTTGTTTACATTTCAGTCAGGACTGCCAAAGTGAAGGGAGGCGAAAGCTGAATTTGAATTGACTGATACTCTAATGGAGGATCACATCTCACAGAGCCATTCATTAATTAAGGCTTCATTAAATAATCTCTATAGCAGTTATAGGCCTAATTTAGTCATTAGCAGATCAATGTAGGGCAAATTTGTAGAAAGGGATTGTTGTATTAGAGAAGTGCCATCTGAAAGGTAGTGGTATTCCAGTAAGTGAATTGTGAAGTGAACAAATGTCACAGCCTGTGTGATCATTGGACAAACTATCGGCTGTCGATGATTGATTTAAGAATAGTAAATTAAAGAATCGTAAAGAAAGCAAGTTGTTAATATACTGTATATATGCACTAGTGAAAAATAAATAAATATACTAAAATGTATTTGAAATTCATTTATCTCATGCTAAGTATACTACAAATACATTTATGTACTTAATAAAAATACCCTGTAATTGTACTGTTGGTATACTAAACTGGTATACTTAAAGTCTGCTAAATTGAAATTTTGTACTTAATTCACATTAATTGTGCAGAAGTGGTGCTTAAGTCCAACTAAAGATATACTGAAGTATATTTGATTATGCTATAGACCATTTCAAGGACGTAAACCATAACGAAGGCGTTGGAGCGCTACTGCGCATGTCTGGTCCTGAAGCATTTCCGGTAGCGCCATTTTTAAATCTCAGATCTATCAAACCTACAGCGCATCCTTTTTAAGTCTAGCGAAAACGCAAGTTAGGTATTTTATTAAAAAATTAGAATTACCCTTTAAATATGACTGAGGTGCAAACTTACAAAGAACATTTAAAAGTAGTGTTCCGGACAGCTCTGACTGATGCTGCGTACATGTACACGAGAGATGGCGGTAAACGCGTATCGCAGTCGGGATGCTTATAATTAACTCCTCAGCAGAAAAGTTGGGATCATTTGTTTGTACAATGGATGACATCGGTCTTATGTTCGGTTAAACTGAAGCAAGACAAACAGTGTTACTTACGATCTTATCATGGTTTGTGCTAAGATGTCCGGGGAGGTTTTTGGTGGACATTTCACTTGCATTGCTGGGTCAGTCTGTATGTCTACGCATTCATTTTTATTTGTACAGTGCTTTTCACAATACATATAGTTTCACTGCAGCTTTACAGAACATGCATGTTTATTACAACACTAAATGAATGCTAGTAAGCTAATCACTTCATGCCATTATTACTGATTTCATTCGTTTTATAATGTGTGCTTAGTTTGGTCAAGTTTGTTGCTGTGGAACAGTGCTAGAAAGCATTTGAAAGCTCTATCTGAGCCATCATGTGGTTACAAATAAACAAGATGAATGCAATTCAATGCTGGCTATGGTTTTTGCATAAACCTTTATTAGTTATTTTTATAAGATAAACGTATAGCCTACATGCAGATTAATAAATGCACACACACACACTACATACAGTATATATCTGGGTATGTATGTTTTTATGCACATTTACTGTAAACACACATACAGGTAAAAAGTGTGGCCACTATTAATGTTTTTGAAATAAGTCTCAAGCCTGCATTTAATTGATCAAAAATATAGACAAAAACAGTAATATTTTGAAATATTACAATTTAAAATAATGGTTTTCTATTTTAATATGCTTTAAAATATAATTTATTTCTGTGATCAAATCTGAATTTTCAACATAATTACTCCAGTCTTCAGTGTCACGTCATCCTTCAGAAATCATTCTAATATGCTGATTTATTATCAGTGATGGAAAAAGTCGTGCTGCTTAATATTTCTTTATGAACTGAGATAATTTTAGTATTCTTTGAATAAAAGAACAGCATTTATTTGTAATTCCTGTCAGGATTCAATCAATCAATCTTGTATAAAGTATCACAGGTTCCAGAAAAAATATTAAGCAGCACAATTGTTTCCAACACTGACAAATCAGCACATTAGAATGATCTCTGAAGGATCATGTGACACTTAAGACTGGAGTAATGGCTGATCAAAATCCAGCTTTGCATCACAGAAATAAATATAAAGAATATTAAAACAAAAAAATTTATTATATTTTGTCTGTATTTTTGATCAAATAAATGGATGTTTGATGAGCATAAGAGACTTCATTCAAAAACATAAAAAATACTTGAAGAGTTAACGTAAATAAATACAAAGAATTAAATGGAAAAAACTTTTCCTTACCTGAATAGAAATGTGCGCTGTGAACTGCTAGTGTCTATTCTGCTTCTCTTCACTGCTGCAATCCAGGCACGTTTCTCAGACATCTAACCCTTTAATTTCCCATTATTTATAAATTAATGTTAGTTCGAGCCCAGAGGGATCACCCAGCCCCCGAGCAACAAGGATCTAATTTTAATTTCGACATTTTAAACAGCAGGATTAAATAAATTAATCGCAATCCCACTGTGCAGGAATCGCCTGCCCCTATTGTTTTAAATGCGATCAAACGCTAAGCGGAAACGTCCGAGGAACAAAGACGTCACTTATACCGCCGAATATCCGTTGAAATGGTCTATAGTAGAACTATTCTTTAGGTATACTTTAAATATCTTGCATTTAAAGGCAGGTGTGGCAAAAAGTTAGATTTAGGTCCTGTATATATATATATAAAAATTAGTATATTAAATATAATATATTAAGCTTACTTGAAAACACTTGAATATTTACTTGAAAAAAAATTGATGTGCAGCTTTTGCACTTTGCTATTTTGTTTATCTAGTGCTAAAAACCTACCTCCCTTTTGTTATAAAATTGCCAGCCTGCATTTTATTTTCACCAGAATCACTCACTTCATGGCAAAATTACTATTTCTGAACTTGGAAATTCCCAGGAGGTCTTGAAGGCAGCAACTCCTGATCCATGGTTGTCACTCCTATAATGTTTGTGGCCTTTGAGAGACAAATATGATGATTTACCCAGCCCTGATATTTGACTCCATATCAAGTGTGTAGAGGAGCAGGTTGCAGTGGGGAAGTGAGTCATCTAAACACATCTGTCCACTCCTGTGTTCTATAAGACGTGACTGGCAGCATGTGGGTGTAGAAGAGCCGTGCTACGCAGCGATGCTAGTTTCTCTCTGCTTCAGTGACAGCTTGTCCGGTCAACCTCTGCGTGCGTTGTGAAGTGAATAATTTGAAGGTCACTTGGAGTTAATCGAAGCGATCTGACATCTGAAACCCTCTCTGACTCTGTGTTTGCTCTCTGATATGTGATGGCTGCTTCTTTTTCTCTCCCTGTCTTTTAATCTCTCCCCAAATCTTTGATCCGTGGACCTTGGAAAATATCATTCCCTTTGTTTGTTCTATTATCCTGCATCCTATGATCCCGCTCATTCTTTCACTCACTCACTCATATTCCCGGCCATAAATATTTATCTCCATCCGTACACTGCTCTGTTTTATGTTCCTCTCCTCTACATCTGAAAACACCTGCACCTTCGTCAAAACCATTTAAACCTCATTGCAATACTGGATTTCACTTTTCTGTCACCTCCATCCTCTCCGTCCCGCCACCCTGGTGGTCTGTTTTTCCCCGGTTCTGTCCAGCCTTCTACAGCGCGGCCCCTCTCACCTCGGCGGGCATCATTCCCATCATGCAGTCTTTGTGTCCGGATGGTCAGCGGGATGAGTTTGGCTTCCTGCAGTATAAAAACTCCACGTGAGTCCACCTACGCTCTGTTTCTGATTTTTCCTCTCTCGAAGACTAAGATGGGCTCTAATGGATTCAGTTCTCATTATATGGTGTGAACAGCAGTCACCATCACCACCTGTAATAGTGATCTTACGAGCTGTTAGATTGTGCAATGGATCTTGTCTTTGTGTTTAGATGTGATTTGATCGGTTGATGGATTGTAGTGATAAAACTACATAACTAATGACCTCAGCATGACTGGTCAGCAGCATTTCTTGGGTTTAGGAGTGCGCTACAGTAGCTTAAGTAGCCAGACTGCCTCCTTGATCAGTTTTACTAGAGTTGTTTTTCACTTTTGCTGGTAAAGAGCATGGCTATTCTCATCCATCAGCCAGACCAACACAAAACTACACTGGAAAAAATGGTGCAGAATTCAGAAATTTCTAGTAATTTCACAGTAAATTTCAAAGAAACAGCAAGTAACACATAGAATTAACCATGAAATAGTATTTAATTATAAAACATGCTCCAATAATCTTTGTTTTATTTACGACTTAGAAAAATCATTGATCAACAGTGATATTATTAATCAGTATTAATGCATCTCAAAAGACCCTGTGTTATTAAAACTAAATCTCTTAAAAATAGATTTCATTGAAATACACACACACACACACACACATATATATATATATATATATATATATATATATATATATACATACATACATATATAGCATTGCTGTGTAAACTGTATGTATTAGTTATAAAATTATAAAAAATTCTACTATAAAAAACCCAAACAGAAAAAAATGGAAATGTTGCCTTAGCAACTAACTGAAATAAAATGTTATAAAATGAATTAAACTAAAACTGAAATAATGAATTCACCGTAAATAGGAATATATAAAAAATTACCAAAAAAATTACAAAATGACTAAAATGTAAGCTAAAATTAAAATGAAAACTTAAAATGTAAAAAAGCTAATTCAAAATATGAATATACTGTAATTAGGGCCGGGACTCGATTAAAAAAATTAATCTAATTAATTAGAGGCTTTGTAATTAATTAATCGAAATTAATCGCATTTTAATCGCATATAAATATTTGACCTGAGAACAGTGAGAAGTAAGTTTTTTTATATGGATTTTTAAATTTCCCATCCACAGGGCCAACCAAAGCGGTCTCATCAGCTTCTTTGTCCATGTTCACTGTGGTTTGTTTTTGGCTGTTTCTCAATATGCGTTCTTCAGCGATCTTGCGTCCTTGTGTTCTCGTTCTACGTCATCATTAACCGTCGAAGTTCAGTTCCAATTCTCAAGAACGCAAGTACAGAGGATGCATGAAAGTGCCCGGATATGTTCTTGAAACTGAGGATGCATCGAGTGCAGACTTGAGAGAATCGAGCCGTTAGAAATCCCAGAAAACGCTGTGGGTGGCCGGTGTACGGAAGCCTGTAAGCTTTAAAGTCGCTCTCACAAATACTTAACGGCTCTTCAAGTTGAAAGTAAACATTTATCGTTTTGTTTTGGTTAATTTTAATAAAGTTATAAGACCCGGAGAAAGTCTGCATTTTTATTGGCATATTAAAATTAATCTTAACAGTAAAACATATAACGCTGTAAAATAAAACAATACAATTATATGAAAGTAATATCTATAATAGTATGAAATGTTTTAATAAGTTATGACATTTTGTAATATTGATTGCTCATTGGCCGTTTCTTATGCTGAGATTATGCGGTCAGTTAAGCAGGAACGCAGTACATCTCAGTTCTCATAAGTGTGCGTTCTGTGTTCTCGCGTCCTTCCGAGTTCGTTCTTCCAAGGAAGCTCTCTCTCGCGCACTCTCCCCGTGTTCGCTTGACTTTTGTCAAGCCCGGCGCCTCATAGGCAAGACCGGTCTCCACGAGAACGCAAGTCCGTTCTTTGCGTCTTTTGTCTGAACGCTAGTAGGTGCTCCAGTATAATCGGTCCGCCGAAACTCATCCAGTGAGAAACGTTCCGCGGTGCAAAAATAAGTGCGATTAAAATGCGTTAAAAAAATTTAACGCGTTATTTTTGTGTAATTAATTAATCTAAATTAACGCGTTAAAGTCCCGGCCCTAACTGTAATATTACACAAGTAATCCTAAAATAACTCTGCAAGGACCTGGTGATACAGTATTATGCCAACATCTAAATCTTGATATGATTCTTTTTCTGGACTTTGGTGTTTTGCTCTAGAATTAAATTTTAAAAATATAACTAAAAATGTATTAATTTTGGTGTGAGATATAAACATAGGTTTGTGAGGTAAAATACTTTATCTATAACTTAATTCTCTAAACAGTATCGGCCAGTCTGGACCACACTGGTCTAAGCTTTTGGTTTTTTTCTTCACTTGGTTACTCCGCTTATACGATTTGCCTTTCTCTTTTTATTCTGCTCTTCTTGTTCTTCTTTTCTTTTTATTTCATTTCTTTGACCTTTCTTTTTCTCCTGTTTCTCAGTGTGACTCAGTTGTTAGAAAGGATCAGTGAAGTCGTGGAGCAGAATCACTTGTTTACATCAGACAGACCCAGTCTGGGAGAGGAGCTGGAGTCACTGCAGCAGCACCTTGAAAGTCTGAGCTCAGCACAAGGCCCTCTAGAGAGCCACTACAACACCAGCCATGGTCAGAAAACACATGCATACATATACCAACCTTGATCATAACCATACATGCAAATTAGAAATTAGAAGCAAATGACTGTTTTAGTAAAATAGTAATACTGTTTCTGCTGGATTTTGTGTTCATATCACATTGTTATTACATTTCAAACACAAATTTCAGATGCAGTTTCAAATGCATGTTTTCATGTGGCTCAACTGTAGATAGTGTATATTCTGTTAAACACTATGTATACTTTTGGCATTAAAAACTTACCTTGTATATAATCATACAGTAAGCATTTGTATGATGATTTTATTAACCATGTATTGAAGGGAGTCATAGACCACACTGAAAACAACCATACAGCAGAACATTTTAAACAAACGTACCCAAAGCGGCAGACATCTGGCATTTTCAGTGCTATTGGACTGATTTCTTCCAGGTACCATAATAAAGTAAACAGATAGTAAAGTCACAGTCATACTGGACTTTGTTCTCTGTGCACCTTTATTCATACTGTATGAATGTGAAAGAGGAAACTGATGTGATTTTTTTTTTTTTTTTTTTTAAATATCACATTAATTGTTTTACACTGTACTTCCATAAATTGTATTGAGCATCTACATTGCCATTCAAAATTTGAGGTTGATCATGTTTAAGCTTTTGAAAGAACATGACAGTGTAAATTCTTTACTGTCACTTGTAATTATTTATTGCACCCTTGCTGAATACAAGTATGAATTTCTTTCAGTATTAATTACTGACCTCAAATGTTTAAACGGTAGTGTAAATATACGTCAACTGCAGCAAATACAATTTTCTTTGATGAAAACTTTGTGCATGTCTCTGCTTCAGGTTTTACTGTGGGAAGTGTCCTCAGGAACCAGTCGATGTTCCAGCAGTTCTTGATCAGAAACCTTTCCCTGCCAAACGATACCGCCAGCCTGCTGCTCTCCTCCCCCATCAACCTGAAAGAGGTCTGTCTTCTCACCTCAACTTCCTTTTTCCTCCAACCCAGGTCAGACAGCAGTGCTTTTGAAGTCCAAATCATGACTCAGCGTCATGCTCCTCTGAGCCTTCTTCCTCTTTCATCCTCTTTGGAGTCTCAGCTCGGGTTTAGAGCACCATTAACAATTCTGCTCCATGACAACAGAGAGCGAGGACGTGCGATAGAATCTGATGCTTTAGGGCAGAGGAGCTCCAGCGTAACGTGCTTTAATGTGTCGGGTTAACGTGCTGTGGTCGATGTAAGTGTTGAGATATGCTCTTGTGAGTTTCCGAATGAAATCTTAATTTTCCTCAGGGAGTTTCGTTTCTTCTCTACTCTGGCTATTTAAAGTATGTGTGTGAGATAGGAGTTTCTAAATCTGAGCTTGTGTGTGTGTGTGTGTGTGTGCGCTCTTCAGGTGTATAATCTCATCTTTGGGACGTATCCTAAAGTGAGATCAAAAGTAGGAGAAAAAGATGAAGGACAGCGTGAACCCCACAGTCCTGGAGAGAAGCTTGTGCAGCTTGAGGTACAGAATGACGGAAACACACATTTTCTTGTGCGTGTGTATATACACTTCTGTTCAAAATTTTAGGGTCAGTCATTTTTACTTTAAAAGAAAAAAATACTTTTATTTAGAAATTATGAATTAAATCACCATTGAAACTGTTACATTGTTACAAAAAATCCATTTCAAATAAACAAATTTCATTCTGTTCATCAAAGAGTCGTGAAAATAGAGAACAACTGTTTTGAACAAATATATTTTTCTTGAGCAGCAAGCAAGCAAGCAAGCATATTAGAATGATTTCTGAAGAATCATGTGGCACTGAAGACGGGAGTAATGGTGCTTGAAATTCTGCTTTAGCATCACTGGAATAATTAACATTTTTAAGTACATTAACATAGAAAATATAGTAAAACTACTGTTTTACTGTATGACCACACCCAAATTTTTTAATTGTAATTATTATATTTTGCAGTTTTTGTGTGGTTGACACTTATAACGGATTGCATATTCATAAATAAAATGCATTCTATAAAGGTGCATTTATGGAGCAATGCATTTTTCTTACACACTTTTTTATCTTTGCAAAAATAAAATTCTCTTTTATTTTTATGTCTCAAAGCATTTTTGTATAACAGCAGCTTCTAATTGAATAAATATAAAAATTTGGTTTAAAAATAACACTGACTCTATATTTCTTAGACTTCATTAAAATGCACAAGAACTGCAAACACTAAACTTACAGTAATGCAAGTCTGCAATAATTAAATGATACAATAGTTGTCCCATATTTTACAGACTTAATGCATTACCAGTGCTGCTGCAGTGCCTTTCTCATTCATATTTCATACTTGTTGAGCTGCTGTAAGCTATTTTTTTTAATCCCACACATATAATGTACCTACTACTTGACAGATATCACACAGTCCTGAGAAATCACCTGTCTGTGGCCTAGCCCTCGAGATTGTAAAGAGCAATAAAGAGTCAGGGAAGCAGGCATCACATTTTTTTTTCTTTAGCATTTGCTGTGTGTTTGCTGATTTGTTGGCATTTCTTTGGGTTAAGGCTTTTGGAGAGAGGTTGTGAGGGTAAGATATCAGATTGTTAGAATGCTTAATAGATGGAAAATATGAAATATAGTAATATGCATTCTATTCATTTTAACAGGCATAAAAATTAGTTTTGAAACCGATACCATACTTTGATTTGGATTCAGTAGAGAGTTAGGTGTGATCTCACTATGCATCAGCGCCATGTAGCAGACTACTGAAATGAGGAGGCAAAGTCCCTTCCCACATGGTTTTTTTTTTTTTTTTTTGGTTGGGTGTGTTCATATTTTCATTAATTCTTAAGTTCCGGTTACATTTCATGCTGCTGGGCCAATTGAAATGATGTTTGCACGTTAATGTCACACCAGTCTCGTCAAGTTTAAGCATTTTAATTAAAAAAAGTAAATTTAGACTATTTATCATTTTCTAGTGCCGATTTGTTTTGCATAGACATCGCCTACTCAAAACAGGGACAAAACGCTCCTGCTATATTTATAGGTAGTAGTAGTTAGTCATTTGCTGTGAAGGGCTTTCTAATTAGGGCATGCAATTGCTTATAACCTTGCAATTACAAAACAATCACAATGTTTCAGTCTCTCTTCTCGTTCATGCTCAGAAGCAGTTACTTGGAGGCTGGCGTAGTTTGGAGGGGGGTCTCATTCAGAAGGCATTGAGAGACCCAACCAAAGCTGCTCACCGTCAAGCTCTGCTCAAAGTCCTGTCCCAGGCACTTGGGATTGCTGGAGGTGGAGGAGGCCAAAAATTTGATCCTCAAGCATTGCGTGAGATGGAGGTTGGTCTGCAACTCCACCTTTTAACTCCACTCTTTTAAATGTTAAATAGTTTTTTTTTTTTTTTTATTTGGTCTGCAGAAATCATACTCTTCAGTTTAATAACAACACCTCACAAAACTTATTTTTCACACTTATTTCTATTTTTTAGGGGATTCTGTTGACTGGTGCAGTGCTTGAAACCCTCACTTGTGGGGAAGGAGGGAACAGTGAGATAAGCAAAATCCTATTGGTCCCTGAGAAACAACAGGCAGTTTTGCAGGCCTATCGAATGACTGTTTGTGGTGGAAGGGCGGAACAGAGGGCGGAGTTGTTCGGGAAGTTAAGTGAAGAATTGAGAGATCAGATCGATACACAGAGAGTGTTTGATCAGGTACATGCAAGAACGGCACATCTTAAACAGACACAATTTTGTATTTACATTTAATGTTCCAGGGGTTCATTCTTATTAAAAAATAACCTATACATGCATACATACACTGCCCTCCAAAAGTTTGGAAACACCCCTGGCAAAGTGTGGTTTTGGACGATATCAGCATAAATCCTTATCATTTTTTGGTGCAAATACATTAAAGTAACTTGACATTATCATTGAAGATCAGCAATACAACATAATAATGGAAATATATACATGTCAAAGTCAGACATGCCCCTTTGCCAGCTGTGATGCCTGGTTACTGGTTTAAACAGGTTTTTAAAAGATTTTTGGGTCAGCACACCTTAATACTATAGCTTCAACAATTGATTACCAATTCAAAGTCAATGTTTGAATAAACTGACAGCTCGGATGCCCAGATTATGCAGAGCTGTAATAGCTGCTAATGGTGGATATTTTGATATGTATAAACTGTTTATGTAATAAAATATGTTTTTGTAGTTTGTGTTGTCCCTTATCAGTGCAAAATTATCACAAATTACAAAGGATTCATGTCAATATTGTCCAAAACCCCACTTTTCTAGAGCGTTTCCAAACTTTTGGAGGGCAGTGTATACATATACATAAAGAAATTAAACACATTAATATTTTTGTGTGTTATTTATCAGTAACAGTCCCAGTTCTAATGGACCATATCGAATAATTTTGCCATTTATTTGTGTATTTATTTTGTGATTTAGGGATATATAAAAGCTAACTGTGAAACTAGTTTTAGAGATACACAGGAATCTGTCATTTTATTCCATTCATTATTGCTAAAAATGTAATTTCCATCACCGTAATTGAATAAAAAGGGCAGAGAGTGCTATTAAACACAATATAGAATTTTAGATGTGCTGTAAATTACACTGTGGAAGGAATTTTCATTACTTTCAGAGAAAAAAGACTTGTCCCATATAGTTGGACATTAGTGGACAAATTAAACTATTGAGAGTATAAAAAGAGTGTTTAAGAAAGTGTATAAGTCAAAAAGTGGCCATTAGTTGAAGAAACACTGATACTGTACATATTACTTAGGATTAAGCATTACTCCTCTTTCCTTTCTCTGTATGTCACTCGGTCCTGTCCTCCTTCCCCAGTTGCGTCTGGAGCAGTCCAACTTATCCGGTCTCTTGGATCAATCCCATCTCGGCGCTCTGCTGAAGAACCTGGCGGATGTAGAACGGCTCTTGAGGGATGTGGATTTGCTGTCAGGTCTGGCTAGACTGCTCCCTAAAGGGGCCTGTACAGGCCACCAGCCTCCTCCTATAGCCAACAACACCTCTTGGAGCTCCAACACAACAACATGGGGTCCCAACACAACAGACAGCCCTGTGGAGGAAGGAGAGGGAACTGCAGGAAATAAGGCAGAGGCTGAAAACCCTAGATCACAGTTTTCTGCATTTGTTCAACTGTGGGCAGGTCTTCAGCCCATTCTTTGTGGGAATAACAGGTGTGTATATGAGTGTCACGGTGTGTTACCTTTCTGAATGTGAAATTACTTTTTTACAATAATCTTTATTGTTTTATCAGGATTATTGAGCCAGAAGCTCTGAAACAGGGCAATATGAGTTCCCTGGGCTTTACCAGCAAAGAACAAAGGAACTTGGGATTACTTGTCCATCTCATGACTACAAATCCCAAAATCCTCTACTCTCCCATTGGCTCGGAAGTGGACAAGGTCATACAAAAGGCAAGTCCAGACTCTAAGGTGTTTCAAGGCTGAAAAAGTCTTACAGTGAGCAAAATTGCAAATTGATTACTCCTGAATCCAAATGACTTTTTTTTTTAAACTTCCTGCTGGTCATTCTTTCATTTAATTTCGGTTGTACCCAATTAATAGACAATTATTTGAATAGCTGTAAAATTTTTGATCAGATTTGTTTTTTTCTCTCTTTAGGCCAATGAAACATTTGCTTTTGTGGGGAACGTGACTCATTATGCCCGTGTGTGGCTCAACATCTCAGCTGAATTAAGGACCTTCCTAGAGGAGGGTAAATTGCACAATCACCTGATGTGGCTGCAGCAGGTAACATTTTGTCTTTCAGTCGCTAATTTAAGAATTTTTAGTTTAAATAGCACTTTGTGTTGTCCATGTGCTTGATGTCTTTTGTTGTCTTTATGTCGTAGTTCATTGCAGACCTGAAGAAGCACCATGAACTGTTGAACGTCTCAGACAGTGAGCTGATGAACAGTCTGCTGGAGGAGAACTTCACCCTGCCAAACACAACCACTCTACTGGAGCAGCTGCACACCATTGATAATGCTGCCTGTGGTTGGACAAACTTCATGTCAAAGGTCTGGAGAAGAATTTGATTTAACTTGTCCGATCTTATATAGCTATTGTAAAAAAAAACCTTGTGTTGTCTGTTTTGAGATTGAATAATATTAACATGAATACAACTATTTCCTTTTTTATTTGATTGCATTGTTCATTTTGATAGAAATAATAAATTAATATTAATAAATGAATAATAAATAAATATAATTCTGACTTTTTTCAACACATTTTTTTATTCTAAAACTAAATCTGTTCTGAATGCCTCAGGTCAGTGTGGATATCTTCAAAGGCTTCCCTGATGAAGAGAGCATTGTCAATTACACACTGAACCAGGCCTACCAGGACAATGTCTCAGTCTTTGCAAGTGAGCGATCACTTTTATTGCATTTATTGTGATGAGAATTTAGAGATATAAAATTGTCCCGAAGATAATATCAAAATGCAATGCAGGCTTAATTTTTTATGTAAATGCTAGTTTTTTCATATGATTTTGTAGTGTAATATGACTCAGCTATTTCTTAACAAGGTTTGAGACACTGACCCATCCATTCCCCATTAAAATTACATTTGCATGATTCATTTAGCCCTTAGTCATACCTTGTTAAATGTAGCCAGTAGCCATATGTTTAATCTGTGCATCCTCTCTAGGTGTGATTTTCCAGACCAACAAAGATGGATCTCTGCCACCCCATGTTATGTACAAGATTCGACAGAACTCCAGCTTCACAGAGAAAACAAATGAAATCCGTCGAGCTTATTGGCGCCCTGGGCCGAACACGGGTGGCAAATTCTACTTCCTTTATGGCTTTGTGTGGATCCAAGGTATGATAAGAAGACTTAGCAAGACTTTGTCCTTTCACCTATAATACAATTTTACATAGGAAATCCAAAACCAGATATTGTTTTGCATTTACTGTAAATTACTTTAGCTGTGAGCACTTTAAAGTTTTGATCTTATTGGCAGTGAAAGATCTTGCTTTCATCTACAGAGTGGTAATCTAAACTCATGAGTGTTAGTTCTGCCATTTGTGCAAAATTCTTTACTAAGCTGTTGACAAAGCAATAAATCGCTCACTCCGAAACAACATCCACAGAGTACTGAATTGGCATGGGAAAAGTGGAATGAATTTGATGTTTTATTTTAAATGAAAGTTCTTCTGGTAAAATGTGTACCTGGTTATTTAAAGCTTGGTGCACCAGTCAGTAAAGTGCTGCTTTGGCATTTCTGGAAGCACTTATTTAAGAGCTCAGAAAAGCCAAGAGGATCAAAGCTTTCCCTCAGCGTAAAGCTGCAGTGTGTAAATTCAGCTTCAGCTTGTCTACTTGATGCTGTGTTGACATTTTCCATGTTTCTTCCTCTTAGATATGATTGAGCGGGCAATCATCAACACGTTTGTGGGCCATGATGTTGTTGAGCCTGGAAACTACGTGCAGATGTTTCCCTATCCATGCTACACTAGAGACGAGTGAGCTTGGTCTTTACCTTAGTTGTATATCTTGTATATACATAGTCTAAAATGCTGTGTTTAAGACATGGTGAATCGCAGATGTTCAGTTGTATTGTGTTAATGTGTGTTATACATACTATAGAGTGGGATCTGAATGTTCTCAAAGCCAGAAAGAACACAGATGTTAATATTAAGAAAAAAAAAACATCCCTCACTCCAGGCAAAATCACGCAAGGTCCCCGCTCCACTTCCACTCTGCATTAAATTTGCAGATGACACAGCATTAGTCAGTCTCCTTCAGGGGAAAGAGGACAATCACAGAATCATCTTAGGGCAGTTTACTTTATGCTGTGATGCTTCTGATCTACTTAAAACCTTTAAGATCAAACAGATGTGGGTATATTTTTGGGGGGGAAAAACTTAATGTGTGTTACTGCTGTTAAAGGAGAGCCAATTTAGAAAGTCATAAAGTGTAAACATCTTAGGTTTTATGACCTTTTGTATCATTTGCGCATTTGGAGACATCTTACTGTGGAGAAAAAAAAGCAGTTGAAGAGAATCCTAACCACTGCAAGCAAAGGTATCCTCAAGAAAGGTATTCTAGGTATCTCAGTAATACTGCCTGATGCTGCCTCAAGGTTGTAGGTTTAGGTTGCCATTATTTAGTAAAACAATACTTTTTACTTAAACTGGGTTTTTGTAATGTTTTTGAAAGAAGTCTTTTATGCTCACTAAAAAACTGCAATAATCTGATAAGCATTATAGTAATATTATGAAATATTATTACAATTTAAAATGATATAATTTTAAAAGCAATTTATTCTTGTGGTGGCAAAGCTGAATTTTCAGCAGGAGTCTTCAGTATCACTATCATTTAGAAATATAAAGTCACAGTCAGGGAAAAACCATGATCCGTGACTGTCAAACTGCTAGAATCCTAAAAAAGAAACCCTGCCCAGCAATGTTTTCTGACATTTATAAATGTCTTTAGTGTTACTTATGATCAATATAATACTTTCATGATGTATAAAATTTCAATTTTCTAAGTTAATACTAGAGATGCACTGGTGGAGTACTGTACAAGTGCTTGCATTTTAGGGATCACAACTAGTAATGTATCAACTTGTGGAGGTGAAGAGTTGTAACAGGTTTTTCCTCTTGCAGTTTTCTGTTTGTTATCGAGCACATGATGCCTCTGTGTATGGTCATATCCTGGGTCTACTCTGTAGCCATGATGATCCAGCACATTGTAGCAGAGAAGGAGCAAAGACTGAAAGAGGTGAGAGAATAGACTGAACTTTTTTTTAAAACAAACTGGTGTCACTAACAAACTTCTGAGAGAGTTCAAGACTGGTGCCATGGTTGATGCAAGGTGTTTTTCCACAGGTGATGAAGATGATGGGCTTGAATAATGCAGTGCACTGGGTGGCCTGGTTCATCACAGGATTCGTGCAGCTTTCGATCTCAGTGACGGCCCTCACTGCCATACTGAAATACGGCAAAGTCCTCTTCCACAGCGATCCCTTTATCATCTGGCTCTTCCTCACAATCTATGCCGTTGCCACCATCATGTTCTGGTACTGGAGCCATATTCTGATGTTTACTTGCTGTTTCATTCTATTTACATTGCTTTTCAATGAAGAACAGTAGTCAAAAGTTGTTGATGTTATGTGAAAGTTCTCTCCATTTCCTTTTTGGGAAGTTTCCTTGTGTCGGTGTTGTACTCCAAAGCCAAACTGGCTTCAGCATGTGGAGGAATCATCTACTTCCTGAGTTATGTGCCGTATATGTATGTGGCCATAAGAGAAGAGGTGGCTCACGACAAAATCACTGCCTTTGAGAAGTGCATAGCGGTATGAAGGCTTCCCATGAATCCCTTTCATGTTCCATTTTGATAGTCTATTGATCTTCGGTAAACAAGTGGTTCTCTTTCTGCAGTCTTTAATGTCTACCACAGCATTCGGTCTGGGATCTAAGTACTTTGCCCTGTATGAAGTTGCTGGGGTTGGAATCCAGTGGCGTACTCTCAACCAGTCACCTGTAGAGGGTGATGACTTTAACCTTCTGCTGTCCATGGTTATGCTCACCATTGATGCCATTGTATATGGTGTGTTGACCTGGTATATAGAGGCTGTGCATCCAGGTAAGCTGCAGTGATGTCATTAATGTGCAGTGCAAACACTGCCCATGTTCTTGTTATTCAGTATCAAACTTGGTTTTGTTTTCTGTAATGTTCTCCTCCAGGGATGTATGGACTGCCCCGGCCATGGTATTTTCCCTTGCAGAAATCCTATTGGTTAGGAAGTGGCCGCATAGAGACGTGGGATTGGCCGTGGGGTGGCGGCACCAGGCTAAGCGTGATGGAGGAGGACCAGGCTTGTGCTATGGAACACAGACGCTCAGGTACACTTCCTTCCATCCATCAATCTGTCCCTCCATCACATCCCTCCATCTATCAATCCATCCCTCCCGCCATCCATCCATCCATCCCTCCAACCCTCCCTCTATCCCTCCATCATATTATCAGCTTACAATCTTTGTTGAAGTTAGAATGTTTTGCTTAAGAATAATGTAACTTATTGAGATCATTTTAGGCATGTTACTAAATTTATGATTGTTTGTTGCTCAGAGGAAACTCGTGGAATTGAAGAAGAACCCAGTCACTTGCCGCTGGTGGTGTGCATAGACAAACTAACCAAAGTCTACAAGACGGGCAGAAAACTGGCTCTAAACAAGCTGAGCCTAAACCTGCATGAGAATCAGGTTGTCTCCTTCTTGGGACACAATGGGGCTGGCAAGACCACCACTATGTGAGTGTTAGGATATTGTGTTTCGTAGAGTATCAGGGTGGTTCTAGACCCATGCTGTGCTTATTTATTCTCACAATAGCACTCTATGACCTGAAGGTTGGATGATGTATGAAACCGATGTGTTTTTCAGAAAATGTATTTAGTATCCAATGAATCTCTTGTAGGTCCATACTCACAGGATTGTTTCCACCCACCTCTGGCTCTGCCACCATATATGGCCATGACATTCGCACAGAGATGGAGCGCATCAGGCAGAATTTGGGCATGTGTCCCCAGCACAATGTTCTGTTCGACAAGCTCAGTGTGGAGGAACATCTGTGGTTCTACTCGCGTCTGAAGGGCATGGCCGAGGAAGATATCCGGAAGGAGATGGACAAGTGGGTTAACGCACTCACATTTTGTTAACACTTACTCAATCGTACCCATTTCTGAGTTCATAAAGGCTGTGTGTCGGAATTCACAGGATGATAGAGGATCTCGAATTGTCCAACAAGCGTCACAGTCTGGTTCAGACTCTGTCTGGGGGGATGAAGAGGAAGTTGTCTGTGGCAATTGCATTTGTAGGTGGGTCCCGGGCAGTGATTTTGGATGAACCCACGGCAGGAGTGGACCCGTATGCCCGTCGAGCAATCTGGGACCTCATCCTTAAATATAAACAAGGTGATCCTATCATTACTAATCATAAATACTGTTTAAAATTTGGGGTCGGTCATTAGTTTCCAAATATATGATCAGTCCAAAACTAGAATCTGTGTGTGAGCAGGTCGCACTATCCTGCTCTCCACTCACCACATGGATGAGGCTGATTTGCTTGGAGACCGTATTGCCATCATCTCACATGGTAAACTCAAGTGCTGCGGTTCCCCCCTGTTCCTCAAGAGCACATATGGAGATGGCTACAAACTTACACTTGTCAAGAAACAGAGTGACTCACACACTGCAGGTATATGTGCGGATATGTGTCTTCTCATTTGTGGACGTGCACATTTTTGAAAATTGTAATTATTAATGTCTGAGATGGCATGTTGGCATTATGAGTTTGAGTCCAGCTCACGTAATTTCCCTATTTGATTCCCCATTTTTCTCTCAGTACTCTCATATCAGTAAATTTACCAAAATGTCCTGATGTCTTCAAAAATTATGAATCAGGGTTATTAAACTATCAAAAAAATTTATTGAAATAATGCTGAAATAAAATATAAATATTAGATGATGAAAAACTAAATGGAAATTAAAAGTGTTGTTGGCAACCAACTGAAATAAGCTAAAACTGTAAAATTAACTAAAAATAATAAAATTCAAATAAATTTACTTAACTTAAAAAAAGTAATATTAAAAAAAAGCAAAAGCAAATTATATTACACAATTACTAAAATCAAATAGTATCTAAAATAAAAATGGAAACTGAAAATATAAAACTAATTAAAGCTATAATAATAGTATATAAATAATACTAAAATAGCATTATAAATGTATACACATTTTTATCACTTCTGTCTGTTTTACAATGTAAAACACTGTTCGTTTTTCTGTGAACCTACTATTTGTCATATGTGTTTTATCTCCATATTTTTTATATGGTTCTTCTGTTCCTCATTTCATTGTTTGTTCCTTTAAATTATCAAAAGAGCAGACGAAAAATCTCTTAGTTTTCCTTCTGCTCTTTCATCTGCCATGACCAAACATCATGTTTCTGTTTGTTCTCAGATCAGTCAAGCCAGTCTCCCGCCTCTTCCATATCTCCATGTTCAGAGAGCAGAGTGACACAGTTCATCCGTCAGTATGTTGCCTCCTGTCTGTTGGTGTCCGACTCCAACACTGAGCTCTCTTATGTCCTACCGTCTGAGGCTGTCAAGAAAGGCTGTTTCGAGAGGCTGTTTCAGGTAGGCTTACACATAAACATTTTTAGACCGTTGGAAAGACATAATTTGAAATCTTTATTAAACTGAATATAAAGCGTTCACTGATGGGCCCATATTTTGGTGTATTTTCTTCAGGCTCTGGAGCAGAGTTTGGACAGCTTGGCCTTGACCAGCTTTGGTGTGATGGACACCACACTGGAGGAAGTCTTTCTGAAAGTATCAGAAGAAGATCTTTCACTGGAGAACAGCGATGCAGGTTAGATGGTCAGACAGATCTATTAAAGCAATGCATCTAAAGCCATGAGATTTTATTTATGGTTCACATTTCATGTCTCCCTCTCATTTTTCTCCGTCAGATATGAAGGACTCTCCCGGTGGAGCGTCAGCTGGGAAGCCTTCTAATCTGTTAGGAGGGCCACAGTGTGAGGGGGCACCAGCTGCTGCTGTGATCCGGCCAGAGGTGGAGCTCAGTAACCTGATGATGTGCTCCAGGCTGAGTCCAAGCCAAGCATCCCTACAGTCCGGCTCTTCTCTCGGCTCAGTGAGAGGGGATGAAGGGGGCCTTTATTCTGACTTCTATGGAGACTACTGCCCATTATTTGACAATGGCCAGGATCCTGACTCAACCAGTCTCAGAGGTGAGTAAATTGGATTAAAGAATTATAATAATAATCATTATTATTATTATAAATTAATAATTATTCAATTATTAACAGTTTTATTATGATTATTATTTAATCCAATTAATTTAATCAATGTTATTTTATGTTAACACATTTATTCAATTTGACATTGTAACTATTTCATTGTGATTTCTAAAAAACCAACCATCCAAAAGTGATTAGAACTAATGATTAGAAACACATTAACATAATTACACACATTATGTAGATTTAATTTCTTATCTATCTATCTATCTATCTATCTATCTATCTATCTATCTATCTATCTATCTATCTATCTATCTATCTATCTATCTATCTATCTATCTATCTATCTATACAACCTTTTATTGTGGTCTGTGTCATTTCTGATTAAATGATTAAACATTATCATATAGTTTCTTTAAAAAAACGAATGCATTAATTACAGAAATTATATATCGCATATCATTTGTATTAAATGTTTTTAAACAACAGCCCTAATTATTGATCATTATTTTTATCAGTTTATTTACACTGATATTTTAGACGCTTTTCTTCATAGCTCAGTTGGTAGTTGTGTTTGTAGACTGCGAAGGAACTCACTAGGAACCAGTTCTTTTTGTGGTTATATCTTGAAGGCTTTTGGAAAGAACATTGTGTCTAGTGCTGTTTGCCGCCTTTGGACACAAAGCGGAAGTCTGTCTGAGACAAATGCATCTCTGAATGGCCTGTAGGTAACCATAAAGATTACCTACCGCTCAGTGTATATGGTATATACCCTCTGTTCTCCAGATGAAGAGTCCTCTCCGGAGCCGACCATACACGAGGGCCAGGGCAGCTTAAAGCTTGAGGGCTGGTGGCTGAAACTCCGGCAGTTTCACGGGCTGATAGTGAAAAGGTTTCACTGCGCGAAGAGAAACACCAAGGGCATTTTCTCACAGATCCTGCTGCCTGCTTTCTTCATCTGTGTGGCAATGACTGTAGCTCTATCTGTGCCTGAGATTGGTAAGGACATGATGCACCTTGTGTTGTGATTGTTTGTATGTTCTGTTCCTCTAGAGGATGTAGGTTGAAAAAATACTGTATCACAGCATAAATAATTTATATCAATATATTTGACCAAAATAAGAGGGACCTGTATAATGGTACATATCATGGTAAGCATACATATCATGTTATATAAACAACTGTTTACAATTTTGTGGTCAATACATTTTTATCAAAAATTGACAGGAGAGACATTTATAATGTTACTACAGATCTATATGTTTTAAATGAATGCTGTTCTTTTGTATCATGATTTCCTCAAAAATATTCAACACTGATAATAACGAATGTTTCTTGAACACTAAATCAGCATGTTAGAATGATTTCTGAAGGATCACGTGACACTGAAAACTGGAATAATGACTACTGAAAATTCAGCCTAGATAACCATAAAACCATCTTTCAAAAAACATTAAAAAATATTACTAGTCCCAAACCTTTAAACCGTAGTGTATACTACATAAGTTTTAAATGATTTAATTATAATTTATATCAATTAAAATGTAAAGAATCCAGTGAATTAAATACTTTACAAATGAAAGCTTTGCTAGTAGTACAAGGTACTACCAAAGAACCACTAGATCTCAATTAAACTAATTTAAGGGCCAATATCATTTTAAAAAATATAATTATGAAGATAATACAATTTAATCAGAGCAGTGTTTATCTGGCACAAAAAATGATGCCGATCTTAATTAAACCTAAGTGAAGACTGTTCTGTTGGTCTCTCTTTGGCTCTGTAGGTGACCTTCCTCCCCTGATGCTGTCTCCATCGCAGTATCACAACTATACACAGCCTCGTGGAAACTTCATCCCTTATGCCAATGAAGACAGGCTTCAGTACAGGTCAGCCACAAGAAATTTTGTTTTAAATATCTACAGGGTTTTTTTTTTATTATAATGAAGACACAGACATTGTCTCTCTCAATCCCTATCAACCTTTCTTTGCTCCAGGAGTAAACTTTCTCCAGATGCCAGTCCACAGAGGATTGCTAACACCTTGCGTCTACCCTCTGGAGTTGGTGCGACGTGTGTACTGAAAACTCCCTTCAACAGCACTCTGGACCAACTGGCCCAAACCCTGAATCCATATGCCAACAACTCCAAAACCCTGGCAGCCCGCTACTTTGACTCTATGTGCCTGGATTCCTTCACACAGGGTGTGCCTTTATCAAATTTTGTGCCCCCGCCACCCTCTCCTGCCCCCTCAGATGACCCAGATGCGCATTTTGAAGATGGCCTTTGGAACTACACTGCCGCTCCTCCCACGACTGTCCGAGGTGAGAGTTTACAGAGTGGTGTATGGTTAAATATGCATGTTTTTGTTTTGTTTTTTCATCAAAGCTCAGCACATTGTAAAATTGACAAAATGTAGATACTGGTGCACTTTCACTATAACTTCTTGTTATTATTTTAATAAATTTTAAAATGTAATTTGTTCCTTTGATGGCAAAGCTGAATTTTTAGCAGCCATTACTCCAGTCTCAAGTGTAACATGATCCTTCAGAAATCGTGTTCAAGAAACATTTCATAGTATTATAAATGTTTAAAACAGTTTTTAGATAATATAGATAAAACTGTTTTTTTGGCATTTTTGTGGGAACTTAGATTTATTTATTTTTTTTGGATTCTTTGATGAATATAAAATTATTATTTGAAATAGAAATATTTTGTAACATTATAAAAAAAATCAATTTAATACATCCTAGTAGAACGAAAAGTATTTACAGTAGTAACATCTTACAGTAGTGTAAGAACAGTATAAAAAACCTAATACTATCATTAATATATAAAAAGGATTGAATATTTGGTTTAATTTAGCATTTTTTAAATGAAATACATTGTAATTGTTTCTGGACAAAAATTAGACGTCATTTTAGTAATTGTGAGTAAAATTGAATGAATATGACATCTCGATGAAACTCTAATTTAGTATGAATTTTCATCACAAGACAAAAACTATGACCACAATAAAAAGCTAAAAAAAAAATTGCTAACAGATGTAAAAGAATGAAACATAGTAATTGATACTGAAAGTTATGCACCTTTGGATATGATAATAGGAAAAACTGAAAATAACTCCTGTGCCGCACATCTGCTGACTATTGCTAAAAGTGAAAAATGTATTTCTTTGCATAATGTAGATTTTTCTAGAACAATCCTGTGTGCCGACTCTGTCTTTTTCCATGAAGCTGTGTAATATGGATTCTTCCACTCATTTGATAAGGCTCCTCTCACCCTGCTGTGCTCCCACAGAGATGGCAACGTCTCCCCCCACGCTGCCCTTGACCATCCGAGAGCCGGTACGCTGTATCTGCTCCATGCAGGGCACGGGCTTCTCCTGCCCCAGTGGAGTTGGGGGTCGACCGCCCCTTATGAAGGTAGTAACCGGAGACATCTTGGTGGACATCACAGGTCGCAATGTGTCCGAATATCTCCTGTACACCTCTGATCGTCTCAGATTACACAGGTAATCTTCTGAAAGCATGTCAAAGGAATAATATTATATTTTACTTCATTTATTAACTGATTGAATTAATTTTCTAGTAGTTGCATAGCATTTTAGAATTAAGATGGCTTTTTTTTGCTACTGCTTACTCTGAATTAGTGGGTTTGCAGCCAGGTCCAATAATGTTTTTTTTAATGAGCATCTTTGCAATGCCAGCAAAGTGATGGAGCAGGCCAAGTTGCTGAATACTGAATATTTTTTAATATGGAACAATATCATTGCTCATTTGTGTATTCATCCTTATGACATCACCACAAATCAACATTTCTGAACAAACTGTTTGTGCAGTGCAGTTTTGATTAATGGACTTTTTAGACAGACTGGACATTTTGGGTTTTGAACATGGATACAAAATATGACTCCTTTTAAAATCGCTTTATAACAGAAGTAGCGACAGGTCTTGGGTAGGGCTGGGTGGTATGAACAAAAATTCATATTTCTGTATTTTTTGGCTGATTTGCGGTATACGGTACAAATCTCGGTAAGTGAATGTAACCATATATTATGTTAAAAAGGGTTAAAATTACATTCTAACATTGTAACATTGCAATCTAAAAACAAAAATAATGCTTTTAAAGCAGAAGTTAAATTTACTGAACTAAAAATGAAAATAATAAAAAAAGCACAGACTAATTGAGTAAAAAGGCTGTTTTGATTACCCCATTACAGTCACTTTAGTTAGTGCTATCATACAAATACACTTACTTGTAGGTTTAAAATTCTACATGACACATTTATTGTCCAACTACAAATATTTCAGCAAAATGTAGGCTATATTTTAGTCAGAATTATTGCGCTCTGTTTGGTGCGCTCGTTCAATGAAGTCTGTAAATTTAGCGGAGAATCTCAAAGCAGAAGGCTAATGCACTTCTGATAGCAAAATGGAAATATTTCCATGGCTTTCTAACATTTACAGGTTATAGTATATGCCTGTGAAATGTAAGTTATGCATTTAGGAAAACAGTGCATCTCAGACACATTAAACAGCACGAGTCTCTGTCAGCGGCACACACAGCCTTTCTGTCAGAGCCGCTTTAAACTGAAACTAAACTCTAGGCTTCTATAACTTACGAGCTTTTAAAACCCTTCCTTCATATAAAGTTTGTCACGTGTTTAGAACAAATTGTATTATGCACTTTCTCCGCAGTAGCTCAGTCTGTGTCCACCGCTGTATTTTCAGATGAGCTCGTTTTCAAACTACTGTAGCCTACCGTATATAGATCTAAACTGTATTGCCTCATATCGTATCGATATATCGTACAAACTCGATATACCGCCCAGCCCTAGTCTTGGGCGATCTTGTTTTAATGTATTGGTTGTTGATTTGATGGAGGCAAAAAATTGCAGTGCTACTTTTATTTAAAAAATAAAACGTATGTATAAATTAATCATTTACAGTGAGATCAATAAAATGCATTTATAAAATGAAATAGGTAAAATAGCTGAATAGGTAAAATAGCTAGTTACTATTTCATACCAACTTTAAATTCTCATACATTTTTAAATTAAGGCTTTTTTTAAACCTCTCATTCTTTTGACAAGAACTCAATAACTGCATGTTTTTGGTGTTGTCCTGTAGATATGGAGGCTTTACTGTAGGAAACATTCAGAAATCTGTCCCAGCATCCTTTGGGAGAAAAACTTCACCTATGGTGCGCAAAATAGCAGTGAGGCGATCCTCACAGGCAAGTCAGAGCATACTTACCCTTTATAGCTGATATATGTTTCTGAGCTAGTATTTCATCGTAATTTTAATGCTTTTGTCTTACTCTACAGGTGCTTTACAATAACAAAGGGTACCATAGTATGCCCACCTACCTAAATGTTCTGAACAATGCCATCCTCAGAGCCAATCTGCCCAGTAGTAAAGGAAACCCTGCTGCATACGGTGAGTCTGAATCAATTGTTTTTCTATTTAATTGTGCATGTTTTACTGAATTCTATGAAGAAGTCATCTTCATTCTGTTGTTTTTTGTCATAAAGATTTAGTTGTACTGAAAATCCTATATGTGCAAACGTTCACAGGCATCACAGTGACCAATCATCCCATGAACAGAACCAGTGCCAGTCTTTCTCTGGATTATCTGTAAGTCTTACTCTCCTCTTTTCTTCCTGTTCCAGCCCTCAAACACTCATTGCTTATTTCTGATTTCATATCCGCTCTTCTAGGCTCCAGGGCACTGATGTGGTTATTGCCATCTTCATCATTGTAGCCATGTCCTTTGTGCCAGCAAGCTTCGTAGTCTTCCTGGTAGCAGAAAAATCCACCAAGGCCAAACACCTACAGTTTGTCAGCGGATGTGACCCTGTCACTTACTGGCTAGCAAACTACATATGGGACATGGTAGGGTGAAGGAGAGACTGTATGGGATTTGGTGTCTATTCACAAACAAGAACAGTCCTGAGGGCTAAATTGGTTTACACACAGATTTCTTTTGTTTTTTCTTCGTTAGCTGAACTACCTGGTTCCAGCAACGTGCTGTGTCCTAATTCTGTTTGTGTTTGACCTTCCTGCGTACACGTCACCTACAAATTTCCCAGCAGTGCTTTCTCTCTTCCTCCTTTATGGGTAAGCTCTTTCTGTATGAAGACTCAATCAGACGTGGAGAGACAATAAATACATTTTTTTTTGTCAGTTTTATTCAGGTCTTAAAATGCTACATAAAATGTCACAATTCGCTCTCTCTTTCTAGCTGGTCTATAACCCCCATTATGTATCCAGCCTCTTTCTGGTTTGAGGTGCCCAGCACAGCTTATGTTTTCCTCATAGTCATCAATCTCTTCATTGGCATCACAGCCACGGTAGCCACTTTCCTCCTACAGCTGTTTGAGCGTGACAAGGTAGGTCAGACAGAGAAATTTTTACCACTGAAGGCATGGCATGTGTATAAATTGTGTGTATAAGCTGTATGACAACATTCTTTTGAGCTCATGCTCTACAGAAGAACTTATTTTTTTTATGTCTTTATTTATCTCACTCCCACCACCTTAAAGGGTTAGTTCACCCAAAAATGAAAATTCTGTTATTAATTACCCTCTTGTCGTTCCTTACCCATAAGACCTTGTTTATATTCGGGACACAAATTAAGATTTTTTTGATGAAATCCGAGAGCTTTCTCTTACTTCCGGGGGTGCATGCGAAGGTGACCCCAAACACTGGTGTGCTCGTGTTGTTTGTTTGTTTGTTTTAAAGTCTATGTTTTAAAAGCAATATGCTTTTTAAGCTTTTTGTTGTGTTTTGGATTTTAAAATGCATCATCGATTGTGTTTGTGCATTGGGCGATGGAGTGGATTTGGGAAATTTAAGGAACAACGGATTGATGCGGACGATTTTCTACAGCCGTGAAGATTTGATGAGACTCCGATATAATGTTAAAACTCTACTAAAGTTACTATATGCCCCTTCTGAAATAATTTGTTGCACACAAACTACCTATGGAAAGAAGAAAATAAAGCGGAGGGGTGCCAGAGGCGGAATCCGAAACTGACTTAAACATCGTGGCAATCGGTTCCCTCTTCCAACTATAACTTTAACTAATCCTCGTTCGCTCCAAAACAAAATGCTCGAACTTACAGCATTGGTGAAGTATAACAGAGGCTTCAACAGAGCTAACCTGATTTGCATCACGGAGACATGGCTGACGGAGGCGATTGACGATATAAATCTGGATGGATATTCATTCATTTGTCTGGACCGTGACTGTGTCAAATCAACTAAAGCCATTGGAGGAGGATTATGTATGTTCGTTAGCAGTAGGTGGGCGAAGAACTTTATGGTACGTGAAACACATTGCTCAGTTCATTATGAACTTTTGACTGTCTCATTCAGACCATATGATTTACCTTGTGAATTCAGACAAATAACAGTTATTTTAGTCTATGTGCCGGGACCAAACTTTGCTCTGGCCGCCGAAGGCATAGCTGCTAGTTACAACATTGCGCTGTGTAATTCTGCGAGTGATCCAGTCTTCCTGCTTGGAGATTTCAATAAATGTGATGTATCTACTCTTGAGATCCAAATCTCGAGCAATATATAACCTGTCCGACGAGACTGGTTAAGACTCTGGATAAATGTTTTGGTAATGTGGAAGGTGCATATGTGCCAAGATTACATCCACCTCTGGAATGCTCGGATCACAATGTTATCCATCTGTTACCGAAATATGGGCAACTATTAAAGAAGAATAAGCCTGCCGTTCAGCAGGTTCAGATATGGTCCAGAGACTCAATAGAACAATTAAGAGGTTGCTTTGAGTGTACGGAATGGGACTTATTTTTTAATTATCACGATTGTTGTAGTAATTATAAATTGTTGAATGATACAATAACTGGCTATGTTCATTTCTGTGTACATTCGGTTGTTCAAACCAAGAATGTCACAATTTATCCAAATAATAAGCCATGGATAAACAAAGATTTAAAACATTATTTAAATATGAAGAAAATTGCTTTCTTGCAGAATGATCAGCAGAAGGTAAAGGAGTTAAATAAAGTAGTTAAATGTAAGATAAAAGATGCACAGAGGGAATATAAAGAGAATGTTGAGGAGAAATTCAAAACAGGAAATATAAGAGAGGCATGGAAGGGCTTGAATACATTAATGGGTAGGCAACAATGTGAGGACTCTTATGGTTTTGCAAATGATCTTAATATTTTTTATTCAAGATTTGATCATTTAAATGAGTCCACTGTTAGTAATGCAGCAATGACCGAGATTCAATCACAGACCATGACATGATAAGAAGGCAAGACAGCGCCTTGGTCTTCTTAGGAAATTAAGGAGCTTTAATGTTAGTACACAGACTCTATGTGTATATAGGTCAATGATTGAGAGCATTCTTACATATAATTATTGTCTCATTAAACAGAAGAACAAACTCTCACAAATAATTAATCAGGCAAATAAGATTACTGGCTATAAACAACATTCACTTCAGGTCTTATTTGATTGTTTTATGGAAAAAACAGCAATTGGGATTTTTAAAGATCATACTCATCCCCTCCACTCTACTTTTGAAATGCTTCCATCCATCAGTGTGTAGGTTTAAAATTCCTCTGGCCAGAAGAAATGCTTATAAAAAATTTGTCCCAATGGCAGTTGTTATTTTAAATCGAATTATTGTTTGAAGGAGATGCAAGAGAGTGGTTGGTAGTACAGTGTTTAATGGATTTAATGGAATATTTATTTATTTATTTTTAGCCAGTTGCCCAAAGTTGTGTAATTTTACGTTGTGTTGTTAATGTGTGATGTGTTTTTTTAAGTATTAACGTGTATGTATCTATGTCACGAATGTCAAAGACAAATTTCCACTCTGTGACAAGCAGAACGAACAATAAAGTTTAACTAACTTTCTGACCCTGCATAGAAAGCAACAGAACTACCACGTTCAAGGCCCAGAAAAGTTCAAATCATCAGTGGTCCAACCGTAATTTTATGAAGCTACGAGAATACTTTTTGTGCGCAAAGAAAACAAAAGTAATAATAACTTTATTTAACAATTTCTTCTCTTCTGTGTCAGTCTTCGATTGGGCTATTTTAACAATGTCCTTACTACCGTTTTGGGCCTTGAACGTGTGTTGCTGTCTATGCAGGGTCAGAAAGTTCTTGGATTTCATCAAAAATAACGAAGGTCTTACAGGTTTGGAACAACATGAGGGTGAGTAATCAATGACAGAATTTTCATTTTTGGGTGAACTATCCCTTTAAATGGACATTTTTGCCTGTCCCACCTCAGTAATCTTGACCTTTTCAACTGTATCCATTTATTAAAATCATATAACAATGTAACATTTTATCACTAATATACATTTATTTGTTTGTTTTTACCTCACAGGATCTAAAGTTGGTAAACAGCTATCTGAAGTCCTGTTTTCTCATCTTTCCCAATTATAACCTGGGTCATGGATTAATGGAGATGGCCTATAATGAGTATATCAATGAGTATTACGCCAAGATAGGTGCGTTTATGCATTCTTCATCTCAAGGCATCGTTGAGGGCTGTTATTTGCTCTTTTCAGATGGTTAAATGCTTTCTCTTCCCTGCAGGCCAGTTTGATAAGGTGAAGTCTCCATTTGAATGGGACATTGTGACACGGGGATTGGTGGCAATGACCATTGAGGGTTTCGTCGGCTTTCTCATTACAATTCTGTGCCAGTACAACTTCCTCAGGAAAGCCCAGTGAGTGTGATTTTGTTTACAGCATGTGTGTGCCTTTGACAGTTTAAAATGAAAATGTTCTAAAGGTCACTGTTTTCATCTCACTGAAGGAGAGTGCCTGTCAACAGTCAGCCAGTTGAGGACGATGATGTTGATGTGGCCTGTGAGAGACGCAGACTACTGAGGGGAGATGCTGACAATGACATGCTGAAGATCGACAACCTAACCAAGGTCAGACACTCCATGACATTTTAAAACTTTCCCTTAACCCAGTGCATCTGACCTGAACCCATTGTTCAGTCCTCAAAGTATCCTCAGAGCCTGTGTTTCCTCACAGGTGTACAAGTCTCGCAAGATGGGCCGGATCCTGGCGGTGGACCGTTTGTGTCTTGGGGTCCGTCCTGGGGAGTGCTTCGGGCTGCTGGGAGTGAACGGGGCAGGAAAGACCACCACCTTCAAAATGTTGACTGGAGATGAGAGCACAACAGGGGGAGAGGCTTTTATTCAGGGACACAGGTGCTACATTCAGACCAGCTTTGATGTGTTAACAAATTTCTAAATCCTCCCTCTCTTCCTCATCCTTCTCCATTTTTGGCCAGAATATAGAATATATATCAAATTCTTTTTATTTCTTTGTGTTATATTTTAAGCATAAACCAATAATTTGTTTATATTTGTTTATATATTAAAACAAGGCAAAAACATTTTTCCAAGGCATAAGAAAAATAAACTTAATTTAAAAAAAGTCTCAGCTTATACAATTTAATTTCTCAAGTAAATTATTTGTAATGTTTTTGATGTTAGCTAGTAAAAAGGTAATATATTTAAAATACATTTATTGCATACTAAGTATAGTTCAAATCTATTAACATATTTACTGGCATATTGTTTGAGACTTACTGATATAAAAATCATTATGAACTTCTTGTGCACAATGCACATTTCTTAATATGAAAAATGTGTTTTAATGTCCCTGTTGATGAGGATTTTATGATCTTTTGAATAATATCGGTCTTTAAATGCAAGATATTTAAAGTGTACCTGAAGTGTACTTACAATAATTCCACTTTAGCACAATCAAATATACTTCAGTATATCTTTAGTTGGACTTCAAGGTATTTGCAAGGTATTTTTGGCAGAATGTAGAGTATATCTTGAAATAAGTTTGTTTTTACCCTATTTTGTGATTCTTCAAGCATAAACCCCCAATAAATGTTGGTAAATTTATGTGTATAAAATAAATAAGCATTATCGTAGGCTATTTCGTGTTTTATTTTGGAAACTTTGATGTTAGCGTGTTGCTGTGATAACAAACACTGCTGATTAATTTTCAGTATTAAAAACACAAATTATTCGTTGACAGAATATAGAATATGTCTTAAATTAAGTTGATTGTTTTTACCCAATTGGTAATTTATTAAGCATAAAAAATAAAAAATAAAAAAAAAAATATATATATATATATATATATATATATATATATATATATATATATATATATATATATATATATATATATATATATATATATATATATACTAAGAAGGATTCTTCTCCCAAGATTTAAGAAAAATAAATATACTTCAAACCAGTCTTATTGTCTAAATTTTATTACCGCTTATCCCTAATGCAGTTCTGTGTTGTTGATTTAAAGCTTAATTTTCTTCTTTATTTTGCATATATACTACTAATGTGAATGGCTTGGTCAGAATGAGTCTCTCATTATCCTGCAGTATCTTGCGGGAGCTTTTACACGTGCAGCAGAGCATCGGTTACTGCCCTCAGTTTGACGCTTTATTTGATGACCTGACTGCTCGAGAACATCTGGAGCTGTACACACGCCTCCGCGGCATCCCCTGGAAAGATGAAGAACGGGTGAGCACACAAGCACACACACAGTGTAGTCACACAGCATTCTGTTAAAGGTTGTGTTGCACTTATCAGTGATAGTCAAGTGTGTATAAGAGCTCCTGAAAGCTCTCTTGAAATCAGTTTAAAAAGTGCAAGAGCACTCAGCAATCTATAATTGTCAGCTGCAGTTTGAAATTCATCGTTCTTGTAGTTAAGAATAAAAGATCTCACTGTCTTATTCACTCTCTCTTTGTGTCCTGAAGGTGGTTAAGTGGGCTCTGGAGAAGTTGGAGTTGTCCAAGTATGCTGACAAACCTGCTGGCACATACAGTGGAGGCAACAAACGCAAACTTTCCACAGCTATTGCTCTGATTGGATATCCCTCACTCATCTTTCTGGTTAGATTTTTTATCTGATTCTGTTCCACACTCACTGCTGCAAAAAATAATTTTTAATCAGTATTTTGTCTTGATTTATGATTAAAAATATATATAAGCCTTCTTAATTATTTTTACACTATTTTAAAAACAAAAATGTCTCACTCGCTTGGCCAGAGAGACGGATCCTGAGAGGAAGTACAATTGCAGTGTATTTTTATTAAGCACATACATATGTAAATATATTTGTATTATACTTAACATGAAATAAATGTATTTAAAATACATTTTAGTATATTTATTTTTCACTAGGGTATGCTAACGACTGTATTGCTTAATTTGAATTGCTTAAAATGCAAGGTATTTTTGGCAGAATGCAGAGTTTATCTCGAAATAAGTTTATTGTTTTTTTACACTATTTGTGATTCTTTAAGCATAAACCTCAATCAAATGTTGGTAAATGTATGTGTAATTAATATATAAATAAATAAACAAGCATTATCTTGTGCTATTTTATGGTTTATTTTGGACATTTTGATGTTATTGTGTTGCTATGCTAATGGCACTACGGATTCATTTTCAGTATTAAAAATGCAAGGTATTGAATTAAGCGGATTGAAAAGTTTTTCAAGCAATTGAATGTTTTCCAGTAAGGAATATCAAAACATCCTTAAAACAAGACTTTTTGCAGCTAAGATGAGTTTAATTACTGTAAAATGGTCTAAACATGATTTTTCCGTGATCTGTTGTTTTTGGTTATAGGATGAGCCCACCACGGGTATGGACCCAAAGGCTCGTCGTTTCTTATGGAATCTGATTCTTGACATCATCAAGACCGGACGCTCTGTGGTGTTGACATCACACAGGTGTGGTAACTATAAATCTTAATTTCTGTTTTACATTTAGTTTTAATAACACTAATGTGCTGATGTATTTGTTTGCAGTATGGAGGAGTGTGAAGCTTTGTGTACGAGACTGGGCATCATGGTTAACGGCAGGTTCAAGTGCCTAGGAAGCATCCAGCATCTCAAAAACAGGTTTGAAAAGTCTCAGGCACTGTAATATGTGATACAGGAGTGCAGTTGTCTTATAAAATGCCGACTCACTGTTTGTTCTTTAATTAATTAATTTATTTTTCAGATTTGGGGATGGATACATGATAACAGTACGCACTAAGACCACCGCTAGCATCAAGGAAGTGATACGTTTTTTCAACAGGAATTTTCCAGAGGCCATCCTAAAGGTGAGATTGGGGAGATTTTGACTGGAAATACATATGTAAAGGTAAGTTTAAGGACAAGAGTTTGACTGGAAATGCAAATATTTCATATTTGCCATGCATCAGCTGAAATTTCTCCAAAACAGATGGCCGTACAAGTACTTCCACGTTGTCAGTTTGGATTGTAATATATAAGACAATGAGTTTTCAAAGTCGCAAGAAGCTCTCACAAGGTGTTTTTATGCCGTGCTGACAAAACTAAGTGTACACGTGCGTATATTTTGAGCTTGCTTTGCTTGCAGTAAAAATGGTAAACTTCTGCGTATTCTTTCACATAAGGAGCGGCACCACACAAAGATTCAGTACCAGCTGAAGTCAGAGAGCATCTCTCTGGCTCAGGTCTTCAGCAAAATGGAGCAGGTGGTCGAAGTGCTGAGCATCGAAGATTATTCTGTCAGCCAGACGACTTTGGACAACGTAAGTATACCTCAGCGACTAATAATGAAAGAAAAATGTCAATATTGAAAGTGAACAGACATTAGTTATTGATGCAATCGATTAACTAAATGTGTTAAATATGAATTCAAAAGCTACATACTGTAACAATAAAAGTAGTATTTTCTTATTTTCTGTTCGTTTTTTTTAGGTCTTTGTCAACTTTGCAAAAAAGCAAAGCGATAACTTAGAACAACAAGAAAGTTCCCCATCTAGTGCTGGTCAGTCGCCACTGCAGCGGCTGCTCAGCATCCTCCGGCCGCGTCCCACTAACACAGAACTCAATGCCCTCGTAAGTGAAGAGCCAGAAGAACTTGAGAGTGATGATGATGAAGGACTGATCAGCTTTGAGGAAGAGAGGGTAAGACTTGTGACACAGGCACATAAAAACTATATTTCACTTGAAGAGATAATTCAATTAAGTCTGCAAGAGACTTTGGTTATGATTTATTTTATAAAGACATTTGTTATTAGAAAGCTTTATTCTATTAAAAAATGATAGAGCAAATAAAATTTCTTATGGATTCAGAATCAGGCTGTGGCTGTTGGAATGTCACAAAAAGTAAATTAAATGGATTATTATGTTTAATAATCTCACAAGTTAACAATAACTTTTGTAAAACGATGGAAGAATGCAAAAATTTTACTACATACTAAACAAAATATTACACTGCAGTTCAAAAGTTTGGAGATTTTATGTTTTTGAAATGGGTTTCTTATCACCAAAGCTTCATTTATTCGTTAAAATAAAATTACAAAAGCAATAGAAACAGTAATATTATGAAATATAACTGTTGATGATGGCAGAGCTGAATTTTCAGCTGCCATTACTTCAGTCTTCAGTGTCACATGAACCTTAAAGCTGCAGTCCGTAACTTTTTTTGGTTAAAAATGATCCGAAATCAATATTTGAGCAAGTACATAACCAGCCAGTATTCAAAACTATCGCCTTCCTTTAGCCCGATTCACAACGGTTAGCTTATAATAATGTTTTCTAATTTGAGTGGTATGGGTAGGTTTTCGTGGGGAATTCGAGCATGGCACTGTGTCATTACGTCACGTCTGTGAACATAAAGAAGTTGTCCTGGCTACTTGGTTATCGCATGTGAAGATCCTGTAGGTGGAGGATTGTTTAGCCTTTTCTCACAGCAGCTAGAATAATTAAATGTATCATTTTGATGGCGATTTGTAATCCAGAAAGGATTGTGTGTTTATGAAACACATGTGAATGAAATTATATTCCAGTTTTAAATGTGCTTCTGATTACAGATACCCTGGGATTACACAAGATTTGTATTTTAAAGAGAACCAGTAAGAAGGGAGCATAAATTGCTTTTTGGGTTAGAAGAATTTCTTAATATGAAATTCGAATGGACTGTACAGAAATTTAAAGCTGCACATTAATACACACTATACTCATTGTCACGCAATGCTGATGTTGTTAACATTAATAATTTGAGAATAAAGTATAACAATAATAATACTTTGCACGGTTTGGTGTGATATGATCTAACCGATTGTTAGATTTAATCACCATTGGTAGCGTGATTTATTATGCTTTTTTCCTCAGTTGGTCAGAACAAATGTGGCAGACTTGTTACTTACTTGTTCAGATGGCAATATACGGGGAAAATTCTCATTTGGGTCATATATTCCAAGGCGTAGGATAGAATCTGTGATTGCGAAATGCAGTAAACATCCACACCGGTGCGGTGACTAACAGCCACACTTTCACCTCAAAACATTATATTTATCCACGCTGGAGCCGTGCGGAATTATCTTGCAGCCCACGCAAGCAAGATAATTCCGCAAGTAACTGCAATTCCAGGTTTTCAAACAGAGATGGCGACAAAGAGGCAAAATGTACAGACTGCAGCTTTAACAAATCATTTTAATTACACTGAATAATAACATTTCCAAAAGAGGGTTTTCAGAGCAATGCCATAGAAAAAACAGTTTTGGTTCCCCAAAGAGCCTTTCAGTGAACAGTTCTTAAAAGAAACATTTTCTCTTAGTGTGACTATTTTAATAATCTTAAAAAACGTTTTCCACTGTAAAGAACCTTTTGTGGAATAAAAAGGTTCCATGGATGGTAAAGGTTCTTTGTGGAACCCTTGATGCTAATAAAGAATCTTTATTTTTAAGAGTGTATGCTGAATTGGTGCTCAAGAAACATTTTTATATTATCACAATTGAGACGTTTTCCTGCTTAATATATTTGCAGAAACTGACTTATTTTTTCAGGATTATTTGATGAATAGAGAAGAGTTCAAAAGAGCAGATTATTAAACTACATTATTTAAAATATTTCTCTGTCATGTTTATTTTGCCTTCTCACAGGTGCAGTTGTCATTTAATACGGACACTCTGTGCTGAAACAGCTGTTAATCTCACAGACGGAGAGATGTTAAAAAATAAGCCTCAAATTCAGACCCGTGTCTGTATGGTGAAAGACATTTGTGCGTTTTTTCTCGCTGGAGAGGATCCATCTCTCTGGCCCAGTGAGTGGGTTGTTCTTGTTTCCATTTGCACTTCAGTAGCGGAGCGAGAGAACGGCTCTTCTGGGAACTCTGAAAAGAGATGCGGACACAGTCGGTGCCTGGACGTGATCGGGCCTCCCCTCCTGCGTTTCGGAGATGATGGTTTATGGAATCGTATATTACTTTACTTTATATTCAAGCCTGCTGGATGGGAATTAAAGAGAATGTATTTCTTAGATAGGCTTTGAACCGGCCGTATGGTTTATTTTGGTATCGCTTTAAATTTGAATATGATCGTACTATCTTTAAACAGATCACATGTTGAATTGTTTTAATTGTAGTGTTGATGTCATAACATAATCATCCCTCAAGGAATAGGACTCGAATGGGTTCAGCCTTTGCAACTTGTTCTTTTTATGACTGTTTATCCTCTCGTTGAATTGAAACCAATCTTTTTTTCTTTACTCGGACCTACTCTGTTGATTGAGAGCATGCTATAAAAGACAAGCCTGTCGTGTTGTGGGTTGAAGAAATTTTACTATGCTTAAATGTTTTGAACAGACCTGTTGTTCTTGTTGAAGAATGCAAATGTACCTGTGCACCTTCATTGAAGTTTTGAAATCGGACACTCAATAGTGAATGACTCGTGACCGATTCAAAGGCCTTTAGTTGAACCGTACCGAACCAGGCCTGCTATGGAAATGTTTATGGTCTTGTAATTGAATGTAAACGGCTTAAGTGTTTTGTGCTGACTTTTGTGTCTCCCGAACCAGGGGGTTCTCTCTTTTTTTTTGATGAATGAATTCTGAAATGAATTGTAATTGATACCGGCGGTGTCTGTCTCGGTGGAAAATGTACGTTGCATTATGGTAAAAAGCTGAGTAATACTAGATGTCAGTAGAAAGTTCATAATAATTGTCACGCTATCACTGTGAAGCCAAAGGTGAACTCTTAGTCACTATTATTACAGATAGACAGAAATCAGGTCATTGCTATTGATTACTGTATTTCTGAGAACCCTTTATTGAATAGCAGGAGGTTTTGAATTAAAAACCTGTCCTTTGCACTGTAATTTAACACAAGTGTACATTTTTCGATCATATTGTTCATTTGAAATGAAATGATGCTACTCCTTCATGTCAGTGCTGTACATGTTGGTTAGGTCCTATCGCTCAGTGACAGTCTAACCGTGCTTAATCTCTGAATCTTGCACAGTTGTTGGCACTTAGTACTATAATGGTGTCTTATTTTTCTGACATCGCTGCGTAAAAGAGTATGATTGATATTTCGGAGCTCCTCAAAGAGAGGAAAGCAGAGGCCCTCAGTGCATTTTCATGTACGATGACCAAAGGGAAATGAAGCGTAGTTTTTGAAATGTGTAAATTAATTGTGACCAGCTATGTCAAAACTGACCTACTGAACACTTATTTACATAACGATCAGGCGTCTGGGCCACTTCAGAATATATTTCCTGCTAACGGAGAACCTCAACAGCCTAACTAAAGATCAGTGCGAGCTGCTTTTCACTTTGGAAATTAATATGTACAGTGATTTAAGACACCAGCAAACATGAGTGTGGTTCTGTATCATATAAAATAGCATTATGGTTAAGGAGGTGATTTAGTTTTATCTTTATTGTAAGTGCGTTGGAATGTAAATTCAGTACATGTGAATATGATTCGATATTTATGAACGTTTTTTTCATCCAGTAATACCCATGTTCAGGTGGATTCCCTTGTAACAAGATTGACTGGACCTTTTCGGCTTGTTTTCAATTACTTTTATTGTTTCCATAATCTTGTGCTAACTGGGGTGAACTGATGTTTTTAATATTAACAGGGAGAAAAGAGAAAAATTAAGTCAATAAATTGTTAAATTGATTTTCGGACTCTTTTTTTTTTTGTCTACTCTTTTGCTGAAAATAACATTTTCAGTGAACACAGCTATTTAAAAATATATTTTTTTTATTAGCAACACATTTCAAAAGGAACAAAATATGAAGAAATCATTTAGTAATGTCATTTACTAAAACCTTAAATAGTACATGATGACTTGAAACAGTACACACTGATTTCTGTCCAAGTTACATTTTAAAAACAGATAGTGTTGAGTTGGTTAAAAAGGTACAATCATGTTTTTATAAAACTCAGTGGTCGTGTTGACTTCATTCATCATCATCTTCGTCGTCAAAGGCCACACCTGTTGCAGGTTTCTTTCTATAAAATAAACAAAACAGAAATGGTCAGTGAGCAGAATACCCTGTGTAAGGTATTCACAGATTGTTACTCATTTATTTAGGAGACTGAAGTCAATGAAAATATTCACCTTTTTGTTCCTGGGTTGATCAGAGAATCTCCAAGAAGACGTTTTCTGACTGCTGCTACTACTGGACCCTTATGCTGTTTCCTAGGTTCAAATTCTAAAACAATAAATGAGCTTGGACAATTAGACAAGTAATTCTGGTATAAATTAAGCTGATATACAGTACACCTCTGATACTTCTGCTGTAATAAAATAAAGAATGAACTAAAAAAAGCCTGTTTTAATTAAGATTGATAATATAACTAAATAATTGTAAGACTTATTAGAATCCCCTGGATGTTTAACAAGTTATTTAAATCCATTTGACAACTAGCATGCTTAAAAGTTACTGCATTAACTTACCAGAACTCCTTTTCTGAGGACTCCTGACTGGACTAAGTGAGGATGAAGAACCTAAAAATTATAAAATAGCAAACGTTTAGTATAACAGGGTTTTATTATTTTGAAAATAAGTGAGTAGAATAAATGAAAATATCTTTGCCTTGACTTTCTAGCTGTTGCAAGCTGTCAGCCATTTTAAAAAGCAGTTCCTTGACTTCTGTCCTTCCCTCTGAGTCTTTGAGTTTTGACAGGGACAGACTGAGGTCTGAGGGCTCCGCTCCGAAATGCAGCACAGCACTGTCCTGCTGCAGCTTCACAAACGCTCTGCCAGCTTTACACGCACATCTGTCCACATACACAAGAGACTGTTCTCAGAGAGGACAGTAGATTTTGGCAAGCGAGAGATCAGATTTTTGATTCATTAATTGGCCCTCAGATTCCCACTCACTTGAGTTTGAAGGTATAATCCTCTGTGGACTTCAATGAAAATGTCTTAAACTGTAAAGATTAAAAGCATTGTATTAAAGTAAAGTAAAGTAAAGTCGTGACGTATTGTAAAGTAAAGTCGTCACCTCAGTTGTGGTATTGAGTATACAATCCCTGCCGGCCGGGGACTCGAACCCGCAACCTTTCGATTACGAGTCCGACTCTCTATCCATTAGGCCACGACTGCCCCCCCCCCATATTATTGTTATAAGAAACAAATATCTGTCATGTAGAAAATAAAAAAAATCCTTACAAATTGAGACAGAATCTCCTCTGAAAGATGTGTTTTCCAAACATCTTCACCATTGGTAAATCTACAGGAAACGGGACATCGTGATATATATAATTATAAGCAATATATACAATTCATAATATTATGTATTATTATTATTATGACAAATGTTGTAGCCAACTGATATGAGTGTGTAATTTAGTGTTGTCACTGTTAACAAAAAATAAAAACAAGAAAAAGTATATGGGTCAATGACGTGACGCTAATATTTTTGTGTCCATATGGTTTAATTAAATTTAAAAGGGTTAAAATTTCAAAATAAATGTGCAAATTAATTACATACATTCTCTTTTTTGTGGACCAAGTATAAAATTTCTGGTTTTAATTCATTTTTAGAGAATATTTGGGGGATTATTGCAAAAATGTCAATGTGGTGTAACCGTAAAAACCTTGATCTCGTTTAAAAAAGGTGTAATTCTCAAAACACCTGATCAGCTAGTTTGGCATAATCATACATTAGTACTATTTAATAGTAAATAAAAGTAAATGGAGCACCGTTGTTCTGAATATTATAATTAATTTGGGGAATTATGGGAGTCAAGTCAAATTCCTTAAGTGTCAAGGTGGTGTAACCACCATTCAAGGAGCCATTTTGTTAATATTTTGCAAGAAGATCATGTGACAGGAAATTATATTCCAGAGAAGGACCTCTGCATGCAAAGGTTAGTAACTCTCTTTAAAATGTGAGATAATTTGACATTTTTAGGGTATGGTCAGGTATTCTTAGGTATACTTGTCAAATGGTATGACCACAGAAATTCATTGATAATTCATCATTATTATGAAAATGAGTATTAACTTTAAAAATGACATTTGAAATATTCCCACCAAGGCCATGTACTTACATAGGTGTCCATGATAATGCATGTCAAATTTGATTTTAAATTGAAATGTCAAGCGGTGTAACCGGTTACACCATTTGACTCCTATTACAAGCCTATTTAGTCAAATATCACTAGTTTATGATGCTGATTAAAGATGTAACATAAACTAACCTACTATTTTCAAGTGTTAAATGTTATATTTTTTGAGAAAGTGGTTCTTTACAACTTTATTATTAAAGCTTTGTAAGTCTAGGATATGTTGCACAACATTAGTGTTTTTGAAATATTTAGGCTAGCTGAATATAATATATAGAATTAATTATATACAATAGAAATCAAATCAAATACAACTGTTGCATAAAAAACCTGAAGTCCAAAGCAACCACCTGAACTACTTCAATTACAAAAACTAAAAATTAAATGAATTAAAGCTAAATAGAAATATTTAAATAATAATAATAATAATGACAAAATCGCGTAAAAATACTAAATCTAAAGTGAAAACTGAAAATATAAAACAATTAAAAATATGAATAAGTATATTAAAAATACTAAAACACAATTTATTTATAACTGCACACACGACAAAAAAATTAAATGTGTATGTATTATTTAAAGTAAGTTAGTTTTAAAAGGAGTATGCATATTAACTCACCCTATGTTTATGTCTCCCGCTGATCGCTTTTGCGTAAAAAACACATATTTGGACTGATCGTTTTTATCCAGCAATGTGCAAAGAACAGATGTTGACTCGGAGTTTTTATCCATACTGATTTAACGTAAAATCACATAAAATAAATAAATACAACTACATGCTTCTCGTTATCAACAAGGGCGCGATTTAAACGCTCAGCAACCCGGAAGTTGTTGTGCCATCCGCGTCCTGTTTACCTCGTAAAACGATAAAGTTACACGAAAACGTTTATGACCTGGAAACTAATATTTGGCACTAAGTTATAATATATACCATTCATTTAAAATAAAAAAATGATATAAAATTACAATTTTAAATAAAACATTTTAAGCGTGCTGCATGCATGTAGGGGTCACAGACTGACAGTACGCCTACAGTCAGTCATTTCTTGGTCAGTTACTGTAGTTGCTTCATATTATGCCGAGCCGCTTAAATGGGTTGGCAGTCTCGAACCCGAACCCTGCAGGTGTTTGACACGGAGTTAAGCGCTGATACCGTGGAGTGGTGCCCATTACCACAGTGGTCTCATGTTCTGGCATGTGGGACTTACCAACTTCAAAAAGGCGATGAGAAGGTAATGCATATATCTTTCGGCTTTAGCTTATGGTATTGTGTGGTATCAGTTCGGTGTTTTCTGTTAACAGCAACCCGCTGAAAGCTGTACTGCACCGAGCAGAATCGGTCGACTTTATCTGTTTGACTGTAATCCGCAACCATCGTTCATCCCTCCACTGACTGAGGCTCAGAGGATAGACACTCCTGCTATACTCGACCTGAAATGGTAAGTGAATCTCACTATTCATTCTGCTCACTACAATTCACTCTTCACCTACACCTTTACATACTCCATATGCATATTGTACTGTATTTTGTACAGCCTGTGTATATATTATGTATGTTATTTATTGTATGTGATGGCATCCATCCATTTTCCACACCGTTTGTCATGTGTAGATGAGGCAACACCCTTGACAGATGGCCAGTTGATGCAGAGTCAAATGCTTTATGTAACTGGCCAATAAACATGAATTATGAGTGTTTTTATTTGTTTTAATTTGTCAGGTGTCACCTGCCGATATCAGAGCGCCCAATGTTGGGTATGGCCACTGCAAGTGGAGAAATCCAGTTGTACAAGCTTATGGAACCTCAGGTGACAAATCACAATACTAATCCCAAATATCAAGCACTTAAAAAAAAAAAAAAAAGTTAATTAGAATAAATATGATTTTAAATTTTTTACAGCATTTTAATAAGGTTAGATAATTAAGTTTAATGTTCAAATATTCATATTAAATATATTATTTATATTATATTAATTAAATCCTATTAATTATCATATTAATAGTTCACCCAGAAATGAAAATTGTCATCATTTACTCACCCTCAAGTTGTTCCAAACCTGTATGAATTGCTTTCTTTTGCTGAAAAATGTTTTGTATCCAAACTGTTTTTGGTCCCCACTGACTTTCAAACTATGGAAGTCAATGGAGACCAACAGCTGTTTGGTTACCCACATTCTTCAAAATATCTTTTTATGTTCAACAGAAGAAAGAAATTCATACATGCCACTCAGTCAGTACTTTTATTCATCAATCTATGTATCTAATCTAAATGTTTGTAAATGAGAAGTGGTTCTCAAACAGTTTACCTGGATAAATAAAGGTTAAATAAATAAATAAAAATTTAAAGTCATCCTGTGGATTCCTTTGAGGTACCCTGGTTGAGAGCCACTGCTTTAAACACTGTGGACATTGGACGCTGTATTTTATTGTTGTATTTGTACTTCATTAAGTGTCTTCTGCCTGTCTGGACTGTGTCTCCAGTAGCAGGGCACGTGTGGTCTGGAGTACGAGTTGAGCACAGAGTTGGGTCCTGACAGACTGGCCTTGTCTTTAGACTGGTCCACAGGGAGAGGTGAGAGGTAAGGTGCGCTCGTCATTGATGTACTGATGATTTGGCATCGCATCGTCTCTGTATATAATCTGTTTTTGCAGCAGTGATGTGCGTGTGGTGTCCAGTGACTCGAGTGGCTCTCTCACAGCACTGTCTCTTGGGGAAGCCAGTTTAACTGCTTTGTGTCAGTGGAAAGCTCACGACTTTGAAGCCTGGATCTCAGCATTTAGTTACTGGGATACACAGATTGTTTATTCAGGTATGAGGAAAACGAGCAAGCAAAAGGAGTTGTTTGTGGTGCTGTTGCATGTATACTTATTTACTCAGGGTAATTTAAACCCTATTAAAAATCATTTTTGTTCTTTGAAATAAAATAAAACTGCATTGATTTATGTTTTTATGTAAAAGTATTTATCTGAACGTTATAACTTTTGTGCTGTCCCAGGTGGTGATGACTGTAAACTAAAGGGCTGGGATCTGAGAATGGGTCCCTCTTCCCCTACCTTCACAAGCAAGAGGTCAAACACAAGCTATGGTTTTTCAGCCAGCAACATTACTTATAGTATTTGTTGAGTCACTGTTTAACTTATGTTCTATATGATTGTTCATTCTGTTTATACTGTCATTGTAAATGACAATTGTAAATACTGCTCTCCTGTCACAGACACACTATGGGAGTATGCAGCATGCACAGTAACCCCCATCGAGAGCACATACTAGCTACAGGAAGGTAAGTACTTCTCAGTCAAAAAACCCTCGACTGGGGTACATGGGAGACGATAACAAATATCCTTTTGCATTCCGATTTGCTCCAACAAGAAAGAAATCCATTATTGGTTTCCATGACTTTCCAATAGATTTAAAAAAAAAAAACTATAGAGAAACGGTTTATGGCGTTAAGAAGAAAGAAATATGTCAAATGTGGTCACATTTGTGAAATGTCATGGGAAACAAATGTGGTTTATGAAGCACAACTCACAGAGACATTACTTTCAAGCCAAACAGTTTTCTGTTGGCCAACTGGGTGAATTCGCTTGACCACACAATATTGAAACGTATGACAAATGTACTGTACATGTGTTTGTTCCTCTTGCAGCTATGATGAGAACGTGTTGCTCTGGGACGAGAGGAACATGAAGCAGCCCTTGAGTGAGACTGCAGTGGGTGGAGGTGTGTGGAGACTCAAGTGGCACCCCAGACAAGAGCACCTGCTGCTCGCTGCATGCATGCATAATGATTTCCATATTCTCCACTGCCAGAAAGCTATGGGTAAGAATTACTCTTTATATGTCAATTACAAAATGTATGCTACTGGTCAAAAGTTTGGGGTCAATGTGTTTTTTTTTTTGTTGTTGTTGTGTTTTTAAAGAAATGAGTTCTTTTATATGCCAAGAATGCAGTAAATTTATCAAAAGAAACATGTTATTTCTATTTTAATTAAATACTGTTATTTATTTATTTTACTAAAATGTATCATGGTTTGCACACAAAAAAAAAATTAACCAGCACATTTTCATTATTAATAAAAAAAAAAAAAATGTTCCTTGAGTACCAAATCAGCATGTTAAAATGATTTCTGAAGGATCATGTGACACTGAAGACTGGAGTAATGGCTGCTGAAAATTCAGCTAAACCATCACATGAATAAATAATATTTTAAAATATATTAAAATAGAAAGTTATTTTAAACTGTAATAACATTTGACAATATTAGAGATTTTACTGTAGTTTTGATCAAATAAATGCAGCCTCGGTGAGCGTAAAAGTCTTCTTTTTAAAAACATAACAAATCTTACTAATCCCTAAGTTTTGAACAGTTCTTGATTTTGAATTCCACTTTATGCTGTTTTTCTCCCTAATATTCATGTTTGTAGAGGGACAAGATGCACCATGCCCAGTTCTGGCCTCCTATATTCTACATAATTCCTTAGCATATGGAGCAGACTGGTCCAGACTCCCCTTAAGCAACTCCACACCCCCCTCTCCTCAAGAACCTCCCCAAACCAGCATTGGGTTCTCAGAGTCTGGAGGCCATCTCAGGATCCAGTATGAATCGCCCACTGCCAGCTTCGACACCTCTCTGGAGGATGACTCGGGGCGGTACATACCTGACCAGTGTCCTTTACCAGAAAAAAGTTCAGTTCCAGACCCCGTCACCAGCCCTGCTAGAGACTCCCAGTCTCTTTCCTGCCTGATGGCTACCTGCTCCTTCTACGACCACATGATGCACGTGTGGAGATGGGACTGGAACCCAGAGGACAAACAGAAGCCGTCTGAACCCGTTCCCTCTTCCTGAACACAACTGATATTATGGGCTTTAAAATCCTTTTACGTTGAGGTTATTTGGACCTGCACATTTCACTGCATCGTGTTGCTGTAACATATACATTATTCCTTCGTATTCAGTATATGCAATTTTGAGATACTGTATCTTTATTTCATCCGAGTGTGATTTTCTGACTATATATTTTAGCTAGAAAATGTAAAGGATCTTTTCTAGTTTTACACTGAGAACCAGACAAAGACCTTTTATAACAAATAAACCATAACCCTATTAATAAATACAAGTGTCTACATGTATTTCTTTTGTAAAACTGTTTCTCTAAGGTAGGGGTTTTACATTTTTTAAATGCCCCAAAATATGATTATTATTGTGCAAGGGTCCCCAATCATAAAATTTAAAAGGCATCCATGCAGTTTATACTTACATAATGAAAAATTATGTCTAAAATATTATTTGGAAAATATTAAATTTCTATTTAGCTACACAGTTGTATTTTCTTTTCCTTATAATTGTAGTACTGTTTTATTTTATTTTTTTAAATCAAAAGTGGGTTTATTTGTTTAAACTATATTTTACTCAAATCTTTAGCATACATGTAAAATATTATCTGGAAAATATGTAGTTTCTCTTTAGTTACAGTTGTTTTCTTTTCCTAATCATAGCTTTATCTACTTTTTATTTGAATCTGTTTATTTAATCAAAAGCTTATATCAAATTTTTCTATTATTTATTTAAATCTTATTTAAAAAAAATTCTGTGAACATTTCCATTAACCCCCAACCCCAGTTTGAAAACCTTGCTTTACAAAATTATGCACACGGGCAATATATCAGTTTTGCAATATATCAGTTTGAAACTTTTCATTTCAGTAGTTTTTAATCATTTCCAGATGAAGAGCCAAATATGAAATGGTTTTAATTTTTCATGACTTCTCTTCAGAAGTTTAAGAAAACATCACATACTTGTTTACAGTCCATAAGCAAACCACTGAAACACAAAGTCATTTAACGAACAAAGTTCCTGGGATGTAGCTTGAACAGCTTCCCCTCTTCTGTTTTATCTAATCCATATTTCTCAAGCGTCTCCTCATTGAAAACCCCTTCCTCAATGTCTCTCTCGATCTGTGGGGCCACCACCTGATTAAAGAGCATCTCTGGAGTCATGGGCGGCTCCGTCCCTGCAGGGGTCTTGTACGACACATATGGTTTCAGGTTGAATCCTTCCAGATTGGGCACCACAAACTCTGGTATCATGGCCTGTACAGGTATGAACTTCCTGCTGGAGGTGAGGACTCCAGTGGGTCTCGCACCTCTGCTCTTGTAGAATGTCCTGGGCCCACGCTTGCTTGTGAACTCTGCCATTCTGTCGGCTCCTCTCACAAGCCCCCGCGTCAGCGCTGTCAGCACCCCCATGTTACAGTGATTTAACTGCAGCAACAACCTGTTCAGAAACCAGTTCAATTGAATTATGTTTTAAACAACTTCATAACATTACTTCTGGAAATTAATTATATTTTAACAATGTTACACTATATTACAGTGTTATATATAATTAACTGTATATGTGTGTATATATATACACATATATTAACTATGATTTTACAGTCGTAGTAACAAAAATCGTATATAAAGAGTAAGTTACGAAGGAAGCAAATGAACCGATGCTCCATGTGCAGTTGTGGGTTGGTAATTAGCATGAACACTAAACATTATATATTTACAACCGTCATTAAATTATGTATTTTTGTATATCAAGCAAGAATGACAACAAAATGAATATCTTGACATCTTTTAAAGGTCTGCATTCTAGTTCAATGTTTTTAGAAACACTGCTTCAAAATTAAGAATGAAAGCTATTAATCACTTTTACACATATCGCGATAAAATAATGAAAACGTATCAGGCCGAATATAAAGTATAAGTTAATGAAATATGTAGAAATCAATAAAAAAAAAGACACACTAACCTTGAACAGTGTGTTACTGCGCTTTCAAGAGGATCACTGTATTCCCACGTTCAGCGTGAAAAAGAATTCAACTGTGATTGGTCAGATCAGCTTGGAGATAGCCAATAGGAGTAGCGAATACTGAAAAGCGGCTCTGCGTTGGTTCTCAGCAGTGTTGCCATATCCGTTTTTTAAAAGTTTTTTTGGGCTTGTTTTAATAAACTCATAAATTCTAGCGAGTCGCATTGTTTTTTAAAATCAGAATGCAAACCAAGAAAAGAGCAATAATATGTAAGTGAACCAATGTATCGCTTAGTCTAACGTAGTATACAAAGTATTTATTTTAATAATAAATAAAATCAAATAAGTTGAAAGAATAGAAAAAGAATAGAGAACGCTGTTAGAGGGTCGATATTTTTTTATAAATAAAAAGTAAACATGATTTATGATGAGTACATCTGATCAATGAAATTAAGCAATTCTCCGTCCTCCATAATCCAAAAGATTATTTTGGGTGTTTAATCAGACAGTTTTGGGGGAGGATCTGGCAACACGTGTAATCATTGTGAATGGAATCCCTGGGAGACTCCGAACTGCATTGAGAGTGACCAAAACAGTTTGGAAACGCTGTTCAGAAGGTATTTTCCATTTATCTATTGATATTATTTGCATCTTCGCGTTATACAACCTCATATTGTTTTTACAATCTTGTTAAATGCAGTGATTGACAGTGTAATTGATTACAAATGCGTGTTTATAGCCCCGGCTTGTGCGTAAACAACAGAACCGTGTTTACCTCTGACCCAGAGCCACATTCCTCCTCATGCACCCCGTCCTAAAACAATCAAATTCTCATTTCCAATGTTTTTTCCATTATGTGAAAGACACTTAAAATTGAAGTTTTAGCGTCACCTTCACCCTGTGGTGAGAGTTTGACTTTATCCCCTGGCTGAGGGTCTCATGAATCACATCAACAGGGTGTCAGATTGCAGTGAGGGGTGACAGGCAGTGTCACATGATCCCCTGACTCAGGTTGGAGCAGACAGAATCCCTCCCACTGCCATTTTCATTTGTAGTTTGGTAGATTTTTTTAAAACAATGTTCCCATTTTTAAACATTTTGGAAACTGTAGAAATATTATGAAATACAGGTCAAATAAATAAATAAATTTGATGGCAATGCAAATACTTTCCCATCACATTTGTTGCTATGACACATTTTGGAAAGTGAGCTGCAGTTGTGTGAGGTTTTAACTCATATTTAGTAGAAATAGGTATTATGTAACTATTCTAATGTTATAATTAACATAAGCATGTACATAGAAATGGCTTCATGCCTCTTTAATAGGTATTGTGTATTTTAAGAACATTACGAGTTATAAAATAAGCATGATATAGGTAATTGGATTTGTGCAAAATATGTTGATTTCTGATTTCTCCTCAATGTAAGATATGGAAGAAAAAGAACAAGATGATACATGCAGTATATTTCCGGTAAGACATATAAAAAATATGTTTTTGAATTTTCTGAAAGTGTGTACCTGAGTGTTTTTGAATCAGTAAATACATAAATAAAGCCATGCTGCTGTTTACTATTTATCATCTTTATCTTCTACTGAGGTCATTTGCAGTAAGGTGTGGTTTATAATGATGATTTTGTTATGTTTTTGTTTATTCTAGGCAGTGCTGCCATCTGGGAATGAGATCAAGGCTCGAGTGCAGCACTTCATAGAGGATCAGTTACAGAGTACCATGGTATTTGACAGTTTTGCCTATGTTTTAGTGACTGAGTAGTCTGTATTGTTTGTCTTGCAGACAAAGTTTATTACTGTCATGACTATTATTGTCATCTCATAACACAGTGGACTGGTGTGCTGATTGGAGCGGCTGTTGCAATTTCATTTATCAGTATTGTTGCCTTTTTTCTGCACAGAAGATACAAGTTTGGTGAGTGTGAGATTGTTAATGATTTTCACAAATGCTCCATAAATATAAAAAATAAACATAATAGAGATGGGATAGAATGTAGGTGCTATGTGATAAAATTGTGAAATATAAATGCCTGATATCCAGGTTTTCAGATTTTGTGTTTTTCATCAACCATTTTTCCTTTGATTTTCCAGAAGAGCAAGCTGAAGGTCCTAAATATCGTTTCAGAAAAAGAGACAAAGTGATGTTTTATGGCAGGAAGATAATGAGAAAGGTACCAGAACTTCTTACTTCATATGGAAAATACCTTGTTTCTTGTGTTACTTTCAACAACATGATTAATGTGATGGTCATGGGTTGATTTTAAATCGCAGTGTTGTTATTTGTGGCCATTCAGGTCCAGACCTTATCCTCACCTGTCACCTCAGGTCCGGTATCTCAAAAGCGATCCAGAAAAAGAACAAAAGTTCTATCAATAGCTCGCAAGTACGTGAAAAGTCACAAACCAAGAAAAATCAAACATTTAAAAGCCAATCCATTACCATCTAAACTTCCTCTCCATCTCCCTATCAGAATCCTGCGTATCCGAAGGGAGCCACCGGCCCTGCAGCCAAAAGAGCCTCCACCTTCACTCTTGGAAGCAGATCTAACTGAATTTGACATGCAGAACTCTCACCTGCCCTCTGAGGTTCTGTATATGCTGAAAAATGTCAGGTTGGTACCTTGTCATGCTATCCTACATAATAAACAACGCATAAAATCCAAGCTCTAATGGTCTGGCAATGCTGTTCAGAAGCTAATGTGTTGCGATCTGTCTGTTTCTCAGGGTTCTGGGTCATTTTGAGAAGCCTCTGTTCCTGGAACTGTGTCGCCACATGGTGTTTGTGCAGCTGCAGCAAGGGGAAGGATTATTCCGGCCAGGTGACACTGATGACAGCATCTTTGTGGTGCAGGATGGGCGTCTTGATCTGTGTATCCATGAGAATGTAAGAGCCAAACAAAATACCTGTTTTTAATCTATCCTACTGAAAATGTCTTTGTTTTCAGTCTATTATATAGATTTGTATTTTTGTTTCCCTGGCTCAGGATGGGACTGAGGTTGTGGTGAAGCACGTTTTGCCTGGAGACAGTGTTCACAGTCTTCTCAGCATCCTCGACGTTATCACTGTAAAAACCCATCTGGCCTCATTTTTGCCCACTCTGATATGCAAATGTCTGTCATCTGACCTGTTTTCATGCTCACAGAGTTTTAAAATGTGTCTCATATTTGAACCCGTTATTCTGCAGGGACATCCAGCTCCATATAAAACTGTCTCAGCCAGGGCAGCAGCCCCAACCACTGTTCTCCGCCTTCCTGCACAGGCTTTCCAATCCGTCTTTGAGAAATACCCAGAGACCCTAGTCCGAGTTACTCAGGTATAACCTAAAGCCTAAAATCCATCAAATTTTTTAAATGCTTTTGTCTCTTAGGTCACAAATGTTGCAATTATTTGATTCAAAATGTACTTTATTCATGTGATGACAGCTGAATTTTCAGCAGTGACGTGATTCAAAAATTATAGTAATATGCTGATTTGGTGCTCAAGAAACATTATTATCAATGTTGATCACAGTTCAGGATTCTTTGATGAACAAAGTTAAAAAGAACAGCTTTTTTTTTTTTTTTTTCAAGTAAGTCAAATATGAGACTCAGTCAAATGGTCTATTAGAAATACTAGTTTTGTTTTGCTTATGATAGGATACAGCTTTTTTCTTTCTTTTTTTTTAGATCATCATGGTGCGTCTTCAGAGAGTTACCTTTCTTGCCCTACACAACTATCTGGGCCTGACCACCGAACTTTTCAATAAGGTAAGATGTTTATAAATCATGCTCTACTTTTGGAAAATATGTTAAGGTATTACAATATTTTTTACAGTACATATGTCGAATAGACCATTACTATCATATCATGTAGGAAAGTCAAGCTGTTCCACTGGTCTCAGTGGCTACTGTTGTAGGAGAAGCCAGTCCAGGCAAAGGACTACGCAGGCACTCACAGACAATTGAGGAAGTTTCTGAAAAGGTCCCGCAGAGGTCAACAGACTGTTATAGTGACACAAGTCAGATGCACAGAGGAGAGGGTATGTTTGTGTATGTAGTTAAATATTTGCTGTGATGTTAAAGCAGAATTTTAATCTGTACAATCTTGTTCAAACTTTCCTAATATTATCCTAATTAAAGTAAACAAAAACAATCACTAAAACAGCATTTAGGTCTTATTTTCTCTTTTGTTTTTTGGAAGATGGTGGGAAGCATCTTACAGAAAGTCCTACCGCTTTATTCAGGAAGTCTCGCTCACTGTCAACACCTTTCGACGGCGCCCATGGTAGTGCTTTACCATGCACCTTTGACAAAATACCCAGTACTGACTTTGACCTTGTACAAAATGGTTGAATACATTCATAATGAACATGTGCTAATGTGTGCTTATCTTCCAGCTGGTTCTCCTGACCACAGTATGGCCTTTGACAGGGCAAGCTTTACAAAAGAGGAAGCCCCTACAAGTCCTATTGCCATTCATAAGGTGGCGTAATTTTATAAAACACATAAAAATGCCATAAACTGTCCTTCTTTTTCTTGTATACCTTAATTGTGCCTTCGTTTCTCGTCCAGTCTATACGGAAGAAGTCGGTGACAATGCAACATTCTCCTTCAGCTGTGTTTCACTACTCAGACACTGGGGGGCACTCCAGCCACATGCACCATTGTAAAGTTAATGCCATTTTTCAAGCTGCCAAGAAGGACTTGCTTAAAATTTTTCAGCTTCAGGTCACGCCGCATTTTATGAATTGATCTACTGAAGTAAGAAGTTTGATGTAGTTATAATGTTGGCCCTGGATTTTTATGTAACTTAAAAATGTAACTGTGCTCCAGGACCCCAGTCTTCTGGACGATAGGGTGACTCTGAGACAAGTTAAGGCGGGCTCTGTGGTTGCAAGCGAGGGAGATCAGGTAGAAAGTTACCTGTGACTTTGACTACACTATAGTGTAATTATCAATTTCAAGTCACATGTGAATCCATTTCTTCTTTGTGTCTGTGACAGGATGTGAGCGTGCAGTTTGTCATCTCAGGAGCTCTCCATGTGTACCAGAGACTGATTGACAGAGAGAAAGAAACGTGTCTTTTTGTGACTCACCCTGGAGAAATGGTGGGCCACCTGGCCGTTCTCACAGGAGAGCCTCTCATTTTTTCTGTGCGTGCACACCGTGACTGCTGCTTCCTGTCTATCTCCAAAACACACTTCTACGAGTATGTGATGTGCACCAAATTTCACTTAAGGCGATTAAAAATTCTAGCAAATGTACTCCCCACCAGCTGTAAGGACAAATCCAACAAAATCCAAGACTATTATGCAGAAAAATTCATCATTTGTTGAGAAAAATTCATAATTTCATGCTTTCCAGTATTTATAAACTGCTTCTGAAAATGAAGCACAGACACCAAATAAGACACCAAAGCCTTTTGGGTTTATTAAACCCTATGTAGACAGCTTTTTTATGTAAATGTTTTTCAGAATTTGGCTGTTTTGTGGGACATAATTCAATAAAAACAAAATAAAAATAAATAAAAATAAAAATAATTATGCAAGAATTTAAGATTTAGTTTAAAATTATATAAAATTAAGTATAGTGTATCAGAACACTGCTTAACATGTCAACTGTGTGTTTTATCCACTAGGATAATGCGTGCTGAGCCTCGGATGGTGTTAAATGTAGCTCACACAGTGGTACGGAGGGTCTCCTCCTTTGTCCGACAGATTGATTTTGCCCTGGACTGGATGGCACTGGAGGCCGGACGGGCTGTCTATAGGTAAGCACACTTTTCCAATACAATCTCTCAGTTCCAGATCTCTATGTCTAAGGTCACTGTTCTCCTTTCCGATGTTGTAAGAACTTGAAAGTGCATGTAAAATATATTTCAGGTAATACTTTAATTTTTCTCTTTTGGCTTTCTCAGACAAGGTGATAAGTCAGACAGCACTTTCATTGTTCTGAGTGGACGTCTGCGTTCTGTCATCATGAAGGATGATGGGAAAAAAGAGCTTGCTGGAGAGTATGGACGGGGAGACCTCATTGGTGTGGTAAGTGGAGGAGTGTGTGCGTGTGTCTATATACTGGTGTACTTTCAAAAGTTGATCAAATATATTTTTAGAAGCTATATTGGCAACACTTTACTTAAAGCCTTTATGTATAATGCATTATAAAAGTAGTTTTAATGCATTAATTATGCATTGTAATGCACCTTATAATGCATTGTTGCACGAATAATTGTAATTCTACAGTTAATACATTATAACACTTATAAATTCATTGTTACACTATTTATTATAATTATTTACAAGGATATAATGTATTACAATGCACATTATAAATCATTTTATTGATTTAATAACCCTTTAATATATATTTTAGATAATTTTGTGGAGTGTTTAATAAAAAAATCCTTCTGCAGTTTCCATCTTTTAAAAATGTGTGTGCTGGTGTTAGGTGGAAGCTTTGACTCATTTAAACAGAGCCACTACAGTCCATGCAGTCCGAGACTCTGAACTGGCCAAACTGCCTGAAGGAGCTCTTAACTCTATTAAGAGGAAATATCCACAGGTTAGACCATTTAAAGACCATTAAATCATTAACACATCATGATATTCTGTTGCATATACATTAACACATCACACTCCTTCATAGGTTGTGACTCGCCTGATTCATCTTCTTGGGCAGAAAATCTTGGGCAACATGCAGCAAGTGAATGGTCCACTATCAGGTGTGTGTTTGTGAAACATTTCTGTGTTTGTGTTTTGTATTTTCCCTAATGCACATGAATGATCTTCACAGTGCGCAGTCTGGGTTTTCAAACACCTAGCAGTAAGTGGGAAGCAGGTAACCCAGCCGCCAATTTGTCTACGGTCGCCATACTACCTGTGTCTGAGGAGGTGCCTTTGACCGCCTTCACGCTGGAGCTGCAGCATGCTCTCAGTGCTATTGGTCAGCTATTGATCTCGTTTCCCTCCTTAATTTGCCTCAAAGTAAAGGTAATACTAAGTTGACTGTCTTAACTTTTTAATTAGGCCCCACTTTGCTCCTAACCAGTGACATCATCAGACAGCGCCTGGGTGTTGCAGCCTTGGACAGGTGAGACTGGAGTTGTATTCACCTTTTTCTTCAACTCGGAAGCCTAAATGGTAAAACTGTTTGCACTACAAAGCAGTGTGTTCATTATTAAGATAATACACTAAATGAATATGGTAAGACACACCAATTTTCAATATCAAGCAGCAAAACAAACTATGTTGTACAGCTAAAAATAGCTGGACGTGGATGAGACCAGAAGCTAGACCCACAGACTTTACAAATGGCTAGCCCATTTTTACAGGAAGAAAAAGGTGGACACTTGTATGCTATGCACTGGGAAATGCATGAGAAAAACATACTTATATTATTTAAAAGAAATGTATAAAGACAGTATGCCAGATTTGGGATGCACTGCCACATCATAAATGCTCTTCAATTTCACAGACTTCCTTTGTAACGTTAGCATCTGCATGTACTGTAGGTGTTAACTTCTAGCTAAATTCATTACCTTACAAATCTTTATAGCCTATTGAACTTTTACACTAATGCATACAAAAACACTGAAGCAACTTTTGCATTCCTTACCATTTTTCTGCAACTGAAAGAGACTAAAATTTCTACTGCCTTTAGAAATCATATATTCAATTTTCAGTGGACTATGATTTGGGGAGCATTCATTCTAATCTCGCATACCATTTAAGATGGGTATTATGCAAATTGGGATGCATTGTAAAAAAAATTCCAGTCAAATGTTGTGTTTTGTTTCCTCTGATGTACTGGTTATTTCATTTATTATTTCCTTTTCAGTGTTCATGAGTATCGTTTGTCAAGCTGGTTGGGTCAACAAGAGGACATCCACCGGATTGTTCTGTATCAGTCTGACAGTTCTCTGACTCCTTGGACTCAACGTTGCATCAGACAGGCAGACTGCATCATCATAGTGGGTGTGGGGGAACTGGAGCCCACTGTGGGAGAGGTGAATTGTTATTAAAAAAAGTTTTGCCTATAAAGAGGTAAATACTGCTTTTTAAGCTTATTTTTAAAAGCATTAACTCGCATGAGATGAAGACTCCAGTCATATCAATATCCCAATAAAACGGATTTATTTTACATGGAGGGGATTGCGTGACAGGGGCTGACATGCCTAATTCATTGAATTAATGATTGTACATACATTTCTGTTCAATTGTTTGGTAAACTGAGCTTTTGGGATCTGTTTGTGGTATCAGCTAGAGAGAATGCTAGAGAGCAGTGCTGTGAGAGCTCAGAAGCAGCTGATCCTGTTGCACCGTGAGGACGGGCCTCCACCAAGAGGAACAGCAGAATGGCTCAACATGCGCAGCTGGATCTCTAGACATCTGCATCTGTCCTGTCCCCACAGGGTCTTCTCCAAGAGGAGTCTGCCTAAACTGGTACCAATGTTAACATTCTATTGTTGTAAATGTGAATGCTGTTATCAAGCCTGAGACAAATCCATCAAGTTTCCAAACCACAAATGCAATGCAGATTTATTTTAGATTACTAAAACTAAAACCATAAAACAGTTACTCACTTAAAAGAAAATGAAAATTTACAGAGTCCCACACATGACATGCAGAAAAAAAAGAAAAATCGTGCGCATGATTTACTAATGTACTAATTGTGCGCATGATTTACGTTTCCTCGGTTTACTAAATAACTTATTGCAACAATATAAAATAGACATAAATACATTTATACATTAAAATTTTTAATTAAAACAATAAATAAACAATTGGCCAGAAGAGAACTGGCCCCCCAACTGAGCCTGGTTTCTCCCAAGGTTTTTTTTTCTCCATTCTGTCACAGAGGGAGTTCTGGTTCCTTGCCGCTGTCGCCTCTGGCTTCCTCAGTTGGGGACACTTGATTTCTAGTGATTATCATCAATTTGATTTCACAGATTTCTATTTAAACTAAACTGAGCTAGACAATGACATCTCTGAATTCAATAATGAAATGCCTTTAACTGAAAATTGAATGTTTAATCTTATTATTATACATTACTGACACTGTATCCTCCAATGTGATACTGTTAAGTGCTTTAACACAATCTGTTTTGTTAAAAGCGCTATATAAATAAAGATGACTTGACTAAATCATGCTCACGATTTACTCGTTTAAAGTAAATCGTGCTTGGGAAATAATAATTTGATCCACTTCCTGCCTGCATTCTCATTACTGCTGTTATGTACTGATGTTATGTTATTGATGGAAACACTTTAATTTTAACTTTTATTTTGAGCTGGGAATGAGTTATACACACATTCTCAAAAGCGTTGCAGCATTGCATGGAATCATTTTAAGTGAGAGGCATCGGTTTATGAGAATGCAGATAGGAAGTGGAACGACTTATTTCGTGCACACGATTTGCTTAAAAGGAGGGAACAAATTATTATATTAAGCGCAAGTTTTACTTAAAACGAGGGAATGAATTAGTAAATTGTGTGCACAATATAGTTTTTTCCTGCATGTCATGTGCGGGGCTCCCTTACAATTAACTAAAAAAAAAACATCAATATCAGTGATATAAACTAATCACACGTAGGGTCATGGGGATGCTGGAGTCCAGGGCCATAGGCAGGAAAACACCTTAGCAAATTAATCTCACCATACATATAACTAATAATACATATTAAAAGCTTTACTAAAAAGGTATGTTTGGAGCTATTTCTTATTGCTAATGCAGTAGGTAATGAATCCCATTCCTTTGGAATGGGGACTATGACTGTAAAACTAAATTTTAAGACCAGATTTGAAGTGAATACCGAGACATTTCACACAGTTCAAGCAAAGTTATCGAATGGCTTCAGAAGACTTGTAACATAGTGTATGAGTTGTATAGACTACTGTGACAAATTTATGATTTACTTGGGCTGCATTACAGAAACATTCTAACTCTGAATTATATCCTATCTGTTTAGTAACCATGGTATTTTCACTGAAGAAACAGAACTTTCCAAATCTTAACTAAAGAAATTTCTGTAATGCAGCTGGACCCCATCCACTTTTATTAAGTGATCGTTCTTCAAAAGTTTTTTTCCTGTGTGACCTAATCTACTCATCATCTCATATCCGTGCAAACTCCCACTTTCCTCTTCTCCTGTCAGAGAGAGATGTATCAGCGGGTATTTGAGAAGCCTCCCGACCGGCATTCTGATTTCTCGCGTCTGGCTCGGATCCTGACAGGCAACGCTATCGCTCTGGTACTGGGAGGAGGGGGGGCCAGGTACGAATTTGTCTTCCCCTTCATCACCAGTAATTCTGTTCCTCCTCAATCCATGTGGCCTGCTGCCAACAACATTTCTCACATACATAATCTAGCAAAAGCATGTTGATGTTGGCTTCTTCAATCATCTGTAGTTCAGTAGTCTCTTGAATTATTTATCCTTTGCATTATTAGAAGTTTGTATCCATTTACGTTTTGTAATTTTGTGCTCATCAACTAATCCTAATATAGCGAATTCTAACCCATTAGTGTTATTTTGGGGTTCAAATTCTCAGCATGTCTGTGGTTTCTCTCGATGATAGCGACTCTTTGTCTACTCTCTGTCCCTGCCTGCTATCAGTCGTAATCAGCGACTTGTTAAAGGTGGGTCAAACATGATATATAACAGGGCATAAAATGTCTAATCTACTTAACATATTGGTGACAATTTTTCTGTTGTGTGATTCTGTAATTGCAATGATATGAATAGCATGTTACATGTAATTGTCTCTGTGGCCATATTTGCTCATCATCTAGACTTTTAAAATCTTTAATACAGATTTTGCTTACATATGAAGTATGTTTAAAGGTGAAGTGTATAATTTTTGTGTGACTAGCAGAACACAGGTTTTCCAAACCCTCCTTTTGCTCTGCCTCTTGTCAGTCAGACTGGTAGCCCCGCCCCAAAATCATGTGATTGGGTGATCCAGTCTTTGACATGTCAATGTTTGCAAATCATAACAGGATCAATGTTCGCATTCATTGAGGAAATCAAACTACAAATGACTGACTTAGTTTTTACACACGAAACTAGGATGAGAAATTTAAAAAGAAAGTCACTTTACCTTTAAAATGCTTTATTATAAAATACTAATATTACACAATGCTCAACTAAGTACTCTAAGCCAATGTGTGAATATGAAAACACACTATACCCACAGAGGCTGCTCTCAGGTGGGAATCATTCGGGCGTTGAGTGAGGCAGGGATTCCTGTGGATCTGATTGGTGGCACTTCCATTGGTTCCTTGATAGGAGCCCTCTATGCTGAAGAGCGAAGCGTCAGCCGTATGACGGTTAGGGCACGCCAGTGGGCCATGGTGAGACCTTCAACCTGAACACTATTCATGCTGTACATGCAGAACCATGCACTGAGTTGTCTTTTTTGTGCACAACAGGATTTTGGATCCATATTTAAGAAGATCACAGACTTGACGTACCCAGTGACATCCATGTTTACTGGAGCATCATTTAACTCCAGCATTAGTGGAATCTTCCAGGACAAACAAATTGAGGTTCAGTTGTTTGACACTTGACACTGCACAATACAGGCTATTTTAAACATTATATTCTTATTTAAGTCTAAATCTTGAACATATGTCTGTCTTTCTATGGTAGGACCTTTGGATCTCTTATTTCAACATCACCACAGACATCACTGCCTCCTCCATGAGAGTGCACACTGATGGTAACTTCTTTATCTCTAAAACATGTCAACTTTATTTCTCATCTTTTGTCATAGATTTTAACACGTACGCCCTTTTAGGTTCTCTGTGGAGGTACGTGCGTGCCAGCATGTCTCTCTCTGGGTACCTTCCCCCTCTGTGTGACCCTAAAGATGGACACTTGCTCATGGATGGAGGCTACATCAATAACCTACCTGGTTAAGTGTCCTATTGTACTCTAAGGCTGCAAAATTAGAGTTTATTATAAGTATTACTTTTACAAGTTTTACCTCACTTAAAATTTTCATCTGTTTTTAATCAGGATTAGTTCACTTTTAAAAAAACTTTTGCTGATAATTTACTCACCCCCATGTCATCCAAGATGTCCATGTCTTTCTTTCTTCAGTCGAAAAGAAATTAAGGTTTTTGATGAAAACATTTCTCAATATAATGGACTTCATTGGGACCCAAACGGTTCAAGGTCCAAATGACAGTTTCAGTGCAGCTTCAATGGGCTTTAAACGATACCAGACGATGAATAAGGGTCTTATCTAGCGAAACGATCGGTCATTTCAAAAATAAATAAAAAAGTTTAAGTTTTATAAGCACAAATGCTCGCCTTGCTCTGTTCTGTGATGCGCGTTCATGACGTCACGTAATACGCAATGACGTTGAAAAGGTCACGGTTGAGGTAGGCGGAAGTACCGAGTCAGTGTTTACAAATGTGCGGAAGGAGGACCATATACACATATTCAAATGTCTTTGTGTCAGTTTATCATTTAAAATGCCCATTTCGTGTGCGTATCCTGGGTGTTTTAATATTAAAAAGCCTACTGACTCGTACTTCCGCCTACCTCAACCGTGACCTTTTCCACGTAATTGCGTATTATGTGACGTCACGAACGCGCATCACAGAACAGAGCAAGGCGAGCATTTGTGCTTATAAAACTTAAACTTTTTTTGTGCTTTTTCATTTGTGCTTATAAAACTTAAACTTTTTTTGTGCTTTTTCATTTGTGCTTATAAAACTTAAACTTTTTTTGTGCTTTTTCATTTGTGCTTATAAAACTTAAACTTAAACTTTATTTTTGAAATGACCGATTCGTTTCGCTAGATAACACCCTTATTCATCGTCTGGTATCATTTAAAGCCCTTTGAAACTGCACTGAAACTGTCATTTGGACCTTGAACCGTTTGGGTCCCAATGAAGTCCATTATATTGAGAAATGTTTTCATCAAAAACCTTAATTTCTTTTCGACTGAAGAAAGAAAGACATGGACATCTTGGATGACATGGGGGTGAGGAAATTATCAGCAAAAGTTTTTTTAAAAGTGAACTAATCCTTTAATAATCATTTATATTTTCGCCAATTGTAGAATGTCCTATCACCCGGCTCTAAACTGCTAATTGTGAAATGTTAAAATGCTGTAAGGTATTTTAAACATTAAATTTCTGTAAAGCTGACACAGCTCGCTCGATGGGTGCCAAGTTGGTGATTGCCGTTGATGTTGGCAGTCAGGATGAGACCGATCTGACTAATTATGGAGACTCTTTATCTGGATGGTGGCTGCTATGGAAACGCTTGAACCCTCTGTCAGAAAAAGTAAAGGTCAGAAGATATATGGTGATGGTTCAATAAATGGATTTTTATGGGTTATTCAATTACAAACCATTTCCATTACAAATTACAAAACGTTTGTTTGTGTCTATTTCTACAAATAATATAATTACTATATGACATAATAATAATATGCATAATATACACTGGCTTTCAAAAGTTTGGGATCAATAAGATTTTTAATGTTTTTTTAATGGAGTCTCTTTTTCTCATTAAGGCTGAATGTATTTGATCAAAAATACAGAAAAAACAGTAATATTGTGAAATCTTATTGCAATTTCTAATATTGATTTCCTATTTTAATATACTTTAAAACATAATTTTAATCTGTTATGCAGCACTGAATTTTCTTCAGCCGGTACTCCAGTCTTTAGTGTCACATGATCCTTCAGAAATCTTTCTAACTTAAACTGTTGTACTGCTTAATATTTTTTTGGAAACTATGATACTTTTTTATTTGATTCTTTGATGAATAAAGAAGTTAAAATGAACAACGTTTATTCAAAATAGAAGTGTTTAATATAACTTTTTATCCATTTAACACATCCTTGCTGAATAGAAGTATTAATTTCTTAAAAGAAAAAGAAAGAAAAAAATTACTGACTCTAAACTTTTAAATAGTTGTGTTTATTGTAACACCAAATTACTATTTTGAATAAACACTGTTCTTTGTAACTTTTTATTTATCAAAGAATCCTGGAAAAAGTATCACAGAAAAAATATTAAGCAGCACCACAGTTTCCAACATTGATTATAAATCAGCATATCAGAATGATTTTCGAAGGATCATGTGACACTGAAGACTGGAGTAATGACGCTGAAAATTCAGCTTTGCTTCACAGGAATAAATTATATTTTAAAATAAGCCCTAACTGCTTCCCATCATTACTTTACTCCCTTGCATTCACTGGTTCAAGCTGTTTCATCCAAAAATCTGCATTTTTATGGTTTCATATCCTTTAGGTGTTGAACATGGCAGAGATTCAGACCCGTCTGGCTTATGTGTGTTCTGTGCGTCAGCTGGAGATGGTAAAAGACAGCGACTACTGCGAGTATCTGCGACCACCCATAGATCGCTATGGCACACTGGACTTTGGCAAATTTGATGAGATTGCTGTGAGTGGGCTGTCATCATCTCATAGAAACTTTTTATTGCCTTGGCCTTGACTGCAGCAATGACTTTTTTCTGTTATTGCAGGACGTTGGCTACCAGCATGGGAAGACCGTGTTTGATGTGTGGTGTCGGAGCGGGGTGAGAGAGACAATGCTCAAAGACCAACATCAAGAGGAATTCCACAAATCCAGGAGCACTAATGTAAGGGGGTTTGGAGGAGCTTTGCTCATTTTTATGCAGCATCACAAACTAATTCCATGATTATCTACCTTCCAGGTGACCTGTCCCAATGCTTCTTTCACTGATCTAGCTGAAATAGTGTCCAGAATAGAGCCAGTGAAGCAGGCCGTGGTGGATGGTGAGAAATGGATGATCTTCACTCATGCCCTTTCTCCATGCCGTTTGCTCATCTTTGTTTTGTTTCTTACATTCACTAACACGCACAGAGGAGTCTGAGTACCAGACAGACTATGATGAAGATGCAGTGCTATCCGAATTTGATCTGTCCAATCCCAACAGTGAACACAGTGAGCATACTGAAGATGAAGAAGATGAGACAGCAGATACAGCTGATACAGTAAGATAACTGGATACGTGTTATTTATTTATTAATTTTTTTGTATGGTTAATCATAATACTTATGATTTTTAACTTTTACACAGGATGATGAAATGGAGATCAGGACAAGGCGACATCGAGTACACAACCACAACAGCCATCATACCACCTGACCTCAAATACTTTTTTCCAAGATGTTCTGATTTTTTTTCTTCTTTTCAGTATTATGAGCCTTTATAAGGGTTTTTAAGGATTTTAATAAGTAACATTATCAGTATTGGAATTGACTTACTTGAATTGTTAGAAACTAACATGTACTTAAGAGAAAAAGCAAGTATTATGGTACATCTACATTAAACCACTCTCATTTTTTATTCTTTGGGAAGGATGGCTAACACAACACTAAGCTGTCTCAGAGTCCAGTAACAATTGATAAAACTCTGAAACAAAGTGGTTTTCTTGCCTTTACTTTTAGTATTACATTTAATGTTCATGCAAGCTGTCAATGCAACCTCAACACAGTTTACTGTGTGAAATGATAAGCTGTTTTGTATCTATATTATCCTGTTAGTGAAGTTAACACTAGTCCAACTGGTTTATAACCAGAAGAGAATGATGAACTAGTAAACATAACTGAGAGATATTCTGATTTCAGTATTTGTAGCCATTTATATGTTGGTAAATCACGATATAAACCATCCTTTTATTGTGGATTGAGGGTGAAGTGTTGATTGAAGCAGCTGACAATGTTTTATTGTGTTATTTGCCTTATTAAAAGTTCATAGTTGTCTGAATATTTGGTTGATTGCTAAATACTAGATATCTAGTATCTCAAATAATGAGGAATCAATTTCCTTCGTCTTCTGAAATGAGAGTTCATTGTACTATGAAAACATGTAGAGATGCCTGAAATTTCTGGATCTGTAGTGTCTTCCGTGGTTAGTGCGTCGACATATAGCACAACTGTGCTCACGGCGACCCGAGTTTATTTGAGGCCCTTTGCCGATCCTGCCCCCCTCTCTCCACCCATTACTTTCCTGTCTACTCTCAACTGTCCTATCTAATAAAAAAAGGCATAAAAGGCCTGGAAAAAAACTAAATGGAGCAGTCATGGCAAAATCATTTTCAGGACCTTGGACAAGGCCTTACAAAATGTTTCATTTCAGTGTTGGGGAATAATTTATGAATAATTATTAAGAAAATAAATACTGTTTGTTTTCATATCTCTAAAACCATGATGCTATCTCCAACTTTGTAACTCCAGTCAAAGTTAAGATGCCAAGACCCCCCTACACAGGCGATGGTATTTCCTCATGAACTGCTGAAGACCTTATGACAAAGGTCAGTGTTTTCAAACTTTATTCTGTTTGGCATGAGTGACTGGTTCTTTATTGATCTGGCACTCGATGAGATCTCTGAAATTTGCTTCCTACCAAGGGTTTGATTTGATGGATGAATGAGCGGATTGATATTGCCTTTTTTATTGGGGAAGTCGTGGCCTAATGGTTAGAGAGTCGGACACATAATCCAAAGGTTGCGGGTTCGAGCCTCGGGCCGGCAGGGATCGTAGGTGGGGGGGAGTGAATGTCCAGCGCTCTCTCCACCCTCAATACCACGACTGAGGTGCCCTTGAGCAAGGCACCGAACCCCCAACTGCTCCCTGAGTGCCGCAGCATAAATGGCTGCCCACTGCTCCGGGTGTATGTTCACGGTGTGTGTGTGTTCACTGCTGTGTGTGTGTGCACGTTGGATGGGTTAAATGCAGAGCACGAATTCCGAGTATGGGTCACCATACTTGGCAGTATGTCACTTCACTTTTCACTTCACCTGTCACCTTTCACTTCCAGTGATTTTTCAGAATTAACTGACAGCATGACGAGACCAAATGTGCTGCAAACAGTGAGAAGAGAATCTGAATAAATTTCAGACATAATCAAGGTTTCAGCCACCTCTAATTGCAAGCAAGCTGTGTAGACGTGCAAAGGTTTGAAAGGCAAGCAAATATGTTGTTGTTCATAAGCTGTTAATGCCCTTTGTTGGAGGAAACCGCACAAAATTGTAGAAATTTAAAAATAGCTGACCTCAATGGGTTGGGATCAGTACAGTACAGTTTTTTTTTTTTTTTTGAAAGAAGCTATTAATGCTCACAAAGGCTGCATTTATTAGATTTAAAAAATACAAAACAGTAATACTGTGAAATATTATTACAATTTAAAACCGCTATTTCCTATTTTAATATATATTAAAATGTAGTTAATTCCAGTGATGCAAAGCTAAATTTAGCCATTACTCCAGCCTTCAGTGTGACATGATCATTCAGAAATCATTCTAATATACTGATTTAGTGCTCAAGGAACATTTCTTAATATAATCAGTGTTAAAAACAATGTTGAATAATGGCTTAATATTTTTGTGGAAAATGCTACTTTTTTAATTCTTTGATGAAAAGACAGTTCAAAAGAGCAACATTTAATAAAACCTGAATAAAGTTTTTAATTTCATTTTCAAAAAATAAACAAATACATTTAAAAATGTACTGACAGCAAGCATTTAAATGGTAGAGTATACATATCGAATGTGCTTAAACGTACGCCCAATGTTTGAACAACTTAACTCATTCATAGAAATTAATGGTGGATTTGTCAGTATTTTTAATGAATATATAACTCATTATACTTTTTATCTGACAATGTCGACCCAAACTGCATGTTAGTAAATGCACATTTTGAGAAAGTGGAAGGAGGTTTCACCAAAACTTGATGAATACTTCTCAACTTGTTAGTGAAAATGAAAGACCTGGAGGAATCACTGGAAATAATCAGTAAACCTCACACAGACTTCCTTCTGTGGCTCACTGCTCCATTCATTAAAGACTTCCTCAACACACTTAACTGCTTTAGACCTGCATGGAAGTAAAATTAAAGTGACACTCCTCTGATTTACATTTATTTAAGGGATTTAGGTTTTTTACTTCTGTGTTATATACTGTAATGTGCATCTCCTCATCTCCTTGCCTTTCAATTGTAAGAGACTCTCCAGTTGGGCAGAAGCTGAGCATAAAGGAAACACATTTTACGATCTGTAATGATAAACTGATGTTCTTATCCAGCCTTCCGGAGTCTTTATATGCTCCTGTAAAATTTAGTTCTGCAAGAGGAGCTAGAGACAGTCTAGACACAAGCTGGCCAGTCTGATCTGTTTGCTTACTGCAGTCAGATCTTTTCTCTACACACTGACCCTTCTATAAACCACTGTTCATTTAATACACGGCATAAACTTCTGTAGCACAATGAAATTAAGAGTGTCTGTCATTGCTCTATATCTGTCTTTTCATCAATGATAAGTTTTGATTATTTTCAGTCAGGAGATCTTTAAGCTCTGCAGTTTGTATGAGTCAAAGGATTGTGAGGCTGACCTTTTTACTGCCAAACACATCATATTAGGTGCTTAAAGAAAATCCGTCTGGGTAGTTAAAAAATATTGTATGTCTATGAACTTTTATTTTTCAGAATCAAGATTTTAAGATTAAAATACAGTGGAGCCAGAAGGTTTAAGCTCACTAGTCAAAGCTACACTTATATTGCATCTAATTTACAGTAATATGTTGTGTTTGCCATTGCAAATTATCGACCTGCATAACCATCTAAGTGAAAAATGAATGGATGAATTTCTTACTTTACAAATTTACTTGTTTGTTAGTTACACTTATGTACTTAATTTCTAGGTTTAAATTTTTGTGGTCTTACGAAGCTCATTTGGCTCCCACTCTATATAGAAAATGTATGATATATTATTCATTTTTATATACACTACTGAGCAAAAGTTTAATATAATTCAGATTTTTAAATTGTGTGTCTCTTATGCTCATCAACACTGCATTTATGTGTAAAACAGTTATTTGAAAAAATGTGCATATGACTAATGTGTGTGTGTGTGTGCGCGCATGTTTATGTGGTTTATAAGGACACAAATTTGTATAATGACATGGGTATGACAGAGGTATTACAATATGAAGGTGGTTTATGAGGACACTGCCTATGTCCCGTAATTCAAAAGGCTTAAAAAACATATTAAATGGTGTTTTTTTGAAAAAATGCACAAAGTCTCCTGTGAGGGCTAAGTTTAGGTGTAGGGCAATAGCACACACAGTTTGTTCAGCATAAAAACCATTACGCCTATGGAGAGTCCCCATAAACCACAAAAACCAACGTGTGTGTGTGTGTGTGTGTGTGTGTGTATACCACTAGGAGGCAGCACACTCCAAACTAGTGTCTTGTGGTACCATTGAGCCACAAGAAGAAGCAGAAGGCAACTACTTTCTTGTCTCTGTTTGTCTGAAGTCTGGACTCCTGCCAGCACAGCTCATGCACCTCATCTCACCTCAATCTCCTGATCCCTCTCCAGACCCTGATATATGTAATCTCTGAGGATAGATCTCTTTATTAAGTCTTCTGTCTATATGATTCCGCATGACATTTCTGACGCCCATGGGCCTTCAAAATCATGGGGGATGGTACTAGTGGGAGAAAGAGGGGTTGCTTTGTGTTCACTTAATTACAGTCCTAACATTTCTTTCTCTAGATTATGTTTCACCCAGGCATCCGTACCAGCTCCCATCTGAGGGTTCCCCCACACCCTTCACTCATGGTCCTGTTCAACGGTACATTCTCCAACAAAACCTCAAAGAAAAAAAGCATATCAGTCAGGTTGAGGGCGGACATATTCTAGCTTATGTGCCGTATATACGTATAGGATATAGGTATGAGAGCATAAATTTAAGAGGCTTGTCTTTTCATGCCTGATCTGCATATGTTTATGCTTCGGTTTGGCATATATCACATTTTTCATACATAACCTGTGGGTCACCAGAGGAATTCGACCCATTCTTATAGAACTTGATATATGTTTCCTGCTTCTGAAAGCTCAAAGTTTGCCCAAGAAAAAGCAACCGTCTGTGGAAAAAAAATGTATCTGTATCAAATAGAGCAGAAAGGAACTTTTCCACCTCTTTTTATTCTTCCTCTCCTCTTTTTTGTCTGAGTCTGGCTGATTCTTTGTTCTCCTTGATAAAAATAGATGAATTATGGCCAGGTGAGCCGATTCTTTATAATTAAGTGGGACAAAGTCTTTCCAACACAGCGTAGAGAAATTACAGGCAGCTTTGCCAACACTAAGTTTAGAAAGAAGTACCCTCTTCTCAACAAATCGTTGTTTCCAGAATGTTTAAAGTGCCAACAAGTGCTCAGTGTTTGCACCAGGAACTCCGTTAACAATAGAGATGACCACAAGGAATGCTCATAGGGGCACTTTTAAAAGTTTACACAATCAATTCAAAGCTATAAAGAGTGTATTTAACAACTCTGATGAAATGAAGCAGGAAACAGAGGATTTTTTAGCAGAGGAAACAATAAAGTGGCTTCATTTATAGAAATATTTCAGGTTCAGTACAAGTTAAGCTCAATTTTCAGCATTTGAAGCGTAATGAAAGGAAACACTACAGTATTGCGGTGAAGCACTTAGTGTAGAAGTGAATGGGACTCATTTTTAATGGATTTCAAAGCAGAAACGTTTTGTCTGCATAAACTACAAACCCTTTCTTACAATTGACCAAGTGAAACCTTTTCAGATAATCTGTTTATATAAAAGATCTGTCACTATTTCTATAACATTGCAGCTTCGATGTTGTTACTGTAAAGTTGGTAATTTTAGATATTACTTTGTTTTGGCAACAATGCTGTAAAATTAGATAAACCTTTCACATAAATAATTAGCAAATAATTTGTGTTTTTCACACTTTGTTTACATCTCATGGCTGTGCTTTTGTATTTTTTTTGTTATAAGTGTCTAACTATAACCCAAGTTGAAATTGCTGTAAAATTTTGTCAAGTCGAAAATAAGCCAAATTTGTTTGTATAGCACAAAGCAGCTTTGCAGAAAATCACAATGTTAATGATTGTAATATCTTAATATCTTCATTTTTTATAGTCACAGTTTAGCAGATTAGAGCTGGGCGATAATTTACATTTTACATTTTGTTTCCAACATTATTATGCCACAACAAGCTTTAATTTCTCAGTGGAGCGATGAAGACAGAAAATCAAGTAGCAAAACAAGAGAGTTTGTTAATTCAAAGACTCCTGCCACTACCGGCCTACCTTTTTATTTCTTTTGAAGCCCAGATTATTTTCAGCTGTCTTCCACAGCAGGGGTTTATATTAACCCTGAAATGCTTCAGTGCCTGGTTGGCGTGGCTGCTTTTTAAAATGCCACGGACGCACCAAACTTAAAGTGCTGAAATGTTGCACACCCCCTCATCGTAACTTTCCTACTTGCTTCTTTTTGACCAAATCTGGCAGCAGGAATAAAGCCTGTTTAATCAAACACAGGATATGATGCACTAATTTTACTTTCCATTGTCAGTACCTCACATTCAGTTAGTTCATTTTTGCCCTTTATTTTAGTCAAACTGTAGTCAAACATGTCAAACTATGACAAGTGGCATCCCCTCAACACCTGCAGATCTTGGCGGCCCGTGTGATTGATGCCCCTGCTCCGTGCTTTGCTTATTTCTCTGGCTGTCAGGGGGTAAGTCACCTCAACCTCAGATATAGATGAGTGGGCTGGAGTCCATCCTGCCTGCTGAGCCAGGTGTTTAGCTTGGACGTGGACCACAGTTTTGTGGTTTTCAGAAACCCTTTAGTTCCCCTTTTTCACTGGGCATAGGAGAGGTTAGAGTAAACCGTGTTCCCGAGGTTCTCGTTCTGTTTTGCTCTCTTCCCTTTCCCTGTTCTGGATGCTATCCAGACGTTAGACTGTGCTTTGTCTTCTGGAGGAGGTTTTCATGTTATGGCAGTCATATGACTCATTAAGCCATCTGAACTGTAAGCATATGAAGAGGCGAGACCGATGCTGAAAAGAATGCTTTAGCAGTTCTTTTGTGTATTTATCATTTATAATGGTTGTCAACCAAATAACTGAGAAGGAAATTTATTTATTTTTTTTTATAAAATGCATTGTCAAGATTAAGTGTGAAACACATTTGAAATGATCTTTAGTATGCATTATATAGTCTTAAAAATAAGAAAAAAAATTACTTTTAGCGGTACAAGAGCTTGTCACTGAGGCAGTACCCTTAACATGTACCTTATTTACAGTACACCTAAAAGATTCAAAGTAGTACCTTAAGAACTACTCTAAGGTACTAATATGCAACTTTTAGGGGTGGATAAGGGTCAAGTTGCCACTTTAACGCTTAGTGACAAGCTGTTGTGCAAATTACCTTTAGGGGTACATTTTTTGACATTGTGGATCCACAAGGAACCTTTAACATTGCAAAAAAAGGTTCTTTATAATGGAAAAAGTTTATTTTGATTAATAAAATATTTTCACTCAAAGAAAAAATTGTTCTATTGAACTGTTTACTAAAAGGTTCTATGGGGAACCCAAAATGGTTCTAAATATGACATTGCTGTGAAAACGTTTGGAAACTTTATTTTGTTGTTAATAAATAAATATAAATGGGAAATGTTTCTACCATTACTTCATTAGTGAATAGAAAAGGAAACACTGTCAACTTAAAATAAATGTTTTCCTGATTTTTTTTTCTTTCCTTTTTTTTTTAATAATTAGCTCTGGCATCAGTGCAGTAACAATGAAACAAATAGCCTATTCCTAAAGCATTAACGTTGTCTTAGATGTTTCACCTAATATTTCTTGGGAGATATAAAAACATGCAAATGAAACAAGTGATGAAAGAGAGTTTTTTACTTTTTTTATATTTTTTAAATATTGACAGCATGTGTCATGGAAGAACATACTGAGGAGATTATTTGATAGAGATCATGTTGACTTTTGGTTGTAAATTTGGGTATCTTGGATATTTTGAGCATATGTGAGACATTGCTCAAGTCGCCTCTGAACCTCAAGAGACAGGTGAGGTGAGATTGCTGGAGAAAAGACTCCAATTAAGTATTGCTTGGAGAAACAATTGTCATTTCTGTGAGTAGCGATGTGCTTATTAGCCTCTCTGGCTCTTTTTTTTTTTATTTATTTTTTTGTTTGTTTGTTTTAAATATGAGACCAGCATCTGTGCATAATTTAATGTGTAAACTGTTCTCTGGAAGAGCAGGGAAGGGGGAGTGCTGCATGTGTGAGAGGGCAGAGGGAGAGGGAACTGGGCTGGGTGAAAAAAAAAAACTGCACGGGCCGTGGGACTCAAGGCGACTATAAAACAGCTTTCTTGCCCATTGTGTTGATGTGGTCAAGAAATATACCGTAACGTACAGACATAGACAGAGAGGGAGATGGAGGAGTGAGGCGGGACCGGTTTGGGTGGCTGCTAGAAACGTTTGTCTTGCGGTTTGCTTGCAAACTTTGTGAGGAGATTTATTTGTGGCTGGGTCTGCCGATGACAAGCCTCTGAAACTTTAACTCTCGTGTTTGAGACGTAACAGTGCACATAAACAAAACTTTTATTATTTTAATACTCGTGAGAGAAACAGCAGTTCAGAAATTAGTTTTGCGACTCGTATATCTGTCCTCTAGTCACAGTTCGAACATAAACGGGACAGTATTAGGAGAGGTATTTTGCTGACTAGGGTCTCCGGCTGAAATGGGAGCGGGTGACGGGCGCTCGGTGTCTGCGGTTCACCGGAGCTCTTTCCTCCGGAGGACGCTGCTGCTGCTGATACTGTGGCTGACATGCGTTCAGGGGACGTGGGGACCCGGAGTTTACAAATACCAGACCGGGACAGCACTCCACAAAGATCAGTCGAAGAGGTAAGGTTTATGACAGAAGTAACCTGTTGGACAGAAGTTGTCAGTTGAAGTTTTACATTGTTTCGACTAATGTTTGCCATTTATGTACTTCAACTACTTTTTATCAATTGTTTGCAGTCAGTTAAAATTCTTTTTCAAACAAAAATATTTCATCAAGAGGCAACCCGTTCGTGAATAAAGATGACAAATATTTTCCCAGTTGGAAAATTCAGCTGTGTGAAAACCTAGTAGGTTCTAGTTGGTCTAAGCTGGTCAGTAACTAATGGGCAAGAAATTTAAGCTGGTTTCTATAGCCTAGCTAATTACCAGCTAGAAACCAGCATGTTCCAAAACAGATACATGTTTTAAGATGGATTTTCCAGAAGAGCACACAGCAGAATTGAATGACAGCTGGTAACTTGCTATATTAACTGTGGCATTTTGTAGATGAATAAAGACTGATATATTGTGAGAATAAACAATGAATCCGTTTTATTTTACTCTGTACTTTTATTTCCCTGCTCTCCACCTAATGCTCCTGTTGTGGGTCTGACTGTCTGTTTCCTCTTTCCTGAGACGGGGGAACACCCATCTCTCCTGTCTGTACCTTTGTCCATGGTTTATTCCAGTTAAAACACACGTAAAATATATTGGTATCACTGTCCAGACTTATTCAAACTCATCAGGACAGAGAGCTTTAGAATATTTGCATATTTATGCAGTCTTGCTTTCAGGTTTATATTTAGGCAAGCTTTTTTTGGTAATGCTAAATAAGACGTAATCAACAGTGTTTTCTTTTATCAGTATATCATCTTTTTCATTTCCCTCCTTGATTAGGCTTTTTTGAGACATAACAAGGCAAGAAATTAGGCAAAACATCATCCAACATGTGAGCCCTCCACTTCTGTCCAGACCTCATCACCTTGACTGACCTGTGACCACAGCTTATGGCCTTGATCTGACCCTCATATCTTCATGTAAATATTTACTCTGTTTGGGTAAATGGCTTAGAGTTGTTGTGGGGTGTTTCTGAAGTACGCAGGTGTTGAGTCGTCTTCGCTCTCTGTGCTGATGGTTTGATCTCTCACCCCCTCCTCCCGTCAATCACATACTGATGAAACAGACGGTGTTTACTAAACACATGCAGCTGCATCGTCTACATGCTGTGAGAGGGAAGTTTATTACACTGGTGTCTGATGATGCAGTGAAGAGAGGTCACAGACATCTTTGAGATGCCTTGGATAGACAGCACTGTTTACTGAGAGGTGCAATATAACTTTTGATATAAAGAACAAAGTCTGTGTTTATACTTTAGGCCGGTTGAAATACTCAAGATGCAGCTGCTTTGAGTTTACTTGTTTATATAGTAAATCATGTTCAGCCTTTCTTTTTTACATTTAAGCAGTGATTTATTCCTAACCTCATTTATAAAAATGACTTGTTTTTGTAACCTAGTCATTTAGGTTACCTGGCAAAACATATTTCATTGTGTGTTAGGGCTGATTGATCGTGTAAATAAATAAATATGATTATTTTGGTCATTACTAAGATCTTGATTATTTGTCTTTGGAAACATTCATTTATTAAATATAAAAAAAACTTATGGATTAAATTGAAAAAACTAATAAAAATGCATGTAAATATTGACAAATATAACAAATATATCTAGGGGTGAGAACCAGTAAGTGACATTTTTGGTGAAATGGAGATATATACATCAAATGAAAGCTCTTAATGAGCTCTTTCTACTAGCAAAAGTGCTGTCATCTATGAGTGTACAAATTTGTATTATAAACAATTGAATTCAGTACACAAAGTCAGATCAAACTATGGTGAAATTTTAGTTTTGGCTCTCCTGTAAAGTTAGTGAAATGTCACTTACGCCCTCCTGGTTCTCACCCCTCGATATGTAAAGTAGATTATAATAAATAATATCAAATATGTTATAGATAGTGCATGTATATATTTATATAGTAGTTTAGTGTGACTAAAATATTCATTTATCTTTTTAATAATGTTGTTTAAATGCTTTAGTTAATTTTAGACTAAAATTGAGAAACCTGACTAACAGACCTACATAATGTATTTGTAGCTTTTGTCCAGCATTTATACTCATTAATCAGACTACAACTGGTCTTAGTATTGTGCACTTGTTTTGAAAGATGCACAACATGCTTTTAATCCTTTAAATATTCAATTACACATTATGTTGTGAATAATTTATACTGTAGTTCAGCTACACAGAATCTCACTGTATGTCAGTTAGAACTGCATGGCAATGTACTGTATAGATACCTGCATAATTTAGTTTCCCACGCTAGAGCACAGAGAAACAGTTTATTCTTCTTTCTAAAGCATCACTGAGAGAGGCTGAACAGGCATATGAACTTCTGCCATAAATCACAATTAACCCCGATCCACATCCTAACCTTTAACCTAATCCATTTTGCACATAGCCAAGACAATGCTTGAAATGTAAATATTCTGAGAAAAGCCTCTTAATAATATCTGTCTAATTAGGGGCCGGGGAAGCCGAGCACAGTTGGGGGTTAAGTCAGCAGCTATTTCCTGTTCTGCTCAGCTTCACTGCCCTGGAGAGCAGCGCTCAGGGTGGGTAGTGTGAGACTTGGGCCCCAGAGGGACCTTTAACTGCTGACCCATCAGTACCAACCAACATACCTCCACCTCTACCTTATTCTGCCTCCACGAAAGCAGGGACTCTTTGATGCTTCCGTGGGTTAGACACATTTTGTTTGCTGTATGTGTTTTTCTCTTCTGCATTGTGAGTACACTGCAAATTGTAAAATAGGAGGAGGAAATATTTATGTATGGCTATAATTTTCATTACTTTCATTCATGTTTTAATGGACGCATTTAATTGAATTGTTCTGTGGATTCACAAAAATCTTCTTAAGAAAGAAGTTAAAAAATTTGTTAAGATAAATTATATCAAGTTTGTGTATGTCATTCTTGCAAAAAAAATCATTTTTTTTGTTTTGTCTTCAGAATAATATTGAGAAAAAATAAACTTCTTAAGAAATGTTTGTGAATTACAAAATACTCTTGATTTTATTCCAAAGTTAGAAAATGGGAAGAAAATGAAGTTAACAAGTTTATTCTTAAAATTGTTTCATGAATTTAGTCCCTGTTCTGGAAAATAAGGTCAGCACTCTCATTTGGTGTCAGATATAAATCAAGATTGCCATGTGGAGTGAAGAGCATGAAACTCAGATCAATCAATCAGGGAATCGGTTTCAAAGTGAGGATGGAGATACTTAGGGAAATATGCACTGGTCATCTTCATGATCTATGGGTGTTTATGTGTGTGCACTCACTCATCCATATCATCCGCTTCAGGGCTGTTTATCCTGTGAGGCCGGCCCTTAAATCAGACTCTGGAGAAGGACTGTCTCCCACCATGGCCTTTGACCTGTCCTTTGAACCGTTCTTGAGCAAATCGCAGGAACAGAAAAGGGGTCCCTGCTCATTTCTGCTTTGCTTTGTTGTTCTTTCTTTCTTTTTTCTCTTTTAGTAATTTTTGATGCTTTCTTTCACCAGCCCATTAATCTTATCCATCCCTCACTGTTTTGCCTAGCATTGGACGTCATGAACGCGGCCTAATTGGGTTATCTTTCCCCCCTAGTGCATCCCAGGAGGGCTTCATTACTGACCCGATGATGAAATGCACTCTTTCCTCCAATTCTGTCCAGCTGCCACAGCTTTCCATTGTCTTCTTGTTCAAACTTAATTTATTTGCCTCCAGAGTCAATAATCTTTGTAGTCTGTGCTACATTGCGGGAGTCAACATTTGCATCTCAGTGTTGTCTCACGCGTTGTGTGTTGAAAGCTAGCATTCATGCTTTAAATGAGGCGCACTGCTTTTCCTTTTGTCTAAAACGAGACAGTTTCATGATCTTTCTTCTGGTTTGTATGCATGTGTGCGTTGTTCTGCTTTTATTTAATGGCCTTGGCTTGCTTGCCGCTCACTGTGTGCTGAGTTGCGCTCAGTCCAGCTCTGTGTGATTCCTGCCATCCCTTTCTGATTTGAGTTATCTCCCTCTAACAGTCTGTGCTGTGCTCTGCGTGCATTGCAGAGTTATTTATTACGTTTCTGGTCCCATGTGTGTATGTGAGGAAGAGAGTCATTCTTTCGATTTGTTGGCCAAGTACATGTTGACGCCAGTGAAATGTAGCATTGCTGGGCTGTTGAAAGCTTTCACACCTTTTAACTTGCATTACCTACCGCATATCTGAGACACAATGAAGCTAGAAGCAGTATTGAAGTCAATGAAGCTTTTAGTGCAATGTGTTTTGAAAAGGCCAATAAATATGATGCTGTAATCGCTTGTGCTTCAATTGCCTTCATTTAGAAAGAAAAGTATGCAAGTACTCATTTAGCAGATGCTGATTTCGGAGTACACTCTTTACAGAGATTGTACAGGGGCTCAGTGGTGATTTCCAGTGCATAATCTTTTCAAGGGTTTAAGGGCCAGTTTTACTAAACAGGGCAATTCCAAAACAGCGCCGATGGGAGGGGAAATTTCTGTGGGTGATTTACTAACAATGCGACAATTAAGGAACACAGACGCAACATTTTATTTACATATCGACCAACACAATATACCAAACTCAGCACAAATTAGCATAGTCACAAATAAAGAAATAAAGACGCCACAGTAGGGCTGCATGATTAATCGAAAAAAACCACGATCTCGATTCATACATAAATGCGATCTCATTTCTAAATGACGGCAATTCACTTCCGTGTATTTCCCTGCATTCAGATCATGCTGCATTCACGCGTTATTGGTCACTCACACAATAACAAAACACTATTAATTCCAAGTAGGGATAACGAGACGGGGGTAGCTGCAGACTGGAGCAATGGGCGTGCTGAAATGAGGCGTTCCGAAAGGTGAATCAGTACAACAAAATCTACCCCTAACCCTACCCCCACACCCTGACAGACAGCTTTGTCGACCAATCATTAAGACCTTTCTCCACGCCCCTACCTTTTGGCACGCCCTAACCTTTCGCCACGCCCATTGCTCAAGCCTGCAGGTATCCCTACTTGCAGTTATCCCTACTTGGGGATAACTGCAGGCTTGAGCAAGGGGTAGATTTTGTTGTACTGATTCACCTTTCGGATCGCCTCATTTCAGCACGCCCATTGCTCCAGGCTGCAGCTACCCCCGTCTCATTAATTCACCAATCAATCATAAATCGCTATCACTTTTCTCCTCTCCCTCATTGGCCACGTTCCGCTGTCACTCACGTGACGTGTAAAAAGGCGGCAGACCTAAACGGAGTCGCGTTCGCAGAATGATCACCGTATGACATCAAAGTACCACGAGAGCGGTAAGAAAGCAATCGGATCCTATGCATTCAAATCGCTCTTGCGGTACTTTAATGTCATAGACTGTAGTTTAATATCATACGGTGATCATTCTGCGCAGCGCTCCTTCAACTGGGTGTCAGCATCAACGAGATTGAGGTCTCTGCAGAGCAAAAGTGGGCGTTTCTGAATTTCTGGGCGTTTTCAAACGGCTGGGTGTTTCTAAATCATGCAATCAAAATGATCCCCTGACCTAACCCCACCCGTAAACCTACCATTACTATGATGCCAGCCAATCAGGTAACATGGTCGAAAAACGCCCCGATCTGGTAACTCCCATTACTTTGCTGCAGAGACCTATACTTGGCATCAACGCTTGACGGAGGGCGTGTCTGAAGCTTGGGGCTGACCAGGGGTGCGTTTCCCAAAAGCATCGTTAGCCAACTATGGTCGCAAGTTCCGTCGTTATCAGCATAGTTCAACGATTTGGTGTTTCCCGAAACCATCGTTCCAACGAACGTTCGCAAACAGCATCGCAAACTTGTGTGGTTGGAACGACCACTCTCGAGCTGTGGTTAGAAGCATAGTTTCTAGTTTACATGAGATGTAGACTGAATAAATCCTTATCTTTAGCAAAATAAGCAAGCTGACATTCAGTACAACCTGTGTTATTTATTTAGAATACATACAAATGTAATTTACGTCTTTTAGTTTGTCAAGAGATTTAAAGCACCGTTTTTGAAGACTGCGCATGTGCGAACGTGCTCTACTATGTAAGAATGAGCCAAATATTGAGTCTGGTAATAAAGCAAAATAACTGAGAAAAATTAGAAATGGTCTTCAGATGCCATGTCTGTAACTTATATGACAAAATCTAGCGTTAATTCGATCTCAAACAGATTAATTAAAATAAGTTATTAGTCCACCATGTGCGAGACGTCATAAACCAACGTGGTTGAACGATACTTTGCGACATACGGTTTCGGGAAACAGTCGTGACTAGCTAGTTGATTTCTCCAACGATGCATCGTACTATGGTAGTTAAGCAGCGAGCTATATAGTTGTACGGGAAACGCACCCCTGAGCCGCTGAGAAACAGAGTTGCGACACGCTTTGATCTCGCGCCGCGCGGTCACGTGGTTCATGGAGCTCTCCGAGCTGTCCATAGGTTTGAATGGGATTAATCGGGTCAGACAACAACAGCGGGTGTACTTGCAGCATTTTCCGGCAAATATTAACACAAAATGTCCATTGATTAATTCGTTTAATACACTGATAGTAGCATTTTCTCTGTGGAGTTTAATGGAAATAATATTAATGGGTTTTTCTTGTTTAACTATGGAGTAAAAACATAGTACAATGCAACAAAGGATAAGGCGGTTACATTTCTTTGTTTGCAAAGTATAATGTAAACTGCTTAATAAAGATTGGAGACTTGAGGCATGACTTTGTGTGTTTGTGTTACACTTATTCCTGTGGATGTGTAGACCAATGAGGAAATAAATTATGCTTATTTAAAGAGTATAAGAAATCTCATTAGTATGTAAAATGTGTTATTGTATTAATATATATTTCTTCATCTATTATTCACATTTTAATACAATATTATGTTAAAATATAAGATACAGTATGCATACACAAGTGAATATCAATGAATGCTAGAAAAATGCTAGAAATGGTTTTAGCCATTTTCAAAAAACAAACAAAAAAAAAAAAAACATATTTTTCGCCACCATCTGACTAATTAATACTAGCACTTACCTATTCTATTCTATTTATTTATTTATATTTATTTAAAAAAAAAATCATGCTATGTGAACTGTGCTAGACTAACTGAGACTTGTCACAGCACTTGTATTTTGTTGCTCTTTCGTTGGTCTGTTTGCTTCTACATTGTAAGTCGCTTTGGATAAAAGCGTCTACTAAATGACTAAATGTAAATGAAAAAAATGTAAATTTAAGTTTTGCAAATACTTCAAAATAAAAAAGGCAACCAACTGTATTCATCAAAATATTTTATTATATAATATATCCACGTTATCTAACTGCAAATATAGCATATACTGACTATTATCTAAAAATAAACATGAACTATAACGCGTTTCATAAAATACAACTACTGGTCAGATTTCCGAGAGGTAAACTAATGAGTTATAATGGCAATAAAATGCTGTAATTTCCTCAACTTTCTGGCGACTGTGTTTGAGAAGCACTGAAATGAATGGGCTTCAATGCTGAAACTATCGGTTGTTTGGAACTATTGGCTGCTCCATGACACGCTTTACTTCCGCATTCCTAATTTCTTATGGAAGCCTATGGGAGTGTCGCAACTCTGTTTCTCAACGGCTCTGGTGCTGACCATGGTGCTGACGCGCCATCATAGTGATAACAGCCAATCACATACTTTTCTGGTGCTGCATGAACGGGATTGGCTAGCGTCTGTGCTAGGGTATTTGCATAAGGCGATCTGATTGGCTGACGCCTGCGTTGGCACTTGAAAAGTTGAAAAGTTTTCAACATCTTCCACGTGCAACGCCAGTGAAGCGACGCGAGGGACCCTCAATTCAGTTCGGCAACGCTTGACGTCACTCCATTCAAAGTAAACGAGAGGCGTTGACGCCGACGCCCCGTGTGAATGTGAATATTTTTATTTATTATTGTTAATGTTCTCTTATGTTCAACAACTTAAAGCTTTAAAATTATTAACTTTAAGGGGTCTAAAATAAAGAAAAGTGGAAAAGTAACAAGTTGCACTTTATTATACTGAATGTCCTGTGTTTTTTTTGGGGGGGGGGGGGGGGGTTTGTACTTGAGTGCAATAAATTTTGGTTGAAAAAATGAGAATCGTGTAAGAGAATCGTTATCTCAATTCCCATGGAGAAAAATCGTGATTCACATTTTAGCAAGAATCGTGCAGCCCTAAGCCACAGTATGTCGAAAAGAACCGGACGCCAAAAATGAAGGTTTGCTAGAAGTTTTGATAGACCTAGTATTGCGTCACTCCTAGTTGAGGGTTCCAAGTCGTCTTTTATTTCCTGAAGCAAATAAAAAAATATCATGGCTTGGCAAACAATATGTTCTGATAATGTGTTCTTCTGGCATTCAAAATAAATTAATAGGCTATGTGTGGAAAAAATCCCTTTTACCATGTGCTCTCTGTTCTCTGCGGTGCCTCCTCCTAGCAACAATAATTACAGCCATGTCAAGCACAAAATAGTTTAAGACATGCTTTTTTGGGGCATTAAATGGCGCAAATGCCAGTAATTTGACGAGTGCAAATGTTAGTAAAACTCGTTGCGTGATTCATTTGAATACTCTCCTCCCATAAATTTTGCTTCTGAAAGTGAAACTACTAAAAATGCATATTCAATAAGGTCAGGCGCAAAAATATCTGTGTCCACACCTTTCCAGCACTAATTCGTCACTGCGCGTCTTTAGTAAAACCTGACAGTACAATTTTAACGACAAAAGACGGTTAGCGCTGGTGCAAGCTGTTAGTAAAACTGTCCCTAAACCTACTGTTGTGTGTGTAAAGGATTAATTATAGTTTAGAAGACTGTTTTTTTGTTTGTTTCCATATCTTTGAGCATCCATCTGTCATTGGCCTACATTCAACAGAAGTTGAGCTATCAAATTTTGCAATGAAGTTTGTCAAGTTTACACCAAACACATTCTTATATATCTATCTAGGCCTATCTATCTATTTTTTTCAATTGTTTTATTTATTTATTTAAAAACTGCACTATATTAATGTGTTAGGTATTTTGAATGTTGGAAAACATACTGGAAATGTCATGATCAAACTGACCCAATAGCACAGTTGGTGGTTTTTTTCCACATTTGTTGAAGGACCATATCGCCAACTCAAATGATTTGTAACAAAAATGTTTTTTGATAGTTCTTTACATCTCACATTAATGAACTATTTTCAAGGCACAACGATAAATGGAACTGTTATCATAGAGAGAATTAGAGTGTGGGTTGATAACTGGGTTGCATAATGAGCCCTCATAAATGCTTTGTGATGGAGAGATGTTAGATTACAGGAATAATAGTCTGTAAGTACTGCTCCTCCTCTTTTAACCCTCTGTCTCTCCCTGCCCCGAGGTTTAAATCTGGATCAAAGCAGACTTTAGCTGCCTTTGCCTCTATCTCTCTGTTCAGAAAGCGGGCGAGGGGTCATTTCCCATTGAAAGGCTTTTGTGCTTTGTGTTCCCTATTAATCCTCTCATTAGTTCATATGGAGCTGGATTGTGTCCAGAATGTTTCCATAAAGATCCAGAGAATGCTATGCACTGTGTGCTTTTTTAAAGTAGAGAGGATATTTTGCATGATTTTTATGTCGTTTTGTGTTTTAGAGTAGAGGAGCTAATTGAAGTTACAGTTGAGGAAAGTACCAAATGAAGTCTGGATCAGATGAAGATCGATGAACGACTCGAACAAATCACCCTGTTCGCCAAACTGGCATTGTGATTGGGGGCAGTGTGGGAACTGTGTTCTGATGACTGTGCCACTCTAGATCTCTATCTGTCCATTGCTTGGACGTCTCCTCCTACTGTGAGTGAGTTTGGCTCATTTCTGAACTTATGTAGCAGATTTGCAGGCTAAAATGATGATGAACGGACAGAATCAGTGCGATGGGGTTCAGTGCAACTGAAATCACTGTGAAATATGGAAGCAATTATATATGATAGTTTTTGCTCAGGTGAATTTACATGATTTAAAGTATTGACAGCGGTGATGTGACTGTACAAATGCAGTTCACGACAAAATTACAATTCTGGTGTCATTTACTCATCATGTCATTACAAACCCATATGTTTTTAATTCTACTTTGAAAAACAAAAGATGATGTTTTTGTTGGATGGAGATTTCAAGCTTTGAAGAACATTATTTTAAGATAATAATAATAAAATACATATTTTATTTTATTGATTTGCATTTTATAAATATATTTTCATTCTACTGCATTTTATTTTATTGCATTTTATTGAATTACATTGCATTTTTCTCAACCCATCATTGCCCTCTGATTGTAAGGGTATGTTTTGGTTGACAAAGGATGTTGATGTAGGAACATGGCCTGCTTGGGTAAATTATGGAGTGATTTTTTATTTTTTTTTGTATAGTTTTTTTTATTTATGGTAGATTTTAGATGTGCATTTCTATGTTTCCTAGAGAAGGGCAAGGGTATGATTTGTGGTTTTGGGTTCAATAATAAGCAGATCACAGAAATGGCTCCATGATCTTCAGCTGTGGCCAGACGGGCCTCTGTGTTTGTGTGTCCAGGCTGTGTGTGTTTGTTGGCTGGGCCGGAGCAGTTGGGCAGGTAGTGACCGGATAAGCCTGTGGTCACTCCAGTTCTGTTCCAGACTCTGAGTCCCGGGTCCCTCATCACAAACAGGGCATGGAAACCACCTAAAATGAATAGGCTTTGGAAATTTCTGGAATATTTGAGGGCTGGTTCTGTGGGCCTCAGTTTTAGCAGGTTCTGGGAATGGGATGGGAAACAGCACATGTGAGAGCTGTAAATGCATGTGCATGAAGAAGATGCACCCCATGTTGTAGAAGTAGACCCCATGTTGCTTCTGGTTACAACTTCATTCCAATGATACATGATATATTTAATACATTTTTATATTATGCAAATGTATTAGTTTAATTGTATTTATTATATCCTATTATGGAAGAAAATAAATTTATGTAATTGTGTGCAACATATGTATGGTTTAGAATGATTTTACAATAGTTACGTTTGCTATTCTACAATAGCAAAGTTTTATGAAATAAACACATAGCAACAAAAATGAATAATTTATTGATAACAAATAACACTTCTTCCACCAAGCCAAGAAATGTAGTTCTTCATCTGTTTTGCAGAATGGTTACAGACTATTTTATTATGGCTTCAAACATGAACAAGGACTGGAAGTATTTGTTATATAATAATAATAAGAAGAAGAAGAAGAAGAAGAAGAAGAAAGATTTATATTTGTGCACAAACAATTTTAGTAATTATTTATATTTCTATTTTGAAAAAAAACTATATATTTTATGTAAAAAATAATCCTATTCAAGTATTATATAAAAAATGTAAGTTAATTTGTTTGGCTGTTATGGCATGCCATGTCGTGTGTGCTTGAAAACGCTTTCACAATTCCAGCAATCCCTAAAATTCTACATACACGCAATGCAACAGACAGGCAATCTACAGTAATCTAGGCAGATTGATGCTGATTATTGAGCATGTAACGGTCCTCTGGCCTGTTTTCCTGGTGTGTGATCCTAGCTGTGCATAAGCTGAGCCATTGATAATAGCCGCTGAAGTATAGTAGATATAACGATCTCCATATGTTGCACGTGCATTAACTCTCTTTGAATTCTGCTCCACATCTCTTTGACTTATGTTTGCTCAACTTGAGGCATAATGGTTCATACAAAAGTCTGTTTGAGGTGAACTGATCAATGGCTCTTTGTTTCAAGTCGCTCTGTGTAAAAATCATGAGGGAGCTCAGGGGGAAAGAGATCTGATTGGTGTTTCTCGTCAAACCCACGTTGATTCCTTTCTTTTGTGACTTCTGGCATGTGCCGAGAGTCTGGGCTTGGGCCGTGCAGCTTTGTTTTGGTTCTCTGTGTTACTTTCCCCTTCTCCTCTCCTCTGTCCTGCCTCTGGTCTGCTCCTCATCAGGGCTGGATTTGCCACTGGCTTCCCAATTAGAAAGTTCCACGTTATGTAGGGCACATTTAATGATTACCGTGGCAAACTTTCCAGATGACTTTTGTCTCCAAGGCTTGTTTCTCTTGTTTGCATTTTACGCTAAATAATGACTGCAACCATACCTTGAGTGAGTTTCTATGTTACAAAGCTCAGGATTTCAAATGTATACTGTATGTATGTACAGAGGTGGAAGGAAAATCGATACATTTTTATCATATGGCTATATTATATTGAGACATGGATTCCAAGTATAGATCTTTAATCAGGGTTTGAATTTTGGTTTGGTTTTTTTTTGGTTTTTGAATTTTAGTTTTTCTCATTACGCGTATAATAGATCAGAAATTTCTCAGATATAGATCAGAAATGTATAATTTTCTCATTCCGCTAGAAAATGGATCAAATCAATAATTTGAAATCTTTCTGTAAAATTGTATTTTGATGAATAGCTTGAGGGAATACAATTTTAATATTTATTAAAATAATTTTAAATATTTAAATATTTATTTAAAAATATCAATGTAAAAATCAAACTGCCTTGCATTAAGGCCCCGATATAATTCAAATGAAATTGAAGAACAAACTGATATGACGTCATTTTGAACAAAATCCGGCCGAAACAAAGTTTGTTTTGAGTTTGTTTCGGCAGTTCGAAACAACTCACCAAAGCGAACTTTCTGGGGGAGTTTGTTTTGGCTCCTAAACACCTTTAAACTACCATTGGTCCATGGCGATTACGGTGGGTGTATTCTGGAACTCCACCTTCTTTGACGTGAAAATTTTTGGGTTTGTTTCAAACCTTTGTTTTTATCAAATCATGACACCACATGAAATATAAAAAGGTGTAATAATTTGTCCAGTTTAATAAAATTAATGAACACTAATAAAATAAAGTAACAAACAGGTTTGTGTTATTGAGATGACTCCAATATTTTTTTCCACATCATGCATAAGTTTTCAGACGATGAGCCATTCACATTTAAAGATTGATTATGGAAATGGAATGGTTATATTGTATTGCAAACATGATACTTGAGTCTGAACCGCTGCTAATCATTATTCTTTTGTCTATAATATTCTGACCATTGGTACCCGTCTCGCACCTAGATACACCATCATTGCATCGTTGTTGTGTTTAGGGCACCCCTCCAGCAGTGCGGGGGTGTTGGAATGTTCGAAAACAGTATACCGTCACTCAGCCTTTTCTAACTTCTTTTTGTCCCCAAACGAAGAACGAAAACAAACTTCATTTGAAGTACATCAGGGCCTTTATTGTGTAGGCTATTGCACAATGAGAATAACCACACAGCACCATCTAGCTGTTACGGGGGGGAACGAGACGTGAGACGTGCGGATCCATTTGCAAGCTTTATTCAAAGGCGTGGTTACAAAACAAGCAAGGTTCATTCAGTGGAAAACAGGAACAACACAGGCAAGACAAAGAGTAATCCTAGGGCAAGCGTGGGTCGACGATCGGCGAACAATATCCAACAGGGCAAGGCAGAGAGATAATCCAGGTACACGAGCAATAGTCCAAGAGAGGTGCAAACAGAGTCCGAATGGCAAGGCAAAGGGCTAAATCCAGGAAACACAGGCAAGAGTCAAAACACTAGAAAACACACAAGGCAAGGCAAGACTATGATAACTGCGTGGGCTCCGTAGAGTCGCTATCGCTAGGAGAGTGATATACGCTATACAATACTTGGCAGAGAGGAAGTCCATGGTTTATGTAGGGTGTGTGATCAGTGCAGTCAGCTGTGTGTGTGGTCAGTGCAATGGATGATGGGAATTGTAGTCTGAGGTGGCGTGCAACAGTTAGTGTGGTGCAAGAGTCCATGTGGTGAGCGAGTGACCTCTGGTGGTGAGTTAACGGAAGTTCATAGACCAGATTCATGACACTAGCATACCAATTTAAAGATTTTGAAGGATTTATTTTCAAGGTTCACAATAATATATATCACAATTAATGTCAAAATCGTCTCTTTCTCGCACTCTATTTCTATGTAGCCCTTTATTACTTTTTTTAATCAGTCAAACAAAATAAATGGGCACCTGATTCAGGCTTTTGTCAGCAGTCACTTATGCTATGCCATAATTTTTTTTCGAGTGGCTTAAATGTTTCTGGGCTTTTTCAGCCGTGTGAAGTGAAGCCCTGATAAAAAAGCAGCACAAAAGAACCAGTCTTTCTCCTGGGGACTGTGCCTTTGCTCTGGTTTTTGGCTCGAGTTTCTAAAAGCTGTCTTAAATCTGGATGAGCAGCCCACATGCTCACATCGCAGGACATCGTCCCCCTCCGTGACTTGATCTGCTTGTAGTGCTGCGGAAAGAATAAAAATGGGCGGATGTGTATTGCTAGCGAAAGACCGCAAAGTAAACAGAGCTGACAATGCTCTCCTGCTGGGCGTACGGATCATTTAACCTGCGTAAACATCATAAAGAGTTTTCAAAGAAGATGGTTAGACTGTTAAAGGACCGAGTGTCCAACAAAATCATTGATCACTTTTACAGTATGTGGGAGTTGGATTCGATCATTTTATGGTGTTATTATTCTTATGTCATCAGAACCATCCAGAACAGGATGGAGGTCAATTGGATTGTTGTACTCTGATTCTCATATTTGTCTCTCTGTTAGGAACTGGTGTCCGCAGACAGTAACTAAGACGGTGACCTGTCAGGTGCAGAATGGCACCACTCTCCAGAGGGTCTATCAGACCTGCAGGTGGCCTCAGGGATGCAATGGAGGAAGGTGGGTTTATTATCAACACACACTCACTAGGTGTTTATATCATTTTAGGGACCTCACTTTACAGCCTGTGCTGTAAATGTAATGGCATTTTCCTGTTAAGTGGTCATGTGCTAATAGGACACAGTTCCAAAAACATACCTAAAATTATTAAATGTTGCATGTTTAAAGTTATAATCTCATAATTCCGTTTTGCAGTTCCTGACAGGATTTTGTAAACCCATTCATTTTTGCATAATATTCATGAAATGCTATAAGTATATGCTACCATTCAAAAGTCTTCAAAAAAATTCTCTATAATGGGTTTGTAGAGTAAAAATATGATAACAAACTTTGAAACAGATTTACATTTTATGTGTGTGTGTGTTACAGCTATCGCACTGTGGTCCGGCCATCCTATAAAGTCGTGTACCGCACCATCACCTCTCTAGAATGGAAATGTTGTCCTGGATACAGCGGACCTCAGTGTGAGGAAGGTAAGACTGACTGGTGATGTTAATTGCATCCCAAAACAGAATTAACTGTAGTCAAACTGCTCTTTTGAAAGAAAAAAAAAAAAAAAAAAAAGTTTTCAAAAGATTAGATTATAAAATCGACTATGAGATTATGAAACAATTTTTTTTTTTTTTTTTTTGGCTTTCTGGCCCAAAACAAATTTTAATTTGGGTGACAGCGTTTAACTTATACCGAATAAAACACATACCGAACTAATAAAAACACAGCAGTATTTGTGTAAATCTGACTAAATATTTTTAATATCTATAATTTTTTTAAACATGAAATGTTGCATAGGGACTGTGTATTTTTTAATAGGTTTATTAAAGGGGACCTAACACACACAGTTTCACCCAATCTCATGTTAATCTTGAGTACCTATAGAGTAGTACTGCATCCTTCATATCTCCAGAAAGTCTTTAGTTTTATCATTTTAATAAAGGAAAGATACAGCTTTACGATTCTCTCCGGAAAAAGCTGAGCTCCTGGAGGCGTGCCATGTGGGCGGAGCTAAAGAGTGACAAGCACTTGCGCCGATCGCCAACAAAACAGAGACATCTGATGCCGTTTCACTTACCGTCTGCAGTTCTGAAGTGAGATTTTTGGCACAGAAATACTCCATAGATATATGTCTAAATTGTTTTTTGAAACTTTGGTCCATGCTTAGCATGTTAATCCAACTCTTCAACAGTGTAAACAACTCTGAATGCATGAAACAGCATTGTATCCCCCCTTTAAAATAAATTGCCTGACAGAACGAAAAATTAATCTGACTTCCCAATGCTACTTGAGAGAGAATATATTTCCTCTTTTACTTGGCCATGAGCACGACACACTGTGACAAAAAGCATCTATGGTAGGATTTCATCATGCTACTCGTTGGAAAACATTGCTGGAAAAAGCTACGCTATTTTGGAGACTACTGAACTGCTGTCACATGGCTAAAAAAAAACACTTTGTAGCATCGCTACTCCTATTAGATATTCCCCAGCACACTCATAGTGCAGAACTAGACATGATCTTGGAATGGGAGATGATACACAAATGTTTGGGGTCTACGAGGTAGCCATATTTGTTATTTAATGTTTATACAGGCTCACATAAGGAGACCACTGCACAACTTATGTCCTGCCCTGGCCACAGTTCATGTCTCACTTACCTCTTCTCGTTCACTCCACTGTCTCTGTTTGTAAATCATGTCCCACTGTCAGGAGAGCAAATAGTGTAGAAGACAAAAGAAGAGAAACGTATGGATGGCTATTATGAGACAGCGAAAGCATGCATGTGTGTGAGCGAGTGTGTGATTAATGTGAACGCGTGTCTCAGCTGTGTTTGTGTGCTGTTTCTGACTGCTTTGCTCTGTGACTGTGTGTGTGTTTGGCTGCATTCTCTGAGTGTCAGCCAGAGCCTCATTGTGAGTCGTGCTGGGAGTAACTGTGAGGACCAGCCAGCAGCCTTAAGAGTTTCCTATCCTCTCCCAAATGAACCAGGTCTTGTGTGATCTGGCCAAAATTGGGCTTTCTAAGCTGTTGTTTGAACCAGCTGTACCCACTGACTCACTGGTAGTTTTTAAGCACTGCTAAATGATTTAATATGGCAGGCATTGCCAGGGTGGCAAGTCTTCATTTGACTGAACTTTAATTTACGTTTATAGACAGGTTTTGCTTTGTGTCTTGTAAATTGCTTTGAGGGATCTTAATGCTGTACTGTGTCTGTCATGTGGTTGTGTGTGCGTATGCTAAAATCTCAAGTAGTAAATGTATGCTAACTATACTTACTACTTCTTGTCTGTGAGGCAAGGTGGCGTTTCTTTAGCCTACAGCCAAAGCCTTTGTCCATCTGGAGCTCTTTTATTTCTCTGGGTAATATGTACACTCATCATTTTAATACATTTTCAGAAGTTTAGTTCACTCAAAAATGACTCTAGCATCATTTACTCACTCTCATGTTGCTCCACATATGTGTCCAATCTAAAGCCAATTTGGTTCCAATTCACAAGATTTCAGTCAGACTTTATTTTATGGTTTGGTTTGATTTAATTTCATTTGTTCATTTCATAACTTCAATTTGATTTTATTCAGATTCGTTTAGGTAAATTTTCCTGTTATTATACAGTATCTATTTTGCTTACATATAAAAAAACCTCTCAGCCATTTTTTATGTTGCTTAATTGAGATTACATCCTTGAAAGCAATGATGAATTGATGTTTATTCAGTGACTGCTCAGTGTCAGGATCTTGGACCTGTTTTTGTTGTGTTTTGCTCCCCATGTGTTCTGTGACCCAGTTTCTCCCTCATGTTGATTGTTAATTTGATCCCAGGTGTGTCTCCTTAGGTCTCTCGTTATCCTGTGTTTATAAGCCCCAGTCCTTTCAGTTAGTTTTGTCGGTCGTTGAATTGTCATCCCTGTCCGTGATGTGTTTCCTGTGCCTCCCATGCTCCTAGTTGGATTAAAGATTCTCGTGTTTGTGAATTCCTCGTCTCCTGGTCTCCGTGTCTTCGTGCTCCCGGGCAGAGTTGTAACAGAACGACCGACCTCATACCGAAGACGAGTTCACCGCTCAGGATGCTTGAGCTTGTGCCCGTCGTTTGCGGGGGTTCACGCCGCCGTTCGCGGCTCGCCCCTGCCCGTTCTGCGTGGGCTGTTGGGCTGCCTGTCGCGGCTTACCCAGGCCACCCGTTTTGGGGAGAACGGGTCGCCATTCGCCGCTCGCCCTTACCCACCGCCCAAAAGAAATTCGTCCCGCCTGAGACGGCGATGAATGTTCCGCCCGCGGCGAGGAGGATTCCGCCGCAAGGGGCGATGAACGTTGCGCCGTCCGCGCTGAAGAGGATCCCGCCGCCTATAACGGTTCACCCCGAACCACCGAGGAAGGAAAGACAGGTGCCGGTAGGGATTTTGATTGAGTTTGAGGGCATGTCAGTCCCTCCAGTGCCAGCTCCTCGCCAGTGCCATCCAGTGCCAGCTCCTCGCCAGTGCCATCCAGTGCCTGCTCCTCGTCTGTGCCCTCCTATCCCTGCACCTCGCAAGAGGGTCCCGTCCAGCCCTCCTGAGTTCCCGCTGGTTCCGCCCAGCCGTCCTGAAGTCCCGCTGGTTCCGCCCAGCCGTCCTGAAGTCCCGCTGGTTCCGCCCAGCCGTCCTGAAGTCCCGCTGGCTCCGCCCAGCCGTCCTGAAGTCCCGCTGGTTCCGCCCAGCCCTCCTGAGTTCCCGCTGGTTCCGTCCAGGCCTCCTGAGTTCCCGCTGGTCCCGCCCAGCTCTCCTGAGTTCCCGCTGGTCCCGCCCAGCTCTCCTGCGTCTCCACTGGTCCCGTCCAGCTCAGCTCTTCCCGAGCGCCCCCAAGTGTCCGCGCTTCCAGAGCGCCCTCCAGTGCCGGCTCCACGCACGTGCCCTCCAGTGCCGGCTCCACGCACGTGCCCTCCAGTGCCGGCTCCACGCACGTGCCCTCCAGTGCCTGCTCCTCGAAGATCCCCACCCTCCCACCCACTCCTGCCTCCTCCACCGCTGTCGTCTGGCAGCCCCCCCGCTCGCCCTCAGCCCTCTATCGGTACGGTGCGAGCCCCGTGGGTCTGCCATCCTCCAGCGTTGCCGGGGCTGGAGTATCCCTTACCTCCGCCTCCAGCCTCCGAGGCCCGGACTCTGCCTCGGTCCGTAGACCCAGTGGCTCCACCTCGGCTCCTAGCTCCCTCGCCTCCACCGTCACTCCTCGATCCACCAGCTCCACCGGGCTCCCTCGTCCCTCCGGCTCCGCCTTGGTCGGGCGTCGACCCGCCATCGCCTCTGGACTCCTCTCCTCTGGCTGCGCCTCGTCGCTCCGTCCCACCGGCTCCGTTGGGCTCCTTCCTCCCTCCAGCTCCACCTTGGTCCTCAGTCGCTCCGGCTCCGCCGCGGATCTCCGGGTTTCCGCCTCCACCTCGGTCACCAGAGCCCTCGGCTCCACCCTGTCCCCCCGGATCCTCGGCATCACCCTGGCTCGTTGGCTCTCCGTCTCCACCTCGGGCTCCTCCACCACCTGCTCCGCCGCCGTTGGTCGGCCCCCTGGAGTCGGCGGCCATCCCTCCTCCATGGCTCCTCCCTCCGTCGGCTCCACCGTGGGCCATCGTCACGGCTGTGGCCTGGGTCCAGCTGAGCGCCTCCTGCTCCGGGTCTCTCCTGTCTCTTCCCTGGCTCCTCCCTCCTTCGTCACCGCCTTGGTCTCTGTCTGCCGGCCCCCTCCCGGGTATCCGCCCTCCTCCTGAGCCGCCTCCCAAGTTCCCACCCGCCCCTCCCCTTTGGATGTTTCTATGGTGCGAGGACGCACCTTCCGGGAGGGGGGCGATATGTCAGGATCTTGGACCTGTTTTTGTTGTGTTTTGCTCCCCATGTGTTCTGTGACCCAGTTTCTCCCTCATGTTGATTGTTAATTTGATCCCAGGTGTGTCTCCTTAGGTCTCTCGTTATCCTGTGTTTATAAGCCCCAGTCCTTTCAGTTAGTTTTGTCGGTCGTTGAATTGTCATCCCTGTCCGTGATGTGTTTCCTGTGCCTCCCATGCTCCTAGTTGGATTAAAGATTCTCGTGTTTGTGAATTCCTCGTCTCCTGGTCTCCGTGTCTTCGTGCTCCCGGGCAGAGTTGTAACACTCAGATGCATTTTTTTGATGCAATGATTAATTTAAGGGATAGTTCACCCAAAATGAAAATTCTCTCATCATTTACTTACACACGTCTTTCCAAACCATAAGACTTTTGTTCATCTTCAAAACAAATGAAGATTGGTAACACTTTATTTAAAGCCTTTATGTATAATGCATTATAAAAGTAATTTTAATGCTTTAATTATGTCTTGTAATGCATCTTATAAAGCTAAATCATGAATAATTGTAACCACAGTTAATTAATCATAACACTTATCAATTCATTATTACACAATTAATTTGAATTCATTTGCATTTTAAATTCAGTTATATTTATTTACGGCAAGATATAGTGTATTACAATGCACATTATGAATAATTATGATGCATTATACCCTTTAATAACCCTTCATAATGCATTATACATACAGGCTTTAAGTAAAGTGTTACCAATATTTTTACCTGAGTTATTGTTTCCCCTCTATTTAAAGCTGATGAATAAATTCAAAATTTGGTAACACTTTATTTTAAGGTGTCCTTGTTACATATGTTACATGTATATGTATATGTTCCCTTACTATTATAATGACAATACATGTATGCATAATTACATGCAAGTAACCCTAAGCCAAATCCTAACCATATAGTAAGTAAATGTAGTTAATTAATATTACTCAGTACTTAAATGTATAATTACATTGTATCAAGGACACAAATCTTACACTTGTAACTCAATTGAAAGTCTTAAGAGTTTTTGGGTAAACTATTTCTGCTTTCAGATTGATTAAAAAAATAAAACACTGACCTTTTTGTAGTGCTATTTATCTCATAGATGCACTCTAGACACGTTGTGTGAACTGAGTTGATGTGGTTAGCAAATCGGTTTGATCCAAGAGGGCAAGTCCGAACTTGATTATTGCAGTAATAGTTCTTTATTTTTTAAGTGTTTACTTTTATCCGAAGATGAAACAGCACAGACAAACCCACACCCACACCGCCAACCAAAGTCTAAACGATTCTCTTTTCACACAATTACATACCCCAAAGGCAGCAGACATCCATGAAATGAGAAATAAAGTGGGTGAATTAAGTTAAAGCTATTCATCATAAGAGAGGGATGATGAAATTGAGAGAGGATACCGCCTTAAGTGGGACACTGTGAGGCCTGTCTTATCGGTACCATGTGAGACGAACTGATCACAGACACCCCTGAGTGGAACTGACAGCTCCGTTCTGCCTCTTTCCGTGTCTCTGACACCACAATTTATAGTGGGCTTCAGCACCCTCAAGACATGCTCATGTCACTGACTCAACACACTGTAGTGAGGAACAGAATCTAGAAAGCATGTTGTGTGCAATGCATGAACATTTATTAGTGTCTGGTATATCAGACCGTGGAGAATGAGCTTTATTCTCTTATATATATGGTGAGATGTACTGTCCAGACAGCCCCCATATCATCTTGTTTTATAACTCTGTCTGTCTGTCTCTGTCTCTGTTTGTGTTTACATTGGCTCCAGGTCAGTTTCACGCACACAGTATGGGTTGTAGTTTGAAATGTAAAGTGTAATGGCATCTCGTCGCAGTGAATCTGTGTTGTTGTAGGATCACTTAGTTGTGTTCTAATGTGTGGAATGAGGAAAGAGAAATATGCTGCTTTGGTCAAACAATATCTCTTACACATCATCTCCACTTTAAAGCAGAGCTATTCACGTAATCCAAACAGAACAACTCCTTAGTGCAACAAAAACTACTATCTGCAGATAGCAGTTCTGTGATACTGTATAATATTTCATTGGTGTGAAAGTCAAACATCAGCGTTATAGCATTCTTTTTTTATTATTATTTGTCATGAGAAACATTTATAGCTAGCAGAAAATTCTGACAAAATACAAACCAAAAAAAAAAAAAAGATTTGGTAGTGCTCTGTTTGATTTGCAGTTTCTTGATCTGCAGGGATATAAATTGAACAGGCCTGCTTTAAAGGGTTGATTGTGGATTAGAGATACCAAAGATTTATCTTGTTTTCATTCAGTTTTAGCCCAAACATTTCTTTGCTCTCATACGTAATCTCTTGTTCTTTGCTCATTAGTTCTCCCTCTCTCACCGGCGTCGTCTGAACTAGTAAAAACATTGAATCACTGATAAGACAAAAACATATTTGAAGTAAATGTCAAGCTTTTTCATAAAGATCAGTGTGGTGAGTGGGGCGGGGCCGAGAGCCGTGGGAACGGAGCGAGGCCGGTGGAGTTAATGATAATGAGCGACACCTGCGACACTCACCGGTCTCAAGTCCCACGGAGGAGCTCCGGAAGGATAAGAGGAGGAGTGACGACAGTGGAAGACGAGAGAGGACCAGGCCTGGATATTATTTTGTGTTTTGTGTGCGGCAGTCGTCCGTGAGGGGCTGCCGCTGTACTTTTACGTTTGTTTATTTTGATTATTAAATCCTTAAATGTTTGCCGGTTCCCGCCTCCTTCTTCCCGAATCTACGAACTTTGTTACAATCAGTGTCCCACCCTTGTTCACACACGCACACACTGTACACAGACCTTTAGAGCTGTATTAGTGGACCACTTCAAATGCCCAGTGTTGTAGTGCATCCTGTTCTGATATAGTTTTGCTGATATAGTAGTGCTCTGTGTAGGTATTTCAGATGAGGCAGTTATTCAGATCAAAGCGCTCACAGGATTCAGTCACAGACATCCAACAACTGTATCCAACTGACATCCAACTGTAAACCACTTGCTACATTTCTGCTACATTGTTCATGGTTTACCCCTGAAATGTTTTTCTTTCTTTTTAGTTTCTCATCTGACAGTCTCTTTGGATAAATGTTCTGTTAAATAACACTGAATTGTAATTGTAAGCAAGCCTTAATGGATATCAACTGTTATGTATGTCTCATCTGTAAAGAATTCATTGGAATTGCAAGCAAAAAAAACAACAACCCTTCCAAAGATTAAAATGCACTGAACAAATTACATCATGTATTATCCTGTAAAAATTAAATACTGTCTATCAAGGCTTCATGTCAACATATTGTTCAGCCATATCTGTTTTCAGTTCAGTTTATTATTTCAACAGAGTCCCACAGATTATGTTGTTGATAAATGTAATGACCTAACACTTGTTAAATCATTATTTCCCCCCTCAGAGTTTTTAGAAGAAGATTTCTCCACAGACCTTTAGTGTTTTATTTCAATAAATGATGAGGATTAATTCTGAGATGTTTATATTTGTACTCATTAACTCTTCACCCTACTCGTGTGTGTGTGTGTGTGTGTGTGTGCAAGTTGACTGACAGTCAGTGAGTGATTGAGAGGAAGTGTACAGCTTGTGTGTTTGTCGTGTGGGAGGATGTGTTGAATTAACACGCTTGTCTCAGAAGTGCGAAGGGCCCCGTATCAAACTCTGCCCCTCAGTTAAAGTGAGGCTGTGTGCTTTTGATGCACTAATTACCCGCTCAGTTCGCAGGCATGTGACGGGTGCTTTAAAGCCACAGAAACGTAATCTGTGTTTTCACAGCTCAGCTCGGCTTATTGGGGGGTTCCACACTAAGCTCTTGCGCTTCAAACATTAGTTAGTTACACACACTCACTATGGAGGCAGTCAGCAGGGAACGGTTTTTGGCTCTTTTTTTAAGAGCACTTTTCATTCTGTGATGATTTAAGTTGTCCTTAATGACTTGGGAAAGGGCCAAACCCTCAGGCAGAGCCTCCTGCCTGTCTTTGTGTTATCCAGTCAGCTTTGTGTGGCTTCGGTATGTTTATGCTCCTCAAGAGAGACACTGCATGTGTGTGAGCGTGTGTGAGAGATATGAGGTGTCAAGAAGTGCATTGTGCAGCTGTTGTGTCTGTGTGCATTTGTACTTTGTGAGCATCAACTAGCATTCTGAATGAACATGTTGAACACACACTATGAACGAACAATCTGAAAACGCAGTTTGAATGAACATTCTGAAGACACACTTTGAACAAACATTCTAAACACGTTATGAACAAACATTCCGAAGACACATTTTAACTTTGTACAAATAATAGTAAGATATACATTTTACGTTTTCAGCAACTTTCATACAGCTCAACAACCGAGATGCACCCTATTAACACACATTATGAACACTTTCTTAATACACATTGCAAATTGCCCATCAGTGGCCTATGAAGTCTTATTCTCTCTTTCACCCCACATCTTCCATCTGCTTTACTGTAAACAACTTTGTAGGGTTGTGTGAGCTGTTTGTTATTCTAAATTCTTGCTGCCTGTTCTGTATATTGTATATTCGTGATGTACTTTAATTATTCCCTTCTTTTCCTTTCTCTGCTCTGAGCTGTCCATTTCTTCCCAAGGCCCCAATCAATCTGCAGGACGATATAACCCACCTGTTGAAATTAGTGTGAAATCTATGTATACTCGTTCGTCTCTGTATAAACCAAGAAATTTCAGGTTTAACAGGCCCATCGCTCTACATTCCACCACACAAACTCAAACAGGAAGTGCTGCATTGCACGGGGCCCCACTGGAGGAAGTGAAGGTCTGGAGATGGAAAGAAACAAATGTATTGAATATAAGGAAGGAAAGTACATATTTATAGAGGAGAAATTCTATTTTTACAATTTCAAGCAGTTGTCTTAGATTACCAGCGCACTTCTTTTTCTAAGGATGTTGGAGATCAAGTTTCTATCTTAATTCATAGAGTTTTATGATGATTTTGGTCAGGGGCTGCAGAGTATTTTTTGAGAAAAACGAAGATTTGACAAAATCTGGGATGTAAAAGTTAGCATGCCAACTTGCAATATTAATTTATTTAATTGTTTAACAATATTTTTATGTGCAGTTTATTTCATTACACTTCTAGTTTTTAGCATTTAGAAATAAAAAGTAATGTGAAGATTAGTGGCCTTCTTTTTTCTCATTGCAACGGTCTTCTTTAACTCAATTACAGGATTTTAAAACTTTTTTTTTCTGTAAAACTGCTTTGAAACTATGTTGGTTGTGAAAGTGTTAGACAAATAATTTGTAATTGAATTAAGGTTTAGAAATGTAACAGCACTTTTTGGTAGAAGGTTGCTTTGGTACAAAGACATTGTAAAAACTAATAATTTAATTTAGCTGAAAACATCTTTATATGCTGTGTTCCAAATTGTTATGCAAGTATCATTAAGATTTTTGTTTTTCAAAGAAAATATTTCTTTATTTTATTTCTTATCTCTTTTCAGATAACTTGTATCAATCTCAGAAGAGGTTGTCTGAAGAGGTTGTTTAAGCAAGTCGTAGTTTTCATTCAATATGGGGAGGAAGAAAGATTTGTCTGAAGATGAGAAGCATGAAACAATAGTACAACGTCTTGTGAAAGGCATGAAACAACCAATGTGTAATATCATGCTTAATATCTTTCTTCACACTATATAGGAGGTCTTTTATTTTTTAAGGGGCCTCACTCGTTAGGGGATCATCATATATTGGGGGCCTTGGCATCATAAAAAACCATGTGCAACAATTCTCAGCCGTTTAATTTATTTTCTACCTGTTGTTTCTTGCCTTTCTTCAATTGTTAAATGTATCAAAACAGAGGTTTGCTGCTACACATACATCACATCTCGTTTGGGCTGTGTTTTGGCTTTATTGTTGTGTTTTTATATGGCACTGTAAAACTTAACTATCCATGTGCCACATGAAAAGGCACTGCAGTGTTTTTATATTAGAAAGAAGATTAGAAAATCTGAGAAAACACAGTTTCTTTGTCACCTCCCTTTCTAACTCCTGTGGTCGTCTGAGACTGACAGACAACCACAGAAGTCTTCATCTGCGGCGAGCGGTTATGATGTCATTCACATATTCAAATTATTTTGTGGTTGCCAAGAGCTCATTTAATCCTGACCCGCTGATTAAGCAAAGACATAAAAACCAGTGTTTCTTTGATGTCATTTGCAAACATTTGTAAGTGTGTGTTGGTGTGTACATACTGTATGCGTCGGGATCGTTGTGTGGTTTAAAGATGGTTGTGATTAGTGAGGCAGGTTTTGGATGAGCTTTACACAAACGCATGCTTATTAGAGCCACGCTCTGCAGCTGTGCTGTACAAACCTATAGGATAAATGGATTAAGAAGAACGCGGGTGACCGCAGGGGGTGTTGTGTTACAGTAAACTGCAGTGATTGCCAATTGTGCATCGAAGGGCTGTCAGATTGTATCTTTATTTTCTGCTTATAGATTATGTTTGAATTTACCCCATTCACACATAGTATATTAAAGAAAATTATATATATTTTCCTTTGAGAGCTCTGTCATGGATTGCTAATAAAGTAAATGTACACTCCTCACACATAGTATGCTGAGTGATATTATATGTGTTAATGAATACAGTGCATTATCAGAAGTAAGCTTTTGTGTCTTGCCACATGACATATAAATGCCTGAGTGAACAGATTTAAATGCACTTAGAAAAGCACTTTTTCAGAACCCGATCTGATTTTTTTTTTTTTTACTAGCAGGATAGTAAAACAGTATATGTGTCAGTACAGATGATAAAGTCAGGTGTATGTAACTGTGTTAATGTTAATCTGTTGTGTTGGGGTTTTAGCGACAGCATTATTGAATTAAGAGATGATGAAGGTCCTGGTGCTCACAGAGGGATGATGGAGATGCAGTATGCTGTGTGCATTAGAGTTTTTTGCCTGTGGTTTTGGCCAGGAGTGTGCAGTGCTGACTTCATCTTAACAGAACAAATCGGTGTCGGAAAAGAGATCAATCATGAAATACAGCAGGAAATTTAAAGTGAACTGATTTCATGCGTGTGCTTGCTGATCTTGTAGGTGACTAATTTAACATGTGCCTGCAGTTGTAGTATCTTCAAATAGAACTTGAGAAGGTGGATTAAGGGGTAGTTCACCATTTACTGTACTTGCCTTCATGCCATTCTAAACCTGCATAAGGCACACAGGATGTGTTCGGAAATCATTTTTAATATGCATAAACATAAAAATAATCTTTTGAATGACAATGCATATTTAAATAGCCATTTGTTAGTAGCTTGTCCCTAGTGAAAAATAAATATACTAAAATGTATTTGACATACATGTATTTAATGCTAAGTATACTACAAATACATTTACATATTATATACTTCATAAAAATACCCTGCAATTGGTATACTAAACTGGAATTTTCTAAATTGGAACAGCTAATTTTGTGCTTAATGTACTTTAATTGTGCAGAAGTGGTGCTGAAGTCCAACTAAAGATATACTGAAGTATATTTGATTGTGCTAAAGTGGAACTATTGCAAGTATACTTCAGGTACACTTTAAATATCTTGCATTTAAAGACTGATATTATTCAAAGATAATACAATCCTCATTAGCAGTGACATTAAAAGCATTTTTGGCTTTTTACTAGGGGTAGATAATTACTTTTTAGTTTGACAGTAGTTTAACTACTTTGAAGTAAAGTAGTTACTTGAAAAGCCCCAGTTTCAAATTAGCTTCCCTTTTTACACACACTCACTCGCTACTGCAGCTGCCTTTCTTTTTTGGAGACAGTGATGGTAGTAAATCACTTTAATAGACTCTATTGTGACATAATGTGTGTGGTGGGATCTGGACTCCCACCAGCCAATGAGAAGGCTCGCTGAGGGTTGCCTGAGATGCCACTGGATGGGACAGGAGAGTAGAGGCGGTGTCATTCAGCACTGGTAGGATGATGTCTGTGTCTGTTATTTGGGCTGGACGTGTTCCACGTCGTTTGTCTTAAAAACTCTCACACACACCTGAAGTAGAATTCAGTGTGAGTGTGTGCTGCAAAAGAGTCGAACTGTTTCGGGACCTTAATCAGTCTAGCTGGAGTCAGTGACATGCTGGTCTTGAACTCTTGTTGTATTTATAGAGCTGATGTTGAGGCTTTGAACAGCTCAGATTTTCCCATGCCAGAGTTTGAAGTATCAAGCTGGCCGGACAAAAGTATCCTTCATTTAATGGCAGTTTCTGTTCCTACTTATCCTTTTGGATAAACCACTAGATCAAATTTACTAGAGGCCAAGTTATAATGTTTAAAAACTGCATACACAAAAGGTCTTTTCAAACTGTTTTTATAAAGATGAGTTTGTTACATGCCGCAAGGTCCTGTAAATGCCGTATAAACTATCGGTTTTAGTTCCAGAGTGTGATAAAGGCTCCCCGTCTCTTTTTCTCTGCATCACGGTATCTTTTCCCTCTCTGTCATCATGGAGAAAGAGCATGATGAAGGATAAGCGAATGAAAGGCTGGGGAAATACAAAAATACACATTTCCTACGACTGCTGCCAGGTATCAGTGCCGCAATAAGTCAATCAGCTCTCTCACTTTCTCTTTTTCCCTAACACTCTAACTGATTGTCAAGGCTGACATTGTGTTCACTTTGGCAGAGGCTCCTGAAGGGTTTAGATTGCAGTTCCCTCTGAGTCTCTGGTGAAAAATGGTGATTGTAGTAGGGCACTTGGAGTGAAAGAAAGGCGGAGAGGGAGGAAGAACAATAAAGAAAGATGGCGCTTTCAGTTTGTTGTGAGGAAGGGGAGGTCAGTGTAGTCACGTCAGCGATCATGTTTTCTCAACATTACCCTCTATTACTTAGAAGGGTTTTTTCATAAAAAATAGATTTTTCCTTGCTGTTTTTAAAAATTAAAGTTTCACTATAAAAACATACTGTATGTTTTAGAACCCAAAACTCTAATGCAATAAGACCATGAAACGAAACTAAGCTGTAAAAACAGCTCATTGCGAAAACATTGAATCTCTGCTGTCAAACAGTCAAATACATTAACATATGACAACCTACATTTACATGTCTATTATTACATCAATGCTGTTGTTTCACTTGGCATGCAATCCGGTCCACGTGGAATTTGTGCCTGCAGAACTGTTATGTATTGTTATTTTTGATGTTTAATGTTATACAATTTTTTTCTGTGATGGCAAAGTGGAATTTTCAGTAATTATTACTCCAGTCTTCAATGTCTCATGATCCTTAAAAAATAATGTAGTTTTAATTCATATCGACTGCGACATGGTAGTCTTAAAGGCACGAAAAGCAGTCCGTTTATGGTCAGAAAGTGGGTAAAACTGAATTCAATTTTTTTTAAGGAAACCTCAAAAACATATAATATGAGTTTTTAATAATTTCGATGTTTAGAAACCTGAGTCTTTTGGGCTAAACAATGTGGCTGTCAGATTGCCACAAACTGCTATTTGTATCTACGACAGGTAGTCCAAACAGGCCCAAATTTAACTGAACATGGTCATAACAGCCACTTGCTCTTTTGGGCTACGCAAACTAGTTTTTATGTTTGGTGGAAGCTTCCAAAAAAAACTGAAATTTATTTTTTCTGGTGTATGTAGAGTGCATATATAGTTGCGATTTGTACGGTAGATATTTCTGTAAGAGGTTTGAGTGTTATGGGAACGCTATGCTGTTTGGGGCTGTTTCTCATTTTTTTACACTAGACCCAACACGTAAAAGGGTCAGTGGTGAACCTCTGAGTGTCTGAACGATAGGGCCTAGCCCACATGGCTTTTACACTATCATTAGAGCTGAGTAGATTAGTTTGGTTTGTGAAATGATTTTAGATTCTTGGAATTCTACACTTGTACATGCCAATGAATTTAGCCATGACTCCAGTCGTCTTCAAAAACCATTCTTATATGCTGATTTGGTGCTCAAGTATCAATTCTTAATATTATCAGTGTTGAAAACGATTGTTCTGCTTAATATTTTTGTGCAAACCATGATACATTTGTTATAAAGTACAAATTGATTTTTTTTTTTTTTGCTAGCAATGTAAAAGTCTATACGGTCAATTTTGATCAATTTATTTTGTCCTTGCTGAATAAAGTTTTTTTTTTTTAAAAACTTACTGACTTTAAACTTTTGAATGATAGTGTATATATAGGCATAATATTATTTCATGGTTTTCTCTGCACATTTGCATTTTTTTAATTTTTTTATTTACTTAATTTACATGTATTAATTTGACCAGACAAACTTAGACTGTACAATCTCATTTATTCATGATTTCATTCTCTTCTTTATATTTGATTGTGTCGTGTGTAGCATGTTTGTTCAAGTTTCCTGCACCGCCCTCCCTTTTCAAAATCCCAAATCTTTTCATGATCTCTTTCAGAGTTTGTTTTGTGAGGGTGACTGTAATCTCCCTCTCCCACTTCAATCTGCTGATCTCTTTCACATGGCACTAGTGCCAGCCTGTAGTCTCATCTCCCACACATTGGCACCACACCCGGCTCTTCTTTTAAACATGCTTTTCTTGCACAAAATGGTGCCCCTTTTATCTCTTTTTTTTTTTAGTTCCGCAGAGGGTTGCTTGTGTCATTCCACCATGGAGGGGAAAAATAGAGAGGGTTAGGTGCGTGACTCACTTGTGCAGAGAATTAAGTGCTAGTTAAGTGCAAAAAGGTCTGAAAAGTGTATTGTGAAATGTCCACTTGAGTGCTAGACCTTTTGAAGAGATTATTCCACCAGAAACAGACAGGTCGTCTGGTTCAGCTCTTTCTGGTGCTTTTATAGGCTAGTAGTCTATCAAACCACAACCACAAAGTCTGACACCCTCAATGAGTCACGTCAGATTTTCAGATAAAAGCTCCTTCACCCACATTGCTCAGACATCCAGTAGCTTCTGTATGAGCTGCATATATCAAGTCTTCCCTAATTATGATAACCCAACAACCCCGCACACAATATAAAATACATTTTCCTGCAGAGACAGCATGATTTCATTTTCCATTTGCCCAAACTGTCTCATTATCTGGCCACTGGGTGAAGTCATTTGTATTCATAAAGCTTAAAGGCATCCATAAGTTAGTTTGAAAGGCCTAACTGCCCTGTTTTCTTAAAAGCTTTATGAGTCGAGAGACTGGCTTCTAGGCAGCTGATAAAATGAAATTTGCTGAGTAGGACTGATATATTATTTTCCTCTGTGCAGTCATTTGGTATTATGATCTCATGCTTCTTAATTAATATTGCAGCTTTTAAGTTGATTCTTAGGCTTTGCAAAACTGTAACATTTTAGTTATTGTGAAATAAAACATTTTATCACAACATACCTACCAACACCCTTTCAAGTCCAAAATTAAAGGCTAAAAAATATCAAAATATATATATTTTAGTACCTCAGAAATTTGGAAAAGATACTACTTTTTTACAGAAGTCGTTAACCATGTTATATAATTATTGCATTTTATTAAACTTTGTGGTCAGTCTCTGGCATCCACACTGTCTTGCAGTTTTATAATAGTCTACCATGTTTTTTAAACCCTCCAGAGCATGCTTCTCAGTGACCTGACCCTCCAGTTTGACTCACACATGTATTTTGACTGGCTAGTGATAGAGAATCTGGGTGTGTTTTGATCCAGGACTCTCTCATAGTGCTGTTTGACATTCTTCTTCTCTTGCATTTGAATACCCCCTCATCGCTTCGCTCACAGGGTTTCTCTCATCCTAGTCAACCCGATCTTTCATCCACCCCTATATTAACACAAACACAAGGCCGTGTGGATGTTCTGCTGAAGTGGCTGCTTAAGATAAAGCTCAGATCTGTGGGAAGAGAGATGGTGGGAGTGTGGGAATCCATTTAAGTCTCTCTCACCCACCACTCACTGGTCTGGTCTGCTTCTTGTCAGTAAAATTGAGTGTTTGGAGAGTGTTTGTATGTGCTTATGTCGTAGTGGGGACAGCTGAGTGGTAATATTGAGTGTAATTATTTTCATTAGATGGAAACAGACAGACAGATGGGCAAACAGGAGAGACAAGGTGATGATATGCTGCTCTGTCAGGGCTGAATGGATGACGCTTCTTTTAGCAGGAATGTTGAAGGCCTGAAGGCCAGAAAGATTTAGTTCTGCTGGCTGAAACTGAACTCTCTGTTGCAGTAGCGCTATCACACGCTCCATAAACAGCCTTTGTGAGTGACACTTGAACTTCAGAGGAAGAGAAAAAGTGCCTTGAAGTTAGTATGTGTGTGTGTGTAGATATTTGACTGTCTTTGATGATGAAAAAAAAAATTTTCTTTGTATATTTAAAAGTTAGGGATTCATTTTGTAGGGATTTATTTAACTATTATGAAGTTACAAAACATGTTCTTTTGAAGTTTTGATTCATCAAATAATTCTGAAAAAATAGATCACAGTTTACACATAAATATTAAGCAGGGCAGCTGTTTTCAACATAATTTTAGAAATTATTAGAATAGAAATGATCATTTTTCCTAAGCATCAGATCAGTATATTAGAATGATTTCTGAAGGATCATGTGACACTGAACACAGGAGTAATGATGCAGAAAATTCAGCTTTGCCATAGCTAGGAAATAAATAAATAAATGAATAAATTGAACTGAAATAATGCATTTTATTTTTTACATATTAAAATTAAATACAATACTTTAAATTCTATTATTTCACAATAATTTTTGATATGTGTTTATAAACATTAAATGCAGCCTTGGTGAGCATAAGAGACTTATTTAAAAAAACATCTTAAATTTGAACAGAATTGTTCATACGAAGAAAGTAAATCATGTTCAAACATTTCACCCCATTGGACTTTCATTGTATGAACACAAAAAGCATCTAGACATTTTATTAAATATATTTTTTATGTTTTGCTGAAAAAAGATGCAGTTCATGCAGTTTTCTCTAGTAAAACAAGTAATATATAAATTATATTTATTTCATACTAAAAAAAAATCAAAACTATTAACATATTTACTGACATCGCTCAAGACTTACTGATGATAATTAAACTTTATTTGAAGTGCTACCTGTGCACAATGCTCATTTCTTAATATTAAGCCGTTTTTTAATGTCAATATAGATGAGGATTGTATGATCTTTGAATAATATCAGTATTTAAATGTGAGACTATTAAAGTGCACCTAAAGTATACTTGCAGTAGTTCCACTTTAGCGCAATCAAAAACATACTTCAGTGCAGTATATCTTTAGTTGGACTTCAACACCATTTCCACACAGTTAAAGTGCATTAAGTACAAAATTAGTTGTTCCAATTTAGCAGACTTTAAGTATTCTAAAAGTACAGTTGCAGGGTATTTTTATTAAACTCATATATGTTAATGTATTTGTAGTATACTTAGCATGAAATACATGTATTTTAACATTTAACATAGGATAACTACCCCTTAAAATAGTTATAGTGAAATTTATAAAAGTTGCTTTATGTGTAGTTTGGCCTTTTTATGTCAAATTTAATTGGAAACACAAAGAGACTGGCAGGAAAGGTGGGGGGACCGAATGAGGAAATGATGTCAACAAGCTTGCAGAACATATATTCAGTATGCCATGTGCATTTACAGAGAATTATGTCTGCATATGGATAAAAGTGTTTGCTAAATAAATAAACTGAACTAATGTGAGCTAGTGCGTTTCATGGAAACAGTTATATATCCACAGTTATGTGTCCACTATGTTGACTACTTGTGACCACTGATCTGAAGATCTGACATTGATCGTGTCTGTCCACCTGAGATGCAGAGTAAAAGGAGAGAAAGACAAAGATAAGGAGAAGAAGGTTACATGAGGTCAGATAAGAGATAATTACACCTGTCTAGATAACACTGAGAACAAGAGGCTGCATGTGTGTGTCCCGATCGCAGAAAGAGGGGGGAGAGATAAGAAGCCCTATCCCAGTGATAACAAGAGCTCCTCTCACACACATACAGAGTTCTTGGCACACAGCAGTTCATTCAGCTCCCAGCGCTTACAACCTCAGTATTGTCTTGTTCCTACTCATCTCTGAGTGTCTGTCTGTCATGCCAGTAGCCTGGAGAGATATGAAGCCGTATGACCTCAGGGATCATCTTATGTTTCGATTCCTGTTAAACTAATATGAAGAGAAACAGCTGGATTCTGATGGACCTCACAGATGGACCTCACTGCTCTTGTATAATGAGTCTTAAGGCCATTGCACACTGAGTCTGAAATTTTCGCATGCGTTTTTCCGTTTTTTCGTATTCCCCATCCTTTCCTATTAAAATGCATGCTACGGATGCGAAAACGCAAAAAATCGAACGTGATCTGAATTTTTTTTTGACAGACGAATGTTTCAGAAGGCGGTGTGCAAACGTGATTGACACAAGGTGAGGTCGTATTTATTTTTTAAGGTGCGAAAATTTTCGGTGTGAAAATTTAGCAAAACATCAGCAGTTTACAAGTGGACTGTTTTTTTCTGACTTCAGTTCAGCTATGATAATCGACTGTTTTATTATGTAAACTATGATTCACACTTTTCAGTCCTGAACGTCATCAAATCAAATTCATTCAGGACAAATAGATAAACGCTGCACTGGCAATTCTATTGCTTTTTGTATGTAAAATTGTTAGGATTCTGCCCTGACAGTCTTGTCTGTCTTGTCCCTGTTCAATGTTTCTTTGTTTGTTTTGTGTCTGAGCACATGGCTCTGTCTCTGTTTGTGTTTGCCACATGCTCCTCTTGTCCAACCTCCCTGTTTCCCATGGTCACACCCCCTTGTTTAGTCAATAGGTGCGTTCGACTTCATGCAGCACTTAGCAGACCGATCGGCGGCTGACTTGAAGCAGTGCATGCTGGTTAGAAATTTAGTCCGGCGCCGACCACACGTCACTGTCACGTGTGGCATCAAAGTACCGCGATAGCGTTTCGAGAGCAGCCGGCTGACTCAGCCGGCGCAATTTCTCCAGAGCGACTGCGGGATCGCTGATGACGACACAGCTGTTTCACGATTGGCCAAATTCACCACATGACAACAATGACATGTGTTTCTAACGTCTTCAAATCCAATACAGCTCACAAATCTGTTTTTAGAGCAGTAAAAGCTTTTTTACTGTAGTCGCAATGTTATATTGAGTCACGTTTATCATAAAACACTGATGACAGCATACATACCCCCACTTTATTAGTATTTAAATAGTTTACGTGGAACTTTATTCTTGAGCAGATGGCACTGTATTAAGCAGTATATAAAAAGTGTTTCTGTTGCTCATGAAAACGTTTCTGAAACGTCTGTGTATTTGACAAATATTGCATTTTATTCACTTCATCTTTGATAGAGTATGCAAACACCACGTGAGTGTCACTAACGGGAGCAGAAAGTGTCCAGCTTGACACATCCGTTTTCAACTCTGCCCCTGACTGCAAGCGGCTACTCTCGTTGATCGCCGTCTGTAGCCGTGCTTCAAGTCGAACGCACCTATTGTCTAGTCGTCGTTTACGTGATTGTGTCCACCTGATCCTCATGTGCTCTGCTCCTTTATATTGTACTCCTTTCCCTCATGTCTCTGCTGGTTCATTGCGTGAGTTTCTTGTGTGAAAGAGAATTTATTGTCAGTCTACTAGTCGTATTGAGTAGTGTTGTTTTTTTTACTCTCCTTATCTGTCTAGCTTTGCATTGGTTCTCTTGAGGTTTATCAAGATTCCTTTGCTTTTGTTATTTTGCTCTAGTCTAGTTCCTGTTTTTTAATTTTGTTCTAGTTTTCTTTAGCCTTTAGTTTGGCTTCTTTTCTTTATTTTGATTTCGTCTTAGCCAGTTTATATTCCAGTTATAGATTCCTGGAATTTGCTTTTTGGTTCTTTCTTTTGATTTATTTGCTCTCTGCAGTTTGAATTTGGTTTTTCCTTTTTAGTCATAGCATGTAGACATAGATGTTTTATTTTGTTGCTTGTTGTTTTGTCTTGTGGTCTTGTGTATTGTCTTGTTTAGTGTTTGTTCTTGTTCTGTGTCCTGATTCCCCCGGCTGCTGTTCTCAAGACCTGGCTATCTGACTGGACTGGTTTCACTACAGCTCAAAGTATCAAGCCCTGGTTACTCAAGCTGCTGCCTGATCTGCATTGATATCATTGACTGGTGTTGCTCTATCTCCTTTGCTCTCTAGCCAAGCTTGGTCCAGGTCGGACTTCGGTCATCCTCCTGTTTTCCAGCAGACTGCCCTTTTCTACTGTTTGGACTCTCACTTCAGCGCTGTTAATTTCAATCTTGTCAATAAATGTCACTCCCTTGATAATTCTGCATCTGGGTCTCTCTAGTATCTGCTGTGCCAAACCCCTGATAAAAATGACAGTTTTGTGTTAGATTATGATTTTTATGAGGGCTGATATTGTAAGAGATTTAAAGGCTTTTTTCAGTTTGTTAACATTGACCCTAAAATGTAATAGTGATAGTGAATAGTGTTAATAGTGAAGTTTATTATTACAACTATTTTTTTTTTTTTGTTAGTTTAGGATGTTAAGTCATTGTATTTAGATTTGTTTTTCATGTCAAAAGGTCCCCGAAGGGATTTATGGCTTACTTGTCTGTCTTTGCAGTATGTAGTATTTGTACTGTGCATATTTTCTATATGCTTAGAATACCCAGATGACTGCCCAATTGTGCAGTTAAGAAATTAGGGCACTCCACGGGAAATGCTACATCCTGCAATGCAACATGCATTACTGTCGATGTATGCATTTGGCAGATACTTTAAAAAAGCATCTAAATCATCTTGGATTGCGTTTTCATTATACATTTCATGTTTTAGCATGTTCCACTGGAACCTAGTGCTGCTAGTGGCATAGTTCCTATACAGGAACTAGAATGAAAAACATTTCTTGTTTATTTTTTTTAAAAGACTGGCATAATCTCAAGAATTAATTATGCAATTATAAATAAAGCACAGCCTAGGTTTTATTTCTGAGATGATTATTGGGTGAAAGTGACTAGATAAAACATACTCATGTGACACCACTGAAAATGTATTGCTGCATACTGCATATTATTTTACAAAATATAGGTTATTTAATTCTGAAAATTGTTATATAGGCCTAGGCTTTTCTTGAATGTTGCATTCTGTAGTTTTTGTTTCGCATGCTTCTATACTTTTTCTATACAGGTGTCTTTGCTCATCAAGCTCCTGCCAGGTGCTATTTTAGTGTTAGGCTCGAAGCTCTGAGTTCAAGCACACGGTTCAGATGAGGTGTCAGAATTCCTGTGCGCAAAGATCAAGCTCTGTAAGAATGCCTGTGTGTGAGTGTGTGCATATGTGTATGCCATTTCACGGGATGTGATTCTGAGAGTCTTTGTTTTGACATTTCACATTAACTAGCCATTAGGGATGTTAAAAAAATATTAACAGTTGAAGCTGGATGATTGTTGCTGGATGGTTAAGATTCTGTGCTGAAAACACACAGATCTCAGAATCACTTCCAAATAAGATGACAGGATAAGATCCAAACTGATCCTACATTTGGCAACATCAGCTTTTGGACATCATGGTTATGGTACATTTAGTCATTTAAAAACCATCTGAATTATCTAACTGACTAAAAGTATCTGTAGTTGCTAATTCCTCACAATTTAAGGTCATGATTAAAACATTTTCTGTCAAAACACATTAAACATAATTAGAAAATTAATAAAGACTTGACACTCAGCAAACAATTTCCATTGTGTAAAGTCCGAATTCAGACAAGCTTTCACTGTGACCTTTGATCTAAAGAAATTAGACGTTTCTAATCCAGAAAAATGCACAGAATGTACAGCATACAGAAATCCATTCAGGACAGGATTAGAAAAGCAGCTGCAGCTCTTTGTTTCAAGCCTTGTAATGTCTTGGCTTTGTGTGTAAGTGTTTTAATTGGGTTTTTACTGAGTTAAACACAAGGAAACAGTGAGGTATGATTGTTCATGTGACTTACTATGGGCAGCCGCAACCACAAAGGACACTGCAACTGCTCCTGTAATGGTCTATGGCCACCCTGAAGTTCACCGACCACTTACACTCTATTTAACTCTGACTTTGAAACTAATTATATACACACTGGCACGCACACATGCACAGATACACTAAATGATTTTGGCTGACTGGGTGAGTGGGGAACAAGTCTTCTCGTGCCCATAGTAGGAGTTAGCTTTGGCATTTAAAGCATTAGTGAAAGGTGTTTTTTAAGAAGTGATTTTTGACTGGGTATGTTTCCATTTTATGAAAAATATCAATAAGCGAGGTTTGTGGATGTCTGAGGAAAGAGGCAAAGCGAGAATGATTTGTCAGTTATTGTTACTCCTTCCTACTCTAGTAAAAAAAGTGGTATGTTTAAAATGCATTTATTTCAGTTCAAATCTATATCCATATCGCTGGAGACTTACTGATATAAAAAGGATAATTCAACTTTATTTGGAATACTATGCACATTTCTTAATATTAAGACTAAGATGTGTTTTAACGTTACTATTGATGAGGATTGTAAGAACTTCGAATAATATCGTTCTTTAAAAGCAAGATATTTAAAGTGTACTTAAAGTATACTTCCAATAATTCCACTTTAGCACAATCAAATATACTTCAGTATATCTTTAGTTGGACTTCAGCACCACTTCTGCACAATTAAAGTGCATTAAGCAAAATCTAGCAGACTTTACGTATAACAGTTTAGTTTAGTTTTTGATAAAGTACATAAATATATGTAAATGTAGTCAAATATATGTAAATAAGTAAAAATATGTACATTTGTAGTACACTTGGCATGAAATACATGTATTTCAAATACATTTTAGTATATTTATTTTTCACTAGGGTAGTAATCAAATAATGTAACATTTCCAAACTGCAAAAAAATATATATATCATAGTTGTCCAGTGAAACTGACTTCAACCTCATCTTGAGTGAATTGCTAAGCTTGCGTTTGCAGAAAGAGATCTTCAGAATAACTGACATCAAAGAAAATAAGTAAAATGTGTTCTAAAGCATTTTCAGAATTTTTATTAGATTATATAATCCCTAATTATCAATGCTTTCAAAACAATTTGTCCTTTTTAGTCTCAGCTGCCACCACAACAAAGAGCATCTTCTGTTTGCAAGACGGCTGACGTGTTGTCTGTGCAGTATCAGTTTTGGGGCTACACTCAGTGTATATGTCTGTTCTGTTCAAAGCTCTTTGTATTACTATTGCTGTTTAGTTGCATACACTTTTTTTAAAATATGAAAGACTGTGGTGTTTATACTATCTGGACACTATTATTATCCAGAGGGACTAATAACCGAAGGCTTTCCTAATCTTCCAGTCTTATTTTCTACAGGGATTGTGTTTTAAGAGTGTTTTCACTCTCAAGGTCAGTTATTTTATCTTTGCTTTAAAATCCCTTTTGACCTCTGGGAGACGACCCCAAAACTCTCCTCTCTGTCCCGTTTAGGCCTTTTGTAGCATAAACCTGTAGTAAAAGTCAGATTTTCCGAACACTTCCAGAGCAGATTGTCGAAATTCCATCACGTGCATCCAACTTTTTTGTAAAGGAAATTATCTGAAATTGTGAGACAGGTTTTGTAGAGGTTGATGCCAAAATGGGATCATATGCTGCTCCGTGGCCTAAAGCGAAGGTATTCTTTCAAAGAGTGAAATGAGGCAGAATAAGGCTCTTTCCACACAGTTTGATGAGTGAGAGTGCGTTCATAAGCACATTAATACAGGTGTATGGTCTACATTTAAGGCAGGAGATGCTGCAAGGAATATTGGAACGTGCGTTTAGTGCTGGCCAGGAGAACTGTAATGTTATAATGATATAGTTCCTGGAGTTGACGCAATAGTTATGGCGTTGTCGTGGTAACCCTGTTATTGTAGTGGACCTCAAAATGTTTTTGTTATTTTTGGGGGGTTAAAGGTAGGATGAGATTTGGCCATCTGTGCTGCGCTCATACGGCCTGCAGGTCTTGTTAAAAAATCATGCTGTACTTACAATGCAGCTAGTGGCCAAAAATATTTTGTGAATTTGGTCTGAACTCACCATGAGCAAACTCAATAAAACCTCTCCAGAAGGCACAACACAGGCAGTAGATTTAGTAAATCTTTTTTTGGTGAGGGAACAAACAGGATCCTTAGAAGATCTGAAATTTTAAATTGTCTGTTTTGGCTCAGAAGGATGTGGCACAGTTGGAATAGTACTTCTGACCTTGATCTTCACACAAAGCACAAAATCTCTTTCTTCTTCAATTATAACAATAATCCACTTGAGGTTATGTGTCACAATAATTTTACCACATTAATGGGAGTTTTTTGGCATGAGTCCCTTAGCTGTGTTTAAATCAGTATTACACACAACCGTGTGTGGCTTATTGCTTTTTATATAACTGATATGGTATCAATATATTGTGCATTCCAAAGGTTATTCCAGATATTAATATTAATACATGTCACTGTTGGTGCATTTTATCATATTGTCCTTGCTGCCTTTTATTTATATTGGTTATATTTGCTTATTTTGGATATTGGATATTGAAAAATTATTTATACATTTAGATTATCTATGCAGTCAAAGCTAAAGTTAAACTTTTTCAAACATGAGTAATTGAATAACACTATTAAAAGTAGTCTTTAGAAGTCTCAAAATGAACTGTACATTATAATGTTGTGATATTTTGTAGTGTTTACTTTTAATTTAGTTTCAACTTATAATATTATTCACTTATCTGTTTATTAGTCATAAAATAAAGGGAAAAAAAGGCCAGCTTCAGACAGAATTTTAATATCAGTTGAGCCCTAGAATAAACAATTATTCTGCCAAGTAATAGTTCATAAGCCTGTTCATAAAACTTCTCAAGTTCATAAAACTGTAAGCTGTTTTTGGTTGTCAAGCAACAAAGCAACTTAAATAAGATGATTATTTCTGGCACAATATGACAACTACAGCTCTTTCTTCTCATTTAATGTCTGTATTGGTGGTACATGCTACTTTTAGACCCTCATTTACTTTTTTAAGGCTCTGTCCTTGATGTCTGTGTTCATTTCTTGCACGCTGAGGAGCTGATTTTGTGAGGTCCAATATGTGGCAGGCGTTGTTTTCCTGTGCTTGTCTTGTGAATCTCTTGCGGTGGCGTGTCCGCTAAGCTGAGAGGTTTTTAATGACTGCACAGTGTTTGGAGTGGTTGGTGTGGGTAGCCGAGATGATCCCCTCCCTGCCTGTCTCCCTCGCAAACAACATTCTGTGGTTCAGACAGACCGTTTTTCCGATAGCGCCCACTGTTGTTGTTTTTTGGAGACAAATGGACGGAGAGGAGGTGTCGGCTACTGAATTGTGGAAGTGAACCAGTTTAAGGAAGCTGTGTGAGTCATGTAGGGCTCAAGTGAGATGGCATGGGCACATGTCTGGCATGAAGTCAGCTGAGGTCACGAGACAAAGACATGAAAGGGAATTGTGTTTTATGATGGGAGGAAGATCTATATGTTTTGTGTTTCAGCCTAATAAAGAAGGACAAGTGGGCCTGTCTTCTCTCTGTTCAACATCTGTTTTCTTAGTGTGGGAGGAAGTGTCAAAGAACCAAGAGGCGGTTCTGCGGTGTGGAACGTCTCATCTCAGGAGCTTACGGTACGGATGGTCTGTGGCCTACATGGTTACACATGCTCCCGGGGCTTATTTTAGATCTTCCACAGACACCACATGCCTGTAGAAAAGTGTTTCCATCTTGTACTCTTTAAAATGTGTTTTCACACAGAGGCCAGAGGATATCAAAGCAGATGCAGGGCAGCCTCCTCTTTTAGAATCCCTTTTGAGAGAAGAGGCTTAAGTGGTTTCAAAACCTGACACTGTTATTCAGGAAACCGCTTTTTAGACACCATTTATTAGTGGTGTTTGCTAAAACAAGCAGACAAGGATTTTTTTGAATCATTGTGACATCCCAGAGTAATTTAGCAATCGTCTAGAAAACACCCGATATATGAATCAATTAGCATTTCAGTGGATTTTAATTGTGTGAATTTGTATTTCTGTATACTGTTTGTTGCCACAATTTAACTGCAGTTCAAACCACTTTTTCTAATTATAGAAAATAATTAAAACTACATAAAATTTCGTTTTTATTACAGTTACTGTGGTTTACATTGGAGATACTGCAAGAGAGCTCATTATTTTTAGTATGGAAAACTAAGAGAAACAAAATCAGAATAGGGTCATGCACTAAGAAGAAAACAAAGCCTTTTGTTTTCTAAGTTTACAGTCTTCACTGCGTCATCGAGTCACAGTTGTTAGTTCATTTAAAATGAAGTCCACTTTGTTTAAAATGGGTGCCGGAGAGATTTGCTGTTGCTACAGGATTAGTGTGAAACAATTTTAAGGTTTACATTTTCATAGAAACATTCCCAGCAACACAGCAGGAATTAAATGAAATTGCTAAATCGAAACCATTCACAAACACTCTTTTATTTAACCTTAGTGTATAAACACCCTAGATGCAGTATAAGCTACTGCATCTAGGGTGGACTAGGGCAAATATATCACAAAGAGTGAGAAAAGGGAGATATTAGAGTAATTTTCTTATGCAAGATTAAGGGCTGTTTGCAAATCTGGATGCTTATGACAGGCACACATTTAGAGGAGGGGTGATTAACTGATGCAGTATGAGTGACAGTTGTCACACAGAAGACTGTGAAACACTCATGTCTGCAAGCTTTGTAGTACTTGATTGTGAAGATGGGCTCCAATCCCGGTCTGATCTTCAAGTCTCATTGCATTATGGGTAATCTGTGCAGCCAGCTACAGCTATGGTGGCATATTAGGGTCCAAAAAGTTGCAGGAGTCAAAATCTAGGTGTCTTTAAACCTGAAAATATTGATTGATTGATTGATTGATTGATCTTTTTTTTTTATTAATAAAAAAATAAATGCTATGACATAAAATGAAATATTTAATAATAATCCACTATTTCAATAACAGCCATAGCAACTCTTGTTATATTGATTATGGTTCCATATTATATTACATTTTCAATTCAAATTGTTATTCTGGTATTAAAAAAAATGCAAAATTTAAGTATTTTCACTAATGCTTCCAGGTTTCTGGATCCCATTGTACACAAACAACAAAAGTTATTGCTTACTGTCTTTCTATAGTTTTGTCTTGCAGCAATGGCATTAGGTGTAGTCAGACTAAGGTGTTGAGTGCGATTCAATATGAAATGTGTGGGTGTGTGTGAAGCCAGACTAAAGTGTGTGTTTGTGCGATGTTGACTGATGAGGTGAGATGTATGTAGGAGGTGAGTTCGCCCCCTCTCCTTTATTTCCCTCCGTCACTCCCTCTCTCCGTCTGTTCTAGCTTGGCTTTGGTCTGTTCCAAGACCTCCAAGGCTACATCAAAGTTGTCATTGTATGTTTTTGGGTCAGGTGTGTGCTTCTCTTTCTCTATGTTTGTTTTAAAGAGAGAGTTCACCCAAAAATGAAAATTCTGTCATCATTTACTCACCTCATGTTATTCCAAACCTATATTACATTCTTTCTTTCCTCTGTGGAACACAAAAGAAATAGTTTTTTTGTCTATACAGTGAATCGAGTCAATGGGGTCTATTGTTGTGTTGGACCCTCATGAAGATGTGTTAATGTCCATACTGCTGAAGGTTGAATATGAATATCAGCGGTCAGTTTCGACCTTGAGCTATGGACCTTATTTTGAATAGCTCAGAAACAATGTTGTCTGTGTGGAACAGAAAGAGAGAGACATGAGGTGCTTACCCCACTCTGTCTTAAAACACAGAGACTGCTTTCTCAGCACAAGCAACTCCCTGTAGACTCTACATTCTGTTGGGCGGATCTTATGAAAAGAGAGCGAGCATGACTTAAATTTCTCCGTCCCACACACACCTCCTCACACAGACATACACACCCACCTCACCTGCTTTCATCACTACCACCTGGTTTCTAATGAGCTTGTGGTGCTGAGGGCAGCAGTCTTCGCCGACAGAGATGGATGAAGACTTATTTTTTCATTTTTTGTCCTGTTCGTCTACAGATGTGTGTTCTTTTCTCCTCTCTACTATACTCAGATTTTAATCAGGTTAAATAAAGCCTCTATTTAGTTTGAAGCCAGTTGGACTGTAAACCCATAATAGTGCTCTAAATCCTTCAGATGTTTAGTCAATACAGGAAAGTGTTGTCTTCTGAACAGACTGGATTTAGATGTGGTCTTGTTTTAGATCACCTAATGGATCTAGACTCTCAAGGCTGACTGTAGTTCAGTATTAGGGGTACTAGTGAAGAGGAATAACATAATCATCACTTACCATAATCATCTGTTTCTTACTGAATTTACCTTGCAATGCAGACAGTGGCACTTGACTCTTTTAAATACGAGACCGTAACCACCCAGAGGGAAATTTAAATATTATAAAATAAAATAAAAAATGACTTGTTTATAAATTTAAAATGTATAATTAAAAATAATTTTAAACATACTTGTTAATGTATTATTTAATATTCATTTAAAAGTTTCTTTAAAAACTGAATAATATAATTTTACAAGAACTCCAACACTTTTATTTGCAAAATGGTAAATTCTTGTTTTTGAGCACATTTTAGAACATTTTAATAGATTCTCCCCCATTCTTATCGACCTCTAATTTTCCTGTTATTTTAGTAGTTAATAAATCACTGCTCTAGAGGATGAGCTTTCTGTGCCGTCCTGTGACCGCGTTCCTTGGTTTATTTTTGTTTTGAGAGGGGAATTAAGGGATGACCTTGGGCCATTAATAATTTCAGGGCTAAACAAGGAACAATTTTCCTGTGAGTTATAGTGGCCCACTGCATACCCATAATTCTCCAGGCACACTTCTGTATTTCCTCAGCTGCTTGTATAAAAGATCAGTAATGTCATTGTCCTAATGCCCTTGACCTGAAGAGATTACACAAAGGTGAAAACTGTATGAGATTAGTGCAACAGTAACAGTAATTTTGTTTAATGTGCAATGGACTGTTGGTCAAAATAAGTGCACCCACACTTAACTAAACACATTCTTTAGTCACACACACACTGCATCAACTCAGGCCTCAGACACACACTCTCACACACACACACACACACACACACACACAAACTGTAGTCGCTTCCTTCCACAAACTTCTCTAATTGTATATAAGCTGATAAACAGGAAAACTTCTCAGGATAAATACTCCCACACTTCATGCTGTTCCTGAAAGCAAAAAGAGACTCCTCTGTCTTTTTTCAGTGCTTTCCTCTATGTGATATTTTAGTCAAATGAACTTGCCGATAACCCTGTCCAGCTTTTTCCCAAGCATCTTAACAGGAAGTGACCTCGCAATGGTGTTAAGAGCACTCAACCCTTGACACACACGCACATTCACATGTGCGTTTTCTGACCCCTCAGAGCTGAGAGGGTTAGATTTTATCACATGCTCTGATGTCACCATCCGCTCTGCTCCTTAAAGACTCAGAAGGAACATGGATATTAAAAACCAATCGACCGCTGCTTCCACCAGTATACATCCACACACACCCAGGGGTGAGAGGTCAATCTCACATACATTTGCAGGTTGATGTGACTCTTGGCACTCGTAAGGGGAAGTATATTAATAGTCCAAGAAGGGATATTACAAATCTGGGGGTGGTTGAGCTCTCAGCCTGGTATTCTTAAATTCTTTCATCATCTGCTCATGCCTGTGTCTTTTATGATTCAAGCACAAAAGAAGATATTTTGTGTAATATCTGGCTGTTCTTTCCCATAAAACAAAAATAAACAGCAAGTAATGATGGTCACACTTTATATTAAGGTCTAATTATCGCTATTAACACACCATTAACTACAACATTTGCCTCAATAAGCTCCTAATTTGCTGCTTATTAATAGTTAGTGAGGTAGTTGTTAAGTTTAGGTATTGGGTAGGATTAGGGATGTAGAATATGCTCATGTAGAATAAATACTTTATAAGTACTAATATAAAGCCAATATGTAAATAATAGGCATGCTAATTAGTAAAAATTGGTCCCTATACTAAAGTTTTACCAAAAAACAACATCAGTAATTCAAAACTGCTTTTTTGTTCTTTGGACAAATGTTTGACAGCCCCTGGTCCCTAACTGCGTTGGTAGTATAGAAAAAAGCAGTATGAACTCCCTTTGTCTTTTGTTTTTTGGGGTGAACTATCCATCTAGTGCTATTGCTGGGAAATGGAAAGCTGTTTGCATTTGTGTGTGGTTAGCTTCACTTTTTTTAGTGCTTTTGGAAAACGGCTTCATAGAGGTGGAAAGGTCTATATTTTAAAATCACAGGGACATTTGGAACAAAACACAACCATCGGTAAGAGCAATGCACTATGGGAAATTTCCTTTCTGTCTCCTCCACACACACAAAAAGTAAATCAAAAGAGGTTCCTGAAGGGAACATTTATCCCAGGTTTCATGGTTTAACTGCAAAACTCTTACCATTCCCTTTTCTCCGCTGGTGAGGTTTGTTGAACACAAAACATTTTGTCTTTCTCTTTGAATTGCGTTTTGAAATTTTTCTTTTTCTATTGCGGTATATTTCTTACATCTTGACTTATTCATATGATCCTTTTACATTTTCACTCAAAAACGAAATTCCAAGACTATTATTCCTTACTAAGTCTGAGAACCAGACAGGTGCCACTTCATTGGTTCTGGTCCTGTTACTGCTGTGGTTTATCTACATCAGAGCGGCTAAGCAGATTTCCTGTCCCTAACCAGTAATGAAGCTCTGAACTGGGTCAGTTGTTTATGTTTGGAGCACCTGAGCTAGCCACAGACTACTTAATATAAGAGACATTTGCTGAAGTAATCTGAAACAGGTCAGTCCAGGGAGTATTAAAACTTCTCACTACCTTGGAAAAAAGAGACAGAAGAAGAGAAAGAGAGAGAGGAGTTGGGGGAAAGTGAATTGAGGTCCATTTGAACAGCACAAGGAAACCATTGTCTTTAAATGTGAGCCTATACCTTCTCTTGTCTGCCAAAAGTTACCTCTTCCTCGTCAAGATCACTCTGAAGATAGAAGAAAAAATGTCATAAAATGATTTAATGTAAGCCAAAATTAAACATATAATACCCAAAGGTGCGTTTCTCTTGTGAAAAGCATATCCAGGTTTCTCCCTCCAGATTTGTATCCTGTTCAGCCCACCCTTGTTTACCCTTCCCCTCATGCCAGGGCTCTGTGGGCTTACCTGTCAGGGAGGCCCCTCTGTACCTTTCCTGTCTCTGCAGATATGAAGCAGCATTATTAGTGCTTTTCAGAGCGTAACTATCCCAATACAGAACAAAAGGCAGGAGTCAAATTATATACTGCTGTATATAATTTGATATTATATATATATATATATATTATATACTATAATATTTGCATTTGCATTGAATTAGCAAATTAGATAAATAGGTAGTTGTGTCTTAGTTATGTATAGTTATGAATAGATAGTTGTGTCTGCAAAACAAACAAAAAAAATGTTAAGTTCTCTTTTCTACCCATTTTTCGCACAATCCTAGCAAAGTAACCACAGGTGTTGTTCATCAAATTAACTGTGGACATGTTACACTAATGTTAACCAGAACATGTTCAAATATGTTTTTGTTTTAATTTTGGACAGTATGTGTATTGATTAACTGTAAAACCAAACAACTTTATATAAATGTTTTACTTGAAATATGTATTTCTGTCATGATAACTCTCGGAGGGATTGGCATGATAATGTACATGACAATGTAATGTATTTGGTCTTGGCGAAATAGATCTGCTACGCTGGTGCTGCTGCTGCCGTGGCAGAGCAAGTACCGAGACTTGCTACTGCCAATACATCCACAACATGCTGCTGGAGCATGTAAGAAATACTGCTGCTGCAAATATAGCATACATGAATCACCTCGTAGCAGATCTATACAGGTGGAGCTGGGGAAGGTGGAGGGTTTCTGAAGCATGCTGCGAAACTGCTACAACAAGCACTAGTCATATATTTAAAATGTTGAGCAGAGAGCTCATTCGCTACCGATACAGGAGAGAACCGGTCAACTGTGCTATGTGATGATGTTATTAGGTCAGATTGAGTTAGACCTATCAGACTGCGCCATCTAGAGTTTTATGCCAGAACTCTCTATATATAGATTTATATATAGTTTTTATAGTAAAATTTAGGGGCTGTATAGAATTTTTTACATCTTAAACTTATGTTTACCAAGGCTGCATTTTTTAAAAGTAATTTATTTCTTATTATTTCAACATTTATTACTATTTTCAGTGTTGAAAATATTTCACGAATGAAAATATGAAATATTTTTGAGGTAACTGTGATTGCCCCCCCCCCCCCCAGAATTGTTCGATGAATAGAAAGTTCAAAAGAACAGCATTTACTTGATTTGTTTTCCAATTTAACCCCCAAAATTTGAACAGTGATACTCATACATTTTTCAGATTTCCATTCATACATTAATCTCTGTATGTAGGATCATCAAGTAACCTGGTTGCCCAGGAGGCTATAAGAAAACAGGCTACACTTCTGAAACCTGCTTCTAAGACCGGAGAACATATCTCAAGTAAGAGCCAAACCTCTAATCTCTAGTATCAACTCAAAATAAGTTCCACTTAAGTGATGAAAAAGCCCTATAAAGACAAAAGCATCCATAAAACAGCGTTGAAGGAAAATTGTCCATCTGGAACTGTTATAAATTGTACCCAAGGCCCTTTGGTGCAAGACTTAATGATGTAACCAGCTTGTAACAGTAAACAGCCCACTTGTGTTGGCCATTTTGAGCTTGCATGCGCATTTCTTGGTTCTTTTAAACAGCACCTTTTCAGACTGATCCCTGAATAGTTTTTCAGCATGAACATTTCATTTATTCTTCATCAGAGTGCTAAGACATCCATACCACAGAAAACTTTGTAAACAACAGCACTATATTTAAAAAGAACTCACTTTGGAAAGAACACTGTGAAAGCTGTTATTTATCTAATTGATTATGACTTGTTTTTGTCCCCCACCTATCTCTCTCAGTTTGTTTGAACTGCAGTCGTATCACTGCCCTCACAGATCGTGTGAGCTCTCTGGAGGCCAAGGTAAAGCCACATCTTTCACTTTAAGCTTCTTTCACGGGGGAATTCAGTAAGAATGAATTGCATCCATTGATAGCTTTGTTTATTTGTACCTCAGTGTTTTATGATGCTCTGTCCTCATCACTCTAGTACTCCTTTATCACTCAAACAATCCTCGTTTAACACAGTTTAATCAATTACCCTTTGTGCCTTCTCTGTCTCTCTCCTTCCTGTTGCTCTTTCTCCCAGGTTCAGCTTCTTACCGCTCCTGCCTCCACCTCTCATCGAAAGACGCAGTTAAAAAATGAACCTGACTCCTCCTTGCTGATGGGGCCGCCACCTGCCAAAGGTTCTCCTGGGGTTCAGGGTCCCGCAGGTATCTTTATCAATTTGTGTTACAGAATAAAGAGCACTTTTAGTAGTGGTGTTTGTCCTGTACCATTAATTTAAATGGACTGAAGATTGATGTTCATTGGACAAAAGGCCACTGTTATTGTTGTTCAGTGCCAAAGTCAAGGGGTTCAAAGTCATGCAATTGGCCACAGCTAAAATCACATCATTTTGTGGTTTATTCATAATAGCAGTTTAGCACCGGATCCATACGGAGAAAACTTTATTAGCCAATAAGCATGTGGAGATAATCCCATTCCCTATAACAATAATGATAATCCCAGAACTCACCCACATTTTCATTTATCTCCCACTACAGTTGTTGGGGATTTCACTGCGGAGTGATTAGAGTAGATTTAAGTTGTGTGTGTGTTGGACGATGTGAGCACTGACGGTTGTGGGTGTTTTTTGGGTGATTGCCATGGTGCATGTGGCTTTGAATTGTACCAATTCATTGTCAGTTGCCATAGAGATGTAGAACTGAGACATTAAAGAGGCTTGTGGGGATTTGAAGGGGCTAATTGTATAGTCAAATCTGTAGGACTGCACTTGACACTGTGTCACAGATGTCATTTCCACCAGCCAAATTGTAACCGCAGACTTTTCAAGCAGCCTTTGTTCTGGAAATATTTCCCCATTCAGTTTCTCTAAGTATTTAAAAAAAATTGAAATGGACTCCCAAGTAGGATGAGCGCCCTTCTAAAATATAAATAATCTATACTTCAAAGTCACATTATCCTTCAGAAATCAGTTTAATATGTTGATTTCTTTTTATCATCAATGTTGAAAGTTGTGCTGCTTAATATTTTTATGGAAATCATGTAAATAAAAAACTGATTCTTTGGTGAATAGAAAAATCAAAAGAACAGTATTTATTTGAAATCTTTTGTAACATCATAAAAGTCTTTATTTATATATTTTTAATATACGTATATATTGTATTTGAAGACCAATTTACCAGGTGAAAATGTATGATATTATTTAATATTGCTTTTATATTGATATTGTACTGAATCTAATGCAAATTATTCCAATGTTGACTTTGTGTTTTTACTACCCACACTCATAAAAGACCTGAAGTGAAAGACTTTCAATTCAATAATATTAGAATAGAAAACAAATAACAGCAAAAATGTGTTGTACCTCATGGAAGTGAGCTGTCACTGCTGTGCTCTTTTATTGTTGTTCTAGTTTCCACGTTAACCCTTCTCTGATTGGTAGATCTCTCTTTAGGATCATGCAGAGTATGGTTTCCTATTTGAAGCTTCTTATTTCGCCGTCTGAAGGCATCAAAGCACAGTTTGTAAAAATGATGAATCATGTGCATAAGTTTGTGTGTGTCAGCACTATATGCATCCTTCATGCAGCAAGACATTAATCCTTTTTAATGGTTAATACCAACTCCTTAATTCCCCTTACCCACTCCACAGCTATCCCTCGCTGTCAGTGCTTATTCCTATCATCACTTGAAGTGTGGAAGAGATTAAAAGGCAGGTCCAGAGATTTCCAGAGTCCTTCCTGTGCTGACTTGGCAGAACTGTTCAACAAATCAGGGCAATTCAGTTCCTTCCACACAGAACACTGAATAGATCTGCTGCTCAGAGGTTCTCCACCTCAGTGCAAAGTCAATCCTCTTTCCATTCGAAATAACACATCCATGGAGGGTTGTGGTGGAAGGATGAGGCACAAATTACCCTTGAGGGGATTATTTCCATGTGCTGGTTACACAGATGGAGAACGTGAGAGCGAATCTGGTGCTTTCAAAGATGAGCATTTGTGTGGAGCTCTTAAACTGTGTGTGATTCTATGCAGGGCTCACTATAATGCACAATTATTAATTTAGTCTGATTGAGATAGAAAAAGTGGATGCAAATTAGACATCATATTTACTGACATATCGCTCAAGACTGAAATAAAAATTTAAATGAAACTTTACATGGAGTACTGCTTGTGCACAATGCACATTTTCTAATATTAAGCTTCAAATGTGTTTAAATAATGTCACTATTGATGAAGATTGTATGAAATTTATAATATCATTCTTTAAATGAAAAATATAAGTGTACATGAAATGTACTTGCAGTAGTTCCACTTTAGCGCAATCAAATATACTTCAGTATATCTTTAGTTGGACTTCAGCACTACTTCCGCACTATTAAAGTGCATTAAGCACAAAATGAGTTGTTCTAATTTAGCAGACTTTAAGTATACCAGTTTAGTATAACAAAAGTACAATTGCAGGGTATTTTTATTAGGTACATGTATTTGTAGTATACTTAGCATGAAATAAATGTATTTCAAACACTTTGTATATTTTTTTTCACTGGGGTATACTATATACAATAAAAACAACTATAAGATGTGTGGTCTTTGCTATATTTTATTTAATCTCATTCAGTTTATACTGCAAACTCACAATTTAAAAAATATAAATAAATATATAGACACAAAAAATGTAATTTCTTTTACAGTGGCGCTGTAGACTCAGCAGCAGTGCAGTGCCAGAACAGTGTTTTAGACTACCAGTTTTCAGTGAAAATGAAGGTACAGCAGTCACTGCCTGCTTTCCCACTGATTTGTTCCTGGCTCTTTGCTCGTCCAGCTTGTTTTCAAGTGAACAGACATTGGCAAGCAGGATGCTTGGTGCAGGGCGTTAGTTTGATCAAGACATTAGCTGTGCATGAAGCCGTACCACAAAAACTCTTCTGCGGCTCAGTCGGGAGTCCAGGGAAGCTGAATGTTAATCTGTGTTGGACTTTTTCCATGTCGAGTAAGGCTTGTCTATCATGAGATATCCCAAGTGAGAAAGGCAAGAAGACAGTTAAAATTACAGTCTCCTTTTTCTCCTTGCCTGGTTGCTGATATAGATCTAAACTGCAAAGCCTTTGTGGCCCTCTGCGGGTAATCCTCAAAGGGGGCCATTTTTTGTAACACAACAGGGTTGTTGAATTTGTGTTACTCATTCAACATGTTCCTGCAACATAAACTGTGTGGATGTGTGTATGGCCAGATGCTTGGTGGAGAGAAACATGAGGAGATTTTATTTTATCATAAAGTCTTTCAGGGGGAGAATCACATGAGTGACTGTGTAAATATATCGATGTATCAGTTCATAAATTATTTCTTCAGGGAACCCTGTCTCTGCAGTGATGTCACAGTTGATGATCTCACATGATGAGCTCAGTGTTATTTAGACTGTGTCTGCCAACAGGCACTTCACTGATCCACTGATTTTTATCAGGTTGTGGGACGGTTCCAATGGCAGGCCTGGAAGATACTTTATGGAAGATTGACTTTTTTACAGACTAGAGTAGAGCGTGCTTTAAGATCTGCAGAATCCTTATACTTCCTGTGTAACGGTAAATTTGCGTGTGTTTGTCCCAGGTCCACAGGGCGAGAAAGGCCAGGACGGCTTACCCGGTAAAGACGGTGAGTTTTTTCATGTCTTTTCACTGTTCAGTTCAATCTAAAATACACAAAGACACACTTCTGCACACTCACATTAGAAGTCTGGTGCCCAACCGTGGTTCATTTATACCTTTCTAAAAGCAGCAGGTTTCCCATGATCACTGCATGCATAAAACAAGAAATGATGGAGACTCACCCAAAGAAGAAAATTCACCATTTAATCACTCTAAACTAATTTCAAAGCTTGAATGACTTTCAAGTTTTGCTGCCAAAATATATACTGCCAAAATATCTCTTTAATCAGTTAAAATATTTTCAAAATCTTATTTTATGTTCTGCAGAATTATGGTTTGAAACAAAATGAGGGTGAATAAATCATGACAAAACTTACATTCTCACTCTGAGAGGGGAAAAAGCAGAGCACTAATTTGTACATTATGTCTTCTATCTCTGTAGGTAAACTAGGGTCTCGAGGCCTGCCAGGACCCAAAGGTGATGCGGGCAACAGAGGTCCATCTGGGGCTCCAGGGTCTAAAGGAACAGCTGGTCCTCCAGGTACTTTCAACAAATCAAGCCCACCACACTATCACAAGATTCTGAGCTCTAAATCACTCTGTGACTCAAGACAAACATCGTGGCAGACTAGCTGTGTCCTCTTAACACATCTCATGTTGCTGTCTAAATGTGTAGAGCACTTAAAGGGGTAATTCACCCAAAAATGAAAAATTGCTGAAAATTCACTCACCCTCAGGCCCTCCAAGCTGTAGCTGAGTGTTTACTCACTAAATATTTGGAGCAATTTAGCAATGCATCACTTGCTCACCAATGGATCCTCTACAGCGAATGGGTGCCGTCAGAACGAGTGCCGTCAAACTGCTGATGAAACTGCTGCTTTTTCACTGGATGAAGTGTTATTATCAATTACTGGCTGGTATTTTGGCTAGAAGTGATGGTTTAAAGTTAAAATGCCTTGATTTTATTTATTTATTTATTACAAACATGCAGCTTTTCACTTCACAAGACATTAATTGATGGACTGGAGTCACATGGATTACTTGTGGATTATAGTGATATTTTCATCAACTGTTTAGACTCTCATTCTGACGGCACCCATTCACTGCAGAGGATGTAAGTGATGTAATACTAAATTTCTCCCAATCTGTTTCGATGAAGAAACAAACTCATCTACATCTTGGATGGCCTGAGGGTGGGTACATTTTCTGCATATTTTAACTTTTGGGTGAACTATTAATTTTTGCTTTCATCTTTGTCCCAAAATTTGTCTTCATACATCAGTTTATATAATTATATCCACTAACAACAGAGCAGAGTTTTTTTGTGGAGTGCTGACCTGTGACTTGTAAGAATGTGGTTTTTCATAATGCTGACTTTTCTGACGTAAGAGACAGTATATGGAGACGCTTCCGAGTCAGCATTGAACTCCAAGCCCTCTTGCCAAAATATCTGTGCTTGGACCATGCTTTAAAAAATCCTTTTTTGTTCACAGCATGTACTGCTGTGCTGGGGTTTGCCTAAAACACACACACATCGATTAACATACGTATCACTTACCCCAAGGCTCAAAGATAGTATAGAATTTAGTTATAATATTTGAAACATGGCCACAGGTATGAAAGGTCTTTTACCAGAGCCATGACTGGCTGACAGGGGCTTCAAATGACCTTAGGTCTTTACCCAGGCTCTTCAGCCATATGAATCCAATCTAAATTGAACATGAAATATGTATACAATACTTGCTTCTTATTTCTTCCATATGTTTGCCATTGTATTGTTTTTCTTGGATTTGCCTTTTTCTTTACGCCTTCATGTCATGCACTATGAACTGTATCTGATTGCTGTATTCTCTCAAGATAAGTATGTTTACATAAAGCAAAGTAGATCTATAGGAAAACGACGTCATGGTATACGGGTAGCTGACATGACACTCTTAGGGATAGTTGACATGTCCTGCAGTGTGACAAGCTGTACTTCATCTAAAGCATTTTGATATTTCTTCTATAATTATTTTATATGCAGTTTTATAACTTTATATTAACCGAGGGATTTATTTGTACTTTTAAAAATTTATTTATCACACTACAGGACTATTAAAATGAGCTAGTTAAGCTAAAAAGTGATTCTAAATACAGGTGCATCTCAATAAATTAGAATGTCGGGGGAAAAGTTCATTTATTTCAGTAATTCAACTCAAATTGTGAAACTCGTGTGTTAAATAAATTCAATGCACATAGACGGAAATAGTTTAAGTCTTTGTTTTTTTTTAATTATGATGATTTAGGCTCACATTTAACAAAAACCCACCAATTCAATTAGAATTCGAATACTTCATAAGATCAATAAAAAAAAACATTTTTAGTGAATTGTTGGCCTTCTTGAAAGTATGTTCATTTACTGTATATGTACTCAATACTTGGTAGGGGCTCCTTTTGCTTTAATTACTGCATCAATTCGGCGTGGCATGGAGTTGATCAGTCTGTGGCACTGCTGAGGTGGTATAGAAGCCCAGGTTGCTTTGATAGCGGCCTTCAGGTCATCTGCATTGTTGGGTCTGGTGTCTCTCATCTTCCTCTTGACAATACCCCATAGATTCTCTGTGGGGTTCAGGTTAGGCGAATTTGCTGGCCAATCAAGCACAGTAACACCATGGTCATTGAACCAGCTTTTGGTACCTTTGGCAGTGTGGGCAGGTGCCAAGTCCTGCTGGAAAATGGAATCAGCATCTCAATAAAGCTTGTCAGCAGAAGGAAGCATGAAGTGCTCTAAAATTTCCTGGTAGATGGCTGCGTTGACTGTGGACTTCAGAAAACACAGTGGACCAACACCAGCAGATGACATGGCAGCCCAAATCATCACTGACTGTGGAAACTTCACACTGGACTTCAAGCAACATGGATTCTGTGCCTCTCCACTCTTCCTCCAGACTCTGGGACCTTGATTTCCAAATGAAATGCAAAATTTACTTTCATCTGAAAAGAGGACTTTGGACCACTGAGCAACAGTCCAGTTCTTTTTCTCCACAGCCCAGGTAAGACGCTTCTGACATTGTCTTTGGTTCAGAAGTGGCTTGGTAGCCCTTTTCCTGAAGACGTCTGAGCGTGGTGACTCTTGATGCACTGACTCCAGCTTCAATCCACTCCTTGTGAAGCTCTCCCAAGTGTTTGGATCAGCTTTACTTGACAGTATTCTCATCCCTGTTGCTTGTGCACCTTTTCTTACCCAAATTCTTCCTTACAGTCAACTTTGCATTTAATATGCTTTGATACAGCACTCTGTAAACAGCCACACCTTTCAGTAATGACCCTCTGTGACTTACCCTCTTTGTGGAGGGTGTCAATGTTCGTCTTCTGGATAATTTCCAAGTCAGCAGTCTTCTCCATTATTGTGGTTTCAAAGAACAAGAGATACCCGGAATTTATACTGTAGGGATGGTCAATAATTGAAACTCAAATGTAAATATTCTAATATTTTGAGATACTGATTTTTGACTTTCATAAGCTGTAAGCTCTAATCATCAAAATTAAAAAAAAAATTTTTTTTGAAATGTTTTACTTTACATGTAATGAATCTAAAATATATGAAAGTTTCACTTTTTGAAATAAGTTACAGAAAAAATGAACTTTCCCACGACATTCTAATTTATTGAGATGCACCTGTATGAAATAATATAAATCAAATAAATGACATATAAATTGTACATTCATATAAATTTAACAAAATCTTGAGGAAATGGGAGCAATATTGCAGTGCAGTGCTGGTATGAGAAAGATAATTACTGAATACTATATTCACAGACATTCATTCAATGGTATTTACATGAAAGAGCAACAAGCATTTTAATCATGATAAATTATTATTATTATTGTTTTATGCATAAACATGACAATGCTATAGTACTTATTTGTAAGTGAAAGATGGTATGGGCAAATTCGGTAATCAGATTCTTGTGTGTCTGAGTCAGCGGAATACCGGTCCATGCACTTCCTGTTAAATGGAAACAGGACATCCTCTTTACAATGATGCTCTTACAGACACACAATGAACTGCTATTCACTCATTTAGCATTCCATAAAGCAGCAGAGTCCACATGACTTGTGCTGTGACACTTCTCTAAGAATGAATTTTGTCCACTGGCAAGGCTGTTTATTTACACATGCTGTCGGCATTGTTTCAATGACCAATTCTCTGCAGGTATTATACCAATCAAGTAACAGGGATAATAATAAGTCCAATTTACATAGAAAGGAGGTATGTCTCATGAAACAGCCCTATTTCAGTACATTTAGCACCTGTTTAAGCTGGATTGTGGGTGGTTAGTGAATGATAAGAAACAGATTTTTACACTGCAAGAATGACACAATTGTTTAGTGAATTTGGCCCTCGGAAAATGAAAACTTGTAGCTCATATTAAAGGAATTTTATCCTACATCTCATATAACCTCTTTTCCAAATAACTTTCGTAAACATTTTGTCAACCACCTAAAGGAGAGACTGATGAGAAATTGGGTGATAAGTACCAAGGGATGTCAGAAGAGTGGAAAAGAAAAGAAGGGACAGGAACAGAGAAAAACAAAGACAGGCAGATGAAACTCTTGTTCTGTTTGTTTTGCAATCACACTTCCACACCAGCCGTGACGTAGCTATTCTTTCCTACATTTTGTTCCCGCTTAATCAAAACTAACAGGCAACAAGGAACCAGCAGGAGGGATCTTATGTAGATGCACACACACACACACACACACACACACACACTCACTCACACATCCAGACAGAGAGTCACTGGCCAGCTTTTAATTTATTACACACCAGAGTCGCTAATATGCTCCGGCATTTAGCAGTGTTTATTTGAGTTTTCCCAGCTCTCTGTTAGTGCCCAGCACATGGCCATTATGAACCCCCTCCTGTTAATTACAGCCCACACACACAGTAACACACAAACACACACCACTCTCCTGCCCCTCTTATTAACCTGTTTCTTAGAACAGCCATGTATAGAAACCAAATACCTCATTCTACCTCAATCTGCGCTCTCTTTTACTTCCTCTCCTTCTCTTTAGGATGTTAAACATCCCGTAACTTCCTTGGAGTCCTGTTATCATATACTGTAGCTGCTCAACATAGTGTGCAAAAAAACACTCTATACGTTCTCCTGTTTCCTGTTAGCTTTCTGTTGAACTGGACAAGAGTGCCTTATAATTGACTACTCAGGGGAAAGACAGCTTGAAAGGTAGAACTTTGTGGGGGGGTTTTTTTAGTTGAGATTTCTCATACTTTTTTTTTTTTTTTGCTTTCTCCTCAGGTCCTCAGGGACCACCGGGCCTCCCAGGAGAGAGGGGCCTCCCTGGGCCACCCGGGCCCCCCGGACCACCAGCCCCTGTACCTGAACAAGATGGTATGATTACTAATCATTTAAGGGGATTAAATTATAACGTACAATCATCCAGTCATTATCATAAAATAAAACCCAGAGCCCAGGGTGAGTAGGGGCTTATTTTGCAAGAATGACTGACTGATTTTATACACTTATTAGACCATCATTCAAAAGTTTGGGGTATTTTATTAATTTTTAAAGAAATTAATACTTTAATGCGGCAAGAATGTATTAAAATGATAAGAAGTGACAGCAAAAGCATTTATAGTATTACAAGATGTAGTTCTCTTCATCAAAGAGTCCTGAAAAAATGTAGCATCTCAACTGATTTCTACATTGATTTTTGACCAAATAAATGCAGCTGTGGTGAGCATAAGAAACTTCTTAAACCCATGAAAAATTCATTCCGACCCCACAAGTTTGAGCAGTATACAAACGTTCGAGTTTGGTAAGATTTTTTAATTTTTTCATCCTTGTCACAGACTTTGTTTATTGTTTGTGTTCTACTCTTCTTGTATTGTTCTATAATCATCTGCATCTTCCTTGGATTATATGTGATAATCCTATTTTTCGTGACTGCTTATCAAATAACAAAATAAATGGACATGAAACTGCTTTAAATTGAAATTATTTTGTTATGTAAGAAGAAACAGACCACGGTGCATCTGATAGAAGAAACGTTAGGAAATCATTTCCCTGCAAAGGCAGTCAGTTATGCAGTTTTGTGGTCATTATACAACAATATTTGACCACAGAATGCCACAATTGACCAATCAGAATCAAGTATTCTGGAGAGCTGTTACATTTGCCCGCTTTGCTGTTTTTGGACCCTGTTCTCACTCGCTGTCTCTCTCTCTGTCTGGCTTCAGGAACTATGTATGCTGCACTCTCCCATGTGGTTCTTCAGATTTTTCACACCTTTAGAATCGAGTTGTGAGGGAAATTGCTGTAGTGCAGAACCAGATGGATGCATGTAGACACACACACACACACGCTGTAGTCAGTTGCTTTCAATATGGAACAGGTTCAGCTGTGAGTGCAGGCCAGTTCTGCAAGTCAAAACCTAATTAATAGCCAGTCATGGGATGGTCAGTTCAAATTCATCTACGTTTTTCACTGATACTTCCTGATGTGCAATGGGAAGCTTCAAATGAGTCCCAAATGAATGTGAATAGAAAAAGAGGAATGGATTAAGGAATTAGTCTAATTTAGGGGCATCTTTTTTCCTTTCCCGCCGTTGATTAAAATGGCAGGTTTCAGGAGGTAATGCAGGCTAGACTCAATAGTCACATGCTGGGAAATAGGCCTGTCTGTCTGCTGCTGATGTCACTCAACCATTTCCAGATGTGCACGGCCAAAACAGCACGGTAGAGCAGGAGAAGTGTGTGTATGTGTGCTGTCTTGAGACTTACACTCAGTTCAACTATAAGCACGAGGGACTGTTTTAGAATAGAAGCAATAATATTTTAGTGTGCGTGTCGTCACTCTCGAAGAGGACTGGCCTGTGTAGAGGACTGACTCTTCACCTCAGCTCAGTTTTATATCTGCTCTCTGTTGAAGGGGACACAGGCCAGACCTCATAAAGTTTGAGAATTTTAAATGTAGGGGCCTTAGAACTTTATAACTCATTTAAGGCTGTTATTCCCATGATTCTAGCTTCAAAGTAATCAGGACAATTAAAGTGTCTGCAAGGGGCTTCCATAGACAAACACTGTCTTTATTGGAGTTTCCTGTCTGGGTCTGAGCTCAGGGATGCCCTGAAGCCACAGAGACTACAGCAGCAAACTCACCTGCTGGGAGGAGACAGATGGACAGACAGAGAGAGAGATGGGAATCTGCCAATGTAATTTCAAAGGCTGAATCAGTACTTAGCCTTTCCTCTGTGAGAACATTGCCAGCAGTTACAAAACCAATCAGAGAAGACGAGCAGTTACTTTATTGACATGATTGTGATACAGTACATACAGTATTTCCAAAGCACCAATGCACATGACAAAAGCAGTGACAAAAAATGAGAGAAAATGTATTAATAAAAAAATAAGGTGCCAGTAAAATATATAAACAAATAGGAATTCAGTAATAAAAAAGCGACAAGCATTTTTTGGCACGTTTCTATAATGTTTTTATTGGTTGATAAAAGATATTGGTTGATTATAAATGTATAAAATACTTGCTTTGATTTTCAGGGTTTCGGGCAGAGGGGTAACAAAGGGGAAAATAACAGACCACACAAGAGAAAGGGACAAAGAAAACCATTAGGCCGTGATACAAAAGAAAACCGCTGGCTTGTATTTTTATGTCATTTTTTGTGATTCAATTCACTTTTTGTGACAGAAAATAAAAAGCCAGCCCATCAAAATGCCACAACCACTATTATAATTTATGATGCACTAATATTTTACAACCTGCTACACGATATCACTGTTCATTCCTGTCTAAACAGCGCCGTCTACAGGCACAGGCAAGTAGCCATAATGACACTCTGCTTCAGATCCTGGACATCAATTTTTCTTTTTTGTCACAGGCCTGAAAAAAGATATGTCTGAAAAAAGTATGCTTCATAACAACTTCCCCGACCTCCGAGTGACCCCTTCACACGGACCACCAGGTCCACCTGGACCCACCGGTCAGTTAATCAGAATTATTTTCTTCTTGTTTGTTTGTTAGCTTTTTACTGTACTTTTCACTATTGGACATTTATAGCATGGATTATTACTAAATTTAAATTAAGCTTTTGAAAGCCTGATTTGAAAACAAAGAATAAAAATCTGATGACTTTATGCCACATACTCACTGAATATTATATGAAGGTAATTTTATTGATAAAAATATTTACTAAAAATTCAGTTGAATTTATATTAAATTGGCATAGTATGTACTGCACCTTAGTGAATCTGCCTTAAGTTCATTGTGCAGTTTTGCAAACTCATTGTTACATCATTTTTGCAATATTTCAGCCATTATTTCTTGTGCATCTTGGCATATGCTACTTTTCCACACACTGCAAATGGGATGTTGAAACAACACACAGCAAAAATGCACTAAACTCAAAGTTGCCTCATTATTTGTGGCCTGTCTTAAATTACTTTGCAGTAAGATTAATTACAATTAATTTTACACTAGATAAAATATAACTCTGTGTTGGATGTGAAATATTGAATTTGTGTGTGATGAGATTTCAGTGTTTTATTCTGTCTCTGGACACAAACCCAGTCTCCTCTTTCGTCTTTGAAGTGATTTTTTTTCTTTAGAACTGCCATTTCTTTAAATCAGAAATGCATCTAAAAGCTTTAGCACAAGCAACAATCTTTAACATGAATAACACGATTTGCATGGCATCTCAGTAGGTATTAAAGCAATGAGCCATTCTCAAATATGTAACTAAATTTCAGCTTTTGCAGCCCAATATCAGGCTTTTATTTTTATCAAAGATATTTTAAAGTCTCAAAGCCCTTAATTGTTAAATAATGCTTGCTGGGTGATACATTTCACATAGAAGTTCCTGCATAATTTCAGACCATTATATATCCATAATATCAATAACTTCTTTATTGAGTTACTCTTAATTACCAGCTGTTTTATGTTCAAAGATGTTTTCTCATAGCAGCATCCATCAGGTATATTTAAACCCAAATGTGACATTTGAATTGTAAGAACTTGTTTCAGCAGGTTAACAAATGAAAGTAAGCCTGAAAGTTTGATTTGGTCCAAATGGACAGTTTTAATCATCATTCTGTCATTTGAGTATCACGGTGGACATCATAATGTTTTCCATATGTTGTTTCGAGCTGCATCGTGAAACAGTCGGTGCAATGCCATAACGTCGGATCATGAAGAGTTTATTCAGATGTGTTTTTGCAGGTCCTCCAGGACCGATAGGACTCAGTGGACCACCAGGCCCTATGGGACAAACTGTAAGTTAAAGGCTATTCCTTATGTGAGCGTGTGAATATGAGTGTGTACTAGTCACATCTCCCTTTTCTCATGTATTCAGGGAAAGCCTGGAGCTCCTGGTTTGCAAGGCCCTGTAGGACCAAAGGGTGACCGAGGCGAAAGAGTGAGTGCACAAGCATAAACCTACCCAGAGTGCAACACTGCCTGAACATACTGTGCAGTTCTCTCCCTTAATTTACCTCCACAGGGACCTCTTGGATATCCAGGAGAAAGAGGGTTCAAAGGAGAGCCGGTAAGATGCCCACCTCCTACATCATCCGAAAAAGCATAAGGACAGCTCTAGACCATATGACTCCTGAAGCCGTACAGTAGCTTTGTATAAGAAATAGATAATTACTGACACTTCTTCTTCCTAGGGAGCGCAAGGACCTAAAGGACAGCCAGGGGAGAAAGGTCCTCCGGTAAGACAAGCCCTATCAGGAGTCCTGTTAGTTGCACACTCACTCCCTGTACAGGAGAGAAATGATCAGTCCCTGAGCGCACGAGTGCAGGGAAAATGTCATTCACTGTTTAAATGCATTGATTTTAATGCAGCAACAATCTCTTTCCTTATACCTGCTTATCGTTGTTCTAGAGCGAATTGAACGTAAGAGATTTTGACATTTGCCATGATGTTTTTATCGTTCTTGGTTTTAGGTTTTCATTGCTCATCCTGACATCCATCTGTGTTTTAACATCAACAACCACGTTATATCCGTCAGTGGAGTTTTCATCGTGATAAATGGGTGCAGACTGATTTTCTTATTTTCAATTTGTGAAAAATGTAAGCCAAATTAAAGAACGAATGAAAACTCCACTGAAAGGATTTGCTTCACAAACGCTGTTCATTGCTTACTTACAGTACTCACTGTTAGCACATTATACGTCTTGGTTTTGTGTGCACTGGTATTGTTTCCATATGTTTTTAAACAAGAGTTTGCCCTTTATGGCTGATCTGAGACCAGTTTTTGGCTTCTCACTGTCTAAAGGGGGGTCCTGAACTAGTCTCATGTTAGCATACAAGGGCATAATCTATTCAGAATGTGCAGTGATGTTGTTAATGTTGTTGATTTTGTTTGGTTGGTGGTTGGGGCTGTCTCTGAGTGTTTCCCCTGTCCTCTAAAGCTGATTCATTTTCGTTACTGTCTCCATGGCTGCCTTTCACAGCCACCAGTCTCTTAGCTACCAACTCTGGCATATACCCAACACACAGGGAAGTTAAATCTTTGCTTTATCGTGCTGTTTCGACAAAAAAGAAACATTGTACTATTGATATAACCTTTGTGTGAACACTATTGTAAATTGATTAATATGGGTTGTCCAGCAACCAAACCGCTGGGTCAAAACCGCAGGGGAAATAAATAAGAACAAACATCTTTGCAAGACACTGAGCGGTGTGTGTTGTGTATATGCTACATTTTAGCATTTGCAGGGATTTGGTGTGTGGATGGACGTGTGGATGGATACAGCTATCCCTCCGTGTCCCACAGTGCATTGCTGCATGATCCTATCTCATTGTGCTGCTTGTGATCTTCCTTTTGCCTCCTCAACTTACATCTAACCATTCGATTTTGAGTTTGTAGCACTGAGCGATTACTAGTCAAACAAATGTTCTGTTTAATTGCATTACATTATCATACTCGATCTATTGTGAAAGGCTTGAAAAGGCTCTTTAGTTCATAGCAAATTGATGTATGGTTTTCCGCATGGCCTGCGGAACCCAGAAGATTTGTGTTATTAATCATAAGACAGATCATTTCATTAAATCCTATAGGTGTAGCTTCTCTGCTGCATGTAGACTCCTTAGAGATGTATATATAACATGTATAAAGACCATACAATTATTTGAAGATTAATCTCTTCACATTTATCAACGTGAGGCCAGTCGCTCATATAATACTGTGGAGAAAGATTCTGGACCGTAGCCATACTTACATCCCTTAAAGAATATGGTATTTTTGGGAAGAAATTATATTATATATTGTTTGCTGTTTTATTTGGCTAGATGAACTACCTCCTGCTCTCACAGGCACTAACTTTTACATAAGCCTAACATACATAACTCTTTCCTGAGTTCATCAATAATGCTGTTTTTCTAACGTGTGCTTGAGCTTGGGACTGTTGTGTAGAATTTATGTTATGTGACCAGTTTCTTTACACTGTTCAAGAAATGCCTACCAAAGCCACATAACCAAGTATTTCAGCAGATTTTTTTTGTAAGGTTTTCCGTTAGATTTGTTTTTGCTCTCCACATCTACTGATTTTGTAGGACTTTGTAGGGCTGGGTAAAAATATAGATTTTCCTATTAATATTTTAGTAATGTAGGCCTACATAAGATGGAAGGTTCTTTCTGTCAGTCTTTCCTGCAACACTCCGTGACAAAAGCAGTCAGAGTATTTTACCACTGAAGCACGATTAAAGAACAAATGCGCTGATTACTTTTAGTGAATCAAAAATGTACCGCATATCTCACAAAATTATTTTTTAATGAATCGCAAACATACAACTCGATCAGTGTATGTGACTCCTATGAGCCAGTTCTTTATAATAAATCAAAAACGTGCATGGTGATCAATTTATCCCTATTCCTGAAAGGAGTGACTCATTTGAGCTGGTTCTTTTCATAAATAGTTAAAAAACACACGTTACTAATTTGAATTATGAGAGAGAATTTCTTGAATGCAGATTGAGTGAAATATCAGACCGAGAGTTTGAGAATCAGATTTGAAATGAACCGGGAAATCTTTATTGATACCCAACTAAAATTGCATGAACTTGAAATCCCTGTTGAAATAAACAAACAGAATGTACTGGTTAGGTATGTTTTGCAGCATGGCAGCTGGTTTAAGATGGTCCTTAATTGGTCATGAGCAGGTTTAAGCTGGTCCTGAGCTGGTTTAAGCAGGTTATGAGCTGGTCCTGAGCAGGAGCTAGTTGCTAGTTAGGACCAGTTTAGGACCAGCACATGACCAGCTTAAACCAGCTCAGGACCAGCTTAAACCTGCTCATGAGCTGCCATGCTGCAAAACATACCTAACCAGCATATGCTGTTTTTTCAACAGGGATGGTCAGAATTCAACAGACATATTCCATATGAATATGTATCATATGGAAATGATTAACTGGCTCTGATTGGACACCAGTATTTGATAGACGTCTTCAATTTGAGCTAATTATGGTGGCTTTGGTGTAAGAGCATCTTTTACCTTGAGATGAGCAGACTAAAGACTAAAGAAGTGCATACATAGTCAGCTAAGTACAAGTATTTCCCAGATGACTCTTACATCTCTTTAGTTTGAAGGAAGCTGCTCACCTCTTGGTCTTTCAGTAACATAGTTTGAGTGTACTGGGAATGTTAAGTGCATGTTTAAATCTAAAATGATTGAACATTTGGTCTTGATTTGCTCTAAGGAGCCTTTGGCCTGGCCTCAGAAAAAACAATGCATGTCAAGACTTACGGCATGGCCACAGAAGAAAAGTATGAGAACAGACAAGCAGATCTAAATCTGATGTGTAGTTAACTGGAGTTATGTAGTGAATGGAGCTGAGAACTTAACCTGCTAACTACGGTAATGGATTGAGATTCATGTAATTGATTAACAGAATGACTATGCATCTTGGCGAGCGCTTTTGTTTGGCTTGTGCCCAATACCTTGACGGCTGTATCTATCTCCACAGGGGGATGGGATACACCAAATCCGCGAGGCCCTGAAGATCTTAGCTGAGAGGGTTTTAATCCTCGAGACTATGATCGGTATACATGGTGAGTAGGAGGCCAGAAGTAGATTTTGATCCATTTTAAAGGCCTTAGGACCAGGGGTCAGAGATTTCAGTGCATCTGTTACCCGACAACATCTTTGGAAAGCCAGTAAAGAGCAAAGTGTGGTGGAGGACAGGGGCCAAGTACTCAGCCTGCCATCCACAAGCCCAACCCCCCACCATGCTTGTCAAAAACTTTTGATCTTTGATAGGACTTTAATTTGAAGAAGTTCCAAGACTTGCAGGCTGACTTAGAGCTGCTGGCTCGCAGGGTGCAGCTGCTGGAGGCGATCATCTGGCCAGGTAATGCCCACCTCCCCTTGTCTAGCGAGTCAATCTACTGCCATCTCCTGGCCAGTTAGAAGATCAGCACACGGGAAGGATTATATGAATAAAAAAGACTCCAACCAGGGCCAGACTCCGGCAGTGTTTCCCAGTTACTACCTCTCATAAAGTTGATATGCAACCACTAGGTATTTAGTAGATGCTTTCCCATCCATAGTGACTTACAGTAGGCTACATTTACTATGGAGATAAAGCTGCTGCAACAACCTGGTTTCGGTGCCTCTCTCAAGCATGCAGTGTGATGATGGGAACCGCAGTAAATCACCCCAGTAGTTCATGAATCACCTCTTCTGAAGTTTGAACCGACATCCATTGAATTACGAGTAAAGGTTTTACCCACTTCTTCCTGTGATTGGAGACCCATCATTACCCACCAAAACGCAGCCATACCACAGGGTTCCAGACTCAAAAATCACTAGGTTGAAATTGGCTACTAAAAGACAGCACTTAGGAGCCAAATTCTTATGTCAAATTTCAGAATTGCTTGATAAAGACATTTGCTCAAACGTTGCTCAAATTATGTTTGTGCCATATATTCATGCATTCTGTATGAATATTTATTCCTGTTCGGAGAAAAATAAAATATATGTTGATTGCCGTACAAAGTTTCCCTTACAGTTGATCTAGCCTTACGAATGGACGGCACTGTACTAAAGAATAACCAATAATAATATATTGTTATTTTACAAAGTAATGTGTCCCATACAGTTGATTGACCTACTGTAATATATGTAATAAAAATCTGTATTAACAATAAATATATTATATTATATTAACAATAAATATTTAGTTTAGTTATCAAGGTTTTCTTTGCAGTTGATTCAGCCTCACAGATGGACCTTACTGTGCTAAACAATAATTGGTACTACTTTCAAAAATATATAAAAAAAAATTTTTTTGAATATTATTTATTAATTAAAAAATAATCATAAAAATCCAAACCGCTAAAAAGATCATTTGTGTTCAGATTCTAATGTGTTCAGTCATTTGTTCCTGTTTTGGGCATCCATGCTCACATCAACGTAACTCTTTATGCAACTTTTCATACAGATCTTTTCATGACTATCACTAATACGGTAGTTCCTACATTTTTTATTTATTTTTTGCAACAATTTTAGTCAGTCTGGGGCCCTGTTACCACCCTTCTTCATCTCAGTATGGTATAATGTGATCTCCGTAATATCTCCATATGCCACTTCTCTTAGAATGAACTAAATGAATGGACTAGCCACTTACAAAGTATTTAGAGTAACAGATTAGCACTTAGCAGCCTTAACTCTCTCTTCCTTCAACAGAACCAGATCTAGGGTCAGGAGATGGCCTCTTTGGCACGCCGTCTCCAGATGTCTACCGGATTAAGAGGGCAAGAATGTCATCTTTCCGAGTCAATTCTCCCTTAATCACTGCTGAGACCAAGGTTCAAGGAAAGTAGTCTGCATATTCCAAAGAGCGAAGCCATCGTTTCCATCTCAATTTCATTATCAATAAATCAGCTGAACTGGCAACAACTACACAAGTCTCCTGAGACACACACACACACACATACTACAGATCCAACCACTTTGGAATATTCCAGTTAGTCAAGAAGAGGGAGACACCTCAGGGAAGACCAACTGGTGCTGTATAAATTAACCACCTCTAATGGGACTCGCAGGTTCCTAGCACCTCTCCTCTGGCAAATTATTGTGGTTTGCCATTATGTTGTGTCACTCTTATGACATAACCAAATGAACAAAATTAGTCTCAAAAACAATTTGTCAATTCGTTGTTTCAAATGAAAAAGGAAGCATGTTTTATAATATGATATACAGAAACAGTATTGGTGCTTATATAATTGTTTAACAAAATTGTGGGCAAAGAAGGGTACAAAATGTGATGGAGATGAAGAACGTTTTTTAGGAGAGCATCAAACCATATTATTAGTCTTTTCAGCTGCTGTTAGGAGCTCATAATAACTTCAGCAAATGTACTGTATGACAAAATGCACATAATTCTGCTATTCAGCCAAACCCCACACTTTCCCCAATGATAAAAACTGATTTCATTTTCCGTTCCTTGGATTAAATGCACTATGTAGATAGAGAATCACCTTGTTTTTTTTTAAGAGAAAGGACAACTGAAGGACATAAACGTATAAACTTTAATAGACAGTTCTGTGGTAATAGGCTTTGGGCTCGGGTTTCTTCTCACTTTTCAAACAGACTAAAGCTGTAACTAGATTTGAATTACTGAAAACAAATTGTTTTTTTTTTTAATCTTTTGTTAAAACATGCCTTTGAGCATGATTTTAAGTGGTTCTGTATACAATTTTAGAATTCTCCTCTTGTTCAGGACAACAATTACTAAGTAACCCTAAATAAATAAAATAAATGTGCAATTGTGTGAGCTAGAGGAGACAGAACCATAAACCACACAAAATCCAAATGGAGCACAAGGGGAAGCGGGAAAACTACTCATAGAATTCTGTTTTTATGTTTCATGCATGTCTTTCCATCACAGTTACACGCACATGACCGGTTTCCTTCCTCAATACCTTTCCATGTCTTTGTATTCCTATATAAATATTGTTGCATTAATTATTTATAGATGACTATTAGCAATTGATGTTTTCTCTACTCTGTATTCCAATTCATGTAACGTCGCCTGTATTTTTCCATTTCTAGCCTCTTGTGTGAATTTGTCTTGCCAGTGTGCAGTCTTACCAATTGGTGTTAAAACGAAATAAACATTGTTGTGTGTTTCTATAAGACAATCCATGTTTTTATCAATACTCATACTACCTGAATGTTTAATTTGTGATATTTTAATGAAGATTCTGTAGCCAAGAAAGCTTAAATACTGACATGCACATGACTCTCCTGGCCTGACATCTGCTAATGTGGATTTAATGATAGTTTCTTGGAACGTCCATGTGTTATCCACTGGGACAGTTTGGTTGCTGTTCAGAATGTTTTTCCATTCTTTAAACTTTCATCATAAAAGCTGCCAACACCATAAAATAAATATATTAATTTTCCACACCACCCATAATCCACTGGATTTTTTGATGCACATCCACACGTCATGAAGTAGTAAATACACAGTAACAGTTCACCATGAAGATTGTTACCTTGCTTAAATTAATAGTTCACCAAAAAAATGAATGAAAAAATTAAAGTGTACTTAAGCTATACAAGATAAAGATAAATTTCTTCTTTGGAACAGGTTTGGAGAAATTTAGCGTTACGTCAGTAGCTCAGTAATAGAGTGAATGGGTGCCGTCAGAATGAGAGTTCAAACAGCTATTAAAACATCACAATAATCCATATGACCCCAGTCCATCATATATCATCTTGTGAAGCGAAAAGCAAATCCATCAAGACCTTTTCATTTCAAATGAATCCTCTATCCATAGTATTTCTTTCTCCATTGACAAGTTGTTGAAAAGTTGTCTTTTCTGAATCAGAAGAGAAATATCCACAGATCTGGCAGCGTTTACAAGCGAAAACAGTCGTTATAGATTATGAACACATAATTTGGCCACAACTTTTCCCTTCACGAGATGTTAATTGTTGGACTGGAGACACATGGATGTCATGTGATGTTTTTATCAGCTGTTTGGACTCTCATTCTGATGGCACCCAAGGGATGTAATACTAAATTTCTCCAAATCTGTTCCAATGAAGAAACAAACTAATCTACATTTTGGATGGCCTGAGAGTAAGTGAATTTTCAGCAAATTTTCATTTTTAGTTGAACTACTGCTTAAGTGATGGAATGATACTAGGGCAATCCTATAATACAGCTTCAATTTGAAGCAGTATCCCTGAGCTATGACGCTGCTGCTGATGATGACTTCTTTCCTTTTGAGATGACCACAGCCTCCTCCCCAATCTGATCATCAATAAGCAGAGAGATTGCTCCGTCCAGCTGCCCTGTAGCGGCCAGAGCCACAACAGCTTTCTCTGTGGGGAAGCCCATGTTCTCTAGCTGTTGCAACCTGAAAGTGCAGGAGTTTAGATAGATGCACAGCATTCAAGAGATCACTGTTGAAGAAACACTCTTGAACAGTATGCACTAACCGTATAGAGGACACCGAGGACTTGGGTACTTCCACTTTGTCCGCAACACCTTCGGGTGCGTCGTGGAGTGATGCTAGTATCCCTGCTCTCAGCATCTCCTCCTCTAGCAGCTGTGAATCGGTTGCCATCAAAGGCTCCTGGTGCCACTCAGACACAGAATGCTGCCATGCTGAATGATCTTCCAACTGGGATCTACTGGTTTGTGGCTCTGGTCTATTACAGAACAATAATAAAGTTAATTCTAGTTACATGATGTTATTAAAAAAAGGAATTATTAGCATAAAGTTCACAGTAACCTTATTGAGGTGTTGTGGTAAACAGGCAAGTGTGGATGAGAGGTAACAGGGATGTAGGCCCATTTTGGCAAGCAGGCACAAGCACCAAGTTTCTCTATCTGCTCCAGTATTTCAATAAACTCTTTATTGTCTGTATAATATATTAAGGCCATTAATTTTATAAAGAGATTAATTTATACCGCAAAATGAATAGTGTAAAGCAGTGGAAATAATCTAGCTCTAAAAACTCTAACTCTGCTAAAAAAAATAATTGTGTAATATATATTTGAATTCAAGGGACCCACAAATGAAAAATCTGTCAACTCATGTACTTACAAACCTGTATGACTGAAATATATCACAAATAGCCTATATGTGGGGCCTTAATATTGTGTTGGACATTGGGAGTCTTGGGAGTAAAAAAAGTTGAGAAAGGATACAGTTGAGTCCCAGGCAAATGGCATAAAAGTGCAGCAGGCCAGGAGCACTGGGAAGCAGGAAGAGGTCGAGGATCAAGAGGAGCCAAGGCAAGGACCAGACAGGAACAAAGCGCAAGACTCTCCTCTGCTTCACCTGCCGACACTGAGCTGTGAGCAGGGCAAGGTGGGTGGCTGAGTAACTACTGACCCTGCTGGCTTCATCCCCGGTAACAAAGAGAAAGAGGGCATAAATAGGAGGAAGGAGCACAGTGGAGATAAAGGAGAGGGCTAGGAAGACAAAAGTGCCCCATCTTCTCTCCTGACAGGGCCCGAGCCACAGCAGCACAGTGATGTTGTAGAGAAATGAGGTTAACTCCTCATTACTGAAGGCGTAGAAGATGAAATCTGCAACACACAAGGAACATCAAGAACTGAATGTTTAGAATCATAGTCCTATACATTCGTGCATAGCTTACCATAAAATCCAGGAAAATCCCCGCCTGGTCCTAAACTTAGACTGGCGTGAATACCACAGAGCCAAGTCGACAGAATTAATAGGACTATCAAAAATGTTCCACTACAATAACCTGGACGGTTTGATCCAAACCACATCCATGCCGAAAAGAGATGATCAAGCATTGTAAAATGAAAAACGCATCACCTGACAGTTGCTATCATTACAAGTATATATCTAGATAGGCAGGAATATCATAGTGTATGTGTTCATGTTTCCAGTTTACGACGCTGGCATATTGAGGTCTGTTTTAACAGATACTTCATCTAACGATGAGAGCGCTTAACACAATGTGCACAAATATCCAATTTAAATAAATAAATAAATAAACAAGTAGGCTAAGACCAAGCTACACCAATAATCAATGTCATTCGCAAACCCTTTTATTTTGACAGCGAATAACTTCCTCTTACGGGCAAGCGCATTGGGGAGTATCCGAATATGTTTAGTAAAACGTAATTTTAATACGCATATTTATGTATTTGTTCAACTATATCTAACTGTTTTAAAAAGATTAGTAATTGATTGACTCAATTGTATAGATAATCAGGCAAATAACATGTTAATAATTACAAACAGAGATTTACATCTGCCCCCCTCTACGCTTGGTGTGTTGGTACGTTCCATATTGACTTCACGCATGCGCACTTGTCGCGTTCACATCGCGTACGTTCTCCAACGGAAAGATGGCGTCAGTCTCGAGTGAGTTTTTCTTTTTTCGTTTATGTCGTGTTAATTTTTTAGGATTTTAGTACTTTGCAAATGCTAGAATTTGTCACAGTTGAGGTAATCGTTAGATAATGTTAAGAATTTGGGAGTTTTTGCATAACCGACATTTCCCGAGCACGCGGCCTATGATTTGTGTTTTTAGGTCAAGGTGGTTGTTTGAAGCTAACGGATCGTTAGCTCGGCCTAACCGGTTTTAAAATTAGTTTATAGTATACTAAGCATATATTATGCACACCATCAAAATAATTTACTGTAATGCGTTTTCTTGTTCTTTAAGAGCCTAAATCCAGCTCTCGTTTAATTTGAAGTAAACAGTGGCTAGCAGGCGTGGTTTAAAACAGCGGGATAAAGGCGCAGTCACGTCGACGAACGCAATGTTTAGTGTTGGTATTGCACTCTTGATTTATTTAGTGTTGCAAAATAAACTAGCACCCGAGATTTGTTTTTTTTTGCAGGTCTTGTTTTTGATGTTTTTTCATCGTCAGTTTTAGAGCTGAAATAACGCGAAATCGTAAACGTTCAAATGCATGGTTTTCTTAAATTCATCGCGTTTACTTAACTAAAATGTTTCTTGTGAATGATTTGGTGCTTTTAAACAACTAAGCTTGTCTTGTTGATATAAGCTTTGTTCCAATTGAATAGCTGGAATTCAACAGGGGCTGCACTTCATTGTCTGTGTTGAAGTGTTTGCTCAGGTCATAAATGTTTATCCCATCGTTTTGGGACTATAATAAAACGCTAGATGTGCAGTCAGTATGCATCTTGTTTTCTTGGTTATGCAGCTCTAACTGTGTTTGCAGGACTTCTAACATTTTGTAATCATTTACTTCCCTGTAGATTATAGCAGCTACAACCAGGCTGGTGCACAGCAGTCGTAAGTCCACCTCCATTAACATGCTGTATACCTTTAACACAATGCTTACTTTTCATTATTAAAAATAAAAAATTATAACAAAAAATACATAATGCACATTTTACACAGGTATGGCTCATACACCACCCCACCTACTCAGGGCTATGGACAGACTGCACAGGTAAACTCCTCAAATTCCCACACAAATGCTGTGTACTTGTTTGATAATTCATAGTTTTCACATGATGTCACTTCCTTACAGAAACTACCACCTGGAGGGCAAAACAAAGCTTTCCTCCACTGATTGCCAGCTATTTTTTTGAGGTTTACATTAAGTAGCAAGAAACTAATATCAAAAGGCCTTATTCAGTATGCAGATTAACCCACAATATAGATGAAATGCGCGAAGTTACACATTAAATGTTTTTCCATAGAAAACCATTATGAAGAAAACACTTGGCGCATTGCTTTCGTTTTCCGGGTCTCATTTGCTTGCCTATAGAGCTTGGCAAACTACGTCACGCTGCGTCAGATTCCGCCATGTTTTATGTAACGCTCAGGAGCACACAATGTAAACGCATGCAAATCACCACAGAAAAAAGCCGACCGTTTACTATTAATATTTTTTGAAAACCATCTTACATACTCTTAGAATAAAACGGACTAATAAGTAAATCTCTTTAAATAAAAAATGGCTCTGTGGTTTGTCTGAGAGGCTGCATATATTCATTATTCAGTCTCCTTCACTACAGTGGTACTGATACAGGCTAACTGCTAAAACACTTTGATTAGAGCAGCAAAACCATGCCTATTTTTTAAAGGGGAGAATACATAGCTAGATCCTAAACAGTGGATCGTTTAGCATTGTTATATATCACAATATTGCCCAGTAAATCTGCTCAGTGTAAAGAATTAAGCCATTATAGAGGTAACAGAACTTACTGTAAGCTGCTTTGAAACTGTATATTGTGGATGCTGTGCAAATAATGAACCAAGTTGAAGATTCCTTACTATTAGAGATGCAGAACAATGATAAACGATCAAATAAATTAATGAATGAAACTTAATCCTTACAAACAAGTGTCCTGGGATCAAAGAGCTGCCACAGATAATATTTCCATATGATTTTCTTTTATTTGTAGTGTGAGGGCGAACAGTTTAATGCAAATCAATTATTAAGCTATATCTTATTTGAGTTGTTACCGAGTTTCAGTTTAACTTTCATCCGAGTTCCGTAGTGAATGTAGACATTATAGCCTATTATTTTGTTTGTGATTCAACTTAAGATCGCGTTGAATGATTAACGCTTACTGTATCAACAGCGTTAATCAAAAGCGGTATTTCATGCAGACACTGATAAGGGCTAACTTATGGCATCTATTAATGTCTGCAGGAATTACCTCTGCTTTTTCAGCTTTCTAAGGCTGAAAAAAAAGCACGTTTTTCACACTGGCTATGCAAAGGGCTATGGCAAATGATGTAAAGTGAGCCCTAACCACTCCAACGCAATCTTAAGTAGAATAATAGAAACATTAAATAATATCCAGTCTCTGCGGTAGCTCCCGTTACCTAAATTCCCAGAATGCATTGCCGCTGTGACGACACATTCCCAGACTCTATATAAAGTAAAGAGAGCTGTGTACTGAATTTGATCTTTTAATATCACTGTTTTAATTAATTAAGGCCCTTTAAATGTTTTTCACATGAAACGTTTTATAATGTCCCACTGTTGTTAGTAACTGAAATATTGCAGTGGGTGCTTTGCATTTTGTTCACATAGCTTTGTTTTATTCTTTTGAGAGGTGATCTAAATATTAGTAGATTGGAAACATGGAAAATTTACATGCTTGTGCTGCAGTTCAATGGATGTTTTGCCCTCCAGGTCTTCAAGCCAGTCATGTGACTGAAAACTATGAATTGAGCAATCCTGGTTGTTGCATCTGATGTTTTGTGTAAAAGAGAATCCAGTGGCATGTGATTCAACTTTTTTATTTTTTACAACAGGCTTATTCTCAGCAAGATTATGGCTCGTATGCTCAACCCGCCGCAGCACCCGAGTCCACCTACAGTCAGGCAGCGCCCTCTGCTGGAGCGTATGCGCAGCAGTATGGATCCTCATATGGACAAGCAGCAACAACTGCTGTAGCTGCTGCAGCAGCAGCAGCAGCGCCAGGTGTGTAGGCAAAGCTTATTCACTATTACGCCAGATAAATTTGCCTGTTAGTCATAGTGACTGGAGCATGACTGCGCAGATTTGAAATGTCCCAGAGTTCTCCCAGAAAGTTTACTCGCCCTCAGGCCCTTCAAGATGCAGATGAGTTTTTCTTAATCTGAACCGATTTTGAGAAATTAATCCTCTGCACTGAATGGGTGCCGTCAGAATGCGAGTTCAAACAGCTGATGAAAACAATCCGTAAGTAATCCATTCGACTCTAGTCCATCAATTTATGTTGTGTGCCCAAAGCGTAGATCCGTATTCAGAAAGGCAAGGAAAACAAATAATGCATTCTACGGAGCCACTAAAGAGACATGGTTAGCCGCGTACTAGCGGCTGTCTTTTACATTACAGTACATAAGTTCACTTACCACACACACAGAGTAAGGAGAGATGACTGAGGACTATGTTTGTAAACGTTTCGTTTATTTTACATTATTTCTGAATGAAATGATAAAATGTCTTATACATTAATTGATTTGCACACTGATGCAACTTATCTGTGTCATAAAGTGCTCAAAAAAATAGGTAAAGATGGTAAAAGAATAGAACTGCCATGTAGGTACAAGTATACATAGTACAGTAGTAAGTGAGTGTCAATTTAGAGAAAAAATTAAAATAAATCAAAGCTTCATATTATGCGGCCCCTCACTTAATGTGGAAAACTTGATGTGGCCCTCGAGTCAAAAAAGTTTGCCCACCCCTGCTTCCGTAGCACCCTTTTTTTTTTTCAAACACGGAATTGGGATGCGGCAGCTTCCAGGAGAGGGGCTGGGGGGAAGGACATCGTGATGTCTGTCAGCTATCGGTGATGGATGATGGCATTGTCTATTGGCCCAACCCTAATACGAGTAATCCCAAATAATGCATCCTCCAGTGAAAAAGTCCAGCCCCTGTTGTCCTCATGCATAAAAGAAAACACCAACATATGTTTACAACTATTTTGGACTGCTTCATCTGTGCATATTCTCTCCTGATTCAGAGAGGATGATTTATTTTTTATTTTTTTCCTTCTCCACTGGTGCATGCCATATTATGACTAGAGGACCTGTATTTTAGCTGGAAGCAGTGGTTTGAAGTTAATGTCTCGATGGATTTTTACAAACATGCAACTTTTCACTTCACAAGAATATTATTTGATGGATTGGTGTCACGTGGATTGTGAGCTGTTTGAACACCCATTCTGATGGCATCTATTCAGTGCAGAGGATCCACATTTAAAAAAAAAAAATTATAAATTCTCTTAATTCCTTTTAAAGCTCAATTTTCTATACTTTAAGTGTGATTTTCTGTTTGGCTTTTTTAGAAATGCAGAGACCAACAAGCTTTGTGAGGAGACACTTAGCGAGCAATGCATAATGTCGTAGTATATTGATTTTTTTGCAAGAACATTAAAAATTTTAAATGTTTGGTGCTTTCCATGCCTTTTAGTTGTTAGGCTTGGAAATTCCTGCTTTATAAATTGCTCCATTTTAGTTCTCTTGTACATATGGTCGTACTGTTTATTCAGGTGCACATAGAACATGATTCTCATAGCTAATGTTAAATCATCATTCTCCCTCTCAGCTGCATATGGAACAGCACAGCCAGGAGCTTATAATCAGCCTGCGCAGAGTTACGGGGCCAGCAGCTACACCAGCTCCACTGCGGCCCCTGCCGCCCAGGCCTCCTATGGCTCCCAGCCCGGATACTCCACCCAGCCGGCCTATTCTGGCTACAGCCAGCAGCCTGCTGCCTCCGCTCCTCAGAGGTAACTGGACCGTCTCCTAGAGCATCACATCAACAGGATGCTGTTATGGAGCCTCCCACAGTATTTCCATATGCTGTTCGTTCTTCATACTGCCTGAATGTGAACGCCACTTTAAATATACAGTTCCCATGCAAATACCCTGTTTCTTTCTGTAGAGAATGTGTAAGATCAGAGAGGCTGTTTATGCCAATATGCTGATATTTCTTATGTAACATTTCTTAATATTATCAATGTTGAAAACAGCTGTGCATATTTTTTTGTAGGAACAGATTTGCATGAATAGAAAGTTCAAAAGGACAGCATTGTGTAAATCTTAACTGTTTGTTTTGATCTATTTAATGTGTTCTTTTAAACGGTATGTAAATTGTGAACACATCTTTCAAATATTTTTCATTCTTTTGTATTGTAGCTATAGTGCAAGTGGCCAGCCGGCCTACAACCAAGGTGCCTATTCCCAGCCTGGAGCTTATTCTCAGCCTCAGGGTGGGTATCAGGCTCAGCAGCCAGGCTATGGGCAACAGCAGCAGAGCAGCTATGGGCAGGCACAGCCACCTCAGCAGCACCAGCAAGGCCCACCTGCTGCCTACCCCCCTCAGGGGAACAGTTCTTATGGGCAACCTCAGTACGGCCAGCAGAGTGCATCACAAAACGATTACAGCCAGCAAAGCGCTTATAGTAAGGGTGCTTTCACCATTTTACAGTGTTGTTGTTCATTTTCTAGTCAGTTTCTTGTCAAGTTAAGGCCATATGCTTAGTGCATGATCTCTCCTGTAGGCAGTTACAGTCAGAGTGGCGTGAGCGGAGGCTACCCAGGGTCGCAGCAGCGGGGTGGATACCCAGGAGATTCCGGCAGAGATGGTTATGATCGAGGTCCTCGTGGGCGTGGGGGTATGGGCCGCGGAGGCATGGGGTAAGTTCAGACTTTAACGTAACTAACTGTTCATTGCTCTCCCGCTTGCTCCTTTCACTGAGCGGAATCACTCCCCACATGCAGGGTTTGTATGTACATGTCTAAGAAGAGTGGAGTTTCTTGTGTAGTTCATCCAACTATTTTATTTGTAGAGGTTTCTATGATACTCCCAAGTGTATTGTTGCAGGGATGTTTTATTTTGATCTTGCATATGGCAAACCTTATTTTTACTATTACGGTTTTGAAGGGGCACTTAATGCTTATTCTAAGACAGAGGAAGTCATTTATTTGTACAGCTTGCTGGTCTTTGCCTTTTGTTTACCCACGTTTATTTCAAGCGTGGCAGCGTATCAAATAATTGTTTTTGTTTGGTGTTGAGGTATTTAATTAAACCTAATTCTTTTGTTGCAGTAAGCTGCCTACTAAATTAACAACATTTTGGTTCTTTCAAAAGCTGTATGAGGATCTGTACTGCTGTTGAGTTTGAATGGGGAAATGGAAAAATTAGCAAACACACATCAAGTTTTGGAAAAATGGGTAGTTTACGGTGTAATTTTATCGCAGCAGACAGTGGCACACGATCATGGGTGTTTAATTTTTCTTTATTTATTGGGTTTTAAATTCTGAATGGAACTTTGTCTTTTGAAAGTATGCAGAAAGTAATCTGGTTTCAAAATGGTGATGAATCTAAGCAGAAGGGTTGGTTCAGCATTGGAAAAAAATCTTTTAAATTAAATGGTTGGAGTAACCTTGAAAAGAGTCCTTGAATGTTTAATGCACACCCATACAATGAAATACTTTGGTAACCAGAGGTAAGAATTTTCTTTTATGCATAAACCGTTCTTCAAACACTTCTGAGTAGGTGATTTGTTAACCCATAAAACTAGTGAGTATTCCCCTGACTTCAAACAAAACAGGAAAATCAAGTTATTTCTGGTGCAACTGAACTTGTTTCAAGGGACGGTGAGCATGCTATTAAACATTTCTGATATTTCAATTTTATACATTATCATGTACTTAAATATTTTTGCATTTGTGAACTGTTTTCTCATTTCAAAGGTCTTGTTTTAACATTCTTTGTCACATTTATGCGCTGCAGGTATCAGAGATCGATGTAAGAACAGCAGTACTTATTCTTTAAGTACCTTTTTCCATTTCAAAGGCGACAGCTCAAAGAACCATGGGGAATTTTCTTGATATAGTTTTTTAGCTAATGTTTGGATCATTCTTTAACCAGCATATTTGTAGTTTTCTTTTTATATACTTATCACCCTTTGTAAATTTGTCGTTTGTACTATATATTTTTGCGTGTACTTGTTCAGTGCTGATGTTTTATTGGTTTATTTTGATTGAAATGTTAAAGGGATTTTTCCAACTAACAGGATTGCTTTATTTAAAATTTGCCTCAACATTTACTATATTGGTTGCAGCCCTAAGCATGAGGCATCAAGCTAACTTGACAATTCATCTCATTTTAAAAAAGGTTTACAAAAATGCAATGTATTTCTGGTCCTGTGTGGATGTCTTTTTACCTTACATGCAACCAAACTGTTAAATACCATATAACTTGTTATAGAAGTCATGAAGCAGCCCAATTAGTTACTAAAATACACTGTACATTTATCACATGGGGCAAGGTTAGAGGGAGATATTGTGTTCATTTCCTACTCAAGTCCTATGGTTGGAGACTAAAAGGAATATCGCCTTCATATCTTCATGTTTAGCATCGCTGGAGACAGAGGGGGCTTCAATAAGCCTGGTGGTAAGTTCCTAAAGCGTATTCCATTGGCTAGTCCACTCGAGTTAATGTAGAGGCCTATGTGTCATGCCTATGTGTTCTTAAGAGATTCATTTGGTGTGCCACTTTTCTTTTTTTTTTAACCAAAAGAGCAAAAAGAGTGTCCTAATGGTTTATATTTGGATTTCTTCAAAAGTTGAGACGTGTCCTTTGACAGAAGCGTCTTTTTTTTATTTTATTTTTTTATTCTGCATTTTATTTGTAATTTTTTTTTCCATTTCATTCTGAGAAACTTTTGTGGTCAAGGGTAATCCTGAAAATGGTCATATCTTCTCAATGCATTTAATACTGCTCACAGGTTTTTGGTCTTGGCAGGTTTGTTTTTAAGATGTGATGTTGTTGTCTAATAGTGTTTCTTGTCTGTCTTTTCTTTGATCCATGGTAACCAAGAAGGCATGAGAGGTGGAATGGATCGTGACATGGGTATGTGCTGTAAATGATCCCCCTCTCTTTTAATATGTAAATTACAGAAGTTATTTTCAAACTTTTTTTTTTTTTTAAATCAAGGATGCAGTAATATGTACTAAAGTGACCATAAAGACTTGTTTGAATTTTTATTCAAATAAGCTTGCAAAAATTATGAATGCAGTTTCCACAAAAATCTTAAGCAGCAACAATTGATATCAACATTGATGTTTCTTGAGCACCAAATTGGCATATTAAAATGATTTCTGAAGGATCATGTAACACTGAAGACTGCACTAATGGCTGCTGAAAATTTGGCTTTGGCATCACAAGTAGTTATTTTTAAAAGATGTTGAAATCGAAAACTGGTCGGTGCCCAATAGCCTTGTGGGCAGTGTGCTGACCTATAGCTCCTCTGTGCTGCGGGTGCCCCGAGTTCGAATCCCTTTTTTCTCTCGAATACCTTTCCTGATCCCGCCCACTCTCTCTCCCACTTTGCTTCCTGTCAGAATAAAGGCAAAAACGCCAAAAGTAGTAGAAAACTGGTGTTTTGAATTGTAACTTCAGGTGTTGCAGGTTTCATTTTACTATATTTGATCAAATAAATGCATCCTTGAGTAGCATAAGAAGCTTCTTTGAAAAAATTATTTTTGTTTCATTTTTGAACAATGTAAGTTAAATAATGTATTAAACACATCTTGGTTATAAGTGTTAAATTTGATTTCACAAACACAGGGCATTCAGGAGAGCAGGACTCTGAGAACAGCACCATCTACATCACCGGCCTCACTGAGAACGCCACTCTACCAGAGATGGCCGACTTCTTCAAACACCCTGGAGCGATACGGGTGAGGACCTACATGACTAGATTCATTCTGAATAACAACGTCAGCCTTTTATCATCAAAATTCAGCTATTGTAGTGGCATTTTTCATAGCCATCCTGACATTTTTGTTTCTCCATAGATAAATCGGCGTTTAAACCAACCAGCCATAAACATCTACACAGATAAAGACACTGGCAAACCAAAGGGAGATGCCACGCTGTCCTATGAGGAACCTGCCTTTGCCAAAGCTGCTGTTGAACACTTTGATGGTTGGTTTCTCAGATTATTTTCATCTGCTGTTAATTGCTTGACATTTATTCTGCCCGTTCGACTTGAGATCTCTCTTCACTTTTAAACATGTTCTCAAACATTAACCTGCTGCTCATACCTCAGGTAAGGAGTTCCAGGGCCGGAGGATAAAGGTCGCTATGGCTCGCCGGAAGCCCATGATGGGGGGTATGAGAGGTGGAATGCCGATGAGAGGTGGACCTGGGATGGACCGTGGAGGTATGATAAATCCTTAAGCCAGCAGGACTCCTTCAGGTGGTGGGTGTTTCTGTATTGTAACAGTGGATTTTTGTATGCCAACAGGTATGGGAAGAGGAGGGGAGAGAGGTGGTTTCCCCCCGCGTGGAGGCCCTCGAGGTGGAATGGGTTGGAACGGGCCTCCAGGAGGCAATGTGCAGAAGAGAGCTGGAGACTGGGAATGTCCCAACCCGTGAGTGAAACAAACTGTTTTGAAGCAACCGAACTATGATGCATCTGTTTTGCAATACACGAGGCCCGGGGCCTGTACCATGATGGTAGATGAACAAATTCAGAGTTATAGGATAAGTTTTGAGTTGACAAATCCAAACCACTCCAATCTGGCTTTGTCGGTACCATGAAGCTGATCATCAACTTTCTCTGTCAACTCAGGCTTAATCCTGAGTTAATGGAGCGCGTGCACATGAATGTGACATCAGCGGCGAACAGCCAATCACACCACAGCGCAAGTGTGATTTACTTCTCGCAAGAGCCAGCGAGATTCAGAACTATTTTGTTAAAGGTTAAGAGATTAAAGAATATGAGGAATTTAAACGCATTTCCACTGAAGTACTTGTCCATGAAAGAGGACAAATAAAGGAAATTATCTTGCTCTATAAGTGCAGTCACAAGTTAAACTTGTGAAGTTAGTTTATATAGTTGATAATATATAGTGATAGAGACTCAAACATGTAAGGTCACATTTTAAAGCATTATCTATTGATTCTACCACTTATTTATATTACATATGATCTGTATATATTAATATTTATTTAAAATGAATGCTTTATAATAATTGTTAAACTAAAGGTGCTTGTGTGTAATGGAGTAATAATAATATAAATCTTATAATAATTATATAAATCATACGTAAATTGTAATTATCAGTGAAGCCAGACAATTTTGTTGTATCTTTTTTACGGTACTTCATAGTGACCTTTAATTTGTAGAAAGAGAAACTGGGGGAGTGACTTTTTTTGTCATACATGTGTCACTTTGCTCACATCTGATTGGTCCAATTTCAGTTTGCAATCTCTAACTCAGAACATAACCTGCCCCAGAGCAGGTTAGCCGTGGAGTGTAAGTTACTATGGCAATGAACGCAGCTAAAAGCCAAGCCACTTTCATGGTATCTAAAACCCAGGATTGGTGCAAACTAAACTGAAACTTACCTGGCTAGCCAGCTAATCCGGCTTCATGGTACAGGCCCCTGCTGAATAAGCATAAAAACAGTGTTGACGCCTATGTTTCTGGCTATCTATCACTTATCTCATTACAGTGGGTGTGGAAATCAGAACTTCTCCTGGAGGACAGAGTGCAACCAATGTAAAGCTCCAAAACCTGAAGGCCTAGGAGCTCCTCCCTTCCCTCCAGCAGGTACACACAGATTGAGTCTTCCCTCGTCGGCTGATCTCTAAATGTGTCCTCAAAGTGATTGAGATTTATGTTGATGTGTATCAGAAGAAACATGATTTGTTTTAACTGTATATTCAGGCGGTGATCGTGGCAGGGGTGGAATGAGGGGCGGCAGGGGAATGGATCGTGGTGGTCCGGGGGGCATGCGTGGAGGCTGGGGAGGAGATCGCGGCGGCTTCAGAGGAGGCCGTGGAGGAATGGACAGGGGCGGATTCAGAGGAGGTAGCAGGGGTGGTCCTCCCATGGACAGAGGGGGCAGGAGAGGCATGGGACCCCCAGGCAAGATGGATATGAGGTGAGCGTCATTTACTGCGAGTACAAGACAAATGCAAAGTGCTTTAGTCTGGGTGGTGCTTCATGTACTTACATTTTCTTTTATTTGTTTAACAGGGATCACCGTCAGGAGCGCAGAGACAGGCCCTACTGAGATCATGCATCAAGCAAATGGAAATTTACATAGAGGAAATTTTTAAAAGTCCTTTTTATTTATGATTCCATATTTATACATGGCTATCTTTTCTTTTTTTGCTTTTTAATTTCAGTACCACTTCATGGTTTTAGTTAAACCTTTAGGTTGCTTTTTTGTATGCAACAATGCCCTTTTTCTTTTTAAAGATACTCAGTTGCCCTGTAGTTATCATTTTTTGGGGATGTCCGTCTTACATGTCTCTCTATGTAACTATGTACTTTGAACTGTTTTTAAAAAAATAAACTTTTCCACCTCCAGTCGTTTAACTTTGTTTTCTTTGATAGTTTTTTTTTTTTCATACTGTGGTTTTTGCTTACTAAAGTTCGCAGCAATTATTACATCATACATGCCATCTATTGTGTCTGTGTTAGCTAACAGTTTATAGCCTCATGTTGATTCATGCTTTAAGCTCTTAAAGCTCTTCCAAAAGCACTACTTTTATTAATAGGTGCAGTTCAGACTTTAACCATTAGGTGTCTCATTTGTTCTATTTGTAGTTTCAATCACTGCCATGTGCATGATAGAGCAGATTTATCTGCTGAGCACCAAGTAAAATGATGCCAGCTGTTATCAGAGCACGACTTAGCCTCCATTAGAGCCTCTTGATGAACAATGTTGGTGTATCTGAATCTAAAAAACGATAAGTAATTAGTGTTTGTTTTCCTTGTTTCAAGAATTCAGTATAATCAAATGTGGTGCAACATTTTTCAGATGTATGAGCAGTTACTGTAGGGTCACTTAAGTCAGATTTTGGAGGGGGAAATTTAGTGCTGTTCAATCACTAGTTGTGCAGATTGTTTCTATTAAACGAACACAGCAATGTTTTTGCTCTGTTTCACTGTTCTATAACAGCATGAGTTGAAACTCTGGTCTCCTGTAAAATTCGAGACCGTTATCAACTATTAACTTCATGTGTTCACCATGAGCCTATGTTGAATCGTTGCTCGTTAATTGAAGTGTTGGCAGGAGCTGACAGCATGATGCTTGTACCAGCTTTGGAGCCTTTTTGCAAACCCCATCTTAAGTTCTTCTCTAATTACACTCAGAAATTGAATTAAGCAAAGGTAATTCTCAGTCATAAAATATTTCAAAGAGTAGAATGGTGTAGTGTTTCATTTCAGTTTCACTGACTGATGTTTCTTTAATGGACATCTTGGAGCCAAATGCTCACTTGCTGGAGAGCTGTGGAATGAACTGGTTCACAGAAAAGCTGATTCATCCAGTCCTCAGAGAATGATCTCATTCCTTCTCTCGCTGTGTGTCCTCCCCTCTGTCTAGCTCTCTTAAAGAAACAACCGATGCTTTTCAAATCAAAACAAGGGCCTCCCTTTGGCTGCACAGCTGCTGTTAGAATCACACGCTGCAGTAGTCCAGGCCAAGCTATTGAAGTGCACACTGCCAGAACAGGAAGTAAAACAAAAGAAAATTAAAACTATTCTCTCAGATCCCATGTTAGGGTATCATGCAGACAAGCAAGTGTGAATAAAAGCTCAACGATGCACAAAAGCAATCATGATGTCTTATAGTTGGTCTGCTGTTATGTTTAGAAGAGAGTGGGTGTGATTTAAATCTACAGTTGGTTTGTTTGGTGACGTACGGCAAAAACATCCAAGCAAAAGTGACTCTTAAAATAGGATGACACTAGGGAGGGAAGCTGGACACTTGAGTTTTCCTCATAAGGATAATTTCTGATCTACTAGCATTAACTAGTAAGACATAATCGTAAGGACTGTATTAAACCATGATGTTTAGATACTCCTATTTCAAGTTCCTTTCCTTTAAAATCATTTTGTCTTCTCATCCACAGCAGTGTGGCTTTGGCCTATGATTGTTAAGAGTTGAGTTTCTGAAGATAGACTTTCAGTTGTCTTACAGCCATTAAACTTAGTGTTTAAAGGAGATGAATGAGCGCTGATTAACATCATGATGATGTCCTCATGTCTGCTTATTCAGAATGGCCCCTTTCATTTGCTGATGACCAAGACCATTGGCAGACCAGTGCGAATGAGCCTGGACTAAAGGTTTGGAGCCCAAAGCCTGTTGGATAACCACATTAATTTAATTTGACAGACTTGATTAAAGTTTGGCAATGAGAGTTTTTGGGAATGTGGATCAAACAAAGATGGACATTACTGAGCAAAGGAGCAAATAAAGTGGCAAACATTTTTGTAAAAAGTAAGTTGTCTCACTGATTGATGATCAAAGAGAGATTATCTTTAAAGTTCTACAGTGGTCGTTACACAGCAAGATTTTATTTTAGCATTTTTTTTTTTTTTAAATTTTAGTTTATATATGACACCCAAACACACAAATATTTATTTCACGGCTCTCAAAAACACTACATTCTGAATCTGATTAGTTAAAATATCGACGTTTTACCGCACATGGCAACATACCGGCGCTACTTGCACGTCTCAAAAATTACTCCGCGGTTTCGGTTTTTAGTTAAATTCGTTAGTTTGTGCAGCAAACAACGGTCGGAGCAACAACGAAAAAGGTAGTAAAAGCTAAGAGCCTGGTGGCTAAATATGTTTCCTAACAAGTCACCAAATGGCTTTGAATTGCAGCTAGAAATATATCGAATAATAATATTGTACGTTGATGGACTATTTTTAGCGGAAGCTTTTAAGTAAACAACGTGTATAGCAATAATAACTAAATAAATCAACATTTAATTTCATTGCATTTATTTATTTGGTAACGTTAAATTGTTGTATTAATAAGCGGGATAGTGTAGTCAATCGGTCATCATGGTGTTGGCCTTGCCGGAGTTTATTATCACATGAAGATGGTATGTTTAATTACATCATCACATAGTTAATTTGAGTTTTGATTGATTTAAACAGACAGGCAGCGCGTGCAAAAATATTAAGTTGAATGCAAATTGATGATATAAGCAAAAGCAACATCCTCGTTTCTATTTTCGCTCAACTGCACAACGGTAACTGTATTTGAATAAAATTGATCGGTACCAACCGAATGTCAGATGCAAATCTGATCGGTTTAGCCGTTGGTAGCTAACTTGCTTGGGCAACTGAAATAAAGGGGATGCTCGGGGATAAAGTTGCCGTTGATCCTCTAATGAGATGTAACTCAATGAATGTATAAGCCACTGCAGCTCGACGTGTTGGGCAGGAGGAGGCGCACAGGACGGTCGCATCATTTCCAACCGACGAAGATTATTATTAAAGTGTCCCAGTAGAACGGGGCTGCCTTCCTGCCTCAATCGGCCATGCGTCCTCCGAGTGAACGAATGAGTGAACGAGGCGTTGCGGAGCGCTGTTAGCCAATGTGGATGCTCCTCGTGCACAACGATAATAGTATGTCCTCGAGCTGTCATGTACTGATAATCGTCCTGTTTCTGTTTCGCTCCGGGCTTCCATAGGGGGGATGAGTAATCGTTATGTGGTCATTGAAGGAGGCGGGTATCTCACAGACATCCGGAATCTATCGCGGAATCCCACAGCTGTACCGCGGCGCTGCGAGTCAAAGCGGCTCGCTTTAGGAGCTTCTACCGCGCGCGTCGTTATGACATTCCCAACGCTGTTTATGGAGGATCGCCGTATGAGACAGTCGTGCGTCATTTCGTGCCTTGATTGATACGCGTTTTCCCGTAATATGGCCGATCAGAGCAACATTCAATCCGCCGCCTCCAAAAGCATCAGGCCGTTCAAATCCAGCGAGGAATACCTGTATGCCATGAAGGAGGATCTGGCTGAATGGCTGAACACGCTGTACGATCTGGACATCACGGCGGACATTTTTATGGAGGGTCTGGAGACCGGCTGCGCGCTCTGCCGGCATGCAAACAACGTGAACCGCGCCGCCCACGAATTCAAGACCAAGTATCCAGATGCGGCGCTTTCACTGCGGATACCCAGCAAGGACGTGGTCTTCCAGTCGAGGAACGTCACACCGGGATCGTTTTTGGCCAGAGACAACGTGTCCAACTTCATCGGCTGGTGCAGGCAGGAGCTCTGGATCAAAGATGTGCTCATGTTCGAGACCAACGACCTGGTGGAGAGGTGCAACGAGAAGAACTTAGTGCTGTGCCTGCTGGAGGTAGCTCGCCGGGGGGCCAAATTTGGCATGCTGGCCCCCATGTTGATTCAACTCGAGGAGGAGATCGAGGAGGAGATACGGGACCAGGAAAACCTGACGGAGGCTCTGGGGGAGTCGCAGAGCCCGCCGAGCAGGACGTACAGCCGCAAGGAGAGCATCGGCGAGCCCGACCCAGAGCTGCTGGCCCGCTGGCAGCAGCAGCAGAAGAGAGTCCTGCTGGATATGCGCAACCTGGACGAGCTGGTGAGTTTGACAGGTGTAGCGTCTCGGGCAGGCTCGTAATAATAGCAACTGGTGGGTTATTAATAATCTGGTTAGATGGTATTCAGAGCTTGAGAAAGTTCTGGTATCAGTGGTTAGTTGTGTTAAACTGTGTTTATATGGACCAGAAATGACACATAGGTTAACAAAGGTTACCTCGTTCAGTGCTTCTGCTAACTTTTACCTTCAATAGTTCTACATCTCAAAATTTCAGCCTTGGAAGAAAAACCCAGTGCATAATAATAATAATAATAACTATTAACCATGTGTCAAATCTCCCATAACTAATGAAGAAAATTAGCTTTAAACCATATAAATTCATTTATTGCAGTGAATGCCAGATTGATAAAAAATAAATAAATAATAACCATGTGTCACAGCTCTCATAACTAATGAAGAAAATTAGTTTGAAACCATCTAAATTCATTAATTGAGTCTAAATGAATTTATTAAAGTAAATGCCAGGTTTGTAAATATTTATAATTTGTAATTATGATTTGTTTCGGCCCATATTGAGTAAAAACTAATTTTGTGAGAAAATGTAAACAGGAGGATTCATCCAAACATACCTCTGACCCTGCTGATTGGATCGCTTTTGTTTGTTCAGTTTAGTAACATGTTTCGTCCCTGTGATTCAGTGATTGACATTATCTGGTCTTGTGAGTGGATCTTTGTTTGTACGTGTGTGCTGGATGAAAGGTCAGAAAGTCTGTGATTTGTATTGGTGTGTGACATCTGAGTCTGCACATTTTCTTTTACCCTGGTCATGAGGAATGCTGACCTTCCAGATCTCGCCTATGTGGGTTCTTGAGGGTGAAAGGTTGTTCTTAAGGACCAGAGATATTGGATTCTGGTCTGTGTTGGTAAGTTAGTCAGATAGTTGAATGTTTAAATGCAAAGTGACTGATGAACACATCATTCTGATTTGATTTAGCTTCTTTGCCACAGCTGCAAATATTGCTGTTTCAGAAAGATACTTCTTGCACTGTGCTATTGCTAGTCCTGTTAGTCTGATCTCACCCAATTATTCTGACATCAAGATATTTATGGAACAACAGGAGAAAATGTGCAATCTCCCACAAGCACTGGTGCACAGGGACTTAATTTGATTGCGTCCCAGTTACTGTGTGCCACTGGACAGCTGTGGTTAGTCTCTCTCTTCACTCCATTTATGCTCTGATCAGCAATGTAAATTTCACTACTTAAATCCACCAAACTGTCAACATCATCCCAAAGATCAATATTTAAAGAATTAAGTTGTCATCTAGTGTTGGTCCATCATAAACAGTAGTGAGACCTTGTGAGCGTGTACGCACGTTTTCCCTGAGCGTGAACTGCTAGCATCAGCATGAGTTGAGGCAGGGTGAAGAAACAGTGAACGTCAGGTGCTGTTACATCAGGAACTCATTCCTTACAGGTTGTTAGCATTTTTAACTGAATGTAAGCTTAATGTTAAAGTATACAGTCAGTGATTTATCTGGCACAGTAGACACTTTGATTTGTCCCCTTTTACGGTTGACCTTGTCTGGATCATCTAACACAGCTGCTCATCTTATCTCACATGTTGCTGAACAGAGCAGCTGGCTTTGTCCTGCAGAGACAGGGTGGATTCAGTGACAGGCTGCAAGTCCAAACATCAGATCACCCTGAAGCTCCAGCTCTCTCATCTTGTCTGCTTTAATATATTGGTATATTGACAGGCAAGTTCGGACAGATCTTTGTTTTGATTCATTTAGCATGTTGCCATATTTGAGAGATATGTCATGCAGCCACTTATGACTGGTTTGTGGGTAAATTATACTTCCACACAAATACATTCAGACTTCCTCTCTCTCTATATATAAAGCTTGGTTGTTTCATTGTTTTAGGCAATTTGATAATACGGAAGTTCTGTGTAATTGTCATTTCTTTTCTTTTTTTCTTTTCATCATGACACTTGCTTTTGTGCTCTCTTGATTTAGTGTAATAAACCACTGTAAAAGAAGTCATATAAACATTAAAAGTGGGTATGCCCAATATATCTGATGTTGTAATTGATTTGTAACTTTTATTTGTATTAGTCCATATTGGATATATATCAGGCAATATCTGATATTTAATTCTGTATTCTCCTTTTTGACATCATGTAACACTTACTTATAGTTAATATTAAATAACACATTTAAATGAAATTGTTAGCATGTTCATCTTTCATGCATTCATTTTTGAGTGAACTATCCCTTTAATAATATTATATAACTGAATCTGTTTGACTACATTAGATTACACCAGCAAAAGTCATTTTAATGGTCAGATAAGATCAAATGATCTCCAACACATTTGCAGCTCACATTAAGTCTATCATTCTTGCTTTGATTATGATTAAGTTATTTGTTCACTGTTTTTGTGAGTGCTGTCCATATGAATGTGTGGTGTAATCCAGTCTACTCCTTTTTATGTTTTGGACTTAGTTTGAGGATTTTAGCACGGTCACTTGGTTAATTTAGACTTAGTATTCATACACACAAACATCAAAGTCACTGTCCAAATGAAAGATTCATGATCGTAAAGTAAAACGATGACCATGAGGATTATTCTACTTTGATCTTGTATTTCTTAAAGCGATTTCCATGGAAACAGGATAGAAGACTTTTGCGGATGTGCTCGGATTTAGTATTGGTAATCCTATTCATCCCAGTGGAATATGAAAGGTAGTTTTGCCTGATCCTCACCGTCCATTAGTTCCTCACACATCCTCCTTCCCAAGAGGGTTTAATATTCTGAAATAACATTCATGCTGCATGAAGAAAAGCAGAAGTGTCTCAGAGATATGAGTGTATTTGAATTACACAGCTATAGTTCCTCTTGATTTTCTTAGTTACAGAGACACTGATACAAATACTCCTCTGCACCTTTCCCTCTAATGCCTTACTCATCTCTGGTGGGTTTGCCTGGAATTTTCCACTGTTGGACAGCGAGGGGAGAAACGGCCTAGTACAGCCTAGTCCTGCTAAAATGTCTAGTCACAAAAATGTATCCGTATAGTCACTCTAATACTGTAGAACCCAACTCAAAGTTGAGAGAGAGACTGCTTTCTCATCCCATTTGTCATATGTTTTGGTAACTTCTGTCGTTGACGCAGTGCATTACATCACTCATCATTGAGTTGCACATACCCTTGGCTACTCAGAATGCTTTAAATAGAAGTGTAATATAACATACACTTCCGTACGTTGTTAAAACTGGAGCCATTACTCCAGTGTTCAGTGTCACATGATCCTTCAGAAATGATTCAGTTGAATCAAAATATTGCTGTTGTTTGAATCAAAGAATTTAGAAGACAGGAGAACTTAACAAGAACTATTCATTTATTTTTTTGCACATGCTCTCATAAACAGACAGACATCATCTTGTCAGAAATACCCAATGAAATGACATCAAGGCACATGACCAGAAGGATGCCCTACGATTTCTAAGACATCAGTGTCATTATACTGTATCTAACAGGCTGTCTTTTCTCTCTTTTTCCCCCTCTCTCTCTCCCCACACCCTGAGGCCTTGACATTCTGCTTCATGGTTTTGTCAATAATGCACAGCCCCGTTATTCACTCTCTTTTTTGTTTCTCAGACATGCACATGCATGTGTGCAGTACACACACTCACACACAGTCTCTGTCCAGAGCTAAGGAAAAAAGGACAGAGAGAACACACTGCTTGATGGTGCAGTGCAGTATGGCTGCCCTTCTCCTGACAATATAGCTCAAATCATGTGCTTTGTTGAGTGTGCTGTTGTACCAGTAAGCAACCATTCAGAACATCTTAGCAAACTAGCAATACCCTGCTATTGCAAGCACTACTATGATGTTCTGGAGAAAATGACTGAATGAAAAATGATCATCATCTTCAAACTGCTTGCAGGGTTTTGACCACACATATGCTGTCCTGCGCTCATTGTGCTCATGGGTCGAAATTGAGAGATTTATTGAGGTATCTGCAATCCCCTAAAGGCTGAAGGGAACATGAGGACAGGGAAAGAGGGAGGGAGATGTAGCCGTGAAGTAGAGGTGAATCGAAGGACAATGATAGAGGGAGAGAGGCTGATATCACAGAGAGGTGGGGTCGAGGGAAAACAGAAAGCTTTGCAGCCAAAGAAATGGAGGAAAAAAACAGGAAAAATGCAGTTGAGTAGAGAGAGTAAATGAAAGATGTGTGGGGGTGAGAGAGAAGAAATAAGAGCAGAGAGAGAAACAGAATAGAGGTGAGCTGAGGACAGAATAACGAGAACAAGATGGATGGAGAATAAAGAGAGCAGCAGAAAGAGTGAGGGCAGCTGGGGTGATGTGTTGCTCAGTGAACCTCATTGCAAGGACATTATCATTGTGCATTTTCAAATGAGCTTAATTTGAAAACTGCTTTCAGATTTATTTTACAGTGTTGAAACTACACTTTTAAATTAAATCTGAAAAACTTTTTTTTTTTTTTGCGGTTCAGTTGTTTTACTGGAACATTTCCATTTTGTACGTATACACTACCGTTTTTGTTTTACTTGTATAAAATAAAATAAAAAAACAGTTATATTGTGAAATACAACAGCTTAAAAAAAACTATTTTAATATATAATTTACAAAAGTTATTTATTTCTGTGATGGCAAAGGTAAATTTTGATCAGCTATTATTATCTCCAGTCTTCAATTTTACATGATTCTCCAGAAATCATTCCAATGTGCTGATTTAGTGTGCTTTTTATTTATTTATTTTTTTTTTTACTTTTGTCAATGTTGAAAACAGCTATGCTGTTTAATTAATATTCTTATAGACTTTTTTTTTCTTAGGATGAATAGAAAGTGTGAACAAAAACAGTATTTACTTAATATGCATCCTTGCTAAATAAAGCTATATTAGTCTCCGTTTGAGTAATTATATTTAGCAAACTATAATAAATATAGCAACTGGCAGAAAAGGAAAGATGCAATCTGTATTTAAACACGAATCATAGTCATTGCAAACCAGATTGCACAAAAAGTACATTTGTAAGAGAATGAAGAGTCCTCTGCAGTCATTGCGGTTTCATCTCTGATATCAGTATTAGTAATCTAACTGGCATCATACAGTAGACTGCTGCTTTTATGTTTTCATTTACTTGCATTAATGGTGTTAATGTAATTTATGAAAATCTAAGGTCATTGAATTATTTCGAAAAAATGAGCTCTAGCAAAATAAAGCCTGCTCAAGCCTTCTTGCTTTGCACCATCAAACCTTCACTCTGCGTCTTAGTTTGAGTTTGCAATAATAACTCTGGCTTATGCTTTACTGCATGTATTCAAAAAAGAGCAGGCGACAGTTTGCCAGAAGTGGCTGTACTGTACAGACTGCTACACCCACCTCTAATGGATTTTACACCAGAGAGATAGACAGAGAGGGAGAGAGACAGGAAAAGTAGGTCATGCAGTTTGTGCTGGGTCAGAATCACACAAGCTGAGGCTTCACTTTGAGAGAATGTCTCTCACTCTCTCTCTCTCTCTGCCTCTTGAGTATTTCCCATATGAACTCATCTGTAGTCTTTTCTCTTTTTATGGTCATGCTGATTTATGCATTCAATTCTGGCTGCCATAAGTCATGTATCTTTCCGTGGTGGCCTGCAGTACTCCTCTGTTAGCAGAACTAATGGATTGGGCCGTATATGTCATACAGCACCTGTCTATGTTCAGCTTTTGTTTGTGTGCACGCATGTGTATATACATTCATGTGTACCTGAGCGTGTGGAGATGAATGTGTGTGCAGTGTGCGCCCGTGTCTGCTCCGTGTGGAAGCTGAGTGGTTTCTTAACTCTGTTGGTGGCTGATGGAATCACAGCATGGATGCCTTTCTTATTACAGTATGTTTTTGAATCACCTGCAAATACAGTAATATGAGCTATTGCTGTATTTTGAACATGCACAATGGTAATGCATACATTCTTTGTATATATTTTATTTTAAGATATATATAGAAAAACTAAATATTAAATGTCATAATAATAAGATAAGAATAGCAATAAACAACAGAATAGACAATAGAAATTGGTTTTTTGAGTGGAGTGAGCTGAATGAATGGCAAGCACTGAAGCAAGTAATCTGTTTAACCTTTAATCTATATTTAATGTGTGAAATGCCTGTCAAAGTGAAAGAAATGCTTAAAACGTGTGAATTAATCCAAAAATGAAGCAAGTTATTTACAGTGGTTTCATTTTTTTGTTTTTTGTTTCAGTGTTGCCTAGAATTACATTTAGTTTCTTTGTCTTTTTCCATATTTACAAAGATTAGATTAAATTAGAAGATTTTGATTAAAATGTTAAGCAAAAATCTCAATTGTCCGTTTGGTGTCATTGCCACTGATTTCCCACTGCAGTTGACATTAGAGTTAAATATTTAAATACATGAACAACCTCTGTATGTTTTTGTCCCTCGTGGCCTGATATAGTTTTTCCGTGACCAAATTTTATTATGGCTGAGATATGAACTCTGATTACATAGTCTGTGCAGTAGATTGCGGGAAAACAGAGAGAGGTTGACTGTGTCAAAAGTTATATACTGTAGCTGGAAAGATTTTATGCCAGGTACAACTTATGTCATGTGAATTTTTATATGTACCAGAAGGTCACCTGATGTTATAGCTCATTTTATCTCACTATACTTATAGCTTCGGTTTTGTCATAATAAGGCCTCAAACAAAAGGACAAGCATGTGATAGTCTTATGCTGAGGCTTGTGAGGAGAGCTTTCATTCTTTAGTTCTTTAGACAAGACACATTTTGCTTTCCCCTTGAACACAAGCCACAACAAGCCTTTATAGTGCACTGGAGAGACTAACCTTCAGATTTCACCAGTCTGAGTTTACAAAATGGTTTACTTGACTAAAAGGAAACAATCATGTCATGGTAACTTAGTTTTTTTCATTTATCTCAAGTTTATCTTAATGTGTGTGTGTGTGTGTGTGTGTGTGTGTGGAAATTTCATTGGTGTTTGATTTTTGATGGTAGAAGGACTGTCCTTTTAATTAAGGATGACAAATCAGCTAAGAGATGACAGATCTGTGAGAATGCATGAGCGCATTCTCCATGTTTTCCCCCTGTCTGTAAAAGTATGCTGGCAAAGCACAGTACTCCTCTGTGATACCATCACTCGATCACAGATCTCTGCTTGCTGACACTGTAAATGCCACAAATGTCCTTGTTAAAAAAACAGTCAGTAACAAAAGAAGGTATTTTAAAATAGGTCTCATTATTTCCTCTTTATGCATATAATGTAAATCAGCGGGGTTCAATTGGACCCCACTGAATTCCATTTTATAATTTTTATTTTTGAGTAAACTAATGAAGTCTCTTCTTTTGGTTGTCTAGAATATGTTAGACCTGTAAATGACCCGGATTATCTGTATTTTATAATGTGATAAAGCTCAATTCAGCTTAATTCACCCCCATTGGAGATGCAAAAAAATTTTTTTCTGTGCCAGACACCCACTGAAGCGCTGAAGCAGCGTGTTAAATTCAGGGCATGATCATATTTAGGTTGGAACCCACCCAGTCTTTATCTCCTAGTGGTGGAATCAGATATAAACTTCTTAGCAGACAGATTTCTCAATGTTGCACAACTGAAACAACAAACTGTTTTCTGTGAGGTGTTTTTTTTTTCAGACTTTACTCAAACAGTACCATACTGTTTAAATATTGTTATTATTCAGTACAGTTTTACTGTTGAATGTGCTATGAAACATTTTGAGAAACACCTGCCCTCAACACACAGATGTTACTACAATTCATTGGTGTCAGCCATCACTGTTTCATGAAAAAGATAATTCAGTCAGGCTGCTTTTGTAAGTGTGAATACAAGTCTACCGCTATTTTTCACCGTTTTAGAGTGTCTGTTTACACGGAACTCTTCTGAGACGCTCAGTCACGCAATTACTGAGAAACAAATCGGCTATTCCAAAACAATCCACACCCACGGCCGTTCTATATCTAACCCGGAAGGGTCCTTCACTTTTTACCCATCTGGCCTTCTGTGTGTCACCTCTGTCAAAGCGTGTGTCTGTGTGTGTCAGTGTGTGTGTGTCTGTCTGTGTGTGTCTGTCTGTCTGTGTGTGTGTGTATCAGGTAGCCTGCAGTTATCAGAGACCCAGATACAGCTCACTATCTCTCAGATGCTCCATTTCCCCGTGTGCATCTCCAGGCTGACCTCTCCCGGCACTGTATCTTTGATGCTGGCTCTCACAGTCCCATAGTGCTGCTGTGTTGGTGGTAAAGGAAGCAGGGTGATAAACCGTTTTCCCTCCAGACATACGCTCAGGCAAAAAAGCAGCACAGAGATAACAGCACTCGGGAACCAAAAACACAACATAGATGAGGTCTGAAAGCACATACAGAGTTCATGTGCATTTTCTTAAAAACAACACCCTTTTTTGTAGTGTTGTGTTCAGTCAGAATTTGTGTATTTTTAGGGTTATCAATAAGCGGTTGTGAATCCTAAGCGTGTTTATGAGTGTGAATTCAGTTATAGAATGCGGTTGTCACTCCTGTAAATAATCGTACTGTGTGTGAACGTAAATTTTCGCAGTTTAAAACTTGTTGTTTTTCATTATACGATATCAACATTGGATTGAAACATAATTGAAAACATTAATTCAGTAATATAAATAATAATAAAAAAAAAAATCCTTTTTACTTTTAATGGCAGTCATGCAGAAAAACTTTTTCTACATTAGGATGGTGAATCTTTCAGTTGACTGTAGATCAATTCAATTCATGATTTGCTGATTCAAAACCATTTTAAAAACTCTTTAGAATTTCTTAAGTACACAAGTTGTCATTTGATGTATAGTAACTTTGTTTGTATTTAATTTGAAGTACTATGTACACTGGTGACTGTCCGTTGATTGAATTTTTAGCACTTTAAATTGCATATAAAACCAAATGCAAAAATAAAAATGCACAGTTTAAAATTAATATTGCACAGCACCGTCATTTCTAAAATCATTGTGAAACATATTAGATTAGATTAGATTAGATTCAACTTTATTGTCATTTATGCAGAGTACAAGTACAGAGCTAATGAAATGCAGTTAGCATCTAACCAGAAGTGCAAGAATATAGTGTTTTATATACATATAAGTGCAGAGTAAGTGAAGATATGATTTACAGAATATACAGTGGAATTGCTATATACAGTATTGAGCAGAGTATATACAGAATATAAAATAGGAATGCAATGTAGGGATTGTATGTACATTATGAACAGAGCAATGTAGATTATATAGATTACAGATTATATATACACATTATGAACAGCAGGAACGTGAGAACAGTGGTAATAAATAAATACAGCTGGATGAGTGTGCAAAGTATTGATAGAACAATGTATTCTATGCAAAATAGCAGTAGTGCAATATTTTATAGAAATAGTTTACTGTGCTTGTACAGTAACAACTTTAAACAGTTTATAGTGTAATGACTTGAACGATGTGCAGTCTGTGCAAAATATGAGTAGTGCAAATGCATGTGTTTAAAGTACTGTGACCAGTGCAGTAATAAGCAGGTGCAGGTTAGATTGGTGGTGTGGCGTTCAGAAGTGTCACAGCCTCGGGGAAGAAGCTCTTCCTGAGCCTGATATAATATAATTCCTGATATAATATAATTATATCCTTCCATAAAATTCCATACAAAAACTGAATCAATGTATAAGGTAATAAAAAAAAAAAACTCAGCTAATTAACAATGTTAATTTAATTTGCCGCGGAAGTTAATATGTCAACTTCGTCAGCCCTGTTCATTATCATATTTATTTCCTCTTCTGCCGTCTCACTCCTCCTCCATAAGGGTGTTCATCTCTTTCTGTCTGCCAGTATGTTTTCCCATGAGATGCCTGCATCCGTAACAGAGAGAGCTCTGATAACTGCAGTCATATGATCGTTGTCTCGTATCGCTGTTTCCAGAGCAGTGCAGAACCAGCATTTTCCCATTCCCAGAGTTGAGTCTATCACAGATACATCTCATCGTCTGCTCTGTTTGCATACAGTATATGCTGCTGACAGTAGACATTGCTGGGGAGACAGATATTTTAATAACGTCTCCATGTCTTACATTTGGTAAGGGTGGTTCCTCTGTTAAAATCAACAAAGAAATGCTGTGAGAACGTTACAGGGAGTCTCTGGTTCTGCTAGACTGAATGGCAAAGCTCTGTGTAAACTTGATTCTCCTTCGGTCTAATGGAAGGAGACTTTAAACTGTGCATCTAGCATGAAGGCTCCATACTTCTCTAGCATTTAATTGTTTTCCCTGATGTCCATTTATAATGTTTGAAGTCCATTTATAATTTTACAGTGTTTCTTGTAATTCTCAGTGAATGACTTTCAACAACTATTTAAAAATGTATAGCTGTTGCTAAAAGAAACACTCAACATAGTGGTAACCCCAGAAAGGTACAACATGAGTTTGCTGGAATACTGCTTGTGTGAAATTTTACTGTAATGGTCTGTTTTTGCTGCTGTAGATTTAAGAATATTTTATGTGAGCGGGCTCTGTTACGATTGGCTAACCTCTTCACATTTAAAATGAATAAGAACATTTTTATGCAGTGTTGATGACTGAAAGCAGTTTGGTTTTGTCACCTCATTTGTTTCTGGTATAGATGTGATGTAATGGAAAGAACCCATAAAAGCTATGAGAGGGGACCTAACAGTTTTGTATTACCACAGAAATCTTTACGGTGGTCACTGCTCATAGACTTTCCAGAACAGATGTCTAGACAAAGAGAGCGAAGCACGAGAGAGGCAAAATACAGCAAGAGAGCACTTCTTGCTTCAGAGAGAACAGCAGGGAGTCTGTATTACGGCTCGTTCTGGTTCTGTGGTAACTGTCAGACACATGCTGCCTAAATAGACATGACGATGGCTTTAATTATAGAATATTCCTGCTTTAACCTTCTAATCTTCCAAAAAGGCCAATAATGTGGAAAATTTAAGTTATTCATGGCAATTCTAGAGCCTCCAAATTCAACTACAGTCAATTAAGTCTCACTGACTGTGTGTGTGGCAGTAGATCTTCTCCATCATGCCAGCAGAAGTCTGCTGTCTCTCATCTGTGGAAACTCAACTGAATTGTCTGTGTAGGAAATAAGAAAGAGTTTCCCATGTGTTTGCACAAGGAGTCCATGGAACAGCACAGAGGCTCAAAGTGTACTTTCCCACACTTGTAACACTGTAGAAAACCTGGTAAAGAAAATATACTGCATACTATATAAATGTGCACAACATAATATAAATAAAAAAATTATGTTGCATTGAAAAAAAGCATGTTCTGCAAAACATATTTTAATTAATACCTTTGTTTTTTCATTTATTAATTAAACCTTTTCTTTATATTTTGGCCTGAAATACAACACTGACAAGAATCTTTATTAGATCTGCACACATACATATTGGAATTTAATTTGTGATATTTGTTACTTTTTTTGCTGAATAAGTGTCTATGTCTTATTTATCCTTTCAGAAATGGCTAAGGAGTGTTGGAGACAACGTTTTGTCTTGCCGTTCAAGTTTCAACTCTTAACATTGCTGCTCTCTTGTCTGATCTTGATTGATCTTCTGGACTTTTGCCCTGTTTGTTGTCATGGTGCCACACTCAAAGACCAGAAACAGAACAGAACATCAGAGTGAACTAGAGAGAATGAGAGTCTGCACAATCCATGATTACCCCACCCAGTACAGCCCGACCGCTCTAAATCAGAACATGTGCATGCCTCCATACTGTTACGTCTCTCTCTTTCACATCAGTAATTATGTTTTGTGTGTATGTGGCATGTGCCTTTGAGTTAATCGTTGGGCAAGTCCCAGATCTCATCAGGATATGACGCAACTTTAGGGAATGGCTTTGTTTCACTATTTGAGCTTTAGAGAGCGTGAGAGATAGATGAAGAAAGAGAGAATATTTGTTTTCACCAGGGAGTGATTCAATGAAGGTGTGACAGGAATTGGAAAGGTCGGGCTCTTTCGCTGAGTCAATCACCTCAGGAGCTCAGGAGTCAATAACAGACCATCCCATGATGCATCACATATAAGTCACATTCTATCCGTTCACATGCTTACACACGCTCCAAGCGTCCTTCACTCTCTGATGCACAGAGTTGAAGCGAGTTAAGGGATGTGACTCAGTGTTTCTCACAGGAAACTGCTTCTGTTCAGGTGCTGCTGGACATTCAGTGGAACGTTTGTCTCTGAGTGTTACTAAATGTCTTTTATAGTCAGTGAGCCAGTAGACAACTGAATGCTAAAGAATGACTACATGTTTGTGACTATATCTCCGCTCACCTCCTATGTGGAAGAGATATGTAGATAAATATAATACAAAAATATTTATTGATTCATTTAAATTTTTATATATTTATCGTTCGCATTTTGAAGCGAAGTTCAGAAGCAAAGTTAAATGGGAATACAGCATTCCATATAAGTTCCCGACTAATATGTTTTGGTGAATAGTGACCCAACTATTGTATTTATATTTATTTATTTTTTTGTTCATGAACCATGGTACCATGCCCAAAAATCCTTAAGTAATACTATGCTAATTTTTTGTTGGTGCAATCAAACATAAAGCTATATTCTCTATAAAAATACATGGAAAGTAAAATGTTTCTTTAAATATATTTTTCTTATAATAGGTAATAGATAGATAATAGATAACTTTTAAAGTAGTCATGATTCATACAGACCTGTATTTACCATTTGCAAGCTTCATACAATGAAAGGTTTGTGATGAAAGGTTTGTTTGTTTCAATATTGCAAATGTTTAACCATGATTGTCTACACACTGTATGCTATTTTTTAAATGAGATTTTATATTGTGTTTTGTAGGTTCGGGAGATTCTGGGCCAGTGCTCCTGTCCGTCACAGTTCCCCATGACCAAAGTCTCAGAAGGGAAGTACAAAGTCGGAGACTCCAGCGCGCTCATCTTTATCAGGGTACATCTTTAATTGACATTCACCTGTCTATTCTGTCAAAACATTGAGGCACTACCTTTTTCTTTCTCTCTTGATTATTTAAAGCTGAATTTTGTCTTTTTTTCTTTAAAATGGATTGAAAAACTTCTGAGCTGACGTGTGTATGAAATCAGTTAAATGTAGGTAGGCTCAACCAATGCCAATCAGTTTGAAAACAATGATTATTTTTGCTATTTCATTTGGTGACGCAAAGGGCACAGAAAGATACACCGCACTTTCTTTCATTACAAAGTTTTGGTACAAATGCTGGTGTCACACCCACAGACATCAAGCCATCGATTCTGTTATTTACTTTTTGAATCTGCGCTGCTGTATCATTGGAATCTTTAACATTCCCAGAATAGAGGCCAAACTATAATAATTATAGCTCCATAATAAGTCATCCCGAGGTTTGAATGGTGTTTACACAGTTGCCAGGCTGACCTATTCAAGACTTAGCCTGTTATCCAACTTCATCTAAAAGCACCCACACCCATTCATACTGCAGACAGAAATGGAGACTTATGTCATTTCCTGTTCTCTACCAAGCTCTCTGGATGCCGTGTGTGTGTGTGTTGGTGTATGCGTATTGACATGCACTTCATGCATGCATCTGTGTCTCTTTAATATGCTATTGGGTCTACAGATTTTCACTCTCAGCTAGAGGAAATTTTAGATGGAATTTTATCTTCCTCCAGTGCAGCAGGGCTGAATCAATTAATCTCGATTTAGCGTCATTCTCCTCCTCATGGATGCTGTAACTGCAACCCTATATCTACTCTCTTTCTCTCTGTTTTCATCTGTCTTGATCTGCTCAGTTTTTGTGCTGTGTGTGTGTGTACCTTTTTTTTTTTGCAAGATATGTGTATGCAACTTAGCTGGTGCTGTTAGATTTAAACCCTTTTATTTACTGAGACTATAATTATACATAGACACATCATCCTTCTCCAGCACAAATTAATGCTAGCAGCACAGCGTGAGGTGAAGCAGAGGCCGTTCACATGCCCGGCTCAGCTCTCCTGTGTTGACATCAGTGAGGAAGACAGAAGGTGAAAAGCAAAGAAAAATGTCATCTGTCATCTTCTGGATGGTCACCTTGGTTAGAAGCTCTGTGCTCAATTTGATGTTGGTAAACTGAAAGAAAACCTCTCGAAATTGCTGAAATCCCTGGCAATGAAGACCTTGGTACAAAAGAACATTCTCTTTGTTTACTGTTTATTATAATTATGGTTTCAGCATGTTTCCTCCAGTTGCCATAGTGATGAATCCCAAGTGCTTTTTAAAGGGCAGATGAGTTAAGCTGCCAAAGAGTGCAGCACTCCCATTGTACAATAAAAGTAAATTGTTACATTAAGGCCTAGTGTAAAAAAAAAATCTACCTGCAGTTACATTTACCTACAACAGATGATGATGTCAAAGTCACGGTGTAAACGTTTGAGTAAATATTCTGAAATATTATTATAATTTTTAAATAAATGTTTTCCTATGATGGCAATGTTAAAATTTCAGCAGCCTTTACAAAACACAATAACCAATAATAATAATAAAAAATAGCTGTATGAGTTATTATTATAATATTATAGTTTTTATTTTCATATATTGAACAAAGAGGTCCAGTCCACTGCAATACATTCTGCAATCACACTGGCCAATCTGTTAAAGATTCTTGACTCTGGAGGCCCCTGCATTCTGTCTCGATATATATATTTAAAAAATCCTGTGTGAACAGCTCCTTACTGAGTTTGTGCTGCCTTCTTTTAGTAAATGTGGTTTGGCGAGGTGTGTTGTATTTGCAGCTGGGTGTAGACTGACTGCTGTCTTGCGAAACATTGTGTTTAGGTGATACTTCAAGCTTGAATTTAACCATTCCTCATTGCTGAATTCAAATATGCTTCATTATTAAATGTTGATTTTTATTGCAGTGTTGTCAGAATTAATTGTACTATATTAGCATGTTAAATTAACAGGCCAAAAGAATGCATAATTATGACAGAAACCATAAATGTTAGTTTTTTCTCTTAGTATTATAATTATGATTAATAATGTGGGTTAATAGAATGTAAATTATTTTGTGTAGGTCCACTACCTGCCATCTTTATGTAGGAAAGGCTTCCAAAACAAGCGGAGAACTGTGTAGAAGAATTACAGCCCTAGATTTAGTTGTATGTGCATTTCAGTCTTTGTATAAATGAGAGCTTGTGTAAGTTTGTGCAGGTGGGCATTGTGCCAGTCAACAGATGTGCTCTCTTTTCATGGCAACAGCACACAGACACTCATCATATGATTATTCCTTACCATGTGCTCGGCAGATGGAGTTTAGCAATGCTAAAACTCTAAAGAGCTTTGTTGCAACAGGTTCGACGTACACAATCGACAACAGTGAAAATGTGAAAGAGAGTGTTTTCCTGACTGAGCGTTTTTTTGGGTGCTTGTTTTTCTGATAAAGGAATCAATAGTCTCTTATCCTGCATTTCTCTCTGTTCATCAGAGAGCTAAAGAAACAGGGCTTGGAGTAAAAGGAGGGCAATCTCCTTAATTACCCTCTCTCTGAATACCAGCTGAGAGGGGTTGAATGAGGGAGAGTGTGTCGGTGCGTGATGTCTTTTTGTTCTCTCTCCAGCTCTGTCATTGCGTGTTGTCATGATAATGAAGGCGGATGGAGACAGCAGTGGGGTGGATGGAGGAAGTGTTGGTGGGCAGCTCTGTTGTATAGCGTTATATGAAACGAGGGCTTGAGCTTATAATAATCAGCTGACTGTCATGTTGTTCCACCTGCATTATTAGTGTTTTTTGAAGATAAGCATCACTGTTATTATTATTGCCCATACTGAAGGTTAGGGATTTAAACAAACTGACCCTACTGTGCTAAGGGCATGAAAAATAACTCCTACTTTACCGTTTGTTGTGGAGAGGTATGATATGTATTTTGCTAGGTGATCAGACTTATCATTTTTAATGAATATTCATTTTTGATTTTCTAAAATTCTTTTCTTAGCTTTTATGTTTAAAAGCTTTATAACACAATTTGGATATTTGTTACTGACCATTTATGTCAGCTATATTGAGTGTGTTATTTTGGATGGTCATGTTAATCCCACTTCTGACAAAAGATGCTTTGGGAAGTCGTGGCCTAATGGTTAGAGAGTCAGACTTGTAACCCAAAGGTTGCGGGTTCGAGTCTCGGGCCGGCAGGGATTGTAGGTGGGGGGAGTGAATGTACAGCGCTCTCTCCACCCTCAATACCACGACTGAGGTGCCCTTGAGCAAGGCACCGAACCCCCAACTGCTCCCTGGGCGCTGCAACATAAATGGCTGCCCACTGCTCCGGGTGTGTGTTCACTGCTGTGTGTGTGTTCACTGCTGTGTGTGTGCACGTTGGATGGGTTAAATGCAGAGCACGAATTCCGAGTATGGGTCACCATACTTGGCCGTATGTCACTTTCACTTTTCACTTCACTTAATGTGTGTGTGTGTGTGTGTGAAAGGTGTTAACATCTCTCTCTTTGTTTAGGTGTTGCGGACTCATGTGATGGTGCGCGTTGGTGGAGGTTGGGACACACTTGAGCATTACCTCGACAAACACGATCCCTGTCGCTGCGCTGCGTTCGGTGAGATCACCACTTGTATCACTTCCTGTCTCTGAGCTGGGAGACTGGAAATTTTCAACAATACTACTTGTGTTACTCACGTCTGATTGTTTACTTTCTTACAGTATCATACCATGTTCTACAAGTTTTGCTTTCTAGTGTTTTGTGTTTAATGAGGGTTAGTCCCTTCATTATTCAACACTAATAGTGTTACTCTATCTGTTTTTGGACTTTTACAACAGATTAGAAAATTCATATATTGTCATGCTCTTATGTAATCCATATATTGCCTTACAAATTACCGAAAAAAATATACAAACACCTTTGCTGACCAAGGCTGAATTTATTTAATCGAAAATACAGTAAAACAGTACTATTGTGAAATATTATCAAAATTTTAAATTACTGTTTTCTACTTGAAAATATATTTTAAAATGTCTTTTATTCCCTTGATGGCAAAGGTGAATTGCCAACAGCCATTACTGCTGCCGTGTAATGTATCATTAAGATTAAAAAGTTTTAATGAAATAAAACAATCTTACTGACCCTTTTGAACAGTAGTGTACAAGACACATAAGAAGGCTTTTTTTCACTTTTTTTTCCATTTACATGTGTATTAGGTTTAAAAACAGCTATGTTGTTGAAGTTCATAATTTTTCTTGTGAATATTATAAGTTTCTTTGACCTCAACAGCTCACCGGTATCAGCAAGCTAAAGCGAGTGGCCAGGGTCCTCACAGTAAGAGCTCCAGCGCTCACTCCTCCCGCTCCACAAGCCCAGGACCTCACTGGCGCAATGAGGGCATAGCACCCTACAAAACTTCCGACAGGCGCTCTTTGGACCCTGTGTTGGGCACCACGGTGCATTCCTCTCCATCACGGCCTGGCAGGTCACACCATGCAGCTGTACCTGTGGAGATGGAGACTAACACAGGGCGGCCCACGACATTGCTGCCTCGGCCACCACGAGAAAGATCAGAACCACGCCACTTTAATCCTCTCAGGTCAGTGCAGGTGTGTTTGGGTGTTAACAGTGTGTGTGTGTGTGTGTGTGTGTGTGTGTGTGTGTCTGTGTCTGTGTCTGTGTCTGTGTCTGTCTGTACATGTTTACAGCTCCTGGGAAAGTACCTAAAATAGAAAAGTACCCAAAATCACACTGGAATCAAAGACACCTAGAAAATTAATGTGAATGTCAGCTCTTATTTATTTATCTTACTTATTCTTATTTAAGAAAATTTGCTGGGGATATAAGAAGTGTAAACATGACTGATCTTGTAAACACTACCGAAAAAAAATTAATCCATTTTGCAAATATACATTTTAAGAAGGGACTTTGAAAGAAAGTATATATTTCATAATGTATTATGTTTATTAATAATATAAAAGTTTTTTTTCCCTAAGACATGAAAAGCTGATACCTTCTCCAGACAGAAAGAAATATGAATATTAATAAAAAGAAAGAAACAAATAAAGAAAAACATAATTCACAGAATCAATATATGCGTGCATGGATATGGAAAGGGTGCAATCCTTATATGGGAAGAACTGAAGCTTGAAGCGTTATGACTGGGACACATGCATGGTTGTGTGTTTGTACAGTTGTTTTGTCTGTGTAGATCCCTCAGGGTGTCGCCATTATTTGCTCACACTGACCTAGTTAACTCAAGACAAATTATAGCATTCTGTTGGTGCACTGTACCTTCACAATGAGCTGCATCTTAAGGCAACCGTGCACATGCACACAAACAAATACACACACACAAACACACAGATTATTGCAAGCAGATTTGAACTAATCCCAGGTGACATTGTCCTGACATCTATCCTCTTCTTGTCCAGTTTGTGACTCCCCCTTGTGTTAGAAAATAATCATTACAATTTTATAAGGAAACAATCACAGTGTTCTCTTTGCCTAACTATGCAAGTGATAACTTGTTTTGGATAAATTTATTTTTTCCAGAGCAAATGGACAATTATACATATTTTTATGTATTTATTATTATTATTTGTTATTTTTAACAACCACCTGACAATTAATGTTTAAACATGACTATAAAAACTCCATGTTATGCATTACTGCACAATTAGAGTAGTGAACAAATAACTCCTAAACATCCTGAAGTTTCAAAAGGTGCTTCGTTATTTCAATCAGATGGCATACTTGTATGTCAGTGTTGTGCAGCCAGGACATTGTATAACTAGACCATGAACAGCTTGCTGGTTTATCTTGGCTGTGTGCCTCAATTTCCTTAGGCTGACTAATGATACGGGCCAAGCGTCAGAGCAGCACACTTTAACACTTGCACTCCCAGAGCTGCAGGTGAGGCAGACTGGATTACTGAAGATTAGTGTAATCTCAAACCCCAGGTCTGTCACTGCAGAAACTGCTCAGAACATTGTTTATGCATCTTATATTACAGAAACGGACTGTCAGGGTGTGCGTATTTCACTTTCTTGTCTATAAGAGTGCGCATTTGAATAAAATCAAATGAGGGCAGAATAGGGAAGCACTTTTACTGTTCTTAAATGTATTTTAGGATCTGGAAGTTCTAAATTTAAGAAATGATTTTAAAACAGCAATTTTATTCATATGCACACTCTGTAGTGTTTTGTCTCAGTGTACACGAGCTGGTCTTTAAGGTTAAAGGAAAGAGTGATATCAGCTTTATTCTGAACTTAATAGTAGTTCAAGAGTGTAGTGGAAAGAAAGTGTCTGTGTGCACGTGATTGATAATGCTAGAGGATGAGTAATCTCTCTCTCTCCATTCCAATTTGATATCTTTCTTTAATCCCAAAAAATGTCTCTTGAGGATACAGCCGTGCATACAGTTCCCTGCATGCTTGGTACAGATTCTTCATGTTATCAAAAGTAAAAAGTAACTGTAAAATGGAAATCATGGAAATTCTGTGGATTAGATACCCAAGACAGATTATTTTTTTTTTCAAATCTAAATTGCATTAAATTGATCAATTGTTTTGTTTTTTTATGTTCTCTTCATGAAAGATTCTCAAAACATGTGTTACTGTTTTCAAAAAAATATTGATCAACACAACTATTTCCAACATTGATAATATGAAATGTTGTTTGGGTACCAAACCGAATTCTCATTATGATTTCTGAAGGATCATGTGACATTGAAGACCTCTGTAAAAATAGCAGTGCCATCAAAGGAATAAATTGCATTTTAAAATATATTGTAATTATGATCCACACTCACGAGAACAGTCTTCTTTTTCCGTTTATTTCAACAATCATCACCAATAGGGAAAGACACAAACGTTTTGGCTACCAAGCCTTCCTCAGTGTGTAAAGCAATTACATCCCTCCACCCACTTTTCAAATCACCAATTGTGTCGACGTCATCAGTCATTAATCAATGTTGAATCACCACAATCATTAAAACATTTTCCTTTTAACTTCTAAACAATTTTCACAACATAAAACATCATATTCACTATTACATCACACTACACATTCGTTACTATAAGAATGATCTAAGATTATTCATTTATCACTATTATACAAGCCTACAGTTTAAATAAACAATCAGCAATATATACTCCACCAATGAACTTTAAATAGTATTTTTATTTTTATTAAAACGGAACTGTAGTACTGAACATGAATTCGAGGAACAGGTAAAATCCACAAAGTTGGTTAAATAACGTATTGGATAAGGTGAACAGATTGAATAGACATGATCTTTTGAAAATAAATAAACCCAATAAAAAACAAAGACATTTTTCAGTAAATTGTTCATTGACATACAATGAGCACAGTAATACAATAAATCGATAATTTATAAATATTGATAACGAACGGATTAACGAACATGAATCCAGTATACGACGACAAGATATAACCATTTCAGTAGCAAGACATTTTGATGAAATGGGACACGACATCAAGCAATTGGAATGTATAGGAATAGAAGAGGTTTTTGGGTCACGTCGAGGAGGTAATATAAATAAAGAACTATTGAAATGGGAAGCATTTTGGATTCATAAACTTAAATCACTTACACCAAATGGCATGAATGAAGAACTAGAACTTTCTGTTTTTCTTTAATGTACTAGAATTGGTCGAATTCATCTTTAAGATGTTATATAATAAATCTGGAGTATTTACAGTGTGAAAACCATAATTGCTTATGACGATGTATTTCTGATGTTTCTAATTATTGAATTTTCCACTGTTATACTATTTAAAGTTAATTGGTGGAGTATATATTGTTGATTATTTAAATAAATAAAAAAGATCAAGTAACGGAGGAGCGCGGTGCAAACGACGTTGTTGAACTGATTTTAAAATATATTAAAATAGTAAACAGATATCTGAACTGGTATTTTATTTTTTACTTTATTTTTGATCAAATAAATTCAGCCTTGATGAGCATAAGAGACCATTTCTGTTTGTATGAGACCTTGTATGAGACCTAATTCTCAAATTAGGTCTCATACATCCCAATATCTATCTTAATCTTTCTCTCTTTCCTCTTACACACAGGAATAAGGAATCTCTTCTTCCGACTCGCAGGCTATCAGGAGATAGCGACTCTTCCACAGCCTCGTCTAAAGGTGGAGGAGGAAGCACAGGAGGAGGACGCTTCTCTCTGAGTACACGGCATGCTCATGGAGACGAAGTGGTTCTGCTGGTGAACCGTAAGGAAGGGAAACACGTTATTGAGCGTCCTGGAGCAGGAGCACATATTCCAGCCCTGAGAACCCCTCAGACAAGTGCCCGCAGTGCTTCCAGAGAGCGCCCTGCACCACAGTCCACCTCAATCCTGAAACCTAGTCCACCACAGGGCCCGGCAGAGGTACATCGAACACCCCGCCCAGAAAGAGGCAGGTCACTGGGTCCCGAAGGTCCAAGGAAGCTGCAGGCTCCACGCTCTCTCAGCCAGGGCAAGACTCCTAGAGCCCGATTGGCTGATGTCAGCCCTGGATCATCACCTCGCCGCAGAGACCCTCAGTCTCTTTCAGTAGATCGGAGAGAGGAACTGAGACCCAAGCACATGCCCGCAGCATCCTCAAAAACAAGTGGAAGTTTGGCCAGGAGACAAGCATCTTCCTCGGCCTCTAACTCACCTGTGAAAACCTGTGCCAGTGGAAGTCCTGCGAAAAAGGGGATGGTAATGCCACGACCCCCTGCACCTCGGTCACCTTCCACTGGGAGTCGAAAGTTGCTTCCCCTTGTCACACAGCCAGGGCGGCGCTCTCCACATTCTTCTCCACGATCGAGTCATCACCACCCACCACGCTCCCCTCGATCAGCACACAATGCACGATCCGCAGGGAGAGACCAAAAAGGTTGGGCAAATCCCTACAACCAGCAGCAGGAGACTCAGGAAGATAGTGGTATTTTAAGTTTACACCTGCTGCCAAGTCTGGACCCTCAAAGGGAGCAAAACCTATATCACAGCTTTGAGGCTGAGTTCCTGGCCAACACACAACAAACCAAGGCTGTGCAGGGTAAAGCGTCCACTGGAAGGGAAATGAGGTCGCTACAACTCCCTGTCTCCCAACAAGGTTTAACAGTGCTCCCAAACTCTTCGGGTGACACTAATGTTACAGACTCGGCTTACTCCTCTTCTAACTCTTCAACATCTTCTCTTATTGTCGGAGGTAAGATAGGACTCCTACCTGATTTGCGAGAGTCTAAACGGACTAATCCTCGCACATGTGCACTCGAAGACCCTCCCGCTCTTCTCCATAGCCAGATTCGTGGAGGCCTCGCCAATGTAGGGCTCCTGGAGGGAGAGCGATGGGGTGGCAAAGGAGGAGGTCTTCGTAAGCTCCCCGCCATTTCCAGCTCCACAGAGGAAGGAGAGGCCTCAAATCCAGGCCTGTCAAGGTCAGTGTGTCTCCCCAGAGACATCAGTGGGAGCCTCCCTTTGACAGAGGTGCCAATGGAGAGCCAGCAGGACCTGGTGGAATGGGCTGAGGTGGAGGGAGATGTACCACAAAGTACTGAATATCACCCAGACCTGCCATATGACAATGCTGACCTGCCACTTCCTGAGTCGTTTCCCTCCCCTCCGCCACCTCTAGATGACTGTTCTTATCAGGACACTTCCAGTGAGAGCTCCTCCATGTGCTTGAGTCTGAGTGAACCTCCATCCGAAGGTTCCTGCACTCCTCCTCTTCCGCTGGCCAACAGGGATACAGAAGATGCAGTCGTCCTCCGTGCCAAGAAAGGTCAAAAGAAGGCAGAGAGGGTGCCCTCCATCTACAAGCTCAAACTGCGGCCGCGGATAAGACCCCGCACTGACAACAGACCCGAAAACAGCCCGTCGCGCATCCCTACACCTCTACGATACAGGAATCATTGTCAGCAGTCTCCTGCCAATTCGTCTCCCCTCCAGACCCCACCACAGTCTCCACGTTTAAACAATCACCAACCCTCACACAAAGCTCTGCATCAGGCCTTTGCTGACCTCATCCAACCCCAGCAGCGTTCCCCAGCTATGGGCTCTAGAGAGTGTGCCTATTCTTCAGAGTCCAGCCTAGACAATGAGGCCTGGATGTAGTGAATGATGATGATAATGTACACAGGCAACTGACCTTCGCTCAGCATATACAGCTTTAAAGTCAGATTAGAGCAAAAAAAGAGCACATTTGTAAGACTAAGAGACAATGCACATCTGACTGTTGTGTACAACATGTAGCATGATGCGGGAATCCTTACTGTCATTTCACTGGAGACATAGATGTGTCCTAAAGTGGCTAAGAACATACAACACCATTCTTGACATCTTGGACCAACATAGCCTGTTCTGAAGCTATTCTGAGAGCTACTGTACATGCACCATCTGAGCTATGTTTTATTTTGTTCAAGTAATTTTTCCTTTTAGATTTGTTCTGTTTTAGAAAGGAAATGACTGCATTTCCCTTTAGGGATCTGTAGTTTTTAATGCCCTCATGACCTGTTTTTGAATTCATTACCTGAGGACAAATTTTAACTGGTAAAGTTTTCATTTGGTGGAAAGAAGTGTAAAAATCTTATTTTAATCAGGGAATTTTAATATACCGAGTATACTGTATACTGGAGAGTAAGATGGTGGAATAATTTTGGTGTAATTTTATGACAGATTTAAGACAAACGCCTAAATTACGTTTTGACCATACTTCCATGTAGAATCCAAATGATCCAAATTGGAAATACAATTAAGTGGCTGCACTGTTGTTTTAGCCTAGGCTAAATAGGATGGCATATCAACTTGTTGAATCGGTTCTCTCATAAACATTTACGAGAGGACATAATTCACACTTTTCTGTGCAACCATCACCTTGGCAGACAAACAAACCTTGCATTTGTTTATGTTCTGTAAAAACTAATAGGGTTAATGTATATGTTTATATGTAATATATGTTCATTTGCTTAAATGTGTGGTAGTGTAATGTAAATATAATTATTATTAATTGACTTTAATATTAATGTACAAAATGTATGCTGTTTATTTCAATATGGTAATTCTGCCTTAGCTATGCAATGTTGCTATTGAATGTTGCCTTGACAAATTTTCTTGCCTTAAAGTAAGGATGAGAAGCTGTGTTTGTGAAGTAGAGATGAAGAGATGGTGTGTGTGTGTGTATCTGGGTGGTTAAGACTGAGTGTGTGAGGTAGAGAATGTTTGTTATACTGGATGGATCATGTGTTAACTGTGAGACAATCGCACATGTTTAAAGTCACAGTAATAACAAGATCCTGCTTTATCAGCGTTATCCTGTTTAAAGTAAATTGCTTGATTTATCTGCAAGTGAGAAAAGAAGGACATTTAATTAAAGATAGTGCCATATTAAACATCAATAGGATGTTTTCAAAATATGGAAATCACTACAAACTATGTATAGAAATGGTAATTATTCAGGAAATCAGGCCCTTTTATTGTGAAAAGCCATATTGAGTCCAAAACTGCTTATGAAGTAGTGATATTTTCCATTGTCATCATCGGCAGACATAACATTTCTTTTAAAGATTTATGGCGCCACCAAGTGTTTCATTTTTTTTTTTTTTTTTTTTTAAAAGCTGATTGTTACTGGTGATGTTTTGTTTGACTTGAAAGTATAATATGAAAGTGTGACTTGAGTGGGAGATTATGGATCGCGTTTTTTAAAAACCATCAAACACATCTAATCTTGAATTGGTTCCGGTAGACACCATTGCATAAAATAGGAGAAAACATTGACTCCACTTAAATTAATTACACTACACACATATTGGTTTGGCATTGGATTGTTTATTTATATTAAATCAGTAAGTTATTAAGCCTTGTTGATTGGTTGTGGGTGAACTGTTTTATCATAAAGGGACAATGTTGTATGTGAACGGATTAATTGTTTACTTTTGGTATGTTCTCTTTGGGGGGCTTTATACAGTATTGCTGTGTATTTATGAGCTCAAGTGTTTTATTGAGAGGTGTTCCGATGTTTGTTGTTTTAGTAAATCAAGGACTGCATTTGCCTCAAGGACTGCAACCATACAATATTACTGTTAGCTTGGCCATTGGCACTCCACAACACCTCTTGTATAAAAGCTGCAATACAATGCATCACTGCATATTGCTTTTAGGTTCATTGCCATTTAAATGTCTGTTGTGACACTTTAGGACAATGTTAAATTTCTCAAATAGGTATAAATAAGGACAGTAGAGCTTTCTGCAGTCTTTCAAATTATATTAATGGTTGCTGTGCCTAATTCACACTTTAGTCAAACACATATTTATACACACTACACATTCAGTAATCTTTACAGTATCTAATTATTAACTGCCATACATTTGTACCGTTAACTCATTTTGAGTTGTATTTATGTTCTGCTTTCCAAAAAAAAAAAATTACAGAAAGATTTTTCTTTCCTGTGATGACATTCGTTATGAGTTTCTAATCACATTTAGGCATTTTGAAAAAATAATTTATTGCATGGATGGGTTCTGTTTTACTTTATTCATTATTGACATCAATACTACAAGAGTGTAGATTCACGTGTTTTATTTACTTGAGCGAACCCGTCTGATTTGCATTATGCAAATATGATGTTCAGATGTGATCTACAAAATGCATGTTGAATCTATGTCATGCTCTGGTTTCAGTAAATGAAAAGGCTGTTGGATGATATGAAATCTGAATGTGTATTGATTTAATTTTAATTTCTGCAGTTTGTTTGGCTGATTGTTTTTCTTTAATGTTGACAATGAAATGTAAGGTCTTGACATTGTGGAATTTGTCTGTGTTGAATAGCAATATTGCAAGACCAACATTCCACTGTTCCTTGAAAACCAATTGCTGTTAATTTAATTCTTGTAATAAAAATGTTTTGGATGAAATGCTTTGTATTGTGGAATGTGAATTGTGTTGTGGAATGAATAGAAACATATGATGGCTACAATGACCTATTATAATAGTATTTTAATAATATATCTAAAATAATTGAGGGAAGATTCAAAATTTAGTAGAAGAGCCAATGACAAAAATAGGCAACATGTAGCATTTGACTCTACAGTGACACCTAGTGGGCATTTTCAAGTATTGGTCTGAAACAGCGTCGACAAAGAAACAATTGAGCGAATTGTAATGTATGTTGTGTCAATGAAGTCGCCAGGTGATACGGGGGAGTGGTTAGTGAGCTCGATTGCAGTGATGTCTCCGTGGGTTCGAATCCCGGGGGAAGCAGTCACATTTACAAAATTATAATAGACAATTAAAATGTGTGTTTTTATTGTTCTCTTCTTGTAAAGTTTTGAAACATCGGTCTGACATCTGAATGAACACTTTGTGAATAAGTGTTACTTTGGTAATGACAAATAGACAATAAAATACATCAAGCCACAATGTCTTCCTTTTTTTAAATATAGAGATTTTTATTTAAAAATATTAATTGTTCTGCTGTTGATGAACTTAGCCTACTTATTTTTTTACATAGAATTTCTCCAGCCTTTGAAAAAATCCTCTCACAAGGGACACTCTGCACCCCCCAAAAGGGCAGGATGAGTGCTCCTCAAATGGCGCATCATGGATGACGTATTATTACAGTAGGCTAGCTGCCTATCACAATACATACATCTCACTTTATTTTGTGTTTCCAAATGGAAATGCTCCCACACCACAGAGGGCCAGCATCTCTTGTGTGGAGCTTCCATTATTATGTAATTTCAATATGAAATAATCTATCTATCAACTAGCCAATGATATCCTATCTGTAACATGATGTGTTTGTCACTATCTAACTTATATGAATGTATATGTATGCCTATATGAATGTTTTATTTTTATTTATTTATTTAGTCATTTAGCAGACGCTTTTATCCAAAGCGACTTACAAATGAGGACATAAGAAGCAATCAAACCAACAAAAGAGCAACAACGTGCAAGTGCTATTACAAGTCTTGGTTAGCCTAACGCAGTACAGATAATTATTATTATTATTGTTATTTTTTAATAAAAAGACATAGATAAAATACAATTAGAATAGATAGTGCTAGAGTTAGAGGGTCAAGTAAAGATGGAACAGATGAGTTTTTAGCCGTTTCTTGAAGATGGGTAAGGATTCAGCTGCTCAGATCGAGTTGGGCAGGTCATTCCACCAGATGGGAACAGTTAATGAAAAAGTCCTTGAAAGTGTTTTTCTGTGTCTTTGGGATGGTACAATAATTTGTTGTTCACTTGAAGAACGCAAGCTTCTAGAGGGCACATAAGTCTGAAGTAAAGAATTTAGGTAAAGGGGAGCAGAGCCAGTGGTGGTTCTGTAGGCAAACATTAATGCCTTGAATTTAATGCGAGCAGCTATTGGTAGCCAGTGCAAATTGATGAACAGAGGCGTGACGTGCGTTCTTTTCGGCTCATTAAAGATTAATCTTGCAGCGGCATTTTGGATTAATTGTAGAGGTTTAATAGAATTGGCTGGAAGACCTGCCAAGAGAGCATTGCAATAATCAAGTCTGGACAGAACAAGAGCCTGAACAAGGAGTTGTGTTGCATGTTCCGAGAGAAAGGGCCTGATCTTCTTAATATTATATAATGCAAATCTGCAGGACCGGGCAGTTTTAACAATGTGGTCTGAGAAATTCAGCTTATCATCAATCACAACTCCAAGGTTTCAGGCTGTTTTTGAAGGAGTTATGGTAGATGAGCCTAACTGGAAGCTGAGATTGTGATGAAGCGATGGGTTAGCTGAAATTACAAGCAGTTCTGTTTTAGCTAGGTTAAGTTGAAGGTGATGGTCCATCATCCAGCAAGAAATGTCTGTTAGACACGCAGAGATGCGAGTAGCTATCGTCGGATCATCAGGATGGAATGAGAGGTAGAGTTGAGTGTCATCAGCTGAGCAGTGATATGAAAAGCCATGTTTCTGAATGACAGAACCTAGTGATGCCATGTAGACAGAAAAGAGAAGTGGTCCAAGAACTGAGCCCTGAGGCACCCCAGTAGCTAGATGTTGCGACTTGGATACCTCACCTCTCCAAGATACTTTGAAGGACCTATCAGAGAGGTAAGACTCAAACCACTGGAGTGCGGTTCCTGAGAAGCCCTTTCTCAATAGGGTTGACAAGAGGATCTGATGGTTGACTGTATCAAAAGCAGCAGACAAATCTAGCAAGATGAGTAATGAAGATTTGTCAGCCGCTCTTGCAAGTCTTAGGAATGTATCAGTATATCTATCCTAATTATCTGTCAATGTCTATAGCCTATCTATCAATATCTTAATAATAACTTTTAATGTAGCCTAAATATAATTAACCAAATTACACTATAAATATCACTATATCGCAAAATCTCTCTCCTCTCACAAAAACCCACGAAGTGAAGATGCGTTAACTCTACTTTTATACTTTGTTGGAGTTAGGTTGAGACAGATGTGCAATTGTGTGATTTGTTCCCGACCCTGTCAATCAAACGCCAAATCGGCAGGTATGACACATCTCGAAACACTTGTGACACGCCCCGATGCTTCGAATCGCCTTAGTCACGTGACATGGGTGTTTCGAATCACCATAGTCACGTGACATGGGTGTTTCGAATCACGCTTCGGAGCCGTGTTTCGAAACATCTGCGCTTCGGGATCTCGACACCGTGTCGAAACGTCAGTTTCACGTCTGCCATCCCTACCCGTATCCCACCTTAATAGCAGCAAAAGTGTTTTACAATACATTATGACCACAATAAGTACATTGTACTTATTTTTTGACGTAAGTACATAGTAGTTAAGGCCTCCAAATATAAAGTGTGACCTGATTTTGCTAAAATATAGTTATGTGAGGATAAAACACTGACTAACTGAATAATCTATTGAAAGTTTCCAATAGAATATAAATAGCAAATTAGGTAGGTTATGCTGACATAACAATAACATAAAATCTCTTCGTATGTTTAAATGAATACAAATTGAAAACCAATGAAGATTTTCATGTAATCTTAGTGCATTCAACAGTGTGACGAAAACTCCCCTTAATGAAGGCGGAAGTGTGAATCATATGATGTAAGGTGGGAGGGAAGGAAGAAGGCCGACTTGTACACACTCACTCTTCACTTCGGTAAGGAGCATTTCTCGGTTTAACTGAGGTACGGTGCCTGATTTCCACTTATCTATGGCTTTGTGCGCTGCGTGGTTGGACAGTAATACAGTCCGCTAGATTAAAGGCTTAACTGTGCGCTCACATAAACCCTGATTAAGAAGGTCATGAAGCTTTAGCCGTTAGCATTTAGCTAGCACACCATCGACTATCTATATCTCCGCGAGCAGGTTCATTCATCCGCCAAAAATGGAGTGGGCAAGTCAGCTTTGTGTGAGTGAAGGTCCAGCTCGCTTTTAGGGTTAGAAGAAAGACCCGCTGATCATTCTGAATGGAAAATTAGTTTCGGATTCGGAGCGTAATAAATGGGTTTTGCTAGTTAGCTCTGTGGGTTTACCTTGTGAGACTGTCACCTGCTGCAGTTACCGCTGCGCCACGTATATATTTAACCAGTTGTTGTTAACGTTAATCATTTAAGATAAAGCGTTGCATCACGTTAACCGTCGTTCAGTGGAGTCCATCAGCTCTCTGACAGCTGACAGTTACTTTATCTGTAACAGTGACTGCGCTAATGTTAGCTGGGACGCCGCCTCACGGGTTAAAAAGATAGATTATTCTTCTTCTTTAAAGGGAACCGCCTGGAATGACTGGCTTTTAGATAAAGAGTTGTACTGTTCCATATTATATTCTTGTTTATTACTTTATGTGGCTGCCAGCGTTATCAACTTTGAAATAATAAAGCCTTTGGCTTTAGTTTATCATTGCTAAGCTTTGTAAGTCTTAAAAAATGCTATAGTTATTGTAGAGTTTACATCTCTGTAAAATAGAATTAATCAATATGTGGCCTTCGTACAATCTAAGAAGCTTTCAGATAAAGACTCTGTCTATCTATCTCGACCATTCAAAAGTGCATTTGTTTGATACAAATACAGTACAAATATTTTTAAATGTAATTTATTCCTGTGATGGTAAAGCAGAATTTTCTGCAGCCAGATGTCAGTGCCATATGATCCTTTTTTATTATTATTAATGTTTAAAAAATGCTTGCTTAATAATATGGTGCATTTTTTCCAGAGATGTTTGGTGAATAGAACAGTAGAAATCTTCTGTACCATTATACTAGTGTAAATACCTTTACTGTCAAATGTATATTGATATTGATTTACTAAATTGCTAATGATTATTAATTATTATTGCTAACAGTTAACATGGTAAATGTTTTAAATGGGTATAATGATAACATAGTGATTTTGATATGTTTGGTAATGAAATACCACAGCAGTCCTTGATCAATGATTTATGCATTTGGAGAGTTAGTGGACTGGTAGTGTTACCTTACCAACTTACTCTCAGTGTCAGTATTGCCATTCATTTGTCAAGGGCCAATTAAACAGATGTGAACATTAACAGACAGGTGTTCTTTCATGGATGATCATAATACTGTTTGCATGGAAATGGTCAGCAGGCTTACACAAGGCATTCAGGTGCACAGATCATAAATCTGCAGCTTCTTTATTGTAACTGTAAGAATGAAAATGCCTCGTGTTGTTAGTCATTGGGGAAGTCAGCTGAATCAAATGAAATACTGTTGTATCCTAAAGTTTCTCTTCCTCTTAAAAGACCTTTTAGGTGATGGCGAGAGTCTAATGTTCAATAACAGGAAATGGGAAACTCTTCACAGCACATTTAGAGAGCGTGAGAGGGCAATCACTGCACATAGAGAATATAATTTGCTGACTGAAAGAGAACATCAAGCTTTAACAATGAGTTTTTGCACAACTTTTTCACCACTCCACAATCCGTAAGAAACATCAGGGAAGGTATCAGCAGGACAGGGACTTGACTTCCTCTTATTCCCCTGCGCTTGCACTTTTTCAGTATCCTACCTCCCTTTATTGTCTTCAACGCTTTTCTTATGGGCTTAGGAATCTTCTTTCTCTTCTGCAGGAGAACCGCGGCTTGGGATCCAAGATGACAGACTCCAAATATTTCACCACTACCAAGAAAGGTCTGATGTTTTCCATTTTGTTTTAAAGATTATGTCAGAGAGATTTAGTCATTTACTGTGTCTGTTCTGGCCAATGCAGATCAAGTTCTCTACACCATTACACATTTAAATACTGTTAAATAAATCAACATTTAGTGCTTTGATATTCCTCCTGTCTTTCTTTCTGCAGAACCCAGTACACTAAAGTCTAATATTGTGTATTTTATTTAACTGCAGTTGAAATTAGATTTGGAGTTCTGGCTTTATTTGGATTAGGCACTTGCAGGCGCCAGAGTATTTTATCTGTAAATAAAGCTGCACACAATACTTGGTCAAAGCAAAGAAAAACACTTTACACAGAATTATGATTATTTTCTCTTTTATTACATAAGGTAAACAACTCCGAGTACTGTCTGTCTAGACTTGCACATTATTTTCATGTTCTAGGTGTGATCTAAAATTCATTTTCTTGTGTGTCGGACTCTTTAGGGGAGATCTTTGAGCTGAAGGCAGAGCTCAACAGTGATAAGAAAGAGAAGAAGAAGGAGGCAGTGAAGAAGGTCATTGCGTCTATGACAGTGGGAAAAGATGTCAGGTAAGACAAGCCTTTTCACAGTTACGTATGCAACATTTATATGGCTCACTGTTTTATATGCTACTCTGTATGTCATCCATCCCTTGTTTCCATTGGGACAGTATAAGTTTATGGAGTTCTGATCTTAATATTTTTGTTTTCAGTGCTCTGTTTCCTGATGTTGTGAACTGCATGCAAACGGATAATCTGGAGCTGAAGAAGCTGGTCTATCTGTACTTGATGAATTATGCCAAGAGCCAGCCGGACATGGCCATTATGGCAGTCAACACCTTTGTGAAGGTACAGTTCAGACGAAACAACTGATAGTATTTTTAATATTTGATCATACAATTTGCACTGGCAGTAGATATAGATTGAGATATTAATTTAATTTTCAATGTCAAACAACTGTAATATATGGATTATAAAACACGCTCTGAAGTTTAGAGAGATGAAATTCCTACTCCGGACTGTGATGTTCTTAAAAGGCATGGCATAAGCCTGGCAGCAGCAGAGAAACTCATCTCTATGGCTGCATTTACACTGCAGGTCTTGATGACCAATTCCAATTTTGTGACTATATCCGATTTTTTTTTTGGACGACATGCTTACATTTCTTTTAAAAGTGACCCATATCCGATGTGTGCATTTTACACTGCACTTGGTGAAACAAGCCAAAAATAGCATATATGACATCACAAATCTATTTGAATAGTACATTGAGTTTAATTTATGGACATGGAATTCATATAGAAACGTTTTTAATGCAATAGTTACATCTATACATCAAAATAATTATATAGCCTAGAACAAATTCTTCAGGACAGTGATGATCTTCAGCTCCGCTGAATGCTTGCGAGTTGAATAATACTGTGCACGAGCCGTCGTCACTAACAACAACAACACATATCAGCGTCAGATCGTCTTTTATTTAACACAAACGAACAAAATTAATACTCTGCTACTCAATTAGAGATGTTTCATTTGTTACAGGCATGTCTGTACTGCGAAATGTTTAAAAAAACTCGCTTTTCAAAAACGTAGGAGTCGCATTTGCAGGAGAATATCCTATCCGTCCGCTTACACGGCAGGCGCAAATGCACGTATCCGATTCATATCTGATTTATTTCCACATATGAATGAGGCCTGAAACTGATCGGAGAATATCGGAATCCATGCAATGTTTTTTTGGGGGTTTTTTTCTGCTTACATGGTCGTGGGCAATATCCGATCTGTGCCACATGGGAGGAAAAAATCGGAATTGGGTCACTTGAACCATGCAGTGTAAACGCGGCCTATGAGTGCTAGAATAGTCTTGGTGCATGGCAGTCACTCCATCAGCACTAATGAGTTTTTGCTGGCTTCCCACACACCTGAGAATAGAACGAGAGACACATTACTGAAGCAACTAACTAGACAAAGACTAAAGCAAGTAGGCAATAAGGCTCATCACAGCAAATTAAAAACACAAAAACACCGGTCTCTCAGTGTTGGACTCTTGTGGTGCTACACACAGTTTATTTACTTTTCTCAGTAGACCATTGGTCTCAAACTCAATTCCTGGAGGGCCACAGCTCTGCACAGTTTAGCTCCAACCCTAATCAAACACGGCTGATCCAGCTAATCAAGGTCTTTACGATTACTAGAAGCTTCCAAGCAGATATGATTTGGAGCTGGTTGGAGCTAAACTCGTCAGAGCTATGGCCCTCCAGGAATTGAGTTTGAGACCACTGCAGTAGACTTTTTCATTGCTAGTTTTAAAATTATGCTTTTCAGTAGCAAATTTAATTGAGTCTCCTGTGGGGTTTTTTCACGGTGGAGACTTTTTCCATTGACTTTCATTGCTTTTATTCTGTGCAAATGATATTTTCTATAACTTTCACAGAAACATTATTTGGTATGTTTGATTAGCTGTTTCACACAGAAACCTTAGCTTAGCTAATTGTTCTGTATAGGCCTAGTAGTTGATAGTTTAGTGTATATTTATGTACTCATTCATATTTAATGCACACAAGCACACACACACACATAAATACAATAAATTGATCAAAAGTGGCAGTAGAGACATTTATAATGTTACAAAGAAGTTTATATTTAAAAAAACACAAATGCTGTTCTTTTGAACTTTGCATTCATCATAGAATCCTGCAGTAAATGTGTTTATATGTGAGTGTGTATATGTGAATGTATTTTCACAAAAAATATTAAATTCGTTTTCAAAAATTTTAGTTTTTTGACAATGTCTACATTTTAGGGCTTATGTGTGTTGGTGATATGTTCTCTCCTGCAGGACTGTGAGGACCCAAACCCTCTGATCCGTGCACTGGCTGTGCGCACCATGGGTTGCATCCGAGTGGACAAGATCACAGAGTACCTGTGTGAACCTCTAAGGAAGTGTCTGAAAGATGAAGACCCTTATGTAAGGAAGACTGCTGCAGTTTGTGTCGCCAAGCTACATGACATTAACGCCCAGCTGGTGGAAGACCAGGGATTCCTGGACACCCTGAAAGACCTGATCTCTGACTCCAACCCCATGGTGAAGCATTATAACCTAATTAGCCAAATAAGATAAAACCAATATAAGATATATAATTGGCACGTGAAAGGAAGTCCTGGTTAGATGCTGACAGTATTCCAAAAAATAATCTCTGAGCTTAGATAAATATCCCTGAGTGCATCTGTACTCGTGCTAATTCACTTGCCCACGCTCTTATGTTTGTTTTAAGGGCATCCGTGGGCTTGCCAGTGCCATTTAGCTCTCTTAGTCTCCATGGTGTGTAATTTCATGCTATTGTTGTGCGAAAACTGAGACCGTTCACATACTCTACCACTGTACTGAGTTTAATGCCTCTTTTCTTTTTTCTCCATTAGGTGGTGGCAAATGCAGTAGCGGCTCTGTCCGAGATAGCAGAGTCTCATCCTAACAGCAACCTTCTGGACCTGAACCCTCAGACAATTAATAAGCTCCTGACAGCCCTTAATGAGTGCACCGAGTGGGGCCAGATCTTCATCCTCGACTGCCTGGCCAACTACACGTCCCGGGACGACCGCGAGTCACAGAGGTCAGAGGGCAATGTTATTTCATCACTTCTGTGTGGTGGACTCTACACAGTTTCTCTAATGAAGTCTACATAATACATAGACACTAGCTTCATTAATAAAGCTGTATCTAGTATCTGCACTGATTACCTGAGTTGAATTTAATTAGATCTTACTTAGCCTATGTTTTTTACTTATATGTTATATGTTTGGTCCATGGGATTCTGTGTTTGGCACATGTAAACATTGTCACATTCTTTACTTGCATAATAAAAAAAAAAAGAATTTAATTAGATCAGAGTTGGACTGTTGATTCAGTTCCGTAATTTAAGAATCAATATCAGATTATTCAAATGAAGAATGTATTTTGGAAAATCAGTATATATTTTTGTATGAGCTGTAATTCAGGCAATATTAAACTACCCAGCCTGGTTTTGCTGTTAAAGATTTGTTTTTTCCTCTGCCTTGTTGAAGCATGTTTTTCTCTCTCCTCCCACAGTATCTGTGAGCGTGTAACTCCACGGCTGTCCCACGCTAACTCTGCCGTGGTTCTGTCTGCCGTGAAGGTTCTGATGAAGTTCATGGAAATGCTTCCTAAAGATTTAGACTATTACGGCACTCTTCTGAAGAAACTTGCTCCTCCTTTGGTCACGCTGCTCTCAGCTGAACCTGAACTGCAGTATGTTGCCTTGAGGAACATTAACCTCATCGTACAAAAACGGTAGGTGGAGAGCTGTGGAAAATAAATTAGTTTATATGAAGGTTTGGGTATTCCAAAAGTTAATGCACAAATAATTATTTTGTAAATCAACTTTATTATATATTTATCTTCTTTTTTTTTCTTTTTCTTTTATGTTTCTACCAGCCCTGAAATTCTAAAGCATGAGATGAAGGTTTTCTTTGTGAAATATAATGACCCAATCTATGTCAAGCTGGAGAAGCTGGATATCATGATCCGCCTGGCGTCTCAGGCCAACATTGCTCAGGTGAATGAAACGCCACCCACACCACTACACTTCACTTCACTAATGTAAAACCTGATTTTTGCCTGATCATTAATGTTCGTATATTTTTCTTTTACTCCACCCAGAATACAGTGGGTTCCAAAAGTCTAAGACTGCTAGTGAAAATACATCTGTTTTGCATTTTTGTAAAAAAAAACAATTTAAATAACAAATCAACATGAATTAGTTTTTTCTGTCTTTTGCATTAATGACAGCAGCAATGTATTTATGGTCTCCCCAGTTTTTAATGTCATGAGACAGTGATTTTTGTCATAACAGAGAGGGAATATAATTAAATGATGTTTTAAATGTACAAATTTGTTTAGCCTTTCTTCTTTTTTCTAGCCTTTTTATCATTATTTTATTGTTATTGTGTCTATGAAGCTGAAATGGCAATAAACATAAATATTATTACTACTTTTGTTTTATAATATCCTTCATAATCTTTAGTCTTGTTTTAGTTTGTTTTTATCCTTTCTCTTTCTTTTTTTTTGAAATCCGAAAACTGTTATTTCCATGTTTAGATTTCTTTTCAATCCCATATGTTAACATCACTCACTTTTGGACCCCACTTTTTATCACATTTCCATTTGAAATGTATGTTTATGAGAGTCTGTGCTCAATTTCTGTATGTTTGTGTGGTGTAGGTGCTGGCTGAGCTGAAGGAATATGCCACTGAAGTGGACGTGGACTTTGTGCGTAAAGCTGTACGAGCCATTGGCCGCTGCGCAATTAAAGTAGAGGTAAGCTGGCCTGACCCTGATCAGGATAGCATTATTGTTAACTTAACACTGGCAGTCGTATGAGTGTTAATTTTAATTGTAAAGTTCACCACTCCTCATGAAAGTATTCAACCTGATGTGAAACAAAAGCCAAATTCTTAATTGGTTAACTGATGATACCATTTATATTCAGTAGATTAGCTTATCTGTTTTTCTGTCCCTCCTGTCTTTGTTACAGCAATCAGCAGAGCGTTGTGTCAGCACACTGCTTGACCTCATTCAGACCAAGGTCAATTATGTGGTGCAGGAAGCTATTGTGGTCATCAAGGACATCTTCCGCAAGTACCCCAACAAGTAGGTTTTTCTGTTTCTTGTGCAATTTCCCCTGTCCCTGACCTCTGTCACTAAAGCTGTTTCTCTCTTTCTCTTTCTAAATTGCATCCTATTTCTGTTTGGCTATGGTTCATTATCCAGATGTTAGAGGTTCATTGTCCTGACACAGTGTCTGTTCAGCCATGCCTTTCATAGTAAAATGTGTTGAATAATTCAATAAAGATTCACTGAACCCAGACTTCCCTCCTGCTTTGTCATTTTGCTGCTTCATTGTTGCTTTTTTTTTTTTTTTTTTGAATGTACTGTCAGGTATGAGAGTGTGATTGCCACTCTGTGTGAGAACCTGGACTCTCTGGATGAGCCTGAGGCACGGGCAGCCATGATCTGGATTGTGGGAGAGTACGCAGAGAGGATCGACAATGCAGATGAGCTGCTGGAGAGCTTCCTGGAAGGCTTCCATGATGAGAGCACACAGGTGAAGTGCCTTTCAAATTGCTTTATTAAATATGCTGTAATAAGTACAGCAGACTTGTGAATGCAGTGTATTAAGTTGCTCCAAAGCGCATAAAGAAAAACTACAAATGTGTAATAGGATGACTTTTTGCTGTGGTATCGAAATTGGTCTCTTTCACTAGTAGTGGTAATGACTACTGAAATGTTGGTATTATAATAATCGGGCCATATTACCCTAATGAATACTGTAATGAACTTGTCTCTTGGAAAATGGTGTTACAGGATTTGTCCCCGTGTTAATGTTTTTTCACGCTTCTCTTTCAGGTGCAACTGCAGTTGTTGACCGCTATTGTGAAGTTGTTCCTGAAGAAACCCACTGAGACCCAGGAGCTGGTGCAACAAGTGCTCAGTCTCGCCACACAGGTGAGATATCCACACGGGCGCTTATCAAAGCACACGTTTCAGTGGGAAAATGACTCTGCACATATACTTGCTCACACCTTCAAGGTCACCCTCTGTAGGTGTTGCCATCCTCAAATGGCAGATCTCTAAAGCAAGGCTGTTTGGCTTTCTGACTCCCTCTGAAGAAAACAAGATATTCCAAAAAATTTATACTGAGAACCCTGATACATTTATTCTTTTTAACAAAATACTGTAATTGCTTTTGTAACTGTAGGCAGACAATAAGAGGATAAACAAACCACAAAATGGAAGACTTCTAATTAGTAAACATGTCTCAAATGAAGTGCACAGGAAACAAAGATGATGATTATAAAAGCATCAGGAGTTAAGTTGAGAGAGGGATTAGTGTCCTGCTCCTGTGCCTCCATTAGACTACATGACCTGCTCTGCTTCAATATATTATATACATGCATATGTACATATTTGTGTCATAATGCAATGTACATAGTAAACCACCATTTGGGTTAGAACTTGTGGGCCAGAGGTTTGTAACCTCGTACCAGACACGACAGGTTTATATTTTTTTAAACGTAAATATTTATTTGTTAATGCTTTTGTGCCAGTTAAGAATTTAATTGCTATTAACATGTTTTTTTTCATCATCAGAATAAGCTTTTTCAGCTACAGTGTTGCAGAATTTTTTTTCCCAGTTAAAGAGAGTGCTGCTTATCCATTAATTTCAGATGAGTGCAGCACAAATGTGCTTGCTTGACAAATGAGTTCCAAGTTTCTCGCACATGTAACAAGCACATTTGAGCTTCCACACAAACCAGTTTTGGCACGACTGAGATTATCTTTACCATATTTGATTTATTTAAATCTAATTAAAATCTATTCATCATATAAATTATGATGGGGTTGACAGTAATAATTTATTTATTTTAATCAATCTCCATTTTAATGAACCAATATCAATCCTTAAATTGCTCAAATTCCGACGCTCTTTTAGTCTATGCTGTTTTCTTTTGATGTGTGAACAAAGCTTCACTAAATATTGTTTTGTAGTGTGACTTCACCCAATAGCCGCAATAAGTCTTGTGCTTTAATTTTAATATGAATGCATCGTCTTTCAAATTTTGAAAGTTTCATGATCACAAAATCAACTGCAGAAAGATGCCAACAAACAGCTGGTAAACAATGTCACGTAACATTGTATTTAAATCAGGAAAGCCATAGAAAAAACTACTTAACCTGTTCGTGATGTCTCATTGATTGGTTTGCATAAATCTGTCATGAGAATTTTTGTGACAGCTACAGTTTAAATGATTATATTTCAACAACAAACTGGAGTAGAAACATAATTATAGGCCCTATCATTAAAAAGTTGATGTGTAAAAACTTAATATATTAAGTACTTGTATCTAAAAATGAATAACCGTTTTAATTTGGAATCTGTTTTTAATTTTAATCTTTATTATTATAGTAATGATTCCCTGTATAGTTTACAGCATTAGAGATTTTCCTTTTAAAAAAACATGACATGGATACTTTCTATATACCCCAACAACTAAATCAACTAAAAAAACTAAATCAAATCAAGAGCTTGTGAATTAGAGCCCTGCACGGGCCTAAAATATAGGCCCTAGCCCGAGACGCTCAGGCCCTAGCCCGGCCCGTGTCCGACAGCTTATCAGAATTACCGGCCCGAGCCCGTCTTTTTTTTTCCCCTTCTCCCAAAACAGCTTATACTGTTTCAGCTATTAAAATACTTCAGTTTTGTATGAAATGGCAAAGTGATTGTATTTCGTTTCGTTATTTTATTAAGTTAATTTTAAAAAAACGTTTGGAGCATTTTTTTATTTGTTAAATGTACGTTTTTTTGTTTTTTAAAGTAACGACCTAGCGGCCAGCGGGCAGACAGTGAGTTGATCATAGTCCATGTTTGATATATTTAGCCTTCTCAAATTATCACTTGTCTAAAATTAAATGTATAGTTATAAAACAGCTCCACAATGTTAGTTTAAAGGTTTTACAGGACGCGCCAGAGCGATCACTTGCATTGGAAACATTTCAAATACACTGTCATTTTTGCTTATAAAGGTAAGAGTAATAGGCTTCATTTTTCGGAACTGTAAAGGGCCTACTTTTATTTGTGTGCACTCAAAATATCAACAAAGCATGCAATAAAGACATTAAATAAAGGGGAAAAAAGCCTGTTTCGGTTTTGAGCAGGAGCGCTTCTGAAAAACTCTAAAGGTGCATCCATGAGGAGACGGCGAGTCAGGATCATCATCAAATGCATGGATGATCCAAAATGCAGCTTTTCCCGAAGCATTGGGAACTTTTATTAGTAACCACGCTCCAAATTCTCCCTGATGCTCTGCATGGTCAACTGTCACCTGTATGCTAATGCGTGCAAATATGCGTTGCGTAGGCGATGTGTAATATTTATAATATAATCAGTATTTCATACAGTCGCCATGTGTGCTCTGCGCGTAATATGGGCACAATTAAAGGAGAGAAGCTAAATGAGCCCGAGTCCGACCTGGCTCGAATGGACTCAGCGTGGGTCCCGACGGGCTTGCAGACCTCTATTGTGAATCAGATTTGATTCGATTTGTGAAATCTGTCAATACCCAGCCTTAATGTTAAACTTTCATGTCTTTTCAGTAGATTTGCATTAAAGCGCTTAATTCATATGGTTTACTTTGTCTTTACGTACCTTTTGCAACTTCAAAATGTTGATGACATAGACTAGTTGAATATTTGTGTGTGTATCAGCCAGAGAGCATGTATGTGTGTGAGATCTTATTAATATTCAGAGAAGCTGTGAGCTTGTGCTGTCAGACTTGGATCTGAAATTGAATTTTGTCATTATTAACCTTGAGGTTCAGTGCCACAGGCTGTACTCGCCGCCAGGGTTCTGTCAGAATACCAAATGTCCTCCTTTATCCCAGGTGCCGTTTAATGGCCTCAAGATCTAATTCTCTCACCGCTGTTTTGCTCTGGGTGTTGCTGGCATACCACTTGATCTTATCACACAGATAAATTGGTGCTCAAAGAACTTTTGCATTATTTACAGAAGACTCTGTCCTTCAGATGAGGTTTTGTGGAAAGAAACAGTCAACTCATTTTCTCTTCCTTCCTCTCACATCATAAACAGTGTATGATTCCCTTAGGTTCACTATTGGTCAATTTCACTTTCCCTGTATTTTGCCCTCTTTAACTCTGCAGGATTCTGATAATCCTGACCTGCGTGACCGTGGCTACATCTACTGGCGTCTACTTTCCACTGACCCTGTGGCAGCAAAAGAGGTTGTGCTGGCCGAGAAGCCTCTGATATCAGAGGAGACGGACCTGATTGAGCCCACCCTGCTGGAGGAGCTTATCTGCCACATTGGTACTCTGGCCTCAGTCTACCACAAACCTCCCAGTGCTTTTGTGGAGGGCAGCCGTGGCGTTCAGCACAGGAGACTTCCTGCTCGTGCTGCCTCGTGAGTCTCTGTTTATATTCTTTTCTTGTTTTGCTGTATATATAAAATAGCAAATGTAACTATTTATATTTTTTATTTATATATGTATATATATATGTATATGTGTATGTATGCGCGCACAAAGAATTTATAATAATTATTATAGTTAATATTTAATTATATATTTATGAAATTATTTTACATTCATGTTTTTTTATGCATCTTATTTAATTTTTGTTATTATTATTATTATTAACAATATATAAAAACATTTTTTATTATAATCTGAAAATTTCTCTCTCTCAGTGGGGAAAGTGCTGAGATCCCTGATGTTGGCCAGTCTGGAACTTCTGAAGCTCCACCTGCTGTCATTCCATCACAAGGTGATCTCCTAGGTGACCTGCTGAACCTGGATCTGGCCCCACCCACTGCCACTGTCCCTTCAGTGCAGCCCTCAATGCAGATGGGGGCCATGGACTTACTGGGAGGAGGTCTGGATAGTCTGGTATGTTTATCTCCCGCCGTCTCTCTCTCTCTGCAACAAACATAATCACCCCTTTTTGGTGAAATTAGATTCATTTAAAGGGAAAAACATTGTAATTACTGGAATGAATATACCCATCTGTTCCTTTAACAATCTGTGTGTTCGTATAGGCTTTCGGTAATGTGTTTGTCAGTTGTTCAGCTCACACATGATGTAGGACATTTATTTTGAGTTAGCTTTGACCTGAACAGGATCTAGATCTAAATCGAGATCATTTAATCACAGATCAGCCCCCTTCTCCTTAAACACACATCCAAAGTCTCTTAACCAGTGTAATTGTGTCTGTTGAGAAATCACAGATGGTCTTGCATAATTACAGTTAACTTTCCTTGCCTGCATTTCCCCTCTGGTCTTCTCTTTCTCCTTTTTGACTTGGGGTTTTTTTTTGTTTTTTTTGTTCCTCTCTCTTTTATCCTCACGCTACACTTGCAGATGGGCGATGAATCAGATACGGTAATTAAACTAAGTGAAAGAGGAAGCAGACACTTTCATATCATGCCATTTCATTTGTCTAAATTGCGGATCTGTTAGTATGAGTATCCGATGTACTCCTCACACCAGTAGAGGGCTGCCTCAGCTACTGCAAAATACCATGTATATTTACAGCACCAACATTTTTATTTACAATCACTTCACTTGTGACTAGTGTCGAAATAGGTAAAATATCTCCAAGATGTTTTTGTCATAACACACCTTGCATTAACAGTCCTGGACTTGATGCAACCACATGTTATTTTTCTGAAAGTTATGTCAATATTTTTAGTCGCTGTAAAGTTCATGAATGTTTGTAAAGTTTTAGAAATCCCCAGCCTCATTCCCCTCATTTCTTCTGCTTTCATGCATTGGAAAAATTTAATCCATTTCTCATTCCTCTATCAGTCGGGAGTTTCCCACAGGACAGAAGTGCAGTCTCCCCAGCCATCTTCTGATTATAGTGAGAGAGAGGTCTGTGTGGGTGTTCTCACCTTTTGACTTCATCCTTAAAAAGTTCCTCTCTACTGACCTTAGACTAGTCCCTGTTGCTCAACATAAACTGCTCTCAGATCAGTATGAAAAAACCATAAAAACCTTTTCCTCATTTTTGTTTCAGTGTTTGAGTTTGTAGGTTTAGTTGTAGTCCCACACAAGTAGTCACATCTCATAAAAAATGTTTAGTATGTTTAGTATTTAAATATGTTTTCATGAGTCTCTTTTTTTTTTTTTTTGTCCCAATAATTATATAAATGTTATTTTTGTTATTTTAGCTGTGTTATTAAAATAAAAAAATATGCAAATATATACAATAAGACAAATACAATATTTTTTCAGGTGCAGTTTGTCTATGTAACAATAGCATTTAAAGGCAGGGTAAGCGATTTCTGGAAGCCAATGTTGATATTTGAAGTCACCAGAACAAACACGCCCCTATACGCCAAAAGGGTCTCGCCCCTATTTTGATAGATCCGCCTACGCAACCCAGGCAACGATTAGTTCTGTGGAACATAAGCTGCTTTTCCACCGAAATTACATGGAACAATATGTCCCAGGAAATTTTTTTTCCTGCAGACCTGTTGCTGTCTGCGTTTCCATCGCAGTCTAAAGTACCGAGAAGATTAGGCAAATAGTCTGGTGACATAACGTTAGGTCTCCGCACGTTTCTCAATACCCAGTATGCAAATTTCGGACTTGCATCCTCTGTAGGTCAGACTTCACGAGTTAGACTCGGGAGTGTGAGCTTCCGCAGACGGAACGATGCAAGTCCGGTAATTCTTCAAAGAGCAGTGTACCTGATAACGTCAGTCAGCTCGCCTTGGCTGCTGCAATCTTCCTCGCTGTATTTACAGACTAAATATATCAAACACCACTGCCTCTCTTCGTTTTCATTTAAACGTATTAATAGCTGCAGAAATGTAGTTCAGGGAACGTAGTCTACATACATTACAATGAAATGGAATATTATATCAAACATTGCCTGTTTTCATTTTAACATATTAATAGAACAATAGAATAAAGACCAAAGATTACCTGTTAGATTTACCCAAAACTAATTATATCTTATGTTTAACCACTAGACATCAGAGCCAGCGACAAATGTCAGAAGGACTACCCGAGGTTATGCTCCTTTCTTCAGGATACAAGAGCACTGAGCGCCCGGTGATCGCGTGGAGCTCACGTCTCCGAAATCGGCGAAGCACATTTTCAAATAGGTGCTGTTTTTATAAATAAACCGCAGATTTGAGTTTCAAACAGCTACATTCTAGCCTGAAATATACGTGTCCAGTGTAGGCAGACTTTAGCTGTTGCGGCACGCCGCGTCTGGTGTAGTAGACACGGTGTTACTCACCTGTCGGGAAGAAACAAAGCAACCTCGGCGTCCGATCGCAGGCCTTCCGCTCCTTGAGTTTTCTCCAGCGCTGGAAAGCTGATCCGATATTTACACGGTTCCTACTTCTTGCCTTATCGTTCCGCAGACGTTTTCCTCTTTTGTTTTTTATCCGGCATCTCTATCTTTCTGTCGCTCTGCTGTTCACTGAACACTCTCTCCTCCATATGTTGACACGCCCCTTACTGCTGATTGGCTACAAGTTTGTTTTGGTACTCGGCCCTGACTCACTTTAAGACTTCATTATAAAGATCCAGTATGTTGACACATAACTGACTGTGTTTTTGTGGATACTCACCAAGACATACATTTTATGGCCTTTTTTGGCTTTATTAGATCGAGACAGTAGGGATGAGACAGGAAATGACAGAGAAGTGTTAGGGATGGGACTAGGAAAGCACCTTGTGACTCTGGATGCAAACTTGGGTCACTCATGAACATCTTTCTGTTCACTTTAACATCTCAATAACTTTAAGCAGTCCTGTGCTATGCAGATGTATTTACATGCTGCGATATAAACAACTTTATCGATTGACATTTCATATTGCCCATCCCTAGTAGAGAGTAAAAAGATGAAAGAAACTGTCCATAGAATGTCTCACAACGTCCTTAGCAGCTCATTGACTTGTTTCCACCCACTGAGCTAGTTCCCCCTTCATCAACCTCTTCATAATTATCTGCATCTTTCCCGTCTACTGATCCTTACACTCACTTTTTGTCCTCTCTCTGTTCCCAGCTGGGAGGAGACATCGGCGGAAGCCCTTCGGTAAGTTTGAGAAAGATTTTTAGCAAAGTTCAACCAGACTTTGATGAATGTGCTTCATTGGAGGAGTATTAGCATCAACAGAGGGGTTTGCCTTAATTAATCAAAGAGCTGTTAAATTCCTCCTCCACGTCTTTAAGTAAATTTGTCTTTTTCCCGATGGTCTTGTAGCAATCTAGAAAAGTTGTAAAAGGTTGTAATACTTGTCTCCCTCTGCTCAGATGGGTGCCGGTTTGGGGGCGGCCCCAGCAGCCATGCCTGCTGCTCTCGGCAGTGCTCCTGCTGTTGGAGGTGGATTGGGAGACCTTTTTGACCTTGGTGGAGGTGTTGGCATGCCAACAGGATCCTACGTTGCTCCTAAAACTGTAAGTATAGAATTAATCAATACTCTGAATCAATAGCTTTGATTATGACTTCAGAAGTCTTTTATAAGCAGTTTCCCTGCTTTTTAAAGTCAATTTGTAATGCAGCAGTGTTTCCTGGACTCTAAGTGGGTGTGCACATGAAACGTGCTGTGGTGTTCAATAACAGCTCGACAGAGTCCAACAGAATTCAGAGCACATTTTTAATCTTAAAAAAAGGGCTTAAAAATGCAACTCTCATAGAATGAGATTTTTAAAAAAAAACAGCAAAGTGCAATGCAGGGGCCCAAAACATCCGTCTGATGCGTGTGTACAGAAACATGGAGATGTCCTGTGTATGTGTTTGTGTGTCCCTAACTCTTTCTTTCCCCCACACTCTCAACCTGTTTATCTGTGGGTTCAGGTGTGGTTACCGGCAATGAAAGCTAAAGGGCTGGAGATTTCTGGGACATTTGCCAGACGCGGTGGGATCATTCAGATGGATATGTCTCTTACCAACAAAGCCATGAGCGTTATGACTGACTTCGCCATTCAGTTCAACAGGAACAGGTGAGTCCAACATAAGACTGTTTTGGAGGTCTCTTCAAGGTTTTGCTCTTCTCTCTGTGATATCTTCTCCGATTGCTAATCAGTTTGGAGGCCTGCCTGGAAGACGTTCCATTGATTTATATCATTTTGTCAGTGGGATCATTCAGGGACATGCTGATATTCTAAAGAGACTTAAACGTGTTCATGTCAATTGAGGACTTCTGTCTAGAAAATTACTGCTTGTTTAGTAAAGCAGATTGTTGTAATATATTCTACTTAGATCTTTGACTAATGCAAGGGCAACAGAAGGACATAGATTTATAGAATGGTGCTTTCTCACACAAATCTAAAGCCACAGTGCTAGGCTGTTGAGAGTGGTTGACAAAGTGTTGCTGTGGATTTGTTAGGGTGACTGGGTGGTTGGTTACGGGTCTTAACTGGTGATGCAAGCAAAACGGTTAGTTTTGGAGGGCTAAATCATTGACCGAAATGTCGGTGTCTTATTTTGTGCACACAGCATGGATTAGCTACAGCCGGTAAACATATCAGTCACGTATATCACTGTGACTAAAAATTATGCTATAATATGTCAAATGTTTTTGGTTGAAAATATTAAGAGATGGCTCATTGCAGAAGAACTGTGAATATGACATACGAATACGTTTTCAAATTAAATTACCCACGTTTAACTGCAGTAGCAGTAGTTTTGACTAAATTTCAGTTTCTGTAAAAAATTTCAGTTTCTGTTGCATCGCTAGTCTAAACCATTTCTCTGTTTTTCTGTAGTTTCGGTCTCGCCCCTGCTGGCCCTCTGCAGGTTCTGACTCCTCTGAGCCCCAATCAGACCATTGACGTTAGTCTCCCTCTCAGCATGAATGGCCCTGTCATGAAAATGGAACCTCTCAACAATCTGCAGGTAATGTATCCACTGCATTTCTGCAGCATCATAATTCACGTGCAGTATGAAATGAGTGTTGTGCTGTTAAGCAATAAAGCAAGCCCCAGATGAGCATTAACAGAGGCTGCAGTATAGGGACAGTATAGACAATAAGTGTGAGTGGTTACCAAGGGATGCAACTTCTCAGAAGAGATTCAGTAAAAAAAATAAAATAAAATAAATCTTCATTAGTGGTTCTCCCTTGACTGTTTGCTCTCTCTTTTCTGTCTTTCTCCCCCTCTCACTGCATGTCCATTTCTGTCATCTTTTGATCAGGGTTTTAGGTCTTCAATAGGTCTGAATTTGCTTTGCCTGATTATCTCTCTCAGTGGAATCATTCACAGTGCTCTCCAGTGACTGCATTGGGAAATAAACCACAAATCCCACAGACTACAATAGGAAGGCATAGGCATTATGGAAGCGTGCATTCACTAATTGGTAGTAATTAAACCAGGAAAAGATTGCGTTGAGCTTCAGGGACTGTTTTGGTTGGGTGAAGCAATTGCAAAAATATAGGATCTCTCTTCTCTCTCAGAGCCCTAAAGGAGATTAAAAGAAGATGGTGTTTTAATCTGAAAATTTTATAGAGCCCTTCAGGTTTCATCTAATGCCATTTTCAAATTAAATGTGTGTGTTGTGCTTTCCTAGAGAGAGAGATTAGTGAGTGTCGTGTTCAGGATGCACATGTTAGATTGGCATTAAATGGTTAATCATAAATGTGTCTCTTTGTCACTGTGAATCACAGGAGGCAACATGAATTTTATCTCCATTTTTCTAGGACTGATGTGACAACAATATGTCTGGATATCAGGCAGCTCACAGCTTCAGCACTTGTATTTGATCTGGACGTGCTTTGGCTTACCATGCGTTTCCAGTCTTTGCAGGCATGGATTACAACAGCTGATACTTCCAGTCCCAGAGAGGCTTGTGGCATTATTAACTTCACACGTGGCTGCTGATAACAGATCAGTTATTCATTGCAGTGGCATCACAGGAAGTGAATGTTACTCAGACTGAATGAAAAAAGGCATTATTTATTTATTTTTCTGTAGCTTGACTACTAGGCCAATTATACTGTAGATAAATCTGAACAGAAGAGAAACCAATTCTTATATGTCATGTTTGGTTCAATTCCTGACAATTACACAAAATGAACAGTTTAATTTCTGATTTCACATTAATTAGTACATTGTTTTTCTTCATATTATTTTGCCTGATGGTTCTATAGTATTTCTAACCACAATTAGACAAGTGAGGGAGGGATGAATCCGGTTTGTGCAGCTCAGAGCGGTTTTGCTGAATGAATTATTCAGAAGTGGAGTGTAGCAGGTCTGGATGTCTATGTAGCTCTGCCTGTCCCTCTCTGAGACTGTGTAGTCTCTGTTCTGATGGATGCTGTGCACCTGCTGTCAGCTTTTATAAAAGCTCCCCTGGGTGCCTTTCAATCCCTCATGCTCTCAGAAGATTTACAGCCATAATCAGATGAAGTTTGGTGTGTGTTTTTTTTTGTTTTGTTTTTCCAGCTGCAAATTTACTAATGCACAAAATGGAAAAACAAAGAAATGATTGGAGTTGTTAAACACTTTTTGTATTTCTTTAAAATTCATGCAAATCACTAAATTAGGATGATTTTTGGGGCAAGAAACCTCATTTTACAATAACAGTAATATAGACAATCACTCACATAGATTATATTTCTATCTGATTCTTTAGGACAGTTGTTTTTGAGTATGATTGTCCAGGACAGTTACACTCACTCTGTTTTCTCGAACTGTCAGTGGGCATCTTCTATCCTCTTGATGAGTTTGCCTTTGAGGCATTCATGCATGTTTGAAGTTCACATACTGGTGTGCAAACGTGAACTCCACGCACAGGAGCTGAACCCAACCTTTGCAATGTCACAGAGGGTCTTAAACAAAAGAATGAAGAGAGAGAGAGGGAGAGAAGCAAAATGTCAAAGAAAGAAATGATCAAAGGACCATATTTCCCTACTGTTCTGTGATGTGTGTGTGTGTATGCCATTCTTTGAAAGTACTGGAGAAAGAGAGGCCCATTTATTTTGGCTGAAATTATTAACTGAATTCTGTCTGCTCTTAACAGGGTTTGAGAGTCTTGTCAACAGCCACAATTTCTTAAATCACAGTCATAATGTGTTTCTCTCGCTCTCTTTGTCGATCTTGCAGGTAGCTGTGAAGAATAACATCGACGTGTTCTACTTCAGCTGCCAATATCCCCTCAGCCTGCTCTTTGTAGAGGATGGAAAGATGGGTGAGTGTGTTTGTGTGCACCCTTAATCACTGCCTGCGTCCTCGGATGTAAGCAGTAGCGTTTCAGGTGATTGTGACGTCAATCCTTTAAATTTTTTAACTGTGTGTGGGTTCTTCGGTTTTCTTTGGGTATTGTTTTTAAGTTCTGACTCATGACTTGTGCATGAGAGTGTGAGCACACGTGCCAGATCTGTGTCCAAATGAGTGTGTAAGAAAAGGTCTTGATGTTTATGTGGAGCTGTGTGTGAGTGTAAGAGAAACAGCTTATGCATAAATGGCTTCCCCTAGGAGTCTCTTAAATGGAGTTCAGTCTCTGCAGGATATCACACAGATGCACAGTAGCTGTGTCCGGAAAAAAAAAAAATATGCAGGCAGAATATGCAGGTAGGAAGGCATCAAGGCACACTCGAATCAGGTTGGAATTAACCATATGGGTATTTGGACACGGCTAAAGCGGGGCACCATGCAAGGTTGGAAAAATAATAAATCCCTTTTTCCTAATTTCTACCAAGAAATAAGGATATATATTGCTTGGTTATCTCTAAAGCCTGCTAGAATGTGTTGTACATCTTTAGACATGACAATATGGTGCCTGAAAAACCAGTCTAAAAGCATATTTGATGTGGGTTGCCATTATACAAATACATCTGTCTGACAGCAAGACAGCAGCCTTCAGTTTCAGATACAGCCAAACTGCATTCTTCTTTTTTGCTTTCTACCTTTTTTTTCCCCCCCTCTGGTGTCCTCTCACATGAACTCCTTTTGTCCCTCTGCTTCTCAGAACGTCAGGTGTTCCTGGCCACCTGGAAGGACATTCCAAATGACAACGAGGCACAGTTCCAAATCAAAGACATCCACCTCAACTCAGGTAACAGGGATAAATATCTGCTGTGCATGAGTGAATTGCGTAAAGTATGTGGAGGAAGATGGGAACGAATGAAATGAAGGAAATGAAACAAATAAGCAAAGATCGAATGGAGGGAAGTGCTGTACTCTTATCAGTGCTTTGTATTATATTGACTGTCGCACACTCTGTCTTTTAAAAGAACACACTGTCTTGTTGAGCTCTGTCTCTGAAGAGTGCTGATCCGGTGGCATGTCTGGGTGTAATTAACTCGAGGCAGGTTTTTGGGGAATAATCCTCTTCCACATGGCTGTTTGCACAAAATAATTGTTCATCACACAGGCATGAGCATGCACACACACTCTCAGTGATATTGCTAATGAATGCACTGTGGGTGTCTTCAGTGCTCTTTTTTTGACTCTCTCTCTTCTATCCATGTGGCTTGGTATTTAATATAGGTGTTTGCTGCATTGTTGTATATAAATCTCCTGTCCCAAAACTAAATATTTTATGTTTGCAAAGATTTGATCTTGCAATTAAATATGACGAGAAAGTCAGAGCAGCACAAAATATAAACAGTAGATTGTAAAGAGACAACTCAACTTTGTTTGTACCTCATCAGTAACTTTTTTTGATAGAAATTAATACTTTTATTCAGCAAGCAATTAATTTGCTGAATAATGGCAGTAAAGACATTTATATTACAAAAAAATATATATTATTTTTTATTAATATAATATTATTAATACGTTTTATATAAATGCTGTTTTGAACTTTCTATCCATAAAAGAATCCTGAATAAAATGTATTTGATCAAATGAACACAAAAGACTTCATTAAAAAACATTTAGTAATTAAAACTTTTGAACAGTAGTCAATTGGTCACATCTGAATCACAAAATAATGTTGAGATGGGTCTTTTTTTAGTGAATTGGTGAATCCATGTAATGTTTAAATTAGTGGATATCAAATTCACATCTCATTTACTCTTTGAAGTGCAGATCAATGCTTTTGTTCTATGAAAAAATACTTAATATCTTTTTTCATGGAAGAATAAAAATAGAAGAATTTGAAGTTGAAAATTTGATATTTTTGTGCTAACTTTTCTTTTAAATCAGTCTAATTATTACTGAATGGTTCATATGTCAGCGTGAAAGTAAAAATTCACATTTGCCACAAAGTTGCCATAGAGACTCACTCAGGTTCACTTTGTCTTCAGAAAACCTGCTATGTGTGTCTGTGTTTTGTTAATGAGTAACTTCTCTCTCACAGACGCGGCCAGCAACAAGCTGCAAGGCAGTAATATCTTCACCATAGCCAAGAGAACAGTGGAGGGGCAGGACATGCTGTACCAGTCTATCAAACTCACCAATGGCATTTGGGTGCTGGCAGAAATGCGTATACAGACCGGCAACCCCAACTACACGGTAAATGGGAACAAAGAGACATGGAGAATGTTGTAGTTGATGTGAAGAGGCTAGCAAAGTACCACTCGAACACACATAGATCGATAAAGACAAGAGGATGTGCTGGAGGAGACCGTAGCGGCCGCATGCGAGAGAGAGTGTTTTGCAGAACTACTCTCCTGTTATTTCCTAATGAGTCATGCGGGAGCAAGATGTGTTTGTGTGCACGAATGAGAGAAGAAGCGGGTAAAAGGGGAAAGGACTGCTGGGTAGATCAAACACCTTCTTAAAGCCTACTGAGCTGCATGCCTAGATAGCATTTTACTGGCATTATAGGTGCCTCCCAGTCCAAAAATGCTGTCTAGTCATGCTGCATGCTAGACTGGAGACCCAGCCATTGTGTTCAGAGTGAAAGAATATTTGGCAAATCCTGGGTGGGTGAAGATAAGGAAAGAAGATTGTCAAGAAAAGATGCCAGTCCTTTCTCCCTTTGGTTTTGTGGGATTTGCCATTATCACTCAGCCCAATGCGGAGTGTTTGTTTCTTCTCCCTCGTGTTCCCTTTCACATTTCCCACATGAATCATTCTTCAAACATAATTGTGGGGCACCATTTATTCTCTCAGATCTCAGGTGTACCTAGAATTGTTTATGCCAGCATGCTTCATTCCCTGTAGCAGAGTATGCATCCACTAGAGTCCTAGAGAATTGAATTATTAGTATATTATACAATTATAATTAATTTTGCTCCGAGTTAATCAGCATATTCAGCTGTTTTCATCATAACATGCACATTTATTATGTTATTCCCGCCACGATGTGGCACCTTTCTTGAGTAGTGAGTGTACCGTTATTTTTCTTTAAAGCAATACGTGCACAAATCCCATCTTCTTTAAAGAAGACACTAGATATGTTACAAACTACTATCTAACACAAAATGAATCACTGTAAATAGATGTAGCCCCTACTGAGTGCTCGATTTAGGCTAAATCTGTGCCATGCGCCCACGTTCCTCTAGCACATCTTGTTGTCTAAGTGACAAATGTTATTATTTATGATGTTTGATGTTATTGTATTTTTTTCCTGTGTTTGCTCATATCTGCACTCACCTTTGATGATGACATCACAATGCAGGAAATGGAGGTTGGGTGTTTTTTCCCCCCAAAATAATCTTAACTTAAACTAAACGTCTTATCTTTTACACCTTGCTGCCTTTAAATGAGCATGGTTCTTTCTTTGACTTTCTTCTATCAACAGTAAACAGTCCACTGAAATGAAGCATGTCTGTAATAACAGTGAATATCACAGCTATGTGACTTCATATAAGAGCAACTGTTTTGAATGATCAAGCAAACCACATGAGGAAGTGTTATATTTTCTAGTCCTCTGTCATGATAGAAAAGCATGATATTATAGGAAGATACAGAGGTTGTGTGCACAGAATTGTTTTCCAGATTTCATTCTAGGAATAGTCAAATTAAATAGCCTTCATCAAAGGAGTTGCTCTTCAGCAGGAACCCGTCGATTCACGGCATGTGCTTTTAATGTGCACAAGACTCACTCTCCTATACACTCACCAGTGTTTCCTGCAGTGCTTTCAAGCTGAATCTAAAAATACGCTGTTAAATCTAAATCACCACAAAATGATGTTTTATCTGAGATATGAGCTGGCAGTCTGAATTGAATATGATGGGATAAGATGGAGTGCTGCAAAATTATAGCAAGAAAACAAGTTGTTCTCGTGACTGCACGCAAAAACAAACTCGATCAGTGTTGTCCAAATCTCTAATACGTGACTCACTTCTTTTCGAGAATCATTTAAAACAATTTTTACAAACATTCTGACAAATCTTTCATTGAAGAAACTAAATTTGGCACGCACTTGAACTGCATGTTAGCTGTACGGAACACAAATTTCTGAAGGAAACACTGATGCACAACACATCTGTATGGGACTGCTAATCTTCCATCTCTCTCCTCACATCCTAACAGCCACTTTAAGAGGCAGAACTGTTATTCACATCTCAGACACGGGCTCATGAATCATGGTTGTTTTGTTCCTTGCTGCTGTTGTAGCATATAAACAATATTTGTCTGAAAGGACATAAAAATGTGGCAGTGTGGCTATACTGTGAAGTGGTCTGATATGTTGTTTTCTCTAAATATATAGCAATGTTTCCATTAGCTACAAAGCTCTACAATTTGTCACTGTTCGTCGTCCCTATGGCAACCAGGCGTCCAATGACACGGCCTGGTTCCCCTTTTAAATGTTGCGAGCATCTGATGGCAGGGATCTGTTAAAGCATTCCTCCGCAAACCTTCATGCAGCACCCTGCTGCTTCCACTCTTCCTGTCATCCCACCATGTCGTCTGTCTTCATTTTCACTTTGATTACACTCTTCCCTATTGTCGCAACCTGCTGCTATATCTCTAAGTCTTAGAGTCACACCATCCACTCTTCCTTCGTTCTGTGGTTCATGTCCACCACCCACCTGTGCAGTATCTCCAGTCAAATTATAGAACAATGTATCTGTTAATAAAACGCCTCTGCGTACAGGAAACTGATGCCACAAAGCAAGTCGGCACCAGTGTCATTGCGTCTATGTGCATTTGTGCACCCACTACATTCTGCATGAAGCGAAGACAAAATCCTCCAAATCTTAAAGGGGAGCAGGCTGGGGGTTGATTGATAAGGACATGCCACCTCATTCTTAGATGTTCTGAACAAACTCATTCAACTAATTTACCTGTCTAAATTTTACTGGTGAGGAGTTGAATGATTTTTACACTGTTCCCCAAGCTGTATATTGATCTTTATTTTTATATATCTTTGTACAGTATCTTGCATGTTCATTTTGTTAAAAAAATTGTTTTATATAATTTTAATATATACTACCAAGTAAGACTCTGGGGTGAAATGTTAGGATCATGTGACACTGAAGATGAATTAAAAAATTAAGCTTTGTCGTCACAGGAATGTTGCATTTTAAAATACATTGCAATAACATTTCACAGTATTAATGTTACTTTATATTTGAATAAATGCTCTCCATCTTGAGCATAAGACTTCTTTTAAAAACATTAGAAATCTTTCTCACCCTAGAAGAATTTATGTTGTAATAAACTGTAATATGCTACTTTTAAATGTTTTTATATACATATAATCATATGCCTATATATAAATCAGTATGCATTAATTGAATAAATTATAATGTTCTGATTGGCTGTGATTCTATTCTATTATAAAGCATTTTTACCTTGAAACAAACATGCAAATACTCGTCATTGTAAACATGTTCCATCATCCTTGGTGAACACAGTATTAGTTATCTCTAACTTAGAGTTATTTCTTTTGACTAGTGGGAGCCTCACAATCACAAATCCACTGTGGAAAGTTGCAGGGTGATCTCATAGAAGCCCAGAGAGAGCTCTTGGGTTTGGGAGGGATAAATTGTGCCATTGATCTCTCTCTCACGATCATCTTTTTCCATTTCGCACTTCTGATGTCCTGTTGTGCAGTACCCACAGACTTTCTGATTATCCTCTGTATGGTTGGTCCGTGAGAAGCCTCAAGTCTGCTGCAGCGCTCACTTGACAAAAGAGGAAGCAGGTGTTGCAGTAGATGGAGGTCTCCACTCATGTCGACCTCTCCAAGCGCAGTTGCTCCTCTACATTAGTTTACATTTGTTTGTCTATTACTCTGTTAGTGCCACATGAGATCCATTTAGGGGGAACAGCTTTTTATGTGGCTCACTGCAAGTAAACACCGCTTGCTTATGAATTTGCTACAGGTGTTTAGTTGAAATTGTTTTGCAAAAAGGGGTAAAGGCAGAGACATTCAACACCATTCAGATGTTTGTGGTTGGCAAGACTTCATAATGCTTTTGAAAGAATATCTAATCCTCACCAAGGCTGCATGTATTCGATCCAGAATACAATAAAACTAATACGGTGAAATTTTACAGTTTTATTATTATTTTAACACATTTTTAAATGTAATTTATTTCAGCAGCCATTACTCCAGTCTTTAGTGTCACATGATCCGTCAGCAGTTGTATTTTATAATATTTGTGTGAAAACCTTGATGAATTTTTCAGGCTTCTTTGATTATAAATGGCTTTATTGTCAGTTTTGATTGTTAATGCTTGAATGAAAGCATTAATTTCTTTTTAAGTCTCGCTTGACCCCAAATTTTGAACAGTGGTGTAGTGTACATTTTATATATGCCTGGTGCAAGCAAAATGTTGTGCTTTCAGATTAGCAATTAATGTAAGAACCTTTTCTTCAACTAATAATAAGGAACAAATTGGAAGTGTTAGTCATAAAGTTTAAGCTTGATCTTCTACATGGCAGTGTTTGTAATTTTGTGCTTTTATATTGTGTTAGTGTGTTGGCAAGCTTTCAGCATTACTAGTGTTTATTTTCTCTCACCTTCTTTTTCTCCATTTTGTAATGTCTTAATTTTCTTAGCATGCCCTCACATCTTCACTTAACAATTTTATGAAATTTAAATTGCTAGTGTATTTTATTCTAATCTCTCTTTCTCTGTTTTTTCCTTAGCTGTCGATAAAGTGCAGAGCACCAGAGGTGTCTCAGTTTGTGTACCAGTGCTACGAGTTGGTGCTGAAGAACTGAAGAGGGGGGAAACCAACAGGAAAAGGCAGTTCCCAGGCATCGTTTGGGTGACTGAAACTTAATTGAACCAGTCAGAGAAAGAACCCCTGCTGTCTTGCATTTCCCTCAGACTGTGCTTTCAGCATTGACTGAATCCCAAGGAATTTTTCTTCATTATTTTGTCCATTCCCAACATCCATCTTTATCCCGCCTGTTTCCATCTTGCAGTCCTTAAAATATAACAGTTGCAGTAAAATACGACACAAAATATAAAGACATCATCTCTATTTCACATATGTGCAGGTGTTCTACTCTGCAAATTTCATTCCTGTACAACACGATTGCTTCACTGTTTATCGTGGGTGATTGTTTTTCCCCCTCATGGAGGTTAAGCATCATACACAGATGATCTCAAGAGTTTTAGACCAGCCTGTATTCGTCATCCATTCAGTTATAGGAAGGGTGTGTTTACTGCAGTTGAGAGAAACCTTTCAACACTGCTGTTTTTAATTTAGTCTTAATCAGACAGTGGGTTGCTGGGTTTGTATTCACATAAACAGTTCAAATCTTTATTTATTTTTTGTTCTGTTTTATTAAAGCTCTCCCTGGTCTCTCCTCAGTAATTTAGGTCTCCTGCAATTTCTTTTAAGGGAAATGCTGTGTGTTTATCCAGAAGCACTACACAATTGCTGAGTAAACTTCTTCTTTGTCTTCAAAATATCTCTGTATTTGGTGATGACTAAGTTTGCAGTCATGTTTTGCTATTAAGCTGGGTTTATTTTTAGTTACTACTGTCTTGTTTTGTGTGCTGTGTATCAGGTGTGTGTGTGTGTGTGCGCGAGAGAGAGAGAGAGAGAGAGAGTTGGAGATGTAACCAGCTGCATGTTCTGTTCCTCCTCCTCCTGGCAATATTCCCTGTCCTCCCTTATTCGCCTGAATGACTATATACATGCCCATATATTTGGGTGGGTTGTTCATTTAGTGTGTGTGTGTTTGTGTTGATAAACTGTTGGATCTTTGAGGGAGACTCCACTCCTAAGATCATCCTGCAGAAAGTGATATTCTGTATGGTATGAATCTCTTTTAAATCACACTGAACGCGATGCACCTGAAGTGTCCTGCTTTGCAAAACAACTTGTTCACGGCACGTTTCTTCTCTCATTCTTTACAGGACAGGGACATGTTAATCTTTCATGTCCATATATGATGATTAATTATTTTAAATGATGTTGACAAGGTGGACAAATCTCTCTCAAGCTTAATGTAAAATACCACCAGACAAAACACTGCTGACCTGTACACACAGAATGTTGTGTGTGTACACTTAGAAGTTCCCAAATAATATTGATTATTGTTTATTTTTAAATCATAGTTTGTTGATTCTGTATGCGTGTTATATTCTATGGATTTAGTCTTGGGGGTGACTACAAGGAGATGTGCTGCAAAGAAATTTGCTTTACTTTTTGTTGGATTCTGTCATGAGTGCATCTGTTATAGAAATTAAAAAAGTATATTACCCATTGATTTAAAGTGTAATTTATTGACCACTTTTGACTGCTTCAGTTACAGTCCTAACACCTTGTATATTGTTTTATTCATTCATAATCTTAGGCAGTATGACTCAAACATGCACCATGCTGCAAACTATCTCATTTAAACTGGACTTCCAAATATCACTTTTTTATGGTAAATGTGAAATCCTGGTGGCACAAGTTGAACCTGTATCTCATCTAATGACATTTTCTTGAGTGAAACCAATAGGCTGTCTTGCCTAAGGGGTTGCAAAGGTTTCAAGAAATGCCATTTATTATGCTTCGCATGCATGCTTCATCCAGTCCTTCACTAAAACATTAGGTAAAGTCTGTTTACTCATAATTGACTGTGTAGAGTAGTTCTGTAGTGTCTTGGCAATATTTATCTTTTGTTCGGTAGTTTTTTGTTTTGTTTTTGCATGTCTTTTTGGAAGCTATGATGGACATGGTATCTCCTTTTTATTCAGTACAGTGTGAATCCTTGCTGAGCTCATGTTTAAGCACAGTTTCCTCTTTGTTGTGTTGACTGTCATGAAATTACAGTGTAATGTAGAGTAGGAGCTAGGGGTTGCATTTGTGTATCCGACCATATAATTAAGTGGAAGTGCAATCACAAGCCTAACCAGAAGCTCAATTTTGAAGCTGATGGCAAGAAATCTAAACAAGGAAGACAGGAGGCTTGGGTTGTAATCTATTGCTCATACTAATGAACTTGGCCTGGCAATTGAAATCTATATATTTAGATGTTATAGCACTCACGATTAATGTTTAATAGCCAGTACTGTAGAGTTGTGTGTGTATTGACCATCTGAGATATGTCTCCTGACTATTTGTCAGGTTTAAGAATGGAGATGGAAGGAGAAGAATCATCATTTTAGATGTGGACTGAGAGGACAAAAACCCAGAGCAATTAATCTTTATTGTAAATCAAATTGGACAAATGGATGAATGTATTTCAGATTAGTAATCCAGATATCATTAGATAAGATTACAGTCCATGCTATTTTGCCCAGCACTTCTATTAATGAGTCTGGAGAAATGAAAAGCTTGGGATCAGGGAATGGGAATAATGATTATGGAATGGGGAATCTCTTCAACTCCAGACCTTTTCAGGCTTTCAGTCGTTGTTGTTGTTTTGTTTTTTTTTTCCTTTGGCGGAGAAGAAATATACGAATTCTTTGAAACTTGATTATCTTGTACTTTAATTTTACGCATCATAAACACAGTACATCAGTGTCGTACTAAATATCAATACTTTTGTTTGTTTATTAAGCAGTAATCATCATTACTGTTTGAGCTAAACAGTCGACAGCTACCTTATATTTTCACCTTTTATTTCTCCAATAATTTAAGTCATTTCCGAGTGACCTTTTTGAGCTGTTTATAGCCAATAAACAAAACAGTCATGAATCCGCGCGCGTCAAGATGAATCACATGAGAGCGCGCGGAGGAGCAGCGCTTCGAACCGCACAGCAAGCACTGGAGACTGCTTCTCACGTGTAGCTTCCACGACAACGAGAGGTCTGTGCTGATACAGTCCACCTACAATCTTACTGAGCTTAACGATGGACCTTTGCGCAGACTGCATTTGGCGTACGGCGAGGTGCACGGTGAAGCGAGCGCGCAGCACGCACTGCTGAGATGATGAGAGAAGCTATGAGAGGTTACGAGGAGAAAGGGTCAATGGTAACCTCGAGACCGAAGAGCACACGTTATGCTGAGAGCTGACGGGTTTTGAGCTCCAGAGCTGTGTGTAGGAATACCGTGGGCTGACTGTGGAGCGGTGAGGACTGTTCCCCAATGGAATGCAGAAAAGACAGCGCAGCTGCCGCAGTGAACGAAGTTGGTTTGTTGATCCATTCATTACCGCACGATACTAACAGTATACTTAACCAAAAGAGATAACGAAATGCATCAGAAGAGAGGAGATCTGTAAATAAACTCTTATTTATTTGAACATCCGCGAAGTGCGTCCCTGTGATTTAAGCAAAAAAAGGCGCACGCTCTCCATTCATGTTATTGTTTTGATTTGTTGAGCAGTTTCCTAGTGTCTTGATCTCTAGTGTTCGTCAGCGGTCCTGATCGGCGCGGGATGGTCGAGACGCTGAGCATCGCCGTCATCGGAGCGCCTGGAGTCGGGAAAACTTCTATCATCCGTCAGTTTATTTACAATGACTTCTCCGACACTTACACCCCCACCCAAACGCGATACGTGTACAGACCCTCGGTCATTCTTAACGGTGTCATGTACGACCTGAAGATTTTGGATGTTCCGCCAATTTCCTCCTTTCCTTCAAGCCCAAGTCAGGTAGGCTACAGTAAAGCGCTCGTGCTAATGTGTGATAATGCAACAGAGTAAAGCACATCAAATGCAGGATAAATACCCTAATGTAGGCCTGTATAAGAGATAATAAAGAAATGGGCTATTTTACTCTAAAAGTAGGGTACATATTGTTGAATAAATTGCATGGTAATTTTAAACATTTTCATACCCAAAACAAAGTATTTAATAGGCCTATGATATATTTTTCAATGACTATTGTCTCGTTAAATGTATTCACCTTTTATGCCAAGCTAATTTATTGAAAACGTTTTAATGCAGCATTTTTAATGTTTTTGCGTTTTAAAATTTGTGTGTCTGCTGTCACTAATGCTCACACGTGGAAAGTTTCTTTCTTTCGCTCTCAAAATCAGTACAAATGTGGGAAATGATCATTTTAAGGCACAGTGATCATTTTTCATTATTGAATTTATTAGTAATAATATTATTGAATTATTAAAAAATGTCTTGTCAAAAATAGGGCACTTTATAACGTTAGGGATTACTGTAACGCTTTATAAAGGTTCAGAAGCCTGTTGTTTTAATGGAACAATCCTTAAACCATCGATTTGACCTTGCACATCCAAACCGTCATTATTCAAATTCACACTTTTCCAATCAAAATAGAGTGTCCTTTTGTTCTTGTGAACTTTCACCAGTACAGCTGAACTGAATCTTCAACAGATCCATTAATTGGCCGAGATTCCTGAGGAATGATAGTGTATTGCTTCTGGAGAGAGGGGCTTTCCTCTAGAAAAAAAGATCTCATTTGGAGTAGTTGCTATGGCGACATGGCTTGAACTGAGCATCTGTAAGCTTGTTTTCTGTATCCTCCCTCTGGCAAATATTTCTTTCTCTCCCCCACCTCTCACTCGCTTCTCTGTATCTCCCCCTCATCTCTCTCTCTCTCCGTCTCACACACTCACACACACTATTACTCTTCCTCTTATTTTGTCTAACAGTCTTGGCATTTAAAGCACCCCTCGTTATTCTTGTGGGAAGCTCCTCAAATTTCCAATGTTTTGGAATAATCCAAGCCCCCAAAACATCTGTTTTGTTAAGAGAGCGGCTTAGCTATGTCGTTAGCAATTTACGTCTCTAGGTGTTCTTGCATCACATGAGTTTTCTGTCGAAACCACCACCAAATTCTGTCAGTTAGCTGCTACAGGAAATACTTGCATTGTATTGCGCAGACATCTACCTCCGTTACAGGTTTAGTTTGTTTAGTTAGTAATTAACTGTCTGTAATATTCACACAAACACAAAAGCTTCATTAGCTGTTTCATGCGTGTTTCACTGGAGCAGAAAATCAACTGCAGGAAGGTAGATTTTATAACAAGGTAAACATAATCAATTTGCGCTCTCAAGAATTACATTAGATTTAAATGCGTTCATTTTGCAGACATTTTGATTTATCCAAAGCCATTTACAAATCAGACTAATTATAAATCCAAGAAGTGCTACTATGCCAGAGTAGCACAATGCTAGATCCTTACAAATCCAGACAAATCATTTCAGCTCACCTCCTCCTAATACACTCAGAGCATTTGCATGCAAGACAGGGCCAAGCAGGGATCTGTGGTTTCCTCAAAGCAAACGGCTGAAAACCCAGAGCACTGTCTTTGAAGCAATAAGATATAATTAACTTTTGACCTTTTTAAGACTTAAGGCTGACACAAATTCCCTTTTGGTCTGTCATCATATGAAAGACTGAGAGGTTTTCAGAATGTGAAATCCTATTTGTTCTGTGAACAAACGGAGCTATTTTCTCACCTTATTTTCCGTGGCAGTATTTCAGAGTGAATTCCCTGCATCGTGACCACTTCACACAGCTTGAAGACCCTCTCCAGACAGAGACCACCAAGGTCGTCTCAGCAACAAGCGATTATGTTAATTGTTGGTAGGTTCTGTATTACCAAATAGTGTTGACACCAGTGAAAACACGATGAGAAAGAAATGTTATTATAGAATGGAGATGAGCGTGTTGAATGGAGAAATAAAAGGGTTGCTTGTACTGTGGTGTCATGATGTCCCCACAGGGAATCAGATAGGTTTTAGTGGTTTTGATGTCACGTCAGCAAACATAATGTAAAAATCATGAACATACTGTGCTGAGGTACGGAGGGGGCATTGCGTTCAGCGCTCGGAGCGCATTGATACATTGCAATCTATTTGAACCGGAGCACGTTGCAGCTAAATGCCATTTAGCTCCCTATAGAGCAGGGGTAGGCAACATCAGTCCTGGAGTGCCGCTGTCCTGCAAAGTTTAGCTCCAACCCTAATCAAACACACCTGAACAAGCTAATCAAGGTCTTCAGGATTACTAGGGCTACAGGCAGGTGAGGGTTTTTTCAGGGTTGGAGCTAAACTCTGCAGGACATCGACGTTGCCTACCCCTGCTTTAGAGCATGGTAGGCTGAAGCACGTAGAGGAGAAGGTGTGTGTGTGGATAAATCTTTATTAAAATGCTTCTGGCTTCTTTTGACAGGCGCTTATATGCACATGTTTCTGATGAAAGAAGGAATAAAACCAAAAGTTCAAAGTCATTGAAATCAAACATGATTTTAAATGGCTGTAGAGATGAAAGTGTAGCAAATCCATAGATACAAAACTTAAACCCAAATACTAATAAAAGCTTTTAGACTAAGAAAGGTTCAGTTTTTTTAACCATAAGAAAATTCATAGACATAAAAAGCACATTACTCCTAAGTGGTGCAGCGTGAAGCTGAATTCTGTTGTATTTGAGTTTCCTCTGATCTAGGACCATTTTTGAGTGGTTTTCTTCAGCGGATAGTCCCAGCTGGTAGATACCATTACAACAACATTCTGCAGACAAAAGCATGCTTTCCTAATGAGAAAAAAAGAAAGAAAAAAAAGTTCTGACTTTTTTTCCCCAAAGCAACATAATGTATAAATTACCAAAAAAAAAAAAAATGCATTTGTATTAGATATTAATATATATTAAATATATATTGTTTTATATTAAATTATATTATATTAATAAAATTATAGTTTACTAGGATGAGAGTTGCTGAAATCGCGTTTGGTCTCGTACTGCATCGTGTATCTTGTCAGTGTGTGCACTTGCTTGGCCACTTGTAGTTGATAAACAGGAAAGTGGGTCCAGCTGAATTGAAATGATCATTTGTTAGATTGGTATAATAAAGGTTATTATACCGCGGCAGCGGTCGCGGCAGTCGTCGTGTGAAGCCCTCTTAGTGTGAAGACCAAAGAGTGTAAAGACCATCGACTCTACCGTGCGACTCCACCGGGCAGGGACACCGGCAAGGGATAGTAGTAGCTTTTTATTTAATTTTTTTCATTGATATGTTTATTATTGAAATGTTGTTGTTATATGCATGTGTCAATTTTATTTAATTTCTTTATTTTCTTAAATATGTGGGTAGATAGTATTTATAGAGTTGTAACTTTTTAGTTTTGGTTGCTTTTTCTTATTTGTAAGTCGCTTTGGACAAAAGCGTCTGCTAAATGACAAAAGTAAAAGTAAGTAAAGTATATTATATTGTACTACAGGGCTATTGAATGCTTGAATCTGATTGGCTGACGAACATTTTAAGATGTGCAATTTTTTATGGCTAAAGTAGCTCTGCTACGCATCATGGCAACATTACCATCATGGGTATGCATTATTTTCTAATTTAACAGCCTATTGTCAATTATACCTTACTTATGATACATTAAATTTATATTAATGGAAATAATGTAACTGTGTGATTTATTTAATTAACATAGTTTAATTTATATTAATTATTTTCTGTTTAGTTATGGTAACCATGGCTACACTGAAAAAAAATTGGTCTCAGAAGTTGCTAGTAAATTTCACAATTATTTACAAAGAAATGGCAGTGACATTAAATTAAGCATGAATTTTTGAAGTTGAAAGACTCAAAGCCTTTCTTTTTTTCTTTTTAATTTGACGTTTTCTTGTAAAACATAGGCCTACTCCAATAATCTTTTTATTCATTTATTTACAACATTTATTTTTTACAGTGTAAAAAACAATGACAATGAACCCAGACAATATTTCAAATTCTACATTTAACATTGCTTGCTTACACTTTCATATTCCATGCAAAAACTGCAAAATCTCCCCATAATACATCATTGAATATCTCTTTACTCTGTCCACCTTATTTGTCCATAAGAGGTCATTTGTAAATTCAATAGCTTCCGGTGTCATCCGCTTCCAGCTATTTTTAGCTGTACAAACCAGCTTGTTTTGCTGCTTGATATTGCAAACGGATGTGTCTTACCATATTTTTCTAATGTATTGTCTTATGTCTTAGTGACCGTTTGCTGCATTTTGTAATTCTTCTCGTTATTTCCCTACAGCGGCTAATGAACCGGAATTCTCTCACATTCACAGAAAACAGCTTACTTCCGCACTGAAAACTAAGGTGGATATCTCTGTACACTCAAATGTAAAATGCAATAGAATTGCTCAGCTCCCGCTGATATTTGTCGTATAGACAACTGTGAATAATAATCTTTGACTGCTTGGCAACTTTGGTGACTGAATGTCGCAGTTTGTTCACATGATGCCGTGGCAGATGGAGCAGATCAAAAGCCAGCATGATTCAGGATTTCCTGTTACTGCCAGCCTCTCTTTCTCGCTCTTGTTCTCGCTCAATTATGACAACAGAGGGCTCAGTGACACGTTCCCCCATGTCTACAGCAGTTGCTTGATGATGTAATGGTCCTCAGAATGTGATAGAATTCACTTGAGGAGAAAATGTGCTTGTGGCAGATTTTGGTTGTTCTTTTAGCCAGTGAAATTGAGGAACATTAACTTTGGGTTTTGATTTTCCTGCTCTGTTCTCTGACACGACTGACTCTCAGTAGGGTCTCTTTTCATTCAGCTCTGGTTTGTCACTCAATGCTTTTGCCGGTGTCACACTGCTAACTCTCATTTTGGAAATACTCTTTATTGACACTGACTCTTGCATTCCACTTATTCTATGGCACTCACTTTTTCTTTCAACTACTCCGTCTCTTTCAGTCCCGTGAATAAGGGTGATTTGTTATGTGAAGGATCATTTTGTTACTTACAAAATAGATGGATGAATCTATCACTCTTGTCAGTGTTTAAACTGCAAAAGTTTTTATGGTCTACCAGTGGAGATTCACACAGATTTTCTCCATACACTCATCACGCACAGCTTTAACAGCGAGTTCTGAATAAATGCAAAGTTCAGAACTGGGCTGTCTCGAGGACAGATGTTCTCATAATTTTTTTCACGCCTGAAAATGGTAAACTCTAATTTAGGATGCATTGTCATACATCACAGTGTCAGCGAGTAGTAAAAAGAAACCAACACAATAAATCTAGCTGTACACCTTAGCATAAAATTAAGAAATATAATTTAGTAATTATACCATCAATTATCAGGGACTGAACCAGAAATAAAGATGATACATAATGAACAAGCAGTTTAGTTCCCTGGCATGTAATGATTTAACTGAGAGATGCAGTTATTTGACTTAGTGCTTTTCTGGATTATTTCCACATCTACATTTGGCACATTTGGGTTTATAGATGAATGAATGTTGTGCTGAAAGAATTATTTTGTTTTGCCTTCAGTCATGAATAAACAGATGGCTTAGAGAGAAAGATTCAGCAGGATTATGTAAAAACAAATAAAAATAAATGCATTAGGAATTGTATTAAAGGACAGAAAGCATTTTGTTGTACTCCTTTATTCAAACATAATTTTTTATATATTTTTATTCATTTTTTAAACTTTTAATTAATGTATTTTATGATTGTGTGTGAGTGTGTGTATGTATATATATATATATATATATATGTGTGTGTGTGTGTGTGTGTGTGTGTGTGTGATATTGTATTAAACATATTTTTATAAAATGATTATTATATAATTTTTTTACATTTCATATACATACATATATATATATATGGTATACAATATAATAAAATTGTATATTTGTAATTTTATCATTTTATTTTGTAATTTTATTAATACGTTTTTTTTTAAATATACAGTATTACAAATATACAATTGTATTTTAAAATTTAGAAAATATATTAATAAAAATTGAATACATTTCAGTGTTTAAAATATATTTTTATCCTATTTAATAGAATTCAAGTTTTCGTTATTAAATATCCTTTTAGAGAAATTTAGAGAAAACTAAGAATAGAGAAAAGACATTTCGAGAAAGAACTATCAATGAATTCTCAAACTGATGGAGCTCTATGTAGTCCTGAATAGATATCCCTTCCCTCTCCTATTTTAGCCTAACAATAGTGTTTGTCCAAGCTGTCCATTCAGCAGAACATCAAACGTACGCGTGGATCAGATCACATTTATTTGTGAACACGCTTGGCAGCTTTCAGCAGCACAGCTACCCATTCAGCAATTTCTGGTGGACATCTTCCAAATTTCCAAATAAATTTTTGCTTAAAGTGGATACCTTCCTTGCCCAGAGGAGAATGTTGAATTATGATGAAAGTGACTCTGAACGTGTCCTCTCTCTAACTCACTCACACACAGGGAAGAGCAGAACTGAGGCTTGACAAGGAGAGAGAAAGAAGCTTCTATTTTTTAGCTTTCACGGGGATGGCAGCGCATCTGAAATATCTAACAGGCACACTGAGGGAGTGTTTATGTAAGAACAGTGCTCAGCAGAAAAGACTGAAAGCTTCGAGGCACATGTTTAATTGACAGAAATTTGTCTTGTGCTCTAGCACCATAGTTAATGCTCAAAACCGCTGCAGATAATTGCTTCAATCTACCACTGATCACTGAACTAGAACTCCATTAAATCTCATAGAATGTTGAGTTTGTGCTTAATAAGGTCTGAGAAGCGTCAGATTTCCCTGTGGAGACGGAGGGCAAGGTATTTGCTTTTGATGTGCAGAAAATTGAAAAAGGAAAAGAGCAAAAGAGAGATGGGAAAAAAGGACAAAGACTTCCTATCCAGCAACTAAGGACTGTTTAAAACCCAAACACACAGGCTCTAGCCTCTTCAATTTTGGGGTTTTATAGATGATCAGTCAGAAGTTGGAGAGTGTGGTGAGAAAGCAGAAAGCTATATTTTACCCAAGAATACGCCTTAGTGTTTTTCTGTCTGTATAATAAAAGTCCGTTTCGAACCCATCATACCAGACACCTGGAACCACATCATGATACCACTTCATTTTTGAGTCAACTATCCCTTTAAATGTCCTTGTCTGTTACATTATAATGATCTACAATATGTCGGTGCGTTTATCTGCACACCTGATTGCTTTCATTATTATTCCACTAATGTCCGAGCATGCACAAGTGCAGAATCACAGTAGTCGTCTCTGAGTGTGAAATATTAGCAGTGGGCTGCTTTTCTAACATCACTAGAGGATGAAGGTAATTATTCCTCTGTCAAGATGAATGTGCAACCACTGTCTTTGCAACAGTTGACATCGATTTTCTTTACAAGCAAGATCAGCTCGTGACGAATGGTTTCAATTTGACTGCCTTCTCTCACTCGATCTCTCTTCTGTCCCCAACACACACAAATGCAGATCACAATCAATATGGGAATTAAACAAGATCTACTGGATTTTCATCACATGCAAGCTCTATCCGCTTCAATCACTGATTCTGTAGAGTTTAGTTATTAGGAATGTGCTGTGGTTAGTTCTATGAGGTCAGACTTTTCACTTGCAGCTTTTTTTAAGCTTAGGTTAATTTCACACTGTGTTTGGCATTAAAAACTGGTTTTAAATTCAGCATGAAATGGAAATTATGATTATCTTCTCATTTTATCTGAGTGAAACATCTTCTTGAGGTAAAAAAATGTAGGGTGGGACTTCATTTAGTTTAGGATTGTTGGATTTTTGTTGTTTGCTGCAATCTCATGTGAGATTGAATGGATTATTGAAATATGAAAATAATGATATGCATAAATGAAAAATCATTTAAAGTACAGATTGCAATATTCCAAACAAAATAAGAATTGTCCGTTTAGATTCCATGTTGTCTTTCCTATGGTCTCAAAGGCTAACAGTCTAGTCACAGCTTGCTTGCTTATTTACAGTATGTATGTATTGCATGTATGTATTTATAATTAATACGTATCTTTCTGAAAAAATGTCAAAATAGCCTAACACTAAAGAATTTCTAAACAAAGCAGAATTCTGATGGTGAATATCTAGTTTGCTTGCTTAATGCCTCACACAAACTCTAAATATCTTTAAAAGGTTTTCCATGAATTAGGTAAACAAATCCAGTGATATTTTAGTAGCTGAAGGCTGATTCATAATACAATTTAATGAGAGAAGAACAAAACAGCTTAAATGAGTGTTTGTTTTGTACAATATTTAATAAAAAATCACTCCGATGCATAATGTCAAAATGTTTTCTGAGACAGAGAGGTCCGCTCAAATCATTTATGCAACCTATGTAATTTATCAAATAATACAGTAATGTTTAATGTCATTGTATGACATGATGTACCCCATCTGAGGGTGTAAATGAATACTGGAATTGAAATTCAGTTCATATCATAAGAGCTCTCCCGAGAAAAGCGGAGGGGAGGGGAAGGAGGGAGAGAGGAGATAAGGTCAGTGTGTCACGGTTGAAGAAATTTGCTCACTGCCTCTTTCAGATGTCCCCCATTCAGTGCTGTTGTGTAATTACTGTAGGTAAATCATTACTATTCATGGGCTGTAACCTTATATCCTCCCCCAGTCTATTGAACTAACTAATGATGTACCAGCATACAAATAACAATGGGCACACGCACACACAAGTGCATATTTTGCACTCAATACCTTGGATGGAGTAGAGAAATGGCATTAGGAACACAGAAAATGTGTAACTAAGACATGATATATATATATTTTTTTTTTTGTATAATTTATCAATAACTTTATATAAAGACCTAAATAAAAAAAAAAAAGTGTGGTCTTTTTCTGATCATTTAAATATGTTAAGTACATGTCGGCTGCACTTGTTTTATCACAATCATGGTTTCTTGAACTTTAAATGTTTTCGTACCGCCTCATAACCTAAACTACTACCAAAATGCAACATTGTGCAATGTTGTAATAATAATAATTTGTAATAATTTGAAGTTATTTTCATAAATGAATTGTTCATTGGCTTTGTCAAGCAATCAGTCAGTGGTCATCTGGTTGATTAAGAGTTTTTGTCTGTCTGTCTGTTTGTTTCTATCAGGAGTGGCTGGATGTGCGGTGTAGAGGTGTCCGCAGTGCAAACGCCTACATTCTGGTCTATGACATCTGCTGTGTCGAGAGCTTTGAGTATGTCAAGATGATCCGACAGCAAATTGTGGATAACAGGTAAGACAGAGCTCATTTAGAACCTGAAATGTCCCACCTCAAAGAATAATAGAGAATCATTATCATCCTATGAAAGATCCAATACAATGCAAATGTTTGACATTCCTTTTATTATTGTTAGAATGGGACAAACTGTGGTCCTTGAAACCATTTTTCCCCATGATGAGGCATATCAGCACTGATTAAAGTAACTGTGTCAGCTGCACTGACAAACTACTGATTGGGTTTGATGTTTTTAATAACAATTGGCCCTTGTTTCCTCAGCTGATGCTGAGATAATGAGGTGACGTTTGAGAATATGTATGAGTGACAGTTACAGAGCATAGACACTGTCACCATTTACTACATCTGATAAGAATATAATAGATGCCAGTGAGAAAAGCCTTTTACATATGCAGGCCTTGTGCACCATAGCTTGTGTGCAGCATCATGTATTTGCAAAAAGGTCTTATGTGAACAGAATGAATGACAGAAAATGATCTGCAGTCTCCATCTTTAGCCCTTTTCCCCGCCCACAATATCACACTTCTGTTTTACACATGCGGATCACGTTTTCACTGCTTAGAGGTCACCTCAGTCTTAGTGCAAAAAGTGCTTTAGACAATAAGATTTTAATGATCACTGTATTCAGTTAAACATATAGAGATTGCATGGAGATGTTTGATGTGGTAGAATATTGAACGTAGACTGAATACACATGGAGAGGGGGTGATAAAAGAAGCAGCAGTGGTAGAAGAAATTCTTACAAATGTTCTTTGACTAAACATGGACTTGAATGGTTTAAGAGATAGTGAGAGGGTAGACGGGGAAAGCCATACTGAGAGAGAGAGCACAGATAAACTATATGAAAGGGGGATAAATCAGTGTAAAAATTAAACAAGCACTCAGACACAGGAATGAGGGATTGGTGTAGGCTTATTAAACATAATGGCACTGGTCTCTTTGACAAATTATTCACTTCTTTTATGCTGAAATGACTAACAAGGCAAGGCCAACTACGTGGGCTCCGTAGAGTAGCTATCGCTAGGAGAGTGATATACGCTGTACAATACTCAGCAATGACATCGAGGAAGTCCAAGGCTTATAAAGCATGTGTGATTGTGTGATCAGCTGTGTAATCGGAGCAATGTGAGATTGGTGACAGCTGTGTGTTGTCAGTGAAATGGATTATGGGAATTGTAGTCCAATGGTGAAGTGCAACAGTGGTGTAGTGCAAGAGTCCATGCGGTGAGCGGGTGACCTCTGGTGGTGAGGGAATGGAAGTTCATGGACCGGATTCGTGACGCGTATATTGAACACACATATATAATAGCATAAATCCTCAATATCTGACAGATTTGAAATGAGTAGAATCAGAATAATAGCAGTAGTATGCTTTTTAATATTAAAATGAATAATATGGAATACTATTGAGTCCTCAATAAAATTTAACATGTTAAAATAAAGGTTTTAAATATTTATTATATGTAATTTGTGTATGCATTGAGCCCTTGGTATTTTGCTATTATGTGAAGATAGTCAGTACTATATTGGCCAGACATTTATTTAATAGCTACATATTCAACCATGCTATGTTACTCTTGACATTTTCTAAGCAAATAAATGAAACCTCACATTTTAATTTGTGCAATTCCTTTTGCAACAGTGAATTGGCAATTCAATTTATTGCACTTTTTTATTTTTAGAAAAATGCACACACACGCACACACACACACACTTGCCATTGAAGCCCCCTGAACATGAAACGCTTTCATTCTTCTTTGTGTGTGTGTGACCTTCAAGCACAGTCAAGCGCTGAGAAAGGACACACATCATGCATTCTCCATCACACATTATAAGATCAGCGTCATTTTTTTTAGAGCATGTCAAGGAGCTGAGGGGCTTTTCATGTTTGTGTGTGTGTGTTTTTGCTTGTTTGCTGAAGATATTGTCGTGCAAACATGAACAAATATTATATCCAGCATAAATGTCACATAAGAAACGGATCGATTCTCATGGGGTCGCTATGTTTTACTTGCTAATTCCTTCTTAAACCTCTTTTTTATTGCTCTTCTCCCCTGCCATCTCACCTACCTTCCCCCTCTCGTCTCTTTCTGTGTCTTTCCATAAGAGTGGGCAGCAGTAGTGAGGTGACCATCCTGGTGGTGGGCAGTAAGCGGGACCTTCAGCGGCATCGGTTCACCCAGCGCAGGGCCGTGTCTGTACTGGTGAAGAAAACCTGGAAGTGCGGCTATGTTGAGTGCTCTGCTAAGTATAATTGGCATGTGCTTCTGCTCTTCAAAGAGCTCCTGGGAATAGCCGTGGCACGAGGACTGCATCCGAACCACACCTCTATCCGTCTCCAAGGGGCATTGCAGAGGAATCGCTGTAATGTCATGTGACAGATATGTAGCATTTTTTGAATTTATGCTTATTTAGGACCAGTTTGTTTAATCAGAGTCTTAATTATCTGGTCTTATTTAACTGGTCCTAAGTCAGTATTGAACGTCAACTTTGCTGTACCACAAGAATGGAGCTTTGGGGACAAACTGTTAATCAAAATGGCTGGAATATTACCACCTAGGGGCCTCTGTAACTGATGCATTCATCTGATGGATTACTACTGATTTCACTTTTCTCCAGTGTACTCTAACAAACAGGAAAAATGGAAGCAGATAAGGACTTTTTTTTCATCTTACCAAAGTCTGTCAGGGTCGGAGTAAGATATTGCATCTGACTCAAACAGAGTCTAATTTGTTTCCCCTTCTTGCTCAGATTTAAATTCAGATGCTGTGGGTGCAAGTGTGAAAGTTTTTAACTGTTGCTCGGAAACCACTATTATGAAGAATGCACTTATCGTTTAGAAATAATGATGAGTGAAAGTTTGTTAACCCGTTGGAATTATCAGTAGTGGTCATCAAATTTGACTTAAAATGTGAGCTGATCTTTCCCTATGTTGTAGTATCAATTCAAAACAAAACAACAATGGAGACACAGATTATCTGCGTTTTCTCAGAAACACTGACTTTAAAATAATCCCTGTCCTGTTACTCATTGGCCAGTTTCCTTTTTGCAAAACTGCTTCAGGACATTAATATTGAAGGAGCTGCAGGCTTCAAATCCTGCCCCAACATTTCACTTCATAAACCTTATTAACCATATGCTGCGGCTCACAGACAGAAACCTCACCATTCTCCAATTCCATTTGTAGTAATTCATTGGGCCACCTTACACAGACCCTGCGAAAGTGTAAATAATATTCCTACAATGTGGTTGGAACAGCTTTTTTAATAGCAAAATGGTTTTGTCCATAATGGCTAGGGGGTCGCACACTGGAAAAGAAGCGCCATGCCGTGTCTGTAAAATTTGAACATATGGTTTTCTATGAGTGTACACACACCAGCTGCGCCATTCAGCTATGACTGAGGCTGTGTATACTGGAAGACTGTGTATTGTGCATTTTTTAGCACAATACACAGTATTGTGCTAGAAACGGCAAATGTTTGTCTTTCTGTGAGTTTAATAAAGTTTAATAAAGTGGTGATTAGGTTAAAGGGTTAGTTCACCCAAAAATGAACATTAGCCTGTGTTTTACTCATCCTAGAGACCTCCTAGTTATATTAAAAATAGTCCTGGCTATTCCAAGCATTATCAGTCCATGCGTTTTTGTAAGAAAAATATCCATATTTCAAATGTAACAAACACTAATCTCTCACTTCCGGTATCTGTGGATGACGTAGGACGTATGCGTCGCACGCACAGCTGTGAGACATGTAGTCTCTCGAGTTTGTTTACAGGAGCAAAGGAAGCAAAGTTTTCTTGCTTATATTGAAATCCTCTGACAATGTTCTTTACAAATCCTCAGTTTGTACTTCTAATTTGTGACCGGTGTTTTGTTTTGTTCTCTCTCCGCTTTCGTCACTAATCACACAGCGCCGACATCCTACGTCATCTGCCGGAACGGCTTCTGCTCATGACAGATACCGTAAGTGAGAGAGAAGTGTTTATTACCCTTGAAATATGGTTTTTTTTCTTACAAAAATGCATGGATTCGCTTTATTCACCCCCCAGGGCTGTGTGAGGCACGTGTTTTAATATGGATGCGCGTGCTTTATTTGACATCTCAGAATAGTCAGGATCATTTTTAAGGGGAGAAGGAAGTGGTGTGTGGCCAAGTATGGTGACCCATACTAGGAATTTGTGCTCTGCATTTAACCCATCCAAGTGTACACACCCGGAGCAGTGGGCAGCCATTGCTGCAGCATTGCTGCAGGTTCGGTGCCTTGCTCAAGGGTCTCACCTCAGTCGTGGTATTGAGGGTCACTCCCCCACCTACTAATATAACTCTGATTGGATTCGTCTGCCAGACCTGAGACTCGAACCCACAAACTCTCTATCCACTAGGCCACGACTGCCACGAGAGTTAATATTACTCTGAGAGTTATATACCATGAGAGTTAATAAAACTCTGATTGGATTCGTCTGAAAGAAGAAAGTCTTATACACCTAGGATGCCTCGAGGGTGAGTAAAACTCCGGCTAATTTTCATTTTTAGGTGAACTAACCCTTTAAGTATTTACCAGTGAGTTGTCCCAGACACAATGCAGCACTGCGCTTCTGTTCTGCTGTGCGACTGCCTTAAGAAATGTTGGAAATTTGTCCTTAAAATAGGCACCAGCATTTCATACTGATGAGACGTCCTTCCACAATAGTGATTTTCTCATCGTATGCCCTGCCAAATCAAGTAAAATGGCAAACATCCTACCTCCTAAATGTAGATCACTGAAGAAATGAGGCACAAAAATAATGTCTTCCTCTGGCAGGATAGTGAGGTGTAGTGCAGATTTCAGCAAGCATGTACAATCACTGGCACTCTAGAAGCTGTGAGAAGTGATGATAAAGCCAACAGGTCCTCTGGGGCTTCCCTAAACCTGAAGATTTCTGCTGAACCAGGATGCAGAGGCTTACATCCTTTACTGCAGTGGACTGCAGTCTGTATGGTAGTAGATGACAGTGCAATCCACATTGTCCCTGGAGTATTTCTGAATGCAGAATACATTAAAGTTAAAGTGCTTTAATGTCTACAGAGAAATTCTGGTTGATCTGAGGCTACTGTTTTTTTCTCTGCTAGCTTAGCGAACAGGTAGACGTTTGGCTCAAGCTTCAAATTAACTAATAGAGAACATCCTGTAGATGTACTGATAGTCAACACGATTGATTGGCTGGCTGTGCGGAAGTCTTGATTCACAGCTAGAGCTGTCGCACTGCTACACCTATTCTGTCACCTACTCTGGTCTGAGGTAATAAACTGTGGAGCATTGGCACACAGGTGGAAATTCGTTAGACAGAGAAAATTGATGGTCCTAGACACCGCGCACACACCCCAAATGCTTTCCCATGACAGAAGAAGGTCATAAGACATAATATTCTTAGAGTGTGCAAAGGAGAAAAATCAACTTCCTTTCTCACAAATGCAACTCTGACAGCCATCTATGCACTTGTACACATCTTACATGACTCAAAGAGCTAAGACCTTCTGTCAGCAGATGGAGACATAAATAAGTTAGCAACTTGGGTCATCCTTCAGACTTTTTTTTATCATAAAGAATCTGTTTTCTGTTTAATGGAGCTGCATGCTTTAATTGGCAAAACCAAAATCATTCAGGGGTAAATTGCACTGATGTACCTACATGAGTGAGTACAAGATCTTTGTAACAGTACTTGAGCATTGTTTTTGTCTTTTTGTATAATGTTAGTGCAGAATATGCTTAGCATGTAGTTTAAATGTAAATGATGGAGAAAAAGTCAGGCTAGTGTTATAAAACAGCAGAGAGGGGCTCATACATTTGCATGCCAGACAGTGTTGTGCTATGGTTGTGGACTGAGGACTAGACAATGTAGCAGATGTCATGTTCTTGTGGAATATGTCCTGTGCTAGTAATGTTAAAGGCTTTAGACTGAACATTCACACTTGCTGAATATGGGTTGTCTTGGTAGGACTGTCTGTGTGTTTTTTTTTTTTTTTAGATTTTAAAGGGCTACTTGCTTTTTTGTAAAATGGAAAAAAACATTATTTTTTCTTTTATGTAGTTGTAATGTTTCATCAATGAAAAATGAATAAACCCTTTCAAACGATGCCTGAGCTATTCTTCTCTTTTGTTGAATATTTCATATATCACTTGTGTCTGATATCCCAAACCAACTGCTTGTGCCATATTTCAAACTCTGTGGCGCCATCAGTTGGTGAACGATCACAAAACAACGATCACATGACTGCAGTCTCCATGTCCTACTCTATGAAAAACCTGATCACAAAGTTATCACAGTACTTTAATAAAAATAAGAAAAGCAATTCGTTGCAAATGATGTAACGTCACTAGAGAACAGAAAAAGATGACAGTTTTTAAAGAAGACAGTTTTTTTCTTCACTAAAAAAAATATATATATTAATAAAAATGCAAGACTGGTGTGAACTACAAAATAACAATTAGCATATCAAATAGGTTTGAACAAATTGTACACTTAAGAACTATACAGGTAAAAACGCAAATGAAATATTTTACGCGCTTATACCGAGAATTAATATGGGTACAGGTCAGGAATTAGCCTGCCTATCATGGATTTCATCCATGATCTAGCCTAAATATTGCTATTTTTATTATTACAATAACACTTTGATTAAGGTCTCCAACATATATTGCATGCTTAAATGCAGTACAATAATAAAGTTCCATCCCTCAGATCTGATTGGATAAGCAGCGTTCCAAAAGTGATGACAGGTTTGTTGACGTGAGCAATCCGGAGTGAATGCGAAGGGAGCGAAATCTGCGCTGAAGGGATACAGCAAAATCTGGAAGTTAACAATAAATTAAATTTCTACCTATTAGATTGTATTTTATTAACGTCTACACCTACCCCAACCCTAAACATACCCCTTACAATAATGCAAAAACAGTAGTTTTTGTAGTACAGTGTGACACAAATTATGATATGCGCGTGCAGTTTTTGCTGTATCCCTTCTAGCCTTAACCGAAATGCTTGCAGTACGTTTTTAAGTCTCTTGCAAATCAAAAGTGAGAGTGTGATCGTCCCGTATTGACATTTGAAACACGGAAACAACAGTCTTTTATCCAATCAATACGGAACGCGTTATGTCCAGTATTTTATTGTTGTGATTATTTTTTTATGACTATTTTTGAAATACCATTGTGTATGAAATGTGCTATAAAGGCCTAAATAAACTGGCCTTGCCTTGCCTATTTTCGTTAATAATTGTTTCTCATATAGTGTGCACTGCAGGCAGCTGCAAATAGAAAATTAAGGCCCGGTTTCACAGACTAAGCCAGCATTAGGCCGTTCGATTAGGACATTTAAGTATTTTTTTATTAATGTAGGCCTACTTAATAAAATAGCTCAGACTTACATTTTAGTCTATTATGACTCCGCTCCACAGTCCGTAGGCTACGTTTCTTGGCGATGTTTTAAAGTCGTAAAGCAATATTAAATATGCGTTTTGCGTTTGTCACTCCACAGAAAATGTTATTAAACCACCCAAATTATCTGAATGATAAAAAATAAAATAAAATAAGTTGTCAAAATCTTGACAAAATAAGTGCGAGTGACCGCTGTCTGAGCTGAAACCACGCCCACTCGCGGGAAAGCTGTCACACACCGCATCAGCTTAATTGGATTTACAGTGCAGCCATACAATAGGAACAGGTAATATGAATTAACCTGAGGAAGGCATAGCTAGCAAACTATATCTAATGACAGTAACACATGACACGACAAAGGGACCGTTGAAAATCTTTTGAACTTTGTGTCAGTACGTTATAAATAGGAGTGTCGGGGTTGTCTGTCGCGCTGCTCCGCATCCAGTGTAACTTAGACAGATTATAAAATAGATAATTATTTTGTACATTATTTGCACATTCCAAACACCTCTAACTCCAAATTTCAGCACTTAGTTACTCACTAACTCATTAACAGTGGAGTCCAACAGCAAGTGATATTGATTAAATGTAAATGTACATAACATAAATACTAGAATTGTCTATAACATATAAAAGTGTCTATAATAGTAAGCATTTTAAATACTCTTTATTATCGAGCGCATGTTTTGTATTACTCACTAGTATTTTTGCAATTCAGGTGAATAATGTAACGTTAGAGTAAAATGTGAGCGACTGGATAATATACTATGAGCGTATGCAGTGCGCGCGTGACTTCCTCGCCTTTCGCGCCGGGGGGGGGGTTCTTTCTCCCTGCCCCAGACCCTCGTCCTCCTCCTCTGTTAGCCCGTCCATCTCAGAACATCGTCGGTGAGTTTTATGGGGAGAGTGGCCGCTCCCTGCAGCGGCCCCGGCAGGATCGTGTCCTTTCTCACCGCAGTTCCGTGCTTATCCTGCAAACAGCAGCAGCGGCGGCGGCGGCATCAGTCTGCGGCAGTGGACCGGGGCAGCATGAGCGAGCAGGGCAAGAGTGCTGCGTCCACGCCAGCGAGCGGGACACCAGTCCCGGGCTCGGACACGTACAAAGGCTGGCTCTTTAAATGGACTAACTACATCAAAGGTTACCAGCGCAGATGGTTCGTGCTCAGCAACGGTCTGCTGTCCTATTACAGGTAAATAATGCGCCTTCTATATGCACATGTGTTGATGTCATTCATTTAAAATGCAATATATGCATATATTTAGGCTATAATGGGCTATGTTAGTATGCTGTTGTGTGGTCATGTCAAAGCAGGTCATTAAAGCTGTCAAACACACATGCGGACGCTCATTGCACTTCATGAGCGCGTCTCTAGTGTGGACAGATGCTAGTCCGCTTCTCAAAACCCTCGCTACACTTAACCACCGTATGTTTCTTTTAAACGGATCCTTAAAAATGTAATTTCGAGCGGATAAAAGCCCGTCAGTACGCTGTTTTTATTAGCGCGCCAGCTAGCGCTCATGCTAACGTCAACTGATATTCTCGTGTAGCGATACTGTGTGACGCTTATGAGAGTCGTTGCACTTTAACGTCTGACAACCTACTTTTGCATGTGGTTGTGGGCGTGTCTTACAACTTTAGGTTTAATCATATTTATGGCTTGTTTTTATGGTGAACTTGGTCAACAGAAATTTATTCAGGTCCACATTCAGCCTCTGGCCAGCTACAGATGTGTTAGCCAGCGTTAGCTTTAGCCAGCGTACACGCAACGATCTTAAACATCCCTTACAAACATTTACCATGGTAACCAGCTTCCCTTAAAATATAATATGGAAAATAAAGAATTTTAAAGTCAATTTTTCGCATATTAATTTCTATAAATAAAATTAATTAATTTATATATGTGTGTGTGATCCACGAAAACAATACACTCTTCTTTCCATATATGTATGTGGCTTTATATGTATACTTATGTGTGCGTGTGTGTGGGACAGGCCTAGATGCGGTAATGCAACACACACACACGCACACACACATTGTTTTTGTGTGTGTGGGTTTTTTTGTTGTTTTTTTGTGACAGCATCTCGAATGACAGGGGCTGAGATATCCGATGTGAAGCTTATGTATGCAGTGATACAGTATCTTTTTAAAATTTAAACCACCTCCACATGTGTCACCTGTGAGCTGGGCCAGTAACACCTGTTGTTCAAGAGGCCCTTGAGCCAGCAATGGTAATCATGTTTCATTTCTCCCCTTGTGTCAGGAAGACAGGTGGATCACATGAGGTAACTGTCACCAAAAAGTCCTAATTACTGCTGTCTTTTAATTGCTTCATTACTGCATCTAGGTCTGTCCCATAAGAGAAGCGTTTAATGATTTAGTCGAGCAGAAATATTGCTCATTGAAATGTATAAAGCCCTATTCGCACGAGATTAGTATTACCTGGTGATTTGTAATTTTCCAGTCATTTGTAATAATTGCAGAGGTTGTCTGTGATCTTAATCCCGTGCGAATCGGCCTTGTCTGTAATTTGTAAAGTAAAAATTCCCCTGCAAATGACCTACCATACTTCGGATATTATTAGTCCCGTGCGAATCGGCATCTCTGTGATTTGGCCAGTATTTGGTGGGTCTTATATCATTTTCATATCATGTCATGAATATGAAGGTTTTTTTATACATGTTTATGACAACTGTCATTAAGTGTCATTTGCTCAGTTATGTAATTTTTAATGCAAAGATGACATTGTTTGAGATGTCTTTGTTATGGGCTAGGGTTAGGGGTAAGGGTAGGGGTAGGGTTAGGTCAATTAATGTCATCTTTGCATTAAAAATGACATAACTGAGCAACTGACACTTAATGACAGTTGTCATAAACATGCATAAAACCTCCTTCATATTCATGACATGTGTGTCAGTCTTATGCACACCCCTTCAAGTAAAGTGTTACCATATAAATAACAGAAGGGAATAATTTTCATATTTTTTAATATAGATGTTTGCTTTTTTTTTGTTTAGGCTACTTCTGTGTTATGTTTCTGGCTTGAATGCATGATGTCATTTAACAAGTGCCTCACTCAGAGATATGAGTTTCCAAGGTGCACTTGAAGGCAGAATTTAGGTATATCCTGTATTATAATAGGTATAATACGGTATTAGCTGGTAGGTATCATTTTGAAAATCAAATGTTTTATTAGTAACACGTAAATGCAATAAGGCATACTGAAGACATTCAAGAAGTGTATTTGAGAGCCTTTGTGCTATCAGATCTGTATTGTGCACCAACTGTGATCTAGAATGAATGGTTATCGGATGGTCATGAGGGTCATCGTGATAGCGTCATGGAGTACATCTGTAGTGAAGCGGCTAATGAAATAAGGGCAAAGGCTCTTGTAAGAGCACTGAAGCAATGCCCATCAATCCGTATCTTTACTGGGCAGACCCTGTGGGCCTCTTGACTCTTCACACAGTGGGCCACAGGGTTTCCACCCGCTCTGTAGAGTCTGAAGGGAAAGCGACTCTCTGCTGACTGTGAAAGAGAAGAAGCATGTCTCTTGCTGCTCTCCTCTATTAAGAGTCTATTATGGTGGAAGGCGATTGCAGTGGTGTAAAGCTAGATCTGCTGTCATCGGAGAAGTCTGGCAATGGTGCTCACGTAGCCAATATAATGGAGTGTCTGGATAACGTGCTGTGCTAATGTCTGCCAAATCAACCTGCCAAATATGCTGTTAGGGAGCCAGATAGAGCAACAGTAAATGTGTGAATATGTTTTAGAGCCAATATATGGTACCGGTCATTAGATTATGAATAGCTTCTTGAAAATTCCTTCATAAGATTGTGAATGTAACTGTTCATAATTTTTGAAAAAATCTTCCTTTGTGTTTCACAAAAGAAAGGAAAACATTTTAAGTTTTAGTAGAGAGACTTCAGGACTCTTATTTACTGGACAGCATGAGGAATGAGAAAGCATGGGATGTGATTTAGACGTAAACCCAGCACTACTGTTCAAATACAGGAGATGTACTTAGAGTGTGTATTTTATGCCTACATTTTTATTAGTCCATTAGTGGTCAACATATTCGAGTGAGTCGAGTGAATGGAAAGATTTGTACCAATATTTCAAGCAAATCTGCTTCATGCTGCTAAATATGCACAATTACAACATCCTACAGCGCTTAAATGCAGAGAGCAGCTGCCTCGCAGTCTCTAGGTGTCCTCTGTATCAGCATTTTCTTATTTTCAGCTGATATCAGTCTAACCATCCCCATGCAGTAATTTTATTTACAAAAAAATATATTAAAACATTGTGCAATGAGCCAGTACAATCTTATATTGATAATGCGCAATTCTACAGTGTTTTGCACAATATTGAATCAATACTTCTGTTCCTTGTATCAATATTTTTTATCTATTTGTAATTTACCATTAAAGAAAAATTTGTAGGATTTGAAAGAAGTCTTCTATGCTCACCAAGGGCCTTTATTTCATAAAAAAAAAAACTTAATATTGTGACATAATTGCAATGTAAAATAACCGTTTTCTATTTAAATGTATATTAAAATATAAATTGTGATGACAAGGCTGAATTTTCAGTGGCCATTCCTCCAGTCTTCACTCTTCAGTGCCACGTTCCTTCAGAAATCATTCTAATTTAGTGCTCATGGAACACATTATTGCCTTTGTGGAAACTGATAGATTTTTTTCAGGATTCTTTGATGAACAGAAAGTTTAAAAGAACATAATTCATTATTATAATTTCTGAATAAAAGCATTATTGTTTTTTAAAATCATATTTTATTTATTCCAAACAAAGTCTACTTTTATTATTTGCATTCTTGGTGTATATTTTCTCCCCAGTATGATCAGAATTTTTGGTTTTGGCCAAGGGTTTGAAAGAGAATTTTCTTTTCAGTGCGTCATTAGACTTCATATCATTTCCTGTGGTTCAATTAGTGAAGAAGCAGGTTGTTATAATAATCTGAGAGGGGAAAGAGATACAGAGGAGATTTTCTACTCATGTAACAAGGCTCATGCTTTTTTCCCTGAAGCGAGTCAGTTGCTAGTTAATATTTGATCTTTAATTAAAGTAAAACAGTAATGTTATTTCAGAACTAATTTTGAGCAGAAACAATCACAATCCAATTAAGATCTTCTGGTGCATCTCAATCAGGGTTTGAAATTAACACCCACCAACCCGCCCAGTGCTGATCCCAGTGATGACTTCTGGGGGCCCTACGCAAAACTTTGTCGCCGGTGGGTGGGGGGCGATGGGGGATGTTGGGATGAAAGAATGGATGTAATGCATTTGTCTGTGTTTCACACCGTCTCGAAAGCGCTCGAGAAATAATATCTCTTCTGCGGCTCGGTCCGCTTTCAACGCGGTTTTTTTAGTCTCGAGCAAGAGACTTTATGACATTCACGTTACATAATTTGACTGATTTTTACGTAGAGAGGGTGACAGCGCACCGCATTAAAAGAAATGCTCATTCATGTTTTCAATAACCGCTGGCCAAGCTCAAAAACAAAACTAAAATTAAAACATCTCTGAGAGCAAGGGGGGCCCCCTGGTGTTTCGGGGGCCCTACACAGCTTGCATATTCTGCGTATAGGGAGGATCGGCTCTGAACCCGCTAAATGCGGGCAAAAATCAGCTGTGGTGGGTAACGCTGTCAAATCACTAGCTAATTTGGCGGTTACTTTTCGTAAGTTATTACTCATTAATGTCTTGGGGAAGTTCATGCAAGCCAAGTCTGCGCAGGTTTAGCGCAAATACTGAACTCGTGAGACATCATGATATTATCGAGTAGCTATATTGCGAAAACCAAACAAAACACACTTACAAAGTGCACGCATACACAACGTGATTAAGTCTGGTAGACTAACTTAGTGCACGTGCGCATTTAGAGTGCATTCTTTCACTGCATGATTCAGTCTATTTATATGCATTCAAAATAATCACATAATTCAAGAAAAGGGGGCAGAAATTGTATATATTTATATAAATTCATATAGTTTATCAATATACGAAGAGTGCCGTTTTTTCGAGAGGGTGCTCCCTGCAGAGCCAAATGGGAGGAGCTGGAGCTCTAACTCCCCCTATACAGACTTGTGCATCATTACTAAGAGACACATTAATCAATCACTCTTCTCTATGTGCACTTCTAAAGAACTCAGCTCCCTGTGCTGTCACTACACTCTGAAGGAAATGCACAGGCTTTCTGTAGGACGCTCCTTGGATGTGTTCTGCTGATGTGTTAGTTTTACTGAGATCAATAGAACCCCCACCTCCATCACCACACACGCAGTCCATGTGCAGCACTAAAACACGTAAAAATGTAATGGCCTGCGTAAATTGCACTCTATCACAGCACCTCCCCCATCTCCTTCTCCTACTTGTGATGAGTCACATATCTTCCCCTCTTGTGTTTTTATTCTTAAACACTTTTCTCTGCCTGGTTCCTTCTATGCATATTTGATTTCTTAACAGACTTTTCACCCGTCTTTAATGTCAGATGTGCTTATTGCAGTCAGTTGTAATGGTAATTTGTTTTAGTTAGTTCATGAAGAATCTGTTTGTAAAAGAGGGAAATCCAGTGAACCTGCCTATATCTGACTGTCAGTATCTGTAAAATCTAGTAGTAGATTATGATTTCTCCTTTAAATTGTACATTGTTTTTCACTTGAAGATCAAGTTATGACATTTTGATTAAAAAACAAAACAAAAAAAATTTAAGATGCATTTAGACAGGGTGAATTTCCATTACATTCCCACTTAAAAAACGAGAAGGGTCTGGCTGCAGACTTGCACTTGCACTCTCAGACTTGCACTTTCAGACACTTGCGCTTCTGCGCGTGACGTCAATTTCAAACGAACCCTGTTCGTTATTGTACTAAATTTGTTTTAAACGTTTAAGCGCAGAGCGTCTCGTCTCCATTGGCAATGCGCATGATTCTTGTCGAATGCAAGTGACGTTGCCGGTAGCAGAGAGTGCAAGCAGCGATTGCAAGTGACATTGTAATTTAGTTTCTTTTTTTCTTGTCTTCACCACCTGGCTACTGTTGTAAAATGTTGAGCGATTCAAACAAAAAATAATTAATAAATAGAACAAAAAAACTGCTAAAATACTACAGCTGCTTAACAACTGCTAAAATGAATAAACAGAAACAAATTACATTTTAAAATATATTACAATAAAAAGTTATTTTAAAATGCAGGATTTATTTCACAGTATTACAGTTTTTACTGTATTTTGATCAAATAAATGCAGCCTTAATAAACAAAACATGTGAACGGTATTGTATATTAAAATTAATAATGGAGGATGCAACCAACAAGAACACCCTAGCAACACTCAAGAAACCACAGTCAGAATGTCCTGCAAGGCACTCAAAATTAGAATTTTTCAAAACTATATAATTTAAATATTTAACTGAAATTATGGTTGAAAATTCACTTACATGTCTGGTAGTATGTAAGTGAATTTCGTAGACTCGCTTACATCAGTATCACCCCCTTTTTCTTTCCCTCTGCTTTTTATGAATTTTTTTCTTAAATTCTGGATAAATCTCTCTTTTTGTCATTGCCTCACTTTCCCTTACCCTTTTCATAGTCTTCTCTCTTCTCTCTTTCCCTACCTCTCTCTACCTCGCAGATTTGAATGACATATCTCTGTTTCTCTCTTTTTGCTCGGCATCGTAGTTCCTTACCCTGGCTTCATGTTCTCAGTTCTGACCCACTTACAGCCATTTGCGTCCAGTCTGTCCCCTGCAGGGTGGGTGAAGCTAATTTAAGATCTTTGCTTCTACCCCTCCACACCTCCTCCCCCAACTTTCACTCTCTTTCTCCTGTCTGCTTTTGCTTTGGTGGGGTTTGAGTATGCAATCTAAGCTTTAGAGGGCTTTTTTTTTCTTTTGCGTAATGGAGAGAATATGGTAATTGATGGTTGGTCTCTGAGCTAAATGTGTATCTCTCCCTCCTGCTAGTGACTCGGTCAACTGAGTTTGGATTCAGCCAATTGCTTGACTGTCAGACCATCAGTCCCAGAAGGCCTGATAAATGTAGCCAGCAGACATTGGACTCTTTAAACACACACACACACACAGTAGGGAGACTATAGTATGTGGAAAGAGAGAATCGCTTGTTTTCTGATTCAGATTTCCTATTATGCTGGTATATTTTTTTAATCCCCTTTCTCACACAGATTGTTCAGTTTCAAGTAGGAAACAACTTGCTGGGTGCAAACGTAGACAAATGTTCTTAACATTTATTAGTATTACCATAAACTGCATAGGCCTTAAAGTTAACATGACAGAGACTGTACAATTGTGGTTTTTAGACTTGGTTTAAATGATGGTTTCATGCACAGACAATAATTTAACACACAATACACATTAACATTTTGCAGTCATATGAACAACCAGTCAGTAATCTACATATGTTCACAAACCTTAAAGGGATAGTTCACCCAAAAATGAAAATTTGATGTTTATCTGCTTACCCCACAGGCATCCAAGATGTAGGTGACTTTTTTCTTCAGTAGAACACAAACAAAGATTTTTAACTCAAACCGTTGCAGTCTGTCAGTCATTTAATGTCAGTCAATGGTACTCACGGCTTTGAGAGAAAAAAAAGCATGCACAGACAAAACCAAACTAAACCCTGCGGCTCGTGACGATACATTTAGGTCTAAAGGCAGGAAACGATCATTCTGTGCAAGAAACTGAACAGTATTTATATCGTTTTTTACCTCTGATCCGCCGCACGGTTCAACTGTTCTGAACGCGTTCACACAACAACCGGCACGTTGACACTTCTAATTGAGATCAATGGTCCATTTGAGAGATAGGTAGAAGAAGAAGATGGAAGAAGAAAAAGACGCGTCACGTGCCGGCTGTTGTGTGAACGAGCTCAGAGGTAAAAAAACGATTTGCACAGAGCGATCGTTTCGTGTCTTTAGACCTCAGTGTATCGTCATTAGCTCCAGGGTTTAATTTGGTTTTGTCTGTGTGTTTTTTTTTTTCCTCTCAAAGCCGTGAGTACCATTGACTGCCATTATATGACTAACAAAATGCAACGTTTGAGTTAAAAATCTTTGTTTGGGTTTTACTGAAGAAACAAAGTCACCTACATCTTGGATGCCCTTGGGGTAAGCAGATAAACATCAAATTTTCGCATTTGGGTGAACTATCCCTTTAAGTACACAAAACTTTGTTTATTTCAAGATTGACGTCACTGACAGTAATGAAAGCTCCAAAGAGTCATTTGTCCTTCAACTGGACTATATTGATAATGTATGTAATTTTTGTCCAAACCAGTTAAGCAGAAATACCACCTCTCAGCCAATTTCATTGGTCAACTGTCAAGAAAAGTTCAAACTTTATGCATTCAGTTCAAAGTTCAGAAAGATGGATCTCATGACAAACAGTAATGCTATCTATCAGGATGTGCTATCAAACACTTAGGTTAAGGTTAGGATGCAGGTTAAGGTTATGGGTTAGTATTTCTTTCAGCGTTGTGTAGGCAATCAGCACTTTGATTGACATGACCAATGAAATCTTTAGAATTGGCTTTGGGCGAATTTGTTTGCAAATAAAAAAATCATACTGATCATGTTTTTGATACACTATAAATAACTGGTTTATATGAATAATTTGTTTGTGAATCAGACTAACTTGGTTGTGCTGTATGTTTTCTTTTGCATGCAGCTCTTGAGAACAGTTCAGAAGAAACGAATGTTTACATTTTTAACATTTTATTGATATCTAGCATCCCACCATATAACACACACGTTTCACATTAAATACAGATACATTCATTTCCACAAACACAGTGTATATCTGTGTCAGAGATATCTGACCGGCTCTGAATGAGTGGAATGCTTTTCACAGTTTCTCTGAGAGGTCAGAGCTTTGACATTTCATTAGAGATGTGCAACAGATACTGGGTAACCAGTAATACAGAGACAGGGTTATGGCGCTCTGTGTGTCTCCCCACTTTTCGGCTCTTCTCTACCCCTTCGTGCCTTTTAGTGCCCTCACTTTTATACTTTCACTGAACCTCTTTTTTTCTTTCTGAGTCAGCAAAGCCTCAGTGTCGTGGCAGAGTTTGAATCAGTGTTTCATAAGCAGCTGAGTGAGGAATCTGTCTTTATTCCCTGTCTCTGTCTTTCTTGGGCTGTGTTTTAGGAGGATTTAGGCTTTTGTTAGGCCTCTACTCAAGGCTTGGTTAAATTAGAGCTCCTTAGAATAGCCTGACAGACTACCAAGAGGCTCTGCTATCTTTTCAGACCTGAAATCTATATCTATCTATCTATCTATCTATCTATCTATCTATCTATCTATCTATCTATCTATCTATCTATCTATCTATCTATCTATCTATCTATCTATCTATCTATCTATCTATCTATCTATCTGTCTATCTGTCTGTCTGTCTGTCTGTCTGTCTATCTCTCTGTATCTATCTATCTATCTATCTGTCTGTCTGTCTGTCTGTCTGTCTATTGTTCTATCATCATTCTATCTATCGTTCTATTCTTATTTTTTTACATTCTTGTAAATTATTAAACATGCGATTTTTGCTAGATAATATTAGATAATCTTTTTACTCATGTTCAATAAATTAAAAACAATAATGAAATTATTTCTGATCAAATTGTTTGTGGATGCCTATAATCTTAAAATAGCATGCTGTTGGCTGATTGATCTTCAGTGATCCATCAGTTTGTCACTAATAGTGATCCTTGTGAAGCCTTTATGAGTTCAGGGGTGTTGTAGAAAACAGAGCCTTAGCCAGCTAGTCTTGCATTTATTTTTCTGGGCTGCGTTTCCCAAAAGCATTTTAAGCCTAAATAGATCATAGAACCATTACCAATGGTACCAATGGCACACGATGCTTTTGAAAACATAACCGGGTATTTATATATATATATATATATATATATATATATATATATACACATTTTTTTTTTTTTGAGAAATGTCATGTTTCCATAAGGATACCCTAGTGGAAAATATACTAAATTGTATTTGAAATACATTTATTTCATGCTAAGTATACTACAAGTGCATTTGCATATTTATTTGCTTAATAAAAATACCCTGTAATTGTGCTTTTGTTATACTAAACCAGTATACTGCTAAATTGGAACAACTAATTTTGTTTTCGCCATTTTAGAAAGCATCCGATGGACGCAAAGTGCGTCTGTCATCAGTGATGCATGGATATGCTGTTTCCATTCAAATTAGCTTAAATAAACGTACTGTACATATCCATGCGTTACTGATGACAGAGAATAGCGTACGCATGTTGAGTCCATCGGATGCTCTACTAAAATGGTGCTACACTAACACAGAGGAGACAAATTGTTGAATACATGTCGTTATTTTTATTTTCTTTGCGTACAAAAAGTATTCTCGTCGCTTCATAAAATTCAGACTATTTAGATGTTTTTTTTATACTTTTATGGACCTTGACAGTGCAATTTAATATGCAGTCAATGGGACAGTCACAAGCCTCCCGGTTTTCATCCAGAATATCTTAAATTGTGTTCCGAGTACAAACAAAGCTTTTACGGGTTTGGAACGACATGGGGGTAAGTGAATATTGACAAAATTTTCATTTTGGGGTGGAGTATCCCTTTAAAAAACACATTTTAGGCTTAATATTAAAAATGTGCATTGTGCACTAGTAGTATTCCAAATAAAGTTTAATTAGCTATAATTTTTATACGTCTCGAGCGATATGTCAGTAAATATGTTAATAGATTTGAACTATACTTAGTATGAAATAAAATTATTTAAAATATATTACTTTTTCACTAGTGTAGGCCACTAGTGTAGTTTCTTTGCTGTTTGATAGTGGGTACTGTAAGTTCTCTTCCTGATCTCTCTGTCAGGGTTACATCACGCTCTGTTCCCTCTCTCTCTGGCTGTGACACTGGCTGGTTTGTTTGAGTGTTGTTGTTTGGTCAGCTGACACACAATAGCCGTTAACGTCTATTCTCTGGCCACTCAGTATGCAGCTGTGTGTAGTAATGTAACGCTTACAGGTGCTCCGTATATCTCTCTCTTACATACGACTGATGCATTATTTACTTTACATATGAATTTATTCACAGTACAGCTATTCTGCAAGTTACATGATACCAAAAAGTTATGCATTGTGTGGTTCCTTTCTTCAACATTTGATAAAGTGTACATTTGAATTAATGATTTAACAATATTATTAATCACTTTCTTTTTCTCTCTCTTCCTCTCCTCATTGTTCCCCGTGTCTGTCTGTCTTTGATTTTTTTTCTCTTGGTGTCTTTTTGTCATCATGTACTAACACCTCCCCCTTATTTCCTGCTCTCTATGTTTTGGTTGCTCCTTCTGTCTTCTTCTGTCTCTTGATAGGACGCAGGCAGAGATGGCCCATACGTGCCGCGGCACCATCAACCTGGCCACGGCGCACATCGACACCGAAGACGCCTGCAATATTGTTCTGAGCAGTGGGGGGCGCACTTACCATCTGAAAGCCAGCACAGAGGTGGAGAGGCAGAGATGGGTCACAGCACTGGAGCTGGCCAAGGCCAAAGCCATCCGAATGATGAACAATCAGTCCGGTAAGAGCGGGAAAAATGATTTGCCAACATTATATTTGGGCTTGTAAATTGATTGTCTAAATACTAAATTGGCACAATGATTCAGCTAAATTCGACAAATCACATCAGTCCTTCAAGTCTTTAACAAAAATGTATCTGAAGTTTCCTGGCAACAATAGGTCACTTTGAAATTTCTTTTATAGTAAATGCGGAAACTCGTCTGCCTTTTTGGCAAGATGGCATCTAATCATATGGTTGAAAGTGTTACTTTGTAATTGAAACAGTATAGAAATGTTCATCTGGATTCATGTTTTCTCTCTGCTTTGAACTAATTGTGTTAATTGAGTTGCTGCACAAAGGTTTTGAATGAAAAATGTCTGTGCTTTTAGACAATGGCCCCACAGCCCCGCTAACACGCTGTTATCAGTCTGGTAAGGTGACTGGGCTTCTTACAGAGGCTTTGCATAATGTTTGCAGGGCTGGTGTGTAGTTAAGAGTGTTTGCAGAAAATTGCAGGGCTCAGCAATAAGAATTTTCTTCTTCTGGTTCAGTCAGGAGATCCAATTTGTGCTGGCCATGTCATTGGATTTTCACTGGCTGCACCATAAAAAGGTCTATTTTTATTTAAAAAAAATATTTTTAATGAACTAAATTAACTAAAAACAAAATTAAGGTTTAGTAAGGGTCATGAACTGACATACTGTAAGTTTCAAAACAGTTTATATTGAAGCAAATCTGCCAAAACGACATTTTGTGGAATATGTCACTTTATGTTGTAATAATGTGGCTAATCACCGCCTCCACAGAGGAAGATCAACACCTGCTTATACATCGCTGCCTGTTTAGCCCCACCTACCGATTCGTGCATGAAGTGTAAATAACGATAGAGGCAAATGCAGGTCTACGCAGAATCGAACGATAAAATTAATTTGATGAACTTTATTCTTAATTAGCTTCAAGTAAGAACTTGGTCCTTTGTTCACTTCATTTTACTGCTGATTCGTTTACAAACAAGGCACAATTTCATGCAGGATTTTCAGAAAGATTGAAACTAAAAGACGATGCTATGCTGAATATATTTGATCCGACAGTAATGTCGCAATACACAAGTTTGAGTAACTGTGTTTGTTACATGGTCACTATTGCTTTGTCTGGTTTTACAGATTGTTTGATATTTACTGAGTATTAATGCATTTTTAACCTAAATCACAGCAGCGCCCATCTGTGAAGGATGTAGACTGTCAAACATACACAACTGTTAGCCAATCATAGCAGTGGGCTTTACTTCCGAGTCTACAATCCACCTCGACTGTTCAAACAGAGCGTTCCGATGAGAGGGGTCAAAACAGGACAGAAAATAGTCTATTGCTTCTGAATTATGTTTTTTGATGTAAAAGTCTTGATAACATTATAAGTGGACCTCAGAGAACAGTACAAAATAAAAAAACAAGGCAGTTCATGACCCCTTTAAAACCTTGTAAAAAAAAAAAAAAAAACCCTGATGAATAAATGTAATGGAATTAAGCAATAAGAACTAGTAATTTACCAGATATAATGTATGAATTCATGGATGCACTTTGACTGAAAAAACAATGGCATATGATGATTTATCATTTTCAACCCATTCTAAATTCAAAAAAAAAAAAAAAAAGACTTGACAAAGCATCATCCACATTAGCCAGCTGGATAACATTACCCTGATAATGCATTTAAATGATCAGAATTGAACAACAATGTTCAATATATAATAGAAAATCAAATATTGAAATATGAATAGAAATTTAAATTAAGACTTGAGACTATCCTACACTGTTTAGGCAGTCCTTTTTGTTGAGCCCTGGAATGATTGCATTTGGACTGGACTGGCTCAAAGATGTTGTTTTTTTGGATTGTTTAGTTTGTGGTAGGTCACTGCATTGCTTCAGATAGGTCAAATCTCTCTTTCCACTGAACAGTGAGATGTCAAACAGATGGTATTAGCCTTTGGCTTGTAACACTACATACTGTAGATCTGTTCATGCCTCTCATTGACGGAATGCTGAACCATGCTAGATGAGATGGTACCTCTGGGTTTCAGGACTGCATGGAGCATGATTTTATTGCTTATGTTTATGTAACAGTGCTATTCAAACTTTAGAATCTCTAGAGGACATGTTTACATGGACTGCAAGACTCCAGCTATTTACTACTTTAGAACTGAGAGTTGGATATAAACAATGTAGAGACAACATTCATCAATCAACAACCTCAAATGCAAATGGCAATATGAATTTAATAATTTTGAGAATAGTAGGTCTTGTTCATATTATTGCAGTCAATGTAAATATAGCCAGTGCCTGCTATTTTGCAGCTCTCTCATTTTTCTTGAAAGACAAGGCACTATTTGGTCAAAGCTGTTGCTGCATGTTTAAAGTTACGTCGTCGCTTCCTTTTAATTAAAAATCTGCAAAGAAAAAAGATTGCTCTCATTCCAGGGCTTCCTAATATACTCTCAAGCTCTAAATGTTTTCATACAAAGCTGTATGAATCACTCAGTGTTAGTTCTTTGGCAGTACTCAGAGTGGGTCAGCACGTTCGCCATGCTACAGCGCTGTCTTATATTTGAGACCTGAAGCGCTCATCTCCTGTGACACACACAACTGTTATTGCTCTGTGAGCTCCTGAAGCAGATGGCTTAGAACTTGTGTTTTATCATAGCTCCAGATGTTAACCATACATGTACTTTAACACTGAAATAATGTTTTGCTGTATTTTATGAAGATGAATGAGTGTTGAAAATGTTTAACTTTTCATTCAGTTATTCATGTATTGTATGTGCCATTGTACTTAGCTTGTTTAAATTAAAATTATAACTGACAGAGTAAAAAAAAAAACTAAAAACTTTTTATAATACATATTTTCTTTATTTTATTTTTCAGATTTTTAAGAATTTTTTACACAAAGATATATTGCTCAAATTAGTAGCCTATTCATCATCATAGAAGTGGGGAAAAATGGTTTCTGTTTTTAATAGGTTCACCACAAGGGGCAGGTGTGTTCATTTTGGCACGTGATTTGAGTTCTCATGAGAACCTAGCCAGCGCTCACGTGACAACAGAGCTCTTTTTTTATTTCTCTCTCTAATCTCTCTTGTATGTCAGACTCTCATCCATATGAAACCCTGGCTGTGCTCCAGCCCCCTCTCTTCATTCCATTCCAGATGCTGCCCACTCTTTCCTCTCACACACAAACAAACCCAAGCTTTCTATTTTTGTGGAGCTGTCGCATTCTGTGTATTCTGTCTATGCGAGCGGTATGTGTCAGTATAAATGACAGATTCATTCCTCTGTGGAGTTGAATGGCAGACAGAACGCTGATGATGTTGTGTGTGTTTGTGGTCAGTGCACCTGAACTCTCTCAAACTAAAATGATTCAATCCCTTGTCTGTGCGCCATGTATAAATGGTCTGCAATGAATCATGTTCAGAACATTAAATACTAAAGGCCAGTAAAATCACCCTGACAATTCCCCAGCTTCTGCTAACTTTTCTGTGTAAATAAAATACTAAAAATACTAAAATACAAACAAAAAAGTGACCAAGACTTTTCTTGTGTCGGACCCAAACTTTGGAATGATCTCCCTTTTTCTGTTAGGCCAATAAAGTCAGTGCCACAATTTAAGCTTAAAACCAGATCTTTTAAAGATTTTTTGGGCATCTTCATGATGGAGTGTTTTTGTCTATGACTCTGTGTGTTGCTCTCTGTATTTCTTTTTTTATTCTGTGGTTGTATGTTATTTATGCATGTGTGTTAGTGATAGTGAAGCACTTTGGGCAATTAGTGGTTGCATTAAATGTGATATCAAGTAAAATAAAAAGGAAAAAAGAAAGACATTTAAATTTGTACAAAGTACGATGGCTAGGCAATCTTCAAAATTAACTGTAGACCCTTACATGAAAGACCACATATAGATCATATAGCTAGCATAGTTACATAATTAATGTGTATATATAGTATATATAAATAACTACCATTCAAAAATTTGGGGTCTGAAATTGATTTGATCAGGAAAAAAAACAAAAAAACACTAATGTTGTGAAATATTATTACGATTTAAAAGAACTGTTTTTTATTTTAATATATTTATATAGGAATAAAATGTCATTTACTCCTGTGATTGTAAAGCTGAATTTTCAGCAGCCATTACTCCAGTCTTCAGTGTCACATGAACCTTCAAAAATCTTTCTAGTATGCTGATAACATTTCTTATTACAATCAATGTTGAAAACAGCTGTGCTGCTTAATATTTTTGTGGAAACCATGATACATGTTTTTGTTAGTATTATAATAACATAATACAATATCTTTATCTTTTATTAAAACAGATGAGAAATATTGATGACCTTCTAAACTGCTCATGTGAAAATCAAGGTTAAGATTAAAATAATAAGATACTACTAAACAGGAACCGAAATATTTTTTTCAAGCATGATTTGGTCTAGACAAGGATTTCAGATGAAAATGCGGTTGCCTTTGTCAGCCTGAGCTGTGCTGAAATCTGATGATGTCAGAGTGTGATCTCCTGAAGGAAGTGAGAGACACAGAGAAGTGGGTCAGACTCACATCATTGATCTCAAGCTTTTAGATCAACACCGTGAGCTTTAAAAACCCAGCTCAGAACAGTGTCTATTTTTGCGCCAGTATTTTTTATCTGCATCCCCACCTGCCTGTCTCTCTGTCTCTGCCTCAGAGTCCCAGCAGGCCCACCTCACTCTGTTTGTTTTCACACATGCTCAGAGTCACTCTGACAGCGGCTGATCCCTGTGCTCCAGTGTCTGGTTGTCAGGATGGTGGGAGTGGGTGTCATGGTGATGTGATCCTGCACTGAGATCCTGCATAGACTGAAAAACAGATTCGCCACTGCCAAGGTCATGGGATTTACTACCTGGAGAACACATATGATAAACGTCTAGCTTGAAGGCTTTGTAGGTGTCTTCGGATACAAGCATCTGCCAAATTAATAAGTCATCACCAACTGAACCTGTTTGTCACCTGCTTCATGTAAAAATGTGTTTTATCGTGTAATATCATAAAAAAGCCAGCAGGTGGCAGGCCATACCTGAGTGAAAAAGTGAAAGTGAAGTGACATTCAGCCAAGTATGGTGACCCATACTCAGAATTCGTGCTCTGCATTTAACCCATCCAACGTGCACACACACAGCAGTGAACACACACACCGTGAACATACACCCGGAGCAGTGGGCAGCCATTTTATGCTGCAGTGCCCGGGGAGCAGTTGGGGGTTCGGTGCCTTGCTCAAGGGCACCTCAGTCGTGGTATTGAGGGTGGAGAGAGCGCTGGACATTCACTCCCCCCACCTACAATTCCTGCCGGCCAGAGACTCGAACCCGCAACCTTCGGATTACAAGTCCGACTCTCTAACCATTAGGCCACGACTTCTAGGCACAATACTATGACCACAATAGCTGTTGGACCAGGGATAAGCAATTCTAGTCTTGGAGAACCACTGCTCTGGAGAATTTAGCTTTATCCCTAATCAATCACACTTTAAAAATTTTAGGACTGGAATTGCCCACCCCTATCAGCAATGCCTACTGTGAGGAAGCGAGGAACATGGAGACAAGGGATAATCTCAAACAACAGTCTTTAATAAACATCCAAATAGTAACACAGGCAGGCAGGAGATACACGTAGCACATCTAGACGTATAACACTAAACAAGGAAACATGGGGCAGACTACACTTTAAATACAGAACTAAACGAGGGGTAGTTAACGGGACACACCTGAACCAAATAAGACAATCACACATGAGAGAAACTGGGTCACGGGGAGCACATGGGGAGAAAAACACACACAGACAGTCCATGGGCGTGAAACCCCTATATTAGATATTTTAGTTAGTGAGTCTTTAGTGGACGGCATCCCTATTAATATTGGTTATTCATGTGCACAACTTTTTTCTAAAACATTCTCTTAACTAGTGACCAGTAGCTGGTTGCAAAAACACTATGTTACGACTGTGTCTTAAGAACTTGTCTGATCAAACAGCAGTTATTCAAGAGGAAAGTACACTCACTTTTCAGATTTACATTAGACCAATCTGTGTTAATAATAACTGAAGTTATTAGATGAGATAGTTGACTAGTCTAAGCATTTTGCAACCGACCACAGAAACGGACTACATATTGCATCCTACCACAGTGTTAATTTCATCGACGAAGACTACGACGCAAAATATTCGTCAACAAACCTTTTTCCTGTGACTAAGACGAGACGTTGACGAGCTAAAACTAAAATCTGATGATAAAAACTATGACGAAATTTATGCCGCGTCTTTGTTAACAAGACGAGACGGGACTAAAATGTTATTTGAGGACTACCGTACATTCAAATTACATCCTATAGGCTCAGGCGCACAGATGGCACTAGGGACAGGGGGACATGACCCCCCCAGATTCATAGTGACCCGATCCGTCCCCCTCACTGTCTCTATGACAGGCAACATCGGTATACGGAGGATAAATCAGGGTTTCCACTATGCACATTAGCCTAAGTAGTGGCAGCCAGGCCACATGCATTAAGCCATTTTTGAAAAACGCTGTGTCTGACCGAATCCCAAAACACATGTAGCCAATCAGCAGTAAGGGGGCGTGTCTTGTACTGATGAGAAGAGAGCGCTCTATTTGAGTGCACAGGATGGATATTAGCAGATCGACTATAGATAGAGAGAGATGGCAGATAAAAAAAGAGGAAAATATCAGAGAAATAAAACATTAAAAAGAAGGGTTACGATCAGGCAAGAGGTAGGACCCATGTAAATATATATCGGAGCAGCTTTCCAGCGGTGGAGAGAAACTCAAGGAACTGGATGGAGAGGTTTGCTTTGTCTCACACAACTTATCCGTGTTGGCTTTTGCTTGAATATGTTTTTGTGTCATCTTCGCTTGTTTCCGTGATTGTCATTACCATGGTTGAGTATGTAGGCTACGTGTGGATGTGGAGATTTGTTTTAGTTTCACTTTCACTTTCGAGATTCACAATCGCACGTACTCTGTTTATACTATGGAGCAGCAGTACTCAGCCAGTACTATGAAGCAAGATTCACGCTTCGGGCACACCCTTTCTACCAAAAAATGAAAATTTATTCCAGTTTTTCCAAATTCAATCCTTGATTCAAATTTCTCAAGCTTAATTGATTTGGTCTAAAGAGAGAAGAATTGATGAATATTTTTGCTTGAATACTACATATCAACTAGCTACCAAAATAAATGTGGGTACCTGCAGTTTGACTAAAAGTAATGACTAAAAGTTGACAAAAATGCAATGACTTTTCATCAACTAAAACTAGACTAAAACTATGAAAGACTCAAATGACTAAAATGTGACTAAGACTATTAAGCATTTTCGTCTCAAGATAAAGACTAAGACTAAATCAAAAATGCCTGCCAAAATTAACACTGCTACCACAGAAATAAAGACTTTTTTTAAGACCATAAGACCTTTGCTCATCTTTGGAGAACAAATTAAGAAATTTTTGATGAAATCTGAGAGTTTTCTGACCCTTCACACACAGCGACAAAACTACCATTTTCAAGGCACAAAATATCAAAAATATCTTCATTTGTGTTACGAAGAAGAAAGAAGGTCTTACGGGTTTGGAACGACATGAGGGTGAGTAATTACTGACAGAATTTTTTGGGTGAGCTATCCCTTTAAAAAACGTTATTACGCGTATTGTGTTCAAAGTGGATGTCATAACAAACGTCAGTAGACAGTCAAGATTCGAAACCGCTCAGTACACCACATAGCAAAGCCCTGGCATTGTGGTGAGTTTTGCAAGGTCAGGAAATGTGAGAAAGTTCTAAGTTCTGTTTTCACTAATACTTTTGGGCACACTTTGTTTGGATTTGTTAGGGTAAACGGGTTACATTACTTAGTTCTCAGATTAGCGTTTTGACAAAATGCTTATTGGCCTTTTATTCACTTCTGTTTTTAGTCGCCCTCTGTTTTCATTTCTTCCTTGTGCTCTCCTTCTGTTTCCAGTATGAGCTGTTTAACAGCGTGACATTGGGTTTGTTTAGAGTCTAATGAAGGTATGCAGACATGCATGTGGTTTTTCAGCTTCCTGTCTGTCACGCTCAGGGAGAGTGCAGCTGAATGATCAGTTCTGGTATGTACACTCATTACCCAGCCTCAGTGGGCACATCACAAGGCAAGAAAGGAGCGCCTCGTGTCCCTGTCATCATTTCACACCCTCCGCAACACGCCTGACATGTGGACAACACATTCTCGTTTAGCCCTTCATATTTCACTCTGTATTCTCATTATCACTCCCCATTCATCTGTCCATGGTGCTGAAGTCTATTCTTTGAGCAAAGTGTCAGCGATTAATTGGCGATTGTTTCCCTGGTATTCTCTCTCTCTCTCTCTCTCTCTCTCTCTCTTGCTCTCTCTCCTTGCTCTTATTTTCCCAACTATCTTACTGGCTGCTCTCTCCCCCTCCTAGTCATTCTACCTCTCCTCTTTCTTTGTAAGCTCATTCATTTTCCCTGAGTATGGACCAGAGCAGAGAAGCAACACAAGTGACCTTTTCTTTTTTTATGAGGGTGAGCTCATAGACAAGCTCTCTCTTGCACACTCCCGTTCTTTCGATCGGCTCTGGCTGGATTCTTAACTGAGGAGTGAATCTCTATGCCAGCAGAGAGGAGGAGGGCTCTCTCCTGTGTGTAAGTAATATCATAACGTGTGTCCAGGCGAGTTGGTTTTGCCTAGATAGATCGTCATACCCACTGTGCGTTGGATATATCTGTATTATATATTTTAATTAATATCTTCTAAGATATGTGAAGAATTTTTCTGCTGTGGCTCAGTAGACTTTGAGTGGTTAACGCCAAGTTTCTCTTGTGTGTTTGTAAACGACGGGTGTGTGTGTGTGTGTGCACGTGTTATTAGTGTGGTGTGTGTTATATGTCTCACCGCTGTGCCATGTCTCTGTGTGTGTTTTATAATCTCACACACTCCAGCCTGACCTGATTTACTACACACTGACAGATGGTGCATCTCTCTCTTGATCATACCTCCATCGATCACTCCTCCTGCTATCCATCATTCCTTCCTTTTTTAATGTCTGTCCGTCGGGCATTACAGTGGGATTTGCGTGTTGTGGTTTGTGTGTGTGTGTATGTGTATGAGAGAGAGACTGGAAACATGTATGCGGGTTCTAATCTCCATTTTTCAAGTACATGATTTGATCTGCATTGTGGTTGTTTATTAGTCTTTGCCTTTTGCTTCGTTTGTGCCTCTGTGTGTGTGTGTGTTAGCCCACAGGGAGACTCACTGTACAGTTGAGAGACTCTGTATGCTTGGATACACACTCAGCCTGGTTTCTACAACAGTAGTAATTGATTATAAAACTGGCTGGAAAGGAGAAGAAAGAAGGGTAAAGGACGGAAAGACATGCTTTGGTGATTTTACAATGTGAGATGTGAATCCTCGTGCTGTTTATCTGTCCAGCTGTCCAGTCATTCACTCCCAGACTACAGTCTCAGATGGGATTGCCACACTTTCGCTTGTCAAGTCAAGTCAAGTCACCTTTATTTATATAGTGCTTTTAATAATACAGAATGTGTCAATGCAAAAGGACAGTAGTAAACATTCAATTTTCATTTAAAGGCAGTTCATCATTGAATTCAGTGATGTCATCATCCAGCTCAGTTCAGTTCAAATAGTATCTGTGCAATCAAGTCGACGATGTCGCTGGAAATGAAGTGTCCCCAAATAAGCAAGCCAGAGGAGACAGCGGCAAGGAACCAAATCTCCATCGGTGACCATGGAACAGTGTCTTGCGATATTGAGGTGGCAAGTCTGTCAAGTGTGTTTTGTACAAGTCTCTTTGTGTCAGTCAAAACTGTTGCTTTATTCCCTGTCTTTGTTGTCAGTGAGTTATTGTTAACTAAAACTATTTTTGTTAACTAAAACAAAAAATGTTTTTAATTAATTGAAATGAAGATGAAATAAAATAAAATATAAATATTAGATGAAAAACTTGTTAGATGAAATTTTTTTTTTTATTCCAGTTACCAAGGCAATGTTTGTAGATCTCAAAGATAAAGTATTAAAATTGCTAAAACTTAAATAAAAATGAATTAAAACAAGACAAAAAAGAAAAAAATCTATCTATCTATCTATCTATCTATCTATCTATCTATCTATCTATCTATCTATCTATCTATCTATCTATCTATCTATCTATCTATCTATCTATCATCTCTCTCTCTCTCTATATATATAAATATATATATATATACAGTATATATAGATAAAAAATATCTAATTCAAAATATTAATAAATATTATAGTAATATATTAATAACACTAAAAACTGCTTTCATCTCTGCCTCCCAAAATTTGTCTTCAAATTTGCTAAAGAAATGGCTACAGTAAGCTGTTTAAGATTTTTTTTTTTTTTTTACACACTGAATTCTGGCCTTACTAGTCATTAAAAACAGTAAAGGCCATTATATGAAATAATATGAGAGTATAGGAGAGATGGGGCAGCAATATTCAGCATGATCGCCCACTCCACTTCTTTATCTCAGAACCCTCATAAAATACTGTGAAAAACGGCACTGTTATCTACTGACAAAAAGATGCTGTTTTGATTGGTCTGTGTAAGAAGAAACATATGGGGCAGAATAACATGATTTTCATCTTATCAGTGTTGAATTTGAGAAACAACTGACTAGATGTTTACATGACTCTTCGTTAAGCAGAACAACCTTTCAAAAGAAATTCTTGAACAACAAATCAGCATATAAGAATGATCTTCTGAAGGAACATGTGACATGAAAACTGGAGTAATCACGGCTAAAAGTTGAGCTTTGCCATCCCCAAAATAAATAGTTTTAATATATGAAAATACAAAGTAGTTCTTTTAAATTGTAAACTTTAAGAAACACTGCCATGATGACTTCTCTTATATTACCTGATGTCTCTTGTATCTGTATCTTTCTCATCCATGCATTTTTTATCGTAAGATCCATGACATTGTTTCACTGCAGAGCTTTTTAATCTGTTCCACTTCCTTACTATTTAGTTATTGCTTGTTTGTAGTAATTTTTCCCCTGCTCTCACCACATGGTTGAGCAGTTGGCACAGATGTCCTCTGTGATCTTTCATCTCTTGGTGTGGCAGCCTTTGCCCTTTTCAGATTACCCTGAAAGTACTAGAGTCCTTCTACATCTAGAACATCCAGTCTAGACATCAAGAATTTCCCAGAAATCCCTACCCACGCTGTTTCTCTCACATTTACAGTCGTGCACAAACGCACACGTAAACCAACTATGTAGCTCTATGTATAGAAGCGCTTTCTCTCTTGAATGCTACCTGGTGTGAAATATAGCAGGCGCAGAGGGGGAAAGTGAGAGACCGAGAGGGAGATAAAGCTGCGGGGCGAGAATCTGTATGTGTAGGAAACACTCAGGCATGCAGGTGGACAGATCTGTAACATTACGACCCACAGGAACGGTTCCAGTGTCTAGCTACCTCTCCCCGCGGGACCGATCTCAACCCAAACAGCAAAACATCAATCCAGCAATCACCCGTGCTCGCTGGCCTCATGTAAACTGAAAAAAATGATCTGTTGAAGTGTGAACAGCGAAATCTCTTTCCTTATGTAAACACTGTGTTTGGATGTGGAGGTATGTGGCGGGTGGAATAGGTGGAAGAAGAGAGAGAGGAGCAGAGCATATGGCATATTAAATTTTTGCAGAAGGAAAGGACTTCAATATGAAATTGTGTCTCTGCGGTGGGCCGTTTTGGGCCGTATCCACTCTTGATTACAGCAGGATCCAGCTCAGACATGTGCTCCTGTGGTTCTGTCTCACGCTACAGACAGACGTCTGATCAAAACCAGCAGCATTTCTAAATGAATGAAATCTCTTTTTGCCCTGGCGGTTTTGTTTACAGTATGTCTCTCTTCGTGAAGATGCTGCTTCACACGCTTCTCTGGCTGTTCATATGTCTGCTGTTAAACCCAAATGGTCTAGTTAGCTGGTTAACATGGCCTGTTTGCTCCTGTTGGTAGATGCTGTAACTGCACCATCTGGACCCAAAAAAACATGTTTATCTAATGACTACCATTCAAAATTTGTTATGAATAAAGCATTTATTTTAAGCATTTATATTACAAATGCTTCAGTATATGTGAAGATGTAAAGGACTAGTTTTATTTAAAAGGAACCTACTGTCAATATTTACTCGACCTCATGTCTTCCCCCAATCTGTAAAGTGAAACATGGGGGCTGTCAAGCTCCAAAATTATTACAAAATGGTTCATATGTCTTGTGTACGATAGCTATATGATGAACCAAGCAAACTTGCTTGTTTTCAAATCAAATAAGATGGTATTAATGTTAATGATATTTGATCAGAAGACACATGAGATTCAATGCCTTTTGCCATTTTTATGAGTCAAATTGTGTTGATACCAATTAATAGTGTTATATTTGTGTTATTAATATACTTTTATAGCATTTATTAATGTTTTGAATGAACATTTATTTAAATATTTTCAGTTTTTATTTAAATATTTAAGTTTTAATAAATTGTTTTTGTTATATATTTTTTTATATTACTATTTTGCTTTAATTTATTTATTTTTATTTCAGTTTTTTTAGTCTCAGTAATTTTAGAACTTCAACCAGTGATGGTCAAACCTCACAAAACATAAGACCTATTTTATTTCAGTTTTCAGCTTAAATTCAATTACAGAAAAATATTTTTAATAGTTTTCGTTAACAATAACAAAACAAATTTGATACAAGTTTTGTAGTCCATTTCAGATATATGGTGGGGAATAACAACTTCAGTTTCAGTCTTTTTCTCACACAAATCTATTGTATGACTTGAGAAGACATGGAATATGATGCACAACCTTTTTATGTTCAATGAAAGAAAGTAAGATTTGGAACAACATGAAGGTGAGTAAATGAGTTCACTAACACATAGCCTCCAAAGAGATATGGACTAAAAGCAACAAAACCTCAGCTGAATATGTGTGCGTGAGAGCAACATGTTTATTTGTGCTTGAAGTGGTTGTAAATAATCAGTCAAGTCTGATCAGGGCTTCAGTAATTGGATTGCTGTCTCGTGGCTCTTTTAGATAAGATGTCATCTGTATCTGATTATTGTCTCTGGACCGCTGTAACTCAGTTTCCTCATATTTAGGCTCACACTGTTTTCCAGTCATTTGGTTTAACTATCATCATCATCATAATTTAGCAGATCAGAGGCATCCGAGTGTTTTTGTGCCAGTAATGCACTCTACTGTGTTCCAGCAAGGTCAGTGGTTCTCTGCGACCTAAGGGCTGGATTACTGCCAGGGTCTCCAGGGCAAAAGGGTAAGAGAAACTGAGAGGAGAGACGACTCTGTCACCTAAAGAGGAGTGACTTGTAGTTGGTGTTATGCTGGTGTGATCTGAGGCATGTTTTCTCACCACTCATGTGTTCTGGTAGCAGGCGATCTGTGTATAAACACTCCTGATGCCTTGTGTATCTGTTATATAGACTTGCTGATTAATGCCTGGTTTATTTGCTCTGTGAATATTGGCTCCTATGACTTTCACAAGGATTTAAGAGGTGTGTGTGTGACTGTATGATTCATCGTTGGTGTTTTTATCGACAGGCTGCTATAATTGCAAGAGGGCATTTGTCTGAGATGTTGTGTCAGGCTGTAAGCAGGGACCAATCAGCATATTTTAAGCTTGCATCTAATTGGCTCTCTGTCTCACTGATGGACTTGTGTCTCAGGTTTACGTGAAAGAGCATGCACTTAAGTGAGAGCCTAGTGAAAATGTATTTTATTTTTTGAGAAACTTAATTTTTAAATAAAAAGCTAAATCTATGATATCTTTATATTTTAAAAAATGAAGTATTCATGCATAAGCTTTTAGATCAGAAGGTCTTTAAGATCGCAGTCAAGCCAAATACGCAAGCATAAGGGAAATAATGCAGGAAAATTAAATTAAATTTTATTTTATTTTAATATTAAGTATCTACTCAAATCTAATTTAAATATGAAGCATTTAGGCATAAGCTTTTAGATTCCAATGTTTTTAAGGTCATAAGAAATATTCATTCAGTCTTTTTTTTTTTCATCAAATTTTTGACTATTACTGTGTACAGAAGTCTGCAGGATGATTTCACATCTCTGTTCACAATCCTGTTCTTCATTTGAAGAGTATAGATTTGTGAAGTCTTATCCTCCATCTAAATATGGGTCCTATAAACACTCCTTCAGAATGTGTTATTAAACCTGTGATTATGTTCCTGTGATTTTGACTTTCCACTTTTAGACTTTTCAGATCCTACCTCTGAGAGAAAGTGTATCTCTGGCAGATAAACACACACACACACACACATACTTCTACCCACAGTTCTGTGCTTGACACTGTGCTTTTTAAGCAGTGTTGATCTGAACTCTCTTGAAATGATCATAAAATGGTAGTGGCAGAAACATTTATTTGTTCATTTTCAGTTATTTTTCAGGCCTCCATTCATCACACACTAAATTAACTCAGAGTTTCTTTAATCGTTTAACACTGTGGTACTATTTAAGAGTTCATGTTTCAGAATGTGTCCTGTCCTTCAGTGGATTTTTTCTTCTGCTGGGTTTTAAATATAGCCTCTCCTCTTTTATCTTTCAGATCTGTATTTCCTCTGGAACGCATTTCTACCCATCGATCTCTCTCCCTCTCTCTCTCTCTGCCTCTTTCATGTCTAACTGAATATGATCTAGGTGTCAACTATTAAAACAAATTTCAATTTAATAGTCTTATAGTTAATTTTTTAAAGTAGTTCCATTGCGACTGTTTGAGCTTGGCTGCAGTCTTTGTGTTAAAGGTGTTATCTGTAGTTATGCAGGATGTATTGAGCTGCTTTACTGATCGATCTGCCATAGCAGCCTGGAGACATCCTGCAAGAGCGCCTGCTATGTGCTGCTCTGGTATCGTTTTTGCTAAAATGCAGTCTGCGATGAGATAATTTATGGTTCAGCTTCAGCTTATGCATGAAGGCATATTTGAGCTTGATGACTGTAGTACTTGAGTAGGAGACTTTTTTTGGTCATCCACGCCTACTTGTATAGGTTGGGGGGTAGAAACCAAAAAAAATACATGAATATTTATGTAACAGCATGGCCAGGCTCTCCACCCTGTCAACTATCACGATCAGCTTCGCCTGAATTCTAACCACGCGCACCTGCACCTCATCACCACCCTCATCAAGAGCACCATAAGAGCACGCACTACAGTCACTCCTGTGTCCGATCTCGTTGACACAACGTGGACTCCTACCCAGCCGTCATTCCGATGAGTATTACCTCTAAATCCTTACCTGTGAAACTTACCTTCTGTTCTCCGTCCCGATCTCTTGCCTTGGTGCTCCTTATTAGCATTACCCCTCGAACCTAGAGAGAAAGAGAAGAGGAATTAACCCACGTCAAGATCCTGTGAAATCCCATTAAGGAGTGTACTCACCCTGCAAGCTCAGTTACTCTCCAGCCTGCCACGATCCCTTCAATAAAGTCACTGTGTGTTCACCTACCTTTGTGTCCGTCTGCGTTCCGTAACAGAAGATCGGACCAACACAGTCATCACGATGAGCACCACGGACCCATTCCAAGAACTGATCGACTCCTTGAAGAGGTTACTTACCCAGCCTGTTCCTTCATCTCCACCACCCGCCTCACCAGTTCCGTCCGTCACCAGTTCTCCTTCTCCGGTATTATTCGCCAGTCCCATGGCCCGACCAGCGCCCTACTCTGGTGAGCCCGAGGAGTGCAATGGCTTTATCCTGCAGTGTACATTAACTATCAATCTCCATCCTCAGATGTTCACCACCGAGCAGTCCCAAGATTGCATTCATCATTACATCTCTTACCGGACCGGCATTGAAGTGGGCAGAGACCATCATGTCCCAGGCAGGTCCCGCCACGCACTGCCGACACACCATGTCACCAACCCTGCCATCTTATCTCCGTCTCCAGCTCATAATCAGCCAGAGCCCATGCTCATGGATGCGTTGCATCTTACACCTGCGGAGAGACGAAGGCGTGTACAGCGGGGTTTATGCCTGTACTGTGGAGAGGCCACTCACCTGATCCACGAATGCCTCACTCGTCCTACTCGTCTCGCGGTGAGTGGCATCAGGCCCACCTTTCCTAAAATGAACCACTCGAGCCCAAATAACCTTTGGCTCCACTTCCCTGTCAGTCACCGTCCTCCTCGACTCCAGTTCCGCGGGGAACTTCATCGCCGGGTCTCTCTGCAAGCAGCTCCAGCTCCCGACCATCGCCACCGAAAACTCTTACCAACTTCAAGCCATAACTGGTAAATCCCTTTCCCGTCGTTATATCAATCGATATGTTGGCCCTTTACAGCTGGGCATGGGAGTTTTACATCAGGAGCTGATACATATGCTGGTGCTGGAGGACTCGAGTGTGGATGTCATTCTGGGTCTTCCCTGGCTGATTCAGCATAACCCTGTTATATCGTGGAGCACCGGAGACATTCTGAAATGGGGTAGTTGCTGTTTCCCGCAATGTTTCCCTCAGCTGCCACAGCCCACACCGAGTACTACCACTACCCTGCCTCTGCATGCCACCTCCATAGAGAGCCCTGTCGCCCTACAATCTATGGACATTCCAGCCGAATATGCCCACTTCGGTGATGTCTTCTGCCCAAAAAGAGCCTCCCAACTACCTCCACACCGGCCATGGGACTGCGCGATTGATCTGCTACCGGGTGAGTAAGTACCACAAGGCAGGATCTACCCGCTCTCTATCCCTGAACGGAAGGCCATGGAGGAGTACATTGAGGAGGCCCTCAAACAGGGATACATCGCACCATCTACCTCCCCTGCTGCTTCCAGCTTCTTTTTCGTCGCGAAGAAGGATGGTGGCCTCCGTCCCTATATTGATTATCGGAAACTGAATGAGATCACGGTGAAATATCGCTACCCTCTTCCTCTTGTCCCTGCCGCCTTGGAACAACTACGCGGAGCCACTGTTTTCATGAAGTTGGACCTCCGCAGCGCATACAACCTCATTCGAATCCGGAAGGGGGACGAATGGAAGACCACTTTTGTCATGCCTACCGGGCATTATGAATATAGGGTTACGCCCTATGGACTCGTCAACGCCCCTTCCGTCTTCCAAGGATTCATGAATGAGGTACTCCGGGAGTTCCTCCATCGCTTCGTCGTTGTCTACATTGACGATATTCTCATATACTCCCGGAGCCTGACCGAACATCGTCAGCACGTTGCGGAGGTCCTCCAAAAATTTAGAGATTATCACCTTTACCTCAAGGCTGAGAAGTGCACCTTTCACATGTCCACCGTCCACTTCCTCGGATACATTATCGATAGCAGTGGCATCCGCATGGACAAGGGGAAGGTGGAGGCCATCACGACCTGGCCACAGCCCAAGACCATCAAAAAACTCCAGCGCTTCCTTGGATTTTCTAATTTCTACCGCCGATTCATTAACAACTACAGCACTGTCACGAGCCCACTCACCGACCTTCTCCGAGGTGGGTCGAGGACTCTAGCCTGGAACGAAGAGGCTGCCACCGCCTTTCGACTCCTTAAGGAAGCCTTTACCACCGCGCCTCTCCTGGTCCATCCCAATCCTGATCTGCCCTTCATCGTGGAAGTTGACGCATCGACCACAGGAGTAGGCGCGGTCCTATCTCAGCAGCAGGGGACGCCTCCCAGACTCCATCCATGCGCCTTCTATTCCCTAAGCTCAGCCCGGCGGAACGGAACTACGACATTGGCAATCGAGAGTTATTGGCCATCAAACTCGCCTTGGAAGAATGGAGGCATTGGTTGGAGGGGGCCTCACATCCTTTCCTCGTACTTACGGATCACAAGAACCTCCAGTACCTACGTGAGGCTAAGCGGTTGAATCCAGGCCAGATGGGCTCTGTTTTTCACTCGGTTTGATTTCAAGATCTTCTATCGTCCTGGGCCCCGTAATGTTAAGGCAGACGCCCTGTCTCGAGTCCATACCCCTGAGGAAAGGATGGAAGAACCAGAGGGTATCCTGCCTACTGATATCATCGTAAGCCCGATTCAATGGTCCTCTCCGCTAGTTGCCTCTGCCACTCCACCAGCCAATCCGCCGGGCTGCCCTCCTAACCACCAGTATGTTCCCAGAACTCAACCACGCACACTTCCCTTGGTACTGGCCACCCAGGGGCCAACGCGACTCTCGCTGCTACAAGATCGCTTCTGGTGGCCTAATATGGCAAGGGACGTGAGAAGGTTCGTTCGGGGCTGTCCGGACTGTGCCAGATCAAAGAGTACCCGTCATCTTCCTGCAGGTAAACTCTTTCCTCTACCTATTCCCAACCGCCCATGGTCACACCTGGGAGTGGATTTCATTACGGATCTGCCAGCCTCGGAGAACTACACCTGTATCTTGGTAATCGTGGATCGTTTCTCCAAATTCTGTCGCCTCTTACCACTCTCAGGTCTGCCCACAGCCCTTCAAACAGCGGAGTTACTATTCAATTGTGTGTTCAGATATTATGGCATTCCAGAGGACATTGTATCCGATAGAGGTCCGCAGTTTATCTCGAGAGTTTGGAAGGCATTCTTCTCCCTCCTAGGTGTGACCGTAAGCCTGACGTCTGGATACCATCCACAGTCCAATGGACAGACCGAACGCAAAATCCAGGAGATAGGGCGATAGGGCGATTCCTGAGAACCTTCTGCCATAGCCGCCAGAACTCTTGGAGCCAGTTTCTGGGCTGGGCCGAGTACGCACAGAACTCGTTATGCCAAGGCTCCACTGGACTCACGCCTTTCCAATGCGTACTCGGTTACCAGCCCCCTCTCTTCCCATGGTCAGGTGAACCCTCCGACGTTCCTGCTATTGATCACTGGTTCCGAGAGAGCGAGAGAGTCTGGGACGCGGCACACCATCAGCTGCAACGGGCAGTGCGCAGGCAGCAGATCGCAGCCGATGCTCGTCGATCTGTCACTCCCACAGAGGGTATGGCTGTCTACCCGGGACATCAGACTGCGCCTGCCCTGCCGGAAGTTGAGTCCCAGATTCGTTGGTCCCTTCACCATCCTTGAGCAGATCAATAGAAGCAATAGATCACATACAAGCTCCAATTACCATCACAATATAAAATTCATCCTACCTTCCATGTCTCACTCCTAAAACCCTTTTCTCCTTCTGTGTCCCCAGAGCCTGGTCCGGTCGAGGAACCCCCTCTCCCGCTTATCCTGGATGAAGGCGCCGTCTACAAGGTTCGTGAGATCCTACATTCCCGGCGCCGTGGTGGTAAATTGGAATATTTGGTCGATTGGGAGGGATACGGTCCCGAGGAACGCTCGTGGGTCGTGGAGAGGATGTTCTCGACCCGACACTCCTAGTTGACTTCCACACCGCACATCCTGAACTTCCAGCTCCACGAGGTCGAGGCAGACCACCACGTCGCCGGGGTCGACCCTCAGGAGCGGGTCGTGGAGAGGGGGGTACTGTAACAGCACGGCCAGGCTCTCCACCCTGTCAACTATCACGATCAGCTTCACCTGAATTCTAACCACGCGCACCTGCACCTCATCACCACCCTCATCAAGAGCACCATAAGAGCACGCACTACAGTCACTCCTGTGTCCGATCTCGTTGACACAACGTGGACTCCTACCCAGCCGTCATTCCGATGAGTATTACCTCTAAATCCTTACCTGTGAAACTTACCTTCTGTTCTCCGTCCCGATCTCTCCCTGTCCGCAGATCATCCAACCAGAGGTCTGCCTCGTTCTGCCATGGTGCTCCTTGTTAGCATTACCTCTCGAACCTAGAGAGAAAGAGAAGAGGAATTAACCCACGTCAAGATCCTGTGAAATCCCATTAAGGAGTGTACTCACCCTGCAAGCTCAGTTACTCTCCAGCCTGCCACGATCCCTTCAATAAAGTCACTGTGTGTTCACTTACCTTTGTGTCTGTCTGCGTTCCGTAACAATTTATTTTCAAATGTTATATTAGCCATAGCTTGAAATGCAACACTTGCTGAGTAGAAAATGCGCATGTGTTGGTCTTTGAGTTTGGCAAATTTGCTTATTTAGATGGAAGCATCTAATGATGGAATCTAAAAATGCGCAAAACGATTGCGGTCAGAAGATCATGTATTAATTGTGACAGACCTGTCTCTGGTGTGCCGTCTCTGCCCTTCATTCTCTTCATCTAGTAGCTACACTTTTTATTTCTGTTGCCAATTATCAGAATGAGTCACTGTCGCTGTTAGTCTTCAGCACAGGAACTCAGTGCTGGTAAGTGCTGGTCTGAAACGGCTGCGTAAGGGGAAGGTGAAAAAGTCTTCTCTTTTTTTAGCATGGAATTAAAAACGTTTCGTTTGATTTGGGGCTAAAAATGACTAAAAAAGAGTGGGTGCAAACACTTTCACATGTCACATGGTTTCAATTATAATTGCCTGGGTTATTGTATGTGTGTGTGTTAGTATGTGCTTAGCGTGTGCTCTGGCATTCATTTTGTTTTGTACTTGTCAGTGTAGATAAATTGAATTAAGCTTGATAGATTCCATGTGTGTTCACACCCACCCACACACACACATTACTGAAGGTGACCTTGGAGTGCAGCAATAATGCAGTAATAATTGCACAGTGGCAGGTGATTCTTTTGGTGTTTCTGTGTGTGTGTGTGTGTGTGTGTGTGTGTGTGGTTGTTACAACACATCAGTGACCTTGCCCTGCTTTAAACAGAGCATTGCAGCGGACACAGAGCATTGCTGGGACTGAACAGAGTGCCATCTTCTCAGCGATTATTTTCTGGACAGAATGTGTGTGTTTCTGAATTCAGGAGAGCGGTCTCTATATTTACTTCCTAGCGGAGGTCCAGAAAATACTTTTTTGAAATAGCTATAAATTTATAAAACTATAAAAAAAAATCTAAATGGTCAAAATAGTCATTAAAGATAAGAATATTGGGCCCAGAGAGGCAAAACAGTGGTGTTTGAGAAAAAAAAGAAATTAATCAGTTGAGCTCATTGAATATGTATATTAAAAGGTAAGATCAGATGTTTTATCAGGGTGTGACTAAGAAAAAATGCTGTATGGGGGTTTAGGGTTTTCCTCTTGAAGTCTGGACCATTTATATATTTGGCTTACAATAAGTAAATAACAAAGCTAACAAACAATGTACATAATAATCAAAACGTTCTCCTCATGAGCACAGAACATTAACTAGTAATTTCAAAACGTTTATCTTTTCTTGCCATCTATGAATACTTTATAATAGTAATAATAAATTTTAAAAACGTATATCATTGTTTATTATGAAATGCTCTTTTCATGCTGATGAATAATGATAAATCTAGTTGAAAAATCGTCTTTTCACATACCTGGTTTATTTGAACGGCTAGAGTCATATATGTATGACAGCTAAAAATAATTGTATTTTCTGCAGTGTTTTAGCAAAAGTATCAATGTATTTTGCTGCCAACTGTGTTTCTGCGACAGTTGTTAAAATAACTGTATTATCGTAAATCAAAAGTCTGTAATAAATAAAGAATCAAAAAAAAAAAATAACTGTATTATTGTTGATGCACTGCTCGCTCTAAATTGAAGAAACAGTAAAATAGTGTTACCATTGTCATTATGTCTTGCGGTCCAGTTGGAACCAGGTTCCCTATTTGAGGACCCTTGTTCTGTACGTTCTATATATTTACTAGGCACTATTAGAATTATGATCAAATAAAACCTGATGAATGCAAAGTTCAAAAGAAGAGCATTTATTGGTAATATAATTGTCTAATGCAGTGAAAATGATGCCTAACTGAGGGATTATTTCAATCTTTGTTTTGTATTATTAGTTTTAAGAATTTCATAATTCATATTCTTAATGTTTCAAAATTGACTGTGTTAAAGTGTGTTACTGAAATTCATTTAAAAAGTAGCAAAATGAAACTAGGTTTCCTAGAGCTAGTCTAATGTGACCTTTATGTTACAAAAAGAAGAAAAGAAAAAGCTGAAATTTGTTCAGTTTTACTAAAAATCAACCCTTGGGGCGTAAAAAAGTTCCTGTAATTGAAAAAACATATTACTCTCAGTACTAAACTCAGGATAGCCATTGCAAGAGATGTGTGTGTGTGTGTGTGTGTGTGTGTGTGTGTGTGAAAGCAAGGACAGAAGGTGTGTTCAGTGGTCTATACCAGTCAAGACAGCAGTGTACTGCAGACTACTGTATCCCTCCCTCCCTCCCTCCCTCCCTCCATTCCTCCCTCCCCTCGCTCTGTCCTACTCTACACTGCATTAAGCTGTGCATGAGGAGAAGAATGCCAATATGCTGCGCTATCCGAGTATGTGCGTACACGTTCTGAAGGTGAGGCGGGATGGCGAGGATGTGAAATCAAGGCCGTTAAGGTCTATAAATGCGCTGGCTCTAGAGAGAAGGGTTTGCTCCGTTGCAGCATGACGGCGAGAACATGTGCATGCGCACGCATGTGTGATGCCAGATGAGAAGACTCAGCAGTGTGGCCGCTTCCCCCTGCACTCAGCCAGCTGAAATAGTAGTCCGGCATACTTCCTGTGCAGCGGTTGGTTGCGTAAGTGTATGCGAGTGCGTAAGGAGTGGAGAGGAGGGAAAGAGGTGCGGCAGGCCTGTAGCGTGGTGGAATGAAGAGTGGAGCATGCTGGGGGCCGGGAACGGTGCGCTCCTTCTGCAGCTCGGGCTGCCTGAGCCGCTTCAGCCAGGGTCAGTGCGCTCCCGCCGGAGGAAGAGGTGGAAGAGATGACACTTCCTCATCTTTATCTCATGCTCCTGCTCCTCTCGCTCTCGTACGGGCCCCGACTCGCTCCTCTTCATTCTGTCATCTCCTGAACCTCACCTGCCTCAGAGGTAGGATATGACCGATAAAGCTCTGGCTGTGTTCTGCTTTGATCAATGTCTGTGATTTTTGATCTCTTGGGCTTCTTGCAAGGCAGTGTGGGGTCAGCACTTCCTCGCCCAGCTTCATTTTGGTGACCAGAAGTTGACTGACGTGTCCAAGCACACTGTAACGCCCATAGCTGTGGAGCTTGTCTTTGAATCGCTCTCCGAATTGTGGTTGTGCGTAGATTGAAATGTTCCTGTCAGTATTGTGACTTGCGAATAAGCCCTTCTTTAGTACAGGACAGCTATTCAGTCATGACGTCAATTTGTAGGCCAAGTCGTCTTTGGGAGTTTGTAAAAATAGAGATTTTAGATTTATGAATAAAATAAGGTTTGTGGTTAACATTGTTAGAATTGCACATTATGTCGTACCAAAAAAAAAACATGCTGTCATACATCAGACATGAATTTTGAAACTGTTGTGTGCTTCAGAAACATAAGTTGCTACATATCAAAAAAATTTTAACGTCTTTTTGAATGACTCTTATTCTCAGCAGAATTCTCAACATATTATTACAATTTAAAATATTTTGTTTCTATTTAATTTCAATTATATTTTAAAATGTAATTTACAGTATTCCTGTGATGGCAAAGCTGCCATTAATCATTCTAATATGCTTATTTGGTGTTCAAGAAACATTTCTTCTTATTATCAATGTTGAAAACAGTTGTGCTGCTCAGTATTTTTGAGAAAACGGTAATACATTTTCCCCCGAGATGCATCGACAAACAGAAAGTTTAAAAGAAGTGGATTTTTAAAAAATCTAAATCTTTTGTAACATTATAAATGTCTTTACTGTAACTTTTGATCAGTTGAATGCACCCTTGCTCGGTAGAAGTATTAACTTTTAAACCGTAGTACAGCCTACAACTACCAAGGATGTGAGAGTTTGTGCTTCTTCATTGTATGTAATGCTGTTACATGCTTAATTCAGCAGTTTGTTGACATATTTATAGAGCATATAATTAACCAATAACCAATAACTGTAATTGTTTTATTTTTGTCTGGCGTTCTCCGATATCCATTGGCCCCGTGTTTTTTACCAATGAGAGTGTGATCTGTTTCAAATAAATGGTATACTGCACAAGGTGTACTTAGTAATAGTGGTCTTATGTTACAGGGCATGAGTGTCATGACCCTATAGTTACAGCAGTGAGATCAATGAAAAATTCCTGAGCTCCTCATGCAGCAGCTGTGTGACCTTCAACAGAATGTGATATGAGATATAGATGAAGCAATGGGGTAATAATTAAATTAAGTGGTCTCATATACTGTCAATCTATCGGGGACACAGGGAAATCTATCTATAAATAACTTTAAATTATGAGAAATTTTTTAAAATGGAAAAATCAAGCACTTTAGCTTTAAAGGGATAGTTCACACAAAAATGAAAATTCTGATACTTTCAGAAATGAAAGTCAGTGTTGTTGGTTACCAGTGTTCTTCAAAATTTCTTCTTTTGCCTTCTGCAAAAGACAATCATACTGAATGATGACAGAATTATTTTTATAAACTTTAGTGAACCTTCCCTTTAAATGGACAGTTCAGCAGTTTTTTTCAAAGAGGAAGTTTAACACTTATGAATTTTTGACAAAAAGGACATATTGTGACATATTTCCTGATTTTAGTGGTCAATTTGCTTTTTAAAATAATATTTTACCTTTCTCGCTCTCTGGTCATTTATGGTCTTTTAGTTATTGCATCATTAACAGATTTGCTGTGCTCTACGTTTTGTGTGTGAGAGAGACTTGTGGGTCAGAGTGACATTGAAATGAAGGAAACATTTCCTCCACTCATACAATGGCCTACATGGGAGTATATGCAAACATTGTTAACCCACTGAAGACATTATTGCATAATTAAGTTAATGTGTGGTGATGCCCCTTTTATAACAGGATTGAGACACAAGCTTTCTGTCCATCTGTGACTATTGTGCTGATATGTGCAAAACAAGCATGCAGATTGTAATCTGTGACTGTACATACGGCTCTGTGAATGTGTGATCTGTTTCTTGTTGACAGTTGTCAGAGTGATAATCTTTGCTCTGATTTTGAACTGAAAATGGAGCACTTGTCTCCTGTACGTCCTCCACACAAAAATTAATAATGCAGTTATAAAGCAGCCTGTTTATTTAGTCAATAACCTTCATATGTTTTTAGAAAACACCACTTGTCAGCTTATTAAGCTATAAATACTCATTTTCTCTGTCTGTTGTAAGTTAGATATGAGGGTGAAAGATGTTAATTATGGTGGTGTGCAGTACGTTGAGACAGTTTTACAATATGACAAATCAGTTATGCATGTGGGTAGCTAGGATTAAATATATGCATTGCATGTCAGGGAAATAATTAAATCATCTTTTGCACATACTATTGGCGGAAAATTTTAAGTCTCAGAAACATTTTCAAAAGTTGCTTTAAAAGAGAGCTACACAAATATCGGTTACTATTCTGCAATTTAAATAATAACCATGTTTTTTGCTTCATTAGACAGCACATTTGTAGTTAATATGCATGCCTTCTTTGGTCGTTCAGGAATTTAAAATGATAGCTGGGATGATATTCATTTCAGTGAGTTTCGATTCAGTGAGTTTATGTAATCGTTTAAATCTGCAAATTAGTTCATTGGGTATCAAAATTCTATTAGAAACATGATGTAATGTCATTGTCACTGTTGTGTCATTAAACCCTGCAAGTTCATCGCAGCTCTAATTGTAGTTGTGTTAGTGACCATTAACACCTTAATACTCAGTTTAGACATCTTACAGTCAAAAGTAGTAATTTACAATGAGAATGCCTGTGATTTAGTTAATTGTTGGCTTGTCATTATAGGACTGTTCGTTCTTGTTTGGAAAATACTGTTTCTAACAGTAAGTAATGCTGATACTCAACAGTGATGCCAGTCCTTATATAAAGTATTACATTGATTAATCACCATGCTTTGAAATCAGTACATCACCTCTATTCTCATTCATTCTGAGAGAAGTAGCACCACTTTTAGAAGGATTTACAAGGATCTTCCCCAACATATGTGCTGCTGCTCTCAGATGTAAAAACTGAGCATCTACAGAACCTTGGTGTGAAACCTTACCTTATAGTTTTTATTTCAAAAGTACTTTTTTATTATGCACATTAGTTGGGGCCAACCCTTGATTTCTGTCCTAACAGGACCTGATCTGTAAATAATACTGTGTGGTGATTGAAAGTAGAAATGACTGTGATTATTCAGAGTCCTTAATCAGGTTTACCGATTTGTCAATCAAGCTATGGCTGAGACTGTCTAGAGTCACTCTCTCATTATCCTTAATGGATCTGATTCCACTTGAGGGATGTTGAGTTTTGCTAGCAGAACAGCAGTGAGGAAACAGGCACGCCAGCACCTGTTTTTCTCAGTACATTTAAATGTGCATTTATGCTTTTATCCAAACCAATGGAATGCCATTTTCAATCTGTTCCAACCACTACAGAGTCTATCAAACAAACATAGACGTATTAGGCCTACAGTATGCCTCCCTGAAAGATGCAAGTCCATAGGCGAGGAAAGATTGTCATGTCACCACTGATTCTGACAAACTCTCCAGATGCATGACTGAGAGTATTCTTAACAACTGCATCAATTGCCTGCTACAGAAATTGTTCTGTATTTTAAGGCCTTGGAACTGCAGAGGGTGGTGAAGACAACGTAGTCCATCACAGCACCCAGCATCCATGACATATATTCAGATAGATGACTTAAGATAGCTGGATCATTTTTAAGGACCCCAGGCGTCCCAATCGTTGCCTTTACAATTTGAGAAACAGAAGTGCCCGGGCACAGACCAAAATGCCTATTGCATAGCTTCAACCTCACTGCTGTAAATCAATTACAGCAACCAACTTTCCAAAAACCTTGCTTTTGAATGTTCTTTTATGGCTGTTGACTCTGTTCAACAGTATTATTCATATTATAGGTATTTTTATGCAATTTGTTTTACTTGCTCCTTTATGTACAGTAGGGAAAATAATTATTTGATCCCCTGCTTATTTTGTAAGTTTGCCCACTTAAAAAAAGAGAAGGGTTTATCATTTTTATGGTAGGTTTATTTTAACTGATAGAGACAGAATTTCAAACAAAAAATCCAGAAAAAAAACAGCATACAAATGTCAAAAATAGATTTACATATTAGTAAGTCAAATAAGTATTTGATCCCCTACCAACCAGCAGGAATTTTGGCTCCCACAGATTGGTTATGTGCACATGTGGAACACAGATTAGTCCTGTCACTTTAAGAAGATACTCCTAATTTCAGACTCCTGTCCATAGAATCTGTATATTCCATTCCAACCTCTCCACTACCATGGGCAAGACCAAAGAGCTGTCAAAGGACGTCAAGGACAAGACTGTAGATCTGCACAAGGCTGGAATGGGCTACAAGACCATCAGCAAGAAGCTTGGTGAGAAGGAGACAACTGTTGGTGTGATTATTCGGAAAAGGAAGAAATGCAAAACAACCATCAATCGGCCTTGGTCTGGAGCTCCGTGCAAGATCTTACCTCATGGGGTAAGGATGATCATGAGAAACTACACGGGAGGAGCTTGTTAATGATCTCAAGGCAGCTGGGACCACAATCACCAAGCAAAACATTGGTAACACACTACGCCGCAATGGATTGAAATCCTGCAGTGCCCGCAAAGTCCCTCTGCTCAAGAAAGCACATGTACAAGCCCATCTGAAGTTTGCCAGTGAATATCTAAATGATTCAGAGAAGGCTTGGGAGAATGTGCTGTGGTCAGATTATACCAAAATTGAGCTCTTTGACATCAACTCGACTCATCGTGTTTGGAGGAAGAGAAATGCTGACTATCACCCCAAGAACACCATCCCTACAGTCAAGCACGGAGGTGGAAACATTATGCTTTGGGGCTGTTTTTCTGCTAAGGGTACAGGACGACTTTACCACATTGAGGGGCAAATGGAGACCTCAGCCAGAACACTGAAGATGGGTCATGGATGGCTCTTCCAGCATGACAGTGACCCGAAACATACCACCAAGGCAACAAAGGAGTGGCTCAAGAAGAAGCAGATTAAGGTCATGGACTGGCCTAGCCAATCTGTGAATAGAAAATCTGTGGAGGGAGCTGAAACTTCGAGTTTCCAAGAGACAGCCAAGATACCGTAATGATTTAGAGAGGATCTGTAAAGAGGAGTGGACCAAAATCCCTCCTGAGATGTGGGCAAACCTGGTGACCAGCTACAAGAAACGTCTTACCTCTGTGCTTGTCAACAAGGGTTTCTGCACCAAATACTAAGTCATGTTTTGCTTGGGGATCAAATACTTATTTGACTTACTAAAATGTAAATCTTGTTTGACATTTGTATGCTGCTTTTTTCTGGATTTTTGTTTGATTTTCTGTCTGTATCAGTTAAAATAAACCTACCATAAAAATGATAAACCCTTCTTTTTTAAGTGGGCAAACTTACAAAATCAGCAGGGGATCAAATAATAATTTTCCCCACTGTATTGTTCATTTTGACACCAAATTTGCACTTATTGCTTCTTATTAGCTTATAGTATTATACTTTTATTATATGTGTTTATGTTTTTAAAACATTGCTACTGTACACCATTATATTGCCACAGTCATTGTCTGTTACTTCCTAATAACTCTTTAATTCATTTAACACTGTTTTTTGTTATTTTTATGCTCATTTCTGGCAGGGAGGCATAGTCTGTAGATTTCTAAGTTATTGAAGTTGTTGTGGAGGTGATATACATTAGTTTTAGGCTGTATGCTTCACAGACTCTGGCTGGAGAAGATTAAACACTGCCATCTGCTCATTGCAGTGCTACATAATCTATATCTGCATCATCATGTTTCATCTGCAGCACATCCACCTGATCTGGTTGTACAGGTGTTGATGTTTTCATTCTTCTGCAGCTTTTATCCCTCAAATATATGAAAGCTGGTGAGATTGCATCCATAGATCCTATAAAAATAATTGTAAATAATCATACAAGTTGATGCACACTTGATGTGCTTTCTAAAAGGGTTTGGCAATTAGGAAATTCTCCTTTGACATGCAAATTCTTTAAAACTTGAAAACTTTTAAATCCTAAGTGAATGTGAACTATTGCTGGCAGTGGCATTACTACAGTAAATCTGGATGTATGAAACCAGCTTATACATTTATTAATTCATAAGTAATTCCTTTGTCAGATTTAATACCACATTATTGCAGGCTGGTAGATTGTGCTCCTTGACATATTCACCATACATCATACTTAGTTTAATGTTCCTATTTCAGGCATACAGCTGAGCTCAGGAAAATGTAATGGTCAAAAGGTTGTAGAAAATATGAAGTGCAAACATACATAGAGGGGTTTAGAGATACAGGATTCTATTAAAGTACCATTTGATGTAATAATTATTCTATCATCTGATGTTAAGCTTGGCAGTATGGAAAAATATACGAGGATTTTTAATGTCTTATGGCCGAGCGGAGGAGGGAAAATCAATTATCCGGAAGTGAGGAAATGTGTATTTAGGGTGGAGCTGCTGGAGAGAGCAGCAGTAATGAGCAGAGAGATGCAGGTCACCTGAATTGAGTCAGACTGTGTCGCTGCATTACGGAGACCTCGCTGTGTTTGGGCAGGGTGGATCGCTACGAGCGTGAGTTGCCAGGAGATTGAGTGTGCATGCTGCACCTCCGGACACCAGCTGCAGAGCAAGTGCGAGCGGGATCTCAAGGTGAATTGCTGTTGTTCATCTCTTAAACCTCATGTTATGACCGCCCCCCCCCCCCCCCATCCTTGCCATTAGAGGCCAGCAATACACTCGTATTTCAAACACACTCTCTTTTTTGCCTCACACAAACATCGCAAACATTTCACAAACATTAACGCACACACTTTCACAAAATACTAAGTAAAGTAATCTTTGCTGTTTGGTATTTTTATTATCTTCTAATGCGATCTAAGAATTCTATATTGTTACTACCTTCCACACATTGTATCACAAGGGTTTGTTGAATCTTCTGAGGTTTACTTGCATCAGTGAAACTGCTACCTCAGAGGCACCTTCTTCCATTTTCGTTCAAGTTTTATTTTCTTGTAATTGTTGGACTACGCAAGCAGTGACTCTATTGTTTTTTTTTTTGTTTTTTTTATTTTTATACTTCGGTGGATTGTTGAAAATATGAATGTGAATCAAAGAATGTATTTGAACTTGAATCAAAGTGCTAAGTTTTCTGTTTGATTACATATTGCTTGTTGAAAATATCACTGTGAACTGAGACTGCATTTAAACTGGAACCAGAAAACAAAGTTTTTCCTCTTTTTGTTTTTTTTTGTTAAATACAACTTTGAAACTATGAACCTGAACTTACTTTGTGTGGGAATTTAATTTAAATTATTTGTGTAACCGGTGGCTTAAAAGGTACTCAGGGGAAAACAGTTATATATGACAAGACTGAGCTTGTCTGGTGCCCGAACAAATCAGAATAGACTGTTAAATTTGTTAAATTAGGTTTTTGTAATAGTTAATATTCTCTCCTTAATCTGGTAGAATTTTTTTCAGCGCCTGCCACAAGCTGATGTTAGATTGTAAATAAGACAGATGGTGGCAGAAAGATTTGTATGTGCATGTTTGCAGTTAATTACTACTACTTTCTCTGTAACATCACTTTGTAAATAGATATTAGTGAGTACAGTTTGATGACTGTGATATGTATTTAGAAACAGACCTCAGCTGACTGTTGCTGTGTTATACCAAGTGTTATAAAATAGCAAGCCACCTTGTCCTTCTGTCGGACAGTTCCCAGACTGAGACGCTGCTGTGGCAATGAGCTATAATCTCCAGCACACAGCAGATTTACCCTATACCAGCTGCACATTACCCTCAGACCTTCATCAGCAGCTCTTCTAAAGCTGAAAAGTAACAGGGTGAAAACTACTCTAAATGTAAAGCTGTGTGGGATTTTTTTGGCTATAGATCAAGATGCTCAAGTGCTCAAGATTAAAGCTAACAGAGGACGGGAAAGAGATGTTCGGTTTCGAATGAAACACTAATGTGCTACATACTGTGTGGTATATAATGTATATTACTTACAATTAGTTTGTGAAATAATATGCAACAATGATAATATATATATTAGGGCTGTCAACGTTAACACATGTGATTAATCTAAAAATTTTAAAGCGTTAATATTTTTTTAACGCAAATGAATCGTTAGATAAGGTTTGACCCCAACTTTTTGCCGTCATCGCAGCGCGGAAGAAAATAATTGCCTGCGTCCCAGTGTACACGCTATCCATCCTAAATTGTATGTGATATTAGTAATTTTCAATACTATTTAGGGCAGATAAGGTGGATAGTATGCACATTGGGACGCAGGGTTTGTGTGATTATGAGGCGCTGGGCTCGACAAAAGTGAAGCAAACGCGGAGAGAGAGAGAGCGAGTGTCCAAGAGAGAGAGAGAGTGTGCGCGAGAGATATGTACGGTGGCCACGAAGTGCAAAACAAATCAGGATTCTGAAAACAAAATAACAAATTACAAACGCAAATGCAAATCTAAAAAACAAAATAACAATTCACTTTTTCCTATCACTGTCTACTCATATGTGATAAGGGTACAGCGAACCAGTGTTGCCAGGGTTGCGGTTTTCCTGCACAATTGGGCTATTTTGAAAATACGGTCGTGGGAAAAATGACAGAGCCGTGAGTTGCGGTTTTTTGGGATACTTTTATAATGTACCGCGGCCGCACAAAGTGTAGCCTATATATACACATGTGATCGCAAAAGGAAGTTATTACAAACACTCGATGGTGGTTTAAAGTGAGTTCTGAGTAAAAGTGTACTAATCTCATAAATTGTCTTATGTAGCATGATGCTAATGTTAGCTCTATTGCACCCTCAGAGCAGGTCCAATTCTTCTTCATAATGCATTTTATCATAATACTTCATGTAAGGTCGCAAGACAATGTTTTGTTGTATTTATTTAGAAATACTTTTGATAATAGTTGGGTAAATGTGATTAAAGCTTGGTAAATGTTTTATTGCCAGTAGAAAGGCTGATAATGGCTGAATTAAAACTAAATAATAATAAGTCTCATACCTAGCAGAGATGTGAAAGGTTATGTTTCCTTAAACTAGTTTGTCATGCATTTCTTTATTTCAACACATTTACAGGTAAATTCTAGTATTTTAAATTTGCAATTAATCGTGATTAATTACAGTCCAGGACTGTGATTAACGTGATTAAATTTTTTAATTGATTGACAGCACTAATGTATATATGTATATGTATGCATGAACCATATATTACGCACACACACAATCAAATTTGCGTACTGTGAGCAATATAGGCATGGGTACTTAGTATGGTAATATGCTGTTAGTAACATACCCAAAGATTCTTCTGTCAGCAGTAACACAGCTCACAAATATGTGATGTATGTGCACAGTCAGCCACTGTGTGTGTGTGTGTCTGTGTGTTAGTGGCTAATGCAAAGAGAGAAAAGAAGAAGCTCTAGAAATGGACGATTTGATTGAGCGTTTTCCCCATGTCGGCGTTCAGACCCTCAAGATTCTGTTGCTGTTTAGATTAAAATAGTCAATAACTGTCTCAAGGCCAGTAGCTGATCTGGCATCCACCAGCACAACAATGATCTGAGAAACAGGAGAGACCTTTTTAATGCATAATAATTATCTGGTATTAAGTCATAGAAGACTCTCATTTATTTAGCATGTAACTAAACTTCTTTCTACAGGAAGTGCCCTAAAGTGACCCCTCTTCCTCCTCCTCAGTGTTTTCTATCTGCCTATGTTGTTGTTGAGTCATGAGAAGGTTAATGTGTTCAGTCTTTGAACAGTTTGCTGACGGCTGCTCTGCTCTCTGCTGAGGAGGAACAAACACAGTCAAATCAATCTCACCCTTGCCCCGCTCCGCTGCTCTGAATGAGGTTGCCATGTCCTCTTTTCTCACACTCACTATGCCATGTCTTTTTTCCAAATGGTCTTTTTTCTTTGTCAGAGATGAGCAACAGCATCCTTTCTTTGAGAAATTGTTTTCTAAGTACATTGTGGTGTAATAAACGTGTCTGTGAGTAGCTGTCTCATTGCATCCATGTTGCATGATCCTGTCATGGCCTCAACTCACGTTTTGTCCATTTGCTCTATATTTATGCCACTTGTGTCATTGGAAGGGAGCCTTTGTGTGTGTGAGCATGTCCACACATGCCAATGGACTTTAATGATGGCAGCTATGGAACTATGCAAAGTGAACACATTTCGGCATCCAAATTATTTATCATTTATTTTTAACACGTCCTATCCACTAGCATAGCTTAGACGTATTTTTTATAGCTTAGACATCACAAGTGATGCTCCTGACCAGTAAAGGCACACTAAGGTACTTTGTTAATTTTTTAGGCTATTTTTTAATCTGACAGCTATTGAAATGAATGCAGTACCATATAAAAGCTAAGGTTTTTGGTCCACAAAGGAATAGCTTGGAAGAATGGATGAAGGTGATTTAATTGCAATAGCCAAGTCTATTTCCAGATCTCAATCCAATTGAAATGCTTTTTGGGAACTTGCATGCAAAAAAAAAGTTTTGTGTGCATCCTCCAGTATAGATGGTGATGTAATTTTTTAGGCCAACAAAGTTAGCATTACATTGGTTCCCTTGGCAAAAAGTCAATAGGATTTTTCAATTGGCTTTATTGATTATTGCAGAAAACAATTCTGTGACCAACAAATGGTCTTGATTCTTGCACGCTGTTTATTAAGAAAATCTTCACAAATGGACACAACCTTTATGAATTTTGAAGCCTGAATGCAGTCAGCAGATGTAACAATCTAAAGTTAGGCTATAAATTAAACTCAGTGTCCCCAACACTACACTTCTGACAAATCATTAATCTTTATTTAAAATCTGCAATTTGTAAAGTTTAACTTGGAATAGTTTGCAAGAATGTTAGAATAAACAACTAGGCTGTAAAAGTGGATTAGTGAGTTGATGAGTACCCTTTTTCAAGAGAACTGAATTTCTGTAAACATTGTTATTGAATAAAATATTTCAAAGGGACATATTTGTTTTATTTAAATCACCTTCACCAATTGATTTTGTGCAGAGAACGTTTCAGTATCAATATTCCCACATGAGGTCTGTTGAAAACTGGCTAAAATTTTCATTAGCTGTGCTTTTTTTGTCAAAATACTAATTTCTTTTGGTGTGAAACATTGTTGAATTGCTTGAAATGATAGTTGTTTGTGCTTCCTCACCCTACATATTATCAACAGATGAGTCTTGCCAGTGTGTTCTCCAGTATGACTTAAAGAGTTAGTTCACCCAAAAATTAATTACTCACCCTCATGTCGTTCGTTCATCTTCGGAACACAAATTAAGATATTTCTGATGAATTCTGAGAGCTCTCTGACCCTCCCATAGACAGCAATGTAATTACGACGATCAAGGTCCAGAAACATAGCAAGGACATCGGTAAATAATGCATGTAACATCAGGGGTTCAACCGGGGCCGTTGAATGCTTGAATCTGATTGGCTGACAAACGTTCTAAGGTGTGCAATTATTTTCAGGGAAACACACGGCGAACGTAGTTCCAGGCACCGCATTACATGTCCATATCACTTCGCCAAATGATTTGCATTATTTCAAAGGTCCTTACAGTCTAAAACAGCAAAAGAACCAAAACCCACAACGACACTGGCCAAACAAATAAACATAGTAAGCAAAAGGATACAATCGACAGATTATATCCATGTTTTTGCAACAAAATTACGCTTTATTATGTACAAAAAGCACATAGCCTATCTCTCCTGCTCTCTCTCCCTCACTGACGCACACACGTTAACATACGCGCTACTCTGACGATTTTATCAGTAACATAGTTTAACAACTTAAAAACTACATGACTTCTCACAAGCGAGGTAACAACAATGGCGCTGTTCATGAAGGAAATGAACTTTAAGTTTGACTATAACTAGAGACATTACTGCCGAACACTTTTGAGAGACGCACAGAGGTAATCTCTCTCCTCTCATAACTTAGTTATTTACTGTATTAACTGCATCTGCATTAGTCTACTGTCAACAGCTCAAGCCTCCGTTACGGTTTAAAATAATGTTTTGGAATCAGCAAGGGAGTCGTTGGATGAGATAAAGAAATAATCCTACTCACAATAGCGATTTAAGGAGAAAAAACAGACAAATGCCTTGAAATATATCATCTGATCAGTGTCTTGAGGTGTGGCAACTATAAGCGGAATAATTGACTTATTAATAATTAATTAACTGAATAATTCTACGGCCCGTCGTCAATTATTCCTTACTTCTTCTCCCTGAGTTACCATCTTCCGGAATTTTGGAGAGTACCTCAGAATTAACGTAATTGGCATGATCCTCTATGGAGGATCAGAGAGCTCTCAGATTTCATCAAAAAATATCTTAATTTGTGTTCCGAAGATAAACGAAAGTCTTACGGGTCTGGAACAACATGAGGGTGAGTAATTAATGACATAAACTAACTAAACTAACCCTTTAATTAGGAAACCCATTTATATCTGAGACTTTCAGGTTTCTTAACAGGTAATATTTTGTGTGTAGTCACTATCTCTTAAAGCTGTCCACCATCTGTGTGTGTGTGTTGATTTGGGTGTTTGTGCTCCTGTTGTTAGGGCCTCAGCCACCTGTAAATTCAGCAATAATTAATGAGGGAAATTAGGAGGAGCTGTGGTCTAAAAGCAGCGGGTAAACACATTGTGGGGACATGGGATGGATTTTTTTGTCTGTTTTAAAGCAATAGTTCACCCAATAATGACATTTTCTCCCTTCCTTCTGTGTTCTGTGTCTCTCTCTGTGTAGATGACTCTGCGGACGAGGAGCCCACCTCTCAGTCAGACCACAGTGAGATCCAAGGCACTCTCAAGACTCTGGCCAGTAAGTTGGATGACTTGAGCACGTGCAATGACCTGATAGCCAAGCACGGAGCAGCGCTGCAGCGGTCTCTGAGTGAGCTCGAGACCTTACGTGTGCCTCTAGAGGGAGGAGAGAAAATCAAGGCTGTCAACGAGAGAGCCACCCTCTTTCGCATCACCTCCAATGCTATGATCAATGTAAGTAGAACTGACTTTCTGTTATTACAAAATTTGAGTTGGGTCAGGTTTCAATTATTATAAAATAGATATTTTGTGTATACACTATCGTTTAGTTTGAGGTCAGAAAGATTTTGTTTTTAAAGAAACTAATACTCTTATTCAGCAGGGATGCATTAAATTGATCAAGAGTGACAGTAAAGACCTACACTAATACAAAAGATTTATTTTTCAAACAAGTGCTGTTAAGAATTCTTGTTGAACTTGAGAATCCTGATAAAAAAAACAAAAAAAAAACTATAAATTAAAATTAAATAAAATTACAACTATATTTCTTGAGCACCAAATCAGCATATTACAATGATTTCTGAAGACTAGAGTAATGGCCATTGCAGGAATACATTTCATTTTCAAATATATTCAAATATAAAACAGCTGTAATAATTCTGTTTTCTTTTGTAATAATATTTCACAAAATTACTGTTTTTACAGTTTTTGATCAAACTGTAGCCTTGGTGAATATAACTTACGTTTTTTAAAAACATAATAAAAAAACAAATGTTTGAACGGTTGTATGTTATTGAAATGTATGTAATGACAATATAACAATCAATAAGACTGCCTGGATTTTAAAAACATTTCATTCTTGGAGCTGGAGAAATTTGTCCCATTTTTATGAAACAAAGAGTCTGAGCAGGGTGCGAACTAAGGGGGAGCTAGGGGGAGCTCGGCTCCCCTTAATAAGACATGGGCTCCCCTGAAAACGTGATTTGTGAAATTTTGGGGGGTTTCAAAAAATATTGACAATGTGTTATTTTGACGTGCAATTTCAGTTTTGTGTAATGTGATCAACGTGGATTATTATGTGTAAAATTGCAGAAATATCATTCATTCATGCATGACGGCGATTTAAACCTAATTCACTTCAATAAAGATAACTATACATGCTATTCTTGTCATGAGCACCAAGGTGTGGGGGCGCTGCGGTGCAAATTCATTCCACTCATGTTTAGTACGTTAACTCAAAGATTGGTAGAAAAAAATATAAACGTAGGATTCAACATTGGCCGTAGATCTGCGCACGCAGTCCTTGAAATCAATTCTGCAGTTAGCATCATATAGCATCATATAGCCACCATGGCAAAAAGAACACAAGGCAGTTTAATTCAATTTGGTTTTACTAAGAAATTGTGTAATGATGACGTTAATGGCACGACCGATTCACCTGCTGCAAGCCCTGTTAGCACATCTCCCACCGCGCCGACAACCAAGAACTAAGTCATTGCAAGACCCCCCGTTATTAAAAAACAAAAAAAAGGTGGGCTCACCCAAAGTCCGTGGTATAGTTCGAACACTGAGTCTGAGCACTGTCTGACTTTGTTCAAATTAAGGACTGGTTGTATTTATTATCTTTAATCATCTGGACAGTGTCCTACTATGCTACGGTCAATATGAATGAGCAAAGTTCAGAAATAATGGGTGGAAAGATTGTGGTTCATTTATCATAATGGACAATGTGAAATCTAATCCAGTATTTGCTGTTTTACACAAACATACTTCATCAAACAGACTCATTTCTGAACCTAGCTCTAGAACAGAATATTACTCTTTTTCAGAGAAATTCCTAATCTTTCTCTGTTTTCAAATTTTATGTTCAGCGACTCTCTAAAGGAAAATGTTTTTGCAGACACCTGGATCATAGATAGTTTTTCTTTTTTGTCTGTAATCAATGAAGGTAGAGCCTCCACTAACGTGATCAATAATGGTCTAGGAATAGCTCTCAATTTTGCGGATGTCCTCTGTGTCTTTGATTTCCTAAATCAAATTCTGGATGGGTATCACTACTCACAGTCATGGAAGTCAATATTAGAGGTGTGTGTTCCATTTCAACTTTGAATTTCTAGGAAGGAAAGGACATGATGTGTGGCCAAGTATGGTGAGTGACCCATACTCGGAATTTGTGCTCTGCATTTAACCCATCCAAGTGTACACACAGTAGTGAACATACACCCGAAGCAGTGGGCAGTTCGGTTCCTTGCTCGAGGGTCTCACCTCAGTTGTGGTATTGAGGGTGGAGAGACAGCTGAACATTCACTCCCCCCTCCTACAATCCCTGCCGGACCTGAGACTCGAACTCAAGACCTTTGGGTTACAAGTCTGACTCTTTATCCATTAGACCACGACTGCCCCCTATCTTAGGTGAATGCAATTTCATGCTGTTTATTTGGATTCGTGTGGATTTCGAGAGAGCATTTTGAGCAAATATACATTGACTGCATCATAATTGTGATTGTTGGTACACAACTTGAATACAAACCTCACTTTAGTCTTCACAGTTACAGGTAACTTATTCTGGCAAAGCAGTGACCACTTTAAAGTAGCCATAATTTTTAAGTAAAATGTGTCTTAATATTTATTGATAAACAAAGTGAGATTGGAAATTTACATGCACATTTATTTCATGTTAAAATGTGATTATGTCCATTTTAGGTGAGATGGTGATTAGTTGGTTCACAAATGCCATAGATAAGAAGTGGCTGCACTGAGGAAGTTTGGAAACAACTGATATAGGTACACCTAACTAACTCTCTTTAGATTTATGTTTAATATAGGAATCCAATAGTTCACCAATGTGTTATTGGCTGATAAATTTTCCATCTGTTTCTCACTTCTTGAGATTAGCTTGAATCATTAGCCCTGCAGACAGCAGTCAGGACCTGAGTCTTTGATTGATGGAACGCTCCACCAGATCTGCATGCTATAACACTTTCATTAGCGAGATCTGTTTAGACTCTTCTTTAGTCTTCTTTCTTTCATCTCTAAAATGATTAATAGCCAGCTGAACAGAAATAATCATGCATAATGAAAAGTGCTGAACAGTACTGTGAGGTCTAACTCATTAAAGCGCTCGGAAGGGCTGAGTTCTAATGAGCAGTTCTAATGAGAGGAAGAGGAAAACCATTCTGATCTTTGTGTGTGGTCTGATGGGCAAACAGATGATATGTTTAATAATATGCTTCAATATTTGAAACAAGAGAAGAGATGGACAATTCTCTTGTTGTCACCTGACTCTCTGAGGCTTTTAATCATGTCTGTGACGTCATGCGCTACTGTTCAAATGTATAGGGTATGTACAAATTTTTTTATGCTTTTGAAAAGCTTTCTTATGCTCACCAAAGCTGCATTTATTTGATCATAAATACAGTAAATACAATCATTTGTGAAATATTATTGCATTTTAAAATAACACTTTTATTTCCCACTTGGTTTAATATTTTATCTAATGTAATGACATTTAGACACTTTTAAGTGTTATTTAAGTGTCCAAATAGTTTTTGAGCTGCTGTGTTTGTATATAAGAATAGTTTCACAAAGCCACACTGAATCACATGGCTCTCCCTCCCCCTCAACTATTTTAAATGGCATTTCTCGGATATGTGGATGTACGACACACGTGTCTCTTTCCTCTAAGCTCTTCCTGAAGTCACGAGCAGTCTGGGGCCCAGGGCCTCACTCAGCAAAAAAAAAGTGGAAGTTTGCATATGTTAAAGGTGAGGAGCTGTAGTTTCATGAACGTGTGAGGAAGCCACAGTCACATGCTAAGCGTAGCACAGAGGATCCTCTCTCACAGCAGAGCTCTGGACACTAGTGCTGACAGGAGTCAGGTAAGGGCTGGTTTGTTTTGTTTGTGGACTTTAAGGGCACAGAAGTGTAAGTGGGATGCAAAGAGTGGAGAGGCCTATACTGTTGTTTTTGAACTATGTTCTGTACAAGGTCCAAAATTAGCACCTGCAAAGCACCAAATGTAAGTAAAAATGGGCTTTGTGAGTAAATCAATCTAGTGAGTTGGCTTGAAACTTTATTAGGGACTGTAACATAAGTCAAACTGTAACATAAAACAAATGTTTATTGAAGTTTTGCCTCAATTTTATTAGCAGCAATTTTTATATGAGGCCTAAATAGTTTTTCCCCATGAATCCATGCATTAATGCCTCCAAATGAAAATATAAGAATTTTCGTGTTTTTATGAAGGTGTTGTACGTACAGTGACCTACAATGACCTATCATTAATATGCAACAAAAACAGCTATGTAATGCTATATATGCATATATAATTGTATACTTTTTCTCTTTTAAATATTCATTTTTTTGGTATGTAATATTTTATTCATTCAATTTTTAAAAATAGATCTGGCAGACTTTTTGTCTAAAGCAACTGCATTCAAGCTATATGTATTTTCATTCCCTGAGAATTAAACCCATGACTTTGGCATTACTACAGGATCTTGTAACTTTTTTTTTCATTTAATCTGCCATTGGCAGTTGTGGTAAAAGGTGAATTTTGGTCACTGATTCTGTGCCCATTTTGTTAGAAATTGAGCTCAGTTATCTTTGTCAGTGTGGTTCCTGATAAATCTAGCAGACTGGGGTCAGTCAGATGAGATGTGTCATTGTGCCTCCATATGAGACTAGGGAGATGGACAAAGAAACATTGATCAAGAGAGAGAAGAAGAAGAGAGTACAGACACGCAGAGGCATTGACACTGTAAAAGACGTGATTGGATGTGACTGCGAGCTGCCTTAGTGATTTTTGTGGAACGTACTGTAGTCTCAGTTATTAACGTGATTGATGAGCTCTGATGAGAGAGATGCTCTCACAGAAACTGAGTTAGATTAGAGAAGTTATTTTTAGTGAAACCTATGTGTGGTGTGGGTTATTATTCTTAATAATGAGCAAGAAACATGCTATCTGTCATACATTGCACTATATGTACTGAAGAAATTGCTAGGATTTCAGGTTTCATTGCTATGGACTGAGAACACGGAATAATTGAATTGAAATGAATAATGACATTGTATTGTCTTCTGCAATTATAACTGAATTTATTCTTACCCAACTGAATAATTTTGCAGCTTTGAGGCTGTTTCTCCTGTTTATTATTGAAAAGCTGGTTCAAATCTATCTATATTGTATAAAGCTCTATATAAATAAATGTTACTTGACTTTAGAAAGGAAAAAGCTCTTTAAAATCTCACATTTCTCCTCGATAACAATTTAAACTAAGAGCAAATGGAGACATATAGTTCTGTTGAAAAAAATTGATAATCTGAGCCTTATACTGAACCATGACTGTGAACTCAGAAAAGTTTAATGAGGTTTGAAGGAGCAACCTTTGAGCAATAACATTTTCCTGTGTGTTATTGCACAGGAAAATAGACTGTTTTGTGTCCATGTTATTGACCAATAGTAACCTCTCTTAGATACTTGTTTTACTCAATACTGCTAATCCGAGACCCAACTAAAAAAAAGCATGACTCAGCTCATAGACCGTCTGAACGTGCACTGGCCATCAGATTTACTCTTTCACTTCTGCTTTGAGTTGAACCACTAGAGCTACGACCCATGATCGATTTCATCAGATCTTTTCAACATTTCTGTCATAGACATGTCAAATATAATTGTCTGTCAGGAGAGAAAACTAGAAGAAAGGTGGAGAAAGAGGAAGACAGTGAGAGGAAGGTATTTCCATGATCTCTTCCTGTGATGACCATTTTTATGAGGGAGACCAGAGCAGTAATGAGGAAACAGGTGAATTCATGTATGGTGCCTACGGCAGGAGGACAAATAAGATCCCTAGGGAATTGGGAGCCGGGATTATCATGATGGAGATAGCAAGGGAAAACAGAGAAGAAGATGAGGATGTGGAGGCAACATTTGCTGTACACCTCTGAAATTGATAACATTTTTTTATATATTTATAGCTTATGGTAATATATTTTCAAATGAAACAAATGGTATTTACATATGGTGTTATCCTCCATATACAGTATATTACTGTAAAATATTTTTAAAATGACTGATATATACTGGATCTAGGTGTAAATCTCACACATCATGAATCACATACAAATTTGAATACAATAAATAGTCATTTAAAGGTTTTACAACAAGAAATTATAAATATATACATTTAATTTCTTGTAAATTTTTTAATCTTTTTTGAAAATGTGAATTATGTTGGAATTATTTTATTAAATAACTATTGTTCTTAATTGTGTACTAGCTTTTGAACCAGTAATCCAATCTGTATGCTTTAAAAGAACCTCATGAAGAGGATTCACTTTCAGAAGCTCTGTAGTGAATGTGGTTACATCATCAAGTTTTGATTCATTAAAGAAACCCATGCTGTTTGTTCCTCTGAGCCAAACTGGAATGATTGTTGATGCTTAGTCCCACCCTTTGCCCAGATTGGTTCAAACTGTCATCTACCCAACCAATAAAATGTTTTTGGGCTTCTTTGGAACTTAGAACAAACGCAAAGTGAAAGTTTTTTTCACTATTTTTTTTTTTTTTTCAAATGCAAAGTGAAAGTATTTGTGTGCAAAAAACAAACAGAAAATAACCAATTTTCACAAGAAGCACTCTGACAAAGCACAGCAGAACACACGACAGAGAACTTTGGCATAACACAAACCAAAAACAAGGATGAAACAACACTACATATAGGATAAAGCATTGGAATTTTTCCTGGTAGAATTGATTCTGACTGAGGTACCTGGTCCAGGGAGGAGGAGTACAGCCAAGGGCTCGCTCGATCTGTTTGGGTCTTATACTATGAAAATATTTGTTCAGTTGCACTCAGTATATTCTTTCTCGTTTTGAGTGCTGTTTGTGAAAATAATTTGCACTTTGTATTTTTGTTGCGTGTGAGAATTTACAGTTGTTTTCACTACTTGCTACACTATTTGCATTTGTTGTTCATGTTCAGATTGAAAATATATTTCTCTGAAAAAAGTCACTTTTGCTTCAGTGATCTTTTTATTTACTCCCTAAACTATATCTATATTATCAGTAAATAAAACAGACCTGTTTTTCACTGAAAAAAGACTAATAATATAACTATATATTTGTTTATATAACTTGCTATAACTTGCTTAGGGAATGTTAGATGTAGACTAATTTCATTTGGAAGTGTAAAAAAAATCCAAGTATAATCTCCAGGAGTTTCTGTTTCTGTTTGCCAAAAAAAAAAAAAAAAAGCCTTTAAGAGTTAAAGGATTATCTCGATCAGATTTTGTCTAATTAGGGTTTAAAAACATTTGCATTTATGCATTTGGCACTTTTATCCAATGCGACTTGCATTGCATTCAAGGTGTATGATATCAGTTCATGAACACCCAGGGAATCAAACCCATGCTCTACTGTTTCATCTGTGATTGAATCAAAACTCTCACGGAGGTTGATCTTTAGGAGCAGAATCAAGCCCTCCTGGTCTAAATAGTACTTTTATTTTGTTCCTGTGTTTGTGTTGATGTTTAGTCCCTGTTTTGAATCTTCCTGCACAGGCGTGTCGAGATTTCTTGGACCTGGCAGAGAGCCACAGCCGCAGATGGCAGCGAGTACTTCAGCATGAGCGAGAGCAGCGCACACACCTGGAGGAGACCATCGAGCAGCTAGCCAAGCAGCACAACAGCCTGGAACGAGCCTGGAGAGAGGCCCCCACGCACGCTGTCAACACGCCCAATACGCCCACCACCAACACGGGTGAGACACCCTAACCCTGCTGCATCGTGATCATTCATAAATGAATATTATAGAAGTGAATGAGCTCAGTTATGAGACATGGCATGATGGTAAACGAGCATGACTGCTGTAATGGTACTGTTGTGACGGTTTTTGACTACTTATGTATGTACAGGAGTGAGTGAAAGGCCCAGGAAAGAGGAAGCGAGTGATGAAGATGAGGATACAGAGTATTTTGATGCCATGGAAGACTCACCTGCTTTTATTACAGTGACTGCCACAGACTCCTCTCACCACAGGTCAGCGTCATCCCCACTTAACCCAAAAATGAAAGTCATACATTTTTCAACAACATTAGGGTAAATAAATTGACACAATTTTCCTTTTTTGAGGAGAGTTTGAAAAATAGTCGTTAAAAATTTAAATGCAGACATTTTATTCATAATGAATTCAAAACACATTTCAATTTCTACTACCTACTGATAAACAGTACACAAAAAACATTCATTTCCAATGGAGAGTAGTGGAAGCTGCATGGAGTTTCGACCATATGAATATGCATCATTTTTGGGTCTGATTTATGCTTCGATTGCATTTACATATTTGAACTCAACCGTATGTGACCACCTGACCAAATGAGATGTATTCCAATCAAAATTATGAGCATGAGGTGAAAATGACCAAATATGTTGCACTAAAACTAATTCTTTTAATACTATTTGGTAAAAATAAGTGGTTATTAATAACTATGTCTGAAATGTAATATTTCAGAAATTAATGTAATTTATAAAATATTTTATAATTGTGAACTAATTATTTGATCAATTATTACATAAGTAATTATATTGAATAGCCCTAAAAAAACTATGCTTTTCATTCAAATGTATTGTGTGGATATATTCATGCATTCACTATTCCTTCATTACGGTTGTGAATAAGTGGAGGATAACGCTTGTGATTTATTTTTATTTTTTTTAAATCTGGCTCTTATTCACTGGTTGACTCCTGAAACCTTTACTCCATCAGTCAAACACAATTTCACACCGTTATTCTGCTTATTTGCCTGTATCTCATCCTCTTACTGTCTCTCTCCCTTTCTTGTCTGTGCAGACGGTCTCAGAGTAATCTCAGTGGTGCTAGTGGAGGACAGCCAAGTGACTGGAACCAGGAAGACAATGTGAGTGTGACATGAAACAAGAGCCGAAAACAAAAGTTATATACACGGATCCAAAAAAACAACAATGAAAATCTCAGATTTAAAATCTAATTTAAAAGGGCGACAAACAAAATGCTTAGGCATTCTGAAATACTAAAAATAATTTGTTATAAGGGCCTGAAATTTGCTTCATATTTGTAATGAAAAGTTGTTGTTTTTTTTTTTTCATTGAACTAATGTGAAGTGGAAGCATTTTCATTAGTGGGCTCAGACTTTTGGACCCCACGGGGTTTCTTGGGGCATAAAGATCCAGTAGACTCAGCGTGACTGTGAATGTTTCATCAGGTGGTCTGTGTTCATCATTGACTCTCACAGCTGTTGTTTATCTCAGTTAACCGAATCTTAATTAACTGATATCTGCTCCCCTCGTTTCATCTTTCTCTTGGTGACTCACTTTCTCAGACAGATGGCGCATCAGTCAGCTGTCAATGCTTATGCATTACGTTCCTCAAGGGCACTCAGGCCCTTCAAATAATGTCTTTCAGCATAAAAACATTTAATAAATTTCAGATGTTTTTTTAATACAAACACTCTTGTCTGTGTCTTTTTAGTGTTCTGTGAGCAGTAATGATTTTTCAGGGAAAGAGCTGCAGCCTCACCGGAAGAGGCGGACCCAGATCCCAGAGAAGCCCAACTATTCACTCAATCTGTGGAGCATCATGAAGAATTGCATTGGCAAAGAACTCTCTAAGATCCCAATGCCTGTAAGTGATATCGGAGATTAATGAAATGGTCCTAAATGCAAGATTATAATCAGTGCATTGCTGTTCTTTGAGAATAGTAAGCAAAATGTGCCCAGATTATATATTATTTGCATGTACACTACTGTTCAAAAATGTGGGGTCAGTGAGTTTTTTTAAAAAGAAATTAATATTTTTATTAGGGCTGTCAGTCGATTAAAATTTTTTAATCTAATTAATCGCAAAATAAATTTGACTGTGAAAATACCCACAAAAGATTATTTAAAGGGGTCATGTGATGCGATTTCAAGTTTTCCTTTCTCTTTGGAGTGTTACAAGCTGTTCATGCATAGATAAGATCCCTAAAGTTGCAAAGACTAAAGTCTCAAACCCAAAGACTTGTCCACGCCCTCCCAAAACGGCTCATTTAAACACACCCCCATATGTCTACATCACTGTGTGGGAAGATTTTCATAACACCGCCCAAATGTTTACGCAAAGAAAGAGGGCGTGATTTTTATTCTCGCTTTAGTATAGTTGCTGCCGTTGGCGCCATGTCCTGGAGATGCTTTGTTTCATTGTGAAAGCGAAAGTACTTTGTTTGGGCTTCCAAAAGAGGACACAACTAGAAATCAGTGGTTAAGTTGTATCTACAACACTGTTCCAGAACAGTTCAAACCAAATATTAGAGTGTGTGCAGCGCATTTTACGGAGGAGTATTTCCTGAACCTGGGAGAGTAGCCTACAATGCACAAAGGCTGTTTCTATAAAGTGGGGCAATTCCAACTTTGCAAGGACAGTCTGGTGCTTCTGACTCACAGCCTGTAAGTATGTTTTCATATTTAAAGAATTTGCCACTGACGATTCAAACACGAGTTTTGAGCTGTGTAGAGTAGCGCTTGTTGACCGTCGTTTCTCCGATCACAAATGCAGACATGATAATGTTTATGCAACGCATCACGTAAAAAGACGAAGATAAAAGTAAAAAGATTAGATTAGATTCACAGTGACAATGCAGTTGAATCTAATCTAATCTAAAAAAAAGACAGTATAAGTCATTATAATCAGTAATTATGTCCACACTGGATGCAACAAATGCCTAATTTATAATGGGTTTTATTGTTTTTGTCTCATCACGCCGGGACACGGCATCACAATACGGTAAGGGGTGTATCATTTCCGTTACACGCTTGAGGTATTTGGCCAATCAGAGCACACCTTGCTTCTCAGAACGAAGAGCTTTGTAAAAATCGACGCATTTCAGAAAGGCGGAGCATAGAGGAGCAACAATAATGTACAGTATGTGGAAAATAATGTTTTTTTTTTTTTACTTAAGCCACATAAACACATTGCATTACACCAAATACACAAAATAATGTTCTTTTTAGCAACGTCATATGACCCTTTAAAGCTATTTTTGTGTTAAATGAGAAAGTATCAAGTAGACATGACAAATTGTAGCTTTAGAAATAAATATTTTATTTTATTCAACATACAATTTATTACACATAAAAATTTAGGCTATAAAGGTTTAACATAAACTATGGAACACAAAAGAGAATTTTTGTTCATACAATGAAAATCATTAAGCAAAACAGCTTTATTACCAACAGTCTTCAAAATACCTTTTATGTTCTACAAAAGAAAGGTTTGAAACGACACGAGGGTGAGTAAATGATGTCATTTTTTTTTTTTTTTTTTTGGGTGAACAAAAATCCTTTAATGTTTTTATTTTTATTATATTATTATTTTATCTAAAAAAGAAACTAAATCTGCCAGCAGGTGGCGGTAAATGTCTTCATTCGATTCATTCAAATGGCTGATTCATTCAAGTGTTACTCCACCCCAAAATGAAAATTTTGTCATTAATCACTTACCCCGATGTCGTTCGTTCATCTTTGGAACACAATTTAAGATATTTTTGATGCTTTCTGACAGCTCTCTGACCCTCCCATAGACAGCAATGGAATTAACACGATCAACATCCAGAAATGTAGCAAGGAGATCGGTAAAATAATCCATGTGGAATTTGAATTTTGTTCAAATCAAAGCGTTAGTGATGTAGAAAACGTATCCGTGTGTTGCAGCTGACACAGAACAGCATACGCAGTTCACTGGGGTAATGGTTGCTGAAAATCTGCTAAAGCTTTGCCATCACAAGAATAAATCACTTTTTAAAATATATGAAAATAGACAGTTATTTTAAATTGAAAGTAATATTTCACAATATTACAGTTTTACTGATCATATAAATGGTGAGCATAATAGACTTCTTTTAAAAACATTAAAAAAAATCTTAACGCCAAATTTTTTAACTCTAGTCTCTAGCGTATGTATTTTTTTAAGCTAATATTTTTCACAACCCCTTGTTCTATAAAAGAGAGGGTGACAGTTCTCTTTTAACTTAAGTTTGAAAAAAAGGCAAAGAATACTTGCAAGTTGTGGCAGCTTTAGCTTTGTAAAGTAACTAATTTAGCTGAATGCTAACCTTTTAATTCCAAAACAAACTTGTAGAATGGGTCTGTGGTCACAAGACAATTGCAGTACCTCCAGTACCTACTTGACACAGCCAAGGTGTTTTCCTCTCTCCCTGTGTCCAGGTGAACTTCAACGAGCCCCTGTCCATGCTGCAGCGCTTGACAGAGGATTTGGAGTACCATGAGCTGCTGGATAAGGCAGCGCGCTGTGAGAACTCTCTTGAGCAGATGTGTCTGGTCGCAGCCTTCTCCGTCTCCTCATACTCCACCACAGTGCACCGGACGGCCAAGCCCTTCAACCCTCTCCTGGGAGAGACCTACGAACTGGACCGCCTGGAAGAATTCGGCTACCGTTCCCTCTGTGAACAGGTCAGTGTTAAGAGTCAAAAGGTCTACAGTAACATATGAGGAAAGCTATCCGTTAGCATTTATATTCACCTCAGTAGAGGTTGTTAAGCTAGAACAAGGCACTCCACTGTTTTTTTTTCTGTGATGGTAAAGCTGAATTTTCAGCATCCTATACTCGTCTTCAATATGTCATGATCCTTCAGCAGTCATTCTAATATACTGATTTGGTGATGAAGAAAGTTTCGCTGCTGAATTCATTTTGCATCCAGCATATAAGCACATGTCTCATAACAGCATATTTTGCAAAGCAGCATATAAATTAGGAATTTAGCAACAAGAGAGGAAATGAGAAATTAAGCAATTTATTATAGCGCAGTGTCACAAAACTTGTTTTCTGTCACCTTCAGCCAGTACTGGAAATGCTTCTCATGCAAGGTTCAGTGATCGGAGGGTAATGATGGTTGAAGGTGACTGTGAGAATACCAGAATCACACATAGAAAGTCCACACGTCTGAATGAATAAAGACACAGCACTCCCTAGTGGTGAATTTTATATTCAGCACTCGACTGATATTTGCCTGTATCTATCAGGTCAGTCATCATCCGCCGGCAGCCGCCCATCATGTGATGTCACAGCGAGGCTGGACCCTGTGGCAGGAAATCACCATCGCTAGCAAGTTCCGTGGCAAATACCTCTCCATCATGCCTCTGGGTGAGTCTCTTGACTTTCAGTATTTCACTATTCTTCATATACTGTAAACAAATGTACACATATGTACTAGGTTGTAGGGATGTAACGGTATTAAAATTTCTAATCACGATTATAGTGACCAAAATTATCACGGTTATCAGTATTATCACGGTATTGTTAAAATGTGCTGGAGATGTTCAAAAAGTACCGACACATAAATCACTTCACCAAGTTTCATACTTAAAAATCAACAAACAGCAAATAAAATGACTTTTTGTTTGCATAATCACTAAAACAATAACATTACCAATGAGGTCTGGATTTTAAATGACAATTTGACTGACAACAGTTTAATAGCATGTTCAAATAAATAATGTAAATGTTCTAATAAAGCTTTGAAAAAGTTTAACATAAAGGTAGACCACACATTTCAGCCTTTAAAGAAAAGGGTTAAGTTAAAATGATAATTGATTAATAAATGATTATGTATTTTATCTGCTACATAAATAATTCTATATAGCTTATCTGAATTGTTTAAATGTGTAGAATCCACATAAGTTTGTTTTTCATCAACCGGTTAAAATTTACAGCAGGTCATGCAAATTTGGTCCATTTTTTGGCCAGACAGAAACTGCACACAGGCTGAATGTAAATAAGTGTCTGTAAATCCACTCTCTGGCAGCAGGTGGCGCTTTATACGGAAAAGCTGAATTACAGCTGATTCCCGTGAACTCCGCGAACACTTCCTTTAGGTATTGCATGGAGCGAAAATGAGAACAAAATGCCATCAAATCGTTTCTGAATACAGTCCGAACCTTCAGAGGTACATTCATATAATTAATTCATTGATATATTCATTTGTATAATTCCCTTAGCACTCTTTTAAAACCTCCCAGCTTTTCCGCCCTGTTTTCACTCAGAACGAAACTACTGTGCTGCCGTGCGCTCGTGACACTGTTACTGAAAACTCTGCTTTATGCTGGACTGTATTTATTTATCGCGAGTTGTTCAAATCACGGTAATCAAATACGGTTTTAATGATAATTAAAATATGAAACGGTAATACTAACCGTGGGGAATTTTATCATGATTTATCGTCAAACCGGTAATCGTTACATCCCTACTAGGTTGTAAGTAACACGAAATCTATAAACATTATTTATGCTGATTTAATTTATTGTCACGCAGAGGATTTATTTTGTATTTCTCTCTTGACTTCACATGATTTGTTTGTCATATTGAGATAATGATGAACACATTGATTTTCTGTCTGTCTAACCAGGTGCGATCCACCTACAGTTTCATGCGAGTGGAAACCACTACGTGTGGCGTAAAGTCACCTCCACTGTGCACAACATCATTGTGGGCAAACTGTGGATTGATCAGGTTGAACTTCTGACATTATTATTATGACATTATTATTGCAGTAGTATGTAAAAAATTCAAAGCCTAGAAACGTCAAGGGGAATATATTGCTTGTAGGTCCATGATTGTAGAATATATTCTTTGTATGACCTAGTTTTACTCAATTTTGATGTCCTCTTCTGACTAATAAAGACTAAAAAAAGAGAAAAAACGTTTTGCAATTAAACAATGCAGCCAACAGTGGTGTTAATGGCATAATTCACTCAAACATGAAAATTTTGTCATCCTTTACTCACCCTCATTTACATTTATGCATTTAGCAGACGCTTTTATTCAAAGTGACTTACATTGCATTCAAGTTACAGTTTTTACATTTTATCAGCTCTTGTTTTCCCTGGGAATCGAACCCATGACCTTGGCGTTGCTAGCGCCATGCTCTACTATTTGAGCTACAGGAAAGCTTTGTATTCTTTTCACGTTTTCATTTTGAAGAATGCTGGTTGATGGTCCCCATTGACTTCCATAGTATTTCTTTCCCTACTATGGAAGTCAATGGGGACCAATAACTGTTTGGTTCTTCACAAAATCTTCTTTTGTGTTCAAAATACAAAAGAATACAGGTTTGGAATGACATGTGGGTGAGTAAATGATGACAATTTTCATTTTTGGGTGAATTATTCCTTGAAGTTTTAACTGAAAAAAATATGGGACGTTTTCTGTTCAATATCAAATACGACTTTATTGAAGAAAAACACCTCCATGACCGCCAGGTTTTAAGAACCACTGATTTAATTGTAGGTATTTCTCTCTTTTCATCTCATATTTTCTTTGTTGCAGTCAGGAGATATTGACATAGTCAACCACAGAACCAAAGAGAACTGTCAGCTCAAGTTCTCTCCGTACAGCTACTTTTCAAGGGAAGTCCCACGAAAGGTATGTTTTGGACTTAAATAGTCCCTTACCTTTTTCCTGTCCCTCCCGCTGTGATTCATGTGTGAGTTAGACTGACAGCAGATAAGAGCCCTTAATGATGTTTGTCATGCCTAAACCATCTTTCTATCCTGCTCTGCCCTCTCTCTGTCTCTTCATGCTTCTGTAGTTCAACCCCAGAGCTTGTTACCCTTGTTCTCCTTGTTCTTCCACTGTAAGGTCACAGGAGTGGTGAAGGACAGTGACGGCCAGGCCCACTACATCCTGTCAGGTACATGGGATGAAAAGATGGAGAGCGCCAAGATCGTGCAGAGTAGCAGAGGAAGCAGCAGCTCTGAGGGCAAACAGAAGACTGTCTATCAGACGCTCACGCCCAAACTGCTGTGGAAGAAATACCCTCTACCGTAAGACACAGCATTAATATCTGGAATTCATGTCAATCGATAAAGTACTGGCCTACCTCCATATACTAAGTGTAAGTATAACTAAATGAACTGCCTACTGACCAACCAAACCAAATTACCTACAGGCTGACTGACCCTACGCATCAATAAATTACCAAAAGTTTACCAAACATTACCGGACTAACTCCCTATAGACAGGGAGTTACCTGCCTACCTACAAACCAAATTAAATACCTCCCAAACTAAGTCTAAAGGTAATTTGTCCAGTAGGTGGGTAGTTACATTGGTAGTTACAATGGTAGCTACTTAGCTGCCAAACAACTTAGACTAATCAACCTACCAGACTCACTACCGACAGACCAAACTACCTGCCTGCAGAGCCAACTACCTCTTTAGCCCCATTTCCACCGCAGGAATTTTGCCCAGGAACTAGGGACTTTGGGCCGGTGCATTTCTACCACAGGAACCAGGATGTAAATATAGTTCCAGGTACAAATTTGCCCCTCAGAAAGTCCCTGCTTGCGAAGTAGTACTTTTTCAAAGTTATGGAACTTTTGGGGGTGGGACTAGGGCACTGAACATGCTGATTGGTTGAGTTCACGCAGCATTGTATGTCAACCACCATGTATTTGCTTAATTTTTTTTAAATATTACTGTTATTGTGTCATGAAATGTAGTTTTAAAAATATGAGAATGTAGTTGTTTAAAACCTCTACCTACTTGCCTACCAAACTAAATACTGAACTAAAGATGTACTATGGCATTACCTACCCAAGTCCAAAGATTAGTTAGTTTAGTAGTTAATGTGCTAGGTAAGTAGCTCATTATGTAGATAGCTGCTTACCTACTTACCTGCCAGACTATCTGCAGAACTACAGTATTCAGCATAAATGAGTACATCCCCTTTAAAACTCAATCAATTCAGCAATTACTCTTTACTTAAAAGGCATATTAGGGTTGTTTGGAGATGTAATATTCCAGCAAGTCTGCAAAGTGAAGTGAAGTGACATTCAGCCAAGTATGGTGACCCATACTCGGAATTCGTGCTCTGCATTTAACCCATCCAACGTGCACACACACAGCAGTGAACACACACACACACCGTGAACATGCGCCCGGGGAGCAGTTGGGGGTTCGATGCCTTGCTCAAGGGTCTCACCTCAGTCGTGGTATTGAGGGTGGAGAGAGCGCTGGACATTCACTCCCCCCACCTACAATTCCTGCCGGCCGGAGACTCGAACCCGCAACCTTCGGATCACAAGTCCAACTCTCTAACCATTAGGCCACGACTTCCTCTCGAAGTCTGAATGTCAAAATTATTCGGGAAAATAAGATTTTCTTATCAAAGTGATAAAATGTTTAAAAAACTAGTACATCCTCCTGAAAGTTACAAAATAAAAGTTTTTGTAAAATGTTTACATGCTTTTCTTCTCTTCTTTTTGCTCTTAACAGCTCCCACTTACTGTTGAGGAGCAGTTATGAAATATTGTTCTTGTAAATACTTTCTAGCATTTCAGTATTTATTTATTTTTTTAAATATGCATGCAAATTACAGCGAAGTGCAACAGTTTCCGTACGGTGTTCAGCAGTGGTCAAAGAGGTTTTCAACATTGAATTTTTGAATTGATTTCTTCTTGTAAACTCAGATATGTGGATTCGGACGGCAATTAAATTACCACACGACTTTGCTGTTTGTCAAAAACCACTAGGTAATTTGGGCAGGGATTTGTACGCGGGGTGGTGGGAGAAAAACACCGGCATTCTGCATTCAGACAGCAATAAAATCAAATGTTGATGTAAATGTTGAATATCCCTTACGTCCCCGTGAGAAACAATTACCATCCTAATCTGGCTAAGGAGAAATACCAGAGTTGGCAAAAGAAAAGAGTGATTGCATTGGTACTGTATCTTCTTAACTACTTACCTACTGTCTAAACAACACACCTACCAGACTCATTACTGACAGACCAAAACTACCTGCAGAAATACCTTCTTCAATTCCTACTTGCCCACTTAACTAAAGATGGCCTTGCAGAACAAATTGTAAAGTTAGATTCTTTGCATAATTTTTGCATTTGTTTCTCATTCTCTTCTCCTCTCTATCTCTCAGAGAGAATGCTGAGAACATGTACTGTTTCTCCTCTCTGGCTTTGACCCTGAATGAGGAAGAGGAGGGTGTGTGTTGGACGGACAGCAGGCTGAGGCCGGACCAGCGGCTGATGGAAGCGGGACGCTGGGATGAGGCCAACGTAGAGAAACAGAGGCTGGAGGAAAAACAGAGAGCCACGAGGAGGAGGAGAGAAGCTGAGGCCTCAAAGGCCATCGATGAAGGTGAGCTGAGGTCCAAGGTCACACAAGACGGTCACATCTCTGTGACATTTTGTCGATGTAGAAGTTTTGAAAGCCATGAAACTAGGGGCGTTATTGTTTTCATTGCTGCAAAAGCTGAGTCTAATTGAGTCTAAAATTTAAGTCAATTAATATTCACTTCTTGTTTATTGGACTGTTTTATAAAATCAATATCATATTTGCAATCTTACTGAAAAAACTGTACTCTATTAACTATATCACATGATATAAATATAAAAGACATATAAAAGTCATACAGGGCCATATTCCCATATTTCGAATTTTGGGGGAATTCTAAATGTATTTTAATAGAGTAAATCATGAAATTGTGAACTCTAAATGTGCCCGTGCAGTAGTCTAACTTACATTTCATAGTATATGCGTGCACCCTGTGGGTGTGCTTTTGTATGGTTTTTGCAATATACTCGATAATGTCAAATTACATATATTTTAAACAACAACTACGATATTATCGTAGATGATATACATCACACACCTCTACATGAAACTATAAACTCCATTTGTCAGCCACGACTTTTGTGCCACAGTTCAGGCTGTTCTCCTGTTTTGTGTTACAGGACAGGACTTTGAAGGCTATGTGCCGCTGTGGTTCCAACAGAGGACGGATGAAATAACGGGACAGACTATTTATGTTTATAAGGGGGGTTACTGGGAGGCCAAAGAAAGACAAGACTGGAATATGAGTCCCGATATCTTCTGAGCACGCAAAACAATTGACTAACTCTGCAGACAGACAAAGACAAAAGAGGAATAAACCCTCTACATGAACTCATCAGGGCCTTGGGACTGCAGAGGTAGTGGAGACAGGTCATGAACACCTGCACTGTTTGATCTCTTAGAGCGTGTGTGTGTGTGTGTGTGTTTGCAGCCCAATGACATATCTTTGCCCGACTCTTAAACAGACTACTAAAATGGGAGAACAGAAGAATGTTCTCTCTGAAGTTCACCTCAAAGACGAGTGTGTGGGAGAAATGCACAGTTGAACTCTTAGCCAAGTGCCGCCCCAGTTTATCTTCCAAAACAAATCAGGTTCTTTTTATTCCGTACAACCCCATCACAAATGCACTTTCCTCTCTTCTCAGCAGTGAAGTACACTGGACTCAGTCTTGTTTATAAAGAGATCATATCAAAGACCACCCCCGCTCCACCCCCGTCCCATGCTAGCCTGGACAGCACATGAAGAAACTCCCATATGAAGGAGAGACTCATTTAACTCGACACAACACAGCTGCAACATTCTGCTGCTTGTACTTCTTTTAGTTTCATATCAACAACAGTACCATATTTGGACAAAGGAAGTTCTTGTATTTGTATATCCCAGGAGCACAATCAGGCTCTTTTATTGGACACACAGCTAAAGACTTTCTCCCTGGCTCCGCCCACTTTGCATAGCAAATGACAGTTAAGATTCATCTCATGTCTTCAGTTAGCCAATGAGCTTCAGGCAAGCATTAAAAGAGCCCTTGTGTCTGTTGTATTGGACAGTGCAGGTATTCGGACACAAATGTGTCATGCACATTAATTAGCTGCTTCCTGCATTGGCTCAGTGGAGCCCCCAGTGGTCATTATCATGTTACTGTGACTGCCACAGTACAATGCATATCAATGCAATTAAAAATAAAAAAATTAAACTTTTTTTGTACAATCAGGATACTTAATGAATGAATGAACAATCAACTAATAAAAGTAAACAAGTCACCCGCTTGACTCACTCAGAGGACATAGCAAACAATCAAAATACAAAGTGTGATGCTGAAAACACAAGCAAACAGTTTGCTGACCTTGTTTTGTGTTCATAGCATGCTTGTATTTATTAGCAGTAGAGAACGTGGATTAAAACACCCAAGTGTTCCTGATGAAGGGGATTGCTGTAGTTCACATTACATTGTAGTACATTTTTTTAAACTGGTAATTTCAGTACTCCATGACAGAGACTGACAAAGGCCGAAGGTTATATAAATCATCAGGACTCAGGAGTGATAAAAAGGAGATATTTCTGTTGTTTTGCTGAGCACTTTGAAACTGTAGCCCCCACTGCAAAGTTGTATAACAAATCTAGAGTATTTCTTTTATGATTAGCAAGTTCTAAAATTCTCATTTGTGACCCAGGACCACAAAACCAGCCATAAGTGTCAATTTTTCGAAATTGAGATTTCTACATCATCTGAAAGCTGAATAAATAAGCTTTCCATTGATGTATGGTTTGTTAGAATAGGACAATATTTGGCCGAGAATCAACTATTTGAAAATCTGGAATCTGAGGGTGCAAAAAAATCTAAATAAATCACCTTTAAAGTTGTCCAAATGAAGTTCTTAGCAATGCATATTACTAATCAAAAATGAAGTTTTGATATTTACAGTAAGAAATTTACAAAATATCTTCATGGAACATGATCTATACTTAATATCCTAATTATTTTTGGCATAAATAAAAATCTATCATTTTGACCCATACAAAGTATTTTTGGCTATTGCTACAAATATACCCCAGCGACTTAAGACTGGTTTTGTGGACCAGGTTCACATTTTATTTCTAATTACTGTCGAAAATGTAGAATTAGCCTAGAGGTCTTATTTTGCACTCACGCCACCATATGCATTTTGTGATAACCATAATTATTACTATTATGAAGAAAACAGAAGTAATGATGCCATGCCATCCTAATTGCTGTTTTGGTAAAAACCTGAATTTTAACCAAGAGGTTTACTTGTAAATGGATCCAACTAGTCAGTTTTCTTTAAGATTATAAATGTTAATCTTTTCTATTAAAACTCACTGACTTGGATACCGGCAGGCACTTTTCATGTCTATATACATTTGTTAGGAATGTTTTGGTCTCATGCAGATTGACTGAAGGGGGTGTGATGATTTGTGTAGAATTTTAAGTGAACCCTGGTTCAGCAGCGTGTCAGGAGGTGATGTGCCCACAAGAGCTATTGTTCATCACCAGCAAGGCTTTTCTGTAGGCTTTTATGACCTCTGAACACAAAGAGATGTTACTAATTTTAAACAGTTTGTTAATGCTGGCATATCCTTGGTTTGTTTCCATTTCAGCTCTAAAACACTGAATGAAGCACAATGCAACATTTTAGCGTTTATGTTTCTTCACATTTACCCATACATGTAAATGCCATTTTCCTTAAGATTATTTATGAAAACAAATAAAATCTTACATTTTTGTTACATGGTTTGCAAGTTTAAGATCTGAGTTGGTAATAGAGATTGTAAATTCAGAGCTATAGAGAAAACCACCTTACCACTGAAGGACGGATGTTCTAAAAAATAAAACAACTAGATCAGTTGTTTGTGAAATCAATTAGAATTAAGTAAAAATTGTGACAATTTCAGAAAATAAATAATTAACTTACAAATGGAAGCTCTTTTTAGTGACACTATTAAAGCCTTTGCACAAAAATGCCAATGATAAAGAGTCATTTAATCAATTTTATTACCCCAGCTTCACAGGTTTGATTGTATGGTGTAATATTAATACAGAGCTCATATGCAAAATGTGGAATGTAAATTACCTAAATGATGCAGACTCGTCAAACCATAGATAGAAATCAAAGTAAGTACTGTTAATAAATAAAAAAAATAAAAAAACCTGGAATGACTTCAGTGGCTCACAATCCACACACCAAAATCTCACATTAAATTCAAGAGTTTAAAAAAGGACCATTCTGAAGAAGCAGAACAGAGTAACTGAACAGATCTGCAAATTAAAAATCACTAAAAACATCTCCATTTATGATAGAATTAAAAATAAATGACTTTGAGAGTTTCCCCCTGAACAGCAACAGAACGATACAATGCATTTTTCATTAAATTAAGTTCTAAATGACTTCATCTGAAAAATTCAATCCACCACCCACCCATCCGAATACATTCAGAATGTTAGGCACTTAGAAATATCTGAGCCTCCAGTAGAGGTTCTTGAGGAGATTTTTCAAACAGAAAGAAGATCAGCTGCAGCAGGATTTGAAACAACCAGAGCCTTGTAAAGCTCCATCTATACAGCCCCACAGAAATGAGATATGGGCTAATCAACATGAAGAATGAACACATTTGGGCTAACGTTGCTCAAATTTGGAGCAACAATTAGGCAAGTCATTGTTGCCCTTTCTGAGCATCTTGTTGCCCACATCTGACAAATACGGTGCCCAAATGTATGAACTACTGATTGTGTTACATCTGCTAAGCACAGTACCATTCAACACTATGAATGAACTACATGTGCCATACTCGTGTTGCAACTCTGTGGAGGATGAACATGCTGGAATTTAAACAAGCAGTTAAATCGACAGCAAATAAACAAAAAAGTTCAACCTTAAAATCACTCATGGAATGTGCTCAGCTACAGAGAGTCGACCATCTCTGCACTGCCAACAAGCATGATAGAAAAATTATATTCACAAACAGCACTTTTGTGAAGAGCTAATACATTCAACACACAAAAAAAGCACTCGAGTCCTACTTACAGTCCAGAGCTGTTGCTTTATCTCAGCGTGTTTGTGTTACAGTTGCATGTCCCAAACTGATCTGATGTGGCTCAGTATCGTCAATGCTGATCTGGTGTGTCTCCATATAAAAAGTATTTGGTTGGACCACTTTGGCATGTAGTGCAACATGTAAATGTTAAAATGAAGCTCACAGATCTGCTCTGGTCTGGTGTTTAACGTGCCGCAGTTCACAACAACCCCTCGTTTTCAAAGCTGGTGTGCAAGAGAGAGAAGGCAAATGGTACAAACTTGACGCCAGCGCCGCTATAGAACTTATTCTGAAACTCCACCCTGAGGAGAGAGAGATGATTTCAGTTTGAACCATTCAGTATAAATTCGTACTGTGTGTGAATATATACCGTGTATGTTTGAGGACTGTACTGACCAGTGGAGTCTGAGAGCATGAAGGAAGGCTGAAAGTCCCTCCATCACCAGCAGGATGGACACAGTGAGTACAGCAAACAGACCAAAAACAGGCACCAAGAACACAACGCCCACACTGGTGTCCACACGCAGACCGACCCGCATCACCATCGCCCACAACACTTCAGAGAGCTCTGGACCACAACAAAACATGTTCAGCAGTCCTTAATTTTAAATCAAGCCATTTTTAAAAGCAATTAAAGGCCTCTAATTGTCCAAAACAATCAATTACAGGTGCTATATAGGCTAAACATTTCACCCAGTATTTCTGCTGTAATTCTGAAAAAGCGGCTCATTTCAAATTTTTTATTAACACGCATTTTATTTTATTTGAAACAGATTATTTTAAAAAACAATAGTCATTCAAGTAGTGCTGGGCAGTATTACAAAAAAAATTGGATTACGGTATTTTTAAGAATTTGGTTTCAAGGTATATCACTGTATTTTAGTCTTTGCATGCTTGGACCTTTGTATAGGTTTATAGTGGCTTATTTTACTGACAGGATTAGAAAAAAAAACATTGTAACGTTAAATACAAATTGACTATGAAAAACTGTGGTAATCAAATAAATTTATAAACAAACTATTTAGTTGATATTTTAAAACGTAATCAAATGAATTGTGATATTCCTTAAAAATTATGCTGTCCGTATAATTATTGCCATTATTATCATAATTACTTTAAAAATAACTTTCTATTGTTCAATACTAATATTATTAAACAAACTTTTATTTTGGCAGGTTTTAATGAAGACCTTTGATTTCTGTTTTGTAAACGGTATTATTATTTTATATTGCCCAGCACTACACTGAAGGGTATGTTACTCACGGGCATGTGCCAGGCTGAGAGCCCACAGACGGAGGTAAGAGGCAGTGTTAGAGATGCAGCCCAGGCAGTACTCTATAGTGTGGATGGACTGATGGAGGAAGGCATCAGCAAAATCAAACTGTGGAAGAGAGGAAACTTTGTTAGGCTCATAGGGAAAGTAGTGTATTCACACCAAACGATGCACGGAATTAGTTTTAAATTAGGAGTGCGCAATATTAACAATCTTATATCACAATATGAGTAATTTTATATAACGATAACAATATTTGTGCTTTTAATATGTTATTTTTGTTTGATACCATAGTATTTTCATAAATCTTGTCACCTGTGTCAATATCACAGAAAAACTCATTCAAGCTTTAAAAAGGAAAAACTCAAGCTCACTGAAGATAAGCAACTAATTTCAAGCAACAGGACAAAAAAACTACAATAAATAAATGCTAAATACATTGTATAAATTAATCACTGTGTAAATTAAATTTCGTATTAATTTACAAAAGTGATTTAGTCAAGAGCAGTGAGAGATTTTCTCTCTTGTTTGATTAACATGAATGACAGACAGCAGGAATATTAGACTACTTTCACTTTAAGAGCTACACAGATCCAATATGTAACCCTGGACCACAAAACCAGTCTTAAGTCGCTGGGGTATATTTGTAGCAATAGCCAAAAATGCACTGTATGGGTCAAAATGATCGATTTTTCTTTCATGTCAAAAATCATTAGGATATCAAGTAAAGATCATGTTCCATGAAGATACTTTGTAAATTTCCTACCATAAATATATTAAAACTTCATTTTTGATTAGTAATATGCATTGCTAGGAACTTAATTTGGACAAATTTAAAGGCAATTTTCTCAGTATTTTGATTTTTTTGCACCCTCAGATTCAAGTTGTATCTCAGCCAAATATTGTCCGATCCTAACAACCATACATCAATGGAAAGCTTATTTATTCAGCTTTCAGATGATGTATAATCTCAATTTCGAAAAATCGACACTTGTGACCACTTTTGTGGTCCAGGGTCACATATACTGTTACACCTATTTTCTATCAGCTGTTCACTTTCACTTAAGACCTAAATTACTGTGTTGATGAGAATACTTGCAAAGACAGGCATTTTCATACATACAAGTATGTGCATGTAACCACACAAGGCCAATAAAGCAACAAATATACTCACATGCTCTATGTGCAGCAGATTAATGTAGGATTCATGCAGACTAGTGATCGACCGATATTGATTTTTTATAACCGATACCGATACCAATTATTTGCATGTCTATGTGCCCGATAACCGATATGCAGAACCGATATTTATTTACTGTTATAAAATAAATAAATGACTGCGTGAAGTAAGTCCATACTTCACTTTGGTTTTTCCTCCTTTCAGTCATCTTAACAAAAAATGTTTTGAGAATTAGCAGTCTTTCACGCAGGGCTCTAGACTCATTCTTCCCACTGATCTCACTTTTGCGCACGAGCACATAATTTGGTTGCAATTTGTTTTTTGTTTTTGCTACAACATTTGATTAATCAATGCATGCTGATGAACTTTTATCATAGTTTATTGTTATATGGTAACGAAAGTTTTCAACATTCAACTCGTTCTTTTTCATCTGTATTATTTGTGATTTAAATTTTGTGAACAGGAATTCCTTTTTTCGTGCGCTTTTTACTTTCAAATTTGCGATCTTGGTGTCACATTTTACAAGAAAAGATCATTGTCTGTTTTGCTTATATCTATACACCTTTAACTTTTTAAGACTAAAACAAAAGATGGATTCATTGTTATTCTTAATTAAAAAGCGCAACAACAATAAAACAGTAAGTTGACAATGACAAACTCTTACATAACATTTATCAACAAAAACGAATAAGACGAGGCATGGCATAGGACACACCACATGCTGTACTATATACAGTACCTAGTATATTACAGAATGTTTAGCAAACTCTAAGGAAGCAAATAAATATTAATATATATTTTTTTTTTTAATTAAGGAAAGCCTCCATAGCATAACCTGAGGTAAACAGCAAAGATAACAAGCTTCTCAAAACGAAAACAAAAAGAAAAGTAAAACTAAACTGGCTGTAGCTGACAGGACTTGCATGTTTTTTCTACAAGAATACACCACGTTCACCTTCTCTGGTTTAAGAAGCGGTCTTTTACTTTAGTTTGAAACAAATCCATCCGTTGCGCTCCATCCGCGACGCGCACCTTCACGCTCGTGCTGACGCGGAGAGTATAAACCAGGCTCTACCCACTAAGCGCTCGTGGTGAAAGCACCTCTCTTCACATGATCAGTGAAATCTGACTCCTGCTATAATGTGCTGCGGCTGGCAGCGCGCGCTGTATGAAGCAGACGCTTTGGAGCAGCGCAGACCTGGCACTCGTACAAATGCGACCACGTCAAATTTTAACTCGCAAACAATTACCATTTTGGTCGCAGTCTAGAGCCCTGTCATGTTCAATTTAATCTTCGTATTACAACAATAAAAAACATTTTATTTATAAAAAGCTTTAGCAGCAACACTAATATTAGCAGTAAGCAAAATGAACATAGAAAGTCTAATGTTTTCAAATGGAGAAAATAAAGGAAAGGAGTCATATCAACTTCATTTTTAACTACAGTTTTAGTAGGTTTATAAGCTGTTTAATAGGATAAAGAGTGAAGAATAATTCACTGGATAATGTTAATTCACGGAATAATATTCTCTGGAATATTGGAATATAACAAGCATTGTATTTTATTGCATTTCTCAACTGGCATGCTCTAAATTATGCTGCTGACAGCGCGGTTTATATGCCTTTACACAGAACTATAGGCTACTCAAACTGCGATCGATCGCGGAGATAATAAATAATTAATTTCCATAGAGTTGTATTAATTTAGATGTTTATAAACGAAATGATGGTTATATAGTAAGTGTTAATACAATTTAGGGTGCTTCAAAAAAGTGAATCTTGTTAAAAGTTACATGCGGTGTCCGAGCTGGAGCATTTCCTGAGCATCAACCCGCTGAGTGAACTGCAATATGAAAGCGGCTTCACGAGACTAATGATGAGCATATAGACAACAGAGAGAGAATTACATTCAATGCTTTTCTTTCCAACATGCAATCATTCATGGCTGTATTATTTAATTCATGCAAAGTTACGTCTTTATTGGGAGAGGACTTGACGGATTATCTATGTGACTCCGACTTCACGAGACTAATAGACCACAGAGAGAATTAAATTCAGCGCTTTTATTTCCACCATGTGCTAATTCATGGCTGTGTTATTTCAGGCAAAGTTATAGCCTATCTTTATAGGGACAGGGCTTGACAGAGTATCTTATTTATCATATTTCTTAGAGCCAAGTTGCATTTAAACTATATATCAGGCATTTATGTAATACATCTAATTTGTGCATTAATGCCTGCAATATTAAATAGTTTACTAACTACAGCAAATCAAGTACCTGCATGTCTCGTCTCCCCTCAGATGCGCTGCAATTGCGATCTTGCGCGCAATTCTGAAAACGTCCACAAGATGGCGGTGTTTATCGGGGAATCCGATATTACAAAACCGATATTCGATTATGGAAAAATGCTTAAATATCGGGAAAAATATCGGGAAATCGATATATCGGTCGATCTCTAATGCAGACCATGCTCAGAACAGTCTCATAGACAGCGCACGCATATATAATGCTGTTGTTTGCATTTAAACAGCTTAAAATCACTTGTTTTTAAACCTCAATGCTTAAAAATGTGTGCAAACGATACATTTCATGACCACAGTGCACCGTAACTTGATGTGAGTGCATAAAGATCTCCAAAATCTCTACTGGTTGACAAATTTCTACCGGTTAATCATGACTACCGGTATATCCCCCACCCCTATTCTGAACGTCTTACCTCCTCTGATTGGCTGTCAGAGCTGGAGGAGTGGCTGTCCAGACTGGTGCCCTCCTCCATATCATGAGCATGCATGAGAGAGAGCTCCTCCTCACTGCTCCGCCGCACACGCTGATAACCCTACAGAGAGAGGCAGAGAAAAATCAGCCAACGGCCTTCAGCCAACTGCAGAACACACACAAACAAAACAAGGATCCTCACCCGGTACATGCTCAAGTGGTCTCTGCCCTTGTGTTGCCAGTAGAGGTAGAGAGGTTTGCCCAAGAGTAACACAGGCACAGAGAGCACAGCCACAATCAGCAGGAACACCTGAAACCCAGCCTGTGGGAAAGAGGAAAAATACATGTAAACAAACACTGAGGTGCATGTAAAGTGGAATGGGTGCAAGTACGGTTCTTTCAGTCCCACCTGTCCTGGGTAGAGGGGTTGACTGGAGTCCCCCTGCATCAGGAACATGTTGATAAAGTGGATGAGAATGCTGGGAGCTGTCTGAGAGTCTCTGACTGTGAAAAACAGCCACTTATAAATGATCATGAAGACCAGATAGCCGAAGAGGCAGAGCAGGAAGAGCAGCTCAGGAATAAATATCAGGTACAAATTGAATGTCCGTCTGAAGTGTCTGAACAGATGAACATACGAAGTATTAGAAGGATCAAAGTCATACATTTGAAATGGATCTATCGAAAATATCTTTTAAAACGTCTCACAGGTGATTGAAAACGCCAAGGACGATTCCAAAAGTCATGTGGATTATTCCTATGATCACAGACATCTTCATCTTATAGGAGTTCAGGAAGGTGAGACGGTTTGACGCCAGGTTCCAGATCTACAGAGTGCAAATAATTTTTTTTAAATATATTTTGTATTTTTTTAAACTTAATTTTAAAAATAATTAAATATTTTATAGCGATAAAAAAAAAATCATAGCTTGTCATTCACCCATGGAACCTTTCACCCACTGTTACTTGTTTTATGGTGGTGTGATAGTAAGGTCATTTGTTTCAGTTGATAACAGTAATAAAATGAAGTCAGAGACCTACCGGGTCAATGCCCAGAGGATAGGCCCCTTTAAAGACTCCTGTGACATTTGGATCCAGTGCAAGGAAGCTATTCGAGTGGAGTGTGTTTGGACTTGGGAGAAAGAGAAAATGAAGATCACATTAGAGCCACACACTGTACATGAGAAATCTCTGTGCCTGCTGTTGCTCCCTACGGTGAGGTAATAAATGAAATTGAGATGATCATCTGCATAATCTCCACAAATTTTTCCATCAGCATTTTAGTCTGGGTTGTAAATGTTTATGTAAATAAATAATTTACGGATTCATCAGCTGTCTGATTACAGGAATTACACTGCAACTCACCAAGGTTGCATTTGTTTGATCAAAAACACAATAAAAACAGTAATATTGTTAAATATTACTACAATTTATAAACGTCTTTACTGTCACTTTAATGTGCACCTCCTGAATGTTGGTGTATATTGAATAAACCTCTTCAAACATAGTATCATGAGACAGTCATTATTAAGGTCATTGCACACGGAGTCCGAAATTTTCGCGTGCATTTTTCAGTTTATTTGTATTCCTCATCCTTTTGTATCCAAAAACACAGAAAATCAAGCCTGATCCGAATTTTTTTATGACAGACGAAAGTTTCGGAGGCAGTGTGTAAACGTGATTGACATAACGCAAGGTCGTATTTATTTTTTAACGTGCAAAAATTTCAGACGAAAATTCTGGACTCAGCGTGCAGTGACCTTTAGAATTGCCCTCCCCTTATGTGTGAACTCGGAGTCAACTGCCAGGATAAAAACTGGCTATACAAAGAGCTGATAAATTAAATGTGCTTTAGTAAAGCCTTGATTTCATCTCTATGGAAACAGGGAAGGTTGTACCTACATTTCAAAATATTTGTTAAACACAGCTATGGAAAAAATTAAGAGACCACTGAAAATTCTGTTTCTCTGAATTTGCAATTTATAGGTATGCATTTGAGTAAAACAATTTTTGCTTTATTCTGTAAACTACTGATAAAATGACTTTCAAATTTTAAATAAAAATAAAATGTCATTTAGGGCATGAAATGACAGTTGGTCAAAATAACAAAAAAGATGCCATATTTTCAGATATCTTCACAATACCAATGTTTTAACTCTAGAAGAGCTAAGAAATCAATATTTGGTGGAACAACCCTGATTTTCAATCACAACAAATGAAAACATTTCTTATTAAAATGTAATTCTCTTGGACATTTGGATGAAATGTTATCACACCTTTATAGAATAAAACAAATATCAATATTTTACTCAAACTCTTTGAGAGAACTTTTTTCCTGAGAATTTTTTCCATAGCTGTAGATCCATTAAAAAAAAAAATTAGAATACTGCATTTTAAAACATATTTTGCACACTACATACTGTATAGTACATTTTGTTGCTTAAATAAAGGATGCCATACACAATATTTAGTGCTTTGGACACTCACCTCCAGACTCCTGGCACAAACATAGCGCTGACGTTCCACCCCGAGCCAAACAGGTTGAGTGATTTGGAGAAGCAGTCATTGTATATTAATCCAGTGTAGACTGAAAATATACCCATCAACAGGATGATGTAACGGCCCTCGAAAAAAATGTTCCAGATCTAAAAAAAAACAATAAAAAAAAAACAACAATGTTAATCAAACTATAACAAAATGAACAAAAACAGTAAACTAATACTATACTAAATAACCTTTAACAGCCAAGTCTAAATGAATTTCAGAAGAAAATTAACACTTTCATAACAGCAAACTGCACGTACCTCATTTCTGGTTTTCTTCAGTTTGCGGTCATTCTCATACAGAACCATCCACAGAGCAAACAGCGCCATGATGATGCCGTGCCCGAGGTCTCCAAACATCACAGCAAACAGGAAGGGAAAGGTAATGATTGTATATGGAGCTGCAAGAAGGTGTGATAAAGAAGGAAGATTACACATCTTATCCAAGCAGCCAAGCATGTTAAAGCTGCAAACATGAAGTCAATTTTCATGTTAATACTATCGCTATCCTCTCACCTGGGTTGACCTCTCTGTAGCCGTTTACACCGTAGGCATCCACTATATTCTGAAAGCCTGAGGTAAACTTGTTGATGCGTATGAGGGTTGGTGGAGTGTCATTGCTTGGGATACGATTGACAAATGAGGGAACTGAGGCTCCATTCTTACTCTGAAGGAACAAAACAACAGTTAAATTATAGTTCACCCAAAAATGACAATTTGTGCATCGAAGACTGGCACGGAAGATAAGAAATTGTTGAATAAAGGCATCATTTTTCTTCTTTTCGCAAAAAAGTATTCTCGTAGCTTTGTAAAATTACAGTTGAACCACTGATGGGACAGACCATTTTATCAATGTCCTTACTAACTTTCTGGGCCTTGAATGTGTCTGTTGCATTGCTGTCTATGCGGGGCCAGAAAATTCTCGGATTTCATCAAAAATATCTTAATTTGTGTTCTGAAGATGAATGAAGGTCTTACAGGTTTGGAACAACGTGAGGTTGACTAATTAATGACAATTTTTTGGGGGGGGTGAACTATCCCTTTAAGAGATATGTGCACAATTAGCAAGCAGATGTATCTGAATTAGTGCGCCTTCGAAATAATGTCAAGTACTCACCGATCCATCCTCTAGAGCTCTCCGAAGAGCGGGCAGATCATTTACGGGACACCACACCTCAGCTATGAGGCACTTGTTTGTGACATCAAAACTGCAGAGATTAAGGATGTGATATATGGCCTTCATTTTCTTAACCTGGATCACCCAAACGTACACAGACTCTGAGGCCTTGATCAACACCTGCTTCAGGTAATCCTCAGTCCGGTGAAGAACCTGCGAAGAAACAATGGTTTCAAGAGCATGTTCAAAACTATGTCAAGCTAAACCATGTTCAACCAGAGGGCTTCATATATTTATTTACTTATTAAATGTAAAGCTCTGTAATAGTATTAATTAAATGCTTTATTGAAGAATATACAGTATACGAAATTTCTGGAATCACAAAATTAATGTAATATATTTCTCAGTTTGTGTGGATAAGATTTTGAAAACAAGCTTTTTGTCATAGTTACAGCAGAAAATGAATATTTTAGCCTGTATGGAGAACTTGTAAGATAAACGTGTATTTTCCCCCCAGGTCAACCTGGTTTCTGAACTGTGTTCTCAGATGAGCATGCAGTAAAAGCATTTTGCTGTGCTCTTCAGCAAACAACTCTTCAATCAATCAAGGAATATTTTCCAGGCACAGAAACAACCCAATTTACTTTTCATTAATGATTGAGCTCTTTTCATAGGTTTTGAGAGGAACAGTGAGTGAGAACAAAGTATCAACAAATAATTTATTGGTGCCTGTAGTCTATGAGAAATTTGTCCACAGCCTAGACCTCGTGAACATCATGTGCTGAGTTGGGCCACTAACACAATTTTCTTTCTCTCTTTTACAGAGCAGTCACAAGCAAACTTAAATGCCCTCAAACCTAACCTGCCACCCTACATTCCTCCACTGCATGGCTGTCTAGAACTGGTCAGGAAAGATTAGTGACAACACTAAATCCAAATAATTCTAATATAGATTCTATTATGTACAATTTCTGCTCTTTTGGTTGGAGTTTCTGAAGTACCATCCACTGCTAAAGACAGAGAGAGCACAATCAAACCCTGATTGCAGCCCACCATTTATTACTGTGCATGACACAAAACTCCACAAACCTTCACGCATTTCATTACTATAATTCCTGTGTTTTACGTGTTATTTCGAGTAATTGCATTTTACTCAAGCACTATTGCAACATTAAATTAGCACTTTTTATTCAGTTAAGAAAAGACACATTTTGTTTCTCTGAACTAACAAGTGAGATCATGTTTGTGTGAATTTTATTAAACTTTTATTGAAAACAAGCAATAAAATCTTTATTGCAATTAGCTGCTGAATTTAACAATGTCAAGTTACAGTTTCTAGGCCAGTTTAACGTCTGGTGTGTCTTACGGCCTTTCCTGGTGAGGACAAAACTGTGGTTATACAGAATGCTTGAACAGTTTGTGCATCAAAGCTGCTTTGAGTCAACCTCTAATGTCCCCGATTTCATCAGTCAGTTTCCAGACGTTTAAAGTACAATTAAACATGAATGTTTTTTTTATTTTTTATCTTTAATTAAGATTAAGCTGAGCTTATTAGTAACTAAGATAAAGGTAAAAAAACAGCCAGAGTAAATGACTAATCACTAGTGAGATCACACTTACACCCTCATCATGTTACACACAGTCAAAGCAAGAAAAAGTGTGCGTGTCATAAACTGTAACAAAGGTAAAACCGAGCTCATCTGGACTCACCGTGTGCAAGTCCTGAATGCGTGTGCGGAGCCCCTCCACCACATCTGTCCTCTCCTCATTACTGTTGGGGTATGGGTACAGGTGACAGTGGTAGCTATGAAAATAAAAACAATATTTTCAAAACTACAGCACTTCTACTTTCTCTTAAGAACAAAAATGCTCTGGAAGAATTAAAATAGATCAAGAAATGAAACCATGAAGCTTCCCCTACATGTAACAGGGAACAAGCTATTTATAATCTTTCTGAAAAAGGAGCAGCTCCCCGTTTGCACATTCCTGTTATATTACTATTTATGTCAACAACATACTGACCTGCACATTTATATATATATTTTTTTATCTTATTTTTTTCTTAATATTTGTCTATACAATTGCACTGTCCTTGGAGCGGACCTGACCTACATTTCACTGCTGGTTATACTCTGTATAATTGTGTATGTGACAAATAAAAATCTTGAATCTCTTGAATCTTGATACAGGTACGCAATCAGCACGTTGGTGGTTAACCAGAATGCAGGAAGTTGATTTAAGAGCTAAGTTACCAGTCACAAATCTTCTTAACTTTCTGTCCAATCTGATCTCCCCAGTAGGAGATGAGAAACACCACACTCCTGGTTGGCTCCCCCTGACAAACCAGGCAGAGAACATCTTAAAAGACTTAGATATTCCCATTTTATTATTATTATTATTTTTAATTGAATCAAGCATCCAGCATCCATCCAGTAAGGGCTTAGATCAAACTGACCACATAAAAAGAAACAAATGGTTAAAAAAAAAGAAAAAAAAAAAAGAAAAAAGATTTAACTATACATTTTTGTAACCAAAAACAACATATAAAATCAAACTATGTTGGAGATGCCAACTAGTCCCACCGTATCAGGGTCCTCCAGAAGCCCATCTACCTCAGAGTAGCTGAGGATGGTGTAGCCCTTACAGACTCTCCAGAGCATTCGCTCAAACGCCTCGATTTTTACGCTCTGGATGAGCCCAGAAATGAACCTGTGCAGGAGGGACAAGAAGATTATTAGGTCCACTTTACAACATTAACATGAACTTTAAAAAACACAGGTTTTGTGTGGTTTTAAACATGCATACAAGAAACAGGATGTTAGATAAAAAGATTATTGCAAAAGAAAAACATGGAAGGTGTGCAACAGGAAACTGTGATGATGAAAATTCTGTCACATTAACTGCTGGTGAGCCACAGCAAGACATGGGCAAGAGCAGTATACTTTCAGCTTTATATTCACCCAAGCTTGGCTCCAAGCCTCTGCATGCTGGTGTAGTCCATCATAGGTTCTTTCTCTAGGAAGGGAAACTCTTCATACTGGACCTGTGACGGCTCCCTCTGCTCATACACAAGCAAAAACCCAGCAAAAGATTAGATTCACACAACGCTTCGGTGATCAAAAAGAAGAAGTCAAGTGCTAAGCCTATTTGCAAAGTCACTGCTGGCTCCTCGCAAAGTTCTGGCAGTCAGTGAAAATCAGGTGACTCCAAATCACCTGCGTGATTCCCACAGTCCTTTTCTCTGGTGATGAATTGCTTTCAATTACACCGGAAAGTTTTGAGTACCAAAGACATCAAGAGACACAGAGAAACAAAAGCCAAACTGCTTTTCAAAAGTTTTAAAAGATATTTGATTTATAAAGAGCTGTTTGCTTTAGAGCTGCACAATATATTGCATGCGATTGTCATGCGCATCTCGTCAGTAAAGCCGGTTCTGTGATTATTAATAAACCTCCATCACCTGTTTACAAATGGAGCGGCATTTAATACACAGAGCTGTAGTTCACCGACAATTATATTGAACGTTATATCGCGTAGCTTGTCAGTGAACTACGGCTGTGTATTAAATGCCGCTCCATTTGAAAACAGGTGATGGGAGATTTACCACTAATCACGGAACCGGCTTTACTGACGAGATGCGCATGACAATCGCATGCAATATATTGTGCAGCCCTAGTTTGCTTAACAATATTAGTGATATAATTAAAGACAAAAGCAGGGTAAATCTTTCCACCAATCAGACATTTCATGTTTCTTTTGCTCAAACAAGAACCGCTCTAACAAATGTTCCATACATTTGACAGGAAGCCACATGACCTACCTCTGCACTGCGGTGCACAAAGTTGCGTGTGATGCGCAGCATATGCGTGTACTCAGTCAGTTCCAGAAGGTTCTTCTGGAGTTTCTCCTTGTTCCTGGTGACCTCGCTCAGCTCCAGTTCCAGTCTCTGAAGCTGCTCCTAAACAAAACACACAGGAATCGGTAATAACTAAATATCAGCAGCCATATATCAATATTGTAAGCAGTGCAAGCTGATAACTGATGCTGATCTAGCAGGGAACTGCAAAAAGGGATTTCAACTGATTAAATGGCATCCAATACATGCGATAAAATGATTAAATGAAGGCATGACCAACTGATGAATATCCAGAAAAAAAGTTCAATAAGCAAATATTTTATATTTACATTTTGAATGACAAACATTCTATAAACTGACATTTTCAAACTTAAAATTTTGTAAAAAGTTATTTTTATAGCACAGCTATGATTGACATTTAACAAAATGTCTTGAATTGAGCCAAGCAGCCATAAAAGAAAGAAAACAGAAGCTAGGCAATTGGCTGTGAGAAAACAGAACCGAAAAGACATTTGAATGTGTCTGAAAGACCAACTAATCACAAGAGTTAAACAAATGAACTGATCTCACCATTATGACCATCACATGTTTGGGTAATGGTGCAGCTGGGTTCACCTCCTCTTCTGGCAGTGGGATGTCTTCTTTTTTGATTTCCCTCAGAAGATATCCTGTTATACAAGTCCACTTTGAGTTCATTTTGTTGATTTACTTTGGGGGATTTTAATCATCTTCAATGTCTGTTTCTGTGCACTGATCAAGCGCCATTACATAATCTTAAATCACATTTTACTGAATTAACTTGAATGCACTGTTTATAAACTCTATAAAAAAGTAAATAACCTAATGGTCCTCTCCATCGCTCATTCACAAATATTTTAAAGAAAAATAAAATCTTATCTTTTGCTTAACACATTTCCTATTAGTACTACTACTGTCTTTGGTTATAACTCAACCACCATGAACATGCTTTGTGATCAGAAAGTATTGAGACTCATCATTTTGAAGTATACCCTTATTAAATAATTTATCTAATAAGTTTAAGTTTTTACCCAGAATCCTCTCCATCTCTTCACATCTCTTGATTTCATTGACAAACTTCCGCTGAAAAGAGTTCACACTTGGGTTAAGCTGGAAAAAAGAGAGAGAGAAAGAAAATGTATATCAAAACAGATCCAGGATGACTGGAATATTCTACACATATTCAAAATATTATATACTAATAAATTCAATACAATTAACTTATTTTTTATAGTATGGTACTTTCATGTAATAATGTTAATTTGGAAATAATAATAACGATAATAATAAATTTCTATCTTTTTTTATACATTAAATGTATGTATAAAACCATGTTTGTTCATGACTTAATAATGAGAGTAAAGAACATTGGCTAAATATTAATGCAAACACTTATTTTATTTCAACAAATGAACGACGTCAGTTAAAGATGTAGACAATGTGTGGGTGGTCCACGAAAACCTAGAGCACAAGAAATAAACATAAACACACATTACTGACACTTACGTCTCTGAACTCCACCAGCCCGAGTTCGCCGAGTTCACTGATGCAGTCGTAAGCGGATCCGGACTGCAGAAAGAGCTGGGCCAGACACATCTCCTCACTCCGAAACAATGAGCCCATCTTGACAAAACACGTCTTTCCACACCAGAGTGGGGTTAAGAAGTGTTAACTTCACCGGGCGGTGAAGTATAGGGTAGATAAAATCCTACAGGTCCGGGTTAGAGGCTGAATGGACTCCCCCTGAGGGGCGGACCGAGGTGAATGGACCGATGGCTGGATATCAACTCTTAACTCCAGCCGCTTTATCAGTGACACGTCTCCCGTCTCCAGCTGCCACATCTGACCACTGAAAACCCTGTTGTTAGTCGTTATTCTAATCAAACCCAAATCTCCAGTCCTGTTGGGTCGTCCATCCCTGGTTAAAGTCCGAGTTTGAATAAACGCGACTTTCCTCGGTAATTTTCCTCTGTCTTCGTATCAGATAGCAGCGAGCTAGACAGCTAAATTACTGTCGAAGATGCTTGGCCTCTCATTCAGTAATCTGTCAGTTCATTCCCCGGTGATAATTTTACAGACAATCACGTAATGTTTAACAGCACTTGTTAGTTGTTAGTCATTCGTCCTTCTCTCTCTCTCTCTTCCGAACACGAACCTTTCCAGCAGCCAAAACTTCTCTGTCCGTCTCCGTCAGAGTAAAGACTGCACTTTCTTCGCCAGTTGAGTAACACTTCAAAATAAAAGTCCTATCTCTTTCGCGTTAGATAAAATTAAACATTGCGCTCGAATTAAATAAAATTAAACGTTTAGATGCAAATAATTTTGAATAATATTTGCGGTCTAAATTTTAGTATATTTAAAACTATTAGTCTTACAACTAGATTTTACTAAATAGAGGAATAGACCTTAACTGGCGTTCCCACAAAACACTGCTTTTGACACGTGTTTGTAAAGATGGCAGCTTGCATGCACGCATAACCGCACAGTGCATTTAGAGCTCCTTAATGTTTCATAGATAGTGAAGAACACTGAATAACGAGGATATTTGACATTGTAGGTTTGTTCAGACGGTCTAAAGATATATCAGAAATAGCTTCGCTTGCAATTTTATTTGTCTTAAAAATATAGTCAGTTTTTTTTATTTGAGCCTTGTGTAGTATCCATTAATTGAATGTCAATTCACTTTTTTTTTTAGCTTAATTGTACATGCATATGTATTAGGGATCGTAGATGCTGTAACTGGTCTCTGTTACATTTGTTTTTTAATAGTCCTGGTCTGTGGGAAATTAATTATTAAAGTAGATTTACACAATTACACCATGAAACACTGTAGAACACCGCTGAAACTGATTTACTGAAAATTAAGATTATATATATATATATATATTTACATCTAATAATACGTTCCTTTGGCCTTTGATGCAGGACAAAATGACAGATGTTGCTGTTGACAAGACTGATCCAGCTGGTTCATTACCCAGCACAGAGAAAGAACCAGATGACATAAGAGAAGAGAAAAACCAAGAGAATCCACCAGCAACAGAAGCAGAAGGAGAGGGTGCAGCAGGTGGTGTGTACCGTTACATCAAAGGAGATCTCTTCACCTCGGAGATCTTTAAAGTTGAGATTCAAAACTTGCCCAAGTACATTGGTTTTAACGACCTGAAGAAGTTCCTCAACAAGCATGGGATCAATCCTCACAAAATCAAGCTGTTTAGCAAGCAGATGTTTGCCTTTGTCACTTTTAAGAACCAGGAGGAAAGGGACAAGGCCATGAAGGCAGTGCATGGCATGCAGTGGAAGAGTAAAGTGCTGAGTGTTCGGCTGGCCAAGCCCAAAGCCGATCCCATCCTCAAGAAGAGGAAACAAGAGGAGGAAGGGGAAGGTGGACAGCCTGGTGCAAAACGTGCAGCCGGTAGCCAGGAGGGAGAGGAGGATGAAGAAGAGCCTCTCAATGTCCAGATTGCCAATGCTGTGACACCCTTGTGGAACGTGCCTTATGAAGAACAGCTGAAAAGGAAAGAGAAAGAAGTTGAAGGCGTTCTCCAGAAACTGACCAGGTATTTTCTGATGGGTCTGGTGACATGCGTATGGCTTCCAGATGTTATTTTTATAAATTGCAAAAATAGATCAATTACATGACATTGTCACATATGGGAAGTCGTGGCCTAATGGTTAGAGAGTCGGACTCGTAACCTAAAGGTTGCATTTGAGTCTCAGGTCCGGCAGGAATTGCCGGGGGGGGGCTGAATAACAAGCACTCTCTCCACCCTCAATACCACGACTGAGGTACCCTTGAGCAAGGCACCGAACCCCCAAATGCTCCCTGGGCGCCGCAGCATAAATGGCTGGTCACTGCTCCGGGTGTGTTCACTGCTGTGTGTGTGCACTTTGGATGGGTTAAATGCAGGGCACAAATTCTGAGTATGGGTAACCATACTTGGCCACGTCACTATCACTATCACATATATAGTTCATACATGAGCTTCTTATAGTAAAGCTGGTCAGTAAAGATTTCCTTCAATATAACCAGCCTTCTTGATGCTTGTTCTCAGAGAAATTGGCAACAACAACAAAGCTATGCTTCCCTGGTTGTTTGTTCAAAAAGAGAAGTACAACAAAATGTGCTGCCCACTCGAGGCCATACGACCATCACCTGTGCAGGTAAATCATCTGTGCTCACTGCTCACATAAATTATTCTAATCACAGTCACACTTTAACTCACAAAATAAATATCATAAAGTATGTAAAGGGTTGAATGAACATTTTGGGGATTAAACAGATGCATGACACATGGTTTGTTTATTACAGTCTGTGGAAATAGTATGATTGAATGTGATTTGTCATTGTCTAATAAGGAATTTGTCCTTGCAGACGGAGTACAGGAATAAGTGTGAGTTTGTGATCGGAGTGGGAGCAGATGGAGAGGATAAGACAGTGGGCTTTCGTTTAGGTAAGTATAAAGGAGGAACCTGTGCAGTAGTGAGTCCATCAGAAACCACCCATGTGTCTTCTGAGGCCAAGAGGGTCGTGCAGGGCTTCCAGCAGTTCATCAGGTAAATTAAATAATTCTGTTGTTCACTGTTGATTATGCCTACTGTGCATCCAAATCTAACCATATTACAAATGAGTTTTAGTGTATGTCTGCATTACCCATCAGCCATTGTATACAGTCAGGTCCATAAATATTGGGACATCGACACAATGCTAACATTTTTGGCTCTATACACCACCACAATGGATTTCAAATGAAACGAACAAGATGTGCTTTAACTGCAGACTGTCAGCTTTAATTTGAGGGTATTTCCATCCAAATCAGGTGAACGGTGTAGGAATTACAACAGTTTGCATATGTGCCTCCCACTTGTTAAGGGACCAAAAGTAATGGGACAATTGGCTTCTCAGCTGTTCCATGGCCAGGTGTGTGTTATTCCCTCATTATCCCAATTACAATGAGCAGATAAAAGGTCCAGAGTTCATTTCAAGTGTGCTATTTGCATTTGGAATCTGTTGCTGTCAACTGTCAAGATGAGATCCAAAGAGCTGTCACTATCAGTGAAGCAAGCCACCATTAGGCTGAAAAAACAAAACAAACCCATCAGAGAGATAGCAAAAACATTAGGCGTGGCCAAAACAACTGTTTGGAACATTCTTAAAAAGAAGGAACGCACCGGTGAGCTCAGCAACACCAGAAGACCACGGAAAACAGCTGTGGTGGATGACCGAAGAATTCTTTCCCTGGTGAAGAAAACACCCTTCACAACAGTTGGCCAGATCAAGAACACTCTCCAGGAGGTAGGTGTATGTGTGTCAAAGTCAACAATCAAGAGAAGACTTCACCAGAGTGAATACAGGGGGTTCACCACAAGATGTAAACCATTGGTGAGCCTCAAAAACAGGAAGGCCAGATTAGAGTTTGCCAAACGACATCTAAAAAAGCCTTCACAGTTCTGGAACAACATCCTATGGACAGATGAGACCAAGATCAACTTGTACCAGAGTGATGGGAAGAGAAGAGTATGGAGAAGGAAAGGAACTGCTCATGATCCTAAGCATACCACCTCATCAGTGAAGCATGGTGGTGGTAGTCTCATGGCGTGGGCATGTATGGCTGCCTGTGGAACTGGTTCTCTTGTATTTATTGATGATGTGACTGTTGACAAAAGCAGCAGGATGAATTCTGAAGTGTTTCGGCCAATATTATCTGCTCATATTCAGCCAAATGCTTCAGAACTCACTGGACGGCGCTTCACAGTGCAGATGGACAATGACCCAAAGCATACTGCAAAAGCAACCAAAGAGTTTTTGAAGGGAAAGAAGTGGACTGTTATGCAATGGCCAAGTCAATCACCTGACCTGAATCCGATTGAGCATGCATTTCACTTGCTGAAGACAAAACTGAAGGGAAAATGCCCCAAGAACAAGCAGCAACTGAAGACGGTTGCAGTACAGGCCTGGCAGAGCATCACCAGGGATGAAACCCAGCGTCTGGTGTTGTCTATGCGTTCCAGACTTCAGGCTGTAATTGACTGCAAAGGATTTGCAACCAAGTATTAAAAAGTGAAAGTTTGACTTATGATTATTATTGTCCCATTACTTTTGGTCCCTTAACAAGTGGGAGGCACATATGCAAACTGTTGTAATTCCTACACCGTTCACCTGATTTGGATGTAAATACCCTCAAATTAAAGCTGACAGTCTGCAGTTAAAGCACATCTTGTTCGTTTCATTTGAAATCCATTGTGGTGGTGTATAGAGCCAAAAATGTTAGAATTGTGTCGATGTCCCAATATTTATGGACCTGACTGTATGTATTTATTAAATGATTTTGTATTGATATTCTGAACAGGACAACTCCATATGCAGTATACAGTCCAGAGACTTATGAGGGTCATTGGCGGCAGCTAACAGTCCGAACAAGCAGGATAAAGCAAACCTTGGCCATTGTTTTCTTCAATCCACAGGTAAGAGATTTATTAAGTGGTTATTTTTGTGTGTCCACTTTAAATGTTGGTTATGTATTTTACAAAAGGTGGAACTATTGTTACTGCTGCATGAAATATTTGTTTAAACAACCTAGAAACTCCAAGAAGAAGAAATTGAGGAACTAAAACGAAATATGCGTCAGTATTTTACTGAAGGAGAAGGAAAAGAAAGTGCCATCACTTCATTGTATTTTGTGAGAATGGGACAAAGGTAAGACCCAAAAACCCTAAATGAAATGAATTTAGATTTTAGATGACTTTACACATTCTTTTATTAATCTGTGTCAACCCAGGACATCTGCGGGTACAGAGGACCTGCCATGTGAACACGTGACTGGAGAAGAATGGATTCACGAAGAGCTTCTCGGACTAAAATTCCGTATCTCTCCACACTCATTCTTTCAGGTGAACCTTCTGACAAATTGACTGTTATATCATTTCTCAAATGAATACTATGATTCTTGATAAGGCATCAGGCAGCTTGTGTATGTGATTCAGAATATTAGGTACAGGATAATAATACTGACCTTCAGTTTAAGTGTCCTACATTACATTATTATTGTTGATACTGGCAGACGAACACCCCTGCTGCTGAGGTTCTGTACTCAGCTGTGGGTGAATGGGTACAGCTGGACCAGGACAGCACTGTGCTGGATGTGTGCTGTGGAACAGGAACCATCGGCATCTCGCTGGCAAAGGTGCGGCGTTTGCTTCTAAAAATACACGCAAATATGAGTAATGAACAGAGCAACAACTAAAACAATTCTGTGTGTTAACAGAGAGTGAAGAAGGTCATTGGCATAGAGTTGTGCCAGGAGGCAGTAGAAGATGCTAAGGCAAATGCTGAAGCTAATGGTAGGCCAGAATGGCATTATCGTTGCCTTGTTTTTCTCTCTCCATCTCCCATGATATACTCACACTTCAAATGTACATTTTCAGGGTTGACCAATGTGGAATTCCACTGTGGAAAGGCAGAAGATGTGTTCCCCACTGTTCTTAAAGCTGTTGTGTCCCCCAATGTCACAGCAATCGTTGATCCTCCGAGAGCAGGGCTACGTATGTACAGTACTCCCAGACGTAACTTTTGACTTGTAGCCATGGTGTTGTTTTTAAGTTCTCTGCTCAAATTCTCACTCTTACCAGATTCCAAAGTTATTCTAGCAATTAGAAGAGCAGAGCATCTGAAGAGACTCATCTACGTCGCCTGCAATGCCAAAGCAGCTATGAACAATTTTATTGAGTAAGTTCATTATTTTCTGTTTCAAGTGAACAATGATTTACACATCAAATTCAGGATAGCAACATCCAAACTATTGTGAATTGATTGCATTTTGATGGGAATTACATATCAGAATGGTGGTGGTTTGAGTGAAAATGTTAAATATGAGAGAAATCAGAGGCTAACTATATTTTGATAAAAGACAAACCTTGGTAAATAAAAATAAAAAAATAATAAAAAAATTGTAAATTAAGGTTGACTTTCTACTGAAAATATAAAATATTCCCAATTAACTTTATTCTAAAATGTATATTTATGTCTTGAAGTCTCTGCAGAGCTGTTTCTAACCGTGTGCGAGGAGCCCCTTTCCGTCCAGTGAGAGCTATGGCTGTTGACCTCTTCCCCCAGACCATGCACTGTGAAACCATCCTGCTCTTTGAAAGAGTGGACTACAGCTCTGACACTCAGACCACAGAAACCTGATGCTGTTATCTTCACAATCTATCATGCCAGCACAGCTGTTTCTCTTCCATTTAAACACTTAGAAATTCAAATGTTCACTTTTTCTTAAGTTCAGTTGACTTGATCAAAGTGCTCAAACCATTACCACATTGTATAGGTTTCTTTTTTCTCTTTTGTTTGCATTAAAAACAGCACAAGACATCAGTTTCTGGTCATCAATTTATTTGCATAAATCACTGTATCAGCGATCATGTCACATTAAAATAACTTTTTTTTTTAGGCAGCTTTACTTGCAGCCAAATCGTCCAACATTATCCCTTCAATGATAGCGACTAAAAAGCACGCATTTCTTCACAACTAATACACAATTAGCAAGACTGACAGGACAAGTCGTACACTCCAGGCGTTTATTGGAAAAGCATATTCTCGAAGGACTCTTAGTAATGGCAGCAGCCTTGTGCTCATGGAAAACAGGAAAGTGCCTTCACAAACGCAGTGAACATTCAGAAGCACACAAACTAAAGTACTAAACTCAATGACAGTGCACTGCAGTTTTTTTAGTTGCTGTCCCAAGAAAACCTGACCCCCCCCCCCCCCCCCCACTCAGGGTGTTAAACAGACTTCCTGTCGGACCTTCCTGTCATAGCCAGAATCCCCCCCCCCCCCCCCCCCCCCCTTTCTCCCATTATAATTTGAGGGGAAGTGGTGGTTTTCTTCAAACAGGGACCATATTTTAATCCAGCAGTTATTGCATTTTTTTAAATATTGTTCCATATATATATGTTTGTTTATATATATTTAATGAAAAGCTATGCAGCAATATTCTATAAAAATGCATAAGACGTAAAGCTTTGGTTCACACTGTTCTTCAAGCTATTGAATATAACTACATGGTCTGATTTTCTTCGAGGTATGGAGTTACCACCTTTGTTTTTAGGTAGACTGCCTTATGAAATAATGAATAAGGTTCAAACTATTTAATACACCACCGTGATAACATCTGAACAAAATGTGCACACAATCACCCACTGCAGCAAATGACCACAAAACCATACTGAAAAATTTAAGACAAAATAAAAAAAAAAAAAAAAGCACATGCGTAGAAGGCGTTTTTTTCCTAAAATATCAATGCAAGAAAGCAAGCATCACTCCACAGCAAATACATAATGTACAGAATCACGAATGCAGACTCAAGTGAGGCGTTTCCCTTTTGAAACAAGGTACCATCGATAAAAGAGGAAAAACTAAGGCAACATATAGCATTTTTTCTTACTGAAGATTGCCAACCATTCTCTAATGCAAGACTTCGATTATATCAGAGCATACTGAAATGTAACAATACCAAAAAAAAAAAAAAGATATCTTAACTAGCGCGCACTAGCATCCTATCTCCCTGATGTCTTGTTCCTCTACTAACTACAGTACCTCAAACACTTGTGCTTGTGTTTTCTCTGCAGTGCTTTCTGAGAGTAGAGCAACTGGTCAAGATAACCATTGGTACGCATCACTCCTTAATTAAAACAAACACAAAAGGTTGTTCATTCCACACAAGCAAATAATTCCAACATAAGTGCATTTCTTAACAGCAGTTGGAAGTGTGCACATGAAATGCTTTAGAAATACAACATTTAAATTCTTCACATGCCAATAAGAACTAGACATGGCCACTGAAGAAAACCAACACACTTTAAGCCATTATAAACCCTATTTTCCAGATAAAAGATCACGTGCACTGAATGAACGACTCTGCATGCCACAAAAGCAGACATAAAGGAACAAATCCCTGTAAAATGACAGTTATGAGTACCGAGATAGAGTCAGTCTCTGAAATCTGTGGTTCCACAGTAAATATGAAATGAATTGGCTGTTTAAGAAGGGAAAAAAGCAACAATTTATTAACATCTAAACGCCACAAACTTAAAAGCATCTGTAATACTTCACATACATCATTTGTATGATTCTCCTTAAATATAGGCATATTACTGTCAACAGCCGTCATTATATTTGTGCACTTTCAGGTGCAGAAGTGCATCTGGAGGTATTTAATGCTCATTCTACCTTCTCTTAATGCATGTATTTGACTGTTAACGAACCCATACATTATGGGCAATAATTGGATTGGGAATAGAGCTCAAAAATCTGATAAAAATGTAACTAGTATTGCCATTTTGCACTGCAAAGTAATGCATAAGTCAGTAATGGTACGATCACCTTGTGTTATAGAATTATTACCATTGGTCAGTGCTATCTGCTATCACAACATGCTGGACGAGGGTTTGCTAGACATCAACAGTACACAGAGGTTCACTGCCAGGTTGAGCGGACTCCATTATAGTCATCTTCGGCTTCTTTCTTGCCTCCTCCTGGAAAAAAAAAAAAAAAAAAAAAAAAAGACAAATGAGTGAGCACTAGAAAGGTTTACGCTTTTTAGCTGTCAATTTACTGAATGTTTTTAATCTTTATCCAACTCCATTTATCTGAAGTGCAAGATTTGTCTTAAAGAGGTCATATTTGCAGCTGTACCCTTTCTCGAGCCAGCTTTATCATCTCTTCTCTTAGTTTGTTGAGGATGTGAAGATTTGGCTTGTTCTTTTTGGCATACTGCTGAAGCTCAATCACGCTCTTATCAGAGTTCTCCTGAAGATGACAAGAGTCCAACATTAACTTCTCAATCACACAAACAAAAAGAAACATTCCTCTCATATTTAATATCTTAAAATGCAGATTATGTTTCGACAAAAGACAGCGCCGACCTTCTTAACCATCTTGGTGCTTTCTCTGCCGTACATGCGCAGCAGTGAGCCCCAGTTCTTCACGTGAGGATGAAGCATCTGAAGAATCTTCTGTGATGCCAGCTGCTTTCCAACCCTCTTATTTTTACCTGCGGTCAACAAGAGTAGTATTAGGTATTTGGCTTTAGAGAAATCTGCAGAGTGGACCAACATTTATCATTTCTGAAGTATAGACAGGAGGGTGGCTAACCGCACACTGATCCACTCAATACTGAAAAAGTCTACAAAAACATTTCAGAAATTGCATCGTGCAAAAAGTGCAGTGCATGTGAATTAAAAACAGATGGACATGAGCGAGCAATCAGACGTTTCAGCACATTGCTATCTTCAGTGCTCTGGAGTCCTCAGTATCTTCAGGAGCACTGAAGATAGCAATGTGCTGAAACGTCTGATTGCTCGCTCATGTCTATCCGTTTATGCACGATGCAATTTATAAAATAAAAAGATGTTTTTGTAGACTTTCAGTTTTGAGAGGATCAGTGTGCAGTTAGCCACCCTTCCTGTCTATTTTCAAGTATCCTGCTAGCTCTACGCACCTGCAGTATAAGGACAAAAAAATAAAAATAAAAAAAAACAGTTTGGAGAGCTACAATTTTCTCAAGTTTTACATCATTTCTGAAGTATGACATTGTGAAATGCTCTGAATGAAGCCTCTTAAGCATGGATACTCACACCAGCCGCGTACAGTGTGCTTCCCACATGTCATGACATATTCACTCTTCTGGTTCTTTCCTGGAATCACCTCAAACTTGATGCTGGTGTCACCCATGCCATGGTTTCTATAGAACAGACGACAGCAGATCTTCAGTTGCTTTTCAATCAGACGTGATATTTCAAGGACCCATGGTTAGATTAACATGCATTTCCTGTAATAAAGAGTGACAGACTCTCTAATCGCAACATACCTCTTAAGGCACTCATGAAGGATCTGATATGGTGAGAGTAAACCTGCTTTGTTGGTCAGCTCATACACCCTTGAATCTTCAATACTGATATGATTAAAATACTGTGGGATTGGAGAAGGAAATAAACATCCAGAAGTACAACAAAGAACAAAACTCTGATCAAAGATAAAAATCAGTCATTTTAATCAGAAAGAAGAGCAGTACCTCCAGTTCATCTCCCTCTATGGGCTTCTCCTCAGACGTCTGCTTCACAAAGTCAGGAATAAGGATCTCCAGTGTTGCTCGAGCTGCCAGAAAGAGAATGACAGTATAAATACTTATATTCCTCAAAATGTTTAGAGCAATCTATTCATGAAACACATTCTTGCTAAGGTTAAGGACTTGGATGAAGATGGGGGAAAAGGTACCAGCTTTATTCTTGGCGAGTTTTTTACTACTTGCTGTTCCTGTGCCATATGTAACACCGTCTATAATGACTGAGGCTCCGAAGGGTTCACTTGGGTTTTCTGGGAAAACAAAATATTACACATTAAAAAAAAAAAAAAAAAAAAAGACAAACCAAACACACATGCAAAGTAAAATCATTATGCCACAACAGGCCATGTATTATTAATACATGGTTAGAAAGCGCTGTTAGCTACATCAAGCCCAAAATGTCTTTAACCAAACCATTCGGCATGGCCTTTAGTGGTTTATTGCTTTCACGACAGCATTATAACAAGTACATTGATAAAAATCACAACCCATTTTTCTGCCAAGCGAGCTAATTAGCACAATTGTAAATAATACTGCAGATATGCAGACTCTGTACACAAATACCTCACACAAATGTGCTTATTATTGGTCAATTTTCACAGCTTCAAACAGTTTCTCAATTACAATTTTAGTCTTATGCATTGCTACTTACCACATTCAAAAAAGTTGTAAACTGGTCGCACTTTGAGCACTCTTTGCATATATTCGTGCAAAATGCACACTTCTGACTTCCCATTAGGGTTGATGACAAACTCTGAAATATAAATACGGTCTTGTTAAAGCACCACGTGTTGTGTACTGCTCAATTCACTAATGGAATGACTCAGACAAGTACCTTTCTTTGTGGGGGCGTCTTGTACAGACAGTGTGATGAGCTTCTGATTGGCTGGGAGGATGGGCCTCTCAGACTCGGCCTGCTTCCTCTTCATGTCCCTGTTGAACTGTCTGCGCTCAGCCCATGTGCGAAACTTCTTAACCGTCACTTGCTCAAAATCAAAGCACTTCTCTAGGTAGCTTCTAAACTCCTCAATGTCTGGGATACAAGTCATGAGAAGAGAGTTTACAAACCATGTGGATTTTAAACAGTGATGCACAGGAGAGAGTGAAACCTCATCCTCTTACCAACAGACTCATCCTTGCACACCTCCACCTTGGCTTTGACCTGGCCCAGTGCTCCCTGTGCAGTATCATTGGCTTGGCTCTCCTTCACCTCTGCAGATCCTCCTGGCTCCATGAGGTCAAGATCTGGATCTTCTGATGTTGGTCTGCCAGTCGGCTCTTCTGTGGCAGTAGAGTCAGGTTCATCGACTCTCTCCAATGAGATGCCCTCCTCACCAGATTTTAAAGGAGACACCTCTGCAGTCGGAGTCACCTCTCCATTCTGTTCCCTTTCTTCTTGTTCCTTTATTTTCTTATAGTGCAAGCAGGGAATGCTACTGGTTGGTGGGTCATGTTTCTGGGGGTGGGAAATGAGTAGAATAAAGGGATGAGGTGCATGAGAATGCGGACCACTCAATTTGTAAATAGAATTATCTTAGGGGAGCCAAACCATTTACCCTAATGCTTCCTGTTCCAAGGAAGTAAGGTCTAGACCAGGTGACTACTCTGGTTTCCCGGTGGAGGTAGACTGGAATGCCAGAGTTATGGAATGTCATGATCCACCCATCGGGTAACGGCTCAGTTGGTGGACGCCCGCGACCTTAAAAATAAATAAAAACTAGTCAGAACAATAACAACAACCAAAAAAACTACAGTCACCTAGAATCCTATGTAGGGTTTTATCTTGTTTGAATCAGTGTTATTGTTAACAAAATTTAAAATGAAAACATTAAAGGAACCAACATAAAACAAAGCTCACAAATTACTTTAAGTCTGATTCTGAATATACACTACTGTTCAAACGTCAGAAATGATCACATTCACAAAGGATGCATTAAACTGATAGACTGAAAAAATGACACAAGACATTCACATTGTTACAAAAGTGTTGTTTCAAATAAATGCTGGACTTTTGAACTTTACATTCAAAATCCTGGGAAATGTATAATTTTCCAGTTTTTGTGTTCAACACTGACAAGAATTTTTTCCTGATCACCAAATCAGTATGTTAGAATGATTACTTCTTTATAAAAAAAATAAAAATACAATTTCACTTTTAATTTTATAAATATATGAAAAAAAAGTTAGTTTTATCGTATGTTTAACTTTAAATATTAATATCAAATAATTACTAAAGTAATTAAACAGCCTTGGTGCGTATAAACAAACTAATTTTACAGACTTTAATACAATGTGTATTTACGTTTCAAATTTTATAGAAGTTTTTTATTTATTTTTTTTTTAAACGAAATGCGTTTAAAATACCTTGGCAGCACAGAAAAAAAAGTGGAACCCATAGAAAACTCTAATAACCTTAGGGTTTGAAAACATTTCGTCTTCATGTAGTTGCAATAATGTAATCTTCCATTCTAATAATCATCTATAATTTATCTTAATCTTTAAAAGTTTTAACAGTGTAGCAACAGTGTTTAGAACTTCCAATCAAACTTTCTATGAGTTAACCAAGAGTTTCTGAGGCTCACTCTTAAGGACAGTCTTAATTTTGGTCATCATGGGCTGAACTCCGGCCTCCCCATCTGAATGGTGATCACTGTCTCCAGCATACTTGTCTTCAGCCAGACGCCTCTTCTTAGGCATGGGCATGCCTTCCTCCAGCAGGGCATCTACATCATTGTCAAAGTCCTCCTGGAAGAATAGGTGGGTTAGTAACTGGCAGACACTGACATGTCATCAACTAGACGTACATCAAGATTTGAATCAAGCCCATTTTGTGAGCTGTAATTCAAATCTTCTTCAAATGGACCACCTTGTTACAGTCCACGATCCTTCCTGATGAATAAAAGACTCTTTGTGGTAGATGCACATTTCAGGAGATGTTTTGAATGATGGCATTTACAGGTTTAGACTGCAATAATATTATCTTTATATATCCAATGTAATATTCAGTTTTCAAAATTCAGGTTGAACAAATAAAATGGCCAAAATCAAGAGGCATAATAAGGTCATGCATTTTACCTCATAGGGGTAATTCAGGTCCTCCTCCTGCGCGTGCTCCTGCTGAACTATCGTCTGAGACCTGAAACCACTCGGCTCCCCATCTTCCACTTCCAGAAAGTTCTCACTGAAATCTTCCAGGTCGTCCAACACGGCAAACTCAACCTTGTTCTCCTGCTCTGTCTCCAGCTCTTCACTGTTTCTAACTAACCCTAAGGAATCAGTGCTCATGGTCGAGCTGCCTGGCTCTAATGATTCATGCAATTCACCATTCAGTCCCTCTAGGCTCTGCTCTTCGTTGTTAACCTGCCCCAAACCAGTGTACAACACCTTCCTGTCTTTGCTCTTACTGCTGTCTGAGAAACTGACGCGGATCTTTACATCTTTGAGGAGTTTGAGATCAGGTAAGAACTTGGTAACTGGAGGAGCATGGCGAGCGGTTCTAGGGCACGTGGCCATGGGGTCAGGGCTACCTGATGGGTGACTGCTAACGGACAATGTGTGCTTGTTGAAGAGGAGCTGTTCATCCCTGTCCACTGCTGGGGTGTGTTGGTGTCCATCACCACCAGAGCTAACGTCCATTTCCTCTGCGTCACTGGACGTTTGCAGGGGAGGTGGTGGAGGTGCTTTACTGTAATCATTCCCTGCCAATATTGTGTCTGGTGGCTCCAATGGGAGGGGAGGTAAAATCTCATTCACATCCATGTTTAATTTCTTAAAAAGAGCTATATTAAAAACTACACGAGAATGCAAGTGGGAAGGGAGCTGCCTAATTTAGCTAAAAAAGAAGAATGCAGCCCCTAATACATGCATTGAGTACATCACACAGCTCTAGACACCTATTTAACAATATTCATGTACATGGTTGAATATGCTAAGCTGACTACATTGTTCTTTTCATTAATGTAGACAGCTTTTTAGAAATCACTGTCTCAATTATTGGAAATCACAATGCATTCAGCTTAAACGTTGCCCACATCTAAGCACTGTCCATCCTGGGTGGCCAGATCTTCTGCCAGTGCTGAAAGAAAGAGAAAAGAAAAATCAAGAGGCATTCAAAGAGCACTACAGAACTGGATCTAAATGGTCAAACTTCACAACGCAGATGCACCTTTAATTTCCCAAAATGTTTGCCTCACAACGTAGGCCTATGCCCCAGAAAGCAGTAACACACTTTATTCACAATTGTTCGTTTGAGATTAAAACTGGCTGTTGTTGCTAAATAAATAAACAGTATTTCTGGTGTATTATCACGAACCATAAGCCCTGAAGGCCTTTGCTAATTGGTCGGCTAAGAGAACCGGAAGGCAATGTGGTTAACGTTACATTTCATCACGCATATATTAAAAACTGCAATTTTGTGTCTCACGGCTGTTTCTTAAACAATTACATGAGCGCTTTCGTGTATGTTTAGCAAAAACTGGTCCATGCCTCGATTAGTTCGCCCGCGTTCGCCGTAATAAAGAGCCGTGTGCGGCGACCAAACCTTTTCAACCCAACCATGCGTTAACTAAATGTCGATAAGAATAAAAAACACAGCGGTTTCTGCACACTATTCTCCTTTTCTCACCTACTACACAAATGCTCTATTGAAGACCGCATGTAATCAAAGGATTTGTCCGTTTATGTGTTTCAGATGTCCGTCTCCTCTCTCCGCCATCTTCACTGCAGAGCAGCAGAGGATCTGAATGAACACGCCTCTCAGTTTTTACTGAAATTTGCTTCAGATGTGGCCAATGGTGTGCAATTTATTTGTTGCATGGCTTGGTGATATAATATGCTATACCACATCATTAGTGGACAAGATCAGATATCAAATTTTACATTTAATTGTGATCACTCAAGTGCATGACTTTACAGCGACAGAGCTTTATGAAATGGTACCCTCCTACATTTTATTATTAAACAACTAAAAAATAAAAACTGCTATTTGTTTAGACTAGTTTGTCCTAACATAGTGACTAAATTTATGCAACTGCATAATAATAATGCCATATTACCCTTCTCTATTTGCTAATTTGCTTTATTGATGGAACAGTTCGTTGAAAACCAAGAACTGTATATGAGTTTTAGTATCAGTATCAGCTTTAGTAGTAGATTCGAATTAAATATGAACACTTAACTCACTTCATTTTTGTAAGAAGAACAGCAAACTAAACTGAGACATGTGAAATAATAACGAATGCCCTTAAAAATAAAGCTCAATCTATCTACATTTGGCTTTATTGAAACTTTTAGAGTAGTGGTGTCAAATGATTAATAATTGCATCCAAAAATAAAAGTTTTTGTTTGCATACTGTCGAATGAGCCGGGTTAGCGTATGCCCCGATAGGGGGCAGTAATCGGTCTCTTTCGCCAGGAGCAGCAGCAGCTAAAGAAGAGCGCGCACAACGTCCTGTGATGACGTTTCACGAGTAACGTCAGAGGAAGTTATTCCAGTAAATTCGCGTTAACTAACAAGTTAAAATCATAGAAGCTTTATCCACTCGAACGTTAAAAACTGAGCAGTTTTTTAATCAAAGCGTCAACCTTTTCCCACCAGCACGATGATGATGATGATGGACGAGGACCAGCCCAGGACATTGTAAGTGCTGCTGTAGTTTAGTCGGCCAAACTCGTGTTTAAACACGTTTAGTAAAGCGGCGCACAGGTCGCAAGCGCAGCACGACCAACGAAGATAAGCAACTCAAGGGTACAACTCCGTTAATTACTCTTTATGTTATATATTAAGTGTGATATGGGCGTCCATGCTTTTAATCCCGACAGCACAAGCCGGCTAGACAAACACCAAACTGGGGCAGCGGAACCGAGCCTAGCAGAGGTAGCGGTGAAGAATCCACGGTTTACCTTAACCTTATTTTAATTTACCCGGTTATGTCCAAAAGGATGAACTAATCTGTCCACGTTACGGTGCAGAAGCGGCTTTTCCAGCGAACAAGTTCCGTTTGTAGCGCTAGGCTTCCGTTACCGAATTAGCTAACTACCAAAAAAGCGCTTAAATGTTATTATATCCCCCACATGGCCCTTCTCACACTTTCCTTTGGTGGAAAATCGTGAATCAGACGGACAGTCGGTTTACTATGCGTGGTTTCTCTCATAAATAGAGGTTTTGGATCATGTTAGCTGTTGGCTCTCGTGCGCTGAAAACGTGGCAGAAATGAAACCTCGCGGAATGTGCTGCTAGCGTGAGAGAAGGAAAAACGCGACGCATTGACCGTGTTTTTCAGTTTGCTGTGCTCTTCTGTGTTTTAAGGTATGTCGGGAACCTCTCCAGGGACGTTACGGAGGCCCTCATCCTGCAAGTGTTCTCCCAGATCGGCCCCTGCAAGAGCTGTAAAATGATATTTGATGTGAGTTGAAAAAGCATCTGAAATCCAGGGATTCCACTTTCATGGAAAACCGAGAAATATTTTTCAGGCCTGGAAAAGTCATGGAAGTTAGTAGAACCTCAAACGTCATGGAAATGTCTATAGTTAATACACATTTCTAGCTGTTAAAAGAATAAAAATTCTTGCAAGTGGGAATGGGCAGTTTGAGCAAATTGTCCTTGAGTTGATGATCCAAAATAATTCTTAAATTATTTTTTTTCTTGTCCACTACTAACTAATGACGTTTTTAAAAAAAGGTCATGGAAAAATTCATTGATCAAAAAGCCTGGGAACCCTGGACACCCGTAACTTACCAAGATCAGTGATTGACCCAGATCGTTTTGTGTTTTTCAGACGGCTGGAAATGACCCATACTGCTTTGTGGAGTTCTATGAGAACAGACATGCTGCTGCAGCTTTGGCTGCCATGAATGGCAGGAAGATCTTAGGAAAGGTAAAATATTGCAAACACACCCTCAAAAGTAGATTGGATATGGTTTGAAATGAAGTTCCACCCCTTAAATGTTTTGTCAGAGCTATATACTAAGATGACACACTGACTATCTTTAGTTAGCACATTTGTAGTGTGTTTACAGGTAAGTTGCTTTTAACCTGTGCATCAAATCTTTCAAGTCCTTCATCTCATCAATTAATTACAACATACAAGTCAAAGTATATTGACCAAGGATTTGCTTTTACAAATTGAAAAAAAATGTAAGAAGCCACAATATGACAATGCACAGTAAACTAGTCAAAAATAGATGTTCATTGCACGTTCATACCGTTGGCTTATGGCTTAACGTGGTAATATTTAAATATAGCTGAGAATACTATGGTTGTATTGGTAGTTTGAAGCGTAATCAAATAAGCAAAATATTTATCCAGAAAGTCTTTGCAATACACCAGAATCCTTTACTGGGCCATTGGAGTGCCTAATTACTTTGTTATTGTTATATTTCAAACTCCACAAAGCATGTGAGCATTTTTTATTAAGTCATTTTTGGGTACAGGTTGACCATTTTTACCCCCCCCCCCCCCCCCCCCCCCCCCCCATTTATGTCAACATCTAGCCTTGCTTTATCATCGTCTATACCAGGCCTTCAAATTTAGCAAAGCCTTGGAAAAATATATTCAGTGCAAATATTTTATCCTCAACAGGTAATGAAGGACCATTTGAGGAGTAATACAAGTTGATAATGTCACTTCTTTGTAAGTCTGCTATTTAGACACTTTTCCTATGTAGAAAATAATTCCAGAGTTTTTTTTAGTAGTCCCTTTTTCTTTGAACCTGAGTGATCACCAGGGTTTTTATTTTGTCAGCTTATTTCTTCTGCGTTTGGAGGCTTGCCATATTATGCAGCTAAGTAAGATGAAGATGATTTATGCTGCTGCTTGTCTTAATCTGCTGGTCTCTGCTCTGCTTTCTCTCTTAGGATATGAAGGTTAACTGGGCCTCAATGCCAGGCAGTCAAAAGAAAGACACAAGCAGTAAGTGTCCTCTTCAGTCTTGTTAGTGGATGCATATATAAGAGCCTGTGTGGTCAAACTGTGAAGCATGAGGAGTTTTTCTCTCTTGCTTCATAGTTTATCAAACATCTAACTGTTTCCCCTCAAACCTTTATTGTAGATCATTTCCACGTCTTTGTCGGTGACCTGAGCCCAGAAATCTCAACAGATGATGTCCGAGCAGCCTTTGCTCCGTTTGGAAAGATATCGTAAGTGGAATATTGTGTAATTCAAGTGCTATTTAAACCTCTTCTGAGCTGGATTGTCTAAACATTTGGATTCTTACTGATTTCATGCAGTGACGCCCGTGTGGTGAAGGATCTGGCCACAGGCAAATCTAAAGGATATGGCTTCATCTCCTTTATTAATAAATGGGTAAGATTTAGCATTTTATTTGTTAAGTGATAGTTATATTCTGCAGCAGGATAACATGAGTGTAACCTTTTGTGTCTTTATGGCTTTTTTGTTATTGATCAGTTTGATTGGTTTTGTTGCCACTGATAGGATGCAGAAAGTGCCATTCAGCAAATGAATGGCCAGTGGCTGGGAGGCAGACAGATCAGAACAAACTGGGCCACAAGGAAGCCATCAGCTCCTAAATCAAACAATGAAGGTAAGTTAGTTTACACAATAGAATCTGACAGTTTCTTTGGTCTCTCATTTCTTGTCTTTTATGTAGCCATGTGTTTTATTATGTGAATCACCTACTATGGAACTGGGTAGTTTCTTTTTATTCATGTCATTTATTTGTCATACTACTCTAAAATGTTCTCTCTTTTTGATCTAAAGCTGCCAGCAGCAAACACTTGTCCTATGAGGAGGTGCTGAACCAGTCGAGTCCGAGTAACTGCACCGTGTATTGTGGCGGCATTGCTTCTGGCCTTTCAGGTTTGTCTAAGGCCTGTTTACACTAGTGCGTTTTCGTTTTAAAATGAAAGTGATCCTCGTCCACACTGGCATTTTTCATCGTGTTTCAGAAACAATCTCTGTCCACACTACACAATCAAAAAGGCATGTCACATGACCATTCATGCAGGTACAACCATATATGTATAGATAGATTGCCTATTATTTAGATGGTGGACACGTCTATGTGCTTGAAGCGGTCAAATGGGGACTCGGTTTATACATATCTATGGGTACAACAATGAGCATGATGTTATTGTTTACATGGTCGTCAAGGATACGCAGTGCGCATGTGGGCAGCTACGCCATCGTTTTCAAAAGTGACCGTTTTGGTCCATTTACACTGAAACGCAAGCCCGGAGTTTTCAAACTAAAACGGGGTCTGCAGCATTTTCAAAACTCTCCGTTAAACTCCAGTAGTGCAAATAACGGGCATAATCGTAGCAAAAATTAAGCGTTTTAAAACAAAAGTGCACTAGTTTGAACGTAGTCTCAATATTGTAATTGTACATATGTTGAGAGAAGAATGTGATCTTGTAAGACTGACATCCTGTCAGTAAGCCAAGCAGAGCTAGATAAAGAAAATCAAGTGTGTTTTGAAATCTAAAATATGAATATCCTGTTTGAATGTGTTTTTCCTCATCCACTGTAGATCAGCTGATGAGACAGACTTTCTCTCCGTTCGGGCAGATAATGGAGATCAGGGTTTTCCCGGAGAAAGGCTACTCATTTGTGAGGTATGGCATACTGCTTCTTTGTGACTTTAAATCATTCACCTACACATATACTTGAATTTATCATGTGTGTGTCTGGGCTTTTTCTTTTTTAGGTTCGACTCTCATGAGGGTGCCGCCCATGCCATAGTGTCTGTAAATGGGACCTTCATCGAGGGCCACACTGTGAAGTGTTACTGGGGCAAAGAAACAGCTGATATGAGATCCATGCAACAGATGCAAATGCCCCAGGTAACCCTTCACCTGGTTCTTGACCTCTCAGAAACATTTCCTCTGCTCTATTGCAAACTCAAGTTTTACCGTTTCTCCTTTTCCACAGCAGAATAAACCCACCTATGCGGCCCAGCCTTACGGACAGTGGGGTCAGTCATATGGCAACGGTCAGCAGATGGGTCAGTATATGCCCAACGGTTGGCAGATGCCCACTTATGGTGTATATGGGCAGGCCTGGAATCAGCAGGGATATAAATAAGTACAGATGTGGCTGACTAATACCTCAGTCCAATCATTAAACCCCACTCCAGTGTGGCATCTGCCCAATGGGACTCACCATTACACCAGTTCAGGGGTTGTTGAAAGGGCTGCATTCAGCCCTCTGTACATTATACTCAGACCATTAACTTGGAAGGAATCCTGTCTTGTCTCTTTGTTTTTAGGCCCCAGGATTTTTTTTGTTGTTGTCAGATTTTCTTTTAAAAAGTACTGCATTTCGGGGACTTTAATTGTCTAGTTTTGCAACAGATGGAATGTCTTTTCAATGTGTTGAATCTGCAGGCTCAATTTAACTCACACCTTGAACAGTGTAGAAAGTTTGAGGTCTAATATACTGCACTCTTTGTATGGAGTTCTTGTCTCTAAAACTGATTTGTTCACGAATATCTTTCATCTTTTTGTCAGTACGACTATGCTTTACATTTCATTTTGACGAGAAAGGTTTCAAAAATTGAGACGTGTGATCGTGTTAATCGAATATAAAATATTTTATCTCGTGACGCCTAGTGATAAAGGTACTTTGCATATATAGGGGAGATTATTCTGTGGCCTTGAGTACTTGAGGTTTCAGGAACTTCATGATAAAGTTTTGGACAATTACTAAAGCTTTTAACAAGTTGTATTAACACAGAGGTGCAGAAAACATGCTTCCTTTTTTGTTCAATTTAAAAGGTAGTCTATTCGTTTTGTAACATGGAATTGTTGGCTCAATTTTTAAAACTTTTTTTTTTCATGTTTTTACAAAATCATGTTTGCTCGGATCAGTTGAGGGTGTGACAGCACCGCAGCTAATCAGCGGTAATGGCAGTGCTGTAGCATCTTTGTAAAGATTTTTGTAATTCTGTGTAAAATGAGGTTGTGAAATATTTCTTTAAATCTTGTAAATTCAGGGTTTGTTGAACATCTGTAATGTAACGTTGCGTGGACATTCTGAGCTCTGTTCTTGTTACAATCTCTTGTAAAATCCACAAAACCGTGTTCATTAGAGTTACTGAGATGCAATTTTTCTATGTTCCTCCCATACTTCTCCCCAAGAGTCACTGTTGAATTTACAAGCCAAAGACAATGACAAAAGTGAAGCAAGATCTTGCATGCTTCCACCTTGCTGTATTGAGATGGTGATTGTAATGTCAGTGTTTGGTGTATTTTGGAAAGGTGAAGAAATGCAAGATACTCCTGGGTTTAGCCACACGTTCTCGAGTTGCTCAGACAGCCAAATTCTTTCCCAGACACTGGTGTTTTTTCTCTTACCATTCTCTTTCTTTTTTCTTACTTGTCCCCAACACGGAGTCATGATTAAGTAGATCAAATTGAAAGTAATGAGCAACTGTCCTTTTTTTTTCTCTCTCTCTCTTCTGTGTCATGTAAATTTATCAACATAGTTATTTAATGTATCTTTTTTTTTTCTATCTAACTGGGATTTTTTTTTTTTTTTGTAAAAAGTTAGAGAAGTTTACTGTTATTTTGAAACACCCCGATTATATGCTTCCATCTAATGTTGTTCCATTTACTATATTCCATGTGTAAAAACACTTAATAATAACCATTCAGAACTACTTTGTTGTCTCGAGTGTTCAATGAAAGAATACTTTCCAGCATTTTACAATTGTGTGTGAATTCATGATGCTTTATGGTAAAAGATGACCAATACATCTTGGCTATGTGTGGGGTAAGATGTGCCGCTTTCTGCTATGGTCATTTAGTCAATATTCTAATTATTTCTATAATTATTAGATAGTAATAATATTCTAATAATTCTATAGTGTCTTTTATTAAACTGAAAAATGAGTTTCAATTTCATATTTATAAAAAATTACAGTCCACTTTCCATTTGATACATATGGCCATTTGGCACAAATTAATTCTTTCCAGTACAATGTGGTGAAAATAAAAAATCCTTTCTCATTTTCTTTGAAAGATGGTCTTCAGTTTGCTAGCAGTCACATACAACAGTAATGATGCCTCATTCTCTTTTATAAGATGCTAAATACACAATTCAACCGATTCCGGTTGACTCTTTTTATTCTTAAATAACATTGTAAATACATTTGGAGTATTATACAGTTTGTTTATTAAGGCCCTATGGAGTAGGTTTTAACACCTTGTTTAAAGCAATGCTTTAAGACTGAAAAATATCTGTCAGCCTGGAGTGTTTTGGTTGTCCCTTTCCTCTCAATAAAAACCACAAAATGGCAATTTTTTGTTTGTAGCTATAAACAAACTTACATTGTTTTCCTGTAAGGCTTAGGAAAGAGGAGAACTGTTGCTGTAGGCCTCAGTTCCTCACTATGTGTCATGGACTTCAGAACTGTTACTACATCTCCAATGTCATTTCTTCTCAGTCTCCTGAAATGAAGGGTGCAAATACAGATTTATCTAACTACTTTACATAAGATTTTGTTTCACCAGAAAAACAACACCCTGTCATTGTTGATTTGTTTGGCAATGATGCTAGCTCCTGCTAAGATGCTGATGTTTTACTTTGGAAAATATTTCACACATGATCAAATGAAAGTGAAATGAAGTGAAATCTCACAAATAATATTATTCAACACCATTTTGTAGTATAAATAGTGTGGGAATAGTTTAAACTGAAAAAATCCAACAAGAAGTGCAGTTCAAGTATCCGGAAGATGCAAAAGAAAAGGAATGTTGGACACTTCATGCACCAAACTATTGCAGCTTTCATTAAATCACAGAAGAGGAAGAGTTCATTGAAAGTGTGTAATGCGCAGGGACCCAACGATATATAATGTACTATAAAAATTCATGTAAATTGAGCCACTTTTAACAGTCATCTAAATGTAAAACAGTGGCCCAAGTGTGCTTAGCAAAAGTGGAATGACATGACTTCTATATTAAAGGAAATTTAATTGGCAGAACAATAATTTGCAGCTTACATAATATAGTTTCCATAATATAATTCAAAAACTATGTATGGAATGCTGTAGCCTACAATTTTCAATTTCTGTTTTAAAAAAAGACAGACTTAGAAATACATCGATTCACTTATGGCTACAAACACTGCCTGTTATGATTCTTTCTGGCTTTACACAGGATCTTTGTGACATCTAGTATGTACCTTTGTCCGGTTTATATACAACATTACATCTCAAAGAGTATCTTTGCTGTACAAAGGAGTTGCTAATGTAAGAAGACAGTAAGTCACTATTTTTTTTAACCCAAACTCCCTTTTTAATTTGAAGTAAATATATACTGCCCTTAGCGTGTGCCTCCATTTTTTTTATACACAAGCTGTAACACCAAACTTGGCCACTAGATGGAAATATCACCCAACACTTTGATGGTGTCTTTCAAAATGGTCTTGAATTCCTTAGCATGAAAAAACATTCAATGAATGGGCAAGAGCATCATGGGAAAAAACAACAACAAACACAATCAATATTTCCTCAAGTATATTGTGAACAGAATACTGTGCAATAAACATTCATTATTTGTTCACAGCCACCATCACAAGTCAATTTGTTCTACAGAAGGCACTGTCTTCCTCTAATCATACTCTTGAATAGTTCAAGGACAGAAAGAATTCAATAACATTTGAATATCTTGTATATGTTTGATAAGGTAGTTAGTAAGCTGGGGCTAGTAAATGACTGAGGGAAAAAGTGAGACAGCAAGGTGTCTGCTTTGAAACATCATTTGTCAGTCTGTCAGTGTGATTCAGTAGAATGGTAGTGTGTGTGTGTGTGTGTGTGTGTGTTGCTAAGAACAAGGTGTCTTTAGTGCAAGCCATCATTAGTCAGTGTGTCAGAGCAGTGGTGTGGAATAGAGGGCTGGATTGACAGCCTGATAAATGAGGGCAGCTCCTCTCTCAACAGCACTGCTAAAAACAGACAGCGAGAGAGAAAGAGAGAGAGAGAGAGAGAAACAAAAATGTCAGCAGATGAGTTACTGAGCAGATCAGAACTAACATAAATCAAACCTGTCCATGACTTGCTCCATCTTCTCTCTTTCGCTCACTCGCTCTAACGTCAGCTCTAAAACTCTCAATACATCATACCAGTCAAAAGCGAGAAAATTAGTATGAGAGATCTTGACTGATCTCTTGTACTATCCAGGTAAATGAGCTGAAATTCTCTTTACAGCAGATCTTGATTGCTGGATTCAGTGTGTGTGTGCGATTTTTCCTTTTATTACAAAATAAATCTTCTAAAACACGTCACATGCATGACAATTTATCTGAATGAGGGCATACCATAGACATGCATTACTATTATTATTCATAATAAAACAATTACAACATTTTAAAATGGTTAATAAACATTACAAATTTTAATATTTTATATATTATTGTTAATAATAATTGCAACATTTTAACATTTTTATTAAATGCGTACGAAACAATTGTATAAAATTGTAAATAAAATGTATAATTTCTACAAATGGGTGATTCTATAATTGCAGGTAGGCTATATTTTATGTCCAAAGTCTGCTTTTTTTCAAATGGTTAGGTTTTTTATTATTTTAGTAATTTGTTACTCATTGTCATGGATCACAGGATGTTACAGGCCGTAACAATATAATATTTTCTGTAAGAAATGTCTTATATAGCTGCAAATCATGAGTTTTGTTGTTCGAATTAGTGTCAATTCTGTTACTAAGGTAGAGTAACAGTTTTAACAGTATGTAAAAGTTGTCATACACAGAGAAACACATGCACATGATTGTCATTTCTGTTACATACTGTCAACATTGTCACTTTACCTTGGTAACACTGCTTGACGGTAACAGAAATGCCACTGACTAATTAGAACAATAAGAAATTATGACATAAAACTGAATGTGTTTTGATTGTGATAAGAAATACTTGATTATTAAAAATCCATATAAATAAAATGCCACTTCCGACACACACAGTGCGGGGTCATGCACTTGTGGATGTCTGGTCTTCTCCTGTTGTAATCTGAGCATTTTAATTCTGTTTTAGTCTTCTGAAAGAGCCATTCCTCCAGCACTCCAGATGTGTGAATGGATAAGAATATGAGTGAGCAGATTAAAGAGAGAGAGAGAGATGTATGTGTTAGCGCTGTCCAGGAGGTTCCTCTTCATGTAGCCGTGTGTTTGAAGACTGTATCCGCACGTGTGTGACAGCTCACAGCAGAGGCTGACACAAAATAAACACATTACAGTAATTAACCTTGACAGGCTCAATGCGGCCACCAGCAGCAACTTACTCCTAATGATACAATTAATTTATAATTAAGGCACACTGTCTAACCAGAAACAGAGAGAGAGAAAGTGCACACTCTTTGATACTTGAAAATAGCCTCTCTCATTCACAGACTACAGTCACACAGTCAGCTTTGGGCGGCCGTATTTACTAATTCACAAGGATGCTCAAATATGCCTTTGTCAGTGACTCAACAGACAGTTATAGCACACATCAACAAAACTCGCTTTCAAAATTCAGCTGTGACTGTGAGTGACTTTGGCTCTTTTCTAACTAGACTGCATGATTGACTGCTGGTAGATCACATAACTACACCATCTGTTTCCCAAATGTATTTTTCTCCATTGATTACCATTCTGACAGAATAAATGGATGTCACATTGACTGTAGAGAAGATGTTGATGCTCTACTTTTGTGTTTTTCCATATGATGTTATTTTGCACTATTTTCCTTTTATACTCAGTCTACCATCTGATAACTGCATTCTGGAAGTCCCTCTGCTGGTGAAACAAGGCATTGCACTGGACTGTAGGTAGCATTGCCTATTGAGTGCCAGTTGTGGCATGTACTGTCAAATGCTATTGCTCTATTAAGGCCATTTGTAGGAGCCTGCGATTCAAAGAAGCTCAAAAGCATTTTCCTCAGACCCTTCTCTCTGCTACCCACCACTGAACCTCTCACGTTCAGTTCACAGATGAGTTTTTGACTCTGTAAAGGCAAAGCACATTGTTCATCATATCTGTTTTAGACATGTAATATTTATCGTGCAGCATAAGGATTCATTAGTAGTCTTCAGAGAAGACAGTTTTATCAGACCATATGGCCCTGTCTCTAGAACACACACATTCCATCTGTAGGATGCCTGCGAAACACACACACACACACACACACACACACACACATAGTCTGTCTAACAGACACACGGTCAGTGTCAGTGCAAATATTTGTCAAGAATATCATGATGTTATTTTTAGTGTGTGCATATACATAATATGAATGTTAAAATAACATTATATAAATATGTTAAAAATAAAAACAAAGCATATTTTTATGCATATATATATATATATATATTTATATATTTCAGCTATTTATTTTTAACATTCATATTAATTTTACTTTAATTTTCAGTTATTTTGTCATTTTTATTAGATTTTTTTTTTTTTATATATTTCTAAATAATGATTTTCAAACGTCAACTTATTTTAGTTAGCTGCCAAGGCAATATTTCTTTTTTTAATCTAATATTTATATATTTTGTTTAATTTTTTTTCTATCACCTGATTCATGCGATCACCTGTTCATATGATCTTTGTGTATAATGAAGGTAAACAGATTTGTTGAACAAGATGGAGGGATCAAGCTTGGAAGCTTGGAACCCCTGGACTAGTTAAAAATGAAATTATTTGTGAATTAAGAGACATAAAGGGTGAATAGGTATGATGTTGGTCATAGCTGTTTATATGTACACTTGACAGGATTAGATGAGCAAGCGTCTTCATGTCAGTGAAGCTACATATTCACCAAGTTCTCCCAGAATGCCTTTGGAGCTTATTGATTGATGTATTTTTGAGTATAAAATAGAAAAACTGGCAAGACAAAGGGCAACCGAGAGCATCTTTTCTTCATTTATGTCCACCTCCCTAAAACAGGAGTGCAGATTTTCCACAAAACAGTCACGATAAGAGGGACTGAGTTTCCGCTTAAGTACCTCAGAGACGGATCTAGTTTAGCTTCTGGTTTTCTTTACCTTTTAATACATGGAAGTTCATTTAGTCCCATTGCTCAAGAGCAGGAGACGGGGATCAGGAAGGGACGCCAGCAGAAAAGAGGGAGGGAGAGAGAGAGAGACAGAGAGATGTCTGTATCTGTCAGCGCGAGGGAGACTAAGCTCTGACAGGTGTGTCAAGCAGTCAGTCACCTGTCAGCACTACAGAGGAATGAAAGCGAGAGAGGGGACAGAGGCTGTCTGCCTTTGAGCCTGACCCATATAACTCACACACACCTGACTTCACTCACCACCAAAGACACGCACTCTCAGTCAGAGTCCACCTATGTAGGTCAAAGGCTGCCTGGGGCTATCCTAGAATTCCCACAGATGAGGACAGAGAATAGTGTCCTGCTAAACCTCTCTTGTTCTATTTCTCTTTCATCCCCCTCAACACACTGATCAAAATTTGCATTCTGTCATTCTCACCTTGTCAGAAAGACAAAGACAAAATTTGAGAGTCTAGATGTCTTGCCAGGCTCTGCTCTGTTTATGCACTTTTTTGCGGTGGAAAATGAGATGTGCAAATGGAGCCAAATAAACGTATCTTCGTTGACAGGCCTTTGTGCTTGAGCTCTCCCCTCCAACACCACAAGAGAGGGACTGCTGACAGTTTTATGGCTGTATAGAAGCAGACAGAGAATGAATGAGGAGTGAAGCAGGAGTTGTGCCAAAATGCTGGATGAAGTTTATGGCTCTGTCCGGACCCAAAGACATCTATCTTGCACCAAAGGCAGTTTCTCCAAAAACAAAAATTCTGTCATCATTTACTCATCCTCAAGAGTTTCTTTCTTCTGCAGAAGAACGTTGGCAATTAGACAGTTAAAGGATTAGTTCACTTTTGAAAAAACTTTTGCTGATAATTTACTCACCCCCATGTCATCCAAGATGTCCATGTCTTTCTTTCTTCAGTCGAAAAGAAATTAAGGTTTTTGATGAAAACATTTCTCAATATAATGGACTTCATTGGGACCCAAACGGTTCAAGGTCCAAATGACAGTTTCGGTGCAGCTTCAAAGGGCTTTAAACGATACCAGACAATGAATAAGGGTGTTATCTAGCGAAACGATCGGTCATTTAAAAAATAAATAAAAAAGTTTAAGTTTTATAAGCACAAATGCTCGCCTTGCTCTGTTCTGTGATGCGTGTTCGTGACGTCACGTAATACGCAATTGCGTTGAAAAGGTCACGGTTGAGGTAGGCGGAAGTACCGAGTCAATGGGCATTTTAAACGATAAACTGACACAAAGACATTTGAATATGTGTATATGGTCCTCCTTCCGCACATTTGTAAACACTGACTCGGTACTTCCGCCTACCTCAACCGTGACCTTTTCAACGTAATTGCGTATTACGTGATGTCACGAACGCACATCACAGAACAGAGCAAGGCGAGCATTTGTGCTTATAAAACTTAAACTTTTTTATTTATTTTTTAAATGACCGATCGTTTCGCTAGATAAGACCCTTATTCATCGTCTGGTATCGTTTAAAGCCCATTGAAGCTGCACTGAAACTGTCATTTGGACCTTGAACCGTTTGGGTCCCAATGAAGTCCATTATATTGAGAAATGTTTTCATCAAAAACCTTAATTTCTTTTCGACTGAAGAAAGAAAGACATGGACATCTTGGATGACATGGGGGTGAGTAAATTATCAGCAAAAGTTTTTTTAAAAGTGAACTAATCCTTTAATAAGCCAATGAATTCCATAGTATGAAAAAAAAACTATTTAAGTCAATGGCTACTGGCAACATTGTTTAAATATCTTCTTCTGTGTTCAGCAGAAGAAAGAAAGTAAATAAGGGTGAGTAAATGATGACAGAATTTTCATTTTTGGGTGAACTATTCCTCGCATACAATGCATATTTCTTTGCAAAATCACAAGTTGGGGGGGGATTTGCACAAAAACTTCCATATTCTGTAAAACAGGTCACAACACTTCTGGTCCAGGTCTTTTGTATGTTCTTTGTTAAATATACAGCTGTTTTACTCAAAATGCCTTCAAGAACACCAAATATTAGCATAACTAGTGCCCAGATTAATAACTAAAAGTTTTTTATTTTTCTTCTTCTCACTATAATATTCAGATATTAAAATTGTATAAAAGGCAATAATAAAAACAACTAGCTATAGGATAGATGATTACAAGTACATAGACATTGGCATCAGTTGATACTGCTGTTAACACTTTCTGGTTTGACATATACCATATTAATATAATATAGCATAATAATATTTATTTATTGGCTTATTTCTTATATATATATATATATATATATATATATATATATATATATATATATATATATATATATAGTGTTTATATAAAATTTATATTAATATAAATTATATGAAATCAATTTCATGAATGAATATGTGAATATAAATTTATTTATATATGTTAATTTATTTATTTATTGTTTTCCCATGCACTACTAGCTTCTAATGCAGAGGTAAAAATAAATAAATAAATTTACATTTTAATTATTAGGCTTTTCACCACAAATACAAGACTGTAGAGTAGCATAGGCAGCAAACTTGAAACAATGTCTTCCTACCTGCCTATACCTACCTAAAGACAGCATTTTTCAGGTTTCCGACATGGCCTACATGTCTCGATGTTTCTACCACAGTGCAACTTTACTGAGTGTAGAACCTCCCCTTTACATTTAACACAATTTTGTAATCGTCAAATGATGTCTCCTGGAAGTAAACGATTGTGTGGGAGTGTTTCTTTCCGTGGCCGTGCGGCTGTCCTTGTTCCTCAGAGAGACTGCCACTCAGACTGACGTTCCTGGGTCTGACAGCACCCGCTTACACATGTCACTTGACATTACACACACACACACGCAGACACACACTTACACACACTGACTGCCAGGAGGATTGGAAGGGGTGCCCACATCCTGCTGGGAGCCCACACATAGACACATACACACTGCTCTCACTGTCTCACGCAGCTTGTGCTTTCTTTGAAAACGCCTTTACCCTTGTGCTCTGACCAAAATCACATTCACTATTTTAGTCGACAGACCACTGAAATTAATAGGACATGCTTTAGGGTGGGAAAAATAGGCATGTGCTGAATTAGCATGTGGGCTGGTACCCAAAGCGGATCACATGACCAACTGGATGCCACAGAACCCTACGGTCAATCATACTGCTATCAGAGCGATCAGTCGTGTTGTTGTGTGTATGTTCGTGTGTTGGATGGAGCGAGGATACGTATGTGCCAGTGGGTGGTAAGATGGCAGATGGAGATAGGTGTGAAAGTGTGTTTAAGGAGAAGTAGGCAAGCAAGTTAATTTGTGTTGAGAGTCCGCATACGTGTGGGTGAGAAAAGCGAGCGAAGGAGTGATGGGATTGATACCCGTAGGAGAGAAAAATCACAAATGAGATAACTTGTTGTTTCTTTTAGACCAATGAGATTAAATGGAGATCAAATGAAGATGAAAGTCTCTCGCCTCTCAGATTTTTCTTGTGGAAAAAAAGATCCTATTAATATCACATATGTCTCATAGATGTCATAAACATACGCCAAATAATCTAAAGCACAGAAGCTTGATACTTTTATTGTACATTACTGTGAAAACGTTAAAAAAAAAAAAAAAAAAAAAAAAAATACTGTGAAAACGTTTGTTTGATTTTATTTTACTTTTATTCAGTAAGATATTTCTACTCCTAATTAGTAAGATTTTACTTTTATTCAGCAAGATTTCAATTTCAAATCAGTGAAGTTGTATTGAACCTTATATTCATCTAAGAATTCTGATTGAAAAAGTATATAGGTTTCCAGAAAAATATTAAAGGGGTCATTGGATGCCCATTTTACACAAGTTGATATGATTCTTTAGGGTCTTAATGAAAAGTCTATAACATACTTTGGTTAAAATTTCTCAATGGTAGTGTAAAAAACACCTTCTTTACCCTGTCAAAACCCTCTCTTCTGTGGAGTGACGAGCAGACCATAGATATGTGTAGATTCCCTATTCCAGGGGTTCCCAAACTTTTCCATTTCACAACCCACCTAGACAAGTATAATCTATTTCAAGACCCACCAAAATATTTGAGATAAAAAAACAATTGGCATTACTATAAGCTTAATCTTAAAGGGGACCTATTATGCTCCTTTTTACAAGATGTAAAATAAGTCTCTGATATCCCCAGAGTGTGTATGTGAAGTTTTAGCTCCAAATACCCAACAGATATTTTTTTATAGCTTGTTAAAATTGCCACTTTTAGGGTATGAGCCCAAACGTGCTGTTTTGAGTGTGTTGCTTTAAATGCAAATGAGCTGGTGCTCCCGGAGAAGAGGGCGGAGCTTCATGAGCTCACACTCCAGCATTAGCAGTGCTAGCCTTTCCAAATAAACATTCCACTATTAATACAAGCCGGTTATCTTTACAGAAAACTGTTGGGTTTCAAAGCCAGTCATCTGATTGTACTGTGCATAATAAATTCACATTTATGAATTACACAGACGGGGAGCACAGCGGGATAAAAATAACAACATAGCTGGTCTCATGGTGCATGGCATGCTATCACAAACAAGTCCCACTCGTGATTATGAGCTCAACAAACTCAAGCGATCGACTCACATTGCTTTCATATGCAACTTTTAACTACCACATTCCTATTCACGATCATTCATGAAGACAGCACCAGTGAAAACAGAGACAATGTTAGCTTTAGCATCATTAGCCTTACAGAGTGCCAAGAAGCTCTTTCAGAAAGGCATTTTGGAAAACAAACGCGTGACACTTACTTTGTCTGGAGCTGACGTTCACGCACGAAGTGTTGGTCCCCTTTAATTAAAAGAGTAATATGGCAGAAATTAAGTATTTAAGAAAAATAACCATTTTATTTTATAGGCTAGTACCACTGTAAACTTTCACTACTAATATTTACGTTTTAATTTCTTCATTTACAGAGTTTTTTTTAGCAAAGCATAAGAAGCGAAGCAGAATTATCTCAAACTGTTTGGAGATTAAAATAATTGTGAAATAATTGTAAAAATTAATAAATAAATAAACAGATATGTCTCATTTTAAATAAACACTAAAAACTGAGATGACAAATTTACTGCAGCCAGAAATGTACTTTTTTGCAATGGTTAAATAAATGTTCAGCTATATCTTCAAATGATTTTTAAACTTTGGCACATTTTGTTCTCTATATAGTGATGATATGGCAAGGAAATAATAGGAAATTTAGTAAATTCTGTTATGCTAACATGTGGAAATGTTTGTATAGTGTTACAATTAACCCCACATTTGTGCCCCGCTCAACCCGTACATGTGAAATGCTTTTTACAGACAGTTTATGGATTAAATGCATATGAAGGAACGAAAACAACAAACTCTTTAAATCTCTCGGAAAGATACAGCGCTGAGTTCAAACAGACGATAGAAATGAATGGACATAGCCTACCTGAAACAGTTTTCGCAACATTTGAATTTTCCGGTGTATGCGATCTCATGCAGAACCCAGCGCAATGAAGTGAGCGAGTTTCTTCTCATTAATAATGCGGACCGAACATTTTAATAATGAACCGACGCTCTGAGACCCTCACTGTTATTACAACTCATGCGTGCCTGCACTTCAAAACACGCAACGCATGTTTTAAATCCCAGCCTTTATGATTCATAAAAACCCTTATACTCACTTCTTCTGTAGATAAAGCTGGATCACGAATGATTCGCGTCAACATAGACGCATTTATGTAGATCGGGGATCGGCGCATTCCCTTCAAAGTGAACGTTAATCCACTGCGTCTTCAGCGGCTTAGATGTTGGGAGTAAATGACAACTGCTATATTCATTATTACATCCAAAAACTAAACACCTCAATCACTTAATCGGAGACATCTTGTCACACATTTATGTACAAACAACTTGTAAAGTGAATTTTGCATCCGATGAGCCCTTTAAGCAGCACAAACATTTTCAACAATAATAAAAAAATATGCATCTTAAGTATCACAAAAAGCTGGAGTAATGGCTGCATTACAGAAATAAACATTACATTTTAAAATATATTAAAATAGAACATCGTTTTTTGAAATTGTAATATCATTTCACAATTTCACGGTTTTTGCTGTATTTATTCTATCTATCTATCTAGGAAAAAATATCTGAGACAAAGTTGATCCATGATGATCAACAAGCAAGATCTTCATTATGTCTCCTGTGCTGTGCTGAGTGGTGTTGTATGACTGACATGGTTAGATAGAGGTTAGGTGTCAAAGTGTTTGTTTAGGTGTGGATGGTTGCGTTAGGGAGGGCAGGTTGGTTTATGATTGGTTAAAGAGTTAGTGTCAATGACTACCTGCAGTGTGTGTTTGTGTCTCGGCCTGTGGTCGGCGAGAAGGCCACTCAATCAACAACTCTGTCCACCGCTAAATCACCTGACTGATATATTTAGAGAGAAACTGGACGAAAGACAAAATGAAAGAAAGAAGGAGCACTTCAAGCAGGCGAACGTGCAGATGTGAGTAGGTGTTGCTTGTGTTTGGACAGGCTTGGCTGTATTTATGAGTGCCAAATTTTTGCAAATGGCCTAGTGAAAGATGTTGAAAACTGACTTTTGAAGTGGTTTTCACTATTTGAAAGACCCATAAATCATGTCTTGCCTAAATCAAATCATGGTTTTGCATTAAATCTAATATTGTCAACAAGTTTACGGAAAGGTTATGTTTAGGGGTAAGGTACAGTAAACATCATTATCTTCATATAAAAACTACTGCGTCCTCTCTAACACTAACGTGTGTGTGATGAAAGAGAGAAAGAGATCGAGAGAGAACTCTTGAAGGATCGTTTTGTGTGTTTGTGTTTTATCCAAACACACATATTCCCCAACCGCAGAGAGAAAACGAGATGATATCAGAATAAAGAGGTATGCTGAAAGCACAGAAAGAGAAAGAGAGAGAGAAGGCACAGTGAACACAGACATCATCCATCACAAACACTCCTTCACCCACAGCAGCCTGACAGACACAAAGGGAGGGAGGCGAAGATGAGAAAGAAGTGATAGGACGGAGGGAGAGCGTGAGTGAGAGAGTCATCACCAGGGATCACTCCATTGCATACCGTGAAAAATGTCTCTTTTTGTTGGCGGAGGGCTGTAGCCTGTGGCCATAACAGTGCCGACTGAGACGCAAGGGTATTCTCTTTAACTAATGAAGAGCCGCAGACCGTATGATTGTCTGTCTGACACTCTAAGATGAGTCCTCACTTGCTGGCACGGCTTTTAAACCGTGCCTGAATGTCTTCGGAGAAAGTTGCAGTGTCTCAGCTATTAACGTCTCAGTAAAGCCTGTATGATTTCCTTCTTTGAACTTCTGAGTGGGGAGAGGGTTTTTTCTGTGCCGAAGACACTTTCTGATTGACAGTTTTGGTTTGAAGGCCTTGAAAGAGGGAGAGACTGAGAGAGAAGGAGAGGCAGACTCTGTCTCATACTGGCAGCCTATCAAACTTATCTGTACCTTTGTGACAGGCGGAGTCTGGTTGGGGATTATGACTCCAGCGCACAGCCGAAGACGTGGAGTGGGCCGATCGCAGTGATTGACAGCTGTCTCTGGGAGAAGTCGGACAGCACAATCTGTGCGCTTCGGCCCGACAGACCTCAGATAAGACCGACTGCTCACACGCTCATTAATATCTGTCATAACACCCTTTCCTGCCCTACAATGGCATCATTCAGCACTCGACTTACAAACACAGTACTGTGAGAGTACCTTTGGGCTCTGTGTTTGTGTCATGACAGGATTTATTAGGGTGTTTATTCAACATGCTTGCCCAGAGGAAAGAGAAATCACAAATGAGATCTTTCTATATTACCAGCCAGCTCGTTTGTCCAACTTTATCTCCATACTTACACTATACTCACATAAAGTGATTTATACTACATGGCAAATCTCAACTGCTTGATTGCTTGTATATTATTGCAAAATGTAAATTATATTATCATCCTGCTCTAATCAGCTAAATGTGATTACAAGGCACAGAGATATTAAAATGTTATAAACATTCATTCAACATCATGATTTTCTTTAAAGCTGCTTTGAAATAATGTATATTGTGAAAAGTGCTATACAAATAAATTTAGTTTCTCCTAGCCTGCAATTAGATTCAGTAAAGAACAAATGAAGACTCCTTCTCAGTGTGAGGAAAGGCCTCTGTGACCTCACATGTGTCTTCTCTGGATCTCAACAATCTTTTGTACTGTGTTAATCTGATAAAATATGGAAATCTATCAAATGTGGGATATTTCAGTAGTATTTCCCACCAAAAAGGTTTTTTGATGGAAATATAGAAAATACTATTTCAGTCGTTCTACTTAACAATGCCATTTTAATGCAATATGTTATATGCAATTTCTTTGTAATTATTTGTGAAAGCAATTTCTGAGAGAAAATAGTTTTAAAGTAAATGCTACACCAATTTTATTTATCTGTCAACAATTCTCTCAGTCATGCCTGAAGATCTTTAGAAAATTATTTTGAATTTTATTTGAATTTAATACAGATCAGATTTTTTTTTTTTTACATGGAAAGCCATGGTTCTTAAAGGCCTATAATGTTAAAAATCCACTAACTCATTTTTTAATAAAACCAGTAAATCATGAACAGTCTCTCCAAATGAGCTGAGTCTCCCTCTGTGCACGTCACCAAGGAGAAAAAGTCTCGCCCATTTGTGACGCACTCTGCCCTATTAGCATAAACACAACCCTGAGTGAGAAGCTGCGGTCCGCCATTACTGGAGTTATATACAATGTCAGCGCCAAAGAGACTTTACAAGTGTTGTGTTTTGGGATGCACTAATGAACATAAGAGTTGCCATAATCTCCTCTCATCTGAGCCGAAGACACTGTGGTTAAATTTCATTTTTGAAGGAAATATCCCGGAAAAAATCGGTAACGTCCCCTATATGTTTAGAAATTAATACCAACGCTTTGTGCACGAACGTCAGTTGCAAAATAAGTATCACGCGTATGTTATTTTTATCCCGCCGTGCTCCCCGTTTGTATAATTCATAAATGTGAATTTATTATGCACAGTATAATCAGATGACTGACTTTGAAACCGAGCAGTTTTCTGTAAAGATGACAGGCTTGTATTAATAGTGTAATGTTTATTTGCAAAGGCTAGCACTGCTAATGCGGAGCTGGAGCTCTTGACGCTCCGCCCTCTTCTCCGGAAGCAACAGCTCACTGGCATTTAAAGCAACACACTCAAAACAGCGTGTTTTGGCTCACACCCTAAAAGTGGCAATTTTAACAAGCTGTAAAAATTTATCTGTGGGGTATATTGAGCTAAAACTTCACAAATACGCTCTGAGGACATCAGAGATTTATTTTACATCTTGTAAAAATTAAAGGGGCAAAAAGAGAGGGCCTTGACAGTGTAATTTACTTGTCAGTCAATGGGACAGTCACAAGCCTCCCGGTTTCATCCAAAATATCTTAAATTGTGTTCCAAGGATGAACGAGGCTTTTACAGGTTTGGAACGACATGAGGATAAGTGATTAATAACAAAATTTGCATTTTGGGGTGGAGTATCCCTTTAAGTACTTACCCTCATGTTGTTCCAAACCGGTAAGACCTTCATTCATCTTTGGAACACAAATTAAGGTATTTCAGATTAAATCCGAGAGCTTTCTGACTCTGTATAGATAGCAATACAACTACAGCTTTCAAGGTCCTGAAAGGTACATCAATAATCGATAAAATAGTCTATGTGACATCAGTGGTTCAACTTTAATTTTATGAAGCTACAAGAATTTTTTTGTGCACAAAGAAAAAAAAAAGAGAAGAAATTGTTGAAGGAAGTCATTATTTTAGTTTTCTTTGCATAAGAAATTATTCTCATAGTTTCATCAAAATGAGGCTGAACCACTGATGTCACATGGACTATTTTAACAATGTCCTTTTCTAGGCCTTGAACATGGTTGTTTATGCAGGGTCAGAAAGCTCTCGGATTTCAACAAAAATATCTTAATTTGTGTTCCAGAGATGAACGAAGGTCTTATGGATAAAAGATGAATATGAGACAAAACTACAGAATGTCACATTTTATTATTGGGTGATTCAACACATAGATGTTTTACCAGCTAAGAAGTTCAGCACTTTTAGTGTTTCATGCCCCTATCTGATGTGAGCATAAGTATTGGAACAGTTGCCTCACAGGTCTTTCTAAGTGATCCGCTTGATTTCTAAGTGACACTTGATTTCTAGCCATTATCGTCAATTTGATTTCACAGATGCTATTTAAACTAAACTGAGCTAGACAATGACATCTATGAATTCAATAATGAAATGCCTTTAACTGAAAATTGAGTGTTCAATCTTATTATTATACATTACTGACACTCTATCCTCCAATTTGATACTGTTAAGTGCTTTGACAAAATATATAAATAAAGGTGACTTGACTTGAATTGATCAGCTGTGTCCTGTTGCATTAATTCTTCAGATATTAAAAGTAGGGAATGTGTCGTATTAGTTATATCCATTACATCTATATTCTGAATCTTGCATTCGTTGATGACACACACAAACCAGGATGAAGATGAGGGAGCTGACTTTGAGAGAAAAGCAACCAATTTGGATGCTAAAAGAAAAGAGGAAAAGTCAATTAGAGCTATAGAAAAAACAAAGGGCATGGAGAAATCAAGAGTTTGGAAACCACCAGCGACACCAGCAACCAACAACTACCTGATTGGCTGAGAAAACAACAGTAGTTGATGGCAGACAAATCATAAAAGCTGTGAAAATGAACCCTAAAAGACATGTCTGTAAAATCACCAACAACTTCCAGAAAGCTGGGGTGATGCTCTGACAATCTACTGTCCTCAGGAGACTTTGACACAGAATTACAGATGCTACACAGCAAGATGCAAACCTCTGACTAGCACCAAAAATAGAAAGGCAAGATTAGAGTTTGCAAAAAAGCACAAAGGTGAGCCAGAAGAGTTTTGGAACTGTGTTTATGGACCGATGAGACAAAGATGAACCTTTATCTAAGTGATGGGAAAGCAAAAATGTGGAGAAAAAAGGGAACTGCAAATGATCCCAAGCTTACAGCCTCATCTGTAAAGCATGGCGGAGGTGGTGTCATGGCATGGGCATGCATGGCTGCCTCTGGAACAGGCCCTCTCAACTTTACTGATGACTTAATGTATGATGACAGTAGCAGAATGAATTTGGAATCCAAGTCAATCGCCAGATTTAAATCCGATTGAACATGAATTTCACCAGCTGAAGAGGAGAGTAAAGGCAGAAACTCCCCAAAACAAGCAACAATTGGAAATGGCTGCATTAAAGGCTGGGAAAAGTATTTCAAAGGATGAGACCAAGAGTCTGGTGATGTCTATGGGTCACAGACTCACTGCTGTGATTGTGCGCAAGGGATCTGCAACTAAATAATAGCTTTTAATCTTTTATATCTGCCTTATGTTCAACTCTCCCAATGAACTCTAAAAGTGCTGTTCTTTTTATTTGGTAAAACATGTATGTGTTGAAATGGTTAATAATAAAATGTGACATTCTGTAGTTTTGTCTCATATTCATCTTTTAATCATATTTGCAAATGACTTGACTCCACAGCCAACAGAGCAATTTTGTCTTTACTGTTCCAATACTTATGGAAGGCACTGTATATATATATATATATATATATACAGTAAGAAGTATATATAAGAGGAGTAAGGAGTAGATATAAGAGGAGATAATGGGTATAATGCGCAGCTGGATGTGTTTATCATAAGATATGTGGAATGTTGTGATGTGATGTGATGAGTGAATGTGTGTGTGATCTAATGTGCGAGACATGATATGTCTTCAGTGTCTGTGTTTCGGTGTGTGTGTGTGATTGTGGGCAGCTTGTGTACATCTACCACCAGAAGAGATCAAACATACTGCTCAGCACCCCAGCAGCTGCCAGAGTCTGCCTTTTATCTCGCTCACTCTCTCTCTCTTCCATACTTTCTGAATTAACCGTCTCTGGTTCACTTACTATGAGCCCATGTCTCCACCTATATCTGTCTTTCTCTCCTTATTCTTTTCTTCACTATCAATCTTTCTTCCCTTTCCTCAGTCTCTCATCCCTGTTTCTCTGTCTCAATCCTTCATAACCCCCCCTTCATCCTACATCACAATTTATCTCTCCCCACTCATTCCCTCCCTTAATCTCTCTCTTTCTCCTCTCTCGCTCTTAATCTCTCTGTGTCCCATCCCTCTTCTCTCGCTCTCTCTCTCTCTCTGGTGTTAATGTGGGGGTGATTGAGGAGTGCTGGATGTGTGCTGTGACAGGGCTCATCTCTTGCAGTGATGCATGGTCCGCCCGCTCCTCCCTGTAGCCCCATTACACCCTGATTAATCGCCCCTGTTTAACTCAATAATTCATCCCTTAAAAAACAAAACCTCCACTGGGAGCGATGCTGGGAAGAGGGGGCTGAGCAAAAAACAGGCAACAAAAAAATAGCAGAGCGAAAGAGATATGGGCGGAAGAAAACGAGGGAGGCAAAAGGAATGTGTCCTTGTTCTTTTATGTGATGAACTAGACCAAAATGAGGCATACTCTGAGGTGATAACGGAATCATAAAATTGATATGCTGACAATGTGAGTCAGACGTGATTTGTCATGCTCCGTATCCCATAGAATCGCCTGTTCCGTGTCAAGTTTGTGCTCTCCTGCAGTTTGTTCTGTAGTGTTTCTGTTCTGTAAAGGGTTAGTTCATCCAAAAATGAAAATTCTGTCATCATTTACTCTATGTTATTCCAAACCTGTTTCATTTTCTTTCTGCCATAGAGCACCAAAGAATATGTTAGCAGCGTTTTTTTTCTAGTGTGAGTTTATTGGGACCACAGCTATCAAACTTTAAAAAATTACAAGAAAAGACCATAAAAACAGCATAAATCTGGTCCATACGACTCATGCTCTATTATTTCAAGTACTCTGATGACATATGATAGCTTTGACTAAAATCTGAGTCAATATTTACAGAAAATCTTCCCCTCTGTCTTAGCTCTCAGGCTGTCAGTACTGTTTAAAAATGTTAAAAATAAAGATATTTTTGATATTTTGAAAGAAATACTTTTATTCAGCAAGGATACATCAAATTGATCATATGTGACAGTAAAGATGTTTGCATTGTTGAAAAAAAAAATCAAAAAACCTTGAAAAAACATGGTTTCCACAAAAATAATCAACAGCACAAATTTTGGTTTTGCTCACCTTGGATTATTTTCTTTGGCTGCTGACAATTCAGCTTTGCTATTACAGAATAAATATATGTCAATAATATATTACATATGCAGTAATATTTCACAACATTACTGTTTTACTGTATTTAAAATAAAAGGTGAGTATTAGAGACTTTTTAACGGCAGTGTACATCTTTCTGTTTCTCACACTATGCCATAATATTATTTGAAGACTTGACTTATAGCATGTTATAAAGACAAATTTTATGGTTCTTTTGTAGTGGGTTTTGTCATTTTTGGAGCATGGTAGTCCCCGGTCACCCTTCATATTATGGAGAACATAACAGGGTGAATATTTGTCTAAACTTCCTTTTGTGTTTCAAGGAAGAAAGAAGGAAAGTCATGCAGGTTTAGAACAACATAAGGGTGAGTTAATGATGACAGAATGTTCATTTTGTGTTATCTGTCTCTTTAAGGGAATCCTTTGTTCTCAGGATTGTTTAACAGCAGATTGCAGTGAAATGTAACTAACCTTGTCCTCCCAGCTCTCCATGTTTATCTCTTCCAGCTTCTCACCAACATTCTTGTCTCCATTGCTCAGCCAGATAACCTTTCCCCAATAGTGCTCTAAGGTAAAACCTGAGCGATCAAATGAGGTCATGAACTGACGGCAGAAAGGAAAAAGGCCCAGTGCCACTCACCCAGCCCAGGTAAACACAGGCAGGTTAGACATAAAAGACCTCGTGGAGTTTTGTTATGGCTCAGGCTGACGTGTTTGACAACTGCACTGGCTACTAGCAACGTTGTGACATGTCCAACTCTGTCTACGATAGGGACTTGTTTTGCACGGTGTTCGGAAATGTTAGTGCTTCGCTGAGAGGATTGAATTTTAAAAATACTGGTTTACTCGTTGTATTTATCAGTCATAGGTGTAAATGTGGTGGGAATTGTTCAAAGGGGAATTAAATTGTCTTTCCCAATCATGTGTCTGAAATTTTTTAATCAACATTAAAAATAATTTTATATCAGAGGCTGGTAAATTAAGCATTAATTGTGCTCCTGAGAGATTCACAAAGGGGATGTTCAATTTTAATGAAAGCCCATCAAAGGCCCAATAGTGGACAAGTGCAACATTCTTTTGAAATAAATAAACAGAATATACATGAATCAATACCTAAGTCACTCAAATATCTGCGTTATATCACACCATGTAAATAAACATCAGAATATTATATTACTGGATAGCCAAACGATTTCTCCAGCATACACTTAAAACTTTGGGGTTGTAAAGTATTTTATGCTCACCAAGGCTGCATTTATTTGATCACAAATAAATAAAATATAATTTTAATTTAGCCTTTACTCCAGTCTTCTGTGTCACATGTTTCCACTGGAGGGCGAAGCCTCCACGACCAATTTGAGTCTGAGTGTCTATAAACACACAAGACAATGACAGTAAATGTGTATTCCGTCTGTCTGAGAAAGCAGTGATGGTATCAGTTGTCCTCCTGCTGTACTCCAGCTGATAACAGCCAGACTCTGGCTCCTTCCTCTCACAGATAAACACGGCCTCCATACCAAACTGTAAGTGCTTGTGAGTGATAGGCGATGTGTGTGTTTGTTGTGCGAGTGTGCACATGCGAAGTGTGAGGTGCGTTGCACAGATTATCCAGTCAGAGTTCATCTCACAGATGTACATCTCACAGATATACACAGCTATCGCTCCATTTGCTGAGAGACACCGTCTATCTCTGTCGGAAACAATAGATCAGTGTTTGGTGAGAGAATTCTTTGGTTTCATATAGAAGCCCAAGGAAAAAAAGCACTGTAGTTGGAACTGTGGCCAGTGAGCCTTGGTGTTCATGTGAGAAACAAGGGTTCAAAATATGCCCTGATCTCATTTCCCTCCATCATTTCCTTTTATCAATAAAACGGGGGAAAGACATTGAACATGATTAGAATGGCATACTAGATTACTATTATAGATTACTGTATAAAACGTATACTTTTTAATTTGATGGTGTACCAACAATCTTTCTGAAAATGCAATATTCAAAAAGTAGCATGCTACACTGTTGTCACATGAGCTCACTATGTCACATGACCATATCACATTATGTGGCTGAATTCAGAATAGCATACTAGTATACTGCATGTACTATTTTTGCCATATAAGCTAGTATGCTGTTCTGAATTCAGCATTTAGTGAGTGGTGTCCAACTGTCATTTTGAAAATAAAACAAGTAAAAAAATGAAATAATTTGGCAGTCGAATCACATAATGAGTCAAGAAAGAAATCACAGCCAATACTTCTGGTTCAAGCAAGCGCATGGAACTTATTACTCCCAAATAAAGTCTGTGGCGTACTGCACATCTTGGCAAATCTAGTACAGAAAGGTAATGTACATACCACACACAGCACCCATACAATATACTGCAGAAATAGCAAGCGTACAATGATAGTATGCCATACTGAACATATTCACACCAAGGTTTTACGAAACGCATTCGGGCACGTGATAATGTTCAGGGGTTCAGATTTGTCTCCCTCTCTTTTTCTATCTATCTCTACTTGTCACACTGAGTGGAGCTGTCATGGCATATATCAGGAGTGCTACATGGCCTGGGGAAACACAGGGCAATTATGCTAATAAATAATAATAGGATTGGCTACATGACATCATGAGTGATGGGGCCTCTCAGAACTCATTTACATGACTTTGTGCAGCAATCATCGGCCCCACTAATGTAACGCTAAGCAAATGAGCCCTTTCTGAATATTGTGCAATTTATGGCAAGTCGACTGGCACGGAGAGCGAGTCTATAAATCATGTTGAAACACATGCCCCCAATGACAGCTAAATCAACATAGAGTAATTGCTTTGAAATGTGCTGGAACAGTGCTGGCTGGACAGAAAGAGAGAGAGGCAGAGGAAGGAGGGAGGGAGGGAGTGAAAAATAGAGGGAAACAGGCTTTGAGTGAGAGTAGTGTGCTTCTGACCTCCCCGTGACACCTCAGATACACATTACAGAGGTTTTTTGGGCACAGCCTGCTTTTTTTCCAATAAAGTTGCACAACAAAAATGCTACTTTGCAGTTTTTAATGTCACGTTGTATTGCATGCAGCCTTACAACTAAGCAAATTGAGATGATAATCAAGCATGCTTTTCTAAAGCGTCTACTTTTTTCAAATTAAGCTTTTGGAAAGTCTCGTTCATTCTGGTGAATTCATTCATTCAGTTTGAATTGACATTTTGATTATTATAATATTACTATAATAATAACACACACACACACACACATTATATATATAAATAACAAAAATAAGTCTATATGTATATATGATTGAGCCATTCCAAATTTCAAGGTCACTTTACAAGAAAATGACAACATCCCAAAATATATAGTACAATTATGAAGGTTAAAAAGTTTGCATTGCATTGAAAGTTTTCAATGCATCTTCTCTATCACATGCACAATTGGGCTGTATCCGAAATCGCCCCCTATACCCTCATTCACTATTCCCTACATTAGTCCACTCATATAGTTCACTTGAAGGAGTGAATGAAAACGAGTGAGTGAATTCGGACACTGAGTGCACAGGAAGGACTGCCGCTTTTGCATAGTTTGCTTGCTGTTTAATAATCATTTGAAACGGGCAGCTCCAGCAGTAAGATTGAAGGATTTATCTTGAACTCTGTCACAGAAATGATGTATAAACCCTAATAGTCAATTTACAATTAATTTGTACCTGTGTTGTATTACGCTGTATTGCGCCGTGGACGAGCGCTTCTAAAATCAATGGATGATTCAGCTGCGGGTGCCATCTTCTGGTGAGACGTGGGAATTCACTTGGCACGTGACTCTCACAGTGCATTCTGGGTCATTTCTAGCCGTTGAGTGTACATCAGTTGTACACTCGTTTTTGCGGTGCATTGTGGGATTGAATGAGTGCACTCGAGAACATCCACTATGGTTTCGAACACCACTTAAAATGGCTGTCCCCTCAAATAGTGCACTATTTGAGGGTATAGGGGGCGATTTCGGATACAGCCTTGGACATTTTTACTAAGGTTCACATACAGAGGTAAAGAATGAATGGACACCATTGCCCGGAGTTCCCTGCTCCACCACCAGAGGGGGTGGCTGAGGCCCAGGCATTAGTGTTTGCCTATGTGCCACAGTGAGTTAGCTGAGCTACATACAATGGCCATGCTGTATCACAGAAGGGGCTTACTGCTAACACTTCACCTCTACACCACACTTCCACAAACACACATACTTCAACATTACACACACACAAAGTGCAGATTTAGCATCAACCCACTGACTGATTGCTTTAGACAGTCAACCACTGAATGACTGAGGGTGTGTGTGTGTGGAGCTGTCAGTGGGGCACCAAGAGTGTTTTTTAGAGTATGTGTGCAGTGATACGTAGCAAACACTGGCTTGTCCATCATCATCCATTACCCTGACAAGGAGAGAGATTAATGACCACGGGGTCAGCGAGGGGCGCCCACTGCCCCCTAACCCCCACCCCCCCACACACACACACACTGTCTTTGAAGCAAAGCAGGGTGAGTTGCACACACACAAAACCAATAATATATACAGTATTTAAAATAGGTACAGAGTGTGAAGGAGAAAAGAGAGTAAGATCTGGATTAATCGTAATTTTCCCTGGGAAGTATTGTGGTTATTCTCTTGCATTTCCATGTCCTTTCCATTTACTCATGGTAGCATATTGAGTTACGCAGCGCTGTCAGGTCTTTCAGCAGTGTTAAGTTAGATTTTGAGCTTGAGGGCAGATTTTCGTTCCAGTTCTGGACTTTCTCTGGCTTTCAATTCATTCCCTCTGTCTCTCTCCTCAGCTGGCTCTGGACATTACAGACCCTGAGCCACACGGAAATCATTTGAAGTGGACTAATATACATCCTACAGTCAATCGACTGGTTATATGGACAGAAAATGAGCCTTTTTGTGACTGTGGGAGTTTTTAATGAAGAATTGTAATGTTAGGAAAGTGTGAGTAAGAAGGTCATAGGTTTGATTTCCAGCTTCATACATAGCCTATTAATACAATGTATAGCCTGAAGTCAAGCATCTGCCAAATACATAAATGTCATGGAAAATCCTCCCTGCTGACAAAAAACTGATGCTGGTCTGCTGCAGCTTGTGAACTAGCATAGCTGCTACAATTGTCCTGGAGTGCACTAGCATGCTAGCATCTTGTAGCATCTAAAACTCCACAAAGTTACTGGTTTATAAACGTAGTTAAATAACGCTTGATAAAACCTGTTGTTATTTACGTCATCCCTGGATCTTGGTCGAAAGACTGCCCTCAAAACCACCTTTAAAAATAAAGCACAACCCTGACACAAGCGTGGTGAGGCGACACAAAAGCTCTATCCATTAAACAAAACCTGGCAGCCACTTCAGTTATTAATTTCTATGCTGCTTGATGATCTTTATTATATTTGCATAATGACGGAGACTGCTGATAAGCAACATATCACGGCTAATGCAGTGGGCCTTAATTAAAAACAGCTCGTTAAGATGAGTGTGTTCATTACTGGGACATATGGCTTCTATTAGTTCTCTTGCCATCACTCATTCCCATGTAATCACATACAGCGGCCATTTTGAAATGTCCTCCTCGATGAGCCTGAAGGTCTCATGTAGATTGAAGAAAAGCATAGTCTACACTTAATGATCATTGTTTGTTTTAGTGGTAGCACTTGTCCTTTATTCGTTAACTAACTCCTCAATAGCGTAACTTACACTGTCATGTAGTTTGGTGCTAGGTCTCATTGCTAGCATGCCCTTACTACGCTAAAAACACTTGGACTGTAGGGGTACCATGGTATAGTCATCAGGTAAAACCATGGTACTTTGATATGTACTGAGGTACTGAATGCTAACCGTTATATTGATTTCACGATATGATTTTCTCACAATTAAAAAAAAAAGAGATTTAATACTACTTATAAATGAAAATTATAAATAAATAAATAACACAAATAAAAGAAATCTCCTCATATAAACAAACTAAAGCTTTGGCTGTGCTCTCTCTCCATCAGAAGCAAAAACAGACTGGCTGACTTTAATTTTGTGAAACTATACTGCATAAAACATGTGAACGAAACAAAAAACAGCTGAATGAAACCGCAAATTCACTCTCTGACAGCAGGTGTTTACACTGTAAACAACGCAGTGCTGCGCTTATGAACACTACTATAATATGCATTACATGGAGGCAAGAGGAAAAGAAAACACCATCTAAACTTTTGTGGATACAGTAAGTTCCCCTCATATAAACTCCCACCCCCAAATGTATTGCAATTCAATTCAATTACGATACAAATCGTTGCAAAGCAGCTCTACAGGAATTTAAGTTTCCACAATATATTTATATTTTGCAGAACCTTAATATGTTTGACTTATGGCAAAATTTGCAATTCATTTAACATCTCAACCGATTTGAATCGTCACATATTTGTATTAATTTTCAACCAGTTCGGGGTGCATCGTTACATCCTACTAACCATGTATTAACCAATACCATAGTAGTAAGTACTCCTAAGTACTTTTAAGGAATACCATGGTACAACCACGACCATGAGCAAACGTAAGGATCTATGTTTAAAAATTTACAACCATGGTTCTTATTGGTATTGTTAGTGTAAATTTAATCGATTTATTACTATATGTATTTTTAGATTATCGTTTTTTATGACGCATTATAATAACTTTTTGTTAGTGTATTTCTACTCTATATTATTTTTTTTAGAATAACTTTTTAAATTAAGCATCAAATATAATAGAATGTTTCTAATTTTATACATTAAAACCTTTACATTTCCTTCAAACACTGTCAGAAGCTTTCAGGATCACGTCAGTTTTGGATGACAATGGCACATTATACGAAGTCAGCAATTTTATTGCAGTTACAATGATATTTTGGCTGAAAATATACTGAAAATGTTGTAATGCGATTCCAAATGTTAGTGTATGTGCTAATATTAGCTAAGTTAACAGCATGACCACAAGCAGAGGCTAATGTAGTGACAGCACTTCTAAGGCCTACAGGCCTGAACTCTCAGCCTCGAACGGTGACTCTGTAGGACAAATCACGTTCAGCGGCCCCGAGAGAGATATTACATCAGGTTAACTGGAAAGCAGCGTGTGTGTGTGTGTGTGTGTTACTGCGGAACATTATTATCCTCTGAGTGTTACGTAGTAATTGTGCCTCGTGCTGTTCAATCGAACTGTCGCTTTAGCTTAGCCCTCTGCTCCCTGGCCTGACAGGTTCATACACACACACATTCGCTCAAGTTCCCGAAGGCTGAGTAGACTTGACATAGGAGTCCTTGGAGCTTGGCAGTAGCGACTAGCCAATGCTGACTATGAGCTCTAATTATCCACTCTTCGTCCTCATCTTCCTCGTCATCGTTAGTGCCTGCTCGCCTTGTCAGAAGTAATCGGGCAGCCGTCACCTCTCCCTGCTGCCCACAGGGTTGTCAAGGAGACCATGGAAAGGTCAACGCCATGCAATTAAATCTCCCTGCAGTGGGCCGGAGAGAGAGGAGAATAAGACACGGGCACTTCGGCGCTGACTGTGACACCAGGGCCCTAATGTCTCGCACTGTAGCCTACTTATGCTGCTCATCATAAAAACACACACACACACACCGGCCTGCAGGGGTATCTCTTTCCCTTCATTTATCTTCAGCCTCCTGTTTTCGCTCTATTTTCACCTCTTTACTTTTTCTCTTTCATTGTGAACTGCTTGTAAAAGGAATGGATGTGTTTGTTTGGCTTTCTCCGAGTTGAAAATGGAATGTATTGTAGATTACTACAAGATTAGACACAGTGTTCATTTGTTCAAACGGTTTGCTTTTCTTTGTTTTGTTTGGATCTATTTTAGCCAAGAGTTCTGAGATTCTCTCTTTCCTTCACTATTTTTTCCTCACCCTCTTTGCTTAGGTTCTTCATTTGTCTTCAGGGCTTTTTTGTTTGTTAAAGAGATAGTTCACCCAAAAATAACAGCATTGTAATTATTTACCCAGGTTCATTTTGTTCAAATATTGTATGCGTTTGTATTCCAAATACTTTGTATCACAGTTTTTTTCATACAAAGAAAAAAAAGTGCTGTCAAGTTCCAAAAAGTAACTCACAAAAGTAAAACTGGCGCAACTTTACAGTGAATTAAGTCAACTAGGGCTTCCGATGAAGGCTTGAAAGCTGAAAAGCGTAAATGTATATAGTTTTTTTCTCATCACAAACGCTGATGGATTTCTTTTTGTTGTTTCCAAGCTCAAAAAAGTACCAACACACACCATAAAGGGACCATAGAAGTAGTCCATAATTCAGAGTAGTATTGTTATGGTTAACTAAAACTAAAACTATTAGAATCACTTTTGGTGATTGAAATCAAGTTGAATTAAAATAAAATATAAATGATTATAAAATATAATTTTATATAATTTCTGTGCTTTTGTGCTTATATTAAAGCACTATATAGCTACATGATAGCTTTATGTGAGAAAATGTAGCAAATGTAGATTAAAAAAAGCAGAAACCAATGATCTGGCTTCAATCACATCAAACCTGGTGTTGCAAAATGAGCGCAACATTTTTTTATCTTTTTTTTGTTTGTTTTGAGCTTGACTGGCATGGTGTGTAAAATGCTTCAAAAACAGATTTGACATGACATTAGAGTGAATAGTGCCAGAATATGAACTATTCATTTAACCTTATGTCATGTAGTCATCATATACCTCTTTCATTCCAACTTTACTGCATGCAACTGAACACACACACACACACCTCTTTCTTTGATCAAAATCTCCCCTCTGACCTTCTTCTACACACACACTTTCTTGTGACCTTGTTGGCTTTCTCCCTCTCCTCTCCTTTCTCGTGTATGTGCGCCAGTGACTAGCCTGACTAATGTGCGTGCAGGCCCCCACCCTCAGTGTGTGTGTGAGTGTATGTCAGTGGCCAGCCTGACTAATGTGTGTCCTGGCCCCCACCCTTCCCATCCATCAGGCCCTGCACATTGTTTTGACGTCTAGTTAATTCTCGCCTGATGATTTATCAAACTCTTATTACGGCCCGCTGAAAGCCTCATTTATTGTCTTGATGTATGGTAATGATAGGCCTACTGCAGCCCTCCTGAATCTTAACTAACTCCTCTACTTCTCTCCCTCTCTCTCTGCTTTTATCATCCCTCTCTTTCTCTCTCTCCATCTCTTCTGTTCACATTAGGTCATTGCCAAGTGCTTTATCACTTTCTAAGTCATTGTTTCTACAGTAATCTCTCTCTAGTTTTAATATCCTCTCTCTTTCTCTCTCTCTCTGTTTTAGTTGAATGTCTCACCACAGGAAATTGTGTGAGATTATTCTGTTCCACCTGTGACTGAAACGGCTCCTCCGTCTTTAGCCCATTACACCCAGTAAATGCCATAGATTTCTTCGCATAGATTTCGCCACATCGCATTAGCTTTATGTTAGTCTGTAGGGTCTATAGGCCATTGGTTTCCGTTCTGCTTGATCGCCGCTGACAGCGGATCAGAGAACTGCTGGTGTGTGCGACTCCTTGGGAGCATCGGATATCAGCTACAATAAATCTACAATGACTTTGTTACTGACACATAACAAAACACTCTGTTTAATAATTCACCATAGAGCAGGAACGGGGGCTATTAGCTATTTGCTGCAATGCAATAAAAGGCTTGTGAAAAATCAATACAGCCAGACTATTTCCTGGACTTTGTCTTTCGACCACTTTCCTAATGGATCTGTGATCATTATCGTTGCGCCCATGTCATTTAAATGTGGCTGCGCTCTGGATTTTTCAAGTTTAAGGTTTGAATCTATGTCTTGAATGGTCCTCCTTGTCAATAGCAGGGATTTGCTTCGAGAAGCCTCAGATAAAGTAGCATAAATGTACAAGTTTGTTAGGGCTTAAAAGATCACTTCAGCCGGTAATGAAAATGTTGTCATCATTTACTCACCCTCACTTTGTCCAAACCCTTCCATGTAAAACAAATGGTTGTGATTCAGCTGCAGGTGATTCAGCCGCAGGTGAACTGTGATGTTGCTTTAGTACAACAGTTCAATAAAGAAGAAGATAATATTGAGTAACTTACATTTTACACACTATGTTGCCTGTTACTGCCTGTAACAAACAGAATTCCAAACAAAGCCACAGTAGAACCGCCACAACATCCAAGCAACACTCGTTTGTGAATGAATCAGCGTTTTTGAGCAAATCAGTTGAATGAATGATTCAATGGCTCCGATATACTTACCTCCCTAATATAACTAATATAATAACTAGCCTTTGGGTTAGTGGCTGGGTCAGTCTCAATGACCTCTGAAACTATACATCCCTCCCTCCGAAACAACCCAGCGCAAGGTTTACTTTAACCAGCTGTTGAGTTACAGTCAGAGCACAGGCTTTTAGCATCCTCTTCAGGAGAGAGCGGTTCTCGGCACTGCCTAATGGTGCACTTCTTCAGTAAAATTAAGGTTTGTATACCTACATATTGTTTAATCTATAAAGTCTTTACTGTGCTGTAAATTATTTTATTTTATGCAACGCAACATACAGGGACGAGATATCAGTCAGCTAAATGTGCCAGCATGATGGAAACACCTTTGCCTTGCATAACATAAGCTGATTTTATTCATTATAATACTGAATTAAATTTATTTTGATTATAAATTATGATCTCTTATCTCAGTACTGTTTGTTTATGGGCAGGTTATGGAGTCAGTCATGGTATCTTTCAGCTTCGAGTGAAACACGAGGTGGCGGTCTGAGTTTTACAGTTCCCCCCCAACAGCAGCCCATCACCAACTCAGATTTCGGCAACACAGGCGCGAGGATCAGCACTATTTCAGAGAAAAGGGATAACAGAGAATACACTTGAATTAAAATGTTACTTTTATGTGTTACATTTTTTATATCTAAAATGCAAAAAATTAATTAGAATAAAAAGCAAAAATGAGTATAAATGCAGGTAATATTGTAAACTATGCTGTATCCATCCGAATAAATTACATTTGTCATATTACTTTTTTCCATGGGTGCTTTACGCCAGCAATATAGTAATTTTTAAACAATAGTTGAGTTAAATAAAACAACACAGCATGTTGGTTCAAACATTTAAGCCAACCAGCTGGGTCAAAATAACCCAGAATGTGTTCTGTTCAATATTTAACCAGCATTAGGTAATATTATTGCCAAATAACCCAGAAATGGTTGTATAATGGTGCATTTTGTCATTTTTAAACCTTGGCAGTAAAAATAACACTCCAATATAGAAAAAGCAACCATATGAACAATATTTAACATATCTCATTTTGTTTTCATTTTGTTTTCAATAAAATAAAGTTTTTTGTCAATGACAAGTATTTTGCTCCAAGAAGATACGTATCATAATCGTATGTGAATGTGATATTGCTTTTATATAATAGCTCAATCAACAACAACATTACATTTTAAACAATTACCTGTTACTTTGCCTGTTTTTGCTTCACCAACAAACACAATTCCAAACGTGAAGCCACAGTAGAACCACATCACATCTCTGAGCAACACTCTTGTTTGGAGTCACATAGGGGTAAGTAAATACTGGACCTCATACTACATAACTCCTTGTTTCTGTTAGCTACTACTATTTTACACTGAGAACAAATGTAAAGACGGAAGTGGAGATAATCAAGGTCCTGTAGCATGACTATCCTTCTCTTTCACTCTTTCCCTTTCTTTCATCTCGTTCTTTAATCCCCAAGAGAGAGAGCCCCTGGGGGTCTTTAAATACTTTATTGGGCTGTAACATTACCTTAATGTCTCTCAGCATTTCATCTGCCTACAGCCTAATGGGAAGTGATGGCAGCCATGTTCCTCTGCAACAACGACCTGAAACACATGTGGGTTCAGTTTCTCTTTTGTAGGTGTGTGTGTGTGTGTGTTTTCTTTTAGGTAATGGGAACATGATGATGTCACTTAGTATTTGGAGTATTCAGTGTTCCTTTATGTGCAGGATAATTATATGACTTCTACATCCCACTAAAACGGTGCAAATTTACGTAATCTTGATTTACGTCTAATCTAGACAGGAGAAGAAATTTAAGCAATTTGTTTTTCTTCTTTCATCATAAAATCTTTCTCCACTCTCTCACCTCCTCTCTCTCCCTCTTTCTGCAGATGACCGATGAGAAGAACAGTGAAAGAAAGAGGTCAGACATTAGCAGGGCTATCTAATGACTGTTGCAGCTCGGCATTATGGGATGGGTGATCTGTCAGCGCCTGTCAGACACAGGCCTTCCATTAGGGTTGCACCGGAGTGATGGGACACACATACACTCGGGCGCACACACGCAGCGTTTCAGACACCTCACAACATAACGGTTCCAGAGCTGCTATGCATCATGTGTCATTCTAGAGCCCTCTATTTAATGACCCTGTCCATCCACACACACACATCGCTCAATGTAAATTACACCTGACCCAAGGGGACAGGCAGGAGGAAAGCGAGAAGACAAGAGAGTGAGACAGTGTGAAAGGAGATGTCTTTATTAAACTGAACATGAGACGCAGGCTATCAGACATGCGTGTGAATGCATGTTATCAGTCATATGCATAGGTAATCTATATGTGACCTTTGAGGCTTGTACATCGCTTATTCTGGTTCTGATATATTTATGATGTTATCTGCAAATTAGTTAGGGATTATAACTAGAAAGAAACCTTTATAACAATAGGGAATAGGGCCTTTCTGGAAAATATATCCATTCATCTATATATCCATCCATCCATTGATATATCCATCCATCCATCTATCTATCTATAGTATATCCATCCATTGATATATTTATCTATCTATCTATCTATCTATCTATCTATCTATCTATCTATCTATCTATCTATCTATCTATCTATCTATCTATCCATTTACCCATCTATCTATCATTTCATCTATCTCTATATGATGAGATCATCACCCTTTCTTTGCCGTAGGCCCCTCGGTCCTTGTTTCTTGACGAGAATGAATCACCTGTTCTTTCATCCCTTTTCTCTCGTCTTCTCTGTCGCTCTCTTTCACTGTCACCCCATCTGTCATCTTATCCCCGGTTATAATACAGCCCATATGAGTTGATTGGCCTGAGATGGTCTCCACACACTTTCATTTAGCCTCTCTCCTCCTCGCACATATACTCTATCTCTGTCCCTCTCCTCTATCCTTATTCCATCTCTCTCCCTCTCCGTCCCTCCTTCCTCGCCCCCAGCTCCTTATTGCTCTATCAATCTCTCCCAGCAGAAGATCAATACATGCTTGCTTGCTTTCCTTCTCTGTCTCTCTTTTCTCGCTCACTCTTTGTCTACCTCTACACCCGGGGGGACTCTATCGATAAAAAGAGAAAATATTGATTTTAGGCTGCCACTATCATTAAGAACAACTGTTTTTTGCACCATCCAAATCTCTTAATTAAATTTTAAATTGTGTATGATGTTTAATAAGTCTGTACCAATGGAGATATGCAGATTCGATTGTAGTGATTCCAATTGGATGTTTTTTCTAAATTGGTTCTTCATAGATATTTTGTACATAACTGTTACTAGGGCCTATATATTGACTTAAAGGGATAGTTCACCCAAAAATGAAAATTCTGTCATTAATTAGTTACTCACCCTCATGTCGTTCCAAACCTGTAAGACCTTCGTTCATATTTAGAACACAACGGAACTACCACGTTTACAGCCCAGAAAGATTGTAAGGGCATCATTAAAATAGTCCATGTGACATCAATGGATCAACCTTAATTTTATGAAGCTATGAGAATACTTTTTGTGCACAAAGAAAACAAAAATAACGACTTTATTCAACAATTTCTTATCTTCCGTGGCATTCTAACATAGAACGCTCATCTCCTAGTTCATCGTCTGTATATTCTGGTATAAAAAACTAAGGCTGGGCAAAAAATTTTAAATCATCCTCTTTGTCGAAATCTGACATGCATGTCGTGAACGTGTGGAAAAGACTGACACTGAAGAGAAGAAATTGAAGTGAAGTGAAGAGACATTCAGCCAAGTATGGTGACCCATACTCAGAATTTGTGCTCTGCATTTAACCCATCCAACGTGCACACACACAGCAGTGAACACACACACACCGTGAACACACACCCGGAGCAGTGGGCAGCCATTTTATGCTGCAGCGCCCGGGGAGCAGTTGGGGGTTTGGTGCCTTGCTCAAGGGCACCTCAGTCGTGGTATTGAGGGTGGAGAGAGCGCTGTACATTCACTCCCCCCACCTACAATCCCTGCCGGCCAGAGACTCGAACCCGCAACCTTCGGATTACAAGTCCGACTCTCTAACCATTAGGCCACGACTTCCCGTGGCCTAATGGAAATTGTTGAATGAAGTCATTATTTTTGTTTTCACATTGCACAAAATGTATTCTCATAGCTTCATAAAATTACGGTTGAACCACTGATGTTACATGGACTATTTTATCTATGTCCTTGCTACCTTTCTGGGCCTTAAACATGGCAGTTGCGTTGCTGTATATGCAGGGTCAGAAAGCTGTCAGATTTAATCAAAAATATCTTAATTAGTGTTCCAGAGATGAACAAAGGTCTTACGGGTTTACAATGAGTAATTAATGACAGTGTTTTCATATTTGGGTTAACTATTCCTTTAATATTGGCTTTAAAAAGGAAAACAGCTATATTTGTCAAGCTTGCAATTATGTCATTACCAAAGAAAATAAATAAATAAAATAACACACAAACCCGTGGCTAACAGGACCCTGACATAAAAGCCTTGCATTAAATTTAGCTTTGGTGACATCTCTACAAAGATAGGACACACAGGACAGCCCAGCGGCAGACAGACAGGCCTGCCAGCTCTCCAATTACAAACACACACACGGGAAGGTAACACACACAGCCTAATTTGACAAGCTGAAATGATGCCCATTCATATCATTTTACTCCAGCAGCCCAAGGTAAATATTTCCACTACCCTAGTATAAATAGCCCACCAATATTTGAACAGCTGAGAAAGAGCGCGACAGAGAGAGAGAGAGAAAGGAAGAGAGATCTTTATCCTTTATACATGTTTATACATATTCATAAACTGTCATTCTTAACAAGACACTGAAGCTGGAATATTGACTCACTGCCCCCTTAGTATGTGTCTCTCCGGCTTTGGGGGAGAACGAGATAATGAAAAAGTATCTGTAGATTTTGAGCCGCTTGTCTAGAGAGCTGAATAGTTGTTTGACAGCTTTTGTTGTAAGGTGCAGAGGATCTGAAAGTAATTCATCAAACCCTGATCAGTAATGAATGCACACTAATCCCTATAGCGGTGTTAGAAGGCCTGAGGGATAATGGGGATTCCTGTCCAGAAATGACAATCGCCTGTCAATCAAACTTGCCCATTAGGTGCCACTTGCGCTGCCTGTGTAAAACTTCATAAAGGCAAAACGGTCCTGACATTTAACCACCAGAGAGTGTGGGAAAGAATTTTAAGTGGGCGAGTTACTTCATTTGCTTTCTACGTGCCGACACAGGACAGTTCCAGGGTTCCATCTCGAGGAAGTATAATACGGCAAAATCTTGAACAAAGCATCTCGCACCCGCCTTCCTTCCAGTCTTCTAGTTCACTTTTCTCTGAGTCATGCGTCCCACAGTGAGAAGAATTCCAGCTCTCCACTCACTGGCTTTCTGTCTAAAGTGGAATTTGGCGGTGCGGGTTGAGCTCATTGTTGTGGAGAGGCCGCGATTGATTCTGTCAGTCAGGTGACTGCCGCACCATCTCACTGAACCACAAGACTATTGATTGAGAGTGATGGATACACAGCTAAATGGTGAAACACTAAGAGAGAAAGAGATGCTTGTCAAACTGTTATTGATACGCCACACCATTATGCACACACACATACACACACAAGTTGTGAGTTTTTTCAGAGGCGGAAGGATCTGACTATGAAATCCTAAACCACACCTAAACAAATGCATATTACAAGGCAAATTCTTGCCTGTGTTTTAGAAGTACAAACAAAGAACTGCCCTGCAGGACAGAAGTATAGAAGTAGTTTGGGGTCAGTAAGATTTTTTTTTTTCTTTTTAAAGATATAAACACTTTTATGTATTTCAAATTGTATTTCAAATAAATGCAGTGCTTTTGAACTTTCTATTCATCAAAGAATCCTAAAAACAAAATATATCACAAAAATATTATGCAGCACAACTGTTTTCAGCATTAAAAATAATAAGAAATGTCAAATCAGTATTTTAGAATGATTTCTGAAGGATCATGTAACACTGAAGACTAGAGTAATGGCTGCTGAAAATTCATCCATCTCAGCAATACATTAATTAAAAATATTTTAAAATGGAAACATTTATTTTAAATTGTAATATTATTTCATATTATGTTATTATTTTATCAAATAAATGCAGCCTTGGTGAGCATGCTTTGTAATTATTTTTCGAAATCTTACGAACCCCAAACTACACTCTTAAAAATAAAGGTGCTTCACGATGATAGAAGTACCTTTTTTGTCTAAATGGTTCCCTAAAGAACCTTTAACATCTGAAGAACCTTTCTGTTTCACAAAAGGTTCTTTGTGGCGAAAGAAGGTTCTTCAGATTATAAAAAGGTAAGAAAGAGATGGTTCTTTAAAGATCCTTTGACTGAATGGTTCTCTGTGTAACCAAAAATGGTTCTTCTATGGCATCGCTATGAGAAACCTTTTAAGCACCTTTATTTTTAAGAGTGTATTGAATGGTAGTGTAGCTCATCAGACTAATTGGAAGTCTGAATTTTATTGTTATATCCAGTAACTTGGTCTCAGATTATCTCTTAAAATGAACTTGTTTCATTATTGATGATCTATACAGTTATTGAACTGAACTTGAACCAACACGGAACTGAACTCCATTTCTAAATAATGTCACTATTGCCTTTTTAAAATTTTGTTTCATATTTGATAAAGTTCTGCATCACCGATTCTGTTATTTTCCTGTTTGCTACTGTGAAGCTGCTTTGTGTTGTATAAAGTGTTGACTTGACTTGATTTGACTTGAAGAATATTGTGGGTTCTGGATCGTGGATCGATTCTTAAAAAAAAACAAGGTTTCAGTGAGGCACATACCGTGGATGAAAGTGGGGCAAATTTCAAAGCATAAATGTGGAGCTTTTAGTTTTAAAAAAGCTAGAGGAGACACATATGAGACAACTGAGGTCGTTTCTCTCAATAGAAAAAAGAATTGAGCAGCAGAAGACCCAGTTCACTTGCTCTCCATTTAATTTATCTGCTGTCTAGGAGAAAGAGATATTAAAGAGATATGATCTTACATAAAGCAACAAAGAATTATTTCACAAAATGTTACATCAAGTAACTTTTTATGTTATTGGAAAAGCAGATGTTCTTTGAATGCCACAGCGTGTCGAACTTCAGCATGTGCGTCAGTGAAGGGCCAGAATGAGAGCGAGAGACAAAAGGAATAAGAGAAGTGTGGAAGAATAGAGTGGAGGGGGATGAGAGGAGGGATAATAGAGACATAGCAGGCTGTCAGATGCTGTTAGACAGCCATGAGGATGGAAATGATGGATGATCTCCCCCTGGACCACCGACCTCCAATTCCACTTCTGATGGCTACAATATGTCAGCATTTGTCAGGTTATAGCGAAACACACACACGCACATTAACACTCCTATTCTAGCTCAGCCGGTCTCTTAATGTAAATGTATTCCTGTGTATCCATGCTGAAGTGCGCTCTGTGTTTACACGCTAATTATTGTGTTGTATTAACTCAAATTACATCTCACACGGTTTATTTACATACTCTGAATTCAAAAAAGTTGGTATTAGTGCAGATGCCGAGACAACGTTCTGTTAAAACAGAGCTGTTTCTGCACACACGTGTGCGGTGTAGGTGGATGTTTACATGTGGCTTAGACGCCGCTAGTCTAACAGATGTTGACTGGCAGGTCACACCCACCTGTAACTCACCTGCCGTGACACACGCCATAGCTGTCATCCTCATCTCACCTGTCTCCTGTCACCTGTCATCTCTGCCTGTCTGTCTGAGATAATACGCCACATATTTTCCACTGAGTGTGTGTTATGAAAAGGGAGGAAGTCTGTTTTATATCTGTGGATGAGATGACAGAGAGGTCTGGGATAAAGTGGGTGCATGCGGGTGTGTGTGTGACATTGTGCATTACAGTGCATGTGAGAGCAGAAAAATCGGTTCCTGCTGTCAGGTGATCTGTGTAAACTGCAACAAACTTAACCGTCCTGGTGAAAAATACCATGCACCAGATTCAGACAGATACGCACGCTCTTAAACACACACAATCTCCCCAAAGTCGGCAGCTTATATGCTACAGCACATGAACCAAGAAGCATTAATATATGGCAGATCAACAGACACGTGTGTAGGATAATGTTCCATTAGCTGCCCGAGTACCAGTTCTCATATTTTAACTGCACAGTAAGTATGTACAGTACTTGGCTGGTCATGGGGAAATACATACAGCGGGATCTAAAATCTAAAAATCTGAGACCACATTGAAAATCTAGGATTTAAAATCATATTTAAAACAAAAACAGTGCTAAAAATAAAAAAGTTATGAATCATTCTGCACTATTTACAGGTCACTAATCAAATATGTTCATTTGTGACACTCCATGTGAACTCTTTTTGATTCCAGTAAAGCACAAGACGATCTTTCTAACATTACTAATAAAAACCAACAACACAAATCATGCAAGGATAACATCTCACCAATTTTTACACAAACTCTCAAGCCAGTTTGAGTACATGATGACATCAAAGGACATTACAAGCCATTACTGAGACATTCCACCATGTTATAAAATTGCGCCTTTATAGCAAAGACCATCTTGTTTATAATTTGAATTAAGGGGGTTTAAAGGGGTTTGTTTGTCCATAGCTAAGGGCTTAAAAAGGGTTTCAAATCACAGAATCCTGAAAAACTATCAAGGTTTCCACAAAAATGTTAAGTAGCACAACTGTTTTCAACACTGATAATAATAAGATATTTCTTGCGAATAAAAGTATTAGAATGATTTCTGAAGTATCATGATGTGACACTGAAGACTGGAGCATCACAGGAAAAAAACATATTTTAAAATCTATTCAACTGAAAACTGATTTTTTTTTTTTTTATTACCCAAAGTGGCAAAATACCTGCCAAAATAAAAGGAAAAATCATTAACATTAACATCTAGCTAAAAAAAATTAAAATAATAATTATCTTAAAATTCATTTATACTAACGTTTTCTGTTCATTTAAAAACTGCTGTGTCAGCTTTACAACCGAAGAACTACAAATGTCGATAGAGAGCTGTTACAAACTCGTCTTTCTCTCCAGCACATATCACTGGTTCTGAGTTGTGGTCCTGAAGCAGCCCAGCACTGCACACTTTGGATGTCTCCTTTATCTGACACACCCACTTAGGTCTTGGAGTCTCTGCTAATGAGCTGATAAATTAGGTGCGTAAAATTCGCAGTGCTGGGGAACTCCCACTGTCATATACTATTTAGGACAGATGGTCTACGAATTGAGACACAGCCATTCTTTTTGTACATAATGAAGTTCTAAATTAATTTTGGGGAGAGTATCCATCTAGTCCTGTCAATCACAATATAGCCGCTTACGGAAATTCTTCCTGCATCTCACCATCTCTATTTTCATTCATTTCTATTATGCATCAGATTTTATATAATTGTCATTGATTAAAAGGTGCAGGGAGTATTAAGAGCTTGAGTCGAGTCTCATTTTCAAACCCTCCATCACGTGCAGCCAAATATGCTTAAATTCATCAGTTTATACAATTCTTTCAGAATTTTCTCCTCCTCCTGACTAATACGAAAGATTGAGAAGTGGAAGCAGCTGTAAGCAAACGAACGGAAAGCACCGGACAAGCGTGTTTACACATTCATGGCAGTTGTGTTGTGTGGCCTGAAAAATCTCTCTCTCGTCTCTCTTTTCTGTAGCCACTGACCTCCTCACCTCTCCGGCATTAATCCGTTGTTGGTAATAAATCAAATGTGACAGAAAGGCTTGCGCTGCTGCGATTAAAATCTTTGTTTAAATTCACATACTTTCCACTCCTGCCATAACTCTGTGACAGGCCTGCAGAGAGAGAGAAAGAAAGAAAGAGAGCTGGGAGGAGCCTCATGGGTAATTACTCTGAAGTTTGGAGCGCTTTATTCCTATTCCCCTGTTTTAATTTTTTTCCCCCACAGAGAATCCTCTCTTTTGTATTCTGTGTTGGAGGGTGGAGAGCTAAAGGAGGATTTCTGTGATGCTAGCGCACATCTGAAAGGTTTACGATATTCTAGGCCTCAGGAGACGAACCCGCTCTGAGTCCAGTCTTTTTGTTATCTGAATAAGAATCCAGTCGAATAAATCAAAGACTTGGCTGACTTGCTGTGCTTAAAAGCAAAGTCATTTCCCTAAAGAACTTTCGCTCCATTCTGGACGAGACAATGCCTCGTCAGGCTTTCCTCCTCACCGCTACGCCTCCTCTCTGACCATCGAGAGACAGATTGGAGTTGTCGTTGCCTTACAGAGCAGATCTATCGGTTCCTTCAGAAACAGTCTATGTCGGGGTTTAGGAAGGTTTCTCCTCGGAGATCTGCGGCTGGGTTGGAGGGCGGAGATGGAAAGCAGATGCCTGCTTGTTGACGACGGCTCGATCCAGGAGAGGAAACTTTTCATTCCTCTCCATCAATCATCCAGGGAGGGAGGGAGATGGAGTAACGCCTTGGTTTCTTCAAACTGACAAAGCCATGAGGACACACTGATGCATATGTGAAACTATTTGTCCCCTCATTAGTGGTTCTGTCCCGCATGCTGAAAGCACTCCTACTTACTGTCCATAGGGAGACACATGTTGTTTCCTCCACCCTCCACTCTTTTCCTTTTTTCATTCTCCAGTCTTTCTGAAAGAAAATGTGTCAGTGAAAAGGAGAGGTCATGTGAGTAATGTACCTGGCAGCTGAGAATCATTAATCACTGTCACACTTGAAAGGGAAGGAGGAGACGCCACACACACACACACACAGTCAGTTTGGGACGCCTTCCTGTTCTCTAAGAGGGCCTGCTTGCCCTTTTCACACTCATAATCCCTTATATGATAGCCGTGTGTGTATATGACACTAATGGGCCACTCGTGCTGTTTGACTTCACACACACAGAGCCGGCTCGCAGCAGGAACTGAATTCACGACATGTCAACATGCCTTCACTGAGAGGGAAAAAAGGGGGATAACGATACGCCCCCTGTCTCTCGCTCTCTTTTACTCACAAATCCCGTTTCTGTCTTCCTCTCACTTTGTTTTCCTGTTTTGATCTGAATTCTCTCTCTCTCTGTTATTATGTCTGCCTCCTCGGAGGACAGACAACCAGCTGCCTGTGTATGTATGTGTGTGTGTGTGTGGGAGAAGCCATTCAGAATGTAATGACAGCCCTGGCAGGCCCCAGTGTAGTCAAACTGTCCCACCTCCACCCCCTGTCAGCAGAAGAATATGTCACACTCCAGACTCCGGCACTGATTGTGGTTCAGAGAGCAAATGCTGCCACTGATCTGAGATCAGGCCTGCTTTTTTCATGTAATAGTGGGGTCTGAATTCAAACTGGGTATGGCTGTGGAAGTAAAGTAGACGGAGGGTCTTAAAATACAAAGGAAAGAATAATGTGAATGTAAGAGATGTGTTTTTGAATCAGAAACAAACACTTGAAGCTTTTTCACATTTTACTCACTGTCATGTTTTTTGTATCTCTGTAAAACAAAAGGTATTCTAAAAAAACACACTACTTAAAAATTTGGGGTTTGTGAATTTATATTGTTTTGATCAAATATATTCAAGAGGAACAGCATTTATTTTAATTAGAAATATTTTGTAACATAATAAATGTATTTTTTTTATCAATTTAATGCATTCTTGCTGAATGACACTTTATTCTAAGGTGTCCTTGTTACAGTGTAATTATACATTTAATTCCTGAGTAATATGAATTAACTACTTACTTTATGGTTAGGATTAGAGTTTGGCTTAAGGTCACTTGCATTTAATTATCCATAATTTTTTGTTATTATAATAATAAATACATGTAACAAGGACTTTATCTGTATCTTTACAGAAGAAAGAAAGTCTTCCCGGTTTGGAGCAACATAAGCTTAAGTAAATGATGACAGAATTTTCATTTCTGGATGAACGGTTTCTTTCATTTTGAACACCATCTACTGTTTTATAAATTAAAACTTATTAAAATAAGCCTATTTGGTTCTATTTGGAGCATTTTCAAGAGAATATACTGTAGAGTCAAGACCCAAAAGAGACATATTTATAAAGCCTGTTTATTTTGGTTTTGAGCAGTGGTCTGATACAGTCATTCCTAATGAGAAATAATAAGCCAGAAAGAGAGCTAAATACAGAATAAATGTTTATGTTTTGGTCACACTCTCTGCGGTGGGCTTGATTGGACATGAAACAGGCCTGCAGAATAAGCACACTCATCCATTCTGAACCAGTGCAGCCACAGTATGATTTTCCATGTTAGGTTTGGATCGGTGCGCCTGAACCGGCACAGGGTGTGCGGTGGATAGGGTACGTTTACCGTGTGTGAGAGTGAAAGCTGCAGTGACCTCAAGACTTGCGTGTGTGTGCCGGCGGGGTGGACGGATTGATGGGTGGTCCTTGGGACAGATAACTTACACACAGACACACACAATATTTAGTTACGGCGGTCTCCACCACATTAAAGCTATTATTCTCTCATTTGGGTGATTTCTAGCTCAATGTACTGTTTGACAAATTACACTGACGGAGAAACATGGGATTCAGAGGTTTTATGGCTTTCAGATCCGTCTTTTGTGGTTTCGAGCAAGTATGCAGCTTGAGCATACACTTTGAACTACTATGAATTACTACAGAGCACAGATATAGTGAACGGCTATGGAAAATGTCATTAAATTTCATTAGAATACTTATTTTTCTGTCAAAATGTCATATTTCAGAAATGCTGTACCAACTTTTTGACTAAATAACGATGGACTTTCATTATGTCTATATATTTGTACTTCATATTAAATGTGCACATAATGAAAATTCATCTTTATTTAGTCTTTATAAAGTTTTTAAAATGTTATTTTTATATAGAAGCGCATGATGGTCTTAGCATTGTTAGAAAAAAACAAAACAACATAACAACACAACACAACATAAAACAAAACAAAAATAAAAAAACAAAACAAAATAAAATACATTTTATTTTATTAAAAATTTATTTTACAAAAGCATTAATTATATAATATATTTCATCCTTGTATTTGGTCATATTGTGGTATTTAAGATTATCTCTAAAATAAAATGAATATATATATTATTATTATTATTTTATGCTATTTATCTTTCTCTGACACAATTAAGACAAAAGTTGCATTTCTCCCATATCAAATTAGAGGTACAATTTCCCAGAGTTGAACCAATTTCCATCCAACGTCCCTCCAGAAATCACCTTGAAAGTAGACATATTGCAATTTCAGGCAATTTCCATACGGATTTCTCAAATCAACTATGATTTTTTTGGTGAGAATAGAGGAACTGAGACTAGATAAAAACAAAACCGTAACAGTGTTTTCCCGGAGGGCTCTCACCCACACTCAGCATAACTGTATACAGGTCTGACCAATGTTTAATTCCACATGATGCAATGAACCCCACTTCCACAGCAATGATCTCCTGCACCCACAGCTCCTCTTCGCTCACGTGCTTTTGGTCACTCTTACATACACACATCTTGCAACGTCAGTCACTTCTTGTCTCACACAGCGTAGTCTTGGCCAGTTACACACACACCTGCCTTGCCAGTCCCTCTTTCTCCTCCATTCTGTAGATCTGGCCAATTACAGGCCTTATCTGTGAGTGAGAATAATGAGGTTACACACTGAGCAAATTCTATCATGTCTCTGTAATGAGATTTGGGTTGAGCTGCGTTGCCGCTGTGGAGGACAGACACACTCACGCTCATGCCACGTTATCTGCTCCCCATCTCTACGCCTGACATTCCAGGAAATTGCATTCCAGTGAAGGAGGGAGCAGAGGAGTCAGTGACAGTGTCACACACACACACACACACTACCTTTGCCTTTCTGTCTCTCTCTCTCTCTGTTTCTCTCTCTCACTCTCTGTCCTTTGACAGCCTTTTTGATTTATGGCTCCAATTCCCTGGTGCAGATTCAGCCTGCACTCATAACCGTGTATATGTATTTTATTTTGCTGCCCTCTCCTTGCCTCAGCTTCTGTGCTTTCACATTCCCCTGCACCGCCTGATTGATTATCCCATCCACACTGTCTACAGTGTTTCTCATCTTTCTGAAGTATAATCTCTCCCAACAGCATGAGAGAAAGAGAGAGAGACTCTGAGGCCCGAATGTAAAGCACCCATATTAGTTTAAGTCCTGTTTCAATCTGGCAAAATTCCAAGCTGGCTGAATGAATGAATTGGGCAAGACTATATGAAAAGGTATTGGAAAGTGAGTGTCTGTCTCAAAATGGAGTTCATAGAGTTGATATCTAGGGAATGTGGCTTCACTGGCTTCAGGGAGATTTGGCAGGGATGACTATAGTGTTACTGCTTTGTCTCAACCTGTATACAAAGCCGTTGCTTTTTTTGGAGATTTGTCAGATGATATTAAAAGCACAGTCATCTTTATGACTGAATACATAAAAATGTATATATATATGCACTACTGTTCAAAGGTTTGAGGTCTTTTGAAAAGTTTTTTTTATGCTTTTGAAAGGAGTCTTTTATGCTTACCAAGGCTGCATTTATTTGATCAAAAATACAGTAAAAACAATAATATTGTTAATATTGTGAAATCGTTTCAAAATAACAGTTGTTTCAATATAAAATAGAAATTTCAATGTTACAACTTTATTAATGTCTTTACTGTCACTTTTGATTGATTTAATGCATCCTTGATTAACCAAAGTATTAATTTACAGTACTAATTAATTAATTTACAGTACTAAAGTACTTGTTTAGTACTTTAAAATAGTAAACAAAAAGTTTATTGCCAAGTTTGTTTATTTTTTTTATTATAGCACCATTAAAAACAATGCAAGTTGTGCTTTACAACAATCAAATATGAAAACTGAAAAACCTAGATGATAATAATAATAGTAGTAGTAATACAATAAAATAAAAATAACAATAAAAAGCAAAGATCCCTGGGATCAAATAACTCCCAACTAATTAAAAAAAAAATGCAATCCCCTTTTGACCTTTTGGTGTATTGTCTGCTATGTTCCAGTACATACATAAAAAATAAATAATAATAATTACATATCACAGACTTGTGGAGTCTGGACGAAGTGTTGTCGTCCAGACTCTTTTCAATTATGTTAAACCCCAGAGCTCTAGGATGAGCCACAGATGAGCTAAGGACACACCCATGCTAACCACCAAAGCCAGTGCCTGTGCTGAGTTTCAGCTTCGAGGTTAGCTTCTAAAATGCTAACATGCTTTGGGCCATATATAGTTAGCATCTAATCATGTTCGCTGGCTTTCAGAATAGCCCTTTGAGCTTTTAAAATGATGATGTTGGCCACGTAAAAAGACAGCAACAGCAGACATCCCTCGATGCAGACAAGGAGGTGACAGTGAAAGACTCAAAGGGACAATCTGTGCCAGCAATTATGGTAGAGATCACAAAGAATATAATTAAGCTGACAAAAGTGTTGTAAATGGAGTGTTTTTCAAAGTGGTTAAACCAGCGTGGTCACAAGAAATGCCCTCGTGCTCATGATGTTACTGCGAACACAAACATAAAACAATGCATGTGTGTTTGTGTCCAGACATATTAAAAACTTCTCCAGGCCCTCATGCTCCGTTTCGTTCACCATAAGCCTAGAGGATGCTAATTATGGTACTGCTTCTTTACTAAAGATAAAGTTCCCAAAAAGCTTTTGGGTTCCTGTCATGGTGCACACAGCAAGGATGAACGAGGAACACGAGACGAGGATGTAAACTCAAAATAACAGTTTTTAATGAATCCAAACAAGGCAGGGCAAGACAAGGCAAGGCAGACACAGACAGGAACACCGGGGAGTAACGAGTAGACCAGACGACACGAAACTGAACAGGCAGGAACTTAAATACACAGGATAATTACACAAACACAGCTGGACAAGAATTAACTAATAATCACATTAAACAAGGACACGAAACAAACCAAACACATGACACACACGACAGAGGACTGACAGTTCCATAGCGAGGGATTTTTTTTCATTCAAACCTTCCTCTCACTCAGTCCCAGTTGTCTGTCATTAAACTGATCCTAAGTTTAAATGAAATCTTACTTCCTTATGCAGGCCATACACATTTAGCTGAGCCCGTTCAGGAAAACCTTGTTAGTTGAGTTTATTCACAAGGTTCCTAATCAGAGTGTGAGCTCAACAGATTGGTCTTCCACTCCAATAACGTAGTGGAGTTTCAACGTATTAAAGAACTGCTGAGAAGGCAGTTGTTTACGACATGTAGGATAACATGCGAGGAGGTATTTAAATGTTTTTCTACTCCTCTCCTCTTTCCTTATGCATCCCCTCCACTCCTGCCCTCGTAACAAATCTCTCTCTCTCTCTCTCTGCGCAGTCTCTCGTGGTCTGTGCAGGCAGCAGTATTGATAGGGTAATTCAGGCATGATGAACGACCCGATAATCACGAAACGGCTGAAATAAATCACACTCTGATCAATACACACACACGCACAGATCATTACCCTGCTGAAACGCATCCTCCATTAAAGCAGCACGCACAAACACATATGCACACATAGAATGGAAAGGAGAGGGAAATGAAAATATTGTGTTTCTATAATGTAGTGGCAGAGATTGATGAGGGGTTTGGGCTTCTTTTGAACCATGGACAAAAATGGAGGCCCAAGTCTTTTCCCAATATCTCATGAAATCTTACCAGGGTTACGTCAGGTAAACGCCACGACGCATCACAATTGCACTGGAATATTCTGTCTCCTGTGCACACTGCCTAAGGACGTATTTTGCAATTCCATCTTAATATCGTCTCTATTGGCCTCTACTTATCTGACTCATAGCATTAGCGACATGTCCAACAAAGACAGCAGGCACGTAGCCACCCACCCTGTCTTGCTATGAGGAATTAAAATATAGCTCAACAACAACAGTGAATGCACCAAGTACAAATAAGTAGGGAGGCAAGAAATCTGTGCAGATTTCTGTCAGCCTCACATGGTGACTGATAAAAAAAGTTCAGCACAAAATACAAATTTTGTCATTTACTCACCCTGTGAGTCAAATATGAATTGCATTTTTTTTTTCTGTAGAACACAAAAGGAGAAATTTTGAAGACTGTGTTGGTCTCTCTTTTACATGCAATCACAATGAACTGAGCCGGAAGCTTTTAACCTCCACAAAAAATAAATTAAATATATATTAGGCCTGGGCAAGTTAGCGTGTTATCGCGTTAACGCATTAAATAATTAACGCCGACAATTATTTTAATCGCACATTAATGTTTTTTTTATTATTATTATTTTGAAAGCTCGTTGCTCACTGGCTCTGTATTCACATACAGATAAACCATAGGGTCACAGGAGTGGGTGTCATCACGATGGTTGTTGCCCATGTTATATATATATACACAGTTACGTTACATACATATATACATATATATATATATATATATATATATATATATATATATATATATATATATATGTAACTTAACTGCTGACACATAGGTAAGTGGTTCAAGTGAATTGGTTTGACAGATCGTGAGTGAATACAGCACACGGTGGATGGCGTGGAGTCAGGTGAGTAATGCTTCTCAGTATATGACGGTGATCTTGAGGCTTGATAATAACAGTCCCCTTTTCCTCTTTCAGATCCGAAGATGGTGGGAGTCTCAGAGAGTTCGGGGATGGCGGTAGGAACCGGGAGCTGGATTCTGCGAGCAGGAGATGAAGAGGAACAGAGTAACAGGTAAGTACGACTGGTAGATAATATCAGGGAGTATACTCAGCTGGAAGCTTCGTATGGAGTCGGTCCTTGTAGAAACAACAGGCTTTGCAGTGTGGTAACTTCAAGATCGGACCTCGAGTGACTGGAGGTGCGTGCTTTTCTATTGTGCAGGATGATGATGGTGACGATGATCAGGTGAGCATGATTAGATGAGGTGCAGGTGGAAGTGATCAGTGAAGGTGGAGACGGGCTATTCTGTGACATTACCTCCCCCTCCCGGACGACGCGTCCCGCGACGTAACAATAATATCGGGGAGGGGGGGTGGGCGCCCTGGAGGCTGGAGCAGAACCAGGACAGGACAGGGAAGCCTCCAGGGCGGATCAGGAGCCTTAGGAGGCCAGGGCAGGACTGGAGACTCGGGAGACCATGGCGGATCCGGAGACTCGGGAGACCATGGCGGATCCGGAGACTCGGGAGGCCATGGCGGAGCAGGAGACTCGGGACGCCATGGCGGAGCAGGAGACTCGGGACGCCATGGCGGAGCAGGATCCTTGAGACACCATGGCGGATCAGGGAGCTTGGACGGCCTTGGCTGTATTCTTTTTAGGGGAGCCCAAAGGGAATCATGAGGCCATGAGGATTGAGCCATAGTGGCCCTGACCAATGTCCCTAGCAAGGCCACTATGGCTACCAGGATTACAGGTATATAGCCCCCCCCAAAAAAATTATTTGGGAATGTTCCCCACAAGGGGTCTTACTGGAGGAGCGGGCTCTGTGGGGCGCTCAGAAGGAGCGGGCTCTAGGGGGGCGCTCAGAAGGAGCGGCACTTGAGGGTCGGGAACGGCACTCCTGGCCGTGGTTTGAGTACTGGATTCTCGGGATTCGGGATCGGCACTCCTGGCCGTGGCTTGAGAACTAGATTCTCGGGGGCGCTCTGAAAGTGCGGGTTCACAGGGGCGCTCTTGTAGCGCGGAGCTGGACGGAACCAGCGGAGACGAAGGAGAGCTGGACGGGACTAGCGGAGACACAGGAGGGCGCTCTTGCAGCGCGGACACCTGAGGGCGCTCTTGCAGCGCGGACACCTGAGGGCGCTCTTGCAGCGCGGTGCTGGGCGGGACCAGCGGAGACGAAGGAGAGCTGGGCGGGACCAGCGGGAACTCAGGTGGGCTGGACGGGACCAGCGGGAACTCAGGTGGGCTGGACGGGACCAGCGGGAACTCAGGTGGGCTGGACGGGACCAGCGGGAACTCAGGTGGGCTGGACGGGACCAGCGGGAACTCAGGTGGGCTGGACGGGACCAGCGGGAACTCAGGTGGGCTGGACGGGATCCTCTTGCGAGGTGCAGGAATTGGAGGGCACTGGCGAGTAGGCACTGGGTGGCACTGGCGAGGAGCAGGCACTGGATGGCACTGGCGAGGAGCAGGCACTGGATGGCATGACATACCCTCAAACTCGATCAAAGTTCCCACTGGCACCTGATCTTCCTCCCTCGATGGTTCGGGGAGATCCGAAAGAGGCGGCGGAACCCTCTTCGTCGCTGCCGGCGCAACGTTCATCGCCCTTTGCGGCGGAATCCTCCTCGCCGCGGGCGGAAACTTCATCGCCTTGAACGGCGGTAGGCTGGAGCAAGCTGCGGTCAGCATGTTGTTTCCGGATCGGGGCTGAACACTCTCCAGACACCGGAGGATCCCTTCCCTCCAGCTGAGACCGGTGGTGTCTGGGAGGTCTACGGAGCGATGGAAATTTGCCCCGATCCAGAACAAGGAGTTCAGCGTTGCGTCATCCAGCCCTGTCATGACGGCGATCTGGCTGAACCCCTCCGCATACTCTGGTAGTGCCAGATCCTGGCATGCCAGAGCATTAATCCGATCCTCCTACTCCATTCTTAAGTAAATGGTCCGATCTTCTGTAACATAACTGCTGACACAGAGGTAAGTGGTTCAAGTGAATTGGTTTATTGACAGATCGTGAGTGAATACAGCACACAGTGGATGGCGTGGAGTCAGGTGAGTAATGCTTCTCCGTACGTGACGGTGACCTTGAGGCTTGATAATAACAGTCCCCTTTTCCTCTTTCAGATCCGTAGATGATGGGAGTCTCAGAGAGTTCGGGGATGGCGGTAGGAACCGGGAGCTGGATTCTGCGAGCAGGAGATGAAGAGGAACAGAGTAACAGGTAAGTACGACTGGTAGATAATATCAGGGAGTATACTCAGCTGGAAGCTTCGTATGGAGTCGGTCCTTGTAGAAACAACAGGCTTTGCAGTGTGGTAACTTCAAGATCGGACCTCGAGTGACTGGAGGTGCGTGCTTTTCTATTGTGCAGGATGATGATGGTGACGATGATCAGGTGAGCATGATTAGATGAGGTGCAGGTGGAAGTGATCAGTGAAGGTGGAGACGGGCTGTTTTGTGACAATATATATATATATTAGAATTCATAGAATTTATGCACTATATTCCAAGTCTTCTAAAGCCATATGATAACTTTGTTTGAGAAATAAATCTAAATATTCCCATTGTTCATATACCTCCACTGTAGCTCTCATTTAGATATAACACTACACGTCTGCATATTCAGATTTGCTGCATCACATGACGCACGTTTGTTAAACCTGACAGTTTCCATCTACAGGCTCCTTTTTTTAAAAGACGGTATAAATTTCAATGAATAATGACTTAAAATTGGGTTTGTTCATCACATAAAGCTCTTTTATGGCTTCAGAAGACATGGAACATAGCAGACAATATTTTTATGATACATTTATGGAGCTTTTCTGTCATTTTAAAGCTTGACAGTCTGGATCCTCATTCATTCTCATTACATGGAAAGATGTGCCAGTAAAACTGTCAAATAACAAGAAGGTTACTGATGTAAACCGAAAGAGACAGCAGGTCATGTGATCTCAACATGTCGCCCCCATGAGGTGACTTGGTGCATGGAAAATAAATCAGCTTTTATTAGGCTAATGATACGAGTCTTAATTTAATGTGATTATACATGATTTAAAATATTTTTAAAATACTATTCATTTTGTTAAGTGGTTTTTTTTAGTGTACCTCTATGGAAAGTGAGACAGGAAGGACAAGAAGACGGGAAAAAGGAAACAAGCACAGAGAAAAGGAAAGGTAAGGCAGAATGAATAGAGAGAATGAGTGGAGAGGAGAAAACTGAAAAAGGGGAAGGGAGAGAGGCTTTGTCATGCTGAATGTAATAAGCAGTAGGTAGTGTGTCTTATGGAAGGTGATTTATGGGGCCTGTCCTGAGCCAGCCAGCACTTTGTCTCCTCTAGCATGGAGGATGAATGGGCTGCTGTCAACCCAGCCAGAACACCCCTCCTCCTTCTCTCTCTCTCTCTCTCTCTGTCACTTTCTCAGTGCCTGGTTTTCTCCTCTAGTTTCTGGCTCATGGAGGTTGGTGATCCAAACCGTTTTCTTCTCTCTGCCTCTCATGTGCAAACAAAACCCTCAGTCACTTGAAAAATTTTCACAACTATAGCAGGTCGACCCCATCATGTAATTCCTGATGTCACTGCTGACAAACTGATAGACATATTAAATGCATTAGTCATTAGTGTAATCCCCTCCATCATCAGAGCCCCCACCGTAGTATGGCAGGAATGCTAATCCGTGGCAGCTGATCAGCTGTTCTCATTAAAGCAGTTTCCTCGGTGAGCCTGCAGTTATCTCCCGACCTGTCATTGACCTCCACTCTAATCCAACAGAGACTCTTGACTGACCTGAGAAATAAATAGCAAGACCTCTGCTAAATTGTTCTGTGGATTTTATGTCCTGCGTCTAATTTTTTTTTCCTAGCAGAAAATGAGATGGACCGATAACCCCCTAAAACCTTCCAGAGACTTTAAAGTCAACACGAAATCAAAATCGACTATTTATTTTTCTAATACGCATTCCTGGTCTAATTGTGAATGATTCATTGGTGTATATTATTCCAAAGAAAAGCATTGTTTGTCTTTGTAATCACAGTTTAATAAGTTTCTCTTCCCCTTGAATGTCTTTCCTTTCTGCATACATAACTGAGGCCGCACAGGCTATTAGACATTGTTAAGCAATAGTTGAATAGCTATTTAAATGGCCGCACTTTTCTCAATCCAACCAATTCCCTCTTTCCTTATTAAATATCCTGTTTCAGCCAGAATAACAATATGGAAGTAAAATGGGTTACAAGTGACAATTCACTTTGATTAATAATCTGTAAAGTCACGATTTAACAGATATAGCGACAATGTTTTATTTAACAAGCCACCAGTTATTGATTGAATGAAGATCTGAATGCGAACTTAAAGCTGAGTGTAAGAAATTGTCACAGTTTAAGCTGAATAAATGATTGGAGAAGTCTGGCATATACAACACCAAAAATAATGTGCATGTGTTTGTTGGACTGACTTGTGTAAGCGAGTGTGCAAAATCGTGTTTTGGTGACAGTGTATCTGCATATTTTGGTCTCCCTGTGATCATTTGTTTTTCAGCATGCATTCTCAGCTCTTCTGCTGACTGTGAGTATGTGTGTGTGTGTGTGTGTGTGTTAGCAGAAGCAGATGGCGTATTAATAGTGTAAAATATGATCTGCAGGAACCCAATATGCTTGCATGCTTGTGTTTATGGAAATCACAGTGCACCATGGGAATAAATAATTACCTTTCTGTTCAACCGTAGTCCAAGCCATGAGCTAACAGGGAGAGAACCCGAAAACAATAATTATAACAACAATCAACTATATATACTTCTCTATAATTCTATCTGTGAAAGACCAACACATTCTCCTTGTCAGATAGAGGGCAGCGTTGCTAAAACCGAGCAGTTATTCCCACGGTCTCTCTCTGTCGCTCCCACATCGTCTCTTCCATCTGCTGAAGATCTAATGGTTGATTAGAGCTGACAGCAGAGAAACAAAAGGAAGGGAATGTTAACAGAAGGAGGCACAACAATTAGCACACAACAAGGTGAGTGTTTATCTGTTCTCGCTGCCACTCGTACCCCCCGTCCTTCTGCCGCTCTCATGTCTGATAACTGATGAAGAACCCAAGAGCTCTTGAGTCAATCCAATAAACATGATCAATCATAACAGCTACATTAAGACGTGCTGATTTAATTGCTTGACTTGTGCAGATAATGTGGTTTCTGAAAGACTAATGAGAATAGACTATTTTCATGCACTGTGAGGAAATACTTGAAAAATGGAGAGGAAAGGTTGAAAAATTCTAATATTCCGGCTTAATATGTACAGACACCTAGAAGTAAGTTATTTGCTGGATGATTTGCTTGAAACGAATAACATGGGACACTATCTGATTGAATGGGCATCCCGACACAACAACACTGGCTTAACCAATGGTGTGAGGTGGGGGGGGGGGGGGGGGGGGGGGCTATTCGTTGGTCCAATAAATGGTAGATCAGAGGAGTATTCAGGAAACCTGTGCAAAAAAAAAGAAACTATACATTTTCAACAATCAATGGTCATTTGATGATCTGCCATAGAAACATTAACAAATGTCAGTTCAACACAACTGTTCACTGACGAATGCTGACTGAGACACACACACACACACACACACACACACACACACACTGCCCTCTAGGAACTTTAGTGGAAACCCCATGTACTGTTTTACTGAGCGATCATCAAAGACCATTAAATCAAGTGAGTGTCCACAGAGACAGGAAATTGAGGAGGGGATTACGATCTTTGCATGACGAGGAGGGGCAAGCTTTATGTGTCATTTACCGAGAAGAATATTGTAAAACTTAATTACAGAAAGTTCCCTCTCACACACACACACCCCTAACTGCACAGAGCACTATTCATCTATACACACCCTCTCTCACATTCTCTCCATTTTTCCATTGACCTTAAAAAAGCCCAGCCCTGAAAATAATGAACAATTAAATCAACAAAAATAGAAATGAAAGCAAAAAACACAAGTTATAACAGGTCAAACACCTATGTCAAGTCGAAGTGAACTGCCATTTAAAAGCTATTTTGATTTCACAATACAATGTATTTTCATTACATTCAATGAGGAAAAATGTGGGGTGGGACTTAATTTGTTCTATCAGGAATTGACTTGATCGTGAAAAGTGAGAGTTAGACCACAGCTCAAAAATTTCTCTTATACTCACCAAAGCTGTATTTATCTGATCACAAATACAGTAAACACAGTACAATTTAAAAGAACAGTTGTCTATTCTAATATATTTTAAAATCCTTTATTCATGTGATTAGTGTTGCTTTCGTCAACGAAAATTGTGACTAAATATCATCAACAAACCTTTATCACGTGACGAAAACGAGACGAGACGCAACGTAAATGCTGATCATGTGATGATGACGATAATGAAATATATAATGCAATATTGTTGACGAATAAAAATGAGACTAAATGTGTTGTGCAAAATAAAAACTATGCTAAAATGTCTCTTCATTTTTGTTGACTAAAACCAGATGTAACGAAATGTTATAACGTTATTTCATCTCATTTAGTCGCGTTATTATTATTATTATTATTTTGCAGTATTTCTGTTTCCTGTGTCACTTCTGGGGCTGCATCAGGTTACACTGCGGAGACGCAGGCGACGTCACTTCCTCAAGCCCCACTCGCGGCATTATTTAGAAGACGACAACAAACAAAGTTAACATGTTTGGTTGGTAAAATAAATGTTGTAAATTCAAATCAGAGTGTCATCCGTCTGGCATGGATGTATTCTTAAGTCTATAAGGTAACAATAATATAATAAGATAACCTTGTTTGAAATGGGTTTGGCTAAAAGAAAATTTTGGTTTTGTCTATACTACTAGCGCAGTGGTGGGCCGTCAGGGATTTCCAAGGAACGAACATGAAGGTAAACGAAAAGAAAATGACAGCTGCAGTCATCGGCGCCTACACCATATCTTGTTGCCAATCTACTAAAATCGTCTTTTTCAAGGCGCTCTTTGCAGACAAAAGAGACTAATTGAGAAAGGAAGACCTACACCCAAAGTGAATTCGCTAACAAAGGCCAGCAAAGGTTTTATGCGCCATTTCAACGATTGCAACTATGAGTGCTATCAGTGGCTAACAGCTAGCACCGAGCACAAGTTATTTTGTTGGCTGTGTTTACTTTTAAATCCGAGTAAAATGGCATGGAATGACAGACACATGGACTTTATTTACAAGTGACAGGTGAGTGCTTTATTATTTGATGAGCATTGCATCATGCACATTGTTATGGAGGTGTAGGTGGTGTGTTGATAATACTGTGGGGTGGTGTGTGGATGTCCAGACTTTGTACAGTTTTGCTGCTTTGGGCACGTCGTCTTTTTAGAGTGACATGAATGTGCACAGTATTGGCGGATTACTTTTACTGACCATGTAGGGAAATTTACTCTGCATTTAACCCACCCCAATCTAGCCTACTATTAAAATAGTTAATCAGCCGTCATTGTTTGTTGAGAGCCTGTGTGCAGCATAATATGTGCATTATAGCTGCATTAGCTGTAACAGAGATGTGTAAGATGTTTACAGTTCAAGTTGAGCTTTATTGTCATTCCGCTACATGTGGGGAGATACAGTGGAACGAAATGTCGTGCCTCGCAGGACCACGGTGCTACATAAATACAGACATACAACAATGAAGTAAAAAAACACTATAAACCTATACACAAATAAGCTTGCTTACTGAAGGCCCTGACTAAAACCCCACGGTATGCCACTGCTACTAGGTACTTATACTATATTGACTTGAGTTAAATAGAATTACTAAAAAGAGACTAAAATGCAATTTTCATTGACTAAAACTTAGACTTAATGTCATCAGTTTTCGTCGACTAAAACTAGACGAAAATAGTCAGGGATAATTCTGACTAAAATAAGACTAAAATGCTCAGACTTTTAGTTGACAAACTTGACTAGACTAAAAAGACTAAAACTAATAAAAACTAAAATGACAGCTTCACACAAAGACTAGACTAAAACTAAAATTAAAACAGGCCGCCAAAAACAACACTACATGTGATGGTGAATCAGAATTTTTAGCACCCACTACTCCAGTCTTCAGTGTCACACGATTCTTCTGAAATCATGCTGGATTTAGTTTCCACAAAATTCTTACAGTAAAAACTTTTAGTGTTTTCATGTTGGTTCTCAACATGTTTCTCGAGCACCAAATCAGCATATTAGAATACTTTCTGAAGGATCATGTGTTCTTTAAATAATTCACAATTTCAACTGTTTTTACTGTATTTGTGATCAAGTAAATGCAGCCTTGGTTAGCGAAAGATACTTCAAATTAAAAAAACATAAAAGGTCTTAATTCCTAAAACAATTTGACTGGTAGTTGGAGCCAGATTTAATGTGAGCCTGCTTAAACATTCCCTCAATAGCTACATGCTCATTGTCCAATAAGCAGCACATCTGAATAATATTACTAAGACAAACACTGAAACATCCACCAATAAATCATTTGCAATGAGACCAAAAAAAGTGCCTTAAAAAAGTATATTGACTTCAATGGTTTGAAATTTCCTCAACAGTTCAACAACCTCATTATGGCTCTCAAATGAAGAGTAATTCCTCCCAAACCCTGTCGGTTTGACAAACGTAAAGCGCTTACTCAAGGTGTATATAAAACTTGAGCAGGCTCTTTAGATGAACAGCGTGCCCAGAACCTTTGCACCAGGCCTAATTACTCTAGTAGCTCTGAGGAGAGGGCGGCCCGTTTCTATTCATCCCGGCCGGCCTGAAAGACCCTGCACCAGATGTTTCTGAAAGGGGGATCTCTTTTCTTCTTTTCTCCCCTTCTTTCATAAGTCAGTGACTAACTTTTTGACCTCCCCTCCTTTCTCCTGCAGGTCTTGTGTGTGAGGGTCAGGGAGAGGTGGTGAGGTTATAGTGAGGTCGGGGCACATTCAATACAGCACCAACTGCACCTCCCCTCCCGGCCTCCTCTGTGCCACATCCATCTCTCCTCTCGTCTTTCTCCTCCCCCTGTTCCTTCAGACAGCCCTGAAGAGCCACAGATGCTGTTCCCCTCTGTTTTCTGTAATTCGTCTTCAGGAGGGGGGACACAAAGAGGATGCTTGTCGAACCGAGAGAAAGAAATACGGCTCTCTTTACCTTCCCGCACAATACGACCAAACAATAAACACTGCTTGTGTACACATATCATGACAGAATAATGTGGCCATAAATACCAATACAGACACTCCCTCTCGTAACGTCTCTCCTTCCTACATGCAGAGACACACATATCGTAATCATACTACACAACTCTCAGCTACCAATTTGTTTTTATTTCGAAGTATCAATGTCAATAAAAGTTCATTATATGTCACTTGCTTACTCCATTGGTAACACTTACAATACATTTGATGAAGTATTCTGTATCAGGAACTAACAACGATCAATCAACAGCATTTATTAATCTTGCCTAATTTAATATTTTACTTTGTATCCACTACATATCGATTAGAGATTTTTTATTTACATTTTTTAAAATCTCAAAATTTTATACTGTGCATTATAACATTGTGATGCCTATTTACTTTATTATGTTTTAAGTGTTTTTCCCCCAGTTTCACAGACAAGGCTTAAGCCTACACTGTAAAAAATGATCGTGATTTAACGGTAAAAAACTGTGAAAATGCTACGGTAAAAACCTGTTACATGGTTAACGGAAACTTCCTGTAAAATTTACAGGGAAAAACCGTAAACTGATGTTCCCAGAATTCCCTGCGTTCCATTTCAAATTCTGTTTGAATTTGACGTTTTTTCTTTGAAATAACTATGTTTCTTCTTAGTTTTTTCTTATCAGTTATGTTTATTAGGGTTGTATGTTACATCTAATGTTGTTAAATTAATGTTTATAGCATATTTCATTTTAAGGAGTCTCACCATGATGGTGTTTAGTGCTTGTATGAATGACACTGCATCTGCACCTTCTGTAAATGCTATTGTTTAAAAGTTGCTTGTGATGGGCTTTGGCTCATCATGTGACTTTCTCATCATCACCTGCATTTGGTGGTTATCAGTGTATTTCAAAAGAACAAAACAGATTTCAGTACTTTAATAGGTTGGTATATTAAGATTATATCAGTTAAAGAAATTACGGTATTTAACTGTAAATTTAAGTTAAAACCGTAAAACCTAAAACGTTGCTACTGTATTTTATACGGTAGAATTCTGGCAACCACAGCTGCCAGTATTTTACCGTGAATTTGACAGATTTTTTTTTACAGTGTAGTCCTAGACTAAAATGTAAGTCTTAGCTGTTTCAACTGAAATAAAATTGCACTGACTGATCTTAAAATATATCAGTGCCTTTGTTTTGTTTCAAGATGCACACCAGTAATGTCGTTTCCTACGCATGTTTATAAAAATTACTTAAATGTCCTAATTGAACTATGGCCTAATCCTGGCTTAGTCTAAGCCCTGTCTGTGAAACCGGTGTTTTAGTGTTTTATTTTACAAAATACATTGGCTTTAACATGAACGTAATGATCGGCTTATTAGTATCAAGCATAACATTAATAATAAGCGCATCCCAAATTATCAGTTCACATGAATGCATCACCAAATGTATAATTTGTAATGTATAAAATATATCAGCATATGTGCAAAATAGCCTTGACTAAGATTAATAATTGCTGTAAAAGTCTAGTTCATTGTTAGTTCACGTCAACAATCGCGTTGATTAATGTCGACATAACCTTTGCTGTAAAGTTTCATCAATCCAGATCACAATCCAAGCGTCTGTCACCAACATTTCCTCTTGCCCTGTGTATGAAACAATTGCTGCTTATATTGAAAGGTGCTGAGTGCTTCTGTGTAAACGCAACACAGCTGATTAACATAACCAAGACAAAACTACAGCCCCGACACAATGAACGATGTTTAGATAGACCTTAATGGCCTTCATACAACAGCTATATTTGTGCATGCGCTGCTCGCTGATGTTATAAAGCAAATGGTATTAAGTCTGTTTTGCTCACTTCCATGATTTGTTAACAACACAAGGTGACTAATGGCATTTTAAGTGTCTCTCCATCAGTTTGAGCTTTACTACACCATTGGTCTGTGTAAATACTTCCACACATGCATAAACAATGACCTCGGATCTTATTGGTCCGAGTGTTTGCTCTGATGGAGTGAGCGGTTTGGCTTGGTGAAGCACAGGCTGAAAATAGCCAGGCCCCTGGCGTGGGTTTGAATCACTCATGCAGTTTATAGGGCACTGAACAGGTTTAATGAGCCACAGATAAATCTGATATTTCAGTCGTTTCCCACAACACGTGGCCTCGATGCCTAATAGCGACTTAGTTCATGATAGCACCTTATTTAAAGTCACTCCATTTAAGTAGGAGCGCAAACACTGGGTCCAACCGCATGGATTCAGCGTAACTCACCTAGTTTCTTGAAACTGTTGCTGTAATTACTGCATTTTGTACCTTAAAATAAACCAGGGTCTGCAGGCCTAAAACACAGAGGCCTGCTGTCCTGACTCCTGAAGCAGCCAGTTCCCCACCCATGAGCCGGTATGAGGTTAAACTCAGCTTTTACCAACACCATGTGCACGCACATGTGCGCGAGTGCATATTAGCAATGGCAGTTTGTTATAGGGAGTCATCAGTAACTGTCCCTATGATGCCAGAAGCTTAATTAACCCTCTCTCTCATTAACACTCTCTCTATACGGCTCTCTCTCACCGGCTAACTCACGTTCTCCCTCTCTCTCCGCTCTAGTCTCGGCCAATTACTGAGCCCAAATGGAACAGCATTAATCAAATCTTTAGTGCAGCAGCATGCTTTGAAATATCAGATTACGCAGGGCTGCAAAACTAATATGTCACTGTCACCGAGCTCGCGTAGGCATTTAGAGGCTAGCATTAACAAGATGGCTAACGTCACAAGCGTCTGCGCGCTATGTGGAACGCCGCTCTAGGGGCCATTAGTAAGACAAGGAAGAGGATAGCAGAGGGTTCTGCTTTCACTCCGCGCTCATTTTTTAAGCCCCCTTTCTTCTTTTCCTTCCTCTTTGTCTTCTGCTTCTCTTATTGTTCTGTCAAAAGGCCCGCGCCACAGACGAGGAAGAATGGGCAAGACAAACGGCCCGGTGAGAAAGGCTCGAAGGAGATTAAGCAAAGGGAGGAAACGGGGGTCAGCGAAGGAAAGGAGATGGTGCCGAAAGGAGGACAATGACGCAAAAAGCACGAGGAAGGAAAGAGGAAAAGATGAGTGAAATCTTGAGCGGATGAACGGACAGATTCCGGGTGGAAATGTGCTGACCTGTAGGCATGTGCTGTAGGCCTGGTGTAACGCTGCTTCTATGTGGTGTCAACACACTTTTCTCCAGGTGAAAAAAGAGTGAGTGAAGAAAAAGATGGCTCTATGAGAAAAAAAATGTGCTGTTACACAGGGAGTTTGGGCGTGCTCTGTGGCAGGAGGCAAAATAGATGACAGTGTAATGATATTAAAAGCGCAAAGTTGTTAAAATGCCAAGTCAAGGCCCCATAAATCCAGCCAGGGCTCCCACTGCCTGTCCCCACACCACGTAATTAAATCTGATTTATGAGGCGTATTACAGCAGTGAGAGATAGTTCATATTCCAGCTCTGCTTTATTAGACAGCCTGACAGGCGCCAAAAAATATTGTCGAAGTTGCCTCGGCCCTAGCCGCCAAAAAGCCTTGCTCCGCACTCTGTCTTTTGTTGTGTCAGTCCTCCCTTCCCGTGATGAATTAGGCACTCTTTCTCACTCTCTCTTCTTCTCTCTTTCATTTGCTCTCCATCTCCTCCCTCAGTCAGAATGTGGTGAAACAGCCCCTTGTGACACAGCCAGACAGCTTCATCTTCATCAGTAGCCCCTAACGCCTCCATGCAGCCCCCGCTCCCGCCCCCCTGCCGGGCCGAGAAGGAAAAGAGGGAGGACACAGGTGTGGAAGAGAGCCGAAGTGAGAAGTAAAAATACAGAAAGAGACAAGGTTATGGTAGTAGTTAACTAAAACAGATGCCAAACTAAACCAATTTTCTTTTTTGTTGCTTGAAGTCCAACAAACAATAACTTCAAAAATTATATATATATATATATATATAGTTATGTATTTATTTGTTTATTTTATTTATTGTCTATTCTCTTTATATTAGTCTTATATTTTATTTTATTACCTTCAATTATATGTATGTCTGCACTATATCTGCACTTTGTGCACTAGAAGCTCCTGTAACCAAGACACATTCTGATTTTCACTCTGATGTACAAAAATAGCTAAAACTGAACCTGAAATAAAAACGAATAAAACTATATAGACATATTAAACAAAATTGACAAACATAACAAAATGAAACTTAAAATAAAAAACTAATTCAAACTATTTTTAAAAATGATATAAAAAAAACCCCACTAGAGACAGAAACAATATCAAACAACATGAAATCAGATGCATTTTGTGGCTAATTACACCACTTTACTTTGATTGGAACAAAAGAAATTGAAACCTCAACATTTCTGTCTTTTCGCTGACAAAAACATTTCTGTCTTCTTGTGTTCTCGGTGCACTGTAAAAAAAAAAAAAAAAGTTGAGCCAACTTAAAATTTTAAGGCAACCAGCTTTCTCAACTTGTTGTTTTAAGTTTACACAACAAAAAATTGAGAATCTCCTACAAAAATAAGTTGAGAGAACTCAAAAATCTGCTGAAGCTGGTTGCCTTAAAATTTTAAGTTGGCTCAACTTTTTTTTTTTTTTTTTTTACAGTGTGGTTGTCCCGAGGCTGCTGCTTCAATACTAGAAATCTGAAGATCTTGTCTGATGTAGAAACAGATCAAATATTTGAACCAGCTAAATTTATTTTTCTTTCTAAAATTCGCTATCACTTACGTATTTTCAAAGAACCAAAGGGCCTCTCATAGTCACCCACACAGCTCTCCATTGATTAAACCCGAGAGACACAACAGGAGAGAAAACATCTCACCAGCAGACCTTAAAGATTGGAGAGAGAGCAAGAGCAGATAAAAGAAGAAAGGATGAGTGCAGGAGGGAAAAAAAACAACAGCTGATGTTAACGAGCTGGGACACTTTTATTATCATTATTAATTAGAGCTTTTCAAGCAACAGAATTAAATCAATACGCTGGAGTGAAACAAATTTCAGAAGGCCGCTCAGATCAATCAGGAAGGGTTTTTATCTGCGTAACTGCCACTGAGCTAAGCTCGTTAGTGAAACAGTCGTTAACAAGGCACTTGCGGCAAGAGGATAGATCTGAGCTATTTCTAATTAGGAGGACATAAACCCAGCAACCATTTCTCCTCTCTGATTAACTGTTAAGTTCATTTGTGATTTTACCCCCTCCTACTATACTCTTTCTTTGTCTGTCACAAACACACAGACACAATCCTAATTTCTCATGTAGATCTATTTTCTCTTCTTGTCGGCTTCTCGCTTTCTCTCTCAGCCTAACCATTAAACAGGATTAAATGCTTGCAGAGATTCTTGCCTTGTGTTAAATGATTGCGTCCTTATAAGGGTAAATGAGACCATTTATCATGAGCCCGTCCTCTGGGTGCGCTGCAGGTCGTTAGCCATCTACCGTCATGAAATAATTAGTTTTACTATTAATGTAGCAAAGCTCAATGATCATGAGTGCCCACATGTCCCCTTACACTGGGATTAATTGTATTAATGTTCTCAGATGCTCACTAAAGGCCTTTAAAAAAGGATGAAATGTTAGCAGGGCTCTGAAACATGGAACAGTCTTGAGCAGATAATAGCACAGAAAGATTCAGCGCTGCTTCCCTTTTATATCGTCTTTAATACCAATAGATTATAATAGTGCATACTGATGATAATGGCTGAAACGGCTATATTATGAATACAGCTCTTACGTGACATGCACAACACTTACGTAGTTCTAATATTCTTAGAGCTAGGTAAGAATATTAGAACTACTACCACTTCTATCTAACATTGTAAAACAGATGTGCTGACGCTAAATTGGATTTGATATTACAAAACAATCTTTTCTGATTATTTAAAATGTAATTTAAATAAAAATAGAAAAAATAACTCAATTTAATACTCCCACGCTCTATGAGGACTATCTTCATGTGCGAATCCCTCTCTGAAAGCTCTCAGAAACAGTCTCTCAGACAGTGCAGTTCTCTTTCAATGTCTTAAAACCACTTGTTTTTAAACTGCATGCAAACGATAAGTTTACATGACTACGAAACACAGCAATGTCACCTGAGCATGTAACCGCCATAGAGATGATAGTCCAAAAAATCAGTTTACAAATTTAATCATGTTTACTGGTATATCACCCACCCCAAATAGTAATACTAATAATTTATTATTGATATAACACAAAATAAAATATAACATGGAACTTTCCAACATGTCTGAGAATACCTATTACCCATAAAAACATCTCACTCATATCTTATAACACTGTATGAATGTTTGCCATTTCTAATTTCAAGCCAGTTATAAGAATGATTGAAAACAATACTAAAACATAAACTGATTCCCAAGCAGTTATCATTTCTACATGTTTTAATTAGAGAGAAATAACAGGGAATGACTGACACCATAAGTGATCATTGTAGATGACCCAGTTCTTGAGGCAGTGTTATTAACCTAATGAAGAACAATGCTTGACTTGAAGTCCACAGCTGTTCCAGCCTCACAAACACCAGGAGGATTGGCTGGAAAAAAAATCCTCACAATATCAGAGCAACCACAGATGTGTAATGTTAGAAGAGACATAAAGGCTAAATTCTATTGGTGACACTGGCTTTTTGCTATATGAGCATTGTGATTAACCTACTGCTCCAGGTCTGCCTCTTGACCCTCTCTACACGCTGACCTCTACATCCTAGCACTCTTTCACACCGTCTCTCTGCAGGCTGTAGCTGTAGTCATAGTAGGCTGCATCTGGGGCCTGTAATCAACATCACGACACATTAGAAATAATGACAGAATCTCTCCCCCGTACTCGGTTGGAGTTTTACTATGGGTCAGAAACAGAGCCAAACTCCCTTCAGCATAGGATGTCTGTTTTTGTCCTTGATTCGTCTATTGTTTTAGGGTGTGATCTAGTTTCAAACAATATCTGTTTATCTAAATGTCTATTTAATCCAAGCCCAATTTTTATACATGTAAACTATTCAAACGTGAGCGCACAGTTCTAGGGTGTTTTAGTAAGTCAACAGGACGTTGCTATGCAGTCTGCACTAATTGTAAGTGCATGGAAAGGCATTACTCTGTGATTCCTAGGACATTGCCAATGATTGCTTACCAGGCCAAGTTAAAAGAGCTCACCCAGATATCTCTATAATGTTTTGTTTACATCCAAGTTATACATACCGAATGCTAGGGGTTTAGAATAAATTACTAAAGTAAGCATGAAATGGAAAGTCACCCTATCTGTTTTCTAAATTGATTTTATAGTGAACAATTCATCCATGCAATGATAGACTTCTCTCTGATGATGTCTGCCAGACTTCTCCAATTATTTAGTCCGCCTAAACCCTGCAAGCTCACATTCAGATCTGTCTCCATACAATCAACAACCGATGGATAGAAGTTTCCACTTTACATAGTTTTTCTTTTTCATAATCAGTTTCACTCAGATGTACAGTGCACAAAACAAAAGAGATCTGTTGCTACTTCTGTTTCAACTTGACTTTAAAGGGATAGTTCACCCAAAACATCATTTACTCAATGTTCCAAACCTGTATCAATTTCTGAACACCAAAGAAGATATTTTGAAGAATTTGAGTAACCAACCTGCTTTTGTTCCTCAATGACTTACATAGTATTTTTTTCCATACTATGGAAGTCAATGAAGACCAACAACTGTTTGGTTACCCACATTTTCCAAAATGTCTTCATTTATGTTCAACAGAAAAAACAAACTCATAAATAACTTGAAGGTGAGTAAATGAAGACAGAAATGTTATTTTTGGGTGAACTATAACTTGGGCAAAAATATTGATTATTATTTAATTGCTCCAATATCAAACAATACATTTAGCTAACTTTTCAGAAACATGACCTTGGAACTGTGAACAATTTTTAGTGCAAAAAGCTGTCAAATATACACATATGAGTAATTAAAATTGGAACACTTTTGTGCTGTTTGTCATTCTGTTAAACCTCTGGTCCTTGATCAGTCAAAGCAAAGTGTTGACTAATTTAGTAAACTTAGTGTGAATCATTACTGAAGTCAGCGATCCAGAATCACACTCCAGCAGATGAGACCAATTTGGAGAAGTTCTTACCCATTCCTTGATTTCTTGTGTTTTCTTGTTATTTTTCTCGCTCTTCTTTGTTCCAGATCCTACCGTCTGATTGTTTCCTAATGAGTAGGCCATGTCTGAGTGCAAAGATCCTGCTGTACCTTAAGACAGATCGAACATCTGGACTCAAAAGAAAGATATAGCACCAGTGTCATCACAGCCTGTGACTGTATAACCAATCCATCTGCATTACGCGCAGCACATGTGCGAGGGAGCTGAAGTGTGCCGTTTTCAAAAGTTTGGTTTATGTGAATAAAATACACTCACTTTTTTTTTTGGTTCATGTGTGTCTGTGCACGCACATGTGTGAGCGGTTGCAACACTCGGCGGCTATGTGCAGCAGAGTGAAACAAAGCCCCTACATCACTGTAATTAGTTTTGTCATTCTCTCTCCCTCACTCACTCACCAGCTCTAATGTAATACAGAGCTCAGGCCAGGCCAGCAAGGCCATTAATGAGTCACACTGACACAGCCTCCAGGACTCCAGTGCTTTTTACTGTCTATCCGCAGCCGTGACATCAATTAATCACTCGTTAATCCTACCCCCTACACCGGCCTTACTGAGAGGGGGCAGGGGGCCGTGTATGATCCAAATTCTACCCATGCAGAAAAGCAGAATGGCTGACAGAGCTGAAAACAGAATTGTAATGAAATATAAGCTATATATATATATATATATATATATTGAAAAGTAAAACACAGGCTCAATTAAATGCTCACTTTTCACAATCCAAGGAATCCAATCCATTCCCAATGGAATGAAATCCTGCCCTACATTTTTTTTCTTGTTGAAAAGGCATCTCATTATAGACTTGAACCAGGAGAAACTGTTTAAACTTAGACGCAGTGTAACTCACTTCAAATTTAGCTGTTAATTATGCACTTTAGAAACAGGGCTGATAAGCAAAGAACATGTCCTTAAAAGGTGTTGTGTGGTGTTTATTGTTCAGTGTGTACATCAGATTGTCTCCTCCACAGGGAGTGACTGAGGGGATGCAGGTGCTGGATGGACTAATGTTGTGCTAACAGGTGTTTTGGAGAGCCTGGCCATGTATGGGAAGAGTTGTCCACTGTGAATGTTGTGTTTATCCTCTCCGTCTCTTTCTCACTCACTTTCTCTCCCATGATAAATGACACACTTTCTTCAGGCTGACGTTTCACAGCACTGGAATCTCTCAAAGCCGTTAGTCACTGACATTTTGTTTCCTCCACCAAAAAAAAAGGAAAAGTAGAAGAAATGTACTCAATTCCAGACATCTGTCTAGTGTCTAGTGTGGAGCTTATGGGGTATGAGTGAATGCAGGAGTGATTCCTGTATCCCTGATCAAGATGGGTCATCACACATTGAAGTTACACATGCAGCGAAAAAGTAGTATACTCTGAAAAGTTGTGTCCTTTTTCCAATACTGAACATAGCAATACTCAAACTTAATTTGAACAGTATAGATAAATGAAAGGAAAAATAATTTGGCAAATATGCAGAAATTGGTTTGGACACATACTCAGAATTTATTATTACTATTTTCCATATTTTAGAATAATAGTCATTTATCTGTGATATGAAGTAAATGGAAGTATGTGAATTATGCATTGACAAAAACAATCATATCTTGATCATATAAAAAAAGTTAATCACTTTGTCTCTTAGAAAGGCCACACTTTTAAAGCGGTAATTCACTGCTGGCAAAAAGGAGTTGTAATAAAAATTGGCTGTCTAAGATAGTGCTACATAACTAGAGAAAACAAAGAAAAAGGGCCGTGGCAAAAAAAAAGTAAGAAAACTTCAACACCCATAATGCACTGAGCTCGATTAGACTATCTGTGAGCAGGGATATAAAAATGCGGAAGTACAATCTATAGTTTTCACAAATGACCTGGGGCCAGTTGCATGGAGTTTAGACTAGTCTTAAAAGTTAGTAATCTAATTTTACGTGTGGGGCAGAGATATCAAAATAGAGGCAAGATCCTGTTGGGGTGTGGGCATGTTTGTTTTGGTGCTTTCAAATATCAATATAATTTGGCAAAAATCGCTTAGTGCACCTTTAAGAGCCCAAATCCAACTCTAGTACAAATCTACACAATATAATGGAATACTTGCAATTTAATTTTTTTTTTAATTAATGCATTAAAAACTTTTTTAGCACTGGATTTGAATGATATTTACAGTCAGATGGTGTGGTTACAGTGTCCAGTGTCCAAATGTCAAGCATTTAAGCATATATATCAAGAGGTCCAGAACGAGAAAACAGTGGTTCAGTGGATGTCATAATATTGTCTCATTTTAGTAATCCAAATGTAGTTGCTCAGAATACACAGACTTACATTATACACTGCATGCAACACAAAACACATGATCTGTTTCATGTATTTAATTTCCCCTGCATGCTGTATAGGGAATACAGAGTGATACTACAAGCAACAGAAAGATTTAATTATTGAAATTTATGCAAATGAATCCAATTAATTTGTAAGCAATATTAACAAAGGTCAAGCTGACATTTCTAATGAGTAACAGACAGTGTGAGAAGCCATGTTGAATTTGAAATGTGTGGGGATGTTCTGCCATGCACAAAACACACTGGCTATTTATTTAATCAAAACAGATGTGTTTCTTAAGACTATGATCAATGTTTCAAGTCAGAAAACCGAGTGTGAAAACTGATATCAAATCAGTCTGAATTCGGTTCTTTGGACTTTGAGTGTTGGGCTTTTTTATGGCACTGTATTGCATGCAACTTAATTTGAGCTTAAAATAAAAGGTTCAGATCCCAAATTTAAGGTGCATCACCATTCAAATGTTGGAGATTTTTATTTTTTTTTAAATAAAGAATGTATTACTTTTACTCAGCAAGGATGCATTAATTTGATCAAAAGTGACAGTAAAGATTTTACATTGCTATACATTGTTGAACCTTTGTATTCCTCAAAGATTCTGGGGGGGGGGGGATCATGATTTCCACATAAATATTAACTGTTTTCAGCATTGCTAATAATGGGAAATGCTTTTCTAATGTCATTTTAATTTTATTTGAATAATATTAGATTGATTTCTGAAGACTGGAAAAATTGCAATTTATTAAAAATTTTAAGAATATAATTTTTTACTGTATTTTTATCAAATAAATGCAGCCTTAGTGAGCATACGAGACTTCTTTCAAACACAATAAAAAAATCTTACCAACACCAATCTTCTGAACAGTAGTGTATGCTGAACAGAATGTAGCGATAAACAGGATGACATTCACTCTTACAAGTACCAACTAAGCATTAATTCCTAAGAAGTAACAATGAATCTTTGTAGTGTAAAGGTCATGTAGAGTTGGAGGTGCACTCATTCAGAAAACAGGCTTGCGCACAAAGTCTTTCAAACTCTGACACCCACAAAGTCCCACCCGTCTCCAAAACGCACACGTACGCTAACTTTTTTTGGCCACAGAAACAGCAATCTGAACATCACATAGCTCTTCCCGGTGCGGTCAGAAAAGTGTTTCCCGCTGCTGACAGGCAGGATAGATGACCTCCATTATACACAACTACAAATACATTCCAACAGCTGAAGGTGCAGTAAATTATCCTTCAGCAGAGATGGGAGGAGAGAGCAGAAGACAAAAACAACAGAGAAAAACAGGAGCGAAGGTCTAATATTTCAAGCTGGATTCCCTCAGAGAGAAGAATGGAGTCTTAAGTTTGTCTACTCTAAAGGTTGTCTAACAATAAGACTTATTCTATTCTGATGACTTAAAAGAAAATCAATCAGACAACCACACAGAGTCATCTGTAACTGTTCAGTCTACTCCTCACCGGCTGACATTAGCATTAGCTATTTTGCCAAGATTGTTGCAGCATATTCTTTTCTACCTGAAGTCTACATATAAGTTCAGTTTTCCTGTGGCAGCAAAACTTCTGGTTTGCTCTTGTATTTTAGTGCTGCATGCTAAGTGCATGCTAACTGAATAAAATGGGGAAAAAAGGGGTTTTATATAACCGTTTTCTGTCCTCTCTCTGACTCTTAAAGTTACACAGGCTGTTTTTGCTTCTGTACCTTGAAGACGGCTGTATATAAATGACCTCTGTTTTGATTAGCTAGCCTCCAAGTGTGTTTCACGCAAGTTGAATATGCATTAATATGCTTCTGATATATACACAATTCGAAATCTGTGTGTGGGCAGGTTTTGCTATGGTTGTAGGGATGATATTTCAAACATTTCTCCAGAAAAGCAAAACCTGACCAAACCGCTTTGTGGAGAAGTATGTGTGTTTGAACGTGTTCGAATGTGTATGGAATATGTAAAAGCTTGACCTCAAAAAGCTGGTTTCTCTGTGAAGAATAGCGCGTTCTCGGTCACACACACCCACTCTCACTGTAACACTATAAATTAGCTACAATCCCTGCAGCATCAATCTAATATAATTGCTCTGACGCCAGTCGAGACAACAGTTCTGTTTACGAGACAGTTTTCTCTTATCTGTTCGTATTATCCTATTATTAATGGTCTGCAACATAAAAACACTTACATTCATTCTGAACCCTCAAACAGTCTCCTAGAGAAATAGACAGTAAACATACACACTCAAGTGTCACAGAATAGCTAAAGTGTCTGGCTTTGTCAAACTAATGTGCAGAGTGTCACACTGCGATGTCAAACATGATCATATCAAACACACACTCTTTACCCATGGGACATTTCATGTGGCAGCTTGACAACACAACCACAGAAACTCAAAACACTTGCTTATCAAGACTATCACTGCAAGTTTATGGGAAACGTGATGAATGCAAAAGACGATACGATGGCCTTTGCCACTATAACCAGATTTTGGCACTAATGGCATAATATTTTCCATAAGAAGTCACTGCTGCAGATCAGAGCCAGTGAGAAAGTTTGTTTTACTTGCATTTAAAAGCTACCCACTGGATGTCAATACACTGTACTGAATACTTCCTTTTTAATTTTAAAAATAATTAAAAAGTTAGAATTACAACAGTTTAAAAAAAAACAGCTTACTTCATACACGAGAAGAGACATTTGCATGTTGTCACAAAGCTGGACTACATTAAAATTAAAACTTTTTAATTTGACAACAAATGTTGTATATACATAATTATGTTAATATATTATAGAATAAAAATAAAATAAAAACTGATATTGTGAAATGGGCCAAGGCCTACTGGGCCATGATTTCTCAAAAGATGTGTTCAATCACCCTTTTTCTCAACAATCGAGGTGTATATAGAAACTGACTTCCAAAGTATTTACTGAAGTACTGATCTTAGTTCACCCAAAAATGAAAATTCTGTCATCATTTACTCACCCTCGCCTCATGTCATTCCAAACCTGTATGACTTTCTTTCTTTAGTGAAGAATGCCGGTGAACAAACAGTTTTGGTTCCTATTGACTTCCACTGTATGAACAGATTTTTTTTGGGGTGGACTATCCCTTTAAATCTGCAGGTATTTGGTGTTGCTGCTCTTTCTCGATAATGAAAAATCCTGTAAAGTAGTTTCATGTGTGAAAAGAAAGAGCGATTAAAACTTTCTCTTTTTTTGGTCTCTACTTTTGCTTCTTTCATTTTCTACTCTCTCCCTCTTCCTCTGGATCTCAGCCCTCAGTTTCCTAGAGAAGGGGGCTGAAGACAGATTTTAATGAAACTGTCAGAGAGTGTGTGAGTGTGTGTGTTTGCTTCACTGCTGAGAGTATAATTATGCCTCTTCCTTTAACAGACAGTCTGACAGACATATTCTCTCCTCGCTTCTTCTGTCTTTCCTCACTCCGTCCATCTCACAGGCCCCTTGAGACACAAATTAACATTGCATCTGGTTTGTCATCAGCCTTTGAACGACAAACACAGCTAAAACAGAAATGACCGAAACGGACCAATGTTTTATTCTTACAGTAATGCCACCATAATGACCAACTGTCGTTCCCAATCGGCCGTTAAATCTATGATGTGAGTCACTAGAAAGCCAGTTGTACATGAATGAGTCATGTCGACACGCAAAAGACGACACTGTAAATCAACACAAACAGATGCATAGGAAAAGTCAGGAAAAGAGAAGAGAGAAAAAGAGATAAAGCAGAACCAATAATTAAGAAATACAGATGGGGCTTTACTTGAGATGGAGGGACCATAAATCCCATCATGTCTCGCTCTCTCTCACTCACTCTATAATCAGCACTGTAAGTTTTTAATCACACTGAAATGATTTATTTTAATGTCAGCTGTGTGTCACCGCACTTCCTTTCATTTTTCTAATTGTTTGTGTTTTTTCTCTATGATAAATTTATCTTCAGACAACCACAATATGACTAATTAACTCTAAAATATAGGAACCAGATGTTCGGGTGAAGGAAGTTTCTACGCAGCAGCCAAAAGAACATGCCAATCTCTCTCTCTCTCTCTCTCTCATTCTCTCCCACTTACTCATTTTATGTTAAGTCAGGCTCTTTCGGCTCTAATGTGTGACCTGTCATATTGAGGTCCAGAGTAAATTTCCTGGCTACGCTGCACATCCTGCAGTTCACAGGCACTTTCCTCTCGTTTCCATCACCTCTCTTCCTTCTTCACTCATCACCCCGTACCTAATAATCCTCCTCCGTCGCTCGCAGACCACAAATTTCACAGGAGTATTTATAATTATGTCTAATTTACCATTTGGATCAAAACATTTACAGTGAGCGCAAACAGACTGGCAGAAATCAGAAATGACTGCAGTTGATCCCAAACTTTGTAAGAAAAATCACACAGTACGTAGCCATTAAATAAACAGTGTATTTAGATGTGAACATGAAGTGCTAAGTTGAACAGAGTCTTTGAGGGCCGTGCTTCGTCCTGCATGCGTGTGTGTGTGTCGCTGCTAAAGCAGAGTGTGATGGCGCCGGGCCCCAGAGGGACGCGTTGCTCTGACACTCTGACAGTTTGCCATGAGTGACGTGTGATCCGTACAAATTTCAGGACTAATAAATCTACCTGTCAGTGCGGGGGACTTGAAAGGGCTGAGGCCCTCGGGCTGAGCTTTAACACAACTCGTGTTGATGAAATTCTGTAGGCTGGAGAATTATAGCTGTCAGAAAAACGCCCACGTCAAATCTTGAGCTTTTGGCTCACTTACTCTTTTTTTTTTCCTTCTCTATCCCTTTCCTCTTTTCCCTTGCTCTCTCAAAACTCATATATTTCTCACATACACGCAAAGGGAACTCTCCATGTCTCTCTCGTCCTGTAGCTCGATGTAGAAAACGAGACGCAGACTTCTTTCATCGCTTGATAACTATTATTACATCACTTTGACACCGTACAACCTCAGGCCTGCCAAGCTGCACCACACAACACCATTCCTCCTCAGCTTCCATTACTGCACTTAAAGCGCGCGCACACACACACACACACTTGGGTTGACATTGGTGTTATCTGTGTCTGGCATGGCTCCGGTGACGTAAGAGCAGGTCCTGATCTCTTTTGTTTGTAGGTGTACAGGACATGGAGGATTGCTGTCAGCAGTCGGGGTTAAACAGGGGAAACGTGCAAAACGATCTCACTTTGCTCTCTCTTTAAATTCTATACCAATAAGCCAATAAATCACTCGTTCCTTCTCCTTTCTCCTTCCTTGAAGGTTCACAGTGTTAGATTTATTCCTGTTTGTCTTTTATTTTTGGCCGTGTTTGCTTAGCGTCTTCTCTCCTCGCGCTTTGAGTGTCCGCGGGGCGATAACTCATGTTGTTTGGACACTTCTCTACTGGTGCTGTCTTTCCCGTAAACTTTATAGAGGGGGATATGAGGGCACTTGTATTTACACTGTGGAGTGAAGAGTTCAGTAGTGTGTGTGTACGTGCAGACTGCTGCCTGGCCTGTCTGCTTAAATGTTAACAGCACCTTCCTTTCCTGCAGTCACTCATTTATAGGACTGATCGCGACTCAAAAAGATCATTGAGATCATGCATAAACTCTCTGTATCTCAAAAACGTGTTCTAAATATTTTGGCATGTAAATCGCAGACAAAGGCCAAAATCTTGCATTTACCTTGTACATCCATTTTTAAAATTCAAAATCTTGTAATCTATCTGACTAACAGATAAAACTGCCAAATGTGCAAAATGCAAAAATAAATACAAATTAAAAAAAAAATATTTAATGCTTTTGAAAGCATCAGTATGGTGTGAAAACTACAGCCAAGTAATATCCCATCATTTTCCAGAAGAAGTGTGTTTATGAATTTATGAAGTTGCTTTTTTCCCCCTTTTTGGAAAGATTTTCTTCTTGTATAATTAAAAATAAATAGACAAAAAGTGTCAGGTTTTTTTTTTTTAACTGAACTTTTATGTTTTTTCTACATAAGAAGAAGTGATATAGATTTGAAATGACATGACAGCATTTAAATTTTTGGGTCAATTATCACTTAAATAGAAAAAAAAGAGAAAATCTAAAAATAAATTGCTAAGGAAAATAAAAGTTGATAATTCTTTTATAGAGGGACCAATGAAAGTGTTGGCAGGCCAAGTAAAAATTGTACGCACTGGCCCAAACTGCCAGCAGAAAAAATACATCCTTATTGCTGTTGAGCAACTGCATAGTAATATGTATTAAAAACACCTTAACCTCAGAACGTGGAAGAAGATTCTTTAGAAAATGTACATTATAATTGGGTAAGAGGTGGGGAAAAATCCTGAACCTGCTGCTGTTTTTCAAACCTTCCGAGGAAATCTGAATTCATCTGTTTGAAAGTCACATCTCATGCCAACTTTCTGCCACGCAGCATATTTATGATGTTTTCACAAAGCGGTTTCCGTAAAGTTTGACATTGAGAGTAAGTCTAATTAACATGCCATAAAAATGTGTTCTAAAAGCACTATTAAATGGGGAGTTTCATCAAGTGTTATGAAAAGAATTTACCAAAATGATCTTCCACACCCCATTCAATGATAATGTCATCAGATAAAGGAAATGAGTAACTACTAGATTAAAGGCTGATCCCAGTCATTCATTCATTGACCTCACCCCATCATCAATATGTAGTATTTTTTTTAAAAAAAGTCTCTTCGTGTCTCAATCTGTCAAAGTGTCATGCAGGGTGTGTCTGACAGCGTGAGTGTTTGACAGACTGTGTGATCTCAGATTTTAACAGGGCTTGGGGTGAGGACCAAACACACCGCGCTGCAAATCCCAGGGATGAAGTGATCTCAGCGCAGTCTTGATGAGTATCCTAGATCTTTGAAGACAAATTAACAACCGGCGTGCACGCACACATGCGCATGATTCTGAAACGGGGCCCTGGCTAACTACAACCAGACCTGTTGCAAATGTGATTTCCGAGCCTAATAGACTGAAACTTCACTGATGGCTTTAAGCAGCTGAAACCACATTCTCCTGTTCCTCAGCCTCTTGACTCCTACGTGAACTGGGGAGTTTGGCCCAGGGGCATACAAGCATTTGTGTGTGTGTGACTGTGACAGCAGGGTCTAAACTAACAAACAGGAACCAGGATTCAGGGCTCTCACCCCAGCCTCTCTCTTTCTGTAGCCCCGGTGTTGACCTCTAAAGTCCTGCAGCAGTGGTCATGACCAGAGCCTGCCTCAGACCGCCACACCTGACCGTCATTCTCACCTTTCACTTTTAATTCCTCTGAAAAGACACTTTCTGGCTCACTGAGTCAGACAGGCAGTGTGTGTGTGTGTGTGTGAGAGAGCTTCATCAGAACAATATTAGATGAAGACGGCAGGGTTTGGGCAAAATTCAGAAAAGAAGAATTGGTTCTCTTTCAGTTCACGAGGACAAATTTGAATTGAACAGATGAAATGTCATACAGGTTTGGAATGACATGAGGGGGAGTAAATGACTGCATGTTCATTTTTGTATAAAATATCCCTGAAAAATATAAATATTTCCATCAAATATAAAAATACACTGCTTAAAAATTTTTTTTTTTTTTTTTTTTTTGTGGTATCAGTGAAAATGTGGGTAAGGCAAGTAAAAATTTAAGTACCTGCACAACTCACCAGCAGAAAAATAAATCTTTATTTTTGAGCCTTGGCAACCACTAAGAACATGTTAAAAACCACTCACAACACCTTTATGCACAAGGAAATGATTCAGAAACATTTTGATTGGGCGAGAAGTTGGGAAAAACCCTGAACTAATGCTATTTTTCAAAGGAAATATCATGCAGGTTTGGAACAACATGAGGGTGATTTAGTTCATGAGTGTGAATTAGCATTGTGACATCCCACAGGAACGTGAATTGGAATTTGAATTGGAATTCCAGGAAGAAGAATTTACTAAATTGCAATTCAAGGAAATTTAACACAGCTAATGCAATTTGGGAAATAAAATATTCTTCCTCCTAGGTCTTCGAAAGTTAATTTCTTAATATGATTAAATGTATAATTTCAATACAAATGCCTATAAGTAACATTTCAAACATGTCTAAAATCTTAGCCTATAAAATCCTGAATCGTCCAGGGTTTTTGAACTATTTTCTAAAAAAAAAAAGGTTTGTCAAGCTAACATTCACAAACTTTTATTTTTAACGTATTTAGTTATAACAAAATAAAATAACAAGTCTAGTATATATCTAGTTACTTATTTCTTGGCATTTCTATTCATTTACTTTTTTCTCTTACCTGTAAATTCAAATTGCAACTCTGCATCCTCTTAAAAAAGCATTTCTAATTCTTGAATGACTGAAAAACTAGTAATTAATTAAATCATTAAAAAGTCTAGAAGTAAATCAAATAAAAATAAAATGAGAGAACCATGAACATGCAATTGTGTTGTTAAATTATTGAAATATTAACTTAAAATCTCAGGGGGTACTTGAAGTAAATATTCTAGGTCAAAGAGGTTCGGCTGACAAATAAGTTTGGGAATGCTTGCTGTAATATATTTATTGAAATGTACATTGTTCATTCTATGTTGCCAATTACTGCTAATGTATATCTATGGATCTATTGATCTATTTGTCCTTCGTTTAATCATCAATCTATCTATCATGGTTGTGTGCCATTTAGAATAGAACTACCTGAAGTTTGTGAACTCAGGTTTGAGAAACCTTGTATTAGAGAACATATTGTGTAAATATCAACCTTCTGTAGTATATTCAACACAATAACAAAATCCAAGCTAACGTTTGAAAGTACCGCTGATATTATGAACATAATCTGTGTGTGGGTGTGTGTGTTCAGAGTGACAACCGAACTGTGGAGACGACCTCTAAATGACCCTTCTATCATGCCTACTCAATCATACCTGTCTCCTCACACACCTCCAACACTGCTTGGTAATGCAACAGGATCACACACACACACTGGAAAAGCATGAGAGGGGCCAATCATACTAAGAAGGGAGAAAGTGAACCTCCTCCCACTGAGAAGTTCACACACACTCAAAGCGCTCTCAGAGGGTTGTGTGTCTGACCCGGCCTGTCAGTTGTTATTCATTATTCATCAGGCAGATCAAAGGACGCCCAGCAGGAACTCTGAGGACCCTGACAAGAGGCAGTCTGTCCTCACTATTGACAGGTCATCTTTCATTCCTCACTGACAAGGAATAGGAGTCACGGGAGCAAAGACACACACACACGCACTCACTCACTCACACACACACACACACACACACACACACTTTCAAACTGCCAAACCCAAAGTGTGTGCTGATTCAAAGTATACAGAGTTTAGCTAGCATACTGCATATGAGTGTGTATCCTGGACTAGTATCTGTATTAGTTTAGTATGTATGAGAATCTGTGTGTATGTATTTTCATACGGCTGACTGCGTGTTTTGCCTGTCTAAACTGACCCTTTCAGTGTGTGTCTGAGCGGCCCCCCTGCTGCATAGGAGGCATCAATTACAGCCTGCCGTCCCACTGTCACAGCCTTTAATTAATGAGCCCACAGCACACTCCACCACGGGGCTGGCCTCACCGTGAACTCTGCAGGAATTCAGGAACACACACAGGCCCAAATACACACAGATGCAGATGCACACACAGCCACAGACTCTCCTGAGCTCAGAGAGAGAGAGAGAGAGAGAGAGAGAGAGAGAAATGTTGTTTTAATGCTTTGGCAATACAAAATGCATGTTTTTGTCATGCCAATAAAGCTTTCTGAATTGAATTGAATTGAGAGAGAGAGAGAGAGAGAGAGAGAGAAAGAGAGAGAGAGAAAGAGAGAAAGCCTCCCTCCCCTGCTGACAAGCGCTCCATTCGTCCGTCAGACTGATACACAGAAGCTTGTGGTCTGTGAGGGTCACCGGGTCATGGGACAGTTGTGGGTGAAATACAACTTCTGCTTCCCTTAGATCTCCTCATGCACTCCTCCGCCTCTTCTTTCTTCTTCCTCCTCCCCGTCAGTTTTCTGCTCTCGTGATGATCTCATCCCAGCCTTAAACTCTTAGTGTCGCTGCGTGTTCTGACGTCTGTGCTCATCTCGGACTAATTCTGCTGTGGCAAGGTCTGCGACCGTATTTTAACAACCCCTGCCTTTGACCCTCCTCTCCCTCTCTTTTCTTCTGTTACTCCAAAGGTTGGCACTGAGCATGACCCCTCTTTTATTATTCTAGTAGGACAGGAACTCTTGGGAGAACAAGGACTGTGTCTGCTCGCTGGCAAGCATTAAAGATAAACCAGGAGTTAAAGAGAACTCACCTAAACCAAGTGAGTTGAAGGGATAGTACACAAAAATTAAAATATCTCTCAAAAAAAACATTTAAATGTAAAATACCCCCTCCCCCCAAAAAAAAAACATTAAAATGTATCAAACATTTATTTCTTTCTTCTATGAAACACAAGATACAAAATATTTTGACAAAAAAAAAGAAAAATTATATTTAAAAATTTCAGTTATTTCATTACGTGATTTTGTAAATTTTTTTTTTTTTTTTTCAGTCTTAGTCATTTTGGTATTTCAACTTATTTTCAAACTTATGTTATTTAATTTTTGCCAAAGCAAAATGATTAAGCTTTTTAAGTTTAAGGTTTTCTAACCGATTTAGTTAACAATAACAAGACCGGACCATAAAATGAAAGTCAATTGAGTCCAATGTTGCTTTTTCAAAAACGGCTGAAGCATGCTGTGAAATATCTTCTGTTGTTTTCCACAGAAGAAATATGGTCCTACAGGTTTGAAAAGTCACGATGGTGAGTAAATGATGACAGAATTTTCAGTTTTGGGTGAACTATCCCTTTAAGAGAGCACTGACAGAAGAGAAATGACACCTTAAGCCGTAAAGCACTTTGACAACTAAAAGTTCCAAATTACTTTAGGTGACATTTGGACAACCTTGTATGTGCAAACACTGAGAAAAAAAGTCTTAAAACCAGGTAGAAACCCTAGCAAATAAAAAGGACGGCTGTTAAGTTACGGTCAGAGAGAGAGAGCGTTGTTAGAGGTGACATTTCGACCATTATACTCGGTCTGCAAAATATTATCTTTATTAATGTGAGCAGGAATCAAGCTCTCCACGGCACTCTGGAGTATTTGAACAAATAGCTGTGTGAGAGCTCCAGGCAGTGAAATAAATAAAACAGTAACACGCTGCCTCCATATTTCATTTTACAGTCACCTCAGAGAGCTGAGGGGAGGCAGAGCTAAACGGCCAAGCCAAACACTTGGAAGTTTGCACACTCATAAATTAACAGCTTGACAGTTGAAAGCGCACTAACTAATTCATCACAAAAATCAATCCCTCTGCCACATGCAAACTTTTTTCCCCTCCTTTCATGGTTTACATTTATTACAGAAGGCTGTCTTTCTTCTTCCAGGAGGGATTCAGAGACGAGGCGGTCATTTTTTTTCCAAGCGAAGGGGGAAGTTCTTGAAGATTTATCACGGTTTGATCTATACGGTGGGGATTTTTCATACGCACCCATAATTTACCATAAGTGACTTAGAAGAGACGGGAGGGATAGAGCTATAGATTAACCTCCAATGAGGATTTAAAGTCAAGACCGATTGCTGTAGGAGAAAAATATTCCATCCATTAACCCAATGAGTTATATTTGCTGTGTAAATCAAAACGTACAGAAACAGTGGAGCTGATCCCAGCTGTGCTTGGGAAAATACGTTGGAATGAAAGCTTATCAATACAAGAGCGTGCCGGCGACTTGTGTGGCAGAGCGCCTTCACAAACCCCTTCACCGCAACCCCCCATGGCCCATCTCTTGTGGTGGTTTGGCATGGTCACGGCACATTAATGTCCTATTCATTCTGACAGCGAGGTGAAGGTAGGTTTGCAGAATGCGGAGGTGTCTCGGCGTGATTCCTCACGTCACTACAATGATTGGGAGATTGACAGTAATACCGTCTGGCGTCTGCGTACGTGTGGTGCGGAAGATGGTTAAAGCGCTTGGCGGAGAGGTCCAGGTGAAACAGAGAAGGGTACTGTTCTCCCACGTAGCGCGAAACAAACTGCTGTTGACATCCCTGTCACCAGCTCTCATTTCAACAACGCTGTAAAACTGAAGGAAGCCTATTAAAAGGAGAAAGAGAGTCAAAAATGAAAGTGAAAGATGCATTTATTCCAAGCCTGCCGCGTATCAGCACATCAGCCTGATCAAAGATGTTACTTGGGACGATCTGGGGTCAGTTTCGATGAATAAGTCATTCAAAGGGCGAAACGCTCAAGATCAAAACACGCTCTGGTGAGGTACTCTCACTTTTGCTTTGAACGGCGCAAACACACCAACACACACATCCTTCCCTTCACATAAAGAGGAGTTTTAAAGTGCATAAGAGTCGACAGACAGCATATTTTCATAACTCTTCTTGTTGGCTTGTAGTTCACCGGTAGAAGGCCTGTCAGCCTCTTTAGTTTAACAGTCAAGCACAGGGTGGATGTGGATGTGTTTGCAGCGAGCTTCTCAAAATGAGAACGAGTAGTAAGAGAGAGAGAGTGAAATTGAGAGGGAGAGATGAAGTGCAACTAAGATATTATTATCGATGCCAAACAGCAAGTATGAGGTCTTTCTTCTCTATTACTGGAACTGTAACTTAAGCCAAGGTGCTTGGAGCTACACGCGTCACTAAGAGTTTGAGTAAGTGACTTTGACGAGGTGGCCTGCAGCCAAGGCGGTAAGCCCACACACACTCACATACACACGTACGCCATGAACAGTATGCTTCACTTCACCTTTAGTTTGCTGCTATGAAACCTTCCTGTCCCCAGAACACACCTCTATTGTTCTTCAAAAGATCTCAGACATTCAAGTACAACTCAACCTCAGGTTAACACACAAAGTCATTATTCGACTTTATGAATAAAACATGTTGTAGGCTATGACACACAAAGACATAATGTCATGTATGACATGTTGTGTTGTTCATAACCACGTGGAAATATGACACTGTGACACACTGAGCACGACTAAGAAAAATGAATGGTATTTGAAGAGTTCTGTGCACTTTATGACTAAGATGGCTTAAGGAGGAACTGCCCGTTCCATTTAGTCCTCATCGTCCTCAGGCTGGGGGCTAACAGGGGCAAGGGCAACCACCTTATGTCTAAGCATGCTAACAGCAGGCTGATATTAACAGGTTCTAATGTGTATTTTAGGTGATTTGTTAGCACAAATGCTCGCCTTGCTCTGTTCTGTGATGCGCGTTCATGACGTCACGTAATACGCAGTTACGTGGAAAAGGTCACGGTTGACTTAGGCGGAAGTACCGAGTCAGTGTTTACAAATGTGCGGAAGGAGGACCATATACACGTATTCAAATGTCTTTGTGTCAGTTTATCGTTTAAAAAAAAAGCCTACTGACTCGGTACTTCCGCCTACCTCAACCGTGACCTTTTCCACGTAATTGCGTATTACGCGACGTCACGAACGAGCATCACAGAACAGAGCAAGGAGAGCATTTGTGCTTATAAAACTTAAACTTTTTTATTTATTTTTGAAATGACCGATCGTTTCGCTAGATAAGACCCTTATTCATCGTCTGGTATCGTTTAAAGCCCTTTGAAGCTGCACTGAAACTGTCATTTGGACCTTGAACCGTTTGGGTCCCAATGAAGTCCATTATATTGAGAAATGTTTTCATCAAAAACCTTAATTTCTTTTCGACTGAAGAAAGAAAGACATGGACATCTTGGATGACATGGGGGTGAGTAAATTATCAGCAAAAGTTTTTTTAAAAGTGAACTAATCCTTTAAGAATTCACAACATTTCTTAAGTCATAACGCCACAATTTCAGCCTGTGACTCACCTCTGCCACAACAAACATCTGATCCTGAAATTGTGTGAGCATGTGTTTAACGGGGTTGGATGTGAAAAGAGAAAATGATGGATAGCATTCATTTTCTTTTATTAGGGACTTTGGATTTGTGAGCTTTGGCTGTTCAGAGAGAGGGAGAGAACGAAGCAGGTCATACTAGTGGAGCATTTAACATGTTATTGGGTAAGAAATGGGGGAGGAGAACTGAGCAAAGCTAGACCGCTGGCAAATGCAGCCCATCTCCATAGCTGTTGACACATTTTAAAACAGTGCTGAAGAATAACTGTAATTTCTGGAGACTAAAGGATTTGCTCTGTTTGGCAGAATAATACCGTCCTTTTGGGCTGTAAAACACACTCCCAGTTCAAAGGCTGCCATGCAAACATTACTCACTTCTCTCTTCTTAAAACCAATGCTATCACTGTTCATTCAGCATATGACTCAAAAGTACACACAAAAAAATTTGGTATGAGGAGAGAGGATAAACCATTTCTGAACAGTGCCGACGAGAAACTAACTTGGCTACATTTTTTGAGATACATGACAATAGCTCAGTTGTTTTCAAAACAGTGTTTCATTAACAAGCAATAGAAAAAGTAGCGGTGTAGTTTGGCAATGTGAGAAGAGGCGAAATCAGTTTACATGCAACTTGGCATAACACTGTGGTTTAATAGGGATGCATCAATATTAACATTTTGGACAATGGTTACCTTGAAGTTATGGCCAATAACTGGCTATATTAAAATTCTATTTTGGCGATACAAAACTAAAATAATTTTAAATTCTGCAAATTAATTTAGGCATCACAACGTTCTGACGTACAGTATGAAAAATGGATTTTGAGATTATATTTAAGTGTTAAATTTAAGTGAAAAATTTTATCAGATTTAGATGACTGGAAAGCATGCATGCGCAATTACATACAGATTATTGGCAGATATGATACATTCTACATATTTATCATTCAGTACCATGTTAATATCAAAGTGCCATGGTATTCCCATCTTATCGGTTTCATAACATGGCTGCAGTACTTTTCTTTCTCTCCTTTTCTTACTGTCAGCTCATTTCAAAACGCAGTCCTGTTCTGCCAAATATAATAACCCCTCTCTTTATTTACCCTGCCCCACTTTATACTTTTGCTATTTTTCAATGTCAGCTGTGGACTTTTAAATAATTTTTATTGGATGTCCTGCTGGACTTAACAGCAAGAGCCATTTTTCCTGTCTTGCTCCCTCCACTCTCTCTTTCTTTCCATTTCTCTCCATTTTACTTTTTCACAGGTGTGACAGGCATAGTTCATTGCTATGTATTGCCGTTTTTTCCATTTTGCCCTTCGTTTTTTGACAACTCTCCAACCTTGCTAAAGCAGGGCAAGCCAGGAAATCTGAAATAGCCTTAAGCTACATTTTAACTTCGAAAGATTCATAATATACCTTAACGTCATCGACTCTCTCATCCTCTTTCCAAATGTGTTAGTGATCACGCATGTTTTGATTCAACATTAACGTCATCCGCAGGCTTCCTAAAGCATGAAACATCCAAACGTAAACTCTAGTGGCTAAAAAGCCCTCTTAGCTCTTTCTTGTGGTAATATGTTTGGAATTGCCAGTCCAGACTTTCCCTCAGAGAGCTGTGAGTGTAGGCAGCGAGTGCCATACGGCCGTAATCACATTACGGATGCCATATTGTGTGTCGAGCTGTCAGAGTTCATTTGAACCTCTCCCTCATGGGGTTCAGGCATTTTTTTTATTTATGTTTCTGTTTTGATGTAGGGCAGATAACAGCAGTAAAGCACATGTGTGACATTGATTATGGCAGAGGACTGTAAGTTTGTGATTAGCGTTGGTGGTTAGGGGCCAGTTTGTGTAACCTCCCTCTACTCGAGGGCATGTCTGAAGTCATTGAGCTTTCCAGGCTGAAACTCTGTCAGGAGGTTGAACCCTGTCGATCTGTCAAACTGCATCCTCCTCGTTCACTTCAGGGGGAGAGAATTGAGGAGAGCAGAGAAAATTACATAGACAAAGACTAGGAGAGAGCAGACTAACTGTATTCTTTTCAAACTAGAGCTTCCAAATCTATCTGACGTAAAATATCTTCCTGTTTTACCTATTCTGATGATCAGAAATTTATGGGAATAAAGTACATTGAATATGTTCTGAATTATCCTGCAGGTTTGCACTACACAACATCAGAAAGAGCAGGCCCTTTCTGACAGAGCATGCTGCGCAACTTCTTGTCCAGGCCCTTGTTGTTTCTAGACTGGACTACTGCAATGCTCTTCTGGCTGGTCTGTCATCAAACACAATCAAACCTCTACAAATGATTCAGAATGCAGCGGCACGACTGATCTTCAAAGAACCCAAAAGAACGCATGTTACACCTCTCTTCATCTCCTTGCACTGGCTACCAGTGGCAGCTCGCATCCAGTTCAAGACACTGATGCTTGCGTACAGAACTACCACAGGCTCAGCACCCTCCTACTTCCACTCACTACTACAAACCTACATCCCCTCCAGAAGTCTGAGATCTGCTAGTGAGCGACGCCTTGTGGTACCATCACAGAGAGGCTCAAAATCACTCTCCAGAACATTCTCGTTCACCATTCCTGGCTGGTGGAATAATCTTCCCACCCCTATCCGGAATGCCGGATCCCTGGCAATCTTCAAGCAACAACTGAAAACTCATCTATTTCGGCAGTACATGACTTCATCCTAAACTCAAAAAAAAAAAATGTCCCTCTATCTTTCTCTCCACTTACTAGCTTGTACTTGACTGAGACTTGGTGTTACGAGCACTTCCTCTGTCTGATTGCCTCTTCAAGATTAATCGCTTTTTGTATTCCCCAATTGTAAGTCGCTTTGGATAAAAGCGTCTGCCAAATGACTAAATGTAAATGTTATCAAACAGCAGAGGTGAGGTATGAGCCCATTTTCAGGAAAAAAGTTCTAAGATAACATTAGCAGAAGATCACATTAGAATTTCAAACAATTTCAAACAAATTTTGATGGAAAATCAAGAAGAAACATAAGATTCTGCACTATTTATAGGCCTTTCCTCAAATAAGAAATCTGTGACATTGATCATGTAAACTTAATAAAAATGTTTCTGTGGTGAAGAAAATAGATACTACAGAAAAAAAAATTTAATTTCTACATGAAAAAGTTAGTTCAGGCAATAATAAAAAAAACTAAGAAAATTCTGTATTGGTACTCATTTCAAGCTTGTAGAAGTTAAAGCATAAATATAAACGTTATAAAATTAAGTAAAACCTACTCAACTTTTCTAATACTGGTGTTCCCATCATGCACTGGGGCATGAATAATTAACGAGGTAGATTTTTTTTTCCTGTTTTCCAGCTGTATTTACACTGTTTTATACATACGTAACTTGCGATTTTGTTATATCTGGAGTTCATATTCTACTCAAAATGACACATTTATACCATAATTGTGTATTGCATACCAAATATTGAAGTCTCTGTGTTCGGATGACTGCCGCATTTCTAATTATGTAGATATGGTGTCTACATGATATCTATTGTATTATTTACTTGATGTTTCTAAGTAACATACAGCATGGTTTAATTAGGTGTTATATTAAGTAAAATCAAAGTATTTCCAAGTAAGCTTGGACTAAGTAAAAATTATTCAAACTTAGGTAACATTTTACTTAATTCTGTATGTGAAATTATATATAATTATGTAATATTTACTTAATTTCTGTATGAATGTTAAATTAAATAGTAATTAGGTTATACAGAGCAGTAGCAGTAAAATTTACTTCAAATGTGTAAGTGTAAACTGTTACACAGATTTTTTTTAAGTAAATCCTACTAGTTCTTTTTTTCAGTGTACAGATGGTAAGATATTTTTCACTGAAGCACAAGATGTGCACTGGATCATTCTCAAATAATCATCAGGTTTTAACAGGGTAGCGCCATATTTAATTTTTGAAAGGAATGAAAACAAGGCTGTGAGGGACAGAAGCACAGTGTGTTCAGTGAATACAACACACCAATTATCCGTTTGAAACATCTTTCCTCAAAAAAACAAAAAAAAACAATTTCAGTAGACAAAAACTCCATAGAAGTTTTGAAATCTGACAACTTTTAAAAGTTTAGAAAATTACTTTATCTGGGAACTTCACAAGGTGTATGCCATTGTTAAGACTGGGAGTTACTAAGAATTTGAAATTAAACTTTTCACTCAAAAGTTATGACATATCTCACAATGAAAATGGTAAAATATATGAGAAAATTAAAAATAGAAGAATTATCATTTGTAGTCATTTGTGTATTTAAAATTCCAGTAATTCTCATTTATGGCAATCGTGTGCACATAATTGAGATGATCTGATAATTAATACAGTGATCAGTGAGGTTAATTAATAAGTAAGAGATGACCAGGATAAATTAGTCAAAGTTTTTACCTTTAATTAATTGAGCTGTTTGATATAACTAAAGCCTCTGTATAGACACGGCATCTGAATATATCTGAACAGATTGTACAGAAATATATAAATATATATTAATCATAAGTAAGGTAAAAAAAAAAATGCCACAACAATTTTACAACAGGTAGAAAAAAAAAGTTTGCTCAAAGCTTTATGAAGCAACTCAGCAGTTCTGGGCATGAGAGGAGATTACATTTTTCACAAGCCACTTGAATTTATGGAGACTTATAAATGTGCACATGTGCAATGTGTAGTGACTTATTGGCATTGGCAGGTCACATTAATATGTCACATTAAAGCAGCAAGGCTGTTGACAGGTGCTGTTTGACCTCCATCAGAGTCGACACACGCACACACACCTCAGCTTGACTCTTTTTCCATTTCCTCTACTCCGAACCACATTCTCACAAGTGTACATGTCTGACACCCAAGCTCTAACATAAACATACACCTACATTTTAGATACAAACACAAATTGTTTAAACCATCTGTGAAAAGATTAAAACCACAGGAGTTCACCAAAAAGGAAAAGGGCATTAAAAAAGGCCAAACTCATAAGCAATTCAGCCTGAATTAACACAACAGAGAGGCAGGTCACACTTCAGCAGATACTTGTCAATACAGAAGTACACTCAAGTGGAACATTGGCCACTTGAATGCTCTTGTGTTAAGCCAGAGGGGGTTAAAGAAAAAGAAAGAATGAGAGACACAGAGAGAGGGGGGGAAAAAAAGGAGAGAGACATCAAAGGCCATGTTCCAGTCAGAGACCCCACGCAGACAGCGGCAGGTCCTCATCAGACAGGCCCCCTCATGAGTTCCCCCACCAGCAGCGAGCTGCTCTGCTTATCAAAGTGCCACAGAGCTATAGAAGAGCACTGAAGCAACGCTCAGCACACACACACCTCAAATCCTTAAATAAGGCTGATTATCTCGGACCTCACCCATCAGCGGTTTTTCTGTACCATACTTCATCCCCAGCTCCCAGAGACACACCCACACAAATGTCTCTCTCTCTCTGTTGGAGCTTTTACTTCTCAATTTTTAATTGTAGTTTTGGTCTTTGGCCACTTATATTGACAGGGATGTACAAAGAATGTTAGAGAAGAGCAGCTCAAATGATTTTAGCATCCAAATCCCTTTCCATTCATGACTTTGAATAGAATTGGCCACATACCACAGGAAGTGAAATTGGAATGTGAATGGCAAGGACAGAAAGTGGAATTGACTGACTTGCAAGTCAAAACAATTCAACAAGTAACAGCATCCTGCGAAATAGGAACTGTTCTTCCATACTAATCCACTGTGTTCCTGTTGTTCCTAAAAATCTTATGTTTCATACACATCAAAACTGTCCATAAGTTTGAGGCCAGAAAGACTGCAGTAATATTTTTGAAAGAAGTCTTTTATGCACAAAAAGTTTGGATTTATTTGAACAAATACTGCAGAAATGGTAAAAATTGTGAAATATTAGTTAAAATAACTATTTTCTATTTTGATATATTTTAAAATGCAATTTTTCTGTGATTACTCCATACTTCCATGTCACATGATCCTTCAGAAATCATTCTAATATGCCGATTTGGTGAAACACTTATTTATTATTATCAATGTTGAAACAGTTGCTGTTTATTATCAATGTTGAAAACAGCAACCCATTTGCAAACCATGATACAGGACAAAAAAAGAACAAGGTTTAATTGAAATAGAAATCTTTTGTAACATTAGAAATGCCTTTCCTGTTGCTCTTGATCAATTTAAAGCATCCTTGCTTCTTTCAAAAAAGAAAAAATTAATCGTATTGATGTCAAACTTTTGAACGGTAGTGTAAACAGATTAAATCTCCGGTCTAGTTCCTGTACACAACTTTTATGAGGTCGTCTACAATAAAGTGCCAGTACAAAGAGTATCAGAAACCCAAACAAGAGATCCTCCTGTCACTGACCCTCCCAGCATCTATTTTGTAGTGTCATTAGCACTAGTGTTGATTCCCCTCCTGTAATTGCAGGTCTAGTTATTTTCCTGCAGTCTCTCAGCCATCTGAAGACTGCCGTTTTACAAGCTCTCCCCCCTTTTCGTGTCCTCTAGTGATCAAAGCCTCCCTTTCACAGATACATTTCCCCATCAAACAATACCTTCTCACAAGCTGCTGTCAGCTCATCTTCTTTTCTTTCATTTCATCTTTTAAAGTTTTTTTTATCTCTTTCTTTTAATCATCATTCCCCTGCCTCTCTCTCTCTTCTCCTCCTTTGTGTGTGCTGTCAAGCATGACAGGTTGTAGCTGGGAGGGATGAGTGCGTAGAGAAAGGTAGAAGCAAATTTACAACAGGACGCCACCTGGCCTTGCCTCAGTAGGGCTGTCAATCACAAACAACGCACACATATAGTTTCGCACACATATGCTAAGAAAATCTGGTGTACTGCTAAAGCCGCTTTGGCGATCGACAAATAAACCTAAGCTGCGTATCTGATCTCTCTTTGCCATTGCATAACGTGTATTGTGTTCTTCAGGATCACCATGGTGATAGTCAAAGGCGAAACCTGAGTGTCAGTGTTTGTGCTGTGAGCGGCGACAGTAAGCGCGGTAAATCAAAGTGACGAATGGCTGCCACGGCACATTGATGGGCTCGGGATGATAGACAGTCACTGACACAAGCGCTCAGGACATGGCTGCTGACATCATGCTGTCTCCCGGGGGGGACCGGTGGGCCCCTGTGAAACTTGAGGACCTCTGTTGACCGCAACGGCAAAGACACATGCACACGAGACTCGATCCAGCAGCTCAAACAGATGAATTTTAGACTGGGGAGAAATGAGAGGAAAGAAAAAGAAGAGTGTATAATTTCAGTCCGTGAAGAAGAGGGAGCGATAAATAAAAGGCTGAGAGAATAGATGAGACTTTTGCCCTAAGGGTAAGGATTGAATCTCTTTGCTCATATGTAACATGCTAAGAGGGACAAACGTGATATTTATTCTGTCACCCTTGTAGCATCACATGTTACACTGTAAGGCAAAGTAAAGAATGATTTACCAAAAAAACTATAGTTTTCAGACGTCAACAACAGCCTAGTGGTTAGCACGTGGTGCTCATGTGAGATATGCAGGTATGATTCTATTGTGCCATCTTCTATTTTCCATTCCACTAATTTCCAGCTCCCTTCTATGGAAGCTTGTTTCCGCCACTTAATAAAAAAAAAAAAAAGTTAATTGTGAATTTTATCTCACAATTCAGAACTGTGTAATATAAACTCAAAATTGCGAGTTAAAAAGTCATAATTCTGAGATATAAACTCGGAATTCTGAGAAAAAAAGTCAAAATTGAGTGACATAAATTCGCAATTCTGAGAAAAAAAGTCAAAATTGCGAGAAAAAAAGTCAGATTTACGAGATATAAACTCAGAAAAGTCAGAATTGCGGGTTTCTATCTCGCTATTCTGACTTTGTAACTCGCAATTGCTATAATACCTATAATAAAAAAAGGTTATTGCGACTTTTTTTCCCACAGAATTGTGAGATAAAAAGTCGCAATAACCTTTTTTTTATTTTTTATTCAGTGGTGGAAACAGGCTTGCATAGATTTGCATCATGTTAACTCACAATTCTGAGAATTGTGAGATATAAAATCACAATTGTAACATATAAAATCAGAATTACGAGATATAAAGTAAGAATTGCAGGATATAAATTCGCAAATGCGAGAAATACAATTTTTTACTCGCAATTATGAGTTTGTATCTTGCAATTCTGACTTTTTTTCTCAGAATTGTGAGTTATAAACTTCAGTTCTCAGGAGAAAAAAAGACTGATATGGTCTCAGAATTGCAAGTTTATATCGCAATTCTGACTTTATAATTCACCATTGCAAGTTTATATCATGTAATTATGAGAAAAAAGTCAGAAATGGCTGTTTATATGTCGCAATTCTGACTTAATTTCTCACAATTCTGAGAAGAAAAGTCAGAATTGCGAGTTTGTATCAGGCAATTCTCAGAAAAAATGTCAGAATTGCAAGATATAAACTCACAATTGTGAGAAAATTGTGATTGTCAACTGTCAGATAAAAAGTCGCAATTACCTTTTTAAAAAAAATTTATTCAGTGGAGGAAACGGGCTCCCATACCCTTCAGTCCGTAAAAACCTAAAATAAAAATTAAACAGTATATGTTTTTTAGAGCTTTGTAAACTACACTGGCTCATCATCTTAGTACACTACAAAAAACAGCCTTTTCTGCCCATTTCCAGTAAAATAAATATATCTGAACATTCTTAAACAAGAAGCGTAACAGCTTGTTTTCAGAGAACATAACTATTCTTGTTATTCAGTCAAATTGTTTATTGTTATAAATTTTTTTATGAATAAAAGAAGAATAAACAACCTGACACACGTTCTCTGAAAACATGTCATATCTTACACAATTAACAAAAAACTTATAGTAGCTCAAATGAACAAGCTCTCGTCAAAAAAGTGCATAATTACCTAACTGTAATAATGAACAACTTCAAAAACACAACAGGGATCAGGAAGAGACACTGAGAGTTGATATTTGTCATATTTTAAACAAGTTAAGTCCACAATTCATTTATTTTTTAGTTTTGTTTTAGGTTTTATGTTGTGGAATTTGTGAATGTTTATGCAAAAAAAAAAAATTCAATAACAATCAAATAAATCTAATTAAATTTGAAATATTTTACCCATTAAAAAAGAAAATCAAGTAACTTCTTTCAACAATGTTTACAGTTTTTAAGACAAGAATACTTATTAATAAAATGTTTGGTACAGTGCTAATCATGGGAGAAGCTGTGTTGTCACTCAAAAGTGAAGCCCAAGATGAACCACAGTTCCAGCAACATTCAGTGCCTGAACGAGTTTCCTTTTTTTCAGATAATATCGATCATCTGGAGTTCAGATGAGCTGAAGTACGGTCACTTTTGGAGATTGTGATTTACTTTCAAAGTCACATATATTCCATTTTGTACCTCTCACTCTCCTGACCCCATTCGCATAAACTGGAGAAAAACTCACACTGACTAATACCATAGCCCTCTGCCCCCTGAGTTCACACATTAATCTAACACGTCAACGTCAGCTCTCTGTCACACGCACACACGTGTACACCACAGACACGTGACCCCCACAAATAGCACATACCTCACCTCCCTGCAGTGCCAGCTCCTGCTCTTTAGAGAAACAGCTGTCCGCTATAAACCCACACCTTCTCTTCAAACATCTGGAGTGCTGGGATTCACAGCTTTATAAATGTGTGTGCTGACTTTGATGAGCAAAGGCGTCCCATTTAGCAGCTTCCTTTAAAACTCCCATAGATGGCCGCCCACTGTGTCAGGATGAGGATATTAGCCTGTCAATGAGGTGTAAACTTTGTCACAATGCTACAGTTGGCTTCAAGAGAACATTAAAGGGGAGAATGGTGTTACTCAAGGTTGCTTCACACATAACATCCCACCTCTGTGAGGAAACGGATATGAAGCTGTTATGGCTCTGTAAAATTCTATACCACCTAGTAAGCTGCGGTCATCATATTTGGCTTTGAGTCAGCGCTTACGAGAAGGTTTCTTTTATTGCACGAATGCGGAGTGTCATTCATCTCCAGGTTTTTTTGTAAAACCCTCTATGCCGTCAAAATATCATGAGCCCCATATGAATGGCATATTTCCAGTGAACGCATATAATCCGATCCACATTATGGAGAGCATAGAGGTTCCAAGTTGCACCGCTTGGACAAGAAACACACGGTGAGGTTTTATTCACTGGAAAAGTTTCCACTGGCAGTTGCTGTGCATTGATATGATCTGTCCTTCCTCACAGACATTATCTTGTCTTCCACAGGCTCCTCCTATCATCCATTCTGATCTAAAGCATTCACTCAAAGATTGAGAGAACTTCTCCAGACAGACGTAACTTAAATCTCACTAAATCCACACATGCAGCAAATTACCCCATTCTGACAGCCGCAGTCAATCCAGGATATTTACTTTCTTACTTCTAAGCACAGAGTACACAATGACAAAGTGTCTGAGAGGATTAAAAAAAAGGAAACTCCAAAAAAATGCTCCTTCCATCAGCCCTCCACCCCTCACTCACCCCAATCCCTCTCTTCTCTCTGTCACTCTTTTCTCTGTCAAATCAATGCCACCATATCTGTTTTGCTGGCACATCACAGAGCGCACAGTATATAATCCCTGGCAGTTTAATGGCAAACCCCTTTTTTCATTTAGTCTTCCCACATGCGAGCCGTGTTTATAGATAGAATCTGCCTGCAGACTGAGATCAACACATATCAGAACGTTGCCACACACATACACACTCATCGCAGAGAAGAGAGATGTCAAAATAATGTCCCCATATAGGCCCTGTCACCGAAGTGAGATCATTTTAACATGCCACCCAAAAATTCTCATCATATTTTATATATAAAAACAAAACATCCTACCACAGCGGGTGAGCAATGTGTAGGACAAAAATATATTTTTTGTATTCAAGTAAGATATTTGCTTTTTAGATAGCAGCCATATATCTAAGATGGATCAGAAAAGATTTATGATGGCATTACACCTAGATGGGACATCAACTGATCATAGTGACACAATGCTAAAAGATCTAACAGACAGCATTCCTGTTGTAGCTCACACAACAGAATTCGATTAAAGGTATAGTTCACACAGAAATAAAATTCATCACCATTTACTCATTCTCATGTCATTCCAAACCAGTTGTTGCTTGCTTTCTTCTGTTAAACACAAAAGAAGATATTTTTAAGATGCCTCTCCTTCTCTCTGTTTGTTTGTTGTTGTGAGACAATGGTGTCCAATGTTGTTTTGGACCCTACTGATTTTCACTGTATGAAAAAAATCTGTTGTTATTGTTAACTGAAACTATTAAAAGACATTTTTGTTCATTGAAAAAAAGCAGAAATAACAACTATTATGTAAAATGATACTTACAAAAAAATAATTGCCTTGACAAAAGAAAAAGTTTTAAGTACCAAAACAAATTAAAATTAAAACAAAAACTTAAAATATAAAATGCAATTAAAAATACTAATAAAGATTAGAATAATAATATGTAAATAATACTACAAATTCACTGTGACAAACAAATTCTTAAAAATATTATCTTTTGTGCTCAGCAGAAGAAATAGAGTTTACAGACTTGGTGTCAGACTCAGTACACGACAGAATTTTCATTTTTGTGTGAACTATCCCTTTAAGCTTTCCTGTTTCCACCAAGTGAGCCCTATCCTACAAAAAAAAAAAAAACATGCATGATAGTGAAATCAATCATATTCCGTCGTGATTTAAATCAGGTTAAAATATTTTTCCCTTGAATTGAAGAAGAATGGGGGTGTAGGTGTAGGTGAAAATATGGATAGAGACTTCAAAAAAAGAACGAAAAAAGCTAAAGTTAACAAAGAGAAAAGGATTAAGTGCATTCTCTGTGGAGAAAAGAAAAGAGGGAATTGGTGGAGGAGTGGAACAGAGGAAAGAAGGGGAGATAAGGAGGAGGATAGGCCGTCTTCGCTCTACCCTGTGGGAAGAGATTTGGGTGGAGAACCTCCCTCGTATCCACACACGGGGAAGGCGAATGTGCGTTTTTTCCCCTGCCGCATCTGTGCAAGAGCATGTGTGCGTTTTATATCTACAGAGAAATGTGATTTATATTTTGGAACTTTGATCTCCTAAAAGGCTTTGAGATTTACACAACAATAATTCTTCTTGGCCAGCGCTGAGATAAATGATGTGCCTATGGCAGAAGTCCAGAGCAGATTTTAATAGACTGTAGGGAGAGGGGCTGGAAACAGAAGACATTCACCCTGCATGTATCTGACAGGCTCGCACAGACTACGGCGCACACTGGAAAGAGTCAGAGGTTAAAACAGTGTATAAATATCATAGGTAATAAAAAGCAAGGGCAGGGAGACTGCTGAATAAGATTACAGGCATCCTGTCTTTCTCATCGCTGCTTTAAAACGAGCCAGTTAAGACCCTCATGTTTAACAAATGTTAATGGACACAAATGATAGCTTTAGCTCTGTTTGTGGAAGGAAGAGGGGTCATATATTGTAAACCTCAAGTTTTTTAAGCATACGAAGGTCAAAGGCCTTTTACAAGCTCTAAAATAAAGACAGGAAGGGAAGCTATTGAGGTTAATGGAACAAAATGGCTACCAGCATCTGGTTAAAACATTTCAACCGGCATTCCTGACAGTAGAGTACAGCGCTAGCAACACCGAGATCATGGGTTTGATTCCTAGGGAATGCATACATTTGATAAAATGCATATCTTAAACACAATGCAAGTAGGGTTGGGTATCGTTTGAATATTTTCAATTCCAGTTCCAAATATTTCGATATAAAACATGTTTATGCTGTGTCTCTTTTCGCAAAACATTTAATTGCTGCTGAATACCCTGAACAAAAACCAGCCGGTTACATAAAAACTGGACTCGATTCAGAGCTGTTTGTGTGCAAAATAGAGATGCACGATTCTGGATAAATTTAGACTTTTTTTAAATGGATGTTGTGTTGAAATTCATTTTTGATCATTAATGAAGTACTCTCTATAAGTAAGTACATACAACATCCATATTTTGGAATATGTTTTGACCAAAGATATAACAACAAAAGTTACCAAAACAATTTATTTTCACTTGAAAAGACTCACCCATTTCATAGTTCTCCACCATTTTCTTCATGACCTCCTGTTGCCCTTGTGGGAAGTGTTACTGGTTGCACACTTTATTATTGCTCTTTACTATATCAATAAAAATCTGTAATAAAAAAAGTTCCAAAATGAACCATAATTTGCCCTCTATCCTGTCATTTAAACATGTATGACTTTTCTTCTTTGGAACACAAAACAATACTGCATATCAGTGATATCAATAAAAAAGACAAAATATAGAAAGTCATACAGGTTTGGAATGACATGAGGGTCAATAAATTATACCAGTGAACTTTTTGAGTAAACTATCTCTTTAAGGTCTTAAAAATGAGCACAAAGGCATGTAGGGTAAAAGTCACAAGCATTTAATTTAGACACATACTAGTCTCCAAGTCTTCAGACAGGCGAGTGTGAAGACAGACAGAAAAAGAGAGAGAAAAGGCGGTGGGAGGGGGAAGACATAAACGAAGACAGAGAGAGCACGAGCGCCAGTCTTTTGTCGTTTCATGTGTAATTTGTGCTCTCCTTCACCTTTCGCTGAGGGACTGTTTCTGTCAGGAGAGGAATGCTCTCCAGCAGCTCCGAGAATGGATGACTGACAGGCAGCTCTAGGTTTGGTTTCAATAACACCGAGCACAAACACTGTAAATTTACAGCTACGGATGACTCTCTGAAAAGATCACCCAAATCTCAGCAGTCATAACTCATTCTCTCTCGCTCTTTCCCCACCTCTCACTCTCTCAGTGTAGCAGCTGGTTGTACTCAGTATTGGGCCTGACACGGCACTTTGAAATAGCAATCAATGCCTTTATACTGCAGGGAGGACACGTAAAAGTGTCACGGCCAGAATATACGGCACCGTATTTCATCGCGTTTCTCTATTTTTAAACGCTGAGTTATGGTGGTGGAAATGTGTACCTATTAAAGGTGATATGATGTATTCTCTGCCTTGTTCTGAGGCTCATTCATCAAGTGGGGACCGAAAAGAAAACTGCACCCACTTCTTCACCCTCTTCCCTTCCCTCTTCCTCTCCTCCAGCTCCCCGGTTCTAGCGGCCTGTCGAGGGTAATTTATAGCAAGCAGGCAGTGTAACCTTCTGGCAGGCTTTGTGGAAGAAGCTTGTGTGCTCTCTCTCTTGGCAACTAATAACCTTTTATAAGGCTCAAACTTGGCCAGGTCATTGGACACGGGAGACAAATCCAGACAGGACCAGAAATGTAAAATGCGAATGAACTTGAGTTTTCTCTCTACAGAGAAACAAAATCAAACGAATCATGGAAAACCAGGGGAACTGTGTCTAAACGAAATGGCAAAAGACTTTAGTGAGGACGGCAATGACAATTTTAGCACAACATCATCTGATGTTCTTTACTACACTCTAAAAAATGCTGGGTAAAATATGGACAAACCCAGCTATCGAGTTGCTTTGACCCAGTGGTTGGGTTACCTCCCAGAAGGTTGGGTTAAACATTTCACCCCGCAGCTGGGTTGTTTTGACCATATTTCACTCAGCGATGGGTTGTATTTAACCCAGCATTTTATGTGCGATTTAGTGTCGCACAAAAAGACAGTGAAATAGGAAGGGGAAAGCGTTTTAGCGATACTGCAAGAGTTAGCTATTGCTAGCTTACACTTAACATAGCATCTGAAATGAGTATGCACAAATGACTTTATAATGATCTTGTACAGTGAGGCAGTTCAGTTCACTTCTTCCTCTGCTATATTTCCCATCATTTATTAGGCCATTTTATTTAGGAACCGGATAGAAAATTCATTCTCTTTTATTTTTACATTTAAAACCATTATACAGTTGGAATGTTAAAATAATATAAAATTATGACAGCCTAGAGGACATAATAAAAAAAAAAATCATAATATCCTGTTTCTCGAGTAAGCTCGCATGTAAGTTAGACCAAAAGTTTTGAGATCCGTTTCCTTATCCAGTTTGTCTTATGCGTTCCTCAGTTGTGACCTCGTCTTGACAGGTGAACAGTGCGAGATTAATGAGGTGGGCGGAGCAGTATACTAAACGTTTGTTTGAAGTGACAAGGCTGATAGGTGTTGATTTACTTACACGCTGATAGGCTTTTAATTGAGCGCCTCCATCTCTCATCACATCAAAGTCACTGTGACCGACAGGGCGCTCCTCCATACCGCGGGCCGTGATGACTGGCAGCTGACACTCTGCCAGAGTTTTTCCACACGCCTTTAAATCTCACTCCATAAATTCATTCTAATCCTGTATTATTAAATATAACACAGCAATACAAACAAGAATACAGATTATGGTACGACGGGTCTAAAAAACAGAAACAGTGTTCTATCTGGTCCCAAAGTGTAAGAATAGAATATATATTTAAAAAACTATTTAAATAATATTAACATTTATAATGCTTTCAAAATTGTTACAAAACGCATAAGAAATTACAAAAAAATCATTTATTGATATATTTGAATTGAATAGTGATGAAAAAAATGCGTTATTGAATGGTGAATGATGTGCTCTCCTGTATTTTATTCTAACAGCTATTAATAAATGGTGTAAAAAAGAATGCCTTCTGTAATGAAGAAAATGCACCATCATGTAGTTGTCAGTATATGAATATATGATGTAATCTTATTTTCAGAATTGATGGAGGACTCCAGGGAGGTGATGAAGGAAAACATCTGTGTTTTTACTGCAGTTTTCACAAGCCGCCAAGAACTGGGCTGTTGAGTTGTTATTGTTCAGGCAGCAAGTTTTCATATTTTCCTTATGTGCGACACAATGACATAACCTGCTTAGAGATCAACTGGCAAGCGCTTGAGCCTTGTCAGTCAACTGTGAGCTGATTGACAAGACTAACACAGGCTAGGTCAGTATCATCTTTTTCTTTGACGTCTGCTTTGTGTGAAAAAGTTAATTATTTCTTTGCGCGCCAGTGAGTATGACTCAGAAATGAAATGTGGGAATGAGCGTGGAACTTGTGAACTCTAAAAAGTGAATCAGACTTGCCTGAGGAACAGAGAGATTTCATTTGCCCAATGCATTACTAAAATGGAACGTGTCATGAGCCTCATGAATGGAGTGACTGTTGCTCCACACTAGCATTTTCTGGGCCAGCAACAGATAAAAAACACCTTTTGATGTCTGCTTAGATTTCACACAACAATATAGAGCAATCTGATTTGTGGCTCTGCTGTGTGTAGCCGGGTAGTTCTCCCACCCCTCCTGATAACTTCACCATGCAGAGGACAATGGGACCTTTTGTTTGAGCAAGAAGGGTGCATTTAAGTTCATTGTGTGTGTGTGGGTGTGTGTGTGTGTGTGTGTGTGCGCTTGTGTGTTTAGGTGCATATGACATGTTTGAAAGCTAAATAAAGATCTGTCATTAACTGTAGGGCATGTACATAATCACTCTGAGATAATCAGTGAGACAGGAAGATGAGTAGATCTGCCAGGCCCTTGATCACAGTGGCGACAAGAGAGCCGAGCCATTAAGCCTGTGAGAGCACTCAACATCACCGATATCATGAAAAAAATGGAAATAAGCTTTTACTGGGTATATAACTATTACTCAAGTCTAACTCATCCATCTTATTGTACGATATTCCATTCCGTCACATCATGTGCATGTGGTTTCACACAAATATTTATCCTGTCATCTCACCATCACTCACATCTTTGGATCAGAGAGACTCAAGATGTTCAAGTCTGATTATACCAAAACACAGAGATGAGTCATTAAATCAACCTGAGAAGCTCCCATTCTCCGAGGATTCTGGGAAGAGCCTTTTGTGCCATTTGTTCCCCCTGCATGCGTGTATGTTGTGTGCTCTATTCACACCGAACTAAATAAATCTTCTTTCTCTGCTCTTTTTTTGGCTCTGTTTGTGATACGTTCCTCATTTGATAAGCTCTCTCTATCATCTCCTCCACACGCACAAACATTACTCTTAGAAATACTTCACAGTGGAACAGTGCACTTTTAAATATCTGATTCTAAAAATCTCACAGTCACTCCGAAGGATTGTGAGGTTTGTGAAAGCAAAGAGAGAAAGGGAGTGCTACGTTTTACAGTTCTCTAGGGTTGGTCTCACATGTCAGCTACACTCCATAAAGCTGTCCTGTCCCTCTTTTTTCACTGGATTATTATTTCTGGAGAACAGAGCAGGCATGAGCAGCAGACTCGCTGCCTCTGGGCTCCCTTTTCATACCACTCACCTCATAAATCAGTCACAGGTAATTAAATGCAAGTGATTTGCATCCTTTTTGTTTCTCTCGGTCTGTACCAAAGAGTGACAAACTGTTCTGTGCCAGTCAAGTATAAAAATATAACACCAGTTTTTTTTAGCAGACAAAACAAGGCATTTTAGTTTTAATTAAATTAATTTTTATTTTTGTACTTTAATCTTTTCTTTTTCCCATGTGCATGTCCATGTTACATATTTTTGGTTAAATATGTAACATGGACTGTTACATAGTCCATTTGCTGTTTCGCATTAACATGAATGATGGCCTGCTATAAAATTCCGGTAGGTTTTCTGCTCTTCAGTAATCTGTTCTGAGTGACCTCTCACAAGAAACAGTGAGGGATGTGAGTGGGCTACGGTTAAGCAGGATGTCTAGCCTCTGCTTTTAGACCTTTGTTTAGTCAAAGTTATGGTAAAGCCCCGTGCTTTGATACAGTCATGCATAGGCGAACGCCTTGGGGCTTAACAGGGATTGGTCAGACAGGCCTCTTAAAGAGGAGGCCTGCCCCTTAAAATCCACAACAGGAAATGACAATCCGTCATTTATACGTCAAAACAGCTGTTAGCAGCCCACTTCAAGGCCAGACTTGAAAGGAGCTGTTCCCCGTTGTTCCAGCCCGCCCTCAGTTCTTTCTCTCACTCTCTTTCTCTTTTTTTTTATTTTCCCTTCCTCCTCCTCTAGGGTGCCTTTAAACTCCCTCCATTCCACCCACACCTTTGCCCCCTGCCAAACTTACTTATCCTGAAAATGTTTTTGTAAGGCAATCCATCTTAATTCTAAACCATTGGAATTCTAAGATTTGAGGTTTTCGTTTTTTTTTCGCATTTTCAAGAAGGCAGCGATCCTTCATTTTCTTTGCAGTCCTAAGAATACAACAATGGTTACACCCTGTGATTCTGGGTTTCTGACTAGAAACATCATTTCTAGACAAACGGAAACATGCCAGACATCTCAACCAAACTTTACGGAGTGGCAACAGGGATGGATCGACTGTAAAAGCAGGAAAAAAAACCCCCGTCTACCTGCATTAATACACTCGTTGACAGGTTAGACCACACCTGTCATAACCTGAAGTATCTGTTTGTGTGGGGCAAAGACAACTGATCTGTTCAAAGGAAGTGATCGCATCATATCACTTAACCCTGAGCTAATCTGAATTTGAATGTTCCTGTAGTTTTTCAGATTTGCACAGGCATTACAGACTCCTGTATAGGTGGCAAGTGATGGATGACACTAATAATGACAAAGCAAACAGCAGGGCTGTTGACAGAAGGAGAGGTGACTTCATACAACCATCGCTGCCATCTCTCAACACACACATGTGCACACACACACACACACACATGCAGAATGTTAAATGATTTTAGACGCCGCGGGTAAAGAGTTCCTTGTTTAACAATGGCAGATGCTCCTGTATGTTGACTCGACAATGTGTAGTTCCTGAATAAATAAGACAACGAGGGTTTAAAACTTAACAAACAATATATTTTGAGATGGATCTTTGTGTCGTGAGACAGAGTGACAGTTTAATCAACTTAGCTTTGATGTGCAAGACAGAAATAACTGTTATGTATGATTGAGAGCGGTTTAATACTTTGCCACTCCAGTCAACTTTGATCGTCTGTACGTACTTGTGAAAGTGTGGGAGGCTGTTTGTGTGTGTGTGCTGTATGTGGGATCTAAAATGACAGGTTGCTGACAAGCTTAAAACTCTTTCTGCCTCTGAAATGCAGTGTCCCGAGGCTTTCATTCCTCCCTGCACACCATTATTAAATGAATATTCACCTCTGCCACCCAGATACGTGAGACAAAGCCCTGCAAACACAGGTTTGCCTGTGGCTCCTCCTCTCCCTAGGTCAACAGTTCATGCATTCTGTCTTTTTGTCATTTTTATTACACTAAGGCAGGCAACATCACCTTTCAAGAAGCTTCCCAGGTGCTCTTTGTTTTTAACCCCGAGAACAGCTCCAGAGATCAGGCCTTTCTCATCTCTCTGACTCACCTGACAGGTATTACCATTCAGAGAAACATAAATATTCTCTCCCATCCATATGTTTACAGCACTGTGCAAATGGGGCAACTTTTATACTGTCAGTTTGTAATATGGCTCATCCTAAGGACAATGCATTATCAATACATAACAGCTAAATCAAATTAAATAATTCACACACACACACACACACACATATATATATGCAAGCTATCATATCATATTTGATTGCATACAGAAGTCACAAACAATTTTGTCAATACATGCAAGTTTGCTTCGCAAACACGCTTGCCAAAGTAATGTAATACAACTCAGTCCAATGTCTGAGGTTTAATAATACGCACTTTAAAGCACTTACGAAAAATCAAAGCCATTAAATATTCTGAACTTCAAAGTTACTTAGACACGAATTAGCACAGTCTCCCTGTAATAGCCTCTGTCAGGCTTCATTTTTCAATGATTAAGCCAATTCATTGCATAATTAAGTTAGCTAAATTACTTCAATGGCAAAGTAATATGGGATAATGTAATAAAGTTATTAACATTCCAGAACTAGAGGCGCACACACAAGCATGTACTGTTATTATGTATGAATGTATTGCTCAATATCATTTGACTTGTTTGACCTAAATAAGAAACTGCTACCACATTCTCAGCTTTTCCTTTTAACATAACGCTCTATTATTACAGTTAAGCTATACAGTAAAACTAGCATTGGCAGCATTAAATTAGAATTTTGTGTATAAGTGTGAAATACTCTTTAGATTATATTATTAATATAATGTTTGGACTTGCAAAGACAAATTATAGTAGTATGAATGTCATTTTGAACGACATGTATAAATACATCTGAATTAGTTTACTTATTATTAACTAGCAATGTTTGAAAAACTGTCAACTTAGTGATGAATCTATAATATCTTTGTTCACAAGGTGTTTCAATATTTATTCTTTAAAACTAACTAGAATGCATTACTCATATTTAAAATAACTACTAATCCAATAGTGACTATTTCAATAATGTAAATTCAAGCTTAGTAGCAGTCTGCATATTTACTAAAAAAATATTTATAAATGAGCCAACATCACCACAGATCCAAAGAACTCAGTGGCAAAAATGGCCACTTTTACATTAACACAGAACAGAATAAGAAAGACACTTGAAGTAAGGAATTAAGGAATTAATTACTAGTGTAAAGCCTACTCTAATTAAAGTTACTATTGTAATAAACAGTAAATACAAAATTAGCTACTCTTAATTGAAGTCATACTAAATTACTGGTGATTAAAAATTAACTATAAAAAAACACTATTAACAAAACTAGATAAGTAATAAAATAAACGTTAAAGCGCATGTCAGAGTCTTTGCATGTTTTGACACAGAACGAGCAAGCACTTGGCCAGCGGGTCAGGAGCGAGGAGCGAGGAGGAGTCTCCGCGTCTGTTGTGCCTACCCACTTATTACTAATGCAGATGCAGGCGATTGGACAGCGGCGGAGCGCTTTGAAGTTCTCCCTCAGATCTTCACTAGCAGAGTGTATATGCGCACGGAGGCTGTGGAGCACACACCGGAGCGCGCACAGACCAACGCAATGCCATTATTTGACACCATATTTCCCAGTAGTTCTCTTGCGTAGTTTCTTTCTTTTTATTTTACGACAAGTAAACAAGACTTCTCTTATATCTCTTACAAGTCGTCGTTTGCGCGTAAAGGACTCGCGATCGCTTTGGGGTTCAAGGCAACACTGATTCGGTGACGGAACGATGTGGAGACGGAGTGTACGTTCTTCATAGAGACTATAGCAGCTCTTTCTCTGGACTACACACAGAGTTGATGATTCAACGGGATATTTGACTGCAAGTAGAAAAGGATATAATGTCGTTTGGCTCTTTTTTGAAAACACTGGATATCTCTAAATGAAAACTGAAGGACACCCGCCCCGTCGCTGCCCTCGACAGGTCTCTGATCCGCCCCGATCCAGATGAGCGAACTGCCTCCTGGATTTGCAGTCAATTCACGGAACCAGCAGACCCTTAAAAGTCGTTTTATTAACAACGATAGTTCGCCCACCTGTTTAAGACCCCAAACCGACTTGATCGCCTCACTGCCGTACCGTGATCCCGCCCGTCAGGAAAAAAGGCTGCCTATACGGATTCTCAAAATGCTGACCGCTCACACAAGTCACATACTTCACCCAGAGTATCTCCAGCCGCTCAACTCCGCGCCAGTGAGCATCGAGGTACGAGTTACTCCTTTCTATTGCATCTGTTTCTTACTTCATTCTAATAAAACAAATAATATTTTCAGTGAGAAAAGCTGCTTGGTTGTCCGAGTTTGTGCGTTTCTTCTAAGTGAAAGGGTGTGTTAATAGATGTTTCGTGTGGGTTTGTACATCGTTTCTCAGTATTAGAGGTTATCTCGAGCGCCTCGAATTAATTCTATAATTCGGAATTCGCCAAGATTGCGATTCAGCGCCGATTTGAATGGATAGTCCGGATTTGAATGAGGCCGTGCTCCACTATCTGGCAGCATTTTAAGGTTTCACATTTCCTGATCGCTACTGACGTGTTTTTACGGTACTTATTTTTTTTTAAAGCATGTTTATCTGCCAGCTTTTCTTACATTTAAATAAAGCAATAGATTTTCATCAAGTAGCAGTGTACGACTGTTTATTAAATAAAACACTGCACCGCGTACTTTGTGTGTTTAGGTGCCGCAAAAACGATTTCAAAGCAATTTATTCCACCTAATATATTTAAAATGTGACTATGCCACGAAAACATCTCAATTAGCATTTTTGGACAATGTCACAGTTTCAAACCTCATCTAAATATAAACCAAATGATTTAATATTTTGTGAAGAAATATGAGCAATGTTGCAATCATTCAGCACATTGCCTAGAATTGGTTTTGAATTGGTCTTTTCTGTCAGTCCATGAGAAGGAAAAATAAAGAGTTAACCGTTAAATCTATTTTTTTCCCTATAGTTGGATGCTAAAAAGAGTCCCCTAGCATTGCTGGCCCAGACCTGCTCACAGATCGGTAAACCAGATCCTCCTCCCTCCTCTAAACTGGGATCCCTCTCCTCCAGCAGCCATGGAGACAAGGACAGCCGCTCCAGCCTGAAGCCTGCGGAGCATCAGAACCTAGATGACAAGTCCAGCTTTAAGCCTTACTCTAAAACTGGATCAGAATGCCGGAAGGATGGCGCTGGGATCAACAGCTCAGCAGATAAAGCGGGGTTCAGAGTGCCAAATAGCAGTTCTGCAGCTGTGACGTGCCCCTCTTTACCTCCTCATGCTCCCTCTCCACAGGCCAGCTCTCCTTCTCAGCAGACATCAGGACAGTCACACACACACCGGCAGTCTCAGTCTCCTGTATCGCAGAAACCAACGCATCTACAAACCTCCCACATGGACTCCAAAGCTGCAGGTTCAGACCTAGGGAACGACAGCAGCAGTGGTGGCGATCGCAATGGGAAAAAAGATTCAGACCACAGTAAATCTGGAAGCCTGGACATTGCACAGATCGCCAACTCCAGTCACGCACGTGCTAGTGCGAACTCCAGCAGTGCCAGCTCCTCCAGCAGTCCTCAACCTGACAGTAAGTCTGACGCCCCACACCCTCAGCCCAGCCTGGGCACGGGCCACATCGCCCCTGTGTCTCCCTTCAAACCAGGCCACTCGGTGTTTCCCCTCCCATCCTCCACCATGGGCTACCACGGCTCCATTGTCGGGGCCTATACCAGCTATCCTTCTCAGTTTGTGCCTGGGCTGGATCCCGCTAAATCTAGTTTAGTTGGTGCTGGGATGGGTGTTCCAGGAAAGCATCCCAGCTCCAGTCCTCTCACAGGGGCCTCGCCTCCCTCTTTCATGCAGGGGTTGTGCAGGGACCCATACTGCCTCACCTACCCCAATGCACCCCATCTCGGGGGCAGCAACTGCTCTTCCTGCGTACATGATCCATCATCTGCCCTAAAGACTGGCTTCCCTCTTATGTATCCCACCCATCACCTCCACTCCCTCCACCCCAGTTCTCTGTCCTCTAGCGCCACCTCTTCTCTGTCCCATCCTCTGTATACTTACGGTTTCATGCTGCCCAATGAAACGCTCCCTCATGCCTGTAACTGGGTCTCAGTGGGTGGCCCATGTGACAAACGCTTCACCACCTCAGAGGAACTCTTGGCCCATTTGCGTACGCACACGGCTCTGTCAGGTGTGGATGGGAAGCTGCTCTCCGGCTACCCTTCATCTGTCTCCTCTGCCGCTTCCTGCCACCTCCACCTGCCTCCTCCCAGCAGCCCAGGAGCCCTTCCCAGTTCCCTCTCCCTGCGTGGATCACCAGGGCTAGGTTTGGCACGGTATCACCCCTACGGAAAGGCACACTTGCCAGGAGCTCCATCCCTTCCTATGCACTCTCTCCCAGCCACAGCGCCCTACTATTCTCCCTATGCTCTATATGGCCAGAGACTGGGCCCAGCTTCAGCTCTTGGGTACCAGTGATTAAAAGACTTTGGACAGTGTAAAGATATTGGCATGAGCTCGCTGGCAAGCACAGGAACATGCAGGATTGCCCTAAAAAGAATGAAGCTTGGAATAGTTATATTCGCAATGAGGAATAAAATCTCATCTGCTTTGGATGACTGTTGCTTAATTAATGGTCACTCCAAATTTCAATTAGGATATTAGGGAACCCCTATGAACTTTAAGGTGGAGAGCGAATGAGAATGGCGGAACTCAGTTTATTTTATCTGATCAATTGTTTTTTTTTCAATTTACCAAAAGTGTATATTTATTTTTCACTTGAGCGCTTCACTTTTTGTTTTCTAAGTGACATTTACCGCCAAAATTTGTTCATTATCATTTTCACACAGGAGCAGTATTTTCACAGTATGAACATGATTGCTCCTTTCATACACTTTGTAATAATGCAATGTGTGCAACAACAGACTACGACATTGTCTCGCAGACATAAAATCTTTCTTTTAATGTCATTTTCTTTCATGCGTTAGATCTGTGCAACTCATTTTCTTTACTGGAGAACAGATGAGCATGACTCGGTCAACAGCTACCTTGTTCCTTATGATTTGGCGTTTATTTTGTACTTGTAAAGATCAAAGAATAAAAAACGGAAAGATGTGATATATTTTCTATTGTACCTGACTCTGCAAGCTGGGGATGGAAGTGGAGAGGGGAAAATAATTCAAATAAGAGTACTATGTTGTGATGGCAGCGCTATCCATTTAACAAAGTCTTATTTTGTGTAATAAATGATACTTGATTACATTTATAGATGTCCCTCGCTTCTCTTGCATATACGTTTCTTACACTCTTAATAACACGCATGCTTTCCCATATGTAATTTTGAGCAAAAGTTAGGCAGTTAACAGTCACACTTTGAAGAAGTGTACACACTGATCTCAAAAACTAATATATATATATATTTCTGCTACATATATATTAGACCTATCATAAATGCATATTTACACAATTACAGATTTTTTTTGTTTGGGTTGGTATTTAAAAAAAGAATTGCACTTTCACTTGAGCAACTAATCTTTGACTTTAGCTTCTACACTACTGACAGTTTTGTTCCCTATTAGTTCTAGCTATTAACACAAAATAAGGTCCTCTGTCTGTTTACTGTTCTGCTCGTAATGTGAAAGTGCAGTGTTAGTCACTGCTGCTTGTTTGTGCCTCTGCAGCATTGTGTAAAGAGCTGCCTCAGCACAAGGAAGTATTGGGTCTTAAATACAGCTCAATGATAGCCTGGTAATAACCCATGGGAGCCATGCACTCACTCCCAGTGCACTCTGATGGATTGCCTTGCTACACAAAGGGCAAAAGATGACAATGGGAGGCTGTTAATAGAGAAATATTTATCAAATGCTTGACATGACCCCCAGGAGTGCAGTCCCCATTGTTTGACCTGAGTGTGTTGTGTCCTGTGGTTCAGAAAGTCTTGCTTAATGCTGTGCTACAGAGAGGGTCAATAATCAATGTTGTTGATGTGATTGCGTGACAATGTCAGGCTTAATGTCTAAAACAGAAGCGGCCAGTGTGTAAACTCTTCTTCAGAACCATTTTCCTCAAACAGGATGAGTGGAAATGCTCTTAAGAGCTAAGATGAACCACACACACACACACGTACCCACAGATTCTCAGTTCATTAGCACCTCAGACAGGAGAGGACGCAGCACAGGTGTCACTTGACAGGGCCATTAAATGAATAGATCACTCCACCGCCTCTGTTAACTCAGGCTATCCAGCAAGGACACAGCATACGGTTCCTCTTATGGGAAACCAGGAGGTCAAGACTAGAGGAGGAAGAGCTGAGAAGAGAATAAACACTTGCGCTTTATGGTTCTGACTTCGCATTACCCAAAGCTACATTTTAGCAAGGCCCAACACAGGCCTGCTAATAGTACACAGTGTACTCATTACTGTCACAGGGCAGAAAATGTATAAACTGCAGTGGAGAGTATCTAAACTGTAGTATTGCATTTTGTTGACATAAAGAGAAGTACAGATCTAAAAGTAAGGTTAAGTGCCAACAGTCTATTTTAGAAATGGTCTTGAATGACTTCCTGTGAGACTCAAGAGAGGAAGTTATTTAATGGAGTTACGGACTATTTGAGCACAGCCCAAGAGAATTAAAACTTCATAAAATGGATTACGTTTCCCCTAGTGGTGAAGTAATGCAATTTCAATACACAATATGAAATTGTTGAAGTTAGTCAACAATTTGTGTTTTGTAAAAATTAGAAAATGCATAATATACCGTATTGCGAGCATGTAAACAGTGCTTTGATGAAGACTGGGGAAAAAAGAGATAAAATATTAGTTAAAGCAAGTACAGGAAGGTTAAATGGAGGGGAGGAATTTTCACATTTTATCCGAAGGTGAGGGATTAATCCTGCCATCAACCCGTTCCCACTCATTCATCACATTCCTGCTCTATCCTTCTCTCCGTCTTTCTCCTCATCAATCTCTCCCTGCCATTTATCTTTCTCTCCCTCGTCTCCCGGGCTCCAGCTGAGTCAATATGCAGTCACTCTGTTTCTGTCGCCTGCTTGTGGAGGGGAGGGGAGTAGGATGGATGTGTGGGTGGGGGTGTGGAGTTAATTTAGTCCCTGACCAGTGTCTTCTCAGCAGGGCTACACCTGTCTGATTGATCTCCTTCTCCCTTTCTCTGCTGTCCCACTGGGTTTAGAATGGAGGTGGTGGTGGTGGGGGGGTGCGACCCCCCCATTCCCAATGTGTCCAGTCAACTACTAAAGAGAGAAAGACTGTGAGTGAGAGAGAGAGAGAGAGAGAGAGAGCTGCAGCCCATCACAGCAGTGTCCCGGGCAGGCAGCCCAGCAGCCCCAGTGATTAATGACGACAGGGTGTGGAGCTGCTCCTCAATTAGCTGCCAAGTCCACAGCAACTCATGAGGCTGACAGCCCCAACCTGAAAAAGAATGAGAGAGGGAGAGCGTTAGATCACCCCTCCCTCCCCAACTCTTTTACTTGGGCTGTCTCTCTCCGTTTAGATCTTGTCTCTTGTCTCTCTTCACCTACACCCTCTTTTTCCCCTGGCTTCTCTCCTGTTGCTTTCTTGTTGTCTCTTTGATTATGTTAGCCTAATGTAGACTCTCTCTCTCCCTTCGCAAACTTCCATATACATTACACTCTGTTAATTACCGCATGAGTACTCCGATGACTGTTTGTCATGGTGATACAGACCAGACCATTCTCTTTCTCACACACACACTCCTCAAGCTCATAAAGCAATCAATTACACAACTGCTGCTGCTTCATGACTAAAAAAATCCATAGAGGACTTTCCACGGGACTCTTAATCTCATCAACCGCATCACAAAATACCGTTCCATACGCCAGCAACAACAAAAAATTGTGTCGGTGAGCACCTCTACCCAGTGATCTCTTAGCCATCTCATTTGTCTAGCGAAACTGTGTATGTGTGACGACAGCCTGACAACGCAGGCAAACGAGTGTGCTGCAATTATGGCTAACCACTAATAATGCATTCCACCGCTACAGCTGGATTCCATTTGCAAACGCGCTGGGGGAGTGCCGCACCGATGTCACGAACGTTGTGCACATGAAAAATCGTGTCTTGGCACCGGAACGGAGGGGTTAAGATTGATCCCGAGTCATGCCCGGAGTGACAGGACCTTTTCCTGCTCAGCATAGGAAAACGTTTCAATTACCTAATGCTTCCTCTATAATATGATTTTCAGGGTTTTTTGTGCTTTTAGTCTATGTTTATTAGCATTGAGACATATACGTAAAATTTGTTTCAAATGTTTTTGAAAGAAGTCACCAAAACTGCATTTATTTGATCAAAAACACAGTAAAAGTAATATTTAATATTCATAAAAGTTTTCTATTTTAACATTTTAAAATATAGTAATATGATTATGTGTTAAATTTATTCCTGTGATATCAAAGCTGAATTTTTAGGTGCCAAAAACAATTTTGTCCAATAAATAATGCTCTCTAGAATGAGAATAGCAAGAATCATAGTTCAAGGCAGCGATGTTAAAAAAAAAGATATTCCATTTGATATGTCCCAGTGGCCCAACTTCCTGTTTTCAACAAAAACATCAACACAGGAAAACTTGCCTTCATCATACCATTTCATGGGATCTTTGAAATGTATCTGTCCTCTAATATAACTAGGAACACCTACTATTAAGAATTCAAATTGAAGAATTCAAATAATAAATTCTGTAGTGACATCTGCTGGGGAATGTTTTCAGTTTCATTATGTAATTATTTTGATTCATTTCATGTCATGATTGGACATTATGTTCATTCTGTGCTTTGTGTGCACTTCAGTGTCAGTATATATAAATAGTATATATAATCATCATATAATTCAAACAACTAGCTACATTAATCCAGAATAATGTGCTTGAATAAAATGACTAGCATATTGTAATTTGTGAACACCACTATGAGGACATGTGGCATATGGAGAGCTTTGTAATTGTTAATTTTACCTGCTGCCCTCAGCCTCAAGCTTGGCATAACATTGTCCTAAAGTTTAAATACTGCTGTCATGTGCAGCCCGGCTTTAAGTGGACTGTATGACATCATTTATAAACTTCCAACGGGCAATGTTGGGTGTGAGCATGACACAACGATGTGTTAAACCCAAAGGTCAGCCAATCCATTAAACGCCATGTATTAAGCTGCCTTCTGACACACGCCGGGCAGACGGAAAGAAATTTGGCAGAGTTAAAACTAAGGTGTAAAATACTCTTTTTCTCCCTTTTACTATATATAGAACTACTATTAAAGGTTAAATAGGAGTCCTCACACTCAAAACCGCAGGGCACAGAAAGGTACAGAAATCTGTCAGATCTTGTTTAATGAAATATACAAAGATAAAAGTACTCTTGTCAACACCCTGCCATTTTTCTTCATAATGTGACAAGCCTGCACATACCACGCAGCTCTGAAACTTTTACCCAAGGCCTCTAAGTCACAAGATTTTCCTTCCGCCTATGTCGGGATATTTTATGGACCGTCAATGTGTGTACGTGTGTGTGTGTGGTAGCGAGCGTGCACCGCAGAACAGCCAAGTTAATGTTATGAGAAGCGGCAGGGGTTTCTTAAGTAAGAACAAAAGTTTTCCAGAGCAATGTGATTATTTTTACTGACTCGACGCCCCCTCCCTCCCTTTTAGCAGCGGTGATGGTAACCACTCGGTCTCCTTGCCCTCTCTGTCTTGGCGGTAAGCTAACCCAGCTGTTCTCAATGCCATTTTGGGGAGAGGAAAAACCGAAGGCAGGAGAGGGACAGAGAGAGAGAGAGAGAGAAAAGCTGGCAGGGAAGGGAACAGACCTGATTATCCAAATACAGTCATTAAAGGGGAAATGTGTTTTTCAAACTGTCAAGATGATTAATGAGGGAGAGCAAATCCTCACAAATGCTCTTGTTTAGTCTAACTGGCAGACATGATCCTGGCCACTGATTAATGGCAGTGCTGGTGCGTGAGGCCACCGTGAGGTGAGATGAGTGGGTGGGTTGGTGGGTGGTGGGGGTATGTGTTAGGTACTAGAAGGACGTGTAGTGTGGCAGAGAGAAGGAGCGAGACAAGAGAAAGCGCCTACTAGTCAACAGCACTTTTATCTTTGCCACTTTTTAGAGGTTTAATGAGTTTAAACAGCAACGCTGCATGGCTTCACCTCACAAATATGCTCATTAGATGTTTTTGGCCAAACTTGCGGCGGTTGAACAAATACCACTCATGTAATTTATGGCATAAATAACCGTGGTAATAATTATAGCATACAACAGACTTGCAGTGAAGTAACAGTCATTAGAGTAAGAAGAAAAGCAGATCCTGTCAGCTCTAAAAGGATCTCGGTATTGTTTTATAGTCAAATCATATGGAACACTGTAACAGTGTTTGTGGAAGACATTGTGTGTGTGTGTGTGTGTGTGTGCATGTTTATGTGGTTTATGAGGACACAAATTTGTATAATGACATGGGTATGACAGAGGTATTACAATATGAAGGTGGTTTATGAGGACACTGCCTATGTCCCGTAATTCAAAAGGCTTAAAAAACATATTAAATGGTGTTTTTTTGAAAATCTAAAAATGCACAAAGTCTCCTGTGAGGTCTAAGTTTAGGTGTAGGGTTGTAGTTTAGGTGTAGGGCAATAGCACACACAGTTTGTTCAGTATAAAAACCATTACGCCTATGGAGAGTCCCCATAAACCACAAAAACCAACATGTGTGTGTGTGTGTGTGTCAGACAGCTGACCTTAGAAATGACCGATTTTCCTCCTAGCAGTAGCTAAAGTGCTGATACCTGACTATTACAACATGCACACACACACACACACTCACTGGTTAAGATTTCTGTGGCATAATGACACAGAGCACACAATCATTAGCCACTGTCTCATTGACAGTATTGGAAACCAATGGGTCTGCAAGCTATTCATCAGGAACACAGACAGGCTAACAATTCTTATATGGACCGCAGAGCTATTGCTCTGTGCTGGGAGGTCTTCTTTAAACTCAATGGTTACAGTTTTTTCAAACCACATGTTGGGTAGAAAATTAGCTTGCCACTAACCTACCAGTGTTGTACTTCTTTAGACAATTCCCACATCCAACTGACCACTGCTTTATTACTTGATACATTTCTTAGAATATTCCGAAAATTTAAAGATCTCAGTAGAGAAGGGTACAATTCTGGATGACATAATATAAGCCAGTAATTATTTTGAATTATTTTGAATAAGCCAGTAATTATTTTCACTGCCTTATGTACACTGCCATTTTTTTAAGAATTTAAAGAAATTAATACTTTCATTCAGCAAGGATGTGTTTAATTGACAAAAATTTATAATAAAGACATACTGTTAGAAAAGACTTCTATTTTGAATATGCTTATCAGGTTGAATATATCAGATTCCAAAATAAAAAAAAGTTACATATATATATACATATATATATATATATATATATATAGAACTTAGCAGCACAACTGTTTCTGTATCAGTAATAAATAATTTCTGAAGGATCATGTGACATTGAAGACTGGAGTAATGGCTGATGAAAATTCAGCTTTGCACACAGGAATAAATTCTATTTTAAAGTTCAATAAAACAGAAAATTGTTTTTTTTTGTTTGTAATAATCTCACAATATTACTGTTTTTTCTTTTTGTTTGGATCAAATAAAAGCAGTCTTGTTGAGCAAAAGATGCTTCTTTAAAAAACATTAAAAATCTTGCTGATTCCAAACTTTTGAATGCCAGTGTATATTAACTTACAAATGGCTGATATGAAAAAATGCGTGATATTAGACATAAAACATTATGATGTAGCGTTTGAAGTTGTGGAAAATGTATATACTCATTAGAGAGCACCATTTATTTCAGTATAAAAATAGCAGCATGAATCTTAACTTCTAACAGCAGTTGTTTTTATTTTTGTAATTATTTTGCTTCAGATTTTAGGTCTCCTTATGACCTCTTTTTTCCTCATATCGACTCCCTGTACATTAATAAAATGGGTAACAGCTGTGAACCTCTCTTAACATGACAGAACGTGAAGCTGTGCATCTCTCATTTCCCTCATGATAATGTTCTGTTCTCGGTTCCCATAAATCCCACTGTGCCTCACTGGAAACACACACACACACACGCCACACACACACACAGTACTTTTGTATATCTTCACACTAAATAGAGCAGTACAGCCCTATGGAAGACATTGAACAGATTGATCTGACCTGTAACACACTCACTCACACAAACATACTAGACAACATTCATTAATCTGGCTTCTAATACTCAGAACTATAAGCAGATGATGGCAAGAAGCACCTAAGCATGTTAAATTACCAGCTATCAGTATAAATGATGACATGAAAAATTTGAAAAGGGAATGGAGATTTAAAAGTCAGTCCCAAACTCTCCAGATGAACACATCCCTCAATATGTTCATGAGAAGATAAAAAAATGTAAGACGGGGAGAATGATGACAAGAAACTCAGAGAGAGAAAACAGACGGGCAAAAGGGAGTTAATGGAAGGCACGGGTGGAAAAGCTGGGTGGAGAAGTCAACGTTCCTGAAGAGCTGAGAGTAGAACAGCTGTGTGTGTGTGTGTGTGTGGAGGCCCTAGAAGCAAGCTCTGTTTGTGTGTGTCAGAGGGAGTAGTGATTAATGACCCACAGGCCTTGTTTCTCTTGCTTCCTTCCTCAGCAACGATGTCACACACACACCGTCACATGTCAGCCTAATGGACATGGGCAGACAGTGGCGGGAGCTGCCCGTCGCTCCAGACTCGCACGCACATTAAGAACATGCATGCGTGTCAAAAATCCCATGTTTTTATTGAAAGAGAAACAAAACAAAAAGAGCACCAAATTTCACTGTGCGATTCGTGGTCGAGAGAGCCCGCAGTGTTTGTTTTGTGCACTGATTATGCGCAAGAAAGAAAGAAAGAAAAGAACAGGAGAGAAAGATGTTGTGTGTCAGAGAAAAAGGAGAATGTGCGGCTGAGAGAGAGAAGTCAGTGTTTGCATGTGTGCCGGTTCCCAGCCCTGTCAGCGAGCTGTCAGAGTGTGATTTATGGTTGTGAGACTCACAGCAGTCCTTGCTGCCAGTTCAGTATTGTTACAACTGACATCTAATGAAGCCAGACGTGCTTTCAAGCACAGCACTTAACACAGGCCTCCATCTCCACCAGTCACAGGCCCTCTTTTCTCCTCCTCTCTCACTCCCATTTATTTTCTGCATCTGGGGTGGCAGACCAAGGAAAGGAGGAAAGACACAGTCTTGCTGCGAGAGCTTACAAAACGGAGAGCGCAGATGAAGCTGCAGTCAGCAGGCTTTTTTTTTTCGTCCGTCTCCCCCCCTCCCCCTGATACAAGCCTGCACAATGGCAAATTAAAGTAGAGTGAACCTTTATATACTGATGACTTTGCTTTGAAAGGCAATATCTCACCGTTTTTCTACGCCATTCAATTTTTCAACTGCTTAGTAATTGTTTGGTGGATTGTCTGCGCTCTGGACTAATCATATTGGTTGCTGTGTCATTTTGAAAGGGAGGAGGAGTAATGCTGGATGAGAGCTCTTTGGCTTTGACTTTTCCCTGATCTTGGGTTTCTGCTCCGCTCCTCTTCAGGCTGCTAGCTTAGTCAGGACCCCTCACAGTAATCATAAACAGAGCCGCTGGCAGCAGCACCCACGTACTGCGCTCCCTCCCTACGCCCCCTGCTCCGGTTCCTTGTCAGACGTGATTAATGGCACACGGGCCCGGTGTGCTTTGCGTTGCCAGTTCCAGCGATGTTCCCTTGATACTTAATGAAGTCTGACAAACTTCTTTTCCCTCATTGTGTTCCAGTTATTTTTCCCCGCTCCATTTAAGAGAAGCCCAATGAAGCTAAATTTGCCACCGCCGCACAAAAGCACAGGTCAAAGTTTTCATATTTATTGCGCAGTCGAGGAGCGCAGCCTATAACCCCGCTGGCAACGTTGGCTGTTTCTTAGGCAGCTCATGTTGTTGTTCATACTTCAGATTTGAGTTTTGATTGCAGTCATTAGACGTTCCACAAGTTCAGTTCCAAGAACTAAAGGTCGCAGTGGCCTTACAGGACAAGGTCTGCGGTGTCTCAAACACATGCGCTGAATTTACTTACTGCCATCCAGTGGAAGATCATGTAATATATCATTTTTTTGTTACTGTACAAAGAGATCAGTGGCATTTTTTTCAGAAGAGGCAGAACATAGAAATATTACAAAATATAAGATTAAATAATGTGTAAAGCACTCATTTTTCCACTAGCAACGACGGCAGAAAAAAAAACAGATTTGGCTGATTAGCCTGTCAATGCAATGATGACCACCGATCATGCTCGCAACAGGTCTGGAAATCGGCCTGAATTGGTAAAATTTGTGGAAATTGATGGGCAAATTACAAAGAAAACAAGTTACACACTCAGAAATCACCAAGTTACTCAATTTGGACATGACATTTCAGTCATGTCCAAATTGAAACTACTTAAAATGATGAACTGTGAGCCAGACATTTTTAGAAAGCACACAACTTTCTTTAAATTTAAGATCAACATAATACATGCTGATTAGCAGTTAATAGTAGCAAAAAAAAAAAACAGTATGAAGAAAAAGTTGTCTTCTTTTAACTGCATATATCAATATTTAAAAAATCTAAAATGATATATTAATATAAACAAAAAAATATTACAACTACAGTACACTTAGTACTGTACTCAGAACTCAATAGTACTCACTTATAGTGTAATATACATATATATAGAGTTCTAATCTAATCTGTCTAAATCTCAAAAAGGAAATGGAGCATGAATTTCCCATTTCATCTTGAAAATATAAATCAGAAAAAAAGAAGCTTACATATCCATATCTTACATGTCTTTAACCTGCTGCATTGTAGACTACATTATGATTTAAATTAATTCAAAGGCAATCTAAACAACATGATTAACATAATTACTATGGAAAGGAAATGCAAATGTTGTTGATGGTTAGTGTTCATAAAGAATCAGCAGATACGAGAGAAAGTACACTTGGGAGAACAGAGCTATGATATGTTACAAAACTTAAAATTGTGTCATTTTAACAGAACACTACAGGTCTGTTAAAAGAGCATCAATGATATTAAAAAGAAAAAGAGAGAAAACAGCTCACAGAGCCACTGTGCCGTTTTGTTGCCTTTTCTCTAATGCATTTTGTCTCTGCGGTGAAGACTGTACTCTGTACCAGCAGGGGGCTCTGTTGTTGCCATTTAAAAGCAAAGTAAGTAAATACATATATTCAATACATCAATACATTAAAGTGCTGCAGCATTTTCATGTTTTTTTACCATCTTGCAAAACACTTTGAGTCATAGTTGAGCTAGAATAGGAGTCATAACTAGTCTGGTGACCAGGAATATCCTTAACAAACTGTTCAATGCTTCACTGTCATGCAAGAGTGGTCTTTAATCTACTGTGCCTACCACACAAGCAAGCTGTAATTGTATCATGACAAGTCCAATCAAATAAATCAAAGAGCCTTCACCTGATTTGCTAAGAAACTCATTACATGGTGAACACTTCTAACCTATCTATCTAACCCTAACTCTGTGCAGAAGACAAGCCACCAGTCTGTCTTAAAAGTAACAAACATGGAAACATTTGGTTTTCATTAGTGCAGTGTACAGTAGCTTGGACTTTTTCAAGCCTCTTTGGAGACCCCCTTGTTGCAGTTATGAGATACAAAGCAAATAAGAGAAAGTCACCACTGATAAATAAGTAGCAATTAAGAACTTGAACACACAATGTTCATAATAAAATATATTCACTGGCACAAGAATTCTGTGGTTACTGGGACACTTTCAAGTGCAGTACATCTATCTATATCTTTTTTGTTTTATTACGTGCTTAACATCCTTACTGAATCAGGGCCCATATTTTGGAACCCAACAATGATCTACTGTTTTATACGGTGGCAAATAACGATTCTGAAAACAAAATAACAAATTACAAACGCAAATGCAAATCTAAAAAACAAAATAACAATTCAGAAAACACAACAACAATTCCGAAAACATTATAACAATAAGAAAACACAATGACAAATCCGAAAACAAATGAACAAATCCGAATTAAAAACGAACAAATTAACAAATTAGAAAAATTAACAAATCAGAAAACAAATTAACAAATCAGAAAACACAACGACAAATCAGACAAACCGGAAGAGGTAGGTATAGTTTGAGACAGCGCCATTGGTTTGGGAATAGATTACTCATCGCTGATTGGACAAGACATCTGTCAATCAAGGTGTACGAGAAGAAGAACAGCAGAGTCAACCATTGACAGCATCAGCGCCAGTGGGGCAGATGGTAGAGCGCGAGTCATTGTGTTTTTGGACGCGATCGACCCGGGTTTGAGCCCACCTTTTGCCAAACTTTTTTTTTTCTCTTCCTTTTCAAATCTCGTATCGCATCGGGAAGGCATTTATTTTCAATAAAAATTAAGGAAATAATCCAAAAGTTGTAGGGTTAGGCTAGGTGTAGGGAGAGGGTAGGGTTAGGCTAGGTGTAGGGAGAGCTTTATTGTACCAATAAGGTGGCATCCATTTTAATTAAAATTATAATTTACACTCAATGCGTTATTATTGCATACTGTTTTTTTACTACAATACTGAGGTTAGCTGCTATCGCTATTTGACAGAACTATGTCAAATTTACCCTCACTCCCATAGACACTGTATTAGAAACACCCTCACATTAGCGTTAACAAGTTTTTTTTGTATTCTGATTCAAAGGTAATATAATACAGAGTACAGTGTTGTAAATGTACATGTATGTATATTTTTATGCAGCAGCTATAGCGATAGAGGCTATTTAACTAAGTGCAAATACGTATTTACACTTTGTTAAAATTTTCTGCTATCTATACTACTTGTTGCAAATAGTGGCAATTATCTGCATCTCAGTATTGTAGTAAAAAAAACAGTATGCAATAATAACGTATTGAGTGTAAATTATAATTTTAATTCAAATGGATGCCACCTTATTGGTACAATAAAGCTCTCCCTACACCTAGCCTAACCCTACCCTATACTTTATTTTCAAGTTTTGGATTATTTCCTTAATTTTTATTGAAAATAAATGCCTTTCCGATGCGATACGAGATTTGAAAAGGAAGAGAAAAAAAAAAGTTCGGCAAAAGGCGGGCTCGAACCCGGGTCGACCGCGTCCAAAAACACAGTCACAAGCACTCTACTATCTGTTCTTCCTGTACACCTTGATTGACAGATGTCTTGTCCAATCAGCGATGAGTAATCTATTCCCAAATCAATGGCGCTGTCTCAAACTATACCTACCTCTTCCGGTTTGTCTGATTTGTCGTTGTGTTTTCCGACTTGTTAATTTGTTTTCTGATTTGTTATTTTGTTTTCGGATTTGTCATTGTGTTTTCTTATTATAATGTTTTCGGAATTGTTATTGTGTTTTCTGAATTATTTAGTTTTTTAGATTTGCATTTGCGTTTGTAATTTGTTATTTTGTTTTCAGAATCGTGATTTGTTTTGCACTTCTCGGCCACCTTAGTTTTAAGTTATATCTGAAATATTCTGTCTACTGAGAACAAATTATCACAAACAGGGTTGTACACAATTCACACTTAAAGTATTATCTCCATTTCAATTTATGAGTTGAAATTTTAATTTATTTGGCTACACCCCACAGGAAAATAGGCATTAAAGAAGTGAAATTTACTGCATGACTATTCAAAAAAAAAAAATGTAATAGCACTGACCAAAGTATTCTACTGCCCTGGTCCATAAATACAATCTGTATCTCTCTTCATCAAAAACCTATTTGTGAGAAGACGTAATATAACTATAGAAAAGTGATTTTGATCTTGTTTAATCCACATTACTATATCACAATAAATCACATTGTCAATTTGCCACCCTTTTCTGAACTACAAGCATGTCACAGGAATACTATACTAAGACCTTTTTTTTTTTTGTTGAAATGATGAACTTTCCCATAGACTGATTATTCAGAGGAAAACAAGAAACTAACTGTGCTGCTATTTACAGCATGTTCTTGAATGTTGAGGAAGGTCTCTACCAGCAGAGGCTGCTCTTGCTACAGAAATGTTTATTATACGACTTTCTTTCTTTTACCACCTTTGTAATTGTGATTACTTTAAAAATATGGATGAATTCCAAGCTAATAAACAGGAATGCTTTTTTTATCTAGATATAAGATAAACTATTATGAGGGAAAAAACACTGTACAACATACAACACAAGCAATGCCTTCTAATTCTGTGAATAGGAAAAATAAACAAAGACAGGTTTCACAACCAGTCAATCATAGCATTTTCACTTCAACTCCATCAGCTGCATTTTTTAATAAAGCAAAAGCTACAAATAAACAATAAAACTCCATATCATTCCTTGACTTATTGCTGACATGCACCATGATCAAATTATGTTCAAGACATAAAATCAAAGCAAATGCTGTAAGAAATGGATAACATTTGATAACCATGAAGCTGGCTGATATTATAACAAGAAGCTGCTTAGAACAGCAGTGGAATGGCAAATCCAAGCACATGACTCAGAATGACTCTCTAACAAGCACACACAGCATGTACTGAACTCTCATATTTACAGCTCAAACTTCAAAGCCAAGCTAAGTAGTGTTGTGTCAATGTCTAGGCAAGGGCTGTCCAAACTCGGTCCTGGAGGGCCGGTGTCCTGCAGAGTTTAGCTCCAACTTGCCTCAACACACCTGCATGGAAGTTTCTAGTATGCGTGTAAGAGTTTGATTAGCTGCTTCAGGTGCATTTAATTATGTTTGGAGCTAAACTCTGCAGCACACCGGCCCTCCAGGACCGAGTTTGGACAGCCCTGGCCTAGGCACATTACCATGTACTGGTGGATTTTGTGTTGTGCATACACTGTACAGTACCTTGCTTGTTTCATCTGATCTTGAATTAACATACACGTTTATATCCCAGCTTGACACTGCCAAGACAGCTAGGGCCTGCATATCATGAGTGTCTGAAAAGGGGGAAAAAACATTGTAAAAAATATTTCTTAATAGCCTACTAACCCTCAGCACCCAAGTCTTTTATTATACTTTAAATTAAGAAATTTATTTTATAATCATTAACAAAATTAGAAAATGTTAACCTTTTCAGTGGCCAAACGGTTTGTACTATTTCGCTGACAACAAAATTACTAACCTGGTCTCAGTACTTTCTGGCAAAGACGCTGTCATTTTGTTTTTGATTTAATGCAACAGTCACATATTGTGTCTTTGACAACTAAACTTACCTTTAAAGCATCAAGTGGAAGTTGACAAACGCTGAATGCCTTCAACACTGCTCTAGACAGACTTTTCAGGAAAATCGTCATTTGGTGTTGTTTACCACCTCTGGCTCCCTCCACGAGCGCCAACAGTGAGCAGCGCGTGATCACTTCAAAGTGCACACTTTGCAGGCCTAGAAGTTTCTCTTTTAACTCGAAATGGTGTGCTGTGTCAGAAATGCAACTTTTTTTGTCTGCCAACTGCCATTGAACACCAAGGAAGAAGAAATGGCGTCCTAACGCTGCGCTCATACGGAACGTTTGTGAAAAGCAACAAGATGCGGCATGCATCTAATAACGTTACATGTTTACACAAGAATGAATACATAAGGAAACTTACATTCATGAATTTGAGTAAATGAGAATAAAAATCAGGAGTATGTATAAATTAGTCTTACGTGTGAATCAAATAAAAGGGTAGATGACACAAAGACTCATTTTATCCGGTCGAGCAATGACATTGAGCAAGCAAGTGTAGTACTTGCAATACAAGCATGTCGGTTAGGTGTATAAATTCAGTAATAGTGCTTTTCATTGGGCCATTAACATGCTTGTTCCGGACAACTTAAGCGTGTCTTTGCATGGGAAGCATGGTTTAATCTACAAGAGCAGCAAACTAGTACTATGGATTTGCGCAAACAAGACAAGCATTATGTTTAGCACAAACAATTTTAGGAACAGGTTGTACGTCCATTAGAGACTTTTATTTACTGATGTGGTACAATATTCTGCAGCCAAAAAAAAAAAAAAAAAAAAAAAAAAGTTTGGCAGTGTTGTCTTAGTCCAACATTTAATTTGACAGTCTATTGCCTAACATTAATTTAATAAAGTTTATGGGTTACACAGCACAATTCAATAGTGTGAAAAAGTGGCTTAGGAGTCCAAACTTTAACGACACTCCTCAGAACAGAACTATTGCTTGGCCTTACCACAATTTGGTCTTCTTACGGACCATGCTTGCATGAGATCCCACGTGTACATAGACTCATAACTCTATACCAGTAGATTTAATTTATCCACTTACAGGTCAAGTAGAAAGAGCACAATTTGTACAAATACATGGCTCATGTCATGTTACATGTTCACATCTATAACACTGCTGAAAATAAAGCTTAAAATACAGTGACTTGCGTCACAAACGAAAATGGTTCACTGAAATCAAAAGAAAATGTAAACTGATAAATTAGTGTATTCCAAGATAGCTTAACTTAAATAAGGAAACTTTCTACAATATACTGGCAGTGTTCCAGACTTAAATGACTTTAAAATAACAAATGTAACAAGCATTCAGAAAGAAAAAATGCATTACAATATTTAATAAAAAAGGGAATTAAAACAGCATGAAATATTAAAAGAAAGTGAACTACTGGCATTTCCATAATGCAGAGAACAGTCCAGTGGCCTTACATTAGGGGATAGCTGGCAGATGTTGCAATGCCACAGTGGTTCTGTTGGTCTTTAGCCATGTAGATGTAGCCTTTGTCACCCCATTTCTCGGTCCAGCTAAAAGATACAGAACAAGTTTAAAAACCATGCAAATGAGGCTGTTAAATGTTATTGAAAACTCAGAATTGTGCGCATCATTAAAAAGACTCCAGACGCAAATCATACCTGTTCTTCACAATCCAGTATCTCTTCCCAGCAACATCAGCACCCTCATAACCATAACCAACCACCAGGACTCCATGGTCAAGTTCTTCACTGCTGCACTCCCTCTCATAATAGATGCCTACAGCAGAAAGTTGGAAATGAGCAAGATGTTCAGACTGACTCAGGTTTATAGGCAAGCCATGTAGTTTTCTATTAGAAGTGCACAGAAGTTCTTGCATAATTCAAAACTAATCAGAATTTGACCGTTTACACAGCTCAGGGATAAAATCACTCACCAGACTGATAGAACTGGAAGGATTCATGTGCAGCATCAATGGCAACAGCTACAGGACCCACAGCAGCGACAGCCCTCATTAGAGCATGTTCTTTACCACTGGGAATGTCCACAAAACCAGTGGCATTAGCAGCACTATAATGGGGGTCATAGTGGCACGACCGATCATCCTGTTTAAAAAAAATAAAAAAATTTAAAAAAAAAAACCACGTGGGGTTACTGAATATGCAATGAGACACCCACAATAGAGTCACTACCAGTAGAAGTCAGAAAGAGCAAACCACTGATTCTTACCATTCCAAGGTAGGGATACGACTCCTCTGAATCCAGCCCATTGTTGTCCTGAACATACTGGAAAGCCTGGTCCATGAGGCCCCCATCACAGCCGTTATTGCCCTCTGGCCTGGAACAGTCCATCAAGTTTTGCTCACTCAGAGAAACCAGCTTTCCAGTTTTGCGGAACAGCTGACCCTCCAAGGCACCTGTTGAGCTGAAAGCCCAGCAAGATCCACAACGTTTCTAGAACCACAAAACAGGACTTCGTTAACAGTCATGCAACATGCAGATTTTAAAACTGATACATAAACACATGCTCCAGGAACTAGTTTGATAAACCGCTTACTTGGTCTTTGATAGGAGTAACATAACCCTTCTCTCTCCAGTCAACCTGTTCAGGGGCTTCAAAAAAGCTGGGTTCCATGAACAATGAGCCTTTTGATTTCCGGCTGGGGTCATGATTGTAACCATTCATCGCCTGTCTGAACTCCTCATTTGTCTAAGAGAGACAATGCAAACAAAAGGGTTTAATAAAACAGCCCTAAAAAAAAAAATTCCAGTGTCAATCATAAGTATGAAAATTATGCCATTTTGCAGCAGATCCACCAGTTTAGATGTTGCAGAGAAAAAAAAAAAAATCAGAAGCCATATTGAACAGTTTACCATATCACCAAATTGGTTCATGCCCAGCCGGAAGGTGTGTTTGCCCACAGAGTGCTCAAGGTTGTGCAGCTCAATTTTCCTCAAGTTCTTCTCCCACACCATTCTCCTCCAGCCCTCTTCTTTCTGAGGAAGAAAGCAGACGTTGCAGCCATTGAAAAAGTTCCGTATAAAGACTATCAAGTTGTTGCTTTTCAATTGTGTTGAAGATCGATTTGTGTTTGGCTACAGACTCTATACTACCCACCTCATGATAGTTTTTTCCATGCCAGCTCTTCCAGAGGTGCCAGTGATCATCTAACTGCTGGTTTAAGCTTGGAGCAGCAAACACTGCACTCAAGCATAGCATGAGGAGAGAGGCAAACAACATCATCCTGCCTGGAACACTGTGACAGAGGGAAACAAGATACAATTGGAAGGAATGTAACAGAAGTTACACTTAGACTGCAGCAGTAAGTGTTCTAACCAATTAGACAGAAAAACCTCAGTGCGCAAGTTACCCTAAAAAAGACCCTGAACATGTACAAAGCCACATAATACGACGTATAATAAAACGGAAGTTTTAATTTGGAAGTTTTACTAGCCTAGAAAACATTCAAGCAGCTTCTTTTTAAGTTAAACAAGCGATTTTGCTCAATTAACCTCTACAGACGAAGCTGATACCCACGTAAAAATATAATTCGACCACTGTATGCACAAGCCGAAATGTAAGTAATAAACTCACCTTTAACCAGCGAACGAAATGATTGACTATCATTGCTTGCAACTGAGCGGATTTTAAAGCGTGTCTGATCAGAGAGGCGGCTTCTCATTGGCTGAGGGTGATGATGAGAAAAGTGTTCACAGCCAATCAGTCAAGCAGGAATCTCATCCACTCATGTGATCAAACAACGTCACAAGATCGAGAACTCATCACTTGCATATAATGTAACAAGATTAAAAGTTACATTCGAAAACTCTTTTCCTATATTCCTATATTTTTTCACATAATCGTTTATGACATTCGAGGGGAAGTTAGTTTAATTTGAAAAATAAACATTTGATTTGGCGGTGCGAAAATAATTGAGATTTAATGAGAATTACCAATAAGTTAAAATAAATGTTTTAACTGCAGGTTTTTGGAAAGGATGCATTGTGTTCATGAGAATTCTGTGCTTTTCTCTGTTCTGTGTTAATTTTTATTTTAATTTGTGCTTGTCATGATCATGACATGAAGCGTGTGCCTGACAAATGCAACATGCTCAGACAGAAAATAATCAAAGTGAAAACGCTTAGGCCCTAAAGAAAATCCCCTAACTAAGCGTTTTGAAGCACAATCAGCGGCTTGTGTTTTGTATGACTCAATATACTAAATGTAGCAGACACAGTACTTCTTAGCATTGCCTAAACTTGCTCTTTCAGTTGCAGAGAACACACGTGACATTTTCACACAAAATGTTTTTAAGTTTAAACCTTTTTGTTGTTGTTGCTCTTAATATGTATAAATGTACATACAGAATATTATATAACCTTTATATAATTTCCAGTAATTATATTATTTATAGAATCTACAGTAGCTACCTCCATGTATGAAAAACTCCAGAAGGATTCTAGGACATTAAAAGTGGCCTTTAATGCAATAAAAATAAGTGGATTCCTTCAGAAATGTCTGTTAATGCAGTGGTTCTTCTGAAACTCTCTTTTTACAAATACAGGTATATTTTATACATAAATAAATGATATATACTAGACTTGATTGTTTTTATTTAGTAAATATATATCATTACTGTTATACAAGTGCTAGTCTCTAAGGATGATGGTTTAAGTCATGTTTTATTAATAAAATGATGTCATAAACAGGGGTTGAAATTAACACTTTAACCTTTCGTAAGTTATTACTCGTTAATGTCTTGGGGAAGTTCATGCAAGCCAAGTCTGCGCAGGTTTAGCGCAAATACCGAACTCGTGAGACATCATGATATTATCGAATATATTGCAAAAACCAAACAAAACACACCTACAGAGTGCACTCATACACGACTATGTGATAAAGTCTGGTTAGACCAACTTAGTGCGCGTGCGCATTTAGAGTACGTTCTTTCACTGCATGATTCAGTCTATTAATATGCATTAAGAATGATCATAATTCAAGATAAGGGGGCAGAAAATGTATATATTTATATACATTCATATAGTTCATCAATATCACACGAAGAGTGCCGTTTTTTCTTTAAAAATCAGGTTACAAATGTGATATTGATTTTATTCAACAGCTCAATAAACAATAAGATAATATCAAGAGATTTACGTTTTAGCCACCATATTTCCTGTTTTTGTGCTATTTCAACAACAACAAAAAAATATTCAAAATACAGTCACTGCTCTATTTTGCGTCTCTGAGCAACATGACGGTGTTTCGTTCCTGAATGAATCAATCAACCGTTTAAATGATTCGGTTCAATCACAATGACTCAGTTATTAACAGTGACTTGATGCCACCTACTGGTGATTTTAATTTCACATTTACAGTATCCTTTCATTTTTTAAATAATTTCAAATATCAGTATTCAACATTTCATGTTTAAAATATCAAAATATTACTTATACATTTCTAACTGCAAGCTAAAACATTCCATGTCCCTCTTAGCTGCATGTGTAAATACATCTAAATGCCACTTCATATGCATCTTCTGTAAAGATGAATTTTATTGATACTGATTTCATTTGTTTAGTAACAGCCTAAATGTATTATTATAATTGACTGATTAAATGTAAGAATTTGACTCAAAAGATGATGCACACTTTTAGAAAAATAATTTTATAAAGGTAAAAATGCCCATAAAAGGTCAAATCAATTTAAACTTATTGGAAAAGATAAATTTCTATCAGTGCTGTGAACTGACCACACAGAATATGAAGAATATCAAAAATTTCAAGAGCCAGCTGTCCACGGCAGTCCTTAAGATACCAGCACAATAACACACTCAGCAAAATATCGTCTAATTATCTTTATCGATAAAATCCCAGAAAATGTTGAGATTCTTTTTTTTAGTATTGCACATCCCTAGTACTGACGCAAAATGATTTGCAACGGTCGCTTTGTCACTTCCAGTGTAGACAGCCTCAGGCTGTTGGTTTATTTCTGTTGGGGTTTTTTGGGGGGGTTTTTGGCTAGTAGAAGTTATGAATGGCCAGTAACTTAAAAATTTAGTAGCCAAATTGGCTGGTGAGTGAAAAAGTTCATTTCAATCCCTGGTCATAAAGTATTTGGTTTATAATGAAAATCACTTATTCAACACAAACCTTTAACGGTTACCAAAAACCACAAAGCAACCATTGCTATTTCTTGCATACAGCATAAGCAAGGAAAAGACGTTTGCTGGAGTGAGACTCTACATTTATATGTAACCTGTGCAATTTAACAATGGCAAAACCATTGGTTAGACCCTAAAAGACGCAGCAGGATGTTACCTGTTTCATTTTGCATCACATGTAATACAGTTTAATCTGTGGCTTTCTGCAAGAGCTCTTTATTTGTACGTTTGCATTTCTGAAGAGGAAGCCGTGAGATGTGACGTGTTGTAGGTGTTATGTGAATGTACTGTCATGATTAATTCAGTCAATCAGCAGTGATGTAATCAGAATCTGAGAGGAGTCTGAACAACTGATCAAACAGAGTGGCAATCAGACTTCAAACAAAGCAACAAAAAAAAGAGACCATTCTGCTCCTCCTGCTGATGAGCTGTTTAATCTAGAAAGATCACTCAGAAGTCAGGAAGTGACTTTTCTTGTGGTTAACTGAATAACTGAAGAAACTGAATAAAAAGTCCACATGCACTTATTGAAACTTCTGCTAAGTTACAAATGGCATTATTGTTAATAATACTTTTGGAAGTGGTATTTCACAAAAATCCATAGAGATATTTATATGCAACGCAGCCGTAGAATCATTCAATCTTGTACAATGCCACCATCTGAATAACAAGGGTAATGCAAATTGGTGTAAGCTGAATTGCTTTTTTGTTGTTGTTGTTGTTGTCGTTGTTGTTTTTGCACTTTTGACTTCTGGAATTTGCAGTGATCATTCCTTGAAACACTTCAGGCAAGAAAGGAGACTTTAATCATACGGAGTGTCTATTTACACTAAGTGCAAATGGCCTTGTTGGCAAAGGCTATTTACACTAACTCCGCCCACCAACGTGTGATTGGGATAGTCAACACTGTTTTACATTAGTTTCAGTAGTGTAGATGGTAATTAAGGCGCATGCTTTTTGACGCAATTGACCCGAGTTCGAACCCGCCTTTTGCCAAACTTTTTTCTCCCTTTTCAAATCTCATATCGCATTGGAAAGGCATTTATTTTCAATACAAATGAAAGAAATAATCAAACAGTTGAAAATAAAGTATTGGGTAGGGTTAAGGTAGGTGTAGGGACGGCTTTATTGTCCCAATAAGGTGGCATCCATTTAATAATTTGAATTAAAACTGTAATTTACACTCAATACGTTATTATTGCATACTGTTTTATAATGCACTACAATACTGAGGTGCAGATAATTGCCACTATTTGCAATAAGTAGTATATAAATGGCAGAAAATCTTGCTATTTTAACATAGTGTAAATAGACTCCATTGCTATTTGCACTTAGTGTGAATAGAATCTAATTGCTATTTAAACTTAGTGCAAATAGCCGCTGCCTTAATCATAAGTGCAACTCAGCTAGAGTATAATGATGTTATCACTGATTTGCTTTTGATCTGACTATAGGCTAGATCAATGAATAAAACAAAACTGCCAATAAACATCTTCTAATCATCCTAATCATATTTTTTTTAAGTTACCTTGATGGAAAAATAACAACATAAAATACAAAACAAAGAGCCAACATGTTTATTGCCACAGACGAAAAAATGTAGTATATTACAAAATAAAAATGAACACAAAATAAGGCTGAACTAAAGTCTATTTAAAAGCTAGAAAGAAAAGCTTATGAGTGTATATAGAGTCCACATGGGATTATTGTTCCCAATGACTTCTTTTTGTCATTAAAACAGTCAATTGTAAAAAAAAAATAAAAAATTTAAAAATTTAAAAAAGGTAAAATTATTTACAGTAAATCCAGTAATATCCATTATAGACATAGTGTGTAGGTTAATTAATATTCAGGTAATTGAAGTCTTCAATCTCCACCTCTTCTTCATTCTGTGAGCGTATGCGCTTGGGTCGCTTCTTATTTTTCATTCGTACAGAGGGCTGACTGCCAGGAGGTCCTCCAGGATGCAACGCAGTGTTGCTTTTCCTCTTCTAGAAGAAGAGACATTGGTCAAATTAAACATGTGGTGAAACATGTCACCTGATGTTACTAAAATACATTTATAGAAGATATTCCAAAACTTATGTGTGACACACACATTGGTCTTTATTCATTAAACATGAGCAGAATGAATTTCTTTGTAATCATTCACTAAACCACTCGGTCACATTTTTTTGTGTTGAATTCGGCAAATTCTGTTTTGTTCTTTAGAATGTGGACCAGTTTGGGATTATTACCTTATAGCAAACCACTCCAGCGATGATTCCACATAATACTATTAAACCTATGCTGCAACCCACGGAGATTATCATGATGGGCAGGTCACCTGCGAGAAGATTAACACAATGTTTCTTTTTATTTGTTTCTTATTATCGCAAAAAATGCAGGTCTGTGCATAAACAAGCATCACTACATTAATATTCAAATTATACAGTTACAACAGAGTCCAAACAAACAAAGTATGCAAAAACAAATATTCAAACATATGTTCACAGATCATACTCTGTTATCCTTCTCTTTTTTGTATTTCATGAAGAAGTTTGTCAAAACTTTAGGATGCATTTGATTTGAATGTTATGTCAACAAAGAATTTGTTACTATTGTGTCATGACCCTCATACTTGATTCTGAATGTTAAATGATAGTCAGATACGGGTGCGACTAGGTAAATAGCCATAAAATGCTTGTATTTCCATATAAATATAACATATCTGCAATAACAACACGATGCTTGGTGTTATGTTGAGGAAGATGTCTTGTAAAATAAATATTCTCACCGTTTTCTGTCGTTTTCTCTAGTTTATTTTGTCCTTGAAGCTTTCCATTTGGGAAAGTGGTGAGTTCGTAACAGTAAGTCCCAAAGTCACTCTCTTGTAAATTATCCAGAATAATGCTGTGGTTAGATTTGACGGAAAGACGACCTGCATAATTGTTGTCATCTATAAAAAGTCCATGGATGGGGCTAAACACAAAAACCTTGTGATTTGGACACTTTTTCCATACAGCTAGGGTTACTTTCATGTCTGCTGTAACCTTAAAGTTAAAAGACGCACTGCCACCCAACAGAGCTCTTGTCACATCTTCATCTGCAAAGGCCCCTATGAAAAACAAACCGAGAAAGAAGTGCAAATAAAGAATCATGTAACTGTCCAAACAACAATTATCATAATTTAAGTTTTTTTTATGTGATTAGTATATTAGTTTTTAATCAGTGAAGCTGTAAATGTAAATGTTCTTTATTTTTTATCTGCTTTTGAACCTTTATTTTCTCTTCCTGTATCTAACTAAATTTCCTTAAATCTTTTTTTTTTTTTTAAATACACTACCATTTAAAAGTTTGGGGCAGTAAGATTTTTAATTTATGAAATTAATTTAAGAAAACAACACTTTTATTTAGCAAGGATGCATTCAATTGATCAAAAGTGACAGTAGAGACTTCTCCTCGTTTTGAAATATTTCATACATGTTTTGAACTTTCTGTTCATCAAAGAATACTAAAAAAATGCCTCATGCTTTCCACGAACATATTAAGTGGCACAATTGTTTTCACATTGATAATAATAACAAAAAAAGGTTTCTTGAGCATCAAATCAGCATATTAGCATGATTTTTGAAGAATCATGTGACAAAAAACTGGAGTAACAGCTGCTGAAAATTCAGCTTTGCCATTATAGGAATAAACTACTTTTAAAAAGAAAACAGTTAGGCAGTTAGTTTATTATGTAATAATAATGTACAATATTACTGCAATACTATTTATGATTAAAAAAATGCAGCCTTGGTGAGCACAAGTGACTTTCAAAATCCTCACAAAAAACTTATAGACCTCAACATTTTGAACGGTACCAGCCTAAATATAAAAAAGTAAATCCTCTCTCTTTGTGTGTGTGTGTGTGTGTGTGTGTGTGTGTGTGTGTGTATGTGTGCACCTGGTATTCATCACGTCCTGGGGACCAAATGTCCCCACAAGGATAGTAATACCAGTAAATCTTAATCTTGTGGGGACATTTTTTGGTCCCCATGAGGAAACAAGCTTATAAATCATACAGCATAAAGTTTTTTGAAAATCTAAAAATGCAGCATGTTTCCTGTGAGGGCTAAGTTTAGGTGTAGGGTTGGTGTAGGGCAATAGCACATACAGATTGTACAGTATAAAAACCATTACGCCTATGGGATGTCCCCATAAAACATGGAAACCCAACATGTGTGTGTGTGTGTGTGTGTGTGTGTGTGTGTGTGACAGTCATATACTCTCTCACACATACCTGTTATTACGGTTATAAAGAATATCAACAGATGGATCCAGTGCTGTTCAGGCAAAAGAAAAGAATTAGTTTGTCCAGTCCTCATGGTGTCTTGTGCTACACAGGACGTGTGATGCCGTCTGATACAATTCTAAGCAGAGACACACAGTAACCACAAAGACAACACTGATGGCTCTATACCACGTAAGGTTGGGGGCAGGGTCTCAGTAAATCACATCTATAAAAAAATATACTGTATATAAATGTACTTCATGTAAAGGATTATCACTTCTAAGATCTGTATAGTAGAGCAGGTGTGACTGTACTGTCTACTCTAAGTTGAATACTATGTTGTTTTTAAAGTGCTCAGATTTTAAAGCTTTGACACTCTTTGTACTCTGCAATTTGCTTAAAATTTTAAGCTGTACATTGCTCATATCAGTCTTTATATTTTAATCTCAATATTATAATCTCAATATTTTGGTGTCGTACTTTCACTTTTTTTGTGTGCATATTTGTAGGAGGAAGCATTGTTTTCTGTTTTGTACTGAATCAACATTGTGGTTGCACAGAGGCAAGAGGGCCAGCATTGCTCTAAAAACACTTCCTGTCTTTTTCAGATGCAAAGATTAGCTGGGTCACTCACACGTCCCTTCCACAGTAATCAAACACAACGAATGACTTTTACTAAAGCGAGTGGTATTCTGTTTATTGCGTATGACAGAATTTAATTTATTTTGTAAATTTATTTTTACACATATGAAATGATGGATGCTCATTAATTCAAGATGACAATACATAACTGTAAAGTACACCGCAACATAGCTTAAAGGGGTCATGAACTGCCTTTGCTTTTTATTTTGTATTGTTCTCTGAGGTCCACTTATAATGTTATCAAGATTTTTACATCAAAAAAGATAATAATTTAGAAGTAATAGGCTACCTACTGTTTCTCAGCCTGTAATCAAGATCTGTGAAAAAGATGTAAGAAAAGTCTTCAGGAAACAAAAGATAAGGAAAGCCAAAGGCCCAGACGGTGTCTCTCCAGCCTGCCTCAAAGCCTGTGCTGTCCAGCTATCGTCCAGCTATCATCCATCTTCACATTGATCTTCAACAGATCACTGGAGCTGTGTGAACCTCCTGCTTCAAACGCTCCACCATAATCCCTGTACCCAAGAAACCAAAAATCACAGGACTTAATGACTACAGACCTGTTGCTTTAACGTCTGTGGTGATGAAGTCTTTTGAGAGGCTCGTGTTGGCTCACCTGAAGGACTTTACTGGTCCCTTGCTGGACCCCCTGCAGTTTGCTTACCGAGCAAACATGTCTGTGGGTGATGCAGTCAACATGGGATCCATCATCCCGAACACACTTCAGAATAAAATGACATAGCTCTCCGTCCCCACCTCCGTCTGTCAGTGGATCACCAGCTTCCTGACAGACAGGCAGCAGCTAGTAAGGCTGGGAAAACTCACATCCAACACCTCAGCAGAGATTGTACTTTCTTCGTCAACTGAAAAAGTTCAACCTGTCACAGGCGCATATGACACAGTTTTACTCTGCTGTAATTGAGTCGGTCCTGTTCTCTTCTATAACTGTATGGTTTGGGTCAGCCAACAAATCAGATATAAGAAGACTGCAGGTCAGTAGAAAGCATCATTGGTGTCCACCTGCCCAGTCTTCAGGACGTGTACTACTCCAGAGTGAAGAAACGGGCAGGTAACATCATCACAGACCCTTCTCACCCTGGACATGACCTGTTTGCGCTTCTCCCCTCAGGCAGACGTTGCAGATCTCTGTGCACTATAAACATCTAGGCATAAAAACATTTTTTTTTCCCCATGCCATCTCCAGCCTAAACAACTAACACAGGAATTATTACCTGTGTCCTGTAATTCATGCCTGTAATTCTTTCCCCATCTCTAATTATTGACTCTCTCCCTATTACTTTGTAAATATATGCATATTATTCTAAACAGCTGTATATATAGAGAAAATGAGGCCCAAATCTGTACATAAATCTTCTGTTCCAGATTCTTACACATTATTATTATTATTGTTAAGTCTTATTTAAATGTTTCTGTTCTCATGTCAGATATGTATGTATGTATGTATGCATGTATGTACCAAGAGCTTCTTAAAAACCACAACAAATTCCTCATGTATTTGCGCACACTTGGCGAATAAAGCTGATTCTGATACCTTCTGCCTTGTTTTGACCTCCCTCATCAGAACGCTCTGTTTGAATAGACCTGGCGGATTGTAAACGCCCACTGCTATGGCAAACAGTTGTGTTTGTTTGACAGTCTACATCCTTCATAGATGGATGCTGCTATGATTTAGGTTAAAAAGCATTACTACTCAGTAAATAGCAAACAATCTGTAAAAACAGACAAAGCAATAGTGACCACGTAATAAAAACAGTCGGCACAGCCAGGATTAGCACAGTGTAGTGCCCTAGGGTGACCACATTTGAAGCCCCCCACCCCCCACCCCCACCGGATCAATAACAAAACTTAGCATCCCCATTACAAGATAATATTTGACTCATTGAAGTGGGCAGTTTTTTTTGGGGGGGGGGGGGGGGGGGGACTAATTTTATTAAGAGTATATCATTATGTCAAATTCAAAAATCTATATCTATAAGCTTTTCAAAAATTTCTAATTAAAAAATAAAATAAGAATATGTAGAATAAGAAGAATAAGTTACCAATCAAAAGAAATCGATATTAACAAAATTATTTTCCACTACAAAGGTGGCACAGAAGAACACAAAAGTGGCATGTAGCTAAATTTACAGACATTTACAGAGGCTCAGAGGTGGCATCGATGTTTTAAATTCATAACAATGTTGTGAGATTAATGTTTTAAATATAAAATTTAGAATATAGAACTATTGTTTGATTGAAATGATTTAAATAATTGAAATTACATTTTTAAAATAAAAATAAAACTGCCAGCAGGTGACGCAAGTCATGATTTTATCACTGAATCATTCATTCAATTGATTCGTTTGAACGACTGATTCATTCAGGAACGAAGCAAGTGAATGTCTTTATGAATAGGTAATTGAATCATTGACTCACTAGATTTATTTAAAAACGCAGGTTCCTTCATAAACGAAACACTGCTGTGTTTGAAAGGAGATGTGCAGCGGCTCAGCTGAGGCTGTTTGAAACTATTTTCCTTTAGAAATAGAGCAAAGTCAGGCATTGTTAAAGTCATATAATATACATCACTTAATATTAACTTATTGTATTGAACTGTTGTAATTTAATATCACATTTGCAAAATCTTTAAAAGCTGTCACTCACTTCAGTTCATAGCATCTCACAAAGCTCCGTTATAATCAATGAAGCTCTTATTTACACCGTCTACACTTTGTTTGTTATTATAACAAGAGGATTTGTGAGCTTGCATAATTTAGCAATTAACAAAACTCCAGTATTTTTTGAGCAGTGAGTGGATTCTGATTAACATTGCATTAATCAACATAATGTCTGCAACTGCGATACATTACCCAACCCTGCAAAAACAAGCTAGAAATCTTTGAAGAAATCTTTGAAGCTGCCCTCAGTACAAACACAAATAGCCTATGCAGTACATTTCAGTCACACTGAAGCTACAGCCCTGGCTATGTATCCTTATATTTTCTCTTTTTTAAATTTACGTTTCGCACAATCGCTAAAGGGATGCTGCCTGTCCATTTGTGAATAAACATTAAAAAAAATAAAATAAACAAAAAATAAAATAAAAATAAAATTTGTGAATAAACATGCTCGACTCTGACTGGGGGAGGGGGCAAATACACTGTGATCTGACCAATCGCAATTCTTTATATGCATGCATATATTTTATATTCTTTCTGTATATATTGTATCATTAACTGTTCTTTTTCTATGTACCTGCATCTCTTCCAGCAAATTAATATATACAAAACACTGAAAATATTTGAACGTCTAGTAATTATATTAATCACTTGGTGTCCCCCTATTGGCTGGTGCCCACTCACACTGACAGAATTTCATGTGAAATATTCACGCAATATTACCATAATTTTACATTCCGACATGTAAAAACCATTCACGTCCTCGTCCTTTTTATGAGACGTCTTCCGAAGCTTTCTCGCTTCTCAAGACGGCCACCGACAATCACATAAGCACAGCTCTTTGTGCTCTAGTCTCTGGTCAAACGCGCTCAAACAAGCCTAATGTATATCTATTAACTACACACACATCATAACGGTTTAGGCAAGTAGGATACTATATTATGACATAAAATATTTTGACCAAGACCCGAGACAAAAGTTTTAGGAAAAAAATTGTTTTTTTCATTTCTTTAAATTGTTTAGAGCATTTAGAATAATGTAAAAAAATAAAAATAAAAATCACAAAATTATATTTCATTCATAAGTTATACTATGTCCTCGGTTGAGGACATCGGGACTCAATTTCTTTGAAAAACTAAAAAGACATGAATGAACATGCATGGGCAAAACAATAGATTTTTTAACTCACCAGTACATTTTTAGTTTAAGATTATTTTTTTTTACCAAACTTTGTATAAAGATAATTCTCAACTATGTTATAACAGAATGATTCAATATAGCTACCTTTGTTCTTTATACAAAATGTGTGTAAAATGGGCATAAACGGGTTTTCTCATTATATACAATGTATCTATAAACTAAATCTAATTTGCATATTAATGTGTTTTTGGGGCAACATGTAATGAAAAAAGAAGTGTAATAATGGGAGTAATAATTGACCAGATTTTCATAATAATATATAATATTTCATAGAATATTGAAACATAATTTCTTTCCATATTCATTTGTTATGTCTCCCAAAATGCATAATAAACATGCTTTTAGTCCCGGTGTCCTCAAATGAGGACATGTATGAAATCAACGTCCTGTTTCGTAACAGAAGGTCATATTTTGATTTGAAACCCCATAACATTTTCCTGGGATGTTGATATATGACACACAATTTAAAAATTAGACAGATTTAAATGATAATTACAAAATATTATCATATTTCCATAAGAGTGTCACAAAATTAATTTCAGACATTTTTGAAGACCAAGGAGAGGTCATGGTGAAACATTTATCATTTGATATCTCTGAAGAGCCCTGACTTAAACAGCCAGACTTAAAACTGTGGCATGTATAGTAAATCTATAAACAGTGATGTTGTCTGCAGTGTATGATGACTTAATCTCTTATTTACATCGCATGTACATATGAAAGTGAAAGTGAAAGTGACGTGACATACTGCCAAGTATGGTGACCCATACTTGGAATTCATGCTCTGCATTTAATCCATCCAAAGTGCGCACCCACAACAGTGAACACACACAGACACCGTGAACACACACCCAGCCATTTATGCTCTCCAACCATTAGGCCATGACTTCCCTGCACTTTGTTGTTTCCAATGAGAGAATTCGCCGATGTTAGGCGTCGGGTGGTTGTGGTAAATGAGGCGCAAGACAAAGGAGTAAACAAAAAGGAGTAGTCTTTATTATACGGCATCAACACACTTGCAGACATTAACTAACTTAAGAACGGACAAACACTGAAGGGAAACTCAGGACTTATAAAGGGACTAGAACAAAGGCACAAACGAGATAATTAATAAAACACAGGTGATGGGGATGATAGATAATTAACTAATGACTAAACCAGAACAGGAACTACCAAAAAAGGGCAAAACCAAACTGAACAGAAACATACACGTAACAGTTATTGCCCCCCTCCCGGAAGGTGCGTCCCGCACCGTAACAGTAACATCGGGGAGGGGGGGGCGGGCACCCTGGAGGCTAGAACAGGGCCAGGACAAGGAGGAGACTCGGGAAGCCTCCAGGGCGGATCAGGAGACTCAGGGAGCCATGGCGGGACTGGAGACTCGGGAGGCCATGGCGGGTCAGGAGACTCGGGGAGCCACGGCGGGACTGGAGACTCGGGAGGCCATGGCGGGTCAGGAGACTCAGAGAGCCATGGCGGGACTGGAGACTTGGAAGGCCATGGCGGATCAGGAGACTTGGAAGGCCATGGCGGGACTGGAGACTCGGGAGACCATGGCGGATCAGGAGACTTGGAAGGCCATGGCGGGACTGGAGACTCGGGAGACCATGGCGGGACTGGAGACTCGGGAGACCATGGCGGTATTGTTGCTTTGGGAGCCCAAGGTGGATCAGGGAGCTCAGTGGCCTTGGCCCTTGGTCCGGCCACACAGGCAGAGACTATATGGCCACCCCCCCCAAATTTATTTTGGGCTGTTCCCCTCTGGGGGCCACACTGGAGGAGCAGGCTCTGTGGAACACTCAGGAGGAGCGGGCTCTGTGGGACGCTCAGGAGGAGCAGACACTGGAGGGCGCTCTGGAGGAGCGGACACTGGAGGGCGCTCTGGAGGAGTGGACACTGGAGGGCGCTCTGGAGGAGCGGACACTGGAGGGCGCTCTGGAGGAGCGGACTCTTGGGGGCGCACGGGAGGCGCGGAGCTGAACAGAACCAGCAGAGACGAAGGAGAGCCGGACGGGACCAGCGGAGACACAGGAGGGCGCTCTGGTAGCGCGGACACTTGAGGGCGCTCTTGCAGCGCAGACTCTTGAGGGCGCTCTTGCAGCACAGACATTTGTGGACGCACAGGAGGCGCGGAGCTGGACAGAACCAGCGGAGACGAAGGAGAGCTGGACAGGACCAGCGGAGACACAGGAGAGCGCTCTTGCAGCGCGGACACTTGAAAATAATAGAAATATTAAAGAAAAAATTATTGAACTAAAATCACAAAAGCACAAATATATATTGGTTCGCATATAACTCTGTCTTCATTTGTATGTTACTAATCTATAAGAATTTGGGCTATTTAATATTAGGATTTTTTTTTTAAATCCCCCACCTCGGCCCCGCCCTGCAACATCAAGCCCCGCCCCCAGCACCCCCAGGATAAAATATGTTCCTGCGGCTATGTGTAACGGTCTGTGGTTGTGGATGAAAGGCGCACGACGAAAGAGTAAACAAAAAGAGTAGTCTTTAATAAACAGCATCAACTCACTTAGACAATATGTTAACTCAAGATCGGACAAACATAATGGCAAAACTGAGGACTTATAAAGGGAGAGTAGCAAACAAGGAAACAAGGTAATTAATTAAACACAGGGGATGACGATCATTAATTAACAAAACTAGGACACGAACTAAAACAGGAAGAACCAAATATGGGCAGAAAGGAAACTAAACAGAAACAGATACGTTACAGTATCTCCCCCTCCCGGAAGGTGCGTCCCGCACCGTAACAGTAACATCGGGGAGGGGGGGCGGGCGCCCTGGAGGCTGGAGCAGACCAGGACAGGGAAGAGACAAGGGAAGCCTCCAGGGCGGATCTGGAGACTCGGGAGACCATGGCGGATCTGGAGACACGGGAGGCCATGGCGGATCAGGAGACTCGGCATGCCATGGTGGATCAGGAGACTCGGCATGCCATGGCGGATCAGGAGACTCGGCATGCCATGGTGGATCAGGAGACTCGGCATGCCATGGTGGATCAGGAGACTCGGGACGCCATGGCGGATCGGGGTCCTTGGACGGCCATGACGGATCGGGGTCCTTGGACAGCCATGGCGGGACTGGAGGTTTGGAAGGCCATGGCGGATCGGGGAGCTTTGTGGCCTTGAACCTGATGACTGACATGACGGATCGGGGTCCTTGGACAGCCATGGCGGGACTGGAGGTTTGGAAGGCCATGGCGGATCGGGGAGCTTTGTGGCCTTGAACCTTTGGCCTGGCCACACAGACTGAGGCTATATGGCCCCCCCCCCCCCCAAAATTTCTTTGGGAACGTTCCCCTCTGGCGGCCATACTGGAGGAGCAGACTCTTGGGGGCGCTCTGGAGGAGCGGACACTGGAGGGCGCTCTGGAGGAGCGGACACTGAAGGGCGCTCTGGAGGAGCGGACTCTTGGGCGCGCACGGGAGGCGCGGAGCTGGGCAGAACCAGCGGAGACGAAGCAGAGCTGGATGGGACCAGCGGAGACGCAGGAGGGCGCTCTTGCAGCGCGGACACTTGAGGGCGCTCTTGCAGCGAAGACATTTGAGAGCGCACAGGAGGCGCGGAGCTGGACAGAACCAGCAGAGACGAAGGAGAGCTGGACGGGACCAGCGTAGACGCAGGAGGGCGCTCTTGTAGCGCGGACACTTGAGGACGCTCTTGCAGCGCGGATTCAATGGGGCGCTCGGGAGGCGCGGACACTTGAGGGCGCTGGCGAGGAGCGGGCACTGGAGGGCACTGGCGAGGAGCAGGCACTGGAGGGCACTGGCGAGGAGCAGGCACTGGAGGGCACTTGCGAGGAGCAGGCACTGGAGGGCACGTGTGAGGAGCAGGCACTGGAGGGCACGTGCGAGGAGCAGGCACTGGAGGGAACTTAGGTGGGCTGGACGGGACCAGCCGGAACTCAGGTGGGCTGGACGGGACCATCCTCACCGTCCTGGGTGGCGGGATTATCATCGCCGCCAATGGCGCAACGTTCTTCGCCGGTTGCGGCGGTTTCCTTATCGCCGCGGGCGGAACATTCTTCGCCGTGGGTAGGGCTCCGGCTCGGGGTTCGGGATCGGCACTCCTGGCCGTTGCTTGAGAACTGGATTCTTGGGGGCGCTCTGAAAGCGCGAATTCAGAGGGGCGCTCTTGTAGCGCGGAGCTGGACGGAACCAGCGGAGACGAAGGATAGCTGGGAGGAACCAGCGTAGACGAAGGAGAGCTGTGCGGAACCAGCGGAGACTCAGGTGGGCTGGATGGGACCAGCGGGGACTCAGGTGGGCTGGATGGGACCAGCGGGGACTCAGGTGGGCTGGACGGGACCAGCGGGGACTCAGGTGGGCTGGACGGGACCAGCGGGAACTCAGGTGGGCTGGACGGGACCATCCTCGCCGTCCTGGGCGGCGGGACCATCATCGCCGCCAACGGTGCAACGTTCATCGCCGGTTGTGGTGGTTTCCTCATCGCCGCGGGCGGAACATTCTTCGCCGTGGGTAGGGCTCGTGGGCACTTAGAGATTGCCGCGGGCGAAGTTCCAGCTAGCAGTCGGAGACTCTCCAGAACCCTGATGACTGTCTCACTCCAGTTGAGGCCGGAGGTGTCTGGGAGCTCTAGCCGCTGGTGACAAGTGATCCCAAGCAGGAACAGTATCCTTAGGGTTTCTCCCTTGAGGCAAGGCAAGGCAAGGCAAGTTTATTTATATAGCACATTTCATACACAGTGGTAATTCAAAGTGCTTTACATAAAAGAAAGTGAAATAGACATTAAAAATCAATAAAAACATGGAAATAAAAATAATAAAAACAAGGAATTTTAAAATGATATAGAGATTGATTTAAAATAAATTTAAAGAAAATGATTATACATAAAATTCATTGTAGTCAGTTCGGACATATAGCACAGTGCTCATTCAAATGCACAGTTAAACAGATGAGTTTTGAGTCTTGATTTAAATGTGGCTAATATTTTAGCACATCTGATCTCTTCTGGAAGCTGGTTCCAACTGCGGGCCGCATAATAGCTAAAAGCAGACTCCCCTTGTTTTGTGTGAACCCTTGGTATTTCTAACTGACTCGATCCTAATGATCTGAGTGGTCTGTTCGGTTTATATTCAGTGAGCATATCAGCAATATATTTAGGTCCTGGGCCATTGAGTGACTTATAAACAAGTAAAAGTACTTTAAAATCAATCCTAAATGTAACTGGAAGCCAGTGTAAGGACCTGAGGACTGGTGTGATATGCTCAGATTTTCTGGTTCTAGTCAGAATCCTGGCAGCAGCATTCTGGATGAGCTGCAGTTGTCTAATGGTCTTCTTGGGAAGGCCGGTGAGGAGACCATTACAGTAATCCACCCTGCTGGTGATAAAGGCATGAACAAGTTTCTCCAAGTCTTGACTGGAAACAAAACATCTAATTCTTGCGATGTTTTTGAGATGATAGCATGCTGATTTAGTTACTGCTTTGACATGACTACTGAAACTAAGGTCTGTCTCCAGAATCACCCCAAGATTTCTGACTTGATTTTTAGTTGTTTGACCCCTAGAGTCAAGGCATGCATTCACCTTGAGAACTTCATCTTTGTTTCCAAATGCAATGACTTCAGTTTTCTCCTTGTTTAACTGAAGGAGGGAGCTGACGAGGGCGAGCGGAACATATGCTCGTATATAGTCCAGAGGGTCCCTGGTGGAGTTGGCCAACGTGATGAATTGGAGGCGTTCATCCATATTCGATTAGGTCCGATCTTCTGTAACGGTCTGTGGTTGTGGATGAAAGGCGCACGACGAAAGAGTAAACAAAAAGAGTAGTCTTTAATAAACAGCATCAACTCACTTAGACAATATGTTAACTCAAGATTGGACAAACATAATGGCAAAACTGAGGACTTATAAAGGGAGAGTAGCAAACAAGGAAACAAGGTAATTAATTAAACACAGGTGATGACGATCATTAATTAACAAAACTAGGACACGAACTAAAACAGGAAGAACCAAATATGGGCAGAAAGGAAACTAAACAGAAACAGATACGTTACACTATGTGGATAATCCGGCCCTGGGCACAGCATGATCATTTAGTTTCAGTATCTGACAATCCTGCATCGAATTGTGCCTTGTTTCCACAAATCTGTGGAAAAATTAAGTGAATAAAGGACTAAATTCTTACTGACGCAATCTGGAACTTCATTAAAAAATCAAATTCGTCAAATAAAGTTTATTGTTCGATTTCTTCGTAGACCTGCGTTTGCCTCTCTCATTAATTACACTACATGCGCGAATCAGTGGGTGGGGCTAAACAGGCAGTGATGTAGAAGCAGGTGTTGATCTTCTTCTGTGGATGAAGAAGAAGATCAACACCTGCTATTATGTCATAAAATGGCGCATTCCTTAACCCGTCGTTTTGATAGGTTGGCTTCAATATAAACTGCTTTTAGACTAATGAGCAAGTTTTGAGTTCTGAAACGTACAAAATCCTTTTATAGCACAATGACTTTATATCAAAAGATATATCATTTTGATTTCTCAGTTCATTACCCCTTTAACGCGCTGTTCAGTGAGCACTAAACACAAAAACCTGTAGTTACAGAAGTGTTCAAAATTATTTGACCTGAGAGAGAGCACACACAATTTGGTGTATAATGTATTTTTTTGTTTATTAGCATTTCAGGGCATCACATTTTTCTCCCGGTTTTATCATCAGATCAAATTTTCATAATATTTCTTAAACTTGTCATTAACAACATACAAACACTTGATTGCTACCCAGATTACAAAATTGCCCACTTAATGATCATGTTTCATTCATACAATTTGGTTATTTATGCAATAAAGTTTTTATTTAATGAAAACAATGCTGTGGTCATATATCACATTGAACCCAATTCAATATGTCCGTAAGAGACGACCACTGGAATAAAAATCTAAAAATAATACCAAAAACATAGGTATTTAATATGTTTGTTCATCAGTTTAAACGGACTGCCTTAACAATACAACCAGTGCAAACAAGGTAAATGTGTCAACCAAATCATTAAGCCTAACCAGATGCTTAGTTGTTTAAGATATCACATGATTATAGATTAAATACCACCCAGGATCACATCTGTAGTCCCTTGACTCACACCATGTCTGTGAAGGTGAAAGGGGAACCACTCTGATCCGTGTTCATTGTGAGGAACTGAATCCAGTTCTGGAGGAAGCCTCGCGAATAGACGCCAGTCTCCACAACCAGGCCACAAAAGCGCCGTCTGCCAGTTTTGTTACGCAAAGCGATCTGAGCTTCGCGTTCCGTTACGTTGTAACTGACATTGATGATCTGAAGGATGAACAGGTGGAGCAGACCGCCTGTTATGATAACGCTGTACCACACACATGTAAAGCACAGCGCTGTGCTACACACAGATACACACACAAATGCATTACATTAGGCTGAAAACACACTGTGTATGTGCATATTTTCCATTAAATAAGAGTAATGTATTATGTACCTGTATTGGTTATAGACTCCAGGGCAGTATAACATGGCTGTGAATAGACTCTGTCTTGGACATATACTCCGTAACACCAAACTGATCCCGTATAATGATGTCAGCAGGAAGAGAAGGAGCGTCAAAATGAACTGCCTGTGATTGGCTTGACCTACACAGCTGTTTATCCTGTCGTGAAAAGTCACATACATACAAAAACACAAAACGTAAGCAGCCATATAAACACACATTCAAACTCTCTTTTCAGTGTGGCTTTAATGAGAATTGTGTGGCTCATGGCATGTTTATATTTTTATTTGTGGTTGTCTGTGTGTGTTGAGGCAGCATGGAGACAGATTGGCCTGGTGAGAGCACCCTTTACTGTGCAGAAAGCTGCGCTCCTGTGGCCTTTGCACATGTCTCACCAGCCTGCCTGCTCCAGTGACGTCTTTTGGGAATCAGCTTGAACATATGTGTGTGTCTGATGGGGTAGGGAATACATGCATACAAGTGTGAAAAGATCAGAAAAGGAATCAAATGATTGGAATACATTAAACAATTCATTCTGGAATTGTCAAACTATTTCTCTAGTAGGGATTTGCATCTTACAAGGAACAGCACAAATAACAACACACAAATTAATATTTTAAATAACAGAAAATATATTCAGATGGCTGATTACCCAACAAACAAACACAAGTATAAAATGATGTTATTAATGAACATCTAAAATTACAATGCAATGGTGAGTCTGTGAAGCAGAGATGACTATGAACTTGCCGAAATGGGAACTTTATGAATGAAAACAGATGACCACATGGCTCTCTCTCTCCTTTTATTGTTCATGTATCAGATTTGTAATGTTTATTTTATATAAATGCTTTAAAATAATTATTAAAATAATTTAATATTATATTTATAAAATTCTATATTTGTAAATACTACTTGTAAAACATTAAAATTATAATAATACAATAACAAAATATAAGAATACTTTTATCAATTATGCAATGCATATTTGCTATATGAAACTTATAAATGGAATAAAGTTACATCATTAAAGGGAGTTATTATTTTGCATATACAGATCCGCATATACACTACCATTTAAAAATTTGGAATTGGTAAGGTTTATTAAAAAAAATTATTCATTTATTTTAAATTGATCACAAGTGACAAGCAAGGACTTTTATAATATTACTAACATTTTCTATTTCTAATAAATGCTGTTCTTTTGAATTTTCAAATAATCAAGAAATTTAGTTGAATAAAAATATTAAAAAATAATAAGAAATTTTTCTTGAGCACCAATTCAGCATATTAGAATGATTTCTGAAGGATCACGTGACACTGAAGACTGGAGTAATGATGCTGAAAATTCAGCATTGTAAATCACAGGAAATTTTTGTTTTTTAAAATATATTTTATATTATATATTAGTTATATTAATTGTAATAATCTTTCACAATATTGCTGTTTTTACTGTATTTTTGAATAAATGTAGGCTTGGTAAGCATAAGAGACTTTTTTTAAATGTTCAATTCACTTCACACTAGGAATAAAGTGCTCATACTCAGTTTTTAAAGAAGAATAAATGAGACACCCACCAAACACAATGGTGGTCCATTCGAAGGACACAAGCTCCACAGATCCTGCAGTGCCCTGACCTTGGTGGGCGCACCAATCGGCAAACAGGACATAACTTCTTCTTTCCTTTCTTTTCCCCATTTGACTGGCTGATTCCATTGCAGGGGGCAGAGTCTCCAGGTATGTTTGTGCTCTGATTGGTTGTAGAGATACTGTTCGTTCCCTGAGCTAAAGATTGGGATTTGACAAAGCCTGGTCCTTGTTTGGTGCGCACAAGGGAGATAAGCGTCAACATCATGCCTGTTGTCGCAGTAACCAGCTGCAGATTACTGACGTCTCCTCTGGGAACGATCTCAGTAAGGAAAAGGTAGTACAAGTAGGCAAGGGAGAAAAGTGCCAAGCTAAGGAAAAACAATGTGCGTCTTTTCCTTCTGTGAGTGACATAGTAATACCAAAGCACCAGTCCTGGCAGGGCAGTTAGGACTACAACTCCCAACACACAGTTCATTGCTGCCACTCGCAACAGGCCAGGAATTAATAACATCGGAGGCAAGACAGATATTTCCAAACGAAGGGATCCTATGGCACAACTCGGCAAACCCAAACGATCAGCCATACGAGAGATGAAATGAGAGAAGATGTCTGGCTTGCCTTGCTCTCCTCTGAGTAACCTAATGAGAAGAGGTGACAGAGGAAATACAGAACATTTCACCGAAAAGAGCAAACAATTGTTCATGGATTCACCCCAAAAATAAAGTTTTTCATAATTTACACACCTTTATGTTATCACTGACTGCAAGTTGCAAATGATAAAAGTTAATTTTAAAAGGAGCACTTATAACCGACATAATACATATAAAAGAATATAGCTTACTGCAGACTGAATGTAATGTTATTAGACACATATTTACACATTATGACTACTTTTGACAACCAGTTACAAGTAGCACGGGCATGTTTGTAGCAATAGCCAACAATACATTGTACGGGTCAAAATTATAGATTTTTCTTTTATGCCAAAAATCATTAAGATATTAAGTAAAGATCATGTTCCATGAAGATTTTTTGTAAATTTCCTACTGTAAATATATCAAAACCTAATTTTTGATTAGGAATATGCATTGCTAAGAACTTAATTTGGACAACTTTAAAGGAGATTTTCTGATTTTCTCAAATTCCAGATTTTCAAATAGTTGTATCTCGGCCAAATATTGTCCTATCATAACAAACCATACATCAATGGAAAGCATACATTATTTATTCAGCTTTCAGATGATTTATAAATCTCAATTTCAAAAAATTAACCCTTATGACTGGTTTTGTCGTCCTGGATCACTGCTTAATGTACTAACCAGTAGTAATTTCCATTGAAATTTGTAATGCATTTAAATATATTAAAATAAGTATACACTTTTGTTTACTTTACAGAATGACAAAAGATTATTAAAACATGATTTTAATTTATTTCAAATCTTTTTATTAGCATTTTCAGTGACAGTTACAGAATGGCACATCATAGAAAATGATTTTAATTTGACACTATTACAAAGTACACTTTTTAAAACGTGTGTTATGAAAGTGTGCTCTCATTAAGTACACTTAAGTGGCCATTTATTTAACTAAGATTATATTATATCTGCAAGCACAATTTTTAAAACATACTTTTAGGATTAGAAGTATATTACAAGTGCACATTCGTTACCCCTTTCACAAGGGATTTCACAGATAAAAATAAAAGCAGTTTGGACCAACATGAAGGTGAGTAAATGCACAAAATTCATTCCTAGAATCATTTTAGTACACTACACATTAAAAAGCTTATACGAACAAATGTAATGACAAACTTCCTCTGCATGCAATGCCCTTAAATGGTAGATCTCTGACCTTTCACAGGTGTCATCAAGTTCTTCACAGTCACAGCAGCAGTACTCTCTTTGTTGGTCGATGTCTCCACAGCAGCACAGAGGGTCATCTGGTTCTGGGGGCTTAAAACGTTCTCGTTTCATCTCTTTATGTCATAGACAACCTGCTTCCTCTGTGAAATCAGGCTTTCTTTAGGAGTAGGTTAGATCACAGCTGAGTGGAAAGGGTTAATTCAACTTGGAAGAGGGCTGTTGGTAGTTTTAGCAGATAGTTGACAGAACAGATGACTGCAGATTTTTTGTTCAGCTTCCTTACTGGTCATCTGCTGCTCTTTACATCAGAAGCTTCATGTAAAACTCATGCGTTGCACTGTCATAAAAAAGCATAAAATTGAAAATAATGATTTCCACCACCATGCTCTCCTTATTGTACACATTTTTTTCCCCTGTTGATCTCAGTTGTTATCAGACAATTCACAATGAGCAACTCACAGACTAATGACATAGATTTATCACAGATTCTCAGTTCTGTCTTAGATTTAACAATGAACTTCACCAGGTGGATTGATTCTGATACATTTTAAATGAATTTAGAAATTTTCTTTGAAATTAGAGTGTTTTGCCATCATCACCATGGACATAAATATATATGAAAATAAAAGAAATACAAAAATATTCAAAGGAAGGTGAAAAATTTCTATAGTCAACTTATACACTTGTGTAAACACTATCTAGTTTTAGGTCACTGGCACAGACATACAGGAGGACACACAATAACATAAGAACTGGTCTTTAAATAATCTACATGGAGTGTATCAAAGCAGAAAATATTAATAACTGAATCTGCTCTTTATATCTTGAATTAATACCATCTCACGTCTCATGTGTATCCCGTAATTGGGCCATCAAAAAACGTTTCCCTGAGAGGCCGTTTTCCATCACAGTTGTCGGATAGAGAAATTAATTGAGTGGCATGTGTTTGACATGTTCTAAATTACATTTGTTCCCTGGAGTAAACAAAAGGTTTGCCCTTGAGTGTGCTGTGTTTTAAAATGAACCCTAAACAGGACAATTATCATTTCTGAAGACCACTTAAAACATGCATCAACAATCATTTTATTTTAAAACTGTTTCAAATGATCTCAAGATCAATTCGTTACCTATGATTTAACAGCCTCAACACAGATGGAAGCTGCATTCATTTGTGGCGAGTCCTAAACAGTTCCTCATCTTCTGTGATGTAGCCTACTTTTAGTTTTCCAGTTAATCCGTTTTTTGCCCCCTGTCAAATGAGTACTTCCCGTAAAAGAACGCAGATGGAAGTCCAGGCTCGTCTTCGTTTCATTTAAAAAAACGAAAGCGAAATATACTTTTTAAAAAGATGCATCATTCATTTGCTCCTTAAAATACCTCCAATGAACAGAAAGGCGCGTCCTTGTAGGGTTTATCAGGCTATGAGGTGCAGCCCGTGAAGACTCTCAGGACTGTCCGGAAGGCAGTGATAGATAACGCTCCGCACTCTCAAGCGTTCTGTAAGGGCAGGCGAGTCAGAGGATCTGTTTACAAGTGTTGTTACCGATTAGGGTTGGGTGGCGGCGATGAAAAAGGAAGCTGGCAGGTGTTACCATGACAGCGACTATGTGAAGCATCTCGGAGAGATACCGTGCATAACCGGCGGGCCAGACACTGGGTCACTGTCGCCTTTTCACTTCAACTTTTAACCCTTTTTTGGTAAAGAATAAGCTGTAAATACTGTTTTGTTATTGTCAAGTATTGGGATACTGTATGCAAAAAAAACATAATGAAAGTCAATTTTAATTTTATGACAATAATTAAAAAAGTTTAACATCTGTGAGCTGCATGTCAAATTTGAACCGGTCAAGACACCATTGACCCTTCATTGTAGCCTTAAATACTTAAATTTATGCTTATTTTTATATTTATATTATTTATCTTTAATGATGTGACTTTAATTATTTTAAGGGGTTATAATAACAATAAATTATGCGTAATTACATGCAAGTAACCCTAATCCTAAACATATAGTAAGTACATGTAACTAATTAATATTACTCAGTACTTAAATGTATAGTTACATTGTAACAATGACACCTTAAAATAAAGAGTAACCATAATTTCTTCTTAGGGAGTCTGTTTTGGGTTTAATGGGGAGAGACTGAAACTGTAAAAAACTCTGTCTCTGTTTAGTTAAATACATTTGCTTTTTTAAAAATACTTCACACATTCTCTATAATAGAGTACAGTGGGAAGAAAGGCCCCTGGGATAAAAAATACTCCTTTATGTTGTTTTCTCCTATCACAGACATGGTAACAAAATCACTACATCACTTATCCAAACATCTGCACTACATCTATTTATTCTAGTCAGGTAGTATTGTGATTCATTAGAGTTTCAGATTATTAGTGCTCAAATCCCAACAAAATGGGATGACGTCTCTGCTACTAACTTTCTAGAAACATTGGCATTTCACTTTAGCTTTTCTCAAGCAGAATCATGAATGCCCGTAGACCAGGTGTGCTACTGCTCATTCAGCACGATTCTTGCAAGTCAGCCATTAAAAGTTTCCTTCTGGTGGTCAGCAGGTGCTACATGATGGGAGAGCCAGTGGTCCCTCGTGGAGTTAATATGGTGGCAGAAAGTGGACCTCCTGGAGTCCCCAATCCCATCCAAAAACAAAATACTAGGTTACTGCCAAGTCTTGACTGACGCTGTATACATGTAATCAGATCACTTACGGTGCTCATAACTCCCTTCACCCCAAACTTGGTTGTGTGTGTACTCAGCAGTTGACGCCTTGATCTTTAGCAGCCATATTTGGAGGTCAGGGTCACAGCAGAGATGATATGTGACCTCCTTGCAATAGTTTGGATAGATGTGACCACACCCTCTGAGATCAGATATCTTGTAGGTGATGACCTGGCCCAACAGGAGAACACAATGTTCCCTCATAAAACAAGTGCAGGTTCTTGCTACTGCAAAGCACACTAGGCACCTATCAAAAGCAAATGACTGGGACTACAGTTTGACGAACACAGAAATGGATTAAATATACACTTAATAAAAACAGACTCAAGTGCAAGCCCTGGCTTTATATGAACTTGCTTTTACAAAAACACTGTATGTGCAGGACATTTTTTTTCTAAATAAAATCCATGTGCATGACTTTCAGTTCATTTAATGGTATAAACACGAGTCATGATTAGCAACACATGAAGCGACATTCTCAAGTGCAAGAAGCTTCAACAGCCGCAGTTTGCTGATAAATCAGTCTATAAAATGCAACAGGTGTTTCTCTGCTATGACCTCATCTTTTGAGGCAAAACAAACAGATTACACAAGCAAAATATGAAGAATTTAGCCCTTCTAACTGGTCTTTATAATCTGCTGATTTGGGGCTCCATTTCCCCAATTGGTACGCAGGACTTCAGGTGTGCTTTTGAGTGTGCTTGGGAGTATTTAATCTGAGAACACAATTAATCACAGACCTTGTTTGGTCATATGATGAACTAAGAAGGAAAGAAAGGCAACCACACACATACACGATGTGGATCTCAACCTTTTTGACTCGAAGGCCCCCCCATGCACTATCCAAAAAAAATTTGTGTTTCACAGAGGAGGGAAAGTAATCCAGGTTTGTGTGTAAATGATGACAGAATGTTCATTTTTAGCTGAACTATCCCTTTAAAGACAGCCATAATCAACTTAACAAAACATTAGTGTGTAAAAATATCTTGCAGCACACTGGCTCTAGAGACTTATCGAGGCTCTGTCATGATAGTGCAGCTCTTACTGTAATGTCTTACAGTAATGCAGTTGGTATTGAGCTTCTTTGTGGTGAAGACTAAAAGTGAACCGGAATTAACTGGAGGAGTGTGTTAAAAGCCTGCATGTAATTAGTGCTCACAAACACTCTCATACGGCAGCCAACCTTTAGGCTTAATGCACTTGGTCTAATGCAGTCTGTCTGTCTAATGCATCTATGGGTGTAGCCTGTTGTCTTTCTCTGTCTGACAGAGATGACATAATGATCCGGAAACTCAGTTTATCCATAACGTTATGCATTTTATGTCTGATAGCGCAAGGAAGAGAGACAAATTGCGTGTGCCTATTTTTGCAGAGACTGCTGTTTTTGCTCTACACACTCTGTAATAAAATCATGAGCAAGCTGGACAGTTTCAAACAGGTGCAGACAAACAGAAAGAGCAGGGCGTGACATGGGACCCTAATGATAAACTGTAAAACAAATGTATTTATAATTATATCCTGCACATTAATATAGCATGAGCCATATGCATGTAAATTCATAATGGCCTTCCTAAAAGGGTTTTTGAAAGACATGAATTTGCAAACAGCCAGACAGCATTTCGACATAAACTCCATAAACATACCTAAAAATTCAGCTTGAGTAATACATATGAAGGACAGTTTTAATTGCCTGCCATACACTGAGATGATGGGTGTGTGACAGTAAGCTGGACATGAAGAAACTTACTTACACAGCTACTCACCAAATATTATTTTCCGGTATACATTAGCCTACTCGGTAATCTGTTCATCCTCCTTTCTTTCACAGTTGAGTTTCAGGCTAGATAACCACATCTACTGCACATCTCAACATAACAAACCACATCCATTTGTCATCATATAATCACCCCCTAATAGATTCTGTAGACACTTTGTAGACTCTGGAGGGCTCACATTGCTCTTGTGGGAGATTTTAAGCCAGAATCTAGAGAACCGTATAAAGACCCTTTGACAGAAGCCACTTAATTTAGTTTCGGTTACAGCACATAATGGAGGGTGATTATGTACAGTGACAGAATATTGGAAGATAAATAGACACAGACAGACGGATGGTTTAGATGATAGATAGATAGATAGATAGTATTTTAGAGCAGTAAATGCAATTTGGGAAGAAATCACTCAAATCTGTATGTGTGTGAATATATTCAGATGTAACCCCCTTTGTAATCTTTAACATTTTAATAAGTAACTGTAATCTAATTACACATTTTTTCTTAATAACTGTAACAGATTATAGTTACATTTATTTTGTAATTAAATTACATAATTCCGTTACATGTAAATAGTTACTCCCCAACACTGGTGACAAATGCTTAGTATAGTTCACTTACACGAGAGTTCTTGTAACTACAAAAGAACTGTAGGGGGCACATGATCCTTTAATTTAGGTTTACTCGACTTAAAGGGGTCATATGATGAGATTTCAAGTTTTCCTTTCTCTTTGGAGTGTTACAAGCTGTTTGTGTATAGATAAGATCCCTGAAGTTGCAAAGATTAAAGTTTCAAAACCAAAGAAATATTCTTTATAAAACTTAAGACTCAACCACGCCCCCCTAAAATGGCTCATTTAAACACACCCCCACGTCTACGTCACAGTGTGGGAAGATTAGCAAACCACCGCCCAAATGTTTACGCAAAGAAAGAGGGCGTGATTTTTATTCTCGCTGTAGTATAGTTGCTGCCGCCCGGCGCCATGTTGTGGAGATGCTGTGTTTCGTTGTGACAGTGAAAGTACTTTGTTTGGGCTTCCAAAAGAGGACACAACTAGAAATCAGTGGTTAAGTTGTTTTACAACACTGTTCCAGAACAGTTCAAACCAAATATTAGAGTGTGTGCAGCGCATTTTATGGAGAACTATTTACTGAACCTGGAAGAGTAGCTTGCTGGCTTGTACAAAGGTTGTTTCTATAAAATGGGGCAATTCCAACTTTGCAAGGACAGTCTGGCACTTCTGACTCACAGCCTGTAAGTATATTTTCATATTTAAAGAATTTGCCACTATTCAAACACGAGTTTTGAGCTGTGTAGAGTAGCGCTTGTTGTTTGTCGTTTCTCCGATCACAAATGCAGACATGATAATGTTTACGCAGCCCGATGCAACGCGACGCGTAAAAAGACAGTATAAGTCATTATAATCAGTAAATATGTCCCCACTGGATGCAACAAATGCCTTGTTTATAATGGGTTTTATTGTTTTTGTGTCATCGCACTGGGACACGGCATCACAATATGGTAAGGGGCGTAACATTTCCGTTACTCGCTTAAGGTATTCGGCCAATCACAGCGCACTGGATAGCTGGCCAATCAGAGCACGCCTTGCTTCTCAGAAGGATGATGTTAGTCTAAGGAAGAAGCACAACATGAAGACTAGCATGAACTAAAAGATTTTCAACAACAATATGTTTATTGGGAGTTTAAGTTTAGGAGCCGACAAGGCTAAAATAACAAAATTTTCTGGTTTTTAAACCTCTACCTTGCCTAACCAAAATAAAATAAAATAAAATACAATTCACTACCCTAACTTCCTAACACTTAAACAGAGAACAAAAGTATTCACAAACAAAAATGGCGTCAGACTCCCTACTATCCAAATTTAGTATTTACAATATTTTCAAAATTATTTACAAAGCCAAGCAAAAACCAAGTTTAGAGGGCAATCCAAAAATCAGTGTCAAACAGGAAAATGAGTCAAATAAACCAGTATATCTTTGATACAACACTTGCAACCAAATACAAAACAAACAAAGCAAACAGTACTCACAATCTCTAAATACAACCTATCACAAAAACTCTGCAACTATACAAAACATAACTGCTCAGACCACAAGATGGCAAATATTGCTCCTGAGGAAGTGATGTCGTGACTTTTAAAGTTCTGTAGACCAATCAGGAGACAGAAACAATCAGACTGCAGGAGCCAATCAGATGGCTTCCCTAGGAGCAGAAACGTTCTCGGTTACTCACATAGCCTTGGTTACCCTTCAATTCGGTCTCTCTACATTGCTATGGGAAATACCGTTTCCTCGAATACTACTGAAGCCTTATTGAATCACGCCAGTGAAACTGGCCAATGGCGTTCATTATCATTGCTGCTCTCATTACGACTCCGAATGTGAAACTTGACATACTTAGTCGAGCCAGGCTCCATCGTTGTGACGTCGGGATTTTATACGTTCCCATAGCAATGTAGAGTGACCGAATTGAAGGGGAACGCTCTCGGTTACTCACGTAACCTCGGTTCCCCCGAAATGAGGGAATGAGACATTGCTCTTATTGCCGTGTCACTGAGCTCAGGATGTTAGAATGCCAAGTTGCTTCAGTCAAAGATTCTGAATGAATGACGTAGCACTATATATAGAGTGGGCTTCCCGCTCATATTTCGCGCGCTTGAATGCAATATTCAATAAGTGATTCAATAAGGCTTCAGTAGTATTCGAGGAAAAGGTATTTCCCATAGCAATGTAGAGTGACCGAATTGAAGGGGAACACAGACAGCCCCATCACAGCAGAGAAAACAGAACAACCACAGGGTTGTAACAATGATCTTTGTAAAAATCGATGCATTTCAGAAAGGCGGAGCATAGAGGAGCAACAGTAATGTACAGTATGTGGAAAATAATGTTTTTTGAACCTTAAACCACATAAACACATTGCATTACATCAAATACACAAAATAATGTTCTTTTTAGCAACGTCACATGACCCCTTTAATATAGCTACTCATTGACTCCCAGAGTGCATTGTGACATGAATAAATTATGCAATTGCTTTGTTTTACTGTTGCTTTTTGCCAATTTTATTTGCTGTCTTGTGTCAGTAGTAGCACAACAAAAAGAACAAATAAAATGTTTTTTGTTACAATTAATAATAATTGTATAAAATTGAATTGTTACCAATTATTGTTGAATTGTACTAACTCTGATTTCATGATACATTGCTACATCAATAGAAAGAAATGTATAGGCTAATAACATAAACAAAATTCCAAGTGCCCAACCAAAGGGAACATTAATCACTATAATGGTGAGTTAAAATGTTTTTTCAGGAAAATGAACATCAATTTATGAAGTCATCTTATATGATGTTCTCTCAAATATTTCAGTTGTATTGAAAATTCAACATTCAAGATGACTTTGGGAAATGCAACTAGTTGTGAATGCAACTAGTGAAAGATGGAGGAAATGAGTGAAACGTCTATTAAGAATTGATCCACCTCAAAAATACTTTCTTCTGTTGTTATGTTGCACATTAGCAACATATTAGTTTTATTATATTTTTTTTTTACAGTCTATGATTAGTGCACTGCTGCCTCTCATTGGTTTATTAATGTCATTGGTTCCTTTGTGGCTACTTGAATAATTTAAGTAACCTTCATTCAGAGTAGTGCGTAAATTGTTCTATTTGCCTTTAAGTTAACTGTAACTTAAGAAAACCTAATTATATATTATAATAAAAATTCCTTTACATTAATACAGTATTGTGCCTTAACAGATTTTTTTAGTGTTGATAGACAAATAGACAGGCAAGGTAATACTGTGTGGGTGAAAAGGGACTAAAGTGTGTGTATGTGTATGTGTGTGTGTGTGTGTGTGTGTGTGTGTGTGTGTGTTTGTGTAAGAGATGTAGGAGGGGGAGATAAAGTGAAGCTCTGTCAGCTCAATGTCAGTGTGTGACACTTCTCTGACACAGAGATGGCTTTCCTCGGTCTCTTACCTAAAAACTTACTTAGTCACCTTTTCCACTCTGCCCTCACAGGTAAGAGTATATCTTTCTCTTAGCATTTAGCTTTCTCAATTGTCTGTGTTCTACTAACGTTGCTTGACAAATTAACAAGGAAACTGAAACAAATGAGCAGACTTTATACCTTCTCTCCCTCTTCAAGTAACCATATCCACAAACATTACAATTCAGCATCTAGGCCTTCATAAACACACACGAATATCGACATGTGCCAGCCAGGGGTAACCTAATAGTTAAACAAACTGTATATCATCACCTATTAAAAAGCATTTTGCTCTCATTTCTCAGTCCGCATCTGTTAACTAGAACCTTTAAAATGTATAAACTGGTCATCAAATCAACATTTACTGTCTGTTTCACAGTTAATGTTCTTCTAACTCCTCGTGTTTATGGAAGCAGCACTTTCTGAGACGTTAATGAGAAGATATGAAGTATGAGAGAGGAACATGTAATACTGTACTGAGGCTGCTGCCGCATTAATGTTATCTTTAAAATATTACTCATATCAGTTTAACGTTTTTGAGTTACATGACACCGCTCTTGTCAAATCTGTTTGTTGGTAATTCAGGCTTGATTCAGAAAATCTGTGGATTTCATTCTGAACCGACTTCTAGACTATACTGACTGAATAAAGTCATGGTTGGAGGATTTATGCTCCACGCAGGACTTTTGATATTTTAATCCTTGTGACTTTTGAGTCTCTAATTTTAGTAAAGGGACTTAGTGTGACCATAACACTGCTATGTAAGCTACTGTATTTATAGCATCAGTGCGTCTACACAAGTGTGTATAAATGTGAATTTTTCTTGATTGGTTAAAATGTTCTTGAGTGGTTGCTATTCTGCTTTAAACATGATAAATCTTGAATTTTGACCTCATTCCATAAATTCCATAAATTATATACATATTAGTTTATGAGTCCTATGCATTCACGTATAATCATTGCACTCTCAAATAATAATGTTGTTTTATTGACAGGTGGGCTTCTTTTTCTTTGTCTTCTTGTAAATATGACCATTATCGCCAGTCCCACTCCAGCTCCCCAGCACATCCTCATCATGTCCACAGCAGAACCTTTATCTTCTCTGCCTGCTGGTGGTCCTCCCAGCTCACAGGGGGCGTCATATTTACAACAGCCTCCAAAGGAAAAAGCTGTGGAAGGGGAGGATGTGGTGTTTCCATGTTTTTTAAAGAGAGATGTGGATGAAGTACTGGCTGTGGAGAAGGTGAGGTGGTATGTGCAGAGTTCGGAGAGAAGGAAGAATGTTCTACAAGGCAACGAGACGGTGGAGGATGAGTTTGCTGGCCGCGTGATACTGTCTGGTGATCTGTCTGAGGGAGATCTATCCATGACACTAAGGAATATTTCGGTGGAGGATCAAGGCCTGTATTTGTGTGCCTTCATATCAACACGCTCAACTGTTCTTCTGGGAGGCGGAACCAAACTCAGCATCCGCAAAGGGCTGGGTGAGAGAGGATCAGGGGTTTAAAGATATTAGTGTAAAAAACAATATTCAGATACATATATGTTTATCCTTTTTTATCTTTTAATCAGTCTAAGGCCTATAAACTTCAAGGAAGAGCTTACCAATCTTTCAGGGTTACTACAGTTAGCTAAACTACAATGATACTAAAATAACCATGTTTCAAGGAAGAAAATATAGTAAAGAACCAGAACTAGGACTAGAGATTCACCAATATTAAAATTATGGCCAGTGCCTATTTATGACCAATAAAATGAAAGAAAAAAAAACAAAAAACACACACACATATATATACAGTATATACACACACACACACACACACACACACATATGTATATATATATATATATATATATATATACATTAACATTTCTTTTTTTTTTCATTTTATATTTACATTTAGTCATTTAGCAGATGCTTTTATCCAAAGCGACTTACAAATGAGGACAATAGAAGCATTATATTATCTTATTTTATATATATGTATATAAAATGTAAAATATATTCATACATATATACACAAAAATTTATACATATATATATACACACATATATAGTAACATAATAAAATGTTATTTATATAAAATAATAAAATATTTTATTAAAAATGATAATAAAATAAAAGTTTAGGCATCACAACAATATAATGTACAATATGAAGTATGAAATACATGTTAATTATTATACATGGTATTATACATGAAGATTCTTTTAACAGTGCTATTAAAATATTAGCACTATTAAAGATTAGGCTAACTAACTGAGCACCAGGTAACTGCCAAAGCAATCTGAATAAGTGTGAAATCAGAAGTATTTCGTTAGGGAGCTAATTACATTCATCTGAGACAATGAAAGATGACATTAAAATTATAGCTTTTTCTTCAAATCCCTGCTCAGGTGTGATTGAAGAGTCTGTGGGCACTATAATTGGCATCATTGTGGCAGTTGGTGGCGTGGCTGCGGGCCTGGTTGCTGTGATACTGACTCAGTTCAAGGACAAACTGAACTGCCTGCAGAAATGATACGCAAGCGACAGCTTTGGAACTTGGAGGTTAAAAGTGTGGGGAGGCTACAGTAAAGGCCAAAGGTAAAAGTGAACCAACAGCTCACGCTGCTAAGAACTGACTGCAGTGCATGAGAGAATGACTCAAATGAACCGTGAGGCATTTAGTTCAGCCCATATTCTGAATCATAATATATACAATTACATAGACAAATAGATCCGGTGACCCTCCTTGAATACATACACACCCCATCAGATCTAACGATGATGAAAAAGAGCAGCTGCGTTATGAACTGTTGAGGTTTTGTAAGCTTGCACTGATGAGCATGCATTTCCTTTGTAAGAATAAGTACATGAGCCATTTGAAAATATCTGATTTCTACATGAATGGTTCCTGAGATGATTCACGTTTTTTTTATTTCATCCAGTCTGCTGTGTATTTATTTTTAATAGTTTTATACAACTTATTATATAGCTGATACAACTTTCAGTTCATTGTCAGTGTTCAAAGTCATCCCATGCTAAATTATATTTGCATACTTTTGCTTTTTATCGATCTATATGCATGCACATGTTTTCAGTATTGCAAGTCTTTTCATACCAACATATGACAGATGTTATTTAGACACTGACAAAGTCCTTTGCATACCTCAAGTGGAGCAGGTGCACTGTTGAGTGGATAGAATGTTTAGCAGAGGACATTATGAAGTTATATCAATCAGAAACTGATCTTGTATCAGCACTCCACACTGAATACATTTCCTCTCAAGAGAGGCCTGATCTCAACACTCATGTTGTGCTTCAGTATTCTGTTTTGATTAAAGAACCTAATTTCAAAGTGCTTCATTTTCACCTACATGCCTTTTGTAAGACCCAGCAGGGCCTGCGCCTCAGAAATAGCCGGTTGTGATTGTGTGATTTTGTCCCGTGGGCTTAGGTTTGTTTACTGTGAAAATCACCATCTCTCCTTCTGACACAAATAAACAAGTTTTATTATTCAAAGTGTCTCTGGTGACTTCCCTGTCCCCTGTAACCACAAGAGTAACCACAGCTTGAAAAACATCCACAAGGCCAGGCCAACACAAGCCTGTCTCTGAGGAAAGCAAAATAAAGAAAGTCATAGGTGGATTCCAAATATTGTGGATATGTAAAGATTTTCAAATTGGAAACATCTACAATACCATTCAAATGTTAGGGTCAGTACATTTTTTAAAGAAAATTATATTTTTTTAATCTGCAAGAGCACATTAAGTTTATCAAAATTAACACAGAGTCATTCAAACAGTTTCCAATAGTTTAATTCTTTGGAACTGTACACACAACACCACACACAATAAATGTAGTAATGTACCACTACAGAAGCCACAATACTCTATGCGCACACCCACACACACACACACACACACACACACGAATATGAGGAACACACAGAGCAGAAATCACATTAATGAAACAAAACAAGATTCAAATAAATAAGGGAAGCCTCAATGATCCCTTTCTGACTTCCTTTGTTCCCATTATTATATAACACATTTCTACTGGTCACAGAGAAAAAAAACAGATGGGAATAAACGCTGTGCTCCCCTGCACTCTAAACACATGCAGCGAGGACTCGTGGGAAAGCAGGTGGTGAGAAAAAGAGAAGATGAATATGTTTTCTGTTTTTGTTTTTCAAGTGTTGAGTCTCAGCACAGAGAGATCACAGAGGCATTTGCTTAAGATGATAAAATACAATCTTATAATTCAAACACCAAGTAACAGTTGTAATTCTAGAGCGAGACAACACACTCTTTTTACATTTCTAAAGACCGTGTTCAGATTAGCGATGGCTACTAGCTCAGACTTTCATTCGTCTCGTTCAGTTTCAGTGTATATTCAGACGAGAGGTACACATGCACAAGGGAGCACTGGGAAATGCACAGCACAGGGGAGGAGAGAGCTGGGACACATGTGAGGTCAAAGGTTGCTTTTAGTCCTCGAGAGTGCGGAAAGAATTCTGCATGTCTTCCAGCAGTTGAGCGTAGTCAGCTTTGATCTTTGCTTCTCCCTCTTTGACTGGATCCTGCAAAACACACAAACACATGCAGTTATGGAAAACTGCTCAATGCTAGGCATAAAATGAATGCAAGTAATTATTTAAAGAAATTTATATTTATTATAATGAACATGTATAAATAATTCAAATAATTTAATTACATTAACAAATTGTCAGTAACTGTTCAAGTCAATATTTAATGTCCTTGTATTACAGGTAACAAGTAAATATGACCTATACTAGATTAAACAACAGTTCAGTTACCATTAATGTTTTAATGTTAATCATCTTCCATACTGTTTGGTCTGAAAGGTTCATGGCAATAATAATGGACATTTTAAATACATCTTTTTTATAACTGCCGTTTCTTTTTAATACCAGATTTTATATTTCTGTATATTTTCAAACACTTTTAAACATTTCACAAATAATGTTATGTCTTTCTGGTCGAAAACAAGATCAGAATGGGACACAACAGACTCAACTCTAATTTTTATTACAATTTTTATTTTTCTATTTAGCTTTAATTCATTTTTTAAATATTAATTTTAGTTATTTTGTGTACATTTTTCAGCTTAAAGGGTTAGTTCACCCCAAAACGAAAATTCTGTCATTACTCACCCTCATGTCGTTCCAAACCCATATGAGTATCACAACGCATACTTTTGCCTAATTTAATATTTATGTTTTATTTTATTTCAGCTTTCACAACCTGTGGCCTGTGATCTTTACATCTACAAGGATCCCAACATCAATATTTGAGCAACGGTACCTTAAACTTCATGGAGCTGATGCGATAAAGAATTTCTCCCATGTGTTCACGGATCTGGGCCCAGGTGATCTTGTTATCGCTCTGTGCTGTAGTCTCGACAGCATGCCGGGCAAGGTCATAAAAAGCTATCGTATTGGACAGGATCCCCACCGTCTTATAGAAAGGACAGAACCTGGAAGAAAGAGAGACAGGGAGATAATGTGAGAAATAATTAGCACAGACTGCCAAACAGGCAACTAGAACAAGATGACACCTAAAAAGAGGTCTGTGGGAATGTCAAATTCTTCATATTGCAAAGATGATTAGTTCACCTGTCATAGGGAGTGTAACCGTTCTGCTGCAGGAAGTCATCTTTAATGAGTTTGGCCACCTCCAGAGTGATTTTATCTGTCTCAGCCAGAGATGCCTGTGGGCAAAAAAAAAAAAAAAAAAAAAAAAAAAAAAAAAGGCATTCAGAATTAACACAAATACATTAAATAAACCATCAATACAAATATCATTGCACAAAAAAATTGTATGTATGTATGCATTAATAATACTATTTAACAAACAACATACACAAACATACCTTTCCAACAAGTTGCACAATCTCAGCCAGGTCCTCCTCCTCCTGCAGAATCTCTTTAGCTTTGGTACGCAGCGGCACAAATTCTGGGAAGTGTTTGTCATAGTACTCATCCAGCGCTCGTGTATATTTACTGTAACTGATCAGCCAGTTAACAGAAGGGAAGTGTTTCCTCTGGGCAAGCTTCTTATCAAGACCCCAGAACACCTGAGAGCAACAGTTCAAATGAGAGGGGGGAAATAATGGAAGATTCTATTACTGCTTAAAAAAAAAACCCATCGCATCATGTTGCTGACAAGCATTTTCATAGGAATCACCCACCTGCACAATACCAAGAGTGGCAGAAGTCACAGGATCTGAGAAGTCACCACCAGGGGGAGACACACTGTAGAGAAATGAACAGAAACCTCTGCAGTTAGAAACCACCACAAAAATGCATGTAATATTTTTAGAAACACACGTAACTTCACAAAATGATAAATCAGAGTTTGTACAAAATTGCATATTTATTATAATAACCGCTTGATGTTATTTGAGTGTACTTACGCTCCCACAATGCTGACGCTGCCCTCTCTCTCTGGGTTACCCAGGCACTTCACTCGACCTGCTCTCTCATAGAAAGATGCCAGACGGGCTCCAAGGTATGCGGGATACCCACTGTCTGTAGAAGGAAAACAAGAAAGTTTGATTACCCAATATAAGAAAGTCTGCTTTGGACAGGGCCGCACAATTCGAAACACCAAGTTGGAATTGTAATTTCAGTTATTAAATGTGTGACATCTTATTTTGCTTCTTTTTGGGTAGGTATAAAAAAAAAAACTGCATTGTAACCACAACTGCAGTGTATATGACAACAAAATAGCAACAATACCTCAATTTGAAGGAAGTCTGAGATGTGTTTTACACACATTTTGCTGCCAATACGAAGCATAAGTTTAAATTATGCAGTACATGCAAAGAGTATTTTTTAAAATTCAATAGTAGCCTATAGAGATTTAGCAATCATGCAATCATGAAAGTTTAGGGTTGGTAAGATTTAAAGAAAAAAAAAAAGGTTTCTTATGCTCATCGTGGCTGTTGCCACGAATTACAATTTAAAGCTGCAGTCCGTAACTTTTGCCTCTTTGTCGCCCTCTCTGTATGAAAACCTGGAATTGCAGTTTTTGTGGAATTATCGAGATGGTCCTCACTGCAGAACACAAGATCCAGGGGGCGTGGTTGGATCTAGATCAACCACCTTACATTTACCTACCCGTCTCCACCCCCTGATCCTTAAACCCACCCATCCCCACCCCTGAACCTACCCATCTCCACCCCCTAAATGTGGATCCATCCCTGGATCTTTGTTCTGCAGTGAGGGGCTACTGGAATTATCTAGCTTGCGTAGATTGTGAGTTGGCACGGCTTCAGCACGGATGAATCTAATGTTCTGAGGTGAATGTGTAACAGTCAGTCATGCACCGGTGTGGATATTCACTGTACTTCGCAATCACAGATTCTAGCCTGTCTTGGAATATATGAACCAAATAAGTAACGAGTCTGGCATGTTTGTTCTGCCCAATTGAGGAAAAAAACATACTATAAATTGCGCTATCAATGGTGATTTAATCTAAAGATCGGTTAGCTCATATCACATCAAACCGTGCTAATTATTATTATTGTTATACTTTATTCTCAAATTATTCATGTTAACAACATCAGCATTGCGTGACTATGAGTATAGTGTGTATTAACGTGTAGATTTCAATTTCTGTACAGTCTAATCTAATTGTCAAGCCATTCGAATTTCATATTAAGAAAATCTTATAACCCAAAAAGCTAATTATGCTCCCTTCCAACTGGTTCTCTTTAAAATACAAATCTTGTGTAATCCCAGGCTATCTGTAATCAGAAGCACATTTAAAACTGGAATATAATTTAATTTCATTCACATGTGTTTCAGAATACATAATCCTTTCCTCAAAACGATACATTTAATTATTCTAGCTGCTGTGAGAAAAAGCTATAAACGATCCGCCACCTGCAAGATCCTCATGTGCGACAGCCTTGTAGCCGGGACAACTTCTTTATGTTTACAGACATGACGTAATGAACCAGTGTCATGCTCGAATCTCCCGCAAAAACCTACCCGTACCACTCAAATTAGAAAACATTATTATAAGCTAACCGTTGTGAATCGGGCTAAAGTAAAGCGATAGTTTTGAAAACTTGCTGGTTATGTACTTGCTCGAATATTGATCTTGGATAATTTTTAACCAAAATAAATTACGGACTGCAGCTTTAATAGAATATATTTTAAAATGCAATTTATTCCTGTGAAGCAAAGCTGGATTTTCAGCAGCTCTCTAGTCTTCAATGTCACATGATCCTTCAGAAGTTATTTGCTGCTCATGAAACATTTCCTGTCTTTATCAATGTTGAAAACAGTTGTGTTGCTTAACATTTTTGCAATTCTTTGATAAAAAAGAAAATTGTAAGAGCTGTACATACCAGCAGGCATCTCAGCCAATCGTCCAGAGATCTCCCTAAGAGCCTCAGCCCAACGAGAGGTGGAGTCAGCCATCATGCTGACGTTATAGCCCATGTCTCTGAAGTACTCAGACAATGTGATACCTGTTCACACACAAGGCATGTTATGAAGATAAATGCATCCACATACATGCATATACAGATGTTCTCTTACAGGATTTGCTTCAGTTCATTTTGCCATCATAATGGTCTCATAAAACCTGATTCACCGCCATTACAGCAAACTTAATATATACAGCTCTTGAGTTTACCGGTGTAGATGGAGGCTTCTCTGGCAGCCACAGGCATGTTTGAGGTGTTGGCCACCAGTGCTGTTCTCTTCATAATGCTCTCCACCTTGCCGTCCACCTCCATAGTTAGCTATGGAACAAAATTACTGTCAATACCAGGTTCATTTAAACCACTTAACTGGGTTACTTAAACTTCTCCGGTTATGAATCACTAAACATTAATCATTAAACCCAGTGCCATACCAACCTCCGGAAAGTCTCTTAATACTTCAGACATCTCGTTTCCACGCTCTCCACAACCCACGTAAATGATGACGTCGCTGTTGGAGTACTTGGAGAGAGACTGAGAGATCACGGTCTTACCACAGCCGAAGGCTCCTGGAATGGCTGTGGTCCCTCCTTGGACACAACTGCAAAATGGCAGAAATTAGGACTTTACAATAATGGTTAAACTGATAATCATAAGTATTTTGCACAAAATTTATAATAACAATTATTCATATTCAAAATTGAGACTTTTTACTTTTATATTTCATCAGAATTAGTGCACTTTCGCATAAGCTCAAATCAACCATAATGACCAACATTAAAATACGGTTGCATAGTAGGCCTAACTATTCAGCTACAGCAATTCAATTCAATTCAAAACTGAGGCAGTTTTATTCCTAATAAGAATATTTATTGTTGTCAGCCACTTTAACATTGTAAATACACAGTTTGAACATTATCACTGCACTGTGTTACATACAGGTAAATAAAAAACTTAAAGATTAAATTAAAATGTATTGTGTTTTAACATTAATTTATATTTAATTTAGTGATTCCTCTACGTACCACTAGAGAGAGCCTGAGTACCACACTTTGAGAACAACTAATCTCATTCCTTATTTATTATATATTTATTACAGTTAATCATCAAAAGATGGTATGCTTTCAGATTTAGCAGCAGCAAATAGTGCAAACAGCTTCATTAAAAAAAACACAGATTGGCTGTATTGCACTTTCATTGGAGAAAATCCAACATACAGTACATTTTTGTCTGTGTTTTCTGATTATCGGTTCTTTTTCTGCAGTGTAAAGAGAGTGTGTACACATGATAACCAGGTTGGGAAGTTTAAGTAAAACTATTGGCAGAAAATGCATCCATTTTGCAGAAAAAAATAAATCTCTGATTGGGGGATCTGGCAACCTTAAGCATGAAAGCTTGAGGGGGTTTGATACCAATGCAAGATAATAGAAACAGGGTTCGTACAGAAACTGCAAAATGAAATTCCAGGACTTTCAAGGACTTTTCAAGCACTACTTTTTTTATTTTCAAGGACTAAAATCAGAGATCAGAATATCGTTATAATCTTCCGAATTCTAACTTTAAAATTTGAAAGGATACTATGGCAAAGTTTTAAATTTCCTCATTCAAAGTGATTTTTGTCATTATTATATGATTAACCTGAAGAGAAAAAGCATAATACACTTAGAAAATTACGAGCTATATCACGTTCATGGACACTAGGGGTGTGACAACACATTTAGCTCATGAGATCAGACAAAATATAGTTACTTAGTTCACTAGAACGAGACAATATTTTATTTTTTTTACTTATCTAGAGCCGTAACTAACAATTATTTAGTCAAGTAATCTACTGATTATTTTGACAAGTGAACAATCTGATAGCAGACCTAAGTAATAAGCAGGCTTTAGTATGACTACATTTATATATATTAAGCTAATGATGAGACAATAATAATTGGTTTGAATAAAGTATGAAAAACCAAGTAATCACATGGTTTTAATGAACAACACTGTTAAAATACATAAAGTAATATGCCTATACTACATAATATGAGCATAACCAACTTAACTACATTAAGTATTATAAGTTTATAACAAATACCTGCAGAGGGCGCCGGTGGCCTGGTCAGGGTTCCCACTCTTTCATGAACACCAGATTCAAGGACTTTCAAGGACGTTTTAAGCACCATTTATTTTATATCAAGCACCTATCAAATTCACACGCCAGCGAATGTAGTGTCATGAAAGACCTTACAGTACTAAACATTTTACTTACACTTAACATTTACATTAAAAATTTCAGAGTAATAATGTTTTGAATGTGTAGGTTTCATAAATTTAGACCATTTTGAGTAGTCGTGTTCGAAGAATTTAATGAAATCCATTGAAGTTAATACTGGTAATATTCAAATACAATTTCTAAAATATTTTTAGAAAAACAGCAAACTACAAAAAACAAAACTGTTTTTTGCTGTAGTTCTTGTACAAGATTTAAATTTGAAAGAATTTCACAATTTTTAAATTAATAAAAAGTGGTTAAATGTTGTAATAACACTGTAAACATGTTAACATTAAAAATTAGCATGTTCTCTCTCTAGAGACGTTACTCATTAATAAACAACTCAAGTCAAAATTATTTTGTAAATCCCATTTTTTTCATCTTTGACCTAGAGAAATGCAGGTGCTCAAACATGCAGCTGCTCAAAATTTCAATTTTGTTTTTTTAATATGTCATGAACATTTTAAACATTGTACATGTGCAAATCTGCAAATAAATATAAAGAAAAGAAATAAAAAAATAGGACTTTCTATTTGCTTTTAAACTGTAAACGCGTTCCACTAAGCAGTTTTTCTTATTTTTCAAGTTCTACATTTTCTCCTTAGCCTCATGTCGCAGTAAGTTTTGAGAGTTCATTTTTAGTCCATCTCCTATCCTGAAAAGTCTGTCTTGCAGAGATTGACTAAAAATGAGCTCCTAAAACTTACTGCTATTCTGGAAGATAAATTCTTCAAACAGTGGTACAAGAGGATGTGGTGCTGGTCCATCAAGAGTCACTCTCAACCAGTGTTAATTTCGTTGACGAATACTTTATCATAATTTTCATCAACTACATTTTTTTCACTGACGGCAACGAGACGATAATGAACGAAAACTATTTTTGAATGACAAAGATTATGACATATCTATCTATCTAATCTAAAATGTTAGGGAGGGACAATTTGGGAAGAGATTCATTCAGAACGAATCTGCTGCATAGAAGGTTAGATGCAAACATACGAACCGGTGGGACATAAGCTAAAATACACTTGCTGCACGGCGCATAAAACATTAAAAAATGTCAATATGTGGGAGTAAGAGGAGAGCAGACATATGCATAAATCTGACGACGCAAGAGAGAACTCAATTCGGTCCCGTTTTCTGAGTGCAGACACACAGATACACACAGAAAGCGCGTCTCACAGCACGTGAGTACTCTTTCACGTCGCATGAACGGAGAAATACACACAAAATGATGACGAAATGTCCGTTTTGACGAGTATTCACGTAAACACAGCTGTGAACGTAAACAGTAGGGAGAACGTGTATCAGTAGGCCTACATTGCATCCGTCACCGTGCATTCGGTTTTAAAGGGATAGCAGCCTAATTTAGTTGCTATTGTCCTAGTCATTGATGTTAATCAAGCAACAAAAGAAAGACATACAATCACTCACTGCTCTTGACTGAAAAACTTTAGTAGCCCTAAAGATTAATCTAAATTTATTTATAGAAATAAATATGTCTGCTTGAAAGAATGATAAACAAGTTGTTATAAAGAATGCGTAATTAGCCTATATAATCATTGGTATTTCATTAAGAAGAAGACCATATTCTTGTTATTTATGAGAAGTGGTTTTATTTAATTTTATCAAAGGCATGTTGTGTGTCATCGCAGTTAAATTGCAGTCTATCATGATAAAAAAAACAATATCAAACCTATATAATGAGTTTGGAAATTTTAGAGAAATGCTTAATAAATGCACTGTAACTAAACCCATTAGATTTTAGCCGACTAAATTTACTGTAGATTTAGTTGACTAAAACTAGACTAAAACTAAAAACAACTCAGATGACTAAAATATGACAAACTATATGGCATTTTAGTCATGACTAAAACTAAATCAAAATTTGCTGTCAAAATTAACACTGCTCTCAACTTATCCGTCTATAAAGCCTATAAAAATTTGTCTTCATGTATTTCACAACACTTCAGCATGTTATTCTCATTAAGTGAGGGTATTTTTTTAGGATTTTTTACAAGCAAAGTCTCTGAGAACCTGACATCTTATAATTCTGGAGACTCCAGGAAGGTTGCAGTTCTGGAAAATGGTGGCGCTGGAGACAAAATGTTTGATGGTTAAACCTAATTCTTCACATTAATTCTTAATTATTTTGCAGTTACCGTGTGTCTTATCTTCTCCACCTGTTTTTGTCTAATCCCGCTGTAACCAATGAGCATTTCGCTGACCAATGGTCATGTCTTAACTTTACAACTTCTGTATTGCATTAGTTTTGAATATTTCTCATTGGGGATTTAATCATTTTTGACTTTTCAGTTAAATCTCTTTTTTGGCTCATTTTATCTGTAAAAGAAAATGTGCCTAATAATTCTGCACACATGAATATAAGGAGTTTTTCACTTCCAGCCTTCATGGACAATTATACATCACTTATAAATGATTAATTACAAAATTAATAGTAGTTATTAAGATTGATGTGGTTTGGAATTGGTAAAATGTTCTTGGAAATAAATCAGAATATCAAGTGTCTAATAATTATTCACGCACTGTAAAGATGTGCTCACTTTACACAGTGTGTGCGTGATCGTGTAATCGAAAGTGAAAGTGAACTGCGAGCGCTCATTCAAATGTGATTTCACTTATTAATAGCACGAAAATGATATACAATATTAGAATGTTTGCGGGAGCGGCACACACACGTTGCGGGAGTGGGCGGTAATGGTCAGACACTCAGCGGGAGCGGCTCGAGAAAACTCTAGGCTCCACATCAACACACGCTAAGTTTTTTTTCGCACTACCCCATCTCCACCCCAATTATTTGTGCCGTTTCGTTCTGTCTTTGACAGCACATATAGGACAATTTTGAAATAGCGCCATAAACTAAATTTATTTTAAATTTAATTCAAGCACTTTCAAGGACCTATGTTTGTTTTCAAGTACTTTCCAGGCCTTGAATCCATATGTCTGAAATTCAAGTACTTTCAAGAAGCGTGGGAACCCTGCCTGGTGATGTTTCACTTTACAGAACAATATAATGCAAGCACCATCAGGTTTTACACAAACTCAACTTTATACTGATATCGCGAGACCGCTTTTAACCTCAAGGAGTAATATCGCCAGATCGCGTCTGGGCAGGGCAGCCGGGTGAAGTGCTCTGTATTTAGACGCGCTGCGTCGTTAATTTAGCCAGAAAAGATTGTTTTTTTTAAACTAAAATTAACACCAATTTCATATACTGCCTTTTAAACATTCAAGTACTTTTCAAGTACCTTTTCATAAATATGGCGGTTTTCAAGGGTTTTCCAGGACTTAAATTTCAAAAAGTCAAATTCAAGTACTTCAAGCACCTTGTACGAACCCTGTAGAAAGTGACATTTTCAGGATAAATAACCAGTGGGCCAAGACTGTAGACAAGTCTGTTTAATTAATGAAGAAATGAGAATCAAGAAAAGCTTAAGACTCACGGAAAGAGGGCATCCAGTACTCGTTGTCCAGTCAGCAGGGGGTGATTCGCAGGTAGCTTCTCAGTAACAGGCCTCACCTGTCGCACAGGCCACACCTGCACCATGGTGAACTTCTCCTTTACTCCTTCAAACTCCAGTTCCAGCACCACATCCTGACACACACATGAAAAGGGAAGTTCCAGTAATTAGTAATATTGGGTTTCTTCCTCATCTTACCTAAACATCTTAGGGAGTTTTTCCCAACCAACTGTTGCTTTTATAAGAGGCTATACAAATAAATTGAAATTGATGTGAACTACTCTTGCATGCTTGTCTGTAAAAGTGTGGTAATATTTCAGGACATGTGAGGATAATTGTGAGCTTGACTCACAGAGACGTCATAATTTCCTGGCGGAGCGAGGTAGGTGACTGTTCCCCTGCTACGAGGGGGCAGCATGATCTTGTGTTTGATGAGAGAGTTCTCATACACCAATCCATAGATATCACCTCCTGTAATGTGACTTCCAACCTGAAAAAAAACAGTGAAAGGCTCCAATTAAAGTAAACACACATCCAGTGCATAATTTCAATATAATATTCAAATACTGGAAATATGTGTTGCATGTGCAGCACATTAAGGACTACAGAAATTACAGCCTCAGTTTTACAAAATCAGCTTCCATACACAGCGATAAGGTGCAGTTTAGCTTTGCCCTGTCAAGTGCTAATGGTTAAAATTAATTTGTTTCTAAAAGCCACAGAAAACTTGTAATATTCTTTATATTGTAGAATAGCAATAATAAAGACGTGAATGTTCTTGCCTTGGTTCATAATTCAGAAGTATATAATTGGGTCTGAAGACATTTCAGTAATTATTACAGTGAAGTAACATTTTATTCTAAATAATAATAGTTATTTGGGGGGGGGGGGGGGGGGGGGTTGTGTTTTAATGTCACAGACATTATCATAAAGTAAATTATGCTGTTTTCAATGCATGAAAATACAGAGTGATTACTGATAGTTGAGTTCATCTGCAATTTTGCTTGGTTCATGGTAAAAATGCATATTATATCAGAATTTGAACTCGGCCCCATGCATACTACTATGTTACACCACTAGACTATCATGACTCACAGTTCTAGAAAAAAAGTGTTAGAACTGTCCATGGTGACAAATCCAAAAAAACTAGGTGCATGACGTCACTGCATACAGAGAAAGGCACACACATAATACTTACCCTCAGGTTCTGAAAAGGAGAGAATTCCCACTTGAGGTCCCTGTTAAGTGCTCCTATGTTAACCCCTCTGGGGATGTAGATGCTCTTTGTGAGGTCATTGATGTCTTTGAGGGGACGCTGAATACCATCAAAGATGGAGCCCATGATTCCGGGCCCCAGTTCCACAGAGAGAGGCTTTCCAGTGCGGAGCACGGGGTCTCCAACAGAAACTCCAGCTGTGGATAGCTCAGGAAAACATATAGACATACAAATACAACACAAAAATATACTCTGGCAACACCATGATGAACCATGAAGAATAATAACCTGAGCCATTTCCCTGAAATTTTTTAAAACTTTTGCATTAAGAGTTTGGATTAACTTTACTAAAAAACTTTTACAAGTATTGTAGACTGAGTAGGGGTTGGAATACACTACTACACAACTTTTAAAATCCGAACAGATTTTTAAACGCACGGCATCATATAGTTACAAACTTTGTCAACTCAAATCTGCAGACTGCCTCAGACTTTCGGCAACTAGCATCAACTTATTCGGACTGAAAATCGGGGCAAAAATTGGATAGTGTATTCCAGCCTTAAGTAAACCACTCTTGAATGGTAAAGGATACAGGTCTCCTCATACACTTGAATGGTTGCCATATCTCCCTCCAATCGGATAATTTCTCCCACCAGCTCACTGTGGCCCACACGCACCAGTTCATACATGGCAGCACCTGCCATGCTAGAGGCCGTCACCACTTAAATAAACAGACACACAGACTGTAACCTGTCCATCTTATGTGAGGAATGTTGTGCTTCATGTTCAATTTTGTAACAAAGTGACTTTAGAACATGTTTTTATTTTTACCTGGGCCTGAAACTCCATGCACATATCCGAACTCATCCTCACGGTCCTCATCTCGGATCTTAGGCAGCTTGGAAAAATCCATTCTGTGTTAGCAATCCTGAAAGAGGAAGTGTGAAACAGTTCATTCATGCAAGTTGCACCAATATCTTTCAGTGTTTCAAGACACATGCCAAACCTTATCACCATTACATGGTCTGTTTTGTTACGATTCTAATCAACATACTCGAAAGCAAATGTGAGTTTCAATTCTACTGTTATGGTAAATATTTAAATTACCGATGACAAATTTAAAGATTTTCTCGATGACAACACTATAATACTAAGAGAACCACTATGGCCGACCGGTATCTAACGTTATTCAGATTCAAACTATTCCTGCTGAGTATCAAATGAAAATGATATGAATTTGACTGCTGTACTAAACGCACCACAGATACAATAAAGAAATATATAAATAAACGCCTTAACTCGATCAAAACTACTGAATTACGAGATAAGGAACCACTGGATGTCAGGTGACAGATGGCTATTAGCAAAGCCTGATCAGCAACTGAGCAGATTTCACCTGCGTAGCGTTAGAAAATGAGATGGGGCCAAACTGCCCGGTTTGATAGCAATAAAAATATAATTGTATAAAAAAGCAAACGATGAGTCTTACTGTATTAGCATGAAATGAACGACAATCCTTGGAATATTCTACCAAGCAGTAGAGCGAGGGAAAAAAAACTGTCACGACATTGGTCAGCTGACCTGCCAGGATTAAGGAAGTCGGTTTCCACAGTGCAAAAACAAACTGCGCCATTATGGCTCCCACAGAGGAAATTTTGCGTGGAAATGTATAGCGCATCTGATCCAACATGGCGCCCATCAAACCACAGTTTCTCCATTTCCTGTGTTCGTCGAATGAACACAAGGACGTTGCTGCAAGCAGCGACGCATCGTAACTGTTGATATTTACAAAGTCTGGGCACAGTGCATTCCACCAATGAATACAAATAAAAACAGTGTTGTCTATTTAGTCAGATTTTGGAATTATCTTTGACAATCTTTCATGCATATTCATTACGTTCACATCAATATGCAGCGCGCAGAAAAGTCTGGCGCTCTTTGCGTCACAGGGTGATTCCTGTCGAGAACGCGTGTAATCCAGACTTTGTTGAATGCAGTTGCAAAAAGATCGATTTTGATTTTTCGATATTCGAAAATTGCTAGCTAACTTGGTATTTCTCGTCTTTGCCTCGCGTTTGTGGATACAATCAAGGCTTCAGCAGTTTTGTACGTTAGATCTAAAGCCATCAGTTTAAATTCGCTGGTGATCAACGAGGATCAAAGACAACACAATCATCCATAATTGAAGTCTGGACGAAATAATACACGGTTCAGCTTCATTTTAGCTGAACCGTGATCTAATCGTCGAACAATCTGGTCGTTTGTTTAGTATTTAAGTTAGAGTTTTGATGACTAACGTTAGACTACTCTGAGCATATGGCAAACCTCCCTTCGGTTATGCGGTAGTTAACGTTAGTTTATTAGTTATCTGATCAAGCAACCGGACTTGCATATATTTTCAACTGGAAGAAATTTCACTTTTCCTCAAAGTGATTTAAGATAATTAGCAGGAAATCAAACGGCCAACACCAAGAAGCGCCCAATTTTGTGGTACTAACGGTAACGTTACCCCACCATGTTGGGTATTATGGATCATCACCAAGGTAAATATGTGCTTTTTTTATTGTCACACACATATTCTCTTTTCATTTTATTTTAGTGTCACACCAATACTCGAAGTTTTAAACGAGCCTCGTGTAACACCCTTTTAACAAAGCGTTCCTGACTGGATTAACTAACCTAAGAGGCTCTCTCACTGCTAGCGTTAAGTACACCTAACATGGCCTCTCTACTAACATTACCTCCAGATACATAACATATAATTTTCTAAGCGTACTTGAGTAGTTCTGATGCCAATTTGCTTCCTTGTTTTGCTGACTTGACAAGGTTGCATCTAACGTTACTCGTTAGCTTTTAGCATAAGCAGCCTCTGTTCGGATGTGAAGATGTCATCTTCACAGAACATTTACCAGAAAGTTTAATGTTTAGAATTCGATTTCGAACGTTTGTAGCATTCCAATAATCACGTAAGGAAGTTACTTTAACAGTATCCAAATAGCCCTGGCTAAAGCTAACTTGACAGTTCATTTAAGGTTGTAGTTTCAGCATTTAACAATAACAGATTTTGCCAGTAACGCCGATTTCTTCTGTTTCTTTTACAGACACCGTCCGGAATTGTAAAACGGAGGCTTTGGTAAGTGCTGTCGCAGTTATATTCTGTAATTGTTTTAAATGGTGACACAGCCTCGTTACTTATTTATAGCTTAGGCCACATGTGGCCGAACATGGGGGGGGGCTGGGCTGTGGATAAAATCAGTATGTGCCTGTAGTCACTGACAGTAATTGGCAAAAATATTTTGGTTTTTAAAATGGTTTCAGATTGGTGACAGACTGGTGTTATAGCTTTAGATATCACTGTAAACGTACTGTAAATCACTACGATTGGTCACTATTAATGTACATTTTCTTTGTTCCAGCCACCAGAGCGTAGGAAGAGGACCGTAGAGGATTTCAATAAGTTTTGCAGCTTTGTCCTGGCTTATGCTGGGTACATTCCACCTCAGAAAGAAGTGAGTTGAATGTCATAAAATATAGTCTTTCTGTACAGCAATTAAGTGGCAACTTTGACCATCTTCATGATAATCACCTGCTGCTGACTCTGTAGATTGTGTGTGTTTTAAAATACTTCACCCTAATTGCATTCTGGTCTGTTTTGACCCAGAAGAAATGCATAAACATTTATTTTAAAAAAATGGAAACCAAACTTTGTAAATGTGTCACAACAGACACAATTTAAAAAAAAATTATAATAATTGTTTTTTTAAGAGATATAACCATTACAAAACGTATCATTTTTTAACTCCGATATCAACTAAGGATTAAAAATACTTTTGTAAAATATATTGACCCTGTTTACCATATCACAAACACTTTTGGGACTAAAATGTATCATCTTTTTCATCTGACAGTGAAAGTTTGAGTAAAATAATGCGTTTGTTTTGTTGTAAATTATATATTTTTTTTGTTGTAGAGGTAATTTTATAAATTTAGTGTTTTTGAGCAGTCGTGATTTCAGAGTAATGTATTTAAATCGATTGATTTCAGTAGAGATGATACTGGTAATTCTCCGATTGTTATAAACTATATGATACATTCCAATATATTTTTTTTATGGTTATATTTAAAAAAAAAAAAAAAAAACTCAAACTATCACAGTGTTTTTTTTCTAAAGTTCATGTAAAATTTGAATTTATGAATTGAATTAATCAAAGGGCTAAATTTAGTAAAAGTATGGTAATAACACAGCACCATTCAATACATACATTTCACTCTTTAATGAAAAGTTATTGATCAGGTCCAATATGGTTTGTTGAAAAATATTAAGCCATGACTGTTTTATAATCTCACTTTCCACCATGCAATACAAAATCTTATGCAGATAAATAAGAAATTGTGGTGATGTGTGTTTCCAGGAGAGTTCATGGTCTCCATCTTCATCTCCATGTGCGCACGAGCTTTCTGAGCTCTCCGGCGATGGGTCCGTGAAGGATAGCTGGACGGATGCACACTCCAGCCTCGACAACATTCACAGTTTGGTTCACAAAGCTGAGACTGACAGGAGCAGCACAGAATTCAGCCATCTTCAGTCGGACAGCTCCTTAGACAAGATGAGATTGAAAGAGTCTCTGAACCAGATCCATCTGCATAGTAAAGCTGAGCGGAAAAAGGTGAAGAAACTCGGACGCTTCTCTTTAGGAGGGCCGAGAAAGAGCATCTCGGAGGCAAGAGCGCACAAACAATCGAAAGCAGCACTAAAGAAAATGAAGAGATTGGTAAAGGCTGAGAGACACTTTCCATCCACAAGCCCTTTGAACGAAGGGCTTGAAAAGGAGGAGGAGCTAACAGAACAGGCTATTGACATGCATGAGGCGGGGCTTAAACTGGAGTCCAATCAAGAAACAGACCTGAGCTCTTGCGAAACGGACACATTGGTGACAGATGAAGATATTATGGTAGAGTCTGGTAAGTGTCTGATTAGACTTGGCATATACCTAGAATAGCATTTGTGTCATAAATGTAAATTAAAGAAAATATGTGATTTTTATTTCAACCATCCTTTTTTTTTTTTTTTTTTTTTTGTTCTATCCATATAGGTGATGATTCATGGGATTTGATTACATGTTATTGCGGGAAGCCTTTTGCCGGACGTCCCATGATTGAATGTGACGAGTGCTCCATATGGGTCCATCTCTCCTGCGCTAAGATTAAGAAGTCCAACGTACCTGATATTTTCTACTGCTACAGATGCAGGGACTCTCGGGGCTCCACGGTCAAAAGAGACCAATTAGAATGAATGTATAGGAGCAGATCCTATGTGTGTATTTAAATGAATGAGACCTGTGCTTTTTACTATTCTGATTACTCTTAATTAGTTTAAATTAAAAAAATTGATTTATATAACTCCATTTGTTCTCCTTTGTTATGTGTTGAAAGGTTGGTCTTGGTTTATGACATTAAGTGTTTTTCAGGTATAAGGCATACAAAAACTCATGCACTTATTTGCACTACTATATGCCAAGATGGATGAATCTCACAAAATCGGTCAAGGAAAATTGACCCATGTTTTAGGACAATTAAGATTTTTAGTTTTCTTGACATTTCACCACATTTCCCCCCAAGTTTTCATATTTATGAATCCAAATACCATGTACAAAGCATCCATTAAAACAACTCTATTTCCAGCAACGAGGTGTTGTTCTAATCCAGTATTTTTCTGTCTTGCCCCTGGGGGGCCCTTAGCACAGGTGTCACACTAAACTGTCACACCTTATTTGGGTCATGGAGCACTGTATGAAAGACTTAATGAGTGCAAATAGGAGTGGTAGATAAGGGACACCTCCAGCTCCGATCTGTACGACTCAAACACTGTTCAAATCAATGTAATTGTTTTTTCTAAGTAACGTTTTCAGTCTTGTGATGAATATCCTCACTTTTATTGTTACAGGATGTTCTTAGATTAACCTTTGACCATTGTAAAGCAGATATCAGCGTATTTAGACAGGTTTACTGCTTGATTTGTGTTGTTTTTGTATTCTGTCAAAAACAATGGTAGAATTGAGTTTTTGATTTTAAGACTGAAAACAGATTTCTCTTTTGTTCATGTGTCCTGCATCCCAGTGTAAATAGTACATGTACAGGTGTATATGTTTGATAGATGAGGAAATGCTATATTTTTCTGACCATTTACAGCAGTGAATTCTAAAAAATAAATGTTCTTTTAAAGCCAAGCTGCTTTTCATTTGCACTTTTTTGTTTGCCGATGTCACTACTCTTTCCGTGAGTATAATCCAAAGGGAGTGTGGGCAAAGGGGTGTGACAAGACATTGACGTATGCACACTTTCCCCCAGTCATGCTGTAGTAGAAGTGCACGACTCCACTCGATCTTGCCATTATTTCAACAATCAGCTACATAACTTGAGGTAAGCGCATATACAATATAGAAATTTGATTTAGTTTTACGAATTCAAGCATCTCATTTTTGAGTGTTATTTTTACTTGTGTAGTTGCTTAATGGTCTCAGGTTACAAATTTGCAAGTTAAAAATGCAATTTCTGTATTTTCATAGGCAGAATATTTTGTCAACATATTCTGTGCTTTAAAGTAGTCAAACATTTTTGTATAATAGAAATGGCTTCAAACACTTAGAGGATCATCAGTGGATTAGTGTCTCTTAAAAAGAGCGAGTTGAGTGTTGTGGACCAATATGACGAAAAACAAATATCAATTATTTCCTGAAATTTGTGAAGTGTGTGGAATAATGAATTTGTTGTTTACTCTCTATTAGAAACCTTTTTGCTGTTTAGTTAGTTGAACATGTCCCAGCTTTATTCTAACCCAGCGGCTGTCCCACCTGGTTTGGAGTACCTTACACAGGTGAGTGTGCCATGTGAAATGAATTATTTCATGTAAATAAGATGGTAAGAGTTCTAAAATCACATATTACCACAATAAGTGAGCAATATAATATGTCAAAAAGGAACAGTTCACACAAAAATTTAATAATTTACTCACCCTTTGTTCTGTACTGTTTCTTTGTGTTTTGAGGAAAAGTGTGTTTCTGATCCCCACTTCCATAGTATGACAGAGACAAATTCTCACTATATTAACGATGTTTATTAGCATGCATATTACTAACATATTGGTTGTTTATTAGTACTTACAAAACGCACATTAATGCCTTATTCTGCATGACCATATTCTACATCTCTTAATCCTATCCAATGCCTAAACTGAGCAACTACCATACTAACTATTAATAAGCATCAAATTAGTAATTAATTGAGGCAAAAGTCATAGATAATAGTTAGTTAATAGTGAGAACTGATCCCTAAATTAAAGTGTGATCAGAAATTCATACAGGTTTAGAACAAACGATGATAGAATTTACATTTTTGGTTGAACAGTCCCTCAAAGGTGTACACAATAATTGATGTTATAATAGGAAAATGTACAATGGAACATACCTGCTTTCTGTGCTGCTCTTACAGATTGACCAGATATTAGTCCATCAAAAGATTGAGCTCCTTGAAGGTAATAAAAAATTAAAAATGTCATATATATATAACTTTAAATCTTTGTCTTTTTGTTGGACACACTAAATTATAAGTCAAATGCTAATGAACAAATGATCTTCTTTTCCAGCCATTATTGGCTTTGAGACTAATAACCAGTATGAGATTAAGAACAGCGTGGGTCAAAAGATCTTCCATGCTAAAGAAAACACTGACTGCTGCACACGAAATATCTGTGGCCCTCTGAGGAGTTTTGAGCTGCAGATAAAAGATAATTTTGATCAGGAAGTGATTCACTTAATCAGGCCTTACCGCTGCACATCCTGCGTTTTTCCCTGCTGCCTTCAAGAGGTAACAACTCAGAATGCAGCTGACCTTTGGAAAGAGAAACCTTTCAACAAGATAGATTGCTGAAATTGCAAAATTACAATAAATATTATATATGTATTTACGTAACCCATTCTTCAATTCTTTTTCCTGTCTGAATGTGACATTGGCTGAAGATGGAGGTACAGGCTCCACCAGGGAATACAATAGGTTACATCAAGCAAGACTGGCACATGTTTAAGCCCAAGTTCTCTATCTATGACATGTCCAAAACAAAGGTGCTGTCCATTGAAGGGCCTTTGTGTGCCATCAGCTGCTGTGGGGATGTGGATTTTGACGTATGTATTTATCTGTTATTGTGTCCGTTTGCCACGTATGTGTGACTGCAATTGTTTTTGAGATATTTAAATATACAGTATCAGAGTGAACAATTACTTTTAGTGCTAATATTCACATTGTGTTTTCCAGACCGAAAGAAAGTATAATAGTTTGTGTGCGTTTTTCTGTCCTCTGGTGCAGATTACCGGTAAAGATGGGCATTCTGTAGGTCGTATCAGTAAACAGTGGGCTGGCTTAATCAAAGAGGCACTGACTGATACAGATAATTTTGGCATTAACTTTCCCATTGACTTGGACGTGAGGATGAAAGCAGTTCTGCTGGGAGCATGTTTCCTTATAGTGAGATATGACACAAAACATTCATTCATCCACCAGTTGAGCTTTTTCCTGTTATTGTCTTTATATGTCCATTCATATATTTAATTTGATCGTTTCTCTGTGTTGACCTGCAGGACTTCATGTTCTTTGAGCAGACCGGTGACTCAGGACAGCGTTGCAGTGTGTTTGGCTAGTAGGGAATGGCAGAAAGATTGCAGTTCTTGGTTACATTTTTTTCTGGAATATTCATATGTAGTATCACTACTTTTACCACTTGTATGTACTTTCTGTTTTGTTGTAAAATCACTATAAAAGCATTTTACAAAATAGCTGTAACCCGGTCTGGCTATAGATAAATAATATTTTAGTGTCGATTTTCTCTTTTGTAAGAATATTAAATAATACATTTCCTTCTGAAATCTCCTTGCTCTCTAAAAGAAAAAAATGTTTCAGCGACCACACCTTTAAAACAATTTTATGATAACAAAGTTCAGAGTAATTACACTATCCATCCATTTTTTACTGAGCGTCTATGGAAATAAGTTGTCATGAACAACTTGACATTTGCCTTATCATGCTTATCATAGATTTTCACAGTATTTTTAAAAGGTATACATATAGGTAATCATTGCTGATTAGTTTACAAACTGAAGTGCACGAGTAAGGCTTTTTCTGCTGCCATTGTGCCAAAATAGCATACAGTTGCATGCAAAAGTTTGGGAAAGCCTTGCAGAATCTGTGAAAATGTGAATAATTTTAACAAAATAAGAGAGATTATACAAAATGCATGTTATTTTTTATTTAGTACTGTCCTGAGTAAGATATTTTCAATAAAAGATGTTTACATATAGTCCACAAGACAAAAAAAATGCTGAAATTATTAAAATAACCCCATTCAAAAGTTTGGGAACCCTTGGTTCTTAATACTGTGTGTGGTTACCTGGATGATCTACGACTGTGTTTTTGTTTTGTGATGGTTGTTCATGAGTCCCTTGTTTGTTCTGAACAGTTAAACTGAGCACTGTTCTTCAGAAAAATCCTCCAGGTCCTGCAGAATCTTCAGTTTTCCAGCATCTTTTGCATATTTGAACCCTGTCCAGCAGTGACTGTATGATTTTGAGATCCACCTTTTCACGCTGAGGATGATTGAGGGACTCAAACACAACAATTAAAAAAGGTTCAAACATCCACTGATGCTCCAGAAGGAAACACGATGCATTAAGAGCCAGGGGTGAAAACTTTTGAACAGAATGAAGATGTCCAAATTTTTCTTATTTTGTAGAAATATAATTTTTTTTCCATTTAGTACTGCCCTTCGGAAGCAACAGAAGCTACTTGCATGTTTCCTGCAAGACAAATTAAGTACAATTTACCTTGATCTTCAAATTCAAAAAGTTTTCACCCCCCGGCTCTTAATGCATCGTGTTTCCTTCTGGAGCATCAGTGGATGTTTGAACCTTTTTTAATTGTTGTGTTTGAGTCCCTCAATCGTCCTCAGCGTGAAAAGGTGGATCTCAAAATCATACAGTCACTGCTGGACAGGGTTCAAATATGCAAAATATGCTGGAAAACTGAAGATTCTGCAGGACCTGGAGGATTTTTCTGAAGAACAGTGCTCAGTTTAACTGTTCAGAACAAACAAGGGACTCATGAACAACCATCACAAAACAAAAACACAGTCGTAGATCATCCAGGTAACCACACACAGTATTAAGAACCAAGGGTTCCCAAACTTTTGAATGGGGTTATTTTAATAATTTCAGCATTTTTTTTGTCTTGTGGACTATATGTAAACATCTTTTATTGAAAATATCTTACTCAGGACAGTACTAAATAAAAAATAACATGCATTTTGTATGATCTCTCTTATTTTGTTAAAATTATTCACATTTTCACAGATTCTGCAAGGGTTTCCCAAACTTTCGCATGCAACTGTATACCCAGGAATGGAATAAAGATTAAACTATGCAATTTTCAGCAGTTATCTGACACTAGAGAGCTGATTGATAATTCACCAATTTAGTGGTAGCCTATAATTGTAGGATTCACACAGAATCCTCACTAGCCTCCAGATTTTCAGAATAGTATGATAACATTCATATGATTTAAAAAAAAATCTCTCCTCTGAAGTAGATGCCATGCATTCAAGGGTTATTGTTGCACATCATTTCAAAGATTTTTTTTTCAGAAAGTTTTTTAGAACGGAGGTGCTCTGCATAAATGTTGTACAATTTATCAGTCAAGAACATATATTACACTTGTCATTTAATATTCAATCGTCACAATTAATTTTTAACACTATCTGTGAATGTGTCAATTTATACCATAGACTGTAAAAAAATAGATTTATACACATCATTTGGTGACTGGTAGCTAATATTTTATTTAGCCTACTCTTTTTAGTGTTGCGTTTGAGGGGGTTTTGATGAGAAAATTATTTTAAAACGTGTTTAATCGCTTGAGGAAACTTTAAAATAGCATTGTTGAGTCGTATTGTATCGGACAATACTCGTAAATAAATCATTTTCAGATGTAGTTCATGTTCCTGTCCACCGCGCAGCGCGTACGCCGACGTGACGTTATAGAGACGCGGCGGAAGAAGAGTGTTTTCGCCCTAAAGAAGCGCCAGCTCTCATTGAATGAGCCAAGATTTAAATCAGCCTTTATTTTATCTTTCATGTTATATCCTCGCAAAACTTAGTTATCCGCTTTTTGCGTTAGCAGACTACGCCAAAGCTTTTGGCTTGAGGTTGCGGTTAAACGGTGAGTACTCGGTGGTGCCGACACCCCACATTTTCTGCATCGCGACACCGGAGGCCATGCAGTGTTTATCTGTGATCGGTGCTTGATTTGCCCGCTGGAATGATGCGTTATATGACCAATGTTTGTGGCGCTCTGTTCTATTAGAAACCTGATGCATCATTTTAGCCAAATACCAGACTGGTGCATTAGCTAGGCTCAGTCTGTTCCACTTCACACTTTTCACATAATTCAGAATAAAACAGGGGAACAAAGCGCACCGTGCACGTGTTTATCTCCGCTGCGCCAGCTTTGACTCTTCTACAAGTAATACAGCCACGTTCATATATTTATAAATACACATATTTGTCCTCATTTGTAATTCGCTTTGGATAAAAGCGTCTGCTAAATGATTAAATGTACATACATGTGCTAGCTTTGTGTTAAATAACATTAAAAGGTAAAGTAATTTTACGTAAACGTTTAAGTTAATACATCTTTCGGTATTACTGTCAATAACAAATTACTGAGATGGCATCCTCAGAAACTTCCTTTATTGTAGGGCTAAACAATACACCATACTGATCTCATGATGCTTTAAACTAGGGCAAAATAGTATTTTTATTTATGTATTATTATTATTATTATTATTAATTAAGACTTGATAAACAGTTAATAAAAAGTGTTGTTTATTAAAATTTGGTATTACACCATGAATGATCTTGGTCCTTTGTAACTTTGAAACGCATTCATGGTTCTGCTTAGCTAAAAATACAGAATTAGGTTAAAACACTGCATTCTGACACTGACTACACACATTTAAACATTTTAATCTATTTTAGTTTTAATGTATTAATAATTATAAATACAGTACACTACAATAATAAACACGGAAGCTCAAATGAGTATTTAATGCTAAATTAAATGTCATTTTGGGTCAACTGTACACCGTACGTACGTTATTATCACTATCTACAATACATATGTTTGCATTTTTTTGTATTGTGATACGTTATAACACCTCATTAGTTATATGTTAGCTAATAGTTGGAAATGCCATGAAGTTTTCTACTTTAATCCATCCTCTAATACAATGAAGCATATTTTCAAGGAAGGCCTGATTGAATTACAAAAGTAGAACTATTAGTTTATTAGTATTATTAAAATATATTTAATTTTTTATTAAAGTCCGCATTAAATTGAAATTGAGTTTATTTACTTTGTTACCACACATTACTAGTCTTGAAATTAATAAATAATCCGTGCTATTTGATCCATATCTGTGCTACTTAAAAACTTGGCGTGCTAAAATCAAACCTGTTGTTGCAAACCTGTGTGAGTTTCTCTGCTACAAAAGAAGATATTTTGAAAAATGTTGGCAATCAAACATTTGACGGTAGCCATTGAATAACGAAATAAACTCATACAGGTTTGAAACAACTTGCAGGTTAGTGAATGATGATGGAATTTGAATTTTTGATTGAACTATTCTTTTAAAAATGGCTACTGGGTCAAAAAGAACCTGATTAGTGACGCATATACTAAACACACTGAGACTAGACCCTTTTCATATACTAGTCTGTTTTTTTTAACTAGCTTGGTGTTTTTTCTTATTCTCTGGTTGTTGTTAGTTTGGTCAATTGGACTGTTGCTAACTGTGCATTCAGCACAAAGACCTGAAAGAAACCAGTTAAAATGCACAAAAAATAATCTCACTGATCATGCTAATATTTGTATCTCAAATGACAACTAGAGTTTATTCAAGTTTCAGGTCACTGAATTTGCTTGCAGTCTACACTTTTTGCATTTAGCATTCTTTTGGTTCTTTCCTCTAACAACTGTCATGTTTTCTGTCACGCATTAGCGAGGAGGCAGGCTGGCGCAGGTCGCAGGGTGCTCCTGGATCATGAGAGACAGTGGCAGCAGCCTGGCTCAAACACACTGGTCCAATGAGCTGACGCTGACCGCAGGGCAGGAGGGCGCGGGGGGTGGGGGTGCCATTGGAAGTGGCCATTTAATGAATCCAGCTATGGCCCAACATGCCCCGAGCCCAGCCCACTTCAAACTGGGGCGCAGAGAGGAGGACATCAGAATGTGGGGTGCAGACTATACTGTCCCTGAGGTGAAGGACGAGGAGGAAAATGTGGAGATGGAGAGTGAAGAGGATCTGGTGGACAGGAAAGCCAAGGGTGGTTTGCAGTGTAATTATAAAGGTGACGATGAGGAGTGGGGCTCGCCAGAGCACTCAAAGCTAGTGGAAATGGATGTCAGTGTTACAGATGACTTTACCCTCTGCTTAGCCCAGACTAGCCTCAGTTCGCTCAAAGAGAGGAAGCTAGCCCGGTTGCGGTATCGGGGCCAGAGGTGTTCGAGCATTCGCTACCGTTTGGCCCAGCAGTGGAGAACTTGGTGTCAACGAGCCAAATGGGCAGGAACTATGGGATACAGGAGGGTACGCAGATGTCACAGACGCCGCCACTCTGGCAGTCGACCTTTCCAGAGACCGCCTGGCAGTTCATTGTTAAATGGAGCCCCAGAAGGATATTTGGGGACAACAGAGGAGAGAGGAGCTGATTTATCTGGTGAGTATGATGAACTCTCTAATTAATATTTGTGGTATAATTTTGGAAAACAAGTTAGTCTTTGCAGCGTATTTAAAAGAGTTGATTAGATTAAAGGGTTAGTTCACCCAAAAATGTCATTTAAAATTAATTTAATTTTAATTAATTAATTACTTACCCTCTTGTCGTTCCAAAACTGTAACATCTTCATTCATCTTTGAAACACAAATTAAGATATTTTTGATGAAATCCAAGGGCTTTCTGATCCTGTATAGACAGCAACACTACGGACGCATTAAAATAGTCCAGAAATCTTTAAAATAGTCCATATGACATCAGTGGTTCAACCGTAATTTTACAAAACTACAAGAATAATTTTTGTCCACAAACAAAACAAAAATAACAACTTTATTCAACATGCATTGTGTTACTCTCGATAATGGCAGTGGAAGGTGACGCGAAAGAGAAGAATTGTTTAATAAAGTTGTTATTAGTGTTTTCTTTGCTCACAAAAAGTATTCTCGTAGCTTTGTAAAGTTACAGTTGAACCACTGATGTCACATGGACCTTTTTAACGATATCTTTAGTAGTTTCTTGGTCTGGGAACATTTCAGTTCTGTTGCTGTCTATGCAGGGTCAGAAAGCTCTTGAATTTCATCAAAAATATCTTAATTTGTATTCCAAAGATGAACAAAGGTCTTACGGTGTTTGGAATGACATGAGGGTGAGTAATTAATGACAGAATTTTCATTTTTGGGTGAACTATCCCTGTAATTGAGTTTTCAATTTGAAGTGTAAATTGTGAACATTTGAAAGTTGAACATTTGTCTATGCATTAAAATATCAATTAAAATGCTATTTGTCCTGCTAAAGATAACTTAATTGAAATAATTAAAATTTTTAAATATAAACAATTAATAGCTCTATTTTAATATTTCTTATTTTATTGTTTAGTAAAGGTAAGTGACTGGCAAAGCATTCCAACTTGTGACATTTGTTCATTTATCCTCCTCCTTGGCTATTAATGACTCCTATTGATTCCCTAGGCTCCTGTAGCACAAATGGGATTCCGAAAGGAAGGGATGGTATCCATGGTGAAATCATGGGGGACAGGGAGGGACGGGCCTCCCCTGCTACTGTCCAGGCTCAACGGGAAAAGTCCTCCCCACAGAATCAGCTTAGCAGCGAACACATCTCTTGTGTACAAGGTACAACATATAATTTTTCCTAAATATGTAACAGGAACATAGGATATGTAGTTTGGTTATTCTTCTCTCACTCCTCCTCTTTCTCAGGTATTCTGGATGAGTTTCTCCAGCAGTATGGGAGTTTGATTCCCATCCATGTGGATGAGGTGGTGGAGAAGCTTCAGGAGATCTTTAACGAGAGCTTTTCAAGTCCTCAAAGGTCAGAGCTGGCTCATACCGGTTACAAGGCTTATTGATGAAAGTCTCACTTTGTATACCATTTTAACTTGTGCCTGTTTACAGGAAGTTAATGGTGCAACATTTAATGCAGTCCTACCAGCGCATGTCCGGAAGTGCAGTGATGCGGGGGTTTCGTGTAAATTACAAGCGTCATGTCCTCACCATGGATGATCTGAGCACACTTTATGGTCAGAACTGGCTCAATGATCAGGTGGGCCTCTTGGTTAAAAATTATTTGCAATTATTAATGAATATTATTATTAATATTGGGCCACATTCACTAATCATATGTACACTTTTTCTACATTTTGGATAAAATTCAGAACCAACTCCAATTGTGACCCTACAATAAGTCTTGTATCTGGCATCCTGTATAGGCATACACTATCGTTCAAAAGTTTTTAAAAGTCTCATACAATACAGTCAGTAATATTGTGAAATATTACAATTTAACACAACTTTGTAAAATGTTATTTATTCCTGTGATGGTAAAGCTGAATTCTCAGGATCTTCAGTATCACATGTTCCTTCAGAAATCATTCTAATCTGCTGATTTGGTGCTCAAGTCACATTTCTTCTCATTATCGATGTTGAAAATATTTTTTTTGTAAACAGTTATCCATTTTTTCAAGATTCATCGATAAACTGAAAGTTCAAAAGAACATTTAAAATAGAAATCTTTCGTAACCATATATATCCTATAAATATGGCACAATTGACTTTAAGAATGCGTCATGTTTTGCAAACTTTGTTATATATGGGGATTGTGCTTTGTTTTCATTTGTTTATTGATAATTTAGCATATTTCAGATTCATCAACATATTAAAAGGATGATAATAAATAATTGTTTTGAATCCACTAGAAATTGTGTATGGAATCTTTTTGGCACATTTAACAACACTTGTTGTTATTAGTGAACGAGACCCTCTTTCATTGTAGATGATCACTATTATGGCACTGTCTTTTACATCAGCTTGTCAGAGCTGTATAGAGAAGATATCCATAGTTATGACTCTTTTATTTGATGAATGGGGGGCCCTTGCTCTGGGATTGTGCTGAGTTAGCTCTCTCTCTCTTACGCTTGTAACTCACTGTGTCACCCAGGTCATGAACATGTATGGGGATTTGGTCATGGATGCTGCTCCTGAAAAGGTAGGCAAAACATGCGCACGCACACATTTACCCATATGAGCACAAGGGAATTTGACTCATGACAGCCATTATATGAGCGTGTGTCAGACAGTTAAATGACTATGAAAGCAGTATGTGAATTAGTTCTCATCTCACAGTCTCACCGTGTTTTGTTTTGTAACTTACAGGTCCACTTTTTCAACAGCTTCTTTTATGACAAACTTCGGACGAAAGGTTACGACGGGGTCAAACGGTGGACAAAAAATGTCAGTACTGGGGAGAGATGGGGAAGGATTTTGTCTCTTTCACATCAATTTTATTAATACTTGCACATTTTAGGACTGTAAAGTTAAGTGTAAAGTTAAAAAAGTTAATTGCTTTTTGCAATACTTTTTTAACTTTTGTGTGGTGGACACACCATCATCATTTTAGTACTACATTTATTTAGCTGTTGTGTATTCTACTGTTAAATCTCCCCATTAGGTTGATATTTTCCAGAAGAAGTTCTTATTGATCCCTATTCATCTGGAAGTGCACTGGTCATTAGTGTGTGTGAATGTTCCTCAGCATAGCATCACGTATTTCGATTCCCAGAGGACCCTCAACCGTCGTTGCCCCAAAGTAGGTGTTGTTTGTTCTATTGATGCTATTTTAATGGCTACGCTCCTTGAACAATTTCTTAGCCCGTCTTTTTGTTTTACAGCACATTGCCAAATACCTGCAAGCAGAGGCAATCAAGAGAGAACAGAAGGAGTTTTACACAGGGTGGAAAGGCTTTTTCAAAATGGTAGGGTGAAAGGTGAATTTGATGTGCGTGTTTTGTGCGTTAGCGAAAGTGTGAGAGAAATAAGGAGTAAAAGAGAGTGGAAAAGCTATTTTGTGTATGTGCTGTTGACTCTTCTGTCCTTGGAATGTTTTAGGATGTGGCAAGGCAGAACAATGACAGTGATTGTGGAGCTTTTGTCCTTCAGGTTAGCATTTTTTCCTCATTAGTCAGTTTCATATTGGCTGTTATTTTAACACTTGATTTTTTTTTTACTCACATGTTCATTCTTCTTATCATTGTTCTCCAGTACTGTAAGTGCCTGGCCCTGGAACAGCCTTTCAGCTTCGGTCAGCAGGATATGCCCAAACTACGGAGACAAATGTACAAAGAACTGTGTCACTGTAAACTGTCTCTGTGAGACCGTGACATCTTACACTTCTAAATAAGCTCCAAGTCCAGACAGCATTTAGGTGGGAAACGTGCAAACGTTTTTAACCCTCTTTTTGTTCAATGACTTTGTATTTTGACTTGGTGAATGCCATACTCTGTTCGGCCCAGTTGTTTGTTTGCTCAGATCAAAACGCAAGAGGAGTTGTTTTCTAGCAGTGGGGGTGGGAGTTGACCTCAGTGAACTGTTCATTAGGTGCCGCCATTTTGTTGGCAATTCTATTTTTTATTTTTCATGATCTTGATGTCAGTAACTTGTATGTTAAAGTTTATACCATTGACTGGTGAGGGAGGAGACTTGCAGACATTTTAAAAATGTAATGCGATGTTCATTTACGGATAGTCAATATGGACCATGACACTATATGAGCAGTTTTGTTTGTTCAATATTGTTTGTCTGTTATGTACCTGTGCGATTTAAGATGCAAAACTATGGAGATGGAAAAAAAGAGCAGCTGTTTTATATCTTTTGAGATGCATACGTTGTTGTAAGATGTACAAATAAAAATTAAGAAAATAACTGAGCCTCATGAATTTGTGCATTAGTCATAGTGTTAGAGTTACTGTTGGTGTGTAGTAGTTTGTAATGTGGTGACTTCAAAATGGTTATAAATACAGCAGCTAATTAACTAACTATACAAATAGGCCTACATAGGTTGGTAGACAGGCTAAACTTGCTAAATTTCTGTGCTTGGATCAAAAACAAGTTGTATATGTGTTGAGTGTTCTCTTACGCTATATTAGTCACCACAACAGGAACCACCTCTTAATGCATATTAAAATAACAAAAAAATATTAGTAGAATAAAACTGTCAAAGTATGATCAAATAAAAAGGCGATAACAATAACACGCTAATTAAAATATATTTATGATTCACAATTTACAGAAATAATTAAAGAATGAATTACAAGGGAAAGAGCCAAATTATATGCTATTATTTAAAGCACGGTAAGATTGAAAACATTTTGTGAATTTCTAGTTACTGTAAAATGTCAAGATGTCAACAACAAAGCCAAGTATTTCTGGAAATCTATGGACGCTGATCTACGCCACAGTAGGCCAAGCGAATGATATTTTGAGGTTTAGCTTTAGTCCAATTACATGTTAGCTAAGGCAGGACTGACGTGACTGAGGCGGCTACCATTTGTTGAGTGACGTCTGTATTAGCCAATGAGAATAAGCGAAGGGCGGGCCATATTCTGACTGATGGTCGAATGCTGCAATCACAATTTTAGTAAGAAATCCGTGTTAAACTATATAAAACATATTCGCGGTGTGCTCGCCCTTTGCGATAATGTCGGCAGAATATGAAGGGAGGTAGGGCAGATTGAATTTAACGATCGTAACGTATTTGTTTATGAATTAGCAATCATTTGCATACATGTTGTCAGTCGATAAAGTGATCCCGCTTCTAGATGTTGTTGGAAGTAGCTTGGTTGCTGATCTTGAATGTCGTAAATGAGTTGTAAAAACCCACTTGTGTTAGCATACGAGCGCTTAGCAGCCAGGCCTGCTTGAGGATATAGACGATCTCTCCTGTTCAGGCGGCTCAAATTATAATTTAGATCGCGAACGATGTGTTGTTATGAAGTTAATGTCCAATCCAATCGATTTAAAGTGCTTGACACATAACCCATTAGTGGCCCCGAGTAAAGCCTGTTTAATTAATTTTGCTCATAGTTAAAACTGTTCTGCTGATTTTCTCTGTTAAATACATTTTCTGTATAACCGATTTACAATGTCAAATTGCCTTAAAATAGTAGATGAAATAGAATATTAGTGCATAACGTCTAAAGAATATTAGTGTATAATGTTCTTTTTTATTCCTGTTATATGTGTTACATTGCCCTGTTTACCTCACAGTGCTGATTTGCTGCTATTTCAGCATAGTCTCCATTGATGGATCAATACAATATCTATCTGTCTGTCATGAATAACTGTATGGTGCTAATTCTTTTGCAGACCTAGAGACAATGGCCCCGAGGGCATGGAGCCAGATGGAGTCATTGAAGTGAGTTCATAAAAATTTTTCACACTTAACTATTTTACATACATGCTGTGTATTCCCTGCATGTCTCTCTTGGCACTGAATGTGCTGTCAGTTGTTTTGACTGTGGGGGTCAGCGATTCCCTGCCAACCTGTTATCCTTCATGCATTATGCATTGAGTGACAAATAGCAAATCCTTTCTTTTCAGAGCGAGATGGAGTAAAGATTAGCTTGTCTGTGGTCTTCTGTATCTTAATCACTTTCCCTGTAATTGCAGAGTAACTGGAATGAGATCGTGGACAGCTTTGATGACATGAACCTGCGTGAGACTCTTCTCAGAGGAATCTATGCTTATGGTTTTGAGAAGCCCTCTGCCATCCAGCAAAGGGCTATTCTCCCTTGTATCAAGGGTAAGATACCTTTAAGTATAAATATAAGATTGTAATTACTGATACAGCCCAAATTTATCAGATGCTCTATTATATTTTCACCTTCTGTGAATGAGCTTTTGGGCACATAATACAACTCACAAGTATTGCACACCAGACACGTCACATTCAGTTGAAGATGACAGTCCAAAACAGTTCATCTGTTCACCAAACCGGCAAAAGTGAACAGTTGCGTTGATGAGTTTGAAGTTCAGTGTTGGGGGAAAAAAAGACAAAGAGAAAGTGTGATCCATATTAGTGTAATCTCTGTATGAAGCATATAGCCATTCAAGCTACAGAAACACAAACGACAAAGTTATTATGTACATTAACAATGATTCGGAAGAAATGCAATGTAATTGAATGGAAAACTATGGGGTTGACACAGCCAGGATTTTGAACGGCCTCTAGAGTCATAGATGGGTGCCGCGGACAGGCAACGCCCGCGAGTACATAGAAAAATGATTTAAGGACTGGTACAACAGCACTATGTGCTTTTTGTCCATTCTGAGACCCCTCTTTAGGCTGCCATTGCCCATCTTTGCATGCTTGAAGAAGAATGCCATGTTTCTATCAGTTAGAGCTCATTATCTGGCCTTTTGTTTTTTCCCCACACTAGGATATGATGTCATTGCACAGGCTCAGTCGGGCACGGGCAAGACTGCCACCTTTGCCATCTCTATCCTGCAGCAGATTGACATAGAGCTAAAAGGTTCTCAGGCCTTGATTCTGGCACCCACCCGTGAATTGGCTCAGCAGGTTAGTGCTGTCTCTGTGCTCACTGCTTTTGGGTACGACTGTATGACTATGTTTTGGGTATGGGAGAGATTTCAGTTGTGTTTGTGAGTAAATACATTATTATAAAAATGGAAGTGCTTATTTGGAAATGTAAAGCTAGTATGTAGTATTGTGTAAAGCAGTGATACTCAAATCTGGCTCGCGATATCCACTTTCCTGCAGAGTTTAGACTCTGATTAACCCTGATTAAACTCGCCTACCTGTGATTTTCTAATGATCCTGAGGACATTAGCATGCTCAGATGTGTTTGATTAGGGTCAGAGCTAAACTCTGCAGGAAAGTGGATCTCGTGAGCCAGATTTGAGTATCCCTGGTGTAAAGTAATAAAAAATGAGCCAACGCAGAGGCACACATCAATGCAAGTACAGACCTTCGTGCTTTTTGTCATAGAAATGTTCTAAAAGTTACATTACACTTGATTTTCTTTGTCCGTACAGATCCAGAAAGTGATTCTGGCTCTTGGAGACTATATGGGTGCGACGTGCCATGCCTGCATCGGTGGGACCAATGTGCGCAATGAGGTCCAAAAGCTGCAGGCAGAGGCACCGCATATTGTAGTGGGAACCCCAGGTCGCGTCTACGACATGCTTAATCGAAAGTTCCTCTGTGAGTACTCAGTATTGTGATAGATCTAGTGCTGGGGCCAGATTCATGGAAAAGTTCTAAGAATAATTTATTTTATAATTTAACAAAGTTAAGATTTTGTATTTCCAAAAATATTTATTAAACATTTTCTTTTTTTTTTTTTACTCAATTCCTAACAAGAATGTTCCTAAAAAAAGTTATTATAACCTCCAACTTGTCTTAAAAGCGAGCATGTTTAATTGAACCGTGTTGTTTGAAATATACAGTGGGGGAAAAAATTATTTGATCCCGTGCTGATTTTGTACGTTTGCCCACTAATAAAGTTAACATAATTTTAATGGTAGGTTTATTTTAACAGTGAGAGAGGAATAACAACAAAAATCCACAAAAAATCCAAAAAACACCTCCAAAGTATAATGTTTGACGGTGGGGATGGTGTTCTTGGGGTCATAGGCATCATTCCTCTTCCTCCAAACACGGCGAGTTGAGTTGATGTCAAAGACATCTGACCACAACACTTCCACCCAGTTCTCCTCTGAATCATTGGCAAACTTAAGACGGGCCTGTACATGTGCTTTCTTGAACAGGGGGACCTTGCAGGCACTGCAGGATTTCAGTCCTTCACAGCGTAGTGTGATACCAATTGTTTTCTTGGTGACTATGGTCTCAGCTGCCTTGAGATCATTGACAAGATCCTCCCATGTAGTTCTGGGCTGATTCCTCACCGTTCTCATGATCATTGAAACTCCATGAGGTGATATCTTGCATGGAGCCCCAGTCCGAGGGAGACTGACAGTTATTTTGTTTCTTCCATTTGCGAATAATTTGCACCAACTGTTGTCACCTTCTCACCAAGCTTTGGAGTTTGGCTCATTCCAGCCTTGTGTTGGTCTACAATCTTGTCCCTGACATCCTTGGACAGCTCTTTGGTCTTGCCCATGGTGGAGAGCTTGGAATCTGATTGATTGCTTCAAATCAAACTTTTATTGTTGCATCACCACAGCACATGTGCCTTGGTGAGTGAAATTCTTGAGAGCGTGCTCCAGACAGTGCAGAAACAATTTACATGTAAACATTACCATACATACTTACAGACTTATACAGATGACAATGTGTAATTGTAAGGGGTTTATTACATTTTATAATATTAATACGTAATTTAAACAAATAGTTTAATTTAGCTCAAAGGGAATCATTTATGATTTTATAGGGATTCGAACAGAATCAGTGTTACGGCGATTCACTGAACGAGCCGTATAACAAACTCTGCACTGGATATTAAAATCCCAAATATAGTGAAAACACTATTAACTAGCACAGTAACGAAATCGACAGATTAAGGCATTAACTTGTGAGCAGAAAACACAAGATACTTCTCTTTTAAAATATAAATCAGTTTTATTTATATAAACCTAAGACATAAACTAATCTAACACATGAACACAAGCATTCACACATTCACACGTTGCAGAAAGAGAGAGAGTGAGGAAAGGATGAGTTTAAGAGAATGGAAATGTGAAATCCCAAGTTCACAGCAATATGTAATATTGCATAGACCTGAACAACCATCAATCACTTATTTAACCCTCGCTTTGAGTTTCTCAATGAGGCTAAAATTTACATTAAAGTCACCAATTCAGTATTTGGAGGCATTGCTTGCTTGCCTGTGTTACGGGGTTTCCTTTGTGTCGTCGTTGCAGACAGGGGGTTCCCCGAAGTGTCTGATTGGCTGGAGGTTCAGTAGTCTTTGAAGTGATGTCTCTTGGGCGTTGGCTGAGGATGCAGAGTTCTTTCTGGTTGAAGTTTGAAACGGGTCGGAGCTAGACTTTGTAGCAAACTTACATTAGAACACGAAACTCCACGGAAAGAAAAGAAACTAAAGTAAAATAATAAAATAAAATGATGTAATGAGACTAAGTTGTTTTCTTTCTCATTATGGCACGTGGGCCAGGGCACGCTCAAAGAGCAGCACGCACGCGGTGAGAGGGACGAGAGTTGGAGAGAGTAAAAGGCAAGAGAGAGTATTTTACGATGTCCTGAGGTTTTAAACTCAGCTTTTGGACCGTCCCATCTGGATGGTCCTGACCAATTAGAAACTGTCCTTGCTTAGCTAGGGTGTGTTCTTCACGTCATAAATCAGCTTGTTATCAGTCACATGGTCCGAATTTTACAGGCTTTGGCAAAGTATAGCTTTTTGAACATGATTTCATAATAAGACTATGATGCATTTGACAAAGAATTGATTGGAAGAAACATTCACAGCATGCATTTTCGAGCTCATACATACTAAATATGCAATATTTATCTTTAAGGCTCGAGCTATTCAATAATGATTAAAAGCAAGACATACACAATGAGTGATTAAAACAAGGATATTAAAATCATATGTGGGGTTCTGCATAAAAATGTCCTTTTAGGATGATTTTATGTGCATATGAAAAATAAAGTCTTTGTATAGTTCTAAGGAGAACGAAGGAATGTTGGTTTGGTCTGTCTTCTATGTGGAGAAACGCCCGAAAGAGTCTGTAGCTAATGAATTTCTATCACAGGTTTACATGTGAACATCAGTCTTGATTACTTGCAACAAATTTGACAGTCTCCTTCTTGAATTGGAATTATCAATAAGTGTTTCTTTGTCCTCAGTGTTGTAAGTTGTTTGGTGAAAAAGGCTTGCTAGTTGGGAGTTGCTTGACCCAAACTAGATTTATGACGTCCTGTTCCTTAAGGCCTCTCTGCATTCCAGCTCCTCAGGTTTCAATGTTCCAATGCATCTTAAAAATTGTCTGATTCAGTCTATGATATCCTACATCTCCCCCTTTCGATCGGCGAGGTGTTTAGTTGAAGACGTCGTCGAGCGCTGGAAACACAAAGGCAGAAGAAGCAGACAAGAACACAGCAAACAACAAGACAACACCTCCATAACAGTTACTGTATTGGTGCAGGTCCTCAGGTTATTTGAGGTACAGACGGTTATATTCAATTAGTCAGTATGGTTTAGTAAATTGAACAATTCAATTTGGAAATTGTTGTTCTAATTCGGTTGAATACTTTGATTCTTCGATCAAGTTTTGTGATTTAAATTTGTTTGTTCCTTCTAAGTTGTCTTAACTTATGAATGTTCACCTTTAGTTTCTGGTGGCATCATTTGTGGTAAAATGAATTGACCTATCGTGCATGGAGCTCTCTGGCTTCCATTCAGTTTAGAGTGGCTTGCGGATATTAGGTGTGACGAGTCAATCCTAATATCAGACCTTTGACCCTTGCAGGGTATCTAGGTTTTGCACCTACTAAAGAAAGAGGGGAAGGAAAAGTATAGGTGAAAGAAGAACAAAACAAACAAAGCTGCTGTGGGTTTTCCTAGCGTGGTTTGCAACTTCTGTTGAGCTAGGATGTCATGTGCAGCTAGGAAGTAATGTACCTTAACTTAGTGTCAGGTGTTCTACCTATTGTGAGGATAGCTGCATGTTTCTTCAAGGTGGTGTATGTAACTTTGTTATGCTCCAATTTGTATATTCTACTTGTGAGAAGAATATGTTTGTGGAATGTGTTATCAGTAGATGTGGTTACCTCTGGGTATAGGTAATGTTATGTGTGTTAGTGGTGTAGTGTAGGTGTGGTCAGATCTGTTTCAGTCTGTGTTGTCTCCCCCCTTTTCTGGTATGTCAGTGAAGACTGGCTCTCTACATCCTTGGCGTGGATGAGGGCATGTCCATGATCTCATGGGGGTCAGTCCAGCAAGGCAGGAAGTTCTTAAGCAGACAGTCGGAGGTAGTTTGGCATGGCTGTGTGAAGCTGGGATGCAAACTTCGTCTCCTATGTTGCATTCCTCTTGTGCTGCCTTCTGGATGTGGCAGACGTTCTGACCTTCTGTGCTTTGGTGGTTGCTGTTGCACAGACATGAATGTGGTTCTTGAAGTTTAAGTTCATTTAGCAGTTTGTTAGTGAGTGATGGGTGACTGAGGTGATGTTCTCTGGTACCTCAGTTTTCATCAACGGTTGGCCGTGAGAGACTTGTTCATTCTGGGTGGTTGTTGAACAGGTGCTTGTCATCTCTGATATGGTGTTGTACCATGTGATCACCGGCCTTCCGTTCTGTCGCTGGTCACAGCGAGCATGACTCAATTTTGTAGTCATCCATGTTCAGCTTATCTTGAAGGAACTCGTTCAGTTGTTTCATGACTTGTTCCATGTCTTCTGATGGTAAGCTGTCTTGTTCTTGTGCATACTCAGCACTGTGCATGTCTGAGTGGTGCTGAGGTGGGTTTCGTTGTCGCTTACCCACACGAGTCGCTCTTGGATGAGTCAGGCGATTACCTTTGAATGTCTGGTTAGGTTTCCAGTTGTTGTGGTTTCTTGAGAAGCGTGGCTGGTAGCTGTCGTGGACATGGGGGTCACGTTCTCTGTGCTCTTGATGGAGGACTCTGGTGTTGTGATGCAACTGGGTGTCGTCCAGTGCAAAGCTTGAGTCTTTGTTGCCAGAGTTCAAGAGTGTGGAGGTTGTGTTACCTTTCTTTGAGGCCATCTTCTGCTTGTTGTAGGCCTTCTGTGTTAGGTCACGCAACTGTTGGGTGGTCATGGAGCGTGGACAGGCCATGACGCCTAGATGGTGGCTGACTCCAGGGTGCAGATTTCTTAGGAAGAGGCTTTTGAAGTTCACATCCTCTTCAAGGTCAGGTTCGTTGTGTGCACCGAAGTAGGCTTGTCGGAGTCGGTTGTAGTAAGCTTGTGGAGCCTCTTGTCGACCTTGTTTGGTTTCTAAGGCAGTTAAAAGTCCATGTTCAGATTCATAGTCTGTAAACTCTTTAATCAGGACTTCACGAAGTAGCTGGTAGTCTGACTTCGTTCGACTGGGCTGTCGATCTAGAAAGTTTCGTACCTCGGAACTGGACGTGGCTCTAAGGAGGTACAACCTGTCTCTGTCAGTCACATGAGGTCTCATTTCCAGATAGAAGTCGATATCTTGAAGATGGGCCTGGATGGTGTGGCCCTCTGTGGAGTTCGGGTCGAACTTGCTGATGTTTTTAGACAGCTTGTCGAGGTCTTTGATGGTCATCCCATGTGCAGCTCCGAGGTCTGCTTGGATGGGAGGTTTTCTTTCGTGGACAGGAAAGAGTTCTGTGGCGAAGGCAGGTGAGGTTTTGGGTTGTGGCTCTTCGCTTCTTTCGCTGTATACCAGTTCTTGGATGTGGGACTCTGCTCTGCTCAGCAGAGGTGAGGCTGAGAGCTGTTTCTCTCGCCTTGGCTCTTGTTTCTGCTCATCAGCATGTTTAAGTTCTTTTCTGACCATGTAGAGCTGATCGTTGGTATCGTCTAGTTGTTGGGTCAGAGTGTCTATTTCAGAACTGTACCTTTCAAGGTGGTCTTTCAAGGCACTGATTTCAGCATTCTTGTCGCTGATGTCATGCTTGGCTTTCTCTAGGAGCTGTTCAGCATACTGGAGTCTGTTTACCAGGTCTTTCTGGGCAGCCTTTGCATGTTGTTGGTCGAGCTGAGCTGCTGTCAGGGCTGCTTGGAGCTCCTTAACTCGTTCCGTTGATTCCTGCTCCCTTTCGTTGGGTGCTTTGTGTTGATCTTGAACTTTCACTTCCAGCTTGTCAATGCGGCGTTGAACACGTGTCAGCTCCTCTTGAAGGTGGGTGACGTGCTTGTCACTCAGTTTCAGCTGGGTTGTGAAGGCATAGCTTAGAGAGCTGGAGATTTTGACTAGCTCCTCGTGGTTGTTGTTCTGGCTTGAATCTTGTGTCAGGAATCTTCTCAGGCTTAAGATTATTATTAAAAATAATAACAGTTCAAGGGTCTTGGGGGTGAGGCTGTCTGTCGTGCCTCTCAGCCAAGTGTTCCCATCTTCCCCTTGTGCAAAGGGGTTTGCAGTCTGCGGCATGTTGGCACGCTAGGGAGAAGAGAGACTGACACAGATCTGTGTGGAGTAAAAGCCTATGTGTGGTGACAACTACGTGTTGTGTCAGTGATTTTGAACCACTAATGTAGTGTGGTGGTGATGACTGTGTTGGTCGCAGTGTCTAGGTGGTAGACTAAAGATGTGAAGACTTCGTCACTCTAATGAGGAAGAGGGGAAAGAGAGAAAACAGGTGAAAAGCAAATTCAATTAAAATAAACAATTCCCTTTTTTTTTTCAAATGAGAAATTATTTATTAAAAATTTCTTTCAATTAAATGTTATCAAGAAGGCAAACAATATTATTAAATCTCTGTTCTCGACAGATGAATATAATAATAATTCTGATATCTCTTTTTAGTCTGACAGGATTGACAACGTACACCTTACAGTTGGACCGCTCACCAGGGAGGCTGCGAAGGCAACGGTTGCTCAAAACTTCTCTATTAAAATTTATCTCAGCGTTGTATGAGATGTTAAAATGTTGATTGCGTTTTTAATGTAGGGAGGTTAGGAAGAACGATTACAATCAAATTCGTAAAGATGATTAGTCCTTTTGACAAGCTTGTGTATCTCATTCACTTAGAATTGATTGATGGTTCTTACAGGTCCCCACAAATGTGAAAAGTGAAGATGAAAGAAAGCAGGAGAGAACAGGAGAGAAGAGAAAGAGACAGTAAATCGAGTGGATCGGGTCCACTAGCAAGCAGTTATGCCCGACTACGAGTTGTTGTCAGTTGCTCCACAACTAATCAACAAAAATAAAATTTTGGGTGCAAGAGATTTGTCTCTTAAATTTATTTGAACTCGTAGTGACGGATAACACGGTCTCCTATTAAGGCTCAGGTGAGACAAAGTGAAATTGAAATTAAATAAAGGAGAAAATCAGTAAATAAAAATAGAAAATAGTGGCTAAGTCTATAACCAAAACAGGAAGAATGAGGGAATAAAACGCAATAAAGTAATGAGTGAGTATAAGTCTGAATAGAATCTATTAATATGGGTAATAAATCGATTAGATAGAATAAGTTTACTTAAACGTTCCAAGTTCAAGACTTATTTGTATCTAAAATGATTAGGCCCAGAAGAGAATACTAGAAGTATTGATCATATGAAATGATCTGAGGGAAATTTGAATGATTCCAAATAAATTTAATGTTTTAATTAAATTTTGAATTTGGCACAATTAATAATTGTGAACTAGTATTTCCCTTTCTAGTAAAATGCAAATAAGTGGTAAGAAGTGAGAAATTAGAGAAATAAGAAATAGAAAGACCAACAAGTCTATTAGTTGAGAGGTGTTTAAAGGGTTAAATCACTTTAGCTTTCCAAACACACACACTGTATTAAACCACCGGAGGTTAATGCTAACTGCTAACCTTTGAGGCTAATCTTTAGCATAGACTTGTACCAGGTAAACAACCGTTTCGTTAGCTTAGCAACAGCATCGAGTTTGTTTACATCAGCATCGATGTGCTGCGCGTGCGCAGTACAAAGTTGCTCCGGAAGTAGGTTAAGACTTCCGTGTCACGATCGTAACTGTGGAAACCAAAACAAACGTTGCATTGCCTGTACAGTTAAGCATGTTACATGAAATGTCAGCGCATTTCAACACTGTACAAATAAACAACACCGCTTTTAGTTGTTCTGCGATGTGGCGCTTAAACTCTCAGTTCGTTCAGAGTTAAACTTATTAAAATAGCAGCTTGTTGCTGCAGGGAAGCAGTACTGTATCAGAAGCCGTGCCAGTTTCTCTGGACACAAACACAACAGGTTTTCTTCGCTGTTGCTTCAAAGTTAAACTTTACTTGATAAAGCTTTTAAAACTCCCATTAAAATCTCCCGGACACACGCGGTGTTGAGCGAGATTAACTTCACTTAGTGAACAGTTACACAAACAGACAAGCGTTATTGTCTAATGTTTAACTGAGGGAGTCATAGATGATTTAACAATGGAACACGCACTGCTAATCAAACTATGAATAATAATGGCTCTGATAAATAGGATTGAGGAACACGCTCAAAACTATTCTTTATCCACTGATTTATTTCCCGTTTAAATCACTGCAGTTTAGCTTCGTTCTGCTAACAGACTGAGATTCAGGAGAATAGCTACTGACTGACCTGGAACCCGCAGGACATCACTTCAACTATAAATAAAAGGCATTACAGAAAGAGAGGAACACGCTCAATTTCGACCTTATTGTACGATCTCAGATGTTAACTTTAAGTTCACTTACTGCAGTTTGAGAAGCCCTTTTGCTGTCTTCATTCATTCAAGCGGGGCGCGCGCAGCTGACGTCACTCACGCGCACGCGCACACACACACACACACACTATAGTCTCGTCTCTCATCCGCGGCAACAGAAAAAGATTAAATAACTCGGTTTATGCTCACAATTTAGATTAATCTGCCCGCATCCTCCACCAATAAAATGTAAGGGGTTTATTACATTTTATAATATTAATACGTAATTTAAACAAATAGTTTAATTTAGCTCAAAGGGAATCATTTATGATTTTATAGGGATTCGAACAGAATCAGTGTTACGGCGATTCACTGAACGAGCCGTATAACAAACTCTGCACTGGATATTAAAATCCCAAATATAGTGAAAACACTATTAACTAGCACAGTAACGAAATCGACAGATTAAGGCATTAACTTGTGAGCAGAAAACACAAGATACTTCTCTTTTAAAATATAAATCAGTTTTATTTATATAAACCTAAGACATAAACTAATCTAACACATGAACACAAGCATTCACACATTCACACGTTGCAGAAAGAGAGAGAGTGAGGAAAGGATGAGTTTAAGAGAATGGAAATGTGAAATCCCAAGTTCACAGCAATATGTAATATTGCATAGACCTGAACAACCATCAATCACTTATTTAACCCTCGCTTTGAGTTTCTCAATGAGGCTAAAATTTACATTAAAGTCACCAATTCAGTATTTGGAGGCATTGCTTGCTTGCCTGTGTTACGGGGTTTCCTTTGTGTCGTCGTTGCAGACAGGGGGTTCCCCGAAGTGTCTGATTGGCTGGAGGTTCAGTAGTCTTTGAAGTGATGTCTCTTGGGCGTTGGCTGAGGATGCAGAGTTCTTTCTGGTTGAAGTTTGAAACGGGTCGGAGCTAGACTTTGTAGCAAACTTACATTAGAACACGAAACTCCACGGAAAGAAAAGAAACTAAAGTAAAATAATAAAATAAAATGATGTAATGAGACTAAGTTGTTTTCTTTCTCATTATGGCACGTGGGCCAGGGCACGCTCAAAGAGCAGCACGCACGCGGTGAGAGGGACGAGAGTTGGAGAGAGTAAAAGGCAAGAGAGAGTATTTTACGATGTCCTGAGGTTTTAAACTCAGCTTTTGGACCGTCCCATCTGGATGGTCCTGACCAATTAGAAACTGTCCTTGCTTAGCTAGGGTGTGTTCTTCACGTCATAAATCAGCTTGTTATCAGTCACATGGTCCGAATTTTACAGGCTTTGGCAAAGTATAGCTTTTTGAACATGATTTCATAATAAGACTATGATGCATTTGACAAAGAATTGATTGGAAGAAACATTCACAGCATGCATTTTCGAGCTCATACATACTAAATATGCAATATTTATCTTTAAGGCTCGAGCTATTCAATAATGATTAAAAGCAAGACATACACAATGAGTGATTAAAACAAGGATATTAAAATCATATGTGGGGTTCTGCATAAAAATGTCCTTTTAGGATGATTTTATGTGCATATGAAAAATAAAGTCTTTGTATAGTTCTAAGGAGAACGAAGGAATGTTGGTTTGGTCTGTCTTCTATGTGGAGAAACGCCCGAAAGAGTCTGTAGCTAATGAATTTCTATCACAGGTTTACATGTGAACATCAGTCTTGATTACTTGCAACAAATTTGACAGTCTCCTTCTTGAATTGGAATTATCAATAAGTGTTTCTTTGTCCTCAGTGTTGTAAGTTGTTTGGTGAAAAAGGCTTGCTAGTTGGGAGTTGCTTGACCCAAACTAGATTTATGACGTCCTGTTCCTTAAGGCCTCTCTGCATTCCAGCTCCTCAGGTTTCAATGTTCCAATGCATCTTAAAAATTGTCTGATTCAGTCTATGATATCCTACATAATATACACATACATGTACTCAGTACACACAGTGTACTATTAGACATACTTACAGGTATCAATACACATTATACACCGTATGTACACATATCGTATCAGGCTTTATAGGAACGCCAAGGTCATGGGTTCGATTCCCAGGGAAAGCAAGAGCTGATAAAATGTAAAAACTGTAACTTGAATGCAATGTAAGTCGCTTTGGATAAAAGCGTCTGCTAAATGCATAACTGTACATATATACACACACAATAATATGCGAAGGTGCAGCAGATTATACATAAACTGGATATGCAAATGTCATGGATGTGCATTGGATGGTATCCAGTGGTAGCAAAAAAATTGTTGTATTAGTGTAGTAATACAACAATCTTTTTGCTACCACTGGATACCATCCAATGCTTCTGTGGATAAGTTGTCTTTTATACAGGTAACAAGCTGAGATTAGGAGCACTCCAGGGTTCCCGCGGGTCCTTAAAAAGTCTTAAATTTACTTTATCAAATTTAAGGTCCTAAAAAGTCTTAAATTGCACAAGATAATGATTTCAAGAGGTCTTAAATTTGGGTACAGACCAGAATCGCGATACAGCTTAATGTGACGATTAAATTTCAAAAGGCTATAAATAAATATGAGCGCTGCATGTTTCAAAGTCACTCAGTGCTGCACTGCTTTTTGTTCTGCTGTTACCGTGGAAACAGTTCGAAAGCGCCTCCTGCTGGCAGAGAATGAATGTGCATGTTCAGTAAGGCTGTTGTGAGTAGGGTATTCCTGCAATACCGGAAAGTGCCAAGAAGCTCTTTCAGAAAGGCAATTTGGAAAACATACGCATGACACTTACTTTGTCTGGAGCTGAGGTTCGCGCACGAAGTGTTGGTATTGATCCCTACACGTATTGGGGATTTAACTGATTTTTTTCTGGGACATTTCCTTAGACAATGAAATTTAACCACAGTGTCCTCAGTGGCTCAGATGGAGGGAGTCTATGGAGACTATGTTCATTAGTGCATCCCAAAACACAACACTTGAAAAGCCTCTTTGGCGCTGACATTGTATATCTCCAGCAGCTACAGAAAATAATCAGTAATGGCGGAGGCGGACCGCAGCTTCTCACTCAGGGCTGTGTTTATAGGGCAGTGTCACTAATTTTTCCCCTCGGTGACGTGAACAGAGGGAGAATCTGAAACTGCTCGTTCTGAGAGACTGTTTATTTATTTATTTTTAGATTATAATAAAATGAGTTGGTGGATTTTTACTATTATAGGCTGGTTGTTTTCACACACTGCGGCCACACAACTGTGTTCTAACACATTATAAAGTGATTTCCCTTTAAATGTTCCCTCCTGGTGGAATGACCTGCCCAACTCAGTCCGAGCATCTTCAACAATCGGCTAAAAACACATCTCTTCCATCTTTATTTGACCCTCTAACTCTAGCACTCTCTATTCTAATTCTATTCTTTTAAAAAAAACTGACCCTTTTAGACTTGCACTCTATTAATTTACTGCTTGTTTTCTTTAAAAAAAAAAAAAAACTAACACTAAATTTCCTAATCTTTTTGTATTTTATTGGTTTTCTTTTTAATAATTATACAATTAACAAAAGCAAGGTCTCTAACACTAGCTTGCTCTATTATTTTTCTATTCTATCTGTTTTCTTTTTATTTATTATATAATTTAAAAAAAAATAATCCCTTGCTACGTGTACTGTGTTAGACTAAATGAGACTTGTTACAGCACTGGCATATCACTGCTCTTGTTGATTTTGATTGCTTCCATTGTCCAATATCTGCTAAATGACTAACTATTAGTGGCTCATACTGTTTTATAGCACTTGCTATTCAATTCTGTATATTATTATTTTTAAGGAATTATGTAGTTGTTTAATTGCATACACTTAATTATTGTCCTAACCAACTCCTAAACCTAAACATATTTATTATCTATTAATATAATAGTTTATTGTTAATTTTTCTTAATTGATATAATTAATACTTTTGACTTATCCATTTTCTTAAAGGAACACTCCACTTTTTTTGAAAATGGGCTCATTTTCCGACTCCCCTAGACTTAAACAGTTGAGTTTTACTGTTTTTGAATCCATTCAGCCGATCTCCGGGTCTGGCGGTAGCACTTTTAGTTTAGCTTAGCATAGATCATGGAATCGGACTAGACCATTAGCATCTCCCTCAAAAATGACCTAAGAGTTTTGCTAATTTTCCAATTTTGCCATGGGTGCAGCAGGCGCAATATTACGCAGTGCCTGAAAGTAGTCCCCAGCTATATCATAGCTAGTCACCTGCTGCACCCATGGTACGACAGCAAAGTTCCTTTATTATTACGCTGGAATCAGAGAATAGTTCCTAGCCATATTGGCCTAGAAAATCGTAAAATTTCATTTTCCGTCAGTCTTAGTACACGATGTAACTACCGAAGAGTCGAGCTTTAAATAGGAAAATTATCGAAACTCTTGGGCGCGATGCTAATGGTCTAATCCGATTCAATTATTTATGTTAAAAGTGCTACCGCCAGACCCGGAAATCAGCTGAAACGGTAAAACTCAACTGTTTAACTCTAGGGTTGTAAAATGAGCATATTTTTAAATAAAGTGGAGTGTTCCTTTTAAAAAATGGTTTAAACGCTGAAATGTGAAGTGTATCATTTTATGAAACTTTTTGTTTTTGTGAAAACTTCTATCTGAACTGTAAATCATGCTTTTTACAGTCATTTTACAGTTTAATAATTTACCATAGACATTGCCCTACCCCTCTCATATGGTATTCATTTTATTTGTGCAGGTCTTAAAGTCTTAAAATGTCTTAAACCTGAGTTTATAAATCCTGCAGCAACCCTCCTAATCTCAGCTCCTTACCTGTATAAAAGACACCTGGGAGCCAGAAATCTTGCCGACTAATAGGGGATCAAATACTTATAGGGGATCAAATATATATTTTTTTAAATGCATTTTTCTGGATTTTTTTTGTTGTTATTCTGTCTCTCACTGTTCAAATAAACCTACCAAAATTATAGACTGATCATTTCTTTGTCAGTGGGCAAACGTACAAAATCAGCAGGGGATCAAATAATTTTTTCCCCCACTGTAGATCAATAATGTAATGCTTAATATTCATGTAGTTTTTTATTAATGTGAACGATGATCTGTCATGATTATGCATGACTTGAGTTTTTGCTGAATTTGGAAAAGTATAAAAATGACTCCAATAGGGACCTCATTTTTAATTTGATAATTACATCATTACATCGTTTTATAACTGTATAATTATATAATTTTTTCATCATTTCTTCCTAAAACTGTTTTTAAGAAAATATTTGAGAACTTTATTCAAATTTTTTGAAGAATTTCACTTAACTTGATCTTGTGAATCCAGAACCTGTTTATTTATTTTATTGCATGTTATTTTTGTGTTATGTTATTTACTCTTGTCTTTTTGTGTTCACCCCTCTTCCAGCTTCTAAGTACATTAAAATGTTTGTGCTGGATGAAGCGGATGAGATGCTGAGTCGTGGTTTCAAGGACCAGATCTACGAGATTTTCCAGAAACTCACTACTAGCATACAGGTTAGGAAGTGAAACGGACTGTATTTCCTGTATGGGCTGTTGCCAGGCTGAATATTTCCAAGCTTAACTGCATTAGTGTATAAGAGAATATGCTTTTGCCAAAGCAGCAACAAGTACAAACAAACACAAATAGCATTGAAATCTGGATTTTTGTTGCTTCTGTTGAGTCCACATCAGTTCCATTAATACCAGTAGCAATAGCTTTTTAGGAGACCCAGCTTTAAGGGGTCATATCATGTACTTATGTGTTTGTTTATAAATGCGAGTAGGCCTCAGCATGTTGCTGCGACGTTTGTCCTCCAGGTGGTGCTGCTGTCAGCCACCATGCCTGTGGAGGTGCTGGATGTCACTACCAAGTTTATGCGAGAACCAGTGCGTATCCTGGTGAAGAAAGAGGAGCTCACCCTTGAGGGTATTCGTCAGTTCTACATCAACGTTGAAAAAGAGGTACAGTGCTGACAACTGTCCGATCTTGGGGCACTTTAATGCGAAGTAATGATAGCAGAAATGCATGAATTACATACATGAACACATCAGAATTTATCAGGGTTCTTAAAAGGACACGTTGAGTGCCCATATGCATTGATTTTGACTAATGGCTATTAACAGGTCATCATGTTGGTGTGTTTGTGTTTTTGTCAGGAATGGAAGCTGGACACTCTGTGTGATCTCTACGAGACTCTGACCATCACTCAGGCGGTGATCTTTATCAACACACGCCGGAAAGTAGACTGGCTCACAGAGAAGATGCATGCCAGGGACTTCACTGTCTCAGCTCTGGTAAATACTAAAAGTGACACACCGCAACTATAACTGGAACCAGTATCGTTGGGATCACTTTCAGAGAGAGATAAATTGATTTATTTTCTTACTAAAACAATCAAAATCAACAATAAAAAAATTAAATGAAAATTGTTAGGAGCTAAACTGTTTTGGTTCCCACTGACTTCCATCGTATGAACAAAAAATACTAAAACCGAAACTGTTTGGTTATCAACATTCTTCAAAATATCATATTTTGTCTTCCACAGAAGAAAGTGTGTTCAGCAGAACAGGCATATAATGCATAACACACTAAGATGGCACCGCAGATGGCTACTGTGCTTTGCTCTTCAGTGTTTGTACTGTTTTTGTTTGTTTTTCCTGTTTTTTTGTTTCTCAAATACAATCAGTTTTACCAGGGATGACCTGCTGAACACCACAAAATCTTTTACCGGATTTTGACTATTCGGATGTTTTGCTGGACATTGTAGTTGGTGGAGCCGTAGCTCTGGTCAAACGCTTTAGGACACGCAGAGGGGTGAAGCAAGCCGGCGCGCTTGGGAAACTCTAACTCTGCTGCTCTGTGTTTCACGGAAACCTGGCTGAATGGCGACATACCGGACAGCGTGCTAAAACTTCCAGCTGATCAACGGGGAAATCACGCGGCGGCGGGACGTGCATTTACATCAATGAGAGGCGGTGTACAGATGTAACTGTGTTAAAGAAGATGTGCTGTTCAGATCTAGAAATGCTCTTCATTAACTGCAAGCTGTTCTATTCGCCACGGGAGTTCTGCTCGTTCATTCTCGTGAGTGTCTACATTCCACCGCAAACGCATGTAAGCACAGCTTTACAGAAACTCGCTGATCTGATAACAGACACAGAACAACAACACCAGACTCTGTTTTATTCATTCTCGGGGACTTTAATAAAGCAAATCTCTCCCGTGAACTGCCAAAATACAGACAGCACATCACATGTCCCACCAGAGACAGTAATATATTGGATCACTGTTACACAACAATAAAGGACGCATATCACTCTGTCCCACGAGCAGCTTTAGGACTCACTGTTTGGTTCATCTTATTCCAACCTACAGACAGAAACTTAAATCTGCAAAACCTGTATTAAGAACTGTTAAAAGATGGGCTAATGAAACCGAGCGAGATTTACAAGCCTGTTTCTCTTTCACTGATTGGACTGTTTGTGAAGCTGCTGCCACCGATCTGGACGAACCTGTAACAGTGACTGTAACATCTTATATCAGTTTCTGTGAAGATATGTGCATTCTTACCAGGACCCATTTAACCTACAATAATGACAAACCATGGTTCATTGCAAAACTCAGACAGCTCCGTCAGGCCAAAGAAGATGCTTACAGAAAGGGGGATAAAGTCTTGTACAAACAGGTCAAATACACACTGGAAAAGGAGACCAGAGTGGCAAAGAGGAATTATTCTGACAAGCTAAGGAACAAATTCTCTTCCAGTGATTCTGCTTCAGTGTGGAAAGGTATGAAAGGTATCACCAGTTACAAGACACCACCCCCCACCACTTTGGAGAATCAACAACTAGCAGACAACTTGAACGAGTTTTATAGCAGGTTTGAAAAATCACCCCACACCCGCTCTAAACACCTCTCCAAGCAACCATTCACACCTCCAGCAACCCCCTCTCCCCCACACCTACAATTCAGATAAGTGAAGATGAAGTGTGCCAGGTCTTCATAAAGAACAAAAGAAGGAAAGCACCAGGCCCAGACGGTGTGTCACCAACCTGCCTAAAAATCTGTGTTGACCAGCTGGCCCCCATCTTTACACAGATCGTCAACAGATCACTGGAGCTGTGCGAAGTCCCCTCATGCTTCAAACGCTCCACCATTCCAAAGAAACCCCAAATTACTGGACTTAATGACTACAGACCTGTGGCTCTAACATCTGTGGCCGTGAAATCATTTGAAAGACTGGTTTTGGATTATCTGAAGGACATCACTGGACCCCCTGCAGTTTGCCTGCAGAGCAAACAGGTCTGTGGATGATGCAGTCAGCATGGGACTGCACTTCATCCTGCAGCATCTGGACAGACCAGGGACTTATGTGAGGATCCTGTTTGTGGACTTCAGCTCCGCTTTTAACACCATCATCCCGAACACCCTTCAGAATAAACTGACACAGCTCTCCGTCCCCACTTCCATCTGTCAGTGGATCAACAGCTTCCTGACAGACAGGCAGCAGTTAGTAAAGCTTGGTAAATTCACATCCTACACCCACACCATCAGCACTGGAGCTCCTCAGGGCTGCGTTCTCTCCCCACTGCTCTTCTCCCTCTACACCAACGACTGCACATCTAAAGACACCTCTGTCAAGCTCCTGAAGATTGCAGACGACACCACACTGATCGGCCTCATCCAGGACGGTGACGAGTCTGCTTGCAGACAGGAGGTTAAGGAGCTGGCTGTATGGTGCAGTCTTAACAACCTGGACCTTAACACGCTCAAAACGGTGGAGATGATCGTGGACTTCAGGAGAAACCACCCTGCTCTCCCCCCCACTCACCATCATGAACAGCACTGTGACTGCAGTGGAGTCATTCAGGTTCCTGGGCACCACAATTTCTCAGGGCCTGATGTGGGACAATCACATTGAATCTATTGTCAAAAAGGCACATCAGAGGTTGTACTTCCTTCGCCAGCTGAGGAAGTTCAACCTGCCACAGGAGCTGCTGAAACAGTTCTACTCTAACATCACTGAATCCATCCTCTGCACTTCAATAACTGTCTTTTTCAGCTCAGTTACCAAATCTGACCTCAGAAGACTACGGAGGGTAGTCCGGATTGCTGAGCGAATCATTGGTACAACCCTCCCCACCCTCCAAGAACTGTACTTATCCAGAGTGAGCAAAAGGGCTGGTAAAATCACTCTGGACCCCTCACATCCAGCACACTCCCTCTTTGAACTGAGCACCAGAACGACCAGACACAGGAACAGTTTCTTCCCTCAGGCAATCCATCTCATGAACACTTGACAATAAACGCGGAACACACAACTATTATACATTATTTATTCACCACACTTATTTATTTTTTTCTCATTTCAAATTTGCACATGTCAGACCTGTACATACATAATTGTCTATATTATATATTGTGTTTTTGCTGTTTTGTATATTTGTATATTATTCTTTATTATCTGTGTCCTGTCCTGTTGCTGTCTTTCTGTTGCACTGTGGAGCTTCTGTCACTATAACAAATTCCTCGTATGTGTAAACATACTTGGCCAATAAAGCTCATTCTGATACTGATTCTGATTCTAACAGGTTTGAAACGACATGACAATGAGTACAAGACAAAATGTTAATCTTTTGAGTGTATTATCGCTTTAAATGTATTAATTTATTTATTTAACTTTTGCGCTGTGCATTGACGCTGTGCATTTTTGTATTCATTCTACACACTGATGGTCTGATATGTGCTCCTATATATCATTTTCTGTCTAATGAATACTTTAAAAGTAAATGTGCATAATTAATTATATAGTGTGCTGTGTGGTAATCAGGCACTGTGTTGTATTTGTCAGCATGGAGACATGGACCAAAAGGACCGTGACCTGATTATGAGAGAGTTTCGCTCTGGTTCTAGCCGTGTACTTATTACCACAGATCTGCTGGTGAGCAAATTCATCACTGCATGTTCTCCTAATGGATTGAATTCTATTAAAATCAGGTTCATATAGCAGATGAGGTTGCCAGACTTCCCTGACTCCTTAGTACCCTCTAGTGCTTTGGGGTAATTATAGTATCTGGTATAAAAATAGTGTGTATCCTGCTGTGGATGGCTCATGCTGTCCTTCCCCATAGCTTTATCAAGCTGCACAGGACAAAAAAAATGTATATGTTAAATATAAATGTAAGTTATAGTAAGTGAGCTTTGATATTGGAATTGAAAAACACTGGGAATAAAAAAGAAAATGTCTTCTATCTCATTCATAGGCCAGAGGAATTGATGTCCAGCAGGTGTCTTTGGTGATCAACTATGACTTGCCAACCAACCGCGAGAATTACATTCATAGGTTTGTGTTTGGTACACCATTCTAACCTTGAGCTTGACTTAAGCAAATGAATTATTTTCAGTGCTGTTTTATTATTTCTTATGACACATTTTTGTCTTTTATACTCTTAGGATTGGTAGAGGAGGCCGTTTTGGCAGGAAAGGTGTAGCCATCAACATGGTGACAGAAGATGACAAGCGTACTCTGCGGGACATCGAGACCTTCTACAACACCACCGTAGAAGAGATGCCCATGAATGTGGCTGATTTGATCTAGAGATTTCTTTGACCTGATCTAGAGACACCCCCTTCTTCCCATCTCTACAGTCTCTTTATTTTCTAGTTTAAGCACTTCTGAATGGAGCAGGCAACATGCAACTCCCTGTGCTTCCACAGTTGCAAATTAGTCATTTAATTTTCCCCAAAACTGATCAAATTTTATCAATCTCAAATGCTGAATGTACATCACTTTATCTCCATCAACTTTCATAATAAACATTGAAATATGGGCTCAGCCATCTTCTCTTATGGAGAACAGTAGCATGTTCTGTCACTCTGCTCTCGATTAGTCATCCTGGGCTCTTTTTTTTTTTTTTTTAGCTGGGAATCATCTTTTTTTTGCAGGGGTAATTGGACTACAGTTATTGGTTTTCAGCTTCTGTGCATTGGCTTGTGCATTGACATGTTTCTTTGAGCACACCTCATGCTGCTGATGTATTTGGGCCATGTGGTAAAAGTGTGCTAGCTTTTGAAAGCATTGAATTTGATTGGTTTTTTTCAGACCAAACTACTCGTTGCTGTAGTGTTTGCTGTAAAACTTTTCCAGACCTATTTAATCACCCTTATACAGTATATGATATAAGATGTATTGTGGGCTTCCTGAATTGAGATGTTTGGAAGTCCTTACACAGATGAGTTTTGACTGAAGGTGGTACAAAACTGTGATGGAGAAAAAAAAAACACATTGCAACTTTCATCATTTTTTGAAAAAAAAAAAGAAAGAAAAGAAATTTGAATCATTTTTTAACATTTAAGTTATTTTGCAAGTGTATTTTGTTTTTTTTTTGGAGGAGGGGGTAAATTTCAATAAAGCTCGTCAAAATGTTTCCTTTTACCTGTCGTTAAATGGTTTGAAAGTTTGGTTATGCTGATTGCCTTTTTTTCTTTTTGCAGGTTCAAGTTGTTAAAATGACAATGTTTGTTGGATGATTACAGAAATATTCAGTTTTTCATTTTTTGGGGGTGCTAATGTAATGAATCTACATTGGAATCTGTACAAATTAAAAGTTATTATGGGTTTCCTTTATTTTAACTAACCCCTAAATTATTCTATCCAGCTTAAAAACATTTAAAGGATTTGAGGTTAAAGATTTTCTTCAGCTACATGAATGTTTGTTAATAAATTTACAAGCAGAATCTGCCATGATCTTTTATTGCAATGGAACTTTTCATTCACTGAATTTATTGTAAATAGATACTGTAATGCCATTGTTCAACACTGGAGGGAGGCTCCACACAGCAGATCTGAGCCTTTAACATTCAAGAACAAACAATCTGCAGTAGATAGATGGACCAGAGCTTAAAAAGTATCTGGTTCTGAAGTATAAGGATTAATAGAAATTCAGTCCAAAACTAAGAAATTCAGAAGTCAACAACAAATCTTTTCTATAACAATTCTGTTTAAATTTGTGTTTTGCATTTTACCAGACAAGTAATCAACATGTAGCATATTCAAGATGTTTGTTGCAAATGAAATAACAAAAATTGTTTATGGCACATTGGAAGAGTTTGCTAGTAATTAGGAATCACACTGCTTTTCAAATCCGCTGTAAACTTTGAACCGAATCTCTCTCCTCTTCATCCCCATTGCTATTCCATGGCACCTTACCATCCCCAACGGCCGCACTGCAGTTTCTCGCACAGCGTAGGTGGCCTCACCGCCTCCCCACCCCCCTTCCGTGGCCATAGTGTTTGTGGGGTATGGTGATTTTGCAAGTGGGAGGCTCGTAAAGGCCTGGCTGGACTACTGGGCAGTGTGATGGATGGAGGGAAGGCCGCAGACTCCATTTACATGAGAACAGAAGCCGGAGAGCGGCTGAATAGAGGGGCTTTCAATCTGCTTGTCATTGAAAAAGCTTAAGAACTTTCTCCAGCAACTAACCAACCCCCCTGCTCCTCCGCTCTCTCTCCCTCTTACTTTCTTCTTTCTTCTCGACCCCCTTTTTCCCCCCTCGCTGTCTCTCATGCTTTTCTTCCACCACTGTCCTCCTCCCCTCCCTCTGTCCATCGTTCTTTCTTTTCGCTCGAAGCCCCCCTCCCCACTTCATTTTTTCCTTCCTCTTTTATCTCCGACCATCCAATCTGTCATTCTGGATCTCTGCGTCTCTCGCATGTATGATGTTTGGCTTCTTTCAGGCTTTCTCTGGACTCTCCGGCTCTCTCGCGAGGCCCCCACTTAAATTTTGATTTGATTGTCGACACAACACCAGGAGACATCAATGTGTTTCCTCTCTTTATTCTCCTGCTCTTGCTTATAATGAGACTGATCCCATACATGAGAATGACTCATGGACAATAGCTCCGGCACACTCCATATTCAGCCTCCACATAAAGTAAGGTTAATTGTATAATAAGTGTGTGACAATGACCTGCAACAATGGCTCGAGTCAATATTGACGCCGTACAGTGGGCTTTTGCAGCGTCAGGCCGTGAGCCAGAAGAAAACGGCAGCTCACGTGTCAAGCGTGAGATTTTTTTACATTGCTGCTCTAGTTTGAGGTAATACCACTTGTTGTTCTTCTATGGAATTTCGGTGTGGTAAAATGGGCCAAAGGTTTCGGTCACTCAACGCGTCACAAAGCCAGAAAAAACATACTAATCCAATAGAAGATTCTGGTTTTACAAGCCACTGTCTACTGACACCATGCATGGCTACTGCTGGTTAAAATCAACAGGTTTTACACCTTACAAATTAGCTTTGCACTATTATAGTCTTTCATTTTCCTCAAAATTGTTTCTACAATGGCACTTGTAGAGCACATTCAACAAATTATTATTCAGACTTATATTTAATGTTCAGGCTCCATTAGCAGAATCAACGTCATAGAAGAATAATGTGGGTTCCTCCAAAAAAATTCTTAAAATAACTTTTTTTTAGTGTAAAGAAAATATAAAAAATCTAAAGAGCGATATTTTACTACACTAAACTTTTTTCATCATAAACAACTTTTTGTTCAATGGAAAGTTTCCATGGATGTTAAAGGTTCTCCATGGAACCATCAATGCCAATTAAGAACTTTTATTTTTAAGAGTGTGTTGTCAATGATTAGACTGGAGAAACTAAAACAAAAGAGAGGAGAATAGGAAAATTCCTTCTACTGTTCTTGGAGTGCTGAGTATCTGATGAAACAATAATGCCAAATTCTAAATGGGGTTTTCACAAACAATTATTATGCATGTTTTCAATGATTAGATGGGAGAAGCAAACAAAAAAGAGAAGAATAAGTACAGCAAGTTCTCCTTTTCCTATTCTCAGAATGCTGAGGGTTGGATGAATTTGTTCACTGATGAAAATGTAAGGCCATCTACAATATCTAAATAAAACAAAGGAGGGTTTTAGAACAACCATTTATGGTTTCCCAAATAACAATTCTTAAAGGAACATTTTACTAATCTAAAGAACCGTTTTCCCTTTCCCTTTGAATTTGAATGGATGTTAACGTTTTTGTGGAACTCGAGATGCCAGTAAAGAAGAGTGTATTGCAGATTAATAGTAAACTAGCAACTTTTGTAAGTTATATTACAATGACCTAATGAAGTCATTTTTATAACAGCTTTTCTGTAGGCCTTATAGGAACGTTCAGATGATGTGTTAGTACAAGCTAAACTCAGAGGGGGGGAGTTCATTGTCACACTTCTTACTGATGGTCAGTCATACTGGCTGTGTTTGGGGGTGCAGGGCTCACAATAGACGTGTGAAGTGATGCCTATAGAAACTAATGTGTATGGATGGCTGGGTGATAAGGAGTAACTACTCACACCTGCGGTCATTAGAGAAGACGACTCACTGGGGTAGAAGACATTCAGCAGCATCGTGGAAGATAGCTAAGAGGGAAAAAACGAAAAAAACACATCCATAAAGTTTTCAACTATACAAATAAAAAGTGTTGTTGTTTTTAAATCAGGAACCTGAAAAATGTTCTTTATGTGATAACATCTTTTATTCCACGTTTTTAGTTCCAAGTTTTTAAAGGGGCAGTGCACAATTGCAACAAAACAAAAGTTTTTTTAAACGCATCACCAACAATATCTTGTTTTTTTATTTTCATCTTCTTTAATCATGAGGACTCCAGCACTGTATTTCCAACATTTCTTTGCATGCTGCTGGCAAATGTGCACATCTCTCTCCTTCTTTTCAGAATTAGCATGAAATTAGCATATTAGAATGATTTCAGAAGGATCATGTGACACTGAAGACTGGAGTGAGGATGCTTAAAAGTTCAGCTTTGCCATCACAGGAATAAATTACATATAAGGTTTTTTTGTTTTGTTTTTTTTTGTAATAATATTTCACAATGTTACTGTTCTACTGTATTTTGATCAAATAAACGCAGCCATGGAGAGTATAAGAGATTTCTTTCAAAAGCATAAACAAAACAATTATTCCAAACTATTGACCAATATTGTACATATACACAAACAGAGAGAAAGATGTGAGCTTTTTAGTGAACACTCCTCATTAAAAAGTTGTATTAATGTGTCTTTTATGTATCAACTCTGTTATAATCATAACTCCACTTACTAAAATGATGTAGAAATCCACAAATAAATAAACTTTGTTGTATTTTGTGGTGTTGGTCAGTAGGGAACAATCTTAAATAAGACAATATTACAACAAAAAAAAGCACACTGTAGTGTCATGACCTTCAGCACAAAGCTAGTAATTATTAAATAAACTACAAAACAGACAATTCTGTTACTTTTTTTAATTTATTTTTCAAAAGCAATACAATCCAACATATATTAAAACAATTAAATGTAGCTTTATATGGCATAAACATTTAAGGATATTTTGTCGTATATTTATGCCAAGGAAAAATCACCTATTAAAAATGTAGAAAACGCATCCATTGTGTGCAATAAAACAAATAAACTTGATTGTCCAAAAGTTGCCTTTTCATCAGGTAAAAAGTATAAATAGATGATTTTGTTTCGATCAGAAATGTAAAAGTAAAAAACAGAGAGAGCGAGACTGAAAAAGAACGAGTATGAACTATTCATAAAACACTTTGGTGTTTATTTCAGCTGTGGATAAAGATAAATGCATAGTATACTTCTTTTAGAAGAACAACGTATTAATAAACAAGCACTTGATTTTTTGGAGAACTATGGTCACTTTAAAACATTGTAAAATCCGTTTAAAGAGTTGCAGGTGAAGACCGAAACTCTTCTCCCCAAAACGGAATCCTCCTCCTGCTCTTGGCCTCTCCACATTCACCGCACCCCTTCTTTAGTGATGCTAATGTGGAGAGAAAGAAAGCAGCAGGAGGCGGACAGTGATGAAATTCTATTATCACTCAAGCACTGAAAGAGTCGCTGGCAGGACGCACAGAGAGTTCAGCTCGGACCTGTTTCGCTTTTAAGGCAAACTAACGTCACTTCAGAACTTGTTGATAGTCTTTAGGCGTTTACAAACACTTTGGCTGTAGTTACAATTAGCTCGCTCTCGTCTTTTGGACTTATGTGTCCAGAGCGCAACGCGTAAACATTCACCTTCGCGGACACTGAAAGTCAGTGGATTTTATTTTAAGTTAGTTAGTAGTTTACTAACCTCTGTGGTCAGCTATGTACAGCATGCTAGAACACGAGATGAAATCCGCCGTGCCACCGACGCACCAAAGCGCGCAGGGAATGACCCAGCTGAACTGTGGAGTGACTCACGGAGCCGCCAAACAGGCTGTCAACAACCAACAACAGAGTAGCGATCCTATGGACAAAGTTAAGAGGCCCATGAACGCGTTCATGGTCTGGTCTCGGGGTCAGAGGCGCAAAATGGCACAGGAGAACCCCAAAATGCACAACTCTGAGATCAGCAAGCGCCTGGGCGCCGAGTGGAAGCTGCTGACGGACGCGGAGAAACGCCCGTTTATTGACGAGGCCAAGCGGCTCCGCGCACTGCACATGAAGGAATACCCAGATTACAAATACAAACCCCGACGCAAGACGAAACCCGTGCTGAAGAAGGACAACCCGGCTGCTAAGTATCCCCTATCAGCCGGCAACTTGCTGGCGGCAGCCGCGGCTCAGGGATCGGGTGGAAGCCCGCGGATGGACAGCTATGGCTGGGGTCACACGGGTGGCTACACTGGCATGCAGACGGATGCTCTGGGCTACAGTCAGCAGCTGCACCGCTACGATCTGTCTGCCCTCCAGTATCCATCCGCCATGGCCACCGCACAGACTTACATGAATGGTGCCAACTCCTACAAGTAAGTTTTGAATTCCTCTTACAGTCAGATATTTGCATTTTGATACTTTTAGTTTTGCATGGTCTTTAAAAGTTTTCTTTTGTTCTCTCCAGCCCCATGTCCTACAGCAGCACTCCACAGCAGCCCAGCCCGGTCATGTCCATGGTGAAACCAGACCAGGTGTCTCACTCTCCCACCGGAGCCCACAGCCACCAGCGGGGTCCTTTACAAGGAGACCTGAGGGACATGATTAGCATGTATATCCCCGGTGGAGACACCACAGACAGTGGAGCACAGAGGGGCTATTCCAACATCCAACAGCATTACCTCACCGGTACAGCACCTCTCACTCACATCTGATCGGGAAACTGTTATCATGCCTTCCTGTTCCGGGTCTGGAGGCCCACCGATGTCGGTTGTAGATGTACATTACTTGATATGTAAAAAAGGATGAGGGTGTGTGGACACATGGCCGAACTGGAAATCTCAAGGCAGCTGGACTTCTGGCCTTGTTGAAGTGCCTCAGAATGTGTGTCGCCCCTTTCTGTAACATTTTTTTTTTTTTTTTGAGGTCCATGTCTTTGTTTTCTGCATAACGTTTGATGATTATGTCATTGAGGCCTGGTGCACTGTTGTTGGAATCGCTCATGGTAGTAACTTGGCACATTTAATTTTTTCCTAATCGACTAGCCAAATGGTTGATTACTGCTTATTATTTGCATAATCACCCAGCTAGTTTAATATCTCACCGACTACTGACTTTAAAGGCATGGCTGTAAACGCTAAATAGGGAAAGAAGGGAACGGAGCACACATTCCCTCAGTCGCTGCTTGTCCAGATGATCGAAACACCTCAAAATGAATCTCCCAAGTTTTACTTTTAAGCTTTCATACCATAAGACACTGTAACATTGTGCTGCTCTTCATTGTTTTAGGTAATGCAAAAATATGAAATGCACAACGGTTTAGACATTTTTGTTTTAGTGTAGATATGCCCTGAGCTTCAACAGATTTTTGTCACATTAAAAAGTGAAAATGAAATAGAGATCCCGCTTAGAGGGATTTGACTGTATTTTCTATAAAAAAAAGAACAATTAATTCTCAACTCCTTTGAGAAATAGAACATTGTGATTAGAAGGGTTTTTTGTGAAAAAAAGGGAGAGTCAAAACGTTTTGAATAATGTTCATTAAAAACGAAACTTTATGAGCTTGTTAAAAGACTGTTTGACTGAGAATGTATTGTTGTGAAATGTTTCTTTTTTACTTTTAAGCCCTTATAGTAAGGGTTAATAATCTTGTAAGTGACTTGACAACCTTGATAGAAAAACAACAACAAAAATTTAATAAAGTATTTTATTATTTTTGTACACTCGTCTTTCTTTGTTCTTGTTATATATGATATATAATTTTACAACTGAAATACAATGTCATGCCAATCCGTAAATGTGAATTTCAGCATGCTTTAATAGGAAAAATGAATAGATATATAAAAATAAATAATCGATGGAAATAAACAAGAATTTAATAACTGAAAAAATATCTCAAGGAATAATATCCCTTAGTAATAGCCCTGTTCAAATTGATTATTTTCTATAAGGTTTGTTGCATTAGACCCCAAAAATGTCTTTGCACTGATTGGCCTACTTATGGTTAGAAATTTAACATCTGTTATTTTCCTCATGCACAGATTTGACAAATTCAGTTACATTCAAACACACTTTACACTGTGACGTTCATAAGTAGGGAATGCTGGAAAGCAAGTAGCCTAAGCCTCAAGTTTGTTTAATGTTAACATGGCAGGTGTTGCTTTTCTCAGGCGCCACAACCTACACACTTTCACGAATTAGACGATAATGTGATAAGTGCAAGACAGCCCAGCCCAAACACATCAACTTTTAATGCGAAATTGTTGAAACGAGCTTTTTCCAATGGTTAATCAAAGCCCATATGGATCCGCGTCATAAGGCAGCCCATTTAAAAGCGACCAGACTCGTTTAATTCATCGTTAATACGATAGCGGGCGTATGGTCTCGACATTAACGCATTTAAGTCGATATGACTAATATTACAATTAGCTAAAACGCACCAAATTAAGCAAGCAAAGGGAACAATGCACCAGAGGACACTGATTTGGGAGGGCCAGGGTCTTGGTTTTGGCGAGTGCTGTGGGGACATCTGACCTCCATCACCTAACCTCAAGAAGAAAGTGGACATCGATTAAAACTGATAAAAGTTAGAAGGATCAAAACACAGAGGTCGGAAGAATATCCCTCCCTTTCTCTCGTTTTTTTTCATACTTTGCCCGCTTTTTCCAGGAGAGATAGCGAGTGGCTGTCCAGGCCGTAATTGGCCGTTTCGAGGCTCATTGTCCTGCGCTTTTGAGCACGCAGGTGCGCGCAGTAAAAGCGCGCAGTTCTCAGCGCCTCTTATGCTCGCCTTTGTTCTCCTTTCTCTCGCTCTCCTACCGGGCAGAAAATTAGCGTTGCATTGAGTGCCTCGTCTCCCCTCTCTCAGCAGTCCCGAGCTTAACCCGCTCGCTGCTCCCCGCTATTCTCATGGTAATGGTGCAGTCAGGACCGGCTAATCGGGGGTGGAGGGGAGGGGAGGACTGGGGGGAGATGCCAAGGAACAGTTTTGAAAGGGGGATGGGAGTTATAAACACTCACGCATATGACAAATATAGTCCGCCGGACTCATAAATGCTGTTGCAGGAAGCTGTGCACAGAGGAGGAAGTCAATAACAACACTTTTTATAGGCAGAATATCTTTTGAAAAGGGTGGAAATGATCCTTCATGTTCTTTTTTGGTCAAACTGAACAATTAAGTTAAAAATGCAATGCATACAGATTTAGTTAGCTTATATAGTCTATTTGGTCACGAACACGTGCATTAAAATTGCATTGATATTTTTTGTACTTAAAAAGTGTGCATGTGGTGTAACTGTCCAGAGATGAAAAAGAAAAAGGGTCTAGACATAGCCTTATAATAATACGGACCTAAGTATTCCTAATTTAAAAACATGAATCTGCCAAATCAAGGTCAGTGTGGCATGTTCAACATACAGGAAGACATTTTGTTGTCATGTGACAAAGAAAAACATAAGATAGAAATGTCTCTTATAACCTGTCAATAAAAGTCGTTAATACAAGATATTTCAACCTTCTCATGACCTTCTCACATTTTGTTCAGGTAATGAAGTAACCATAAGAAAACATGTTGGAAATTCATATTTGTACAATAAAATAATAAATAAATAAATACATATATACAGAAAAATATGCTTAACTAAAATCATTAAGTTCTCACTTATGGTGCAAAGAGAGTCTTTAAATACTTTTAATAATACTTTAATGCTTCCCTTTGTTTATTTAATGTAGCCATATTGTGCAGATCCAGTAATAGCATGTCAAGTGTGTAGGGGAAGGGTGAGAGATACGTGAAGCCATGAAAAGCATCATCCACTCATTTAAGATTTGTTTTGCTATTAACATCTTATTTTCAGAATTAATCAGCTGGCAAACTCCAATACTGAGTGAGCTTTATGTGTGTGTGTGTGTGTGTGTGTGTGCGCGCTGTGTGCATGTGTGGGGGTTCAGTTGAAGGGGGAGACAGATTTTCTTGCTGAAAGCATAAAATCTCCTAGCAACAAACAGAGGCTTCTACAGGTTGTTCCCAAAGCAACAGCAATCCCCCAAACTAACCCCAAAACTCAACCCCACACCCACCAGAGAGAGAAGAGAGGGGAAGGGGAAGAAACAGACTCCACAATTTCAGTTCAACAACATTTAAATGTCCACTGACTCACTCAGACAATCTCAGAAACTTTTCATACACACATTTTTTTTGTCTACATGTGAAACTGATATCCAATAAAGTTCACAAACCGATATATATATATATATATATATATATATATATATATATATATATATATATATATATAAACACGATAATAGAAAAAGACAGCTTCAAAGTTTTTGGATTGATTTTATATCAGTTTTCACACTGTTCAGAATTTGAGCAATATTGAGTCAAACCAGTCAGATCATAATCAAAACGTTTTCAATCATACTTCAAATATTGCAACATGTGCTGCTTTTTTACTTACTCATCAGTGAAATAAGATTTTTTATTAATTATTTTAATATTTTCTGCTTTTATTTAAAGTTTCTGTTTTTGTTTGTTTGTTTGTTTTGCATATGTTTCATTTGTATTATTTTTTCAGTTGTGGTTTTAATTATTTTAGTACATCAAGAAATTGAGAACTAGTTATATTAAAATACTTTTTTTTTCAGGCAGTTCAGGCTATTTTCAGGCAACATTTATTTTAGATTAAAATATGTTTCTTGTAATGGTTTTAGTTTTAGTTATCTATAACCCTGATCTGCACAATACAAAAGTGATTTTACTCTACTAAGTTATGTACTATATATAATAGCATAATAAAGTTACCATATACAGTTAAACACATTTTTAACCAAATAAGTTTAATAAGTTTGGCTCTATATTCATGTTTATGACTCGACGGGACACAGTTGCTATGCTCCAGTTCAGAGCTACAACAGAGAGCAGGACCAACCACATACTTAACCACTGCTGTCTGCTTGAATGCCACCTACAACTTTATTATGCTTGACTTACATGCTCAACAAAAACAAAACAAAAAAGAAAAGGAGCGAGAAAGAAGTAGTGCAGGTTTGTAGGTGTGGTGCTTATTTTGTGGGAGAGATATATAGCAAACATTTGCCACCAAAGGATTGTGCAAGAAAAATGAACCGATGAGTGACAAAAAACCTCAACTGGTAAGCAGAATATCGTCACAATCGTCTTAACTAACGTCACACAGCTTAACGTGAGTCACCAGAAACATGTAAATTATTTAAACTTGCTTGAGCGTCAATCAATCTCAGCTATAACGCAAGTACTGGTCTATTATCAGCTCAACTGCTGCCATACAATGACGTTTGTAGAACTAAAAAATAGATTAATACAAACTAAAATATACCACACATATAACACAATGTTTCTTCTATTCTGTAAATGTGTAAAATCTTAACTTTAATAGTTATCGACTTTCTTCAGATATTATCATTCGACATGGACAATATGGTACAATATCAGATATTGTTAGATATTACATACTTTTTATCATTATCAACTGAAATCCTTTATTTAATTGTGCATGCTTATTTCTGACTTTTACATTTAGATTACTTTTGCCATCATCTAATGCTCACTTAATCATTAAAGACTAATAAAATTAATCACACTGTTAAATGTAATCTTTACCTAAATCTCAAAATGAATTTCTATTTGTTCATACTGTAGATTATACTGTTGTAGTGCCTAAATCCAAAACATTGATTTTAGTTGTTAATGTTTTTTTTTTTACTTCACTTGGACAAACTAGTATAAAACTTTAACATCTAACATTATCAGTTATCAGCTGTAACACACAGAGAATAATCATCTTATTTGCATCACATCGTTTCTTTAAAAGACATTCATTTCTTCACAGAAAATGTAAAATTTCACTATATTTAAATACTGCAAAGAAGTGTGTGTACAAACACCATGAAAGCCTAGGTCATATTGGCAGGTGATAAAGTGTTTCAGCTAGAGACAGAATCAACTCTATGTGGATCAACATGTTTGCTGAAGTTGCTTGATAAACTGGACTTCACTTTTACTACTGAAATGTAGGAATCACATTCCTATCACTATTTTTATGCTTCCTTTGAATCCAACCTGGCTAGACGGACAAAAACTCAAGAATTGTTGCAGGCATGATGAGCGATGGCCTTTCCACACCTTTCTTTTTCTTTTTCTATCTCTTTCTCTATCTTGGCCTCTCTCTCCCACACATTTTGTTTGAACATGCAAACAATACGTCATTTTGTTTTTTCATCTAGGGTACTATTTTAAATAAGCTCACAAGAGAAACAGAAGAGAAGGAGAGTGTTAGTTTTGACATGCTGCATTGAACAGCAGAGGGATTACAACACTCAGATTGAAGTATTGATCAGCTGCAGCTGCTCTTGCATGGAGGATGAAGAGAGAGAAAGAGAGAAAGAGATGAAGACAGACACATAGCAATGCGATCTGATTTCTGATAGAGTGTTTTTCCACTTTACTCAAAACAGCTGCATGGCTGTTTCTTCACCTTAGAGCACTTTTGGCCATGTGAATGAAGAAACTAAAGTTTTAAACATTTTTCAGACTCTCAGTAGTTTATTAAGATTGTCTACTGACAATGTTGTGTGTGTAATTTCATATGTAACTAAGGAATTCTATCGTTTTATCTAAAGGTAATAAACATTTCAACCACAGCATCATGTGGCATGATGAAAATGACGTGATGGAAATTACATTTTAAACATTGTTGAATTAAAATAGCTGACTCCTTTGTCTTGCTAATAGTATTTTTATGCAGCCCAATTATACACAATACACACCTATGCATTACACATTTTGCATTTTGCAAATGCAATCCTATTTCAAAATTTCTTTGCATACATTATGTTTGTTTCCTTTGGTAAACATGTATAAAAAAATAACTGTATCAACAAAATTGTTGATCAGGATGGAAATCAAGCCACATCTGAGGGACAGTTATTATTGGTGTAGAAATTAATATACATTGCATTCGCTTTTTTAGATGTATGTATTTTTCACATTGTTTGGAGTATATTAGATTTAAAATGTAGTAATTCATATTTTAGAGTAATTTTTATATTTCAAGACTGAAAGTCTGGGTCTGGGAATATGGTAAAACAATAAAATGTATATGAAAAGCACATGAAAGGCTGCAAGAATGAATGCTAAAGGTATGGCCAAAGTTCCCAAAGTTCCCATTTTTATTGTAAATTCACAAAGAATACGTCATAGAAGAAAATATTTAAAATCTGTTTATTCTAAAATAATAATCAGTCCCTGGCACATAAAAGTTCCTGACACTGAAGAAACACCCCTATCTAAATGAGGTGTACTTCATCTGCATTCATTCAGAATTTTTATTTGTTCATGTTTGTCCAAATTTCAGAACACCATGAATGACTATCTACAGTCGGATCTGTAGCCACTGGAGTGCGGCCCACACAGATAGAAATACTCACCAAACACCAAGACCACATTCTTCAGATATACAGAAGAACTACATCAATGGGCTGCTTATCACACACAACCAAACAACACACATCAAAGTGCTCTGATAATACAGACACACAATCAAAATACGTAGAAGTCGTAAGTACGGAATATATAAGTAAATCACTTTGTTCTTCAACATAATTCTTTCAAGTCCTCACACACGGTTCTTTCAGCCCTTCATGGGCAGGGCGAACAAACACACAGACACGCTGATTAGATCATTATGATGGTAGATTGAGATCGGTCAGACAGGTAGATAAGGAACGAACCACACGCATGCACACATGCCTTTTGACTCATGTTTTAGCGAGTTTTCATCGTTCCGGAAACACACACAGCCCTGCAGAGAAGACCTCCCACAAAGCAGACAGAGCCAAGACTACACAACCAGACCCAACAAACAAACCACACCACAGCGTCAACACAGCGCCTAAGCAACACCGGCTGCCTGTCATTTCAGTACTACTTGTTGACTTCACTACTGATCCCCAAGACACTTTCACTCAACATGAGTAAAAGATGGTGTAAAAGGAAACAACCACATGCTTTAATAGAAACATATTTTATTACAGAAAAACACATCTGAAAATAAATTTTAATGTTTAGAAAAAAAAAAGAAACCATAGTTTAGGACTGAAAAGTGAATTTACAAACATTTCATGAGACATTTAATGATTGACAACCTCTTTTTCAGGAGTGCAAATGCACATTCTGAGGTGTAAATCCAAGTGAGTCGAAAGATATCTGACCAGGTGATAGAAAGAAAGATTGAAAAATAGTGATATAGTAATAGAGGCAGCATGAACAGTAGAAACTCAGTAATACACAATATGATAAAGACTACTCTTCTGCCACCTACTGGTGCTTTACTGGAATATTCACCAGCTATATAAATAACTACTGCCACACAGAGGCTGACTTGTGAATTAATCTTGTGATGTACATTTTCCCATATTTAAACAAAATGATAAATACATCCTATTTGTACTGCATTTACCCAAGCAAATAAAATAGTTTGATTACTTTCCACATTCTAGCCAAGTATTCAGACTTCTTTAGCTGAATTAACTCAATATAGTTTTGATATCAGTATGAGATGAAACTATGTGCCCATGAGCTAATTTAAGAAAAAATGTGCAAGATGTTTTGTAGTTAAACTGAATCGAGATCTATGGCTTGATTATTTCCAAATTTCGATTTATCTGACCAAAGGTGGAAAATCACACCTCCAAACACTCGCATTGAGTGAACATCAATAGTCCATCAAGCAGAGTTTATTTTACCTCTTTTATTCAGCCTTGTCTTTCTCCACTTGCCTTTCTTTCTCGCTGTTTATCATGCTTTTTCTCCAGTACATCAGGACCTGTGCTAGTATCACCACACTGCAACAGCAGGCCACCGCATGCAACTGAGTTGAGAGAGAAAGGCCTGTGTCCTTCAGAAAGAGAGAAATTATATATATGAAATTAGTAATGTGAAATGTAAAATGGCTATCAAACATTTCCATTGTTATTGCTCCCAAAACAAGTCACAGTTCATCAACCTTTTGCGATGACATAACACAATGTCAGAGCATGTCGTTACACTATGGGGTGAGTTGTCACAAAGGAACCTGTAACTAAACAGCTCTGAACGTGTGTGATAATGTGTTTGTGAACTACCTACAGTACTTACTTGGGACAAATATGTACCCAGAAGTAGGGGTGTGCAAATAATCGAATGGGACGATCATGCACATCTCGTCAGTAAAGTCGGTTCTGTGATTAGTAGTAAATCTCCATGGGTGATTTACTACTAATCACAGAACCGGCTTTTCTGACTAAATGCGTATGATCATCGCATTCGATTATTTGCACAGGCCTACCCAGAAATGATCTAAATCTAACAAAATAGTCCAAAACCTAGGGAATGTTCTCATTTGTAAAAACAGCATAATTATACAGTAAATAGTTTTTTTTTAAATTGTGAAAATGAAGAAAATGGTTAGTGTGTGTTAGGGTTAGGTTACAGTATTTATAACTAGCTGTATATTGTCTATGCACCGTCCCCATTTAGATACCCAAGTAAATGTGTGTGCACCTGCAGGGAACTGAAGATGCGTCCCAGAGAGCCAAGAAAAACCAGGAAAACAGAGAGCGCAGACAACTGTCCGGTGTGTCCCCATCTGAAGTTACTTCTTGCCTGGAAAAACTAAACACAAAACATAAAATACAGTATTTTATTTTGTTTGTTTTTGTAAAGACACTGTACAGACACATATTCTCTATACATATTTTTTGGGTCTCATACAAAGACCTGTCTCACCCTGCCAGCAATAACCAGCAGCACATTCCACTCATGCAGGGTCCAAACCACTGACACAGGAGTCAAAGGTGAGGCCAAGAGGAACATAAAGCCACAGTACAGAGCAAGAAAACATAAACCTGCATAAAAAAATACCAAACAATCATTCAAACAGGAATATTTACATTATGAATAAAGGGCATTTTTAATACAGCTGAAACATCTCTCTGTTTTCTTTTTCTAACCTTTTATGGTTTTCCCTTGGTAGTGCTGGACAAGCAAAGCCAGGACAGCAATCTGGATCAATGCAAACAAACTTTCCCCCCAGGCACTGCAGACACACACACAAATTCATGACTTAGTATATTCCTCTACAGAATATATATTAGCATTAATGCAAGTGCTGTTTTACCCAATGGGAAATTTTTGAGTGTAGCAAAAAGCTGCATGAGTAGAGATGGCCAACAGCTCCAGAAAAATGGAGGTCATACACAGTCCATTAGAACATCCAGACCAAAGAACTTTCCAGATCTGAGGGAGTGGAGCTGTGGGAAGAAGCAGATTCACACATTCTATGAAACACAATTGCACAAAATATAAAGCAGAGAAAACATAAAGTAATAACTTCAACTTTGGAGGACATGAAAGATTATGTAAAATAGACTACTTACCAATAACAATCTCCACCAAAATCAATATTCCAATAGTTTTACTTAAGACAATCTTCAGACAGGGAACTAGAGACAAATTAAGTAAAGGTCTTAATTAAGTAAAGATCATGTTCCATGAACATATTTTGTAAATTTCTTACTGTAAATACATCATAACTTAATTTTTTATTAGTAATATGCATTGCTAAGAACTTCATTTGGACAACTTTAAAGGCCATTTTCTCAATATTTGGATTTTTTTTTGCACCCTCAGATTCCAGATTTTCAAATAGTTGTATCTCGGCCAAATATTGTCCTATTCTAACAAACCATACATCAATGGAAAGCTTATTTATTCCGAATTTTAGAAATTTATTATTTCTAAAAATTGACCCTTATGACTGGTTTTGTGGTCCTGGGTCACGTACTCTGTTATGCCTACAACAAGCACACTGAATAACAGTCAGTTGTGGCTAACATTAAACATCATTACAACCAGTCATCAGTAAATTCAATGTGTTAAATTGATGTTAAATGTATTACCCACAGTAAAATTTAATTGTTTTGGAGGACATGTTTTTACAAACCAGGGTATGCTTGAATATATTCGCATATGTTTATTCAAGATAAAGCTGTCTCTCACCGTGCATAAAGTTGAAGTAAAGGAAAAACTGGTCATAACATTTTTCTGGCATGAAGAAAGTTAGCAAAAATTCTTTCAAACGAGGCATCCTCCCTTCATCAGACGTGTCCATAGTGCATGTATTCCTGTCAGTGGTCGTGTTACCGTGGACGGAAAATAATGTGAATTAAACGTATTGCTTGACACCAATAAATAACCAATTACAGGGTTAAACTAACTATTCACTCGAAATTAAATGCGAGCAAAATTTGGTCTAAGCAAAACATTTCTGAACTTTACACCTGTCAAAACACGTCTTATTTGGTAAATTCAAGCAAAACTGTCAAAAACCTGTCAAAGCAAGCCTCACCAATGATGTTTACGTTTTAGAGGGGCGTCTCTGGTTAGTCACTGCAACAGCTGTCCTGTCCTATGATGTTTTTAACGCTCCCCAAATGATAGCCCCACTTTCCTGGAAGTGGTTTAATTAAGGTAAATGATCTGAATTACTTTTCAGTTTTCACAAAGTAGACGTTTTGTATTTATACAAATTGCTCAAATGTTTGTCATACACTCATACGCCTAGCCATCAGCACTGAGGCCGGAGGGATCAAATGTGTTTCTACAGGGGGCGCGCGAGCCTCATAGCCGACAAAACTGTTAAACTGTTACTTTATATCTGAATCGGGTATTATTGTTTTTGATTTTATTCGAATTGTCTCAGTTTGTACTTACAAAATGTGTAAATATGAGAAATATGTCAAGAACGTGCTGCTTGATTTTGTAATTTTGAAAGTTCTATTAAAATAAAATCTGAATCCAGCAAGAAAGCTATCACTAAAAAAAAAAAAAACACATGCACTTCCTGATTAAACAATTTTTAAATTATTGTTAAATAATACTTACTTACTTTACTTTTACTTTTGTCATTTAGCAGACGCTTTTGTCCAAAGCGACTTACAAATAAGAAAAAGTAACTAAAACTAAAAAGTTACAACTCTATAAATACTATCTACCCACATATTTAAGAAAATAAAGAAATTAAATAAAATTAACACATGCATATAACAACAACATTTCAATAATAAACATATCAATGAAAAAATTTAATAAAAAGCTACTACTATCCCTTGCCGGTGTCCCTGCCCGGTGGAGTCGCACGGTAGAGTCGATGGTCTTTACACTAAGAGGGCTTCACACGACGACTGCCGCGACCGCTGCCGCGGTATAATAACGAGCTGATTTTAAACTAATAATAAAATAAATAATAAAGCATGGAATTAATAAAGTTGCTTTTCAGAGATCCTTCGTCATAAAGAATAATAAGTAGTAGAACATAAATTGGACATATTAAATAATCCCATCAGAATTTGTAGTTACTGTTTTTATTATTTACAGTTTAAATAGTTTATCTTTCAGATGGATTTTTTTATATTTTTTACTGTGATTGTCATTTTTGTCATTGTCAATCTGAGGGTACTAAATTGATTAGATGCATTGTAAGGACAATATAAGATAATGAAATAATATGCATTTAAAATAATATTGTGGTGGGAGGAGCAAACGACAGACACAGTGGGCGTGGCGTCAGGCCTCGGAGAGGTTTTTATTAAACAATAAATAATACAATAAAGTGTCCGGGGGGGGGGGGTCCAAAATAAACAGGGATCTGGTGTCCTCGTCGTGCTGCGGGGCTTGTGACGGAAGGCAGTGTTCAGAAGGAAAGGGTCCAGGGAAGGGGCGGAGTCCGGTGGCCGCACGCGCTCCCCTCTCGGGTCCGGGAGCGAGTGGCGGCGGCTTCCTTTCGCGGCGACGTCCTACTCCTGGGCCCCCGGAGCTTCTGGGGGACTCGACAGCCCGGCATCCTGGCCCGTCGGCCGTCTAACGGGTGCGGCAGTCTTCCTACTCGACGCTCCCTTCCTGGACCCACGAGGACACCGGCGTGCATGCACGGGGGGAAGAGAACGGTCTCCCGAGGAGAGGCGCGCTCGGCATTTAAACGGCGGCGGTGATGAGGCTCTATTCACATCCGCTGCGCAAAATCACACGCCGCCAGCCCTAGCTGTTTCAGCGCCCCTCCTCTCTCACACACCCACTCCCGTCGGGAGCCTGGTGAAGGGCGGCGAATACGGGACGGGGTGGGGTGATGACAATAAGGGGGGAGGCAGCCGACTCGTCACAATATGTTAAATTAATACTTTAAAAAACAATTTCTATCAAATATATTTTATACATTTTGTAAAAACTAGATGACTGTTTATCCAATGGGGCTTCTTGGCTCATGGTAAGAATTCATGCTTCCCTACGATGGCTCCTTTACATCATTTTCAGTTTTTCACAGTACTATAATTACAGCTATATTAGGTTTCTAGGATAGAACCCCAAAAAATTATACTCAGTGAGGCATTATCTTACCTAACATTCTAATCTCATATATCAGTATGTTTGAATTTATCAGTACATGTAGCCTACATTATCGGTGTATTTCACATGTTTCTAAGATGTGCATGTTTGGCTTATGAACCTTTTATAATGTTGGAAAGACAATATTTATTTTTGGGTGTATGCATATTATCAACTGGAGATTGAGCAACAGAATATGAACATCAATAAAGTTCCTTTCCAAAAAAACTTTGCACTGTTGTTCAACCTATGCTGTCTTTGAACCAGTTTTCATGACCACAGGAAGAACTCTTCAAAATGCAATGATAGTTACGTCCAACTTGAGGAAGCAAAGAGAAGTAAGCCTATTAAAAAGAGGCTTTCAGACAATTCGAAGAAATTAACATTAATGGTTTCTAACATACACACAAGATATACTTTTGAATGTACACATTTGCTTAACTACAAAGAAGGCCTAAGGTGTGCTTTTAGAATTGTTTTTATTTTCTGAACTGACAACAACACAAAGTTAAGTTTGAGAGGAAACATTATTAGGATGATGTGACCGACGTCCTGCTGATCTGATTTGTGTGAATTGTGTTTGGGTCCCTGATGGAACCTTTTCATTTGACAAACACGTGTTTTTGGCCAGATTTTGGCTGATAGGGTGTAGTCGGCATGTTTTAGTACGCTGGAGTTAGGGGTTAGGCAGACAGGAAAAGCCTTTAAAGGAGACAAGTTCTTGCAGTGTTTCCATAAACCACGACTGCACCTCTTCTCAAACATAAACTCTGCTGAACATCCAAAACTAACGCATACTCTGACAAACAAAATCTGTTTATTATCAGTCACTGCAAATTTGCTCAACTCCTTTAATGTAAATATTATAACGTGGGACATTTCTTGAATGAAATAAACCAGGTTTAGTACAGCAGACTCAGTAAATGTTAATAAACAAATAGGCAACTGTCGTTTAATAATTCCTCTTTTAAACTGGCAAAGGAAATAGCATGTCATTTTTTTTTTTTTTTTTAGATAACGCTATTTGCTTTAGAGTGTCACCGTCATTATGTTTTTCTCTCACTACAGAAACAGTCCAAAGTCCCACGGTGCATTTGCTTTATAGCACCCTGTACAAACATAATTTAGTCAAGTCAATACGACGCACATCCCACACACACTTCTCCACAGTTTGTCATTTATTTTGTGTCAGATCTGACTCAGGCTGCACTGAATAGTTAAACGTACTGTATCAAGTGTTATGACAAATATAGATCCCAACAAAATTTTTTATTAAATACGTATAAACTTAAATCTGTATATATGGGCTATAAGCTGTAGTTTTTAATGCTTGATGTAGTTACTATAAAAGTCCAGTTTTGTTTATAAAACTGGCCTGTGTGAATTCCAGAGATTTCTGGTTTAAAAGGTTTATATGTACAAACACTGTACGTCGCAAGCACCTAAGAAACAAGAGTAAATAAAACAATAGAATTTTATAGTTTATGATTTAGATACAGATTCTCTGGACAGGGTGTGGTTACATGAACTGGATTCCATGGGCTGGTCTTATCTTAACTCAATAAATGACTAGCTGTATTTATAAAAACCTCTGCACTCTGGCAGACAGACAACTTCAGGGTGTGTGTGTGTGACTCAAGAGACCATAAGCAAACTTTTTGTCAAGCTCTTTTTATCTTGGAGCTTTTCATATTTAATAGTGGAAATTTTACAGCTGTTCTCTGACTTCAGGATTGACAATAGCAGAATGTGTACGGGAAAATGTGCGCTTTGCGTCGGGACAGGTCTATACCCGCTGGCGGTCATCTCCATAATATGTAATATTATGCTGTTTTTTCCTGGCTGGGATGTAAAGTACGCACAGAATCAACAAATTACTGAGGAGGTCAAATACATGGGAGGACTGGTTGGAGGGGGGATACTGGTAAGTCTGACTTTGTTTAATTGTAAATAAAGTAATGTTGAACTATATATAAGTTCTTATTCTATTTATGCAACATATATTGTAGAAATATGATTCTAAGTTTAGTTTGGGGCTTGTCGGTCACATGTTTCTATGATTAAGCTGCCTTTGTAACAATATGCCAAGGCTTAATTTGATTTGGGAAAGGAATGTAGGAAAGATTTTTACCTTGTTTTATAAGAAACCATGAGATTAAAAAAAAAATACTGATATTTCATGGACAACGCATTTCTTTATGAGCCAGTGAGTGATTATACTAGTAAAGTATTACAATACTGTCGCAGCAAATGGGAATCAAAGTGAATCCACAGAGTGTAAACAGAGTGACCTTGAGACAAAAATGTACAGGATATATTTACTGTGTGTTAAAGTCAATCCAAACTGTGTCAAAGTGATGAAAATATAATAGAATTGTCCTCTCTCTCCTCCAGGTGCTGATTCCAGCGTTTCACATTCACCTGACTGGAAAGCAGGGTTGCTGTGCTAATCGCTGCGGGGTGAGTTTGCTCCAACCCTGACACCAACAGACACTTTATTTTTAGTCTGCAGTTTATAAATATCTATAATCCTTCAGAAATTCAGTTATGAAGAGGATTGTCCACTGGATCTTTACAAGCCCAGGAAAAGTGATGCATTTGTCACCTTTAAATAGCTTGATACATACAAGTAAATCACATTACCGATATGTGTTTCTACATCTGTTGTGAGATCAATATTTTGTGATGATGCTGCATGCTAAGTTAAGGAATAACTTGTGTTAAAGTTGTAGACTGAGTCTTCTCTTAACACACTACGACAAATAAATGTATTTAGAATATACCCGAATACATGTGATGTGAAGAACATATGTCATGTGCCTGTAAGCGTGAAGAACAGGCGTTCCACTGTTTTGAGAAAATCTATAAAGATGTGACTCATGAGTCATGTGACTCAAATATTTGCAGAACCTCGACAGTTTTGCAGGAATCACTGACTAACAACCTCACTGAATAGTGACAGATTTGTAGGAGTTCGTTTCTCAGCCATGTTGTTGTGTGATTAGGAAATTGTTCTTCAGATGTCTTCAATATGAACATGTTGCAATTTTAGGCACAACAATTCACAGCAATTGCATGATTGAATTCACTTCTTGTATTTGTATTATGTGCTTAAATTAAATCATTCTGATTATGCATTTTCTATTTTAGATGTTCCTGTCCATTTTATTTGCAGCAGTGGGTGTAGCTGGCGCCCTTTACAGTTTCATAGTGGCACTGATGGGTCTAATCAATGGGCCATACTGTAAACATCTCCTTATTCTTTGGGGAACTCCCTTCAAAGACAGGTAAGAGACACACGTCAGCACTTTAGAGCACGTAATGACAATCCTTACTGTTTAAATATGTTTTTTTCTGTATCTCTCAGAGAGGAGAGTTACCTTAAGGACCGTAACACGTGGTCAACCTGCACTGAGCCAAATAATGTGGTGGAGTTTAATGTGGGTCTGTTCTCAACACTGCTGGTGACCAGCGCTCTGCAGCTCATCCTCTGTGCCATACAGATGATCAACGGCCTCTTCGGCTGCCTCTGTGGAACCTGCAAAGAGAAAGGGGTGAGAGACAGTTGAGAAACAAAAGAGTGGAGAATGAGGAACGCAAAAGGAGTGGTGGAACAATCTAGTTCTAATACATCAGTGTGAAAAAAATAATTTCAAATTAGTACAAAACATGTTCAAAACAATGGACCCTTTTCACAGACTGTGATTTCCCCCCCCTATTTTAACCTGAAAAAAAATGTAGGCTACATTTATACAAATTTACGTTTGTATTATATTTCCTTTGCATTAAATTACCAAAAACAAACAAACAAAAAAAAACTATCCTAGTTAAGGCTGCTGAGAGGGTGTTAATTTAAATTTGACATCGTTTTCTCTTCTGTTAATCAATTAAAAATAATTTTTAATTGATTAATTCTACAAAAATGTTAATAGTGAGGACTTCTGGTGTCATTTTTGCAAGATGGCAAAAAAAAAAATCTGATGAATTAGGTGAATATTAAAAATATCATACCACTGAATGTCGAGATTTATCCAGAGAGACACATTTTATCTGCAGCAATTTTAATACTTTATTTTCATCTGTTAATGCCAAAACTTGTATCTTTAATTCAATTCAATACGAGTATACAATTGAATTTATACACTTAAACAGTATTATTACAGAACACCTAATGCTTTCCTGTGTGCTCTCTACTGTCCTATCCAATAAATATAAAAGTGATGAAAGGAAAAGCGTGTTTAACACTTTCTACTGTTATTTTGTAGCCGCTGTAATCCCCGACTGCTCCAGATGCCAGAGATTCATATCTTCATATCTCATATAACCAGCGCACTCTTGTGGAAGATTCTATCTGAACATTTTGATGAAAGTTTGCTTGCGTACACTTCTTCAAATCTTGTTTTCATCGATTGTTTATAGCTGATGTTTTGGCTTAATACTGTTTTTCTAGTAAAAGCTTATGTATAATGATATTTTAAATAATGGCATAACACTTTTGTATCTATCTGTATTTTTATAGTTTAGAAATGAAATAAACATACTAAAACATAAATAAAATCCAAAGTGCTACACAGTGTGCTTGATATGTTTTGTCAGATTTTAATTTGCATTTACACAATATAATTCTTCCCAGAAATCTATGATTTTGTATCAAGTTAATTAAAATCTCTTTAACACTAAAACAAATCACACAGTTCAAGAAATGCAATCCTGGTTTAAAAAAGTTATTCAGTTTGGTAGAGAGTTGGTGTTTAACTATACAAACAGAACTCTTTCAGAACAGAATCAAATTGCAGACTATTTACACTCAGTACATTTCAAACGCTGTGATATCACAGTATGTCCTGCCTGCTGACTTCAGTACATCATTTTTAAATGATCTGAAATATGTACTAGAGTCTGTCTGGAGTGTAAATGTTCTTTAGCAGAACATCTGAATGTAACAAGCATTTCCTCGCATACAAAAACATCCACATACAATGGGGTCACTATGACAATCTAAATTTGAAAAGGTTTAGTTCTTTTCAAACATTTTAAATGAATAAGAAATGTTACAAAGCCAAGTGAATAAGATGCGTTTATGACTCTCTACTACTTCTAGGTCACCAGTCAATCACATGAACACAGTTTTCCTTGTTAGTGCAGCACAGCATGCTCTGTGGAGCTCAGGCTTTTGAACCCCACCGTATTTAAAAGCTAAAGTAAATCTTGAAATGAGGCATTCTCTCCCTCACTTGAAATACTAAAACAAAATGCAAATATACAGTACAAAGCTTACGGTTATACTGATCAAATTTAGTGTATTTCTAAAATTAGGTTTGTTGGCAGTCAGATCATTCAGGCTTTAATGGCAAATGTCCCTTTTGTCTGTAAGTATTCAGGAGAACAGCATTCAAAACTTAATTGCATAGTTATAGTTCATTCAACAGGACTTTGCAAATTACAAAACTGGCAAAGAATACAGAGGTAGCCTGAAAATTGCATGTATTTAAGAGTACATGCTTCCAATTGTAGGCATGAAGGAGTGATGGGACTAATGTTACTAGCACAACAAATACGTTTTTAGACTCTCGGATAAAGGTTTAGCCACATAAAAAACACCCTAACAATAATAAAAAATAATGGTAACAATGGTAAGTTAAATTTGTTAACATTATGCTAGAAATGTTTACATATGCTACTAAAATTTTTAATTTTGTTTACATTAATGTATTATGAACTAATGACTTAACAATGAGAAAATAATAATTCAGCGATAGTTCATAACTGATGCATTAACTAAACAAGTATAACCTTTCTGTAAAGTGTTATCAAATAAATAAAACAAAGCAAAGCATCATTATAAAAATGTGCGTTAGTGTGTGCAAACCATGGCATGTTGACTGAAATACTATAGAATGGGCATGGTGAATTAGAGCTAGCTCGTTTAAAAATGCTAAAAAATCCAACCAGAGAAAAAAAAATAAAAGTGTGCTGTTATAGGGTCAGCTGTCAAAATGTGCCATCATGATTTTGCGGCTGGCTTCATAACCTAAGAACAGAGCACCGTTGGCTGGAAATGTACGGATCATTGTAGGAGTCAGACCAGAATATAGAGCCCTTACACCTGAAAATGAGACAAAAACAAGTCAAATAGGGTTTTCATGTAATGCTCATTTTACGTTTTTATACATAATACAATTTGGCATAGAAATCTTTCTCATACCTTCCGTTCTGAAGATATGCATGAAGGTCTTGAAGAAGCCTGACTGCTTGCCTGTCATCGACATGACCTGTATTCTGGATTTAACACAGTCCATGGGGTAAACCACAAGCCAGAGACAGGCTCCCCCAAAACCACCACTGAACACAATAGGGGCTACACCTACAAAACACAGACACACCAACCCATTAAAGCTGACATTAATTAACATGAACATCACACGTATGAGAATATAAAGCAAGCACGTTACAAACATGAGCGAATAAATGCAAACAAGAAACCGGAGTACTAATAAAAAAACTAAAACAAATACAGAACCTACACTACCGTTCAAAAGTTTGATGGCTGTAAGATTTTTAATGCTTTTGAAATCTTTATGAAAAAGTCTCTTATGCTGACCAAGGCTGCTTTTATTAGATCAAAAATTGAGTAAACTGTAATATTGTGAAAAACTGTTAACAATTATTATAGTGTTTTCTATTTTAATATATTTTAAAATTTTATTTACTCCAGTGATGGCAAAGCTGATGAAAATTTGATGAACAGAAAAAGTAGAGCATTTATTTGAAATACTTTTTCTGTAACAAGATAAAAGCCTTTACTGTCACATTTGATCAATTTAATGCATTGTCACAGAATAAAAGCACTAAATAAATCTCTCTAAACCACAAACTTTTGATGGGTACAATCATGACTTTTTACCTGAAAGAAGGGACTTCTAAAGCCTACAAGAGATGTGTGTCTTTCTCTTCATACTATCTCTGTCGCTATCAACTGAGTAAACAGAACGACCGGCTATATTTAAAACAAAGAGTTCATAGATTACTGACTGATTTTAATGTTTGTCCTTATCCTCCTAATGACTGACTCCGGTATGCTGTTTCAATAATAACACACCAGAAAAAATAGCAGACCAATCAATAAATTAGAAACATTAGTGATTATGTTTTCAATACCGTTTAATCAGATAACATGTAGAAACTATAAATGTTTCCATACCTATGTCATCCTTGCCACATTGCATGTACTCAGCAAAGAGAGAGCGACAGAGCTCGTACGCTCCAAAGAAACAGAAATATCCAGGCACCTCACGGGCAATTGTGGTGGTTAAACCCTGGAAGAACCCTGCAGGACCATCATTACGCATAATGGACTTCATCACTGACCAAACTGTGCTGAAAAACATAGACATACATAATGAGAAAGGAGGTAAATGATATCAGGAGTAATACTAGCTCTTAAAAGTAAATAAAAATGTGCACAGTATCCACAGAAAGGACGGCTCAATCTTTACTTCTGACTATGGGCGATCTTGCCGGAAGTGGCCATCTCATGCATGGCCTGCAGTCGGCACTTCACCAGCTCAGTGGGACATAAGACCAGAGAGGAGAAAACAGAGGCCACGGAGCCTGCGCACGCTTTCTGCATGTCACTGAACAGAAATAAACAATCACACACATGGAAAATAATGGTTAATATAAAAAAAGTGACTGAAATTGTGATAATATGTATATACATTACGATTCCAAAGTTTAGGGTCAGTAAGGGTTTTTTTTTTAAAGAAATTAATATAAGGATACAGATTAAAACAGATTAATCAGCAAAGACACATTAAAGTTAAAGGTGATCAAAAAGATACAAATTAATGTCTATTAAAAAATGCTATTTTTTTTCTATTCAGCAAAGAATAGACATTTCCATCAAAGTTTCCACGCAGCACAACGGTTTTCAACATTGATAATAACAGAAATGTTTCTTCATCACCAAATCAGCATATTAAAATTACTTCTGAAGGATCATGTGACACTGAAGACTAGAGTAATGGTTTCTAAAAATTCAGTTTTGTCATTACATGAATAAAATCACATTTAAAAAAAATATTCAAATAGAAAACATTTATTTTAAATCTATTTACAGTATATTAATTAAATAAATGCAGCCTCTGTGATCAGAAACTCTAAAAACAAATCTTATTGAATCCCAAACATTTGAACTGTTTTGTGTTGCATTGCAATATACACATTTTTAGGGATTTTTTTTTAGACAAAAACGTCATTTATTTTAGAGCTTCCAATAAATAACTGAAACTATTTTACCAACTAATTATTAGATACTATTCACACAGTAGAGCACGGCGCTAGTAACTCCAAGGTCATAGCTTTGATTTCCAGGGAATGTGTGAACGGATAAATTGTATACCTTTAACACAATACAAGTCGCCTTGGATAAAGCCATCTGCCAAAATGCATAAATGTACTGTTCATAATACAAACAGAACTTGCCTGAGCACAGCCTCTTTCTCCTGACCGGAGATGAAGCGAACCACCTCTTGGCAAAAGCCGTAGCACATGAAGAGCACAGAGTTCTCCGCGATGTTGGCCATGAGGGCTGGTGTGGTACCTTGATACAGCCCTCGAAAACCCACCTGTCTGTATGTAGACACAAAGCAGTGCACAAAGCCTCTGTACAAAGTGGGGAATGTCTGCATTTTCACCTTAGCCGTGTCCAAAGGTTGACCGCTAAATACACAAGCTGTGCCCCCTAAAGAGGAAAGAGAAGTCGGAGAACAGCAAGAGAGATTAACTTTTTTTCTTGTTAATGAAACAAATGAACTGCCTTCAATCATCCTTATATTCATAAATGTGTCTGTGTATTGCACTTTCTTGCACTTCAAACTTTTTGTGGCTTGTGTTTTGGTATAATAACTTAGATACCAAGGTTTGAAATGACAGAATAAAATAAAATTACCGTACAAATTTGTATAAGGGTTATAAAGCAATGATCTACAACTAATCCGCAAACAGTATCACACATCCTCACCCATCTATCAGCATGATCTAAGCCAGACAGAACGAGTCGTGTGTGTGTGTGTGTGTGTGTGTGTGTGTGTGTGTGTGTGTACACAGACTGCTGAGACAATGGGTCCAGACTGTGAAACCACAGAGGTAAGCAAAAACACACAGCTCAAAAGTCAGATAAGAACTGACAAAAGAAAGGATTTACAATGCAGATGAAGCTGAAATAAACTGAATCCCACTCTATCATCATAGGGCCCAGCAAAATGTACCCGACTGTCCCCCTTAATGACCCTGAAGTAAGGTGAACTTACCTATAGCACCAGCAGAGAGGTCTATTACTGCCTGAACCACAGGATTTGGTGCCATGATGAAAAGTGCCAAGCGCTCCAAAAAATCCTAAAATCAAAGATCTGCTTAAAATATGAGACAGAGAGAAGAAAAATTGAGATCTTCATGGTGAGTTTACTTAGTATTTTAGAAAGCAAACCATAAAACTTACCAGAAACCATGCTTACCAAATCAAAGTAGGTAGGCACTTAACATTAACAATTTGTTGTTGAAATAGTACAGTACATTTGAAGTATAACATAACTGCGTAAAGCTACATAAGCAGACAGCATGGAGCTGAATCTCAAGATTCATGGAGTAACAAAGTTCAGAGTGCTAACTGGAGCAAGTCACAAGCCACAATGATAGGCCACGTGGGTCACATAAAGCCATGCTCTTCAACCACAGCGATTATTTTCAGTAGATACGCCTTTCTGATGCAACATTTTTTTGCTGTTATGTGACTGTCTTTTATGTTACGCAAAATAAAGTAAGACCAAAAACTGCTGGATCCAGACAGACGTGTTTTTGCATCACCTGAACTAACCACTAGCGAGATTTAATATCTTAAAAATAAAACTGTGACAACGTAAATTCCACAACAAACATTCACCAAGCATGCTTACCTTTTTTCACGAAAGCGCTTATAACGAAAATCTGTAGCAAGAAGGATTGATTCATGCTGGCTCCTAACTGAACTGATACATTTGCGATCAGATGAGTCATGACCTCTCGAAAACGGATCCGCATGAATCGTTCAAATGTGTCGAATCTTTTAAATGAATCGTTCGAACAAATCCAAAACGAGACGCTCTTCAACGATTCGGTCACGAAGCTAACTGAATCAGCCGGAACAGTTCTCGACTCCGATGAGCGCAATTAACCGTGTTAACACAGTATTCTTGCTACTTTTACCATGCGTTTCTATGGTGAACATAGTAACAGTAGTATGCTAGTAGTATACGGTTACGAATTCATCGATGACTGAGATGAAATACGCGGGTTTTAATAAACGCTCACGTTCAATTACTAATAAAACGTAAAAACGCATTACTGAAACGCGGATAAAATGCCACGCAGAGATGTCAAAAGCCACGTCGTGGCGTAAAAGATTCAATGAATCAATTTTAAATGATTCTCATAAATGACTCGGACTTCCCATCACTAGCAGGGATGGAGGTTGACAGCGGACCCCTCCCCTGGACCAGTTTATGAAGGGTTCCCTTTTGCTATTGCAATCATATTTAATTATCCTAAAGCAATGTATGTGATACAGACAGATTAAAACAGATAAAATCACCGGATGTTCAAACACTCGTAATAAGTGATAAATAAGAGTTCTCTTTAAGTCGACGCAAAAATGCGGCCGGAACTTTTATACGTCTCAGGCAGGCGCCTACCGGACAGTTGACTGAGCTGCACCGGGAAACGTGCATGGACGACATTGAGGTCTTCTGAGAGGGGCAAACATGTATAGAAGATTGTTAATAAATATTTATCAGGTTCGAAATGGATTAATTTATACCCAGAATACACGATTACCTTCCACAAAATGTAAAGAGAGGGGGAGTTTTGCCCCTGCTATCTGGTGAGTTACATATGTAAAACACTGACAAGTGACAGCTCAGATCTGACTGAATTAAATTGAAATATCTCGGATATCAGAATAAATTAGTATTTGATTAACCTGCAGAATTTTCCATTTGCGTGTGGATTATGTGTTTGCAATATATATTAATTATTTAAATCCTTAAGTCCTTAGCCATCTTCAAGAAACGTCTAAAAACTCACTTTATTTGACCCTCTAACTCTAGCACTCTCTATTCTAATTCTATTTTTATCTATTTGTTATCTTTTTTAAATCTCTATTCGTTTTCTAACCGCCTGATTTCTTTAAAAAAGGCCTCTAACACTAGCTTTCTCGATTTCTTTTTTCTTTTCTATTCTATTTATTTGTTTTATTTTTATTTATATGTATATAAATAACAAAAAAACGAGACTTGTCATAGCACTTGCATATCATTGCTCTTTTGTTGATTTAGAATGCTTCTATTGTCCTCATTTATAAGTTGCTTTGCATAAAAGTGTCTGCTAAATGTAAATATACATTCCAGACCATGTATTAATTATATATTTGATTATGAAGACTCATTGGTCTAAAATCTTTATTGCAGGGCCCCATGTACAGCAAGGCCATTAGGAACCAGTAGCATCTCTTTTAGTGAAAATAAAGAGAGCTCTGCATCCCGGTCAGAAGACAAAGAAAAGAGACCAGAAGAGAATGAGGCGAAAGCAGAGGTTAATGCTGATGGGCAGAAGAGCACCGAAATTTCAAATGCAACATCGACATCACATTTAGAGACCGAACCAGTGGTTAAACCCGACAGCAAGCAGGTTGAAAAGACAAGAAGTGGCAAGGAGAGTCTTTTGGAGCTACTTGGGGCAATGAAGGTGGAGGTCACAACTGTACGCAAAATAAGACCCTCAAAGACTCCACGAATGAGTGAGAGGACTGACCAAGAGCCCATGGAAAGCGCACACAGCATGTTCCAGCATGCCACAGCTGAAGGTTCACAACAGCAGTGAGTTATACATGATACGCACAAGCATAATTCATTCACAAATTGGTAATGCTGGCACTAAAATGATAATAACAGCGATTTCATGTATGTATACACAAGAGCTAAATCACAAGACACCGATTAATAAATTAAGATTATATGATATGATGTAGGATTTAATAGGTTTTATGTTTTTATTTTCTGACTAGCAAACAATGCATCCACTCTGAAGTGAACTTTTTCTGTACTTTAGTGGGACGTTGAATCCAGCACTGGTTGCTGCAGTCTCTGCCGCCGCATCCACACTGCCAAACAGACATCAGGCCGAGTCAGAGCTTCTTAAGCAGCTGAGGAAACATGAAGCTGTACCTGACACCCAGAGCAGAGCAGACGGACAGAACATAGGGTAGGGCTCAATTCAGATGCCATCCAAGTGCACACACACAGCAGTGAGTAGTGAACAAACACACACACACACACCCACACCCGGAGAAGTGGGCAGACATTTATGCTGCGTCGCCCGGGGAGCAGTTGGGGGTTCAATGCCTTGCTCAAGCGTCTCACCTCAGTCGTGGTATTGAGGGTGGAGAGAGCGCTGGATATTCACTCCCCCACCTACAATCCCTGCCGGTCCTGAGACTCGAAGCCACGGCCTTTGGGTTACAAGTCCAACTCTCTATCCACGACTGCTATGTGTATTACTTCTCTAATAATTTAGTCTGCTTAAACCTTTCGTACAATCGACTATGGCCACCATTTAATTAGGGCTGGGCGATACGGCCAAAAAAAAATTATGACGATAAATGTCAAATCTTTATTTCTTTCAAATTTAAAGACAGAATTTTGCTCCATTTGCTAATTTTCTGTAACAAAATAAATATTTAAATAGAAAAATTAATTTCTTAGTTTTTGCATGTTCTAATGAGTTGATATTGTTTCAAATCAAGAAACAGGTTTGGGTTGCCTGATAATATTAATATCATCACTTTTTTTGTCTCAGAAATGCACATTTGATAGTAGCTTGAGTTAGGATGCAGAGGTAAATTTTTGTTCCTTTTTAAAATCAGTAACATCTGTAACAAAAAAAAATACCAACCTCAGGATTATATGGTTAAATTGATTCTGACCATTTTTTTATTTTATTTTTTTTAATTAAGCATATGATCTCCCATAGTAGCATACATTTAAATCATGATAAACACACACACACATATACCATGGTAAAAATATAACTAGGCCTATATGGTTTTTAAGATAGCCTATTTGTATGAAAAACAGTAACGGCAGCCTAAAAACATTCAGTATAAATGCACACATGCTATAGCTTAATCACAAATCCATACTATAATTATATACCATTACTCCTGTAATAAAATTCAGTTTGAACTTTGATCTGAGTGAGCGGATAAATGGTCCATGCAGCACGATTCAAATGAGGCGTGCTGTTTCGTTCCGCTTTTGGCACATAAACAGTATATCGAACATTTATCAAGCTCTTCATATCGTTTTATCGTGGAAAATTATATCGTGATAATCGTTATCGAATTATCGCCCAGCCCTACATTCAGTCAACAACCGATGGATAAGACCAAGTCTGTGACCTACATTTTTTTTCTAGTCTGTTTCACTTAGGTGTGCATCACAATAAGAAAAAAAAAATCTGTTGCTACTTCCATTACATTGTGATTTTGATTGCATAAAAATGCTTGTTGTGAAAGTGGTTTTGTTTGTTAATAAAACTATAGACCTTATGGTGTAAATGTGGAAATAAAGTGTAACATTAGTACATTTGTTGGAACAATTATGTGATATCTCAAAACTTTCAGACACATAATTGCAGATATGAAAGTCAGGAGGAGGCCGAATGGCAGATCAAACACCAGACCTACCAGTCAGATTCGTTTTGACGATGACGGAAGGGGATATACTCAAGACAGAGGCATTACCGGGGAACTTGATGCAGTCCGCAGAAGGTAAAAAAAACTTCCCTGAAAATGTTCTTTTTAAATACATTTTTCCACTAAACTTGTGCATCGTTTTGTTTTAAAGGAGGAGTCCTTTCACTAGTAAGAGGTTGAACATCTTTACTGCAGGCGTGGAGCAAGACACACTGTCAGATCTGGGTAAGGAAAAGTTCCGTTATATGGTATAAACTAGGGATGCAACGATTATAGATTTTGCTGGTACGATTATTGTCTGATGAATAATCACGGTTTTACGATTATGACGATTATTAGGCATTTATTCATTTCCCAACATTAATAATGTATAAAATCACATGAACACTCTTTAGATGTTAAAAAGTGTTATTTATTGCTGGATTTTGAAACAGAAATAACACAGTAACCAACAATACAGCACAAAATAATAATAAACAACAAACAAAAGTCCATCTCTCCCATTAGAATTAAAAAAGGTGACCGCTGCTCTGTAAACATCCATGACAGTATTTATCTTTTGAAAATAATGAACGAAAGAACAATAGGTAGGTCCCATTTGTTACCATTAGTTAAAGCAGGTTAACATTAACTAAAAATGTGCAATAGATAATTGTTGCAGTAGTTAATATTCTTTGTTAATGTTGATTAATAAAAAAATGTTAGTTAATGTTAGCTCCATTGAATTATATTAAGACAACTTTTGATTTTATGATGTATTATTAAAAGTTTAAATTAAGATAGCATTATTAATAAATCTAAATTCTCAATTATAGATCAGTGGATGGGCCATGTTTTAGCTTAGAAAAAATGTTTGAAAATAAATAGCTCATTAAGTCTTTAAGTAAGAGTTATTTGATGCTATTGTGAAGACTAAAGCGAATATAAATATCTAAATGACTGCGAGTGTGAAACATTATTTACACAGTTTTAGGAAAGTAGCGCAGCTGATTTGTTTACTGGGTTACCGGGGTAACGGCAGCGCCCTCTAGTGGCGAATGTGCGTCATTCAGCGCGTTTTCACTTTAACTCGCTCCGCTTTTCTTCTCATCTGTGCTCATTTAAATTAAACCGTAGCCTTTTTAAAGTTCTAAAGTAATCATATGAGGCTGCATCACAATTTTTCCATAAATAAACAGAATAAATTAATACGTTTGTTATAGGCTACTGTATAAGTTAGGCTGTTTTGTATTTTGTCTTGTATTCGCACTTGTGCTCCTAAATACATTTTCCAGTTCGCACACATCTATTTTTAGTCGCAAATGCGAGTGAAATGCTCGCACTGTCGAGCCCTGCACACTACTATCGACAGGCATTTCTTTGGTGGAAATAAAGCTTCGCTGTTTAGTCCCTCTGTCACTAATCTAATGCGTGTAGTAGCCTTCGTGTCTCTGATAAGCACGTAATTTGAAGCTGGTGCACCACTAGTGTGACTGTTTTCATTTTGCACAAGCTGCAACAGGTCAGCTCCGTGCAACAGAAACACTCGGTTTTGTGGAACCTTTACGATTAATTAACCGTGACGAACCGGTTAATCGCTGCATCCCTAGTATAAACACTTTTCAACTGACACTTTCGAGCATGTCCGTGTGAAACTGAGTGTATTTAGTTACCCTGTCCTGTTCCCTGCTCTGAATTTCAGGCCCTACTCTTTGGGACATTGATATAGCTAATCAAATTGTCCAGGCAACAAATCAAACGCCTCGGAATGGCTTTGAGGAGATGATTCAGTGGACCAAAGAGGGCAAACTTTGGCAATATCCAATCAACAATGAAGCTGGTGAGTTCCTCTGCAAGAATAGGTTGCATCTAGCTTCAACTTTTTAATCCTGTACCTCATCCTAAACTTGCCTTTGCACACATTGTGCAACTTTTTCAGGCCTGGAGGAAGAGGCGAGTGTGTCCTTTCATGAGCATGTGTTCCTGGAGAAGCACCTTGAATCATTCCCCCGGCAGGGTCCAGTCAGGCACTTCATGGAGCTTGTAATCACAGGCCTCGCAAAGAATCATCACCTCACGGTCCAAGAGAAAAAAGAACATATTGACTGGTTCAGAGACTACTTCCGACAGAAAGATGATGTCCTGAAAGAGGCCGAGGCATAAGGATCGGACAAAGACAGAAGATGCTTTCGGTTTCAACTGTCCTGAAAGCCCTACAACCAGCTAGTTAAGATCCTAACTGCAGTGATAATTAGCTGAACTTCATTAAGCAACTGGAGGTAATAATTGCATCAATTTCCAGATTAAGAGTCTTGATCGTTGTTGTTTCATAATGGTCAGCTGTGTTGTAATATTCAACCTGCTGCAAATTTTCTGATTTTTGTTTAGTAAAACATATAACTGTTTTTCAATAAAGTCTGGATGTTGTGTATGCTGCTCATAGTTCAGTTTATGTTGCTTTTTTCACAATACATGTTGTCCCAAAGCAGCAAAAAGAATAACTCCAACTTGCAATTGCTATAAATTTATCCACATACATACAGTAAACTCGTATAAAGTGATGCACTATAGCAACTCTCAGCTGTTTGATTGTTTTTATCATACACCTATCACCAGCTCCAAACTGCTAACTATAAAGAGCTAGGCATTAAGGTATTATAAGCATTATCTGTAAAGATGCTTGGTAATAGTATATATTATGAAAAGCACTCTACAAATAAAATTTGACAGGGTTCCCACTCTTCTGAACACCAGATACCAGAATTTTAGGATATCAAGGTCTTATTCAGCATATGTAGTATCAAGAAGTAGTATATGTAGTGAGACCCTTGAGCAAGGCACCGAACCCCCAACTGCTCCCCGGGCACCGCAGCATAAATGGCTGCCCACTGCGCCGGGTGTGTGTTCACTGCTGTGTGTGTGCATGTTGGATGGGTTAAATGCAGAGCACGAATTCCGAGTATGGGTCACCATACTTGGCAGTATGTCACTTCCTGCAATGTTCAGCTCCACCCCTAATCAAACAGACCTTCACCAGATAAATAAAATCTTTAGACACACTCAGTTATTACAGATGGGCATGTTGGAGGAGGGTTGGCACTGAACTCAAGGAAGGTCATTCTCTAGGAATTAGATTGGGCACCTATGTATTAGCCAAAAAACATTAAGTTTTAACATTGCTGCAATAAATTCAATATCAATAATTCAGCACTGAACTGCTGAGATACCATGGCTACATCACATGAATCAAAAGTAAGGTTACAAATGAGTCAAGAATTTTTTGTAGGTTTTGTGACTGACTGAGCATTCAATAGTCTACTCAGAATCAGTATATTCGAAATTTAGGTACATTCAGAGTACACGCAACAGTGTTGTCAAATGTGCAAACATGACAATAAGCAGTATAGTATTTGATTTCACACAACAGAAGACGTCTGACAATTCCAGTTTTATTCAAAGTGTACGATTACAAAGAATGTAAATGTGTTTTATGAACTACACAAACAAAACTTTTCAGGGAAGCCATTTATCAACATAGAGCTCAACCAAAAACTGTGTTTCATCAAATAAAAGTTACTCATCATACAGCATTCTACAAAGATCATTTCACATGATATGAGTCTTTTAACAGGCACTTTCAAAAAGCAGCTATTCAGACACTGATGTATAAACAACCACAAGTCGAAAAAAAATTCTAACCAAAGCTAAAAATCATATTTTCACAAAATTATGGCAAACAGAGAGCTTTTGTACAGGTTAAAGGTATATACAAAAATGTGACGCTAATCTCTGTTTTTGAAACTCCAAAAAGACAAACGCACAGAATTCGAGACTTTATCTCTAAAGCACACCAAAGAAAGAAAAAAAATTAAATTCCCATAGAAGAAAAATAATTGTGATATTTGCGTTTTTTTTTTTTTTTTTTTACAGAGATTAGTTCAAACTGTTGTACAACAGTCGATAAGAGAAGATGAAGGGGTAAATGAGCTCCGTAGAGAGGCTCTACAGTGGACGACTTGGTTCAGCATATGCAATCTACAAAAAAGTAATATTAATGGATAATAGTTAAGTGACTGACTATTAAACAGTAAAAAAAAAAAAAATTATATATATATATATATATATAAAAAATGTATCATTCAAGTGCATGAAACTCACCATTTTGGGTTACCACCGGCGATAGCTAGTGGCTTGACGCTGATGAGGCACTTTATGTCGCAATGTCTGCAGGTTCTTGTACTTTGACATGATACTTTGACTCTTCTTGAAGACAGGCTTCTGATTGAAGGGTGGTCTTGGAATTAGAGTGCCCTTAGAGGACAATTAATTTTTTTATTTTTAAATGTGCATGTAAACAACAAACCAAATAAAGCCTACTCCAAACACTAGAAAGTAAAATAATCATGTATAGTGTTGGGAACGAATAACACTATTCGGTTCAAAAACAGTATACCATCAAGCATCGCTTACCATCAATGGTTTTCTAGTAACTCCATCAGGGGCTGATCCCCTCTTCACTCCAGCAGTTGGCCGGAAATTAGGCCTCTATGTACAGAGAAACGTGTTTCACTACAAATCCCTAACAAAAATGACCAACACATTGAAAAATGTGATGTAACAAGACATGCTTTGACTTCTAAAGCACCCTTGATGAGTAAAATATCAACATTTTAAGACTTTAATTACCTGAAATGTTCCAGGCTTCCTCACGGTTTTTTCTGGACTTTCAGAAGACCTACAAAAATTGTAAAAGGTTGCATTTAGCTAAATTGTTAAGATTTAGCAGCTGTAAGAGAACAGAAATACAGTTCCTCACTTACCGTCTTTCTTTCGGTTCCTGTGAAGAGCTAATAGGACTTTGTAGCTTGGTGAAGCGTTCATTTAGTGTTAAATTTCCATGAGATTCTGATTCCTCTGGAAGATTAAAAAATTAAGAATGTTACATGATACTAGCATGCTGCTACAGAATAAATGATCTGCAAATCATTCAGACTTTTACCAGATTTGCTCTTGGGTGCCTTATTCCTCCAGGGTGTATTGTTCTTAGGGCTAGTGCTGGGTTTGTGCCCTGCCTCCCAATGGGAAACCACAACAAGATCACGTGAAAGTCGTCGGTCTATTGGTGAAGAGCTGAAAAGAAAGTCAACGAGGCATTTGAACAAGTCATCCACATCATCTGGGCACTTAAGGAATAAATTCTAAACATCAAGCATCAGAAAAAGCAGAAGGCATGCACAAATGTTATCCGATTTCAAAGTGGAATAAGCTTCTGCCTCATGAACTGAGGAGAGAAATGTTGCACTTCAAACTAAATTACTCAAACATTCACAGTCCTCAAGAGCCCAATTGTATTGCTGCAAATGCAGAAGGACCAATGATGGATTACTACATGGGTACTTACAGCAAAGCAAGCCCATCATCGCCATGCTTCAGTTTGAATTGGTAGATTAATTTTCCCTGATTCACCTTGGCCTTTAGCAGCCTTCCTTTCACTAATGTGAATAACCGATATTGGCAGACTGAACGAGAGGACTGAAGAACGCCATGTAGGAATCATTTTACGTTCCAAAATGTGAACAGACAGGCATGCGAGCACTTCCTTGTTATCCAGACTTGACAAGCCAGACACATTCCTCTCGACCTATCCTTTCATACTGGATTAGATGTGTTGGGAGACTGCAAACGCTTCATGCTGGAACACACATTTCATGGTATAAACATTGATTTGCAGCTCTGGATTCCACAATGGCATTGAGGTAAAGTTTCACGGAGAGGATCATTCCAATAGGAGACTGATTTTTCTAGAAATTTTCAGCCAGTTCTCCTTGAGTAAAATGCAGAACCTTCAAACTCAGGTATATTATCCATCTTCACATAACTGCTAGGTATTTTAGAACTAAAATTGCTTGGATAATTCTTCAGTTGCAGAACTTCTATTGAAGTCGACTATAAATTAAAGCTTGACATTTTGGCAAACGTTTCATTAGAACTGGATCAGGTCTTGTCTTCAGCACAACTCCAACTTCCTGCCATTTCAGCCAGTGGTTTGGTTGTAAGATAACATGATCCCTGCTTGTCGTCAATGCTGCAATGCCAAGGATAAAAGGCATTTAAGAGCCTAAATCTTTCATAAATATCACCCATGTGATGACAAAGGACTGTAGTTACAAAGGAGGGATGTGACAAAAAAAAAAAGAATGTCCATATTGTTGACGTCTCTGATCTGTCACAGAAGTGCATGTGCCTTCTTTCTCACAGTAGTTCTCACACGATGAGGCCTCTTGTTGGGTGCACTTTCAAGGCATTCCAGAGGTTATTGGACATGGAGTTTCATTCTTTTGACCGTGGTCATCTGATCTGATGCGGACCAAATCTTACATTATTCTATCAAGGAATGTTAGTTCTTTCTCTTCTTGCAAACAAACCTGTTTCCATTTAAAACAGAGTACAGCCCCAGAGTTGTGGTTTCTTCATCCATCCAACCAATCAATTAAGTTCTTCAAATGAAACAATATCAAATGACAGGGTCTAAATGTCATAACTGTAGAAATAGAATTCTTGTCCATTCTCTATGAAATCCATTCACATTTCCATTTTCCAAAACTATGTCCATACGACGTAGCAGTGACAGACTGAATTTCACTCATTGTTACCGCAGTTAGTTGCATGAGGCAGAGCATCCTTCTGCAAACACGTAAAATTAAGGCTTCAAAAGCATTTCCCTCCCTGGAAGACATTTTTAACATCTCTTCTGGGTCAAAGTTGATCTGGATGCATCATTGTGGGACAAATGGCATTTGACTTTTGGAACGAAAAGGACTGCGACTGTGAAACTTTTGAAAGACCACTTGCTCAGACTTATCTCTTATCAAATTCTCTTGACAAGGACAGGATTAACATCATACTGTTGTCACTAATGAGGAGGAAAACAGGCATGATTTTCTTTTTTCTCTCCTCATCCATCTCATCTGACAAGGTGACACCCCTTTGATGAAAGTTGTGCCATTGAAAAACAGGAAGCTTGACCTTCTAAACATCACGCGCCCATTGCCACAGTGTGAGGGGTGATACCATACCTGTGCGCGCTCACAGAGCGACGGGATTCCACCTTTGTTTCGGAGTCCCTCTCAGGCTCTGCAGTCTTGGAGTCTGTGTTGGGGGATGATTCTCTGGATGATGGCATCTTTTTGAGTGATAACTTGCGTGGTGGGACTCCTGGGGAATCTTTGGCATTCTTTGGTGCAGTCTGAGGCTTGGGCTTCTGGACTCTCTCTGAAATTCTTGGCCTTGGTGGAGGCAGTTTGAACCGGGCCACTGACTCCGCTCTAAACCTCCGTGCCTTTATCAGTCGACTCTTATCTTGAAGGGACAAAGCACGACCTCGGAAGCCGCTGAGAGGAAGAGGTCTCACTGACAATTCCCTGCGGAAGTGCTTTGGTGGCCCATGCTCCAAACCACTTGATGACGGTGGCCGTCTGAATTCTTGACTCTTCCTCTTCATTGGCCGTCCAAAGGGCCTTTCCTGAGGTCGAAAAGGAAGATACGGTCTGAACGATGATCCAGATGGAGGTGGGCCTGGTCTTCGTGCCTGCGATCTGTAAGGGGGGTGACTATGTGGACTTCCCCATCCTCCATGTGCCCATTCCATGCCGGGGCGCCGGGACTCCCTTCCAAGCACTCCATGCGGTGCACGCTGATCTCTCTCTGCAGACCACCTACATATCCATTACAAACAATACAAACATGTTGGTTATAATGCCAGTTTGTGCTGCTTGAGAAAGCTCTTGTGGAAGCTCTTAACTTCTATCAATTTAGATCCAGCCCCAGGCTGCTGAATGCCATATCACTTCTGTGCCAGTATAACTTTAAGGGGACATAGCTTCAAATGGTTTTACATTTTCTCCAGTTTCACTTTATGGGCTTTATCATTAGATCCTTTGGTACTTTACACTGACAGAAAGCTGAAGGAAGCTGGGATTTACTCTCACCACCCTGCAGTGTACTGGATTTTGCATTCTAACACACAACTGTATTTTTACTTTACCCAGCCTGCACAGCTTCATTCTTGTACCTCTCTGGATATGAATTCCTTCCATGAAACTCTCTGGGTTTTCTTTGGGGTGGGCCAGAAAGCCTCGAATCCCCACCAGGGGGGTGAGGGTAACCTCCTGGGCCATTCCAGTGGTGCCCGCCAAGTGCTGGTCGGCCAAAGGGCCTCTCCCGAGGAGTGGGGCACCAGCTCCTGTCATGCTCCTGAGGGCTTGGGCGTCGCTGTGAACCCCTGAAGGAACTATGTGGTGAAGGAATCCGCCTGTCTGAGGGAGGGCCATGGAAATGGCGAGATGGAGATGTGTGGCTAGGGTGGTTTTCTCGGAAAGGTGGTGCTCTGTGGCTAGGCGGTCCATGTATAGGACTATGTGGGGACTGCCTGTGCTGGACTGGGGGAGGGCGGCTTGAGCGAGGCGGAGAAGGCCTCCTGCGGCCCCGCTGTGAATCCTGTGAGCTGGGATACGGATGGAAGTTATCCTGGCGCTGCATCCATGGTCCATGTGGCCGCTCTCTGCGTTCACCCATGAGCGAGGGCCTCTTGGGGTATGGCTGGGGTCCACTGCTGTTTTTATCTCTCCAACTTGGTGGGGCTTTTCCAGGAGGTCCTCTAAAACCTCTCTGGCTTCTTGAAGGAGGGCCAAATCGCCCTTCATGATTCATGCTGCTGCAGTTGTCAGAGAATGGCCTGTAGTAAAAACAAAAGTAAATTTTGAGCCACCTATCAACTATGCAGATACATCAGGATTAAATATTATATCTACAGCATTGTAGTACCGGTGTTTAGAACGAGGAGATCCTGAGTGTTGTCTCACCATTTTTCAGCTTTTAAACCTATCTTAAGTGAAATAAAAAAAGACATGAAATGTCACTTCCACAATAATGACAGAACAGGCCTGACATAAAAGGCAAAATAAAAGTGAAAACAGAAAGAAATACTTTGACCGAAACGTCTAAGATCTGAAAGTAAAAGACTGCAGTGCAATGCCAACTAGTTCCGGCATTATTCTTTGCACAACAAATCTAGGAAATAAAACAAGGCCAAGTGATCCTTCCTAGCATGTCATGCCAATTTTAAATAATTATCAAAAATTACACGCTACACTCTATCCGAGGGCCATTTTCAATGTTGTTTTATTAAAATTGTATTTTTTAAGTTTAGAAAATATGCTTTAACTCTTTTAACAAATACTTGTAAAGCATGCGGCTGTCTAACCTGATCAAATGTGTTCATATCGATATTAATCACAAGAAATCGATATAAAACCACGGAATGCGTTTTAATCTCAGGATACTTTGTCCTGTCAGTCGTGTTCCTGCGACAAATAATCAAATGAACACTCAAAATGCAATGCTTGATTTGTTTCACATTGCAATGTTTTGATAGTTCCACATATCGTGCTTAAATAAAGCATCGTCCTTGATTTATGTAGAAATTAAGCAAATTAAGACGAGGTCGACACCACCACATTCCTGGCCTAAAGTTACATGAACGCGTGTTTGAAGGCCGACAAGGCCTTTAGTTTCACACACAGAAGAGTAATTCGAAACAAACACGTTTCATTCGTATTATTAAACGTGTAATATTCAACTAAAGTTTTAAAACAATAAATACAATATTAAGTTGAATACAAAAACACATCATAGTTCAGACAAGCAGCGTCTTCCGTTTTCACCGTCAGTGCGAAACTACGACAAAGCGAAAACATTTTTAAAATACAGCCTAAATAACAATGCAACAGTATTAGTTGTTTAATTAATTAGTTATGTTTAATTTCGGCTGAGTTGCTCTGACATACCCAAGGTTGTCCGATACGAAAGCAGATACCCAAATCTAATTCATCAGCAAACGCTTAGCCGTGATAGCTAGCTAGCTAACAACCGTCTTCCGTTATACGACGGGCCACATCTGACCGAAGCTGAACCGTAAATACTTTCAAATTAACAAAAATCCATCGCCTTCGTCGTTACACCGGAGTCGTTCCGTCGAAAAACAAGAGTTGTCTGTGAAACTACATTCAGACGAGCCGAACAGCTGCAGCCGTGGTGACGTCACCAGAGGGGGCGCGTGCACGTCAGGATTCATCTCGACTGCGCCCATATTGTTGCTTTGCTTTGTTAGTATTTTGTAAACCTAGTATTTTTTATATTAATTTATTCATAAAAATATCTTATTGGAGTTGAAATAGTAAAAAAGACATGGTGATGATCATAACGAATGAGAAAAGACATTCATGTCACTCACTGCTCAAGACTGAAACTTCTGTCTGTCAGTGTTTTATAAAAGAGAGACATTTGTCAAACGAAACCAGTTTTTCTTAAATAAGAAAAAGTCTTTTCTCTTTGTTATTCCAGACCAACACATAAAATACTTGATTCAAATAATATTACAAGCCCACATTCCACTTGTCGTAGGCCTAGAGGTTATTATTTGACTACACTGACTGTGGTAAGTATATGTGGTATGAAGATGTACTATTATAAGATACTTGAATGATATGAACTGAATTTAGTGAGTGAAAATGAAATTCATATCTCTCTTACCCCTGTATATTGCATCATTTAAAGGGTTAGTTCACCAAATAAGAAAAATCTGTCATCATTTACTGACATTTTAAACCTGTGTGACTTTTGTTAATATTTTAAACACAAATTAAGATATTTATAATGGAACTGAGTTTTCTGTAATTGTAGTGCGTATGAAAGTTCCTGCATCCAATGTTTTGAACATCCCAAAAGGTCATTAACTAATTAACTAACTAATCCATATCAGTCAAACAGTTTAATGTGTGTGTGTGTATGGGTTGTTGACGTGACGTGGCATTTTCACTGTCCCACAGGATAAAAAATGAATATAATTAATATTGTCATTTAATATTTTCAATTAATATTTAAAATGCTATAAATTGTTAAACATGTCTTCGTCCTACATGGAACTGATGTTAAAAAAGCTGCAGTGTTATTAGATTTTTTTTATTTTTGAGCCGAATGTCAAATTTGGCCTATGGTGTGACTGTCCCAAGCATGGTTCAGTAAATTACAACTTTTATAAATTAAATAGAAAAGCATAAAAATATCAATAAATACACCCGGCATAATTGTGCAAGTGTTTATTTTAGTAAATGGCAATAATTTTTTTCATCTATATATTTCTGAAAGTGTAGGAACATAATACATTTTGTCTCTGAAAACCATGTCCTGTGGTGTGACACCATATCCTGATTTGTAATCGGCAATTCCAGAAAAAATTGTAATTATTTGAAGGACCCCATTCATGGTCGTGTTACTGTCGTGTTACGTGTTACAAGTTTTAATGTCCTTTCGTGTGACGCCCCAAAATTATATTTTTTAATAAAAAAATGTATGTTAAACTACATACCGCTAATGACAGGTTAGCCCAGAATAGCAAGGTCATTAATTGTCAGAAAAAGGCTGAAACCGTCCTATGGTGTGACAGAAAATGTCCTCCGGTGTGACGCATTTACTGTCATACCACAGGACAAAGAAGTCACACCACAGGACAAGGTTTCTTTAAAAAGCATTTTAAATAATTAAATAATATTTATTTATTTTTTTATAGTGAAGTGAAGTGACATTCAGCCAAGTATGGTGACCCATACTCGGAATTCGTGCTCTGCATTTAACCCATCCAACGTGCACACACACAGCAGTGAACACACACACACACACCGTGAACACACACCCGGAGCAGTGGGCAGCCATTTTATGCTGCAGCGCCCGGGGAGCAGTTGGGGGTTCGGTGCCTTGCTCAAGGGCACCTCAGTCGTGGTATTGAGGGTGGAGAGAGCGCTGGACATTCACTCCCCCCACCTACAATTCCTGCCGGCCGGAGACTCGAACCCGCAACCTTCGGATTACAAGTCCGACTCTCTAACCATTAGGCCACGACTTCCCCCCTATTTAACGCCTTTTTATTCTTTTTTGATCATTTTCAGTGTTCTTAAATGCAGTAATTACATTAATTAAACTATTTTCTGATGTTTTTACAGAAAACTTGTACTGTTATAAAGTGTCATGAAAATAAGTATAAAATGTGATACTATGGGCTTGGGGGGGGGGGGGGGGGGGGGTGAAGTTTGAAACAACCAGAACTCTTCCTAGAGCTGGCCTCCTGACCAAACTGAGCAACTGCTGGAGAAGAGCTTTGGTTAGAGTGTGACCAAGACACTGATGGTCACTCTAGTTGAGCTCCATGATCATATATGCAGATGGGAGAAACCTAAAGAAGGACAAACATCACTGCAACACTCCACCAATCTGGCCTTTAAGGCGGTGTGGCCAAACTCAATCCTCTCTTCAGTTAAGACACATGAAAACACACTTGGAAAAAGCACCTAAAGGACCCTCAGAATGAGATTCTCTGGTCTGATGAACCTCAATTCTAAGCATCATGTTTAAAGGAAACCAGCTCTGCTCATCACCTGCAGAGTACCATCCCAAAAGTAAAGTGTGCTGGTAGCAGCCTCATGCTGTGGGGCTGTTTTTTAGCGGCAGGGACTGAGGGACTCATCAGAGTAGAAGAAAAGCTCAATGCACCAAAATATAGAGATAGCCTTAATGAAAACCTAATCCAGAGCATTCAGAACCTCAGACTGGGCAGAAGGTTTGTCCCTAAGCACACAGCAAGAGTGGTTCTGTGGATGTCCTTGAGTGGCACAGCCACAGCCTGGGGTTAAACCCAGTCAAATATTTCTGAAGAAATATGATGAAAATGTGCATCTGCCCCCATCCAACCTAACAGAGTTTGAGATATGAGTAGGTGAGGTGAAGAATGGGAGATAATTGCCAAATGCTGATGAGCAAAGCTTGTCGTATCATACCTAAAATGACTTGAGGCTGTAAAGGGTATGAATACTTATGCAATGTACTTATTCCAGTTTTTTACTTTTAATAAATTTACGAAGTTGTGAATATGCTTTTGCTGCTTTTGCTTTTGCTGCTTTTGCTTTGTCATACACCATGTATGGAGTGTAGATTGATGTGGGAAAAAAAGTAATTTAAAGCAGTTTAACATAAGGCAACAACATAACAAAATGTGAAAAAATTAAGGGATATGAATACTTGTGCAAGGCACTGTATATATATATATATATATATATATATATATATATATATATATATATATATATATATATATACACACAAACACACACATAAGTACACTCAAGAGCCATTTTGAATGTTTTATATAAAAAGGTATATTTTTGTTTAAATGATATATTTTAAAACCTCTATTAACAACACAATAACTTGTAAAGCATGCTGCTCTATAACCTGATCAATACATTTATATTGAGATCATCACACACCACACTGCAAAGGCATATATTATGTCTGTTATTCATGAGATATGTAGTCTAGCCTAAACTAGTGACTTCTGACGGTTCTTTCATGCTCTCTTACACACCCTCTTTCTTACAGTAAATGCCATAAACACAGGTTTACTTTTGCTTAGCTTAAAAGCTGTTTTGCTTGTGAAAGTAAAAACAGACCTGTCAAACTCTCACTACATAAACTTCAGTGTACACCCATCCAACAGACAATAATGACTAATGATGGAAACTACCTCCATTATAAATGAGAAATCAGGCTTTTATCCTCACTTCACATTGCCATATGGTACGCTGACAGATCTCAGATATGAATCCTAAGCCTATGTTTTTTAGTATAATAGTAATAGTATAAGCTTCAGTTCACTGGGTTACATTTTCAGACATTGTCTTTCATTACTCTTGCCCTCTGTCTCTCACTCTTTCCATAAATGACACGAGAACAGGATGAGTTAAATGTCAAAAAGAGATGTGTTTGCATACATTGTGTTTGCAACAGATGTGAGATGCTGATGATCAGAATTTCCCTGCGGCTAATCATTTGGTTAACAAGCTTTTGTCTTCTAACTAAGAGCTCCACATAGTCAATGCCTCAATATGTGCCTGGCCTTTGTAAGTTACTGAAGGGGAAATGGCAGGAAGTTATGTAGCAAGTCAGTCAACTGTATATGCAGTAGAGCCGATTGTTCAGGCAGCAGTTACATTTAAGAACTGTTTGGAGCTGGATTGACATCAACAAAGACTATTGCATCAAGGTAGGAACTTGATATACAAAAACATAACATAACTTATAAAAATATAAAAATATAAACTTATAAAAATATAAAAATAACTTAAAATATAGCTATATATATGTATATATATATATATATATATATATATATATATATATATATATATATATATATATATATATATATATATATGAATATATTATAAAGAATATTCAATATTTATTTTACTTTAACAAAGAAAAAAGATTACGTTGTTACACTTGAACTTGTTTACACTTTTTTTTTTTTAAATTTAATAATTATTTTTAATACTTGTCTTCAGTACCTGTGTTCTGTGTTCTGTTTGCTTTAAATTTAGGAACTGAATTTGAATTTGAAAAGAATTTTCAGTTCAGTTCTAAGAGGTGCGCAACCCTGCTAAGGACTGAAAAAATGGTACTAGTGAAGTTAAAAAAGAGTTCTTTTGGTTGCAATTTCGTCAAATTCTGTTTTACTATTCATACTTTATTTAAAAGTTATAGGGAAGTGAAAGAAGGAGGTGTCAGCAGGCATCAAAGTGAGCGTTTGACCGCTTTACCATCTGCTCCAACATGACACAACCTTACACTCATAATCATTCAAGAGGAAACATAGATATCATCTCATTCTACAGATGTTTGATGTGGAGATTGTGTAAAGATTCAGATATTTTAACATCATGTGAAACCAGTCAAAGGATGATGCATCAATGTGGTTTATTTCTGTTTGTGAGCTCACATCTGACGGCTTATTGTGATTAAGTAATCACAGTAAACGCAGTGGCTAGGGGAGAACTTGCTCTGTTGATCTGTCTATCTGTTTTTGGTGAGCGTGGCTGGGTGTATGTAAGCCGTGTGCCTTGTATGGCTGTGCAACAGTTGGTCTTATGAATTATTTGTATGGCACAATTGCATCTCATTTTACAGCTCTATTATATGTGATCTCTCTGCTCTCACCTCCCAGTGGCCTTTCCATTGTGCATCTCTAATGGAGCATGCAATCCCGTGCTCTGCTTCCATATCTGACCCCTGACCTTCAGGGTCCCCGCCCCTACTGTCTAGATCAGGCTAACTCCATCAAACCTGCTCGATCTCACTGTCCGCTGCTCTTTCTCTCCCATCACTTCCCATATTTCAACTTTCTGTTTCCTGTATTCCCATTTTCTCCTTCCCTAAACCATTCCTCTTGCTTTCTTTCGCTCTCCTTCCATTCGTCCTTAATTTTCAACATGCTATGATTCTCTATTTCGATTGCATTGCTTTTACAATATCCAAATTATTTCACTATAATACATGATGTTTCCTTCCTTATCTCCTTGCTTTCCCTGTTTCTCTTCTTCCTTGTACATAGGCTCTCTTCTTTCTCTCTCTCTCTCATCCACTCTCGCTTTCTCCTCGCTTCATTCCCCCTTTTCTTACCTCACCTCCTCCTCTCTTCACTTGTTGCCTTTCTCATAAAGCAGCCCCCGACCTTTACGTGAACACACGCTCTTTAATCTTACTCTCCACCCTCAGCAGGATGCTTAATCTGCGGGCGGCACAGAGCCAGTTTACCCATGAAGTGCGAGAGCCAGGGTTGTATGTCTGGAGGGTTGAGAAGATGAGGGCCGTGCTCCTTGAACCATCACAGAGGGGAATCTTCTACAATGGTGATGCATATATTGTGCTCAGCAACCGTGGAAAGGATGGAAGTGACCTGCACATGTGGATGGGTGTGTAGCATCTGTTTATGCATGTATAAATAAATGTAGAACAAATGAAAATGCATCTGATGCTGCTTGTATGCAGCATTGGTAAAATATGTACTGTTAAAATATTTTTGGTAAATGAAGTAAAAATCTATAAATTCTAAGGTTCCTGTAGATTTTGCATTGTCTCTTACTGTTGGCTTTCCTTCCCTGATCAAGGTGAGAAGTCATCCCGGGATGAGCAGGGTGCTTGTGCCATGCTTGCCACTCAACTGGACAGCTTCTTGGGAGGAGAGCCAGTACAACACAGACAGGTGCAAGGATACGAGTCACCAGAGTTCATGGGACTCTTCCCTAAAGGAGTCAGCTACAAGGTGGGACACCAGTAGGACAAAAACAACAAATCAGTAAGATAATATTGTATTCAACAAGTGTGCATTACATTTACAGTTATTCATTTGGCAGACACTTTTATCCAAAGCCACTTACAGTTGAGGAAAACTGTAACTGTGATTCATCAAGTGCCTGTTTTACAAGTTTTCAGTCATCATTCAAAACAATAAAAGCTAGGACAGGAAGATATTAAAGAAAATAAGAGCATAGATAAAATGAAAGAAATAGAATTAGTTTTTTGGCAGTTGGATGTTCAAGGAAGAGATGAGTTTTAGTTGCTTCTTGAAACTTGTGAGGGATTCAGCTGTCATGTAGCATTAAATTGATCAACATTTATATTTCAATAAATACTGTTATTTTGACCTTTCTATTCATCGAAGAACTGCATACTAAATCAGAATACTAGAATGATTTCTGAAGGATCATGTGACACTGGACTGGAGTAAATGGCTACTAAAAATTCAGCTTTGCTGTTAAAGGAATACATTTAGTTTTAAAATATACTCAGATATTGTAATAATGTTTCACAACATTGTTGTTTTTATTTCATTTTTGATCAATTAAATGCAGACTTGGTGAGCATGAGAGACTTTCAAAAACATTAGAAAACCTAATCGACTTTTGATCGGTTTTTCTGAAAATCAAATGACTGAATTTCTCTGTCTGTCTCAGGAGGGTGGAGTAGATTCTGGGTTTAAGAGTGCCAGGTCCAGGATTGGCCCTGTTACACATCTCTACCAAGTTAAAGGAAAGAAAAACATCCGCGCAAGAGAGGTGGAGCTTAGCTGGGGGAGCTTCAACAAGGGCGACTGTTTTATACTGGACCTTGGAGAGGTGTGTATGTCAAAAAGGTTATCCTTGTAATGTTGTCCGTCATTGGGCAGCTATGGTATTTTAGTTGGATAAACATGGCCAGTCATTTAGTTGGTGTTATCATGCAAATGCACATGTGTTTATGTTCAGACTATAGTCGCATGGAGGGGTTCCAAAGCCAATATGTTTGAGCGTCAGAAGGTGCGTGAGATAGCAATGTTGATCAGAGACACTGAAAGGAATGGGAAAGCTCAAATCATCGATGTGACAGAGGGAGAGGAACCACTGGAGATGGTTCAGGTGACAAACACCAAAGATCACATAATAAGAAATCCATTTTAATTTTAAATCAGTTTTTCATTTAAATTTTGTATAATATATATAATGTGTATTAAATTAGAAAAATGCATTTGGTGGTGGACACCACAGTAATCGTATCAATAAGTTTATCCAAATATAGATTAGAACTGATAACACCATCTCTTTTTTTGCTTAAAAGGTACTTGGTCCAATCCCAGCTCTGAAGGACAGCTCAACAGAGGAAGACGCTGAAGCAGACATCACTAATTCTGCTTCCCTTTACAAAGTCAGCTCTCTCTCCTTTACAGTGTATTTTGCAGTTATCAAAAATACCTTATCTAACCTTTTTGTTGTTGCTGTTGTTAATCAAACTGTTTGTCTACCCATAAATTAAATCAAAGCCAGATGCTGTTTGAAGGCTAAGAATATTTTAGGGAAAATAATAATTCACTTTGGGAATAAATCTCTGAATAATTCTCTCTCTCTCAGGTGTCTAATGCAACAGGTCAAATGGCCTTGACAAAGCTGTGTGACAAAGGCCCTTTCAGTCAAGAGCTGCTGGAGAAAGATGACTGCTTCATCCTGGACAATGGATCTAATGGGAAGATTTACATTTGGAAAGGTGATTGTGTATATTTGTTCAAGTTTGTGTGTTTAGTAAATCAAACTTTTTCGTTTATTGTCTTTCTGCTTTGATACATAGGTAATGGAGCCAATGCAGAGGAGAAGACAGTTGCCCTGAAGGTAGCAGATGAGTTTATTACAGAAATGAACTATCCCAAGTTGAGAACACAGGTACAATAACAGGCAGCTCACGGTTTCATTTTTATTTCTGTGCAGAACTGTCTCCTCTTTTAACAAATTTCTTTGTGACCTTAGGTGGAAATTCTCCCTCAGGGACGTGAATCTGTCCTCTTCAAACAGTTCTTCAAGAGCTGGAGTTAAACACACACCAACATATAGGATGTACTGTATGTAGAAAATGATACTCATTTTGTATAAACACACAGCATACTAGCTTAGCTTATCTGTTGCAACTCTTTGCTATTAGCCAAAACGTGCTTTTTTGATCCCAGGTATTGTGAAACCTGGGATGGTTGACATTTTATTCAGGAAATGCATATTTAAGAAATATAAATCAATTTGTGAATTGTTGATTCTGTCACATGCGTAATGCTTTGCATTAATATAAAATACCTGTATACAACCCAGTGGTCTATTAATTTGATATACTTCATTCAAATACTTATGCAATGACTCGATGTCTGTAAACCTTTGCTGTATTGTATATTGAGCCTCATATTGGACTGATATCAAATATGTGGACAAAAAGACACCACATACAGTCCCAATGCTTATGCAACCACTATGAGTGATACATGCATGGCCCTCTGATCGTCTTTTATCTTAGAGATACGCACCAAGATAAAGGGTGACCCGTATATTAACCTAAAACTGAAAATCCCGCCAACCAAGGACTTAACTAATAAAAGCTTAAGCAAATTAAGGCCCAATGACTTTCTTAATCAGACATTCTTCCATTAAAAACGGGTCTACAAAGAGGTTAGGAGGATTATGGACTCCTTAAGAATCAATGAGCATATTAAACCATCATAACTTTCTTAACTGTTCTCATGAAGACGTTTGTTTGAAATGTTTTGGGCAATAGATCTACCTGATGTGAGTAACATTTTACTGCTTAAATTATAATGTAAAAGATATATTTGTATTTGGAGTCAATTAATAACTTAATAACTGTAAACCTTAATAACTTATTGTACAGTGGGGGTGATTTCATTTCATGCGAACAATATTTGCAGTTATCTTGAAATCACAGTCATCCAGGTGTGGTGAGAAAGGTGAGCAATACATACAATCTGTTGCTGTGGCAGTTGTTTAATGTTGTTTTAGTGTTGTTGGTTATAAATGCATATTCAGCATGTATTTTTATCAGTTTAAGTCATTCAAATGAAACTGAAATTGCCTACAGGATGTGAACAGTTTCACATGATTAATTTCTGGTCTTGGTTGAGTTTGAATGTCACAGTAGGTTTGAATAATATTGACAGTGATACCGATTTTAGTTTTATTAATTTACTTTTTAGTTTTGAAGTAGATCAGAAACTTGGGGAAAGCGTTATCAAATCTTTTGCTGCCTTTATTTCTTTTTAAGTCACTTTGCTCAAATTTAAACCAAACACACAGTCGTGTTTGTATGTTGTCTGTTTTATAAGTTATTCTGACTTTGAAATGAAAGACCTTACAATAGCATTTCAGCCCACATATATTGATTACATAAGCTCATAATGCCAATGCCTTTATCACTGTTCTCATCTTAGTTAACATAAGTTTACACGGAATGATAGGTGAGATATCATGTGTCAGTGACTAGGGTGGATTGAGGAGACAAAGTTCATTGTGTAGTCCAAACCGATGACATGATACTGCACGAGAGGATCTGGGTCCTTGTGCTCTGCTTCTGCCGGCGTGCAACACAAATCTCTAAGCTGGCCGCAATAGAAAAGGTGAGGGATGTAAACTTCCCTATATTCTATTTGATTTAAACATGATATTTTATTTATTTCAACTTATTTTTTTTATTTCCTATTCAACTGGCTTTTCAATCAGTAAGTACAATTTTATTTGTATTTTCACCTAAATTTGGGATTTATTCATGTTGACTTTTAAATTCTTAATCATTTGTAGTAGTAAATAGCATTTTAGAAATGTTATTTATTTAAATTATTATCACAGTATATATTTAATTTAGTTCAATAAATGTATTGATAATATAGTAATGCTATTAAATTATATGACAAATTACATATATTAAATATGTAATTATTAAGTACATGGAATGTTTCAAACATTTGATGAGCTGACAGTTTGTGTTCTGTATAAGGCTGAGGCGCTCAAAACAAAACTGGACTTTCAAACCAGCCAACATGAAGAGTATCCTGAAGGGCAAAAGTAAGTTTTAGAGACCATGATTTTAGCAACAACACCATAACAATTTAAAGTGTGTTTGAATGTTTAAAAACTAGCCTAGATTTTATAGATGTTTGTTTTTGTCACAGAATATGAGGAGCCTGAAGCTGGTTTGAGTAACTCTATCGGAGCTGTGCGCTGGAATCTGCCCGATGAAGGTCTTCAGGCTCACAGCTCAGTTCCTAGCAAGAGCAGCCAGAGTCCTAGACAAAAGGTAAATCAAAAGAGATAGATAGATAGATAGATAGATAGATAGATAGATAGATAGATAGATAGATAGATAGATAGATAGATAGATAGATAGATAGATAGATAGATAGATAGATACTTCCGACAGAACTTACTTTTCTGTACTGTTTTGAAGTTCGACGTTTTTCCTAATTAATATATCACCTTTCTGTTGTTATACAGGACTTGAAGGATCTCCGCAGCCTGCAGGAATGCATCAAGTTTATCACTCAGTGGAAACAGCTGGTGGAACATGTATGCAGGGTAATATGTAATGTTTTTTACAGCCTAAACTGTATAGACTTTAACTAACACCGCCCGAATAGGCACAAGGTTGGACATAATCACAGGCTTGCTGATATTCAGACCAACTGTACACAAGTGTGATATTACCAGATAGTCTGTTAAACATCTCTTGATCTGGAAAGCATCTGCTATGTACAAACATCTGACAGAAGACTTTCAGATGTCAGTTTTACATACATACATTCTAAATCATATTCATCTTAAAGACATCTAATATACGTCTATTTGACATCGGATAGGAAACGTCCAATAGACAGCCTATTGCAGATGAGCAAACAATCTAAAAAAATACGTCTTGCAGATGTAAGTGCAGACATCAAACTGGATGTGCAAAATGTCATGGATGTGCATTGGATGGTGTCCAGTGGTACCAGATAGATTACTGTATTAAGTGCGGTGTGAACGTATAGTCTAATGTTGAACTGTGTTGGAGTTAAAGTGCAAGTGGGAGTGTGCTCTAGGGTGTATTAGTTCTGACTGTTCATTAGCCTGATAGCCTGAGGGAAAAAGCTATCCCTCGGTCGGCTAGTGAGGGAACGGATGCTGCGGAGACATCTTCCTGAGGGCAGCAGAGAGAGCAGTCTGGGTGGTTGGAGTCACTGATGATCCTTCGGGTTTCCTTATACACTGCCTGGTGTAGATGTCCTGGAGGGAGGGAAGCTCACCTCCAACATTGTGGTGGGCAGTTCGCACAACCGTTTGCAGAGCTTTGCGATTGCCAGTGGTGTTGTTTCCAAACCAGGCAGTGATGCCGCCAGTCAGGATGCTCTCCACAGTGCAGGTGTAGAATGTTCTGAGGATGCTGGGGCTCATTCCAAACTTTCTCAGCCGTCTCAGGAAGAAGAGGCGTTGATGTGTCTTCTTCAGCACTGCGTCTGTGTGAGCGGACCTTGTGAGATCTTCAGTGATGTGAACGCCGTGGAACTAAAGCTGTTTACCCGCTCCATAGGTGTCTTGTTGATGGTGATGGGTGTGTGTTCTCTCCATTTAGTCAGGGTGCTCACCTCCTCTTTGTAGGCCGTCTCATTGTTGTCAGTGATCAGGCCTATCACCGTTGTGTCATCAGCAAATTTGACAATGACGTTGGAGCTGTGTGTCTGCACAGTCATGTGTGTACAGGGAGTACAGAAGTGGGCTGAGGACGCAGCCCTGAGGAGCACCAGTGTTGAGGGTCAGCGGGGATGAAGTATTGTTTCCCATTCTGACCACCTGACTTCTGCCTGTCAGGAAGTCCAGGATCCAGCTGCACAGAGATCTGTTTAGTCCCAGAGTCTGGAGCTTCGCAACAAGTCTAGGGAACCACAGACAGAGAGAGGGAGAGGTTGAAAATGTCTGCGAAAACCCCGACTAGTTGGAATGCGCATGCTCAGAGCTGGATCTGGATTTCTGCTTTAAGTTGGAGATCCAACTTGTGAACTCTTGGCAGATCAATCAAGCCCGACTTTAGTGAGACTACAGTATTCCAGCACGCACAATTTGGAGCTACCTTGTATCAAATTTAAAAACTTACTTATTAGGTTGCTTTTTGTCAGCTGTTTTTAAAATGAACACTAGTATTTCATGCAATTGTTTTTCACTGTTGTTTGCCATATTGACACAAAAACAAGAAATGCTCTCCTTGTGTCATGATGACATCATGAGGTCAATATGTTAACCTGATGTGTGATTGACTGGAATTCACTGAGGTTTGAAGTGGGACATTTCAACTTGGATGTTCCTACTTCCGATCTTGTCTGAAACGCGACATATCAGCACAGCTGTAGCCAACCCAAATAAATTATTTGTGTTGAACGGATTGGTTAAGTAAATGATTCAATAACTCACTTTATAAAGACAGTCACTGGTTTCGTTCCTGAATGAATCAGGGTGTTTGAATAAATGAATATTTATTCACTCAAAAATCATTTGTCGTCACCAAGCCTTCTGTGCAACGTTGAAATTAATCATCTTCTCAAAACATTAGCATAAAAACAGGATTTTTAAAAATGATCCCTTAAGGATTGTACAAAAAATTTTTTTTTTTAAACGAATGTTCATAGAAAAGAAGAAAACATAGAAAAGTTATGTTCTCATTAATGGGAACATTTGCTAAATATTCTGAGAGCATATTTTTGTCAGCTGGGAATGATGATAGGTTTTCATTTTTGGGTGAACTGTCCCTTTAATGTTATTAAAAAGGTTGATGGGAAATATCTTATACACAGTAATGGTTAATCACCTCAATAGAAGCCTCATATTCATGAATCATGAAGCTACTGATAAGACAGAATCAACCTGTCACGAGTCCGGGCCCTGCGCTTCTCCCTGTCGCCACCAGAGGTCACCATCTCCCTTCCTCCCGGACTCACCTCACGTAATCACATACACCTGCCACACTCATTACACCCGCAGCTGTTCCCCATTACCACAGACTATATAGTCTCCCCTCTCCTACCACTCTGTCTGGTTGCATTATTTGTTATTTGGCGTGTATAAATGTGTTACAGTGTTTTGTTTCTAGTGTCTGCTGTGGTCTGCTATCCCAGACCTTTTCTGTTTAGTTTTTTGTGCGGTGTTGGCCTTTTTGTTTCCATTAAATACCCTCACCTGCACTGTTTCTTCGTCTTTTCACGGCGTACGTGACACAACCCCTGTCATGACAGCTGCATTATCCTGTTGTTGAAATGAAATGTGCAAGGGTGAGGTAGGGTGAGGTGTTATTAAATTAAATGCACATAATCCAACACCCTTTGAGAGTGGGAATAAGGACTGTGGGATGTTGATGCATGCAGACAATGATGGGTGTGTGATTGTCTACACATAATGTTTGAAATGGTTGTGTGTGTGTGTGTGTGTTTTAGCCTGGCTCCAGTGCAGACGAAGGGCCAAATATCAGTGTATATGCAGAGCCACATAGTCTGGAGCAATGCCGCAAACTCATCCTTGAGTGGGCACAGGAGCTCAAGAAAGTTGACGATGTGAGTTCATAGATATAAGATACATATCCATAAACATCATGCATTGTTTTCATTAAGAAAAAGATTTTATCTGTTTATATTCTCCATCTTATAGCTGTTTAGTGAGGGCACATGGCGACAAGAAATAGATGCATCCTGGGAGCAGAAAGAGAGCAAGGTAGATTCTGCCAAGCAAATGGAGCAGAAGATCATGGAATGGGCTACAGAGCTACAGACTGTGTCGGAGGTGAGGACCCACATGTGACATATGTAATAATGTGCAAAATCCATATACAGTATGTGTGTGTACATGTAATTTTTTTTTTTACCCGTGTACAGTGCTGTGGTGTGATGAGACAAGAATTAACCCTTTTTTTGAAGCAGCTGGAACTGAAGAAGAGGAAAATTTTGACTATGTTGCCTTTTTTGGAATTCATAACTTGGTCTCTGCTGAAACAGGACAGCCAGGTACAAGTTTTAGATAAGAGATCAATAAACATAAAAAAAAAAAAAAATCCATCTAGCTAGGGTCCATAGTTTACACCCATAAACTGAACTGACAAACAATCATTATCAAGAGATACTTGTATCGCTGCTTGTGTAAACAGTTTGGCACAGCTTATAGACCGGTACGATCGTCCCCAAGTTGGTCAAATGACACTAAACATAAACAGATTAAGTTTCAGCATATTTAGAAATGCAGATGTTTATATATTATATATCTATTTATTTATTTTTAAACATTCAGCTAAACCATTTCTTGTTGACAGTTATAGAACATTCTCATACATGTTCGGCAATATATAATGTCATTTAGTAATATAAGCAGTATATTTATGTGTATGTATTACATTCATAATGTTTTTTAGGGTGTTGTTCCACAGCTATGGCTCCTCAGCAAACAACGTACCTGGAAAACAGGTAAAACTTTCACTTGCATCCTTCAATAGACTAAAACGGTGATTTGGAAAATTATATTAAATTCCTTTTAGGAAAAAGTGATAGTTTAAAAGATTAAACAATTTTGACGTGCTCATACTTATTCATACTGTACGATTCCATTTGTTTTGACAGAGACACCAAAATACATTCCAAACTCCGGTAATGATTTGTGCATTTATCTTGTTCAGTGCACAATTTAATGTGGCAAGCATCTAAAATGCAATGACATTCTTCATATCACTGTTGTAATAATGTTTATCACTATTTTCCATAGTATGGCAATGGATCTGCAGTGTTTCAGGTATCATTGATTCAGCCGTTTATGATTCAGCTGCCAATTAAATTCCTTTTGGCTTAAGAAAGCTTTTAAATTTGATCTTTGCACCTGTTTAGTGGACATCACACTGGACCCCATGACAAAGCACCCATGGTTGCAGCTCTCTGATGACAAGAGGAAGGTACAGGAAGCTCTGAATGAAACCGAAGTGTCCTTCAGTGCCCAGCGCTTTGACAGCTGGCCGTGTGTCCTGGGCTGGGAAGGGCTCACTTCCGGTCGGTACTATTGGGAAATTGATATTGCCAACAATGGCTACTGGCGTATTGGAGTGACCACTGCATCCTCCAAAAGGCACGGCCGGTCTCCCATGAGCCCCTCTGAGGGCTTCTGGACAATCTGGAGAAGCACACGACAGTTTTATGCATGCACCAAGCCGGAGACCGAGCTACCTCTGTCACTTGTGCCCAAAAAGCTGGGAGTGTACCTGGACTACGAAGAAGGACAGGTGTCTTTCTATAAAGTAGAGACACGCTCACACATCTTTACATTCACTGCAAATTTCCGTGAAAAGTTGTATCCACTTTTCGCACCACTGGATGGACGCACACTTATCACACTGTCCTCCACTGAAGTCACACCAGAAGCGTCCTCTCGTGAAAGTGTAGAATACTTTTAACTTGACAAATGTTTTAAAGGATTAATGTGGGCAGATAAGCTGCAAATCATCGGGCTCAAGAGCAGATTGGAAAGGTGGATAAAATGATTATGATTGTCAGATCTAAAGGATGAAATCCTGTGGAGTTGTAGTACAGTTGCAAAATTCTGAAGATTTTCATGAGTTCCCTTTAATGGAAAATTATGAAATTTGGCATATCCTCAGACCGCTCTTGAATCAATGTGTACAAAGTTTTGTGAATTTTAAATGCTGTGCCTACAATCTACAGGTCAATTAGTCCTTGCAGAGCATGACTGACAACAAGCTGATAAATCAATATTCTTAAAATCATTTTGTAAGGTTGCTGAATGATATTCTCCATTTCATCCAAATCAAAAAAGCCTAGGAGGAGTACAATGGAGTATTTCTTTTTTTTTTAGAAAATGTCTATACATAATTATGAATCAATAATGTAAACTTGCTTAATATAGCACTATCTACTGTGGAAATAAATTGTGGGTATTATGTATCCAGGATGGTTTCGGAAGCTTTGCTGCTAGGAGTGCCAACAGTAAATACTTTAAGAGATTCATAAAAACACTATACAAGCACACTGGGATTGTCTACATGCTTGAAACTGGTAGTTGTAACACATAGAACAATGTTTTGTTTATGTAAATGTTTATACAATGTAATTTTTTTTTAATGAATCTTACACTGAAAAAAAAATATTAATTGAATTTACTAAATGTTTTAAGGTAAGTGGTCGCAATCAATTTAGTTGAGCTAGATTTTAATAAAATTTAGTTGACCAACTTTCAACTAAATTTATTTAAATGTAGCTCAAATAAATTGTTTGCAACCACTTACCTTCAAAAAATTTGCCATAATTTTTTTCAGCGTAGATGCATGCAATTTCTTGTAGCTTATCTTCATTACTTAAAACTGTAAACTTTACCATGCCATAATGCTGTAAAAATTTTACGGTGCATTAATGCTGGAATCAGAAGAGAAATCAAGACACAAATTATTTTTTTAAAAAGAATGTATTTAAAAAATGTTCTTCAAACAAACAAACAAAACTTTCCCCAGCTACAAATAAATGCATGTGTATATATGTATATGTAAGATAACTGTGTGTATACAGCAAAGAAAAAAAAACAGCATAAAAATATACATCAAGTTGAAACAGTAGAATAGTATTATCAAGATTACCAGGAGGGATTTAAACATGCCCTGAGTTCTTGACTATTTAATTTGCATATGAATATGAACGGAAATTAACCTAATAAAAAGGATTCCAAAAACAAATGAAATTATTAATTTGTTATTTTTATTACAGTTATTTGGCTTGTAACCATTTGTGCTGGTTTTAGCTAATCAGTAATAGTCTTTTCTCACAAAAAATATAAAAAATAGAAGCTGGTTACAAAATACTGGCATTAATTTATTTTCAACAAAGTGGTCATCCAGTAAGTCAGTGACAATTCTACAACCTTACCACTACATGTTGGGAGGAAAGTGACCTGCACTGACCTACAACAGGAATAATCCCCACACATGGTTAAACCTCATTACTGGACATTCATTTATCGGGTCTGCAAAATGTTGGGTCAGCATTGCTCGTCCAGTGCTGATAAAGCACTACACACCTACAGCACCTGGCCATTACTAGCCTCATTCATACAGACCACTTCTGAATCAGCTGACTTACAAAGATCCCAGAGGAGTGAACAAGATAATATAAGATACAGGACTGAGGGATCATGAATCTGCAATTCACCAAATGCCAAACTATTTTGGTCAAACAAAGCCAAAAGAAAGGCATTCAGCATCCTGCCATCCTAATCGGAGTCGCTTTTTTCATCTTTAACCATTAATTTTTTTCCTCTTTTGGGCTCAGGTGTTTGGCCATCCTTCTCCTTCTTGCCCTTGAGAAGTCTAAAAAAAAAAAGAGAAAAAAGTAATAATTATATAACTAAAAACAATTATACATGAAATTAAAGATTAAAATGTGTATATACAGGTTTCAAATGAGCCCTGTTGACAGTAATTGTGTAATTGCTGTAGGGCTGTCACGATTCCTTGATTAAATTTGAGTACTCAGGAAAAATTCAGTGTTTTTTTTTTTTTTAGTTGTGTCGATTATCTGGCAAAATACCCGGAAAGGCGCATTCCAAGGATGAGAATCCATGAAAAGCATTATTAGACCGTTTTCTAAGGCTGCATTAAATAAGACCATTTAAAATCATAAAGCATAGTGCTATTGTGAATTCACAAAGGCTGTGATATTCAATTAAATAAATATATGAGCTGTGGGTTTAATATGCGGTTTATTTGTATGCGTGTAGGTTACGAGCATCTCGGAGCGGCTCTGTTCACAAACAGTTATCATTTACATGCACAGACTGTCTCAATCTTTGCATATGCTGAATGCTCATCTGTGAACAATGTGCACCATTCTATCAGATTTATAAGGTAAATCATTTATAAACAAAGGAGAATACATCATTATCTTTCTAAATGCTAAATGTTCACCACAATTTCAATAGAAGTTCAAACCCTAGCTTTGAGTTTGCATGTTTTGATGTCCACATGTTCTTGTTCAAGAAATTACAGTGGCTGTAGCATTTCTATCATAAAGTGGCCAAATATTAAGGATCAAGAGGACTTCTGAATTAAGTGTAGTTTAGTCAGTTTAGCCAATATTAAACAAGGATTATATTGAGCGGTAAAGTATTAAAAACAACCATCAGGCAGTTGGCGCCCTCTGCAGGCATTTGATATAATACATAATGTACATAAGTTATGATTATATTGTTCTATTACATTAGGCTATGTATTTTAATACTTTTGTTCAATAAAAGCAAATGATTACTTGCTTTTGATATTTTATTTGAACCAATTATTATTGCCTCATTGCTATTATATATGTATTTTAAGTCTGCTTAGGTCTATTTTTATTACTACAAAAAATGATCCGATTACTCTAATTATTCTCAGAATAATCCACCGATTACGCGGTTGACCAAAATAATTAGTGACAGCCCTAAAAGAGACCTTTGTGCAGGGTGTAGTTGTGGCATATCACCACTTACAATTTCTGCTGGTATCTGTCCATTTCAGATGGAGGCACCACGTCGCTCAATTCCAAACTGTCATTAATCTTCTTCAACATTTCATATCTCTCTTTACCCCTGACCTGCATGAAGAGAAGGCTAATCTTAAAAGTCATGCAAACACAAACTACACTTTGTTAAAGGTCTTAGCCAACCATATTTGCAGTACACAATACAGTTTAAAAGCACAAGCTAGATTAGCACACTAGCACTTTTTATACAGTGGAATTTACCCCTCAATCAAACCAACTACCATTTCCATGAAAATCACAGGAGCATGAAAAAAAAAAAAAAAAAAAGACACAGGAAGGTGCATGATCACCTGCAGCGTATAAATCTCTTCATCACTGCTCCCGCTCAGTTTGGCCTTTTTACTGCCGTCAGGTCGAGGCACAGATGAAGTTGACTCTTTCGTCAAACCTGTCAGATCAGATTCACATTACTATGACATTTTAAAGAAATTAATGCTTTTAATTCAGCAGTGTATGTGGAATCTAATTTAATTTATTTCACACACAAGCAAACTTACTACGTTTATTAGAAGAGGGGGCCTTGCCCAAGGTTTTGGTCTCCTGGTCTTTCCTGAAGTTGCTCTCCTCAGTTTTTCTGTCTCTGCCTGGGCACGCGCACACACGCACCTCGAAAGACCTGCGGCCCAACAACTGCCCGCTGCAAGACAAGAGTAAAAGCAGATTTGATGACCCTTGGTATCCACATTGGAATACAATTCACTAACAGAGGAATCAAAGATGGACAACTCACTCATGAGTCTCCAGAGTGATGATTGTGAGGATGGGCCGGCGATTCATCCCACCCATGCAACTGCTGTTGCACATAAAATTGTACAACACCGTTGTAAACTCTGCTCCCAGCTGCAAAAAAAGCACAGGAAAAAATCATTTACAACTTGCAACAGACAAACATCAATACATTTGCAATTAAATGATTTACTTTTTCATTTACTCTTGCTTATTATAGATCATAATACTGAGACTGACTTGAGGAACTTCGTAGGCAACCACCACACTGTGCCTCGAGTTGACATCATCCTCCCTGTAAAGAGCACGCGAGTTTCCTTCCACTCGGATCAGGTGAGCAGCAGGAGCCAATCCTGAGGAGGGAGTAAATGGGCTTGTTAATTGCATTTAGTGGAACTTGCACCCGTATAGCTAATGTTTTCCTGTACAATGGTGTAAGATTGGATGAGAAAGAGCGTGTCTATACCATCACCATCTGGGGTTCTCTCATGGTGGGGACATCGACGGACCACCTCAGCCACGTGTTCGGACTTCTTATAAATGGCTGTGGCTCTGATCACCGAGCCCTGAGGAGGGGCAACGTTCACCACCATCTGAACTGGACAAGTTTTTGCCAATTGGCAAAAAAGCTTATTCAGATCAGATGAGTACTGAAATCAGAGAGAAAAGGGGCTTTGGGTTCATATAAACAAAAGTCACATTAGAGCTGCACGATTCTGGATAAATTGAGAATCACAATTTTTTTTGTCTCAAATAGAGATCACGATTCTCTCACGATTCTGAACTAAACAAAATAATGTGTGACAAAATATTAATTGCTGCAGTCTATTTAAAAGTGTTTAATTTAAATGTATTATTAAACATTTTAATCTATAATACAGTGTGGCCCAGTTTCACAGACAGGGTTTAGACTAAGCCAGGATTAGATCATAGTTCAATTAAGACATTTAAGCAATTTTTATAAATATGCTTAGGAAAAAAACATTACTGGTGTGCATCTTGAGACAAAACAAAGGCACTGATATATTTTAAGACCAGTCAGTGCAAGTTTATTTCAGTTGAAACAGCTCAGACTTACATTTTAGACTAGGACTAGGCTTAAGCCTTGTCTGTGAAACCCGGGGTATATGCATTTAAAATATAGTGCATTTAATACACCAATTTTTAGAATTAAAATTATGAAAAACTGGTTTGTATTAATGATTCAATGACTCACTCATACCTCACTTGTTTCATTAATGGATGAATCAGTGTTTTTGAACGAATCTCGAACGAATGATTCAATGACAAATACATTTTTTAACAGTCACTTGTCACCACCTAGTGGCGAAACGATGCAATCGACACAAACGTTATTTGAAGCTTCGCTTACTTTCAAAAGACGAGTGGCTCTATTTTGATCGCTACCATAGACATCAATGTTTGTAACCGAACTATAAACTTTTATCCCAGTATTTCTATGAATGACTGTAAGACAGAAATAATACTGTGTAGTTGAAAAGACTGTTTGTGAAACTTTTTCTTACCTAAACACGTAAACTGTCTGCTCTCTGGATCAGCAGCAGCGCGAATGCAGATTTGAATGTTCCGGTATGATTTTTTTCAAAGTTTTAATAGACTCTGGCGAATCGTTGTCATTTAGAAATTAGACCGTGTGGGTATTTGAATCGAGATCGCGATCTTTTAACGATTAATCGTGCCGCTCTAAGTCACATGTTGAAAAAAACAATACATCACAGCAATTAGTATTAGTAGTAATCACACAAGTCAACATTTGTAACATTTATGTTACTGAGAGTGCTGACTGATATAAGGGATGGGTTAAGATGACCAACTAGCAGTCCAACAACTGACTACTAGTTGATCAGTGAGGTCAGCTACTTTAACTAGAATTTTGGAGCATTAGAGTGGACGTCTTGAAGAGAGGTTTTAATGGACTGACAGTGTGCTAACAATAACAAATAAATGAATCTCCTTTAAAACACCACCACTACAGATGAAGCAAATTCACAGCCTTTAAAAATAAACATTCTCATTTTGAAAATATGTATTTGTAAAATTTTAAAATTAACAATTTTAATATGGGTTGCTTATTGCAGAAAAAAATACATACAATGAAAAATATTAAAAAAACAAATGTTTTATCTAACCTAGTACATTAAACAGAAGGACAGAAAGATTAGTAAGTGTCAAAAGTCTACTACAAAAGCTTACAGATCTTGGAAAAAAAAAAATTAAGTTCAGATATTTATTATTAAACAACTTTTTTTAAAAATATTATAGAAATTATATAATTTATCACATTCAAATTTGAGCTTTTGAAATTGTATTGTCCTCTTACCATCCAGACAATGTGCAGTCATGTAGTTTCTCACAGGATCTGAAACACACCAGTTTGACTATCTTGCACTATAACAGCCTAAAATTCTACTCTCTTTTCTAAAACTCTGTTTTACAGGACGAACTTCTCCCTCCAACGGTTAGACTGAAAACTTTTGGATGCCAAACCTCCCTGCTCTGAGTCTTGTAGACAGCAGTTTCTGTGGAACCTGACAACTCCCCTCCCCCACTGCTCTATGAGGACAAGTTCAGACATGTTCAGACTCCACAGATGCAGCTTTCTAATAAAACATTGCTGCTCAAAAAATTAAAAAGGCCAAAAGCAAAAATGAAAATTAACAAGATTTCCCTGATTACATGACTAAATAAAATAGAAGCACTGCCAGATTTAATAATGTTAGATGGCTAAAAACAACAGAGACTGATAAAGCCAGAGGTATGACTCATTACTTATGTAAATGGTAGTGTATGCTGAGAAGTAGGTGAAAGCTTCTTTGACTGACAACAAATGCAGTCATCTTATCTTCTGCCAAGCAGCCATCTTAGAGCAACACCTCTTTCTACATACTGGACAGTCACAAGAGTATTTTAAACGATATTTACTAAAATACACAGATAAACTACAGAAGCTATAGCTTTTTTCCAAATGCAGTTTTCTAATAAACTGTTATTGGCTGTGTGACGAATTATTTCTCTCTACCGTAAATTGCTCTGGATAAAAGCATCACAGCCATTTCTTTCTCCAAACTAATATATGATGAATTTCTTTCTTTTCTTTTAGAGTTTGAATCTACATATTTGCTTCCATCCATTCTCCAAAATGCTTTTGTAGGGTTGTGTGGCATAATAGCTTATAAACTAAACAGTATTGCTAAAAAATTAGGATTTGAAAGGTCTGAACCAAAAAAAGTACAACAGATTTAGTGAGGGGTGGGAGGTGGTGGTACTTTTTTTTAAATTTATTTAGTTTTTGGCGCTCCACATGAGAACATACCCATTCATGTCTTCACACAATGCAATAAGAAACTGCCAAATTCAATTTCTTATTTGCCCACTCTAGATGTTAGACTGACACGCTGAATGACCACAACAGCTCTACACCAGAGTAGCGAATACACAAAAGATGGGAATTCTGAAGTATTATTTAGGACAGGAACGAATGAGGTGATGGAGAATGAATGAAGTCTCGCGGTATCCTGGCAACATTCTGATTCAGCGCTCACCAGAAAGGACAATTTGAGTCTCTACATGACCTCAGGTACAAGTGCATCTAAGTTCATATTTTAACTACTACATAATAACGTTAATTCACTACCAGCTGTCACTAACTTTTAACTAGGTATTACCACTAACACTTATCTACACTCACTAGAAGCCATTTTATTTCCAAACAGAATATGAAAAACCAATAGCAATAATCTGAAACTACCAAACTGATTTTTCATTTATTTAGGATGCTAGTATATAGTAATATGAGATTACAGGAATTATATGGGTGATCGAGTACACTAAAATCACGCCACATTTTACACAAGTTGAGTACTGTATGCATGGATGTATGTGTGTATTTTTAACTTACAGTGCAGGTCACGGATTTGGCAGTGCCAGATTGTGGGAACCCCAGTTTGAAGCCATGTTCCCCAGGATAATCAGTGGCAACAGGAACAGAGGCGGTCGGAGGAGAGGTGGACGGCTGAGGCTGTTCAGTCAGCACATTGTCGAAGATATTTGGATCGAAGGAGCTTGGAAGATACTGCTGAAACACATAAGAGTCCAGCACTGAAAAACAAGTATGAATACCAGAGGGTATGTGTGGATATACATGCTTTTTTAAAATACCTCATCATTGATCAATTCCCAGCAAGTGCCAGCTTCTTGAGTGGAACTGAGACACAAATTGGAAGAGAGATAGAGAATTAGTTTAGCATTAAAATTAATAAAGCACACACAATATACACAACAGAGTACTGATGCACAATGACAAGTTCAATAGATCTTGACCAACCAAAAATAAATAAATAACCCAAAAATTATTACAGACACCTGACAAAATATTGCCTGCACCCACATAAAACTGAAGATATGACCAACTCCGGGTCTCTGTTGTAAACTTACATGAGGTTTCTCTCCCACAGTTCAGCAAATTCTTGACTTTCTGCCATGGCTTGTTTTAGATTCGCAAAACTACAGATATAACACAAAACTTTCAGTCAGCTCAGTACTTGAGGGAAAATATGATGAAAATACACCAACTCGCTCGATATTTTTCAAACGGTTCAGCCGGCGACGTTGTCTCTATACGAAGTGCGCTAACTTTCAAATTAAACAACCAAAATCATATTTGTAAATAGCATCGCGAAGATTTTTAAGTGCCGTTTTAAATCAAGTGACAGCTCAATGGAAACATTCATATAACTTACGCGTTCTTTCTATGAGCCAAGTTTCGAAAATACCGCTTAGCTAACTAACTTAGCTTTACAAGCTAATCGCATATTTATAGATACCGTGAAGAAAAAACATTCAGACATCAAAGAAAGATTTCTTAAAAAGACACTATAAGTTAATTACAAACATATTTTAACATTTTCGACTGCTAGCTAACTTAGCTAGCTTCACGACTATGACGTTTCGATAACGTTTAAAGCGCCGTTGGGCCTCTATAGAGCTTCCGCTCGTTAATTCATTAGTTTTATTCTAATTTTTTTAATCAGTTTTTATCGCATTTACGTCAACTCGTTAGAATAACAATATCTGCACGCATATAGTAATGTTGTACTCTAAATCCCGACTTTAATGCACGAAATAGTTTCGAATCAAACACTTCATGTAAAAAAATGTACGTCCTCACAGATTACGAATCAGCACAATTGTTACCTTGCGATAATTTACTTCTCCGACCTCCTCTCCCCAAATGATTTTCACGTTACTCTTGTGGGGATGAGTTCCGAGTGACTCACCCAAGGGCCAAAACAACACAACATAAAAATGGCCTTCTCACAAACCCAAAACAAAAATCCGGAGTTTGAGGGAATTCCCCTACAGGAGGAGTCTGCTGACGTCAGCGTCGCCGGCCTCACGTGGGGATAAGGTGATCAGCAGAAAATGAATGATTTTTAATAGACGACTTGACATTTCGTTCGTTGAATTTTAAATAGATCTAATATGTTATACAATACAAATATATATTAATAATAAAAAAATAAAAAATAAAATATGTATTTTTATTCTAATTGTTTCGATATATAATTTTGGACTACATGACGTATTTTGCAAAGCTTATCTATCGATGCGCAAAGAAAAAAGTTAGACCCTGCGTCCCAATGTGCATACTATACACCCTACACTGTAATTGAAAATTACGAATATCAGATAGAATTTGGGATGGATAGTATGCACATTGAGACGCAGACAGAGATTAATAATACAGAGGCAGAATGCCATTGATTTTAATAGTTTAGAAAAACTCATGAGCTCATCTCCATTATATGGTGTGGTATGCATCAAAGCAAAACTATATAAATCTTGCATTATATAAAAATGCACAATATAAATTTTGCATGCATAGGCTATCTTGTGTGTCACTCCAGAGCCCAAAATAACTGCTCACACAATTCACAGACACAGAATTTCTGTGATTGCTACTCGTGAAACCTCTGACCAGTCAGTTGAGTCCCCACATCACTTACATAATAGAAGATTAGGCCTTTCATGATCGATTCATCACTCAGACTGAAAGTGGTGTTATGATGAATAACATTTCAGGAACATTACTATTTACTGTTATATGTCACTCTCATTTAAAATATGTGACCGTTTAATTCACATTCTGCAGTATGCATGCATTTATGAGGAACAAATGTATGTACATGCATTAGAAAGTTAATGGAGCTTAGAGGCAGTTTTTGGTCTACAACAGAAACTCTGAACCATCAACCGGTGAGTCAACCTTAACATCATTCTCTCTTTTGCATTTTGTGATTTACCACACCAGAAGAAATAAAAACCATCAGGAAAAAAGTTAGTTTATAATTTAAACTTTATACTCCCATATGAAACTACTAATTACACTTGTGCATCTCTGTTGTTCTCAGAGATTAAAATGACAAATTAGTCACAATGCAAATCACTTAATTTGATATGATTCATTCATAATGTGTGATTTATTTATTTAAAAAAAAATTGCCATTGGAATTATAATAAAAAAGACAAAAGTAGAATTTCACATATTGTATAGTTAACATTACCAAGTGCGGTGGTATACATCACATATTTCTGTAGCAATGTTGTGTTTTAGAGAAAGGAAAAATGTACTTTGTAGAACATGTAATAGACCCATTACAGTGTAAAGGACGTAATGAAAATGTACTAATTGTTGTTTTTCCTTTGCTAATTATGCACTTGCTGATAATTTATTAAAAAAAATTATGAGCAATTAATTACGTCAAAGACTATCTTTGCCTTTACATCACTTAGAACATCGTTCCAAGTGACATATCCAAGGTTTTACAAAACGTTGTGTTTTGTAATTAATGTTTCACCAAAAAAGGAAAAATTATGATGATCGAAATTATAAACCTAGTTGAGGACAAATGCAAAAAAGACATTACAATTTGTGCCCTTTTTCTGATGATGCTTCAGAGAAAGCCACGTGTGTGTGCACGTGTGCCTTGTATCTGAAAATATCTGAAACCTACAGCTAAAAAGCGCATGTTTTTGAATTTCTCTCTGTTAAAAGAAAAATCAGATAATTATATAAAATACACTTTAATTTGTTTATAGTGTGTGCCCTTTATTTAAGAAAACTAAATCAAATCTTACATTTCCTGTCATCTCAGTAGACACTTTTTTCAACCTTTTAACTAGGTTTCATGGATAAAAGACACTCCAAAATATCATAGGTACAGCAAATGATTTTTTTTTTTGGTGTAAATATGTTGTGCAATTTTATTTCTAGCATATATCTTCATTAATGGCATTGACTTGTATTTTCCCTCATTGTTTGTTCATAGTATATTTAGAAAAATGAATTCTATCTTATCAATATTATTATTGTAATAGAATCGGAATTTTCAGGGTTAAACATGCAAATCCAAAATTTGAATACTAAATGGTCAGTGATGTTTACAATAAATGATAAACTCCATGTCACATTAACATTTCCTCATTTTCTCAAAAGTCTAATTCTGATATGCAGTTACCACAATAGCATAAAATTTACCAAAAAGAAGCGTGGATGACTTTGTAATATGAGAACAATTATTTTTCCTTATATGTTCAAAAAAAAAAGGAAATGAGCAAATGTTTATAAAGAAACACTGCATATCAGCTTCATAGCTCAAAATGGCTGACACATAACTGCAGAACTCTTCATTTTCTATAATGCATATAAAACCATAAATGTATTACAAGCCGAAATAATCATAATTCGGAGATAATTCTTATATTCAACTCTGTTTTATCCTCGTGACTAATCAGTTCTGATCAAGCACATGTCACTTAGCATTTAGCAACCAGGCACCTCTGCCCAAACCAAGGATAAACATATTAAAAACAGGAAGAAATATCTCCGAAATTGCTTAAATAAATGTAAAAGCGAACAATTTTACATCAGATTTGCCTACAAATACAAAAAATTTACGTACAGGTCAGCTACATTACAAGTCACCCACCTGTTAATGTTTGGAGCTTCAGTCCTATAACTCGGAATAAAGTTCTCAAATCCCGAATATGAAGTCGAAGGATATGCAGGTTCCATTTCGCAATTAATCGCGATTAATGGAGCGCGAACATTGTTAATATTCATCAGTTTGAGACCGAAAGGTGGCTACAGGAGTTTATGTAGTGAAATTGTCAAATAAGAATCAAAAACGTCATGAAGGGGGGTCAAGGGACAACCAATAGTTTTTTGTGCGGCTTTTTAAAATATGGATGAACCGCATATCCTCGAAAATACCCGGAAATATATTTTGGTCCTATAGCATAAATGATTACAAGTTGTAACGTCTCCACAACTAAATCCAATGCACTGGCAAAATACGACATTGAGTAAAATGTAAAGACAAAAATATATGTAATCAGATACTGTCACTTACTTGATTTATATGAAGACAGAACTCGGAAAAAAAAACAAAAAAAAAAACACAAACCATAACCTTCGGTACCCAGTGATGCAGTACTTTCCTGCCGAAGAATCAGACCCATTCATTGGTTGCCACTGCACTTTCATTTTGATGCATCTCGTTTAAAAAAAACAAAAAAAAAAAACTGTTATAAGTAATACACCAAGAAATCGGTTTCTTTTGCTATCGGTAGATGTATTTTTCTTGTTTTTCAGGAGGAGACCATCTTCATGAGTCATGAGAGGCTTTCTCTCTCACTCCCTTCTCTCTCTAATACCGGCTCAAACTGCTTTGTCAACTTCCGCCCTGCTGTCTCTCTAGTGGCTGGCCTGCATACAAAATCTCCCAACCATTTCAATGTCCCTTACTTTCTGCATTTTCATTTCCATTCAAAAAATGATGATATTGAACACATGTGCTCTTCTTGTACTGTCTTGTTTGTACTCAGTTCTCACATTTTGCAGCTCTCTCATTCTCTTCCGATGAGCTGAATCTTCCCGCCTGTTTAGTCACGTTGCCTCTCACGTCACTAATTTGACTAACTGGCCCAGCATCACACTGTACACACAGAACAAGGACAACACACTGAGAGACAAACAACTGGCTTTTGTTTGAGTCAGCTGAAGAGGCGACAGGGAGTTTCACTTTTGATTTTTTTTCTTGTCCTCAAGTTGACTAGGCTAATGTGTTGCAAGTTGTCGTTTGGTTATTTCGGGACGACTGAAAGAGAAACAGTGACTGCATAGCAGTTTCATAGAGAAATCTCGGATTATCGCATACATATGAGCTCACTTAAGTCACAGACGAATGGGTTCATTATTATTCACCGAGCACACACACTCAATGTTTACCCAAAGGAGTGAATTGAGGTGTTTTGTAGCTATTTTATGTCTTCAAGAAGGTTGGTTTATGTCATCTTCAACATGAATCACTCACAGTAACTCTTCTCTTTCTCACTTTGGTTTGCTCTTTGACGGTTTGAGACAGAGCAGTTTGAAAAAAAAAAAAAAAAAAAAAAAAACAGCTGAGGCCAACAGTAAGTGGGCGGGCCGGAGGTGAATCAACAGCTAATTTTGTTCTCTCTCTCACACACACACACACACACACACACCTAATTCCAGCTCTTTTTCTACATGCATATACTGACACATTTTTATAGCAGATATTCACTTCATTCATACTTGCACATAAGCACAAGCACTCAAGACTGGACCACATTTAGAATGTGTATTGTTTTATGCAAATTAATTGAAAAACTAAACTTAATCTCATCTTTGAGATGCAATCACAAAAAGGTGTCTTTCAGACCCTTCAGTAAATGCAATTACTGTAAAAGGAGTGGTACGGAAAGGGAGGCAGACAAGTTCCAACCTACACAACTTCCTGCCAAGTTTTAGCGGTTTTCGAGAGGACCTTTTGGAAGTCTCCGATGGCCAACCACACACTTCCATGGGATTTTACTAACAGTACTCTTGTCAGGTGACCTCATAACTTATAAAATTACAGTTGATCCAGAAATAAACATTCGGTCATTATTCGCTTACCCTCATATCATTCCAAACATTTTTCTTCTTCTATGAAACACAAACAGATGTTCCATTTATGTTCCACAAAAGAAAGTCAAAGGTTTCTCAGAACATGAGGGTAAGTGAATAGAGATTTTTCATTTATTAGTACAAAACAACTGATTTACTTATAATGGCTTTAGAATATGATACGTTTATGAGTTAGAGGGAATGCTGTAAAGTTGTGTGCTTATGATTTATCCTAAAAAAAAGAGGGATGCAATCCTTCAGCTTAGAATAGTTTATTCCTGATGTCTTAAACTCAAGGGGAATGTAGGCTAGGTCAGGCTAAATAGAGTGGCATGCTTTCAAGATGAGCTGAAGTGGATTGTGGTCAATAGTATTGGGGATTTCCACAGTATTTAAGAGGAACGGCCAAAAAAAAAAAAAAAAAAAAAAAAAAGATCTAAATTGAATTGAAAAGAACTTTTGAGTGCTGAATAAATTTAATCATTATCAAGGTATTTACATTGAAACTCACTTCAGCCCAACCAGAATAATACAGAAAAGAAAGCTCCACATCATTTTTTTTTCTACACAACTATTTATTACCGTTTTAACAAGCTCTTTTAAACAAATTATTCATTAAATTTGTTTTTAAGTGCAATTTTGTGAAATTCAGTTTGTTGGCTAAAAACGTTACATTTACAATTTAAAATCATATGAAAATATTATTTCCCTGTTCTCGGAATTAGGGAAAAGGTGCATTCATCAATGTTAATGCAAGTTATAGACGGCCCTGAGTGGGAGGTCTGTTACAGAACATAGTCTAATCTGTTCCTACATTGTTTACTTAGTTTTAAAACCACATTTAACTCTATTTGTGTCATTCAGTGGTAGTATTATAATGTTGGCACAGCTGTTGCTGGCGTCTTCAAATGCATAAAAGAAACTTTCAGACACATCCCACCGTAATATTGAAATAAATGGCATTCCCTGTTGCAAAGGGAGGTCTACTAGCTGAAGAATAACAGAAAATGACTTGCATGCGACAGTAATGCAGTCATGTGTTCTACATCATAACACTGATGCCAAGCATTGTGTGCTATTTAGCTTGAATACAAAAGCCTTCAAAGAGTAAGTGGTGAATCTTATCTTCAAACGCTAACATTCTGCATTAGACTGAAATGAATAGCTATTTGGCATGGTGGTAAAACCTCTGCCCTGATTGGCTGTGAGAAAGGTAGGTGTGGCGAGGGGTTGGTTGAGAAGAGCTTTGAAATGTAGCCTGTACAACAAAAGGAGAAAAAAAGAATGTCACTGTTCTTAAACAGATCTTAATCAGACAGTAAATTAAACTGTTATATTTTTATATTCACTATTGATTTGTTTTTGGAAATCTGATGTTTATCAATTAAGATAACTATACAAACACACACACGCGCACACATTACTATTCAAAAGTATGGGGTGGTAAGATTGATTAAAATGTTTCTGAAAGAAGTCTCTTATGCTCACCAAAGCTGCATTTGTTTGATCAAAAATACAGTAATATTGTGAAATATTTTTACAATTTAAGAAAACAGTTTTCTACTTTAATATGTTTTAAAATATAAATGTAATATATTTTGAAATGCATTTCTTCTTGTGATGGCAAAGCTGAATTTTCAGCCGCATTTAAATAGTGTTTTTGTGGAAACTGATATAACATTTATTTTTCAGGATTCTTTAATGAATATAATGTTCAAAAGAACAGCATTTAATATAAAAATATTTGTAACAAATGTAAAAGCCTTTACAGTAAGTTTTGGTAACTTTAATGCATCCTTGCTGAATTAAAAAAGATATATATATATATATATATTACATTTAGAAAATAATACTGCTTAAAGTGTGTGAAATATAATGTTCTCAGTGCCACTGCACTCAACAAGACAGCCCAAAGGATATAACAGGTCTGCCCCGTGATAACCTCCTCTTGCTTGGGTGCATCGAAAGACGATGATCTTGTATCGACGACAGCCAGAGATATTGTTAAAAACATTAATTGTTGGCAATATTAAGATATTTCCAATTAATGTAGGCCTGTTACATTCTTATTTTTATTAGGCCTATTATTATTATTATTATTATTAGGAAGTTACTTTTATTATTAAATTAAAATTACAATTAATTTGCCCTGCAATAATTACCAAATAACTGACATGCTGCGAGGATAACAAAAGGTTAGGCTATATATTATACTTTTAAAAAAAAATATTTAAAAACAGGTCTATTACACAATGAATTATAGGCCTACAATTAAAATATTAACACTGCAGTCATCAATAAAAATCAATGAAATAAAAAGCTTTTATTTCAAGCACCGACTTTCAAAAACAACCTGTTTAACACTAAATACGTTTCTTCTAATTTTTTTTCACTATGTAATGTTAGAAATATTAAGGGATTAAAACAGTTAGCTATACCGTAATCAGTTGAAGTAGATTCATCTCTCGTTGTCTCTGAGAGAATATGCGGTGTCAGATGCCGAAAGCTCCGTCATTATGTTTTTACTTTCACATTCTGCATAGTGAATTGACTGAGATTAAGACGTTCGCCGGCGTAACTCTTGCAGTTTGCACGTTGCTTGTGTGTGATATCCATTGTCTCGTCTTCATGGTTTAAAACAGAAATATTTCCAACATCGCGATGTAACCAATTACCCCTGTACCGAACCAAACCAAACCGTGACACCCCTATGTCGTATCGAACCAAACCATGAATTTTGTGAACCGTAACACCTCTTATATATAGGTTTTTTTTTTTTTTTATCTCACTGACCTCAAACTTTTGAACAGTAATGTATAAATGTACATACTATGCTATAATTAAAACTGTATGCTTGGTTTAGACAGAACTCACCGCATGTGCTTGTTGTGAGGCCGTTCCATGCGTGAATGCACCTGGGGAGGCTGGCCTCGATGGATGTGCATATGATAAACCAGACTGTCCAAAGAAAAAAAGACGTTTATGCCCAAAATGTAACAAGAGCTAAGAAATTCTACTATTTTAGGCTAAGAATAAATGAATTCCCTTTATCTTAATCAACTAAACATCTGCAATAATGCAGCAGGAAGACTATGGTAACAGATTTCATTAAATGGCTTGGCTCTGACCTTGCCAGGAGCGATCTGGACAGCAATAGAGGGAGTAGGCAGCAAACCTGCAGCGCTCACATGCAGAGCCTGCGGATGCATGGGCCTCAATGGACTCTGAAAACACAAATATGAGTAATGCCCAGATATAGGCATCCAGTGAACCTCTGCCCTCAGCTGTTCAAAGCAGCTGACCTTCCTTTGTTCCTATTTTCTCAGAGTTTACATCCTGCCCTACTCACCGAGTCTGTGAAGCCAGATTGCTGGTTAGCATGTTCCAACTGTTTCTGCAGGGGAATCCCAGCACTGGGGATATAACCTGGAATGAAAGAAGGAATACAGAAGGATTGCAAAGGTGTCTGCCAAAAGGACAATGGAAAAAAAAAAAATTAACGCCTATGTGGGACAGGCCATGTTGAAAAACTTACTGTCTTTGACGTCCACTGTATACATACACTAAGGTTTGGGCTCAGTAAGATTTTCATCTTTTAAAAAAGTAATACTTCTATTCAGCAAGGATGCATTTTGTTCATTTAAAGTGACAGTAAAAATATGTCTAATGTTACAAAAGATTTCCATTGCAAATAAATGCTGATTCTTTTGACTTCTTATTCATCAACAAATCCAATTTTTTAAAATAGAATTAAAATAAAGATTGTACAGATATTTTATAATATTACTGTTTTTTGTTTTTTTATCAAATAAATGCAGCTTTGGTGAGCATAAGATACTTCTATTAAAACATTACAACCAAACTGACCTGTAACTTTTGAATTAGTTATCCTAACTAAAACTGTACCTTAGATTGGCTGATTTGAAACACTATTTATGTAGCGCAACATTAGTAATCACTTATCACCACACATATTTAAATATACTATTTCTTTATAAAAGTATGCTACAGTGTAGTAACATGAACTCATACACACACCAGGCTGAGAGGTGAAATGACTGTGGACCGCATAGCCCTGCTGCTGATGGGGCAGGTACTGCATGGCCTGGAATGCCGATGCACCTGGAAACAGAAAATGATAACATTTTACAAGCAAGTAACACATATCCACATCTAAACATATGCACTGAAGGAAAATACAAACAAGGTACCTCTAAGTTGTGAACCACTGGCATAGTTGGCTGGCACCGGCTGACTGGAGGCAAAAGGTGATGTGTGCTGCGGCTGAGTGACTCCATACGGGCTGTGACTCGGCTGGCCTCCAGAATACTGGCCATGCTCGGTTCCCCCTGCACTGAATCCTGGCTGAGACTGGAAATGACGTGTCTGAGGCGGTGGCAAGCAGCCAATAACATTTTAATGAACAAGCACACACACAGAAAAAAAAAAATGCAGTTTGTGAATGGTAGCTGAACTGGGTATCCCTCATTAATATTACAAACAGATTGATTTACACTAAAATGTCACACTCACAGGAATGACTGGAGACTGGAAGAGCTGTTTGCTGCGTTCCCCAAGAAGAGCACCTGGACGCCCATGACTAACCTGACCCGCTGAGTGATAAATAAAATAATCATTGAAGGGAAATTCTAGTAAATTCAGACAGTTACAGCTTTATACTTCTTTGACAGATCACTGAAGATGCATTTACTTGTCTCAGTGTTTAGCGCAGTTGCCGTTGCTAGGAAACGCTTATTTTGTTTACTGTGTTGAGAGTTGCTGAAATCGCGTTTGGTCTCGTACTGTATTGCGTATCTTGTCAGTGTCTGCACTTGCTTGGCCATTTTTAGTGATCAATAGGAAAGTGGGTTCAGCTGAATTCTAATAGTGATTTGTTAGATAGGTATAAAAAAGGTTATTATACCGCGGCAGCCCTCGTGTGAAGCCCTCTTAGTGTGAAGACCAAAGAGTGTAAAGACCATCGACTCTACCGTGCGACTCCACCGGGCTGGGACACCGGCAAAGGATTTAAGTATCGCTTTTTATTTTATTTTCATTTATATGTTTACTATTGAAATGTTGTTGTATGTATTTGTCAATTTTATTTAATTTCTGTATTTTCTTAAATGTGTGTGTAGATAGAGTTTTAACTTTTAGTTACTTTTTCTTATTTGTAAGTCGCTTTGGATAAAAGCGTCTGCTAAATGACTAAAAGGAAGTAAAAGTAAAGTAAGATGCCAAATAGTGGTCACCTTGCATGCTGAGAAGGTGCTGCCCAGAGTGGATGGCCATGTTTGGCTGGTATGTAGATGAGGTCAGAGTTGTCATGTCACTGTAAACATATAAAAGAATTCTAGTTAGAATAAACTGATTAACAAATGTCATTTTTAAAATCGGATTTTATTCAATACTTTTTGAAACCTGCATTTGCCAGTTTAACAGCTCTAAATTTTTTCTGAATTTTCACTGGAGTGCTCAAAATTATAAATATGAATAGGAATATACTTCAGAGATATTTTACTCATAAGAATTTCTAGGGGTACCAATAATTGTGTCCAACGTGTATTTGATAAAAAAACATTTAATAATGAGATTTTCCCCCATTTTCAATTTTTTAGTTCAATGAAAGTTTAGATTTTTGTGACTTTTTAAATTAAAAGATCAAAAGGATTAATAATGCAGGTTTATTTTCAGAGCCTTCTTTGATCATATTTACCAAGGGTGCCAATAATTCTGACCACAACTGTACACAACCAATATAAGTATTTTATGCTCAACTAGGCATAGAAAAAAAAAACAGTAAAACTGTAATATTGTGAAATATCATTACAATTTAAAATAACTGTTTTCTAACAGAACTCTTTACGGTTCAATTAGTGCCAGTCTGAAGAAGTCTGAGCATTGAAACATACAGTATTCAATAAACTATTTTTGTTTTTATCATCATGTCTCCTGCTCCTTCTGCTCTTCTCTAGCTTTCTCAGTCCACTTCTTGATTGTTAAAACAGTTTTGAGTACCAGACAAAACACTTGTTCTGGATACCAGACATCCTGGGGCTTAATATACTATTTATGGCATGGAGACTTTTATCTGAATTTGCCAGCTCTCTTTTCCGTACCTCTGTTCTTTCCGTCGTCTTTTCTCTTCCTCGTGTAAGACTTTCTTCAGCTGCAAAAAAAGCTGATGCTTCTCCTCTTGAAGACCCTGCAGCTTCACTCCCATCTTCATAATCTAATCAGAGAGAAATAAAGGGGCGGTCAGACTCAGGAGTCCTGAGACATAATTACAACACCATTTGCAAATAATCCAAGTATAAGAATCAGCAATCATACAGATGCACCTGCTCTTTTGTTTCCTCTAAGGACATTCTCTCCTCCATCTCTTTCTTCCTCTTCCTCTCTTCCTCTTCTTTTAGTTTCTGCTCCATCATTTTGTCAACCTCTTCCTCCTCTGAGATAAACAAGTGATAACTGATCACAAAGTGCACACCATCGACAACACTGTAATTCCACTGGAGATCAACATGAACATGGAAATCATTTTATTTTAGTGAAAATAATACACAGCAGAATTCAGGGCTCACCTTGCCTCTTCCGCTCCCTCTCACTCATAATGTGCTTGTGCAAGGCACGTGCCATGGCATTAGACAGTTTGGGCCTCTCCAGAAGAGCCGGCATGATGGTAGGGATTGGCGGTGCCAGCTGTTGAGATGTTAGAAAAATGTTACAACATTAACATCTGCATTTTTAGTCACTAATGAGTCCACTAAGACTGAATTCAGATTTTAGTGGCCTTACCACAACTAGAATAGTCAGAGTGAGAAACAATTCAAGAACTGATACTCTGGAAATTATTTACGCATGTTAAAAATATAACAGAACCAAGAACATTCTTAGTATTGCTGTACAGCACAATTTAGACAGTTGACGGGTTCAGGATGACACATCACAAACACAAACTAAGGCAGCTGTCAAAAAGTTAACAAGCCTTGCTAACGTTGTTTAAACCAACTTACCATATCAATTCTAAAACCAAAGACTACGAGTTAGATCAAAATATAAATTAGAAGAAAGAGATGTGGTAATCTGAGAAGTAATACAAGGCAATAAATGAGCAAACTCCTGCACTGGGTTAGCTCTGTAACGGCTTCACAAGCTAGCTGGCTATGCTCGCAGTAACCTGAACGTTTTGAGTCGATTCAGTTAATCTGTCCAAAAAAATCCTCTTTCTTACGCTCGATTTTACAGAATGAACGCGACATCAGTATTTTCTATTTGCAGTAAGTTGCATTAACACCTGACCATGAGGCCAGAAGGCTAACGGCTCGAGTGACAGCTTAGTCAGCTAGCTTGCAAAATCAGCGAACTAAATAAAACTCTTGTGGTGACATTCGAGGAATCTTCATGTAACGCACTTTTGTCCGTTTCTGAGATTAAAAGTATGCTGAGCTTGTCTGAAGGCTTTCCTTAAAGAAAAAAAATAAACAAGTGTATCAGTAATTAACCAAAATAAAAATAACAGGAAACCCAGTTTGGCGCACTTCCGCTGTGGGCGTGTATTGATGACGACACATGTCAGAGAGCAAAAATGAAACGCCCATCAAGACGCTTCATCAGCCCAGCTTTCAGCTGTTTTATAAGAAAAATCATTTACATAATCTGCTATTATCTAAATAAAATGTCTGCTATTTTAATTTAGTATACATAAATGTAAATATGTGGGAAATAAGCCTGTTTTTACATTTGATGGCATAAGTTCCACAACACCTAAAAAAATATAAACTTTGAAAAAAATAACAACGCCGTTAAATTTATTAATTTTTGATTGTAACATGTATTTGAATGTCTTATTTCGTTTTTTCTTTTGTTTCTGTTTGTGCCCCCTGACTGCACAAGTCTACTAAGCATAACTTTTAAATTAGGTCCCACTTTATATTAAGTGGCCTTAATTTAAATTAATAACTTGTTACAATGCACTTATTGTGTACATACATGTTTTTACATTGTACTTATATTTTTTAAATATAAACCTATATGTAATTGCATCTGTAATTACACTGTTAACCCACCCTTAAACCTACCCATACCACCAAACCTGTCCCTAACCTTACCCGTATCCCACCTTAATAGCAGCAAAAGTGTTTTGCAATACAATATGACCACAATAAATACATTGTACTTATTTTTTGATGCAAGTACATAGTAGTTAAGGCCACCTAATATATTTTATTTTTAAATCATATGTTTAATTCTTTATGAAACCTTTTATGTACGTATGTATCTATCTATCTATCTATTCTCAGATCTGTGAGAAAAGCATAACTCAAAACCCATTAAAGACTGACACAGGCAACTTTTTACATCAGGTTTATTATCATGGCAAGCTGAAGATTGGTGACCATGACAATTAAAGCTTTTAGGGGAAAAGGAACAAAACACACCAATCCATGATACAAACAAGCCAAAAAAAAAAAAAAAAGGTCAATCAAGACATGAATCTCAACCTAATAATAATGATTATAAGAAAATTGAAACATAAACAAGCAATCTCCTACAGCATGTCAACAGAAAATAAACATTTTTTTTTTCTTAACCAGCCTATTCAAATGAACAGCAACCCCAACCCAATTAAAAATAATAATTATTGGCAATGGTACACAACCACACTCACACTCACACACATTACATGGTATGATAGTCCAGTATTATCAGCAATTTTGGTCTGTGCAAATATGGTGCCTAAAAAACAAACTCGAATCAAACATTAAAGATCGACAGAATAGCAAGTTGACTGCAGGATGCATGTGGGTGCTGGGGGAAAGTGAGAAAAGGTGAAAGGAGAAGTGCAGAACATTGAAAAAGCTTTTACGGATATGAGTACCACTAATTTACTGAAACGGACCAGGACGTAGGTTGTATCCGGTCTGCCTAAAAGCAAGACTGAGGGAGGAACTCTTAAGTAGAAGGAACAATATGCAGGCAGAATAGAGTGTAAACAATATTTCATATACATACTAGGAGGATATGAAAGTGCATTCAACATGTACACTTCATGTGGCCTAATGTATTGATCATTTTATTTTAAGGAAGGGTAGTGCGGGGAAAGTAAATAGGTTACACATCTCTCAAAACGTCCCCATAGACACTTTCATCACTGTAGGCAATGTAAAGGAAAAAGTCTTCTTCATGGTGCTCCTACAATACAGAAACGGAGACAAAGATTTTAGAGATGCTTCTTTTTCATGAATCAAAAATGAATTTTATGAATTCTACTGATATATATACAAACAGGTGCAAAAGGTTCAGTTAAAACAAACAAAAACAATTATGTTCAGATATATTCAAATTAGGGGTCGACCGATTATCGACCTGGCCGATTATTGGCACCGATATTAAGCATTTTTATGATAATCGGCATCGGTCATTTTCAAAACCGATGTGCCGATAAAATTATTTAATTTTGAAACGCGCTATTTGGCTCTGATGCAGCCTGTCGGAACTCACCACTCTGTGGCCTAGAGCAGTCTCCGCCCACCGCGCATCTGATTTGTTGAGAGTCAGGAGTCCGACCAATCAACATGGAAGACTAAAGGCACTCTCACACCGAAAGCGCTTGCTAACTGGTGCTGCTTCATCACGCATCAGTTCTCTCTCAAAGGCAGCAGCAGCCGTTGCACAAGTTGCAATAAATTACAATCCAGTTGTAAAAACAACAATATTATCTTTATGGTTTCCGAGATGGGGGAAACGCAGGGGGAATCGCGGAATCCAGTCATATGGAATTTACTGTATAACGCGGAGTCACGGAATTAGTCAAAGTTTGGATTAATTAATCAAAAGTAGGTCAGTACACTTAAATCGACTCATGATATGGACTATCTGTAAACATTAAGCTGCAAAAAGACTATTTAAATATGAATTCTGCATGTTCGGCGTGTCTCAGTATATGTGAAAGGCACAGACGCGCGGTTTTGACACACACACACACACACACACACACTGAAGTGCGCGACGCTCGCGGTGTTTTCCGCATCTGCCATGTCACTAAATGAGGACATAAATACATGAACATCATCCCCAGAACTGCTCTGAGAGTTACTTCATGAGCATTTGACTGTTTCGTTTGAGTAAAACGATCGTCATATCATAAATAGGCTACAGAAACTTAAGAGGTCCTCATGGCAACCCGTCAAAATAAAAGTTCGGTTTATTTACTAATGCTACTACAATTAATACAACTTTTGTTTAAAAGAACAAATCACACAATAAGCTATTTCTTACATGTTTTAATTTTAATAGTAAACATTTGTTTGCCAAAAAATAGAGTTCAACTCTCATTTGATTAAAAGATAAATTAAATTAATGTTTTATGCCTTCATTTGCACTGCTCTGTAAATGAAAACTAATGGAAATTACTGTCACATAGGCCAAGACTAAGATACTGTCACATAGGCCAAGATTAAGTTACTGTCACATAGGCCAAGATTAGGATGACGGAAATTTGGACATTTCAATAGGCTATTGAACCAAGTGAGCCTATAACAGGCTATTAGTGTTATAGTTTCATTAAAATAGTTGCGGTCTTCTTCGCAACTTCTACAATGGAGCTATGAAGACAATTAAATTATTTACACTTATTATATACATTGCGCTTTTTAAATTAATCAACTGATGTGCATTAGATGATGAATTGAATAGTCACCTCTTGTAGGTTATGATTTAGTCAACCGAAAATAATTAATGAAGAATTATGAGAGGTTATGCTATTACACATACATTTCTAACATGTAAATTATTGAAGCCAAATACTTACATTTCCCCAAGCTGTTTAGCTTTAGTATTTAGTATTCATAGGCTTAATCATGAAGCATACAGTGGCCCCACTTTTAACTCTCTCTTTATATATTACCCTTATTGTAGATGGATGCATGGAGGAAGACAAGAGTAAGAAGTGCAACCAACACTAGGGAAGGCCGTTTTTGTCAGAGCCCTTGTTATTCTTAATTTTGACATTCATTTTCATTTTTGCACCAGACATATATATCGGTTCAATATATCGGTTATCGGTCTACTTGGTCTGTAATAATCGGTATCGGCCCTGAAAAACACATATCGGTCGACCCCTAATTCAAATGATGTACCTGGTAAAGCAGCCCCATAGTGGCTGATGTGGGAGGAATGACGTTGTTTACAAAGAAGAAGAGGGCATCTTCGGCCCTCAAGTGAATCCTTTTCCGAATGAGGAAGTAGAACTGACCCACTTCAGAAATAAGAAAAAAAGTCAATACATATCCTTAATATTTGTAATATTATTAAATATTGTTCAAGGAAATGAACCTGTGAGGTCAGACGGGACGAGATATTTCTTTTTGTCCAGATCCCCTATTCTGGCTTTGGGAGCTTTCTCGACGATCACCTGTGGAAAACAAATCACTGCTGGTAATAATAAACACTGACAGTAATGTAAGAACAACAGCATCTTTCAGTAGTATAATAACAATAGTGTTCTGGGAATTCCCCAGTTTATGGCACATTCTAACACATTTGGCTGCTGATATTTGACAGACAAATCATAATGCAACTGAAAATGAACCCAGTGTGAGGTCACAAGGTAATGTGTCTGAAAATTTCATATTCTAGTAATTTTGTCCTGACTCTGTCAAAATAACAAGATTCATATGAATGACTCACAGAGACGATCTCTCTATCTCTATCAAAACATGAAGACATGACCTTGATATGTATTAAATGTAAACTTCTATTACATAATCTTATGAAAAAGATATTGGTTATTCTGTTACTTGTACTGTAATGCCACAATTTTGTATCGAGACGAAAGCTAACGGAGGCTAACACCAGTCCCTTCATGTTTGACGACGATGACAGTTAATTGATAAACCATATTATTTGCACGATTTCGCGTTTTTTTAAACAAATTATTATTTTCACACGGGTTCCCCTCATAAGTTAGCGTTGTCACTGTGTAATGCCTCAGTTTATGTTATTTGTAAGAGCAGGGCCCTAACAAAACCAAAATAATTTGTCTGACTCACAGGCACTCTATCCGGGTACTTCTTTCTGATTTTCTCCCCTTCGGACCGTCGCTTCTCAAATGGATGTTCTTCTTTGTACATAAACTTCATTGTCACAGGCTGGGAGATCTTAAGAATCTCCAAGAAAATCTGCCGTCGATGGTGTTTACAAAGTAGCTTTTTCTCTTTTTTTGACAACTGCGTCGGAGGGCGGAAAGATATTCAATAACAAGGAACAAGGGAGGCGGCGCACGTCACATTACGTCAGTTGCGTAATGACGTCTGCAGCAGCCAGGAGGCCTACGTGGCATTACCTGAATCTGTAGACGCCAAAATAAAAATAAAAAAATTCCGGTGTACCGACGAAAAATGCTACTTATCAGATTGCGCTACCAATATTATATTTGTATTGTTTTAAGGTTAAGTTTAGGGTAAGGGTAGGTGTGGACGGGTAGGTATGGACATTTAAATAGCCTCAAACCACATGAATAAGATGCTGGTAGCTACCTATCTTTTTAATGGGAGGTAGCACAAATCGTCAGAACACCGGCTAAGTTTGACAAATTAGTCATTAGAAACCACAGAAGAGTTTCAAGTTCAATCAAAACACATTTGGTATTTTGCTAACAGTCTTTTCCCTCTCAAGGGAATATGGTAGGGGGTTGTTTAAATAAAAGAAGCACAAAATGTCAAACCCATGCCATGAGGCAAAGTAAGCAAAGAGGACTTAAATAAAACTTTAGGTCATAGATGGGTACCTTACTTAAAATCCAACAGTAAAATTTAGTTCAACAAATGCCTAAATAAGAAAAGGTACAACTGAGACTATCAAGCCACCCAGGCAGTCCCTAGAAAAAGTCATCCTTCAAAATTATTTGGAAGACAAGCCACAAAGCCACAATGAAGCCAACGGTTTCTTTGATGATGTAAGTGGAGCAATGACGCATCAGCTTGCCATCATGAACTCTACAAAACACTAATTGTAGGGTGGAACAAAAGAAGCCACTATAAAACATGTAGAGATGAAGATGAACTGCTAAAAGCATAATATTAACCCTGCGGCGAATGGGTTAGGTTTTGTGCTCAGAGTTTTTGACCAAATTCAAAGTGTGGCACAAATCCAACACTGTCCACACTTTAAACACTGGGCCTTATTCATGAAACACAAGCAGAATTCATTTTTGTGTTAACCATTCATAAAGCCATTCTCGCATAATTACATTAAATGCACCACTGAATAAAAATGTATAAGAATGGTTTTTATAAATGATGTACATAGAAATATGTTCTGCTTGTGCTTCATGAAGAATGGCATGTATGGTAATGGGTTGATTTTTATTAGAAGTAACAGAGCAAAATAATGCAGAACCTGTTTCAGTTAAGTTATTTTGAATATCTAAATATTTTACTGTCAAACCTCAATCCAATTCAATCTGGGCAGTTTTCAAAAATTGTAGTAAATCATCTTAAGGAAAAAAAATCCTCCTCTCACCGCTTAAGTTTACAATATTTAAATGCTGGAACTATCTCGTCACCTAAAATATAACATTCTCACATTAAATTTGTGATGCAATGGAAGTAGTGACAGGTCTTTTCTTCTGTATTGTGACATACACCCAGGTGAAACGGATCATCAAAAATAAAAAAAAATGTAAGGCTGGACTTGGATTGTTGAGTGGATGGAGACAGATCTGAATGTGAGCTTGCAGTCTATTATACAAATTCTACCAACCACCAATTATGGTATGGTATTTTCACTACAAATTGTGTCAAAAAAAGAAAGAAAAGAAACATGCATGAACAAATTGGTCACAATAAGATGCATTTGAAGAGTTTATTTGCAAAAACATAACTGTTTTTTTCATTTTCAAATAACATGATTTTTATTATGTTATGTTTTTATTTTGTTAGTTAACAGTTTTTAAGTTCTCTTTTAACCTAGTCAAAACAACCCAATTGCAGTTTAATTGAGATTAATTGGAATGCACAATGAAAAACATGATTTCTGAGAATTGTTAAAAACGGAGTTATCGGTTTTTGCAAATTAACTCTTCATTTAGAATATAAATATGCATGAATGTTCATTTCATGCAGACTTTAAATTCATTTATAGCTTTGAAATCTAAATATGACACAGAGCAAAACAGAATCCAGGATCTGTAATTTTCAGTAAATTGAAAAATTGGTTAACAGTCTTAATCCTTTACTTTACAAAGTTCAGCTAATCTAAATATAAAATACCCCCCAAAAAGTGGGAGACCATCATTTCAGTTGTTGACAAAAGGCTCTATTTTATTTTTCTGTTATAGAAGAGTCCTTGTTGCTCAGTGTCTCTTTCAGTGGCTGATGTATCCATATCGAAGAGCATCTAAAAATGCATCCTTGAAAACCTCTCTGAGGTTTCACATATGAGCCATTTAAAAATACACAGAAAATTAATACCATAAGCTGTAATAATAAAACTGTAGTTTTCTCTCCTGCTGATCGTACATTTATCTCTACCACAGTATACTATTAGTACAACGGTATTAACAGCTCTCAGCTCTTAACATAGAGAAGAGGCCCAGATACCTGAGATGGCAGACAGAAAAAAAACAAAGGAGAGAGGAAGGACAGAATCTTAGAGAGAGAATGAGTAGATAAGACCATGTGACCATTTGTGCTAAGGTCATATGAAACTAAAAAGACAAACAGACACTGAGAAAGGGGCGGAATAAGTGCTTATGAAGTGACCCCCCCCCAAAAATGAAAGGTAAAATTGGCATCAAAAGCTTTCTCCCCCATTCACTCAGAAACACTCCATCATGCACATGTTGAATGCAACGACTGTAAGGCAGAGTTTCCATTTTTTTAAGGAAAAAAAAAAACAAGAAAAAAAATGCTGGCCTCTCCATTTGCCTTGAGTTTGTTTGTAATTGCTTCATCATGCGTCTCTCCTTTCTGTCCTCCCATGTCTTCTCGTAGCATTTCCTCAGAGGAGTCCATTTGACTAATGGGAGCTCACGATGACGAGAGGCTGACAGTTTCAGCACAGGAGAGGCTATCACTTAGCCGGCAGAGCCATGTAAAAAAAAAAAACGGACGGCGTCCAGAAGAGAGACTGGCCCTGACAGACACGATCACCAAAGCCGATGCTGGTGGAGATTTCGACTGAGGACGGAGCGAACGTCTGAGGTAAACCTAGAAAGGGAGAGAAAACACACTAAGACGTGACAGAAGTTCAATCAGAACAGAAAGATTTGTGGGTGATATAATAGCAGTCATGTGCAAAAACGCCCAAACACTTGGGTGGGCAATATGATCAAAATATACGATAGGAGTAATTTTAATTTTAGTAATTTTATTTATGTAACAATATATCGCACAATTATTTTTGCTTTAAATAAGGTCCTTATGATATAAACATTTTTGATACCATAGAAATTTCATAATTCTTGTCACCAGTGCCAATATCACAGAAAACTAATACTAACCTAAATGAAAAAGATAAATTAAAAAAATTCAAGCTTACTGAGGACAAGTAAAGAGTCAATGATCAAAAAAGAATAAGAAACAAATCACGAGCAATAAGACAAAAAACTTCACTAGAACTAATGTAGAACAAATAAATAAAAATGCTACATAAGTTGTATAAAGTAAAATACTAACAAAAACACTGCATATTCTTCACTGTGTAAATTAAATACACATTTCTTCTAATTAAAGTTACAAAGGTGATTTAGTCAAGAGCAGTGAGAGATTTTCTCTCTTTTATTGTTTGAATGACAGACAGCAGGAATATTAGACTGCTGTCACTTTAAGAGCTGCTTGGATCCAATATACTTCAATTAAGACCTAAATTACTGTGTTTATGAGGATACTTGCAAAGACAGACATTTTGACATGTATAATTGTGTCTATTTAACTGTTCAAGGCCTATAAAGTGGCAAAAATTACTTAATTCAAAACTCCCACGCTCTATGAACACCGTCTTCACATGCACATTGCAAAATGAGTTCTCTTTCGCTGCTGATTTCAACAGCTTAAAATCACTTGTTTTAAACGCATACAAATGATAAGTTTACATGACCACGTAGCACGGCTATGCCACGTTGAGTGTGTAACCGGAATAGAGACAATAGTCCAAAACCTCTACCGGTTAATCATGTCTATTGGTATATCGCCTACCCCCAGAAATATTACTGTGCAGAATATATTGGGCATAAATTCTGTGTAGGCCTAGTCACGATTAAGAGGTTTCTATGACCATGACTTAAAAGAAATGTTTATACCTCAATGCATCCAACATTGGGAGCAGGTTAAGAAGTGCTGTGTCGCTTGGGTCACTGAACCATGACTTTATAGGTATTGCATTGTCTGGGGGTGAAAACAAATTAAAATGACATTCATAAAACAATTTATTACACAAAATAGATTAGATTAGATTTTTTTTATAAGTGCTCAAAATGAAGGTTTGTGTCCCTAAACACAGGATTAATATCACATTTTGAAAATCAGAGTGGACTGATACTAAAACATCTTGAATGTCCTCGCCATAGATGTACAGATTTAGATCTCTAACCTGGGTGACTTCGATAAGCTCCAGGCGAATTGTCCAGAATGACTATACTGGAGAGATCACTGTGTACTACAGACAGATCTTTTATGTAGCTCCCTAAATCCAAAGTACAGTGCTAGAAAAAAGGGAAAGAGAGACATAGATGCACAGGTTCAGTAACTGAACAAACAGAGATGAAAAACAACTTCCTAGGCAGGATTAATCAACAAAAGTCTGTGCAGAGAGTAAGAAGAACTGATCCTAAAATTCCTTATTGGGAGCAAATGTGGAGGCAGTGGGTTTTTACCTGTCTGTAGTATCTTCTTTTCAGGATATCCCTGTTATTATCCAGCTTATCTGCTACAGCCGATCCATATATCTCCATACTAGCTGTAAATACTACCAGCTCATACCACTGACTAACCTGACATATACCAACAAGAGGACACACATTCACAATATACTCAGAATATTGGTGGATTCATTTTATCACAAGAAAAATTAGTGCACAAAGCAAATGTAACATTTACTAATGAACAAATTACTTATTTGTTTGCTAAAATGAATTTACTCACCACTTCAAGAAAGAAGTCGACGTGTGGCCTTTTATGGACAAAAAACCTGACTGGGTGTTTGTCTATTACCACCTGAGAGAGAGAGAGAGAGAGAGAGAGAGAGAGACAGACAGACAGACAGAGAGAGACAGAGAGAGAGAGAGAGAGAGCGCGAGAAAGAAAGAAAGAAAAAAAACTTTCAAACAATCAAAATTGATCAAGGCTGCATTTTTTAAAATCAGAAATACAGTAATATTATGAAATGTTAAAATACCTGTTTCTTTATACATCTTAAAATGTAATTTATTCCTGTGATGGCAAAGCTATTTTTTAGCAGCCACTACTCAAGTCTTCAGATTCAAATGATCCTTCAGAAATCATATGCTGATTTGGTGCTCAAGTAACATTTCTTATTATTATCAGTGTTGAAAACAGTTGTGCTGCTTAATATTTTTGTGGAAACCATGATACATTTTTCCAGGAATCTTTGATATGAATAGAAAGTTCAAAAGACAGCATTTATTGAAAAAAATAGAAATCTTTTGTAACATTGTAAATCTACATTACAATCATTTTACTGTCAATTTAATGCATGGTTGCTGAATATAAATATTAATTTCTAAATAAAAAAAAAATCAGGTTTTCAATAGACTGTAAAATGCAGTGTATGCATGTACCTTGAGGACAAAGTCTGGCGGTGTACCAGGCCTCACTGTAGGTCTAAGGACACCATCATGGTGAGAGTGAATTAAAGTCTCATCCAGATCCAAGACCAGTATCTTCCTCTTCACCGCATCTAAGCAGCAAACAGTCAATACACTTTAGTAAAAAGTGCTGATTCAACGTTCAGAAATCCAATGAACTTGTCCACCAACCTCTCCCAATCCTATGCAAATATCATCTCATGTACTTATTATAAATGATAACATTTATAATTTAAAGGATGCTTTACAGAGGAATCAATTCTACCCAAAGTATAAGGTAGTTGCTTCTTAAAAAAAACAAACGTTTGCTGACTGATTTTGATACAAGTGATTCTGGGTCACAAATGAGTACTCAAAAAATAGCAACATTGCATCCAGCTGTGTAGTTAGAAGCTCCCCTAGTGGACAGAACTGCACATAACGGGTTAGAGAACTTACTGAGCCTGTTTCTGGAAATAGGGGAGAGAGGTAATGTGTCATAACGCACTGTTTGGTACTGGATTATCTGTGGAAGACAGAACAGCAGACAGAGACAGAGTCAATGGAACAATCATGTGATCTTTTTCTCGCTCCCAAAATGCACATATTCAGAAATTCAAACAAATCATACAGCGGCCCTTCTGAACGGAGTTGTGGCTCTTTTCATTATCAATTTCTCTTCCTAATATTTCCTCTTCTTTCACCCTTTCATCACGCTGGTGCAAAGCTCAGATGAGGGCATCGTATAGTAGACATCTATATAGTTATGCACCTAGAATGGCCCCATACTGCCACTACTGGATTACTAATACACCTCCAAAACAACTTCCAAAAGAAGTCACAGAAGTGTAAGGCAAGTAGAAAAATCAGTGTACTTTTCATATCTACTTATGTAATGTGAGTTTTATGTATAAAATACAAACCGTTTTGTGTGATTAGAATAAAACTTATGTATAAAAAAATATATTTTAAGAATGTTGGTGAAAAAACTGAAAGGTAGTAATAGTAAAAGTACTAAATCACAATTTACTACTAGGCCACACATGCCAACTGTTTTCACTCAGGTAGTTACGTAAAACAACCCAAGGTCATTTTGAGTTGTTTTTGCAGAGAAGCCCCCAAACATTATAGTCTTGGATGCATCAATTAGAACGGTTTGAAAAATATAAACAGATCACAATATGCCACTGTTTTCCAGCAACAGTGTGTGAAATTACAGCGGTCATAAAATTTCATGATAGCTGTATTATTAACAATTATTAGAAACTAAAACTTATTTTATTTTGAAGAATAAAACATGTATACAATTATTTTATTGTAGGGCAAATTAAGACACTGTAGAGCTCTCGGCCAGCTGGGGGAAAAAAAAAACCTTATTGTCAAGACTCGGTTTGCAAATATTTGATACCTTTTTCAGCAGGTGTATTGTGCTTTAATAGTTTTGGGTCTGTAACGCCCTTCACGGCAGGCTATACATATAGTAGGGGTCCATAGTCCAAAGTAATTAGGACATACAGCATCATAAACAAACTACCCCAGGATTACAGAGGTACAGCAGAAGCAGACACAATCTGAAACTCACTAATATGCCAAAGTTTCATCAAATGTTTTCTGATACAATGAGTAGCCTATCTACAATTAAAGCAGCACATAACAAATCTAAAACATATTTCTGTACTCATATGTCATTATTACAGATCCTACAATGACCCAGTTGAATAGTGTAGGTTTGTTTGCACCGAGGGCCATAAAATTTTGCATAAGTGACAGCTCAGTAAATATATGATCAATTCCAAAAATCTAAGCTTAACTTAAAGAGTTAAAATAAACAATAGGACTGGTTATTCTTAGGTGTTTGTGCATGAAAACAATATTACTCGAATTATTTGTTGCAAAGTGCTACAAAGTTTCTTTGTTGTTTGTCTTTTGAAGATTATATGAAGACAGCCCTTAAATAAAGAAAATAATATTATTTACAGATGACAGGTCGGAATACATTATATACTGCACAGATACACATGTATTCACACATGACATATGGTGAGTTGCTCACCGTTCGTAGATGCTTCCTGAGGATGTATAAAATGAAACTCCATATTCTAGACGTCACTCCAAGAAAAGTGCGGATCCCAAGTAAACACTGTCGTGTCTTCAACATGCTGACAGTCGACGAACAGCGTGAATCATAGAAGAGACTCACACTATCCACTAGACGGCTACAGCTAATCAGCTCGGCTAACCACTTCCCGCCGCTTCTTTGCTTTTAAAGTAACGCAAGCGAGGCTAGCCAAACGACAGAAACCAGAGACTCTGCAGCACTTGGACCAGCCAGTGACACAAAATTGCTAAAATGTCAAACGTCTTAAAGTGTGTAGCCACACACACACACACACACACACACACACACACACACACACACACACACACACACACACACACACACACACACACACAAACCTCGGCGAACACAGGCTAACTGGACTTGTATTTCATTGGCAAGGCAGCTAGCTCTGGAACTAGCCAGCTCTACAACAAACTATCCCTCCTCGGATTGACGACTCTTGTGCTCGACAGGTTCGATGTTAATCTCAAAACCTCAGACAAACGGCCAAGTAAGCAAAAAGTCCAATCAGACGCCATCAAATTCGTTTCAGTACATATCCGGGAGCAAACTGTGAGCCGCCATCAGTAGCCTACTTCGGTTTCGTCACTTCCGAAAAACAACACACGTGTCCTCGGTGAAGCTGAGGTCAAGAGAAGAACGAGGACAGGGGCTTGACAGAAACTATCAAACTATGCTAACAGATACATTCACAAATATATATTGTTAATAAGACATGGCACTTGCTTTCATCTGACATAATAGAAGGCCAATAGGGCGAGCTATGCAATAGATAAATCATTCAAAAATAGGAAGAAATCAAATTATATTAATTGTTGATTAATTAATAAAGATGCCTCATGTTTTGAAATCTATGGAATAAGGTTGCTGTTAAGCTACATAACAGATAGGCTACAAATTGGAAAGGTGTATGCTCATAAAAAGTGACAATCATGGATGTCCAATCTTCACTTTTTGCAGATGCACTTATTTATGATGTACAGTGTTCAAGACAAACTGATCAATTTTGTCCAATCAAATATTCTCCAAATTGAGAATCTTCCACCGACCTGCAAGTCAAATCATAGTTCACACGTACACGTATGTGTGTATGTGTGTGTGTGTGAAATGTATTATATTATATAATGTATATTTATAAATACATTATATAAAATCTATATTAAAAATTATATATTATATAAAATAACATATAAATGTTACCTATCAATTTTTATTTTGTGACTGGGTTATAAACAGGCTTCTAGCTGATGACCACATTGTTGTATTTTAACCTCAGCGAGAGAAACATCCTCTCACATTCAAATGCTTTCATTTTCAGCAAACTTCTTAATGTGTAAATATTTGTTTTAACATTAAAAGATTCACCAGCTGCATTAAGAACTGCCTATAATCTCATCCTTGTGGACTGCAACAAATTTGCCAGTTCTTGATTTGAGATGTTCCTCCACTCTACCACCAAGGTGCTTGCAAATTCCCTGATATGGAGGGATGTGGGGGAACACATGATTAGATGTGAGGATGATTAGCTGTCCTTCCTGTCTCCCTGCGGCAATGTCTTATGTGTCGTACATTATGGCTATTTATTGCTCTGGCCACATCTGCACATCTCATGCCTCCCTGCAGTAGGACTATGGCATATTCACAAAAGCGATCAGGAACCTTGGGCATCATTTTTGTGTTTTTATGTCGTAAGGTATTTTAAGTGTCACCTAAATTGCCTGCCACCTGTAAACTGTTAGTGTCTGAAGGACTTGTCCCACAGATGCATGTGCAATAATTGTTTATGGCTCACTGAACATGAATGAAAAACATTGTTTAAATTAATATTTGGATTTTACAAAATTATCTTTAAATACAGTATCCTGCAAAAAGGAACAAGACCGAAATAGACCTTTTTCAGGTTAGATGCCATATTTTTATGTCATTTCATGCATTACCTAAACAATACAATGCTATACACCTCGCAATTCTAATAGTTTAGAAATTCTAATGGTTTAGAAATTTAATTATTTGTGTTAGCACACAAAAGTTAGCACACATTTGCATTTCAAAGTTTGGTGCTTTGGTTAAAAAAAACAAAATTAACAAACATATTTTTTGATGCATGAAGTACCATATTTATATAACTGGTCTGGAAGCAGAATAGTACATTTGAGGTCCTAGTGATGCAGGAACCTCAGAAACAGGTCTAGTGTAGTGTGGGCTCTGGGCAGCAGGAGGCGGTATTTCTAATGGAATGTGTAGGGCTGCCTGGTTTGTGTGAGAGAAGGACTGAAGGAGATCTGTTTCTGGTTAGCTGTGGGGTAATATTATGCGAAAGATGCTAACCATCATTTCTAACGTTCTGAGGGGCAGCGCCAGCAGGAACGTAAGTATTTTATCCCTTGAATTCATAAAATGTGCTGCTTTGCTTAGTAAAGCAAATTTACGAAGGATTTGAAGGCTAATGAAGCGCAGTAATGCCATGTTGACCTTGCTCGGGTACGCAAGGCCCGGCTGACACCCTGCTAAAGACACATTGCTGTCAAATTCTCACGTTTGTGCTCGTTATTTCACGTCAACCAATGTAGCATTTATTTTTATTACTGATGTAAGAATAATCAGATATTTTACTGTTTGTTCAAAGTGATTTAGCTTGGCTAACTAGCTACAATGCACTGGGAGGGTAACGTTAACGTCTAAAACTGGTTAGTCAACAAGCTGTCACTGAACTAAAACACTGTAACAAATGAGAAACAATATACTTTTCAGAAAACGCTTGGTTGAAATGGTAGTCTGTTTCTGTAATTCTCGGTCAGAAATAAAAGGTGACCTCAGTGTGGTGACTTTCATCATACATTCTGTTTTATGCAACATTTAGTGGACAGCAACGTTAGTCTGTTTCTAAAAGTATAATGCCCCTCAGTTCTTGTCAGCATTATAAGTGTGTCCATAATTAATATATATATATATATATATATATATATATATATATATATATATATATATATATATATATATATAATTATTATTTTTTTAATTAGTAGGATTTATGTATATTTTTATTATTAATGTTGTTATTAAGAGGCAATATGTTTCCTGTTAAATATTTTAAGGGCATATTTTTACCTTTATGAGGGCATGTTTTTCCTAAACCTTATAATATACTCACTCTGTGTCTTCAAAGTGACTTCAAATACCTTAATCAAATTTGAATAGTCTTTTTTTATTTATTTATTTTTTTAGATTATACACCTCTATTCTTTATCACTAGTTTGACAGCATGTAAATGCTGTTTCTTATCTGTCCTACTTTCTGTTGTTTTTTTAATCATGAAAAATACTTTCAAATGAGCTACACATTTTTTTTTTTAAGCCTGAGACACACTACGTGATTTTTGGCTGTCCCAGACGAAAGACTGACATCGTGAAACAATTGCGGCGATTTCTGATTGTTTCTGTTTCACAATGCCAGGCTTTTGTCTGGGACAGCTGGAAATCGTGCAGTGTGTTTAGAGTTTTAGAGATTATAAACTCCTTATTAATCCCATAACTACATTGCCTTAACCATGTTAATAAAACAGCAAAGGAATTCAAAACAGGGATATATTGATGTCTTTTTTCCTCTGAGCCCTGATTAATTTCTTACTCTAGGTGACATATTAAAAGTTGCGGTTCATCTGTAGTCAGTCAATTTTATTCCTCTAACCGTGACCTAATAATAAAAGATTTGTTGACACAAGAAATGAATGGAATTTTGTCAAGCATCTTTGTTTTTGTGATAATGATTCTCTTATTTCTTTCTCTCTCAATCTCTTTACTAATTCTTATGTCTCTCTCTCTCTCTCTCTCTCTCTCTCTCTCTCTCTCTCTCTCTCTCTCTGTCTCTCTCTCTCTCTCTCTCTCTCTCTCTCTCATATTACATTGCTTATTTTTACTGTTCCATGGGCTGCCTTTAAGGGAGCCGAACTGGTATCAGAGGTAAGGATGGTAGTTTTAGAAATGGGCTTACTGACATGACGTCTTTGCCATCTGCACTTTTCTTCAGTTTTTGTTCTCTCCGTGGTTATGAACATGATTATTATGTTTGCTTGAAATTATTTCATTACGAAGACTTTCTTCCTCACTTATTATTAGATCATCCTTTCTTCCTCACTGAGTTTCCAATCACTGGTTTTGACATATTAAACACACTTCTGCTACATGCTTTTTACTTTCTGCTCATATAATCGTGGCTGTTTTAGTTTGCCGTGTTGTGGGTTTGAGGGGAATAATTCTGCTCCATTTACTACATCTCACATCTTACCTTTAAATCACACACACACTCACAGACACAGATGTGTGTATGTTAAAAACAGTCCCCGTTTTGTCATGGAAAGTACCTTTTTTCCTCTGGTGGATTTCAGATCTTTTTTATGGGAAGAGAGACATCAGTTGAAACCTGTTTGAGATACATTGTGGCTTTCTGGTATTTGAAGCTGTGATATGATTTGGCCAGTATTGTATGTCCGTGTGATGAACAAAAATGTATTTTGTCAATACATACTTTTTTTTTTTTAGGTTAATTCTGAGTAAATATTGCACAAAATATGTTCAGTTCATATCACTGTACATCTCAATTCTCATAATGAAAATTGCATATTTGGATATTGGCATTATACTGATTATTGAGCACTCTGCTGTCTAGAAATCAGTGTCTGTCAACATTGGCCATTTTGATTATTTGAATGTTATCTGACTGGTAGTCATAAACAGTTGTTTATTTCCTGTGAGTAGCCTAGTGTAGGTTAGCATAGATTAGATTGATTTGTGCAGTAAAATGTCTTCTTTTTGGTCTCTAAATGCCTAAAAGTCTCGTTTTGTTCCTTTAAATGTTCCCTTTTTATGGCCTTCTGAGTCTGAGCCTCTGGAGTGACCTGTGCCCTTCTTTTTACAGTCCTCCACTCTCCGGGCCGTTTTGCAGCTCCTGGCAGTCCAGAGCGAATATGCTAATTTGACCGCTCCACATGACCATGATCCCGACCCCCCTTCATGCTTAAAAGATGCACAAGCCCACAGCCCTTTAGCTTCTCCTCCTCTAACACGGATACCTTTAAACACTCCTGCAGAATACAGAGCTTTAGGACACACTAGCAGCGGCCAGGCTTCAGGATATTTAGGGCCACACAACAGACCCCTGACAGATGTTGTTTCCTCAGAGGCTATAGCTCAGAGAGAAAGTTACGTGGAACCGGCGATGACCAGTGGTTCATCCATCTCAGAAGAAATGAGTGTGGTTCCTCCAGTTACAGAAAGGGTATCAGAAACAGAAAACCCTGTATTTGAAAAGATCATCAGTCCTGTTATAGATGTTTCTCCATCACCTGCCCTAATTACAGTTAAGTCACCTATTAACCCAGCCACCAGTCCAGCACAGTTAACCCCTGCAGTAGCTAACAGCACTTACAGCAGCGTAACCAGCACAGACCCCCATTGCACCCCACCAGCCGAGAGCCTCCTTGGCCTTGATAATTTCTTCCCAGAGATCACCCACAGCCTGGCTGGAGAGACTCCCTTACCAGAGCCACAGCTTGCTGTGAGTACTGGCAGCCCCTATATTAAAATTTTAAACTGTCTCTTTCATATATATATATATATATATACATACACAGCTTTACATAATTTTTAACCCTCCTCACGGAGAATTGCATGCCCCTTCCACTTTACCCAGAGCACTTGCATACTCCAACTCAACAATGCTTCAGCCAATGACGCTTTAATCACTAAATCAATCACACTTCATTCGTTCTTTGTCACTGTTAGATATCACAAGCAAAAGTTTACAGTTCTCAGCATGTTGGTCCCGCATCTAATTGTGGATGGATTTCTTGTAACGTTTCAGTTTTCTACATCCAAACCTATAATCAATGAGATGTGCAAAGTCAGTGTAGATGATACCCTGCACTGTGTCAGTTTTCCACATCTGGGCCTGTGTGTTGATTTATTGGTATTAGATTGCAGGTTTGTTGATGTAGTTGTTGAGTAAAATTACAGTGGTTATGTAGGTCGGATTATTACAGATATATTTTGTTTTCTCTGGGCTTACTTCCTGCTTCAGACAGAGTGCTTTGACCGTTGTTAACATTTCAGTTCCTGTCAGATGTGTGTGTGTGTGTGTTTCCATGTCACTGCTATTTTTTTTTTATTTTTTATAATCTTCACTAATTTTCTTAGTATAGTTTTTTCTATATATTTTTTTTTGTTCTGTTTCATAGGGCGCAAGAGTGGTGGTATCTGCCAGGACCTATGCAGACTTTACCCCTCAGGCCACCTTTGATATTAAGGTGAGTTTATCAGATCAGCAGTTGCTTTTATTATGTAATGTTTATTTTAGTGCATATACACTACCGTTCATGAGGGTGAATGAATATGAAATACATAACAGTTTCCATAGAAATATTAAGCAGCATGTCAACATTGATGCTAAGAAATGATTTTAAAGCACCAAATCAGTATATTAGAATAATTTCTGAAGGATCATGTGACAGAGTAATGTCTGTGGAAAATTGAGCTTTTCCATTACAGAAATAAATGACATTTTAAAATATAATGAAATAGAAAACTGTTATTTTAAATTAATTGTAATAATACTTGACAATATTAGTGTTTTACTGTATTCCAGATCAAATAAATGCAGCCTTAGTGAGCAGCAAGACAAAAACATTAAAGCATCTTAATGCATTTGAAAGCATAAACATTTTTTTCCTTTTGGCAGAAATGTGACTTGCACAAGCTGGAGGAGGGCCCACCACTGCAGGCCGTGCTTACAAGAGAGGAGGGGCTTCAGTACTACCGCACGATGCAGACCATAAGACGTATGGAGCTCAAAGCCGATCAGCTCTACAAGCAGAAGATCATCAGGGGCTTCTGTCACCTTTATGATGGACAGGTGACACATACATTACAAACACACAGATATAATCTTTACAAGCACAAGATTGTCAGAGGCTCTTTTGAACACTCTCTTTTGCCAGTGTAAAATAGTCAAATTTATTATTATTATTATATGCTTTGATTCACATGGTTGCAAAAGTCATTTGTAATTGGTTCAAACTTGGAGACAGAAACACTTACAAGTGCATTGTGTTCTCTAACAGGAAGCGTGTGCAATGGGTATTGAGGCAGGTATTAATCTGTCAGATCATCTTATCACAGCGTATCGTGCCCATGGGTACACTCTCACTAGAGGGGGCACCGTTCGTCAGATCATGGCAGAGCTCACTGGTGAGAACAACAAATCCTATAGTTAAAAGTTCTGATTTCTTATTTTTCTCTTATTTATTGATTTGTTTGTTTATCTATTTGTTTATTCTATCCCTCTTCTATGCGTCTCTATTTCTCCGTCAGGTCGTAGAGGAGGCATTGCCAAAGGAAAGGGAGGGTCTATGCATATGTACACTAAACATTTTTATGGAGGAAATGGAATTGTGGGAGCTCAGGTAATTTAAATGAATTGATTAGAGTACCTTATGAATAGACAGCTGATATCAGTACTGAATAAATATTCATGTGTATCCCAGGTGCCTCTTGGGGCAGGTGTAGCGTTGGCCTGCAAATACCTGGGCAACAATGAGCTGTGTGTCTGTCTATATGGTGATGGTGCTGCAAATCAGGTAAGTCACTTCCACACAGCTCCAAATTAGTGATTTAGCTGCCAATTCACACAGATCTGCCTTCTGTGATGTCCATGTACTGCTTTACCTTACCTTATAACCATTTGAACAACTCGTGCATTATAATGAGTATGTACAGGGAGGGAGGTTTCATGCACGCTTTGGCACTGTTTCTGCAGGGTCAGATCTTTGAAACGTATAATATGGCATCTCTGTGGAAGCTGCCCTGCATCTTCATTTGCGAGAATAACAAATATGGCATGGGTACTTCTGTGGAGAGAGCGGCGGCTAGTACTGACTACTACAAGAGAGGCGATTTCATCCCTGGATTGAGGGTATGATGCAGGATGCTTTTACTTGTGTCTGAATTAACTCTTCATGTCAGAATATCTCCTCACCCGTTCTCTGGCTTTGTAGGTGGATGGCATGGATGTCCTTTGTGTAAGGGAGGCCACCAAATTTGCTGCTGAACACTGTAGATCAGGAAAGGTGAGCTCTGGTTAGAGCGGGGGTACTCAAGTCCAGAGGCCAAGCTGGCCACATGTAAACTACATACGATGCGAAGGGCCACAAATTACAATTTGCATCATCTGACTTTAAGACAATATACTGATTTAGAAATACAGTTTATTACTTATCTAAGTCTTGCTTGTCCTTGTCCTATTTAAAATAAGACTGAGCATGAATATATATATATATATATATATATATAATATTATTATTATATATATTTTTTTTTTAAAGAGTAAAAACCTGGAACAAAAAATTGGATTAAAAGTATTGAACAAATTCAAAATTATAAAACTAAAAACATTCTTGAGCAAACATAGTTCACAAAGTACTTCAGAAAGAAGTATTATTTTTCATATTTATATTAACTATATTGTATCAATATTTTATTTTTAAAATAGATATCACTATTCTCCCACCATGATATCACTATTAGTGAAAATAGATATCTCAATTCTCCCACTGTAATATAACTAATAAAAATACATTAATCTTCAGCATGACGCGGGCCACAATATTAATGCAGACGGACCGGATGCGTACCTCTGGGTTAGAATGATGTGAAATTGTAGGGATGTAGTCATAATTGTTTCACTTCTTGCAGTTATCTAGCAATAATAAGACAACTGAAATTTATATTCCTAGGGTCCCATTTTGATGGAGCTACAGACCTATCGTTACCATGGACACAGTATGAGTGACCCAGGAGTCAGGTAGTATTTTATGTAATCTCAACCAAAGCTCTTTGTTGCTTTAAACAACCAGCAGTCCTTCCTGGGTTATGTATAGACTGGAGAGTAGATATCATTATACAGTGAACGACACGTCATAATGCTTTAGTAACTGAGATGCACGTGTTTTTATATCTAAAATGCTTTAAACTGGGTAACATAGTCTATCATTCAATTTTTTGGGGTCAGTAAAATGTTTTATTTATGTTTTTGAAAGAAGTCTCTTAAGCTCACCAAGGCTGCGTTATAATATTGTGAAATATTATTAGAATTTTAATGTTCATTTTCAGTGTAAAACTATTTAAAATAACAGTTTTTTGTTTTAATATATTTTCAAATGGAATTTAAGTCTGTGATGGCAAAGCTGAATTTTCATCAGCCATTCCTCCCGTCTTCATTGTCACTTAAGAAATCATTCTAATATGCTGATTTGGTGATCAAGAAAGATTTTTTATTTCTTACCATTACTTATTCAATGTTAAAAAGGGTTGTATTGTTAATAATTTGTGGAAAAGATGCTAAAGAAAATTCAAAACTATTTGTAATAGAAATATTTTATTATATTATAAATGTCTATATTGTAACTTTTGATACATTTTATCTGTCCTTGCTAAATAAAAGTATCAATTTCTTTAAAAAACAAAACTTACAGACCCCAAACGGTAGTGTAATTCATATAGCTCTGCTTAGTATCACTGAACCGGAGTAAAACTACTCCTGATTGTTTTTCTATTAGTGCTCCTCCCATATGTGACAACCTTTGCTCTCCTTATCCACTGTTCCCATAGTTATCGCACACGTGAGGAGATCCAGGAGGTGCGTAGTAAGAGCGACCCCATCTCGCTGCTGAAGGATCGCATGCTGAGCAACAACATGGCCAGCGTGGAGGAGCTTAAGGTGAGACTGCACAAGCTTACGAGAGACAGGCTGAAGTAGGACACAATCACCGAGACAGTCACAGTTGTGCTTGAGTGTGAATGAGTCAGCCACATTGGTGGTTAAAATAGGGATTACTCAATTAAACTGAAGATTTCTTTGTGCTGAAAGATGGACATGTCTACACTTTCACTAAACACTGACACCTTTTGCAGGAGATTGATGTGGAGGTAAGGAAGGAGATTGAAGATGGTGCTCAGTTTGCCACCACAGACCCTGAGCCTCCACTGGATGATCTTTGCAACCACATCTTCTACAATGACCCTCCTATGGAAGTGCGTGGCACCAACCCCTGGACCAAGCTCAAGTCCGTCAGCTAAATCGTCTTACTTATCATCCCAAGTCCCCTCCTCTTCCTACCAGTACACCCTCTCCTGTTGAAGCCCACAGAGAAATATTATCACCTCCGATGTGGCTATAGGTTTCATAGACGGTTATTGGGAAACTCAGCCAAATCTATCAGTCACATTGAGATAAGTTGCCTCATTTCACATGTTATCATTGCCTTGTTTTCTTGTTGTCTTCATCAATTACAACACTGACTCTCAATATACATTTTAAAACCTAGACTTTTCTTTTCATCTCAAATCAGAAATAGCATGTAACGTGAATAAACAAGGCAGTATTTGACTTGGAATTATCGGGACTTTTCAAATGTCTCCAATGCCCCTATTGCTTATTACCCAATTTCCATGCAGTTGAAGAATATTTAGCTCATGTACATACATCACAAACATCTACCATTGTTGCTCTGTGTCAACACACACACACTTCTCTCACTTTATATATCAACAGGAGTGTGTGTTTTGGCTAAGGTGTCAGAAGTGCAACCATTTTGCAGTCCTGATTTGACAAAATATTTAAAGGGAAAAGTTTGACATTTCTAAATGATAAATCTGTGTTGCCATATTATAAAGGTTTTTGTGATATTAATGGAATATAAAATGTAATATTTCATTTTGGTTGTATTTTAACACTCTTCAACACTCAAAGTGTTTGAGTGTTTAAAAAAAATAATGATTAATACATTTTTACCCTTTCACTCTCTTCAACTTTTATTTAAAACAGGGTTATTGTTTTTCATGTATTTATTATGAAAAATTGCATTTGTTACAAACAAGGTTACTGGGGATATAACTTCACATTTGGCAATTCCAGTGTATTAATGGCTGTTTTAATAGAAATCTCTGAGAATCGGGAAAGTAAGAACTGTTGCAGTAGATGCTGTTGAGATGTTAAAGGGGGCATCAGAATCACAAGGTTAAAACTTTATGCCTCATTTACTAGGATGAGTCTTCAAGATAAGGCAATGTATGTGTCATACAATGTGTACTTCATACCATACAACTACAAATAAATATTTCAAATACAATCTTTTGTTTTGAGTAGATTCCTTTATGTTCTTCTACCATTTGTTAAAGATGTAGTTAAATGAAAGCTATATATATAAGTATATTTGATCTACTACATGCCTTCTCACATCTGATTGATAGTTTATACTTTTTAGCAAGTAGAAGGCCTTCTAGTATAATTCTAAAAACGTCCCCTTTCTGATTGTTTTAAATGTGTGTTTTTGCTGTGAAATCTTTTTTTCTCATTCAGGTAAACCAACTTGGGTTTACTTGATTATGCATACATCATTTATGTTTTTATATTCTAACATAAATCAAGTTAAAAGTATCACACACACAATATACATTTAATATAAGTCTCACTATCTGCAAATTATGTTAATTCAGTATTGAAAAATATTTTCATTCAGTTTGGGCCTTTGAATAAAATTGTGGTGTTTCTTCCTTGAGCGCTTTATGTTCTATGTGTGTATCAAATATGACACAAAACATACATGCAAACATGTAAAAAAAAAAATGTCTAAAGAAAATGTCTTAAACATTAAATTAAATTGTTGCATTAAATTGTTCCATTAAAATAAAACATATATATATATACTTTTTTTTTTCTTTGTTTTCTATGTCAGGATTTACAAGGTTGGGGAGCTCTCCCAGCTATTAATACTCAGGGGACCATTTCAGGACATTTCTGCCTTTGTGGCAAGTGAACAAATAATGAACTCTTTATCTGTAGAATTATGTTGCTTTTGCTTTTTACCCGGTGCATGATCGTCACACTAAACAAAGCATAAATCAAAGTGGTTTGGAGAAATGGGTCACATACAAACTGGGTCTCATCAAAAACAGAGAGTGAGAATAAAGTGCAATCCTCAAATCAGTTTTATTCTAAGCCCTCTGCTGCTGCTGGATGAGTGTTTATCAGCTGTGGTGTTGTGATTCCCCTCCATCTGCAGTGGTTTGATTGTGCACTTCATTTATTAAGTTGACGTGTGTTTTTCTTATGAAGGACATCATAAATGAAAACATGCAGGGAAAAGAGATTTAAACTGATTTAGTGACCAAAGGATTAAAAGACAGACTTCTACATGATAATCAGAAATGAAGCACAAGTGAGGATGTTCCAATGTGATTCACATGCATTGTTCAAAAACCAGTCGAAATGATAAAGGCTCTGAACAGAGCTGGGTAGTAACTGATTACATGGAATCTGGATTACATAATCAGATTCCAAATATGAAGTACTTGTAATTAGATTAAATTACATTTTAAAATACTCGTAATCAGAATACAGTTACATTTTTTTATGGATTACATATTATTTACACAATAGCAATAAAATAATAATAATTTTATTGATGCTCCCTTTTTCATCTTTTAATTTTTCCTTTCTAAAATAGCCTACCACTTATATACACTCAGAAAGTCTTCCAGTTTACAAATTTACAAATTCACAAACTTTTTTGTCATCTTACCCTCTTTCGCCTAATATATTTACTTGATATACACCAGAGGTTTGAAAATAAATATTTTAATAATTAAGTAACACATTTGCATGTTCATTTGCATATTGGTTATGGTCACATGACATGCATGTAAACAAATATAACACTATTTCATTTTTTTTTTTTTATGATTTATTTTTATTTAACATTTTATAATTTAACTAATTATTAACTTTTCATTAAAGTCATAAACCCCTGTAGTTTCTTCACAAACCCAGCTTGGGAAACCTTGATGTAATATAATGTTCAAAGAATTTCATGTTGTTAAAGGGATAGTTCACCCAAAAATGAGGTGAATTTCTTTGTTCTGCTGAACACAAAGGAAGATATTCTGAAGAATGTGGGAAACAGAGCAGTTCTGGGGCATCATTGACTTCCATAGTATTTTTTTTTTCCTACTAATGGTTCCTCACAACAGCCTGGGTGCACACTTTCTTCAGAATATCTTCCTCTGTGTTCAGAAGAACAAAGAAATTCATACAGGTTTGGAACTACTTGAGGGTGAGTAAATGATGACAGAATTTTCATTTTTGGGTGAACTATCCCTTTAATCACAAATGGAATATATTTTCTTACTCTTTGTATTTTTATGCCAATATTATTCTATTTAAATCAATGTGATAAACGAGTTAGATCAAAAGTAATCTAAAAGTATGCAACGTGTAGGCGAATTTAATGGATTACGTTACTAACTACAATTTGTGTCATGTAATTTGGAATCAGTAACGGATTACAGTTTGTAAGTAATCTACCCAGCTCGAGTTCTGAACAGATATAATATCTCTGAATAGATTTAATATCTTAAGAAATCATTCCTTGACCCCATTAAAGTACCTGAGCACCAGTGTACAGGGCATCGGTGGGTGTGGCCACAGCACAGCGTCCCTCGCGCTATGACGCAGGATGACGTTTCCTCCAGCCTCGTTCTGACAGACAGGTGAACGGAGCGACGACGCCATGTTGAGAGAAAACGGAAGTGTATTACTCTGCTCTTAAAAACATAGTTAGATTTTTTTTGAAGGGGAGCCGGACACTTTAGAAGTAAAACCCACCCAGAAGGCAACTGAACTGAATTCTTCTTTTGTTTACGCTTCAGTTTGGGACCATCCTCTTTGCGGGACAACTTTACAGTGACTGACAGCGTCAAATCACTTCACGGGCTGCTCGCAAGTTACAGATTGGGACTTAAAGATGCCGCTGGCGCAGTTTGCAGACCCCTGGCAGAAGTTGCCCGTGGGGCATATGGAGAATGAGGTAGGTTATATCACGTTTATTTAATCGAGGGTTGTTGTTAGATTGTGTGAGAGCACGTTTAATCCGATACTCCGCGGACGAATGTCTGCAGTCTTGAAGTGCATTCTTGGACTAATTTACAAGTTTCCAGTTTACAAACACTGTATTCAGACAAAAGCTTTGCGTTTTCGAATTTCGCTACTTTTCAAACTCATAACTGTAATACAGAAAAGTGCGTGATTTATAGATATAAATCGAGATTAAAAATGCAACGAAGTATTAAAAGCGTTGTGAAGGGTTTCTTTTAAATGTTAACTGCTAGTGCCTAACCACTTGGTAAAACTAGAGAATGAGTAAACCGTCGAAGCAAGACTTGACCAGACAAGCCCTCTGTGTGTGTGTGTGTGTGTGTGTGTGTCTGTTCGATCTAAGTTGTACATTGTAGCTTAAAATGGACACTTGCTTGGTTTTTATAGCTGGTTGAAGTTTGACTTAAGTACGCATTGGGTAATAAGCACAGGGTGGGGAACCACCTTCTTATAGACTGACTGACTGACAGGCATTTTCTCAAAACCCAGTGAGCTCCCAACATACCTAGACAGCATTTTTGGGCGTCATAGGCGTGCCAAAAAACGCCATAAATGTTTATGATATCCACAAATACTGTCTGTCTAGGTAGACGGTCCATTAGGTTTTGAGTCATGGCCAAAATGTTACTTAAATGACGAAATAACTGCATTTTTGTATTCTGTTGTACTCTAATCTGAATTTGATCAATTTAGACTTTCACTATTTTCCCTGCAGGCTTGTATGTTTCTGTCTGTGTTCAGATTTAGTCTGTGGATTACATTTAGCCCCCCCCACTTTTTATTGTGACATTATCTGGATGAGATGTTAAATATACAATTTCATTAAATGGCCATACTAATCCTAAATTAAAATACATAAAGCATGCATATTATCCAAATCATCTGAAGGATCATGTGACACTGACAACTGAAGTAATTGCTGCTGAAAATTTGGCTTTGCCATCACAGGAGTAAATTTAATATTCATTAAAATATATAATAAATATATATTTAAATGGACAATAGTCATTGCAATATTTTAAGATATTACTGTACTTTTGATCAAATAAGTGCAGCCTTGGTGAGCCTAAGAGACTTAAAAACAATGTCAAAAACATTTAAACATTTGTGTTCTTTCCAGCCCCAAACTTTTAAACAGTAGTGTGCATACTGTATGAATATTCAGTGTACTGAAAAATTTACAGTGCAGAGTTATATTCAACTTTAAACAGAAAATAGATTAAATATTAAAATGTATAATATACAAGCAGTTATGTCATGCAAAAAGGTACAATTTGTGTAGTAATTGTCAGAATCAATCAGAATCAAATGATCTAATGCTTTTCAAACCACACTAGTGATGATCCATAAACTATTTAGAATATATATATAATAATAATAATAACTTTCAGTATGGCACCAAACCCCTGCTTACTCCAGGGGACGATTATACGCACTGTTGCCTTTAGGATAAATATGTCATCCGAGTTGCTAAATAGTAACTGGTTTTGTCTCTCTTACACTGTTAGCACTCCGTCCTGTTGTGGTCTTTGCCTAATTAACTTCCTTTGATCCAGGCTAATCCCATGGTCTGGAAATAGCTATCCTATGTTGCTTGCAACGTCCCATGTTTGTGTGTGGACTTATAAATAATCACTTAGTCTGTGACTGACTGTATGTAAACAACAATCTTCCACACCGCTGTTTTACTCTCATTTCAACATGTGGTCCGATGATTTGACGTTGCACACAGTCATTATCCCTCATGGAGCCATAATATTAAAAAAATTACAGTAATAAGGTTTGCAACAGTCATTTAGATAAAACGTTTTTCCCCCTAATAGATTGTGGTTGTGATTTCCTGTACATCTTTTCTGTTCCTGAAGACCACTTCATTTTTTTTTTTTTTTTTTTTTTTTGTTGACACATTGTGATGGCAATAACATTATATTTTCCTGTTTTGTAGGATGACTCCATGGTGGATGATGATGCTTCTGTTCAGGTAAGTTCAAGACTATGTATATATGTATTTTGGGTGTGTTTGTCTGGATGTTAAACAGAACATGTCTGTCAAACTAAATCAAATTATGTTGATGGGTCCAAGTACGCCAATTCAAGTTTATATGGGTTCCTCGCCGTTAGTCAAACAAGCTCTTCATTCACTGCTTGAAGAGAATTTGATCTACTGCAATACCCCTCTGTCTTTCAATTGAAAGATGCGTTTCCTATGTAAGCAAGTCGGCTTTTAACATCACATTTCCTGTCTCAGAGTACAGCCTGGTTTTATTGGTTTCCTGTTGGATGAGTGACATGGCAAGGCGCCAGTAGGAGAAGAGGATGTTCAACATTCACTTCAAGCAGAGCTTCATTTTCCAACAACCCAGCAGAAACTTTTCTGAAAGCTGTGAGATCACTCGATAGGGCTGTTTGTGACCCAGAGCAGTGGGTTCACTCACTATTTATATACACTACCATTTAAAAGTTTTGGGTTTGTAAGATATTTTTAAAAATATACTCTTTGTTCACCAAGGCTGCATTTATTAAATAAAAAATGCAGTAAAACAGAAATATTGTTAAATGTTATTATAATTTAAAAGAGCTATTTGAATATATTTTAAAATGTAATTCATTCCTGTGATGGCAAATCTGAATTTTCGGCATCATTATTTCAGTCTTCAGTGACACACTATTCTTCAGAAGTCATTCTAATATGCTGATTGGTGATACAGAAACATTTATTATTATCATTAATGTTAAAAACAGTATAAGGAAACCGTGATACATATTTCTTTTCAGGATTCTTTGGTGGATAGAGAGTAGTTCAAAAGTTGAAACATTTTTTTGTAATAGTGTTAAAGTCTTTAATGTGTCTTTGCTAAAAATGTATTTCTTTAAAACAAACAAAAAATGACCTATTGACCCGGGACTTTTGAACAGTAGTGTATATTTAGTGTATATTATGTCTATGTGGGAAGGAGGGTTTTTGAGAGTCAAGAAAGATCTTGACATAGTGTGTGTAACACCCACGCCCACTTCCTGTTCCTGTTGTGAGGTGTCCCTCAGTCATCATCCTTGGTCATGCTTCAGTTAAAATCTCCCCGGAGGTCTGCCAGCACCCTCTCAGGCTCCTCTTTCTCATGCCAGGCCCCCTCAGTCATCTCATCTGCTCTCAAACTTATAGAATTTAAATTCAGTTTTAGATTCATTTGCAGAGACTTCCGCATCAAGTTCATTTTTTACCCAAACCCTTTGTTGTGGATGCTACATAAATATAAGATGCATAGGACTTAATAATTAATAATTCATGTATTATGTAAGAGAAATTTACAACTGTGTTCTGAGTTAAATACAGTGACACATTCCATATAAATCTCCATCTAATTAATGCATTTCACAGGCTGTTCTGTTCCTGCTCACATTCTCTGTAAAAACACAATGCCAGACTGAAATATATCTGCTCTGACCCACCGCAGTACTTAGTATCAAAATATACTGTTGCATATGGCTGTGTACAACCCACCATATCACCCTGCAGCCCAAGGCAGGTTGCCCACTGAAGCTAAGCAGGGTTGAGCCTGGTCAGTACCTGGATGGGAGACCTCCTGGGAAAAACTAGGTTGCTGTTGGAAGAGGTGTTAGTGAGGCCAGCAGGGGGTGCTCACCCTGTGGTCTGTGTGGGTCTTAACACCCCAGTATAGTGACGGGGACACTATACTGTAAAAAGCACCGTCTTTCGGATGAGACGTTAAACCGAGGTCCTGACTCTCTGTGGTCACTAAAAATCCCATGACACTTCTCGTAAAAGAGTAGGGGTGTAACCCTGGTGTCCTGGCCAAATTCCCTCCACTGGCCCTTATCAATCATGGCCTCCTAGTAATCCCCATCCACTTGATTGGCTCTATGACCCTCTCTCCTCTCCACCTGTAGCTGGTGTGTGGTGAGCGCACTGGCGCCGTTGTACTGTGGCTGCCGTCGCATCATCCAAGTGGATGCTGCACACTGGTGGTGGTTGAGGAGAGACCCCCACGTGATTGTAAAGCGCTTTGGGTGTACGGCAATACACAATAAAATGCGCTATATAAATGCATCATTCATTCATTCATTCATTCAACCCGAATTCTGGAAATGTTGGGATGAGAAACTGGAGAAATCTCTGCGTGTAAGGGACAAGGCCGAAGACCTTTTTTGTATGCCCGTGGTGTTTGGGCCCTCAGATGACTCTGCATCACTCATCAGCATGATTCTGTTATTGACATTACTAAATGAGCCCAGGAATACTTCCAGAAACCACTGTCGGTAAACACAATCTGCCAAGCCATCTGCAGATGCCAACTAAAGCTCTATGATGCAAAAAGGAAGCCATATGTGAACATGGTCCAGAAGCGCCGTCGTGTCCTGTGAGCCAAGGCTCATTTAAAATGGACCGTTTCAAAATGAAAGTGTTCTATGGTCAGACGAGTCCAAATTTGACATTCTTGTTGGAAATCACGGACGCCGTGTCCACCGGGCTAAAGAGGAGGGAGACCTTCCAGCGTGTTATCAGCGTTCAGTTGAAAAGCCAGCTTCTGTGATGGAATGGGGTGCATAAGTGCATACGGTATGGGCAGCTTGCATGTTTTGGAAGGCACTATTAATGCTGAAAGGTATATAAAGGTTTTAGAGCAACATATGCTCCCTTCCAGATGACTTCTATTTCAGGGAAGGCCTTGTGTATTTCAGCAGGACAATGAAAAACCACATACTGCAGCTATTACAACAGCATGACTTTGTAGTAGAAAAGTCCGGGTGCTGAATTGGCCTGCCTGCAGTCCAGATCTTTCACCTATAAAGAACATTTGGTGCATTATTAAACGAAAAATACGTCAAAGACAACAGCTGCAAACCTATATCAAGCAAGAATGGGACCAAATTCCAACATCAAAACTCCAGAAACTCACAACCTTGATGCCCAGACGTCTTCAAACTGTTTTGAAAAGAAGAGGAGATGCTACATCATGGTAAACATGCCCCCGTCCCAACTATTTTGAGACCTGTAGCAGGCATCAAATTTGAAATGGGTTAATTTTGTGCATAAAATTGTAAAATTTCTCAGTTTAAACATTTGTTATCTATGTTTTATAGTGAATAAAATAGTGGCTCATGTGATTTGAAATTCTTATGGTTTAAAAAAGTCACATTTCCAGAATTCGGGTTGTAAATGCATTTATGCAACCTCAGAGCAGCATTACACAGTCTGCACAAAAACACCTAAATTCCACTTCAGAAGCACTGTGCCAGCTTGTTTTACTGTGATTTTGGCCGTGGATGCTGATTGATCAATAGTGTTACAGCCATGTTGACATTAATGATGTATTAACAGCTATTAACACGTTCTGTTCTTGTCTACGTATTGGTGAGTTTATCCTTATAATCTTAATAAGTAAACCTTGTTTAACTTATTAAAAGATCCATGTTTATGATACAAACGGCACTGTCTGTCATTGCTGAGCTTCTAACTATTCTGCCTGCTCGAAATGCTAGTGAAAGCAGGTCGGGAGAGAAGCTTTGATTATTAATGAAGTACATAGTCTCCCAAAAAGCATGGTGAAGCCAAGAACGGAGCAGAATAAAAAAGATAAGTTATTTGATCTCAAATTGTTATTGTGCACTGATACACACACATTTCTGACTTGTCGACATTTTAATATTGTCTTCCTCTTATCTCGTCATTTTCTTTCTGTCATTTTTGACCTCTGTGGTGGATATTGACGTCTGTGGTCTTTTTCCACCATCAATAGAATATCAGATGTCATCCGCCGTTCAGTCTCATTCATATTGGCAGACTGGTTTGTGCCATCTATTGATAGAACTGTGTGTATGACTTGATCATAAGCTAGTCCCACCCTGTTTTTCATCTGAAGTGTATGTTAAGAGAAAGAGAGAGTGAAAGAAGACGATTAAATTGGATGAATTTGAGTATAGAACTTTTAGCATCCAGAGTTCATCTTCTGGTCAGTTTTGGGTATTCGGTCATTTATTCATTCATTTAGTCATATGGGCCTGGTTATACCCTCTGCTTCTTGTATTTGGTGTTTCTTCTCTCTCCTCCTACAGGCTTTGGCATGCTGCTCCTCTGCAGAGACACCAGCTATCCAGACCTCTCTGTAACATCCTCTGTGTCTGCGTGTCTGTCAGTGTATGTGTGTGTGTGTTTTTGCTTGACTCTCAGACCTTTTTTGGGCAGGAGTTTGTATTGACGTGTTGAAGTGATGGTGTGTTTTGACAATTGTTTTTAGCCTTTTTTTTGAAGTTACACAGCTGTGATAGCTGTTTTTAAAAGAACAGAAGAAGAGACATGTTTTGTGATTGCTGGTTTGATGTTGTATTGCATGTTTTGTTGACACAAGCATCCTCATACCTCATGTCTCTTTTATAGGATGAGGGCTTGGTTAAGGAAATCAGCATCACTCACCATGTCAAGGAGGGCTCGGAAAAAGCGGACACACGACAGTTTGAACTCTGTAAGGTGCTGGGCCAAGGCTCTTTTGGCAAGGTGAACTGCTCACATATGAGAAAATCAAACACTATCCATTTTTATCATTGTGTTTACTCGTAGAAGCATCATTCTCTAGGGTTTTTACTTAATAATGGCACACGTTTCTGCAGGTGTTCCTTGTCAGGAAGATAACTGGGCCCGATGCAGGACAGCTCTATGCCATGAAAGTGCTAAAGAAAGCTACATTGAAAGGTGTGTGTTTTGTATATTGTTTTATGTTTAGGCAACTTCTTTAAGCCTTTGCTGTCAGTGCATTATTATTGAAGTTGTGCAAACTGAAAAAATATTTTTTTTATAATGGGGATTGTTTTGTTTGGGTGTGTGCGGTTTCAGTACGAGATCGAATGCGTACAAAGATGGAGAGAGACATACTAGCTGAGGTCAACCATCCTTTTATTGTTAAACTGCACTATGGTGAGTTATTGACATCCCATCATCACCAATCAGATTCTTACGCTTTGTGGTTGTGTGCTTCTGTTGAACTTTAATTGAACTTACAGTACAACTTCTTCTTATTAATTATATTTAAATGCACTTGTTACAAATCTTGAATCTTTCATTTTGATTCCTCAGCGTTTCAGACAGAAGGCAAACTCTATCTGATTCTGGACTTTCTCAGAGGAGGAGATCTCTTCACTCGCCTGTCCAAAGAGGTGAATTCTCTAGGGACAGAAAAATCCAACATGTACAAGATTTATTATTTTTTTTTTTATGTCTTTTAAAGATGTCTCTTATTCTCACCAAGGCTGTATTTATATAATCACAAATACAGTAAAAACAGTCATATTGTGAAATATTATTGCAATTTAAAATAATATTGTGAAATATTATTGTAATTTAAAATAAGTATTTTCTAATCTAATATATTAAAAAATGTCATTTATTCCTGTGATGGCAAAGTTGAATTTTCAGCATCATTGCTCCAGTCTTTAGTTTCACACGATCCTTCAGAAATCATTCTACTGATTAGATGCTCAATAAAAATTGTATTATCAGTCAAAATGGCTGCTTAAAATTTTTGTGGAAACTGTGGTTCAGGACTCTTTGACAGACTGTTCATAAGAACAGCATTCATTTAAAATAGTTTTTGTAACAATGTAAGAATCTTTACTGTCACTTTTGATTAATTTAATCCGTTTGTATCAGTTTCTTGCAAAAAAATCGTACTAACTTTAAATGTTTGAATGGTGGTGCACTTGTTAATCTCATATGAATCAACAGTTTAAAATAAAGAATAGATGAAGTTCTGCTAATTCTTCTACCCCTCTTTCATGTCTTTATGTAGGTGATGTTTACAGAGGAGGATGTAAAGTTCTACCTCGCAGAGCTGGCTTTGGCCTTGGACCATTTACATGGACTGGGAATCATCTACAGAGATCTCAAACCAGAAAAGTATGCTTCTCACCCACGTATTAAGCAAAGTGTGAAGTGTCTCAGCTCAAAGTACAACAGCAAAGTGCATAGTAACTACATGTTTAGGAACACATTATATGCTACAAATATTTTAATAATTCTAACTAATCAATAAATAATTTTAATATCCACATATTAGGAGGTTTCTAATAATCACACTTTGACTAACCCAATGCATTGCACATTTGCACATTTAGAGAACTAAATTTGGATCTCTTTCAGTATTCTTTTGGATAATGATGGACACATCAAACTTACAGGTATGTGTGTTTTATCACTAATAATGATAACTTCATATATAACAATAATATAGTGAGTTCGTCATAGTTTCAGATTTGTCTTTATGAGCATTTTGTGAGAATCTCACAGTGATAAGTCTTAGTGCGTGAAAGATTTGTTGTGTCTTTGTGTGTGTTTCCTAGACTTTGGGTTGAGTAAAGAGTCCGTTGACCATGAGAACAAGGCATATTCGTTCTGTGGTACGGTGGAATATATGGCTCCAGAGGTGGTCAACCGCAGAGGTCATACTCACAGTGCTGATTGGTGGTCCTACGGTGTGCTAATGGTAAGAGGGTTATTATTATAGTTGTATATTGCAACATAATTTTTGTATCAGTGCAGTGATTATGATGTATTTCTACTTCCTCAGTTTGAAATGCTGACTGGAACGCTTCCATTCCAAGGGAAAGACCGAAAGGAGACCATGACAATGATCTTAAAGTAAGTCTTATTTATTCAAAATGCTGATCTTCATAACGGAGTCTTTGTACTGACGTTGGTTTCTGTGTCTCCAGGGCCAAGCTGGGCATGCCTCAGTTTCTTAGCTCAGAGGCCCAGTCTCTGCTCCGCAATCTGTTCAAGAGGAATCCTGGCAACCGCTTAGGTGAGGAAAGCTCATTTTCAACTATTTGTCCAAGAACAGGATGTACATGCTGAGTAAATTTGGTGAATTTCTGTCTGTTCATTGATTGTTGGGGTTGGAATTTCAGGAGCCGGGCCTGATGGAGTAGAAGAGATCAAAAGACATTCGTTCTTCAGAACAATTGACTGGAATGTAAGTTTATTTATGTTTTATTTTTTTTATACTTGTTAAAAACAGCTCTGCTTATAGTAACCTGTTTCAGTGCATGTCTCTTTAAGTGATAATGAGCTACTGCTCACCCTACCCCGTGATAATTGTAATATCAGTGCACTCCTAATTTTAAGTTTTTTTTAAATATATATATTAAATGTAGTTTTTTTTCCCCCTCTAGAAATTATACAGAAAGGAAATGACTCCTCCCTTTAAACCAGTCATCCAGAGGCCAGACGACACGTTTTACTTTGACTCTGAGTTCACTGCCAAAACCCCACGAGGTGTGTGATGAAAATATTCTCTTTCCCTAACAGTAGATCAGCAATTTACTGGCTCTTAGTTTAATTTTTGTTTGTCCCAGACTCTCCTGGTGTCCCTCCAAGTGCCAATGCCCATCAGCTCTTCAGAGGGTTTAGCTTTGTTGCCCTTGGAGTAGAAGAGGAGAGCCAGCCACCCATTCAGAGCAACCTCAACATGAGCGGCATACTGCAGGTATCCTTGCGTCACTCACACACTCCTCTCCTCTCACACCTGCAACATGGGAATGAAGTGTATGCATGTATGTTATACAGCAACCCCACCGGAGCACGCTTCAGTTCACGGATGTATATGATGTTAAAGAAGACATTGGTGTGGGCTCTTACTCCATCTGCAAGCGCTGTGTGCACAAGAGCACAGGCATGGACTATGCAGTCAAGGTAGATATAGCTCTACATCTGTTTTGCTTCTGACGTCTTTATGGTTCTTATAGTTTTATAGAGAGCTGTGTTGGCAGTTCTGATTGCTTTGTCAGTTACAAAAGAGGTGTGTTAATGTATTAATTGGTTTTTCCATGTGTATTCATCACTAACGTTCATAAGTTTAGGGTTGCTATGATTTTAAAAGAAGATTCTTATGCTCACCAAGGCTGCATTTGGTTTCAATGGTTCTGGTTGGATTGCAGATTATAAGTAAGGATAGGAGAGATCCAACAGAGGAGGTTGAGATTCTGCTGCGTTATGGACAACATCCCAACATCATCACTCTGAAAGACGTGAGTGATTGTTTGTGTGCCTATAGGACACTTATAACTGGAATGTCCCAGGTTTTGTCTCCTGTTATTCTGAGACTTTGTGGGTTTAAAGGTATTCGATGATGGACGATCGGTGTACCTGGTCACAGAGTTGATGAAAGGTGGAGAACTACTGGATAAAATCCTCCGACAAAAGTTTTTCTCTGAGAGAGAGGCCAGTGCTGTCCTGCACACCATTACAAAGACTGTTGAATATCTGCATGCCCAAGGGGTAAGAGCACACTCGCACACACAGCAAACATTTAAATATCTTTTTGGTATGCCTTCAATCAAACTTTTTATTTAAATGCATATTTTAGGTGTATATATTTATTATTAGTTGTTATGGTTCATAGATATGCACTTTGGTTATCAAATAAATATATATTTATTTAAATATTTCATACTTATACTGTTTATTTGTTTTCATGGTAAGTAGATTGTCACTTTGGTTGCAGGTAGTACACAGAGACTTAAAGCCCAGTAATATCCTGTACGTGGATGAATCAGGCAACCCAGAATCAATCAGGATCTGTGATTTTGGTTTTGCCAAACAACTCCGAGCAGAAAATGGACTGCTGATGACACCATGCTACACTGCTAACTTTGTTGCTCCAGAGGTACCTTTTGATTTGTTTTAGATGAGAGAGTAGATCTATCTATATTATATTACTTATTTTCAGTATTCTGTTATTATTTGTGTTTGTGTTATCCTCTCAGGTCCTGAAGAAGCAAGGCTATGATGCAGCCTGTGATATCTGGAGTCTTGGAGTTCTCCTTTATACCATGCTTACAGGGTACATTAACATACTATACAAGTCATATTTTCTGCATGCATTTTTCTGTGGCGTACAGATCTTGAATTAGTTCAAAAACAATATAACTCCCCACTCTTATCCATCCTTCAGGTTCACTCCGTTTGCTAATGGCCCGGAAGATACACCGGAAGAAATTCTGGCTCGGATTGGCAGTGGGAAATTCTCCCTTTCTGGAGGATATTGGAATTCTGTTTCGTTCGAGGCTAAGGTTGAAGGCCCTCCTTTTGTTTATGACACTTCCTCAGCCTTATCTATATGTATTTGATGTATAATCTTTAAACCTCTTTGTTGACAGGACCTGGTATCAAAGATGCTTCACGTTGATCCTCATAAGAGATTGACTACTGCTCAAGTGCTTCGTCACCCATGGATCGTCAACAAGGACCAGCTACCAAAATACCAACTTAACCGCCAGGACGCACCTCATCTAGTGAAGGTTTGTTTTGCAATAATAGTTTCAAATGTGAAGCTAGCAAATTCAGTCATGGCTTCCTTGTCACCCCAACAGTCCTGTATTATCATTATAATACTTAATGCTTCTGTTTGACTCCGTATTCTTATTATTGTTTTTCCCTTTTATTTCAGGGCGCAATGGCAGCCACCTATTCAGCCCTGAACAGAAATGTTTCTCCCGTACTGGACCCGGTGGGATGCTCCACCCTCGCTCAGCGCCGTGGTGCCAAAAAGCTGACCTCTACCGCCCTGTGACCATTCATATTTAACCCCAAACTACAAATGGCACATAAATTTGTGAGACGTATGGCGATTCTACTGTCGTCATGGAATGGGAGCCCAAACCAAAAAAAACTAACAAAAATGTTTTATTTTTATTTTTTATTTTTTTAGTTCTTATCATTCATCATCAATGCATATTATAAAAAGCTCTTAGGAGAATATTAAATTCATGTACAATTGTTTTATGAAAATACTCTAGAAATGTACTTCATATGGGATTATATATGAATATGAAAATATTTCTGTGAGTCTGCGTGGAGATAATGCATGATGTTAAGAGACTGTGATTCAGTTTGTTTTCTGTATTGTGGTGGTGGGGATGTCATGTCCAGCGATTGCATGGAGCCGTACTATTGCTAGTATTACTATCTGATCATAGCTGTCCCCACCCTCTTCAGACCTCACGTGCTTACTCAAGCTTTTCCTTTTGAAAGAAAGCTGTTGCTACTACACGCAACTTCAGATGGTGTTTAAACGGTGCGGTGTTGAAACTGTTTGTGAAATCAAAGAGAACTATGCAAGTAAACTTACAATCATCATTGTATGTCCCTAGAGATGTAGTGTGTGTCACAAACCAAGTATTTTGTGTTGATCTAGTGTTTTAATTGGGCAAAGTGGTCCAAAAACCCTTTGTCATGCACATGTCTTAAAGGGCATTTGATTAGCAAAAAAGGCAATCCAAATAATGACCTCATTCTATCTTCTTTCTCTCCAGCAGACCAATACCCTTCATATGAGAGCTACTCATCAGAGCAAATATGAGAACACTTGTATGCTGTCTCTTTCATAATGATATGGTAACATTATGTAGGAGCTGATGGATATATAAGGGGATTTTTATTTTTATTTTTTGTTTTGCTGGGAATGACCAATATACTGCTGTTTTACTCTTAAGTGATTCCTAACACTCCCTTTTTTTGTATTTCTTGATGTTTTGTATTTCTATGTTTATTCTCTTCATTAAAATTAAAGGGAAATATGCAGGCTATATTAACCAAGATTGTTCCAATTTTCTCAATCATAATTTTAAAGGCAATTCAGAATGTATTGTTTTTATACCTGGCAATGAACTGTTTTTATGTTAATGTATATGTCTGTATGTGAGACCACATGTTTGGTTAGACTCGGCCACAGACGACGTCTTGTTCTGGAATTAATTTACATGAATTAGTTAAACTGTTCTTTTTTTATTATTGTTGCTGCTGTATTTTAATAACAGTGCAAGTGAGAAATATGTCCTAGTGATTTCTTCTGGCCACTATTGTATAACACTGGCCATGTATTTTTGCAGCACGGTTGTGCTCGAGAGAGCAGGTTTTTACCCCTGTATTAAAAAACAATCAGATTAAGTTTAAGTAAAATAAATCTTGAAATTCAGTTTTATGTTTTTCTCCAAATTACTCATGAGCATTGAAACCGTTAAAAAGTATAGTCCTCAATGAACATCTTGTATTTCCAGTGTCTTTGAGAGTATAAATAAAGGTTTTATGTAAACTCGTGTTTTGCGCAGGCGTGGATCACTGCGGAAGTGTTCAGAAAAAACGGGAGAGGGACATTATTTGACATCCTCCTTCTTGAAATTTAACATTTCTTCATTCAAAAACTTTGTTATACGACATCACCGAATAAAGACAGCGGTATTTGTAATCCGAACATGCCAAAGAATAAAGGTGAGGGAAATATAACACTCTTTATTGTTTGAGCAGTTGCTAACAGAGCTCAATGAAATCACCGGCCTGCGCGAGCAATGCGGAAGCAACGTGACCCTTTCTCTGTGTTGCATCAGTATCCCTTCTAGCCATAACCGCGAATATAACACATAATTACTGTATATACACTACTATAAGGGTAGGTTTAGGGTTGTGGTGGGTGTAGACATTAATAAATCATAATTTAACAGGTAGCATTTTTCGTTGTCGAATTGTACCACCTACTGTTTTAATGGGAGGTAGGAAAATCTGACAGGGTAGCACAAATAAAATAAAATAATTTTATCCTACATGATGGGCAAATGGTATATTAACCAGGCTGAAGGCTGACATAAAATAATAGTGAGATAATTAGTGTATTCGACTTTCCTTCAAAATCTAAAATAATAAATAAACACAAACTAATAGTGTATGATAGTTGACACATCATTCTTGATAGTGTAAAGTGATATATATATAAAATAAAAATAAAAAACACAAATTTTACCCAGAGGCCTAAACTGAGCAAAAATCTGCAATGTGGTGTGGTTTATATGGCCAAAATGAATACTGAAAGACTATTAGCTTGTGATATAATAGCTGACTTCTTGCATAATAAAAATAACAATAAAATATATAAGTCGTCACTTTATGTCCCCTGATAATATAATAATAATATAATAGTCTTAGAAATATTTAATGTTTAATTTTATGATAAAATCTCTATAGCATTTTTGTTGTTGTTGTGGGGACAAAACATAAGGCAGTGCAATTAAATGATTGAGAGATGTACAAATAAACCCAGTTTTGTAGAGCAACCTTGAGCTTTGGAAAGGTGCTATAAAAGTAAAAAAGATTATTATCATTATTATTCTTCAAAAACCTGTTTTATATTTGATAAATGTTAACTTTTTTGTTTTTAAATGAATAAAAGATAAAATAATACTTCATTAAGTAAACCTAAGGTGCTTAAAGTTATGTATGTTTAAGATTTCATAGCAAAAAGACACATGCTATGAATACCCTAAAAGGAATTATACTAAAAGGCCTTGTATTTACTAAAAAAGAAAATCAGAGGGCAAAAGGAATGTATCAGTCTTGTATCAGATATGATACAGCAGGCTGAATAGGGTTAATGTGAATATTCTGAGTGAAAATAAATGCCTGTCAGCCCTATTACTACATATACAGTGTGTCATGGGTATGTAAATAGATGTACAAGTGTCTATTAGGTTTTAATTGAATCCAATATTGTAGCTTTAGGAACAGGTGATATCCAGGATGGATGAGAAAAGGAACTGAAATATAGGGGAAGATCTAATATCTGCTTATTACATACAACATAATTCAAAGTAGGCCTATTATTTTCATCTCTATAGGTAAAGGAGGTAAAAATCGACGACGTGGTAAGAACGAGAACGAATCAGAGAAGAGAGAGCTGGTTTTCAAGGAGGATGGCCAGGGTAAGGAAACATTAAAAACTTGTGGGATAGAATTCAAATCCACCAATAGTTTGGCTCTCTGTATATGTGCAAATAAAAGACCATTTTCACCTCATCAGTCTTGCTCAGAGGTTTGGGGTCAGTAAGTGTGTATCATATTTGATAAATGTTAACCTTTAAACATAAATAATTTTAAATGATTTCTGAAGGATTATGTGGCACTGAAGACTATAGTAATGATGCTGAAAATTCAACTTTGCCATCACAGGAATAAATTACATTTTTAAAATATATTAAATATAAATTTTTTTATTTAAATTGTAATATTATTTTTTCTGTTGTATATTTGTTTGGTTCTTCCAAAAATATTAAATCCTATTGACCCCAAATGTTTGATCTATAGTGTGTGTGTGTGTGTGTGTGTGTGTGTGTGTGTGTAAGAAATGAGTTCAGTTATTCAAGAATTACCCTTGTCTTGTGCCAGAATATGCTCAGGTGATAAAAATGCTGGGAAATGGACGGCTAGAGGCCATGTGCTTTGATGGGATCAAGCGGCTCTGCCACATTCGAGGAAAGCTCCGGAAAAAGGTATGATGTTGTAAATGATCTGTAGGTTTATGAATCTGAATGACTGTCATATTTCTATGGCTGTGTAGATAATTTGATGTAATTTTACTCATTTACTAATTTTACTTCTCTTATTTCTGCTTACCTAGAAGACAACCTAAAAAGGACACAACTTTTTTCCTTGCCTAAGTATTAAACACACTATTGTATCTCCTTTAGGTTTGGATCAACACATCTGACATAATCCTTGTTGGTCTTAGAGATTACCAGGTAGGGTTTTTTTTTTTTTTTTGATATTTTATTATGAAATTAAAAGCTTTTGAATTCTTGAATATGTATTACACAGGATACCAAAGCAGATGTCATTTTAAAGTACAATGCAGATGAGGCCCGCAGTCTTAAAGCCTATGGAGAGCTTCCTGAACATGGTGAGTCTCAACCTGGCCTTTACTGATTTCTGTTTACTGGAAATGTTTTATGGAAATGTCATGGTACTAAAACAAATCGCCCACAATTGTAAGTGTCAGATGACGTAGATAAACGCAAGTGAAGACTCTTGGCTAATCTTCGTTTCTTTCCTGCAGCTAAAATCAATGAAACTGACACATTTGGACCTGGAGATGATGATGAGATTCAGTTTGATGATATTGGGAGTGATGATGAGGACATTAATGACGTAAGTGTTTGATTTGTTTTTATCATGACACTTTTAAAAAAAAATATATATTTTTTTTTATAAGCGACATATATCAAAGTGCTGGAATTTGAGTTTCTATTGCCTGTATTACTATATTTCTACTGTACTAAAAAGCTAATATACACTAATATTCAAAAGTTTGGGTGAGTTTTTTTTTTTTTTTTATTAAGAAATTAATGCTTCTATTCAGCAAAGGCATGTTAAAAATCGCACAGTAATGTAATACTACTTTCTAGAATCCAGATTTTTTTTTGATCAGTTTCCGCAAAAATATTAAGCCGCATAGCTGCTTTCAACATTGATAATAATAATGAAAAGTAATGTTTCTTGAGCACGAAATCTGCATATTAGAATGATTTCTGAAGGATCATATGACACTGAAAACTGGAATAATGATGCTGAAAACTACATTTTTTTTTAAATTTTATTATAGAAGTGTTATTTTAAATTGTCACACTAGACATTTGACAAAAAGATGCATTCTGTGTGAATGGGCCCTAAGAGTCTTTAACAACATTAAGAAACTCTGAAGAAAACTGAAAAAGGCTTATCGACCCCAAACCTTTGAATGGTAGTGTAGATATGCATAATTCATCAATCAACCATAAGCAGTAACTTTACGAAAACAAAATGTTTTAACTCTGTCTGACTGCTCTGGTCTCTCAAGTATTTCTTTTAAGGTTAAAACAACATACTGAAGTGTTTGGAAAAAACCTGTACATTTATGTGTTTGTTTCTGCCCTCTCTCACAGATCTGAGTCACGACTGCTGGTGGGTTATATTGTTTACACTGAGAGGAGAGAGAACTTTCTTGTTGGGGAAAAATTGCAGCTTCGGCATAACTGATGCCCATATCCTACTGCAACCTCCCTCAGAGAAACACTCGGAGGCTTACAGCTTATCTCTATCTGTTTCTCTCTCTCCACTGCGCAACCTCACTACAAGTCTTCTCCAAGCATTCTGACTGTCACGACAATCGTGCCCTTTCTCATTCAATGACAACCGCACAACACAGACTGCATAGTTTTGTTACGATTTTAAAGTATTTATATTGTATTCCACTGTATGTGGTGGAATTTAAAATGCCAAGCAATCCAGAATTTACAATAAAAAGTCAAGCCTTTTATATGTTTGGACTGAATTTTATTTCTTGTATATTTGCTTTCTTTTTTCTGTATTTTATTACTGTCTCTTCATGGCATTTGCATGCATTTCTGCTGTGCCTAAAATAAAATATATATATATTTGTTTACTTTTTGTTGTTATTCCTCTCAATTTATTTCAGAATGGAAGTAGCAGTAACCTATTCTGTCCACTAGTCAGCAGGAGGGACTGAAACTACTATTATCTAATTTCTTTGTTTCCTAATAATGAATTGATTACAAATCATACAGTCATAACTGTAGGTAGACTTTTCTGTCTTTGAGGTTTCTGGTTAAAAAATGTCAATAGTCTCGATAAGTAAGTATTAGAGGTTTTCAGGTTCTGTAGAATAAATTTTTTTAGACCTTAGTTTAGTCAAGCAGTAGTAAGTTGTTTGGATGGTGTCTGTCTTGTTTACTGTTGGACTCTCATGTCTGAGCGTGTTTCTTTGTAAGAGAAGTACTGACCCACTTAATTTGGACTCGTTACTGCCAGTCCTGCTGCCCTCCAGCTGTATCGGACTGCCATGTTTCATCCATATCACATGGCCCATCTCCACAGAGGAGACCCAGCATTAACCTCAAATGTCGCTGTTAGATACATGTGATGCAGTGCTGGTCATTTGATTGATACCAAATGTTTCTTTTGACCCCTTTTTGAGCAAATTCAAAGTGTAAATAAGGCTTTTCACACTTAAAATGGTAAATTCTGAAAAAGAATGAGCAGTGTTTCACATTGTTCATCAAGAATCCACGTTACAATTAAATTCCCTAATATTCTATTTATGAGGTCAGTGGGATTGAATGGACAAATACAGCTAGTGAGTACACTACCTGCTTGTCCATACATATACATACAGAGATGGGTAGTAACTGATTACAAATAATCTGGATTAGTCTATGTAATCAGATTACAAAATGTAAGTACATTTAATTAATTAAATAGCATTTTAAAATACTCCTAATCAGACTACAGTTAGGCTACTTTTTATGGTTTACATGATTACACAATAAAAATGTACACAGTAATAATTTTTCAATAATCAACTACTGATGAACACATGAATTTTGAATTATCATTCAGCAGGTTATTTCACCATGTATTACTTTGAAAGGCGTTTGATTTTCAAACACATTAATATGCACAAATTCACCAACTTTTTGGTCACTTGATCCTCTTTCACCTAATATATTTTTATTTGAAGTACCTGCAATTAAAAAAACAACAAAAAACTTTAGTAATGAAGTATCAAATTTGCATATTCATGGTTCTCTGTTGTTGGTTATGGTCACATTACATGCAGGTAAACAAATAAAATATTTTTAAATTTTTTATGATTCATTTCAAAATTGTTTTAATTAAACCTTTTTATGAGTTCATTATTAGGTTTTCAGTAAACTCATAAACCTGCAATTCCTTCACAAACCCTGCTTGGGAAATAATGTTTAATTCACGTCATGTTGCTGATAACAACAAATGGAATATACTCTTTGTATTTTTATATTAATATGGTAAAAGATTATCCTACTTAAATCAATGTGGAAAACGAGATGGGTCAAAAGCAGTCCAAAGGTAGTCTAATTATATTACCTAAAATGTGTAATCATGTCAAGTCACCTTTATTTATATAGCTCTTTTAACAATACAGATTGTGTCAAAGCACTTAACAGTATCACATTGGAGGATAGAGTGTCAGTAATGTATAATAATAAGATTAAACACTCAATTTTCAGTTAAAGGCATTTCATTATTGAATTCAGTGATGTCATTGTCTAGCTCAGTTTAGTTTAAATAGTATCCGTGAAATCAAATTGATGATAATCACTAGAAATTAAGTATCGGTTGTAATCATGTAATGGATTACGTTACTATCTACAATTTTTGCCAATTTAATATAGGCTACACATATAAAATGTGACCCTGGACCACAAAACCAGTAAGTAGCACGGGTATATTTGTAGCAATAGCCAAAAATACATTCAAAATTTTATGCCAAAAATCATTAGAATATTAAGTAAAGTTCCATGATGATATTTAGTAAATTTCCTACAGTAAATATATTAAAACTTAATTTCTGATTAGTAATATGCATTGCTAAGAACTTAATTTAGACAAATTTAAAGGCGATTTAATCAATATTTAGATTTTTTTTGCACCCTCAGATTCCAGCTTTTCAAATAGTTGTATCTCAGCCCAATCTTAATAAACTATACATCAATAAAAAGCTTATTTATCAGCTTATTTATGAAAAACTGACACTTATGACTGGTTTTGTGGTACAGGGTCACAAATTTTAAGTAATATTTCTTTCCTTAAATAATTGATTCGCCTAAATGTGTAATGTGAGCATGTGGACGTGGGCAGTGTTTTGTTTGTCGTAGACCTGAATCCTTCTCTCTGTGGTGGTTTTCTGGGGATGACGTCACCCCCGTGCTTCAGCACCACTGTGCTGTCCAGCGTCTCGCGACTCTCCTCTTCACCGGACAGAAGAACTTTCCTCTCGCTGCAAAGCTAACAATCCGCGATAGCGCCACAGAGCGAGGGTCCCGGTCAGTCCAGGAAGGAGCTGGCTATGCTGTTTCTCTTGGTTTGATTTTTTTGGTGGGTAGCGTTTTGCTGCGGCGCTGTCCGTGACATTGCGGTTGGAAGAGCCGCCGGTGGACCGCGAAGATGGCGGAGAACGCGGTCAGTACAACGACAGGTGAGCGACTCGCGCAAAGGTAACATTCCGTCAATAATTCAGTTTTGTTTGCATGTGTATCAGAGGAGTAGGACACACTCATATTTCCATGCTACAGTGGGGCGATGAAGAACAATGAGTTGCTCAGTCGAATCATTTCCTTCTCAAAAGCTTGAAGCTGCTGTCTGATCTAGCAGACAAAAATCCACTGAAGCTATGATTTATGACGCGTTTACATCGTAGCACGCCTTGCTGCACTTCGACACCGGTTTTTTATTTATTACGTTTACTTTTTTAGTTTATTCTGTCTTTTGCAGACAATTGCAGGGGTTGATTGTTTGTTTGTTATCGTCAGATGGGGCAAGTCCATTATTTCTGTACTGCGTTGTATTTTCATGGCATGGGAGATTCTGGAAAGTTGACGGGGCGAGCACCGAGATTAGAGCTGTTAATACTGAACCACGTCCATTTGCCGAATTAAGTTAATGGAAAATCGATGGAGGGAGCTACATCCGGCTCAGGAGCTTCTTCAGTCGTGTGTGATATAAGCAGCATCTGCAGAACTGTCGCTGTCCTAATGCATGTTACTTTTGTGTCCAAACCATACATGAATATTTGACACACATGTTGACAGATAATTGTAGCACACTTTAGGATAAAGTGTTTTATATTATATTAGCATTAATAACAAAAGCATTTTACTTAATGTAAGCCCATATATTGGTTTGTGTGCATGCATATGAAATAGTATATTTATTATAATTATTATATTATTATATTTATAAACCTAAATAAGCAAGGTAGGGTCTTATTTAGATTCCCAAATGATTTCCTTCAAGATATTCTCTAATATTTTTTATCAATACCATTTTTAATATTGAAACCATTTATATAGAGCAGATACGTGTATATAAAGATACCATATAAAGATATAATTATATGAAATACATTTTCAGACACATTTTTCAGACAAACTTGATTAGGTGTTGTGATGATTGTTTCATTGACAAGAATTTCAAATCACGTCAATGCATTTGTCTTTAGAGGATTGAAATATATTGTATGCTCTACCTGTATTGTCTGTAGTTAGACCTCATTATTGTCAGGAGTTTTCTGCACGAATATGGCATGAGTATTTTTAGTTATAGTGCCGTGTTGCATTCCTCATGGAACTATATGTCACTGAGCACACGCATTCTCAGTCAGCTTTATGTCCACTCTGCTTCTTATAGAATAGAGAATAGAGTTAGGGAAGCAGAGAGGAAGAGAAAAAGGAAAGAGACGGAGCAGGCAAAGGACACCATCATGAGTAAGCAATTTATTTAAAAGACACGTCATGCAGAGGATAGAAAGGAGGTTGAAAACTGAACTTAACTGAACTAAAAAGAACATCTGACTTAATGCATTTTCAGTGCTCGGTCAAGAACCATTTCGGTATTTAATAGTTTATTTTTTAGAGCCCACTGTACCCTTCAAGGCACAAAATGCTAATTTGTTCTGTACTATTCTGCCTAATTTATTGATTGTCAGTGAATAGTGTTTATGTGTTCTAGTGGATGCAAATCCCTGTGGATGAATGATATAACATCTGACTCTGTTAAGTGTATGTGTCTGTGAAATGACTGATTGAGCTTATAGGTGAAGTAACTAGGCCACGGCTTCAGATTCATAATCCAGTTCAGAATGAATCAATGGTCTGCTCTTTGTCCTTGACTCAGAACAGAAATTAACATTCTGTTTACCTTAATTTGTGCAACAGTAGTTCTGTAATGCTCTGTTTTATGTCTCTTTATATACTTATATGTGTGCGTGTCTTTATAGCAATACTCTGTTTAACAAGGCCAGCTATGTATGTCAAGGTCTTCTCAACACCCAAGCTTGCCATTTCAACCAGTTTTCATCCCTGTTGGTGTGTTCTTTTTTCTCAGCAGTCACTAAAGTAATGACATCACCTTTAACTCCGGAAAAGAGACCGCAAAGCAATGACCATGCATCACCAACTTACCAGAAAACCAACCAAGGCAGCCCTACTATAAAACACAGTAAGATCAGCCTACGTTAATTTGCAAAAGCACACATTTTAATTAAAAAGAGTGTGTGTGTGTGTATATATCTATATCTATATATATATATATATTGTTGAAAAGGTGTTCCTGTTAGAAATAAAATTTGGTACTAATGACCGAACATTAGATTTCACTGACATCATTTTCTCCTTCATCCTCGTCCTTTGTTTTCATCCTGAAGCTGACGCTCTGACCCCACCCACTGTCACCGAAAGGAAAACTCAAACCAATGGGCATGATTCACCTTCACGCCATCCACACAATACCAACGCACATGCAGGTAAACAATGTAAGTCCCACATTGTCTGTTGGTGTCGAGTAGACGTCTTCTGTCTCATATGATTATGTGTCTAAAAGCAGCTCAAGCTGTGTAAAAATGTCTAAGAGATAAAGTGTCTATTTTCCTTTGTTTTTATGTCTCTCTCTCTCTCTCTTTCTCTCTCTCTCTCAAAGATATGGAGGGCTATTTGAAGACAGATGATAGAATGAGACTTGCCAAGGAGAGACGTGAGGAAAGGGAGAGGAGTTTGGGTAAGTGTGTCTGTTTGTGTCTCTGAATGTGTGGGTGCAGTGAATTCAAATATGTGACTCACAGGGGCGATTCTAATATTTCTGAGGAATATGAGATGAAGGTTTAATCTATGCATGTCAGATGATTTTATTCAAATGAATTTACACTGCATCGAAGGTCTGTATTTTATCACTCCATGCATTCTTGGACCTACGATCTTAGTGTCACTAGCACCAGGATTTATTGTTTCAGCTAATGAATAAATGGAACATCATTTTCTAAATCAAAGTAATGTATATTAGTAGTGGTAGTGTATTGCACTGCACATGATTTAGCGATTTTCACAGGATGCTAGATGCAGTGCAACCTAAGGATAACAAAACCTCATACGTACATTAACACAATGCTAATTTCCATTCCCTATGAAAACAGCCTCAAAATTGCTGAAGTTGTCAGTAACAATGTTGATGAGCTTTGAGTTTGCTGGTGTTGTTTTATAACAAGCCAAAATGAAGTCAATAGTTTCTCTCGCTCTCTCTCTCAGCTGCACGGGAGCAAGCTATAAAAGAGAAGGAAAGGCGGGCCCAGCTGCAGTATGAGAAGACGGTGGAAGAGCGATGGAAACGGCTGGAGGAGCAGAGACAGAAGGAGGAGCTTCGCAGGGCAGCCGTGGAGGAGAAGAGAAGACAGCAGCTGGAGGAGGAGAAGGTCAGAGATCTAGTCAAATGTATCTGTCCTAGGACTCGATGTCCAAGCAAGGAGTCATGAAAGAGCAGACACTGTTTTTGTTCATTTAAGATGGACACAAGATGCTATTCTTCCCTTGACCTTTCAGATACTTTCAAATGTTCTCATATGGCACTGATATGCCAAATGTCAGGACACAATTAGTTAATCATTCAGTCAAGCCAATAAACTGAAACCTTCTTATGTAAATAATCTCCAAAAGCTTTAGGGCAATTAGGCCTGCATGTATTGTGAATACATTTAGGCCTGATTTGTGAATAAGTTCATACTGTGCAATGCAAAACCATCTGAGTTTAAGAAAAAAAAAGAATCACGACTTTCATGTTGTGCAAAATGACATTTTCAGCAATTGCACTGTATCTATAGCGATGAATTCCTGCCTTGCCATGTAATATCACCCACCCACAGGGCAGACACTATTCTTACACACTAATTTATCTGTTATGAGCCTGTGAGTGTTTACTGGGTTCCGTGGCTTGTGATACTTCTCCAATCAGAGGGATTTGGCCAGATCAGATCAGACTTTATTTTAATCCTTGTCTCTTGCTGGGCTGCAGATTCATTATTCTTCTCAAACAAGGCCTTCATCTGCCACACAGTAAGATTTCACAACTATGTTCATTTTTGGTCCTGAAAAGGAGTGGGCAAAGAACGAAAGAGGGACAAGGTGGCATGCGGGGGATGTGATGATGGACTCAACAAATGTTGCTGGAACCATTTGCATAGATGCAAAGCAAATACAAAAGGAAGCTTAAATGAGATGGCTGAAATTTGCTTCATAAATTGCCATGTCAATATTTGAATATGCAACTTTCTCTAGAAGTGAATGTTTTAGAAATTAATTAAGTAAATTAAGGTGTTATTTAGTACTTGAGTCTTGATTTACCACTACACTGCCACAGTTTGGGCTTAGTACAATTTATTTTAACGTTTTTGAAAAAATGCTCTTATGCTCACTAAGTCTGCATTGATTCGATCAAAAATACAGTAATAATTGCGAAATATTATTACAACTTATATTAATATATTTGAAAATGGAACTAATTCTTGTGATGGCAAAGCTGAATTTTCAGCATCGTTACTCCAGTCTTCAGTGTCACATGATCCTTCAGAAATCATTCTAATATACTGATATGGTGCTTAAGAAACGTTTCTTGTTATTAATGTTGAACAGTTGTGCTGCTTCATATTTTTGTAGAAACCATTTTTTCAGGATTCTCTGATGAATAGAAAGTTCAAAAGAACAATGTTGGTTTGAAATTGAAATCTTTTGTAACATTATGCATTTCTTTACTGCCACTTTTCATCAATTTAATGCATCCTTGGTGAATAAAAGTATTACTTTCAAAAATAAATGAATAATTAAATGAAAATCTTACTGACCCCAAACGTTTGAACAGTAGTGTATATAGGCAAACATGTGTAATTATGGGTAGTGTAGATGAAGATCATTCTTCTATCAGTGCATATATCAACACCCCTTGTGGTTGGTGTAAATGTCCACTGGTGAAGTGTGAATGTCTGGTGTTTCCTGTGCTGGATCGGCACACACAGGAGCGTCTGGAAGCTCTAATGAGGAGATCTCTGGAGCGCAGCTTGCAGCTGGAGAACAGGAATAAACGCTGGGCATGGGGTCCCAACGGCACCGCTCAAGGTGAGTGTAATGCACACACATCACACTGGATGAAGAAAAACAGAGACTGGGAGGAGGGGAGTGAGCAGTGATGGAGTGAGAATGAAAGTAAGGCACTACTGTGAGGAAATGTTTCATGATATGGTGGATTTCAACAGTCAACTCAGGTTCAACTCATGAAAATGCTTCTATGTTGCATTTTTCGAACTAAATTCAATTTGATTTGTTCAGCATTTTTTCTTCTCTGTTTTAGTTGATTTTGTTTATTATTTTATCCTTATTTATTTTTTAAGGTTTCAAGAACATTTATTTTCAATTTTTGACAATGCGGTGCATGTTAAGAAGCAGTTGTTGCGCTGCTGTGCCACTGCAGTGCATTGTGTCCTTGTATGATTTTCATCTGGGCTTTAGGACACAGTGTTACTAGAACTCAGGTTTCATACTTCAGCTCATCAGAGGAAGGACAGGCAGGCATGAGTGAATCAGCACTTTCTGCGTGCTGTGCCCCGTCCTTTTGGCTTGATTTAGATACAAGCACATTAATTGGTTAAGAAATTGGTTATTGATTTGGGGCCTTAGATTTAATCATTTAAGAAGCTAGGGATGTTCAGAAGGAAGAAAGCTTGTTTGTGTAACATTTCTGAAGGCATTTATTCATCCAAGTCATTGTAGATTGTAAGATTTGTGAAATCTAAATTAGTTAAATAATATTATTATTATTATTTTAACAAAATCAGTTACATTAATTTGTTTAGCAGATGTTTTTATCCACAATGACAGTTGAGCATTTTGTAATAAAGGGATAGTCCACTCATAAATGAAAATTCTGTCATCATTTACTCACACATAGTGTTGGGTAGTTACTAGTTACATGTAACGGAATTATGTAATTTATTTACAAAATAAAATAAATAGTTACTGAGAAAAAATGTGTAATTCAATTATACTTACTTATGAAAATTTTAAAGATTACAAAGGGGGTTACATCTTAAGATTTTCACACACATACAGATTTAATTGATTTCTTTCCCAAATTGCACTGACTGCTCTAAAATATAAGAAACCAATGTTTCAGGAGTTTAGGACACAGGACATGTTTATTCAATAATTGTTTATTTCCTATTTCGGATTATGTCTATGATTTATTTTTTTAGATTAACTGTTAGATGCCAGTGTTCCCTGCAAAGATTTGATTTCAAAAACCGTTTTACAGCTATTAAACTATTTCCTGTTATGATTTTAAATCTGTATTTAACCTCAGAATGATCTCAAATTAAAAAGAGGTGCTAAAGTCTGATTTTGTGGTGGCTGTGCTTTAATCTCTTAAGACCCTGTGGCCACATATGAGGACATTATATTTTAGTGAATTTCTCTGAGACTATACATGCCACAGTTTTAAGTCTGGATGTCCTGTACAGAGCACATTCAGGGCTTTTCAGAGATACCAAATGATTGGATGTTTTACCATGACCACTCCCTCTCCTTGGTCTTCAAAAATGTCTGAAATTAATTTAGTGACACTCTTATGGAAATATAATAATATTTTGTAATTATCATTTAAATCTGTCTAATTTTTAAATTGTGTGTCATAAATCAACATCTCAGGAAAATGTTATGGGGTTTCAAATCAAAATATGACCTTCTGTTACGAAACAGGACGTTGATTTCATACATGTCCTCATTTGAGGACACCGGGACTAAAAGCATGTTTATTATGCATTTTGGGAGACATAACAAATGAATATGGAAATAAATTATATTTAAATATTCTACGAAATATTATATATTATTATGAAAATCTGGTCAATTATTACTCCCATTATTACACTTCTTTTTTCATTACATGTTGCCCCAAAAACACATTAATATGCAAATTAGATTTAGTTTATAGATACATTGTATATAATGAGAAAACCCGTTTATGCCCATTTTACACACATTTTGCATAAAGAACAAATGTATATTGAATCATTCTGTTATAACATAGTTGAGAATCACCTTTATACAAAGTTTGGTAAAAAAACAAAAAAATCTTAAACTAAAAATGTACTGGTGATTTAAAAAATCTATTGTTTTGCCCATGCATGTTCATTCATGTCTTTTTAGTTTTTCAAAGAAATTGAGTCCCGATGTCCTCAACCGAGGACATAGCATAACTTATGAATGAAATATTATTTTTAAATTTTTTTTGTACATTAGTGCTCTAAACAATTTAAAGACATGAAAAAAAAAATTATTCCTAAAGCTTTGTTCTCGGGACTTAAGAGGTTAAAAATAATTATTATAACCTTGATGAAAGTTTCTGAAAGTTAACCCTGCCTGGTTTAAATGTTTGGAAATGATCAGCTGTTGAAAACATTTGTTAGAAATTTAGAAAAGTAATCAAATGTAATTTCTTTAATAAAGTAATTGAAATAGTTACACTACTTATTACATTTTAAATAGGGAAACTTGTAATCTGTAACCTATTACATTTCCAAAGTAACCTTCCCAACACTGCTCACACACTTATGCCGTTCCAAACCTGAATGATTTTCTTTCTTCTGTGGAAGAAAAAAATAACTTTTACAGCTAAACATTTTCAGTTCACATTGACTTCCCTTGCATGTAATGTCATGTAAAAAAATACAATGTAAGTCAAAGGAAATAGTAACAGAAATAATATTTTGGGTGGTGAACTATCCCTTTTTACCCCAGAAATGTGAATGCGTATTGAGAACACTCAGGAGATTTTAGAACTTGATCATGAAAGTGTGTTATAGGTTTTTTGATGATTGTGGTGTGTGTATGTGAAGGATGCAGATTTTGAGTTTGAGTGTGCCTGAATGAGCTCTGCGCTGCTCATTGTGTCTGGCTGCCATGCTTAAAGAGCGCCAGAGGATGTGGTGAAGTGTTTAGGTGAAATAGCTTTAGGTGTGCTACACCCACACACCACCACTTCACCTAAGGGTGCTCAGTCTGTCCATAACGCTCTGCTGTTTCTGCTGTGCTCTACCGTGACCCTATCGCCCAGGTGACTGGGAGAATGCCCCGCCTCCTCTCTCTGCTGCCTCCGCCCTCCCCCATGATCTCGCTGCCCCCTCTCCTGCTGCCATCGAATCAGGCAACGGTATGAACCCGAGCTGGCCTTTTCTCATCCCCTCTTACCCCCGTCCCCTCGGATTGACACCGTTTTTGGTTTCCATCCCAAAACTCTAAACCAGCCTGCTCTCCTTCCCTGTTCCTGCCTGAGCACTTAGGGGGCTAAGTGGGGTAAATGCTTGCATATCCAGATGTGACCCAGCTGCATTTCAGGTCTCAAATATTTTAGGTCTGTTCATAAATGCTATGTAAAAAGATTTGACTTGAAATAGTTTTTTAAACAAGAGCCAGCAAGATAAGGGGATGAAAAGAGGAGGCTGCTTTCAATTATAATAATGTCCAGTATTTGTTTTGCTGAGCAATTCACATGCTTCTATACCTAATCTGAATGTACAGTGCCTTGTACAAGTATTCAGGCCAATGGTATATTCTCTCAATTCCTGAATCACAAATGCTTCACTGACATTCAGTTTCATGCGATTTTTCTTTAACTTCTAAGCACTGAAAAAATTAGTAGTGCTTTCTATGGCAAATACTAATGCTTTTTTAAATATTCTGACTTTGATGGGTGATAAAACTGGCCAAAAACAACAAAAGCTTCATATAGGCTTAAGGTGCAATCGCATTTTCTGTTGTTCTGTGAATTTTTCATGGGAAAATTCCAGTCATTTGATCAGAAATGCATGCGATGCTGTGAGAGTGAAAGATTTCCATATGCAAAGAATGAAAATTGATCACAGATTTACCATGTTGAAGAACAGAAAGCTGCTTGGTTTGATAGTGACCTCTGTGTGACCAGTGCTTCATACAACATTACAGTATTGACAATAGACAATGAACCTTTTTTTGTCTGCAAAATTTTGCACATTTGATCACATTTTACATGGAAGGTGAAAAGTGAGCCACATCTTGTGACCAGGTATCACACCTGGGGATGAGTTCTGTTGACTTTGGCCAGTACAACCACATAGAAACCACCCAGAACACTCTAGAATACGCATTTCAACGTGCTAGCAACACCCTGGCAACCATCTAGAAAACCCCTGCATCAAGACTGCATTTTCACAGGACAGAACCAATTTGTTACCAATTTTTTTGCAATATGAAAATACCCATTAGTCAAAAAGAACATTATGAAAAACCGGCTCAGTTCAGCTGATAATCTTTGGCTCTATTTCAATCTTGTGGTAACAAATATCAGTGCTTTGAAATAAAAAGATCAGAGAATGAGAGAATTGTTGAATTTTTTAGCACGGCACTGTATATTCAGTGTGCACTTGCTCTGTGGCTCAATAGTTGGTTGGTGAAAGTCAAAGCAAATCTGAACGTCTGTGTGCTGCTGTGTCTTTTTACGTGTTTTGTATTGATTGTGAGTGTACTTTTTTTAACTTACAACTTCACATGTGTGAAACAGTACTTTAATCACAGCTGTGTGGTTCTTTTGATATTGAAGTGTGTGTGCATGTTTCTGTTCTTTGGTGCTTTTTCTTTCTAATTAGATCTCAGTTTAATTGTTTTATTTATTTAAGAGGCATGGACACATTAACATAACCACACACACACACTGATCTATGCATATATCACCCTCTAACCACCATCACCCTATCCCCTAATTGTCTTTCATCATCATCTCTTCTATATATCCTAATTAGGATTGTTTGAAAGATGGAACCAAATATCTGCATTATTTAAATTTTGATATATAGTGTAGCGGGCTGAAGAATCACACGGCAGGTAAGAGTGCAATAAATGCCCCGGAGGGTGTGTTTATTGTACAAAGGTGAAGGAGTGTGGGTGCTAACGGGTCCGGTGCTCTCAAGCCGTGCAGAGTGTTCCGTGTCGTGGTCCGTCAGTGCTGGTTGTGGGGTGACGTGGTGCTCCAGGTGGCGGGCGGATCGGTCACTAGCTGCTGTCTGGTTGGGCACAAGAAGGACACAAGCGTTAGACACCATTCGTTGGGAGACGATACTCACAAGCCTGTGTTTCAGAGAGGCTTTTGTAGCCCTCTGTTAATGAGTGTCAGCTGTGACCGATCAGCCCATGATGATTGTAGGCAGGTGTTCCTCCTCCGTTTCCAGGGCGACGCTGATAGGTGCTCGGGACACTCCTCACACTCCCCCCCCCTAAGCGACGTCCTGGTCCTGCGAGAAGGGGGAGAGACGGGGAACGAGGGAGGGGTTACCCTTGACAGACCTACGAAAGCTGTCCACAGCCGCGAGAGTCCATCAGCGTTGGCATTGGCGGTCCCAGCCCGATGACGCACGTCAAAGTGGAAGTCCTGGAGCGCCAGGAACCAGCGAGTCACTCGGGCGTTGGTCTCCTTGGCCCGGGCCATCCACTGTAAAGGGGCATGGTCAGTAAAAAGAGTGAATTTTCTGCCGAGGAGGTAATACCTTAGCTCCAGGACTGCCCACTTGACGGCCAACGCTTCTTTCTCCACCGTGGCATAGCGTTGTTCGGTCGGGGACAGCTTTCGGCTGATGTACAACACCGGGTGTTCCTCACCGTCCGCAACCTGGGAAAGGACCGCTCCCAACCCGGTGTTGGAGGCGTCCGTCTGTAGCAAGAAGGGGCGGTTAAAGTCCGGTGCGCGCAACACTGGCTCCGAAGTGAGCGCTGCCTTCAGCCGATGGAAAGCTTCTTCCTCCGTGGGACCCCAGGAAACCTTCTCCGGCCGCCCCTTCTTGGTTAGGTCTGTCAGGGGAGCTGCTAAGGAGGAGAAGTTAGGAATAAAGCAGCGGTAGTAGCCCGCCAAACCCAAAAAAGCTCGTACCTTTGTTTTTGAGGTGGGCCGTGGGGCCGAGAGAATCGCTGCCACTTTCTTCTCCTGAGGTCTAATCAGTCCACGGCCCACCTGGAAGCCGAGGTATTTGGCTTCAGGGAGAGCCAGGTGACATTTTTTTGGGTTGGCGGTAAGTCCAGCCCGACGCAGCTCTAAAAGCACCCTCCGTAGCCGCTCCAGATGGTCTTCCCAGGTCTCCGAGTGAACCACGACGTCATCCAGGTAGGCAGCCGCATATTCCTGGTGGGGCCTCAGCAGGATATCCATCATCCTCTGGAACGTCGCGGGTGCCCCGTGAAGCCCGAAGGGGAGAACCCGGTACTGCCAGTGCCCAGATGGAGTGGAAAAGGCTGTCTTTGGCTTGGCTTGCTGCGTCAGTGGGACCTGCCAATATCCCTTTGTGAGGTCCAGAGTGGAGATAAACCGGGCTCTCCCCAGACGATCCAGGAGCTCGTCGACTCGTGGCATGGGGTAGCCATCAAACTCGGAGACCTCGTTGAGCCGGCGGAAGTCGTTACAAAAACGGAGGGTGCCATCTGGTTTCGGAACCATTACGATGGGGCTGGACCAAGGGCTGCGGGATGGCTCGATTACTCCTAACCTCAACATCTCCTGTACCTCCTCCTCGATGGCGTGTCGCCGAGCCTCAGGAATCCGGTAGGGACGCTGCCTGACGACGGTCCCAGGTGGTGTGCGCACGTCGTGCTCGAGGACGTTAGTCCGCCCGGGGAGTGGGGAGAACACATCCGAGAACTGACCGACCAGATATTGAAGCTCCGTCTTCTGGGCGGCCGAGAGGTGGGAGCTGATATCCACAACCACGGGATTTGTGGCCACCAACGCTGAGAGCTGGGTCCTAGTCCCGACCCAACGTTTCAGGAGATTGATGTGATACAGTTGGTCTTCTTTCCTCCTTCCTGGTTGGCGCACGCGGTAGGTAACCGGCCCCACTTTCTCGGTTACCGTATACGGACCCTGCCACTGGGCGAGGAATTTGCAGGCGGCGGTCGGGACTAGAACAAGCACGTGGTCTCCCGGCTGGAACTCCCGTGGTTGGGCCGCCCGATCGTAGCGACGTTTTTGAGCTTCTTGGGCCTTGGCGAGGTGCTCTTTGACGAGGGGCATCACTCGGTCGATCTTCTCCCTCATGTCCCGGACGTGCTCAATGGTGGACCGATGGGCTGCGGGCTGCTGCTCCCAGGCCTCCTTGGCAACGTCGAGCAGGCCCCGGGGTTGACGGCCGAACAGGAGCTCAAAGGGAGTGAAACCGGTGGAGGCCTGGGGAACCTCCCGTATGCCGAAAAGGACATACGGAAGCATCCGGTCCCAATCTCGGCGATCATCAGCAGCCACGCGACGGAGCATCTGCTTCAACGTCTGGTTGAATCTTTCGACCAGCCCATCGGTCTGCGGATGGTACACTGTTGTGTGCAGATGTTTCACTTTGAGGAGGCGGCAAAGGTCGGCCATCAACCGGGACATGAAGGGGGTGCCCTGGTCGGTCAGGATCTCCTTGGGGATGCCGACCCGGCTACAAAGTAGGAAGAGTTCCTGAGCAATCGCTTTCGAGGTGGCTTTTCGAAGGGGGATGGCTTCAGGGTAGCGGGTCGCGTAATCCACGATGACGAGGATGTGTTCGTGGCCCCGGGCAGACTTAGGCAGCGGTCCCACCAGATCCATCCCTATTCGCTCGAAGGGCACCTCGATTATGGGCAGCGGAATCAACGGCGAGGGGGGAGGGGTCCGTGGTGCCGTCCGCTGACACACCGGGCACGCCTGGCAGAACCGTTTCACCTCCGTATCCAGCCCGGGCCAGTGGAAACGGTCCCTTATCCTTTGGATGGTGTTCTGCGCCCCCAGGTGACCAGCCATCGGATGGGCGTGGGCCAGCTCCATTATGGTCTCTGTTTTAGAACGTGGCACCACCAAGAGTCGTACTTCCTCCCCCCTTCGCTGGGCAACGCAGTACAGCAGGCCATTCTGGACCACAAAGTGAGGGGTCGGGTGCGGTGGTGGCTGAGTTTATTCCCTTCAACCACTCTCACTTGGGCCCAGCAGTGTTTTAGCCGATCATCCCCGAGTTGCTCCTTTGCGAATGTTCCCCCTCCCCTGGCCTGTTGAAACACATCATAGAAGAGGTTAGCGGACTGGGAGGGGGACTCACCGTCTCTGGCGCTATCGGTCGTCATCAGGGCAGGCTGCTGTCGTCGGGGACGTCGGCTTGGCTTCCCTCGTCGGCGGTTCCCGGCTGGGCTGGCAGGCTGCGTAACGGTGGTGAGCAGTTGGTCGAACCCCGGAAAGTCACGGCCGAGGAGGACGGGCACGGCCAGATCCTTAATAACCCCCACCTCTATGGGCCAAGTGCCTGGGCTAGCCGTGATGGAGACTTGTCGAGCTGGAACATGGCGGGTATCTCCGTGTACGCAGGTGATGGGAATCCGGGCCTTGGTGCCTGTCCTCGGTGGGACCACTGTTGGCTGGACTAAACTCACGGCACTCCCGGAGTCCAGCAAGGCCTGGTATGTTCGCCCGTTGATCTTTACCCTCGCCTGCGGGGCTCCCGGCGGCAGCTCCTGGTGAACTACGCAACCTGCCAGCCAGGTACGATCAACCGAACGAGGAGGATCGGTGGGCATTGGTTCATCCTGAATGCCGGGAACCGCGGGCCTGCTGACTGAGCGTTGGGTGCCCTCCGGCGCGCGTCGCTCCTGGAACACCCTCCGGGGAAAAGGCGGCGCTCGCTCCCCAGCCTCCCGTCGCTGCGTTGCTTCTGCCAGCTCAATCGCCTCCACTAGGTCCCCGGTGGTTTGCGGGTTCCGCATGCCGGCCGCCTGCCGAAGAGAGCGGGGAAGGGCCCGGAGAAAACGGTCCACCACCACCCGCTCGGCCACTTGAGCGGCGCTAGGATCTCCAGACAACAACCAGTGTTGGGAGAGGCGAGATAGTTCAGCCGCCTGGGCGCGGGCTGGCAACCGGCTGTTATATTCCCAGGCGTGGAACAGTTGGGCTGCTGCAATGGGGGACAGTCCCACACGGGCCAGGATCTCTTTACGCAGCTCGTCATATGACTCCATTGCGTTGGTTGGCAGGGAGAAGTAAGCCTGCTGCGATTCGCCGGTCAATAGCGGCGCCAGGACCCGCGCCCACTCCTCTCGCGGCCAGTCCTCCCGCGTCGCGATGGCCTCAAACATCTGGAGGTAATGCTCAACATCATCGTGGGCCGTCATCTTCGGCAGGAGCTGGGTGGCTTGAACTCGGGGGTCGGGCAGCGGAACCCGCTGGGCAGCAGAAACGCGCAGAGCGGCAATCTCACGCTCCGCCTCTCCCTGTCGAGCGGCCATGTGTTCAACGATCTGCTGTTGACGTATACTCACTTCAGTGAGGTGTTTTAACAACTCTTCCATGGCTGGGGAGTAGCTGCCGCCTGTGAGTGACTGGGTGAAACACAAGGAAAAGAGAAAAAATTTAGTTGGGGATGTCGTGACAGTCGGTGATTCTTCAGCAATCTGCCCGCATTCTCCACCAGTGTAGCGGGCTGAAGAATCACACGACAGGTAAGAGTGCAATAAATGCCCCGGAGGGTGTGTTTATTGTACAAAGGTGAAGGAGTGTGGGTGCTAACGGGTCCGGTGCTCTCAAGCCGTGCAGAGTGTTCCGTGTCGTGGTCCGTCAGTGCTGGTTGTGGGGTGACGTGGTGCTCCAGGTGGCGGGCGGATCGGTCACTAGCTGCTGTCTGGTTGGGCACAAGAAGGACACAAGCGTTAGACACCATTCGTTGGGAGACGATACTCACAAGCCTGTGTTTCAGAGAGGCTTTTGTAGCCCTCTGTTAATGAGTGTCAGCTGTGACCGATCAGCCCATGATGATTGTAGGCAGGTGTTCCTCCTCCGTTTCCAGGGCGACGCTGATAGGTGCTCGGGACACTCCTCACACTATATATATATATATATATATATATATATTTGTGTAATTTAAAGCAATAGTTCACATGAAAAACATTTTCTGTCATAATGTTTTTTCACCCTCATGTCACTCTAAACCTGTATGCTGTTATATGCTGCTATCCCTTCAACTAAATCTTTTAGTCCAATTTTTAATACATTTTATAGGGATAGTTCCCCCCAAATTGAAAATTCTGTCATAATCTACTCACTCTTAAATTGTTTCAAATCTGTATCAATTTCTTTCTACTGCTGAACACAAAAGAAGATATTTTGAAGAATGTTGGTAACCAGACAGTAACTGGTAGCTATTGATTTCCATAGTATTTTTCTTTTTCATTATATGAAGTCAGTGGCTAAAAACAGCTGTTTCTTCAAAATATCTTATTTTGTGTATAGCAGAAGGAAGACATCCATACAGGAACAACATGAGAGTGAGTAAATGACCATATAAGTTTCATTTTTGGGTGAACTATCCTTTAAAAAGGGCTTTGAACACACATTTCTAAATTCATCCCTCCATCTTTCCATTCATATTAATGTTATGTCTGTCTCATCCATTCGAATCATCCCTTCTTTTTTCCCTCTTAATTGTCTCCATTCCTCCATCCCTGTCTGTCAGCTGATCATGGTCATCTGAACTCTATGGACAAACTAAAATTGAATCGCCTCCTCACACACACACACTCCTCACTGGCTCGCTGTAACAGTGCTGCAGAGCTGCATCTGTCCTGTCTGCGCTGCAAAGGTAACACACACAACACACACAGACGGCAGCAGCTGTATCATCTTAATAAATGCCACTGAATAAAGTTTTTGTTTGTTTTGTTCTAGATAACCAAAGAGTGTGTATGTGTGTACATGTGGCTTGCTTAGTGTTTAATGTCGTGTTTTACACTATAGCCACAAGTGGTAATATTGACAGATCTGTTCTGACCAGGAAATGCTCCCATGTCTCTCCCACACAGTGCTCTCCAGTCCTCACAGGTCACCATATAGAGGGTCACCGAGTCGAAGAAGAAACAACCCTGTGCCTACAGAAGAGTCCAGTGGTGCTCTCAGTGCCCCCAACACACCCAAGGTCAGGACAGATTTGGAACAAACTCAAAAGCACACCTCTTCCATTCATTTATTCAGTTATGTATGTTTAATGTTTTAAAATAGCTTTAATAACCATTATGAAAAAAAAAACTAAAAAAATTTTGAGGTGTGTTGCCCTATGCTATTACAGCAGTTAGTTACCAGCTACTACTGTAAGTAAATTATTAAAATTATTATAAATTATTATTTATGACGTTGTGAAAAATAAATATACTAAAATGTATTGAAATACATTTATTTAATTCTAAGTATACTACAAATACATTTATATGTTTATGTGCTTAATAAAAATACCTTGCAATTGTACTGTTGGCATACTAAACTAGTATACTTAAAGTCTGCTAAATTGCAACAAATACTTTTGTACTTAATGCACTTGAATTGTTTGGAAGTAGTGCTGAGGTCCAAGTAAAGATATACTGAAGTATATTTGATTGTGCTAAAGTGGATTGCAAGTATACTTCAGGTACAATTTAAATATCTTGCTTTTAAAGACTGATATTATTCAAAGATCATATAATCCTCATCAGTAGTGGCATTAAAATGCATTTTAGGTTTAATATTACGAAATGTGCGCTGTGCACAAAGTTAAACTACAGGCTTTTTTATCAGTAAGACTTGAGCAATATATCAGTAAATATGTGGATAGATTTGAACTACACTCAGTATGAAATAAATGTATTTTAAATATATTACTTTTTAACTAGGGGAATGCAGAATTGCCATTGAATTTTTAAATCTACTCTGTATCAACAAAGTTGATCTTGAAATAAAAAAGAAACATTTAATCAACTTATCAAAAATGCAGTAAAACAAATCCAGGTGTAAAGGCAGAAATAAATGGCTGACTTCTGGAAAAACTGATTTGGTGGTTTAAAACAGCATATTATTGGTTTCCTAAAGACTGCTCTTTGGAATTCCCCAATGAAATGTTTTGACATTTTTCTGTGAATAATGACAAAGCAAAGGAAACTGTTGTGTTGCTATATAGCAGCAGTGTACCATAGAGCGTTATGTGTTATTTGTGTTTGTTGCAGAAGGAAAGATTGCGTAGAGAGAGGAGGACTGGCTCTCCGGCCACAGGTTCTCCGGTTAGGAGAGCTAAATCTCCTGCTGATGTTACCCGGCGCTCTGCCTCACCTGCCACACCCAAGTAAGATACACATATATTATTTTCAGTATACACGTAAGATATTGACAAAGTAACCTCCGCTTAATTACATGTTTATTCAGTAATGTGCTGACTAGAAGCATCTGAATCAGCTCTCTGTTTGTATGCTTTGAAGGTTATTGCCTAAGAGTCGTAATCAGTCGCCCTGTACAGTGCAGCAATATCCACCCTCCCCTATGAAACACAGACCTGCCACACCGGTCAGTGACAGCAACAGGAAGACAGAAGACAAGCAAGCTGAGGACATCAGAAGTCAGGATCCTAAGGAGGGCAGGTCTCTCAAAGCTGAGATCCATCAGAACAAGAGCCCTAACAATGAAAGTTTGGATAAGGAACCAAAAATGGAGACAAGTGTTTCCAGCACACCACCTCCAGAAAGAAGAACAATAAAGATAGAAAATCACATTAATGGGACAAAGGAGAAGAAAAATGTAGTTTTAGAAAACCAACAGAAGAAGAATGAAAAGGTGGAAACCCCTGAGAAAAAAAATCCCAAATCAAACTGTATTGATGTGACTGCAGGTGGGTCTGAAACCTGTAAGACAATATGAACCTCCTTCAGTGCACTAGTGCAAACTTACTTTATCAGACAGACAGCTATCGTACAGTTCATTTGTCATATTTTTAATGTGTGTATATATACACACACATACACAAATGAAATTTTTATCTGTGGGGTTTGTGCCAACATTGCAGGTGTTTTTTGTATGTGTTTTTCAATTAAATTCAATTAAAATTTATTTGTAAAGCACAAAGTACCAAACTGCTATACAACTGTAAGAAACTGAAAGATATCTTATAAAAATACAGCAATAAAAGATTAGAAAATGTATATATATATATATATATGGTGATGGCGCAGTGGATAAGACATATGCCTTTGGTGTGAGAGACCCGGGTTCGAATCCACTGTGAGACACCAATGTGTCCCTGAGCAAGACACTTAACCCCAAGTTGCTCCAGAGGGGTGCGACCTCTGACATATATAGCAATTGTAAGTCGCTTTGGATAAAAGCGTCAGCTAAATGAATAAATGTAAATGTATATACAGACACACACATACAGTTGAAGTCAAAACTTTACATAAACCTTTCAGAATCTGCAAAATGTTAATTATTTTACCAAAATAAGAGGGATCATACAAGATGCGTTATTGTTTATTTAGTACTGACCTGAAAAAGATATTTAACATAAAAGATGTTTACATATAGTCCACAAGAGAAAATATTAGTTGAATTTATAAAAATGACCCCGTTCAAAAGTTTACATACACTTGATTCTTAATACTGTTTTGTCACCTGAACGATCCAAAGCTGTGTTTTTTTTGTTTAGTGATAGTTGTTCATGAGTCCCTTGTTTGTCCTGAACAGTTAAACTGTCTGCTGTTCTTCAGAAAAATCCTTCAGGTCCCACAAATTATTTGGTTTTCCAGCATTTTTGTGTATTTGAACCCTTTCCAACAATGACTGTATGATTTTGAGATCCATCTTTCCACACTGAGAACAGCTGACGGACTCACGCAACTATTACAGAAGGTTCAAACGCTCACTGATGCTCCAGAAGGAAAAAACATGCATTAAGAACAGAATGAGTACATGTTCTTATTTTGCCTAAATATCATATTTTTTCATTTAGTACTGCCCTTCAGAAGTTACAGAAGATACTTACATGTTTTCCAGAAGACAAATTTACCTTGATCTTCAAATTCAAAAAGCTCTTAATGCATGGCTTTTCCTTCTGGAGCATCAGTGAGCGTTTGAACTTTCTGTAATCGCTGCATATGAGTCCGTCAGCTGTCCTCAGTGTGGAAAGATGAATCTCAAAATCATACAGTCATTGTAATATATAAAACATTTCTATCTATGTATATCATGATAGGTACTGGTGCTGTGACATATTCACATATATTGACTATATACGTATGTCTATGTTTATGTAATAATATTTTGATAATATTGTATACCATGCATACATAGCCTCATTAGTATAAAATAATTACTATAAATTAGGCCCTTGAGACTATAGGGATCCTGCTTTGTAATCGTCCTTATTTTTTGGACTTAAATGTATTTTAACTGCAATGATATTCATCAGTTGTATTTATGCTTTTCTCATTCACAGCAGCTTTAAATTGTGAAAATGATTCACACTCGCTTATCTTGTTTTATTCTCTCACAGATCCTTCACCTCTGAACTCTCCTGGCAAGGTGGTCACTGGAACGACAGATGCTGAGGAGGCGTCTCGTCTGCTTGCAGAACGCAGACGTCTGGCCAGAGTTCTGAAGGAACAGGAGGAGAAACAACGCAGGCAAATGGAGGAGCAGGAAAAGTATGCATGTGTATGACTGAGGCTGTATTCCTCTGAACGAGTGTACAAAGCGTTCAGTGCTTGCCTTGCCGAATGTGACTCAGACATTTCTAATGAGTATGCGTTGTATAACTGTCTTAACAAATGTTTTTGAATCTTGTGCTAGAAATTTTAATCTGTGGAATTTCTGAAGGTGCTTTTTGCATGTGTTTTTCAATTAAAATGTATTTGTAAAGAACTTAAAAAGCACAAAGTACCAAAATGCTGTACAATTATGAGTCTGAAAGGTATCTTATAAAAAGACAGAAATAAAAGATAATTTTAAATGCATGAAAAAATGATTTGAATACTTTTCCAGAGCGATGTTTGAATGTCTCTTGAATGTGAGAGTACAAGAGTGAGATATCGGTGGTGTGGGATGAAAGGCACTAGAGTGACGTTTCCTCACGAGACTGTGTTGATCTGTGTGATTTTCAGACTAAAGAGTGAGCAGCTTAAGAAGAGGCTGCTGGAGGAAAGAGCTCGACAAGATGAGAAAGCTCGTCAAGCTGAGGAGGAGAAATGTAGACAAGAGCAGGAACGGAAGAAGAGAGAGCAGGAGGAGAAAAAACAGAAGGAGAAGGAGCTTCAGGCCCAGATGGAGAAAGAGGTCAGACGATTTAAAGTGAAATTAGCCTTTTTAGTCACTGGACCAAAAATGCATTAGCTTGCTCTAAACTTCTGAAGAATGTAAAATCCTGTTTCAGAGCCAACAACAAACAATGACATTAAGTCATTTTACATGGGTCCCAAATTTATTTTCACTCAGCATCCTTTTCTTTTCTCCACTCCTCTAAATCTTCCATTTCTCCACAAGAAATATAAAGGAATCAAATAATAAGGCCAAGTACATACTGCACTTAAATATGGTTCTAAATCTGCTGAACTGCTCATATCTATATCAGTCTGTTGATTCCAGCCTTCAGTTGTGTCTATGTGTTGAATAGAAAGAGGAGGCAGAGATTCGTGCTCAAAAGGATGCTGAGCGTCAACGACAGGAGAAAGAGCTTTTCAAACAGCAGGAGGAACAGGAAAGGCAACAACGAAAAAAGGTAACACGACCAGCAGCAAAGCCATCCCAAGTGAAACATAAACATACTAAAATGTATTTGAAATACATTTATTTCATGCTAAGTATGCTATAAATACATTTACATATTTATGTGCTCAATAAAAATACCCTGCAATTGTACTTTTAGTATACTAAACTGGTATAATTAAAATCTGCTAAACTGGAACAACTAATTTTGTACTTAATGCACTTCAATTGTGCTGAGGTCTAAAAGTTAGATATACTGAAGTATATTTGATTGCGCTGAAGTGGAACTATTGCAAGTAAACTTAAGTTACACTTTAAGTGCCTTGCATATTGATATTATAGAGGGATCATACAATCCTTATTAATAGTGATATTAAAACACATTTTAAGCATAATATTAAGAAATGTGCATTGTGCAACTCCAAATAAATTTTTATTATAATTTTATATCAGTAAGTCTTAAGTGATATGCCAATAAATATGTTATGTATAATATAATATAATATAAAAACTATCCATAGAAAAATGCTAAAATGTGCTTAAATGGTTCTCTGCAGAGAATTGAAGAAATAATGAAGAGAACTAGGAAGAGTGACGGTGAGATGAAGGTATCAGTGAGAAACAAAGCATCCATCACATTTATCTTTATAATTGTCTTCAGTGTGCTGAATAAAGTATGTGTACTACACTATAAGTGTGACTCATCACAAACAAAAGCAGTTAAATTAAACTTGTACAGCTGAGACAAATACCTCCACGTGAATGGGACGCACATACCCCTTTTTGTGCTAAGTAAAAAAAACGTAGAGTGGAAATGATTGCTCTGAAAGGTAAAGTAACAGAATGACCTGATATTCACAGAGAGAGGACAGCCCAGAGCCCTTGTCTCCTGTCTCCCACCCCGTCTCTCCTCCAGGTACGACTCAACCCTGCTCTCTCACACTCACTTTCTATCACACACCAAACATGGTTGAAACCCATGTTAATAACAAATTTTTTTTTTCTATGTGGCTAGCCTTAGAAATGTATCTAAAAGTGTTCAATACTGCCAGTCATAGTCCATTTGAGACCTAGAGGCAATATACTGCTAATGCATCAGGCCAGCTCTGCTGGTATTTTTCCATCACTGCAGTATCTGCAGCAGTGGCAGGAAAGGGCAGCAGGGGATTGGATTCTCTGTCAAAGGTTGTGTTCAAGGTGATCTATTCAAAGACTGCACTGACTATATTTAGTCTGTTCTGCTTTAAAATTGCAGTCATTTGTGTGGTCTATATTAGGTGTTTTAGTAAGATGTGTTTGTGACATAATGCACATAATAAATTACAAAATACAAAAACAACTGGTGTACAAAATGTTCAGTTCAGTTGTCTTGCCGTCACTTGCCATCTCGAATGTGACTCATATATTTATACACATGCGTTGCATAACAAACGTTAAGAAATGTTTTATAGTCTTACTGTAGAAATGTCTACTACTAGTGAAATTTAATTTACACTATAATACTTAGAAAGGATGCATTAAATTGAACAAAAGTGTCAGTAAATACGCGTTACAATAATATGTATTTCAAATAAAAATTATTCTCTGAACCATTCATTCAAACAGTGTATCATGGTTCCCACAAAAATATTAAGCAGCGAACCGTTTTTAACACTGATAATAAGAAGACATGTTTCTTGAGGATCAATCAGAAAATTAGAGAGATTTCTAAAAATACGGAAGACTAGAGTAATGGCTGCTGAACAATTTAGCTTTGCTACCACAGGAATAAATTACATTTTAAAATATACCAAAAATAGATTAAAGAAAAAAGGTATTTTAAATTGTAATAATATTTAATCAAAAATGGTATAAAACATTTTTACCAAATATATGTAATATATGTGGTTTTCCCTCACATACTTTTAAAAAATGTTACAAATTTGCAGACTAATATCAATCTAAAAATATTATTCACTATTATAACTGTCCAACACATATTTTCTTCTCAGGTAGTAACCATTTGATCTCAAATGCTGAAGTCAAATCTCAGGCCAACCCCATTCAGACAACCTCTGTGCACGGCCAGACCGACAAACAGGAGAGTCCAGGGAAAAGACCAGAGAATGGATGTGTGAATGAGCAGTTGAAATCACCTGCTCACATGGCCTCAAAAAATCCCTCCTTGAATGGCCACGTCAACATAACCTCTACTGCGGTTAAAACACAAGAGAAAGAAAAGGTAAGTGAAGAGAATGCCAAGACTATTAGACAAGAGAGCAAACAGGTGAAGACCCAAAGTTTACAAACGAAGGAGGAGATAAAGCGAGAAGATGTATCAGCAGCAAAGGTGCAGGTAACCCCGCTGAAGAGCTCGCCTGAAAACACAGTAGCAAATATTAAGAGTACTGTGATGACAGACAGTAAATCCCAAGTTTCCACCCAAGTGAAAGCACCTGCAAATACGCCCACTCACAACAACCTGACCAATGGAAAAAGCCAAACTATCACTCAGGTGGCCAAACAGGAGGCCAATAACCAAGTGAAAACACCTGATTCTGCACAAATGAATGGACAGGCCACAGCTCAGGGACCCAAAAAGGAAATCACTGTGAAGAAATCAGACATCCCTCATGCCATTGGACAGGGGAGCTCAACGGTAACTGTCCCGCAAGCAAAGACTGTCCCTCAGGCTGGTGGACATATGATAACACAGAAACCAAAGGAGGGAGGGAACGACAACCTGCCCTCTTCCTTGACCCCATTGCCAGAGTCAAAACCCCCTCTGCCTCTTATTCGTCTGGACACTTTGGAGGGGAAGAGTGGAGCGGCAGATGAAGTGCAGTACATGGAGGTTAGGTGAGTTTGACACAGTGACTGTGTCAACATATCCTGTACACTGGACTGCCCTACACCGACCAGGTAGGAACTGCATCCCAGTAAGACAAAAGGTTAAAAAATACAAAAAAAATTAGAGTAAAATGTATTTATGATTTTTATTTACACACACTAATCTGCAGCAACCTGTCATCTCCTATATTGCTATATGTAATGTAATCATTATTGAGACCTGGTTTACAGACAAACTTTGAACAACACAGTATATAGAAAAAAGTACAAAAACAAACATATGTAAATAAAACAAGCATAAGAACACATACATGTTACACATTATATTATGTAACAAAATAAATATAACCCATTATCAGCATTCAGGGGTATGAGGCCTAACTAAAGTACCTCAAATGAGTACCTGGGAATATTGTGGTCTTCTTTGCTTTTTGTATTCTCAGCCCCGAGCTAATTTCCATCCCAGAATTCTCGCCAGTGAACTCTCCCCAGCAGAAAGGAATGAATAACACGCGTGCTCTAGAGGACCTGTTGGATCTGACTGGACAAGTAGCTTATCCCAGACTCTCTCCTGCTGCCAGCCTGGGCGACTGCAACAAGAATCTAATAGAAGGGGTCTGTAGCCCTGGATCCGACTCGAAACTCATTCCCACCAACCCTCCAGCCTCCGACAAACACCATGTACAATAACGGTACAAGTTCGGTTGAATGCAGTTTGTATAAGTTTTGCAAATAGATTGTAGTCAACAACAGAACTACACTACAGTTCAAAAGTTTGTTTTTTTAAAAACTTGCTAAATGAGGTGTAACAAAATAGTACAGTATTATATTTTTTTATGTTTTTCAAATGTCTCTTATACTCTCTAATACAGTAAAAATAATATTGTGAAATATTATTACAATTAAAAATAACTGTTTTCTATTTGAATATATTAAAAATTTAATTTATTCTCGTGATGGCAAAGCTGAATTTTCAGCAGCCATTACTCCAGTCAGAAATCAGTCTAATATGCTGATTTGCTGCTCAAGAAACTTTTCTCATTATTATCAATGTTGAAAACAGTTGTGCTTCTCAGTATATTTGTGGAAACCATGATAAACTTTCTTTAGGATTCTTTAATGAATGCAATCTTTAATGTCAATTTTGATCAATTTATAAATAAAGATATGAATTTCTTTGATAAAAAATGTTACCAACCCCAACGTTTTGAACTGTAGTGTATATAACATTCTCACAAGTCTAGTACGTTCCAAATAGATTTATATCCAAATATGTTTTGGTCATATTTTCATCATCATAAACATATTTTCCTCTATTTACCAGATAATGTGACAGACCACATTGGTGCAGCTGACCGCAATGGGATAACTGCTCATCTATTTTAACAGAAAAGGAAAGAAAGTGGAAATGAAGGAAGAAAATACTCCTGGGCATGAGTGCAAAATTTGTCTGTCTAGTTTCAATGTTGCCCTCTTTAAAAATGATGTCCTTCTGCCTTTAATCTTTACAGCACAAAAACCAAGTGTATTGAAGCCGTGGTTCAGTATTATGAACAGAATTTAATTCAGTGTGTAATGTTCACCAAACATGTGTTGTGTGTATGTTTATATACGTACAGATGTGGATGGGCAAAACTGCTACTAAGAGGGTTTGGACATAATACTTTGAAGGTATCTTCGTATCTTATGCCAGAGTTCAACATTTTCCAATGACATCGTCATCACTGGATAGAGACACTGATTGGTTACTCTTATATTTTAGGAAGCATTACTGTATGAAGTAATAAACAGTGTGAAATATTAACTCTTTGTAGTTAGTAATACATGACAAAAGGTTGCTTTGCCAGTCGACGCTCTCTCATTGGTAACAGTATTATTATGAACTGTTTTGTTGAGTAATTGCTGTGTATTTTAAGCTCAACTAACATCTCCTGCATTGCATCACAAAACCCCCAGTTTGCTATGAAATGCTTGTACCGCAGGACATTAGCACATTAGAGAAATATGACCATCAGTGAATACAGCATGTATATTATAAAAAGAATTTTATGGCAGTCAGCTCATTTTAAAGCCCTAGTTTATCAGTATTTAGTGTCATATTCTTCCTCCGGTGTCATCACTGTGCTTAACAATGTAGTTTCAGTCTCAGAAGTTCTTTTGACAAATGTAAACCAGTTATATTGGAGTCTTGAATTTATTCCTTAACATTGAAGGAAAGTGTTGTGGTCCAAACCAAAAACCCATTGGTGTGCTTTTACTTACCTGAACACTTCATTAGTCTATGGGTGTTGCAGGTATACATGTTTGGAGTGGGTAGGAATGAGAGTTGACGGCTTTGTTGTTTAATTGTTCTATATAGTGTGGATGCACAAAAAAAGCTTACTTGAAAAACTGTTTAATTAGCCTGCAGGGAACTTCTCCAAGTGTCTCAGCTTCAATCTCTACATACAGTACAGCAGTGACTTCAAGTGTCTGTAGATGATGTGCATGGTGGCATGAGCATCAAGCCATAATTATAGCCTAGAAATAAACCAATAAAACTGTCTTTACCAGCTCATGTGTCTCCCGTGTACCAATTCTGATCTACTGTTGCCTCATAAATACAATAAGATTATCTTTCACAGGGAAAACCTTTCTAGTAATACGTATTACTGTATCTGTACTAGCCAGAACATGTAAAGTATTTATAACTTGTATTTGCTACACATTGTGACACTGGGTCAATTACCACAGATGATAAAGTTCAGGTATAAAATAACTTAAAAAGATAAGGTTTGGTATTCAGGAAAAATTATTGTAAAATGTAGATTCAAATCTGGAATGCAGAAAAATCACACAGGAAACAAGCTACAAAAACTGAGAATTTATTTTTTTCTCCACAATTATTGTATATAGCCTATCAGAATATGACAAATTGAACAGTTTGAAACCAAATGAATTCCTGAGAAAGTCCACTAACAGTATTAACATACACAACATATTTTTCTAAAGTTCCTCTGATCAGTTAAATGTTTCATTCACATGCAGTCTGCAATTTCTTTTTACCAACAGACAGAAAAAAGTTGTCAAACATGGTACAGATATGATAACGCACATTTTAATATTACTGTTGTCTAAGCTGCCTGTACAGCTGAATGATCAAGAGCTGGATCTCAGCATCACCAGTATTAAGGTCTATGGCTTTTAGAAAGAAATCCAGAGCAGCCTGCTTCCTCTCTTCTGCCAAACACTGTTTCCCACACAGCACCAGCATCTCATACGTGTTCTCAGAGGGTTTAGCAGCAGTCACATCGCTTACTGTGGAGCTAGCAGGAAGAATGTGTTTCCAGAGGGTATGTTTTAGGGGCACGCTGGTCCATAATTTCGTTAGAGTCTAGCTCAACACCAGCAGTGGATTCAAGCAGGGCGCTGTGCATGTTCATAATAGGCAATTCCATAATTACCTTTCAGTTGAATGGATATCAAATGAAGTTTCAGATCTCTCCTCCCAGTGTCCGTCCTAGCTCAGCCGAGTTCAGACCACTTGAAGCTCGAAATAAGGATTTATTCAGGTTCTGATAACTGGTTATTTAATAGGTTACAAAAAGTTAGAGTATTTGAGTTAAAAGTTCAAATAAAAAAAAATGACAACATCTCTAGACAGTAAGCCAGCCTATTGTTATTTTAAACTATAGGAAAATTGCAACACATTACATATCATATGCGCATTCGTGAATGTATGCGTTTAAACCACAAACCTCATATGCCTAGCAGGTGTGAAGAACACTGTTTTCAACTAGAAGTTCCATTTTGCATCCATATTGTTAGCAACTGTTCTTTTACAAAGCAAGCAAAATAACCACATAGCAATAATAACTACAAAGCAATTAATATCTGTGCTCTCTAAATGCAGCACATACTTATAACCTAACATTTTGACATTTATAATTATGTTATAGAAGTTTGGAGTTCCATTGTTCATAAAAAAAACAAATTAATCATCTCTCTCATAAATTTCATTATTCTTTTATTCATCGACTCTTGCTTTCTCATTAACTTCAGAATCTCTTTTAGTTTGAAACAGATCTTTTGTTCTTCCAGTTCTTTCTTTGGCCCGCTTGCGACGTTCCATCTTCTGCTTCTTTTTGTCCATCTTATTCTGGTAGCGTTGAAATCCCTGGAATAAAAGATCGTGAAAATCAATTTCTATTTTGTCTGGCCATTTTGTTCTGTTAGTAGAGGATTGATCAGGAAATTGCATATCATTTAAGTCAGATAACACTTCACTTTCTCTGGCTTCTGATGTCTCAAATGATTTGGTTTGGTTTCCACTGAGCTCCTCCTCTTCCACCACAGATTCATCTGTATGACTTTCTCTGGCTTCTGATATCTCATAGGATTTGGTTTGGTCTCCACTGAGCTCCTCCTCTTCCACCACAGATTCATCTGTATGACTTTCTCTGGCTTCTGATGTCTCAAATGATTTGGTTTGGTCTCCACTGAGCTCCTCCTCTTCCACCACGGATTCATCTGCATGACGTTCTCTGGCTTCTGATATCTCATAGGATTTGGTTTGGTCTCCACTGAGCTTCTCCTCTTCCACCACGGATTCATCTGCATGACGTTCTCTGGCTTCTGATATCTCATAGGATTTGGTTTGGTCTCCACTGAGCTCCTCCTGTTCCACCACGGATTCATCTGTATGACTTTCACTAGCTTCCGAAATCTCATAGGATTTGGTTTGGTCTCCACTGAGCTTCTCCTCTTCCACCACGGATTCATCTGCATGACGTTCTCTGGCTTCTGATATCTCATAGGATTTGGTTTGGTCTCCACTGAGCTCCTCCTCTTCCACCACGGATTCATCTGTATGACTTTCTCTGGCTTCTGATGTCTCAAATGATTTGGTTTGGTCTCCACTGAGCTCCTCCTGTTCCACCACGGATTCATCTGTATGACTTTCACTAGCTTCCGAAATCTCATAGGATTTGGTTTGGTCTCCACTGAGCTTCTCCTCTTCCACCACGGATTCATCTGTATGACTTTCACTAGCTTCCGAAATCTCATAGGATTTGGTTTGGTCTCCACTGAGCTTCTCCTCTTCCACCACGGATTCATCTGCATGACGTTCTCTGGCTTCTGATATCTCATAGGATTTGGTTTGGTCTCCACTGAGCTCCTCCTCTTCCACCACGGATTCATCTGTATGACTTTCACTAGCTTCCGAAATCTCATAGGATTTGGTTTTATCTTCACTGGGCTCTGCTGACTCTTCATCCAACTCATTCTCCAGCATGGACACAACGAAGGATTTTCTTGATGCCACCGAAACGTTCAAGCTGCGCCGGTGTTGGCTGCCATCAATCAAAGTGGATTTTGGTGTTGAAGAGCCCAGCCCCCTGAGGCCATTGGTCAATGAACTGCATGTTAAACAGGGCTTCTCTGACTCCTCTTCTTCTTCATCATCAGTGTCAGAGATGACCTGCCTTTTCTTTCTTCGAACTAAATGCACAAATGAGTCGTCCGCAGGTGTGTCTTGAGCAGAACGGATCCTCAGAGGAGATTCATGCTTGCTGACTTCACCAGTGTTAGGTTTGAAGACCTCACTGTTGTTACAGTTGCTGATTTCAACATTGTTTTGGCTACCATCTTGTCTGCTTTCTTGGATACTTGCTTCTTCCAACCTTTCTCCACTGATGTCCATCTGAAGCTGAAATCCATGACTTTCCTCGTCTAGTGACTCCTCAGCTTCACGAACTTCCTCTTCTTCGACAAAGAACATATCTTCACTGTCTTCCAGCTGCAAGTTTAAGTTTCCCTGTAGCACTTCCACCTCTGCTTTGAAAGACTCTCCTGCTGTGGCCTCATTTGGAGATTGGGGTGATGAAAACATCTTTAAATTAGGCTTGTCCATTTGAACCTCTTCGTTACCAAGAGCATCAGATGCTATAGAAAGTTCTTCCAACTTTGGAAACTGGCGAGAAGGACTTGGCAAGTTTTGATTCTCTGATGCTGCATTACTGTAAAAGTCGTCCTCCTCATCTAAACTGTCATCCAGCATGATCACAGCATGAGCTAGCTTGTCAGCAGCGGGGCTAATATGCACATTTGTTTCTCCAGCAGACCAAGGAGACTCGTTTGCCACTTGGTCTTCTTCATCTACAATTTGCACTTCTTTACTTACAACTTCCACCTCCGCATCCTCAACTGATGAAAAGTTCTGCTCATCTTCCTCTATTTCTGACTCATCGTAACTGTTGTGTGTCAGATCCACTGTCACAGGCTCTTTTTTGACACGTGGGGGGGCCGGGTGCTCTCTACCAGCAGATTTCGGCTGGTTCATTTGCCTGAGCCAAGCGGGTTCGGTGTTCTGGGCCATGCCGTCTTTGAGCTGGCCGTTCAATTCTGATTCTGCCTGCATGAGCTCTTGTGCTTTCTGGACACGTGTTTGTATGTACTGATGTGACTCTGCGTCCTCAGGGTCGTCTTCATTGGGTGCCACCTCTTTAGTGAACATGAGGTCGTGATCAGAGATGCCGAACATCTCCATGGTGTGAAGGCGAGCGATGTGCTGGTCCAGGCTGGTGTCAGAGCGGCGGTTTTGTGCATGCATTGCCTGAAGCTGCTGCTGAGTGGTGGATGAGTGCGTGTCTTCAAGTTCAAACAGTTCATGCAGATCCTGCTTACTGAAGTAACGGAACGGGTTCTTCTTATCGCCGGTTGTCTGCCGGATGAGAGAGTCTTTAAACACCTGCAGATATTGGAAAGAAACAACAAAAATATCAACAATTTAATATAGATATTTTTTTTATTTAAAGTTTAACAGTAATATTACAATAACAATATTTGTTGTTCTTCCTTTTTTATAATTAACACAAAAATAATGCTTAAAGGGTTCACAAAAAAAAAATTTAAATTCTGTCATTAATGACTCACCCTCACGTCCTTCCTGTAAGGGAACTGTCCTGTGTGTGTCATGTGTTCCTGCCTCTTGTGCCCATATTTGGTTTGTTTCCTGTCTTGTCATTTAGTAGTTCATTCTGTTCAGCTGTGTTTGTCTCGTTAGCTATGATTTACCGGTGTATATTAGTCCTGTCTGTTTAGTTAGATTTCGTCTGGTCTACTCGTTAACCCCGGTGTGTGATGTCCTTGTCTGCCTTGCCCTGATGTTTAGTAAAGTATATTATTTGAGTTTACACCCTCGTCTGCGTGTTCCTGGTTCCTCCCTCGTGTGTGCACCGTGACACTTCCAAACCTGTAAGACCTTTTAAATGATCTTCTTGACACCACTTGAGAGTTTTCTGACCCTGCACAGACAGCAAGGGGTTAAAATGGAACATGTGACATCAGTGGTTCAACCATAATTTCACAAAGCTACGAGAATACTTTTTTGGAGAGTATCACGATGCATACGTGTGCTTTGAACTGAACGTAAACAACATTGTTTACGTTCAGATCAAAGCACGCGCATGCATCCTAATACTCTCCAAAATGGCGCCAGGTTGAGATGGAGACAAATTGTTGAATAAAGTTGTTGTTTTTATTTTCTTTGCGCACAAAAAGTATTCTTGTAGCTTCGTAAAATTATGGTTGAATCACTGATGTCACATGGATGATCTTAATGATGTCCTTACTACCTTTCTGGGCCTTGAATGTAGTAGTTCCGTTGCTGTCTATGGTGAGTCAGAAAGCTCTCGGATTTCAAACAAAATTAATCTTAATTTGTGTTCTGAAAATGAACGAAGGTCTTACGGGTTTGGAACGACATGAGGGTGAGTAATTAATGACAGAATTTTCATTTTTGGGTGAACTATCCCTTTAATATAATTAAACAATTATATAATTTATTTTTTTTATTATTATTATTATTATTATTATTATTACTACAAAAACACCACAACTGAAGTGCACTAACAAGGAACAATATGAATGTAAAGAGTACAGTTTTTAATTAATATTTTCTAAAAAAAAATGTATAGTTATAAAAAAAAAAACAAAAAAACATTTATTTGGAAACATAAGCATTGCTTGTTATTAGTTTGTAGTGTTCTGTACATCCTTTTCAATGTGATTCAAACTGCCTTACTACTTTTTTCCTGCATATCTAAGCAGCAGCAATATGAGATGTTTCAAAATGGAATATAATTTTTTTTTTTTTGGCGAATCAAACAGCCTCTACTCTACTTTTTTAAAAATATTAAAACTGCATGGTGAAGCAAATATAAAGTTAAGATTTTTATTTACCTGTCTGCGGTAGATCTTCTCCTCCACAGTGCCACAGGTGATGAGTCGGTAGATGATGACATTTTCAGTTTGGCCAATTCGGTAGGCGCGGTCCACAGCCTGAGCATCAGTCGCTGGGTTCCAGCTGGGGTCAAAGATCACGACACGGTTTGCTGTAGTCAACGTGATGCCAACTCCACCCACCTGAGTGGTGAGGAGGAATATTGTGTAACGTTTGTCTTTCTGGAACAGCTTGATACGCTTATCCCTTTCTACCAGTTTCACTGTGCCATCCAAACGCAGCAGGCGAAAGTTTCTGTTACGCAGGACGCGCTCCATGACGTCTAGCATCTTCCTCGACTGAGAGAAGATCAGGGTCCGATGGCCCTCTTCACGGAGACATTCCATTAGAGACACGAGAAACTGCAGCTTCCCTGACTCTGCAACCAAAGTGTCATCTGAAATTTTATCGATCTGACTCTCAGCCGTCTCGGTCTCATCGTCTGGATGGATGCCATCAGAGACGGAACCTTGCTCCGGGCCTAACTGAGTCACCGCTCGATTAGACAGGAGTCTGGGATGGTCACAGAGCTTCTTCAACACCGTAAGCTCTGTAAGCGGTGACCTCGTAGTCGTCAGCAACTCCTTAATAAGGTCCAACGAGATAAACTGGTTATAAATGTCCTCTTGCACCGAACTGAGGTACGTCCACACGATGAGATCGTTCTTTCGTGTTAGTGACGGCATCTCTACACCTTCGCCAGCATTTGGACATTTGTTCTCTTGATCTTCCTCATCTTCACGCTTTTGCTTTTTGTGCTGAACATCTGCTTTGGTCCGCCTGAGAAAATAAGGTTTGATGATGTCCATGAAGTTCTGAGAAATCCTCAATCCAAGAGCTTTCTCTCCAGGGGTGGCGTCTTTCTCCCTTGCACGAGTGATTGGATTCTCATACTCGGTTTTGAATGTTTTGGAGGTTCCCAGAAGCGACCCCTGGCAAGCGAAGTCAAACAGAGCCCACATCTCTTGTAGGTTATTTTGAACCGGAGTGCCTGTCAGTAGCACACGGTGTTTAGCAGGGATGGCGTGAGCACTTTTAGCTGTTTTAGTGGATGAGGTTTTGATTTTGTGGGCCTCGTCCAGGATGACGTAGTCCCACTTGAACTCACGTTGGCCGTATGATCCAAGTTGCTCGTAGTTGTTGATGAGCATCTGGTATGTGGTAATGATAACTCCTCCCTTGCACTGGATTCGCTCTAGGTTCCTGTTTCGCTCAGCTTTGCTGGCGCCGTGAAACTCTTTTACCCTCATGCCAGGGGTCCACTTGGCAAACTCACGTTCCCAGTTTTTAATGAGCGAGGTAGGCATGACTAACAGGGTATGATTAGCCAGGTATGCATCGTACATCCCTGACAAAAACGAAATGACTTGAATGGTCTTGCCGAGGCCCATGTCGTCAGCCAGGATTCCTCCTTTCCTTTCGTCACGGTAGAGACTGTACAGAAACGCCACACCATCTTTCTGATGGTCGTACAGTTTGTCGTAGAGCCCTTTATAAAGCATCAATCCACTATTATTCACATTCACAAACTCCTCCTCCTCATCATCATCTTCCTCCTCATCTCTCTGAATGAGATCCTGTATGGCCTGGATCCGTTTCTTCAGCTTGTCCCTCGGCTGCAGCTGGTAAGCCAACTGAAACAGTTCAAGGGCACGAGGCAGATCACCACGCAAGGCAGCCTCCTTCCCCTCCTGCCAGTAACTGCAAAAATAACAATGTGTGTTACACAGGAACAACAAAATACACACCCACATACTAATATCAACCACATTAAAACACTTTTTTTTCTTGTCAAACTCGAAGTAAATGAACTTCAACCAGCATAATTTCATTAGTTTTTATTATCTCTGTGGATAAAGTGAGACATGTCAATTGCAGTTTTTTTAATTAAATAACTTTAGTCAGACAGAAACAGAGATGGCTGTACATGTGTAGTCAACAAATTAAATGTACGTTTATGGACAAAATTAACTTTTTAAGTTGTAGTAATTATTTTTATTATTTTTACAGTATATAAAGTCAGGGCAAAAAGTCAGATGTGTTTTAAATTAAATTTACACATTATTATGTGGCCTTAAACATTTGAGCCGTTTCATAACCGCTTTGCTGAAAAGTTGAATGAATTCTGCTGTGATAGCCTACTCCAAATAATGTAACATGACTAATAAAGGATATGCCCACAATTACCTTTCTGCAAACCTTTGCAGAGACATTTTCACTGAACTAAAAGTGAAAGTGAAAAATAAAAATCTATCCATCTATATATCCATAAAACTAAATCTATAAAAAATAAATATAAATGCATGATACAAAATTACAAATGTTGTTTTGAATAAAGCACAACCGGAAACTGCTTGAAGTGACATGTCAACAAATTTAATACCTTTCCAGGTAAAAGATGTGAAAGTACAATAGTATTCTGATTCGACATACTGTGTAACAATACCGAACAAAAAGTATCAAACAGCTACATTGAAACAAATGTTGTCAGTGTGAGCGAGGTATTTAAAAGTAGCATTTCACGTGCCATCAATGTGGAGAGTAAAATACATATTCTGGCTGGTGACAATGTCACCCGAGATTAGATCTGCATGTTGTATTTACCTGTAGTATTTGTCCATCTTCTCCGTGTCTATAGATAGATAGCTGCAAGAGAAAATCACTTTTAAAACATGTTCTAACAATGTTTAAGTCGGAATAAAGGTTTATTAATAAAAACCCTGAGCGGCACAGATGCGAGGATTTGATTACTTACCTCTCTAATTTGTCAGTGACTTCTTCAACTGTATTGCTCTGCATATTCCCCTTGATTTTTTAGGTATTTTCCTTGAAAACGGCACCTCGATTGCTGAAGCGGCTTTGAACAGGAACAGGGGGATTTTCCGGATGACTCTTTGAACGTTTCGATGAGCTCGCAATCCTAATCACTTAAACGGAGTTTCGTAACCTTGTTGCAAAGAAAATTTTGAAAGTTAACTCAAAATGATATTACAGTTATTCACCAAAGACCACAATGGGTGGCTCAGAAAAATGTAAACCAGTTATATTGGAGTCCTGAATTTATTCCTTAACTGAAGGAGGAAAGTGTTGTGGTCCAAACCAAAAACCCATTGGTGTGCTTTTACTTACCTGAACACTTCATTAGTCTATGGGTGTTGCAGGTATACATGTTTGGACTGGAGTGGGTAGGAATGAGAGTTGACGGCTTTGTTGTTTAATTGTTCTATATAGTGTGGATGCACAAAAAAAATCTTACTTGAAAAACTGTTTTATTAGCCTGCAGGGAACTTCTAAACTTCTCCAAGTGTTTCAGCTTCAATCTCTACATACAGTACAGCAGTGACTTCAAGTTGTGATTACTGTAGATCAGGGGTCTCCAAACTGTTGTGGATGGTCTTTAAAACAGGTCGATTCATTTATACTCTTATCAGCACATGTTGAAGTATATTCGTCTCTTGAGAATATGCGCTGTTAATGCAGGGTTAGAAAACTCTAACTATTGCGGCTCCGGCATAACTATTGCGCAAAGTTTGCACGTTGCTGTTGTGATATCCATTGGCTCGCCTTCATGGTGTCACAGATGCAGACGGACTCAAGGGTAGGTGCAATAACAGTGTTTTATTTACAGGACTTGGGTGCTGGTGATCGTGAGACGAGGTGAGTAGCTTCTTTATAGTGATTCTTGCAGGTGTCGGATGACAGTGCTAATAGTGTCTTCTTGCTTTGTAGGCGGGTGGCACGTGGCCGGAGAGGAGTCAGATCTCAGAATTGCCGATCACACACAGACGGGCCTGAAGACAGAGAAGAGGACGGGACGGAGAACAGGAGGTTAGTACACAAGGTAGGTAATCAGAGGTTATACTCATCAACTGGAGGTCTTCCGAGTAGAGTCCGTTGGGTAGCAACGAGATCGGACAACTGCGGTGACTGGGGTGAGTGCTTATGAAGTGTCCGTGATGAGGGTGATGACGAGGTGCAGGTGTGCGTGATTAGAAGTCAGGTGAGGCAGATCGTGGGAGTTGAGTGATGGGAGAGCCTGGCCGTGCTGTTACACATGGTTTAAAACAGAAATATTTCCCGTTTTGCGACGTAACTGCAACCCCCCATGCATATATGCATGTATCTTAAACGCAGGGATACATGAAAGGAATCAAATCGGTATGCCGCGCTGTCTGAAACACGTCTCCTTGTGCTATAGCTACTGACACCAGTGGTGTGAAGTAACGAATTACAAATACTCACTTTACAGTAATTAAGTAGTTTTTATCAGTAATTGTACTTTTACTCTACTCAAACTACATTTTTTGGAAGGTAATGGTACTTTTATTTGAGTATATTGTGGCGGCCCATACGGAAATGTATATATGTGCATATACGAAATTCCCTTAAGCAATACATGCTTTATATATGCCCTATTCATATATGAATCATATTAGAAAATGGGTCAATTTCATATATTGACATATAAGTCTACCCCATACAAAAATATATGTTTATGTATGTATAATACATTTATTGCCATATATGGAATGTATATGATTATTAATATATGTGAGATATATGTCTTTTGTAATTATGCGTTATATACAAATTGGACATATATGCATACAAATTATTTACATATGTGACGTGTCACTTATATATGACAATCTTTTAATTATGAAATATATGGTTTCATATATTTGATCTTTTAATATGTGATCTTTGATCTTTAAAATTATATTTTAATACAGGTTGTATGCATCTACAAAGTTGCAGTGCATTGCACATTTCATGCCTTAAGCCTAAAATGTTAAATGGTGCAATAAGATACAAAAAGTAACATCTATTTCAAGTCTTTATTTAATTAGAACAATCTTTAACAAATTAAACAATCTTATTTAGCTGCACAATCAAAACAAAAATAAAAAAATAAGAAACATTTACATATATAACTGATCAAAACACTGAACAGGCATAAGAAACAGAACATCAACCAATTGTAGTGGTAATTTTACCAATTTAGTGGTTCAGCTAAAGGTCTACAGATTTGTATTCCCACAGCTTGGGTAGTTTTTGGTTTATTGCCATCCCGAAGAGGCCCCCGGTGAAGAAATTTCAGGATCACTGCATCTGGAAGAAATTAGTAAAAGTTAGGTTTTTATAATATAATAACAATAAATTGATTTACTAGGCCCAGAATTACATTTACACTTAAATGTATAATATTAAAAATCTAATTGTCTGAACCCTATATGTATTTCAGGAAGTGCTCAACATTTAAAAACAATTTTTAACATTGGTAGTGTTGGGTCGTACAGTAAACTAAACATGATTTTAGTCAATATGGTGTTAAAATATATACATTTAATCTGTTTAAGTCTTGCAATCAAACACTGTACCAGTTTAATTTTGCTTTTAAATTAGAACTGTGCCTATGTCTTAAAGTGTTAACTACATATGAGAAATACACTACTCACAAAAAGTTAGATATATTTGACTTTCAGCTGAAATTTATGAAAAATGTAAACAGTTCATGCTACAGTGATATTATATAAAAGTAGGGCATTTAAGAAGAAGCATGGAGTGGTAATTTTTTCATCTCAAAGAATTTATTGAAACAAAAGCTAAAAACAGTGGTGGGTATACCACAACAAAAAATGTGGCATGAGGCATGGCATCCCACTCTTCTTGAAGGGCTGCCCTCAGGTCACTGAGGTTCTGGGGTGCAGGGTTACGACCCTCTGCACAACGACTTCTACAAGGTTTTCTATGGGATTCAGGTGTAGAAAAGGTGCAGGCCACTCCATTTGAGGTACCCCAGCCTCCAGCAGCCGTTCCCTGATGATGCAACCTCGATGAGCTGGGGCATTGTCGTCCATGAAGTTGAAATCAGGCCTGTGTTGCTCATGCAGAGGCACAATGACTGGATTAATGATGTTATTTCGGTAGTATTGGCTTGTCACACTACCATTCACAAGGTGTAGGGCAGTTCTGTATTCTGTATGACAATGCCCCAGCTCATTGAGATCACATCATCAGGGAACGGCTGCTGAAGGCTGGGGTACCTCAAGTGGACTGCACTTTCTCCAGACCTGAATCCCATAAAAAACCTGTGGGATCAGCTGAGTCGTCATGCAGAGGGCGCCCTGCACCCCAGAACCTCAGTCACCTGAGGGCAGCCCTTCAAGAAGAGTGGGATGCCATGCCTCAGCATACAATAAGTCGACTTGTGAACAGCATGAGACATCGTTGTCAAACTGTAATTGATGCTCAAGGACACATGACAAGTTGAGACATTGATATGTTTGTTGTGGTATAGCCACCACCATTTGTTTGAGATGAAGAAATTACCACTGCATGCATCTACTTAAATGCCCTACTTTCATGATATAATTTCACTGTAGCGGGAACGTTTTACATTTTCCATAAATAACTTTGTGTGAGTAGTGTATATTGAGTATTAAAACAAAATTTAAAAGATTCTAAAAGTTTTTATTTAAAAGATTATTTAAAAGACTGTATAATACTAATTATGTAATAATTATAAGTTGTAGTTGTAAAATATTCCCAGATACCACTTGATCTGAGCTCCACCTTCTTAAGGACAAGACAGAACAGCAACAAAGCACAGCCTACATGCCCATGCAAATAAAATGCCTCTAGAGACATGAAGAATTATACTATATTAACCCAAGTTTTCAATGACAGTTCACAACTAAGGTTACAATTTTGTTTGCTATTTAGCATCAATGAAATAAACAGTAGACGTTTTATAATAACTAATGAGGGCATCGTTTTGGCCCGGAGAAAAGAAATTAAAAATGGTAGTTGATTTGTTTACATGTACAGTATATTGCAGATGTTAGTTTTGGTTTCAGTAAAATATGAAACCTTTTCTGGGTAGATGCTCCATCATTCACATCATTTCATTTATTGTACTGTACCTTTATGTAATATGCACATGCATATAGTTAAAATTAACTTTAACGCGAGCAAATGGCAAAACACATCAATGCAGCTGCAACATTAACCATAACATCATATTTAAAACACTGACAGGGAATATTTGAAACTGATCTGTATAGGGACAGAGGCTCTAGCAGTCCAAAACAATCATAAAACACTTAGTTCCTATGTAATATTAGTATAGGAATTTTAATAAAGCGTGGAGTAAATCAGTGTAAATTACCTGCACCGCTGCAGCTTCAAGGACGTTTCATCCAGTGCTCCACTGACTGAGCGATGTTGGTCCCGTCAATAAAATCATTGTCTATAAACTTTATGGGATGCGCGGTACACCGATACTGGAAAAATACCGGTACATATTATATTTCAAACGGTACGATATCATAATTTTGCTCAATTCGGTATTTCATACGCTGCTGTTGCAAAATGCACCTGTAGGTGGCAGAGCTTCTCAAATTGTTGTGCAACCGGTAAATGTGACAACAGAACAACACGATGGATCAAACAGATTAAACTATCAACGCACCCGAAATTAATAAACAAATAGAACAGTAGAAGTGAAATATGGCATTACTTTGGATAAAAAACAGATGACAAAGGTGAAGGAACTGGCCTTACTGCACCTGTATGCAAGCGTTGCTATAGGCCTAAATCATGTTGCCACAGGAACACATCAAATCTTTTTAAGCATTTGTCGCTTGCTCATCCTGATCTTTTCAAAGAATTAAGAGATCGTCAGGTGAGTGCATCATTCATAAATTCAGATTTGATTTGACCTTTTATTTACATCTGATCAACGCACATTCAGATGTAATACAGTAAGCGCAAATTTGCATGTGAGACATGCTAGAACCAGTGAAGTTTTGGTCACGTAATACATGCACTTGCATTTCATACAATCAAATTTTAATTGGATATGAATTGAGCAAGAGTTTTGCTATATTAATTTTAGTATCAATGAGAAGGGCATGTTTCTGACGCGCTGCTGACCGCTAATATGAAGCAAGTGAGAGAGTGAGATTTATATTTAATGCTTTTTCTTTGGTTGAGTCTGAAATCTGAAAACAATCTGAGCGAGATAAATAATAACATGATTTTGAACATTACTTTGACTGTTAGAATAACACTTTACAATAAAGCAACATTTGTTGCATCAATTGCGCAACTTCAGTGCAGTGTTAATTTCGTTGACGAAGACGACGACGAAAAATATTCGTCGACGAACCTTTTTTCTGTGACTAAGACAAGACGTTGACGAGCTAAAACTAATATCTGATGATAAAAACTATGACGAAATTTATGCCGCGTCTTCGTTAACAAGACGAGACGGGACTAAAATGTTATTTGAGGACTACCAGACATTCAAAATACATCCTATAGGCTAAGTTAACTGTCTTGTCTTTCAAAATGTGCGTCTCTGTCATTGGATAAGGTGCGTTTGCATATCTAGTCTCAGTATGGCAGCCGCAGTGGATGGATAGCCTACCAAAACGCGAACTAGCGATCTGAAACAATGGCCTCAGCACCCGAAGGGTTAGGGAGTGGGTGACCAGACGTCCCGTTTTTCCCGGGAGTACGGTGTACATTTTAGGACATCCTCAGACCTCAGTCATAAAATTAAACGGTGTCGTGCCTCAGACTGAAAGGCTTCAGGTCTCAGGAAAAACGACATCAGGTCTCGTACAATTAGGCATCAGGCAAAACGGACTCAGATTAAAAGGCATCAGATTAAAAGGCATCAGGCGAAACGGACTCAGATTAAAAGACATCAGGCGAAACGGACTCAGGTAGAGTATGACGTGTCGCGCTGCCCCGCCCCGCCCCATTAGTTTAGCATTTAACTGAAACTGTTAGAATATATCAGGAGCGCCTTACCTCCTTCCGCCATCCTCAACCATTCCACACCACTTGTTTTGAACCGCGTGCGTGTGACGTCACATGGGGCGGGGCAGCGCGACACGTCACACTCTACCTGAGTTCGTTTCGCCTGATGCCTTTTAATCTGAGTCCGTTTCGCCTGATGCCTTTTAATCTGAGTCCGTTTCGCCTGATGCCTTTTAATCTGAGTCCGTTTTGCCTGATGCCTAATTGTACGAGACCTGATGTTGTTTTTCCTGAGACCTGAAGCCTTTCAGTCTGAGGCACGACACCGTTTAATTTTATGACTGAGGTCTGAGGATGTCCTAATAATTTTATGACTGAGGTCTGAGGATGTCCTAAAATGTACACCGTACTGGAGTCACAATTCATTGTCGATTAATTTAAAGTCAGTGAAGGTGCGATAGGCGGAAACGCCCTGATAGAAGTGCTCTCTCTCGCGCGCGCTCCACTTCTTCAGTTCTCATACAGCGCGCGATCAGTTCTCAGTGCTCAAATACACACACAGCAGTCCACATGTCTCTCATGTAGAGTATCTCACGGAAATACAGTCCGTTATGGTTTAAGTGAGTTTAAACAGGTGGGTGAAAACTGAATGTATGTCAGTAGGCTATTACATGCATACCTTCCGTCTTAAATGGACAGCATTCCTAATTATCTATCATAAATGTTAACCAACAAAAGATGTTAAATAAATGTATACTTGTTAAGTAAACCTACTGTATCTGAAAAATGAGTTTAATTTATATTTCTACCAAAAAATGAAAATTTATTCCGGTTTTTCCAAATTCAATCCCTGATTCAAATTTCTCATAAGCTTAATTGTTTTGGTCTAAAGAGAGAAGTATTGATGACTATTTTTGTTAGAATACTACATATAAAATAGCTACCAAAATAAATGTTGGTAACTGCAGTTTGACAAAAAGTAATGACTAAAAGTTGACAAAAATGCAATGACTTTTCGTCGACTAAAACTAGACTAAAACTATGATAGACTCAAATGACTAAAATGTGACTAAGACTATTAAGCATTTTCGTCTCAAGATAAAGACTGACTAAATCAAAAATGCCTGCCAAAATTAACACTGCTTAACGTAGACAACTGTGTTTAGCTGCAGCCATTGCTCAGACTCTGCCGTTAGCGCGTGTGTGTGTTTGAATTTTGGCGCATGCGCAGAAGCGGTATTGTGAGGTTCAGGCACAATCGCGCTGATTCGCACACGTACAAAAAAATAAAAATAAAATAAAAATTGTTGAGCCAACTTAAAATTTTAAGGCAACCAGCTTTTAGCAGACTTTGAACTGAGTTCTCTCAACTTATTATTCTTATTTTAAGTTGGCTCAACTTTTTTAATGAATTGCGTTTAGTACAATCACGATAATTGCAACGATGAGAGCGCATATGAACAGTTAAATTAAGTGCCCCCATCAAACCCCCCTCTACTTTTTCCCCAGAAAACTGAACTGAAACAAAGAATAAAGTTATTTTGTTATGATTTACAATGAGCTGTATCTTTTAGGCATATATGACTAATAAACTTGCATATATAAATTCAATATATATTGTTAACAAATGGTAAAAACATAGTACCATATACACAGGGCCGGCTTTGCCGACAGGCGGCCGCCTGGGGCGCAAAATTGCAGAATTAAAAAAAAAAAAAAAAAAAAAAAAAAAAAAAGTTAATTAAATGTATCGTATTTTGAAAGCTGCGCACACGCTGTACACTTTTACTGTGTACTGTCCACACACTGCTTGTATTTGTCCATTTCTTTTACTAGATTATACAATCCTAAAAAACGACTGAGTCACTCTGACAGGCTGAACGTCTCAGTGGACTGGCATTAATAAGAATCAATCAGGAAGTGTCAAAACAAATTTCATTTGATGAAACCATACATGCCTTTGCTGCTAGGAAGTCCAGACGAGTTAAGTTTTGAATGACATTGGAAAGTGTTTGAGTTTGAGATTATCTCTTTGTGTAAATAGCCCACAATCTTTTCTAACTTTGCCAAGCCTAAAATGAAAACACTATAACTTCTTTTCCTTGAGGTGAGATCTTAATGCTTCTCTATTGTTTTCTACTGTATCCTTCAGGTTGTTGCTTGTAAAGAGTTGTTGTGTGAACATTTAAAATAAAAAAAATGAATAACTATGGAATAACTGTGGAGTTGCTTTTTCCAGGGGGGGGGGGCTCTCGCCTTGGGCACCAAATAACCTAGAGCCGGCCCTATGTTAACATATATGGTCAGATCATATAATACAATATACCATTTTAATATATATTGTTAACATATGGTCATAACATGTAATACCATATAAAAATGAACCATATACATACTTTAAATATAAGTCTATATACAAATTTTACTATGGGAATTTCATATGTTATAAACATACATATATCCAGAAGATGGATATGTGATAATAATATATTGCCTTATATGTAACATATGACAACATCGCTACACAGCAAATCAGAAATCTAAAATTTAACGAGTTAAATTTAACACTTTGTTAGTGTATATATGGATACCACCACATGAGTGTTAATGTAACACTTTCAAAAGTGTTGATATTACCAACACTAATATGGTGTTAAAATGTAACACTATTAGAGTTCAATAACAAACACTGCAATAAGCATTTTAAACTCCAAACAGTTGTAAAATGTTAAACTGTTACATGTTGAGAATAAAAAATAAATAAATAAAAAAAAGCTAAACAAAACCCTTCAAAGCCACAACTGTTTATTTAACAACATAGCACATGCAGTTTCAGTGCTCTACAAAATGCATCAATCTGTAACAACATACAAGAACGAATCGGAGTCATATGACATCTGAAGGTCAAAGGGCTTGGGGTGCTGCAGTTCATGTTGCTTTACAATGCAAAAATTATCAAGTCCTTCAACCTGAAATGCATGCAGATGCTCAATAAAAATTGCCTCCATTTGCATCAAGAGAAAATGTATTTCTTCCTTTCTTAGGATAATTGCAACTACTTTACAAAACAATGGCATTTCATCCACCACATCAATACAAACAACAGATCCACACCGATATTCAATTCCACTGCATCTTACCCATGCAGTATGAAGTACTGTATCAGAGCTGTCAAGTTGAAAATGTGCACAAACCACTTCATCATGATCTAATTCACCCAACATTTGAGTTTTCACTGGCCCTGACTCAATACCTCTGATGTTAAGTGACTCCCAATGATAAGCTATAGCTAACTGATGCTTTAGTGCTAAAGACTCGTCTGCTGGTTCCTGACGCAAGAAGATACGGCTGCCGACGTTCATCTGCATCCAAGTGCTCTTCAAGACTCCGGCATGACAAAGAAATGTATGGAAAAAAGAATTGCAATCACATTAAGAATGTCAATTTCTACAAATTCCCATGATCGATCGTCAATAAAATTAACAATCAATTAATTGATTAATCATTAACTATAATAATGCTAGATGTGTCACAGTGGTACATCATCACGGGCATGACAGGATGTGCAAATGACACTCAAAACGCAAATATCCTCACCCAAAGAAAATGTTTTTATTGTAAATAAAAGGCTAGGATTATACAAAATAATCAGATTGATGACAGATAAAATAAGACAGATTGATGGCGCCGGTGAGATCGGCTGCCGTCACGACTGCTCCGACCAAACTTTGTCTTCTTTTGTTATTTTTTCGTATTGTTAACTATAAACACCGGTTTCTTTTTGTAAGATGGCCATTCTTACATACGACAGGGCCACTCTTATTTCTATTGGTGCACAATGCACTAACCTTTCGCCGTTTTTGAACCCGGACCCATCCTGGCCAAGCGAGATCCTGAGGAGGAACAAAGGACGCGACCCGTACCGGCGTCCTCGAGGGAAACGAGCCGGCGTCAGGAACAGGCTGAGGGCGCTCGCACACCGCGCTCCCTTACCAAGTGTCCTGCTCGCCAATGTCCAGTCGCTGGATAACAAACTCGATGACCTCAGGGCAAGAGTCAGGTTCCAGAGGGACATTCGGGACTGCAACCTTCTCTGCTTCACCGAGACATGGCTGAACCCAGCGGTACCAGACCACGCCATCCAGCCGGCCGAGTTCTTCTCGGTTTACCGCATGGACAGAACGCTGGACTAGGGGAGGTGGAGTATGTCTGATGGTGAACAAACACTGGTGCGACAGCGAGAGCATTGTACCCCTCTCACGCTCCTGCACACCGAATCTTGAACTTCTGACCATCAAATGTCGCCCTTTTTATCTCCCTCGGGAATTTAGCTCGGTCATCGTCAGTGCCGTTTATATTCCACCTCAAGCGGACACGGACACTGCGATATGGGATTTACATGAAACACTACACCTTCACCAGACACAGCACCGGGACGCCGCATTCATTGTTTTGGGAGATTTCAACAGTGCCAACCTCAAGCGTGCACTGCCGAACTTCCATCAGCACATCTGCTGCCCCACCAGGGGCGAAAGGACATTAGATCACTGTTACACCCCATACAAGAACAGCTACAAGGCACAGTCACAACCACCGTTTGGGAAATCGGACCACGCCGCCATCTTCCTCATGTCTGTTTACAAACAGAGGCTGAAACAGGAAGCCCCGGTGCAGAGGGAGGTCCAACGCTGGACGGACCAATCGGTGGCCGCTCTGCAGGACGCGCTAGATGACGCAGACTGGGACATGTTCCGGCGCAGCTCTGATGACGTCAGCTTGTTTACGGAAGCGGTTGTGGGATTTATAGAGAAACTAATGGATGATACGGTGCAGAAAGCCATCATCAGGACGTTTCCCAACCAGAAGCTGTGGGTGGATAAAACCATCCGCGACGCCCTGAGATCCCGCTCCGCTGCCTACAACACAGGGCTCATCACCGGGAACATGGATGACTACAAGGCTGCATCTTACAGCATGCGCAGATCGGTGAAGGAGGCGAAGCAGCGCTACGGGAGGAAACTAGTCGCAATTCCAACATGGCGGCTCTAGGAGTCTGTGGCAGGGACTTAGAACCATCACGGACTATAAAACACCACCCTCCTGATCGGGGAATGCGGACGCTTCTCTGGCTGACGAGCTGAACACCTTTTATGCTCGCTTCGAGGCTGCAGCTAATCACGCTAACGGCGCTAGCAGTGCTAACTGCATGCACGCTGAGGAAGCCGGTGAGGACAACGTATTCACCATCACGGAGCATGACGTGAGGAGGGCATTCAGGAGAGTGAACATCAGGAAGGCAGCAGGACCAGATGGCATCACAGGTCGGGTTCTGAAGGCCTGCGCTGACCAGCTAGCACCGGTGTTCACAGAGATCTTCAACCTCTCCCTGGAACAGTCCATAGTCCCCTCATGCTTTAAGCAGTCCACCATTGTTCCTGTCCCCAAGAAACCGCAGCCCACCTGCCTAAACGACTATCGCCCTGTAGCCCTCACATCAGTGGTGATGAAGTGCTTTGAGAGACTGGTCAGAGACTTCATCATTGCATCACTACCAGACACACCGGATCCACTACCGTTTGCATACAGGCATAACCGCTCCACGGAGGATGCCATCTCACACCTCCTCCACACCACAACAAGTCACCTGGACTGCAGAAAAGGGAATTATGTAAAAATGCTGTTTGTGGACTACAGTTCAGCGTTTAACACCATAATTCCCTCCACACTCACCTCCAAGTTGGAGGTCCTTGGTCTCAGCACATCCTTGTGCCAATGGATCTCCAGCTTCCTGAAGGACAGACAGCAAGCCGTACGGATGGGTAAACACACCTCATCCTCCATCACCCTAAGCACTGGAGCCCCTCAAGGTTGTGTTCTGAGCCCCCTGCTGTACTCACTGTACACTTATGACTGCGTGGCCACTTCCAACTCCACCACCATCATCAAGTTTGCTGATGACACTGTTGTGTTGGGCCTGATCTCAGACAACGACGAGACGGCCTACATACAGGAGATTAAGAACCTGGAGAGTTGGTGCCAGGTGAATAGTCTACACCTGAACATCAGCAAAACTAAGGAGCTGATAGTGGACTTCAGTACGAAGCAGGAGCGGTCATACCAGCCGATCACGATCAACGGGACTCCAGTGGAGAGAGTGGACAGCTTCAGATACCTGGGTGTTCACATCACGCAGGACTTGACTTGGTCCTGTCATACCAGCACCCTGGTGAAGAAGGCCAGGCAGCGTCTGTACCATCTGAGACGCTTAAAGGACTTTAGACTTCCCTCTCGGGTGCTTAAGACTTTTTACACCTGCACCATCGAGAGCGTCCTGACGGGCAGCATCACTTCCTGGTTCGGGAACTGCACTATGCAGGACAGACGAGCCCTCCAGAGGGTGGTGCGTTCAGCGGAACGTACCATTCACACCGAGCTCCCTGACCTGCAGAACATCTACAGCAAGCGGTGCCTGACCAGGGCCAGGAAGATAGTGAAGGACCTCAGCCATCCCAACAATGGACTCTTTTCTCTGCTGCGTTCAGGGAGACGCTTCCGCTCCATGAAGGCGAACACAGAGAGAATGAGGAGCTTCTTCCCACAGGCCATTCGGAGTCTTAACCACTCTCCACTCTAATCACATCACCCCACACTTCCACTTTGCACATTTTCAAATACAATCTGCACTAATTTGTAGAAGGTTATGTAAGGATAAATGAGCGGGACTTACATACCATTTGACTTGCATACCATTTGTCTTTGTCTTTAGTATTCCTTTTACTCACTTATACACTTTACTGCACTGCACAGCACACGGACACTTTATCACTGACATACACTTTACTTTTTATAGAATCTATATAGAATCATTCTATTTTTATTCTCATATCTATTTGTTATTTTATTGCTAGTTTATTTCTGTATACATGTTTACTGTACTTTTTCTATTTGTATTTTTGTAAACTTGAGGTTTTTCTTAATTTTGTTGGACAATTTGTTGGACAGTCGTACAATACATTTCACTACATGTCGTACTATGTATGTATATGTATGTGACAAATAAAATTTGAATTTGAAATTGAATTTGATTTTTTTAATCAGTGAATGATAACTTAATAGAACCATTTAATTATTAAATGTAATGGCTAATATACAACGCATCAATAGCGCACTGGCAAATGGTACATGCGTGCATGCATGTCAGCAAAGGTTCAAATTGCAGTTTCAAAGGGCTTTACACTATAAAAATTAAAAAAAAAAAAACACTTTTTAAACACACATACTCAACTTGCACTCTTTGCCAGATCTGCATCAAGGCGTTTCAACTAGGAAATGATGCCAAAAATTCAGCTTTGAAAAATCACAGGACTAAATTACATTTAAAAATATATTCAAAGAGAAAGCAATTATTATACTTAATGTCGAGAGACTAACTAGACAAGGGAACATCTAGTCTTACTCAACGGAACGTAAACTGCACCGACACAGTAGTCTACGTAACGCAAGAAAGTCATACTGCAAGACAAGAATTTGTGGTTAAGTATATAAATTTCTGTATTTTAAGAAAATGATAATTTCGCTAGATAAGACCCTTATTCCCCGACTTGGATCGTGTAGAGCCCTCTGAAGCTGCACTGAAACTAAACCTGTTGATCTCGTCTATATGGAGAAGAATCCTGGAATGTTTTCCTCAAAAACCTTAATTTATTCTTGACTAAAGAAAAGAATGAACATCCTGGATGACAATGGGTTAGTAAATTATTAGGAAATTTTCATTCTGGAGTGAACTAATCCTTTAATGGCGTCCATGCTTAATCAGTTTAAAGGATTATCGACAATTAATCAATTGTTGATTAATCGTTGGCATCCCTAAATCAAATACCAGAATATATTCAAAAGAACATATTCAGTTCAGTGATTTATGGAGTTTAGAGTATGTACAAATTCATGAAATCATAACACACCTTATGAAAATCTACGAGGTGATCCACGGCTTGACGTGCACTGATCTTAGTAGTCCTCTTTCTCCCAGCTGGTTGAGGTGACCGGACGTGCAACAGCAGAAGTAAAGTGGACATATCACTGTCCCAACCTGCAAAAACAATTGATTCAACTACTAAAAACTAATGTCAAACAAATTTAATCAAATCGACAACAAAAAAAACTACAAAAATAAATTATGCAAAAATATATAATATATAAATACTTTAAGATGTCTTCACAGGATTCCTCTTGTTCCTCTCTGGCTGATTGTAAAAGCTGTTCCAGATATGGTGTCGACGCAAGCATTGATGCCTCCTTTATCAACTTTGGTTTGTATGATGGCCACCTTTCTAGAAGTCTAGCAGACGTTTCAGGTCCAAAGAGAAGGCTGAAGTCTTGAAGAATCTAAAACATTAAGATACATGGGGGAGAAAAAAAAAAAAAAAAAAAAAACGCAAGCAAGGAGCAGAACATTATTTAAGGGAGAGTTCACCCAAAATGAAAACTTACCACCCTGATGACATTCTTTGAAACACAAAAGATATCTTTAATACTCACTCTCTCAGCTTCGTGAAATGCAAATATAATGAAAATCAACAGCTACCAACACTTTGAAACTCCAAAATGTAAAGGTAGCATGATATTAATTCATACAATTCAAATAGTTTATTCCAAGTCTTTTTGAAGTGAGAAGATCGGCTCAAACTCAAAACATTGTTGGCAACATAAACGTTAATGTGGTATGCAAGATTGTTTTAACATTTGACTGACAATTTTTTTTAACATTAATTGACGTTTGAATTGATCAGACCTAATTGATGTTACTTCAAAAGACTTTCAATATACCAGTTAAATTGTGTGGATTAATTGTATGCTTCCTTACTGACACTTTATTTACAGTAATATCCACAGTCATTTTAAACTTACTAATCCTTTTGTGTCCAACAGTCTTGGGAACACTGACAAAACTGTAGCTGAAGTTTCAGTCTTGTGGATCAGTCTCTGTCGATACTCAAATGTTTCTTGCATCTTCTGGAATATGGTCTCCTGATCATTGGTATGGGTCATCAAAGAAATAGCCTGTTTACACTGCTCCTCCTCAAGTTGATGTTCGTTGTTTATACTCCTGATGAGTGTCGGACCACCTCCTGTCACTCCTGAACTAGAAGAACTAGATGAGTGAGGGCAAAGCTTTGTCTTTCTTTGTATAGTCTTCAGCCTCCAAGCCAGGAAGCCTGATCCACTCTGTGCATCATAGAAATGCTCCCAAGTACAACAAAACACAACATGCAATTCTACTTGACACACAGGTTGCAGAGTTGTGATGAAGGAACAAGCCTGCATTTAACGAAAGAAATGCACCAATTCACAGATGCTGATGGGAGCTGCTCTCTAAATTTATTTTATTACAACTTACATAGCCTTTCTTAGACAGTGGATCTTTCAGGGCTGGGAACAAGCTGATGATACCATGAGCATATTTTTCCTTGGTCAGTCGTTGTGGAATCCTCCTAATTTAAAATGTTACAGAAACAATACAATGGTATTACACAGTAAAAAAAAAATTAAGTAAAAATGCAATGTAACATTAAGGAATAATATACCCTTCAGTTTCTGTCATGTGCTGCTAACATGTTCACAATTTGTCGTCTGGAACTATCACATATGCTCCCAGTTTCCTCATACTCCTTTAGGATTGCTACACCACCAGGTTTCTCAAGTAGAATCCTTTAAATAAGCTGAAAAGAAACATTTACATTTACATACATGCAGTGGCGTAACTTTGCTTTGAAAAGTGGTGGGGACACCGCACAAAACGTTTTGCTATTTGTTTATTTAATAACCGAATTTACTTGGGGACTGAGTTCAGAGTTGGAAATGCACTTAATTTCCACACATGCATCACATTCACAAATATGTCTATAAAAATCCAAATAAGAAAAACGTAACATTCACAATGTGGAACAACTTGCTAAAAGGACAACTTGCTAAAAGTTGGTGATCAATGCACGCGCTGAACGAAGAATCAACATTACCTCAAGAGTCAAGACAAGCCCACAAAATGTTTCCTCATCCAATCAAATAATTTAACCAATCCTGAACTACGCAAAACCTTGTGTAAAACATGAATGAGTTAATTTGTGTTTGAAATAGTTAAACTACCTTTATTAATTAAATAAATGAAATTGTTTTGACGAATCTTTTTTTTATGACGTTTTTATAAAAGCTCTATTTTTTCCTCCCCCACCCCACATGTAAAGGCTAGTTAACGGTAAATGTTGCTACCTATAGCATAAATGTTAAAACATCAACAAAATGTCCAAAAGAAAGCGTGGAAGTGATACAAGAAGCTTTTTAGTGAAGCAGCCACGCACAGTAAAGGCCATTGCACACTGAGTCCGAATTTTTCGTCCGAAATTTTCGCACGTTGAAAAATAAATACGACCTCACGTTGTCAATCACGTTTGCACACTGCCTCCGAAATTGTCGTCCGTCAAAAAAAATCGGATCGGGTTCGATTTTATTTGCGTTTCTCGCATCCGTATAAAGCATTTTGAGATGCTTTGAGAAGGTGTTTTGACCATTCAGAGCCACCGTACAAGCGAAAGCCAAAATCCAAAATGGTGTCAGACAAATTAATACACTTCGTCTTGCAGCACAGAGCACTTTATGACAAACAAATTGCGGAATACAAAGATACAGAATATAAAGAACTGCTGTTGCCTATTTTTTTATGCCTGGCGCGCACCTTTCCGATGCCGCAGTTCGGGGTGTGTGTGTGTCTGTGTGTGTGTCTGTGTCTGTGTGTGTGTCCATACCTCAGACAGTCTCTGTTCAGGATAAATTGGTTCACGGAAATTGGTGGTCTTCTTTTTAATATGTGGATTCAGTATCGCTAGCAAAGTATCAAACTGAGGCACTGACATCCTGAAATAAACTTTGAATCTCTCGGGATAATCCCGCAGCTCTTTGATAAGGAGGTGGAACTCTCCTTCCTCTCTGCGCAATCTAAGGATTGGATGGACCCAATATTTCCTTTTTCTTTTTCTTTTTTTAAAAAGAGAGAGGCCAACAAAATCATCCTCACTGCTTGAAGACATTTTGTATAGTTTTGCGAATTCTTTCGCAACGGATTAATTAAAACGCATTGGACTCAGTGACAATACTTGACGTACTTGACAATACGTCACGATTTACTTACAGTGTGCAAGGTCTCTGTGCGTGACGAATTTTTAAGATTGCGAATGCGAAAAAACGCATGCGAAAATTTCGGACTCAGTGTGCAGAGACCTTAAGACTAAAATACAGTAACATTGTAGACTACAAATAAATTTTAAAAGAGGTACAGGATCTGTAGACTAATTAATTATAGGGAAAGGAAACTACATATCCCATGACGCATATCGCGTATCTCGCGATAGTTTCACAACGAGACTTAATATTCATCTTTGAGGATGTTGAAAAACTTCTGACCGGCGGAAAAATTTGTTAAATGAATGAATTAGATTATGAAGAGTGCCGATTTGTAGATGGTGCTTTTCCTTTAATACATACCTTACGCAATCTATTTTTCAGTTACTTTTTAAAAGTGGTGGGGACAATATCGAGCCTGGTAAAAAGTGGTGGGGACATGTCCCACACACACGTATTTACGGAGACAGAAATACCGTTAACATGTACATTATGCTTTTAGGCACCATGCGGGAGAAAAAAAAAAAAAAAAACTTCTTGTCCATGTCCATGGGCATACAACTAACTTTACTTAATGTCTGTGAAAGTGCAAAACGCGGCCATTAAAATACACTCACGTACATTAAATTACTTAGAATAGCATTCCAATAGCTGTCACTAACGTTACTGAATAGAAGTCAAGAAATTACCGCTTAGTTCGGCGAACTAACTACACAAACCACGATTGAACCGCCAAAATTTACGGTATCTGGAATAATTCTACTAATACATGAAAAACAATTTCTAGACAAAGTCTAAAATAGGCACACAAGTAGATTTACTCACCAGTTATAGTTCAGCAACTCTCTTAAGCGAGGGAAAATGGCGCCTGGAAGAACTGCACGAGCCAGACTGAGCTTCCCCTCACTCGTTTGGGCGCTAAAACACGAATTAAAGGAAACGTTGATTTTTTTTTTTTTACAGACTGGTGGCTGTAACAGCGCACAAAATAGCCTTTACTGAGACAGAAATACCATTAACATGCACGTTATGCTTTTAGGCACCATGCGGGAGAGAAAAAAAAACGTCTTGTCCATGTCCAAACTTAACGTTAACTTACATGTCCATGGGCATACAACTACTTAATGTCTGTGAAAGTGCAAAACGCGGCCATTAAAACACGCACGTACATTAAATTACTTAAAATAACATTAAATTCAAAGATAGAAGTATAGAATAACTATTAACTTGCATATAGAAGTCAAGAAAGTAACTTACTGCTTAGTTCGACGAACTCCACAAACAACTACGATTGATCAGTCCAAATTTAAAATTCGTCCCTCTGTCTTAAGTCATTTAACTAACAGTACATTCATAACTGTATTTCCACACAGAAAGTCTATAAAATACAAACACTGAAGTAGTTTGACTTACCAGTTGCTATTCTGAAACTGAGAGAAAATGGCGCCTTGAAGATTCTTCAGTGACAGCGCTGCATAAATACCAGGATGTTGGAAATAACACCGGCAAGTGTTGGTTACCTGTAACACTGTGGTTTTACACTGAATCAAATCAGCTTCTAACTCTGATAGTGTTAATTTCTCAAAATCTAACTCTATGACGTCAACACTTTACTCTGACATGCTTTAACACTGGGAATTTAACACTGACGAATTTGCTGATATAGGGACATATGTCATATATTAGATTTCCGTATGGGGGGAGGAGCAAACGACAGACACAGTGGGTGTGGCGTCAGGCCTCGGAGAGGTTTTTGTTAAACAATAAAAATGTAAAATAAAGTGTCCAAGGGGAAAAGTGTCCAAATAAACAGGGAATCTGGTGTCCTCGTTGTGCAGGAAGGTAGTGTTCAGAAGGAAGGGGCGGAGTCCGGTGGCCGCACGCGCTCCCCTCGCGTGGCTCCTTCCATCTCCTGGGCCCCCGGCGCTTCTGGGGGACTCGACGGCCCGGCATCCTGGCCCGTCAGCCGCCTAACGGATGCGGCATTCCTCCTCGACGCACCCTTCCTGGACCCACGAGGACACCAGCGTGCATGCACGGGGAAGAGACCGGTCTCCCGAGGAGAGGCGCGCTCGGCGTTTAAACAGCGGCGGTGATGAGGCTCTATTCACATCAGGTGCGCCTCATCACACGCCGCCAGCCCTAGGTGTTCAGCGCCCCTCCTCTCTCACACACCCACTCCCGTCGGGAGCCTGGTGAAGGGCGGCGAATACAATATATTTTCAGTACTCTTTCCACCACTGACTGACACACACCCGAAGCGCGCATAGAGACGTGTTTCAGACAGCGCGGCATACCGATTTGATCAACTGCGATCCGTTTAAGCCCTAATAGCCTATGACAGATCAGAACAATCTTTTATTTACTAATTTAACATGAAATCGTCAAATTGCTACTCGATATCAATCGCATACAACGAAAATACAGAATAATTAGAAAAATCATTTACGCACAATAAATAACAGAGCGTCATATCTATTCACATTTTCCCCAGAACGGTCTCGCGACCCGGTAGGAATTCTTCCACTGCCCGGTGGTTGGGGACCTCTGCTGTAGATGATGTGCATGGTGGCATGAGCATCAAGCCATAATTATACGCCTAGAAATAAACCAATAAAACTGTCTTTACCAGCTCATGTGTCTCCCGTGTACCAATTCTGATCTACTGTTGCCTTATAAATGCAATAAGATTATCTTTCACAGGGAAAACCTTTCTAGTAATACGTAGCCTATTACTGTATCTGTACTAGCCAGAACATGTAAAGTATTTATAAATTGTATTTGCTACACATTGTGACACTGGGCCAATTACCACAGAAAAGAAAGTTCAGGTATAAAACAACTTAAAAAGATAAGGTTTGGTATTCAGGAAAAATTATTGTAAAATGTAGATTCAAATCTGGAATGCAGAAAAATCACACAGGAAACAAGCTACAAAAACTGAGAATTTATTTTTTTCTCCACAATTATTGTATATAGCCTATCAGAATATGACAAATTGAACAGTTTGAAACCAAATGAATTCCTGAGAAAGTCCACTAACAGTATTAACATACACAACATATTTTTCTAAAGTTCCTCTGATCAGTTAAATGTTTCATTCACATGCAGTCTGCAATTTCTTTTTACCAACAGACAGAAAAAAGTTGTCAAATATGGGACAGATATGATAACGCACATTTTAATATTACTGTTGGCTAAGCTGCCTGTACAGCTGAATGATCAAGAGCTGGATCTCAGCATCACCAGTATTAATGTCTATGGCTTTTAGAAAGAAATCCAGAGCAGCCTGCTTCCTCTCTTCTGCCAAACACTGTTTCCCACACAGCACCAGCATCTCATACGTGTTCTCAGAGGGTTTAGCAGCAGTCACATCGCTTACTGTGGAGCTAGCAGGAAGAATGTGTGTTTCCGGAGGGTATGTTTTAGGGGCACACTGGTCCATCATTTCGTTAGAGTCTAGCTCAACATCAGCAGTGGATTCAAGCAGGGCGCTGTGCCATTCTTCATGCTCCCGGTCTCCTCTTGAATCTACGCTTTCTTCCACCTCTTCAAGCTCCTCGTGACTTGTGGACTCTTCTGAGTTTAAAGTCTCTCCACTGGGCTCCTCTTCTTCTACCACCGACTCATTTTCATGCGCTTCACTGGCTTCTGATATTTGATAGGATTCGGTTTGGTCTCCACTGAGCTCCTCCTCTTCCACCACGGATTCATCTGCATGACTTTCTCTGGCCTCTGATGTCTCAAATGATTCGGTTTGGTCTCCACTGAGCTCCTCCTCTTCCACCACAGATTCATCTGTATGACTTTCTCTGGCTTCTGATGTCTCAAATGATTTGGTTTGGTCTCCACTGAGCTCCTCCTCTTCCACCACGGATTCATCTGTATGACTTTCACTAGCTTCCGAAATCTCATAGGATTTGGTTTTATCTTCACTGGGCTCTGCTGACTCTTCATCCGACTCATTCTCCAGCATGGACACAACGAAGGATTTTCTTGATGCCACCGAAACGTTCAAGCTGCGCCGGTGTTGGCTGCCATCAATCAAAGTGGATTTTGGTGTTGAAAAGCCCAGCCCCCTGAGGCCATTGGTCAATGAACTGCATGTTAAACAGGGCTTCTCTGACTCCTCTTCTTCTTCATCATCAGTGTCAGAGATGACCTGCCTTTTTTTTCTTCGAACTGAATGCACAAATGAGTCGTCCGCAGGTGTGTCTTGAGCAGAACGGATCCTCAGAGGAGATTCATGCTTGCTGACTTCACCAGTGTTAGGTTTGAAGACCTCACTGTTGTTACAGTTGCTGATTTCAACATTGTTTTGGCTACCATCTTGTCTGCTTTCTTGGATACTTGCTTCTTCCAACCTTTCTCCACTGATGTCCATCTGAAGCTGAAATCCATGACTTTCCTCGTCTAGTGACTCCTCAGCTTCACGAACTTCCTCTTCTTCGACAAAGAACATATCTTCACTGTCTTCCAGCTGCAAGTTTAAGTTTCCCTGTAGCACTTCCACCTCTGCTTTGAAAGACTCTCCTGCTGTGGCCTCATTTGGAGATTGGGGTGATGAAAACATCTTTAAATTAGGCTTGTCCATTTGAACCTCTTCGTTACCAAGAGCATCAGATGCTATAGAAAGTTCTTCCAACTTTGGAAACTGGCGAGAAGGACTTGGCAAGTTTTGATTCTCTGATGCTGCATTACTGTAAAAGTCGTCCTCCTCATCTAAACTGTCATCCAGCATGATCACAGCATGAGCTAGCTTGTCAGCAGCGGGGCTAATATGCACATTTCTTTCTCCAGCAGACCAAGGAGACTCGTTTGCCACTTGGTCTTCTTCATCTACAATTTGCACTTCTTTACTTACAACTTCCACCTCCGCATCCTCAACTGATGAAAAGTTCTGCTCATTTTCCTCTATTTCTGACTCATCGTAACTGTTGTGTGTCAGATCCACTGTCACAGGCTCTTTTTTGACACGTGGGGGGGCCGGGTGCTCTCTACCAGCAGATTTCGGCTGGTTCATTTGCCTGAGCCAAGCGGGTTCGGTGTTCTGGGCCATGCTGTCTTTGAGCTGGCCGTTCAATTCTGATTCTGCCTGCATGAGCTCTTGTGCTTTCTGGACACGTGTTTGTATGTACTGATGTGACTCTGCGTCCTCAGGGTCGTCTTCATTGGGTGCCACCTCTTTAGTGAACATGAGGTCGTGATCAGAGATGCCGAACATCTCCATGGTGTGAAGGCGAGCGATGTGCTGGTCCAGGCTGGTGTCAGAGCGGCGGTTTTGTGCATGCATTGCCTGAAGCTGCTGCTGAGTGGTGGATGAGTGTGTGTCTTCAAGTTTAAACAGTTCATGCAGATCCTGCTTACTGAAGTAACGGAACGGGTTCTTCTTATCGCCGGTTGTCTGCCGGATGAGAGAGTCTTTAAACACCTGCAGATATTGGAAAGAAACAACAAAAACATCAACAATTAAATAAAAAAAATATTTAAGGTTTAACAGTAATATTACAATTACAATATCTGTTGGTCTTCCTTTTTTATAATTAACACAAAAATAATGCTTAAAGGGTTCACAAAAAAATGAAAATTCTGTCATTAATGACTCACCCTCACGTCCTTCCAAACCTGTAAGACCTTTTAAATGATCTTCTTGACACAACTTGAGAGTTTTCTGACCCTGCACAGACAGCAAGGGGTTAAAATGGAACATGTGACATCAGTGGTTCAACCATAATTTCACAAAGCTACGAGAATACTTTTTTGGAGAGTATCACGATGCATATGTGTGCTTTGAACTGAACATAAACAACATTATGTTTACGTTCAGATCAAAGCACGCGCATGCATCCTAATACTCTCTAAAATGGCGCCAGGGTGAGATGAAGGAGACAAATTGTTGAATAAAGTTGTTGCTTTTGTTTTCTTTGCGCACAAAAAGTATTCTTGTAGCTTCGTAAAATTATGGTTGAATCACTGATGTCACATGGACGATCTTAATGATGTCCTTACTACCTTTCTGGGCCTTGAATGTAGTAGTTCCGTTGCTGTCTATGGTGAGACGGATTTCAAACAAAATTAATCTTAATTTGTGTTCTGAAAATGAACGAAGGTCTTACGGGTTTGGAACGACATGAGGGTGAGTAATTAATGACAGAACTTTCATTTTTGGGTGAACTATCCCTTTAATATAATTAAACAATTATATAATTTCTTCTTCTTATTATTATTATTATATTACAAAAACACCACAACTGAAGTGCACTAACAAGAAACAATATGAATGTAAAGAGTACAGTTTTTAATTAATATTTTCTCAATTTTTTTGTAGTTTCAGAGCTCGCAAAATTGCTAGCCTGACGTTCCGGAGCTATTGCGTTTTCCAGTCGGGCTACCAAAATGTACCACTTCCCTGCCCGACGGGCTACCTTAAAATACATGGCTTCTTCAGGTCCTTAAAACTCTCAGTTTAGTTGTATCAAATTTAAGGCCATAAAAAGGTTTAAATACGTTAAATGGTATAAGAAAAGTCTTAATTCCAATTTCAAGAGGTCTTACAGTTGGTGATGGAAAGACAAGAATCGCAATACAGCTGGATTAAACTTCAAAAGGCAATGATGCCATTGAATAAATATGAGCGCTGCACATTTCAAAATTTCATTTGCTCCTAAAGGGCCACTTGTGAATTTGCATTTACAGTTTGCCTATCTTATGTTCAGATCAATGCGAATATCGACCTATGTTTTTATGCAGCAAACAGTTATAAATGTTGAAAGAAGTTAATGTGCCTTCTAAAAATCTAAACAATTAAGACAGTAATATTTTATGTTTTAAATTAATATGTTTGATTTGTCCATTTTCATAAAAATGGTTTAAAAGCTGAAATGTCATTTTATAAGATTTTTTTGTGTGAAAATGTCATGTCAATTTATGGCTTAAAATGTTACCATAGACATTGTTCAACCCCACTCATACAGTGTTCATTTACTTGTGCAGCTCTCAAAAAGGTTCATAAACAGCAGAGACCTTGTAAACAGTGAAATAAAATTATTTCATTGGTATTTGTTGATATTTGTGGTATTTGATTGACATTTAGACTTATCTGATTTTCTATATTTAAAAAAAAATGGTATTTTTTATTTGGGCTAGTTAAATTAATTTTCGGGCTACCAAAATCTGAAGAGTATCTGCCCGAAGGGCTACCATGGATTTTGAAATTTTGCGAGCCCTGAGATAACAAAAAAACCAAAAAAAACAAAACAAATTTAAAGAAAAAAAAAACATTTATTTGGAAACATAAGAATTGCTTGTTATTAGTTTGTAGCGTTCTGTACATCCTTTTCAATGTGATTCAAACTGCCTTACTACTTTTTTCCTGCATATCTAAGCAGCAGCAATATGAGATGCTTCAAAATTGAATATTTTTATTTTTTTTACCGAATCAAACAGCCTCTACTTTTTAAAAAAGATTAAAACTACATGGTGAAGCAAATGTAAAGTTAAGATTTTTATTTACCTGTCTGCGGTAGATCTTCTCCTCCACAGTGCCACAGGTGATGAGTCGGTAGATGATGACATTTTCAGTTTGGCCAATTCGGTAGGCGCGGTCCACAGCCTGAGCATCAGTTGCTGGGTTCCAGCTGGGGTCAAAGATCACGACACGGTTTGCTGCAGTCAACGTGATGCCAACTCCACCCACCTGAGTGGTGAGGAGGAATATTGTGTAACGTTTGTCTTTCTGGAACAGCTTGATACGCTTATCCCTTTCTACCAGTTTCACTGTGCCATCCAAACGCAGCAGGCGAAAGTTTCTGTTACGCAGGACGCGCTCCATGATGTCTAGCATCTTCCTCGACTGAGAGAAGATCAGGGTCCGATGGCCCTCTTCACGGAGACATTCCATTAGAGACACGAGAAACTGCAGCTTCCCTGACTCTGCAACCAAAGTGTCATCTGAAATTTTATCGATCTGACTCACAGCCGTCTCGGTCTCATCGTCTGGATGGATGCCATCAGAGACGGAACCTTGCTCCGGGCCTAACTGAGTCACAGCTCGATTAGACAGGAGTCTGGGATGGTCACAGAGCTTCTTCAACACCGTAAGCTCTGTAAGCGGTGACCTGGTAGTCGTCAGCAACTCCTTAATATGGTCCAACGAGATAAACTGGTTATAAATGTCCTCTTGCACCGAGCTGAGGTACGTCCACACGATGAGATCGTTCTTTCGTGTTAGTGACGGCATCTCTACACCTTCGCCAGCATTTGGACATTTGTTCTCTTGATCTTCCTCATCTTCACAGCCTTCTTCACGGTTTTGCTTTTTGTTCTGAACATCTGCTTTGGTCCGCCTGAGAAAATAAGGTTTGATGATGTCCATCAGGTTCTGAGAAATACTCAATCCAAGAGCTTTCTCTCCAGGGGTGGCGTCTTTCTCCCTTGCACGAGTGATTGGATTCTCATACTCGGTTTTGAATGTTTTGGAGGTTCCCAGAAGCGACCCCTGGCAAGCGAAGTCAAACAGAGCCCACATCTCTTGTAGGTTATTTTGAACCGGAGTGCCTGTCAGTAGCACACGGTGTTTAGCAGGGATGGCGTGAGCGCTTTTAGCTGTTTTAGTGGATGAGGTTTTGATTTTGTGGGCCTCGTCCAGGATGACGTAGTCCCACTTAAACTCACGATGGCCGTATGATCCAAGTTGCTCGTAGTTGTTGATGAGCATCTGGTATGTGGTAATGATAACTCCTCCCTTGCACTGGATTCGCTCTAGGTTCCTGTTTCGCTCAGCTTTGCTGGCGCCGTGAAACTCTTTTACCCTCATGCCAGGGGTCCACTTGGCAAACTCACGTTCCCAGTTTTTAATGAGCGAGGTAGGCATGACTAACAGGGTATGATTGGCCAGCTCTGCATCGTACATCCCTGACAAAAACGAAATGACTTGAATGGTCTTGCCGAGGCCCATGTCGTCAGCCAGGATTCCTCCTTTCCTTTCGTCACGGTAGAGACTGTACAGAAACGCCACACCATCTTTCTGATGGTCGTACAGTTTGTCGTAGAGCCCTTTATAAAGCATCAATCCACTATTATTCACATTCACAAACTCCTCCTCCTCATCATCTTCCTCCTCATCTCTCTGAATGAGATCCTGTATGGCCTGGATCCGTTTCTTCAGCTTGTCCCTCGGCTGCAGCTGGTAAGCCAACTGAAACAGCTCAAGGACACGAGGCAGATCACCACGCAAGGCAGCCTCCTTCCCCTCCTGCCAGTAACTGCAAAAATAACAATGCGTGTTACACAGGAACAACAAAATACACACCCACATACTAATATCAACCACATTAAAACACTTTTTTTTCCTTGTCAAACTCAAAGTAAATGAACCTCAACCAGCATAATTTCATTCGTTTTTATTCTCTCTGTGGATAAAGTGAGACAAAGATAGACATTTCTGTCAATTGCAGTTTTTTTAATTAAATAACTTTAGTCAGACAGAAACAGAGATGGCTGTACATGTGTAGTCAACTAATTAAATGGACATTTATGGACAAAATTAACTTTAAGTTGTAGTAATTATTTTTATTATTTTTTACAGTATATAAAGTCAGGGCAAAAAGTCAGATGTGTTTTAAATTAAATTTACACATTTCATTATGTGGCCTTAAACATTTGAGCTGTTTCATAATCGCTTCGCTGAAAAGTTGAATAAATTCTGTTGTGATAGCCTACTCCAAATAATGTAACATGACTAATAAAGGATATGCACAATTACCCGCAAATCTTTGCTGAGACATTTTCACTGAACTAAAAGTGAAAGTGAAAAATAAAAATCTATCCATCTATATAAATTGTACCGCCATAAAACTAAATCTATAAAAAATAAATATAAATACATGATAGAAAATTACAAATGTTGTTTTGAATAAAGCACAACCGGAAACTGCTTGAAGTGACATGTCAACAAATTTAATACCTTTCCAGGTAAAAGATGTGAAAGTACAATAGTATTCTGATTCGACATACTGTGTAACAATACCGAACAAAAAGTATCAAACAGCTACATTGAAACAAATGTTGTCAGTGTGAGCGAGGTATTTAAAAGTAGCATTTCACGTGCCATCAATGTGGAGAGTAAAATACATATTCTGGCTGGTGACAATGTCACCCGAGATTAGATCTGCATGTTGTATTTACCTGTAGTATTTGTCCATCTTCTCCGTGTCTATAGATAGATAGCTGCAAGAGAAAATCACTTTTAAAACATGCTCTAACAATGTTTAAGTCGGAATAAAGGTTTATTAATAAAAACCGTGAGCGGCACAGATGCGAGGATTTGATTAGCCTACTTACCGCCCTAATTTGTCAGTGATTTCTTTAATTTCATTGCTCTGCATATTTCACTTTATTTATTTATTTTTAGGTATTTTCCTTGAAAAACGGAACCTCGATCGCGCGGAAGCGGCTTTGAACAAATGTATTGTTGGCGCGCAGCTCTGCCCCAATCGCTTGCTGTGCTGAGCAGGCGCGTAACGTCACTGCTGCCGCGTTTGAAACAGTTGACTTTCCCACAAGAACATCATACAGTGGAGCTGCCTCCTCTGACTACACGGCGAGATGAAGCTTTTTTTTTTTTTTAAATCGCAGATTGTATACAACAAGACAGGGAATATCCAACAACATACATAAACACAATAAATAATACAAATGATCAACATACATAATAATTATTATACTCACAACAATAACAGCAACAATGAGGGGAAAATAAAAAAACAAACAAGGAGCAGGAATCAACAGAAGTATAAAAATACATTAAAATAATAAATATTTTGAGACAGAGAGGCAAAGAGTTTCAGACTTTCTATTTAGTTTTTTAAAAAGTAGCCTACTTAAAGCCCTGAAACATCTTCACGTACTGAATATATTGAACTTACAGGCTTACATTTTTACATTTGCTTGCATGAATATGAAATAACCTCAGCTTCATGAAACTCTGAAACTCTGCAGCCAGGTGTGTTGAAAAGTGGTTAATTTCTCGAGGCTTTGAATGCAAGCTATGGGGACACATGCTGGTTTCGATTCAATAAGGTGCAGAAAAAATTGTCAGACCTTGTTAGGCGCTTAATCTTTACTTTTTGTTATGATTTCGATTTATTTTTGCTTTGTGCAATGCCTAAAAGTTGCTGTGTGGTGTTCTGCACAAGTGAAGTCATTTAATATGAAGATATTAGAAGACATGTTTGTCGTAAGAGTTTTATAGTAACAGCATATCAACATGATAATGATGAATTTGTAAGTAAATGTAATTAACATCTAAATAAATTCACAAGAGCAAGTATATTGTTTGCACATGTTTATTTACATTAAAGGCAAAATAACTGAAATAATAAGAGCACAATTATAGATCTGGAACGTCTTTAAGTCTGTCTAAATATGTAGTAATTGCAACAGTCTTCTGGCCCATATCCTTTCCTCAGGAAGGTGTGCAGACACGGATTAATGTAACATAAAAATACTATACATATTTTATTGTGGAGTGACACTTTCATAAACTTTTCTATGCTCCTCTGATTATATAATGGTAAATATTACAATATCATGGCACAACAACAGTGATCAGCAATAATGATAAGCTTAATACTCACAATAAAAATAATAAGGTCGTATCGATCATAACACAGTCTCGGAGGTAAGAAGTGGATCATCCTTCACCTGAAATGTTTGTCTTTTCATCCTGAAATGCGAGGCAAATGTTGGATCACAATAATTAGGAACCACAGTTTCCACAAATCCCACAAATTGGGATGTTCTCTTTTATTCTGGACGGCAAGTGTTTTGCAGTATTAAAAATGTATTTATACCGATTTCATCAGGCTCTGAAAATTCTTCAAAAGGACTTGCCTGGAGAATCAATCAGGTAACAAAAAGTGTCAGGAAGTGACACCTCTGGCCATTCTGTTGTCCGACCCAATACGGCTCTGTCGAGCAGGAGAAATGATTTTATGTGGACCATTCGGGGTCAACACCATGCTTTTCCAATGAGAGGGAAATTATCATTTTCGCCCACATGACTACTGCTGCAGTCATTAGAGAGCGGTAAGTAGCCTACTATATAAACTGCAGGTGCTGATGAATACATGCGCATTGCAAAAACAATAAACGTAGGCAAAACAAATAATCTTAACATAAATTTAGTTTGTCAGTAGTTGCAACCAGCAGCGTCGGAAACGAGTTAATCTGTCTTTGTGCCCTTATGCTTGTGTGGACTTAAATTCATAAGCTTCCAGTTTCTAAAAGTAATGAGCTTGGCCAAAAACTGTTGTAACAGGATTGATAGCACGAAAAGCTAGAAAAAAAGTTAGTTATATAGCTATCCGAAAAATTGCAGGAATGGTAACTGAGTCACTTCCTCATTTTCTCTTTCTCTCTCTCTCTCTCTCTCTCTCTCTCTCTCTCTCTCTCTCTTTCTGTGTGTGCGTGTGTGTGTTTGCGCGTGCGTGTGTGCGTGTATGTTTTTAATAAATGCCTTGTAATGCTGTAGGGCTTGGTTAGCACACATTTGGCTGCACACAGGTAACTTCAGGATCTTTTGTTTCTCGGTTAATAACATCATAAACTGTAGCACAGCTTTAAACGATGGCACTAACAGTGTTTATGGTTATGAGGACGATTATACGATTATGTAGGCTATCAGATGTTTATTTGACCAATTATTTATTTGACCAGATATCTGTTTGAACAATATCTGCTACCAAATTATTCCTCTAATATTCGCATAAGAGTGTCTGTTTCTGCATGTGTGTATTTTTATAAATAGGTGGATGGAGAGCATGCGCACTTTTTAATGTGTGTGTTTTTGCACTCCAGCTGGATAGACAATAAATTATTGTCTTTTTGAGTAGTTAATTGAATTATTATCTTGGTTTCATGGAGAACACAGATCTGAGCTTACTTCCCAAACTTGACCACAGTGAAGAAGAGCATTATTGTGTGTGCTGAAAGGACTATTGTTACGTCTGATGTCTTTCAAAGGTTGTGTGTTTCTTGATGTCTGAACTGGGAAAGTTTTAGAAATGCTGTGCAGCAGGTTTGGTGACTTTATTCAGTTTGTTACAGTTAGTAGGCGGAAGAGATGTTGGTTTATTTCTGTAATTAAGGCCACAGACATCAGGGTTGATAATAATTTCATAAAATTAGACAACACAGTTAAGCGTTCTCTAGATAGTTGTTTTTTTCAGAGTATTTGTGTAAACTGGGTCAAAAAATGCCTTATTTTAACCCAAAACTAATTATAAATATCCAAAGTCTGAAAGAAAAAAAAAAAGTTGTACAAATTTCAAATCAGTAAGGAAATTTCAAGATGGTTTGGAACTGTGACAGGAAAATGATCTGATTGCTCTGTATTTAAAAGATATAGAGTTTCCTTTTTAGTATTAAAGATAACACACACACAATGGTTTCTATTTTTTTTTATTGGTTGATTAACTCACTTAGATAATTAATTTAATCAAGAGTTCTGCCTCCTTCACAGGTGCACACAACATAATCCCAGAACATGGCTTTAAAGGTAAATTGCATGTATGAGAGTGTTTATATGGTGTCTGTGTGAAAGCTGGTTAACTAGTCGTTTTTTGTTAAGCCTATATGTAAAACTCACACTCACTGCTGTGTCAGCAAGCTGAAATATACAGTACTTCATTTTTTAATACATTTCTATTTTTTGTCTGCTAAATATTCTGTTCTACCAATACATCCTTGTTGAATATACACTACCGTTTAAAATTTTGGGGTCAGTAAGGAAAAATGTATCTTATGCTGCTTTAAGGCTACATTTATTTGATTACAAATACATAAAAAAATTCACAATAATTTCACAATTAATATTACTGACCCCATATTTATGTATAATTTTCATCAACAGCTGTTTGTATCTAATGGTTAAATGTCTTCCTGCAGGAGGATCTCTTGCGAGACATGCAGAAGTGTTTTAACAACCTGAAAGTTGAAGAGGATAAAAAAGAGACCGTAATTCCGAGAGAACGGTGTGTGCATGAAAAAACAAATACTGTTATGTGGATAATTTTATTTCAGTGTGTGTGTGTTTGCATGAGCCTTCAGTGAAAAAGAAATTAAAATGATTCTGTATCTAATAATATTAATTTGTTCATGTTAGTGAGGACAGTATTGATATCCGATGTACAGTCTTTCCTGATTTCTCAGAGGACTTCCGTCAGATTGTTAAAGCTGGTTGGCTAGAGAAAACTCCCCCAAAAGGGTAAAAAACAACATATTATACACAATTTATGTCTTCTATGAATTTTCTGTGTATATATTTTTGTTATTTCTAAGTGTTTTATAATATTCATGTTTGTATTTTCAGAGGGAAGATTTACCAGCGCCGATGGGTACAGCTGGATTCAGAATATTTGAGATATTTTCAATCCATCAAGGTAACTTGAATGAATAAATGGGTCACTTTTTAAAATGTTTCATAATCTTGAAAAATCAAGATTATTAAGATTCTTCTATTCAGATTAAATCTAGCGGATCATATTTTCTAGTTCACTAGACACTAGTTTCCTTCCAAAATGTCTATTAAAAAGGCCTGCCATTTTTTGATTTACTTTAAGGAAGTTGTTAAGCATTTACTGTAACATGATAAGCCAGACAATGATTGGAATGAAGGCGGGTGAAGACCAACATGAAAACCGAAGGAGTATGAAAGCTGGAATGTATTTCTGCCTTTGGGTTTCGGTTTAAATGAAAGATTAAATCAGACTAACAAAATTTTCATATTCAGCAAGACATTCAGTTGCCTGATATTTGAATTAGGCAAATGTAGCATTATAGTGTTTGGACTGTAAAAGTTAAAGGCAGGCAGAGGTGTACTCTTTCCGAGATAATAATCAAAATAATAATAGCAATAACACTTTAAACCACTGCCAATCCTTTGCACCCCAACTCTGATTAATTACCATAATCGTCACTACTGAATGAACTCTTTCAATTTTGGCTGAAACTGATTATCAAATAATTATATTATGTCAGATAACCATTAAATGGCCAATATTATTCTTCTTCTAAAACAGTATAAACTAAATTGACGTTTTAACCCTCTGATGGGTTTCATTTCTGTCCACACTTGTTTTTTTGGGGGTCTCCAGAGACCCCAGACAATAACATTTAATTTTGTAACAAGATAATAGGTTGTTTTTTTTTACAAATGTAATTTTACTCTGTTTGTTAATGTTTTTACTCAACATTTTTGCAGTCTTTGGAGGATTTATGATATCTTTTAAATTTCTATAAATAAATAAATAAATATTTATTTAAATTACAAATTTACAAAAAAACAGCATTTGATGTAAAATTCACTTTATAAAAGGCCCAGATTTCTAACTTTCATTCATGGGGATAACATAGACCATTTTAAATGATTTAATGTAACATTTATACCCATTTTTTGGAAAATGCAGTTTTAAAATAAAAAAAATCACTTTAACCACTAGATGGCTATAGAGCTCCACTATATGCTATTTGCTATTTGACTACCTGAAAGATATCTTTTCACAAGTTGGATTCAGTTGGATTCATATCTAAATATTATAAAATAACACAAATAAAATATTTTTTGTCAAAGTTTAGTATTTTTTGTACTGAAAAACCCCCAGTTTTTCAATAATGTTACATTATGATTAGAATCAAACCTGAACAAAATGTTACAAAGAGAAATGTTGGAGTCTTAAGATTTGATCATTTATTTCAATTATCTATTTTTAATATAATTCTACAATTTTAATCAACATTTCAGTTACTAACTGTAACAGAACAAAAATGAACAGAAATGAACTGTTATATTACATATGAACACATGAACTGAACAGCAATAACAAGTGAGCAAATAAAGCAGTAAAAAGATAAAATTTAGTAAAAGAAATCAGTAAATGGGGAAAAAATCAAACAACGAGGAACAATAAGTGTGTGTGTGTGTGTGTGTGTGTGTGTGTGAGAGAGTGTGTCAGTACACATTGTCGGTGTCAGTGGCACCACTTTATATTTGTGTTGGTTCTGCATTTTGGATGATTCTATTTGACAAATTATAGCCTTACAAATGTGTGTGTTTGTTTGTGTGTGTGTGTGTGTGTGAGTGTGTGTGTTTGTGTGTGTGTGTGTGAGTGTGCACATTTTCAATGTGTCAGTGTCACCAATTTATTTTTGTGGTGGTACAGCATTTTGGATAATTTTATTTTACAACAATGCCATTTCTGTCGATGTGTTCTGCGTTGTTTCTGATTTTGATGATGAATTTTGTCTATTTTGATTGCGGGGTCTCCAGAGACCCCGAAAACCACGAGTGTCACAAATTTTGTCACGCTAACATAAAAACAGATATCATTCCAATTTTTTTTTTTTTTTTTTGTAGATCTAGAAAGTGTTGAGAGCCGTAGAAGGTTTCATACCATTTGGACAAAGGGAAAATTTTAAAAAAATTGAGCAAAAGTCATTTGGGGTCAAAAAGACCCCGCAAACCATCAGAGGTTAAATACTGCAGGTGAATTTAGGCACCAGAACATTATAATGTACGATAAGAAAAACGGATATTCATTTTGAGATTTTCTAAAAATAATCTTTTAGCAGTGTTTAAAAGTGTTGAAATTTGATTTTATCTGAGCATTAGATGATGGCCAAGGTAATTGGGGACAATTATATTTTTAAATTTACAGTAAATTTGAATTGTACCCCTTCCAAATATACTATATCCCTTGTGTTTTTGTATTTATTTGTTGTCTATAGAGTTTAGCGTTATTCACTGTGTGTTCTTTATGAGTCTTTATTGTCCTGTTTACAGACTCTGTGAAACAACCTTTTGTTTTGTTCTGTGGCAGGAATGGTAGTAAACATGATTTGACATGCCTGTGAAACTAGAGCTGGGTAGTAACTGATTACATGTAATCTGGATTACGTAATCAGTTTCCAGAAATTAAGTACTTGTAATTAGATTAAGTCACATTTTAAAATACTCGTAATCAGACTACAGTTGCATTTTTATCAATTACATGATTACATATTATTCACACGATAGCAATAAATTATTTCATAATTTATTGATTCCCCCTACTTCCTCTTTGTCATTTTTAAATGACCCTTTCCTAAATAACCTATCGCTTGTATACATTCAGAAAGTCTTCCAGTTTTGTGGACATTCACACAGAGATCAGTCATTGGTCAGATGGCTACAAAGCGTTTGACCACTGGATTTACAAAAATCATTTCAGGTTTCAACATTGCATCAACTACTGATGAAGACATTCATTTTATTTGAATTATCATCAGTAGGTTATTTAATCATGTATTACTATGTCTTTGGAAGTCTTTTGTCCCTCAAACAAAATAAAATGCACAAATTAGAGTTATTATTTCTCATTTAAATGTAATGCTGGGATTCCCAACCTTTTTTTGCCATCTGAACCTCGTTTACTCATTTAATATATTTACTTGAATTACCTCTGATATTTTATAATAAATATTTTAATAATTAAGTATCTCATTTGCATGCTCACAGTTCTGACATGCAGGTAAACAAATAAAATATGATTTTTTTGATTGTTGTTGTTTTAAAATGATTTATTTTAATTTGACATTTTGATGATTTAATTGATTATTAGCTTTTCATTATACTCAAGAACTCCCTGCAGTTCCTTTACGAACCCCAGTTTGGGAAACCTTGATGTAATGTAATGTTTAATGCACTTCATGTTGTTAATTACAAGGAATGGAATATTTTTTTTTCTTCATATTTTTATATAAATATGGTACAAGACTGTCCTATTTAAATCAGTTTAATAAACAAGTAATGTCAAAAGTAATCAAAAAGTAGTCTGAGCATATTACCTAAAATATGTAATGTACTAGATTACATTACTAACTACAATTCTGTGTGTATAAAATAATTTCTCTCTGACAGGAAGTATACTCTAAAAGGATGGTGTCTCTGGGATCTGTTGATAAGGTGGTCAGTGTCGGAGACTTGCGATTCGAGCTCCACAGTCAGAGCCGGACTTTCCTGTTTCGAGCTGAAAGCACTCGTGCGTATTTGTCCATCTATTTTTTCCTGACCTTGCAGAAAGTCTACTACACATCTTTGCTTTTGCATTCAGGCTATGAATCATTTACATGCATTTTTATTGTATGTGTATTTTTATTTTATTTTTTTACAGAGGAAAGAAATGACTGGGTGTGTTGTATTGAAAAGATTCTGAGTGATCGTAAACATAGTCTGGAGCCCCGGAATCTGTTCTTTAGGAACGGAAGTGTGAATATTAGTTTTGAGGGCTACATGGAAATGTTGTCACCACGCACCAAAGTCTACACACTTATCACCAAGGACAAACTGTTCCTCTTCAGGAGCCATGAGGTGTGAGTCTGAATGTGAATGGATGCCTTTCTAAATGTTTTGGTGGGTGTATTTGATAGATTTTTTGAGTTTGTGTTGTGTATAGGAATATTTTCAGGGAGTAGGCATCACTGATATAGACATGCGAATGGCCAACGTGAGAAATGGAGAAAACAAGCGCTCTTTGATGCTCACCACTCCATATAGAGCATTCAGGTAAACGCTGCGACTTTTCACATTTTGCACAAGCTGGAAAGCACTTGTGTTATTTTAGTATTATGTATTTATATAGTGTTATAGCACTTATAAATATTTAAAACCAGTGAAAACAATGTGCTTTGCGTACTTTATGAAGGTCTGTCAGGGCTTCAAGGATTGCATGTTTAGACATGACTGTCTTACTTGACAAAGCAAAATAAACTGTAAATTTAATGATGGAACTGTGAACTAACTCAGCATATTAATGAAAAACCCCTGCATCAGCCCCCTAACTACATTTGTCTCTCTCTCTCTCTGTAGTTTTGTGGTGGATTCAGAGAGTGAGAAGCAGAGATGGTCTGAGGCGCTTAATGAGTGTGTGAGTCGTGCTCTGTCATGTGATGGGTTGTGTGAGAGCATTTGGCATGTGCCATCAAACCGCTTGTGTGCGGACTGCAGCTCTTCGATGCCGGAGTGGGCTTCAGTCAACCTGTGTGTTCTGCTGTGTGAAAAATGTGCAGGTGCATACAAACACTTACATGTTAACAAATGACAGCTGTTGTATGTAGGCCTACTGTATGTGGGCTCATAAATATGTGCACATATGTGTGATAACAGGTGCACACAGAAGTCTGGGCCAGAACATGTCAAAGGTTCGCAGTCTGAAGCTGAATGAACGAGTGTGGTCTGATGATCTAATCAGGGTATATTGAATATGATGCATCCAGTTTATGTGTTTCCACAGCTACATCTGAGAGTTAAATTCATGCTTTGCAGTTGCCATTGTGCCTTTCTTTTTCAGGATGGTGCATGATAATCTCATTATGTGTTGCCAGGTTTTTCTGCTGCTGGGTAATGGCAAAGCAAATCAGTTCTGGGGAGCAAATATTCCCCCGAGCGAGAGTCTCTGTTCCAGCGCACACAGCGAGCAGCGTCTCAAACACATCACAGCAAAATACAAAGATGGAAAATATCGCAAATACCACACATTCTATGGCCAACAGGAGGCGCTCAACATTGTTAGTTAATTCCTGAATTCATTCATTACAAATGCCAAGTAAATGACAGTAAATGCACATTCTTCTCTCATGTTTGTTTGCTCTGGGTTTCCTAGGCTCTATGTTCAGCGGTGCAGTCTGGTGATTTGTTGGAGACTCTCTCTCTGCTGAATTGTGGGGCAGATATCAACTGCAACACTGGAATCCCAGAATTCCCTACTCCACTCTCTCTGGCAAATCGCAGTGGGCAAACAGTACAGGCGGAGCTACTTATGCAGAACTTGAACTCAGGTGCATAAATAAACAAACCAAACCATAATGTCCATGTGTTTAGATACACGCTCATCTTGATTTTTTGTTCATCAGAGTCGTTTACGCCAGTGGATAAAGATGCGTCCATTCGATCTCAGTCTGGCTATCTTTTTAAGACCGCCTCATCAGCTAAGCCAATCACAGATCACAAAACCAAAGCAGGTATGTGGAGCCCCTGTGGCTTCATTGATTAAGTAAACTGCTGTATGATGACTTGCTACTGAATCTCAATGATATTACATTTTGTGTGCTTGTGAGGATGTTAAAAAGACTTAAAAGCCTAAAATGATACTTTTATATCATCAAAAGTTTAATTTTACCTGGTATTTGGGTTAAAATGTTCTAAATTGTACTATGCAAAAATCTTGATTAACATTAAAAGTGGGTCTTACAACTTCCGTTTTATAATTTAAAGTTTTTTATATATATATATATATATATATATATATATATATATATATATATATATATATATACAGATATACATGCAACAAAATACTTTTACAGTATATAATTAATATTTCAAAAATAGTTATTTTAGTTTTTTGAAAGCGTAAGCACCAAAATAAATGTGGAAGAAATATTTTAATAATTATATATTATATAAAATTATAAAACTTTATAATTGTAGAATAAACACAATTTCAAATTAGTTTTAACTTCTATAATTACATTTATATTATATGACCATTTAAACTGTTTTTGGAAATTGTAAAATGTCATGCTATAAGCTTTTTTAGGCTTTCATTTGCACCTTAGTCTACAATATTTCATTGCAAATTCAAGAGTTTTACAATTACAAATAAATGAGCAACCATAAACATATGTTGTGTTGAGGGGCATTGTGTCTGTATGTTTCTGAACCTTATTGTGGTGAATATTTTAGATTTCTCTCAGCGTTGGTGTTGTCTTGGTGATGGAATGTTTAGCTACTTTAAGAGTGAACAAAGTCACCACAAGTGTGGTGGCATGAAGACCAGTGAAATCATCTGCCTCTCTGTCAACAGCCCAGGGAAACATGGGTAATAAACCCTGAACTTCAATCCTAAGTGAGTTTATTTTTGCCACGTTAATTTTGTTAATGCCATATTTACCATGTCCTCTCTAATTGTCTGGCAGCTATGAACACACATTTGAACTGTACTCTGAAGAGGGAAGAGTCTACCTGTTTGGAAGTGATGATGGCAGCATTGTCAAGAATTGGATCCAGGCTATTGCCATGGTGATCAACCTCTTTTTTTTTTATTAATATATATATTTTTTGTAGCTCATTTAAATTACAAACAAGTGCTTTAGATTAGGTTTTCAAACTGGAACACAAGGGGGTGCTAAGGTATTAATTTAGCTATTTCAGAAATAAATAACATTTTAAAAACTATTAAAATAGGAATTGGAAAATTGCTATTATAATATTACTATACTATAATACTATACCAAAGTCCCTTTAAGATATTCTATAGTCTTTGACAACACTATAATAATTTGTAATATTACTGTTTCACTGTATTTTCTAATCAAATAAAAATTCTCAGCATAAGAGACTTGTTTCAAAAACATAAAAAATAAAGTTTTTTATTTGAAAATATTCATGTCTCGTTCCTTGCATTATTCTGTAAAGCTGGAATATGATATTTATTTACTATATTGGAGTTGGAGACAAATAAACCGATCTACCCTCTTCCTTCTCTTCCCTTTATTTAGGCTGTGCTGCCTCCTGCACTGTTTGATGTGTGTGGGACCTGTGATCGCCTGGGTCGCCTACGCTGCACCGAGGGAAACCATGGCATTGGTTGGTTTTGCCTGAGCGGCTTCAAACTGCAGGTGTTACTGGAAGACAATGTGCAAATAATCGACCTGCGCAAGCTACTCACACTCAGTGAGTTACAGCTCACACACAACAATCTGAGACGGTTTAAAAATGTGGGTGTCTGTATAAATGTACTCTGTGTGTGTATGTGTATGCAGATCTCTCTGACAGTGCTGGCTCCATAGTACTTGTATGGAGAGGTGGACCTCTGCATTTGCTAGCTGACCGCAGGCCTCATTTTGTGGGCTGGCAGACCTTCATTCAGCAGAGTTCCGGTGCTGGAGATCAGCCACTATCACAACAGCAGCTCACTGATCTGGGTGTCCCTGTGATTGTTGACCGCTGCCTGGACCATGTAACACGTTATGGTATACAAACACACATTCCCATTACATAAGAAAACACAAACATTCTGTTGTAGAAATTTAAAATCTGAAAAAAGAATCACTACAGTGTTATTGCCAGAATGTTCTAAGGTATTCCGAGTGTTGTTTTTTTTTTTTAAATGTTGCTATGTGGTAGCTGATTATAGTGATTGTTAGGGCAACCAATCTTTTTGGTTCATTTAATTTACTGGTCAGGCAGCTGATTGGCTTATTCAGTCTGTTATACTCTATTAAATTCTAATTAAAGTGTACTCAGCTAGATATAATTATCTTTCTACATTCTGCCACTGATTAAATCACACCCCTTAAAATGTAATGATTATCTCCTAAAAGTAAGGAAGTAAAGCAGAAATGTCTAAAATGAGTTCTGAAACAAACATAATGTCACATTTATTTATTTCAGGACTGATGTCATCAGGAATCTACCGGAAGAGTGGCATTAATTCTCATGTGACCAAACTGCTGGAGAGGTTTCAAAATGATGCACGAAGCGTAACACTGCTTGAGTCTGAATATTCTGTGGATGACGTGGTTAACACGCTAAAACGATTTCTCAGGGAGGTGAAAGATGGAGTGTTTAATGGACAAGAAAACAACGAGCACTGGCTTAAAGCTGCAGGTGAATAAAAATTGGAGTAATGTGAGATGAGTCATGGGAGTTGTTGAACACTATTGTAGCAAGTACTTTTTATTTTATTTTTTTTAACTCTCTGCAGGTCTAGAGGATATAACTGAGAAGACAAATAGATACCAGCTTCTCCTTTCAAACCTCCCAGATGTTAACAGAGAAACACTCAAAGCACTCATACACCACCTGGTTTGGTATGTTATAAGTCATGTGACTTGCTCAGCTGTCTGAAAGCTACAGAGTACTACATAAACCACTATAAAACAGTAATTTTCTTTTCCGGTGAAGTAACTCTGAAATTAGATGGGAGCTTTTTATCTTCTTGAAAACGTTGTTTTGAATATTTCTGGTACTCTGTTGATTTGAATTGATCATAAGGGTGAGTATGTAGTTATTGGTAGTAGTACATCCAAAAACTTGACCAAAAATGTCTGCTTTGTCAGTGTTCATCACCTGTCTGATGAGAATAAGATGACTATACGAAACCTTGGTATCGTATTCGGTCCAACGCTTTTTCACACGGATGGAACAGATATCACAGGATCTCAGGTGGTGGAAGAGCTGATCCAAAACTACTGCAGCATTTTTAATGTGAGTCAGTCCAACCTTTAAAAATGATTAGCTTAACCAGATAAATGCCTTTTTTTCCCCTTCTTCCAAACCATGTCTTAATTTGAGGTTTATCATTATTAGAGGTTTATCAAAGTGTGTTTGGGCATTTTGTTAAATCAGTAACAATTATATGAATTTTAGAGCTGTTGGAACAGATTTTGTGGTAAATAATTGCATACATATTTTATTCAACTGTGCATGTCACGTCAAATCTGCACACAGAGAAAAGAAGCTACAGTAGCATTGTCATAATGAATGAGAAAAAACTAACCATGGATCATTCAAAACAGTTAATAGGGAATCATCAGTCATAAAAACAAACAAACAATAAACGCATTATTTAGTTGTCCATCCGTTTTGATAAGATGCCCTGTATTCATGTGTACATTGGTGCCTCAAACCACATTCATTCATTAAGAGGAGCAGAGATGAAGTATAATCAAAACGGTCTTCTTCCCAAAGTCTCATGCAGATTTTATTTTTTATCTCTAGAAGGCCTTAAGTTACATAGTGAAGCTCTAAAATATATTGCAATTCGATTCATGCTGACATAGAGACCAACTTATGCATTAATGAATTATTAAATATTCAGAATGCTGATCAAATGCTGTTGATACACTGTTGATAAATACGATGACTGAGATGAAGCTGCTTTTGCAGGTCTCAGAGTCTGACCTTCAGAGACAGCTAAACATGACGTCGGTCATCCTGAATAAACACAATTCCCAGGTCAGAGTTCACAGGACATGGGCATTTACAATATTATGTTAAGAGATTTTTTTTTTTTTAATGATGTTTGGTCATAATGATATATCTAAATATTTTCTCATGTTGATGTGTTGGCTTTGATGACATTACCGAATAGTACAGTAACACCGTAAAGTTGTTGATGAATTATTTGACATTATTTAAATAGTTTTGTTTTGCTGGTATTTGACATTCAGAGGCCCTTGAGTCGAACTCCATCCAGCACCATTTGTGCTGTTTACCTGGAGAAGAAAGCTGAGGGTGCGGAGGTGCTTGTTCAGGTGCATATTTTAATCTTAACACAAGTACTTTATTTGTGGACTTCTTCCACAAATGTTAGTGTAAGATCTTTGTAGGTAAATATTTTTCTTTCCTTGTACTATATGTGTTAGGTCACAGCAGATATGACTATAGTCAATTTGGTTTCTGTGGTTTTGGAGCTCAAAGGAATTCAGCAGGCCAATGAAGAGTTCTGGAGCTGCAATGAAGTTCTAGAGAAAGAGGATATGGGTAAAATTTCAGCCTATTCTGAAAGTGGCATTGACTAATAAGACATGCAAATAAGAATTAAGATAAAAGCCTTTCCTGTAGTTTTTAGATGATTTTCTTTGGAGCTGCTTTAGTTCTATGTTAAAACACCTTAACCGTCACCATCCCGCTGGCGGGATGCCTAAGTGTACTTTAATATATCACAATTAAATCCTAATCTAATCATGACAAACTATATATCGTTGGAATATATATCGTCGTTCTGACGATATATATCCTTTGTCTCAAAGTTTTCCCATTCCTTTTCCCCCCATCACGTTTTAGTAACCATAAGTTATATATCACTTGAAAGCTTAAAACCTCAAAATTCATCCTGTGAAAACCATTTTGAAATTGGACATTGTGTTACCATGGACATGGTACTTCAAAATTTTTAGCGGGCTCCTCCCCCTTAGTGGGGGGGGGGGGGGGGGGGGGTTGTCATATTACAAAATGCATTACGGTCTTTTAGAATCAAAACTTTTTATAATCTTGACAAAATACATATCGTTTGAAAGGTCTCAAGATTCCATATTTGGTGGTTATTTTGTGATAGGTGTAATATTGATAGAGAAATTTACACATTTGTGACAGAAAAATGCATCAATAAAAAAATCAATGGAGTTGGGTGTCACCCGGTGGCTGTTTGTGGTATAACGCTTAAACAAAATTGAATAGGAACCTCAATTTTTTTTTCAATATCAACTTCAAATTTGGAACACAACTTATTAAGACATATGGCTTTAATTATATAGCAATTTAGGACTAAAAACTAATTTGGGGGGGGGGGGGGGGGGGGGGGTGACACGTAAGAGGTTTAAGAGGCAACAGCTGCCGATTTGAAATGCAGATCGATTTAAACAAAAATCCACAGAAAAAAATAACTTTGGCTTGAAACTGGCCAACAACCAATTGTCCGCTTTTGGTACAATACAATAATGAACTATGACAAAGGTTTTAATTCCTTCATTATGAGCCAATTGGTCTTCTGGATGAGACCTTATCTATTGAACGTGACTCTGGATGTGGTTTCTGTGACTACGAAATTCAGTTATTTGAATGTATTTATTGTATTATGGTTTATTTTATAATAGAGAGAACTCTGCATTACCAGGAAAGAGTGCTGCCAATCTATTTTTCACTTAGCTGTCACTCTCACTTGCTGATCAAGAGGAATCCGTATATTATCAGCATCATGAGGTACCTGGGTATGTTTCATCACACAAACACCAATGCATAATCTCTTTAAAAATCAATTCAGTCTCCATAATTGATGAGAATGGTGAAAAAAACAAGTATGAAACATTCCAGATTTCAGTGTGATAAGTCATCATTTCCTCCATTTGGAAATTAAGAGATTCCAAAAATATCTATAAGTACACACATAAAATAGAAACATTGTAAATGAGCATTTAAATGTATATGTCAGAATTCTTAAATCAATCTGTTATTGTAGCTTCTGAAATGCTTTTTTAGCATACATTTTAATTTAATAAAGGCACAATGTTTCTGTCTACAAAACTAATTCCAAACATTTAACCATACACATTTGGCTTAAAAGAGGTTATTAAGGTCACAAGAAATGTGTTTGACTTAAATGTTAAGTGTCCAAGCTTTTGACTTTTACTTTAGCATACATAATACGGTGCAATAAAGAACCCCCAACAATTAAGTGAAAAACAGCTACAATAAGTCTTATATAATAGCCTACTGCTTTTACATTGCTTGTGGCTTGAACAACAGTGCAGTAGTTGTTTGCTTTTTGTGTGTGTGCAGAGAATATAGGGAATCTGTGTAAAAGTGGACCATTGCGTGTTTGTGAGGTTAAAAGTGAAAGTAGCAAAACTTTCCACAGTCGTCACTGTGAGCTTTCTGGCACTACGTTCAGACTACACAAGGAACTGCAGGTGTGTGTATGTGTGTGTGTGTGTAAACGTGAGCAGCTAGTGTATAGTGTGTATAATACACTGATTAAGCATATTAACTTTTAAAAGGCTTCTGTTCTTTCAGGGTTCTCCGTGTGAGAGGGAATATCCTGTCAAAGAGCTCAAGCTCTATCATGGTTGCCGGAGCAAAATGCATCCACCCACACCGTAATAAACCAAGAGCACTTTAACACTGACTCTATCTACAGCTTAAAGGAACACCCCACTTTTTATGAATATTGGCTCATTTTACAACTCCCCTTGAGTTTTACAGTTTTTGAATCCATTTAGCCGATCTCCGAGTCTGGCGGTAGTACTTTTAGCTTAGCTTAGCATAGATCATTGAATCTGATTAGACCATTAGCAGTTGGTCATCAAAAATGACCAAAGAGTTTCGATAATTTTCCTATTTCAAGCTTGACTCTTCTGTACTGAGACCAAGGTAGCTGGGTTCTACTTTCAGGCGCTGCGCAATATCATTGCGCCTGCTGCACCCATGATACGGTAGCAAAGTTCCTTGATTATTATGCCGGAATGAGAGTAGCTATAGTTCACAACTTTTCATTTTTGGTCGGTCTTAGACTTAGTACATGAAGTAACTACAGAAGAGTCAAGTTTTAAATTGGAAAATTATCTAAACTCTTTGTTCATTTTTGAGCGAGATGCTAATGGTCTAATCCAATTCAATGATCTATGCTAAGCTAAGTGCTACCGCCAGACCCGGAGATCAGCTGAATGGATTGGATCACACTTCTAACCACAGCAGCAGCCAAACATGTGACCATGGCATAACTGAAAATGAAACAGTTGTTGAATTCAGAAAAGCATACATGCATACTACACTTACTGTTTGTTGTGCCATATGAAGATATGTCAAAAAGTAAATGTAGAATGCCATTTTGAATTAAGCGAATGTTAGGCAGCTTTTTTTTCTCAAATGTATAAATATAAATACATGTTTTACCCCTTATGAATTTGCATCCTCGTTTCAATATATTAAAGCAATATCCCTATACCTTTAACATACATACATACATATATATATATATATATATATATATATATATATATATATATATATATATATATATATATATATATATATAAGGATACAATTTGTGGTGTGTAAAATTTCTTTAATTTTATGTACAGATGGGGACTGATACTGATTCATGAAAAGCAGCAGTGGTGAGTTTGTTAGGTCGTGGTTTCCAATTTCTGGTCTTGGTCACAATTCTCTCTTAACAGGCACACTCATAGTTTGTTCACACGGCTCTTTCCTGATGACCTGATGATCTAAATACGGTGTGTTAGATAAGACAGACATACAAAATGCGCAGAGCAGTGGGGCAGCAGCACCAGAATTGAGAAATTGATTTACGATGCTGACGACCGTTGAAACACATCATCACAGTCTGTGATAAGGGTCCATAGAGCTGTAACCACCTTGGCCATTCATATATCAATAGCAAATTCTAAAATATTTACATTTAATATACAGTATGTTCATTTAATCATTTAGCAGACGCTTTGATCCAAAGCGAATAATAAATGAAGTCAAATACTCTCCCTCAGTATTGAACATTCAGTTACAACACAAATATTTAGCAGACATATCAAGCAATATACAGTACAACAATTGTTTTTCCTAAAAAGCACCCCTACATACTAATTATTGCCCAATTGTCCCACAGCCTTGTAACAATGTTTTTATTTGCACTAGATAAGCTGCTCTTGTCTATTTTTAGAAGAAAAAATCCTTCATGCTATCTCTGCCTATATATGTATAGCAAATTATAATATTTATTTTACTAGTTGGTTATATTCTTAAACATTTAACTCAAATCAATTGAAACTCTATCTCCATGTCACTGCCCATCTTACTTTGTCTGGATATTTTTCTTTAAGGTATCTCTGCTGTGAGAATGAGGATGAGTTGACTGAATGGACTGCAGTGTTTTACAACGTCCAGGTATATATATATAAACATATAAACTAAGATGCATTTTTATGGCTCCAACTAAAAAGTTTAATTTCTTATTCATAGTATAACGGTGACATCTGGCCCTCCTGGTGAAATAACCTCAAAGCAGCTGATGGGTTGGATAACCGCAATTTCTTCTGAGGGAAGAAACTAAAAAGAAAAAAATATTAAACATGACATGAAAGTGTTTTTAAACAGACTATGCCCTTCTCAGATGATGTATTATTACTAGCAGCACACTGTCCTCTTGAATTATGAGTAATGTGACCCGATGAAATTCCTCTTTAATTCATGTATCTTTGGCACTAATTGCTCTTAAGTATACCTTTGTTTTTTCCATTATTCTGAATGTTATTTACTGTATGCTGAGATAAATGCATAGTGTTTTAAACAAAATATCTGTATTCAGAGAGTATAAAAAATTGTTACAGTGATAAATAAGCCTTGTGGGTTTGAAACAACGTGAGGGTGCATAAGTGCTGTTTTCTTAAGAAGCAGCCGATGAACCTCTGATTGAATTTTTTTTTGATGGTACAGTCTCTTTCATTTTGAAAACAAGGTTGTGATCATGTCAGAAACTGTGTGTAGGCTCAGGAAATGTTATCTGAACAACATTATATTCAGTCTATACACACATCATGTCTAGTTGAGGAACAACTGTAGGGAAGTACAACTTCCTGTGCCACGCAAACCTTTGTCAACACTACTCCCTCCCTCCTGCCCCCTCCTTATGCTGGCATAAAATCATGTGGAGGAGTGCCAGACTGACAGTCAGTCCTCAAAGATTAGACACAAAAACCTAAAGCAGGAATAATGAGAGTAAATAATTTATTTGTTTGTGCGTTAACTGGCTTGTCATTAACTGGGTATGTAATCACTCTTTTGAAATTTGCTTGTGGTTTTTGAATCTTAAAATATAATATCACATCTGGAGTAAACTCAACTTGAGTTCCTTTTTAAAAAAAAATGTATTACTCTGAGTACACGTTTTAATAAGTTAACTTGTAAAATGTTTATGATTTGGGCAAATCAGTCCAAAGTTTCAGCTAAAACAGGCAAACAAGGTTTGTAATGTGTTACCATGTTTTAACCTGCCCAGCCATTTTGTTAGAGAAACTTGCAGTGATAAAAAGTGCAGTAAAACACTGACTGACAGTAAATTAATCTTTAATCAATGTCGTTATGGGTTCAACTGGAATAGTTGTTTGGTTCTTGTTTTTTTATGAAATTGTTGCATGAATAATAGTATTTTTCTATGTATGGGTCAAAGATGAAAAGGGGTTTGAAAAAGCAAAAAACTATAATACATTTATAATACATTTTTAAAATTATAATACATTTTTAGAGAAGACATCCACTAAAATGTAATTTAGTGTAACCGTAGTTCACATAACAATAAATCTTGTCATGCATATTTAGAACAGGGAATTACATTAAAAGACATTTAAGGATCAAAGTGCAGCCTTATCATTCAGGTTTTACTCATTTGTCAAAAAGAACGTTTTAATCATTTAAATATAATACAATTTTGTATGATCACCTTTTCTCTTATGTTTTAATAAGTAGAGGTCAGAATAAATATGTTGTTTCATTTACAGAAATACACATGCATAAATATATGTTGTGTGACCATGGGACATTATTTCACCTATCTTGACATTTTACTTTCAAAGTTTTCATGTCAATTTAAAGGAGACACTTAACTTGCATTTAATATGCTTTCTATGTATATAAAGCCACTTTTGTAAATTTAATTTGATGCAGACAATAAAATGGGATGTCTTTGACACATATAATATACAGCTATATTTTACTGTACTTTCATGTAGCTCAAATAGTACAGCATGGCGCTATCAACTACAAAGTCATGGGTTTGATTTCCAGGGAAAGTATAAATGTAAATGGTTACATCAAATCCAAAGTAGGTTGCTTTGAATATATGTCTGCATAAATCTAAATGAAGCACAGGAAAATAGATCAAATCTTAAAATGTCCACCAGCGGCCCGCTTCAATAAGGAGGTTCAACCAACTCTGAGTTTAAACTTGAACTCTTGAGTTGACTTACCGTGAGATGGGAAACTCAGAGTTTTGGGTTTCAGAAAGGCTGAATTGTGTTAGTTCATTCAACTCTGAGTAAGTTGACTCTGAGTTTAGCGTGTGCACCATGACTATGAAAAGTCATGATCAGTGGAGCTCTGAAATTAAGATTCACCATGGCAACAGCACCCGACAAAAAGACGTTGGCGTACTTCCGAATCAATGCGTCACTTTAATTCTTAAATTAACTGTTAATAATTTAATAACTGTTATAATATCAGAGGTGAAAACTGTAAATTATTGAACTAATATGCATTTTAATAACCAATTAGCATGCTAAGCTAACAAACATAAAACATGCACGGTCAATTTCAGGGAGGTAGGCCTACTTGGGAACGGTAGCGAATATAAAACATTTGTTCAGTCATTTTTGTGCAGCTCATTCCAAATATCATCTTACCAAGTTTTGGACAAAATTTGAAGGAGGAGTAGCGAAAAAACTGTTTTTCATTTACTTCAAAATGGCAGAAGGGCACATTGATGGAAAATGATCAATTGTATATATTCTCAGAATTGGCATTGGGCAAACTGACTAAATATATTTTGCCAATATCTCGCCTTAGACAATACTTCCAACATCTCCCTTGCTATCTTTACAGTACACAAATATTTTCATGAAAAAAAATAGGCCACTGTATTTTTTTCCTTTGTTACAAAGGTTGTAGAAGACTGACTTATTACAGATGAAATTTTACCAATACCTGCTTTACTGGACGTACAGTGCACAAATATGTTTAGAAAAAAACTACTGTAATTCACCAAAAAGGCTTTTTCATGTTCCAAAGGTTGTAGTATGTATGTACCTAGTTACAAAACTACAATATCTCTCTTACTCTATGTACAGTGCACAAATATTTTATGAAAAAATTATAGTAATTTACCAATAGTTTGCGATGACAATTAATATTAGTTCAATATTAGTTTCCATTCTTACATAACTTCTGAACTGTATAAAATCAACGTCAAATTTACAATCTGATATTTGGAAAAACAGCGCTCTTCTTCCTCTGATACTGCTTGAGCCTCTTAGCAGCTCAAAAAACAAAACCTTTATTCAAATTCTGAATGGATTATATTTAGTCTAAAGTGCACAAAGACAGAGATTGAATTTCTGTGCAATAATATGTTGATCGTAGCCAAGATTTATATACAAAAATGTAGATTTGTTAAAGTTTCTCCTTGTTTTGAGGCATTTAAAAATGATTTTAGAATTTTATTTCAATCCATAAAACAATTAAAAACAAAGAGTGCTTTAAAACTCTCTAAACTTCAGGTAACACACTTGTAATTTAATTTGCCTTATAATTTGGTTTACATGTTTTGGTATTATTTTAATTTTATTTTAATTTTATTAATATTATTATTATTCTTGTATTTATGATATGCTGTTTGGATTTATTGTTAATGTGTTTAACAGTGGAATGATGACAATGCCTGTTTGTTATTTGAAGGTTTAATAAAGTTACAAAAAGAAAAAGAAAGTGGGAAAATGGACGTGTGTGTTCTGGACATTCTGAATTCATTAAGTTTACTTTTAAATAAAATATGTAGACTGGAGGCCTAAATACAGATGTTTGTGAAGGATCCTCCTGCTATTGCTCAAATAACTATCAAATCAAAGCAGCGGCACTTTTACCTCCACGTTCATAGACTAAATATTTATTCATGCATTTATTCATTTATTTCAGTCTGCCTAAAATAAAATCAAAATCACTAAGCACATTATATAGCCAAGGCAAGGCAAGTTTATTTATATAGCACATTTCATACACAGTGGTAATTCAAAGTGCTTTACATAAAAGAAAGTGAAATAGACATTAAAAATCAATAAAAACATGGAAATAAAAATAATAAAAACAAGGAATTTTAAAATGATATAGAAATTGATTTAAAATAAATTTAAAGAAAATGATTATAAATTCATTGTAGCCAGTTCGGACATATAGCACAGTGCTCATTCAAATGCACAGTTAAACAGATGAGTTTTGAGTCTTGATTTAAATGTGGCTAATGTTTTAGCACATCTGATCTCTTCTGGAAGCTGGTTCCAACTGCGGGCCGCATATTAGCTAAAAGCAGACTCCCCTTGTTTTGTGTGAACCCTTGGTATTTCTAACTGACTCGATCCTAATGATCTGAGTGGTCTGTTCGGTTTATATTCAGTGAGCATATCAGCAATATATTTAGGTCCTGGGCCATTGAGTGACTTATAAACAAGTAAAAGTACTTTAAAATCAATCCTAAATGTAACTGGAAGCCAGTGTAAGGACCTGAGGACTGGTGTGATATGCTCAGATTTTCTGGTTCTAGTCAGAATCCTGGCAGCAGCGTTCTGGATGAGCTGCAGTTGTCTAATGGTCTTCTGAAGGCCGGTGAGGAGACCATTACAGTAATCCACCCTGCTGGTGATAAAGGCATGAACAAGTTTCTCCAAGTCTTGATTGGAAACAAAACATCTAATTCTTGCAATGTTTTTGAGATGATAGTATGCTGATTTAGTTACTGCTTTGACATGACTACTGAAACTAAGGTCTGTCTCCAGAATCACCCCAAGATTTCTGACTTGATTTTTAGTTGTTTGACCCCTAGAGTCAAGGTATGCATTCACCTTGAGAACTTCATCTTTGTTTCCAAATGCAATGACTTCAGTTTTCTCCTTGTTTAACTGAAGAAAGTTCTGGCACATCCAACTGTTTTGCCTATAATATTGCCCAGTCATAACATCAGTTGCATCAGTGCAATAATAATTCACCACATTTATTACTGTTACATCAGTTATGGAGGAGACAGGCTCAGTATGTAGCAGCAGACGCACAATACATTTTAATCCATGACTTCACTGCTTGTTCTTTTCACAGATGTGTGCTATGCCACTGCTACCATCTAAAAACATTAATAAATGTATTAAATGAATATGATAATAAAAGAACATAACTTTTGAAGTTTATTTTGCCAACAGGTAAGCACAATGAGATATGGTCAGTTTTACATTATCATTTACAACCTGTTATTCTATTTCTTCACAGACTTGTTTATCTGGGCTTTATATCCCGCTGGAGCAAGTGAGTGTAACTAAACACATCCATCAAAACACACAGTGTGAATGTCGATCAAAAGAATATTCAGTTGAATTAATGACAGTTTACTGAGATGTACTTAATCCATGACATGTAATGTAATACAAAGTAACATTTAATTTTATGAAAGCAGTAACAGGACTACTGAAAAATAAACGGCAATCTATCCTTACTATCAAGTATTCTGATTATAGACCGTTACACCCAACACCAAGTATGGAGAGATTCTGCATTATAACCTTCAGGTATTTTTCTGATATAAAGAGCAAAGAAGGTGCTTCATGTAAATAAAATTAAATATAGATAAAAATAAACACAAATATGGGCTATATACACAAAATATTTAGCAGTAGTCTGCTATTAAAAAAACATGTAAAAATATGTCTTTTATTAGGAGTATAAGGGAGCTTCTAGTATGACTATCAAGACCTTGATTAGCTGGTTCAGGTGTCTTTTTCAGGGGCGTAGCTATCATTTCAGAAGTGAGGGGGACAGAAATGTTATATTTATATTTATATAAATATAATATATGTATATTGTCACGAATCCTGGCCAACTCTCCACCAGATGTCACTCACTCACCACATGGACTCGTACACCACACAGCACACTGGACTACAGTTCCCACAATCCATTGCACTGACGACACGCAGCTGATTACACGGATCACACAGCTGAATTCACTGATCACCCCATCACACACACTATTTTACCTGGGACTTCCTCTTGCTCTCGGCCGAGTATTGTCTGCATTTAGTGCTCTCCTAGCGCTAGCTGCTTTACCGTGCCTTCCGTGTTTCTGTTCAGTTTCTGTAATTGTTAGCATTTATCACTCCCCAAGCGATAGCAACTTTACATAGCCATAGTCATTGTCTTAGCCTTAGCCTTAGTCTTGCCTTGTTTTCCTGCCGTGTCTGACCCTGCCCTTGTTTCCTTGATTTACCCTTCGCCTCTGCCGTTTGGACTCTGTTCGCTCCCCGTTTGGATTATTGCTCACGTCATCGCTGTCAAGCCAGAGCCTGCTCACGTCATCGCTGTCAAGCCAGAGCCTGCTCACGTCATCGCTGTCAAGCCAGAGCCTGCTCACGTCATCGCTGTCAAGCCAGAGCCTGCTCATCGGCCGAGTATTGTCTGCATTTAGTGCTCTCCTAGCGCTAGCTGCTTTACCGTGCCTTCCGTGTTTCTGTTCAGTTTCTGTAATTGTTAGCATTTATCACTCCCCAAGCGATAGCAACTTTACAGAGCCATAGCCATAGTCATTGTCTTAGCCTTAGTCTTGCCTTGTTTTCCTGCCGTGTCTGACCCTGCCCGTGTTTCCTTGATTTACCCTTCGCCTCTGCCGTTTGGATTATTGCTCTCGTCTCTGGATTATCTCTCTGCCTTGCCCCTTTGGATACTGTTCGCTGATCGTCGACCCACGCTCGCTCCACGGATTGCTCTGTCTTGTCCTTGCCATACCTGTTTGCCGATCTCTGACCCTGCCTGTTTTATGACCATGTTTTATAATAAAGCTTTGCATGTGGATCCGGATGTCTCACGTCTCGTCAGCCCCGTAACAGAATACTCGGCCGACACAAGGATCCAGCGGCTTTTCAAGAGGACATTGGCCAGGTATGGACACTGCACAACTGTTGTTAACCCCCGAGCAGGGTTCGAGACCGCTCGAGGAATACATACAAGAGTTTTTAGATCTTGCTTATTTCTCTGATCTGCCGGACTATGCACTAATAGATTTTTTTTTTTTTGTGAGGGCATTAATCAGCAGCTCAAACGACAGTTAATCCGTGAGGGTCCCCATGCGTCACTCGCTCAATTTATGGACTGTGCTTTGCTGTGTGTGGGCTCTTCATTCACTGTGGGTGTCACGGAGGAACGCAACACCGCACTCACTCGCAAAATGCCGGCAACAACAACACCCCTTCAAGTCATTGCTGCCAAGCCAGAGTCTGCTCCCGTCAAGCCAGAGTCTGCTCCCGTCAAGCCAGAGTCTGCTCCCGTCAAGCCAGAGTCTGCTCCCGTCAAGCCAGAGTCTGCTCCCGTCAAGCCAGAGTCTGCTCCCGTCAAGCCAGAGTCTGCTCCCGTCAAGCCAGAGTCTGCTCCCGTCAAGCCAGAGTCTGCTCCCGTCAAGCCAGAGTCTGCTCCCGTCAAGCCAGAGTCTGCTCACGTCATCGCTGTCAAGCCAGAGTCACACCACGTCTCAGTGCTCCAGCCAGAGTCTCTTCACGCCTCAGCTCCTCAGCCAGAGTCTGTTACCACAGATTCAAGGTCAGTCCTTCGAGTTCTGATATCCAGTGTGATGGACCCACCACTGATGTCAGTGCGAGTAGCTGGCATTCCCAGGGCCTCAACCCTGGCTGTTACTGAGACTATTCCCCTGACCTCAGTGCTTCCCGTTATGGCGGTCGCCATTTTGAGTGTGTGGGCTGCACACTGTGCTCCTGAGGCCTCTCCTGTCCACGAGTCTGTTCCTGAGGTCTCTCCTGTTCATGAGTCTGCTCCAGTGCCTCCAGAGGTGGCGGCTTCCGCTGCAGAACCTCCCGAAGTGGTGGCACCTACTCCCGTATCCCGAGAATCCAGTTCTCATGTCACGGCCAGGAGTGCCGATCCCGAATACAGTTCTCCAGTCACGGCCGGAAGTGCCGATCCAGATCCCCGAGAATCCTGTTCTCCAGTCACGGCCAAGGAGGTCGTCTGCGAATCCTTGTCCTGCCCAGTCACGGCCATGAAGGCCGTTCTTGAACTCACTGTCTACCCTATCACGGCCATGGAGGCTGTTCCTGAGCTCACGCCCTGTCCTGTCACGGCTAAAGAGGCCGTCTGTGAATTCTCGCGCTGTCCTGTCACGGCCAAAGAGGCCGCCTGTGAACTCACGCCCTGTCCTGTCACGGCCAAAGAGGCCGCCTGTGAGCTCTCGCCCTGTCCTGTCATGGCTAAAGAGGCCGTCTGTGAACCCTCGCCCTGTCCTGTCACGGCTAAAAACGCCGTCTATGAATCCTCGTCCTGCCCTGCCGCGCCCCCTGAGATCATGAATGCTCTCCCTGTATTGTCTGTCTCTGCTCTCCTTGTGTTGTCTGTCTCTGTTTCCCCCAGATCTCAGACTCTGCCATGGTTTCCTGCCCAGTCTGCTTCCTGGCGAGGGTTTTCTACTCAGGTCTGGTGGTCCTCTGCCCTGCTGTGGTGGTCTTCTGCTCGGGTCTGGTGGTCGTCTGCCCCACCGTGGTGGTCTTCTGCTCGGGTCTGGTGGTCGTCTGCCCCGCCGTGGTGGTCTTCTGCTCGGGTCTGGTGGTCGTCTGCCCCGCCGTGGTGGTCTTCTGCTCGGGTCTGGTGGTCGTCTGCCCTGCCGTGGTGGTCTTCTGCTCGGGTCTGGTGGTCGTCTGCTCCGCGGTGGTGGTCTTCTACTCCGGTCTGGTGGTCATCTACTCCGCCCTGGTGGGCTCCTGGTCCGTCTGCTCCGCCCTGGTGGGCTCTTGCTCTGTCCTGGTCTCCGGTTCCGCCGGGGTGTCCTGCTCTGCCGGTTCTGCCTCAGTCCCCGGTCTTCCCACTTCCTCACGGACCTGGCCCTCCGTCCCTCCCCCTGTTCCGTCTCCGCTCCACCGCCCTCCTGGACTATATAGGAGCGTCTGGAAGCCGCTCCTTGGGGGGGGGGCTATGTCACGAATCCTGGCCAACTCTCCACCAGATGTCACTCACTCACCACATGGACTCGTACACCACACAGCACACTGGACTACAGTTCCCACAATCCATTGCACTGACGACACACAGCTGATTACACGGATCACACAGCTGAATTCACTGATCACCCCATCACACACACTATTTTACCTGGGACTTCCTCTTGCTCTCGGCCGAGTATTGTCTGCATTTAGTGCTCTCCTAGCGCTAGCTGCTTTACCGTGCCTTCAGTGTTTCTGTTCAGTTTCTGTAATTGTTAGCATTTATCACTCCCCAAGCGATAGCAACTTTACAGAGCCATAGCCATAGTCATTGTCTTAGCCTTAGTCTTGCCTTGTTTTCCTGCCGTGTCTGACCCTGCCCGTGTTTCCTTGATTTACCCTTCGCCTCTGCCGTTTGGACTCTGTTCGCTCCCCGTTTGGATTATTGCTCTCGTCTCTGGATTATCTCTCTGCCTTGCCCCTTTGGATACTGTTCGCTGATCGTCGACCCACGCTCGCTCCACGGATTTCTCTGTCTTGTCCTTGCCATACCTGTTTGCCGATCTCTGACCCTGCCTGTTTTATGACCATGTTTTATAATAAAGCTTTGCATATGGATCCGCATGTCTCGCGTCTCGTCAGCCCCGTAACATATATACTTTTTTTTTATTTATTTTTTTTTTTTAAATAAGTCTCTTCTGCTAACCAAGCCTGCATTTATTTATTTGAATATATTGGAAAATGTCATTTATTTCTGTGATCAAAGCTGAATTTTCAGCATCATTACTCCAGGCTTCAGAGTCACATGATCCTTCAGGAATCATTCTAATATGCTGATTTGCTGCTCAAGAAACCTTTTTTAAATTATTATTATTTAAAACAGTTGAGTAAATGTTTTCAGGATTCTTTGATGAATACAAAGATCAGCATTTATCTGAAATAAAAAGCTTGGTCCCACTTTACATTAGGTGGCCTTAACTACTGTGTACTTACATTTAAATTAATAATTTGATACAATGCACTTACTGTGTACACATGTTATTACATTGTACTTATATTTTTAAAAATACCTGAATGTAACTACATCTGTAATTTCTGTCATTACATTTATAATTACACTGTTGATCCAGTCCTCACACCTTAACCCAACCTTAAACCTACCCATACCACCAAACCTGTCACTAACCTTACCTGTATCCCACCTCAATAGCAGCAAAAGTGTTTTGCAATGCAATATGACCAAAATAAGTACATTGTACTTATTTTTTGATGCAAGTACATAGTCGTTAAGGCCACTTAATATAAAGTGTGACCAAAAGCTTTTGTAACATTATACACTATACCATTCAAAAGTGTGGAGTCAGTATTATTATTTTATTTTATTTTATTTATTTTGCAAAAGAAATGGTAGAAATTAATACTTTTATTTAGCAAGGATGGTTTAATTGATCAAAAGGGATAAAGACATTACATTGTTACAAAAGATTTCTATTTCAGATAAATGCTGTTCTTCTGAACTTTCTATTCATCAAAAATAGCCCAAATAAAAAAAGATTTTTTTTTTAAATATAGAAAATCACATAAGTCTAAATGTCAATCAAAAACATTTTCAATGCACAAATATCAACAAATACCAATGAAAGAATTTGATTTCACTATTTACAAGGTCTCTGCTGTTTATGAACCTTTTTGAGAGCTGCACAAGTAAAATGAACACTGTATGAGTGGGGTTAGACAATGTCTATGGTAACATTTTAAGCCATAAATTGGCATGACATCTTCACACAAAAAATCTTATAAAATGACATTTCAGCTTTTAAACCATTTTTATGAAAAGGGACAAGTCAAACATATTAATTTAAAACTTAATTGTTTAGAATTTTAGAAGGCACATTAACTTCTTTCAACATTTATAACTGTTTGCTGCATAAAAACATGGGTCGATATTCGCATTGATCTGAACATAAGATAAAATTTTGAAATGTGCAGCGCTCATATTTATTCAATGGCATCATTGCCTTTTGAAGTTTAATCCAGCTGTATCGCGATTCTTGTCTTTCCATCACCAACTGTAAGACCTCTTGAAATTGGAATTAAGACTTTTCTTATACCATTTAACATATTTAAACCTTTTTATGGCCTTGGATCAAACTTAACACCTGTGTCCCAACCAGACGCGATGTGATGCGATTAAAAACTATATTTTTCAGAAGAAATTGTGAATTTCACCCACTCACACGTACGTACAATACATGGGAAAAAGGGGAATTAAAAGTGAATAAGTGAAATAGTTACAGAAACCAGGGGAATGAAGCTACAAGAAGGGTAAGAGTCAGTTAACCACCTAAGCAGAACCATCAGCACTTTGGTAACAAGGGGTTACCAAATTTATATTGGTAGCCCACAGTTTATACTATACCTGTCAGTCCTCTTGTCGTGTGTGTCACGTGTTCCTGCCTCTTGTGTCCATATTTGGTTTGTTTCCTGTCCTTTTTTAATGTGATCATTAGTTAATTCTGTTCCAGCTGTGTTTGTGTAATTAACTTGTGTATTTAAGTTCCTGTCTGTTCAGTTTCGTGTCGTCTGGTCTACTCGTTACTCCCAGGTGTTCCTGTCTGTGTCAGCCTTGCCCTGCCTTGTTTGGATTTATTAAAGACTATTATCTTGAGTTTACTCCTCCTCTCCGTGTTCCTCATTGATCCTTGCTGTGTGCACCGTGACAATACCTCAGTTTAGTTCAGTCATACAGTGGGGGAAAAATTTTTTTGATCCCCTGCTGATTTTGTACGTTTTCCCACTGACAAAGAAATGATCAGTCTATAATTTTAATGGTAGGTTTATTTGAACAGTGAGAGACAGAATAACTTACTTTACTTTACTTTACTTTTGTCATTTAGCAGACGCTTTTGTCCAAAGCGACTTACAAATAAGAAAAAGTAACTAAAACTAAAAAGTTACAACTCTATAAATACTATCTACCCACATATTTAAGAAAATAAAGAAATTAAATAAAATTAACACATGCATATAACAACAACATTTCAATAATAAACATATCAATGAAAAAATTAAATAAAAAGCTACTACTATCCCTTGCCGGTGTCCCTGCCCGGTGGAGTCGCACGGTAGAGTCGATGGTCTTTACACTCTTTACTTTTTTACTTTTGTCATTTAGCAGACGCTTTTGTCCAAAGCGACTTACAAATAAGAAAAAGTAACTAAAACTAAAAAGTTACAACTCTATAAATACTATCTACCCACATATTTAAGAAAATAAAGAAATTAAATAAAATTAACACATGCATATAACAACAACATTTCAATAATAAACATATCAATGAAAAAATTAAATAAAAAGCTACTACTATCCCTTGCCGGTGTCCCTGCCCGGTGGAGTCGCACGGTAGAGTCGATGGTCTTTACACTCTTTGGTCTTCACACTAGGAGGGCTTCACACGACGACTGCCGCGGTATAATAACCTTTATTATACCAAACCAACAAATGATCATTTCAATTCAGCTGGACCCACTTTCCTGTTTATCAACTACAAATGGCCAAGCAAGTGCACACACTGACAAGATACACGATACAGTACGAGACCAAACGCGATTTCAGCAACTCTCATCCTAGTAAACAAAATAAGCGTTTCCTAGCAACGGCAAATGCGCTAAACACTGAGACAAGTAAATACACTTACGAGCTGATTTTAAACTTCCGCTGATAGACTGCTTCTCTTAAAGACCACTTCATTACACTGCCTTCTGCTGGCGCTTGAACCCACTTTCCTGTTTATCAACTACAAATGGCCAAGCAAGTGCACACACTGACAAGATACACGATACAGTACGAGACCAAACGCGATTTCAGCAACTCTCATCCTAGTAAACAAAATAAGCGTTTCCTAGCAACGGCAAATGCGCTAAACACTGAGACAAGTAAATACACTTACGAGCTGATTTTAAACTTCCGCTGATAGACTGCTTCTCTTAAAGACCACTTCATTACACTGCCTTCTGCTGGCGCTTGAACCCACTTTCCTGTTTATCAACTACAAATGGCCAAGCAAGTGCACACACTGACAAGATACACGATACAGTACGAGACCAAACGCGATTTGGTCACAATAATAACAACAACAACAAAAAAAATCCAGAAAAACGCATTTCAAAAAAGTCAATGAGTCAAATAAATATTTGACCCCTTCGCAAAACATGATTTAGTACTTGGTGGTAAAACCCTTGTTGGCAATCATAGAGGTGAGACGTTTCTTTTAGTTGGCCACCAGGTTTGCACACATCTCAGGAGGGATTTTGTCCCACTCCTCTTTGCAGATCCTCTCCAAGTCATTAAGGTTTCGAACCTTCAGCTCCCTCCACAGATTTTCTATGGGATTAACGTCTGGAGACTGGCTAGGCCTTTTTTGGCTTGGCCATGTGTTTTGGGTCATTGTCATGCTGGAATACCCATCCACAACCCTTTTTCAATGCCCTGGTTGGCTTCAATGCCCTGCCCCTGGCAGTACATGGCCCCGTCCATCATTCCTTTGATGCGGTGCAGTTGTCCTGTCCCCTTAGCAGAAAAACACCCCCAAAGCATAATGTTTCCACCTCCATGTTTGACGGTGGGGATGGTGTTCTTGGGGTCATAGGTAGCATTCCTTTTGGATTTTGGTCTCATCTGACCACAACACTTTCATCCTGTTCTCCTGTGAATCATTGCCAAACTTCAGACGGGCCTGTACATGTGCTTTCTTGAGCAGGGGGACCTTGTGCTGCAGGATTTCAGTCCTTCACGGCGTAGTGTGTTACCAATTGTTTTCTTGGTGACTATGCCTTGAGATCATTCACAAGATCCTCCCGTGTAGTTCTGGGCTGATTCCTCACCGTTCTCATGATCATTGAAACTCCACGAGGTGAGATCTTGCATGGAGCCCCAGTTCGAGGGAGATTGACAGTTATTTTGTGTTTCTTCCATTTGCGAATAATCGCACCAACTGTTGTCATCTTCTCACCAAGCTGTTTGGCGATGGTCTTGTAGCTCATTCCAGCCTTGTGTTGGTCTACAATCCTGTCCCTGACATCCTTGGACAGCTCTTTGGTTTTGGCCATGGTGGAGAGTTTGGAATCTGATTGATTGATTGCTTTTGTGGACAGGTTGTCTTTTATACAGGTAACAAGCTAAGATTAGGAGCACTCCCTTTAAGAGAGTGCTCCTAATCTCAGATCCTTACCTGTATAAAAGACACCTGGGATCCAGAAATCTTGCTGACTGATAGGGAATCAAATACTTATTTCACAAATCAATTTGTAACTTTTTTGAGATGTGTTTTTCTGGATTTTTTGTTTTTGTTATTCTGTCTCTCACAGTTCAAATAAACCTACCATTAAAATTATAGACTGATCATTTATTTGTCAGTGGGCAAACGTACAAAATCAGCAGGGGATCAAATATTTTTTCCCCACTGTATGTACGATACTTGCATTGCCTTGGCTGTTGAACGAACATCTAGATGCAGTCTCAAAGGAAAGTCTTAATGGTTCAGTAGTTTTTTAGTGGTGAAGTTACAACAGTTTCTTCCGGGTTGAAGACAGACAAACTTCAGACGATGTTAGCCTGACTCAGTTGTGGTAAGGAGAGCTCTTTCTCAAGTAGAAGTTGCAACATAGCTTGTTGTAACTTTGAGGTCCTTGGTCAAACTAGATATCTCCCATCTTCTGCACACAAACAGCAACCAGAAGAAGGGACCAGGAGCACAAACGAGGGAGGTCACTGAGTAGTGACCTTTTAACTTCTGGCAAGGTGACACCTCCTGAGTTTGGCTTGACCAGTGAAAAAGGTGTAATTTTTAGAGAAAGCTTCTTTGTTTGGAAGCTGGCTCATTTGCATGATTCAAGTGGGTTAGCAGATTGGGGTCCCTTTATTCTCTCATTAATATATATCAAGAGTCCCGTTGAAGCAACCTGTCCTCCAACCAATACGCCCATACAGGTCGTTTGTCCAAATCCCTGAAATATGACCCATCAGAGCGTATACTACAATTGCGCCCCTATCGGCAACAGGACATTTTCATATTAATGCTTGTACTCGTTTATCTGCATTATTATTCTGATTCCGTGTAGCTCAGTTGGTAGAGCATTGCGTTATACGATGATATGTAATCATGCGATCATGGGTTTGATCCTGGAGAACGCACGTGCTCATAAAATGTGCACTAAAAATCATGATTTTGCATGACCCCTCTAAGGGGTAGGGTTAGATGTGGTCATTCGTACGAATTAGCCACCTAGTAAAATATGTACGAATTACCGTGAGATCGGTGTAAAAAGTCCACACATTGCTTTTAAATAAACATGCATTTTGATTGGTAATGACAGTCATACGTCATTTCATGAGGACAGGGGCAACACGACACTGTCATTATTTTTATGAGCGCTAGAGGGCACTTAACTTTAAAATGAAAATATAGGTCGTAATAAGACGCTTGCACAAACAACCTATAGGGTCTTTTTTTGTTGGAGGACAGGCTCCCAGCAATGTTACATATTATGAGCTAATGATCTGATCATAAAGCATGCATAAAAGATGTTCATGTTCATATGCATGTTCTGCCTTTTTGGGGTTGTTTGCAGTTCAGGGAACTTGCTTGTTGGATGTGGAGTGATGTGTATTATTTGTTAAATATAGCATACTAACAAGATGGTAGTATGCTGTTTCAGATTGATCAATCATCTAACAAAAGCAGGTGGAGGATTAAAAATCTAGAGCACTGAGGAATAACAAGCTTCTTTGTTTATTGCACAGGCTTTTATACACACCACCCAATGTGTATGAGTAAGTACAAACAACTTCAAGTATGCTAATAATGCTTAAAATATCAGGTTTCAGTGCATTTGGATTTGCGTTTCCTGCAATTGTGTGTGATTTTTTTATTTATTTTTTCCAGCTCAGAAGGCAACTTTCTTCTCGTGGCACCATGGTTAGCCCCAATTGTACGGGAAGGAACTTTTGATCCCACACTGATTGATGCAATTTATAAGAAGCAAAACATCACCATAGCAACTACAATTTTCGCTCTTGGAAAGTGAGTTCCTTTTTTCAGCAATCTTTATTTGCAATGTATAGTATATTTAAAACATAGTTCACCCAAAATGCTATGGTCACAGTTATATACCTGCTTTATTTATTTTTTAAATATTTGTTTTGCTCATGCCTATGATTTTATGCTCTAGTTGTCTGCACCTAAAATAAAAGACCTGTTTTATCTCTAGATATTGTTAAATTTTGTTATTTGTTAAAAATTGGAGTTTGCTATAGGTTTGGGTTTTTCAGATAATAAATTAAACTTTCTTTATGGCACTTTGACTGGGCTATCATCCCACCGACACCTTTCTATTTTTTATGGGGAAAAATTTAATTGGCATTTAATATATTATTATTCTAGCTCTCTCCTTCTCTGTTTTTCAGGTACACACAGTTTCTTAAAGATTTCCTGGAATCCGCAGAGCAAAATTATTTTGTTGGATTTCGTGTGCATTATTACCTGTTCACCGATCTTCCGGAACAGGTTCCTGCAGTGAAACTTGGTGAAGACCATCATCTGACGGTGTTGACCGTGGCTAGTTCTAACAGATGGCAGGAGATCAGTTTGCGCAGGATGGAAAGGCTGGAGAAACTGATTGAGAGTCGACTGTTGAATGAAGCCGACTACGTTTTCAGCCTTGATGTGGATTCAAAGTTCTATGGGCGATGGGGGGCAGAGACTTTGGGTCGTCTTGTAGGTGCCATACATCCATGGTATTATAAAACCCATCATGAATGGTTCCCATATGAGCGCAGGCCCGAGTCTCAAGCGTACATTCCTTATTCTGAGGGTGATTATTATTATGGAGGAGCTGTGATCGGTGGCATAGCGAAAGATGTATATCAGCTTGCTAAAACCTGTAGGGAACAGCTGGACATTGATGCCGCTAAATCCATTGAGGCGGCATGGCAGGAGGAGTCCCATTTGAACAAATACTTGCTGTATAACAAACCCAGTAAACTGCTTGCACCCGAGTATCTGTGGGATGACAGAAAATATAAACCACAAGAGATAAAAATAATCCGTTTCTCTCAAGTTCATAAAAACTACAATGAAATTCGTCCAAACCCATAGCAGCTGTTAAAGGGATAGTTCACCCCAAAATGAAAAAGACCCCATGATTTACTCATCCTCAAGCCATCCTACAGTATATGTGTATATGACTTTCTTCTTTCAGACGAATACAATCGGAGTTATGATGAATGGCGTTCCAGCAGATGATGTAGGACATAGGCGTAGAGTAAGCTCCGGTCTTGTGAGAAGCAAGTTTTGTTTACAGCAAAGGACAATAAATCCTCAGACATTTTTCTTTACAAATCCTTGTTTTCTACCTCTAATTTGTGAAAGTTGTTTTGTTTTGCTCAACTGAGGCAGCATTTAAAGGAAATGTTCACCCCAAAAAATAAAATTTGCTGTTATTTATCCTCAGTCGAAGACTAAAAATGATTTTTAGATGATCCCATGGTCCTTGTTGATTCATAATATGCAGGTCGTTTATTTTCGGTCCGCCGGGAAACAAAGATTCCGTGGCGCAAAACTCCCTCACGAAAGAAGAAAGCCGTCGTGTTTACAAATGTGATGACGAACGCTTATCAGGGTCAACTAAAAGCTGGATTTTCGAAAGTATGTGAAATATTTAATACATAAATACATCCAAGAGTTTCACATACCGGTTTATTATTGTGGCGACATTTCCATGCTCCGAAACGTGATGCTCGAAACGAACTATGATTGGTTGTTTGACATGTCGGTCAAATGGCCTCATGGGCGGACCTTGGCCAATGAAAACGGCTATATATTCCAGAGCTTCAGCCATCAGTCTGAAGGTCTGGCTACGCGAGACTACTTTGAGAGTCAAAAAAAGAAAAACAAACCAGATACAAAAACAAGAAATGAATCCCTGCGACTCCTGACAATATATTGAGGTATTATGAAGTGAAATGATCATTCTGTGTAAGAAACTGAACATTATTTAATTTGTACCTGTAATCCATAACCTCAGACAAATGGTCCTGCATGGCCGTAACCATTAACGTGGCCGTTTACAACATAAAGGGAGGACATTTGTGCATTCTTATAGTTAAGAAGTGTGTGGGAATTATTTTAGTGACTGTTTAAAGTTGTTTGCAAAATAATCCCTTACCCAGTTACATACAAACTGAATTACTTTGATTTAACTTGAATATTATGTGTCTACAACAGCCTACAACATGTGCAGTCCTAATCGCGTGTCTCAGAAAACTGTTTGTAAAGGCAGCTAAAGTGACAGAATGACTTTAGCAATTAGCGACTGGCTCTTTTACTTAGAAGGCTGTAGGCTACTGTATTATGTTGCAAATTGCACTTTCGCTCATTTAGAAGTAGCCTAATATTTGCCTACAGTTTTGTTAATTGATCTAATTCTGTCGCTCTGGAAAAGAGTGATCTGTGACAATAGGTGCGTTCGACTTGAAGCACGGCTACAGACGGCGATCAACGAGAGTAGCCGCTTGCAGTCAGGGGTGGAGTTGAAAACGGATGTGTCAAGCTGGACACTTTCTGCTCCCGTTAGTGACACTCACGTGGTGTTTGCATACTCTATCAAAGATGAAGTGAATAAAATGCAATATTTGTCAAATACACAGACGTTTCAGAAACGTTTTCATGAGCAACAGAAACACTTTTTATATACTGCTTAATACAGTGCCATCTGCTCAAGAATAAAGTTCAACGTAAACTATTTAAATACTAATAAAGTGGGGGTATGTATGCTTTCATTATGATAAACGTGACTCAATATAACATTGCGACTACAGTAAAAAAGCTTTTACTGCTCTAAAAACAGATTTGTGAGCTGTATTAGATTTGAAGACGTTATGGTGCATTCACACCGGACGCGACTTGCGCGAATAAATCGCGCTATTCGCGCGTAGTTGGACGCGTGAACATTTTGGGTTTACTCGCTTCATTCGCGTGTGAAATACGCTTCATTCGCGCGTGAAATTCACTGCACAACAGACGCGAATTCGCGTCATGGGCGGGGCTTCTGCCAGGGGGCACAATGACTGCCACAGAGAGCATATGTATAGAATTTGGCAAATAAAATCACCTTTATGTGCTATGGAAACACTGGACCCGTGTATTTCAGCCGAGAATGTAGTTGTTTAAAACTCAAATCTGCTGTTTATTTACAAAAACAGCCCCTATTTGAAAATGTGCTTTGCCGATTTCGGAGCCGTGAGCTCCAGGCGATCACCGGGCGCTCGTGCTCATGTATGCCGAAGAGAGGAGCATAACCTCGGCTAGTCTGACATTTGCCGCTGGCTCTGATGTCTCTGTAGTGGATAAACATAAGATATCATTTGTTTTGGGTAAATCTAACATGTAATCTTTGGTCTATGGTACAGCTCCGGGTATCCACATACAGCGACAATGATTTTGTCCTTTGTTGTTGTTTTGATTTCTGCCTCTGCTCCACACGTCACTACTAGAGCAAGCTCCTGATTGGTTGGCGCGGCGCGAAATATCCGCCAAAGTTCAGATTTTTCAACTTGCGCGATTCGCGCGAATCTTGCGTTCCGCGCGTCAAACGCTCGAAACGCTCAATTCGCGCCGCGCCATTCGCGCGAATCGCGTCATTCGCGCCGCCTCATTCGCGCGAATCGCGCCGCAGGATGTCTAATCGCGTCTTTGCATTGACTTAACATGTAAATCACTCGCGCTTAACGCTTCATTCGCGTCTGGTGTGAATGCACCATTAGAAACACATATCATTGTTGTCATGTGGTGAATTTGGCCAATCGTGAAACAGCTGTGTCGTCATCAGCGCTCCCGCAGTCGCTCTGGAGAAATTGCGCCGGCTGAGTCAGCCGGCTGCTCTCGAAACGCTATCGCGGTACTTTGATGCCACACGTGACAGTGACGTGTGGTCGGCGCCGGTTCAAGTCGGACTAAATTTCTAACCGGCATGCACTGCTTCAAGTCAGCCGCCGATCGGTCTGCTAAGTGCTGCATGAAGTCGAACGCACCTATTGTATTATGTTGAATATCCAAGTTTTTTGTGCCTATTAGGCTTGCTTGAGATGAGCAAAATCTGCGCAGAACCGAACTGTCGGATTCTGCAGTCGAGCGCAGTTGCTCTCCACCAACTGCGCTGATCAAAAGCATCATGGGAAACGACTTGCTGACGACACAGCTTAATGCTCATTGGCTGCGAATGTCAGCTGATATTTTTTCCCCTTAATCCTAAGAAGTCCATTACCTATAGCCTAATACTATTTACTTTTTCTATAGTAATTTATTAGTAATTAGGACACGTGCTTTATTTATTTGCCCTTTTATTTTATTTTCTTGGTTTGAAGTCCTGTTTGTTGTAATTTTCTCTTTATGTATTGTATGCTGGTGTTAATTTTGTACATTTACATTTTTGTACAACATTATTCCATTAAATAAATGAGTCAATCCATCAATACATGCATGCATAGGCTACATCTAATGTGACGGTTTTGCAATTAGGCCTCATGTTTGTGTGTTTTTATCTGAGATCTTTATCTGGGTATGTCTTATTTCAGGAGTGCAGTAAACAAAGCCCACACATGCATGCTAATTTAAAATGTGTTTTTGTTTCATATTAATTTTGAATAATAATTTGCTGTACACACTTTTCCTAATCATTAAACATGAAATTCAAATTTACATTAAGGTGACAAACAATTGTGTAATATATTTATATGAAATATGTTTCATGTAAAAAAGGGATAGTTCACCCAAAGATTTTTTTGGGGGGGTAAACTGTCCCTTAAGTAGGATACACATAATTAGGTTAATCAGCTGTGCCATATCCCACTCTGAAATGTTTAACCCATAATTAGGGATAACAGTGTAAATTTAGTGCAGCATCTGTGTGCTCCTCATTTCTCATTATGGCTTTGATTATAAAAGGCATCCACAAAGTGCGATAAAGAACGCGAACGCGATCTCTTCCATTGCCGACGTTTGCAGTCCAACGACACAACGAGATTCAGGAAGTGTCCGGCTTGCCTGCACTTTTTTCACTCCTCCCCTCACTGCAGCCGCCTACTCTCGACTAAATTACAGGCGAGGCAAGGTGCATCTCAAACAAGCCTATTGTTACGAGTCTGTCTGTCCTTCCCCCTCTCCTATCACAATACACACCCTCACCTGGAATCTCCTGTGTATTAATTCAAGCCACCTGCACCTCATCAGCACCTAATCAGCCCAGCACTACTTAAGCGCACACACCCCACTCCAGTCAGTGGTTGGATCTCACTTATATGAAGTAGACTCTCCTAACTCGTCACTGCTTCTTACCAAAGACTTACCTGAAAGACTACTTACCTCCTACTCCTCTCCATCGTTGGTTCTCTGTGTCTCCAATGTCTGTCTTCCTCCATCCGTCATCGTCCTTAATCTCCACCATCATCCTGGGGTGTGTGCTTCTTCCACAAGTTCCTGGCAAGATACAACATCTCTCAGTATATCCTTTCTTCATCTCATTCAAGATTCAAGTCTCAACTCACCTTCATCTGCCTTTACTCTGCTAATTCAATAAACATCCTGCATTTTTCACTAATCCTGTGTCCCGACTACTAACATAACATCTATTAGTTAATGGGGAATTTATGAACCCATGAATGTTTTTAGCTTTGTGGCGTTAACGCTTTTATTTTGAAGTAAAAAGAAAATTAGACACTTATGGTAAGATAACCCCCAAGAATTGTCACAGATACTGTAGCATGAGAGTCACATCTCTTTGCACTGGTTAGCTATTGCGGCTTGCATCAAGTTCAATACACTGATGCCTGCTTGCTTATAGATGCACAATTTCCTCTTGCTCTTATCTGTCCACATCCTCTCCAGAAGCCTGAGATCGGTAAGTGAGCAACATCTCGTGGTATCATCACAGAGGCACAAAATCACTTTCCAGAACATTTGCGTTCACTGTTCCTTGCTGGTGGAATGATCTTTCTAACTGCATCCAGAATGCTGAATCCCTGCATAACATTTGAGACAGCTGTGAGCACTAACTGCGTTCTACTAAGAAAAAAAGTTCACTTTTCCTTAATCCTTCCCTGTTCTGGTTTGTTGTATTGCTCATTTGTAAGTCATGTAAGGTCCACCCATTTGGCCCAAAGAAGGTATCCAAATAGTGGATGAAGGGTTCCTGCGTGTTCGGTCTTTTCAATGTGCAAAGTTCTTCAATTTAAGTTAAACTCTAACAGTGTCCATTTTATTATTTAATCTGACTCCATTTTATTATGACCTCGTATTTAGCTTGAAATACAAATTGATTGCTTGTCTATTTCTAATTAGTATTCTTCTGATATTTGATTATTCTATTTAACTCTTGACTTTATATTTACTCGTTCAATCGGTTGCTCATGTCTTTAACAAGGATGCAACGTAATCTACTAGAGTCAATAATTACAGAGTAAAACAGAATGTCAAATGTAACAATTTATTATCAGTCAGGTAAATACTGTATGTATTATGTCAATTACACAGCAATTCAAAGAGATCAAATCCTATCAATACAAAACATCGAATTCTCAAAGATAAATCTACGAGTAAAGAATGCATACCTGACTTTATAGAAATACATAGTGTGAGTATTGAGACACCACACTACGGGCTTCTGGCTACAGAATTCGCGCCGATCCTTTTGCAACATTTCCTTAAGTACTCTGACCAAGATAAACATCTCCCGAAATGGAGACAGGAACTAACAATTGGAATTTGCTTTAATCAAGTCGAGTTAACACCTTTAGGGACAGAAGGTAATTTGCATGAAAGGTACTGGTAACTGACCCACCCTCTACAGTGTGCAATACATCTCTAAACTCTTAGGATCTGTATTATCTTTTAGTTTACTTGTAAGAATGAGACCATTGTACCAGACGCCCTGAGACAATTCAATTGATACCAAACATGACTGTAAATATCACTTGCATTAATGTAGAACATTACATTCTACTATTGACCATTCTGAGTGAGTTGAGTGAAGGGAAGGATGGGTGAGGGGAAGAGGAGATGGTAAGGAACTGATGCATATGTCAGAGAGGCGTTTCCCCGCATTTTCTCTCAGTGGGATGTGGAGACAGATGTCTGTATGTTAATGCACTGTGTGTGTGTGTGTTGTCCATTTCAGAAGTTCAAAGTGTCTGAGGTTCTGTAATTCTTACAGTCACTTTGGATAAAAGCGGTCTTGGGATTTCTATCTTGTGAATATAGCCAAAATGCCATGACGCACAGTAGGATTTTTTGTTTTAGAAATAAAGAGGGAAAAAATTATGGCATTGTCTTTGCCTTAAATTGTGTATGTATAGGCCTATATATAATTCTATATCAGTGCACAGACAGGGGCAGGGGAGAAATTGCAACAATCACCTTTTGATTTGTTGATATTTGTTCATTTCAACACTGAATCAACAGCAGTGACAGAATCAACATTACAGTGTATTGTTGATTCAATATTAATTTTTTTTTTTAATTCTGAAGTTGATTTACCCATGCAGAATCAACAGTGTACAGATGTACTTTTACCATAGTGTTTGTTGAAATTTCAAATTTGAACTTTAAGGATGCAAAAATGCTGTTGAATAAATCGCTTGAAGCTGCAAGCAGTGTTGTTAGTTAGCTCTAAAAGATTTTCGGCCTCAGCTGGAACAGCGGCATGTACTGATTCGCACCGACAACACGTCTGTGGTCTCGTACATAAATCACCAAGGAGGCGTATGGGCTTCTGTGTTTCTCATCACCCCGAACTGGCCGAACCAGCCTTGGTTCCCGGACCTGACAGAGCTTTTGGTGGCACCGCCCTGGCCAATCCCCATCAGGAAGGATCTGCTATCTCAGGTGAACGGCTCGGTGTGGCACCAAACCTGGAGTTGTGGAGCCTTCAGGTGTGGCTGCTTCGGGGATATAGGAGGAGCTGAGCGCTCTGCATTCTCGTGTGCTCGACACGCTTTCGGAGGCGTGGGCACCCTCTACGAGGCGTTTGTATGCTCTAAAATGGTGAGTGTTTGTGAAATGGTGCTGTGATGTTCATATCGACACGGCTACTGGCACCGTGTCGGATATTCTGCGTTTTCTACAGTACAGACTGGATAGTGGATCTCTACCATCAACACTGAAAGTCTATGTGGCAGCTATTGCATCGTTTCGTTTCCCGCTGAACGGGCAATCGATCGGTAGGCACGCACGCGCTGGTGGTGAGTTTTCTTAAGGAGGAGATTGCATCCCCCGCGTCCGCCTTCAGTCCCGCCCTGGGACCTAGAGGTGGTGTTAAGAGCTCTTTCACAGCCACCATTCGAACCTTTAACATTCGTTGATTTGAAGGACCTATCTCTCAAAACTTCACTTCTTCTTGCCCTCGCTTCAGAACACAAACTATTTCGTTGTCTACCCTGTCTTCTGAGTCATCGTCCTCGCGTGATGCGGACGCTCAGACTTCGGTGTGCCCCGTTAGGGCTTTGAGGACCGTTCGGCCAGCTTTCGGCAATCTGACCAGCTTTTCGTGTGCTATGGTGGTTGTGCGAAGGGCCGGGCCGTGTCAAAACAGAGACTTTCCCACTGGATTGTGGACGCTATCATGGCTGCTTAGATTGAGATTGTTGTTGTCTGCCCTGTACTCAGCGCAGCTTCTTGTTATTCATGTCTGACTCACTACGTGCTACCATTATCATGTTATGTTTTATGCTGCTTAAACACAGTTTTCTCTGTGCAGCCCCTTACAATACTGTTATTGCTTCTGTTCTGCCCTGCTCTCAGCTCAGCCCACGTTACTACTGACCAGATATGCAAATTTCATATATTATTCCCCTATGAAATTAGTTCCTCATGAAGCCAAAACTCAGGACCTCTCGCAACACATTCCATGCAACCAAACTATAAACTTTCTAATCTGATGGGAAGATCTAGAAGAAACAACTGTCCTTTCACCCACCCTTAAGCTCCCCTCCTTCCTTCCTGGGCAGATGGCACATAAATTTTGCATAGAAACCATCCTAAATTTAATCTTACGATCATATCTCGAATATGTGTAAGTTTGATTCACAGAATGAACGTACGAACAGAAAACGCTCATAAGTGTCTCTTTCAGGTGTGAAATCTGTGAATCACAAATGATCATGAACTTGCATGCAATTGAATGGTTTCAGCTCTCTGCTTGTAAACGACTCCTAATTAATGTCATTAACATATAAAATATCACCAATCATTATAATTTAGAATAGCGAGCTGCAAGAACAGCTTACATTTTAAAAATGCAGCGGTAGAGGCTATTTACACTGAGGGCAAATAGCAATGGATTCTATTTACACAGTGGAAATAGCAACATTTTTTTTTAATTTCAGTAATTTTAGTTCTTTTTATGGCCTGCGATCAAACTTAACACCTGTGTCCCAACCAGACGCGATACAATAGATATTTTACCTCAGATCTTGAAAATAAATTAAAGCAAACTTAGGTTTAGTCTCAGCCTCAGACTGAACGTTGGCTAAAGGTCTGGCTACGCAAGACTAACTTACATTAAAACTGAGCCTGGTTTCTCCCAAGGTTTTTTTCTCTATTTTGTCACAGAGGGAGTTTTGGTTCCTTGCCGCTGTCGCCTCTGGCTTGTTCAGTTGGGGACACTTAATTTCTAGCAATTATCGTCAATTTGATTTAGCAGATACTATTTAAACTAAACTGAGCTAGACAATGACATCTCTGAATTCAATAATGAAATGCCTTTAACTGAAAATTTAATGTTTAATCTTATTATTATACATTACTGACACTGTATCCTCCAATTTGATACTGTTAAGTGCTTTGACACAATCTGTATTGTTAAAAGCACTATATAAATAAAGGTGACTTGACTTAAAACTGTGAACTCACTGCGAACCAACATCCATAACAAAGATTGTATCACTCACTCAAAACTGTTCAGTCCATTCACATTTGAATCTGTTGTGTCCACTTTTCTTTACTTCACACTTGTCATGTTTATGCTGTCACACAGTATCTACACAGGACGCGACAAAGCATTTGAACTTTGTGTCAGTACGTTATAAATAGAACGAGCAAGCAAGTGGTGTAGATACTATGATGCTGCATTTGAATTTTCATGCCACATTATTTGAAATTAGTGCAGGCTAAACATTTTTTTTCTCTTGGGTGGCCTATTGAGGAACCCTGGCCCTCGGGCTTTAAGGAGGGGTCTCCATAACTGTAACATCTGCCAGTCCACCAGTCAAGACAGGCAGCAAAATACTAGCTTCATTGTTCAATTCGAATTGTCACTCACCTGAAATTAAACCAATTAATGTTGCAGTTTCAAAGCGAAGTGCATTTAAAATCCTTTAATGCGCAGCAAGCCATTGATGATCCTGTTTATTCCATGGTTATTATATCAATTAAAACTAGTAGGCCTATTGCTCTTTGCAGCGCAATATAATAAACTCCAAGAGGTGAGATCTTGCATGGAGCCCCAGTTCGAGGGAGATTGACAGTTATTTTGTGTTTCTTCCATTTGCGAATAATCGCACCAACTGTTGTCATCTTCTCACCAAGCTGTTTGCCGATGGTCTTGTAGCTCATTCCAGCCTTGTGTAGGTCTACAATCCTGTCCCTGACATCCTTGGACAGCTCTTTGGTCTTGGCCATGGTGGAGAGTTTGGAATCTGATTGATTGATTGCTTTTGTGGACAGGTTGTCTTTTATACAGGTAACAAGCTAAGATTAGGAGCACTCCCTTTAAGAGAGTGCTCCTAATCTCAGATCCTTACCTGTATAAAAGACACCTGGGATCCAGAAATCTTGCTGACTGAAAGGGAATCAAATACTTATTTCACAAATCAATTTGTAACTTTTTTGAGATGTTTTTCTGGATTTTTAGTTGTTGTTCTGTCTCTCACAGTTCAAATAAACCTACCATTAAAATTATAGACTGATCATTTCTTTGTCAGTGGGCAAACGTACAAAATCAGCAGGGGGATCAAATATTTTTTTCCTCACTGTATGTACGATACTTGCATTGCCTTGGCTGTTGAACATCTAGATGCAGTCTCAAATGAAAGTCTTAATGGTTCAGTAGTTTTTTAGTGGTGAAGTTACAACAGTTTCTTCCGGGTTGAAGACAGACAAACTTCAGACGATGTTAGCCTGACTCAGTTGTGGTAAGGAGAGCTCTTTCTCAAGTAGAAGTTGCAACATAGCTTGTTGTAACTTTGAGGTCCTTGGTCAAACTAGATATCTCCCATCTTCTGCACACAAACAGCAACCAGAAGAAGGGACCAGGAGCGCAAACGAGGGAGGTCACTGAGTAGTGGCCTTTTAACTTCTGGCAAGGTGACACCTCCTGAGTTTGGCTTGACCAGTGAAAAAGGTGTAATTTTTAGAGAAAGCTTCTTTGTTTGGAAGCTGGCTCATTTGCATGATTCGAGTGGGTTAGCAGATTGGGGTCCCTTTATTCTCTCATTAATATATATCAAGAGTCCCGTTGAAGCAACCTGTCCTCCAACCAATACGCCCATACAGGTCGTTTGTCCAAATCCCTGAAATATGACCCATCAGAGCGTATACTACAATTACGCCCCTATCGGCAACAGGACATTTTCATATTAATGCTTGTACTCTTTTATCTGCATTATTATTCTGATTCCGTATAGCTCAGTTGGTAGAGCATTGTTATTAGGGCTGGGTAAAAAATATCGATTCTCCGATTTTAATCGATCTTCAGTTTAACGCAACGATATCGATTCGGGAAATCCCCGAATCGATTCTTAATGCGCGTGCTTCACGTAAGAGGATATGAATATTCACCTCTTGTCCTGAAGGTGTCACCATCTTTAGATATACTTACCTGGCATGGGAGACACCATGATCAAGAAGGCGGTTCACCCAGAGCGAGGCTTGGCCATTGCACTCCGGTTGTGCTGAGCCACCGAACCCCCAACTGCTCCCCTGGCGCTGCAGCATAAAATGGCTGCCCACTGCTCCGTGTGTGTGTGTGTGTGTGTGTGTGTGTGTGTGTGTGTTCACTGCTGTGTGTGTGTGTTCACTGCTGTGTGTGTGTGTGTTCACTGCTGTGTGTGTGCACGTTGGATGGGTTAAATGCAGAGCACGAATTCCGAGTATGGGCCACCATACTTGGCTGAATGTCACTTCACTTATCTTTCGAATTGCTCCACTAAAAAAAACAACTGTGTGCACCCTATTATTAATGTAGGTGTATTTCAGTAATAAACTTAAGTAGGAGAGTTTCAGTTACCAGCATTTATATCATAATATGGATCCCATGTCTGCAAAACTAACATTTTAAATGAAATATTGATAGCTAATCGATATCGAATCGAAATCGAATTGAATCGAAACCATAAAAATAAGAATCGAATCGCAGAATTGGTCACAATACCCAGCCCTAATTGTTATACGATGATATGTAATCATGCGATCATGGGTTTGAACCTGGAGAACGCACGTGCTCATAAAATGTGCACTAAAAATCATGATTTTGCATGACCCCTGTAAGGGGTAGGTTAGGGGTAGGGTTGGATGTGGTCATTCGTACGAATTAGCCACCTAGTAAAATATGTACGAATTACTGTGAGATCGGTGTAAAAAGTCCACACATTGCTTTTAAATAAACACGCATTTTGATTGGTAATGACAGTCATACGTCATTTCATGAGGACAGAGGCAACACGACACTGTCATTATTTTTATGAGCGCTAGAGGGCACTTAACTTTAAAATGAAAATATAGGTCGTAATAAGACGCTTGCACAAACAACCTATAGGGTCTTTTTTTATGAGGCGCCTAGTAGGATTTAAATCAAACTTCGCTTATCAATACATACATAAAACGTGCATATACACCTATAAATTACTCGCATATGTATACTATTGGATGTTCAATATATATATATATATATATAGACACTCCCTTATACATATGAACACGATCCATGCATATACACCCACAATGTGTGGGTGTATAAAGATGATGTGTGCCAGGTCTTCAGGAAGAACAAAAGAAGGAAAGCACCTGGTCCAGATGGTGTGTCACCAGCCTGCCTAAAAATCTGTGCTGAGCAGCTGGCCCCCATCTTCACACAGATCTTCAATAGATCACTGGAGCTGTGTGAAGTCCCCTCATGCTTCAAACGCTCCACCATCATCCCCGTCCCAAAGAAACACAAAATTACTGGACTTAATGATTACAGACCTGTGGCCCTAACGTCTGTGGCCATGAAATCATTCGAAAGACTGGTTCTGGCTCATCTGAAGGACATCACTGGACCCTTACTGGACCCCCTGCAGTTTGCCTACAGAGCAAACAGGTCTGTGGATGATGCAGTCAACATGGGACTGCACTTCATCCTGCAGCATCTGGACAGACCAGGGACTTATGTGAGGATCCTGTTTGTGGACTTCAGCTCTGCTTTTAACACCATTACCCTGGAAACCCTTCAAAATAAACTAACTCAGCTCTCCGTCCCCACTTCCGTCTGCCAGTGGATCAACAGCTTCCTGACAGACAGACAGCAGTTAGTAAAGCTTGGCAAATTCACATCCAGCACTCGAACCATCAGCACTGGAGCTCCTCAGGGCTGCGTTCTCTCCCCACTGCTCTTCTCCCTCTACATCAACGACTGCACATCTAAAGACCCCTCTGTCAAGCTCCTGAAGTTCGCAGACGACACCACACTGATCGGCCTCATCCAGGACGGTGACGAGTCTGCTTACAGACAGGAGGTTAAGGAGCTGGCTGTCTGGTGCAGTCTCAACAACCTGGAACTTAACACGCTCAAAACTGTGGAGATGATCGTGAACTTCAGGAGAAACCCCCCTGCTCTCCCCCCACTCACCATCATGAACAGCACTGTGACTGCAATGGAGTCATTCAGATTCCTGGGCACCACCATCTCTCAGGACCTGAAGTGGGATATTCACATTAACTCCATTGTCAGGAAGGCCCAGCAGAGGCTGTACTTTCTTCGCCAGCTGAGGAAGTTCAACCTGCCACAGGACTTACTGAAACAGTTCTACTCTGCCATCATTGAATCCATCCTCTGCACCTCAATAACTGTCTGGTTCAGCTCAGCTACCAAATCTGACCTCAGAAGATTACGGAGGGTAGTCCGGACTGCTGAGCGAATCATTGGTACAACCCTCCCCACTCTCCAAGAACTGTACTTATGCAGAGTGAGCAAAAGGGCTGGCAAAATCACTCTGGACCCCTCACATCCAGCACACAACCTCTTTGAACTGTTACCGTCTGGTCGACGCTACAGAGCTCTGAGCACCAGAACGACCAGACACAGGAACAGTTTCTTCCCTCAGTCAATACATCTCATGAACACTCAATAAATAAACGTGGAACACACAACTAATTCATTATCCATTCACCACACTCACTTATTTTATTTTTATTTTTCTCATTTCTAATTTGCACATACTTGACCTGTACATACATAGTCGCCTATATTATATATTGTGTATTTTACATTTTTTTGCTGCTTTGTACATTGGTTATTGGCTATTTCTTGTTATTTTGTTTTATTACCTGTGTCCTGTCCTGTTACTGTCTTTCTGTTGCACTGTGGAGCTTCTGTCACTACAACAAATTCCTTGTATGTGTAAACATACTTGGCCAATAAAGCTCATTCTGATTCTGATTCTGATAAGTTAGCCCTTATCAGTGTCTGCATGAAATACCGCTTTTGATTAACGCTGTTGATACAGTAAGCGTTAATCATTCAACACGATCTTAAGCTGAATCACATAAGCATAAAATAATAGCCTATAAAATGTCTACATTCACTACTGAACTCGGATGAAAGTTAAACTGAAACTAGATAACTCAAATAAGATATGGCTTAATAATTGATCTCTGTAGATTTAATATACAGTGATTTACATTAAACTGTAAGCCCTCACACTACAAATAAAAGAAAATCATATATGGGGTGGTGATGGCGCAACCTGGATAAAGTGGATAAAACGCATGCCTTTGGTGTGAGAGACCCGGGTTCGAATCCACTGTGAGACACCAATGTGTCCCTGAGCAAGACACTTAACCCCTAGTTGCTCCAGAGGCGTGCGACCTCTGACATATATAGCAATTGTAAGTCGCTTTGGATAAAAGCGTCAGCTAAATGAATAAATGTAAATGTAAATGTAAATATGGAAATATTATCTGTGGCAGCTCTTTGATCCCAGGACACTTGTTTGTAAGGATTAAGTTTCATTCATTAATTTATTTGATCGTTTATCATTGTTCGGCCTCTCTAATAATAAGGAATCTTCAACTTGGTTCATTATTTGCACAGCATCCACAATAAACATTGATTCAAAGCAGCTTACAGTAAGTTCTGTTACCTCTATAATGGCTTAATTCTTTACACTGAGCAGATTTACTGGGCAATATTGTGATATATAACAATGCTTTTTTTTTTTTTTTTTTTTTTTGGCTCTCTGCGAAGGCGGACGCTTTTTCTCTCCTCTCCTCCCCTTATCTTCCCTGCTTGCTCTCTCGTCTTGTCTATTGTCTAACACTTGAGAGACTCTTTCTGCACTGCTCTCCAAACCGAAAAATCATGGATTTGATCAACTGGTCTCTCAATGCAATTGACACCATATTCTCTACAAGAGCCCTGGGCTCGGGGGAGCCCAATTGTCCGGACGGGACGTTCGCTACTGGCTACATGATGGACTCATGGGAGAGATGGCGGGTCGTGTGTCTGGCGGCTCTTTCCGTGGAGGACATTGAAGACATCTACCTATTCGGAACCATGATAACGGGTTTTCTGCTGATTGGATTAGGCTTTGTCCTGGGTTATCAGAGAATTCAGAAGACGGGAACAGCTGTCCAAAGCCTCACAAGGCTGCCCGTCATGATTGAAGCAGTGGGCAGAGTGGTCAGCATTGAGACTGAAACCATCAACCGCAATATGGATTCTATCATGGAGAAGCTCACAGCTGTGCTGAGAAAAATTTATGGACTTGGAGACCAGAATGGACAAAGAGAGCTGTGAAATTGGTATGCAGCCGCTCGCACCAAGACCAAACAATGTTATCTTTCGGCTTCCCAAAACAACAGAACTGCCTCGGACAAGGTCGTTCTGGAAACAACCCCCCCGGAAGGGCACTGCAGTGAGACGCTCTTGCTTCCTGACCCCTCCCACAGACACCTGGTGACTGTCGACTCCGTCTGGGTCCCGATCAAGGCCGTTTCCATGGCAATGCAATTGCTGTGTTGCTATCACAATCTGCGGACTGAGACAACTTGTTTTGGATACCAGCGCGGCGGATTTCCAGGCCTACAAATACACGAACTCACATCGCACACATACCCATATATACAGACATTCCATTCACCCCCCCACCCCCGATCCCTCGCCTTCGTCGCTTTGTTCCGCCAGCCCGACAGGCGGGTCTGCGATCGGCGCTGATAATAGCTGCTGGACCGGATGGCTGTTTGTAGGAGCTGGATTACCCCCCACCTGTTGCAAGTCGTGTGTCTATGGTGTATTGATTATGTGCTTTTGTTGCTGGGGTGTTTTTTCTGTTCTCACACTGTACTCCCATTGGAGCATAGTCTGGGGGTTATTTTTTTTCTCCTCTCCTTCCTCATGTTTAAGCTGTATTTCTTCCTCAATTCCCTGTCTTCCTGTCCTGTCCACCCCCTTGTCATATTGTATTGTATGTATGTTTGTGTATGTATGGACAGGTTGATGGCTAATTTCGCTGGTACTTGTGACTAGTGACAATAAAGGGCTACTACTACTACTACTACTACTACTACTACTACTAAACGATCCACTGTTTAAGCTCTAGCTATATATTATCCCCTTTAAAAAAATAGGCATGGTTTTGCTGCTCTAATCAAAGTGTTTTAGCAGTTAGCCTGTATCAGTACCACTGTAGTGAAGGAGACTGAATAATGAATATATGCAGCCTCTCAGACAAACCACAGAGCCATTTTTTTTTATTTAAAGAGATTTACTTATTAGTCCGTTTTATTCTAAGAGTATGTAAGATGGTTTTCAAAAAATAATAATAGTAAACGGTCGGCTTTTTTCTGTGGTGATTTGCATGTGTTTACACTGTGTGCTCCTGAGCGTTACATAAACATGGCGGAATCTGACGCAGCGTGACGTAGTTTGCCAAGCTCTATTGCACTTTGCTTATTCAGAGTCCATATAAATGAAACTCCATTCTGTGAAAAGGGGGAAGAATGATTTCAGCCAAAGGCGGACGCGCACTCGGGTCTCTCGTGTCAAAAACACTGTGGTACACGCTTTACACCTTACACTATTGGAATCGCATAGAAATAATCATTTTTTGTAATGTTGTGACGTTAATGGGCAGAGGTAAATAACCCATGCCAACAAGGAGGCCTGTTTGCACTTTGTGTAAATAGACAATCCGTTAATTACAATGCACCAGACTACAGAAAATATGCTCCAGTTATTTTTTTTCTGGGGGAGGACCCACCCACATTTATTTTGTTTCGAACGCCCATAAACTCATGCATTAAGCCAGGATAAGCATTTTCAAATGTACCGCCAGAAGTGCCGCTGCTTCCTTTTACACTGAAATGCCTTCCGTTTGCACTAAAAAGTTCACGCACATCCACATATGAAATCACTTGCATGTACACAACTAAAGCATGCGTCTCTCATCAGATTTGTATATGTTTGTGAATTTTATTTTGTATGTTTGCGCGAGTGTTTTATGGGTGTGTGCGCGCATCTAGTTTATATGTATGTGCGAGTGTTTCTAGGTGTATATGCATGGATCAAGTTTATATGTATATGCGAGTATGTATAGGTGTGCCTGCATGCAGCAAGTTTATATGTATGTGCGTGTCTTGTTGTGGGTGTATATGCATGGATTGTGTCTATATGTATATGCTAGTTATTCACAAGTGTATATGCATTCATTACTAACATAATATGTATTGGTATGGATTTCATATTAGTGTGCACGTGTATTTCATATATATATATATATATATATATATATATGAACATCCAATAGTATACATGTATATATGAGTATTTTATAGGTGCATATGCACGTGTTTTATGTATGTATTGATAAGCAAAGTTCGATTTAAATCCTATGTGGCGCCTCATAACCCTGAGGTAGTGAATGATAATGCTAGAAAGAGCTTTAAAAGTTGTCAATGGATTTTCTGACTGAAAGCAGATGTTGACAGGTAACCAGGGAAACTGGCAGAGTTTGGGTGTGATGTGCTGCAGACATTTCACTTAAAGTCAGTTAAGTTAAGAAAGATCCATGTTCAGCCCACAATAAGACACACCATCCACAGATGTTGGAAAAGTAGGCAGGAGGTCAAAACAGTTTAGAATAATGACAAATCGCAAGATGAATGCAATGCATCACAACTGATTATTTTACACTGTTATTATTTTATTGTACAGGCTTTTATACAAACAGCCCAGTGTAGTTGGGTAAGAACATACACTTATTTAACCTTTTTGTATTATTTATTAATGATGTTTTAATGCTACTTTGTATTTAATGCACATGTATGTTTATTTGCTCATTTAAAACAGTCTCGATGGCAAAGTTATTGCCGTGATGCCATGGTTAGCCCCAGTTGTATGGGAAGGAACTTTTGATTCATTCCTGATTGATTCAATCTACAAACAACAAAACATCACCATTGCAACAGTCTTCGTTCTTGGAAAGTGAATTGTTTTCTATCTCTTCCTCTGATCTTCATCGGCTTTGAATTTAATTTTAGCATTTATTTGTAAGAGTCAGACAATTAACAAACATGACTGACATAGAACACATTTTCTGTTTATTTTAGTGTTGTTTAATTTTCCGTGACATACAGTGAGAGAAAAATGAATCTATTTTTTTCTGGCCATCTCCTTGGTTTTACCAGTTTCTCCACTAAGCCTGCTTAAAATTTTAATTTAGAACAGTCTTAAGCCCTATTCGCACGGGATTAGTATTACCTGAGGTAATTTCTCCGGGCCTTTTTACAGAAGTTAAAAGTTGCCGTAATCTTTACTAACATTGTCTGTAATGATTACTGAGATGGCACATTCTGACAGGACTAAAATAACTGAGAAGCTCTGGTAATAATTACTTTACCCCACCTCTCCATGTAAAACGAATCCCGTCCGAATAGGGCTTTAGTGTTCTGAGAGTTTCTTAGTTTTGTTAGTCAGACTTCTAATTTGTGTATGTTATGTTTCCTGTTGTTCCCTCGTCTGGGTGCGGTTTCCTGTGTTGTTTCCTGTGTTGTTTTGACAGTATTGTTAATAAATAAATGCTTAGCTGCAATAGGATCCTAGGCTGGGGAGGTTTGGGGGTTTCCAGAAAGCAGGGTATGTTGCATAAGTAAACAAATACCCAGAAAGACTGAAGTAACTTTGAAGGTAATAGCCTTAGCGACTTACTCTCTGAACAAACCTACTTTTAAATATTTAGCATTAAAAAATTTTAATTATTGCTCACAATAATAAAAGCATTTTAAAGATTAAAAAAGATTGCACAACCCCCCAGTATGCCTGATATGATGATAATCATTAAAAAAAGTGGTGATGTTTTGGGAACTGATGACCATGAGCAAGAATTGATGATAACTAATGATAAGTTAACCTTGCTTTCATGAATATCCTGCTTTTCCTCATGTCTCATGTTCCCCATCCTGATATTACAAAAGGTAGGTGTGTTCGACTTAAACTCTGCAAGAAAGTGGCCCTTCAGGAGCAGAATTTGACACAGCTGATGTAATGGTCTCAAATGTACAGCATACTGAAGTTTGCCTTACAGCCTCCTTATGGTGAATACATTACCAAAAGGGGAAAAAAAGAATTTCCGTTTAATTCATTACTTTACATTTCAGCCCCTCTTTTTTCACCAGATACGCGCAGTTTCTTAAAGATTTCCTGGAGTCTGCAGAGAAGAATTACTTTGTTGGATTTTGACCGCATTATTTATTAAGAAAATTATCAAATCGCCGTTACACACAGTGCTCTAGCCAGAAAAGAAAATCTCTGCCAGCCAATATGTTTTTGTGTAATATGAAATTGACCTGCGATTCAATAATTTCACATATCATGGATTCAAAATGTTTGCAACCAGCGACGTGCATACATCTGTTACACACGTACACAGACAGAGAACCTCGTGAATTCCCATCTGATCCCTACGTTCAATCATCACATCCAGAATTTCTCTTGTAGTTACAGAGACAGGCTCTTTGCTGTAAATAAACATGCTAGACAAATCAGTCCATGGGTTATTTTTCAGGCTTGTTACAAAGTCAATTTCATTCTTGAGATTTTTTACACGCTTGGTTTCCCCCGTACAATCATGATTTGGATCGCAAGCATGCTCGATGACCATTTGCATCAGTTTGATCATCGGTCCTCGATAATGCGGTTTGAAAGTAGTGTCTATGAAGTCAATTACATGACATGTTTTCCCCGCGGGGCAGCCGCACTTCAGCTGATCATCCGTAGCTGCTCCAGAACTCCAGTCGCGCAGCATCAGCTTTTGCGCAGCGTCAGACATCCTTTTCAGAATTCAATTCTCTCCAAGAGATAAACTTTGTCCCCTAATCGATATAGAATGTTGTCGCCGTTTCCTAGAATCTGGACTGACTGTTTTAATCCACGACGGTCCAGGCCTTGTGCAATTTCAATTTCAGCTTCAATTTCCGGTTTATGGTTCAGATCCGTCGAAGCCTTATTAATTGAAAAATTGCAGAGTGCTTCAGGCTCGGACAAATTGGATTGTTGAAGCTGATTCTGTTGGTCCATATACTGCAGATAATGTTTTGATCAACAAGATGTTGCAGTAGCTCCGTTGACCGTGCTATCAAGATCTAGGAAAGCCTGCGATAACTGCAGAGTTTATGAGGACAGCCGCTCTTTGCTCACAGGGGATGTAGCATAGCTATAGTCACAAGGAAGTAGTGGCGGATCTTCTGTACATTCGAGCGAAATAAATTGTTGGGGGGAAAGGTCTTGTTTCTGCGTTTCGGATGTTGGTTGGTTGTTGAGATGTGGGTGTTGCACTCAATAGTGGAAGAAGGTGAAGGGGCCTGGTTAGGGATTTGCGTTGAGCGGCGAAGCCTCGCATGTCACCAAAGACAATTCTGTAATTTTCGCTGAAAGATATTTTGATTAAAGATTATGAGATTTTTGTTAAGACGCTGACAATTTGTTTCAAGTAACGGTAATGTATTGTGGCTTGGGAAAACTTAATCCAATAGCCAATTATTAAACAATTAAACATACAGCAAGGGACACATAGATGGGTGAGTAAACGCTCAGGTTTGTTATACCGAATATGCGATTATACTGAATACACATACTGATTATTTGGTTTAAAATAAATTTAATTTGACTGAAACAGGTCGTTATCATTGAAAAAATGGTGTTTAACACAGGTACATCGCTTTGCTCGAAATATAGATTCTTTTTACAGCATTCAAAAGGGTTGACCTCAGGAAGAGGCCAGTCTCGATCATACTCAGAGTCAGACTCATCGCTACTTTGAGACAAAAAGTTTGTTTCAGAGTCCTCCCAACGTTTATTTACCAGCATGAGATAATTTTGGTCATGAAGCGTTTTGTTCCAACAGGATGATATGGATATGTAGTCTGGTGGCTTGCTCACATTATACTTCATGCCAGGCATTGTACCATCCCACTGGAAATTGTACCAAATTTTTTCATCCATAATAAAGTTTCTCCAAATTTGATTGTAGAAGTATGTCCAGTCTATGGCAGACAAAAGCAGGTAGGAGCATTCGGGTGTATATTCATCGTTAGATTCCAAAACACAGAGTTTCACAATCTGCAACTCTGTCAAACACAAATCTCCCCACACGATCACAAAACACAGTGAAATCTTGTTTCACAATATCTTCATCTTCAATGAGAACCTTTCTTAGGCTCTTTCCTTGATTTTTCCTTGGTGCTAAAGTCAGCTCCTCTTTCATTTCAATAGAACTTCTTGGCGGTGTCACACACATCATTCTTCTAGATATTTCAGGACTGTTTGGAGCAGCAGCAGCCATTGTAACAGGAGACTGCAATGTCTTCTCCGGTTAACTATGTGGCCACTAAACCGTCTTTAAATACCAAATTTTGAATGTAGGTAGGGGCTGTAGGTGTGAAACAGCCAAGGATGTGGCGCCTTCAGTAGTCATAAACATCGGATGCTTTGATACATTCAGTGAGATTATTATCACTTAAACAATCTTGTGTTTTTCTTGCGAACAAGGCATTAAAAGTATCTTGCTGGTAAATGCACAGTGTTTAATAGAATTATTTTAATTTAATAATGTACAAATCAACCAAGAACTCACATTCACATCTCCTGTAAAATGTTAATGTGTTAATTTAATTATTGCTTCATGGATATTTCAAGATAAAATATTTTCAAAGATCCTTGTGCTGCATTCTATATTCACACAGATTACCCAAAAATGTTGTTAAATACTTCATTTAATCAAACAAATTTACATAAATATTGATGAATATGAACAAAGAGAAGCCAAGTACACAAAGAGCTCGCTAACGTTACAGCAGTACTGTTTGCAAAAAAAAAAAACCCAAAAAAACCAAACACTCACACACAACATTTACAATCACACGACAATACAATATGAATTGTGATGATAAAAATGAAACACAAACAAAACATAGAAAGATAAAAACACAACAATTTTCATACTGCTACAAGTCTCCAGCTAATTTTTTTTGGTCTGGTTTCAGATTCGGCCTACTACAGTGAAAAACTTTGATTTATACAGTATGTGTCTTCAAGTAATGAGGTGTTAAACATGCGGAACAGTAACAAACAATATTCAACATAAACTAGAATCCAAAACTCTAATGTAACTGTGAGCTTGTTTCACATTCTGTAGATTATCTCAGTAATGAAATCTCAGTTCACTTGCATTTTCAGGCTAACAGCTGAAATGTGGACTTATGCTAAACCTAATTTTCAGTCCTTTAGGTTTGGTGAAATACATGTTATAAAATTCAACAACAGGCATGACACCTTTGTAAACACTTAACAATATTTAAGCTAAATACATGTTTAGATATTTAGAAGGGAAAAAAAGATATAATACAATATTTCAAGGGACCGTGCTGTTGAATACAGTAACTTCATGCCGCATTGTTTTAATAAAAGTGGATAAATTCTGAATACAATCATGACAACACACAGCTGCTGTTGTTCGTGTTTCCCCAAGATCAAACCTTTTAGCCAGATGAATACCTAAAACCTGTGTCTGTGTGCCAGTGCAGACCATCTAAAATGGTCAAAAACATGCATCTTTCAATTAATTAACTACATGACATCTGTGATTTATTTATTAAAGTCATGTTTAGAGACGTGCGCAAAGAAAATAGTGTTTCCACACTATCTTCAACTTGTAATGTGCAACTTTATTGCTCTAAATGATATAGATGTACATGTAACAGAGAAACAGTACGGGGCTTGTGTCTCGTGGCCGCTTTGTAGACAGACCAGAAACAGCTCTACAGTGCATCACAATCTCAGTTTAAATAATCTCTTGTAGAAGGACTTTCCTTTTATTATCTTATAATGTTTTCCTGCAAACACTCGCGACGTGATTGACCAGATTCTGAGAATAGTCTTCATCTAAACAAAACAATGAAAAAGTATAGAGTGGTATCAGCTAGTGGGGGGGTAGGCCATCAATTAAATCTTGTGTACATATTTCTTTGATACATATTTCTGTTGTGCAAACATATTTTCTGTATAAACGACTATGTCTATAACCTTTTCAAAGGGAATGTAGTATAATGTTATGGTTTTCTGTATTCGTATGATAATTTTCTTAGTGACTTGGACTCTTGAGTTACATAGGGAGCACAAAAAAATTCCTTGATATTTTGTCTGTAGCCTTTTAAAGACTGTGTACAACCTCAAACTTTACTGAATGTGTAGCTTTGAGCACAATGGTTAGATGTGTTTCAGTTGTAAGTGTAAAACAGCACGCCTTAATTTTTGTGTCGATACTTAATGGGGGTCTCACATCAAACAGATGGTAATTGTCCTAAAAAAGAAATACAGACTTTGTCAAACAAATTTTTCTTAATTTTCATTTATTCCTATTATGATGATAGCTCACAAAGAGGTGTCTTCACCTAAAACATACACAGTCCAACAAACAAAATGTGAGCCACGTCATCCATAACCCTGATCGTCTGACTTAGTAAAATGTCAGTCACAATAGATCAAGAGGATGATTTCTGTATCCTGTATGCATTATAGCAATTTTTCTTAAATGATGTGTGCACTTTTGCATTTCGTAATTCAATGATTTTTAGCCAATTCGTTTTGTGCAAAGATAATTCCTATGTAAAGATTATTTTTGAATAACCTTTACAAAAGCGTGGGACATCATAGTTCTCAAAATATGTTTGCATTACATCAAATAAATATGACAGAAGTGGAGAAACAAGATGTTTAGCACATGCACACAATGTAGATGCTTACGTGCACCAGAGATGTTGCTTTGAGTCAAAGAAGATGGCGATAGTGACTGATGACATTCTTTAATGTCTAATGTTGTTGTGTTGAAAAAGATTCTGTGGACAAACACCTCAAAGGAAATAATTTGAAATGGAGGTTTGTCAAAATAATAAAAAGTTTAGTCAAGTGTTCAATAATTTTGAAAATAAATTTATAAGTATGTGCACGTCATGCTCTCTTCCCCATGCAAAGACTTGCATGAACTTGCGGAGGAATTTGAAAACAAATACAGCCAAACAAACTAAATGTGAATTGTGTCATCTGCTATCTGAGCAAGATGACTAAATGCAGTGGAGTAATAAAAATATAAATTTACAAAACTACGTTTAATAAACTCACAATTGTTTATGAAACATTTCTATAATTCTATATGCATTAAACATTTTCTTGTCTTGCTATACTCTCTTTCTTAGTGATTTGGTCTCTTGAATGTACGAAAGGTTATGGATTAAATTTATCAATGCTCTTTATATAATGGTTACGCTCCACAAAAGAATGCAGGAACCAGCAGGTAGGTCGAACGACAGAGCTTTAATTGCACAAAAGAATCATACTACAAGAAAACAAACTCTAAACGACGTATCCATAACTTTAAGACGAGACAAAGACATGAGGAGAACTGAGGACTTATAAAGGGACCAACCAAAACAAGGAAACAAGATAATTAATTACACACAGGTGAAAAGACTAAACGATGATTAACTAATAACAGGAAACAAGAACAGGAAGAACCAAATAAGGGCAAAAGAGGACTAAAGAGAAACTAAACCGTGACACTTTACATGAGTGTAGAAATTTTAACGTTCAAACTTAAATGAGTGTGCAGCTTTCAGTGCAATAGTTTGATTTGTTTCAGTTGTAATAGTTTTAAGGGTTAAACAGCAAGACTTAATTTTCATGTTGATGCTTCATGTGTTTGCACATTGTGGACAGACACAAAGTTGCACTAAAATAAATAATAAAATAAAAAACACTGTTACCTAATTTTACTTAATTTTGAAAAACGCAGGTCTGTCAAATGAGAAAAGTTCAGTCATACATAAAAAAAAAAAAAAAAAAGTTTTCTGAAGTAAAAAAAAATATGTGTTTGTCTCAAAAACATCCATAGAGTTTTCTACTCGTGAGAAAAGCACTTGGGTGCATTATCATCAGGCTATTTTAAAGATATTAAAGAATACAACTAAAGTTTAATTTAAAGACAACAGACAGCATGACTTGCTTTAGTGACACACAATGTGTATAAAAATTGTAAACGTTTAAAACTATAGCTGTAATTATTTTACTGAGAAGTTTAAAGTGAAATGTGTATTTGTTCTTTTACAGTACACATACTATCTACAGGCTAGATTAAAATTAAAACATTTCTTAAATATCAACAAAAAGTAAAAAACAACATATACGATTTTGCTCATATTTAAAATTTAGCATACTCGGATTTGTATGTGTGTGTGTGTGTGTGTGTGTGGCTCAGGTATACCCTACGTTATGGGGACAAAGATGGCAATATTCAAAATCCTTGTCCTTGTGGGGACATTTTTTTTTTGTCCCCATGAGGAAAACAAGCTTATAAATCATACAGAATGAAGTTTTTGAAAATCTTAAAATGCACAAAGTTTTCTGTAAGGGGTAGTTTATGTGTAAGGTTGGTGTAGGGTGATGGAAAATACAATTTGTACAGTATAAAAAAACATTATGTGTGTGTGTGTGTGTGTGTGCATGCTTATGTGGTTTATGAGGACACAAATTTGTATAATGACATGGGTATGACAGAGGTATTACAATATGAAAGTGGTTTATGAGGACACTGCCTATGTCCCCGTAATTCAAAAGGCTTAAAAACATACCAAATGGTGTTTTTTTGAAAATCTAAAAATGCACAAAGTCTCCTGTGAGGGCTAAGTTTAGGTGTAGGGTTGGTGTAGGGCAATAGCACACACAGTTTGTTCAGTATAAAAACCATTACGCCTATGGAGAGTCCCCATAAACCACAAAAACCAATGTGTGTGTGTGTGTGTGTGTGTGTGTGTGTGTGTGTGTGTGTGAGCCCAAATAATCAGCCAAAGTGTTGATTATTTGACTAAAGCAGGGCTTATTTAAAATATTTATTTGTTTGTCTTGTCATATCCTGTAATGTACTTTGATTTATTTTAAACGATATTGTTCAGCACAATGGTCAACCATTGTTGTTTTATTGTGCTTTATAAATAAATTGAACTGAACTGAACTAAAGCATGATTCTGTGCACATCTATATGAGGTGGATGCTGTAAATCCATTAACACAAGCACATAAAGGATATCCGCTGTCAGTTAGACACCTTCACTCTTAGAAGGAAATGGTTAGGTTGGGGTGGTCTGAGAAGTTGGTGGTTTGAATAATTTTTAACTTAAGATTGCTTCTCATAAGTTTATTTATTCAACCTACAGATTAGGTTGTTCTGATCCTACAGAGGTGTTAGCATACACACATAGAGATGATAAAGAAAAACATGCCCGGACATAGCATTTTTTTTCAGAGGTGGATGTAGTTGGGCCGGTAGGAACAAATTGGTGACTAGGCATTAACATATAAAATACAGATCAAACAAACATTGATCCTGTTAAAGTGTCAATATGCACCTCTTTGCTCAGCTATTTTTCCACAGTCAGGAAGAACCCCTGTCTAGACATTAACATATACCAATCAGATAAAAAACAACATTGATCCTCTTAAGGTGTCAATACGCACCCCTTTGCCCCCCACTATTTTACCACAATGAGGAAGAACCCGACACTTCCAGATGGGAAGCTAGCTATAGCTCAGGAAGGAACACCATAAAAATGCCATGGCACAGGTGAGAGATAAAAACATCATAAATCCACTCATAAATCCATCAAAAGTAAAATCTAACATCTGTTTTGATCTTTGATTTAAGCCGGGCTCACACTGTGCGATTTTTAATAGTCTTTTGCGATTGCTGCTTGTCACACTGTATGAACATGATCCCCATGTCAGACTGTAGGATCTCAGTTGTCTTAAATGTCAGACTGTACGACAGTCAAGACGCGACAAAAACGGACGTACTCAAGAAGACTTGTCCTGAGTTTTACGTCATCAATACGTGACCCGCGTTCTCTCGCTATAATGGTAGCTAGCAAACAACAGCAACATGTAGCGTTAGTTTTATTAATTACATGCCTTGATGTTAAAAAAAAAAAAGAAAAGAAAAATACGACGTGTGTGGAGCAAGTCATGGCTGGGCAAAAGAGGACTTTATGGACCAGTTCTACAGAGCGAACTTGAGGTAATTTTGTTATTCGAGTTTAAACATCCTGCCCCTTAATAAATAAACTTTAAGTAAACTTTACTTTGTACATATATTGTTTTTACAAATAACGAAGTTGAAGTTTGAAGTTGTCGCACTAATTGCGTCATCAAGTTCAGTGCTCCTATTGGTTCTTGGCTTGACGGTCGTCGTAGGAGATGTCACACTGCAGGAAAGTGTCTGAAATCTTCTGACACTGCCAGAATTTAATCGGAGGAAAAAATTGATCGCAACGGCCATTAATCGGCTGTCGGTGAACATGTCAAACCAGCGATCTAGACAACCGATTTTAGCCTAGGATTATAGGAATCTTTTAGGATTTTAGGATTTTCAAAATTTGTCTCAGACGACCAAATCGTGGCCAAAATCGCACAGTATGAGCCGAGCTTTACACACCCTACTCTCACGTCAGTCAGGGGTGACAGGACCCTGTGACGTGACAGTCAGGGTGACAGAGAGGGTCACATAGCTATAAATCAAGTCATAAAATCTACCCATGTACACATCTGACATATGATAACCTGTCAATCAACGCTGATAGGGGTCATAACCAAAATGACACAAAGTATAGGATAGAACTACTCCCAGCGTTAGGAATATGTGGCTAAAACTGATTTTTAACAATGTGCTGTGATCAATGATTGTTATGTAACTGTTGTGGAGTGAAGGGTTGCACAGTGTATTTTATGTAGATGTGTATGCATGATCACTTAATTGCGGTGTTTTCTTTTGTGTGAGTTGCTGTGTTTTTTTGCAGGCAGTATTCCTATAGCCACACCTCTATTTTTAATAATTCAATGAACTAATCAGTGATGGATTTTGGGGTGGAGCGGTGAATATGTTCCCCTATAAAAACGTAACTGTGATTGAGACCGGTGGTGGCAGTATTGTACATCCGTTACTGAAGTCAACCCAGTGAGAGAAGGAGAAACCACGTTGTGCTTTGCATCCGAGAGTGAGTGTTCACTTGCATTGAGACGGCTTATGGCTGTTCGAGATTGCAGCATATTGTAGACGAGCGATCATAAAGTCGATGATTTGCGGAGCACTGTTGGAGTAGTAGCGCCTGAGACGGGTTGATGATCGTACGCGAGAGACTACCGCGAGTGCTGAGGAGACGAGTGAATGACTGACGCGGTTCTTCTGCCGTGAATACATTGGACTGGATAGCAGGCTTGCTGTCCAGTCATATTGTGAGTACATTCTGACTTCTACTTGCGGTGTACCTATGGAAATCCAGACTATTGCCTTGTAACGGACGAGGACGAGCCCTTTGCATAATTTTACTTGAGTGACTTTTGAATCGGCCGATATTTTAAGGAAGTTATATTGTCATTTAATAACCTCATAAATTGTATAGATATGAAGTGATGTGAGTTGGGCGTCGTATGCTGGCAGTTTTTTTCTCTTTTATGTTCCAGCATCGGGCTGATACTGGCCTCTATGAGGGTCTGAGCATAAATGGACGTCAGCTGTAATACAGAGGTCTAGTAAAGACTGAGTTGAACTTTGACGGTCCCCTGGGCTGGAGGTCTGGACTTGGGTTGGAGATCTGGATTTGGACTTACTGCCCTCTTTTGATTTATTTAACTCATCTTTCTTGCAGACAATTTTATTGTAATAAAATAGTTTTCTACCGCCAATTCTGGGTGTTGTTTTCCACTGTTCCTTTCTCCGTTAAAGAACCTGTTTTTGATATTGAGTTCCTGGGGTCCCAGTTTTAACTCTAGGTGGCGTAGTCGGCTACAAAGTTAAAATATATATATATATATATATTAGCGTTATTTGGCCACTGACATAATTTGGCGTAGTCGGCAGGGTCGGACACGGGAACGGTGGAACAGCACTTGATAGAATATTTTCAAAAGCTTAAAAAATGATGATGCCAGTGTTTCCTGGTGCCCCTTGGGTGCCTAAGTTTATGGGTACTGATTGTGATTTGAAGTATGGAGATTGGAAAGAACAAATGCAAGGGCTTTTAGAAGCCCAAGAAGTACCTGAAGCGAAGAAAGTTAAGATTGTAATGGGTGCCCTGGGTGGTGATGCAAAGCGGGAAATAAGTGTTTTGGCTGATGGAGATAGGGATAAGGCCAATAAGATTGAGCATTTAGACACCTTGTATGCTGGAGAAGGACCCCTTCCTGTCCTTCGGTCACATTTTTTCAGTTGTAGACAGAGGCAAGATGAATCTTTTAAGACATTTGTGTTGCGATTACGAGAGCTTTATTGCAGGTTGCGGCGACGTAGTCCAGAAGGGGCCGTTGTTGAAGATCAACTGAAGGAGCAGTTGTTGCTGGGGTTGGAGGATGGACCTTTTCTGAGAGCCTTGAGAACATATGCACGGCGAAACCCAGAAGGAACATTTGCAGATCTGCATCAAGAGGCTTTACTGCTGGAAGCAGAATACAGTTTACCAAGGTATGAACTGGCTTGTGCTGTTGTTAGTGGGCCTGGTAGGATTGATTCTCGCTCGCAAGGGACTGACTGGAAAGCTGAATTAAAGCGGGAAATTCTGGAGGAAGTTAAAGGACAGATGCGAGAACTGACACAGGAGGTGATGAAGGAGCTGAAGTCGTCTGGCCCAGTGGCACAATTAAATCATGCTCAACCTAATTATGTACATTTTCAGCCACAAAATGTTTCTTCTGGGCGACGAAGGGGGCAGTCTTCCTCGAATATGTGGGATGCAGAGGGGAGGCCGATCTGCCGGCGCTGTCAACAGTCAGGACATATAGCAAGGTATTGCAAGGAAAGTGTGCTGCCTAATGGAGATTTAAACTAATTTGCCCTGCTGCAGAGGTCCAGGCGGTGGGGCCAGTAAGACCATTAGAAAATTCAAGGACCATTTCTTCTTTTATTGGTGGCTGTCCAATGGTGAGTGTCAGGATTCAGGACATTGAGTGTACAGGACTGTTGGACACTGGCTCTCAAGTCACTCTGATGCAACGGAGTATGTTTGAGGAGAAGTTCCCTCAGTATAAGTTGGGTCAAGCCCTGTTTTGACGTTAAGAGCTGCAAATGGCCTCGAAATCCCTTATATTGGATATGCTGTGTTTGATTTTAATGTTGCTGGAGTTCAAGTTCCAGAGCGGGGTGTTGTCATTGTAAAAGATGAATTTTCTATGAACCCTCTAATAATTGGTATGAACGTGATTTCACAATGTTGGAGTGCTCTCTTTCAGAATGAGGGGCATTCTTCATCGTTGTTTCAGAGTACCAGAGAGCGACAAGCATGGCAGCAAGCTACGGCGGTTTGTCAACATGTTGCGGCACGCATTCATGAAGATGGCTCACTGGGAAATGTGTGGCTGGCTAACAGACGAGGTGTACGTGTTCCACCAAGGAGTGAAATCATAGTCTGGGGACGTGCTCGAATGGGTCTGCGACAGCGTGATTACTGTGGACTTGTGGAGCCTGTGTCTGAACAACCTGTGGCTGCTGCACGAACAATTGCCCTGGTAAGAGGTGGTAAAATGCCTGTGAGACTCTGTAATATACATCCATACAGTGTTTTCGTAGGAAAGTATCAGAAACTTGGACGGCTGTATGAAGTCAATAGTCCTGATATTTATGGATGCAGAGACCTTGGATTAACGTTGGATACTGAAGGCATTGTGGAGGTGAGTCTTACTGAAGCTAGCCCCCTTGCAGAAGATGCATTTTCCCCTGGTATATGCCAATTTTCTCAAAGGTCTGATTTGACCACACAGCAGTGCCAAGACCTTGATGCACTCTTGAGAAAATGGTCTAAGGTCTTTTCTGAGGGTGAGGAGGATGTGGGGTACACAGATGTGGTACAGCATAGAATTCACACTGGAAATGTGCCTCCCATTCGGGAGAGGTTTCGACCATTGCCTCCTATGATGTATCAAGAAATGAAGGCCTTGTTGGCGGACATGTTGAATAAGGGGGTCATCTCGGAGAGTGCTAGTCCATGGGCAGCCCCAGTGGTGATGGTGAAGAAAAAGGATGGGAGTTGGCGATTCTGTGTGGACTATAGGAAATTGAACGCCGTCACCCATAAAGATGCTTTTCCTCTTCCCAGAATTGAGGAGACTCTGACCACTTTGAAGAGGGCTGAGTGGTTCAGCACTCTGGATTTGGCAAGTGGGTACTGGCAGGTGGGTGTAGACCCAGAGGATCGTCCCAAGACTGCCTTCGCCACCCCTTTGGGGCTATACGAGTTTCAGCGTATGCCTTTTGGTCTGTGCAATGGACCTGCCACATTTCAGCGGTTAATGTAGCGTTGCCTAAGTGGCTATTTAATAGACTTTTCCTTGGTGTACCTGGATGATATTATCGTGTACTCATTTGATTTTCCTACCCATCTTAGCCACCTTGAACAGATATTTCAGCGGCTGTCCCATTATGGGTTAAAATTAAGACCTGACAAGTGCCGGCTCTTCCAACAGCAGGTGAAGTTTCTTGGCCATGTGGTGGACAAGGCTGGCGTACACCCTGACCCTGAAAAGACCGCAGCAGTTCAAGGTTGGCCAACTCCTACAACAGTCCGGGAGGTAAGGGCCTTTTTGGGCCTTGCAGGCTATTACAGGCGCTTTATTGCTAATTTTTCCAAAATCGCTCAACCTCTAAATACTCTCTTGGTTGGCATCCCTGTAGATAAAAGGTCTGGGACACGTCAGATTGAGTGGACTACTATATACCAGGCTGCATTTGAGACCTTGAAGTCTTGCCTAATAAAAGCCCCTGTATTAGCTTATGCAGATTTCGCTTTACCGTTTGTCTTGTATACAGTAGTGATGGGAAGTTCGGATCATTTTACCGACTCGGACCTTTGAGTCTCGTTCAGCAAAATGAACGAATCTTTTTTCGAGTCATTTCGTTCATTTCGTTCATTTTAGCAAAATATAATTCAAATGTTATGTGTTACTTTCCAAACACATCTACTACTTATGCAAACGTTTATCACACTACAAACAATACAAAACTATGCTATAAGAAACAGAAAATATTACTTAATTGTTTACCTGGGTCTTTAGTCTATGATTAGCGCACCACCTCTTATCTGAAAAGTGTTCGGGTTTGAGTCGTTCGTTCATCACGTGACAGCCCCATACGCTTAACCAATGCAGCGTGAGCCGGAAAGAGAATTGATTAGTTCTTGATCGAGTCTCGGGTTTGAGTCGTTCGTTCATCACGTGACAGCCCCATACGCTTAACCAATGCAGCCTGAGCCGGAAAGAGAATTGATTAGTTCTTCTATATCGAGTCTCGGGTTTGAGTCGTTCGTTCTTTTGTCACGTGACCACTTGCCGGATCAGTACATATCAAATAGGCTACCATAAAGTAAAACTGTATTTTTTGTATGTTGGATCATATTTAAGAATTATCATAAAATTATCAAAATATGTGTAATAAGCATTTTCCTAGAAATAAAAATGGTCTGTTCATTTTATTTATTTTAAAGCTTATTTATTTTATTATAAAAAAAAGCCTAGCTTGTTGTGCAGTATTTTGTTTTAGTTTTTTAAGGCTCTGTGTCTTTAGTATATTTTAATTTTCTTGTATTTTTTATTTAAATAGTTTAAATTCATTTTGGAATAGTTATCCTCTTTGCTATAGCTTTTTCTGGCACAAAAATAAACAATATTCAGGAGTGTGTACAGAGTGTTAATGTCTAAAGTGTCATATGTTACAAAAGTATAGTAAGTAACACTATAGTCCAATCTAAAGGGTTAACTCAAAAGACATAAATACAACAAGGTATTGTATTTTATGAAGATTAGACTAAAAAAAATAAATAAAAACAAAGCATAACAAGTCAAGTCTGCTTTATTGTCAATTCTTCCACATGTACAGTACATACATACAGAGAACTGAAATTGCGTTACTCTCAGACCCTTGGTGCATACAGTTAACATTTAAGACACTGACAGTAGACGTTCAAATACAGATAAATACAGTTTAAACATATGTACATACAACTATACAGATATACAAATGAGGACGTTTGTAGAAAAATAAAAAAGAGATAAAGTGGCATAAGGCACATGGCAGAATAGATAAGAGTGCAAACCAGTTAAAAAAACAAAACTGTGCAGATATGTGTGTAGTGCAAGAAGAGCTTAACCAACTCGTTATTATCTTTTTTTACCACATGGTGTTATGGAAAAGAACCATGTGACAGAAATTAAAAGCAATAATTTGAGACCAGAAAAGCATCACATAACTGTAAGAGTAAATGATAATACTAATAATTTTAATAATAATAATACTAATAATAATGACTATGCACCAGTTTGTAAGGAAGGTTGTAAATTAACTAATTTCTCTGTCCAAAACTGTCACGTCACGTGACAAAAGAACGAACGACTCAAACCCGAGACTCAATATAGAAGACCTAATCAATTCTCTTTCCGGCTCACGCTGCATTGGTTAAGCGTATGGGGCTGTCACGTGATGAACGAACGACTCAAACCCGAGACTCGATCAAGAACTAATCAATTCTCTTTCCGGCTCAGGCTGCATTGGTTAAGCGTATGGGGCTGTCACGTGATGAACGAACGACTCAAACCCGAGACTCGATATAGAAGAACTAATCAATTCTCTTTCCGGCTCAGGCTGCATTGGTTAAGCGTATGGGGCTGTCACGTGATGAACGAACGACTCAAACCCGAGACTCGATAGAAGACCTAATCAATTCTCTTTCCGGCTCACGCTGCATTGGTTAAGCGTATGGGGCTGTCACGTGATGAACGAACGACTCAAACCCGAGAATGCTGTATAATGCGCATGCGCGACTGAACGAATCACTCCCCGAGACGACTCGTTCTTCCCGAGTCACATTAAAGATTCGTTCAAAATGAACGAATCGTTCAAGAACGACCCATCACTAGTATACAGATGCTAGCCATCAAGGGTTGGGTGCTGTCTTGTCACAAGTGCATGATGGAAGGGAGCATGTGATTGCTTATGCTAGCCGAAGTCTTCACCCTGCAGAGAGAAATGATGCAAATTATAGTTCCTTTAAACTAGAGTTATTAGCATTGAAGTGGGCTGTAACAGAAAAATGTAAAGATTATCTGACTGGATCCAAGTTTACAGTGGTTACAGATAACAACCCTGTGGCCCACTTACAAACAGCTAAGCTCGGGGCTGTGGAACAACGCTGGGTGGCCCAACTAGCCAGTTATGACTTTATAGTGAAATATCGGGCGGGGAGGGAAAATGACAATGCAGACAGCTTGTCCCGATTACCTGTGCCCCCAACAGAGCAGAATCAGGTTGCAGAGGTTCAGCAGATTGATGCCAGGGGAGGTGCCACCGCTCTTGGTGCTTTGGGGATGGATGAGTGGCGAGAGGCACAACGAGGGGATGAGGATCTTCAAGTGGTTATGCGGTATGTAAGGTCTGCCAGTGTACCAACCACCCTTGAGAGAAGAGCATTACCCCTGATTGCACAACAGTTGCTTCGCCATGTGTCACGACTTGTAATCCATGATGGAGTGTTGTACAAAAAGATGATTGATCCAAAGACCCATGAGTGTCAATTGCAGATCGTTTGTCCAGCTGCCCAATAAGAGGAGGTGTGGAGGCGATATCATGAAGCATTAGCCCATGCAGGTGTTGAACGTACGCTGACCAGAGTGCGGTTCCACTTCTATTGGTCCAAGATGGAGGAGATGATGCGAGGGTTCCATTCTGGGTGCGTCGCCTGCAGCCTGCAGAAGGGGAGGGACAGTCATAAAGCGCCCCTTAATCCCATCTCAGTGTCTTGTCCATTAGAAGTGGTGGCTTTAGACTTTTTGTCTTTAGGACGGCCTAATGATAGCTACCAAAACATATTAGTTATGGTAGATATGTTTACACGCTATGCCTGGGCAGTTCCAACAAAAGATCAGACTGCTCAGACCACAGTGAGGGCCCTTTGGACTCATGTGGTGCAGACCTTTGGTTGCCCCTTGCGTTTCCATTCGGATAGAGGACCAAATTTCGAGTCAGAGTTGGTTCAGGAGTTTTGCCTGTTATATGGAGCAGTCAAAAGTCGAACTACTTCCTACCACCCTGCAGGAAATGGTAGGGAAGAACGAGTTAACCAGACTTTGTTAAATATGCTCCGTACATTGGAACAAGAGAAGCAGGATAGGTGGCCTGACTTTCTCCCTGAGCTGATGCAAGCCTACAACAACACTGTACACAGTGCCACAGGTTTTTCTCCATCGTATCTGATGTTTGGGCGTACAGTGAGGATCCCTGTAGATTTGGGGCTGGGTGTAGTGGTTGATCAGCCAAAGTGGGACCATAGAGGGTGGGTCCAAGATCATTACAAAAAGTTAAAGTGGGCCTACGCTGCTGCTAAGAGTAAGATGGATCATGTTGCAGAGAAAATGAAACAGACTTATGATCGTGGGGCTAAGGATGTACCCTTGTTAGATGGTCAGCGAGTCTGGGTTAGGGACCGAAACAGGCAAGGTCGTGGAAAGCTGTGTGGCTGGTGGGGTCCAGTGCCCCATGTTGTAATAGGAACATTGGGAGAGACGGGGTTGGTGTATCGGGTAAGAGCTGAAAAAGGAGGAAAGGAAAGGGTTCTGCACCGTAATGCGCTTAAATTGTGTGCTGCCTCTGAAGTGGAAGTTTTAGCACCCCCTAGTACTTCGAATACCGCGCCTAGAGTTATGGCTCGGGACCCTGTACCATATAGTGTTTGGGTTGCTCCGGCTTCTGAACCTGTAAATATGGGAAATGAGACTGTTAGACGATCTACACGTATAAATGTTGGACAGCGACCCATGAGATATAGAGAGTGAATTGAAGAACTTCTGGCAGGGACTGCTTATATTTTACTGTAGGGGGGTGTTGTGGAGTGAAGGGTTGCACAGTGTATTTTATGTAGATGTGTATGCATGATCACTTAATTGCGGTGTTTTCTTTTGTGTGAGTTGCTGTGTTTTTTTGCAGGCAGTATTTCTATAGCCACACCTCTATTTTTAATAATTCAATGAACTAATCAGTGATGGATTTTGGGGTGGAGCGGTGAATATGTTCCCCTATAAAAACGTAACTGTGATTGAGACCGGTGGTGGCAGTATCGTACATCCGTTACTGAAGTCAACCCAGTGAGAGAAGGCGAAACCACGTTGTGCTTTGCATTCGAGAGTGAGTGTTCACTTGCATTGAGACGGCTTATGGCTGTTCGAGATTGCAGCATATTGTAGATGAGCGATCATAAAGTCGACGATTTGCGGAGCACTGTTGGAGTAGTAGCACCTGAGATGGGTTGATGATCGTACGCGAGAGACTACCGCGAGTACTGAGGAGACGAGTGAATGACTGACGCGGTTCTTCTGCCGTGAATACATTGGACTGGATAGCAGGCTTGCTGTCCAGTCATATTGTGAGTACATTCTGACTTCTACTTGCGGTGTACCTATGGAAATCCAGACTATTGCCTCGTAACGGACGAGGACGAGCCCTTTGCATAATTTTACTTGAGTGACTTTTGAATCGGCCGATATTTTAAGGAAGTTATATTGTCATTTAATAACCTCATAAATTGTATAGATATGAAGTGATGTGAGTTGGGCGTCGTATGCTGGCAGTTTTTTTTCTCTTTTATGTTCCAGCATCGGGCTGATACTGGCCTCTATGAGGGTCTGAGCATAAATGGACGTCAGCTGTAACACAGAGGTCTAGTAAAGACTGAGTTGAACTTTGACGGTCCCCTGGGCTGGAGGTCTGGACTTGGGTTGGAGATCTGGATTTGGACTTACTGCCCTCTTTTGATTTATTTAACTCATCTTTCTTGCAGACAATTTTATTGTAATAAAATAGTTTTCTACCGCCAATTCTGGGTGTTGTTTTCCACTGTTCCTTTCTCCTTTAAAGAACCTGTTTTTGATATTGAGTTCCTGGGGTCCCAGTTTTAACTCTAGGTGGCGTAGTCGGCTACAAAGTTAAAATATATATATATATATATATATATATATTAGCGTTATTTGGCCACTGACATAACCTACAAGGATGCATATACATTAACATCCATTCTTTGTCGCCAGACAGTGACTGAATGGTGATCTTTACAAATACACCTTTTACTCAAAGTATAATTAAATAACTCCACACACAAAATCGACTTAAAACGTGCTCAAAGAAAATGAAATTGTGACTTACATGGGATTGTTTTTTTAGCAACAGATACAACTCACCTAGTCATGCTTGGCTGTAGGAAGTTATCTAAAATTATTGCAAACTGAACAATCTTTATCATCTGCTACTAGTAATAAAGCTCATTTCATGAAGTACACTTTTGCTGATATTCACAGTTTACTGAGATCTCCAGTATTTTTAGAATTAATTAGATTTTCATTGATGTTGACATGTTTGTGACTGAACATGAAGGTGGGTTCGTCAAACAAGGTGTTTCAAAACAGAATGATATGTCAGCACCTGCTCCATACTCCTCTTAAAGCCGGTTAGACTTGTGTGCTGAAAGATACAGATCTGTCATTGGCTGTTGGTTTGTTGTGGTTGTAACGGTTGTGTCAAGCTTCACCCTTGCCAGGATGTGTTTGACTTTAAAATCTCTTCCACAGCATGATACACTGTTTCCTGCCAAACATTTTCACTTTCTTTTTCCAGTTCAGTCTACCGGACACAAGTGAGTACAGACACAAGACCAAGTTTATATGACAATAATGAGACTCCGTCATATTTTTAATTTCTTCCTTGGAATGTTTGTTGGCTTTTCACTGAGTGGGTATGTATACACTTTTTAAAAATATGTAGCTGATTTACTCACATTAGAATATCAGTTGTGAGTCTGATTTTGTAGGCCTATGCTGCCAAGGTCACTTTATGTAAACACCTAATCACATGGTAGCGACTTTATGTAGGTATGTAAACAGGGTTAGGAAGGTTACATATTGTAACACATCTCATTAAATTACTCAAGTAGGTTAATCTAAGTCAGGGGTGTCCAATCCTGCTGTTCAGCTCCAACTCTCATGGCCAAGTCTGAGATTTTCCTTGTGTCCCTCGATCATCCCCAAGATACTTAATTTTTGTGATTATTTTTTATTTTAATTATATTTTTGTGATTAATAATGTTTTTTGATTTATTATTTATTAAACTGACCAGAAATGCATAGCCTAGTCTAGTGCATCTGTATTTTTCTTGCACGCCCTACATCTCCTCTTCACACTGACAGAATTTCATTTGAAAGAATCACGCGATGTTACCTAATTTTACATTCAGACTTGTAAAAACCATTCACATCCTCGTGCTTTTTATGAGCCGTTTTCCGAAGCTTCCTCGCTTCTCAAAATGGCCACCGAAATTCACATAAGCACAGCTCTTTAATTGTGCTCTAGTCTCTGTTCAAACGCGTTCAAACCACTGTAGCTTCATGTAATTTATTAACTACGCACATCATAACGTTTTCGGCAAGTAGGCTATCCATATAACAAAATATTTTAATAAGACTGAATTTGTATTTATCCTGATCATGTTTAATAAAACAAAATATTTTGTTTAATTATAACGCTGCATGTCCACTATTATTCAAATAACGAACAAGTTATACAGTGAGCAAAGAACATTTACATTATCAAAGAATATAACTGAATTCAGTCTAGCGTGAATGTAAGAAAAATTATAAGCTAATCAGTGTTGTCGGAAGTGTACGATTAATTGATCTCTTACATCGCATGTACTGCACTTTGCTGTTTCTGATGAGAGAATTTGAGAGTGCACTGACCAAAACATGTATCAGAGATGTTAATATTTAGTAAAATCCCCTTAAATAATAGAAATATTAAGGAAAACATTATTGAACTAAAATCACAAAAGAACAAATATATATATTGGTTCGCATATAACTCTGTATTCATTTGTATGATAATCTATAAGAGTTTGGGCTGTTTAATATTAGGATTTCTGCCCGCTTGCAGTCAGGGGTGGAGTTGAAAACGGATATGTCAAGCCAGACACTTTCTGCTCCCGTTAGTGACACTCACGCGGTGTTTGCATACTCTATCATAGATGAAGTGAATAAAATGCAATATTTGTCAAATACACAGACGTTTCAGAAACGTTCTCATGAGCAGAAACGCTTTTTACGACTTTGCGTGTTGCCAGTCTCAAAGTGAATGTCCCAAATGTGTCTTAAAGTACTTGTATCTGGAAAGGTAGTCAGAATAAAACTCCACAGTCCAGAATGGGTGGTCACCGGTGCGTTTGTAAATGAGAGAGATTGTTCACTTGCCATGCTGCCTCCTTTATGGGGTCCATTTCCTGTATCCTGTCATGTGATGTCATAATATATAGGTTAAAACTGTTCTGTGTGACAGTCTCACAACTGTATGGAATGGAAGGATGCCAGATTGAAGGGTAGTTTGATATCTATGCTGTAAGCATCACAGCTGTAAAATTTAGTTTGTCATCTTTATTTCCTACAAATACAAAAGCAACAGTTATACTTTTTCCTGTTGGATTTCAATATTCTTCCAATACTTGGTATTATGCCCATCCTCTTCATCTGTTCTTCATTATTTTGCAAGCCTTCTTGCTGCAGGCTGAGTAGAACTCAAATGTTAATTTCATTACTCTAATTAAGAAATGCAACTGTTTACATTAGAGAACATTTAATTATGTAAAAAGAGCATTAGACTAGCTGCTGCACATTGAAATAGACAATGATGATATGAATTATGTTTTCTAATATGTCAAATGTAAAGTCGTGTAGCCTACACTCATGAACCTTTTATGCTTAAAGCTTTACCTGACTGAATTTTTATAGTTCATGTTTAGCTGCTTTTTCTTGCCTGTGGGATACGATGAAATTTGAAATATTACGATACGATGACAATTAATATTAGTTCAATATTAGTTTCCATTCTTACATAACTTCTTGTTTCTGAACTGTATAAAATCAACGTCAAATTTACAATCTGATATTTGGAAAAACAGCGCTCTTCTTCCTCTGATACTGCTTGAGCCTCTTAGCAGCTCAAAAAACAAAACCTTTATTCAAATTCTGAATGGATTATATTTAGACTAAAGTGCACAAAGACAGAGATTGAATTTCTGTGCAATAATATGTTGATGGTAGCCAAGATTTATATACAAAAATGTAGATTTGTTAAAGTTTCTCCTTGTTTTGAGGCATTTAAAAATGATTTTAGAATTTTATTTCAATCCATAAAACAATAAAAAACAAAGAGTGCTTTAAAACTCTCTAAACTTCAGGTAACACACTTGTAATTTAATTTGCCTTATAATAGGGCTGCAACTAACGATTCTTTCGATTAATCGGATTAAAAAAATATTGACCAAAAAAAACACTTCCACATTCTGCCCAATGTCCTTCAAACAAACGTGACAACTGAATGCTATGAAAACATACAGTGCTTAATTTATTAGACCACTTAGCATAATAAAGAGAAAACATATTTTAGAAATTTGTCAAAAATTTGTTTAAATTTAAAAATGTTATTGTCATTTATTAGACATAATAATAAAAAATGGCCTCATAACAGCTTGCATTCTTGCTGGTATTGTTTATGTACTTTTTGACTGCAATTGGGTATCGCGAAAAAAAAAATACTCAAATAAAAAATACAAGAAAAAATAAGTGCTCTGGTTTTCTTTCATAGATAACAGCAATAATGATATTATAGCATTAAAAATAGCCTACTACTGTTACTAAAGAGCTTACACATATTGGAGTACTAACCAGTACAGAAAGCCGAAAAATGATTTTGGTTATCACCAATACTGTTACTTTAGAGCAGCAGTGGCACAAACCTTACATAAACACATTGTTAAAAAACTTACATAAATTTGTTAAGCATTGTAAAAATTGAATATAGTTTAAACCTCTATTAAAAATTAAAATAATAAAGATAATAATAAAGACGAATAAAAACACAAACTCAGTGTTAACCAACAGGTAAGAGTAATGTTCTGCAGGAACTACTTTGATCACAGTCACCTCGTCATTTCTTTATCCTGTAAAAGGCCGTTAAAGCGTCTCATGTTTATATTCAGACAGACAATTACACGCTGTTATCCCTTTAAAGTTCCTACTCTCATAAAATATTTTAATTTATTTTAAACCTTAAATTAACTTTCAACAACAGATAATTCAGCACAATGGATAGGTTTGCGCTGAAAAGCCAATTAATTGTCTCCCTCTCTACTGTGTTCTGTCCGTCTGACGCGCCGGCGCTCATTCGGTATTTTAAACTTAACACAGACTGTCAGGACGGACCTTTATGCAAAAATGGATATGCTCGCGTGAATTTGTGGCATTTATAGATAAGGATATGACCGTAAACTGAACGTTTTTGCGCTGAGGACGCACACGCATCTGTCAAAGCGCCTGACAGGGCAAGCCATTACTCTTATGCATTAACTTAAAGCTTAAAATAAAGAATTATCATGTTTTGGGCAGCTTGGATCACGTGCTTCTCCGGCAGAAGCTCATTCTGTTTCCTCCACTATTTTTAGATGCATTTTGTCCATAGAAATGCATTATTCAGTGCCGTAATTTGACTAACCAGGGGTGCTTCTCAATTCTTATTTGTGCATCCTCGTTTCCTTTCCTTGCGTCCTTTCCTCGCATCTTAGCTCCACCCCTTCAGGATACGAGGGAAGGATGCACATAAAAGACGCGAGGATGGAGGAATTGAATCAAGTGAAATGATATATCCTCGCTCCCTTTAGCATCACTTTAGAGCGTCATCAGCTGCGCAAAATGGATCTGCCCTTATGTTGTTAAAGCTTTTTTTTTAAGACTTTCAAAATAAACATTAATAAAGCAAGATGCCCTGTTGAAATATATGACATGTATGGTTTATTTAAATTGCAAAGGTAAAGTATAAATTCAAAATTATTACAACAGATGAGAAGGGGGAGGAGAATTTACACGTGCGTCAGGTTTTTCGATGAAAAAGACTTCCGCATAGGATACACCTGTGTATCCTCGCTCATAGCTCCTTTGGAAGGCTCCTCACTCCTCGTTCCTCGCCTCCTCACGGTGCAATTAGAGAATTGAGATGTCCTTCAAGATGGCTAAGCTCGATCGGTTTCCGGGTCATAGGATGGAGGACGGAGGAGTGAGGAAGCGAGGAGGGATATTGAGAAGCACCCCAGCTGAAGTTGGACGTGCACTGTGGGCAGACCCGATTAATCGATAATGAGAATCGTTGTCGATGATTTTCATAATCGATAATAATCGATTTTATCGATTAGTTGTTGCAGCCCTACCTTATAATTTGGTTTACATGTTTTTGGTATTATTTTAATTTTTTTATTTATTATTTTATTATTATTATTATTATTATTGTATTTATGATTTGCTGTTTGGATTTATTGTTATTGTGTTTAACAGTGGAATGATGACAATGCCTGTTTGTTATTTGAAGGTTTAATAAAGTTACAAAAAAGAAAAGTGGGAAAATGGACGTGTGTGTTCTGGACATTATGAATTCATTAAGTTTACTTTTAAATAAAATATGTAGACCGGAGGCCTAAATACAGATGTTTGTGAAGGATCCTCCTGCTATTGCGCAAATAACTATCAAATCAAAGCAGCGGCACTTTTACCTCCACGTTCATAGACTAAATATTTATTTGTGCAGGGATTTCAGTCTGCCTAAAATAAAATCAAAATCAATAAGCACATTATATAGCCTATAGTATTTCCCAATCATAACATCAGTTGCATCAGTGCAATAATAATTCACCACATTTATTACTGTTACATCAGTTATGGAGGAGACAGGCTCAGTATGTAGCAGCAGACGCACAATACATTTTAATCCATGACTTCACTGCTCGTTCCTTTCACAGATGTGTGCTATGCCACTGCTACCATCTAAAAACATTAATAAATGTATTAAATGAATATGATAATAAAAGAACATAACTTTTGAAGTTTATTTTGTCAACAGTACAATGAGATATGGTCAGCTTTACATTATCATTTACAACCTGTTATTCTATTTCTTCACAGACTTGTTTATCTGGGCTTTATATCCCGCTGGAGCAAGTGAGTGTAACTAAACACATCCATCAAAACACACAGTGTGAATGTCGATCAAAAGAATATTCAGTTGAATTAATGACAGTTTACTGAGATGTACTTAATCCATGACATGTAATGCAAAGTAACATTTAATTTTATGAAAGCAGTAACAGGACTACTGAAAAATAAACGGCAATCTATCCTTACTATCAAGTATTCTGATTATAGACCGTTACACCCAACACCAAGTATGGAGCGATTCTGCATTATAACCTTCAGGTATTTTTCAGATATAAAGAGCAAAGAAGGTGCTTCATGTAAATAAAGTTAAAAATAAACACAAATATGGGCTATATACACAAAATATTTAGCAGTAGTCTGCTATTAAAAAAAAACGTATGTAAAAATATGTCTTTTATTAGGAGTACAAGGGAACCTCTAGTATGACTATCAAGACCTTGATTAGCTGGTTCAGGTGGGTTTTTCAGGGGCGTAGCCATCATTTCAGAAGTGAGGGGGGCAGAAATGTTATATATATATATATGCGTTGTTTTTTAAATAAGTCTCCTCTGCTAACCAAGCCTGCGTTTATTTAATCCAAAATACAGTTTTACTATGTACAACTTCTTTCTATTTTAATATATTGGAAAATGTCATTTATTTCTGTGATCAAAGCTGAATTTAACACAAATATGGGCTATATAAACATATAAACACAACTATGGGCTATATACACAAAATATTTATCAGTAGTCTGCTATTAAAAAAACATATGTAAAAATATGTCTTATTAGGAGTACAAGGGAGCGCGCAACTTGCCTCAACATGCCTGCCTGGAAGTTTCTAGTATGACTATCAAGACCTTGATTAGCTGGTTCAGGTGGGTTTTCAGGGGCGTAGCCATCATTTCAGAAGTGAGGGGGACAGACATGTATATATATATATATATATATAACACCAAGATGGCACCGCTGATGGCAGCTATTGTGCCTTGCTCTACAGTGTTTGTACTGTTTTTGTTTGTTTTTCCTGTTTTTTGTTTTTCAAATACGATCAGTTTTACCAGGGATGACCTGCTGAACATTCGGCAGAACACACCACAAAATCTTTTACCGAATTTAGATTTTTCGGACGTTTTTCTGGACATTGTAGTTGGCAGAGCCGTAGCTCTGGTCAAAAGCTACAGGAGGCGCAGGTGGGGGGGGAGCGAGCCGGTGCGCTCGTCAAACTTCGTCAGTGCGGATTTAGAACGGCGTTGCTGCTCTCTACCCAACAAAACGGACGAACTCCTGCTCTCCCGGACAAACAAGGATTTTTCTAACTCTGCTGCTCTGTGTTTTATGGAAACCTGGCTAAATGGCGATATACCGGACAGTGTGATTCATCTGCCTAATTTCCAGCTGATCAGAGCAGATCGGGACGCAGAATCAACGGGGAAATCGCGCGGCGGCGGGACATGCTTTTACATCAATGAGAGGTGGTGTACAGATGTAACTGTGTTAAAGAAGATGTGCTGTTCAGATCTAGAAACGCTCTTCATTAACTGCAAGCCGTTCTACTCTGTTTTAATCATTCTCGGGGACTTTAATAAAGCAAATCTCTTCCCGCGAACTGCCAAAATACAGACAGCACATCACATGTCCCACCAGAGATAGTAATATACTGGATCACTGTTACACAACAATAAAGGAGACATATCATTCTGTTCCACGAGCAGCTTTAGGACTCTCTGATCACTGTTTGGTTCATCTTATTCCGTCCTACAGGCAGAAACTTAAGTCTGCAAAGCCTGTATTAAGATCTGTTAAAAGATGGACTAATGAAACAGAGCAGGACTTACAAGCCTGTTTTGACCTTACTGATTGGACTGTTTTTGAAGCTGCTGCAAATGATCTGGACGAGCTCACAGAGACTGTAAGATTCATATCAGTTTCTGTGAGGATATGTGCATTCCTAACAGGACTCGTCTAATCTACAACAATGACAAACCATGGTTCACTGCAAAACTCAGACAGCTCCGTCAGGCCAAAGAAGATGCTTACAGAAAAGGGGATAAAGTCTTGTACAAACAGGCCAAATACACACTGGAAAAGGAGATCAGAGTGGCAAAGAGGAATTATTCTGACAAGCTAAGGAACAAATTCTCTTCCAGTGATCCTGCTTCAGTGTGGAGAGGATTGAAGGATATCACCAGTTACAAGACACCACCCCCCAGCACTCTGGAGAATCAACACCTGGCAGACGACTTAAACGAGTTCTTTTGTCGTTTTGAACGATCACCCCACACCCGTCCTGAACACCTCTTCACACAACCATTAACACCTCCAGCAACCCTCCTCTCCCCCACACCCGCAATTCAAATCAGCGAAGAACATGTGTGCCAGGTCTTCAGGAAGAACAAAAGAAGGAAAGCACCAGGCCCAGATGGTGTGTCACCAGCCTGTCTGAAATCCTGTGCTGATCAGCTGGCCCCCATCTTCACACAGATCTTCAACAGATCACTTGAGCTGTGTGAAGTCCCCTCATGCTTCAAATGCTCCACCATCATCCCCGTCCCAAAGAAACCCAAAATTACTGGACTTAATGACTACAGACCTGTGGCTCTAATGTCTGTAGCCATGAAATCATTTGAAAGACTGGTTTTGGCTTATCTGAAGGACATCACTGCACCCTCACTGGACCCCCTGCAGTTTGCCTACAGAGCAAACAGGTCTGTGGATGATGCAGTCAACATGGGACTGCACTTCATCCTGCAGCATCTGGACAGACCAGGGACTTATGTGAGGATCCTGTTTGTGGACTTCAGCTCCGCTTTTAACACCATCCCAGACACCCTTCAGAATAAACTAACCCAGCTCTCCGTCCCCACCTCCGTCTGTCAGTGGATCAACAGCTTCCTGAACAGACAGACAGCAGTTAGTAAAGCTTCGTAAATTCACATCCAGCACTCAAACTATCAGCACTGGAGCTCCTCAGGGCTGCGTACTCTCCCCACTGCTCTTCTCCCTCTACATCAACGACTGCACATCTAAAGACCCCTCTGTCAAGCTCCTGAAGTTTGCAGACGACACCACACTGATCGGCTTCATCCAGGATGGTGACGAGTCTGCTTACAGACAGGAGGTTAAGGAGCTGGCTGTATGGTGCAGTCTTAACAACCTGGAGCTTAACACGCTCAAAACTGTGGAGCTGATTGTTGACTTCAGGAAAAACCCCCCTGCTCTCTCCCCACTGACCATTATGAACAGCACTATGACTGCAGTGGAGTCATTCAGATTCCTGGGCACCACCATCTCCCAGGACCTGAAAGTGGGATATTCACATAGACACATAGACGTTGTCAGAAAGGCCCAGCAGAGGTTGTATTTCTTCGCCAGCTGAGGAAGTTCAACCTGCCACAGGACTTACTGAAACAGTTCTACTCCGCCATCATTGAATCCATCCTCTGCACCTCAATAACTGTCTGGTTCAGCTCAGCTACCAAATCTGACCTCAGAAGACTACGGAGGGTAGTCCGGACTGCGGAGCGAATCATTGGTACAACCCTCCCCTCTCTCCAAGAACTGTACTCATCCAGAGTGAGCAAAAGGGCTGGTAAAATCACTCTGGACCCCTCACATCCAGCACACTCCCTCTTTGAACTGTCACCGTCTGGTCGACGTTACAGAGCTCTGAGCATATATATATATATATATATATATATATATATATATATATGTGTGTGTGTGTGTGTGTGTGTGTGTGTGTGTGTGTGTGTGTGTGTGTGTATAGGAGCAAATTCAATTTTGAAATGTGCAGCGCTCATATTTATTCAATGGCATCATTGCCTTTTGAAATTTAATCCAGCTGTATCGCAATTCTTGTCTTTCCATCACCAACTGTAAGAACTCTTGAAATTGGAATTAAGACTTTTCTTATACCATTTAACGTATTTAAAGTTTTTTAATTTGAGTAATTTTAGTTATTTTTATGGCCTGCGATCAAACTTAACACCTGTGTCCCTACCAGATGCGATACAATAGATATTTTACCTCAGATCTTGAAAATAAATTAAAGCAAACTTACGTTTAGTCTCAGCCTCAGACTAACTTGCATTAAAACTGAGCCTGGTTTCTCCCAAGGTTACTGTCACGAGTCCGGGTCCGGCACTTCTCCCTGTCGCCACAGGAGGCCGCCATCTCCCGTCCTCCCGGACTCATTTCCCATAACCAAATACACCTGCCACATCATTCACACCTGCCGCATCATTATTACACTCACGACACCCACAGCTGTTCCCCATTGCCACAGACTATTTAGTCTCCCCTCTCCCACCACTCTGCCTGGTTGCGTTATTTGAGATTTGGGATTTGGTAGTTGATGTGTTTTTGGTTTCTAGTGTCTGTTCAGGTCTGGGATACATGCACTGTGTTGCCGTTTTGTATCCCAGTCCTTTTCTGTTTTGTTTTTTTTGTGCCATGTTGGCCTTCTTGTTTGTATTAAAAGCACCTTACCTGCACTTGGACCCTGACCTCGTCTTTTCGCGGCGCTTCCTTCGACGTTGCGTGGCAGAACGCAACCAGCAATCATGGGTCCAGCAGGGAGGTTGCTCAAAATCCGCCAGGGAGACCGGAGCGTCCTGGGCTGATGCGCAGCGTGCGGGAACCCCCGCTGATGTCGGTGCGAGCGGCGTTGACCGCTCCCGTTCCTCCCGAGAGAGCGGTGTTCACTCACGAAGCTCCCAAGACAGCGGTGCCCGCCCACGTTCCTCCCGAGACAGCTGTGCTCGCTCACGAAGCTCCCGAGACAGCTGTGCTCGCTCACGTTCCTCCCGAGACAGCGGTGCCTTCTCACGAAGCTCCCGAGAGTGCGGTGTTCGCTCACATTTCTCCCGAGAGCGTGGTGTTCACTCACGAAGCTCCCGAGACAGCGGTGCCCACTCACGTTCCTCCCGAGAGAGCGATGTTCGCTCACGAAGCTCCCGAGACAGCGGTGCCTGCCCACGAAGCTCCCGAGAGAGCGGTGTTTGCTCACATTCCTCCCGAGACAGCGGTGCTCGCCCACGTTCCTCCCGAGAGAGCGGTGACCGCTCACGAAGCTCCCGAGACAGCTGTGCTCGCTCACGAAGCTCCCGAGGCGATGGTGACCGCTCACGTTCCTCCCGAGACAGCTGTGCTCGCTCATGAAGCTCCCGAGGCGATGGTGACCGCTCACGTTCCTCCCGAGACAGCTGTGCTCGCTCACATTCCTCCCGAGACAGCTGTGCTCGCTCACGAAGCTCCCGAGGCGATGGTGACCGCTCACGTTCCTCCCGAGACAGCTGTGCTCGCTCACGAAGCTCCCGAGACAGCTGTGCTCGCTCACGTTCCTCCCGAGACAGCTGTGCTTGCTCACGAAGTTCCCGAGATGGCGGTGCCCGCCCACGTTCCTCTCAAGAAAGCTGTGCTCGCTCACGAAGCTCCCGAGACAGCTGTGCTCGCTCACGTTCCTCCCGAAACAGCGGTGCCTGCTCACGAAGCTCCCGAGAGTGCGGTGTTCACTCACATTTCTCCCGAGAGCGTGGTGTTCGCTCACGAAGCTCCCGAGACAGCGGTGCCCACTCACGTTCCTCCCGAGAGAGCGATGTTCGCTCACGAAGCTCCCGAGACAGCGGTGCCTGCCCACGAAGTTCCAGAGAGAGCGGTGTTTGCTCACATTCCTCCCGAGACAGCGGTGCTCGCCCACGTTCCTCCCGAGAGAGCGGTGACGGCTCACGAAGCTCCCGAGACAGCTGTGCTCGCTCACGAAGCTCCCGAGGCGATGGTGACCGCTCACGTTCCTCCCGAGACAGCTGTGCTCGCTCATGAATCTCCCGAGGCGATGGTGACTGCTCACGTTCCTCCCGAGACAGCTGTGCTCGCTCACGTTCCTCCCGAGACAGCTGTGCTCGCTCACGAAGCGATGGTGACCGCTCACGTTCCTCCCGAGACAGCTGTGCTCGCTCACGTTCCTCCCGAGACAGCTGTGCTCGCTCACGAAGCTCCCGAGGCGATGGGGACCGCTCACGTTCCTCCCGAGACAGCTGTGCTCGCTCACGTTCCTCCCGAGACAGCTGTGCTCGCTCACGTTCCTCCCGAGACAGCTGTGCTCGCTCACGAAGCTCCCGAGACAGCTGTGCTCGCTCACGTTCCTCCCGAGACAGCTGTGTTCGCTCACGTTCCTCCCGAGACAGCTGTGCTTGCTCACGAAGCTCCCGAGACAGCGGTGCCCGCCCACGTTCCTCCCGAGACAGCGGTGCCCGCCCACGTTCCTCCCGAGACAGCTGTGCTCGCTCACGAAGCTCCCGAGACAGCTGTGCTCGCTCACGTTCCTCCCGAGACAGCGGTGCCTGCTCACGAAGCTCCCGAGAGTGCGGTGTTCGCTCACATTTCTCCCGAGAGCGTGGTGTTCACTCACGAAGCTCCCGAGACAGCGGTGCCCACTCACGTTCCTCCCGAGAGAGCGATGTTCGCTCACGAAGCTCCCGAGACAGCGGTGCCTGCCCACGAAGCTCCCGAGAGAGCGGTGTTTGCTCACATTCCTCCCGAGACAGCGGTGCTCGCCCACGTTCCTCCCGAGAGAGCGGTGACCGCTCACGAAGCTCCCGAGACAGCTGTGCTCGCTCACGAAGCTCCCGAGGCGATGGTGACCGCTCACGTTCCTCCCGAGACAGCTGTGCTCGCTCATGAAGCTCCCGAGGCGATGGTGACCGCTCACGTTCCTCCCGAGACAGCTGTGCTCGCTCACGTTCCTCCCGAGACAGCTGTGCTCGCTCACGAAGCTCCCGAGGCGATGGTGACCGCTCACGTTCCTCCCGAGACAGCTGTGCTCGCTCACGAAGCTCCCGAGACAGCTGTGCTCGCTCACGTTCCTCCCGAGACAGCTGTGTTCGCTCACGAAGTTCCCGAGATGGCGGTGCCCGCCCACGTTCCTCTCAAGAAAGCTGTGCTCGCTCACGAAGCTCCCGAGACAGCTGTGCTCGCTCACGTTCCTCCCGAAACAGCGGTGCCTGCTCACGAAGCTCCCGAGAGTGTGGTGTTCACTCACATTTCTCCCGAGAGCGTGGTGTTCGCTCACGAAGCTCCCGAGACAGCGGTGCCCACTCAAGTTCCTCCCGAGAGAGCGATGTTCGCTCACGAAGCTCCCGAGACAGCGGTGCCCGCCCACGAAGTTCCAGAGAGAGCGGTGTTTGCTCACATTCCTCCCAAGACAGCGGTGCTCGCCCACGTTCCTCCCGAGAGAGCGGTGACGGCTCACGAAGCTCCCGAGACAGCTGTGCTCGCTCACGAAGCTCCCGAGGCGATGGTGACCGCTCACGTTCCTCCCGAGACAGCTGTGCTCGCTCATGAAGCTCCCGAGGCGATGGTGACTGCTCACGTTCCTCCCGAGACAGCTGTGCTCGCTCACGTTCCTCCCGAGACAGCTGTGCTCGCTCACGAAGCGATGGTGACCGCTCACGTTCCTCCCGAGACAGCTGTGCTCGCTCACGTTCCTCCCGAGACAGCTGTGCTCGCTCACGAAGCTCCCGAGGCGATGGGGACCGCTCCCGTTCCTCCCGAGACAGCTGTGCTCGCTCACGTTCCTCCCGAGACAGCTGTGCTCGCTCACGAAGCTCCCGAGACAGCTGTGCTCGCTCACGTTCCTCCCGAGACAGCTGTGTTCGCTCACGTTCCTCCCGAGACAGCTGTGCTCGCTCACGAAGTTCCCGAGATGGCGGTGCCCGCCCACGTTCCTCTCAAGAAAGCTGTGCTCACTCACGAAGTTCCAGAGAGAGCGGTGTTTGCTCACATTCCTCACGAGACAGCGGTGCTCGCCCACGTTCCTCCCGAGAGAGCGGTGACGGCTCACGAAGCTCCCGAGACAGCTGTGCTCGCTCACGAAGCTCCCGAGGCGATGGTGACCGCTCACGTTCCTCCCGAGACAGCTGTGCTCGCTCATGAAGCTCCCGAGGCGATGGTGACTGCTCACGTTCCTCCCGAGACAGCTGTGCTCGCTCACGTTCCTCCCGAGACAGCTGTGCTCGCTCACGAAGCGATGGTGACCGCTCACGTTCCTCCCGAGACAGCTGTGCTCGCTCACGTTCCTCCCGAGACAGCTGTGCTCGCTCACGAAGCTCCCGAGGCGATGGGGACCGCTCACGTTCCTCCCGAGACAGCTGTGCTCGCTCACGTTCCTCCCGAGACAGCTGTGCTCGCTCACGAAGCTCCCGAGACAGCTGTGCTCGCTCACGAAGCTCCCGAGACAGCTGTGTTCGCTCACGTTCCTCCCGAGACAGCTGTGCTCGCTCACGAAGCTCCCGAGACAGCTGTGCTCGCTCACGTTCCTCCCGAGACAGCTGTGCTCGCTCACGTTCCTCCCGAGACAGCGGTGCCTGCTCACGAAGCTCCCGAGAGTGCGGTGTTCGCTCACAATTCTCCCGAGAACGCGGTGTTCGCTCACGAAGCTCCCGAGACAGCGGTGCCCACTCACGTTCCTCCCGAGAAAGCAATGTTCGCTCACGAAGCTCCCGAGACAGCGGTGCCCGCCCACGAAGCTCCCGAGAGAGCGGTGACCGCTCACGAAGCTCCCGAGACAGCTGTGCTCGCTCACGAAGCTCCCGAGGCGATGGTGACCGCTCAAGTTCCTCCCGAGACAGCTGTGCTCGCTCACTTTCCTCCCGAGACAGCCGTGCTCACTCACGAAGCTCCCGAGGCGATGGTGACCGCTCACGTTCCTCCCGAGACAGCTGTGCTCGCTCACGAAGCTCCCGAGACAGCTGTGTTTGTTCACATTCCTCCCGAGACAGCGGTGCCCGCCCACGTTCCTCCCGAGAGAGCGGTGACCGCTCACGAAGCTCCCGAGACAGCTGTGCTCGCTCACGAAGCTCCCGAGGCGATGGTGACCGCTCAAGTTCCTCCCGAGACAGCTGTGCTCGCTCACTTTCCTCCCGAGACAGCCGTGCTCGCTCACGAAGCTCCCGAGGCGATGGTGACCGCTCACGTTCCTCCCGAGACAGCTGTGCTCGCTCACGAAGCTCCCGAGACAGCTGTGTTCGCTCACGTTCCTCCCGAGACAGCTGTGCTCGCTCACGAAGCTCCCGAGACAGCTGTGCTCGCTCACGTTCCTCCCGAGACAGCTGTGCTCGCTCACGAAGTTCCCGAGATGGCGGCGGTGTCCGCGGATGTTCACCACCCTGATGTGCCCCCCGAAGCAGTGGAGCCCACCATTGCCCGCTGCAGGGTGGCAGCTCCACACACACCGCTGTGGTGGCCGCTGGTTCTGCCCTGGGTCTCCATCCCGCCGGCGCTGCCTCAGGCCCCAGGTCCCCCTCCGCTACACGGGCCTGGCCCGCCATCCCTCCCCCTGTTCCACCTCCCTCCGGACTTTTGGGGTTTTTGGTGGAACGTCTGTAAGCCGTTCCTTAAGGGAGGGGTCATGTCATGAGTCCGGGTCCGGCACTTCTCCCTGTCGCCACAGGAGGCCGCCATCTCCCGTCCTCATTTCCCATAACCAAATACACCTGCCACATCACTCACACCTGCCGCATCATTATTACACTCACGACACCCGCAGCTTTTCCCCATTGCCACAGACTATTTAGGCTACGTCCACACGAAGACGGATTTCTCCGTATCCGGTCTTTTTTTTTGCCACAAATTCCGTAAACACGGAGTCGTCTCAGGAAATATCTGCGTCCACACGGAATCACTGAAAACGACTGAAAACGACGTAGTACACATGCCAGACCAATATGTGGCGCTGTAATTCTGCCACAGAAATACACAAAAAAACAGAGAAGAAGACTTGGACCATGTGCGTAAACCTTGCGCGCTGAATATAAACTAACACACAAAGCAGAAGATTTTGCTTTAATAAAACTAATGAGCTCTGCAGCACGAACACAGGCACGTAGTCTGACATTGTTGTTGTTGTTGTCGCTGTTATGTGACGTAGCGGTGTCTGATTAGGGGCGAGACGTGGGCTGATGACGTCATCGTTTCAGAAAATATACGGATTCGCCGTCCACACGAAAACATGAAACCGGCTTTTTCAAATTTATCCACCCTTCGAAAACGCCGGTTTCGTGTGGACGAAACGCCTATACGGTAAAAAATGTATGCGTATACAGAGAAACCCGTCTTCGTGTGGCCACTCCTGCCACTCGTCTGCCACCACTCTGCCTGGTTGACCATTTGAGATTTGGGATTTGGTAGTTGATGTGTTTTTGGTTTCTAGTGTCTGCTCGGGTCTGGGATACATGCACTGTGTTGGCGTTTTGTATCCCAGTCCTTTTCTGTTTTGTTTGTTTTTGCCGTGTTGGCCTTTTTGTTTGTATTAAAAGCACCTTACCTGCACCTGGACCCTGACCTCGTCTTTTCGCGGCGCTTCCTTCGCCGTTGCGTGACAGTTACACCTCGCCGCTCTGGTCCGGTGTAGATACTATGATGCTGCGTTTGAATTTTCATGCCACATTATTTGAAATTAGTGTAGGCTAAACATTTTTTTCTCTTGGGTGGCCTATTGAGGAACCCTGGCCCTCGGGCTTTAAGGAGGGGTCTCCATAACCGTAACATCTGCCAGTCCACCAGTCAAGACAGGCAGCAAAATACTAGCTTCATTGTTCAATTCGAATTGTCACTCACCTGAAATTAAACCAATTAATGTTGCAGTTTCAAAGTGAAGTGCATTTAAAATCCTTTAATGCCATTGATTATCCTGTTTATTCCATGGTTATTATATCAGTTAAAACTAGTAGGCCTATTGCTCTTTGCAGCGCAATATAATAAATTCCACAAGGTGAGATCTTGCATGGAGCCCCAGTTCGAGGGAGATTGACAGTTATTTTGTGTTTCTTCCATTTGAGAATAATCGCACCAACTGTTGTCATCTTCTCACCAAGCTGTTTGGCGATGGTCTTGTAGCTCATTCCAGCCTTGTATAGGTCTACAATCCTGTCCCTGACATCCTTGGACAGCTCTTTGGTCTTGGCCATGGTGGAGAGTTTGGAATCTGATTGATTGCTTTTGTGGACAGGTTGTCTTTTATACAGGTAACAAGCTAAGATTAGGAGCACTCCCTTTAAGAGAGTGCTCCTAATCTCAGATCCTTACCTGTATAAAAGACACCTGTGATCCAGAAATCTTGCTTACTGATAGGGAATCAAATACTTATTTCACAAATCAATTTGTAACTTTTTTGAGATGTGTTTTTCTGGATTTTTTGTTGTTGTTATTCTGTCTCTCACAGTTCAAATAAACCTACCATTAAAATTATAGACTGATAATTTCTTTGTCAGTGGGCAAACGTACAAAATCAGCAGGGGATCAAATATTTTTTTCCCCACTGTATGTACGATACTTGCATTGCCTTGGCTGTTGAACGAACATCTAGATGCAGTCTCAAATGAAAGTCTTAATGGTTCAGTAGTTTTTTGGTGGTGAAGTTACAACAGTTTCTTCCGGGTTGAAGACAGACAAACTTCAGACGATGTTAGCCTGACTCAGTTGTGGTAAGGAGAGCTCTTTCTCAAGTAGAAGTAGCAACATAGCTTGTTGTAACTTTGAGGTCCTTGGTCAAACTAGATATCTCCCATCTTCTGCACACAAACAGCAACCAGAAGAAGGGACCAGGAGCGCAAACGAGGGAGGTCACTGAGTAGTGGCCTTTTAACTTCTAGCAAGGTGACACCTCCTGAGTTTGGCTTGACCAGTGAAAAAGGTGTAATTTTTAGAGAAAGTTTCTTTGTTTGGAAGCTGGCTCATTTTCATGATTTGAGTGGGTTAGCAGATTGGGGTCCCTTTATTCTCTCATTAATATATATCAAGAGTCCCGTTGAAGCAACCTGTCCTCCAGCCAATACGCCCATACAGGTCATTTGTCCAAATCCCTGAAATATGACCCATCAGAGCGTATACTTCAATTGCGCCCCTACCCCTATCGGCAACAGGACATTTTCATATTAAAGCTTGTACTCTTTTATCTGCATTATTATTCTGATTCCGTGTAGCTCAGTTGATAGAGTATTGCGTTATACGATGATATGTAATCATGCGATCATGGGTTTGATCCCGGAGAACGCACGTGCTCATAAAATGTGCACTAAAAATCATGATTTTGCATGACCCCTCTAAGGGGTAGGTTAGGGGTAGGGTTAGATGTGGTCATTCGTACAAATTAGCCACCTAGTAAAATATGTACGAATTACCGTGAGATTGGTGTAAAAAGTCCACACATTGCTTTTAAATAAACACGCATTTTGATTGGTAATGACAGTCATACGTCATTTCATGAGGACAGAGGCAACACGACACTGTCATTATTTTTATGAGCGCTAGAGGGCACTTAACTTTAAAACGAAAATATAGGTCGTAATAAGACGCTTGCACAAACAACCTATAGGTTCGTTTTTTGTTGGAGGACAGGTTCCCAGCAATGTTACATATTATGAGCTAATGATCTGATCATAAAGCATGCATAAAAGATGTTCATGTTCATATGCATGTTCATGCATGTTCTGCCTTTTTGGGGTTGTTTGCAGTTCAGGGAACTTGCTTGTTGGATGTGGAGTGATGTGTATTATTTGTTAAATATAGAATACTAACAAGATGGTAGTATGCTATTTCAGATTGATCAATCATCTAACAAAAGCAGGTGGAGGATTAAAAATCTAGAGTACTGAGGAATAACAAGCTTCTTTGTTTATTGCACAGGCTTTTATACACACCACCCAATGTGTTTGAGTAAGTACAAACAACTTCAAGTATGCTAATAATGCTTAAAATATCGGTTTTCAGTGCATTTGGATGTGCGTTTCCTGCAACTGTTTGTGATTTTTATTTTATTTTTTTCAGCTCAGAAGGCAACTTTCTTCTCGTGGCACCATGGTTAGCCCCAATTGTACGGGAAGGAACTTTTGATCCCACACTGATTGATGCAATTTATAAGAAGCAAAACATCACCATAGCAACTGCAATTTTCGCTCTTGGAAAGTGAGTTCCTTTTTTCAGCAATCTTTATTTGCAATGTATAGTATATTTAAAACATAGTTCACCCAAAATGCTATGGTCACAGTTATGTACCTGCTTTATTTATTTTTTCAATATTTGTTTTGCTCATGCCTATGATTTTATGCTCTAGTTGTCTGCACCTAAAATAAAATACCTGTTTTATCTCTAGATATTGTTAAATTTTGTTATTTGTTAAAAATTGGAGTTTGCTATAGGTTTGGGTTTTTTCAGATAATAAATTAAACTTTCTTTATGGCACTTTGACTGGGCTATCATCCCACCGACACCTTTCTATTTTTTATGGGGAAAAATTTAATTGGCATTTAATATATTATTATTCTAGCTCTCTCCTTCTCTGTTTTTCAGGTACACACAGTTTCTTAAAGATTTCCTGGAATCCGCAGAGCAAAATTATTTTGTTGGATTTCGTGTGCATTATTACCTGTTCACCGATCTTCCGGAACAGGTTCCTGCAGTGAAACTTGGTGAAGACCATCATCTGACGGTGTTGACCGTGGCTAGTTCTAACAGATGGCAGGAGATCAGTTTGCGCAGGATGGAAAGGCTGGAGAAACTGATTGAGAGTCGACTGTTGAATGAAGCCGACTACGTTTTCAGCCTTGATGTGGATTCAAAGTTCTATGGGCGATGGGGGGCAGAGACTTTGGGTCGTCTTGTAGGTGCCATACATCCATGGTATTATAAAACCCATCATGAATGGTTCCCATATGAGCGCAGGCCCGAGTCTCAAGCGTACATTCCTTATTCTGAGGGTGATTATTATTATGGAGGAGCTGTGATCGGTGGCATAGCGAAAGATGTATATCAGCTTGCTAAAACTTGTAGGGAACATCTGGACATTGATGCCGCTAAATCCATTGAGGCGGCATGGCAGGAGGAGTCCCATTTGAACAAATACTTGCTGTATAACAAACCCAGTAAACTGCTTGCACCCGAGTATCTGTGGGATGACAGAAAATATAAGCCACAAGAGATAAAAATAATCCGTTTCTCTCAAGTTGATAAAAACTACAATGAAATTCGTCCAAACCCATAGCAGCTGTTAAAGGGATAGTTCACCCCAAAATGAAAAAGACCCCATGATTTACTCACCCTCAAGCCATCCTACAGTATGTGTGTATATGACTTTCTTCTTTCAGACAAATACAATCAGAGTTATGATGAATGGCGTTCCAGCAGATGATGTAGGACATAGGCGTAGAGTAAGCTCCGGTCTTGTGAGAAGCAAGTTTTGTTTACAGCAAAAGGACAATAAATCTTCAGACATTTTTCTTTACAAATCCTTGTTTTCTACCTCTAATTTGTGAACGTTGTTTTGTTTTGCTCAACTGAGGCAGTATTTAAAGGAAATGTTCCCCCCAAAAAAGTCTGGCTACGCGAGACTACTTTGAGAGCCAAAAAAAGAAAAACAAACCAGATACAAAAACAAAAAATGAATCCCTGCGACTCCTGACAATATATTGAGGTATTATGAAGTGAAATGATCATTCTGTGTAAGAAACTGAACATTATTTCATTTGTACCTGTAATCCATAACCTCAGACAAATGGTCCTGCGCACTCATGGCCGTAACATTAACGTGGCCGTTTACAACATAAAGGGAGGACATTTGTGCATTCTTATAGTTAAGAAGTGTGTGGGAATTATTTTAGTGACTGTTTAAAGTTGTTTGCAAAATAATCCCTGACCCAGTTACATACATATCGGATCTCACTTATATGAAGTAGACTCTCCTAACTCGTCACTGCTTCTTACCAAAGACTTACCTGAAAGGCTACTTACCTCCTACTCCTCTCCATCATTGGTTCTCCGTGTCTCCGATGTCTGTCTTCCTCCATCCACCATCGTCCTTCATCTCCACCATCATCCTGGGGTGTGTGCTGCTTCCACAAGTTCCTGGCAAGATACAACATCTCTCAGTATATCCTTTCTGCATCTCATTCAAGATTCAAGTCTCAACTCGCCTTCATCTGCCTTTACTCTGCTAATTCAATAAACATCCTGCATTTTTCACTAATCCTGTGTCCCGTCTACTACGTAACACCTATTTGTTAATGGGGAATTTATGGACCCATGAATGTTTTTAGATTTGTGGCGTTAACGCTTTTATTTTGAAGTAAAAAGAAAATTAGACACTTGTGGTAGGATAACCCCCAAGAATTGTCACAGATGCTGTAGCGTGAGAGTCACATCTCTTTGCACTGGCTAGCTGTTGCGGCTTGCATCAAGTTCAATACACTGCTTGCTTATAGTTTTATAGCACATTTTACACTTGCTCTTACCTGTCCACATCCTCTCCAGAAGCCTGAGATCGGTAAGTGAGAAACATCTCGTGGTACCATCACAGAGGCACAAAATCACTTTCCAGAACATTTGCGTTCACTGTTCCTTGCTGGTGGAATGATCTTTCTAACTGCATCCAGAATGCTGAATCCCTGCATAACATTCAAGAGACAGCTGTGAGCACTAACTGCGTTCTAGAAAAAAAGTTCACTTTCCTTAATCCTTCCCTGTTCTGTTTTGTTGTATTGCTCATCTGTAAGTCACTTTGGATAAAAGCGGTCATGGTCTTGGGATTTCTATATTGGGAATATAGCCAAAATGCCATGACGCACAGTAGGATTTTTTTTGTTTTAGAAATAAAAATGTAAAAGGAAAAAAAGAATTATGGCATTGTCTTTGTCACGGATCTGCCTGCTTTTCACCAGTCACGTCACTCACGCACCTGTTTCTACCTGCCACTGATCACGCTCACCTGCTCCTCATCATGTCCCTCGTTACCTCCTCCTATAAAGACACACACCGCCAAGCACTTGATGTCCGGCATCGTTAATCCGAAGAGGACTGCTAGCGCTACCCCAAGCCTAGTTCTACTACCATTCTGACTAACTTACCTGATAACTCCTGTTAACTTAGGAGTGTCAAGATTTACCAATTCGAGGAAATTGTTTTCGTGACAGAAGCTTCCACAGTGCAACAGAATGACAGTGACAGAACAAAAGACACGGGTAATAAAAAGAGGAATTAAAAATAGAACAAGTAAAAAAGGAATAACAATATACAAATTGACAATTGTATGTACAGGTATATAACAACAGACGGTTTTGTATGTACAGGTATATTATGTGCAAATTGAAATGTATATGTGTGTTAGATAAATAAGTGTATAAGTGTATAAATAGTGTGTGTTCCACAAATATTGTCAAGTGTTCATGAGATGGATTGCCTGAGGGAAGAAACTGTTCCTGAGGATGGATTCAATGATGGCGGAGTAGAACTGTTTTAGCAGCTTCTGTGGCAGGTTGAACTGCTGGCGAAGGAAGTACAGCCTCTGATGGACCTTTTTGACAATGGAGTCTATGTGAATGTCCCACTTCAGCTCCTGAGAGATGGTGGTGTCCAGGAACCTGAATGACTCCACAGTCGTTACAGTGTGGTTCATGAGGGTGAGTGGGGGGAGAGCAGGGGGTTTCTCCTGAAGTCCACGTCATCTCCACTGTTTTGAGCATGTTGTGCTCCAGGTTGTTAAGACATACCAGACAGCCAGCTCCTTAACCTTATTTATATAGCCTAAACTTACTTATATCATGCTTTTATTGTATCTTCAGAATTCATAATCATAACTCTTTCATGTTTGGTATCGTTCTAAATGTCTCTGTGCGATTGGTAAACTGGTCTCAATTTCACAGTAGTCACTTATATTATGCAAAAGATTGAAAACTTTTGTAGAATTGTGTTCTGCTGCTGAGGGGTGTGTCCCGCTTTAGGGGTCTGTGAGAATGTTTATCTATCTCCAGCCAGGAGCATGAGAACCTAAAAAACCAAAAGGTTTATTTTTTACAACTGATTTGTTGTTTGGTCTGAGTATAAAGGAATTTGATGGAGATGGCTTCCTGTCATGGAGATTGCCTCCTGTTCCTGACTATTGTGCTACTGTTTGTAGCTCTGTGTAGCATTTTTTTTATCTGAGGAAATCTCTATCTTACTCTAGCTGTTGTTTAAATCGCTAAAGTATAATTTAATTCTTACCATGTTTCTGATTTAAGACTAATTTGACATCATCCACCTTTAATCTCTTCATCTGAACCGCAAGTGCTTCGTGTAGCAGCGCGTTAGCATTCCGATAGCCTATTAGCTTGTCAATTGCATCTCCATTCACGTTTTCTACCGCTTCTAATCTCTTTCCCTTTTTTTTTTTTTTTGAGTCCATCAAACAACTGTGGTAAGTCGGAATCTACAATCACGGTGAAAATACTTCTGGCATCGTCACCTGCACCGCTTGCCACATGTACAGTTTATTTGTCTCTGTCAGCAGCAAGGGATTCACATGTGATAAATGCAGGGAAATAGTTAAACTGACAGACAAAGATTTCAGAATTAGAGACACGCATCCAAACTTTAGTTGAGGACAGAATGTGAAGGCTGTACTGCTTTGGATGCAACTAGCGCAGGGATTCTTGTACATTGTTCGGTTTCAGTGCCTCTGCAGCAGGGCAACTGGGTAACTGTGAGGCGGCATAGTCACGGGTCAAAACACCGCTCTTCTGTTCCGATCAAAACATCAAACAGGTTCTCCCCACTCAGTGACGCACCCACTCAGAAACCTGATGAAAGTGCTCTAGTTATTGGTGACTCTATTGTACGGAACATGAAAATAGAGACACCAGCCACTATAATCCAATGTTTACCGGGAGCCAGAGCCCCTGACATCTTGGCAAATTTAAAAGTGCTGGCTAATGCTAGACATAAATTCAGTAAGCTTATTATCCACGTAAGCGCTAATGATGTTTGACTTCGCCAGTCGGAGATCACTAAAAATAATGTTAAAGAGGTGTGTGAACTTGCAAATACGATGTCAGACACTGTAATATGCTCTGGTCCACTCCCTGCTTACTGGGGTGATGAGATTCATAGCAGACTGTCGTCACTCAATGGCTAACGGGTGCCTGCAGAATAACATGGGTTACTCATTGTCGAAATTGTACTCTAGATTTAATAATTGATGTCAGTGGCATTGAACTTTTGCAGCAGAGCGATGATATCTCAGATCATTATCTAGTTTTGTGTATATTCCATATAGCTAAAGCTGTACAGCCAACTGCTTGTTACAAATATGTTAGAACCATCACCTCGACCACAAAAGTCTGCTTTATAAATAATCTTCCTGACTTATCTCAGTTCCTCAGCATATCCAATAGCTCAGAATAACTTGATGTAACAGAAACTATGGACTCTCTCTTTTCTTTTGGTTGCTCCTTTACGCTTAAGGAAAAGAGTACAACACTGTGGTATAATGAGCACACTCGTGCCCTAAAGAGAGCAGCCCGGAAAAAGGAGCGCAGCTGGAGATAAACAAAATTAGAGGTATTTCGTATTGCTTGGGGGGGGGGGGGGAGATACTCTCTCCTACAAGAAAGTCTTAAAAACTGCTAGATCTGCTTACTTTTAGTGCTGTCAAATGATTAATCGCATCCAAAATAAAGGTTTTTGTTCGCATAATATGTGTTCTGTGTATATTTATTATGTATATATAAATACACACAATACAGTATATATTTTTGAAAATATTTACATATTTATATTATAAATAAATGTATTTAATATCTAACAAAAACACATTTTTCTGAAATATATTTTTGGGGAATTACAGTTAAAACCCAAGGACCAGGTATGATTTTGCTGGACTTTTTTCTGAGTTTTGCGGCCTAAAATGACTGCTGTGGCTCTTCTCAAAATTTTGCGGTGATATTTGCGGCTTTTCTTATTGTTTTGTTGTTGTTAACAACTCTTTGAGTTTTATTTTTTGGAACCGCAGTACAAAACAAAAAGCAACTGTACAAATTTAAAACCCACCCCAACCAATCACACCCCTTGGTAGACTTAGAAAATAAATAACATAAAATAAATAATAATAATAACACATTAATTAATATTAATAGCTAAACAAATAATACAATTTTTACAAAGATTTTAGAAAAGACACAACATTAAAAGCCGAATGCCATGAATTTACAGTTTTCAAGTTAGATCCATGTATACGAGAAGTAGGGAGTTCCATTGAGATAATGTCCAACAAATACACAAACCAGGTTCTTCTGTCCATTGTGTGAGGAGGATTCAAACGGTTGACTAGCAATTTGTTTTGCTGCTGTGAGAGCAGCTAACAGTAAAGGTCTTTGTTGGGCGAACAAGGTGAAGTCTCAAAAGTCATTCATGAAAAAATGGCGTGGAGTCAAACATATCTCAGTATCCAACAAATATGATAGGTCCTGTGAGAGAGAGGGGCACTCCCAAAATAAATGCAAAAATGTGCCTAAAACTCCTTGGGAACAGAGATTACACTTAGGAGAAGACGACAGATTCATATAAAAACGTTTCATTGGAGTCCAGTAAACCCTATGCAGAGCTTTTCTTATTGTTTTGCAGTGAAAATGTAACATGGACAACATTCTTCTAACATTGTTATAACTTTTCTGACTTCGAGAACCATCGTAGGGCTCCAGAATAACATTTGAGGACACCAGTGCCATTAAGTTCTACAGAAGGTGGCACCAGCACCTGACAGTAAAGCACTCACCCTAATCGCACATGTACATCTCAGAGATGTCTATTTGATATCTGCATTTACATATGCAAGACGTATTTGTTAGGGTGTTTGCTCATCTGCAATACGTCTCTAAGACTTTTCCTGTCAGATGTCAAATAGACACTTATTAGAATGCATGTAAAACTGCTTCTGAGATGTTTATCAGATTACAAGGCAGATGTTTCCCAGATCTTTAGCAGACGTCTTACAGATTTACTTGTGCTATCTGGGTAGTTGAGATGCAGATCAAATTTACTTTTATTACTGTCATTCATAATGTCTAAATATAATTTGATAAAGTCATTTTTATTTTTAAATAAGTGTTTGCTTTCCTACATTATGAAAAGCAGACATTAAGCAGCCAGTCTACTAATACTACTCCAATGACTGCTAGTCAACATGTAGTTGCAAAGTTACTTACTGTTAGTAGAATGTCTAAAATGGACTATCAAAAAAAAAAGTGTTACCCTGTGCGCTAACATTATTGTTACGATTTTTTTCTCTCTCCATATCATATATTGAAAGACTGTGGAAAATGTTTACTTTCTATGTTTATTCATATATCTGTCTTTGGTTTTGCTGTATTCCTTTTTGTTGGTTTTGGTGTTTGTTCATGTTTTGTACTTTGTCTACTGTCATTTTTCTTTTCATTTTTTTTTTCCAAATAAAAATAGCTTGCACATTTCAAACTTCCCCATGAAGAAACAAACCCATCTACATCACTATATCTACTTTGTCAAGCTAATTATGACCGTTTAAAATCATTCATGTTTAATTCAAGTTCTTATTTATTCTCATAGATTGCATTTAATTTATTTTATAGCTAAATGTTAATAAATGCATTAGTATGTAGTTAAGGTGAGTGTTATTCATAAATCCATATGACTCCAGTCATAGTTCTTCAATGGTTCATGATTAGTTCCTATAGGCCTACCTTCACAAATCAAGTATTAATTCAAATATTAGTACATAATTACTCATCTTCTTCATCTTAGCGTGTATCCAGCATTTGCGCAGGGTCCGCTTGTTTGCACGCATTTTATCACTTCGCTCAGTCCAGGGCATCATCCGGGGTGATATTAACTAAGTGCATGTCCTCCGCCAGACGATCGACCCACCGCTTTTTTGGCCGACCACGTGGTCGTCGTCCAGATGGTGATAGGTTGTAGGCTGTTTTCGCCACTGTATCATCACCGCTTCTGATGATGTGGCCATACCAGTGTAGTTGGGCTTCACGCATCTTGTCGACTATGGGTGCCACGCCCTTCGGACATCTTCATTCCTGACACGGTCCAATCACGTGAGGCCAAGAGACCAACGGAGCATCTTCATCTACATACCGTGGAGGGTCTGCTCATGTTTTGTGGTGGCTGGCCAACACTCGGAACCATATAGCGCGACTGGGTGTATGACGGTTTTGTAAATGTTGCCCTTGAGTTGTATGGGCATGCCGTGTTGACCCGTGCACGGGCATCGGGGAGGGAATCGCCATCACTCCTGATGAGAAAACAGAGATATTTAAATTTGGTAAACTTGTTCAGTGGCTGCCCTGTAACTCTACTTTGTCCCGTCAATCTGTGGCCCGCACTCCATGTACTCAGTCTTCTTGATATTGCTCCAATCTTGCACTTGACGTTCAAGCCCACAACGTGTTTTGTCAGCTTGGAAGATATCGTCAGCAAATAGAAGTGACCAGAGGTGAGGCACCTGAATATCCGCTGTGGCCATGTCCATGCAAAGGATGAACAGGAACGGAGAGAGGGCAGATCCTTGGTGCACGCCGACGATGATCGGGAATGATTTGGACAGGCCGGCGGGGCATAGGACACCGCTATTGGTGTTGGCATAGAGGAGCTGGATCCACCGTACCTACTCTTCGGAGCGCCGTGCGAGCAGAGAGAATTCCAGATAATGTCCTGGGGCATGCGATCAAATGCCTTCTTGAGATAGAGGAAGGCCATGTGTACTGGCAGGTTCTTCTCTCGGTGCCTCTCCAGCAACAGCCTGACAGCGTAGATTGCAACAGTAGTCCCGCCGCCTCTAACAAATACACACTGATTGGGGCTAATGGAGATGATCTTCCGGAGATGGGTATAGATTACACGCTCTAATATCTTCATGGAGTGGCAGAGCAGGCGAATTAGGCAGTAAGTGGTGCATTCGCCAACATCACCTTTGCCTTTCCAGATCGGGACTGTAACACTGGCAGTCCACGCTGAAGGAGTGACACCCTTTTCGATGATCTTGTTGAACAGTCGAGTGAGGACTTCAGCACCTCGGAGTCCAAGTAGCTTCCACGCCTCAGTTGGAATGTCATCGGGCCCAGGGGCCTTTCTGTTTTTCATCTTATTGATGGCAAGCTCGACCTCAGCAGAGTTGGTCGGCAGTACCGGCCCAGAGACGAGTGCAGCACTTATGATTGGTGGATGAGGGTATTCCTCGTTGCATGAGTCAAAGTACTCTTTCCAGCACTGCAAAATGGCGGGGGGATCGCGGAGGACTCTGTGGTCGGCGTCTTTGATATTCATTACTTGACCGATGTCCAGGGTCGAGCGATGGCGGGCGTTCGCAAGTTTGTATATTTGGTTGGCTCTTTCAGGGGTATCGAGCTGGGTGTAGAGGTCCGTATAGTGCCGGGCTTTTGCAGTAGCCACTGCCTTCTTCATTATGACTTCAGTCGTTTTTACTCTTGCCAGTCATCGGCCGTCTGCGAAACACGCCACCACTTAAATGCGGCCTTCCTTGCCTTCGTGGCTTTTTGAACTTCGTCGGTCCACCACCAAACCTGTTTGTCGATGAATCGTTGTCCTGGCTTAGTCACACTTAGGCACTCTCCTGCCGCGTCACGAATCGTCTTGGTCACATTTGCCCAGAGTGTTTCAACAGGCTAGTCATTGTCGATGGCAGCGATGTAAGTGTGGAGTGTGGCAGCCAGTTATGTTCTCTTGGCAGGCAGGTGCCACCATTTGATTTTCTCAGGGTTTGTAAGTCGGGCATGGGGTCGAAGACCGAGGTTCAGCCGGAGATTGAGGGTTAGTAGCCGGTGTTGGGAGGCGATAGTCAATCTGGGTCGAATGTCCGCCACTGGTGTAAGTGACGAGATGGGAGTCACGTTTCTTAAAAAAAACGTGTTGGCGATGACCAGATCGTGGGCCTCTGCACAATCGAGAATTTGGCCGCCCTCTTTATTTTGGGTCCCGTAGCCTTGTCCACCATGTACCTGCTCATACACATCTCGTGAAGCCCCGACATGTCCGTTGAGGTCGCCGCCGACCAGGAGATCCTCATTAATGGTTATTGATCGAAGGTGATGATCGAACTGGTGCCTGAATTCCTCCTGCTCAGCGTCAGTACACCCGATCTGGGGGGCATAGCAGGAGACCACCCTCAAGATCACTGACCCAATATCGATCTTAATTGACATGAGGCGATTACTCATGTACCTTTATTATAAAATATTACTAGAAAAGGATAATATTCTATAGTAACCAGATTTAAACTGAGTTTTAAACCTAAAACCTCATTTTCATGAACTTTTCCTGCCCAGTCACAGCAAGGTAAATGTATTGACGCATCTGAAGAATAACAACACAGATACCTCATCTTATTGCTGATTTATTGCTGATGATCTGCTGTTGCTGCTACTCTATGTAATCATAAAATCAATTGAATATGGTACACAGAGTGTAAATTTGTATATTTACTATCCACCTTATTTTTCCGTGTTTCCATTTGTAAATTTAATGTGTCGGGCTTCCGATGTCACTGTTGTTGGGCAGCATGGCAGGAGGAGTCTCATTTGAACAAGTACTTCCTCTATAACAAACCCAGTAAAACCGCTTTTTACCTGTGGGATGACAGACAATATAAACCACAAGAGATTAAAAAAAATCATCTGCTCCTCAAGTTTATAACTACCCTGAAGTGTGTCTAAACCCATAGCAGCTGTTAACTGAAACGTACATGGCACGTGTACCAGATGTTCCTGGTTCACAAACAAACCATAAGGCCAAATGTTTCATTATTTATGTATCAACATTTGTATTGACCAGATGGTTACTTGGAATAAATTTAGACAATAGTTTGTCATGGTTACAAATATAATCTACATGTTATAGATGACAAATTCTGAATGTGTATATATTGTTTATGGGTTTTGTTGTACAGTAAGTCAGTACTGCCATATAGCCCATGCTTTTGAGCTATGCTCAAACTTTAATATTACTTTCTAATATTTATATGCTACAAATTAAAGTTGTTTTAAAATGTACAACTTCCATGTGTAAATCATTGACATAAAAATAATGCTGTTAACACTGCAGTTGTAACAGTAGGTGGGGTGGTTGTATCACTAATAGAAAAAATATTTTTTTACATAAAATAATTCTAATTAAATGTACTTGCCTTTTTTTTCTTTTTCTTTTTTTACAAATGAATAACATTTGTAATTTTAAAAATGTAACTAGATTTATTTAATTTTGATAATCATTTTATAATAGTCATTTTATATTAACCACAGCACACAAATGAGAAAAGAATATTAAAACACACACACAAACAACAACAGTGTATGCATGTTAAATTTTCCATTAATCACTTTCAATTTATGACTTAAATTTATGCACACTTTTGTAGACTTGTTTTCAATTTAAGATATTGTTAATACTGCATATTAGAGTTTTACCTCTGCTGTGAGAATGAGAACCGACAGGTGTCATCATTTTACATAAAGTTTCATTTGTTTGAATTCTATTATTTTCTAGTAATTACAGCTTACAAGTGGAATTGTTGGTTAAACTGAAAACATTTTATTTCTATAAAAGTAAAATTATGACATTTTTCTTCTTCTACTAGTGAAATTACCTCAAAGTAACCGAAAACTGCAATATGGTTTAAAAAGTTCTCCAAACAAGATCATTTTAAAAAACAGAATCAGTTATTTAATTATTTGATTGTTGTTTTACAGCAGGAGTGTCCAATTCTACTTTTGGAAGGCCACTTTTCAGCTTAGCTCCAGCTAATCAAGATTTTAAGGATCACAAGAAACTTCCAGGCAGGTGAACTGGAGTTAAACTCTACAGGAAGGTGGCCCTCCAGGAGCAGGACTGGTGTGTATAGCAAACATTTGAGGTACACTCCCCTCCAAAAGTATTGGGACAGTGAGGCCAATTCCTTTATTTTTGCTGTAGACTGAAAACATTTGGGTTTGACATCAAAATATGAATATCAGAAAAGAGATTTACATGCCGGCCTTTATTTCCAGGTATTTACATCTGGATCTGACACACAACTTAGAACACATCACTTTTTGTTTGAACCCACCCATTTTTCATGTGGAAGTGAAGAGATTGGACTGAGGCAGAGCTGGTAGGTCAGAGGACCAAGGCAGAGATGAAAACCAGAGTGAAACCGACAGAGCTGGGAGCCAGTGTGGAGCCAGAGGCCAGAGAAGGGGCCCACCAGGGCGGAGCAGACGGAACAGGAGCCCACCAGGGCAGAGCAGACGAGACTGGAGCCCACCGGGGCGGAGCTGAAGACCACCAGACTGGAGTAGACGGACCTGATGACCACGGCAGGGACTGGGGCCTAGGGGACACTGAGACACACGAGACAGGCAGAGCATTTATGGCCCCAAGGGACGAGGCAGAGAACACTACAAGCTCATCGACAGTCTCCCTGATGACCACTGAACGGGTCAATAGTTCATAATCAGGCTCATTGACTGTAGCTAGACCAACAGACCGTTCATAATCAAATGCATTGGCTGGAACAGGATTGACAGATAGCTCCAAATCTGGGGCATAGACAGAGACTGAAGCAGACAGTTCATTGACAGAAACTGGCAAGACAGACAGTTCAAAAACAGACTCATTGAGGGAAACTGGACTGACAGACATATCAGTGACTGGAACTGGACAAACAGACAATTCAAAATTAGGCTCTTTGGTCGAAACGGGACAGACAGATAATTCTAAATCAAGAGTATTAGTGACGACTGAAAAGGCAAACTCAGACTCATATGTTGAAACTGGACAGACAGATAGCTCAGGATTAAACTCATTGACTGGAAGGGTACAGACAGACTGTTCACTAATGGTCTCTTTGGCAATCACATGGTTAACAGGGCATACAGAAGGTTCATTTAAGGCTTCCATGGCAGTGATAGGGTTAACAGGACAGATATGGGGTGCATTTATAGTTTCTGAGTTCATGACAGGCAGGGTTAAGAGTTCACGAATGGTCCCTAGAGGCACAACGCAACTGTCAGGAAATTCACCCATAGCCTCCTCAGTTGTGACTGACGGGACTGGTAGTTCAAAAGGCAGCCTCTTCGGCTGGGTCAGAACAGGACAATGGTTCACAACCAACCTCCTCGGCTGACTCAGGGCAGGACAACAGTTCATAGGCCGTGACACGAGCAAAGGAAGGTTCATTATTGGCCTCCGTGGCCAGTTCAAAGCAAGGCAAGTGTTCACAGATAGCCTCTATAGCCGCAACAGGGCAGGATAAGGATTCGCAGATGGCCTCCATAGCCGTGACAGGGCAGGACGAGGATTCATAGACGGCCTCCATAGCCGTGACATGGCAGGATGAGGATTCATAGATGGTTACCACTGACACCTCTGAAGGTTTTACAGCAGACACCGCCACTTCTGGAGGTTCTACAGTGGTAGCATCAGGAAACAGGTAGAGTTCATTGACAGGACAGATACAGTGCTCATCTACGGTTCCGTCGACTGTGATATGATGGGCTTGACATGTATTGCTGGGCTCCACCACCATACAAGGAGCTGAAGCGAGCACCGTTTCGGGAGGTTCTGCAGCATGTGCTGCCACCTCTGGAGAAGCTGCAGCGGGTGCCATCGCCTGGGGCAGTTCTGAAGTGGTGTACGCAGCCCAAACGCAACATAATGCGATTAGTTCAGGAACAGGAGGGTTCAAGTGAGCTGGTTTGGGGATACCAGCTGCACATGCAGACACCAGTGGTGCAGCCCTCACACTGGATACCAGACTAGGATACTGAAGGACTGACCTTTAATATCTGAATATTGGGTGTGGCAGACTGGACGTGATGAGACTCTGGAAGGTCAGCGGAGACGAGATGTGACTTGCCTCGTGACAATCAGTTGAGACATGACTTGACTCGTAAAGATCAAGGGTGACTTGACTGGATTCGCGAAGATCAGTGGTGACTTGGCTTGACTCATGACGACCAACGGTAGCTTGACTGAACTCACGAAGATCAACTGAATCTTGACTGGACACATACAGATCAGACGATACATAGCTAGGTTCTGGCAGATCATACGAGACATACACAGGCTCTGATGCAGCAGCCATGATGTTAATGGGTTCTGAGGTGAATGGAGTCCGAAATAACCACGACATGTTTAGGATCAGGAACGAAGGTAGTGTCAATGCAGTACTTTGTTGCCGCCGCCATTTTGTGAGTTCAATGAGTTTCAAGTGTTTTCCCCTTTTCACTTAATGATTTCTTGACATTTTTTGGCAGATTTCTGGTTTTGTATTGCTCTATGAACATTGTCTTATGATAAGTGAATGGAGAATTTTCTCTGCGATTCCACACCATTGTTGCACAACAAAAAAATATTTTGGGATTGAAGCCCATTCATTTCAGTGCTTCTCAAGCACATTCGCCAGACATTTGAGGAAATTACAGCATTTTTTGCCATTTTAACGCATTAGTTTACCTCTGGGAAATCTGACCAGTAGTTGTATTTTATGAAACGCGTTATAGTTCATGTTTATTTTTAGATAATAGGCAATATATGCTATATTTGCAGTTAGATAACGTGGATATATTATGTAATAAAATATTTTGATGATTACAGTTGGTTGCCAAAATACAAGTGCTGTGACAAGTCTCAGTTAGTCTAGCACAGTTCACAGAGCAATGATTTTTTTTTTATAAATATAAATAAATAGAATAGAATAGGTAAGTGCTAGTATTAATTGGTCAGATGGTGGCGAAAAATATGTCTTTAGTTTTTTTTTTAAATGGCTAAAACCATTTCTAGCATTTTTCTAGCATTCATTGATATTCACTTGTGTATGCATATTGTATCATAATATTGTATTAAAATGTGAATAATAGATGACCATAGATGAATAAATATATATTAATACAATAACACATTTTACATACTAATTAGATTTATTATACTCTTTAAATAAGCATAATTTATTTCATCATTGGTCTGCACATCCACAGGAATAAGTGTAACACAAAAACACACAAAGTCATACCTCAAGTCTCCAATCTTTATTAAGCAGTTTACATTATACTTTGCAAACAAAGAAATGTAACCGCCTTATCCTGTGTTGCATTGTACTATGTTTGTACTCCTCCATAGTTAAACAAGAAAAACCCATTAATATTATTTCCATTAAACTCCACAGACAAAATGCTACTATCAGTTAGGGATGCAGCGATTAACCGGTTCCGCGATTAGCCGCGCTTTAAAACGTCACGGTTAATTAATCGTAAAGGTTCCACAAAACCGAGTGTTTCTGTTGCACGGAGCTGACCTGTTGCAGCTTGTGCAAAATGAAAACAGTCACACTAGTGGTGCACCAGCTTCAAATTACGTGCTTATCAGAGACACGAAGGCTACAACACGCATTAGATTAATGACAGAGGGACTAAACAGCGAAGCTTTATTTCCACCAAAGAAATGCCTGTCGATAGTAGTGTGCAGGGCTCGACAGTGCGAGCATTTCACTCGCATTTGCGACTAAAAATAGATGTGTGCGAACTGGAAAATGTATTTAGGAGCACAAGTGCGAATACAAAACAAAATACAAAACAGCCTAACTTATACAGTAGCCTATAACAAACGTATTAATTTATTCTGTTTATTTATGGAAAAATTGTGATGCAGCCTCATATGATTACTTTAGAACTTTAAAAAGGCTACGGTTTAATTTAAATGAGCACAGATGAGAAGAAAAGCGGAGCGAGTTAAAGTGAAAACGCGCTGAATGACGCACATTCGCCACTAGAGGGCGCTGCCGTTACCCCGGTAACCCAGTAAACAAATCAGCTGCGCTACTTTCCTAAAACTGTGTAAATAATGTTTCACACTCGCAGTCATTTAGATATTTATATTCGCTTTAGTCTTCACAATAGCATCAAATAACTCTTACTTAAAGACTTAATGAGCTATTTATTTTCAAACATTTTTTCTAAGCTAAAACATGGCCCATCCACTGATCTATAATAGAGAATTTAGATTTATTAATAATGCTATCTTAATTTAAACTTTTAATAATACATCATAAAATCAAAAGTTGTCTTAATATAATTCAATGGAGCTAACATTAACTAACATTTTTTATTAATCAACATTAACAAAGAATATTAACTACTGCAACAATTATCTATTGCACATTTTTAGTTAATGTTAACCTGCTTTAACTAATGGTAACAAATGGGACCTACCTATTGTTCTTTCGTTCATTATTTTCAAAAGATAAATACTGTCATGGATGTTTACAGAGCAGCGGTCACCTTTTTTAATTCTAATGGGAGAGATGGACTTTTGTTTGTTTGTCGTTTATTATTATTTTGTGCTGTATTGTTGGTTACTGTGTTATTTCTGTTTCAAAATCCAGCAATAAATAACACTTTAACATCTAAAGAGTGTTCATGTGATTTTATACATTATTAATGTTGGGAAATGAATAAATGCCTAATAATCGTCATAATCGTAAAACCGTGATTATTCATCAGACAATAATCGTACCAGCAAAATCTATAATCGTTGCATCCCTACTATCAGTGTATTAAACAAATTAATCAATGGACGTTTTGTGTTAATATTTGCCGGAAAATGCTGCAAGTATACCCGCTGTTGTTGTCTGACCCGATTAATCCCATTCAAACCTATGGACAGCCGGAGTTTTTTGGAACTATTGAGAGCTCCATGAACCACGTGACCGCGCGGCGGCAAGATCAAAGTGTGTCGCAACTCTGTTTCTCAACGGCTCTGTGACAAACCAACTAAAAAAAATTCATAAGATATGCATATAGGTGTTGACGTATCAAGATGTCCTGTGACGTAAAAAAAAAAAAAAACTAACATTTAAGATAAACCACTCTCATGCCATTTGTAACTCATGAAGATACATTTTTCTCCTGTTATTTGTATGTTAAGTTTCTTTCTACATTTTTGCTATGTCACCATAGGACACAGTCCAATTTTTATTTGTCAACTACCCATATACTATAAAAATAAAAAAACTTTTATTCTGGAACACATTTTAACATTGTGTTTCTCACACTAAAAGTGTTACATTTGGAAGTGGTTATTGAGGTGTACGCAATTCTGTAGCCACTCTCACTCAAATGATGCAAAAACTACCTTTAATATTCTTGAACCAAGCACTACTACACACTCACATCATGTCATAATATAATTTCTGTCTTTTTTCTACCCAACTAAGGTTTCAAATATAGCTAACTCTGAGATAGATTCCATTTCATCCAATACACACACATACCCAAAACAATAGTGATCCCTGCTATTATTCATAGTTGCATGCTTTTATTTAGCACATTTAAGAACAGAAAACGTTTGTTTTGTTTTTTTACCAAATTTGATAGTCGTAATATTAGACGTAGGCTCTCTTGAGGGATGGACAAAGTGCCTTACAACCGTCTGTAGCTGCTTTGAGATGTAAAATCGGGTGTAGAACGTCACATCTCCAGTTTCACCCGCGCAGCCTCTGCCATTGGCTTGTACTACCACCCAGCGGTATGACATTACATTTATAATTAAATATTTCACTTTCTAAACAGAAATGTTCATCAATAACAACATCCATAACATCTATGACACTGCTTAACTACTATATTAACTTTATAATGTGGTTTTATTACTTAATGGTCTATTTTCTTTTAATGGTCTTAATTTAAAGACATTAGGAAAAATGTTAGGAATTAAGAGCTGCAGTCATTGCATAACTTTTTTTTTAAGTGTAAAGAAGTGGTGACAGGTTGTTTGTTGTTCTGCCAAATCTTTTGAGCTGCATAAATGAAGACAGTCAATGCAATGCCATGCGGTTTTGTTGTCAAGGAGGCACGCCTGTCTTTGTAGGGTGTGTCGAATGTTATCAGCTAATTTGATCATTGGATATTTGTCATTGCTAATTGCTACACTCTCATGTGAGTGACAGGTTGCTGGAGGGGAAGAATAGTGATATAATTGCGATATTTGATTAAAGATTTTGTATCATTAATTTTTTACTGAAGTTTTTCTTAATTTAATTGCTAACACAATTCATGCCACAGTTCACCATTTTCTCACAACTATAAACACAATCTCACACCAGCTTATAAAAACCTCAAACTTCCATGTCAAAATCAAATATTTTAGTCAAAAATATATCCTTTTATGTCATAACCAAACTTCAGGCCTCAGATGACACACAGGACCAACAAATACACAGACTACTTACTGCTTAGAGAACACTATAGTGAGATCAATTCAAAACACTCTTATTGGCAATCAGGAATAATTTTGCAAGTCAATGTCTATTACAGTATACAACATAAATAGAGCAGTGCAGATACATACAAATTAAATAATAAGATTTAAGAAAACTTTACTTTTATTACACTACTGTAAACGCGATCTTGCAGTACATGAGTAGCACTAATCAAATGCCAAAGAATTGAATATGAACTCGGTACATATAACACAGTACAGCAGAGTAAATTTTTTTTTTATTAAATAAAGCATCCTCTGCCAAACATAAAAAAGCTGTGCGAGGTGAGATTAGTTCAACAAAGTTGACGGAGTTCTTTGTGAGGCCCAGAAAATCTGAGGATGCTGTGAATTCAGCAGAGGGTGCATTGTCATTTCATACAGTGAAACGCCACAACAGCTACAGGTCCATGGATTGCACTAGTGCATTGCTAAAAAAGGCATTCCCAGATTCTGACACCGCCAAAAAGTTTAATAGTGCCCGCACTAAGACCGACGCCATTGTGAATGGTGTTTTAGCGCCCCACTCTTTTGAAGTCACACGTGAAGCACTGAAAGAAATCCAGTATTGTGGTATTTGTATGTAGCGCCCCCTAGGCCTATCTCCTGGTACTAAAGGGCGTTCCTGGGTTCTTAAATGAATCCTAGTTAACTGTATTTAACTGTATCCTGTTTAAATGTCTGTTTGTATAACTTTACATGTGCTTTGAATAACTAATAAACTTTTAAACCACAACCCTGTGTACTTGCTTTTGTGTAACTGACTTAAACCCTTTTCACATGAAATATAATTTATACATATTCAATCTATTACTCAACAATATCTTACACTAAATGAATACTCAGGACTCAAGTTATCAAAATGTAAAATAAAAATAGGGTTTACTGAATAAATAAAATATTAAATTCACCAAAAGAATGAATTCTCACTATAAACAAAAAATAAAATAAAATACAAAATGTATCAATGAAGAAAAGTATTCAACAAATACTCACTTAGCTTATTGAATAAAATTAAATCACCTCAAACCTCAAGTTTGAATTATCCTCAAAATGTAAAAGAGCTCAAAAGGTTACACGTACCTCAATAGCCTCACTTTAGCTAACATTCAACAGTAGGCTAAAATACAGTACATATCGCATCAGCATGAAACACACACGCGGGCCCACGCGCTCGCGCACACACACACACACACACACTCGCACGTGATTCACCCACCCCAGTCCTAGCCGGCAAAAGAGCTAAAACACAACAGTTAACCGTTGCAGGCCTGGAGCGTCGCTTGTGTTCGGCGTGGCCAATAAACAAAATGACCCCTTCACTCCCTTTGGAGCAAGAAAAAAAACAATTAAAGATACCTTAATCCCAAATGATAGTTCTTCCGTCGATTACCACACCGTCACAGATAGGCAGTCTCTCACACGCGATGTCCATGGACTGGAAATCACTCACTCGACAGTCATCCTCTCGGCGGCGAAATGTTAGCTTTGGCAAAACGTCAATAACTACACAGTCTTCAGTTTCCAAGTTCACAATTCAGTCCGATTGTGTGCACGTTCTATTTTACGGTTTAAACACTAAAGCACGGAGCGAGTCCTCGACGCAACTCCTACTCAGCTATTCAGTCTCTCTCCTCTCCCGCGGTTGTCGACCTTTCACCTCACGTGTCATTCCATGCATACAAAAGTCATAATAAAAAAAAATGTTGTTTTTGCTTACCACCAAACATCAAAATAATTACATGTTACATTATACATTTCACTTTACCAATGAAATTCTTTAAACAAAACCCTTAGAATAAATTTAAACACATACTTGAAACAAACAATTGTATAACAAACTACAACTCCCATAATCCCTTTCACTTAGCCAAAATGAATAGTATGGAGATGAACTACAATAAATTTGTTTCTCGAGCTTACTTCTAAATTCTAATTTTTGTATATCTTTAAGATAATTTATTTAGTTTTAACGTATAATTATGAACCTTAATTAATCTAAATTATTTAGCACTTAGATAACTTAAATGCTTTTTAGCACTGGGCTACACCCTCCCCCTTCTGAAGGCTAGCATGTCCTCATGCGCTATCATTTAGACATGAATAAGTCCTCTTCTTTCAGGGCAAAGATTAGCAAGAGAGCATCTAAAACATTGGGCCATGGGATGACACCAAAGTGTTTTGCACTTCCTCTTCTCAGGCTCTTGACTTATGGGAACCACAGTAAGGGGCTTATAAACTGGCTTCCCAGGCTCATCATACGTAAAGCGTGTCACAGGTTTTACCTGTCTTTTAGGACGTTTTTCACAGGTAAGTTCTTCCACAGGCACTTCATCTTCAACCACTTCCCACTCAGCAGGATGTTCTCCCCCTTCAAACTCTGAGGCATCCACAAGGTCTGGTTGTGGTTGTAGACTACTTCCTGCTTTATCATCCACAAGGGGTTCTCCAGCTTCTTCAACTTCTTGAGCATGGCTTTGCTCTAAGTCATCAGACACTGGGGTACTCTCAGGTAAGATTTCTCTCTCAGGAACAACAGAAGATATCGATCTGAACAGTTCGCTCACATCATCTCTCAGAGGGAAATACGACACATCATGTTCCTCATCAGATGAGGACTCTTCAAATCCATCTTCAGCATTCATTTCTCTGACTTCCTTCTTCCTTGTTTCCTTTCTTACCCGCTTCTGATCTGTTTGGGTTCTGGTCACAGGGCGATGAGGGGTCTGTTTGCTCTCTTCGGGGGTCGGCAACCTCACAAACTCTCCTATGGGTAACAGGTGGTCTCTATGAAGTGTCCGTATACCTCCCATTCCTCTTTCAGGTTTCAATCTGTAAACAGGTAAGTTTGGCAATTTCTTCTCGACAATGTATGGCAATGAATTCCACTTATCCTGTAACTTGTGTTTGCCTGTCAATCCCAGATTCTTTATCAACACTCTGTCTCCTTGCTCCAGAGTATGATGTCTCACTCTTCTGTCAAAGTTTTTCTTGTTTCTATCATGGTTCTTTTGTGAAGCATCGGATGCAAGCTTGTACACATTCTGCAGTTCTTTTTTCATTACCTCCACATACTGCTGGTACTTCACTGCATCCTTCCCGTCAGCAGAAGTGTTAAAGCATACATCAATGGGCAAGCGGGCTTCTCTTCCAAACATGAGTAAGTACGGTGAATAGCCAGTAGCCTCATTCTTCGTACAGTTGTACGCGTGGACTAGTTGACTGATGCTCTGACTCCATTGTGACCTTTTAGCAGGATCCAAAGTTCCTAGCATTGACAGTAGTGTCCTGTTGAACCTTTCTGGTTGTGCATCACCTTGCGGATGGTAAGGTGAGGTTTGAGACTTACGGATACCCAACATCACACAAAGGTCTTTGATAAGGCGACTTTCGAAGTCTCGTCCCTGATCGGAATGGATTCGTGAAGGTAATCCATAATGCACAAAGAATTTCTCAAACCGGGTCTTGGCTACAGTCATAGCTTTTTGATCTTTGCACGGGAAAGCTTGGGCGTAGCGGGTGAAATGATCTGTTACGACCAACACATTTGCGATCCCTCGGGAGTCTGGCTCAATAGACAAGAAGTCTATACAAACTAGGTCAAGTGGACCTGTACTTGTGATTTGACTCAATGGAGCAGCTCGTTGTGGAATTGACTTCCTTGCGATGCATCTCCCACAGTTCTTGACGTAACTCTCAATTTCAGTGGTCATTCTCGGCCAGTAAAATCGTTCCTTCAGGAGTTCAGTCGTCCGTTCAACTCCAAGGTGTCTAGTGTCATCGTGTAGGGAGCGCAGGACCATCCGACGATATTTCTCAGGTAAGACTAACTGTTGTCTTTTGTCTCCAGACTGTTTGTTCACCACTCTGAAGAGAAGGTGATTCTTCACAATCAGCTTGGGACTTTGTCTTTGCAGGAGTACTATGCTTGGATCTTGATTCTTGGCCATAGACTGAAGCTGGCCAGTCTCGACTGCTTTCTTTACTGCACCTATGACTGAATCTTTTTCTTGAGCTCTTCTCAAATCATGGTGGCTCAATTGTTCCAAGTTGCTTATCTCCAACTGTGTCGGACAGGCATAGACGCTAGGAACACTCTTGGAATTGGCTCCTAATTGATCTATAAGTCTGTTAGACTCAGTTTCCTGGTATGGAGTGGCTATTTGGCAGATGGCTTTAACCCCAGGGGAAGATATCTCATCCCAGTCAGGTGACACTCCAGTGGATGGTAACTGACGGGAGAGCAGATCAGCATCAATGTTGTGTCGACCTGGTCTGTATTGGACTTTGAAATCGTAGGTGGCAAGAGCTGACAACCACCTATGTCCAGTTGCATTGAGCTTGGCCGTTGTTAGGACGTATGTGAGTGGGTTATTATCTGTTCTCACTGTGAACTTAGCCCCATAAAGATAATCATGAAACTTGTCCACAATCGCCCATTTCAATGCGAGAAATTCCAATTGATGAATGGGATAGCGCTGCTCAGGGGCACTGAGTTTGCGGCTTGCAAAAGCAACAGGCCTCAGACCATCAGGATATTCTTGATTGAGGACGGCGCCTAAACCATTCAGACTTGCATCTACATGGAGTACATATGGTTTTGATGGGTCAGCAAATGCTAGCACTGGGGCATGAGTGAGGCAGTGAATGATGTTATGAAATGCCTCGGTGCACTCTTCGTCCCAGCGCTCCCCAAAAGGCTCTCCCTCTTTGAAATAATGTGTCTTCTCTTGGGCAGCCTTGTGCCTGTTCTTAGGAGGGTAGCCCTTTGTGAGCTCAGTGAGTGGTCGAACTATGGCTGAGTAGTTCTTAACAAACCGTCGGTAGTATCTGCAGAATCCGAGAAACGATCTTAAAGATCTCAGATCTGTAGGCAACTTCCAGTTCTTGACAGCACTCACTTTCTCAGGATCGGTGGCTATTCCTAGTGCAGAAACTATGTGTCCAACATACTTTACTTGAGGCTGACAAAACTGGCACTTGTCAAGTGATATTTTCAGACCACACTCTTCAAGTCTGTCAAGCACTTTCAGTAGTCGTTCTTCATGCTCCTCTAAGGTTCGTCCGAATACTATGATGTCATCTAAATAGACAATCACCTGAAGCAGATGCATGTCACCCACAGCTCTCTCCATCAACCGCTGAAAGGTTGCCGGGGCTCCAGTTATGCCTTGGGGCATCCGTTGAAATTCGTAGAACCCTAGGGGACATAACCCTGTTTTTCCCTGTCTTCTTCAGACATGGGTATCTGGTAGTACCCACTCCGGATGTCTAGCACAGAAAACCAACGACTGCCGGACAGGCAATCCAAGGCATCGTCAATCCGCGGAGTGGTGTACTGGTCAGGGATTGTTCTGTTGTTCAACGTGCGATAGTCAATGCACATGCGAACACTTCCGTTCTTCTTTCGGACAATTACTATTGGCGACGCATATGGACTTCTGGATTCTTTGATGATGCCTGCTGCCAGCAGGTCTTTCAGGTGGCGGCGTATGTCATCTATATCCGCTGGGGCTATGCGTCTGGATCTTTCTCTAAATGGTCGGGGGTCACTGAGTCTTATGTGGTGCTCCACACCCTTGGCGAGACCCACATCCCACTCCTCAAGAGAGAATGCACTACCTCTTTTAGACAGCTTCTGACGCAGCCTTTTTCTCCAGACCTCTGGAATCGGAGATTCACCAAAATTAAACAACGTCTCATCAAGAACCTTGGATGTAGATTTAGGTCTCTGGGCCATCATAACTGTGTCAGTGGGATACACATGAGCAAGAACGGTTCCAGGCAACATAGTGACTTCTCTCAAGGTCTCATTTCTCAACAGTACTTCGAAACTGTTGACATTTAGCTCAGATGACGTTAGCACCACCGGCTGAATGAGCACTCCAGCAGGTAGTGTCACAGAAAGAGGGGTTTCAACCATGACAATGTCTTTTTCTAAGGGTTCCTTGCATCCAACTTTGCAGACGACATATCGTTCACCTCTGGCAGGAACAGATAGAGGACCGGGACCCATCCATTTTACTTCCCCCTTCGGCTCTTCCACATCCATCTCCTGGCTATGGGAGAGTTTTACTTGTTTTGTCTGTGGCAAAATTCTGAAAGCGTGAGCATGTGAGTCTGGAATGTCAGCATCTTTGCTCAGAGCGGCTAAACGATGGAATAAGTTGGCATTCGTCCCAATGATGACAGGAATATGGTCTGGGCCACTTGGCTCGGGACAAACTAATGCTAACACGGAGATAGACTCACTCACTCCTGTAAGTGTGGCTGGAAACTCCACATCTATTACTATGTAGCCTTGATATGGGTAGCTGGAGGAGCTCAAACCCCATATCGAAAGACCAGTGATGGGGTGGATGGGAACATTGGGCAAGTATTTCTTTTGCCACTTGTCGAATATTATTGTGACTTGAGATCCACTGTCCAATAAGGCATTACATGAATGGCCATTGATCTTAACGCAAATAGTGGAGGCAGGACCTACCAAACCACTAGGAAGGTTGCTTTGAGCCGGTTTGCGAACATGGCTCTTCTTGCAGTGGGCATCTCTGCTCACCGTCGGATGTGGAATCGGCTCACTCTTCCCACCCTTGGCTCTCTTTAGTGCACGGAGCAGCTTTCTGATCACTTCCGGGGGGTTTTCTGATTCTTGGCACTGGCTGGCAATGTGCCCATCGCCACCACATCGGTAACAAAAGAAATCATCACGGCTGACTGAGGGCCTGTTTCTCTCATAAGAGCTCACAGCTTGCCGCTGAAATGTCGTTCTTCTTGGGGTTGCACTGCCCTCTACTTTCATTAGTAAGCTGTTTTTGCAGTTGCTGGACTTGAGTCTTCAAGCTCTGTACTTCAGGGTCTATTCGTGCTTCAGCACTCTCAGAAGTCATCTTTGCTTTCTGTTCTGGGGCTTCAGGTGATTCCAGGGCCTTGCGTGACTCTTCCAGCTTGGCACACAGCTCCTTGACCTCAGCTTTCAATGCTTGAATCTCAGTGGGTTTTGGTGGTGGCGACGCTTTAGGGAGCACAGGTTTCACCGTTGCCTCAAGCTTACACCGGGCAACTTCATTTTCCTCCTCCTCCCGAATCTCGTTCAGTAGTTTCAAGAAAGTAGGCGGGGACTCTTTTCTCTCTCTCAGCCGTAACTTCAGCAACATCAAGTCGGACTCTACAGCACCACGAAGAAGTTGCTCAATTCTCACCCGGTCAACTTGTGCAGGTAGTAGTCCACCTCTCTGAACTACTTTGGTCAATGACTTCTCCATTCGACGGAGAAACTCGGACAGTGCTTCACCGGAGTTCTGGCGAAGAAGTCTGAACGCAAAATACAAATCTTCACCGGACTCTGAAGTCCCAAACACGCTTTCAAGTGCAACAAGGTACTCAGTTGCACTAGCATCACCATTAGACAATCTAACTGCCTTAATGATCTCAAGGGCAGGACCCTTTAAGCTTTCCACAATGCGCTTACGCTTCTCTTTTTCAGCGCAATCACTTTCTGCTATCATCAACTTAGCTTGCTCTATCCAATTCTCCATGGTTTCTTCTCCCGCCGGGGTAGGCACCACACCTGAGAAAACACGCAGTCGCTTGTAAGCAGTGGAATCACCAGAACGCTTTGTTGTCTTTTCCAAGAGCTCACCAACTGCACGAATTACTGCTTCAGGGGAACTAGTAGGAAGAGGGGAAAACAAAGCTTGAACATCAGTCATAGATTTGCCTTCATCTTGTAGAAGTTTTCTGAGTTTTGCTGAAAAATCATCAGGGTCAGGCTCTTTGTCTCTGACAACCAGAAAGCAGAACTGTTTCCTAACTCCATTTTTTTTTTCTTCACACTCCAGATCAAATAAATCAATGTAAATTCAACTTAGCGCTCTTGGGAGCATCATCAACGTTAACAGGAAGGAAATTACAGCAAAAAGGATCCCAGCGGTGCCTCCAATTTGTGTAGCGCCCCCTAGGCCTATCTCCTGGTACTAAAGGGCGTTCCTGGGTTCTTAAATGAATCCTAGTTAACTGTATAATATATGGAATTCTTGCTGACCTCCTGTTTAAATGTCTGTTTGTATAACTTTACATGTGCTTTGAATAACTAATAAACTTTTAAACCACAACCCTGTGTACTTGCTTTTGTGTAACTGACTTAAACCATTTTCACATGAAATATAATTTATACATATTCAATCTATTACTCAACAATATCTTACACTAAATGAATACTCAGGACTCAAGTTATCAAAATGTAAAATAAAAATAGGGTTTACTGAATAAATAAAATATTAAATTCACCAAAAGAATGAATTCTCACTATAAACAAAAAATAAAATACAAAATGTATCAATTAAGAAAAGTATTCAACAAATACTCACTTAGTTTATTGAATAAAATTAAATCACCTCAAACCTCAAGTTTGAATTATCCTCAAAATGTAAAAGAGCTCAAAAGGTTACACGTACCTCAATAGCCTCACTTTAGCTAACATTCAACAGTAGGCTAAAATACAGTACATATCGCATCAGCATGAAACACACACGCGGGCCCACGCGCGCGCACACACACACTCGCACGTGATTCACCCACCCCAGTCCTAGCCGGCAAAAGAGCTAAAACACAACAGTTAACCGTTGCAGGCCTGGAGCGTCGCTTGTGTTCGGCGTGGCCAATAAACAAAATGACCCCTTCACTCCCTTTGGAGCAAGAAAAAAAACAATTAAAGATACCTTAATCCCAAATGATAGTTCTTCCGTCAATTACCACACCGTCACAGATAGGCAGTCTCTCACACGCGATGTCCATGGACTGGAAATCACTCACTCGACAGTCATCCTCTCGGCGGCGAAATGTTAGCTTTGGCAAAACGTCAATAACTACACAGTCTTCGGTTTCCAAGTTCATAATTCAGTCCGATTGTTTGCACAAAACATAAACAAAGTCCAACTGGCAAATATACAACGTTTGTCACTTTCTATTTTACGGTTTAAACACTAAAGCACGGAGCGAGTCCTCGAAGCAACTCCTACTCAGCTATTCAGTCTCTCTCCTCTCCCGCGGTTGTCCACCTTTCACCTCACGTGTCATTCTATGCATACAAAAGTCATATAATAAAAAAATGTTGTTTTTGTTTACCACCAAACATCAAAATATTACATGTTACATTATACATTTCACTTTACCAATGAAATTCTTTAAACAAAACCCTTAGAATAAATTTAAACACATACTTGAAACAAACTTAATTAATCTAAATTATTTAGCACTTAGATAACTTAAATGCTTTTTAGCACTGGGCTACACCCTCCCCCTTCTGAAGGCTAGCATGTCCTCATGCGCTATCATTTAGACATGAATAAGTCCTCTTCTTTCAGGGCAAGGATTAGCAAGAGAGCATCTAAAACATTGGGCCATGGGATGACACCAAAGTGTTTTGCACTTCCTCTTCTCAGGCTCTTGACTTATGGGAACTACAGTAAGGGGCTTATAAACTGGCTTCCCAGGCTCATCATACGTAAAGCGTGTCACAGGTTTTACCTGTCTTTTAGGACGTTTACAGGTTACATGTACAGACGGGAGTAGCACGGAGCAGTGAAAATATTCCCGATCATAATCCATTATTTTGTTTGGAAGAAGAGCGGTTTGCAAACAAAATTAAGAAAAATAAAGTGCAATTTTAAAGTGCAAAAACTATTGGTTGTAATGCCATTGCACAAGGTATCTAAATACAGAAAATTCACTACTGTTAATGTTCACGTACCTCAAGAGAAGTTAAATAACTGCTAGGCTACAATGGCTTAGAATGCCTTACAATGCCCTGTGCAAAATCAACAAGATTTGAACATAACAGATTAGTGCAATTCTCAAATGTAGAATAAAAGATGTATTGGCTGTAATGCCATTGCACACACTACCAAAGAAATACTCCTTAATGTTCAAGTAAATAAAAAAAACCCTGCTCTCTTAGCATTGGAAATACAGGTAAATATCACATTAAACTAAAAAGCACACAACTCTATAAGCATCATCTTCTTCATCTATTACTATGTGCATTGTGCGCAAAATCAAGGAGATTTGAAAAGAAAAACAAAACATATGTAAAAGAAAATATGCATTGGTTGTAATGTCATTGCACACAACATGAAATATTCTTCTGTTAATAATTAAAAGTAGTATCAATGAGCTATTATCAATGAGCTCAACTCAAGACAAGTCAATTACATGCTAAGCTGTAATGCGATTATTGCATGGAAAAAAACAAAACAAATACCAGATCAGTAACTTTCAAGTTGTGCATATACTACTACAGGAAATGCTGTAAATAGAAACATATAGAACTGTTGTATTTACTGCTGTTCATTTTAAGGAAAGCACTTCGCTCCAATTTGACCCTTCCTCTGTTACGCCGTCTTCTTGTGAGGTCACCTGTGATGCTGAATACCCTCTCTGCAAAAGCTTGAGAAGCTGGCATAGCCAACAAGTCTAATGCAAAAGGTTTTAAACTGTGATAAAAACTGTCACTCTTTTCCAGCCAGAAGTCTGTCCCTGTGTCCTCAGTGATGGGATGTGAAAGTTCTTCCTTGTACTTGATGATCTGCTGCCTGATGCTGGTTGTGGAGGTTTTCTGTTTAGGCCTTGTGGTGCGGCATTTTGAGAGGAACCTAAACACCGGCTGCTTTGAGGATGGCGCTGCTTCTGGTTCCTCGATAACCTCTTCTTCTGCATCATCTTCAGACTGGTCCTCCTGTCTTGTGTGTGGGAAAGTGCATTTGACCACATGGTCTTCTGCCTGTTTCAGCAGTTCCTGGATATTTCCATCAGCCATATCAACATTAACAAGGATTTCACAGACAGCTGGGTTGACAAAGCAGGCAGCTGCTGCAAGTGCTGAGAACTTTTCATCGGTTGAATCCAAGAGGCAAGCAAAACGCTGGTTCAGATTTGATCTCATTTTCTCTGCAAGAGTGACGAGGTCTCTGTACCGAGTGTTCTTTGCAAAGTCAGTTAGGTGGCTCAGCAGATCAAAGAGGGCAGAAACCACTAGAGACATAGATGTGGTGTCACTCTGGAGGGTTTTAGTGTGTTCTGCAAAAGGCAGCAGTAAGTCATGCAATGATGAAAGCTTTTGCCACTCACTAGTAAGCAAACTGTCCCATCCCACGTCATTTGTGATTTGACAGACTGCATCTTTGACTGTGAGGAGTCATGTGACCATGTTGAATTTGCTTGACCAGCGTGTGGGGCAGTCATTTACAACAATAACACCACACTGGTCCAATAACCTCTGTGTTGCAACTGAGGACTTGCAATAGAGCTTCACCACAGACCTTGCTTTATCGAGGACTCTTTTGACAGTTGTCTCTTTCTGCAACATGTGGACCACAAGTTGTATTGTATGCACCACGCACGGTGTCCGGTCCATTTTCATGTCAACATGATGGTACCTAATAACAAGAAAAGACAACCAAATAAGTCTAAACCTAAAAACGTAGCTGGTGTGTCTCTGTATCTACTGTACATATGTAGTGTGTGGCAGGGGGAAAATCATTCATTTGATAATTGACTGTCATGTAAAAGAATAAACTAAACATGGCTCACCGCTGGTCATCAATTTCAGAGTCACTTTCCATCGTGGACCCAGGGGAGTCGTCCTCCGAGCTGGTTTCTTCTGCTGTGGTGTTTTTAAAGGCTGCCACCATGTTACTCCCATTGTCCAGTATTACCGTCAGGATCTTCTCCTTTGGTATGGCCCACTCTTGCATACTTTTGTCCACACATGCCTTAATAGACTGTGCAGTGTGTGGGTGAGCTACTTGTTCAAGGGCCAACAATATGTGTACAGGTTTGCTTTGTTCAACACAAAAGTAGCATGCGCTTATAGCAAGGAATGAGGCTGTCAGTCCTTTTTTTTGTCCACAAGTCAAGGCCAATGGATACTCTCCGGGCAGCAGCCAGTCTCCCTTTGAATTTTTGTCTTTCATGTTCATACTGTGTTTCAATCAAATTGCTGATTTTAGTTTTCTTTGGAACTGTTAATCTCCTATCTACTATCTCCATCATTAGCACAAAGTCCTCATCTTCAATTGTTGTGAGTGGTAAACCTGTGCGTCCAATCCATCTAGCTATGGCCTGCTCCTTGGTCTGTTGTTCCTTCGATTCAGTTTTGTACTTTGAAGAACTTAGGAAAGCTGAAGAGATGGCCTGCTGCTGGGTTGTACTAGCTTTATTTTCTGATAAGATCAGTGTTAGACTATGGAAGTATTGTTTATTGTTTACCCTTAAAAGTATTATATTTTTATTTATTATTAATTATTTATTTATTATTATTGTTTATGGTTCGGCAGCAAAAACTTTGTTGAAGAAGTTGGATGTGATACAGGCTCAAGCTTTGAGACTTTGTTGTGGTGCTTTTAAAACGACTCCTGTATCTGCTCTTCAGGTTGAAGTGGGTGAAATGCCATTACAAATCAGACGAAAGCAGTTAATGGTGAACTACTGGGTAAATCTTCAAGGCCATTCAGAAGACCGCCATCCAACAGTAAAGGTACTCCTTCCATGCTGGGCAAAAGAAAGGTCTAAACAGAGGTGTTTTGCATGGAATAGTGACAAAGAAGCTAGAGAAATTATTTTAAGTCAGAAAAGATACATTCCTACAGTACCGTTATCAATAACTCCACCTTGGTTGTTTCCTGCAGTAATCATAGATTTTGATATGCTAGAGTTAATGAAAGAATCTGGAAACATTGTAACTGTGGTTGAAGATAGACTACAAACTGTATATCAAGCATTTGTCCCAGTATATACTGATGGCTCTAAAGATCCTAATACAGGGAGAACAGGTTTTGCTTTCAGTATTCCACCATTAAACATTTCTGTTAATAGGAGAACATCAGATCATTTATCAGTATACACAGTAGATATGATGGTAATAGCAACAGCACTACAGTGGATAGAAGACACACAAATCAAAAAGGTTATACTTTGTACAGATTCATGTTCGGCATTGAAATCATTCACATCTCACAGTCGACAGGATATAGTAAATGAGATATATGAAAATCTCTACAGATTTAAGAATATGAACATCATGATAATATTTATGTGGATACCGGCTCATAGGGGGATAAAAGGTAATGAAAAGGTTGATAGTTTAGCAAAACAGGCTTTGGAAAATGAGGAGGTCATGAATATTTCACTTAGTAAATATGAAGCAAAAGCAGTAATTAAAGCATATATCACGAAGGAGTGGCAACATAAATGGGACACAGGAAATACAGGACGTCATCTTTATGAAATACAACGAGAAGTAGGAGTAGTGAGGATAACTAAAAGAAGCACCAAAGAGGAAAATATTCTAACAAGATTAAGGGTTGGATATACTATGCTGAATAAAACCTTAAAAATAATAAATAAACATCCAACAGGATTATGTGAGCACTGTGGAACAGAGGAATCAGTAGAACATGTTATTTGTGTTTGTCAAAAGTATACTAATGAACGAGAAGTAATGGAAAATGAACTTAGAAAGATGGGAATAGATGAATTAAAGCTTAAAAATATAGTTACTTATGGTTTAGAAAGTTTATTTCTTTCCTCAAGGGAACAGAGTTGATTAAGAGAATTTAGTATTTTTTTTTATTTTTTTTTTATTACATAAAAAGGGTAAACTCTGGTTCACACTCCAATACAGTAGGTGGCGATAATGCACCTCAATGTTGGTGCTACCCGCCATAAAATCGAAGAAGAAGAAGGATCACTTCTCCATTCGTCCCTCCCTAATATTTTCCTCTAATTTTTATTCGTTGACTAAAGTGTCAGTTATATTTCGTCACATTCTTCATCATCATATCTGACTTTTTATTTAGTTTTTATTTAGTTTTCTCACTGTTGACGAATATTTTTCGTCATAGTCTTCGTCAACGAAATTAACACTGCACCACACACTCCCTCCCCCTTTTAGCAAAGGACTATTCTCCTCCATTATCTTATAATCCAGGGCTGTCCAAACTCGGTCCTGGAGGGCCGGTGTCCTGCAGAGTTTAGCTCCAACCCTAATTAAACACACCTGAAGCAGCTAATCAAGCTCTTATAGGCATACTAGAAGCTTCCATGCAGGTGTGTTGAGGCAAGTTGGAGCTAAACTCTGCAGGACACCGGCCCTCCAGGACTGAGTTTGGACAGCCCTGTTATAATCCATTCCACTTCTCAAATTGAATGAGGATCCAACTGTTAAAACAATGCGGGTAAATCCCTTTCTTCTGGTGTTGCTTGGCATCTTACTAAGTGGGTATGTAATTCCTTTTTGAAATATATAGGTTTTATTCTTGTCTGTGGGGATCGAGACTGAAATTAATGGCTCAGTTGAGAGGTAATTTGGAGTCCCTTGTGTGTGTGTGTGTGTGTGTGTGTGAAAAATTATTATTTTTTGTGATCTACATTTTTGCCCTGTCATCTCCCGAATTATCCTGTAAAACATCTCTCTCTCCCTCTCATTTAACTGTGCGTTAAAAAATAAACGCAGATCATATGGTGTCAAGTTGAGCTCATGCACATCAACAATGAGATGTCTGGTATACTGGAACATTATACTGAAGGTTTTGTTGTGAAGAAAAAAACTTGTTTCAGTACAGCCCTGATCCTATTGCGACAGGCGCCAAACTGTTTCTCTTATTTACAGAGGTCTTGCAATTACTTGGATGTGAAAGCAAGAATGTCAAATGTAAAATTAAACTTCTTACATTACTAACATGACAGATATACTGTATCCGTCTATCCATTTTTCACATTTTATCACTTTGAGTTTGTCCATTAGTTGACTGAATACAACCCACAGGGTCATTTTCACAACTCACAACTTTCAAAGCTGTTTCATCAACTGAACATTCAGGCCCGGTTTCACAGACAGGGTTTAGACTAAACCAGGATTAGGCCATAGTTCAATTAGGACATTTAAGTAATTTTTATAAACATGCCTTAGAAAAAAACATTACTAGGGTGCATTTTGAGACAAAACAAAGGCACTGATATATTTTAAGATCAGTCAGTGCAAGTTTATTTCAGTTGAAACAGCTCAGACTTATATTTTAGTCTAGGACTAGGTTTAAGCCTTATCTGTGAAACCAGGGGTCAGTATGTTGTTTTGTAGTAACAATACTACAATACTTCTATCCCTATAATAGCCTCATTTTCATTCTTGTCAATAATTAAATATGATGCTACACGATTAAAGCAGTTAAATTAAAATTCATATGAAAATGAATTTATAGGAATAGATTTAAATATATTTACCCTTAAAAGTATTATATTTTTATTTATTATTAAAAGTTTTTCTAAACATGTGTGTTTGCTGCAGTATTTGGGTGTGTAAGATCACTGTCACACTTCAAATACTGTAACAGGATTTTGCATTTAATTTGATAACTAAATTCCCTCAGAAAAAAACTAATGTGATCAGCTTCACTTTAGCATTCATGTTCTGTTATTGATTTTCCTTACAGACTAATTTTTTGGGTCTAGAACTCTACCTCATTCGGGTAATTTTTTTTCTTTCTTTTTCAAATGTAACTACACCCATCAAAACAGTCTTTAGTAAATATCTATAAAACATAACCCATTAATAATTGCTTATTACTGTTCCTGGAAATAAATGGAATAATCCTCTCTAGGATTAATAAGTAATGTAATTATTGTGCAGACAAATTATTTTTTTTATTTCACACATTTCAGTTCATAACATGAGAATAAAAGACACTGTACATGACTGAAACTGTAAATGGATCAGTAACCATGTTGGCATGTTTGATTTGTTTGTTCTGTTCGAGTACATTCAGAGTCAAAGTTATACATACAGCCTTTTTAAACTTTAAGCGCACTTTCACTAATACTTTGTAAAGGCAGCATGCATGCTTTAAAGACATCATAAAAAAAGGATAACCAAATAAGGGATGCAGTGTTTCTGCATTGTACCTTTATCTCTGTTTCAGATATAAAGACATAAGAATATGTATCAAGTAAGTACTGTCGCTGCTCATGTACTCACTCAAAACATACACCCATAGACAGACATACTCTACCAAATCCATCTTTCGGATGAGACGTTAAAACGAGGTCCTGACTCTCTGTGTTCATTAAAAATCCCAGGATGTCCTTCGAAAAAGATTAGGGGTGTAACCCCGGCATCCTGGCCAAATTCGCCCATTGGCTTCTGTCCATCATCATGGCCTCCTAATCAACCCCATGTTCTGATTGGCTTCATCACTTGGTCTCCTCTCCACCTGTAGCAGGTGTGTGGTGGGCGTTCTGGTGCCTGCCATCGCATCATCCAGGTGGATGCTGCACACTTGCGGTGGTTGCTTTGTCTGGTACAGGATGCTCTTGAACATGAATGGAGATAGTAAATAGCTATATACACTCACCTAAAGGATTATTAGGAACACCATACTAATACTGTGTTTGACCCCCTTTCGCCTTCAGAACTGCCTTAATTCTACGTGGCATTGATTCAACAAGGTGCTGAAAGCATTCTTTAGAAATGTTGGCCCATATTGATAGGATAGCATCTTGCAGTTGATGGAGATTTGTGGGATGCACATCCAGGGCACGAAGCTCCCGTTCCACCACATCCCAAAGATGCTCTATTGGGTTGAGATCTGGTGACTGTGGGGGCCATTTTAGTACAGTGAACTCATTGTCATGTTCAAGAAACCAATTTGAAATGATTCGATCTTTGTGACATGGTGCATTATCCTGCTGGAATTAGCCATCAGAGGATGGGTACATGGTGGTCATAAAGGGATGGACATGGTCAGAAACAATGCTCAGGTAGGCCGTGGCATTTAAACAATGCCCAATTGGCACTAAGGGGCCTAAAGTGTGCCAAGAAAACATCCCCCACACCATTACACCACCACCACCAGCCTGCACAGTGGTAACAAGGCATGATGGATCTATGTTCTCATTCTGTTTACGCCAAATTCTGACTCTACCATCTGAATGTCTCAACAGAAACCAGGCAACATTTTTCCAGTCTTCAACTGTCCAATTTTGGTGAGCTCATGCAAATTGTAGCCTCTTTTTCCTATTTGTAGTGGAGATAAGTGGTACCCGGTGGGGTCTTCTGCTGTTGTAGCCCATCCGCCTCAAGGTTGTGCGTGTTGTGGCTTCACAAATGCTTTGCTGCATACCTCGGTTGTAACGAGTGGTTATTTCAGTCAAAGTTGCTCTTCTATCAGCTTGAATCAGTCGGCCCATTCTCCTCTGACCTCTAGCGTCAACAAGGCATTTTCGCCCACAGGACTGCCGCATACTGGATGTTTTTCCCTTTTCACACCATTCCTTGTAAACCCTAGAAATGGTTGTGCGTGAAAATCCCAGTAACTGAGCAGATTGTGAAATACTCAGACCGGCCCGTCTGGCACCAACAACCATGCCACGCTCAAAATTGCTTAAATCACCTTTCTTTCCCATTCTGACATTCAGTTTGGAGTTCAGGAGATTGTCTTGACCAGGACCACACCCCTAAATGCATTGAAGCAACTGCCATGTGATTGGTTGATTAGATAATTGCATTAATGAGAAATTTAACAGGTGTTCCTAATAATCCTTTAGGTGAGTGTAGTATTGAAAATTGGTAATGTAACGGGGCGAACAAGACGTGAGACGTGCGGATCCAAGTTCAAGCTTTTATTTACAGGCATGGTCAATAACAGGCAGGATCGAACAAACCGCAAACAGGTATAGAGAGGGCAAGACAGAAGAGTACTCAAGTAAACAGGTGTGGTCGGCGATCGGTGTACAATATCCAAGGGACTTGACAGAAGGGGTAATCCAGGTACGAGAGCAATAATCCAATCGAGGTGCAAACAGAGTCCGAATGGCAAGGCAAAAGGGTAAATCCAGAAAACATGGGCAGGAGTCAAAACACGAGAGAACACACAAGGTAAGGCAAGACTATGACAACAAAGTGGGTTCTGTATCACAGCTAAAACTAGGAGAGTTATAAATGCAGAACAATACTGGAACTAAACAGAAAAACACAGAATGGCTCGGTAAGGCAGCTATACTAGGGGAGTGATAAACACAATACAATACTCGGCAGAGAGGAAGGGGAAGTCCATGGTTTATGTAGGGTGTGTGATCAGTGCAATCAGCTGTGTGTTGTCAGTGCAATGGATGATGGGAATTGTAGTCTGAGGTGGCGTGCAACAGTTAGTGTGGTGCAAGAGTCCATGTGGTGAGCAAGTGACCTCTGGTGGTGAGTTAACGGAAGTTCATAGACCAGATTCATGACAGGTAACCTGCTTTCCTGATTGAAGAACACACTAAATATATAGATTTTTTTTCTGTGTAAAGGTGTGAACATTATTTTAATAAAAGAGAATCATACTTTCGCATCTTAATAGCAAATTGACTTGTGGGCATTTAAAGAGTTAGAAATATATTGAGTTGTATTTGTATAAATTCCTTTTACATTCCACATACTTAAACCCCAGTAAAGCTTCTTTGTAATATATATTTTTTTAATTATAAAAAATGTAATCAAGTGAATGTAGTACTATATACTTTGTACACACATAAATACACTCACACACTTGCACACGTCTATAAATGATTTGGACCATAGAGGTTTACCATTGCCCACAATTAATAAAGTAGATTACATGTTAGTTGTTATGTGTTAGTAGCTCCGTCACACATACATGTTCTTTTTGTCTTGCAACTGCACACATTTTTTTTTAATTGCTAATAGTGCTTTACTGTGAAGTAAGAGTTCTGTGGACAAATATACATGTTAATAGAAATGTGCAAGCCAATAAACACAACAACATTTTTAATATTAGAGAACAGAGTTATTCACTGATTCTTTAACCCATTTCTTAGCCTAACAATAGAGCACCAGGAAAACTCGAAATTGCAGTCCCCACAAGGGTGAGTACAAACACATTCTTCAAAAGTTTTGCTCTAATTTATTGTGGCGTGTTGGTGGAGTTGTCACAATAAGCCACAGCTCGTCTGTATGGTGCCCTACCAAATATTCATCCACTAGAAAGACCTCAATATAAACTGAATGCTTCAGCTATGTGCGTTAGTCTATATCAGGTGCGTGTCTGTTCTTCCTTAAGGAGTAGCTTCACATTAGAGTACTACCCTCAATTATGCAAGGACACAGACTTCTGCTATGTGTTTCTGCATGTGTTCAGCGATTAGAATATAAAGTTTACAAACTGTTTATCCCAAATAAGTGCTAAGACCCGGAATCTGCCCTATACTTCTGCAGCAAGTGCATACAGGAAGAGGAAAAAGGATTTTATTCAGAAGCCAAAACAAAAAACCCCAACCAACCCCCCCACCCCTCCAGGGGATATGCCAAAGAGAGAGTGGGACAGGTTTAGTGATGACTCTTCAAGGAATGTTAAGCCCTATGAAGAGTGCAATAGTTGGGTTCCAGAAGTAAAACTCCCATTCAGTTTCTTCATATGGGAAATTATTTATAACAATAACTTTTAAACCATTAAAGACAGACCTACTGTGAGATACAAGGATGTTAATCAAAGTGTGAAAAAGCGTAAAATCCCTGTGAATGTAATAGTCATAATGATAATAATAACCTTGAATGTAATAGTCATAATGATCATCATGATAATGATAATCTCTCTACATTTTCAAATTTACTTAAACATTTATATGTCCTTATTTTGTATTAATCAATTAATCTATTGTTTCTATATACAGGTGCTGGTCATAAAATTAGAATATCATGAAAAAGTTTATTTCAGTAATACCATTCAAAAAGTGAAACTTGTATATTAGATTCATTCATTACACACAGACTGATATATTTCAAATGTTTATTTCCTTTCATTTTGATGATTATAACTGACAACTAATGAAAGTCCCAAATTCAGTATCTCAGAAAATTAGAATATTGTGAAAATGTTCAATATTGAAGACCCCTGGTGCCACACTCTAATCAGCTAATTAACTCAAAAAAGCTGCAAAAGCCTTTAAATGGTCTCTCAGTCTAGTTCTGTAGACTACACAATCATGGGGAAGACTGCTGACTTGACAGTTGTCCAAAAGACGACCATTGACACCTTGCACAAGGAGGGCAAGACACAAAAGGTCATTTCTAAAGAGGCTGGCTGTTCACAGAGCTCTGTGTCCAAGCACATTAATAGAGAGGCTAAGGGAAGGACAAGATGTGGTAGAAAAAACGTGTACAAGCAATAGGGATTAGGGATGCAACGATTATAGATTTTGCTGGTACGATTATTGTCTGATGAATAATCACGGTTTTACGATTATGACGATTATTAGGCATTTATTCATTTCCCAACATTAATAATGTATAAAATCACATGAACACTCTTTAGATGTTAAAGTGTTATTTATTGCTGGATTTTGAAACAGAAATAACACAGTAACCAACAATACAGCACAAAATAATAATAAACAACAAACAAACAAAAGTCCATCTCTCCCATTAGAATTAAAAAAGGTGACCGCTGCTCTGTAAACATCCATGACAGTATTTATCTTTTGAAAATAATGAACGAAAGAACAATAGGTAGGTCCCATTTGTTACCATTATTTAAAGCAGGTTAACATTAACTAAAAATGTGCAATAGATAATTGTTGCAGTAGTTAATATTCTTTGTTAATGTTGATTAATAAAAAATGTTAGTTAATGTTAGCTCCATTGAATTATATTAAGACAACTTTTGATTTTATGATGTATTATTAAAAGTTTAAATTAAGATAGCATTATTAATAAATCTAAATTCTCTATTATAGATCAGTGGATGGGCCATGTTTTAGCTTAGAAAAAATGTTTGAAAATAAATAGCTCATTAAGTCTTTAAGTAAGAGTTATTTGATGCTATTGTGAAGACTAAAGCGAATATAAATATCTAAATGACTGCGAGTGTGAAACATTATTTACACAGTTTTAGGAAAGTAGCGCAGCTGATTTGTTTACTGGGTTACCGGGGTAACGGCAGCGCCCTCTAGTGGCGAATGTGCGTCATTCAGCGCGTTTTCACTTTAACTCGCTCCGCTTTTCTTCTCATCTGTGCTCATTTAAATTAAACCGTAGCCTTTTTAAAGTTCTAAAGTAATCATATGAGGCTGCATCACAATTTTTCCATAAATAAACAGAATAAATTAATACGTTTGTTATAGGCTACTGTATAAGTTAGGCTGTTTTGTATTTTGTTTTGTATTCGCACTTGTGCTCCTAAATACATTTTCCAGTTCGCACACATCTATTTTTAGTCGCAAATGCGAGTGAAATGCTCGCACTGTCGAGCCCTGCACACTACTATCGACAGGCATTTCTTTGGTGGAAATAAAGCTTCGCTGTTTAGTCCCTCTGTCATTAATCTAATGCGTGTAGTAGCCTTCGTGTCTCTGATAAGCACGTAATTTGATGCTGGTGCACCACTAGTGTGACTGTTTTCATTTTGCACAAGCTGCAACAGGTCAGCTCCGTGCAACAGAAACACTCGGTTTTGTGGAACCTTTACGATTAATTAACCGTGACGTTTTAAAGCGCGGCTAATCGCGGAACCGGTTAATCGCTGCATCCCTAATAGGGATAACCGCACCCTGGAGAGGATTGTGAAACAAACCCCATTCAAAAATGTGGGGGAGATTCACAAAGAGTGGACTGCAGCTGGAGTCAGTGCTTCAAGAACCACCACGCACAGACGTATGCAAGACATGGGTTTCAGCTGTCGCATTCCTTGTGTCACCAGGAAGTTTTAGAGCACTTCATGCTTCCTGCTGCTGACCAACTTTATGGAGATGCAGATTCCATTTTCCAACAGGACTTGGCATCTGCACACACGGCCAAAGCTACCAGTACCTGGTTTAAGGACCATGGTCTCCCTGTTCTTGATTGGCCAGCAAACTCGCCTGACCTTAACCCCATAGAAAACATATGGGGTATTGTGAAGAGGAAGATGCAATACGCCAGATCCAACAATTCAGAAGAGCTGAAGGCCACTATCAGAGCAACATGGGCTCTCATAACACCTGACTGATCGACTCCATGCCACGCCGCATTGCTGCAGTAATCCAGGCCAAAGGAGCCTCAATTAAATATTGAGTGCTGTACATGCTCATACTTTTCATGTTCATACTTTTCAGTTGGCCAACATTTCTAAAAATCATTTTTTTTTTGCATTGGTCTTAATTGATATTCTAATTTTCTGGATTTGATACTGGATTTGGGACTTTCATTAGTTGTCAGTTATAATCGTAAAAATGAAAGGAAATAAACATTTGAAATATATCAGGCTGTGTGTAATGAATGAATCTAATATACAAGTTTCACTTTTTGAATGGTATTACTGAAATAAATCAACTTTTTCATGATATTCTAATTTTATAACCAGCACCTGTATGTAACTAGCATCTTTAAATATTTTTTATATTTCTTCAGGGTTTTTAATTTGCTTGGATTGTTTGTTTGCGCAACATTTATTTGGATTGTAGTAGTTCTTACCCTGATTAGCATCATAAAGTATGCAGTTGTGCACCTTTTGTCTTTTGTCTAGAGATTTTTTTTGCTTTCAATCAATGTTTGTAATGTGATTCAAATTGTTGCTGGCTGGTTTGGTTCATGACTTATAACTCTTTATAATGAATAGGAAAAAGTTATCTGAAACCCAGTCTTCTAAAAGAAGGGGAAGGGCACTATATAAAGATATAGAAGAAATGCAAATCCCATGGCTATTTTACATAGTCACTACAAGGTGTGTCTGGAATGAGTAACCCTGAGGTAGTGAATGATAATACTAGAAAGAGCTTTAAAAGTTGTCAATGGATTTTCTGACTGAAAGCAGATGTTGATAGGTAACCAGTGAAACTGGCAGAGTTTGGGTGTGATGTGCTGCAGACATTTCACTTAAAGTCAGTTAAGTTAAGAAAGATCCATGTTCAGCCCACAATAAGACACACCATCCACAGATGTTGGAAAAGTAGGCAGGAGGTCAAAACAGTTTAGAATAATGACAAATTGCAAGATGAATGCAATGCATCACAACTGATTATTTTACACTGTTATTATTTTATTGTACAGGCTTTCATACAAACAGCCCAGTGTAGTTGGGTAAGAACATACCCTTATTTAACCTTTTTATATTATTTATTAATTATGTTTTAATGCTACTTTGCATTTAATGCACATGTATGTTTATTTGCTCATTTAAAACAGCCTCGATGGCAAAGTTATTGCCGTGATGCCATGGTTAGCCCCAGTTGTATGGGAAGGAACTCTTGATTCATTCCTGATTGATTCAATCTACAAACAACAAAACATCACCATTGCAACAGTCTTCGTTCTTGGAAAGTGAGTTGTTTTCTATCTCTTCCTCTGATCTTCATCGGCTTTGAATTTAATTTTAGCATTTATTTGTAAGAGTCAGACAATTAACAAACATGACCGACATAGAACACATTTTCTGTTTATTTTACTGTTGTTTTGTTTCCCGTGACATACAGTGAGAGGAAAATTAGTCTATTTTTTTTCTGGCCATCTCCTTGGTTTTACCAGTTTCTCCACTAAGCCTGCATACCAACCTGTTTATCTAGTGTAGTGACAGCTTGGAGTTTAGCTCCACCTTGACACACCTGAACCAGCTCATCAAGATCATCAGGATCACAAGAAAGTCGGGGTGTATTCCGCTTTGCGAAAAAATAAAATTCATACAAAAAATAAATAAATAAGTCAGCACCATAGCAGATTCATAGGGTGATCAACGGCTCAGGGCGATCCATTAAAACTGATTAAAAAATATTACACAGTCTTAAGCCCTATTCGCACGGGATTAGTATTACCTGAGGTAATTTCTCAGGGCCTTTTTACAGAAGGTAAAAGTTGCCGTAATCTTTACTAACATTGTCTGTAATGATTACTGAGATGGCGCATTCGGACAGGACTAAAAGAACTGAGAAGCTCTGGTAATAATTACTTTACCCCACCTCTCCATGTAAAACTAATCCCGTCCAAATAGGGCTTTAGTGTTCTGAGTTTCTTAGTTTTGTTAGTCAGACTTCTAATTTGCGTATGTTATGTTTCTAGTTGTTCCCTCGTCTGGGTGCGGTTTCCTGTGATGTTTCCTGTGTTGTTTCCTTGTATTCTTTTGACAGTATTGTTAATAAATAAATGCTTTAGGATCCTAGGCTGGGGGGGTTTCCAGAAAGCAGAGTATGTTGCATAAGTAAACAAATACCCTCAACGACTGAAGTAACTTTGAAGGTAAGTAGCCTTAGCAACTTACTCTCTGAACAAACCTACTTTTAAATATTTAGCATTAAAAAATATTATTGCTCACAATAATAAAAGCATTTTAAAGATTAAAAAAGATTGCACAACCCCCCAGTACGCCTGATATGATAAGCATTAAAAAAAGTGGTGATGTTTTGGGAACTGATGACCATGAGCAAGAATTGATGATAACTAATGATAAGTTAACCTTGCTTTCATGAATATCCTGCTTTTCCTCATGTCTCATGTTCCCCATCCTGATATTACAAAAGGTAGGTGTGTTCGACCTAAACTCTGCAAGAAAGTGGCCCTTCAGGAGCAGAATTTGACACAGCTGATGTAATGTTTTGTATGGTCTCAAATGTACAGCATACTGAAGTTTGCCTTACAGCCTCCTTATGGTGAATACATTACCAAAAGGGGAAAAAAACTAAAGTTTTTTCCATTTAATTCATTACTTTACATTTCAGCCCCTCTTTTTTCACCAGATACACACAGTTTCTTAAAGATTTCCTGGAGTCTGCAGAGAAGAATTACTTTGTTGGATTTCGTGTGCATTATTGCATGTTCTTCCAGAACCGGTTCCTGAAGTGACACTGGGTGAAGGTCGTCAACTGACGGTGTTGAAAGTGGCTAGTTCTAACAGATGGCAGGAGATCACTTTGCGCAGGATGGAAAAGCTGGAGAAACTGATCAAAAGTCGATTGGTCAATGAAGCCGCCTATGTTTTCAGTCTTGATGTGGACACAAAGTTCTACGGGCAATGGGGGGCAGAGTCTTTGGGTCGTCTTATAGGTTTGATACATCCTGGTTACTATCAAACACCACGTGAACAGTTCCCATATGAGCGCAGGCCCGTTGCTGTTGCTGACGGTGATTATTATTATGGAGGAGCTGTGATCGGTGGCTTAGTGAAAGATGTACATGAGGTTGCTAAAACCTGCCAGAAGCAGCTGGACATTTTGCAGCTAAATCCATTGAGGCGGCATGGCAGGAGGAGTCTCATTTGAACAAGTACTTCCTGTATAACAAACCCAGCAAGGTGCTCTCACCAGAATACCTGTGGCAGGACTTCAAACCTCACACAAAGTCAAAATCATTCGCTTTTCTCAAGTTATTAAAAACTATGTGGCAGTTCGTCCAAACCCATAATAGCTGTTAACTGAAACATGCATATTTAAGCACTTTATATGTAATTGGTATGAAAGTAATACTATAATTAGTTGCTCAAGTCTATATTTACTTTTAATATTTAATATCCTCGCTCGAACTACATCAAGCAAGGCATCTATAATGCAGACAGACATAAAATTCAAATAAAACCATATGGCTCATGAGTCTCGCTGTGAGTTGGTGGTTTTTCAACACTGTGCATGTATGAAGATATTTGATTCCTTTTATTCAAAGTATGTGTTACAGAAGTAGGACACAGACTGAGTGATGTAATGTGAACGGGTTTTATTGACAGACTTGAGGTGGTGGAATGAATCAGGTAAGTGATGATACAAGGATTTTTCAGTGTTCAGGATGGATGGTAACTTGAATATCTTTTTCCAAACAGGAGACACAGAACAGGAGTAACTGCACACCTCACCAACACAGTGGATCAGGACGAGACTCGGGAGCTGACACACTTGGGATGGACCACAGCAGGTACGTAAACAAGACGGTAAGTATCACGCATAGCGATATGATAGCTATAGTAATCCTCTTCGTAGGAACGAGACCGGAGACTGGAGTGTTGTGAGGTGTGAGTATTTGTGGATGATTGCCATTGATGACGTGCAGGTGCAGGTGATTAGAATTCAGGTGAGGGATTGCACTGTGATTGACTGGTGATTGAGCCTGGCCAATCTGTGACAGTATGATAGCGTTGTAAATATAAAAAACAAGGTCACAGTATTTAACTTGTTTATTATCTAGTTGAACTTTAATTGAATTTACATGACATTTCCAAAAGATCAATAAAATGTTATTGCATTACATAAAATGTTTTTCAAATGACAAAAAAACGGATCAGCTGTTCTAGCATTGGGAAGGCCAGTATTTAATGAGAGAAATAGTGAGTTTAAACACATACCCCCGGTTTCACAGACGAGGCTTAAACCTAGTCCCAGACTAAAGTATAAATCTGAGCTGTTTTAACTGAAAGAAACTTGCACCGACTGCTCTTAAAATATATCAGTCCCTTTGTTTTGTCACGAGATGCACACCAGTAATGTTTTTTCTAAGGCATGTTAATAAAAATTACTTAAATTTCCTAATTGAACAATGGCCTAATCCTGGTTTAGTCTAAGCCCTGTCTGTGAAACCGGGCCATAAAGTTTAAACTATATTTGCTTAAAACATACCAGAACAAGTTATAAAACATTATTTTAGCTAATAATTCATTTAGTCGTGACTTTATACATTTAGTGCTTTAACTTATCTGGTCTTATTTGTTCCTTCCAGTGCTTCATATTTATTCCCAGACAGGGAGTGTTTCTATGTCAGTGTTGTTGTGTGTTGGCTCATGGGGGATTTACACCTGACACTCTCTAAAGGTGCTCTGAGACAATTTCCATAGCACTAAATGAAAAGCAAAGCAAATAAAGCATGTACACCAATTAATGAGACATGATGAAATTAAATTCTGCTATTTGGGTTTAGAGTAACGTTTGGCCATGAAATGCCACGTGATGGTGGTATTCCTCTCAATGATATCCCATCACTGATGGCCTGATTCTTTTACAAGTTGTGGTGATCCAATAGATGGTCATTTTGGGATTTTGTCATCTTAAAGGACATATCTCAAAAACTTAACTTTGAACTTACTATTTGTAATTTAGATTTGCACAATATTTAAATGCACCCAGAAAACACAAAGTTGGTTTCAAAGCATATAAACACAGAAAGAGAACATAAAATACTATATTTGTCACCTATTCATGGCACTGGTTGGAGATTAATGGTATCAACTGTCACTGACGTTGAGGTGTCTTGTTCAGATATGCTTTTACAGTTCAAGTGAATACTTTATCTGAGCAGGAATCTATCAGTTACCACATAGATGGTTTTCATGGAGTGGTTAGACTAGTCTTACGTCATAGTGGGGGGGGGGGGGGGGGGGTGCGTCTCCATGTAGGTTGGTCTTATCTGAATACAGAAACAGTAATTAGCCCTTGGCTAACTGCTAGCTGGTCAAAATAATCCTAGCTGGTTCAGACTAGTTGGCATGAAATAAATATTCTATGTAATAATCTATTTTTTAAATCCATGTTATAGATCTAATTGTGAGCAATTCATATGTGTATATGTCTGTTTTGTTCTTTCTCTTTCTTTCTTTCTTTTTTTTTTTGCGTAATCAAAAAAGCATAACCAGACATTCAGGTGAAAATGACAGACTACTCAATTCATTTGCTCCACTTGCAGCGTTAATCTGGCGGCCTTTATTTCCTCTTGTATGTATTATATTTTATGTATATATATACGTACGCGTTCTTGATGACTTGAATTGGCTGAGAGAGCTCAGTTTTTTTTGAAAATAGGCTCATTTCACAACTCCCCTAGAGTTAAACAGTTGAGTTTTACCGTTTTTGAATCCATTCAGGTGATCTCCGGGTCTGGCGGTAGCACTTAGCTTAGCATAGATCATTGAATTGGATTAGACCATTAGCATCTCGCTCAAAAATGACCAAAGAGTTTTGATAATTTTTCTATTTAAAGCTTGACTCTTAGTTACATCTTTTCATTTTCCATCGGTATACGAAGACCGATGGAAAATGAAAAGTTGCGATTTTCTAGGCCGATATGGCTAGGAACTATACTCTCATTCCGGCGTAATAATCAAGGAACTTTGCTGCTGTACCATGGGTGCAGCAGACGCAATGATATTACACAGCCCCTGAAAGTAGAACCTAGCTAGGTTAACTAGTTATGATATAGTTGGGTTCTACTTTCAGGCGCTGCGTGATATCATTGCGCCTGCTGCATGGCGGATGAGGGCGTTGGCTTTTAGCCAATCAGCGTACACTTACATCACAGTTCCTAGTTTCCGCGGTGCCAAAGGGCCTAAAGTTACTGTAAGTAAACATTCATTAAACGACCTACAGTAAAATCGAGCAATAAAAGCAATTCATCCGTACACCTTCATATCCTCCTGAGAACCCCCCCCCCCCCACAAAAAAGCTTTGTGAATTTAGCATTTTTTCATGTCATTACCAGTGTTGGGAGTAACGGCGTTTAAGTATAACGGCGTTACTAACGACGTTATTTTTTCATTAACGGAGTAATCTAATTAATTACTTTTCCCATCGTTGCAACGCCGTTATCGTTACTGAGAATGTAAAGTGGCGCGTTACTACAATTTGGTTGAATAAAGCGCGAGGAGGTGTCAGGCTTTGGCTACACATCAGCTGCCTGGAGAGAGCAGTGGTGGGGATGATGACGCCGTTGCAAATGCGATGATGATTGGCTAGGTGGGCGGATGCCCTGCTCACGCTCTCTCATTGCACGCTCTTACTACCACTAAACACACAAAGACCGCGACAATGGCGACAAGCCAGGGAAATTCAAAGGTAGCGTTTTCTAACTGGAAGTACCGGCACTACTTCTCACTCATGGAAATTAAAGGCAAGAATGTGTATGTAACATGCACGCTATGCCCAGGGAAAAAAACGTTATCCACGTCTGCATCAAGTAACTCAAATCTAATGAAGCACCTTACATCAACCCATGCGAATATGACACTTGTTGCTGCTGCAGCTGCTAACCCAAGTCCAAATGTAGAATATTATTATTATTAAATGTAGAATGTGGGAATATTATTTTATTTTCAATATTTGATTTTGTTACTTTACGGAATATTTAAGAGTAGGATAGTGTTCTGTTGTTTACATTTGTGTGTCTTAATTTTGCACTTGAATTTTATTTTCAATATTTATTTTCTATATGGTTTTATTTCTATGCATCATATGGCAGGCTGCAATCTGTTGAGTTCAAATAAATACCAAATGCTCTAAAATACTGTATATAGTGTTTTTATTCTTCAATCAGTTAATATAAACGTTAAAGATGTTATAGAACGTAACAGCGTTATAGAACATAAAAAATAACGCCACAGTTACTTTGCTGAGTAACTAATTACTTTTACAGTGTGGTAACTGAGTTACTAACTCAATTACTTTTTGGGACAGTGACACTAGAGAGGACACTAGGACTTTTTCTAAAAATAAAATAGAATGAATAGACATCAAAAAGGCTAAAACAATGGGATTTGTTTTTTTTAAATCACCAATACATTTTTAGGTTTCAGGATTCTTTTTCTTCTAAACTTTGTTTAAGGATGATTCTCAACTATGTTATAAAATATATAACAATTATTTGATATACCATTTTGTTTTATGCAATATGTCTGTACAAGTTTCCATAAACTGGTTTTCCCATTAAACACAGTGTATCTATACTATATCTAATTTGCATATTAATGGGTCGCTGTTGGGACAGCATGTTGAAAAAAGAATTGTCATAATGGGAGTAATAATTGGCCAGATTTTCATAATAATATCTAATATTTCATAACAAAATAGATATATAATTTATTTTCCTATTCAATTGTCATGTCTCCCAAAATGCATCATAAACATCATTTTAGTCCTGGTGTCCTCTACAGTGGACATGAATTAAATGATGTCCTGTTTCATAACAGGAAGTCATATTTGAATAATTTGAACCCATAACATTTTCCTGAGATGTTGCTTTATGACAAACAATTAGAAAATTATTCAGATTTAAATGACAATTACAAAATATAATCATATTTCCATAAGGATGTAAAATGTTTCACTAAATTAAATTTAGCCATTTTTAAAGACCTAGGAGAGGGTGTGGTCATGGTGAAACGTCCAGTCATTTAATATCTCTGTAAAGCCCTGAATGTGCTCTGTACAGGACATCCAGACTTACATCTGTGACATGTGAGGTCTCAGAGAAATTCACTGAAATAGAATGTCCACTACAGAGGCAAAAACTGCATAGCTGGGTCTCAGGAGGATATTTATCCATAAGGGTGCATATTAAAAACTTAAATGTATGTGCTAGTTTTGAAATGGTGCAGTTTAGTACCTTTTGTAGAAGGACGAGATTCTTCATCAACCTCTTTTACCTAGTAAAATTTTCTCAGGTTTGTCATGATTATTATTTTTCTGAGAATGTTCTTTAAACAGTATATCAAGAGTGTGTCAGAGTTGAAATAAGTTGTTCTCATATGTTAAAACTGGTGTAACTTGTTTTACTTCTTTTTCATTTCCTCTATTCTTTTAAGGTGTGGTTGGTCCTGTCTATTATTGGCAAACATTTTCTTCCCCTTGTTGATATTTGAGCTGAGGATGGTTTCACTGTCATAAGCCAGGTTCATCTCTGAGTCAATTCACACATTTTTATTTATTGCTTTTATTTTGTTTACTACATCTAATGAGTTCCAGATCTCAAACGAGTATTCATGAGTTTCACATTTCACATGCTCAAATACAGTGAACAGGAGTTCTAATAATTCTGTCCTTGTGAGTCCTTTGAAAGGTTTCAGGCTTATTATAATGTTCTCATCAATCTGGCTTTGGAAGTATTGTTATTTGTATTTTATTTTTTTGTATTTTGAGTTTAATTTGCTGTGCTCACCCGATACAGAGCCCTACCCTAATGTTTCTATTGGACATGGAAATGTGCCTCTCACCATGACAACATACTCCTCCTTCTTTGAAATAAATCGCTCTTGCTTTAATCCTTCCTTCAGCCTTTAACTTCACATCAATGTGGACACAAGTATTCCAGGAATAATGGTGTTTCGTCAGAGTTTCCTCATCATTATTGTGTTCTTTGGGATGGTATTGTGTGGGTATGTATTTACTCTTCAGCAATATTAGATAGTTTGTGAATTGATGTGATAATAATGCAGTATCATTGAAAAGTCTTAATTCTAGAAGCAGTCCTTTCTCAGAAGCTGGTAAAATTACCACTGCTTGGCATGGGGCCAGGATAAAGAATTGAGCATTTCTATGTGTATATAAATTGAACAAATGAATACATGCATACATTACCGAAATGCAAACATGATGCCCTTAAAAATGCAACTCCAAAATGTCTGAGCAACACAATTATTATTATTATTAAACATATTTTTAAATTATGTGATCGTAAATTGTATATATATATATATATATATATATATATATATATATATATGTATGTGTGTGTGTAATTTTTAAATAGTGAAATAACGGTTTAAATATTTACACCTAGGTTAAAAAAAGGAGAGTAAAAAGTAATAATTGTTTTTAATAAAGACAGTTGTTATTGGTGATTATACATAAATAGAAAGAATAAGAATTATATATAAGGACAATAAAACTTATGACATTCATATAAAAAAAATACGCTAACATGTAAGATAGGGTGCCAGTCTGCTGGTATGCAATTTTTTTTTTTAGCACATACCCCTATTTTGTTATTGCTAGTGGGTCTGCAGCAACCAACAGGGTAGTCATTTTTTCCATTCTGTTATGTTTGTTTTATTTACAGACTTTTACAGCAACATCCATCTGTGTGAAAATATCTATGCATTAGTAACACTGGCCTGAAATGTCAAAAAAGTCAACCCTATCAGCAGCAACGTGTAAACGTCTCTTAAAGAGACAGCTCGCGCAATGGGTCCAAGTGAAGTCCTTTGATTATGTGTCCGCTGCAGCTCGGTATGCGCAACAATTGAAGATATTAGAAGACAAGTTTGTCATAAGAGCACAATTATAGATCTGGAACTTCTTTAAGTCTGTCTAAATAGGCTATTTAGTAATTGCAATGTCTTCTGGTCCATATCCTTTCCTCATGCTAACACTGATTAATGTAACATAAAAATATTATACATATTTATATATTTTATTGTGGAGTGACACTTTCATAAAATTGTAAATGCTCCTCTGATTATATAATGGTAAATATTACAATATCATTAAAGTTATTTAGCTTTAACCAAAGGGAGGCGTTGGAGCCTCCAAATGTACTGTTATAGTCACCATTTTTTGATTTCTGAAAGCAGTAGGCATACCTGAACTTAAAAGAACACCCTACCCACATACTTTGGAATAAATTGATAAAAATGGTCTCATTTGACAGGAAACTCTCTGAATTTTAAAACATGGGTAAAATATTGCATATTTTGTATGTAATGGTTTTACAATATTGTTATAAACACAGACGAAAAGTCAGATTTGTATTATTTTTTAATTAAGCAAAATGAGGTTAACTTACCAGTTATGCCTTCTCATACGGTAACGTTTTTACACGGTTTTAAATATATAAGGATATTGCAAATGTTTACAAGCTAGCCGCGGTGCTTTACAACAACTTATACACATCTCACTGTGGCTCATTATTTAAATAATTATGTTCACTGATTTGGTAGTTAACAAATGTTAAAAAAAAAAACAATTTACGGTGCACGGTTGACATTTTCGTGGAGCTGCATCTCTGACGGATCCGTGAGCATCATGTCTCCCGCCGGCGGCCGAACACAAGCTGCCCGGGACCCGGTGAAGGTGCTGTGTACTAGGGATGCGCGGTATACCGGTACTGGAAAAATGCCGGTATATATTATATTTCAAACGGTACGATATCATAATTTTGCTCAATTCGGTATTTCATACGCTGCAGTTGCGAAATGCACCTGTAGGTGGCAGAGCTTTCGCTTCCCAAATTGCTGCGCAACCGGTAAAATGTGACAACAGAACAGAACTACGCGATGGATCAAACAGATGAAACTATCAACGCACCTGAGATTAATAAACAAAGAGAACAGTAGAAGTGAAATATGGCATTACTTTGGATACAAAACAGATGACAAAGGTGAACGAACTTACCTTACTGCACCTGTATGCAAGCTATAAATCATGCGTTTCCACAGAGACAACACATCAAACCTTTTTAAGCACTTGTCGCTTGCTCATCCTGATCTTTTCAGGTGAGTGCATCATTCATAAATTCAGATTTAATTTGAACTTTTATTTACAACTGATCAACGCACATACAGATGTGATACAGTAAGATCAAACGTGCATGTGAGACACGCTAGAACCAGTGAAGTTTTGGTTACGTAATATATGTACTTGCATTTCATACAATCAAATATTAATTGGATTTGAATTGAGCAATCATTTTGCTATATTAATTTTAGTATCAATGATATGAAGGGAATATTTCTGCCGCGCTGTCGACCGCTAATAAGAAGCAGCAGAGAGAGTGAGATTTATTTCATGCTTTTTCTTTGGCTGAGCCTGAAATCTGAAAACAATCTGAGAGAGAGAGAGAGAGAAATAATAATGTGATTTTGAATATTATTTTGACTGTTAGAATAACACTTTACAATAAAGCAATATTTATTGCCTTAATTGCACAACTTCAGTTGTATTTTTTTTCTTCAAACTCAGTCAAAATGTAACCTATGTTCCCGGTAGGCCAGACATTTTGTTTGCCTACCGGGAAGATAAGAAGATTTGAATATCTTTTCATTTTTCATATTTTCATATTTCACTTATTACTTCAGTTAGCCTATTTTTTTTTCTCCAACATCAAAATGTAACCTATGTTCCCTGTAGGTTTTTTGTTAGTTTGATACAAAGTTATTAAGATATGAATCTGTTTTTATTATTATTATTATATTTAATAAAACGGTTCTAAATTCACTTATCTTTTGAGGCTGGTTATTTGTCACCTATGGTATCGATTTAGTATCGATGCCGAGGTATTACATTCTGGTATCGTACCGAAGCCAAAATTATGGTATCGAGCCATCCCTACTGTGTACACCGAGTCTCGCTGAGTTCTTGCTTCAGCATCTCATGTGAAACTCATATCGCCTGGATGATAATCCTCCGGTGTAAAGTGATCGTTAAGTTACACACCACCGCGGTGTTTGAAGCAGATGCATTAGTGAAGTCCAGTCTCTACAGGCCCGGAAGATACCTTCCTATTTCTTGTTAGGAAACCTGTGGACTCGATGTCCTGACAGGCTGGAGTTTGTGCAACCTCCACAAACACAATAATTTACCATGACAATGATAAATTGAAATATAAATAACTACCGAAAACACACTGACTCGCGTGCGCTAAAAGCAGAGTCCGGCACACGACTCCCTTATGTGACGTAATATGACGCGATGTTGAAAAAAAGTTTTTGAAAACTCTGTCAAGGAAAGCTTCACTTTTCCATCTAAATGTGTGCCCAGGGCCGTCGCTAGTGTGGTGAAAGGTGGGGACAATTCTAGGGGCCCCCACCACCCAGGGGGGCCCACAAAATCCAGGAATTATACTATATAGGCCCATGTTCTGTGAATAATTCTAATATTTTAGTAGTTGTATAACTAAGATATTATGAAAACCACAAAAAAGCATGCAATTTGGTTAACGAAATTGTCTACCCTCTACCCTCCCGAAAAATGGTTTAGTCTGATACGAAGTATTCTAAGAAGTCCCACCCCAGATCGAGAACAAGACGTCCAATCAGAGTTGAGACCGGTGGGCCGCTGTACAATGTGGACCGGCCCTTTGCGTAATATTATATATATTAATAAAAAATTGGATTGTAGTAAATGTAGGTATATCCTTCCATCGGTCCAGACGAATGGCCCAGGGCATTCTAATTAATTCTAATTAATTTAGCATGCTCCAGCTCAGTGCAGCGGCTCAAAAGCGCTCGTCAATGTCAAAATGTTTGAAACAGCCAATCAAAGTGTAGAAGGCGGGATTTACTGTTCACAGATGCTGAGCTGCGCGCGACTTGAATGCCAGCTGAGGTAAGATGTAAGCGGCTAAACATGACAAGACAATTCAGCAATATTTGCCAACCGTTTAGTTAAATAACAGACATTAATTTTTAGGAATGCAAACTATCACTGGCCTTTTCAAATGTCTCATATTTTAATGCCATTATTCGAATTGTCACTATGTAGGCTATAATGCAGTTTTCAGTCGACACGAGATAAGAGTTCTTGTAAATCTGCTTTGTTCCGTGATTTTACGCGTCTAAGAAAATGTTTAAAAATCTATAAAAATCATTCTCAATCTTACTCTAGAACACTGTAAATCTGAAGACTTTTGCTTTCGAGTGCTGTGCATAGGAAAGTGATTTATATTATAGGCCTAATAAAAATATAATTTGCTTAATCACACACTATTAGCATATTTTATATACACACTGGTAGTTAAAAGTTTGAAATAAATAAGGCTTTTTATTTATTTGAAAGAATATTTCATTTATTTGATCAACAATACAGTAAAACAATAGCCAAATATAATGAATTATTACACTTAAAATAGTGGTTTTCTATTTAGGATATTTTAAATGTAATTTATTGTTGTGATCAAAGTTGAATTTTCAGCATCATCCAGTCTTCAGTGTCCCTTCAGAAATAATTCTAATGATGCCTAATTTGCGGTTTAATTATCAGTTATTAATAATGGTTTTATTATTGGTATAATGGTTCTCAGTTAAAGAACCGCATTTATTTGAAATATAAGTACTTTGTAATAAGTGTAAATATATTTACTGTCGCTTAAATCAATTTAAATCAAAGTCCCTTTTTGTATTCTATAATCTTTGTGTAGGAGCCAAAAATGTGTACCTATAATGACATGTTGTTCTTATCATGACCACTGAGTGGCGCTGTTGATTTAATTGTGATAAGAGTATATAGGTAGCCTTCCTACTGTGTTAGGTAGGTGTTTGACCCGGAAGGGCAAAAAGGTTTTTGACCGCTATAGCGCGAAGTTGATGTGCGGCCTAAATGTAAGCTGTGGGAAATAGAAGTGGATATTATGCACTAAGGTGTTTTTTGGAGCTAATAAACTGATGATGATAATACAATGGAATAATCGTCTCATTTGGAGCAAGGAGGCTGGAAGAGGAAGTAACATCAAGCAAGCAAGTAGCGCGTCAACCTACTAGTCCGGGATCAAACGACTCAGTAGCTTAAAATATTAGATTTAGCTCCTACAATTCAAGTCAAAAACCTTGCATTTAGAACTCGTGTGGAACTTTGTTTTGGAACTTCGGCACTTTTTGGATACATTAAAGCTGACGGAGGACGCTGTGTTAACGGGAGTCGTTGGATTTCGTCTGTGTCAAGGAGTGCCTCAACAGTTTACCCTCGGTGTATAGGACGTCGCGATGTTGGATTTATAACTTCTAAAGCCGGCTGAAGAACAACATACCAATCGGATCATCATATGGCGCCCAACGCATTGAGGTATGAGTAGCGCTATACTGTTTAATGGCCATTTAATTGTGTGCACACATTACTAAAAGGAATGTAATGGTCTGATCGCCGACACGGACGGATAAAAAGACTTTGGTATTGACCTTCGGTACTGACTTTTGGTATTGACTGTTGCAACGAACTATTTAAAAAAAGACTAACCCTCATGGAGACTCGCGACGTAACATCTGATAAAACTGCGGGGTCTGTTGTATCAGCTATTAGTAAATCAAACAGTGTGGTTAGCAATGTGGAAGTACAAACTGAAAAACGTGTGGTTAAACTTTCATTTAAAGCATTAGCTGATAAATTGGATAAGTTGCAAGCTGGCAGAAAAGCGAAACTGAATAAGGCAAACAATATAAAAAAACCCTTGCAAGGTTTTATTCAAAGGGGTGACAAATCACAGGTACAAAGTGCACTTGAAGAGCTCATTGAGGTATGTGATAATGCAAAAAGCATGCATGAGTCTTTATTGGGTTTATTGCCACCTGATGAAAAGGAAGAACATGAAACTTGGTTTAAGGCAAAAATGATGTTTATTGATGAGTGCATTGCTGATGCAAACCAATGGGTTGGGTGTAATGAAGGTAGTGCGCTTATAAGCCAATGTGATGTTGTTGTTGTTGATGATGGTATTAATCCAAATGACAGCGTGTCTAATGTTGAAAGTAAACGTTCAAATAAGGGTAGCATGAGCAGTAGCAGAATCAGCACCACATCCTCTGCAAGGGTAAAAGCAGAGGCAGATAGAGCTGCACTTGTTGCTCGTGTTGCAGCTTTAAAAGATAGACATGATCTTGAGGAGCAGGAGCAGCAGTTAAGGAGGAAAAGGGAGCAGCTTGATTTGGAGACTGAATTGGCTGCATCTACTGCTAAGTTGGCAGTGTTGGAGGCTTTTGAACAAAAAAGTTCTTCTCGTGGATCTGTGAGTGTCACGAATTCCCACTTTGAAAAGAAGAGGAAATCTGGAAATGTGTTAAACCCTATGGCAAAGGACTTTAAATCTGGACTAGGAACAGTGGTTCAACAAAGTGTCTGTTCATTACCACCTGACCAGACAGTTGATGTGCGGCCTAAAATAAGTGAGAGTCAGATTAACATTGCCACAAGTCATCAGCATGTGTTTGATAAACAACGGCCGGCGACAGTTCTACAGGTAACATCACAGCATACAACTTCTCAATTAAAGGACAAGCAATCTGTATGTTATTCAACTGGTCAAAATCCACCTGATGGGATACTTACCATTATGCAGAGGCAAAATGAGATTACAACTGCATTACTTCAACAGCAACGTTTAATGTCATTGCCACCAAGAGATATTCCCATATTTGATGGAGACTCACTTCAATTCAGAACCTTTATAAAAGCTTTTGAACAAGGTGTGGAAGGGAAGGCCAGTAAGGTGGATTGTTTGTACTATTTGGAGCAATTTACTCGTGGACAGCCACGAGAGCTGGTGCGTAGTTGTCAACATATGGCTCCTGAGCGTGGTTATACAGTAGCAAAGAATCTTTTACAGGAACATTTTGGTAATGAGTATAAAATTGCTACTGCTTATATTGAAAAGGCTCTTGCTTGGAAACCTGTAAAGTCTGAGGATGTGAAATCACTGCAAGCTTATGCTTTGTTCTTGCGGGGCTGTTGCAATGTAATGGAGGAGTTCCAGTACATGCAAGAAATGGATATGCCTGCAAACATGCGAAGTGTTATTTCTAAATTGCCATTCAAGCTAAGGGATCAGTGGAGAACAACAGCTTATGACATAATGGAAACATGCAACCGCCGAGCTTGTTTTATGGACTTGGTCAATTTCATAGAACGTTTTGTCCGAATTCTTTCAGACCCCTTGTTTGGTGATATTCAGGAGTCATCACTTGGTGTTACTGAAATGAAGACATTGACCAGATTCAAGTCACAGCTCAAGGAAAGAATGAAGGGAAACACTTTCGCTACTTCAGTAGCAAACATTGACTCCTTTTCAGGAGTCATGAGTTCAACATTGGATTCAGGGAAGGCTGACAAGGTCTATTGTATATGTTGTTCTAATAATCACTCATTGGAGGAGTGTGATCAGTTCAATTCAAAGAAGCATAAGGAAAAGATATACTTTCTTAGGGAAAAAGGAGTTTGCTTTGCATGCTTGTGTATTGGGCACATGAGCAAGGATTGCAAAGGGCGCTTGAATTGCAAAGTTTGTCATCAATCTCACCCTACTGTGCTTCACATCAAAAACCAATCAGCAGCAGTGAAACAGTCAACATCTGATAATAGGTTAGTTTCTTCCAAAATATGTGGGCATACAGGGGTCGGTAAGGACCGATGTGCATTGTCGATTCTCCCAGTACAAGTTAAATCCAGCAAGGGAAACAAGGTCATTAAAACATATGCATTCTTGGATCCAGGTAGTTCAGCTACATTCTGCTCAGAACAGCTTATGCAGAAGCTGAATATCTCAGGTAAACGGGTCACATTTCTGCTCAATACAATGGGGCAACAAGCCATTGTTCCAGCTTATTCCTTGACTGGTTTGGAGGTGTCCAGTCTTGATGACAGTAACTTCTATCAACTTCCTGAGGTGCTCACGCAGCAGAAAATGCCAGTAAGTACTGACAACATGATAACATCTAAAGAGTTGGCTATGTTTCCATACCTATCAAAGGTGCACATCCCAAACATAAAGGCAAATGTTGATTTGCTGATTGGTACCAATGCTCCCAAGATATTGGAACCTTGGGAGATCATTAACAGCTGTGGGACTGGCCCATATGCTGTTAGGTCAGTGTTGGGATGGGTTGTTAATGGTCCACTGAATGGAAACAGTGGTTCAAGGGGAATGGAGCGTCCTACTGTTACAGTGAATCAGATTGCTGTGTGCAGATTGGAGGAAATGTTAATCAGTCAGTACAATCATGACTTCAACGAAAGCACTGCGAAGAAGGAAATGTCAAGGGAGGACATCAGGTTCATGGAAATCATGGATCAGTCAGCGGTACTCCAAGATGGGAAATATTGTTTGAAGTTGCCTTTTAAAACCAAAGAAGTCTATCTGCCTAACAACTTTGCTGTAGCAAAGCAACGGGTCCTTGGTTTGAAGAAAAGGTTTCTGAACAACCATGATTTTCACAAGGAATATGCGGGATACATGAATGATGTCATCAGTAAGGGCTATGCAGAACAAGTACCTCAAGAACAGGTACACTGTGAAATTGGGAAAGTATGGTATATCCCTCATCATGGTGTACATCATCCAAGAAAAAGATCTATTCGTGTAGTGTTCGATTGTGGAGCCACATATCAAGGAACATCGTTGAACAACAAACTTCTGCAGGGACCTAACCTTACCAGCTCTTTGCTTGGAGTTCTCACTCGCTTCAGACAGGAACCTGTAGCTTTTATGGGTGACATTCAGGCTATGTTCCATCAAGTGAAGGTGGCTGAAGAAGATAGAAATTTTCTTCGCTTTCTTTGGTGGCCTGATGGAAACATCTCTGAGAGACTTATGGAGTATAGAATGACTGTACATTTATTTGGTGCAGTTTCCTCTCCGAGCTGTGCAAGTTATGCCCTGAGGAAAACTGCAGATGACAATCAGTTTCAGTTTCCACCTCATGTGATTCAATCTGTCAAACAGAATTTCTATGTGGATGATTGTTTACAGAGCTCGGCTACAGAAAGAAAAGCTATAAAAACGATGAAGGATCTCATTGCCCTGTGTCAGAAAGGAGGATTCATTTTGGAAAAATGGATCAGTAATAGTCGTGCACTGTTGCAATCTATCTCAGTGGAACAAAGAGCCAAAGACCTTAAGGAGTTGAATTTGGACCGAGATAAACTTCCAATTGAAAGAGCATTGGGCCTACAATGGTGTGTAGAAACGGACTCTTTTAAATTTAAATTGGAGGTAAAACAGCAGTCTCTTACAAGACGTGGCATGCTTTCGGTCACTAGCTCTGTGTACGATCCTTTAGGGTTCTTGGCTCCAGTCATGTTGTCTGCCAAGATGCTGCAACAAGAATTGTGCAGGAGAGGTTGTGGATGGGATGATGCCATACCACAGGACATTTTAAGTAAGTGGAAAAGATGGTTGGAGGATCTGAGGTCACTAACTGCATTCACTGTGGACAGGTGCATTGAGCCAAGGGATTTTGGAGATCTTAGGCATGTTCAATTACATCATTTTGCTGATGCCAGTAACAATGGGTACGGCACAGTAACTTACATCAGAATGTTAAGTCATGAGAACCGCATTCACATTGCCTTTCTACTTGGTAAAGCCAGAGTAACACCATTGAAGGCTGTTACCATCCCCCGTTTGGAGTTGACAGCAGCTGTGCTTGCTACTAAGGTGGACACAATGCTAAAGGAAGAGTTGACCATCCAGTTAGAAGATTCTGTCTTCTGGACTGACAGTACTGCTGTACTGAAGTACCTTAACAATGAAGATAAGCGTTTCCACACATTCGTAGCTAACAAAATTGCAACCATTAGAGAAAAAGTTGAACCTTCGCAATGGAGATATGTCAGTTCTAAGGATAATCCAGCTGATTACGCTTCAAGAGGAATGAAGGTTAGAGACTTTCTGAAGAACAGCAGGTGGCTTGAAGGTCCAGCCTTCTTGAAGTTGCATGAGGATTATTGGCCTATAGACACACCATATCTCTCGATAGATTTTGATGATGCAGAGGTTAAGCAAAAAACCACGGTAAATGTTATTAGTGTGAATGAAGTGTCCAACCCTGTTGACCAACTAATTGTTTACTTTTCTGAGTGGAGGAGGCTTAAAATAGCGGTGGCCTGGTTTCTCAAGTTGAAAATGATTTTGTTGGAAAGAATTCGCTTGGGAAAGATGCAGAAAGCTACTAATGCTGGTCATCAATCGAGCAATCAAGACAGCGGTGTACAGTTTGAGGGATCAAGAATCACAGTGATGCCTAAGAGTTTTGCTTTGACATTGGATGATCTTTTGGGGGCAGAGGAAGCCATTGTTCGTTATTCACAGCAAAGAAAATTCAGTGAAGAAATTTCTGCTCTAACATCTGGGAAAGTGACGGTGAATCGGCAAAGTCCTATTTATCGGTTGGATCCGTTTTTGGATGATGGACTTTTACGAGTTGGAGGAAGATTGAGTAAAGCAGCCATGCCTGAAGAGGTAAAGCATCCACTCATACTTGGTAAAGATCAGCATATTTCTATGCTTATTCTGAAGCATGTGCATGAAAGTCTGGGTCATGGTGGACGAAGCCATACGTTATCCACAGTTAGAAGGAAATTTTGGATTACTAACTCCTACTCGGCTGTTAGGAAGATAATTTCTAGATGTGGCTTTTGTAGACGCCATAATAGAAGAGCAGCTGAACAAAAGATGGCAGATCTTCCAACGGAGAGGATCCTTCCCGATCTACCACCATTTACCAACACTGGAGTAGACTACTTTGGGCCAGTGGAAGTGAAGAATAGAAGGGTAACCTGTAAAAGATATGGGGTAATATTCACCTGTATGGCAAGCAGAGCAATCCATCTTGAGGTAGCAAGTTCACTAGAAACGGATGCATGTATTAATGCATTACGTCGCTTCATTAGCAGGAGAGGACAAGTGATACATCTAAGATCCGATAATGGTACTAACTTTATTGGAGCACAAAGAGAATTAAAGGAAGCTCTTGCTTCACTGAATCATGAAAAGATTCAAGGAATGTTGTCACAAGTTGGAATTCGTTGGAGTTTTAATCCACCAGCAGGTTCACACCATGGTGGTGTTTGGGAGAGAATGATACGCTCTGTGAAAAGAGTTCTTAGCTCTGTTCTACGTCAACAAAGGTTAGATGATGATGGCCTTCATACGGTTTTCTGTGAAGTGGAATCCATTTTGAATGATCAACCAATTACTAAGCTGTCGGATGATCCTAATGATTTGGAGCCCCTCACGCCAAATCATCATCTTCTCTTGAAAGGGAAACCAGCTTTACCCCCTGGAGTGTTCGAGCCTCATGACCAATACGTGAGAAAACGATGGAGACAGGTGCAGTATCTGTCAGATCTTTTCTGGAAGAGGTGGCTACGGGAATATCTGCCTTTACTTCAAGAGAGGCAAAAGTGGAATCAGAAGAAAAGAAGTTTGATTGCTGGAGACATTGTAGTAATTATGGACTCTTCAGCTCCTCGTGGCTCCTGGGCTCTTGGCAAGGTTTTAGAGGTTTTTCCAGATAAGCATGGTCTAGTGCGTTCTGTGAGGCTGCAGACCAAAACTAGTATCATTGAAAGACCTATAACAAAACTTTGTTTATTACAAGAAGTGTAGAAAAGACAATTGGGTGTATGGTATTGTTTGGCTCCTTTGTTTTCATTGTGTTTGAATTGTTATGTTTGTCCACCATTAACAATTAGGGGTCGGTGTGTAGGAGCCAAAAATGTGTACCTATAATGACATGTTGTTCTTATCATGACCACTGAGTGGCGCTGTTGATTTAATTGTGATAAGAGTATATAGGTAGCCTTCCTACTGTGTTAGGTAGGTGTTTGACCCGGAAGGGCAAAAAGGTTTTTGACCGCTATAGCGCGAAGTTGATGTGCGGCCTAAATGTAAGCTGTGGGAAATAGAAGTGGATATTATGCACTAAGGTGTTTTTTGGAGCTAATAAACTGATGATGATAATACAATGGAATAATCGTCTCATTTGGAGCAAGGAGGCTGGAAGAGGAAGTAACATCAAGCAAGCAAGTAGCGCGTCAACCTACTAGTCCGGGATCAAACGACTCAGTAGCTTAAAATATTAGATTTAGCTCCTACACTTTGATTTAATGCAACATTGTTGAAGAAAAATATTAATTTATATTTTTAATCTTACCCAAGACTGAATGGTATCACATTTTCCACAAAAATATGAATGTAGGGGTTTATTACATTTTATAATATTAATACGTAATATAGTTTAATTTAGCTCAAAGGGAATCATTTATGATTTTATAGGGATTTGAACAGAATCAGTAGCTGTATCCGAAATCGCCCCCTATACCCTCATTCACTATTCCCTACATTAGTCCACTCATATAGTTCACTTGAAGGAGTGAATGAAAACGAGTGAGTGAATTCGGACACTGAACCCAGCTAACCATAATACGTGTTTGTTACGTAACTGCAACGTAATTTGACGACCGAACTTTCGTTGTGACAACGTAACTAGTTACGTTGTGACAACCGGAAAAGTGAAATTCCCGGATACGTTGCTACAACGTAACTTCGTGACGTTGCCAGTTCGTAACTGCGACGTCGTGGCAACGTTGCGGATCAATAGTTGTGTGCTGGTAATCAGTTGGTAATTTTTTTGTAATTATTTATTTTCAATGGGCGGACATGCAGTAGTTTAACCTAATTTATGTCCTCATATGCCCAAACTAATTTAAAGGCTGTTTCAACAGCTGTGAATGATGAATACAGACTCAAAATGAATTTAATTTATTTATTTTGAAAAACACACACATATGAACAGTAAAATACACCCAAATTATTAATAAAAACATAGGATATACAGCGAAATATGAATGAAAGCATTCAGGAGGTTCCGTGCTCAGCATCATTATAAACAGATATGCTATAGCATAATATTTGCTAGCAGACAATTCAGATAATTAAGGAAAGATACCATAATCACAGATGTATAAATATTAACAAAAGTACTTAAAGTAGACTGTATAAACATAATTTTTCGAAATAATATCTTTAAAATATTGAAAATGTTTGTAAAACAGAACAATGACCAATTATAACCACATGTGAACATATTTCACACAAAAATGTAAATTCTGTTACTTACCCTCATGTCGCTCCAAACCCATAAGACCCTTTTGTGCAGAACACAAATGAAGATATTTTTAACAGATGCCTTGTGTACGCAAAAAACAGCAACAACAAAAATATTATGTTTTTATTCACAAATTATGTATATCCAATGCATTTTCACAAAAGCAGCATGAGATGAACAGTTCTCACGCCAACACAACACTTATGCATCATGGTTAACTTACATTTTGCACATGTTACAGTTGTTAATAAAAGTATTTTAAAAGTATAAAAAATGTTGTGCTTCCTAACTCAAGCTCAGTGCTTTACTGTCACATGTGTATTACCAAGAAGTAAATGTGTAATATTACCAGTAACTACACTTATTAATGCAAAACTATAATCATTTTATGATTTAATTATCTTTATTTTAGTTAGTCTGGAGCCCTGCTATATATGCATTGCAAATGTGGTACAATTAAAATTACTATGCAAGTACTAAAAAAAAAGTCAGCTGCTGAAATGTTAAAAGGAGAGTACATAAGAACTGCACCAAAACAGTGACTCTAAAATGGTTATAAAAACCAAACCAAATATAAATACTGAGAATGTGTTTGACATTCAAAGAAAAAAAGAACTTGCACAGCAAAAGATGCAGTGACCTGTGGCTAAATGGCCTTTGGTTTTATGTAGCTGTGATTGACACACAAACAAAAGGGGAAAAAAGATAATAGCGTCGCTGAATATGAGTCAAATATTGCATATCTCTGTACAAATTAAAGTCTACTCATTCTTAATGAGTGATTATTATCTAATCAGTATGTCAGGGGTTCTCAACTCTGGCCCTCAAGGTCCACTGTCATACAGAAGTTGCGTCTCAATCAGCTTCATAGTTCGCTAGGTTGTACATTAATATATTATGCACACAAATTCAGGCACTGGTAAGGACAGCTACACACTGGTGACTATTTTCGTCCTCATTGTACAACATCACTACTGACATTTATGCACAACAGTAAAACTGATATATTTTTTTTATGCTATTTTCAGCACATTATGATAAATACTTTGTTATATGTATGCGCACGATTTCAGTCATAAATAAATATTTGCTAGATTAGACATTACCTGTCTAGTGATGTATGCTTATGCTGAAATATAATATTGGTTTGTGTTTTAAAATCTATCACGTGTCATTTTGTAGCGAATTATCTCTTAAGTTTTGAGCTTCAGAACTTCCTATAAGGGAACATAGTGAGCATCGATGCTTTCTGGTTTTCACAGCTTTTTTAGGGAGCAAACTAAATTTTGTGATTGAGACAGCCCTTAAACACTGACTACTAAGCAAGGGACCCAAGTGATTCACACCCAGAGTTTAGGTCCACACCTGATCACGCTCACCTGTTTGTGACTTTATATTTAGTAAAACTGAAGAACTTGATTAGTTTGTTCATGTGCACTGCACTAGGTTGGAACAAAACTCTGCATGTAAGTGGACCTTGAGAGACAATGTTGAGATCTCCTAACATGACGATTCAGAGAGGCAGGATGACTTCTAGATTGATGACTTACAACACTGGTGTCCAGTCCTGGGCATGGAGGACCAACATACTGCAGAGTTTCTGGTGATCCTTGATCAACTGCTCAGGTCTGCTTTATTGGGGTTGGAGCTAAACCAAACTAAAAAAAAAGAGAAAGACAAAATAAAGTTAAAAATTATGATTCATAAATATGCACAACATCTGAAAATGCGCAAAGATGAGAAGAAAGCAATGTGTTTAATGAGAACTTTCAACCCACTGAAAAATAAGAAATATTAAGTCACAGATGCATTTTTTATTCTTGTTATTCTTATTATTATTCTTCAAATAAATTATAATTACCTTTTGGTTTATTGATGATTTTCAGTCTCTGAAATAGAAACATTCTATCAATTATGGATGGCATCATACATCATATGTAACGATATTTATTAGGAGATCTAACACCATGTCTACACCGAATGGCCCAACAAAATACAATAGAACCTATAATTATATGATGATGTCTACACTGGATGCAACACAACAAATCCCTGACCGTAAACTGATGCCTCGTTCTATTTATGACGTACTGACACAAAGTTCAAATGATTTTCAATGGTCCCTTTGTCGCGTCCAGTGTAGACACGGTTTGAGAGTGTCTAGCTTGGGTATAGAGAATGGGAATCTACGTCATTGTGCATTGCATTCTGGGTATAAAATACAAATCACCAGAGGAAAAGATGACTATTTATGTTAATATTTTTAAGAGCTTCTGGCATTTTATTAGAATAAACGAATTAATATTCGAATCCCTTGTGGTATTAAAGATTGTCGTCAGTTATTTATTTTTTTGAAATAAGTCTCTTTATGTTCACCAAGAAAACGGCATTTATTTGATCATAAATAAAAACTAATGTTGTGAAATATTATTATTATTTAAAATAACTGTTTTCTATGTGAATATATTGTAAAATGTAATTTATTCTTGTTTTCGCAAAGAGTGATTTCTTAAGGATCATGTGACACTGAAGACAGGCATAATGATGCTGAAAATACAGCTTTGATCACTTTTTAAAACATACTGAAATAGAAAATAGTTATAAAAAAATGGTAATTTCACAATATTACTGTTTTACTGTATTTTAATCAAATAAATGCAGCAGTAGTGAGCATAAAAGTCTTCTTCAAATACATGACAAATCTGACCCTTAAACTTTAGGCAGTGTATGTTTGAGGTATTACTTACTAGTCATATGGTTCATAATGTCTAGAGATGTTCTTCGACAGGAGATACGCTCCACCTCTAGCGCTTGGCCATCAGCGTGGAAGAACATAGGAACATAAACAATCTGTCACAGAGCCAACAATATTTATTATACAATGCCAGATTTATTTGAACTATAGCAGAGGTGAAATGCAGAAAACAAAAATAATAATTTACAGAATATACTATTTAATAACAATGTACATTATAGGTTTACTTTAGTAATGCTCTTACAGTGTTACTTATGTTTGGACATCAAAGCCCTTTTAAAGTAACTAACAGGCAAACACACACAATTTTGCAAAAGAAAATTACAGATGCATGGTGATAAAGGCAAAATATTTTGTGCAAGATGCATATAAAGTTATTTAAGCTTTCTCAGATCACCTGTGTTTTCTATTTCTCTGTCAGCAGCTCCCTTCAGAAATTGTTTAAATCAGGAACTTCTCCTGTGTCATAGAGGGTTTTTTCTGACACTTCTGAAATCACAGAACAAGTATCAATATGTGTTTAAAGATCAAAACCTGTTTTAAGTTTCAGCCCATTTTCACGCTCTGTGTAAGTGATGTATCAGATTAACTGTACAGTAACATTACATACTTTTAGGTTAAATTAGTTTACTTCCATTCATCCTTTGACAACTTGCCAGCAAAACCTTTATATAAAAAACGCTCATCTACACATAAGATGCCATTAAAAGCCCAAACTTTCAGAAACAAGAGCTCAAGTCTATAGCTAGCTCTTATAGTTAACTTAGCCTCACGGTTGAGATGCTAACGGACTTTTTCCGAAGACACTAAACCATTTCTATAAAGTAAATATTCAACAGAAGCGTGTCATTTACATGAAAAAAAAGTGTCAGGAAAACTTGTATGTACTATTTGTGTAATTTTAGAGACTAAACTTACCTGAAATTAGTGAAAACAGCAGTGAGAGATGGCGTTTAGCTGTTTGACAGTTGAGCTGCGCCCCGTTTCCATGGTGACTTCCTCCGCTCCAGCTCAGCGCGCGCACATTAAAGCACGTAGAAGTCACTCAGAATTTACGTAAATATAATAATAATATAATATAATAGCTTTAGAAATGGTAAACGTGGTGTAGAAATAACAATGAAAAAACATTGATTAAAAACTAAGGCGTATAAATAGGGATATATTTTTTCGTATACATGCATCATGAACAATTTTTAAACTTTGTTTTATGTATTTTTTAAATATATTTTCAAAATATATTTCAATATATTTAACAGTTCTACATTCCTATGGGTGTAATTAATGTGAATTTATTAATAGGGCTATATAAAGATAGTTTATTATGGTGTTTGAACTACTGAGATGTTTAATATGTTTTTAAGGATGCATTATAGGCATATTAATATTATATAAATGATTGTTAACAGGTGTACTACACAGCGCAAGCGTTTTCAACCAGATAACCCACTGGGGGCAATTTCTGCCATGCCAAATATACAGAATATTTGCATATAGTTTGCGAATATTAATAACAAATATAACCTATGGGATGTGCAGGTTGTGCGGTGACACATAACCTGAAACTATTTCTACATCTATTTCTTCACTTCCTATATTAAAAGCAGTCGTCCATATTTGACTTGGTGAAAAGAAACACATTTTATCTTTAAGGAACGTTCAATCTTGTGTCTGAAGTTTAATTAAGCGGCATTATGGTAATCAGAGAGCATATAAAGAATGTACACAGATACATTACGTGCATACGACGTCGTGGTTACGTTGTCAGTAAGTCATTAAATTACCAACATATTACGATTAGAGTATCTATCTGGGACGTTCTTGGTTATCTTGTTACGTTAGGAGGACGTACTGACGACGTTGTGAGTTGGTAATGGGATGGTAATGGAATTACATGCATACGACGTCGTGGTTACGTTGCCTATTGGTAAGTCATAAAATTACCAATACGTTACGTAACGGTTACGTCTTGTGTTAGCTGGGAATGCACCGGAAGAACTGCCGCTTTTGCATAGTTTGCTTCCTGTTAAATAATCATTCGAAACGGCATCTCCAAAATTAAGATTGAAGGATTTATCTTGAACTCTGTCAGGGAAATTATGTATAAACCCTAATAGTCAATTTACAATTAATTTTGTACCTTTGTTGTATTCCGCTGTATTACGCCGTGGACGAGCGCTTCTAAAATCAATGAATGGATATGATTCAGCTGCGGGCGCCATCTTCTGGCGAGACGCGGGAATTCATTCGGCGCGCGACTCTCACAGTGCATTCTGGGGATTCTCTAGCCGTTGAGTGTACATCGGTTGTACACTCGTTTTTGCGGTGCATTGTGGGATTGAATGAGTGCACTCGAGAACATCCACTAAGGTTTCGAACACCACTTAAAATGGCCGTCCCCTCAAATAGTGCACTATTTGAGGGTATAGGGGGCGATTTCGGATACAGCCAGTAGTGTTACGGCGATTCACTGAACGAGCCGTATGACAAACTCTGTACTGGATATTAAAATCCAAAATATAGTGAAAACACTATTAAATAGCACAGTAACGAAATCGACAGATTAAGGCATTAACTTGTGAGCAGAAAACACAAAATACTTCTCTTTTAAAATATAAATCAGATTTTATTTATATAAACTTAAGACATAAACTAATCTAACACATGAACACAAGCATTCACACATTCACACGTTGCAGAAAGAGAGAGAGTGAGGAAAGGATGAGTTTAAGAGAATGGAAATGTGAAATCCCAAGTTTACAGCAATATGTTCTATTGCATAGACCTGAACAACCATCAATCACTTATTTAACCCTCGCTTTGAGTTTCTCAATGAGGCTAAAATTTACATTAAAGTCACCAATTCAGAACTTGGAGGCGTTGCTTGCTTGCCTGTCTTACGGGGTTTCCTTTGTGTCGTCGTTGCAGACGGGGTTCCCCGAAGTGTCTGATTGGCTGGAAGTTCAGTAGCCTTTGAAGTGACGTCTTTGGGCGTTGGCTTGCTGGACGTTTGAAGAAGTGCAGTCGAAGCTGGACTTTGTATCAAACTTACATTAACACACGAAACTCCACGGAAAGAAAAGAAACTAACGTAAAATAATAAAATAAAATGATGTAACGAGACTAAGGTGTTTTCCTTCTCATTATGGCACATGAGGCCAGAGCACGCGGTGAGAGGGACCAGAGACGAGAGAGAGAGAGTAAGAGAGAGAGAATGGAGGAGGGACAATATGGCGTTCCGATCGGCTCTTTAATATGACTTTGCTACATGCACTCGTCTCAATGAACGTCTCACTCAACGTCTTATTTTTTTCTTTCTTTCTGCTATTTATTCCATTCATTTTAAGACGCAGACGTGACGCAGACGTCACGTAAATCACGCGTGGCAGTGAAGTGTCGAGTCAGACGTCACGCGTCATTCACGTGTGGCAGTGAAGTTATTAATTATTTTTTTCTCTAACACGTATTTAACACTCTACTCAACATGGCTCAGTGCAGTGTGCCAGCGGTTGCGATCGGTTCTTTAATATGACTTTGCAACATGCACTCGTCTCAATGAACGTGACACTTGCGTCTGTCTTATAACGTGATGTCTGCGTCTGTGATTTATATATAGGATATTGTGTGTGTGCTGTTTAACCCACATTTTGAGGGCCAAATGCCCCCACAAAGATAGAAATATGAAGAAACAAACTTGATATAGGCTATTGCATTTTTATAGCTTATTGTTGGGGTTGTTATTGTTTTTTTATATAGTTTTAAAAGGCCTAGGTTACAGCACTTTGGTAGACTAGAAAACAGACAACTCGATTGCGTTTTCTGTAGATCCTTTAAATAGAAGAATAGAATTGAAAAATAGGCTACTATTTTTTATATATAAGTCACCTGTGGTGAAAAAAAAAACGACTGTAAACTTTTTTTAAAATAGTTTGTAAACTATTATTTGACTTTTGTTTATGACGTTTTGCCCCTTTATTAAACATTTAGTTAAATGTTAGTTAAATCAGCCCAAATGTTTACAACTACTCTTTTGTGTTGGTCAAGAGACTCCTAGTGGTGAATAGTAGCCTAGGCTACATGATTTCTTGATAAGTAGGCTATCTGTGCATAAGTTGACAAGAAACAATGGCAAACAAATATTTTAACATGAACATTTGTGTAAATTCATTACTATTTGGAATAAAAGCTATACAGGTAAAATCACTTAATTAAATACAACTGAAGATCAGTGGGAAAAAATAATAAAGAATGAGTGAGTGGAATGTGCTGGAAACCGCCCTTGCAGCAGACTATGGCAGACGCAGACGTCACGTTCGGCAGACGCAGACGTCACGTTCGGCACACGAACGAGTGATGTGGCAGACGCAGACGAGACGTTCGGCAGACGCAGATGTCACGTTCATTGAGACGAGTGCATGTAGCAAAGTCATATTAAAGAGCCGATCGGAACGCCATAGGACAACAGTCTTAAACTCGCTTCTGGACACATCCCCTCTGGACGTCTTGACCAATTAGATAGGCTATTATCTTAGCTAGGGTGTGTTCTTTACATCATAAATCAGCTTGTTATCAGTCACATGGTCCAAATTTTACAGGCTTTGGCAAAGTATACCTTTTTGAACATGATTTCATAATAAGACTATGATGCCTTTGACAAAGAATTGACCGGAAGAAACATTTCAAGCATGAATTCTCAAACTCATAGATACTAAACATGCAATAGGTCTCTTTAAGGCTCGAGCCATTCAATACTTATTAAAAAGACATACATATTATTTGATTAAAACATGATATGTGGGTACAACATAAAAATGTCCTTTTAGGTTGATTTTATGTGCATATGGAGAAGAAAGTTTTTGTATAGTTCTAAGGAGAACGAATGCATGTTCTTTAGACGAAGGAATGTTGGTTTGGACGGTCTTTTATGTGTGGAGACGCGTCCGAAAGAGTCTGTAGCTAATGATTTTCTATCACAGGTTTACGTGTGAACATCAGTCTTGATTACTTGCAACAAATTTGACAGTCTCCTTCTTGAATTGGAATTATCAATAAGTGTTTCTTTTTTCTCAGTGTTGCAAGTTGTTTGGTGAAAGAGAGCTTGCTAGTTGGGATTGCTTGCTTCCAACTAGATTTATGACGTGCTGTTCCTTAAGACCTCTCTGCATTCCAGCTCCTCAGGTTTCAATGTTCTGATGCATCTTAAAATTGTCTGATTCAGTCTCTGATATCCTACATGAAGCAGCACAATAGTTTTTAACATTGATAATAATCAGAAATGTTTGTTGAGCAGTAAATCAGTATATTATAATGATTTCTGAAGATCATGTGACACTGAAGACTGGAGAAATGATGCTGAAAATTCAGCTGCACATCACAACAGTCAACTATATTTTACTATGTATTCGCATAGAAGACAGCTGTTTTAAATTGTAACATTATATATTTCACAGTACTGTTTAGTGTATTTTCATCATCAAAATAATTAGTATACTCTTCTCCACAATTGGAGCTCTATTACTTATAATGATAGATGTCAAGCTCCTGCAAAAGGACAAATACTGTATATGACCAATAGAAAGGCCTATTAAAACAGTCCACATTCTGCACTATTTAAGTCTTCTGGACGATACCAGAGCATTGTGTCATTTGGACTGATAATATTGGTATTTAACTTTAGTGATATTAAACTGTCCCTTGTAAAAATTATTTAAAATTATTTACTATTTGCCATATACACCAGAAAAGACAAATTATAATGTCAAGATTATGCCACTCATTTATGGTGTGGTGTGGTGTGTTGTGGACAGGGTTTGGTGGGTCGCTCTGTGCCAAAAAGTCCAGGGCCACTTTTTGGCCCCAGTCCGCCCCTGTATACATCTATATGTATTGATGTGGGGGCCAACATCAATATTTTTTCAGGGGGCCCCCAATCCTCTAGCTACGGCCCTGTGTGTCCCCTCGCGTCTTGTAAAACATTTTCAAATCCTGCATTAACGGTTCATATGGTATTTTTATACAAGGTTATATATTCATTTGATATTTTTTTTTTTACCTGCAATATGCACTTTAAAGCTCCAGTTGACAAACATTACATCTGTAATACAACTGCAAAATTCAGTTTAAACTTTGTTTAATGAACCAAGAAAAAACTAAACAAGCTAAAAAAAAAAGCAAACAAACAAGCAAACATTTACAAATATTATTACTTTTCACAATTACATCTTTAAAATGAGGGAGAAGTCAAATAAAATGAACCAGGTGTTACAGTATATAAAATCAAATCAAGTCACCTTTATTTACATAGCACTTTATATAATACTGAATGTGTCAAAGCAGCTTTACAGAGTCAAACAGGAAAGTAGTTTGTCAATAATGCAAGAGGACATTAACAAGTCATTTTTTTCAGTTAAAGTCAGTTCATTGGTGATTCAGTGAAGTCATCATGCAGTTCAGCTCTCTTCCAATAGTGTCTGTGCAATCAGCCAAGCGTCCCCAAATAAGAAAGCCAAAGGTGACAGCCGCAAGCACCCAAAACTCCATCGACGTCAGAGATTGAGTAGAAAACCTTGGGAGAAACCAGACACAGTCAGGGGGCAGTTCTCCTCTGGCCAGACGAAACCAGCATGGTGTGGTTTAGGCTGCAACACACGTCAGATTGAGCAGAGGATTGTCTGGTTCTCGTGGTCTTGTCCCGATGGCCAACGAGGTCTTCGGATGGGATCTGTCTCTAGAGCTCATCTAGTTGTCCTGGTCTCCACTGACACTCAGGGCAGTCAAGGTCATCTCTAGGTCCTGATCCACCATCTGACCTGGATACGGACTGGATCTGGGTGACTGCAGTGACCATCTGGTCTGGATACGGTCTGGGTGGCTATATTCACCTCGGAATAAGAATGAAACAGACTAACATTAGCGCAGATGCCACTGAGAACAGTAAAGCTTCATTATAATTGTAGTAAAAACTCTAAACATTTACACATACACTATATTGCCAAAAGTATTGGGTCACCCCCTTCTAATGAACAGGTTTGACTACTTTAGTAATTTCCGTGAGTACAATGTTTAATGTTTAAACATATAATGATATTCTAGGGAAGTGCATGCTTCTAATTTTATAGCAACAGTTTGGACAGGATCCTTTTCTATTCTAACCTGACAATGCCTCTGTGTATAAGGCAAGGTTCAAAAAGACATGATTGACTGAGTCAGTGTGGAACAACTTGACTGGTCTGCAGAAAGCCAAGTCCTGAACTCCTCTGGTGTGACTTTAAATACAGACCTTGAGCCAAAAACTCGTCACCAAACACCAATGACTTGTACATACACTATATGGGCAAAAGTATTGTGACACCCCCTTCTTTAGAACAGAAAAAGGCACTTCCAAAACTGTGGCAACAAAGATGAAAACATAGTTCATGTACACTATGATTAAATGCAGACCTTGAGCCGAAAACTGCACATTCAAATTGTAAACACTGACTCTGTACTTCCACCTACATCAAGAGTGACCTTTTCAACGTCATAACATATTACGTAAAGTCTGGGACGCGCATCGCAGAACAGGCGAGCATTTGTGTTTATAAAGCATATAATTTATTTATTTTTTAAATGACCGAGCGTTTCGCTAGATAAGACGCTTACTCATTGTCAGGTATCGTTTATAGCCTTTTGAAGCTGCACTGAAACTGTAATTTTGACCTTCAACCGTTATTGAAACTAACTATATGGATACAAATCCTGGAATGTTTTCATCAAAAACCTTAATTTCTTTTTGACTGAAGAAAGAAATACATAAACATCTTGGATGACATGGGGGTGAGTCAATTATAAGGAAATTTTAATTTGAAAGTGAACTCATCTTTTCAAGCCCATTCATTTCAGTGCTTGGCTGCACTGAAATGAATGCAGATATGGCTGCATTTTTTTTTTACATTTTAACACATTTGTGAACACTATACTGCTCAATGTTACAAAAACATGTTGTAAATAGAAACCTTTGACACCTTCCAAAGCACAAACACAAATACACACTGGAGTCTTTACCAAATATGTTTTGCCAATATCCTATATCTGAGGGTGCTTTTGATTATGTGAGAAAATGGATGTGTGGCATGAGAGAGCAGTGTCAGACACACGAGTCTCATGCATATTATATAAATTTGGGTTATATAATATAATACACACACACACGTATATGTTGTTTCACTTAATTTTGATGGTCCATTTAACACATTCTGTTGACGTTGCACCTACATCAAGTTCAAGTTCAAGTTGAGCTTTATTGTCATTCCGCTACATTGTGGGGACATGCAGTGGAACGAAATGTCGTGTCTCGCAGGACCACGGTGCTACATAAATACAGACATTACAACAATGAAGTAAAAAAACACTATAAACCTATACACTACTAACAGATTTAACTATAAGTATACTATATATAAGTATTTACCCTATACAAACTAAAAGGATAAAAAATACAACTATACGAATGCTTCACATAAATATTACCCTATACAAACTAAAAAATAGAAGATAAAAAATACAAACTATACGAATGCTTCACAAATACTGTACATGTGCAAAGAGAGACATTGGAGTCAGCAGCTGGTTGGGGAACAGTGCAGGATGATTTGTAGTGCATGAGCATGTAAACATACATATATTGCTGAGTTTTTTGTGAGATTGTGCACACGCAGCAGTGTGTGTAAGTGTCCATAGTGCACATAGTGTAGAGTGTGAGTGTCCATAGTGTAAAGTGTCCATAGTGCACATAGAGGAGAGTGTCCATAGTGTAAAGAAAAATAAGAATAAAAAAAATAATTAAAGTTCCATACAGTTTTTCTTTGGTGTGGTAAGGTTTGGGGTGGGGGGTGGTCCATGTTCAGGAGGTAGGGGTTTGCATGGGGTTTCAGAGGGGGGCGGGGTGGTTTGAGTTCAGGGCTCTCACAGCCTGGGGGAAAAAGCTGTTGAGCAGTCTGGCGGAGCGGGCTCTGATGCTCCGGTACCGTCTTCCTGATGGTAGGAGCTGGAAGAGACTGTGGGAGGGATGGGTGGAGTCCTTCACGATGCTGTTGGTTTTGCTGGAGCATCGTGTAAGGAAGATGTCCAGGATGGAGGGGAGAGGGGCACCGATGATCTTTGCAGCTGTGTTCACTGTCCGCTGGAGGGTCTTGCGGTCAGCAGCACTGCAGTTCCCGTACCAGACAGTGATGCAGCTGGTCAGCACACTCTCAATGGTGCCTCTGTAGAATGTGGTGAGGATGGGTGGAGGGAGACTTGCTCTTTTCAGCCGGCGGAGAAAGTGTAGGCGCTGTTGTGCCTTTTTGGAGAGTGACATGGTGTTGGTGGTCCAGGTGAGATCCTCTGTGATGTGCACCCCCAGGAATTTAGTGTTGCTGACTCTCTCCACAGTCGAGCTGTCGATGGTCAGTGGGGGGTGGTCAACGGAGTTTCTCCTGAAGTCCATCACAACCTCCTTTGTCTTCTCCACATTGAGGGACAGATTGTTTGTGCCACACCATTCAGCCAGCTGTGCCACTTCCTCTCTGTAGTGTGTTTCATCGTTGTTGCTGATGAGACCTACCACTGTTGTGTCATCAGCAAACTTGATGATGTGGTTGGAGCTGAACTTGGCAGTGCAGTCGTGGGTCAGCAGTGTGAAGAGCAGCGGGCTGAGCACACAGCCTTGTGGGGCACCTGTGCTCAGTGTTGTAGTGCTCGAGGTGTTGTTGCCGACACGGACTGACTGAGGTCTTCCAGTTAGAAAGTCCAGGATCCAGTTACAGAGGGAATTGTTAAGGCCCAGCAGGTTTAGCTTATTTATGAGCTGTTGTGGGATTATTGTGTTGAATGCCGAGCTGAAGTCAATGAACAGCATTCTAACATAGGAGTCTTTATTTTCTAGGTGGGTAAGAGCCAGGTGGAGGGTGGAGGAAATTGCATCGTCCGTAGAGCGGTTTGGACGGTATGCAAACTGGAGCGGGTCGAGTGTGTTGGGGAGGCTGGTTTTGATGTTATGCATGACTAGCCTCTCAAAGCACTTCATCATGATTGGAGTCAGTGCTATGGGACGGTAGTCATTGAGACAGGACACAGGTGATTTCTTTGGTACCGGTATGATTGTTGTGGATTTGAAACACCTGGGGACGACTGCCTGGCTCAGCGAGGTGTTGAAGATATCTGTTAGGACATCTGTCAGCTGTGCAGCACAGTCTCTCAGAACACGGCCAGGTATGTTGTCAGGACCCGCAGCCTTGCGTGGGTTAATCCTAGATAGGGTCTTCCTTACGTCGGCTGGAGACAGACAGAGCGCCCGGTCGTTGGGAGGTGTGGGCAGTTTTTGTGCAGGTGTGTCATTCTGCATTTCAAACCGTGAATAAAAGTGGTTGAGTGCATCGGGGAGGGATGTGTCCTCATCACAGGCCTGTGGCGGGGGCTTGTAGTCTGTGATGGTCTGAATGGCTTGCCACAGGCTCCATGTGTCTCTGCTGTCTGTGAAGTGGTTGTTGATTTTTTTGGGCATATGACCGTTTTGCTTTTTTGATGCCACAGGACAGATTGGCTCTTGCTGTTTTGAGGGCTGCTTTATCTCCTGATCTGAATGCTTCATCTCTGGTCTTTAGCAGCCCACGAACCTCTGCTGTCATCCATGGCTTCTGGTTTGCACGTGTGGTGATGGTCTTGGTGACTGTCACATCATCAGTGCACTTTTTGATGTAAGCAGTCACAGTTTCAGTGTACTCATTCAGGTCTGTGTGGTTGTTGTAGGTGGCTGCCTCTTTAAACATATTCCAGTCTGTGTCCTGGAAGCAGTCCTGCAGTGCTGAGGTGGCATTGTCTGGCCATACTGTGATCTGCTTTTCAACCGGTTTGGTGAGTTTGAGAAGTGGTCTATATGCTGGGATTAGCATAACAGTGATGTGGTCGGAGTACCCGAGGTGGGGGCGGGGTTCAGCCTTGTAAGAGTTCTATTGATAGTAGATAGTACATATCTATTGACTCTCATTAGACAGTATACAGTATATAGTGAATAAATGATAGTTTGTTGACACACAGGTGCAAAGTTACTTATTGTAGACCGAATGTTTAAAAGGGACCATCAAAATAAAGTGTTACCATATATAAATATACTGTATATGTCTGTGTATAGATAGATAGATAGATAGATAGATAGATAGATGCTTTGTTCCTGGTGTCCACTGTGGACAGGAAAACGTTAGTCAATCACAGCACTGAGCATTTTGAAATTGAGTATGCTTCACAGAGTGTGGAAATTAGATGGAAATTATATATATTTTTTCATATATTGGCCTTTTTTTGGTGCAAAATGCTTTATAAACTAACCTTGAGAAATATAATATAAAAATCTAAAACTGCATTTTTATGGCCCCTTTTAAAAATGTGTACATTTTAATTTTACTGTCAATATGTACAACATGTGTAATCAGGCAATTCATTATGCTGTATTTTCTTTGTACATGACAAACATAAAATGAATAAAAACTTAAATGTGATCTCTGAGAGAACCAAACAGTCACACATATTTACAAATATCACTCCTTATGAAGTTATATGTCTTTCTTCACAGGCTCATTTACCTGAACACCATCCAGAGCAGGTGAGTTTAGTGCAGTTAGACAAACATTGTTCAGATGTTGTGTGTGTTATTCTCTTGATTTGGGAAGTTTGCACTGCTGACATTTTTTTTTTTTTCTGTTTTAAGTTGCACACCGCAGATAATAAAAACAGTCATGACCAAGTAAGTAATGATGTTATACGTATACATAAACACCTCACTTTAACACACGCGCACACACAAAAAAAGCTCAGGTAACATGGTACAATTTTTGCATTATATCTGAGAATGTACATACAGTATATGCTTATACACATCAACTTGAAACACACTCACACCATATGATTAAATTCAGATGAGTAAAAGTTTGACTTTGTTTTTATCAGGTCAAACTGGAAGCTTAAGAACTTTGGATTGCGCTCAGCGCCGGGGTGTGTAAAACTTCATCTTCTTAAAACAGACTTTTTGAAGTTGATCCTTAGTTAATGACATAAGACAAAAACATTTTTATTGTTCTTATCAGATGACTAGTGAGAGATGGAAATAGATAAAATGGGAAACTAAATGAACCGATAAAATGTCTGTTGTTCTTTCTGCTTATTCATTTTTGGATTATTGCAGGCTTTTGTACAACCAGCCCAGTGCGCTGGTAAGGTGAGTATTATGTTTTTAGCATCAACCTGTTATAGCCCATTTGCACTCATGAGTAGAATAATTACAGTGCTGTTTGTGTGTTTTAATGAAGCCGGACAGATGTTGCTTCTGTAACGTCATGGTTAGCCCCAATAATTTGGGAGGGAACCTTTGACCCCACAGTGATCGACTTTATCTACAAACAACAGAATCTCACCATAGCGACCACAGTCTTCGCTTTGGGAAAGTGAGCTCCTCATGATACCTCTCACCTTGTATCAGTATTTCTCATTTGTTTTTCTTTGTTTCTGGAAACAGTAAAGATTAAATGATAAATAAATTAATTATAACATAGCTCCCTGTATTTGTTTTCTCTGTTTGTTAGATATACACGTTTTCTCAAAGATTTTCTGGAGTCAGCAGAGCAGCATTACTTTGTTGGATTTCGAGTGAATTACTACTTGTTTACGGATCTGCCAGAAGAAGTTCCTGAAGTTAAGATGGGTGAAAACCATAGTTTGACAGTTCGAAAGGTTCCAAGTATGAACAGATGGCAGGATATCAGTATGGGCAGGATGGAAATACTGGAGAAACTAATAGAGACTGAACTGGCCAGTGAGGCCGACTATATTTTCTGCCTTGATGTAGATACAAAGTTCCATGGCCGTTGGGGTGTGGAGACTTTGGGTCGTCTGGTAGGTGTGATACATCCTTGGTTCTTTGATGCTCCAAGGAATCAGTTCACATATGAGCATAGACCAGAGTCTCAAGCATACATTCCAGATGGAGAAGGTGATTATTATTTTACTGGCGCTGCATTTGGCGGCTCACTGGAGGATGTACATCATCTCACCAAAACCTGCCGGAAGCAGATGAACACTGATGTAGCAAACTCCATTGAGGCGATATGGCACGAGGAGTCTCATTTGAACAAGTATTTCCTTTATAACAAACCCAGTAAACTGCTTTCACCTGAATATCTGTGGCGGGACATCAATGCCGGGATGAATCAAATAAAAGTGGTTCGCTTCACTCATGTAGCTAAAAACAATGCAGAAGTTCGTCCAAACGCATAGCAACTGTTGTCAGTACTGAGCTATACTGGCATGGTGTGTTCTCGCAGGCCTCCCACACTGTGAATCTGTAAACAGGTCATATTGACAACAGGGAAGTCAACAGCTGCCGCCAAAAAATGGATAATCAGATAAATTTACAGATATGTGACCCTGGACCACAAAACCAGTCTTAAGTCGCTGGGGTATATTTGTAGCAATAGCCAAAAATACATTGTATGGATCAAAATGATTGATTTTTCCTTAGTCATTAGGATATTAAATAAAGATCATGTTCCATGAAGATATTTAGTAAATTTCTTACCGTAAATATTAAAGTTTGTACCTGCCTTTTTGTATGTTGGGGTATACACCGAAACAATATATAACATGTGACATTATTGCCACCATAAGAATATGTATCTATGCACAGCTTTTATAACATCAGAATCTTTACAAATATGCTATACGTTTATATATTATTTATATAAATATATTGAAAGGAGTGAAATTATTTCCTCATGAGGGCAAAACTCAGGAACTCTTACACAACAGATGCCATGCAATAATACTTATCTGTATTCAAAGAGAGCTATCTTCTTACGAGTCCTCTCCTCTCCTCTCCTCTCCTCTCTCACTCTTCTCCCCCAAAAGCAAGAATATCCGCATGCCCCATGTGTTATACTGTAGCTTGTGAATATATTGTTTTTCCCCTTCATGTTTGGTATCGTTCTAAAGGTCTCTGTGCGATTGGTAAATGGTCTCAATTTCACAGTAGTCACTTATATTATGAGAAATATTGAAAACTTAAGTTAATTATGTAATTCTGTTGTTTGCGGTCTCCTTTCAAAAGACCATTTGTGACCATTTGAGCACGAGAGCAGCTTCTACAGAGGCTTCTCATCCCCCATACACAGATGTAATCTGTTTGAGGCCAATAATAAAATGTTTATTGCCCTTTTATTTAAGGGAAAGTTGCAAATCAGTCATTGCGATTCTGTAGCCAGATCAGCCCGTAGTGAGGAGTGTATTTCATATGCTCCATACTTTGTATCTTCCTGAAATCAAGTATACATTTTTACTCTTAGATTCATCTTTGAGCATCTGAATTGGCTTCTTATTGTTTAATTATATAATTGGCATGACACATTTTTGTTAAATTTTGATTTATTCTGAACTCTCCTGAAATCATTGGGCCTCGTAAATGAACGTACGACTGAAATTTGGGCGTATGGTTGTTTCTACGCAAAACTTGGAATTTATTAATATGGACGTGAGCGGTGGCTATGATCAAATCTCACGTCAGGTCTGAGCTCGTGCACGCAAGTTTTTGAGTTAGCCTGAAGTTGCGTGCAGCATAGAGAATTTCGGAGAATTGTATAATGACAGCATTTTGTTCCCAAGATTATTTTCCCAAATCGACAAACAGAGCTTTTTTTTGGGGGGGGGGGGGCTTTAGCTTTAATGCGCAAATAGCAGCATAAACAACAGACCCTGAGGAATCACACATCGTCGTATCACACACCTGCAGCGCTTCTGTGAATGGAGAAAAACATAAAATGAATAAAATAAATAGGGCTACACGAAAATATTTATCTTAATTAACAGATTAACAAAAGAAAATTAAAAAAAACAGTGCGACAAGTATAGGCCACTTTCGTTTTTGTGACACTCTTAATGCATTTTATTTGTTTTCTATAACTTTATTTTTTTATTTTATTTAACTGATTGGTGATCACGCAGGTGCCTCACGTGCACACGCACAACATTTCAGCGTTGCTAACTTGACAGTTCAGCCACTAGTCAAACTAAAATGCAGTCAACCAAACATAAATGTAACATTGCACAATTTACAAGGCGATATCGTCGACCTGATTGCAATTTTTTTTTTATTTTTGGATATTGTGCAGTTGCTTTGACGCAATTTACATTGTTAAAAGCGCTATATAAATAAAGGTGACTTGACTTGACTTGACTTGACAAGGTCCACTGTAAAATCAGCGCTGAAACAAACATTTATTGCGCATGTGAAGGGTGATATTTTACGTGGATATGGGAACTCAAGTGAAGTATAAAGCCTTGTTTACATATCATAGATAATAGTTTAGCAACCAAATGTTACATGACAAAAATAGAAACATTGGATGTTGAATAGAGAGGCTTGTGAGCCCAGTGCCATTTAGTTTCGCTTTAATTCATTCATTTTAGCTTGACGTTGTATTCTGTTTATAATGAATGCCACTATAGCCTAATTTCTGTTTTACTTCATAGTTTAATATAAAATTTTATAGCTACTCATTTTTTTCATTCTTGTTTTGTAATACCGTTAAATTTAAAGGGTTTGTTGTGGATTAAGGAGAACTAAATAATCTATATAGTGTTTATAATGTTTATAATTTTTTCATTATATTTACTGACATTTAATATACATATAAATTAATGCCATTGTTTGCAATTATAAGGTTAACGGGGGTTTCTTGAGTAAAATCAATTTCTTTTTCGTTAAATTACTTCCTCTTTTTGGCCGGGTTATGTTTCTCCGTGTAGTAAACTCTAGGGGAGAGGCTTCTAAACCGGGGTGTTTTTAGGGGCCTAATATTCAAATGACGATTGTTTTCAGCCACCACGTGCGATCTTTCGTATGATGGGATTAGCGGCACAAGAATGTTTCATAAATCACACTGATGTGTGCGTACGTATCTGCGCTCGTTTCTACGTTAGATGAGGCCCATTATGACTAGTAAACTGTGAGGAGCAGGCGTGTAAATGGATTTGGATTCATTTACGCGCCTCATTCATTTACACCCCCCCCCCTCAGATTCATAGTGACCGGATCCGTCCCCCTCACTCTCTCTACGAAAGGCAACATCAGTATACGAAGGATAAGTCAGGGTTTCCGCTATGTACATTAGCCCAAGTAGTGGCGGCCAGGCCACATGCACTAAGCCATTTTTGAAAAACGCTTTTGACCGCAGTGTCTGACCGAGTCCCAAACACGTGTAGCTGTAAGGGGGCGTGTCTTGTACTGATAGAGAGAAGAGAGCGCTCTATTTGAGTGCACAGGAGTCAGGATGTATATTAGCAGATCGACTATAGATAGAGAGAGATGGCAGTTCCCCCATCTGCGCCCCTGGTGAGGAGGCTTTTGTTAACTAAATTAATCTGAATTTGGCCGAAGAAATCCCCATTTCAGCTTTAAATGTGTGTAAATGTGAACAAATCTCAGATTAGTGACACAAATTAATCTGCGTGGCGAAGCAATCCCACTTGCAGTGATATTAAAACTGGGCAACGGAAGAAACCTTGCTACAGTATATTTAGTTAAATGGTGATTTGAGCGATGTTCCTCATCTCCCAGAGTTAAGGCCTTTTTGTAACCTTCACGTATCATTGTAGTCACTGAAGTGATGCAATTGAATAGCGAATTAATGGTGTAATTCTATTTTAGCTCACTAGTAATTGCCATTGTCTGTGAAGTGAATGTGCTGTTTTGATTTGTGAATGAAGTTGTATGTGATATCATACAACTGACTGCGCGTGAGTTCCCATGCGTGTTTACACTGCTGCTCCACTTGCAGGTGTTGTAAACTGGAATCGGTCTCTTAGCAACGTCTGACCCCAGGAGTTGAGATCAGCCTCTTCCGGTTCAATCTGATAACAGCACGCACGTCACAGACCCTTGTGTAAACAAACAACTGAGTGTAGCCAAAGCTAACTCTTTAGCAGCCGAGCAGGCATATAAGATAACTAAGCCATTTACCTCAACTGTTAGCTGTTAGCCTCCGACTGACACTGTGTGAAGTGGTCTGAACCACTCCTCTCTCTCTCCCCGCACTCTTGGTTTCATTTCCTGTTTGTGCTATCACCTTCTGTTAAGATTCAGGTTCGCCCCTCCTCACATATGTTGGTTCTATTTGTGTTATTTTTTATTTTGATTTTATTCTACCTCTCTTTGATTTTGTTTTCATTCATTTACCTTTTAGCTTGAATGTACAATTAAATCTGAGATTTAACTAAATCAATTTGTTTATTTGTAATTTTTTTAGTTTCCTAAAGCTCCCTTACAAAAATTACCTGTGGTATTACATGTGGTAAAACATTAAAAGCACTACACAAAAATTGTGTGGTAATTATGTGGTATTGTGTTGTTTTTTTGGGACGCTTTCCCACATTTTTGTTGTACTGTATGTAATATATCTGTGATATTCCTGTGGTACTGTCATATTTCTGCAGTAATACCTGGCTTTCCTGTAATAGTCCTGTGGTTCTTTTGTTATATTTTTGTGGTATTCCTGTAATAATTTTGCAGGGTTTTTTATGGTAACACTTAATTTGCTATGATATTCCTGCAAGAAAACCATAGTTTTTCTGTCATAGACCTGTGGTATTACTAGCATACTTAAAGTAGTCTTAATCTTAAAAATGTTACAAATACAAAAATATGACACACCATACTACATCTGCCATATTAAATTTCAACCTTTATTCAGCATGTGTAACAACATCATCTGTGTACACTACAAACTAGGGTATATGCCACAATAAAACACTATAAGGCACAATTAAACAAAGCATGAAAATGCTAATTCACAGTATTCAAACATTAACATCTCACAGTATTCAAACATTAACATTTGATAATTTGTTGTGAGCAGCCTCTCTCAGGGATCTTGTGTCCACTTCAGGGAAAGCATTGTCTCGCGTAGCCAGAGCTTCAGACTGACGGCTGATGGTCTGGAATCCATGGCAGCTTTTATTGGCCAAGGCCCGCCCATGAGGCCTCTTGACTGACATGTCAAACAACTACAGTTCATTTTGTTCAGCCTCAAGTTCGGGGCGTGGAAATGTCACAATAATAGACCGGTGTGTAAAACTCTCGGGACGTATTTTACAGATTCTATGCCAGGAACTTTAAATATTTCACATACTTTTAAAAATCCAGCGGTTAGTTGATTCTTTTGTGAGGAGTTTGGCGTCACGGCATCTTTGATTCCAGGTGGAACGTTAAAGAACGCGACACACACGTCTCCCAGAAATCCGATATAATTCAACCAATCCGATGACGACTTCGAAACTCCTTAAGTGTTTCCACTTTTGTGTGCCATATGTATCAGACTTTTAGCCAGCGGTCCGTGGGCGTGATGTCTGAGTCTGAGAGTAGGGAAAGCACATCTCACTTTTTCTGCAAAATAAAAAAAATTGTTCCTATTGTTTCTGTTTGTTTACCTTGAAGTGGTTGATGTGTCCCTGCTAGCGTAGCCAACAGTCTCCCTAGGTTTTATGACCCTGCTACATTCCTTTGAACAAGTGACACTTGCACTTGCCTTCTGCCTCTCACTCTCTGGTGTTCCCCACAAGTGTGCCAGTGTGTCTCAGACATTCCACAGACCTCCAGCCCTGCCAGCTCACCAGGACCACCTGAAAGCCCAGCAGAGCACTGTGATGGACATCCTTCTGCCCAAAGTAGTCACTGACCTGCAATGGCAGAGAAAGGAACAGCGAGACTGCGACACAAATGGACACCTGACACCCAGCCTGAACCACCAGGAGCTGACTAGCATCATCATCTCCTTGGCCCACACCCTCAAGGGCCTCAGATAGGAGGTAAATGAACAGAACCTGCAAGTCACAGAGTTCTACAGGGAACTGAGACCCGCTCAGCAAGAGAAGGCACAGAACGGATGCAAAGAACCTTACAGAATGGCACAACAGAAGGGAATCATCAGTCTTCAGGAGGCTCTAACAGTGCTGCACACCAAGTGCAGTGTGAAAAAGCCACCAGACAGGACCTGGAAAGAGAATTGTTTCACACAAAGACACTGTTAAAAACAGCGTATGTGGAACTTAATGAGAGGGACACCAGAACTAAGGCCTTAGAAGGCCATCTGCATGCAGCCAGAGCTGAAGTCCAAACTTTGACTTAGCAATTCTGCAACATTAAAGTCTGTGTAAAGAGAATTTTGAGAATTGTTTCTAAACACATTACAAATGTTAGAAATGTATTGCTTAAACACATTACAACGACTCTGAACTATGTAGTACTGAATTGTGGAGTTAAACCGTTAAACAGTTTTTCACCAATTCTGTGTTCAGGATTTTTTGGGCGGGGCTAAAACGGTGGTTGTGATGTTAGATGGATACGTGGTTCTTAGCCCAGAGACATCAATATGTGGCAGAATACATACAATTTAAAAACATGGAGCGTTTACAATTCGCATCTAGAAACACGAGCTTTACCACTTTCTCTTATTTCAAAGCGCTCTCTGGTGTTTGCCGTTGCTAAGCAACCATGAGCCACGCTGGCCTATCGGTATATCTATGGCCTTGACTACGAGGAGGTTTTCAACTCACTGCAGCGCTGACGCGTGTCTACAATTAAATAACGAACTTGCACGCTCAAACATGTATGGCTGTATAAATCCAATTAAGCTACTAGAGGTAGTATCAGTAGCATCCATTCAGGTTGTAGCGTATTTGACAGTTGAGAGAGACGGACGCTTTCCCGCGAGTGGGCGTGGGTTCAGCACCGACAGCGGACACGCCCCCAGCGTTTGAGAGCAGAGAGTCCTGCTTATTTTTCAAAGATTTTGATAAATTAATTTAGTTAATTGGCAGGTTTTTTTATCATTCAAATTTGGCTGGGTGGTTAATAACACATTTTTCTGTTATGTGACAAACTCAGAATACATATATCACTTTACACGGACTTTAACGAGGAGCTTGACATGGTTCAGAGAGAACTGAAACAGTCCTACCGACTGTGCATGGACTCAAGTCAAAGGTACCCTGCTGCACGTCACACAGCCAGCAATGCAAATCCCCTCACTCCTGTACACAGATACGAAGGGGGGAGCCAAAGCCTTCTGCTTGACATTTCACAAGTCAGCTTCCTGAAAACCTGTGCAGCTGCAGAAGGAAAGGGATTTATTCAGGCGAGCCCTGAAACAGCACATGGAGTGACACTCAAAGACCTCCCAACGAATGGCCAGAAACATCCCTGCATTCACACCAGAACTTGCAGGAGAATATGATGTCCACGCTTACTTAAGAGTGATTGACTTTTATCTGTAGTTGTGGACCAGTGTGAACCACTAAGATAGACTCTATCTACTCTGGATCACCTGTAGCCCAGAAGTGGGACGCTTCCTGGCTCGACAGATGGGACACATCCAACCGGACCACCAGCAGCTTAAACAAGCTATCATAAAGGAATTCTCAGACCCAGAGTCTGAACACGGACTGATCGCTGCCCTAACCATCGAACAGGACCGTCATGAAACTCCCCATGCTTACTACCACAGACTTCGAAGAGTTTACTTTGGAGCTCGCCATGAACCTGGGATGGAGAAGGACACCAGCTTCAAGAGCCTTTTCCTCCGGAACCTCCACCCCATTGTAAGTCACCATTTAGGCATTATGGCCTGCCCCACAATGCCTATTCAATGACTGCATGACCTGACACAAAAGGTCTTTGACAAGCACAAGGCCTCTACCAAAGGTGTTTGTAAGACCCCACTGATTCTGAACTGCATAATCCAGAATCCAAATCAGCATTGCCTCAATGCAAGGCCCCTCTACAGAAAGCCACTAGCCAGCGGAGGACAGAGCCGTCACCATGGCAACAGACCCAGGTCCCAGACCAACCACTGGCAGAAACCATGGAAAAGGCCATCCTCATCCTGCGAACACCACGGTATATCCAACGACAGTCCCCCACAACATCCTCCTCCACACCCTTCACACAGGTGCCAAACGGATGTTGCACAAGGACAGCTGGACACGCCTACTTCTGAGTTACAGGAGCTGCTGACGCTAGCAAAAGAGCTCCTTGAACAAAACTCAACTGAGGAATACTGCAAAGGACAAACTTCTGACTCCTTGCCAGACGCAACACAGCATCAGACCCCTCCAAGGGAGGAGCATCCCTTAAAACCAGTCGACACCCCAGAAGTAGCCAGACAATTTTGGATCGAGCATTCGGCCCACATGCCCAACAGCCAAACCTCTACCAACACAACTCAGTCAAGCTCAAATCAGAGCCACCACAAAAGCAAAGCGACACCACAAACATCAGACTTCTGGTGACATTCCAGCAGAACAGAGGGCTAACAACCACCTGCTACCCTCCTGCCATCATCACTAGGTCAGTCTGAAACTCTCTTCACACTACAAAATCTCCATAACAATTCCCTTCGACCCCTGGAACCACCTGCACTCTCACCAGTGAGAGTCTAACCCAGCTGTTCCACACCACGGGTACCACAGATAGCCTACTGGCTAACAACATCAACAACCATCTGACCCGGACCAACTCACTTCAGAATGACAGGTGACACTGCCTCGACACCTGCTGCACAAGCTTGAGGACCCGCACATTGCTACATCCTACATCCCCACAGCATATCACCTGACAGCATCCGCCACGGCACCACAACCACTCCTGGAGACAACCAACAGCCAGAGAGCTGTTGGTTAAAAAAACAATGGTTAAATAAATATTAAGTAACACGAATGAAGCATGTTGAATTTTGATGAATAAAAGTTATGGCACTGGACATATTTCATGTCAATGATTAAATACAAAAAATAATTCCATATATTGATTGAACTATTTAAATATTCCTTGAACCTATAAAACGATTCATAGGGATTTGTACATCTCTAAAGCTATGGTAATAATTCATTCAAATATACAGTCAATGCAAATGTACAAAAATGTATGTGTTCTTAGACCACATTTTGTGTATAATACTAATGGAGTCAAATTGCATGTTGATGGGTTTTTAGATATTACTGTCAAATTCTGAATGTATGTATACTGTTTTTTTTATTTGTTTTTTTATTTGCCTGGTTTTTGCCATTTGCATTTTTTTTTTTTCTACTATTAACCCCTTTGGTTGTGTTCGGGTCAAATTGACCCGGAGATGATTTTCTTTTCCCCGAAAATACTAGTTAATGTTATCGCATTGGAATCAAACTTACTGACTTTGTTCACACAGGTGAAGTATAAGTAATTCTCAGAATTATTTGTTTTTAGAATTTTCCAAATTTTTTGTGGGTTTTATTTTGCCTAGTCACACTTGTGATGTTCCCGGTCAAAAATGACCGGACTCCAAACAATTGCTTATAAATCTCGCATTTTGCTATATTATCACCAAATATTGGATTCAATCTTTTTGTCAACTTGTTTTCTTTCATTTAGGACTGATTTTGTGTTTCTATGTGCATCTGATTAATCGTAGGCCTCATTTATCTGAGAGTAGGCACCTCATTTTTTGAGTGCATTTTTTATGAATAATTTTTACAATATGAGATTTAAAAAATTATGAATCTTTGCAGTTTATCACACTAGTGTGATTTAATGTTTAATCAGGAATGTTGCTATTAAATGCTTTTAAATTCTTTTATTTTGTAAAAAATTGCACAAAGTCACATGGCCGGCCAATGAAAGTGAATGGGGAAGATAACAAAAAACAGCAGCAGTACTCTATGGGAACAACAGCCTCAAAACCTATTGTCATAAAGTTTTTCTAGAATATTTGATGAAAGAAAAGATTCTTTTGAAGTCAATGCAGTCTAAAGACAAGGCAGTTTGAGCGCTCGTGTGTGTGTGTGAAAGAGATAAAAGCATATTGCATATAAGCATATTGTTATCATAAAAGCATATTGTTTGCAGTTCAGGGTAGGATGAAATGGGTGTAACACTCACAATAGTTTGTATGTATGTATGGATGTGTGTATGTGTGTGTGCGAGAGCGATAGTGTGAGTATACATGCATCCACACACGCACTGGTCAAAGGCCTTTATGTTTGCAAGCACAACATGCTCCTGAACACTAATTGTTTCTCTTACTTTCATTCTTCCCCTTTCACATTCAGTGGCCAGCCATTTTTGACAAGTGTGACTTTGTGCAATTTTATAAAAAAATAAAATCATTTAAAAGTAAATTTCCTGATTAAACATTAAAGCACACTAGTGTGAGAAACACTGCCAATTTCCATCATTTTTTTTATCGCATATTGTGAAAATTATTCATAAAAAACGCTATTTTCACTCAAAAAATTAGGTACCTTCTTTCAGATAAATGAGGCCTGGGATTAATCAGATCCAAATAGAAACACAAAACCAGTCCTAAAAGAAAGAAAATAAGTTGACAAAAAGAATGAATCCATTATTTGGTGTTAATATAGCATAATGAGAGATTTATGAGCAGTGATTGAATACTAAGAACTTTTCACTGATGCAAACACTCATACACATTTTTTTCTCTTTGTAAATTTCTTAAGACAGAACAAAGTTTTTGGAAGAAGGGAAAACGAGGGGGAAAAAATAGTCAAATAGGAAATCTTAGGACAAAGGCTCATATCAAATATATAAACTAACAGCAAATGTCGCACAAAAACATTTTTCAAAGGGCCCATAAAATGGGCAATAACATTTAACATTTTTGATATTTTGACTGTCATTGTAGGCCTATTATATTAAGTTTCAGAACTTCCCAGTCCAAAAAAGAGCACGCACTTACTACCACTGCAAGAACATCTCGTTATAAAATCAGCCCTATCTTGAAATAACAACGTTCTGATTTGCATGGTTCCGCAAACGTCATCTCCATGCACGGATCGGTTCAGGACAGGTGGCCACCATATGGATGTACAAACGCGCCACACAAAAAGATTAAGATAACGCGTGAGTTCCTCATACTTTGATGTAGGAAAAGCTGCATCAAATTAAAGTCTTCGACAGATCCCAGCGTTAGGAATGCATGGCTAAAACTGATTTTTAACGATGTGCTGTGATCAATGATTGTTATGTAACCTACAAGGATGCATGTACATTAACATCCATTCTTTGTTTGTCGCCGGACAGTGACTGAACGGTGAACTTTACAAATACACTTTTTACTCAAAGTAGGCTATAATTAAATAACTCCATACACAAAATCGACTTAAAACGTGCTCAAAGGATATTAAATTGTGACTTACATGGGATTGTTTTTTTTTAGCAACAGATACAACTCACCTAGTCATGCTTGGCTGTAGGAAGTTATCTAAGATCTCCAGTATTTTTAGAATTAATTAGATTTTCATTGATGTTGACATGTTTGTGACTGGTGGGTTCCTCACCGGTTAGACTTGTGTGCTGAAGGATACAGATCTGTCATTGGCTGTTGGTTTGTTGTGGTTGTAATAGTTGTGTCTAAATGTAAAGCTTCACCCTTACCAGGATGCAACTTCTTTCTATTTGAATATACTGGAAAATGTTATTTATTTCTGTGATCAAATCTGAATTTTCAGCATCATTACTCCAGGCTTCAGAGTCACATGATCCTTCAGGAATCATTCTAATATGCTGATGTGCTGCTCAATATGTGTTGCTTTTTTAATTATTATTATTATTTAAAACAGTTGAGTAAATTTTTTCAGGATTCTTTGATGAATAGAAAGATCCAAAGATCAGCATTTATCTGAAAGTTCAAGTTCAAGTTGAACTTTATTGTCATTCCGCTACATGTGGGGACATACAGTGGAATGAAATGTCGTGCCTCGCAGGACCACGGTGCTACATAAATACAGACATACAACAATGAAGTAAAAAAACACTATAAACCTATACACAACTAACCTACTGACAGATTTAACTATAAGTACTATATATAAGTACTTACCCTATACAAACAAAAAAATAGAAGATAAAAAATACAAACTATACGAATGCTTCACATAAATATTTACCCTATACAAACAAAAAAATAGAAGATAAAAAATACAAACTATAGGAATGCTTCACAAATACTGTACATGTGCAAGGAGACACATTTTGAGTTAAGCAGCTGGTTGGGGAACAGAGCAGGATGATTTGTAGTGCATGAGCATGTAAACATACATATATTGCTGAGTCTTTTGTGGGATTGTGTACACGCAGCAGTGTGTGTAAAGTGTCTAGTGCACATAGAGGAGAGTGTGTTACAGGTGGTTTGTACAGGCCCACTCACCTGTGTGTAGCACACTTCGAATTGCACAAAAAAAAAAGTTCCATACAGTTTTTTCTTTGGTGTGGTAAGGTTGGGGGGGGGGGGTATTTGGGGTGGGGCGTGGTCCATGTTTCAGCAGGTAGGGGTTTGCATGGGGTTTCAGAGGGGAGCGGGGTGGTTTGAGTTAAAAAAAAATCAAACCCTTCGAGCCGGATTCTAACCAGCGACCTAAGGATGTCAGTGTTGAGCCTCTACAGTCCTCCGCTCTACCAACTCCGCTATCGAAGGCCCTATTCAAAAGTGTGGAGTCAGTATTATTATTTTATTTTATTTATTTTGGAATATAAATTATAGAAATTAATCGTTTTTAGCAAGGATGGTTTAAATTGATCAAAAGTGATGATAAAGACATTTATAATGTTACAAAAGATTTCTATTTCAGATAAATGTTGTTCTTCTGAACTTTCTATTCATCAAAGAAACCTGGAAAAAAATTCTACTCCGCTGTCTTCAACATCATAATAATAAATGTTTTTTTGGTTTTTTTAGCAGCAAATCAGAATATTAGAATGATTTCTGAAAGATCGTGTGACTGGAGTAATTTACATTTTAAAATATATTCAAATAGAAAACAGTTATTTTAAATAGTGAAAATATTTCAAAATTGTACTGTTTTGCTGTAGGCCTACTTTGGATCAAATAAATCCAGGCTTTCTGAGCAGAAGAGACTTATTTAAAAAAACATTAAAAATCTTAATGTTCAAAAACTTGACTGGGCAACTTTAATTTTTTTCTCTTATTTCTAGCTTTTAATTGGCTTAGAAATCAGATACACTCCTGGACAATAACCAATAATAATGATTTGTTTATATACTACAAACAGGGCCGTTGCTAGTGGGGTGAAAGGTGGGGACAATTCTAGGGGCCCCCACCACCCAGGGGGCCCCACAAAATCCAGGAATTATACTATAAAGGCCCATGTTCTGTGAATAATTCTAATATTTTAGTAGTTGTATAACTAAGATACTATGAAAACCACAAAAAAGCATGCAATTTGGTTAAAGAAATTGTCTACCCTCTACCCTCCCGAAAAATGGTTTAGTCTGATACGAAGTATTCTCAGAAGTCCCACCCCAGATCGAGAACAAGACGACCAATCAGAGTTGAGACCGGTGGGCCGCTGTACAATGTGGACCGGCCCTTTGTAAAGTAAAGTAAAGTCGTGACGTATTGTCAAGTATGGTGACCCATACTCGAAATTGGTGCTCTGCGTTTAACCCATCCAAGTGCACACACACACAGCAGTGAGTAGTGAACAAATGCACACACACACACCGTGAACACACACCCGGAGCAGTGGGCAGCCATGCTGCGGCGCCCGGGGAGCAATTGGGGGTTCGGTGGCTTGCTCAAGGGCACCTCAGTCGTGGTATTGAGGGTGGAGAGAGCGCTGTACATTCACTCCCCCCACCTACAATACCTGCCGGCCGGGGACTCGAACCCGCAACCTTTCGATTACGAGTCCGACTCTCTAACCATTAGGCCACGATGCGTAATATATATAAAAAATTGGATTGTAGTAAATGTAGGTATATCCTTCCATCGGTCCAGACGAATGGCCCAGGGCATTCTAATTAATTCTAATTAATTTAGCATGCTCCAGCTCAGTGCAGCGGCTCAAAAGCGCTCGTCAATGTCAAAATGTTTGAAACAGCCAATCAAAGTGTAGAAGGCGGGATTTACTGTTCACAGATGCTGAGCTGCGCGCGACTTGAATGCCAGCTGAGGTAAGATGTAAGCGGCTAAACATGACAAGACAATTCAGCAATATTTGCCAACCGTTTAGTTAAATAACAGACATTAATTTTTAGGAATGCAAACTATTACTGGCCTTTTCAAATGTCTCATATTTTAATGCCATTATTCGAATTGTCACTATGTAGGCTATAATGCAGTCGACACGAGATAAGAGTTCTTGCAAATCTGCTTTGTTCCGTGATTTTACGCGTCTAAGAAAATGTTTAAATATCTATAAAAATCATTCTCAATCTTACTCTAGAACACTGTAAATCTGAAGACTTTTGCTTTCGAGTGATTTATATTATAGGCCTAATAAAAATATAATTTGCTTAATAATTCACACCCATTAGCACACTGGTAGTTAAAAGTTTGAAATAATTAAGGTTTTTTATTTATTTATTTAGTTATTTGAAAGAATATTGAATTTATTTGATCAACAATACAGTAAAACAATAGCCAAATATAATGAATTATTACACTTAAAATAGTGGTTTTCTATTTAGGATGTTTTAAATGTAATTTATTGTTGTGATCAAAGTTGAATTTTCAGCATCATCCAGTCTTCAGTGTCCCTTCAGAAATAATTCTAATGATGCCTAATTTGCGGTTTAATTATCAGTTATTAATAATGGTTTTATTATTGGTATAATGGTTCTCAGTTAAAGAACCGCATTTATTTGAAATATAAGTACTTTGTAATAAGTGTAAATATATTTACTGTCGCTTAAATCAATTTAAATCAAAGTCCCTTTTTGTATTCTATAATCTTTGATTTAATACAACATTGTTGAAGAAAAATATTAATTTATATTTTTAATCTTACCCAAGACTGAATGGTATCACATTTTCCACAAAAATATGAAGCAGCACAATAGTTTTCAACATTGATAATAATCAGAAATGTTTCTTGAGCAGTAAATCAGTATATTATAATGATTTCTGAAGATCATGTGACACTGAAGACTGGAGAAATGATGCTGAAAATTCAGCTGCACATCACAACAGTCAACTATATTTTACTACGTATTCGCATAGAAGACAGCCGTTTTAAATTGTAACATTATATATTTCACAGTACTGTTTAGTGTATTTTTCATCATCAAAATAATTTGTATACTCTTCTCCACAATTGGAGCTCTATTACTTATAATGATAGATGTCAAGCTCCTGCAAAAGGACAAATACTGTATATGACCAATAGAAAGGCCTATTAAAACAGTCCACATTCTGCACTATTTAAGTCTTCTGGACGATACCAGAGCATTGTGTCATTTGGACTGATAATATTGGTATTTAACTTTAGTGATATTAAACTGTCCCTTGTAAAAATTCTTTAAAATTATTTACTATTTGCCATATACACCAGAAAAGACAAATTATAATGTCAAGATTATGCCACTCATTTATGGTGTGGTGTGGACGGGGTTTGGTGGGTCGCTCTGTGCCAAAAAGTCCAGGGCCACTTTTTGGCCCCAGTCCGTCCCTGTATACATCTATATGTATTGATGTGGGGGTCAACATCAATATTTTTTCAGGGGGCCCCCAATCCTCTAGCTACGGCCCTGACTACAAACACTGTTTTTGTCCCATGAGGCAGAATAGTTTCAATACTGTAATGAATGCTATCAATTCAATCACTGCATTGTTCATTATGGGACAATGGGATCTCCCTTATTTATTATGGGAGATGACTTGAAAAACACAAATAAACCATATATCGTCGCAATCGCAAATCCAAACTCTTCGTTTTTTTTCTGTTTTCATCCATATCATATATTAGGAAATTCATGGTGCAACTTTCTGCGCGAGAGCGCCCTCCTCGAATCTGAATGAACACACTAACTATGTGAATTTACAGATAAAATGATATGCAAGTTCATGAAAGGCTTTTATTTTGTTATTTCTCATCAGACATTTATTTTCATATTATTTGGAAATTCTACATTCAGTATTACTGAACATTTGAAGTCATTTTCATTTTATCAGACCGTTTTTTAAACATTTGTATTATTTAAAATGTATTTATTTATTCGTTCGTTCGTTTATTTATTCATTATTGACAAAGAAACTGGCTTAATAAATGAATGCCACAGATCGCTTTTCCTTTGATCTCAGTTTTTACACGCTATTACCGCGACGCTTAGTATATGCGCGCACCACAAAATAACGCGGCGGCTAGAATGACCGTGTTTTTTAAAGTGGAGGCTGGCCTGACTGCAGTGAATAACGCACCGTTTCCATCCAACGAGTCAAAGAAAACAAAATCGTCATTTCCTGGTAATAATGCATTCCTATTGGTCAGTGAGCTCAGTTTTGCCTGACAGTTTGCCTGCACTGAACCAGGGGCCTGTACCATGATGGTAGATGAACAAATTCAGAGTTATAGGATAAGTTTTGAGTTGACAAATCCAAACCACTCCAATCTGGCTTTGTCGGTACCATGAAGCTGATCATCAACTTTCTCTGTCAACTCAGGCTTAATCCTGAGTTAATGGAGCGCGTGCACATGAATGTGACATCAGCTGCGAACAGCCAATCACACCACAGCGCAAGTGTGATTTACTTCTCGCGAGAGCCAGCGAGATTCAGAACTATTTTGTTAAAGGTTAAGAGATTAAAGAATATGAGGAATTTAAACGCATTTCCACTGAAGTACTTGTCCATGAAAGAGGACAAATAAAGGAAATTATCTTGCTCTATAAGTGCAGTCACAAGTTAAACTTGTGAAGTTAGTTTATATAGTTGATAATATATAGTGATAGAGACTCAAACATGTAAGGTCACATTTTAAAGCATTATCTATTGATTCTACCACTTATTTATATTACATATGATCTGTATATATTAATATTTATTTAAAATGAATGCTTTATAATAATTGTTAAACTAAAGGTGCTTGTGTGTAATGGAGTAATAATAATATAAATCTTATAATAATTATATAAATCATACGTAAATTGTAATTATCAGTGAAGCCAGACAATTTTGTTTCTTTTTTTTACGGTACTTCATAGTGACCTTTAATTTGTAGAAAGAGAAACTGGGGGAGTGACTTTTTTTGTGTCATACATGTGTCACTTTGCTCACATCTGATTGGTCCAATTTCAGTTTGCAATCTCTAACTCAGAACATAACCTGCCCCAGAGCAGGTTAGCCGTGGAGTGTAAGTTACTATGGCAATGAACTCAGCTAAAAGCCAAGCCACTTTCATGGTATCTAAAACCCAGGATTGGTGCAAACTAAACTGAAACTTACCTGGCTAGCCAGCTAATCCGGCTTCATGGTACAGGCCCCAGGTTAGCTTTCCAGCATAAGAAGCCACAGTGACTGAGATTGATCTTTGTTAAATTTGCTTTATGGAACCAAATCATTTGACAGTGAGTCAGACTAACTGAAATAAGCCTGGCGTATTTGGTAAACTTGTTTTATGAAACAGGCCTCGAGGTGTTAGAATTCTGAAGACACATAAGTTAATTTATGATTTGCTGTCTGTCTGAACCAAAGAAATAAAAGCGATCATATATTGTATAGTCTTCTCGTTTTCTTGATTTACTGTGAGTACCATGTTTTTATCAGTGCTTTAGAGAAAATACTATTTTGACAAGTGTCTAACAGCATAATCAGATGTAGTTTTATTTTTAGTAACAGTAATAAAGCATCATACATTATATTTTACAATTAATTGCATGCCATTTAGCAACCAGCATCCAGCATTTATCAATATGATATTCCCATATCGATGTAGCCAAGCGAGAGTAGCATTATAACAGAACTTTTTTAACTGTATCTAATGTGACAAAAAAATAAAATAAATAAACAGTGTTGATACTTGTCTTTCGTTAGCAGTTGTTCCAGTGGCCTCATTCCACTTCCATGGCTTTCAGACCCACCCTGCTTCATACTATATGTTAATAAATCGACCTTAATAAATCTTTAACATTAGCTCATCCCTGAACATGACTTCTGTCGAGTCCCATCGGATGAAGAAGACAGTAACTCCCATGATTCCACACTCAATCACTGCATCATCTTTGCTTCTTTGTTGTTAATGTAATTGACTTTTGGCCCCATGCATCCGCCTTCCATAATGACTACACAAGGTGGACAATTTGACATATTTCTGTCACACAATGAATCTTTTTTACATTTATATTTTAGTGATGTTACATTTGAATTATAGTGATGTGTCTATTTTTATCAGTCATTTGGGTGAGTGAGAGACCTGGCAAACCACATGATTTCTGTCAAAGAGTGTGGCTCGAGAGCTATAGGTTTCTAACCCCTAGGTTATAAGAAAAATAGGCTACAACATACACTATAGTGATCCATAAGAAATGCCAAAAGTGGCAAACTTTAAAGTGGAAACCATGATTAGAACATTCAGATTAAACATTCTAATATAAATTCTGATATGAATTTGATTTTGACATTCAAATTACTGGCACAATAGTAAACGGCTTGAAACTTTTACTGGGAAGAGCCAGAAATGTGATACAAGTGAGAACAATGAACACTGTAGTCAGAACTGAGGTGAAGGTGGTGATCAGGTGGAACTGCAGGCAAACCCAAAACACCTGCCTTGTAGGCTATTTCTATCCTGCATTTCCTGGATTTACGCCTTTGCGCATTGCTTTTATTATTAAGCTTGTTGGCCTGAATCTCAGCCTTTTAAAAGGCTGGCTACTGAATTTTTCCCACAATTGACACCACATTGTTTTTTGTATTTTTAAAGGTATAACTATAGCATATACCTAATCTTGATTTGTTGTTTGTATTTGGAATACTATTAATTGTATGCCTGATACTAAGAAAAAATGTTAAAAACTATTTAAAAATAAAAAGAATGTTAAAATATTTCTAATTAATAAATTATCTCTAGTTTGTTTCTAGACTAAAATGAAGTGGGAAGAGTAGCATCATGTCGAGAGCAGTCAACAAGGCTGATATTTCCCAAAGTCTAGCAGGAGAGGACGTCTTTCAGCTAAAATACTGCGGAGTTAAATAAAATATAGCCTAAGTAAGATTACTGTTTCAACACATCTCTCGGTAACTACATAGCCTAGCTTCATTCAAAGCGGAAAAAAGCATAAAGAAAATTAGAATGGTTACATTTAATTTCACATATGAAATATTGTTTGATGGTAATTTGTTTATTTTAAAATAAATGACCTTTGATTTTTAGATAGTCCATCTATAATCCGATTGTTTAGGTAATTGCATGAGAATGTTTCTATTGCAAACAGTAATAATTTCTATTTATGTAAAGGACAATTGTTATAATACTGTGACTGGCACAGTCATTAGCTAGTTAGCAGATAATTAACTAAGTCATTTATCTAATTATCTGTCCATTTACTACTGGCAAACATTAGCCTTTTCAGGCAAAATAATGATAAAACTTACTTTAGAATTTTTCACAAAGTCCTCCTGAGTTCTATCCAACTGGCAAATTTTGCACCAGATTTATTATTCTTTAAAGAGATTTTTGACAGTTTATGTATAAGTTAATGTATTATTTGTCTATATTGACATTTCAAAAAGCAAAATCTTTAGCCTATAGGAAACCACTTAACACTTCAGTCATGCTCACAGAAGTTTAAGTATCCTTTTACTTAGTCAATCAATGAAATTTACTCTAAATACTGATATGGTAACTTTTACTTTAATTAGAAAGTTGACCAAAAAATATAATTTTATCATTTTTATAACCATAATTTTCCCGCCACCGCTGTAATTCCAAACCATTTAATTGATTACAAAAGGGGAAGTTCTGAAGCATTATAAAAGTATAGTCCATACAAGTTATGTACTGCATTCCAAGTTTTTAAAGTTCGGCTATATGAATTCACCTACCTTTACAATCTAGCTTGACACCCATGGTATCTATTCACTTTTATTAAATACACAAGTTTGAATATTAATAATAAATAATTATAATTATTTACAGTTATATAGTGCTTTTCTAGGCACTCAAAGCGCTCTACATTGTGAGGGGGGATCTCCTCAACTACCACCAGTGTGCAGCATCCTGGATGAAACGACGGCGGCCATAGTGCGCCAGAATGCCCACTACACACCAGCTTACTGGTGGAGAGGAGACAGAGTGATGAAGCCTATCAGTAGATATGGGGATGATTAGGAGGCCATGATGGTCAGAGGCCGATGGGCAAATTTTGGCCAGGATGCCAAGTTCACACCTATACTCTTTTCGAAGGACATCCTGGGATTTTTAATGACTACAGAATGTCAGGACCTCAGTTTACAGTTTACTGTTCTACAGTAATGTGTTTTTACAATAACCATCGCAATAAATGGATAAATTTAAATCAACATGATTCTTAATCTTGGTTCGTAGTCTTGATTATAGTCTAAAAATCATTATATTTAAGTTAACAACTTTATTAATCCCACAAGGGGCAATTCAAGTAGGGTAGCAGCATCACACAGCAAACACAAGACATCACATAGAAGATACAAAAAAATAAATAGAAAAAAAAACAAAAAAACGACATGCTTCATAATTCAATTCTTCTTGAAAAAAATAATAATAATAATAATACAAATAAAAACAAAAAACACCTTAAGACTTTGAATTACAAAAACGAATAGCCTCTGGAACAAAGGTAAATTTATATCTATTAGATAAACATTTAATGCTTCTAAATCTTCTTCCAGAGGGCAGTACTTCAAAGTAAACCTTCAAGGGATGAGAGTCATCTCCCGTGATACTACGAGTTTTCCTTAACATTTGTTGCTCGTAGAATTCTGCTAGACTCCGCAGAGGTACACCAATAATTTTTGAGCAAGTCCTAACTAAGGTCTGCAAACGATTCTTGTTCCTAAGAGAGAGTGATGAATACCAGCATAAAAAAGAAAAGCTCAAGATATACTCTCAATAATATTCAGCTGCAAAACCAGTCTTGTTTTCAAAAGTAGGTTTAAGCATTTACTTTTTACTTTCAAATACATTTTACTTTCAAGAAGTTGGATTAGAGTAGTAACATTTTTGACGTACTTTAACTTAAAAATGTTAAATTCTGTACTTTTACATGCATTATGGTTTTTTCAACTGCTTACACACATTTTCAGAACTTTGCTTCCTTTTTTTAAAGCTTTACACACAAATCCAAGAACTGCACACACAAAATGCAAATTCCTTCACAGAGAACTGTTTGTTATATTTTGCAAAAAATAGGTAACACTTTACAATAAGGTGTCATTTGTTACCATTAGGTAATGTATTAACTAACATGAACAAACAATGAACAATGCATTTATTATGATGTTATTTAATGAAAATACAGTTGTTCGTTGCTTATTCGTGTTAGTTCACAGTGCATTAACTATAATGTTAACAAGCACAACTTGTGATTTTAATAATGCATTAATAAGTACTGAAATTAACATTAGCTAAGATTAATAAATGCTGTAGAAGTGTTGTTCATTCTTAGTTCATGTTAACTAATGAACCGTATTGTACCTATAAGAGTCAAAGGCCTAAAATTAGTGTATGGTTTTGCAGATTTGGTGTGTAGTTCTCGAGTGTCAGGTTTCAGAAATTGTGTGACAAGTAAAGATTTTGTGTGTAGGCAGATGAAAAAAAATGTAATAAACCATATAATTCAGTCACTTGGCAAGAGCACGGGTGAAGCGAGAAAAACAGCGTGTGTTGCTTTAAGAGAGGGGTGGGCGTGGCTTCGGGCGCAGTGACCTCACTCAGCGAGGTAGAGTTTCTGTTCAGTTGCGTTACTAAAACACCTGTAGGCGCTCAGTGGGGAGCAATCGATTACGTGAGTTTGCGGAACCACTTTTGGGTCAATTTAATAACCACATTTATTTGAAGTTTGAACTGAACTGAGGAGAGCAGCGGTAGGGCTGGTGTACCGAACATGGGGCTTCTTGCGAGTCGGGATGTGTTTTCGTGGCTGCTGGTGGCCTCTGTTTTCCAGGTGTCGAGTGTGCGTTTGGCGCAGGCCAGTTACCTGTGCACTGCATACCTGAACATTTCCTACACAATCCCTGAAACAAACCAAACCACTTGGTTTCGAGAGGAGATGGGGCTGTATGGGCAAGACTCACCCAAAACTTCTGTAGTGGGGAACGTGTATTTAGCCGATCCGATCTATGGCTGTGAAGACGACACCTTTTACCGGCGACCGAACGACTCCAGGGGCTGGATCGCCTTAATCGAGCGCGGCAACGGATGCACTTTCACCGATAAAATTAATGTCGCGGCCATGAACGGAGCTGCAGCTGCTATTATTTTCAACGACAATGGAGCAGAAAATCGGGTCATTCAGATGTCCCACCGAGGTAAGTGACCCAACGGGCTTGTATATGTATGCGTGTATATGGCTGTATCTCATTATTCTGATCAGTTCTGGACTCAATTAGTTGTCAGTTGTACTCTAACCCGGGCGTTGTGTGTTATGTAAGTTGTGTAAACTTGACGGCTGATAGGACCTCTTCTACGCGGAGGAGCGCAAACTGCTCACTGTCCAGGATTTAATAAGAACTGGACTAGAATCGCATTTTAGAGCTGATTTTTAACGCAAAAACCCACTTACTGAGCCTTAGAAGGAGAAATTCGCTGACTCAATTTCCTGAAGACGTCTCTGATGATCTGTAATAAACGTGTTTTATCACGTCATGTCATAAAACTAAAGGGTGTGTGTATATGTAGACTGATGTGTGGTGATGTTTTAGTATATAAGCTTATAAAAATATAATATTTTTAATTATTTTGTCATTTTAGTACATACATTTAAACTAAATGACGAGAGAACTGTTGCCTTGTCAGCTAGCTATTTCAGTTTATGTAAAGTAACGAAATGTGTTTTTATTGTTTTAATCATTTAGATGGTAGACTGCGATATTATTCGTCATGCTCATCCAAATAAGTTATTTTCCTATCATTTGGACTTTAAAAAGTAAGAATTCAGAGCTCACGTCTCGTTAAGCAAACTCACTGTGTCTCGTGCACGACACAGGTTTTCTTAATTTCCCCTCACTTAATTTAAAACGTTTTTTTTTTAGGTACGTGTTAGTAAACACGTTTGATGATCCTGTCTTTCCTTCTCAACCAGCAGGTTGCCAAGCGCTACGGTGCGTTTTGCTTTGCGCAGGCGCGCTGCTCGTGTTTTCAGTATTCTCTCATCTCTGTGTGTTTCTAGGCACGAGCATCGTTGCAATCATGATTGGAAACTTCCGTGGGATGGAGCTGGTCCAGCTGCTAGAGAAGGGCGTGCCCGTTTCCATAGCAATAGAGCTTGGGAAGCAGCACGGTCCCTGGATGAGTCACTATTCGGTGTTTTTCGTCTCTGTCGCCTTCTTCGTCGTTACTGCTGCGACTGTTGGATACTTCATCGTTTACTCCGCGCGGAGACTGACCGGCCTCAGACAGCAGAACCGCAAACAGGTACAGCACACGATTTAGCAGCTGATTACAACAGTCCTGTTAATGTACTGTGGTATCCACAGATTCAAGTAAAATCATGTTATGGCGGTAATTACGATGCAATACAACTCTATAACTTCATTAGACAGTAGACTACATCCTTATAGACAGAAATAATAAAACTAGTGAGTCAATAAGAATGACTAGCAAAACAAGGAGATTTTATTGTTTTACATTACAAGTGTTAATTGAAGTAACAACTTTTGCATAAACTATGGTTACCTTTGTAAATTATTGTAGGTCCTCAGACTTACACTGCCATTCAAAGGTTTGTGATCAGCAAGACTTTTTAAAATAATTTAAAGGGATAGTTCACCCCAAAATGAAAATTCTGTAATTAATTACTCACCCTTGTGTAATTCCAAACCCGTAAGACATTTCGATATTAAAATATTTTTGATGAAATCCGAGAGCTCTCTGACTCTCATTAGACAGCAAGGGTCCTACCACAGGAGAAGAATCGTTTAATAAAGTTATTTTAGCTTTTTTTGCACACACAAAGTATTCTTGTAGCTTCATAATATTACAGTTGAACCATTGATGTCACGTGGTATTTTTGGTACCTTTCTGGACCTTGAACATGGTAGGAACCTTGCTGTCTAAGGAGGGTCAGGGAGCTCTCGGATTTAATCAAAAATATCTTAATTTGTGTTCTGAAGACGAATAAAGGTCTTATGGGTTTGGAATGACATGAGGGTGAGCAATTAATGACAGAATTTTCATTTTTGGGTGAACTATGCCTTTAATACACTTTTTAAGCAAAGATGCATTCATTTTATCAAAATTACAGCACAGCATTGTAATGTTACAAATATTTTTATTTCACTGTTCTTTTGAACTTTCTATTCATTAAGAATCTCAACAAAAAAAAAAAAAGTGTCACGGTTTCCACAAAAATCTTAAGCAGCAACACTCTCTTCAACATTTACAATACTAAGAATTATTTTTGAGCACCAAATCAGCATATTACAATGATTTCTTAAGGATCATCTGAAGCCTAGGGGAATGATGCTGAAAAATCAGCTTTGCCATCACAGGAATAAATTACATTTTAAAATATATTCAAATGGAAAGCAGTTATTACAAATTGTAGTAATATCTTACAGAATTACTGTTTTTATATTGTATTTTTTTATCAAATAAATATAGCCTTGGTAAACATAAGAGACTTATTTTAAAACATTTAAAAAACCCAAACAAACAGTAGTTTACTGGTTTTATTGTAGTATATAAGGTTTTGGAGTTGAAAGTGTGGTAACCAAAGAGTGACAACCACTTCAAATACAATATGAAGGAAACATAGCTTCAACAGTTTTAGTGTATTTACAGCATAGGAGGATGTGAAATGGTCTCACAATTGGCATGGCTGATGAGAAAACTCTGGAAGGTCTATAGAATGTGGGGTTGTAACTCATAGAGACATTGCTATATGTTGTTTATAAGCCGAAGCATTTAAAGCCAGTCTTTCCATGAGATTTGCTTCTTACAATTTTGTGGTCTAAGGTTAATTAAGATTTGAATGATGTACTTGCACCTCAGCTGGACATGTTTATTAGGAACACTCCACTTTTTTTGAAAATAGGCTCATTTTCCAACTCCCCAAGAGTTAAACAGAAGAGTTTTACCATTTTCGAATCCATTCAGCCAATCTCCGGGTCTGGCGGTAGCACTTTTAGCTTATCTAATCTAGGGCTGCAACAACGAATCGATTAAATCGATAAAAATCGATTACTAAAAGAGTTGGCAACGAATTTCATAATCGATTCGTTGTGTCGCGCGACGCGGAGACGTTTGATTATTAAAAAAAAAAAACTTTAGTTGAGCGCGGAGCGAACACACTCGGTCTCTCTCGCGCACGGGTGCTAGCAGAGTTCGGCGCCTCATAGACAGGGCGGAGCTAAAATAAAAAACGAGCGGAGGTAGAGGAAAGATACATGGGAGGCAGAGAAATCCGTGCGACCCAAGTCATCCAAGGTGTGGAAGCATTTCACACTAAATAAACATAAAAAGTGTGTTAACTGCAATGCAAAGTGTCTGAACAAAGTAAGTGTGTGTGTGTGTGTGTGTGTGTGCATCTGCGAGTGTGTGCGCCTGCAGTGTAGTGTAGAGAACAAGTTCTGACATTCAAACAAATCCTGTTAAATTTTCTGATTTGTATTGTTCTTTATTTTTTATAAATTATTTATTGTTCTGCAGGTGCGTGTCTACGTCGTTAGGTGCCCCCCCCCTACCAGATGTCTTGCGATAGGCTTGTTTTTAGTAAATTTCTAACTGCATCTGGCGTATCTTGGCATGTGTAGTCAGCTACCTAGGGCCGCTTACTTCTCTTCTTTATTAATTTTAGGCATTTTAGGGTGATCTAAATGACAAATGTCGAGAGCGCATAATGTTACGCGATCATGTAATGCGCGAGCACGCATCTATCCACTCGCAAGCGGATTTCCTTCACTCGCACAAAACTGGACGTGTGCTTTTAAATCTACATTGTTCTTTTATGAATTGGCTCGGGTCTCACTCAGATATTGTGTGTATGCTCAAACGTTATCCTCGCATCACTGAAGACCAGAAAAGCTTTTTTTTTCTAATTCAAGTGAAGAGTAGGCTTTTCTCACTTCTCTAGTTATTAATTTTATTAATACTTATTTTAGTTAAGTGCTTAAATTGTAAATATGCATTTATAAAATTATTTTATGTAGTGCATTTGTATTTTGTTGTTTTTGTATATAGTTATAGAAGCATATCAACCAGGTTCCAGAAATAATCACTAAGGCTGCTTCTGAAATAAGTGGGGGTGCTCTCTTAATGCACATTTTCACATATTTTGTCCCTTCTATTGCTATCAATATGCTGATACTTCAAGAGCGAATCCTGCATAAATATGCAGATGTCATTCCGAAAACTTTGTAACACGTGTGTGTGTGGGCAAAAAACAAAGTTCTACATTTTAAATGGATTGCCTAGAAAGCTTGCAAAGAGCGCTCATAACCAATAAAGCTGTCACTCTTTGTTCATCGCGATCTCACAAAGTTCTGTGAGGACCAATGAATCTCACACTGTGCAATTAATAGCCTATATAATATAGGCCTATTAACAATCATGTATCCAACCCCTCCCCCCGGCCACCCTCTTTTGAGGCAGTGCCCCAGACTGGCCCCCCCATTTAAAATGCTCTAGACACGCACCCTGTTGTTCTGGCAGCTCAGGTGGCACTTTATTAAAAAAAAAAAAAGTCTATATATTTGGCAGATATAAAGCATACATGTGTATGTTTTTTGTGTTAGTCCATTTTATTTTTATTTTATTTTATTATTATTATAACAGCTCTGGGATGTTCAAGGAGCAATGTGTTTGTGCACTTTCTAAATATTTTAGTTCTGTTTTTGAATAAAGGGTTGGAAATGAATGCCTTGTTTTTGGGTTTTTTATCCGATTCATCGATTAATCGAAAATATAATCGACAGATTAATCGATTATTAAAATAATCGTTAGTTGCAGCCCTAATCTAATCAGATTCCATGATCTATGCTAAGCTGCGCTAAAAGTGCTTCCGCCAGTCCCGGAGATCGGCTGAATGGATTCGAAAATGGTAAAACTCTTCTGTTTAACTCTTGGGGAGTTGGAAAATGAGCCTATTTTCAAAAAAATTGGAGCGTTCCTTTAAATAACATTGTTGTGACAGTTGTGATCAGACTTTACCATTTATCAAAGTTGCCGTCTTTGATATTTATAGTCAGTGTCATTATTATTACAGGTGTCATTCGTAGCTGTAACAAGAATAGAAAGGCCATTGACTTTGGTTACTCATTTAGGCAGACGGTAGTTGATCTGCTTTGCAAGCGATTGTATAAACAGGAGAGTTACTAAATATGAATTTCAAAACCCAAATACTGACTGTGTGAACAAGTGGTGATTTTACAAGACCTTGTTTACCACAAAAGCATAGTTTCACACTCCATGCTTGCTTGTTCATTATTCCGGTATAACTAGTTTATTTATTTTATTTATTTAGTCATTTAGCAGACGCTTTTATCCAAAGCGACTTACAAATGAGGACATAAGAAGCAATCAAAACCAACAAAAGAGCAACAACGTGCAAGTGCTATTACAAGTCTTGGTTAGCCTAACGCAGTACAGATAATTATTATTATTATTGTTATTTTTTAATAAAAAGACATAGATAAAATACAATTAGAATAGATAGTGCTAGAGTTAGAGGGTCAAGTAAAGATGGAACAGATGAGTTTTTAGCCGTTTCTTGAAGATGGGTAAGGATTCGGCTGCTCGGATCGAGTTGGGCAGGTCATTTCAGCAGATGGGAACAGTTAATGAAAAAGTCCTTAAGTGTTTTTCTGTGTCTTTGGGATGGTACAATAATTCGTTGTTCACTTGAAGAACGCAAGCTTCTAGAGGGCACATAAGTCTGAAGTAAAGAATTTGGTTAAAGGGGTGCAGAGCCAGTGGTGGTTCTGTAGGCAAACATTAATGCCTTGAATTTAATGCGAGCAGCTATTGGTAGCCAGTGCAAATTGATGAACAGAGGCGTGACGTGCGTTCTTTTCGGCTGATTAGTTGATCTGGTTTCACATTACTGGGTTCTGAGGTCATTCTTTTTTGTAGCCCCATCACTGTATTTGTATGAGTTTGGTTCTAAAGTGGTATTAGGTCCGAGTTTAGTATCAAGGAAATGTTTGATTTTGGATAAAGTTTAACTAAAATCGCAATCTGTTTCTCTTTCCATTGTCAGAGATTATGCACACATGGAGAAAGACTGGATTTTTTTTAAGTGGCAACAGATGAAATTATACTGGGAATGTTTCTGAAAATCTCGTTTCTCAAAGGAAAGTACCATGGAATATTTAATTATACGAAAGCCAAAAGACATTATTGTGCTCAATCATTCGGAAAATCAGACCTTTGTTTCTGAATATGTTGCTCAGCTTCTCATCTGAGCTCTTGTCATTGCAATACTGCTGTAACACACTATTGGCCGGACCTCCATCTAACACAACAAATGTCGCCTATACACACGCATTTCAAAGTTCACCAATGTCATTTCCAGTCAAAACGCATTTCTCACTACAGAACTTGGATTGCTGACTGATCTAGAAATTTTAATTAGAAATTGCTAAATATCTCTTGGGCATCAGTGATGCATCAACGCTTCTCTAAGAACACATCTTTTTTTAATTTCTTTTTTTTTTTGCCTTTATTATGATAGGACAGTGAGTAGGGAAGCGAAGGGGGGGAGACAGTGGGATGGGATCAGGAAAGGTCTGAGAGCTGGCACTCATACTCGGCACGTCCCAAAGTGCATCGTCACTATGTCAGCACACTGCCCATGAGGGTGTCAGTGCCAACATAAAAGATCTTTGATCATTGATACATTCAAACATGGTGGTGTTGTTTTTTAATTGATTTTTGTCTGTAATCACTAGCTGTCGCAGAGCTGCTAAAATTGTACAGAATGCGGGCAGCACAGACCTCTGCAGGTGACCCATAACAAAACGGTCAACCACAGAGGGTCCATGTCACATTCCTCTTTGTGGCTACCTGTAGCCACCTGCAGAAATTAAGGCTTTGATGTTGGCCATCAGTACTGCCATTGGAAGTGAACACTAGAAGTCTTTGCTCCCTCCCAGCATTTACAGCTAGCAAATGTGACCGTTGTGCTTCCTTCACAATGAGGTACAAAGTCATTTTCTAGAACCTTCACCCTCTATTTTCCTATCCGAGCTGCCTACCTCCTCCCTGATCTGCTGAGGCTTTTACAACTTTTAAGAAACAGCTGAAGACACGCCTCTTCTGCGAATGCCTAACTAATTTACAGCTGTGAAGGTAATTCCTGTAACTCGTAATATAAATCAGAAAGTGAAATCATATTGTTTTTCTTTTCTGCATTATAATTCTGCTTTAGCTTGTGTACTAACCATTGTATACTTTAAACTTCAAATATTGATATAAGTTGCTTACAGTGTTGCTTGTCTACATCTGCTAAATAATAGATTTATGTAAGTGAACATGAGTTGTAGATGTATATAGTTGCATGTATAAAAGTATTTATTAAAAATCTAATTCTTTAGTTAGAGGTTTGTGTGAGGAATAAAAATGACTACCTTCTCCTAGACAGAGGGTGAACTAACTCCAGGGTAAGGCTAAAAGCAGCCAAATGTGTTAAACATCATAAACCCATCTTTTTAGGCAAGAACCATACATGGGTGTCATGTAGGCTAATACAATATGTTTAATGGGACTGAATTTGTATTTAACGTAATTACAATTTAATAAAAACATTAGAAATTGATAATTATATAACATTTCCTTTCCACGGTTATTCAACAGCGAATAAATTATAGAAAGTGACATTATCATTAACTTTGATCTATGGCGAGTTTAAGCACTCTCAAAAAAACTGTCGTTATAATCACTGAAGCTGTATACACTCTGAAATGAATCTCTTACTTGCATTGTACGTAAATCTGCGCTTTATGATGAGAAAATTTGAAGGAGTCTGGAATTCAGTCAGAGAACGCACGCGCACTCAACAAAACTGATAAGTTTCAGTGATTACTCATCTGAACACCTCTCATTGGCCATTGCATTCCTAAGCTCAACAGAATTGTGTGATTGGTTAAAATGAGCAACACTGTAAAAACGCCTAAAATGAAATATGGTGCAACATGAGCAGATCTTAATTTAATGACACAATTGACACTATTCATTTTCACTTTGTTAGCAACAGACACAATAGATTTAGTTTGTTTGTGCAGGGGCATTTTTGCCCCAAGTTCCCATGGCTATGGTCTTACACACGCTCTGCCTATGTTTAAACTTGCTTAGAATTGACTGTCACAAAAGAATGTTGTGATTTATATTCATGGAATTTCATATTCACTGTGTGACTCATACTGTATGTTTTCAGATAACACTGGTTGAATGGAAAAATCTGAAAGAGCTCCAAGAAATACAGTTTTAAAGGCCTGTAAGGTGTGCAAAGAAGGTGGACTGTCACGATTTTTAGATTTACTTTTTGCTGCAGGCGAACAGTCAGATGTCAATCTATTCAACATGTTGGCAGACCAAACAAATAGCTTGAGACAGTTTATTAGAGTGAGTTTGTTATTGTGTCTCATCTGATGGGCATTATTATGATTTTTATTTCCTCACTAAGACCTTCATGTGGTCTTGCGTGAATGCATGAATACTGTTTGGTATCAGTCGACCTTAGTCAAAATAGCGCCAGTTTTCTTTTTTTTCTTTTTTTAGTAAAGAGTGAAAACAAGGTTGTGAGGGATAGAAGTACAGTCTGTTCAGAAGATTGTTGGTCAACATACCACTTGTTCAGCTGAGGAAATATCTTTCTGAAAACTCATTCATAAAACATTTATGAAGGTTCAGTGTTGTGAAAATTACCTGATCTATGACCTTTATGAAGACTGTAAATGTATCTCACAGCATCGTTTTCTTCCATATGTGTATATATGTGTGTGTATATATATATATATATATATATATATATATATATATATGTATATGTGTATGTGCGTTATTGTTCTATTATATAAATTATATATATTAATTTCAAATATTGTAAAAAAATCAGTTGTACTAAAATAATCTTTGGAGCCATTTACTCAGAATGTTTTTGCTTTAAAAAACGCAGACAGGGGAATGAAGGACAAATAAGGTCTTGAAACCCTTTTTTTTCTTTTTTTAGTTTAGCTTCTTTTAACTGGAGTGCTTGGAACACCATGTCGTGCGAGATGCATAAAACGCAAGATGCAACCACAATGACCAAAGATGAACCTTTAGCATGTGTTTACATAGAAAAGTAGCACAGTGGAATGGAAAAATGCATTCTGTGTAACTGGCCCCTAAAGCAGCACCTGAGCAGACTTTGCTTTTCAGCATACCAGCTTTGATTATTAACTCCTTCAGATTTAAATTTTGAAATTGTTTTATGAAGGGATTTTTAAAAATAATTGAAAATCCAGATGCTTTGAAATTTTTACTACAAGGTGAATGTTAATTTTTATTTATTCCATATTAATTTGTTAATTTGGATCCTTTCAAATGTGTTTCTTCACTTGTATCTTAAGCTACAACTTTTATCAAATGTGATGTCAGTCACCACAGTGACTGGTGGACGAGACACATTACTTCCCACTGTGCTCTGATTGGTTTTCATTTCTCACCCCTTTTGAGCAGTGGGTCGAGGAAGTTTAACATGTAATACATTTTGGATTTGGTTTCAGTCTGATAGAGGATACATATTGCTTTGTGCCAGTACACACTTTACTGTCTGCCTGTGAAAAACACACACAAGGTTGAGAAGGCCTGCTGTTTAGTCCATGAACACATACTGGTGGATACACACACACACTCACCCCAGAGATCACTCACATTAAACTCTTAGTGGTGTGTGTGTGTGTGTGTGTTACTCGAGCCCGGCAGGGATGTTTTGTGAGGTCAAATACAACAATGTCTATTTAAACTCTGTATCTGCTGCCCTATGTTAATATACACAATCCTTTTTTGGAATGTCAGAAAATAGAGATGGACTATTTTTGGATGAAATATTTTTGACTTCTTAAAGAAGAGAAGAGTGTTTTTTTTTTTTTTTCTTCTTGCGTAAGAGGAAAGTCTCACCCCAGTTTCATAAGCATTCATAAAGTGGGGGGGGGGTTAACTAATGTATTGACATTCATACATTTTTAAGTGTGTCTCTAGTGTCTGCATTCTTGTTGCGGCCACTGTATGTGTGAATCAACTGAGTGAACAAGTCAGCAATAGTTCTGTGACTGTGGGATAAGTTTTTTTTGTAAAAGATAAATGTAGATGTCCCTTTATATTTACTTAATAATCCTGATCTTAAATGTTCTTTTGTTTTAGGTGTTTGTACAGCAGAGTAAACACATCTGAATATACTTTCTGTTGATACTCATGTTACAGTTCTACAATATTCATACACTTCTTGAAAAACCAGTTAGACCAGACCAAAAACACCAAGACGAGCACACATCCTGAGCTCTGTTTGTCTGTTCTCTTTTTTTTTTTTTTTTTTTTTTTTTTTTTTTTTTTTTTTTTAGAAAAAGCTGAAATCTGAAGCAAAGAAGGCGATTGGCCGGCTGCAGGTCCGCACACTGAGACAAGGGGATCAGGTACATCACAACATTTTGTGTATGCACATGTAAATGCAGACAAGTGAGCTTCTATTTAGATTTGTTTTTTTTGTTTTATTTGTGTTTTTATTTTATTTTTAGGTTTTATATATTTTATACGTTATGTTTATATTTTTATTTGTGGATTTGAATATACAAATAACTTGAACCGTCAGTTTGAGCAATGTTTTGATGATTTGTGCATGTGTGTGTGTGTGTGTGTTTTAAAGGAGACTGGCCCTGATGCTGATGCCTGTGCAGTGTGTATTGAGTTGTATAAACCAGGAGATGTATTATCAGTTCTCACATGCAAGTATGTCTGTCTTTCGTTCCATTCTGTTCTCTCTCAGTCACTGTTTTCACTATAAATCGGAATTTTTCCAGTCTTTCTGGTCTTAATGTTGCTGTACGGTGTGTTTGTTTGCAGTCATTTCTTCCATAAATCTTGCATAGAGCCATGGCTACTGGAGCACAGAACCTGCCCAATGTGCAAGTGTGACATTCTTAAAGCCCTTGGAGTTGAGGTGAGTTTTCACACGAAGAATGAAGTCCAGCGTTGCACTTCATAAATCTAGCAAATTAATCTGTAATCTTTTTCACATCCCTACAAGTTTATCTGAGACACAGAATCAAGTTAAAATAAAGTAAAAGAAAAAAAAAGACATTTATGAATTCATTTACTTATTTCAGCCATTCTTATCATTATCCAAGGAAGCAGGTAGCAAAGGAAAAATGCTGCCTTGAAAGAGGGACCAGATGGAGGCAGGATGTTATGTGTAAAAAAACTGTCTTAATGGATACTGCCTGATAAGATGTCAATTTTCAGGTTTTGGACACAGTCTTAATGCAGTAAAACAATAAGAAGATAAAAGCTGAACAGTTGAAATGCAAACAAACAGTTACTACTTCCTCTTCCCTCTGTTTCAGTTTAAAGTGTTAGCATGGCAATACAAATTCTGGAGAAACTGCAAAATGAAGAACATAATGTTACTAAGCATTGTGCATTATTTATTAAAAAGGATAAGGAGACAGTCAAATTATCTCTGTTCGTCATGTGGTAGGCAAAGAGGAGCAGATGTTCATAAGCTTTTTGGGTGAAATCCTGGTACCATGTGAGACAAGTCATGTGTATAGAGCGTTTGAGTTCTGACTCATGCGGAGTGTGACGGGGAGCAGAAGGTCATTAATGTTTATGCTGACTAATGTTGGGTGCTGTTGGAAGAGATATGGTGTTCTTTGGTCTTTGGTCACCTACATAAATGAAGTCTTTTATTGTGGCTGTGAGTGAAGGTAGATAGAGCAGTGACACGCCTCAGCTCAAAGTTTGTCACATGTTCAGCAGAGGCAATAAAATGCTTTTTCTGGAAAATACATATGCGTTATGAAAAAATGACAAGACAGAATTTACACTGCTGTTCAGTTGTTTGGCCTTTTTATTTGTTTTGTTAAAATACTTTTATTTAGCAAGGATGCAATAAAGTGATTAAAAGTGACGGTGAAGACACTGTCATGTTACATTTTTTACAAGATTTCTACTTCATATAAATGTGGTTCTTTTGACTTTCCTATTCATCAAATAATCCTGAAAAAAAAAAAGATCACGCTTTCCACAAAATCTTAGGCAGTACCACGGTTTTAGTTCAACATTATAGAATTAGTTCATTCCAGAATAAAAAATTCCTGGTAATTTACTCACCCCCACGTCACCCAAGATGTTCATGTCTTTCATTCTTCAGTCGAAAAGAAATTAGAGTTTTTAAGGAAAACATTCCAGGATTTTTCTCCATATAGTGGACTTCAACAGGGACCAACGGGTTGAACGTTCAAAGTGCAGCTTCAAAGGACTACATGATCCCACTCGAAGAATAAGGGTCTTATCTAGCAAAACAATTGGTCATTTAAAAAAAAAAAAGTACTGTATATACTTTTTAATCACATATGCTTGTCTTGCACTAGCTCAGCGTTGGAAAGGTGCTTTTTTCCTAGCGGAAGAAATCTTTAAACTATTTTAAGTTGTAGTAGTTTTTACTGTATTTTTGATCAAATTAATGCAGCATTTCGAAAAAAATTCTTCCTGACCCCAAACTTTTTAACAGTAATGTATATTATTGTCAACAATATACATTTACACATTTTATACAGCTGTGTGATTGAATATACAGATATGTGATTTAAAATTAAATTTAAAATAAAAAAAATTAAAGAGATACTCCACCCCAAAATGAAAATTTTGTCATTAATCACTTCAGATATATCAGATATATTCAGATATATCAGTTCCAAACCCGTAAAAGCTTAGTTCGTCTTCGGAACACAATTTAAGATATTTTGGATGAAAATCGGGAGGCTTGTGACTGTCCCATTGACTGCATAGTAAATTGCACTGCAAACAACGACATGGGAGTAAGTAATTAATGACAATTTTCATTTTGGGGTGGAGTATCCCTTAAATATAATTGTATAGTATTGACTGAAAAATTGCTACTTTTAATGTCTCTAGGCTATGATGGTGTTTGCCTTTCTGCTACAGTGAGACTTAACTGCTCACCTTGGTGAAAATATCTGACAGATTGGGCAGCGCACCTGTGGTGTTACAGTCTGTTGCCTGTACTATCCTTTATAAGTCTCTTTGATCCTGCTCCCATTCCAGCCGGAAGTTCAGCCTGACAGGCAGCATTCGACAGGGTTCGACCTGTGGGCCCATCCTTAACTTCCACAAGCAGAGATGTGAAAAAGATTCCAGTGTTTTGTCTCTTAAATGCATGTTTTCTTTGTTGTGTATTGCAGTGTTCTTGTTGTCACACTAGCTAGTGTTAACCATAAAACACATATTTAGATTATCATTAGATTAGGTGCATCCTCTGTCACGTATAAAGATTGCTCTCACAGAAACTGGACTGCTGCTTAGTCACCATGCCCTGCATATACAGGAAGCAGGAGAATTAGCTCAGTTTGCTCTTCCTCCTTTGCCAGTGTGTATTATTCATTCACCCTTCAAGTCCAAGTCTGTAATTGGAGGAAATGTCTAGGTTTTAGTTTTGAACATTTGTGCGCACACAAATTTGGCCCGATGTTTGCTGACATGTTCTTTTCTGAATTTCTCTCTTGCAGATGGATGTTGAGGAGCAGCCACAGATTTCAGTGACTGATTTCAGATCTTTTTCTACCTCTGAGGACCTGCAGAGTGAGACTGTGTCAAACACGCACAGTGAGACGGCATCCTCTGGATATGCATCCATGCATGGAAACGAACACCTCGGTGCTGCTGAAGCCTCACAAAATGGTATTAAAAAATTGCACACAATCACATTTCTCCCAATATTTAGGAACACTCCCAACTTGCTGTGATTTATATTAACCAAATTTACAGGAAGGCAGAGTATCTGTGCTGAATGTCACACATTAATGTTAACAGAGTCATAGAAACATTCATTTACATATACATGTTAGTTGTGAGTGTGAATAACAGAACACACTGGTGGAATTCTTTTTTTTTTTTTGTAGCTCAAAATTTAAGTACCTGTAGCCTTTCTTTAAAAAATGGTGATATTTGCAAGATTAGTGTGTTGTTTTGCAGTGATAACCACCAATCATGATGTACTCAAGTAATTAGTGTTAGGAACACTGTAAGTAAGTTACTGAAATTGTGGTCCTGGTCCCTCATGCACAAGGCAAACGTGACACCATCATAGAAATATACAGGTCTACATTGCTGAAAATGCAGAAATACTGCATGTTAAACACAACAGCTTGTTCACTATCACTGAATCAGTACAGTTGCATATTTAGTGGTGCTGTCTATTTTAAATTGAAATTATTTCATGTTATTACAGGTTGTTTTTGTATTTCTAAAAGTATAATCAGTGATTGCATTCACTCGAATTTAAAAAGTCCATATCCAGTAAATAATGTACTTATTTAAATGTAATCTACTGGTGAAATATACATAATATGTGACCCTGGACCACAAAACCAGTCTTAAGTCGCTGGGGTATATTTGTAGCAATAGCCAAAAATACACTGCATGGGACAAAATGATACATTTTTCTTTTATGCCAAAAATCATTAGGACATTAAGTAAAGATCATGTTCCATGAAGATATTTAGTAAATTTCCTACTGTAAATATATCAAAACTTAATTTTTGTGTAGTAATATGCATTAAGAGCTTCATTTGAACAACTTTAAAGGTGATTTTCTCAATATTTAGATTTTTTTTGCACACTCAGATTCCAGATATTGAAATAGTTGTATCTCGGACAAATATTGTCAGATCCTAACAAACCATACATCAATGGAAATCTTATTTATTCAGATTATGTATAAATCTCAATTTTGAAAAATGGACCCTTGTGACTGGTTTTGTGGTCCAGGGTCACATTATTTATTAAAATACATTTTATTGTAAATTCAGTTTACTGTGAAATTCACTACAATAAAGAGGCAAGACATTAATTTGTTTTGGCTCAAATTTTCATTAGCAATGCTGCTTTTCCCCCTCTCAGGAAGAAGTTTTTTTGTGTGTGTGTAAATGAGACAAAAATGCAATGAGTTGGCTTTGTTTTGCATTAAAATCTGTGATCCCAAAATCATGGGATCCTGGAAGGGAACGTTATATTGTTTTAATGCTGTATAATTCACTATTTAGACACTAATCGGCGTGTATACTAGTTTAATGCTTCCCTGGCATTTTTGGTTGGATGAAGTTGTTCACAGTGTACCTTCAATATGAAGATTGTACTGATGTGAAAATATACTTCTGGACCCAAAGTCTGTTGATCTGAATGGAGTGATTTTTGGTCTTTGTTTTGTCTGATTGGTTTTCAGGTGTGCAAGAGGAGCAGTTGGATGTGTCGCCTCACTATGACAATCTTGCCTTCGAGGGTGACATTCACGGCAAGAGTGAAGTCAGGACCTGAGCAGCACAGACAAATGCTGATAAAATGCACTGCACCGATGAATGAGGGGTTTTGATTTGAGGACTTGTATCAGAGCACTGCTGAGCCCTTTTCTGATTTTAGTTTTCAATTTCTGACTAAGTGCCTATAAATTCTCTCTCTCTCTCTCTCTGTGTCTGTCTCTGTGGATGATCACAATGATTTCTGGGTCAATCAGAGGTCATGTTTTAATTGTCTGTGGTTAATTTAAGGTATTATGATTTCTGATTCAGGGTTTGATTCCCACTGTGGTTGTCTTCAGGTTTTGAAACTCCCAGCCTTCCATAAGCATCATGATGAGCAGCTGTGGAGACAGAGAGAGACAGAGTGCTCCACCTGCTGTAAATCAGTGGATTTAATGCATACTATACCTTTCCCCTGTTTTATGGCTTATTAAATTATATTGTTCCAGTTTTGATGGAAATTAGATTTCAGAAGTACTGTGCCTTACACACACTTATGTATGTGTGCAAACGTATATCACTCACTGCATAGGCCTAGACATAATATGGGAGGTTCTAAAGGAATGAGTTCTCTTGATTTTATTATTTAAATAAGGGATGCAAAATATTTCTTTACTTTCAAACGAATAGTACAGACATTAATACTGTAAATAAAATATTTTATGAAATAGCCTGTGTGTGCGTGTGTTGTGATTACTCTTCAGTTATTAAATTATTTTTATAAAGTTAATTTCCCTTAACTAGTAGCTATCATATGTGTGTTATTCTGCAGATGATAAAATCAAACAAACCAAAAACGAATGAATCTACAACGCAACCCAGTATAGTCTGCTACTTGAAATCTCTATTATTGATCAAAAACACTTTACATAAATAGGAGCTGCTATTAATTTAATCTGAATCACTGAACTGCAATTTATAACTTTTGACAATGAACCAAGATCTACTGTTCTTCGAAATTTTTGCTATTGATGAAGCAGTTTGTTGAAGATACACAAGATGGATTGTAATCAATGGCGTTTCATAAAATGTAAAATTTAGTTTCTTTAGAATTTTAAAAATATATATTAAGAACATAATATAGAAATATTAACATTTTAAAAATGGAGAACGACCGGACTCTTTTTTTATAAATTTTTTTTTAAGATTCTCATCCCTATTTCTGAGGATATCTGAAGGCTTTAGCATGGTAGAAACTCTGAGCTCCAGGCCCCGGTTTTTCAAAAGTAATCCACTAGGATTTTGGATAACGGATTGGATCAAATCTTGAAAATGGGTTTTTCAAAAGAAAAAACGGATTACATAATCGGATTAGATCACGTAATCCAATCTTGGTTTTGATCCGGATCAAACCTTTAGTTTGGGTTTTTCAGAACTTTTTTGTAGGATTTGGATCACTTTGATCCAAAAAATCTGGATTAAACTGATCCCATCAGAAGGGTGGATTCGGCGTCGATTTCATGCCCAAAATGTAATGAAAACTTTAAAAATGTATCAAATAATACTATATTTGGATCATGCAGTATTTTACAAGATATCCTATTTATTCATAAGGTTTTAATTTTATTTGTTCATCCGTCAGGCTACAGTGATTAGGTAGGCTTTAACGTATTCAGCCTTTCAGTATAGGCCTACAGCAAAGTAGAAAGAGTTTGGCCTCATAAAATAATCCCCCAAAACAGCTGTCAAAATTGACCAAAAACAATACATTTTATTCTGTCACTAATTGATATATATATTCATTACAATCGAAAATATTTTTGTTTTTAGAATATTTATTAGTGATGCATGCAATGATGACAGAATAACCAAAAAAATGCAAAGAATGGCAATCACTGATTTTTGAAATCCAAAACAAATCCAAATCAGAAATAGTGTCTAACTATTGCGTCCCTTGTTGCACGTCCTGTTTGCTCGTTCTGGCAGAAGTCCTAGTTTTCTGGGGTTTTTCTTGTTTTTAGTTTTTTTTTTTTTAAATGTGTGTGTTTTCATTTCAAATAAAAATAAACTTATATTGACCCCACACTGGCTATTCTACTTGTTGCTCTTTACATATCTATAGTTCTACATTGTGATTTCCTATCCTGTTTGAGCACTGGTTATCCAGATTTGGTGATCCTGAAAAGTTCCTATCCGGATCAGATTGATCCAATCCGATGTTGCTTTGAAAAACTGGCTCAAAAGTAAAATGGATTACGTGATCACGGATCGCAAAAAAAAGGATTACTAAATCCGGATTAAACCTTTTGAAAAACCGGGCCCAGGTGACAACGCGTCGTAAACATATGTTGCTGTCCCTTTAAATAATTTGAAACAAAGTCACGAGGTGGCGCGGGGATTATGGGAAGTGTAGTGGCTAATCTTCAAGACGGCGCTTTCCTCTGCTCAGAGGGGCAGATGTGGAAGACTACAATCCCAGCGGCGCCGGTGTTGCTGTCTTTGGCTCAGTTTCTGTCGACGTGGGAAAAGCGGCGCAAGAGCAAACAACACCTAATCCATGGGTGTATGCGCTTGAGATGATACGTGTGTCATGCAAGAGGACGCGTGTCTCTGAAAACAGATTCCAGCATGTGGCTCAAACCCGAAGAGGTGCTTCTCAAAAACGCGCTGAAATTATGGGTCACGGAGAAATCCAACGATTACTTCGTGCTGCAGCGCAGACGCGGATACGGAGAGGACAGCGGCGGATTGACAGGTAATGTTACCTGGAGCGCGCGGATATCCGTGTTCAAGCGCTAAGCATGGAAAAGCCTCTGACGCCTCAGCTGATGTGTTAATATGTATCCACCTGTCACCTATACACTTCAATTAATTCCTCAAACTATTGATTTTTAGTTTTAACGCCAAGTGCTTTTGCAGCAGGTCATGGGTTAATGCAGTCTTGCAGACTGGATGTTTTTTGTAAGTTTGACTGCAGGTGCTCTTTTTAGTGCTGACGTCACCACTGCGGTAAACTGGCCGTGTGCATAAAGGTGCTCAAAAATGCAACCTTCCTCCAGATATATGATATGTGTAGAAGCTGAAGCCCAAACGGTTTTAATGCTGGGCTGCTGCTTCTGTTTGCGTCCCGTGCTTTCTCTCCAGTGGCACTCTGAATGAAGACTTGAGAATGTCTTGTCAGCAAAGACAGCATGATAACTGCAAGTCTGATGTCAATGTAAACTGATACATTCGTGTTTACTATTTGAACATTGAATGTTACATAGAAACAACTGAATTGTTTTAAAGTTTTGAGAAATAGTGATGTACATTTGCATTAGAACTAGGGTTACACTTTATTTTGTTCTGGTGTAATTGTGCATTTAAGTACTGAGTCATATTAATTGATTACATGTACTTACTTTATGGTTAGGGTTAAGATTAGGGTTTGGGCGTAGACTTGTGTTTAATTATGCATAATTTATTGTTATTATAATAGTAGGTACATGTAACGTGTAACAAGGACACCTTAAAATAAAGTGTTACCTAACTCAGTATAACATCAGTAATTCCACTGTAAGAATATTTACAAGTTACTAAAATTACTTCTCATAATTGTTTCATTTATTTTTAGCTTTCATTCAGAGATTTATTTTTTATATATATATATATATATATATATATATATATATATATATATATATATATATGTATATATATGTGACCCTGGACCACAAAACCTTAAAGTCGTAAGTCGCACGCTGTATTTTGTAGCTATAGCCAATAATACATTGTTTGGGTCAAAATTATCGATTTTTCTTTTATGCCAAAAAATCATTAGGATATTAAGTAAAGATCTTGTTGCATGAAGATATTGTGTAAAAATTTAAAACCTAATTTTTGATTAGTAATATGCATTGCTAAGAACTTAATTTGGACAACTTTAAATGCATTTTTCTCAATATTTAGATTTTTTTTTTTTGCACCCTCAGATTCCAGATTTTGAAATAGTTGTATCTCAACCAAATATTGTCCTATCCTAACAAACCATGCATCAATGGAAAGCTTATTCAGTTTTCAGATTATGTATAAGTCTCAGTTTTAAGAAAAATTTACCCTTATGACTGGTTTTGTGGTCCAGGGTCACATATATACAATTGATCCACCGTTACAAATTGACCGAGAATGGAAAAATGTCGATAGTTGTAAGTTTGTGGCAGGACCACAGCTATATCATGTGAAGTGTTGCTCAATTTTAAATCCAATCCTGCAATTAAATGCAGATTGGAAGCATGGCTCTATATATTAGAGAGTTGAAAGCCAACTGAGCTGCTGCGTTTTAATGCATTAGAGATTTATAGGCGTTGTTCTGCTGGGAATTTTCTGCAGTGGTAGATGTTTGGTCAATGATGACAACAACTTATTAATAAACTGAACTGAGCTGCATAATGACACTAGTTTTGCAACATCGACAGTGTTATTGAACTGTTATTGAAACAATACTGGACTAAATTGAGATGAATAATGACTTCTGTAGAGCTGCTTTACAGCTGAAATTGAATTAGTTTTCTAACTGAGGAATTTTACACCGTTAATTTTTCTGTTGATAATGTAAAGCTGCTTTGAAACAATCTGTATTGAATAAATTGGACTTGACTTAATAAATAAAATAACAGTATGTCAAATAAATTATTAGTAATAAGCATCATAGCATCACAGAGTCGCCTGCACAGAAGAATGGCCACAATTGTTGTTGAGCTGATTATAGGTTTTACTCTAATTAGTGACTATTTTTTTCTTTCGGAGTTCATCACCATGGAAACCTTTGCTTCATGGCTAAGGGCCGTAATACTCCAGCTTCTATCTGAAGCAGTGCAGAGAGGACAGATTTTCAGTGACTAACATTAAATTCCCTGCTAACATCCTGATGTGCATCAGAGACATTGAAAGAAGTAAATCAAGTGCTAGTCCAACCGTGTATTATTCTATATCGTTTTATCATAGTAACGTTTAATGTTTTTGAAAGGAGTCTCTTATGCATACATAGGTTGTATTTATTTAGTCATAAAAACAGGAAAAACAATATTGTGAATTACTATTACAAATTAAAATCAGCAGACATTTCACCAGTCTTCGGTGTCACATGATCCTTCAGATATTATTCTAATATGCTGATCTCATGCTCAAGAAACATGATCAGTGTTAAAAAAAATGAATGAAAACGGCTGCTATTTGTATGAATGTAATGACTACTCCATTAATGTTTCATATTTTCTAGCTCTTGTCTTTTTATATTATCAAATTCAATTGTAATTCCAACTGCAGGTTTAAAGAAATATAAAAATAGTTTTTTAAATGTTATGTTTATTGTTTTATGTCATTGTTTTAGGCCTGCTGGTTGGAACTTTGGACACAGTTCTTGACTCCACAGCCAAAGTTGCCCCGTTTCGTATTTTACACCAGACGCCCGACTCTCAGGTGTACTGGAGCATTGCCTGTGGTGAGAGAGATGCTGCACACAGTGTTAATGTGTATGTGAAGGCTCAGACTCTCTTCATTTAGATCCTTATATAATATGTGTGTGTGTGTGTGTGCAGGAGCATCTTTAGAAGAGATCTCACAGCACTGGGACTGGCTGCAGCAGAACATCTTCAGAATTCTCTCAGTGTTTGATTCTGGCGAAGACATCACCAGTTTTGTCCAGGGAAAGATAAGGGTGAGAGGGTTTAGAATGCTGTTTTGTGGTATTTTAGATGTAAGTACCAGTCTTGCATTGTTGACTTCAGTGGTGATATGTTGTGTTTGTATAGGGTCTGATAGCAGAGGAGGGCACATCAGCCGGTGACGAGGAGGATCCCGAACGCTTCCGGGAGGCTGTGCTGCGTTTTGAGCGTCTGTTCGGTTTGCCTCAGAGAGAGAAGCTTGTGACGTACTTTTCTTGCAGCTACTGGAGAGGACGAGTGCCAAACCAGGGCTGGATCTACCTCAGCACCAACTTCCTGTGTTTCTACTCCTACATGCTGGGAAATGAGGGTTAGAAACCTGATCACCTGTTTACACATAATACCACAAGCTGGCTCTTTTATGATGGTCATGATGTCTGAACAATGCGTTTATTAGCAAAGGGGTTTTATAATTGTTTTCTACCAAGGCCCCACATATATTATTATACTTGTGGTCCCCTGGGATTTGGGATCAGTAAGATTTTTTATGTTTTTTTTTTTAATGAGTCTCTTATACTCATCAAGGCTGCATTTATTTGTTCAAAAATGCAGGAAAGAAAACAGTAATATTATGGAAAATTATTGCAATTTCTAATATTGGTTTCCTATTTTAATTTTAGTGCTGTCAAACAATTAATCATGATTAATGGCACCCAAAATAAAAGTGTTTTTGTTTGCATAATATATGTGTGTGTGTTCTGTGTATATTTATTATGTACATATAAATACACACATACAGTATATATTTTTAAATATTTACATGTATTTATTTATATTTATTTACTTTATATTCATATAATTTATATTATAAATAAATACATTTAAAATATAAAAACATATTTCTCTGAAATATGTGCGTGTGTGTGTGTGTGTATTTATATATACATAATAAATATACACAATACACATACATATATTATGTAAACAAAAACTTTTATTTTGGATGCGATTAATCTTTTGACTGCACTAGTTAATATACTTATTATACATTTATTTATGTGATGCAGTGCTGAATTTATCAACGATTACTCCAGGCTTCAGTGTCACATGATCCTTCAGTAATCGTTAATTGTTTTTTTGTTTTTTTTATCAGTGTTGAAACTGGTGAGCTGCCTAATTATTTTTTTTTTTTTTTTTTTTTGGAACCTGTGATATTTTTTTTCAGAATTCTTTGAATACAAAATTCAAAAAGAACAAATAGATTTTTATTTTTTTTCTAACAATATAAATATAAAGTCATTACTCTAATTTTTTTATCCATTTAACACATCCTTGCTGAATAAAAGTATTAATTCCTTAAAAAAAAGAAAAGAAAAAAATTACTGACCCCAAACTTTTGAATGGTAGTGTATATTGTTACACACAATTTCTATTTTGAAAAAACACTGTTCTTTTTAACTTTTTATTCATCAAAGTATCCTAAAAATAAAGTATCACATGTCCTAAAAAATATTAAGCTGCACGACTGTTGCAAACATTGTTTATAAATCAGCAAATTAGAATGATTTCTGAAGGATCACGTGACACTTTGCTTCACAGGAAAAAAATTCAAAACTTTTGAATGGCAGTGTATATTAAGTTTGCATATCAATGAATATTCATTATTTAGCAACTCCGACAACTCTATTTTTTCCACATGCAAAGAGGTTAACCAATTATAACAGAGGACATTCACATATCAAAGTCCTAAAGAGATAGCTTATCCAAAAATGAAAATTCTGTCATCATTTACTCACCCTCTAAATCTGTATGGTTTTATTTCTTCTGTGGATTATACACTGTAAAAAAAGTTTAATCTTAAACTTAAAATTTTAAGGCAACCAGCTTTTTGAAGATTTTTGACTTATTTTTGTAGGAGATTCTCATCTTTTTGTTTAGAAACTTAAAGCAACAATTTGAGAAAACTAAAAAATCTGCTGAAGTTTGTTGCCTTAATTTTAAGTTGGCTCAACTTTTTTATTTTACAGTGTAAGAGAGATGCCATATATAACAACTTATGTGCTTCATATATAATGTTTTTTTCTTTATAAGTGTTATAGTTGGCATCTGCCAAAATCTATTATTCATGGTTTGTGCATTTCTTGCTTAGTGAAACTGGTGTATCCCTGGGATGAGGTGAGCCGCCTGGAACGTACGTCGAGTGTGCTGTTGACAGAGAGCATCCGTGTGTGTGTGCATGGAGTGGATCATTTCTTCTCAATGCTCCTGAGGCTCCAGCAGACATACCTGATAATGCAGCAGCTGGCCGACTACGCCATTGTGCGGTTCTTCGACAAAGAAACATTTAATGCTGAACATCCACTAGCCAACCCTCTTCACATCACACAGAGGTACATTAGTTTTATTCCCCTGTTACCTATTTATTCTTTTACTGGATGATGTCTGACTCTACTGTAATCGTTGCAGGGCTCTGGAAACCCATGCACGGAATCAGTCATTTCGAGCATTTTTCCGGTTGCCGCAGGAAGAGAATCTTTGTGAAGTGCATGAGAGTTTCCTCTGGGTTCCATTCAGCCATGTCAATACGCTTGGAAAAATCTGTGTCTCTGAGAACTATCTGTGCTTTGCAAGCCAGGATGGGTCTCAGTGCCATCTCATAATCCCTCTATGGGAGGTGCGTATACTGCTAATTAATCTGCAAACTGCAAAGAATGTCTTGGTGAAGACTGCCCTTGAGAAAAAGTGTTGGCCCCCTTCCTGATTTTTTATTTTTTTGCATGTTTGTCACACTTTAATCTTTCAGATCATCAAACAAATTTAAATATTAATCAAAGATAACACAAGTAAACACAACATGCAGTTTTTAAATGAAGGGTTTTTTTATGAAGAGAAAACAAAATCCAAACTCACAATTTGGCTGAATTACAACAATTCTGCCAAGATGAGTGGGCCAAAATTCCTCCACAGCGCTGTAATAGAGAAGTTATCGCAAACGCTTGATTGCAATTGTTGCATATTTTATTTAATATACATAATATATATAATAGTAATTTTATTTATTTTAGTTTACCATAAATGCTTGTCAGAACATTTTTGGAGAGTTCATAAGTTTTTGTTGTTTTGTTATCACTGTGTTTGTATTTCATTAATGCTGATTTATGTGTGTTTTGGCATTAATGTATTCCTGTAGGTGTTTAGTGTGGAGCTGCCAGATCGTGGTAGTCGTGCCCTGACTATGTGCCTTCGTGGCAAGAGAGCTTTGCGTTTTTCTGAGGTTCGGGATTTTGAGCGACTTGCTGCCACCGTCCGCAGAAAGTGTGGGACAGCAGGAAGCCCCCAGCACTACATCAGCAATCCGGTAATTCCTCTACACTCCATCCACTAATATTATAAATGATGTTTTTTGAGTATGCAAACACTTGTCATGATAATATATTTCATTTCATTTAAAAATATCCTGCATTTCATGATATGATTTTGTGGTAACTGTAAAAATGCCAGAGGGAGACGCTAGATTGTATGTGTGTGTTTTTCTCTCTGAGGATGAGGAGGGTGTTATGGTGGGGCAAAGTCAAGCCGTCAGCACTGAAGCTCTTATGAATGTCTTTCATCCACATGATGCAGAAAACCTTGACCCCAAAATGGTACAGATAACCTTATTACAATATTGGTGCAATGTTAGTTTAGTAAAGATGATTAATGTAATCAAAACATGTGGTATACACTACCGTTTAAAGGATGGTTGTCAATAATAATAATATATTCATTCAGCAAGGACACATTAAATTGAGAGTAGAAGTGAGAGTAAATGCATTTATGATGTTACATAGGATTGCCATTTTAAATAAATTCAATTTTTTCTATACATCGAAGAATCCTGGAAAACTATTAAGCAGCACAACTGTTTTCAACACTGATACTAATAAGTGAGGTGGTATTGAGCACTAAATCACCAAATTATACTGTTTTCTGAAGGATCATGTGACACTGAAGACTAGAGTATTGGTTGCTGAAAATTCTGCTCTGCCTTCACAGAAATAAATTACATTTTTAAAATATATTCAAATAGAAAACGGTTATTTTAATGTTGTGATTGACAGCTGAAGGAGCGAATGAAGGAGCAATCGTGGCAGATCCATTTTGCTGAATATGGCCGTGGAACTGGAATGTTTTGCACCAAAAAAACACGCGATCTCATTGTACGAGGAGTTCCAGAGACTCTCAGAGGAGAACTGTGGATGCTCTTCTCAGGTGTGTGTTGTTCCGGTTGTGTGTGGGTGTATATGTGCCACAGTTTTGTACATGTATGTTTGCTTGTGTTATAGGTGCAGTACATGACATGACCTCTCATCCCGGATACTATGGACGGCTATTGGAGGAGTGTATGGGCAGCAGCTCGCTTGCTTGTGATGAGATTGAGAGAGATCTGCATCGCTCACTCCCAGAACACCCAGCATTCCAGAGCGACACAGGAATCTCGGCTCTTCGCCGCGTCTTGACTGCCTACGCTCATCGCAACCCCAAAATCGGCTACTGCCAGGTAAAAACACACACATTTTCATCTAGTCTAACACATGGTCTCAGAATCAAAGTGTACAGTTCATAAAACATCTGATTCATCTCGCTCACAAAAATGTTAAAAAGCTTTCTCAAAACTATCACTTTGCACTCTGATTGAATATCTACACCGTTTCAGGCTGCTCAGGTTTGTATTGGTGTTTATGAGGTTCAAGGCAAAAAATCTTTGATAAATTCTCGCTTAGCAAGTGTTTACATGTCAATCAGATGATCCTAGCATGTATAAAGGCCCATTGTTTTGGCCTGATTTTGTTTAAAATGACATCTTGCTTAAAGTATAACGAGGCCTTAAGTGACTGGTTGTAGCTTCAAAGTGAATCAGACTTTATGTTAGTGTACAATATGTGTGTATGCAACATCCTCCTCATGCACAGCATACAGTATTATCTGCAAGACTAGCGTAAACACAATTATTCATTACACACACACACACAAACAAGATACTGTTGTTGCTCACTGCATCAATATTTGACATTTAAATATTTAATAAAACAAGGAAAATGAAAACCAGCTGAATCTATGGTAATAAAGAACATAATACTCATTTAAAAATATTTCTGTGTGCAAAACAGAAAGGAAATGAAATTTGAATAATTTTTTGGCAATCAAAACTTGGTGTATAAGCATGGAAAATATGCAAAGCAAAGTATTCAAGGAATATGGTGAATGCATAAAATAAAAAAATTTTTTGCTATGGAAGCCAAATTATTTTTGTTTATATTCAATTTGCATATACAGCTATGTCACAAACTCTTGAAGAGGGACTAAAAAAAATATAATTTAAATGCAATTTTTTCACCTTATTCACTGAAAACTCTACTCCACTTGCACTCATTCTAATAATAATTTAGTTTTCATATATTATAACTGTATTATGTTGTTTTGTCGGTCTGTCCAGGCGATGAATATCCTGACGTCTGTGTTGCTGCTGTATGCTAAAGAAGAGGAGGCTTTCTGGCTGCTGGTTGCTGTGTGTGAACGAATGCTCCCAGACTACTTCAACCGTAGAATTATTGGTATGTGTGTGTGTGTGTGTGTGAGAGACCTGGTGATTGAATCATCTCAATAAACATGCAGGCTGCCATTATAACACAATGCCAAAGGCGTCATAATTGGATTTTTATTACTGAGCTTTGTTGGTACTCCACAATTTTTTTTCATGTTAAGTACTTCCTCATATTCTGTCTGTAATTATTTGTGCCTGTAGTTATCTGTGCCATTCTGTTTGTTGTTGCTCGGGGCAGTTTACTCAATCTATTTATTTTTGAATACAGTATCATTCATGTTTCAGTGTGTGTGTGTATTCCAGGAGCCCTGGTGGATCAGGCTGTGTTCGAGGAACTGATCCGTGCGCATCTAACCCAGCTGACCGAACACATGACGGACCTGTCGTTCTTCTCGTCAGTGTCGTTGTCATGGTTCCTGACTCTCTTCATCAGCGTACTGCCAATAGAGAGCGCTGTGAATGTTGTCGACTGCTTCTTTTACGATGGTATCAAAGCCATCCTGCAGCTTGGCCTTGCTGTCCTCGACTACAATATGGACAATCTGCTTTGTTGCCATGACGATGCAGAAGCAGTCACAGTCCTCAACAGGTGATTGGAACGTTGCCCTTTTAACATGGCCAAAGCATGATTGTAGCAAGCTGTGTTGTCATTGTTATGTCCAATATAAATTAAAAGGGGAAATTTTAAACAGAAAAGGTGTCACAAAAATGTATTTACATATTATATTATTGAAAGGAAAATTTTTCTGTGTGACTCATGCAACAAATATCAGGAATGATCGAACTCAAGAGTGCTGTTTAATTGTAATCAACCTTCATTCGTCATTTTTGCAGTGTTTTTTTTTTTATTATTTACAAACTTAACCTGTATTTAAATCTGATTTTATCCTTCAGGTTTTTTGACAGTGTCACAAATAAAGACAGTCCCCTGCCAGCTACCGTGCAGCAAGCATCTGCAACAGCCAATGACAAATCAATACAAAAGGTTGACATCAGTGATCTCATCAAAGAGGCATATGAGGTAAAGCTACACACTTTAATATACTGCAGTGAGCATTAAAATCTGTGTTCTTTTTCATGTCTTTAGCTCTGGAAGCTCTGTCAAAACGTAGTAAGCGCAGAATTTTGATTATTTTTAAGGTAGTGAATTTATAACAAACACTCTCTGTAAAAGTGCCTAATAAAATGAATCTGATGTCTTTGTTAATGCTTTGGTAATTCACACCTGTTAGTGTACTCATTTTATAGGAATGTAAAATCTAAATGTGCAATGAAAAGGTGTAAATTGTTCAGCACTTTCAAACTGGTCAGTTGCATGGAATGATGCAAACCCCCCTCTGACAGGAGTTCTGTGGTCAGCAAACCGAAGGTCTAAAATAGACGGTTGCTCAGACTAATGAAACTTTTTTTTATTTCAGAAATATGGAGACATTCGAACAGAGGAAGTGGAAAACATGCGTAAGAGGAACAAGCTTTATGTCATTCAAACACTAGAAGACACAACAAAACAAAATGTAGTAAGTACAAAAGCCATGCTGTATACACCATAATTTCATAATATAATATAATAAACTAAGCATTAAAATTTCCACACAAAAAAGAAGATCCAGCATATGCATTTGTAGGTTTTAGATTTTGATGTTGATTCTCTAATTCATAATGGAGAAAAAAGAAACTACAAAAATAGAAGCAGTATTATAAAGCCTCATGCTTAGAGTTATGTGGTTTCATCCCAAATTTGATTTTGAAGATTATACATTACCGTTCAAAAGTTTAGGATCAGTAAATTATTTTTGAAGAAATTAATTTTATTCAGCAAGGATGCATTAAATTAATCAAAAGAGTCAGTAAAGACATGTTACAAAAGATTTCAAATAAAATAAAAGCTGTTCTTTGATTTCTGAATACAATATTGTAAAATATTTTAAATTGTAACCGTATTTCACAATATTAATGTTTTACTGTATTTGTTATCAAATAAATGCAGCCTCGCTGAGCAAATGAGACTTCTTTGAAAAACATAAAAAATTCTTACTCACCCAGAACCTTTGAAGGGCAGTGTAATTTGCACAATTTTTTTTCTTTACACATTGTTTGCACATACAGTGGCAGTAAAGATTATTGATGTTTGAGTGTCTGTCATTTTTGTGTCTTATTGCTGCAGCTGCGTGTTGTTGCTCAAGATGTGAAATTCAGTGCTGCTCAGCTGGATGAGCTCTACATGCTTTTTAAGGTGGGTTACGCTAACAAATTTGTGCACTTCAGTGCCTGAAGGCCTCAAAATGCTGTCGCTGCCACACAAACTGTTCAAGCTTGTGTCTTTTGACTGTTTGTGTGTTATAGAAGCAGCACTTTGTGAGCTGTTACTGGTCATTATGTAGTCCTGCCCTGCAGAACCATGACCCCAGCCTGCCATATCTGGACCAGTATCAGCTGGATCAGTCCCAGTTTAGCAGCCTGTTTAACCTCCTGCAGCCGTGGACCACACACACACATGTGCGCTCGCTGGCACGATCAGCCTTCCGGCTTCTGGACGAGAACGGAGACGGACTTGTGAACTTCAAAGAGTTCATATGCGGTCTGGGTAAGAGGAGCCAGCCCTGAAGTAAATTGACTGTCCTTTGACCTTTCACCTCCGTATGTAGCAGCTTTCCTTAAACCTGCCAGATTCATTCAAGAGTGTGTGTGTGTGTGTGTGTGTGTGTATTGCAGATATCCTATACAATAGATCATTCACAGAAAAACTAAAATTTCTCTTCAAACTGCACCTTCAACCAGGTAAATGAATTTTATTATCTCTGCAACTGTGCTATAATAAAAGTTTAGTTTGAACATAAGATATGGTTACACATGTATATGATTAATCTTTGTATATTTGTCCCATTTACAACCCTAAGCACTCTGTTTAGCTCAGTAACTCTTAATATATATATATATATCTGACCGATGTATAACCATGCATAATCTATATGTCTAACCTATCTATAGCACTGTATATTATTTAAATCTAACCCCTCCGTAACGCTTAATCATCTATACAGGGTAATATTTGGGTCAAATATCTATAAACCTCTGTCCCTATTTAATCTACATATCTGCCCCCTCTATGAACCTGTATAATATCTAACCTCTCCTCATTATTTGCTTTACTTATAAGTTTTACATTTTGTTAGTTAGTTATTAGATGCTTTTTTATCCAAAGGAAATTAAAGTACATTTAGTATTTTGAGATATGAATTTTGGATTACTAGCCTGGATCATTAACTGCTAAGATACCAGTGCTTTATCTAAATCCCCATCACTCCTGATGATGGTGATAAGTTCATGTAGCATGTTTGTGCCTTTCAGAACAATAGGCAATTTTGACAAGTGCAGATTTATCCGTAACTTGTGATCATGGCTGACACTTTTTTTACAGATTCGAATAAAAGTGGAATGTGTGCATATATGCATATTTTGTGTGTTTCTTCAGGGACCCAGGAGTGTAAGATTTTACCGTCGTCTAGATTTTTTCCTCCGGCTGAAGATCACTCTTTCTCTACTCGTCTTTCTGGTCAGCTTCTACTGCTTTCTGTGGCTCCTTATGCCTCTTTTCTTTTCATTTCATTCATTCATTTCTTTCTTTATTCATTTATTCACATTTCTTTTCCCGTACTTTTGAGCATTTTTCACCCTTTCGTCTGGGTGTGTTATAATGTCACTGATTTATTTGATTTTTAAATGTTTGTGTGTTGTGTGTAGTAGCATTTATATTTGTGTTTAAGAGGGACTTGTCTCACCTAACTGCCAAAAACACAGCTCATTTTGGTGTTTTACAAGAAGCAGAAGCTCAAAACCCTGCCCATCCCGAAAACTATATAGACTATGTGTATGCATGTATATCTGTTCATGCATGTGAGTGTCTCTGTGTTCGTGGCTGTACATTTTTTCCTCTCTTCCATGTAGACTCTGCTGAGGATGGAGTGATCAGAAAATGTCCAGAGAGAGGTGAAGTATTCATCCCTGTCCTCTAATCATGTTCTCTTTATTATATCAAACAATATCACAAATAAACCATGACAGGGTGGTCAGGGTCACTGTGCAATGACCAAATGACTGCGTTTTTTGCTTGGCTACTCGACAAATAAATGGACATAAAATATTTGAGTTGAAAGAGATTAATTGCTAGTAGACACTTAAGTCAAATATAGAGTTTATTATGGGTTCACAGAATGCTGTGATTGATGAATCAGAATAAAGTAGTCTAGGGTGGCGTTTAAAAATCAGTTGTATTTTGCCCCTCAGGTCGTGCTAAAGTAGATCTGCAGGAATATCTGAAACAGTGGCAGGAAGACTCTCAGCGGAGAGAGGAGAATATTAAAGATCTGCCCAGAATTAATCAGGTACGCACACACATTGACGATGTGGTCAGAACTAAACGGGTACATAAATCTGAAATGTCTGTTTCATTTCTTAATGGTGTTAAATGGCTTTGTCCAACCATTTAATGATGACTGAACAATGGCTTTGCATGTCTTTATGGCTGAGATTTTTCCAGTTCATGGATAGCTGATCTGTGTACATTAAAGGGATAGTTCACCCAAAAATGAAAATTCTGTCATTAATTACTCCCCCTCATGTCGTTCCAAACCTGTAAGAGCTCTCTGACCCGCCCATTAGACAGCAAGGATCCTTTCACGATCAAGGCTCAGAAACATAGCAAGGAGATCGTTCAAATAATCCATGTGACATCAGGGGTTCAACCGTAATTTTACGAAGCTACAAGAATACTTTGTGCGCAAAGAAAACAAAAATAATGACTCCTCCGCGTAACCCTATAGCGCCATTTTGGAGAGTATCGCATACGTAAACAACGTATGCACATGGATACGTTTTTTACGCTTTGATCTGAATGTAAACAATGTATCCGCGTACATGCGTTGCTCATTCTTATTTAAGTACAGCACCTGGTTGGCTTTGTCCTGGTCAGTGATGATTCCACAAGTACTTTGAGGTGTTTGACAACAGTGTCATCAGCTTTCATTCTCTGCTCACTGACCTTATTCAGAGCAATTCTATTCCTGTTCTCTGCCATAGTCTGTCTGCTCTCACTGTCTTGAACACATACAAACTCAAGTGGAGTCTTAATGAAGTGTAATAGGAATGTCTACAGTGATTTGCTGCCATTTCTGACCACGTTTAAGCCATATACATACAGCTCAGTTTAATTAAAGAGACTGTATCGACTGTGTTCCAGGTGCAGTTTATTGGTTTGACGAAGACTCTGTACAGCGTGTTCCGTGGCAACGAGGAGGAGGAGAGTCTGTACCGCGCCGTGGCGCGAGTGACCAGTCTTCTGCTGCGCATGGAGGAGGTAGGGCGGAAGCTACAGGAGAGCAGCCCGCAGAAAACGCCCCAAAGTACACCCACCAGCGCAGCTCAGCCGGAGTCCTCCCCAACATTACCCACCAGCCCTGAGACCACCGAAGCCCTCACTGAGGGTGAAGGCAACCAACCCGAGTCTCCGGCCAGTCAACAAGAAACTGCCCCGTCCCGCTCTGACATTACCCCGACCTCAACCTCGCGTCCTTCCACGCCCACCAGCAGTCCGACCGGAACCAGCAGCCCTGTGTTGGACACGCCAGCAGACACCCCCAGCTCGCCCTCTGCGGTCAGAGACGGGGACTGGAGTTTCTCCTTCGAGCAGATTCTTGCATCTCTCCTGAATGAACCGTCTGTCGTTCGCTTCTTCGAACGGGCCATTAACACAGATTCTCTGATCGCACATGCACGCAAAAACCAGCTTAAAGACGCACACTAACGCACTATATCAGAGCAATCACAGCAAAACACTGCCCTAAAAGCCATAAACCCTCCTCTCCCTTCCTCTTTCTCTTTTTCTGTGCAACTTGTACAGGTCAGTGTTTGTGAAACACTTATGTCCGTTACAGATGAGGAAGTCATTTTATTTATATACAGACGCACATATGCAGGACAAGTACAAATCAAAGGGACCCCAAAAAAAAAAGAATTGCGGTATAAAATGATTCAGATTGCACAGAATGAAGAAAAACAGGTATTTTGATGTAGTATAAAAGATTAGTGTTCTATGTTATTTGTGTAATATAAATGATTGGTGTGAGATATTGTGAAAATGTAGATGAAGGTATTATGATGTAATATAGATAAGGTATTATATTATAAATAATAGTATAAATGGCACGTGTGATTTGGGATGACGGCATGAAAAGGCTTTGCCTGCTTTATCCATTAATTAACCTCCAAACGGCTCACACGCACATGCACTACGTCTGTCATTCCCAGCCTGACCTAACGCACGTAAGCACATGTAGGACCACAAAAAGAAGGATGATTCTAAGGGAAATCAAAACACTATGCTGTTGAACTGCTAATGGCCGAAAAAATTCTATTGTTTGAGAATTAATTCAAAATATCTTGTTCCATAACACATACGTCGCCTTACATTACGTACCTTGCTCGACTGAGCTATGAAATTCTTTCGTTCTTTCTGTAGAGGCTTGATTAGGAATGCCCAGAATGGTTATGCTAATGAGGAGGCGGAGTTTAGTCCACATCATATCACATTCCACTGCACTGAAGGTCTGCATTATTCCAGATTATTGTTGTGTAATTCTGATTCACTGAATGTGTTTGTGTCTACAAACCGAAATCTGTGGTTTATGCCTTATTAGTTTTTGATTCAGGACTTCAGTACGATCACAAGTGCTTCCATTTAATGAAACCTATTTCATCTTTAAACATTTTTCGCAATCATTTTGGAAATGAGTTTCAAAATAGATTAGAATTTTGTCATAAACCAAGAACTATATTTTCTGTCATTATTTTACAGATTAAAAAATATCATAGAGAACATATTGAAATGCGTTAGCAAGAAAAATATTTAGAACTGTTGCGCTGTAAATGATATGCAAAGTGTATAAGTCATTTTTCTGTCAGTTCATGTAGTCGAAGCTGTAAGAAACATTAAGTGATGAATCACTTCACCTATCATAAGAGTTATTGTACGATGCTTAAAATGGGCAAATGAATATGCAGAACTGTTCTTGATTTTTAATTTTGTGTAAATGTTGAGAGCTTGTGGTGATGAGTGCAAGAAAGGGAAGTTGGTGTTTTGTGATTATTCTGTTTGAGGTTGTGTCAGGTCTACACCAGCTAAACAAAGTTTTTCGTTCAGTGTGTAATAAAGTAATTATGTTCTTCTAAAGCTAAAAGGCAGAGTAGGAAGCCGTAGTGCGTATTTTCCGTTCGATTTGTTGTTCATCTAAGGAAGATGTTATTTTGGTTTTGTATTCTGGCACACGAACCACAAAGTCCATAGAAATACTTGCAGAAGCAGTTGCATTGAAAGATAAATTATCAGTATTGCATCTCAGAGTCGCACTTGTACTGTTCTTGCTGAACATTTGATGTTCGCTTCATGTACTTCAGGGTAATAGTGTGGTCGTTTTGATTTAATTTTTTTTTTTGTCATAAATATATAACTTTGTTACAATCTGTTTGTGCCTCATAAACTGTCATATGAAAATTTAATGATAAAATAAAATGTATGAAGAAAGGATCTTCCCTGTCTTTTTCTCACGTTCTTTAATGTTGTTCTAGGAACATGGGAATATCAAGCTAAGCCTTCTGGTACTCTGAGAACAATATAAGCAGGATGCCTACAGTGCTGTCAATAGTGTGATCAATCCCAACTGCAGGCATGCAGACAGGTCCCTGCTGGGGTCTGCTTCAGCCTTTGATAAGTCACATGAGGAAGGTTACATAGGCTATTTTATGACGGTCATGTTGGCACTGACCCTTGCCACAATGGCAGCACCTGTTGTGAGACATGCACACACTTTTTCTTTAAAGGGGGCGATTGTAACCTGGGTCTTGACTGACAGTACATAACCCTTAACAACCATTGAAAGTGCTGATCGTGAATCCCACTTTTCGCTTTGATTTTGTTGTAAGCATGTTCTAGATCTCTTCAAAAGGAAAATGTAATGGCAAACATTGAAGATGAGCAACAAAGCTGTAGATTTATTATGCAACACATGGATTCCACAAAAGAAATTAATTTAGCTCAATAATTTGTGTAACTCTTTTCCATTGACTTCCATTCAGATAGAACAGCCTTTGATCTCCTAATTGGGATGCATCTAGTCACAAGGAAATGGAAGTACTGCCAGATATTTACTTGTGACAGACAGATTACTGGAAAAGAAAAAAACTTTGTTGTTGTTTGGCATTTGAGAGGTGTAAATTGGGGAGAGACAGTCACAGGTTTAAGGAGATTAAATTATTGGAGAAGTCCAGCATACAACAGAGAGTCAGCAAATCGGAGTTAGGATATTTTAATTAAGGATTATGAGATAAATAATAATAATAATAATAAAACGAATGCATGAATTGTTCACTCACAAAACATACATGTAGAAAATAGGATGCATTTTCGTCTTATGGAAGCTGAAAGAAGAGGTTGTAGTCTCCCTTTGGGAGAAGGTCTCTGGTCATGCAGCATTTCAAAATGTAAAAGTTACTATGTTTCCAAATTTTGGATATCACCTTATTTTTGCCATAAGAGTGGGTGCGGCCATTTGTAAATTAATCCACTTCCAGCTATTTTTAGCTGTACAAAACAGCTAATTTTGCTGCTTGATATTGCAAACCGGTGTGTCTTAATTTAATATTATATATTATTTTAAGCAATGTATTAATTATGAAAACATTGGTTTGTAATGCAAACAGTTTTACCGTTAACTGCACTTTATTATTCTTGTCGTTGTTTCTTGGTTGTAGCTAGAGGGGGATGCAGCAAAAACCGGAAGCTAACAATACATTTAATTTTCAACCTATTAGATTCTGTTTTATTAACATGTACACCTACCCCAACCCTAAACCTACCCCTTACAATATTACAAAAACAGTAAGTATTGTTGTGCATTGTGAAAAAATGATGCTATATTGATGTGTGCATGCCCAGTAGTTTTTGCTGTATCCCTTCTAGCCTTAACCTTCCCTGCGTCCCAGTGTGCATACTATCCACCCTATCTGCCCTAAATACTATTGAAAATTACTAATATCAAATAGAATTTAGGATGGATAGTATGCACATTGGGACGCAGGCCTTGTTTTATTCCCTACAGAGGCCAATGAACCGGAAGTCTCTAACATTCTCTCACAGGAGTCTCTAACATGAGCTTCCCAATAAAAGTAAACACTTCACATTTTATTATTCAAAAGTAGCCTTTTGAAAGTATCTAATATTTCATCTGTCTTCTGACTGTTTGAAAATGTATACATGTTAATTTCACAAGATAAGTGTATGTAGGTATTTATTTATTGTGCTTATTGCCTGTTAGTAGGTAATTAAGTTATTAGCTTAGCAATACGTTAACATTTTGAAGGACAGTTGACAGCAAGAGAGCTCACAGGGTTTTGGAGCGGAGCTCGAGAGGCAATAACAGCCCATAACCCATCAGCGAAACTTTTTGGATCTGCTGAAATGCTTTTGGCAACATCTTGAGTCAATCTGTACTCTTGCCCAATGTAACAGATTTAGCCAATCAGTGCTCCTTCCCGTCCGTCTGCCAGACCTGTCTCAGGTTTCAAACCGGACACACACACACATACAAAGTGTCTCTGGGCACCCATTTCAGTTCTCTAAGAATAGTCTCCAGTGTTTATTTAAGAAGTGAACACACACATAGCAACTTTGCTTTATATCATTCATGTTTACATCAGAATGTGTGGATGGTACATTCATACAGTGCTGGTTCTCTGGTTAAAAAAATTAAACAGGCCATAGACACACTGTAAACACCTGGTGAAGACAGTCAACCAAGTCTAGATGATGTAACTGTTGTAAACTGTTGACTTGTAAAATGTGATTAGTGTTGCCACTGAAAAAAATATAAATAAATTTGTTTTCCTCCACAGTCAGTTCCACCTAAAAAATTCACAATATTCAAATGTTCACATTTGACCCGTAAGTCTCCTAAGTATTTTATTGTTGGTAATTGAAAAGCATTTTTAATTCATTTTAAGTGATCATCATCCCTATGAAAGCCCTTTTCCACCATGTAAGACATTATTTTTTTTTGGTAAATCATGATTATTACATATAATGTTGAAAGTCAAAAATATGAGATCAGTTCATATTTATGACGTGGAAATCAAAATGATGACAAAATGTCAAAATTATAAGAAAAGTGTATAATTATGACAAAATATGTCATAATGGCTCATAATTGACATTTTTTTTAGTCTCTTAGGCTATGCCATGACTTGTATTTCATAATACCCTTGATGCCATAATTCTGACTTTTTATGTTACAATTATGACTTAATGTATCATAATCTTTACTTTTTGACTTACCAATTATGATTTATCAAAGCAAAGCTTCCATATGGTTTTAGTTTATGATTTAATCATTAATCTTTTCTATTAATGATCAAGTTATTGCAATGTTCCCACAATATGAATTCAAGTAAAGCCTCACGCCAGTTTACATTCAGACTCCCTGATTCTGATGTCACTCTAGATGACACTTTTATTCTCGTCATGCGCTCAGAGCCTGTGAGCGAAAGAGGGAATCTCTTGTGTTCAGGAATCAGCTATGGAGTCTTGTTTGCATCTGGTCAGATTTTGAGGTCATCCATCCTGGTCTTGTTGTTGCTGTAACGACTTGAGTGGCTGGGCCTGCGCTGCTGGCTTGGCGATCCGGGCACAGAATTTGCTGTTTTGCTGATCTTGAGATCTGCAGCGTCTGGTTTCCCGTTGCGCTCTACAGCCATGTTTTCGCGGTTCTGCTTATAAACAGAGCGGCTGCCGTGTGGTGGGAAGGTTCCATCGGGTTCTGAGAGGTTGAAGTGTGGCTCTGTGGGAAAGGGAGCCGGAGGTGGTGCGTGAGGTGGAAAATACGGGTAATTTGGCACAAACGGAACCACCGCATCCTCACTGGGCACTTTAGATTCAGTGTCGCAGACAGAATGAGAGCGCCTGTATCGGAGACCTTGACGGCATTTGGTGAAACCCAGGTGGTACATCTCCACCAGGTTGAGCAGCAGAGAGACACAGGCCACAGCCAACATAAATATGATGAAGATGGTTTTTTCTGTAGGTCGTGAGATGTAGCAGTTGACGGTGTTGGGACAGGGCCATCTGTTGCAGGTGTACAGTGGCTTGAGCTCGAATCCATACAGGAAGTACTGTGCCACAATGAAGCCCACCTCAAACAGTGTTTTGAAGATGATGTTGAAGACATACGTGCGCAGCAAGACTCCCTGCAGACGGATCTTCCCCTGTTCGTCACGTATGGGACCTTTTCCAGATTTGGTGCTCAAAAGTGCCTGTTTGTCCATCCCGCCTGCTTCGTTGTGTTTTTGTTTCTGCTCCATGCGCACCAGGTGCAGGATGTGGCCCAGGTAGATCAGTGTCGGAGTGGAGACGAAGATGATCTGAAGCACCCAGAATCGGATATGAGAGATCGGGAAGGTTATATCATAGCATACGTTCTGGCAACCAGGTTGTTTGGTGTCGCAGGTGAAACCGGACTGCTCATCGCCCCAAACCTTCTCTGCTGCAGCACCGAGCACCAATATGCGGAAGATGAAGAGTACGGTGAGCCAGACTTTGCCCACCACTGTGGAGTGTTCCTGGGCGCTTTCCAAAAGCTTCCCAAGAGAGTTCCAGTCTCCCATTACTGTTGCGTGCCCACCTGCAAATACACACAAAAATATATGGATACACCAATTTTAATTAAGCTAATAACCAGTAATGGCCAATAGTCACTAAATGGTAGATGTGAAAATTCTACATTAATTAGTCTGAATAATAATTGGCAAAGGTTATCTAAATAAAAAAATAAGGAAAATTAATAAGCACAATCCAGTCAGTGTTTACATGGTACAATATATCCCCACAAAAAGTATACTCTTACTTATGTGTTAACTTTTTCTTAAATTTAGGTCCAAAAAGAAAAGAAATGAAAAAAGAAAAGGTCCAGCATGTATCGACACACGCGTTTACTAAATGTGGACATTCTGTAGACTTCTATTGAATATGCATAGTATACATATAGCCTAGTTAAAAATACCATAACCTAACCATACCAGAAAACTATTGAAAATTTTCAAGGTTTTTGTCAGAATTAGATTAATCCCGAGTACAAATTTATCCCCAAAATATGGTTAAGTATTTACATAGGCATACAGATACGCGCTAACACACACATATATTATTAGAGGGGTGGGTTGATGGTTCTTTGGCATGTTTGTGGCCCTGAGGTTTGACTGACATGTCTTCATGCCTGAGCATGACCTGAAACAGGTGGACATACTCAACCCCTACACACACGCACATGAGGATCTTCCAACACACTTCATACTTTCTGTACTGCATACTGTCTGTTAACAGATCATCTTAAAGTAACCATTAAAGCGTCTTCACTTTTCAAACTTTTTAATGCTGTTGACCCCAAAAATGATGCTGCCCTTGTGAAGGGGCAGCTATATTATTTATGTATAGAGTCAAAAAATTATTTTATAAACATATCTCAAATATTACCTGTAGATATCTACTTTCCAGATAATATCTAATACAAAATATCTATTTTATTTTATAAATTCATTTATTTTGTGCTGCATATTTATTTGAACAATTCTGTAACTTGTCCCTGGACCTTAGCTTGAAAACCTTGGCCTTTAGGTACATAGATTCCAATAATAAAATTCTAAAAGTATATTACCATTATATATGAATCTAAAAGCCTCTCAGTTGAGCTACTGTTTTTATTTAGCTTAGCAGTTTCACACTGAAACAAAGAACATCAAACAAGTATTTGTAAACTAAAACACACTGTGATTCACAAATAAATACACACACAGTCATATATGAATTATCGCATTAGTCATAATACTAAATATAGGATCCTTTTTGCTTCCCAAAATCTGATGGATCTGACAATATTTTCTACCATTATTAAGCCATATCTTTACATATAAATCCATAGATTGATTCATGCTGGCAAATGAAAGGATTCAAAAACTGTTAAGAGTCTGAAAGAATATTAAATTGATTTAATTCTAACAGATGCTATTCCTGTACTGTCTTCACTCAGTTTGTGTATCGGTCTGTGTGTGTGTATATATGGGAGTGTATGAGAGTCAGTTAATTCTATAGCTTGAGACTCACCTTTCTTGAAAGTCCAGAGTTAGAATGAATGCTCTTATACATAAATAGTAATAAGTCTACAAGTCTGGATGCAGTGCTTTGCTTCTTCTGTCATACATGCACTTTCTTCTGTACTCCAACACTGGCTCAAACAGAAAGAGAGAACTGACCCATACAAATACACTGTATAGATGTGTGTGTGCATGTATGTGTGTGTGTTGGGGTTAATTTTGGCAGGGAACACAATCCCTAGGGACAATTTTGGAGAGTGTACCACCTGCCTTGTTTCTCAGAGCCTCCCGGATGAGTGACAGCTGTCAGGACCAATGGCAGAGCTCACAGGACACAAGCATTCCTCCATTTGAAGGAAAGCGGCTGAAACACAGTCTCTTTTTGTCTTTCTATTTATGATTTTCCTTTTTTAAAGTGTGTTTAGCACCAGATGGAGAACAAACAGAAGTTAAAGAGCAAGAAGTAGATAGGAGGCAAGACTGTGTCCCTTTGCTTGTATTTGATATGCTATAATGGTCTGACAGAGGACAGGGAATTTTTTATACTCTCTAAGCCCAGGTAAACTGGACTGGCTGTTGACAGAAGACCCATGACTCAAAGCAGGTGCGTAAAATATTTAATTATTTTTTTCTGATTCGCTAATAAGTGGGATGGTATGTATATAGGCTATTATATTATTATATATCATTGAAATACTTGGAATAAAATACTTGGTCACATGGGATCCATCTAAAAGAACTGCATTGGTTATTTTGTTTGTGTGTGTGTGTGCATGTTTATGTGGTTTATGAGGACACAAATTTGTATAATGACATGGGTATGACAGAGGTATTACAATATGAAGGTGGTTTATGAGGACACTGCCTATGTCCCCGTAATTCAAAAGCTTAAAAAACATACTAAATGGTGTTTTTTTGAAAATCTAAAAATGCACATAGTCTCCTGTGAGGGCTAAGTTTAGGTGTAGGGTTGGTGTAGGGCAATAGCACACACATTTTGTTCAGTATAAAAACCATTACGCCTATGGAGAGTCCCCATAAACCACAAAAACCAACGTGTGTGTGTGTGTGTGTGTGTGTGTTTGTGTTTAATAATGTAATAAATATTCAATAATTATACCACTGAACCTGGTGACCACTGTGGTAAATGTAGATCAGTCCAAATTCTACTAAATAAATAGACTACTAGAAGTCATTTTAACAGCAGATTAAAACAGATGTCCTTGTAACATAAAAAGTACTTTATCAAAAAGGTATCATCATTATGTCCAGAACATTACAAATGCTGGTTCAGAAAGACTACAATAGTGTATAAAATCTTTACAGTCAGTCACTTTGGTTTATGAAGAGTTGGTCTTTTGGAGCTCTAGCGCCCCCAAGAGTTATTGTCCTTTACAGACCTGCAGGTAAAACAAAAATAAATCTGGAAATTTTAAGAGTATAGGCTACTTGTGCAATCAAGAGACTACACTGTAAAAATAAAATAAAAAGTTGAGCTAACTTAAAATTTTAAGGCAACCAACAGCAGATTCAGCAGATTTTTGAGTTCTCTCAACTTATTTTTGTAGGAGATTCTCAACTTTTTGTTGTATAAACTTAAAACAAGTTGAGAAAACTACAAAATCTGCTGAAGCTGGTTGCCTTAAATTTTTAAGTTGGCTCAACTTTTTTTAATCAGTGTAATTACTTAAAAAAAATAGTTTGACACAAGAGTTTTGAAATAATACAAAAACAATGTTTGAATTCATAACCAATCAGAATTTTGATGTACTTGGCAACACAAGTACTGGAGATGTTTGTGGAGATATAGATATGATAAACCTGTTAGTGCTGGCAATTTCTGGAAGCTGTTATGTAAGTTAAATTGTGTTTTATCCTACATGAGCTATCTACTGCAGTGGTTCTCAACAGTATTGACTCCAAGGACACTTTTGTCAGAGACGATATTTGATGGCCTTCCTGTGTAAGCTTATGTTGTAGTAAAAAAGAGGTCAGTTTAATGTTGTACATTTTTATTTTTTAATGTTTTAGCATTTTCAATTAAGATTATGTTCATAGAAGTAAACTGAAATAATTTTAAGACTTTTGGAAACCAGTTTGCCAAGGCCCCTTGATCTACAAGATAATGTTAAGAACATTTGGAACATCTTTCTTACAAACTCGTTTTTGTTGACATTTGCAAAACAATATGTGCAAAAAGTGTTAAATCTAATCTGTCATCAAGAGATTCTACCACAAGTATTACGTTTTTAGAGACAATATGAGTATACAATTTCATACAGCAGTGTGAATTTATTTCAATATTGCTCTAAAATTGTGTGGAGTAATACTATGTACACTTTTTAAAAAGTATTCTGAGTTATAAAATTTAAAAAACATCATCAATGACATTAGCCCTCGTTAACATTAGTGTTAGAGTGAAATGTTTAGAGAAAACCAGCCCTCCTAAAAGGAGAACAGTTTCTGAGAGATCCAGGCCCCCACTGGGGAATCCTTGGAGTTATTGAGATGACGACTTGTAGCCCTTGCAACAAGAAAGATGATTTCTGCGATGTTGAGCAGGATGCAGACGCCGGACACAGCAAGCATGAATATAGTGAACACTGTTTTCTCTGTTGGTCGGGACACAAAGCAGTCGACTATGTTTGGGCACGGGTACGAGTCACACTTTACCAGCCGGAACATCTTGTATCCTGGGTAAATCATGTAGAACAGATACATAAAGGCGGATTCGAATAACACACGGAACAGGAGACTGATCATGTATGTCCACCAAAGGGCGCCAGTAATCTTCATCTTTTGGTTTTTTATCTGCTCTAAGTCTTTCGGACTGGTCCGGCCAGCTTGACGATACAACTTTTTGTCGATATGCCGACGATGTGCAATGTGCATGGTAACCAGCAGGGCAGGGGTAGAGACCATGATGAGCTGCAGCGCCCACAGTCGGATGTGAGAGATGGGGAAGAAATGGTCGTAGCATACGCTATTGCAGCCGGGCTGCTGGGTGTTGCAGATGAAGTGCGCTTTCTCATCGCCCCACACACTCTCCGCCGCCACCACCAGAACCAGGATCCGGAAAATGAAGAGGACAGACAGCCAAATCCGCCCAATGCCGGTGGAATGCCGGTTCACGCCGCTGATCACGGCATAAAAAGACGCCCAGTTCATTTTTGGTTCCAGATCTGAGAGAAAAAGGCGAAAAAGTCCACTGTTATTAGGAAGCACACACACACAACTCTGTATAGCTAACATTGTGAGGACGTACATTGACACAGTGCAATCTCTAGCTCCTTACCCTAAACCAGGGGTCACCACACTCGGTCCTGAAGGGCCGGTGTCCTGCAGAGTCTAGCTCCAACTTGCTTCAACACACCTGCCTTGAAGTTTCAAGTATACCAAGCAAGACCTTGATTAGCTGCTTCAGGTGTGTTTGATTAGGGTTGAAGCTAAACTCTGCAGGACATCAGCCCTCCAGGAACAAGTTTGGTGACCCCTGCCCTAAACCTACCCATCAGAACTAAATGCCTCACCCAAACCCTTACCCTAAACCTAACCTTTACCCAGTTTTAACCTGATCCCTAAAACCAAGTCTTGACCCTCAAACAGGCCTTTAAAGGGGTCTCAGAAAGTGAGGAGTGGCCAAAATGTCCTTCATCACTTTACAAGAATGCCCTCACTTTGATGGTCTGAAACTCAAACCGGACTTCCCAAAAATCTGTACAAGTGCGCGCACGCACACACACACACACACACACACACACACAAGATTAGAACCACTCTCGACCTAATGGAGGAGGCATCATACAGCGATCAGCTTGTTATCTGGCATATTTTAATATTATTTTATATATACACACATTACTGTACAAAAATTGGGATCAGGACGATTAAAAAAATAATAATCAAAATATTGTTATTCAGCAGGACACATTATCAAAAGTGACGGGTTACATTTAAAATGTTACAGAAGATTTTTATTTTAAATAAATGCAGGCCTTTTGAACTTTATTTTCTTCAAAAAATCCTAAAAAAAAGCATCAGTTTCCACATAAAAATTAAGCAGCACAACAGTTTTCAACATTGATCATTCTAATAATTGTGCACCAAATCAGCGAATTGATTTCTGAAAGATCAAACTGAAAGCTGCAATAATGGCTGCTGTAAATTCACCACCACATTAATAAATATTTTTTTATATATATTAAAATAGAGACAGTTATTTTAAATTGTAGTAATGATTCACAATATCACTGTTTTTACTGTATTTATAATCAAACAAATGCATTTTTGGTAAACATAAGAGATGCCTTTAAAAACAGTACAAACAGCAAGCAAAATGTGCACCAGAATGAGACATGCATAAACCCATATATTACATCAAAGTCTTGATTTAAGCCCTCTTATTACTGCTCAATAACCATGAGATGTCATAATAAGAAACACATAATGACCACGACTGATGCAACACACAAATATAGATCTTTAAAACAACACACGATACAAGAATATGAACTTAGAATATATCTTGACAATGTACTTAAATGTCCTGTACAGGCTAATACTTGCACAAAGTTATTTTTCAAGACTCTATATGCTACCTGAATGTACCTCATTATCTGAAAATCATTTACATTTTACAAGAAAAGCAAGTGCAAAGACAAAATACAACCACATCTACAGCAGAAATCATCAGCAAGCCACTCATGTTCTGACAGACAGAGAAAGTGAGAGAAAGAGATTTATGCAGTATTCAGCATTACCAGGCTCCGCAGGTGGTGTTAGTGGCATGGGCAGAGCCCGTGTAGAGGGGTTCTGAGACCCGCCGTGTCTCCGGTGTGTGTGTGTGTATGTGTGTGTGTGTGTGTATGTGTGTACTTCTGTCAGATGGAGTGTCTCCAGCTTGCAGCAACCATTTATGAAGGCACAGCCACCCATGTGACCGGCAAACTCACAGCCAATGTCATTCTCCCATCACACAATGAAAGCGTGGGTTCCATCACAGAACAAGAGTGTGCGCTTGGATGTGTGCATTTGTGTGATACGGGTCACAGAGTATCTTCCATCTTTCTGCCTCAGATTTGTGTAATATTAAATGTTCTGACCTCACAGTTGCACCCATTTTCTTTTATACAAGCACATTCATTATGAAATCAGATTTTCTAGGTTTAGAATTAAATGTTTAGAAGTTTAGAACTGGTCATAAGTGGGTTTGGTTGTTACAAATGTGTCAACAAATACCCTGAATATACAACCATTTGAAAATTCATTAAAATGATGATGTAGTCTTATGTTATTTTGTTTTACATTATTGGTGAATATTGCAATTCACCAATAATGTATAAAATATAATATAATTTTACCATTTAACATAGATTATACTTTTAGTGTACATTAGATAGATAGATAGCTAGATAGATAGATAGATAGATAGATAGATAGCTAGATAGATAGATAGATAGATAGATAGATAGATAGATAGATAGATAGATAGATAGATAGATAGATAGATAGATAGATAGATAGATAGATAGATAGATAGATAGATTACCATTTGCATTGAGTCTTCTACATCTCAATCAGTGCAAAGTGTTTTTATGTTTTATAACTTTTGTAGTTTTTTTGCCCTCTGCTACTAGTAAATTGTGGATTGTGTTTTATTATTGTTTTAATGAAATACAGTGATAGATGTCGTCATATTTATATGACGTTTATTATAAGTTTTTCACAATTTAGAAGAACCATTTTTGATTCCCTAAAGAACCTTTCAGAGAACAGTTCTTAAAAGAACCTTTTTCCCCTCTAAAGAGCAATTAATTATTATTATTTTTTATTTCTTGTACTATAAAAAAACCTTTTGTGCAATAGAAAGGTTCCATAGGTGTTAAAAGGTCTTCATGGAACTATCAATCCCAATAAGGAATCATTATTTTTAACAGTGTAGAGAAAAGCAACATCCTGAACATACAAGTACATAAGAAATCAACTTAAAGAGCCTCATGTCCCAAGACAGAACATCTTCACTTCAAATACAGATTTTTAGTGTCCCAGAGTAGTTTATAAAATAATATATTTTCTGATGTATTACAATAGTAGTATATTCAATAAGTGGTTGTAAACTTTCTAAATTAGAATCAAACCAGGGAGATGGGTGTTTCATGCAGACTTTACTGGTTTGGTAGTTGGTTGATTATTGAGTTGCTGGATTGAACATGGTTGGTAGTTGATTATGACAGGGTTTAATTGGTAGGTTTAGTACTATTTGATAGGGTTGGTATCTGGCTGATGTTTACCTGCGGTTGGTGAGGTCCCTGAGCAGAAGAAGAGGTTGAAGGAAAGGAACAGGAAAGGGTTGATGTTTCCCTAGTGAAGATTATGGTGCAGTACCGGAGCTTTGCATTGCTAATCACTCGTGTCACGCTGTTACTCACCCCACTACAAACATCTCCACACAAAAGATGCTTGTGCTGCCCGTCCTTAACCATTCAGATCAGATCCAAGGCACACACCCACCAGCAGACACTGTGACGCAAATTATGTACAAACGCATTTGCACATGAACATACACCAACTCACATACACAAGTTTGCTTTCACACACATTCAAAACCATGTACATACAGGAATGTTTACACATGCACACTGTAGGCTACATTGATCCAGTCTCTGTATCTGTATGCACAAATCTGTATACAACAAAACTGTTTTTAGATAGATGTATTATAATAAAGCACTGAAATTACATCCATAACAGCAGCTTCAAAAGAAAAGATCATATTCACCCAAATGGTTATCCTTATTATCAATGAAAACATAGAATTTATTAATTGCTCTTTCCTTTTGAGACAGTATGGCACATACAAGAATGTACTGTAGATTGCTTTGATATTCTATATTATAACAAACTTCAGCTGACTTTAAGATTTTACTTGTCAAAAAAAAATACTAATTGCCTCTTTACTTCATTTTGTCTGTTTGCTGCTGTCTTGTCCAGAATGTTACATTGTACACTCGCTTATCTTTCTTCATTTTTCAGTAATCAGTTAACTCTGTTAAAGTTAATTTTGTCAGTGTTATATCTATCTAGAATTTTAAATTTTGTATTAATATCAAGCTTTTAAAAAATAATATTTAGTCAATAAAGGGCATTTCATTCATTCATTCATTTTTATTAACCCCAATCCCAATATTTTTTTTATATATATTATTTAAGCATTGTTTAGTTCGTTTTTGTTTTATTTAATTTAAAATAAATACAGTTTGTTGTTTTAATACATGGACATTCTTTTAACTTTCTTGGTTGTTGTTGTTTATAAAATGCATATAGTTACATTGTGCTCATTCTGGGGTTTGTGTCTCACATTGTTTAATCTAGTTTTAATCTGGTGGAAGAAAAGTCCCCACCAGGTGATCAACAAACAAACACGCGCTCACTGCCTCAAACGCCCGACGCGTGAGCGCGCACTGCCAGCCCCACCGAGAGGAATTCTGGGAAGACATGGCAGCTTCCGCTGTTTGTGTTCGCTGAGTTTCCGCACTGAACAGTCACTAAATTAACAGTTCAGTTGATAACTTTATCAGTGGCTCGGTTCGGGATGGAGGAGAGCGGCAGTGTGGACAGTGTGGAGTCTCTGTGCAGGTAACGTTATCAAGAGAAAACACAGACACACTCTCTCACTGAGTGGATGTTTACAATAGCTACTTGATTATGAAAACCGTTCCAGGTCGTTTAGATAATATTTTTGAAGCTTTCTGTGAGGAGTGCAGTAGCTAAGTAGGATTATTTGTTTGTCGGAAGGGACAGTTCACCCAGAAATTAAAATTATGTCAGTGTTTACTCAACATTATTTCTGTATGACTGACTGTCTTTCATTAATCTGTAGTACAGTAAAGGAGATGTTACTACTGTTTACTGTACAGTAAAGCAGATGTAATGATAGTGAATGATGGCTGACGCTGTCACTGACTATAATTAAAGACATACAGGTTTGGAGCAACATGATCGGTATCAGTAATTGATGACCGAATGCTTCAATGTGTAAAGCTCATAGGTGTGCTTTAATCCGTTTTTGTCCTCTAATGTCCTTTCAGCTCCACCACGACACGCTCAGACCGCTCCAGTGGCACCAGAGTTTCAGACACAGAGCTGCGGGTCAGTCAAGTCCAGCCCAGCACTTCTTATTCTGTTCTTAAAACTGTTGCATGTTCTGAACTGTTACTATAACTAAACCTCATCTGTTTTTTATCCTTGCAGACTAAAGGAAAGGCAATTGAAACGGTATGACAGTGTAAATGTGAGCCTAAAGTTTGGATTAAGTCTCAGTTCCTTTCCATTGATCTCATGTTCTTCTGTTTGCAGGTCTACAAAGACCCCAGTAAAGTCGAACTTCCTCTTCTGCCAGAGGAACTGGTTCAGGATTCCGGTATTTGTGGTACATTATACTGACTTCTGTACATCATCCATTCAGATGGCTTAAATGTATCTGTTTGTTGTGTGTGTGTCCACAGCTAAAGACGTGACTTACATTTGTCCGTTCATTGGGCCTGTTAGAGGATCTCTGACCGTCACTAACTACAGACTTTTCTTCAGGAGCACTGACAGGGTAAGATGCTGTTTCTGTATGACTGCTGGAGAGAATTTCTAAACTAAAGACTTCCATCACTTTATTTGTTGTCTAGGAGCCGATGTTTGGGCTAGATCTACCACTGGGAGTTTTGAGCAAAATAGAGAAGATTGGAGCAGCAACTAGCAGAGGAGATGTCTCGTACGGCCTTGTCTGCAAGGTTTTAAGTGATTTAAAAAAACTAAAATTGTATATACACTGCCCTCCAAAAGTTTGGAAACACCCCTGGCAAAGTGTGGTTTTGGATATCAGCATAAATCCTTATAATTTTTTGGTGCAAATACATTAAAGTAACTTGACATTATCATCGAAGAACAGCAATAAAACATAATAATGGAAATATGCACATATGTCAAAGTCAGAAATGCCCCTTTGCCAGCTGTGATGCCTGGTTACTGATTTAAACTTGGCCCAGGTTTTTAAAAGATTTTTGGGTCAGCACACCTTAATAGCTTCAACAATTGATTGCCAATTCAAAGTCAATGTTTGAATAAACTGACATCTTGGATGCCCAGATTATGCAGAGCTGTAATAGCTGCTAATGGTGGATATTTTGATGAATCGAAAATTTATTTTTTTTCTATGTATAAAATATGTTTTCGTAGTTTGTGGTGTTCCTTATCAGTGCAAAATTATCACAAATTAAAAAGGATTCATGCCAATATTGTCCAAAACCTGCACTTTTCTAGTGCGTTTCCAAACTTTTGGAGGGCAGTGTGTTTATTATTAAATAATATAAATTGTAGTATTTTATACTTTCACTTCACTTTTTATTTTTAATTGTAATTTAAGTTAGTAATTTTGTTATGTATGTGAATGTGGTCGTCTGGCACATATGAAAATACACTGCTAAAAATAAAATATAATAGTTTTTTGGTGGGGCCATTGAAAATATTGGCAGGACATTAAACTGGCTGCAGAATAAACCCTTACTATTGTACTATAATCCTGATACATCCTTTTTTTTTTCTTTCATATTTGCATATTTACTTAATGGGTACGTCTTGTAGGATGTGAGGAATCTACGTTTTGTGCACAAGGAGCCTGAGGACTCACTAAAGAAGTCAGTGTTCGAGGTTCTGATGAAGTTTGCTTTTCCGGTGTCAAACAACATGGTGAGAAACATAAATAAACAGAGAGTGTATATTAATACAGCATATAATATAATTTATTTACCAAATTTAACTGATTCAGCACCAGCCTAAATGTAATTAGTATCTCTGTCTGTCTCCTTCCTTTCTCTTTGTCTAGTCCCTCTTTGCATTTGAGTATAAGCAGGTGTTTCCTGAGAATGGATGGAAGGTGTATGATCCACTGGCTGAATGCAAGAGACAGGTACAGTCTGTGTTTATTCAAGGTGGTAATATATAGTCATCCAATATTTATTGCAAAATAAATCCCTTTAGAGTGATTAGGACTCTAATAAACCACAGGTGGCTTGTATCACCCTGAAGGGGTTTGTTTTGCAATAATGATGACAGTGTACATTATCCCATGTATCACAGGTACTTACTACATTAATACATGAAAATAAATAAATAAAATCTGAAATAATTATTCAGTATATCAATATGAATATTTATTGTATTATGTAGTATCATTATAAAGATATTATTCATATTATGTAAAAATTAATACAAATAATATAATAATTTACCATATTTACCAATATTTAATTATTTGAATATAATGAGAATGACATTGGAGTGAAGAGACTTCTTGGATATTGGATATTGTTTGCCTGGGACAACAATCAGTTATATAGTTTTAACATCATTATGCAAAAATATTTGCTGCATAATACTGTGGTTAACCTATGGAGTATTTATGAGTTGTGTTTTAAATACAAGTGTGTGTGTGTGTGTGTGTAGGGTCTTCCAAATGAGAGCTGGAGGATCTCCAAAGTAAATGATCACTACGAGCTGTGTGATTCATACCCAGCAGCACTATTTGTCCCAGTAACCATTACTGATGAGGAGCTGCGACGCGTCTCCAGCTTTAGGGCCAAAGGACGCATTCCGGTCAGTGTCATGAGACATTTCTGAATCATCCCATGTCAATCTCTGTGTGCACAATTATTTGACCTCAGGCCTCACCAATGAAGCTATCGGCTCGCCATGGTTTAGGTGCTGTCATGGATCCACCCAGAGAGTCATGCCACAGTAGTTCGTACCAGTCAACCGATGGTGGGCCAGAACGGTCGCCGCTGCAAAGAAGATGAGAAGCTCCTTCAGGCTATTATGGACGCAAACGCTCAATCACACAAACTGTTCATATTCGATGCCAGACCAAGTGTGAATGCTGCAGCTAACAAGGTAAACACTTTCTTTTCAAGTGTGCGTTTTGAATGAAAGGGAAATTTTGAAAGCCTGTGCACATGTGTATTTTAGATGAAAGGAGGTGGGTATGAGAGTGAAGATGCATATCAGAATGCTGAACTGGTATTTCTGGATATCCACAACATTCATGTAATGCGTGAGTCGCTACGGAAACTGAAGGAAGTCGTCTATCCCAACATTGAGGAATCTCACTGGCTTTCCAATCTAGAGTCCACCCACTGGCTGGAGCATATTAAGGTGAGACGAGATTGATCACGTTAATCACCTTTCTCAAATGTTAAGAAACATGATGATAATGTGTGACACTGACTGTGTGGTGTGTGTATGTGTGATAGTTGATTCTGGCTGGAGCTTTAAGGATAGCCGATAAGGTGGAGTCTGGGAAAACCTCAGTGGTGGTTCACTGCAGTGACGGCTGGGACAGAACTCCTCAGCTGACCTCACTGGCCTTGATAATGCTGGATTCTCACTACAGAACCATACGAGGCTTTCAGATACTGCTGGAGAAAGAGTGGCTCAGCTTTGGTCACCGCTTCCAACAGGTCAGTCATCCAGTTGTAGTTTACATGATACAGTAACAAGCAAGACTGTGATGGAATAAAACGCTTCCTGTATCCAATTACTCACTTGTTAACTTATTCACTATTTCCGATATAATGACTGCTTCATAGTGCCCTATATAAGTGCACTGTTATCTACACTTGGCACACACCATTATATTGACATATGGCCAATTTCTTTGTTTTATGTGTTGCACAGCTTCTCCAGAAACTTAATTTAACCTTTTTATGAAAATTTTCATTGTAATATTTTGTGAATTATTATTTTTTAGTTCTATGGAATATATAATATACTTAACTTTTGACCATTTAAAAAATGACAAAAACATATGTACGCTACCATTCAGTAATGTAGTGTCAGTAAGTTTTTTTTTTTTTTTTTTTTTTTTTTTTCTGTAAAGAAAGTAATACTTTTATTTAGGAGGAATGCATTAAATTGATCAAAAGTGACAGTGTAGGCATTTATAAAGTTACTGATTTCTGTTTCAAATGAATGCTGTTCTTTTCAACTTTATATTCATGAAACAATCCTAAAAAATGTACACATTTCCTCAGAAATATTAAGTACAATTGTTTTCAACATTGCTAATCATTAGAAATGTTACTTGTCCCTCAAATCAACATATTAGAATGATTTCTGAAGGATCATGTGGCACTGAAGACTGGAGTAATGGCTGCTAAAAATTGCCATCACAGGAATAAATTATATTTCAACATATTAAAATATAAAATGGTTATTATAAATTGTAATGATATTTCACAGTATTTCTTTTTTTACTGTATGTATGATCAAAAAAAAAAAGTAGCCTTGATGAACAGAAGAGACATCTTTCAAATTGTAAAAAAAAAAAAAACTTACGGACATTATTCTTTTGAACATTATTATATTTTGTGTATACAGCGAGTGGGTCATGGTGATAAGAATCACACAGACGCCGATCGTTCACCAATCTTCCTGCAGTTCATTGACTGTGTTTGGCAGATGACAAGACAGGTGAGTGCGAAACACCCAAGAGTTTCCAGAGCACCACCTGCCCACCTGCTTATTTCTTCAGTGTATGTTCTGTGGTCTGTGTCTGTATAAATAATAAGCATTTATGTTTGTAGTTTCCTGCAGCGTTTGAGTTCAATGAGTATTTCCTCATAACAATACTGGATCACCTGTACAGCTGCCTCTTTGGCACATTTCTTTGTAACAGTGAGCAGCAAAGACTTAAAGAGGTAAGAGTGAGAATGGCCTTGGGAATAAATGTTTGCACTTTATATGCATCTCATTTACAGAGTAGGAATTTGACAGTTAGCCTCTTTAATGGATCATGATGTAATTTGGCAGATGCTTTTATCCAACACAGCTTACAGTAAATTCTGTCGTCACTGTTGGTGTGACACTTGTTTAATTATAAGCTGCATATATGAGTGTGTGTGGGTCTAAGCGGGGTCTAAGTCTGTGGGGTGGTGATGGCGCAGTGGACAAAACACATGCCTTTGGTGTGAGAGACCCAGGTTCGAATCCACTGTGAGACACCAATGTGTCCCTGAGCAAGACACTTAACCCCTAGTTGCTCCAGAGGCGTGCGACCTCTGACATATATAGCAATTGTAAGTCGCTTTGGATAAAAGCGTCAGCTAAATGAATAAATGTAAATGTAAGCGACTGTCTGTTTTGTGTTTAGGAAGTCCCGAAGCACTCTGTGTCTCTATGGTCTTTTGTGAACAGTCAGCTCGAAGAGTTTGTGAATCCGCTGTATGTACATTATCCCTCCCATGTGCTCTTCCCCACTGTTGGTATACGACACCTCCAGCTCTGGGTCACCTACTACATACGCTGGAATCCTCGCATGCGACCACAGGTATACACTCCAGGTTTTAATAGATGTGTAGGTACTGAAATTATTAGGTTTGTTATCTGACTTTGCTACCTAAGGTTTGCTCACATCTGTCTGATATTTGAATAACAATTCATTCAGGCTTTTCACACTGCACTTAAACCCCAGCCTATCATTTTCTAAACCCTGCATTTAACCCCACTTTTTGAAACACCTTTTGGACATTCATGGAAGTGCAGTGCATAAATTTAAGAATAAAGAAAAACTTGACCGTATTGGACTGCATTTGTCCAATCAATGCCATTGACACAACAAAAAGGATGTTAACCTGGGGTTTATGAATATGAATATTCAGGATTATTTGTTAACCCCATGTGAAATATGAGCAATGTGAATCAAGGTATCCCAGAATTATGTTTACCTGGGGTTATCCATCAACTAAACGTCTGACACTTTAGTTGTCATTTTAAGGACTTATAATGGGTTTTTAAATGCCTTGTGCTGTCCATGTTTGGTTTGAAAGTCTCAGTTTGATGAAAAATGTATTTTAGGAGCCTGTCCATCAGCGCTACAAAGAGCTGCTAGCAAAACGGGCAGAGCTTCAGAAGAGGGTGGAAGAGCTGCAGCGCGAGGCGGCCAATCGTACGGCCTCATCATCCTCCGAGAGGGCAGGGTCTCCCACGCGCTCCATCACACCTGTGCAGACCTTTGTTTAGGCTTTAAGGAATGTAGATGCCCACACACACACACACACACACCGTGTGAGCATGTTACTTGCAGTGATGCACAACTGATGAAAATTCACACACTAACATTCACCTCGCTGCTACCAGCTGGCTGGATGGATGGGAGAAGCTTTTAATCACTAAAACTGTTTCATACTAGTATTATATTAATACATTTATTAAGACTATTAAAGCACTAATACATATTGAAAAGCATATTAGGGTTTGTACAGTATGAGCTGTATGTAGTAGAACTCTGCGCCTGAGCATCGCATGACCAAAGTATTGTGATGTCACTGGGATTCTGCCTGCATCATCTTGAAGTTGAGGCCAGTTTTTCAGCCTCAGGGTTTTGCGTACAGGCTTCTGCCTTTACTTGAAATTCCGAACTTTCTTGGGCTTGTTTAAAATGACACTATGTAATCAAGTTATAGATATGCTCTATATCTAACTTTTGCTTATACATTAACAATATTGACAAATAAAATGTGTTGACACTGATTCAATTGGGAGTCGTCTACAGCAATAAAACATCTGCAGTATATGGCTCTAGACAATAGATGGTGTTTCGGTCATGCGGGATGTTTACGTGGACGGACAGAATCGAGCTAGAGCTGGTTTTTGTGTAGTCAAGCTGCAGTCCAAGTATCCATGACACAATGTGGAACTGAATATTTCAAAGATTAAATACATGTAATGCATCACATATTTCAGATAATGTGCAAAGCAATCCTATATCTTTTCATCTTTAGTGACTGAGAAAACATGTTAATAATCCCAAACAGTACAAACAGACTGTTTATTTACACATCACATTCAGTTACATTTTTGAGGTGGCTCGATTATTTTTAGACTTGTTTTAAGACTTAGCTTTATATAAAAACCATAAAAGTACATAAATACAAGACCATTTACAGTATTTATGTTGGTTTTAATTCCTGTCTGTATCTGTGAGCTAGCGGCCCTCCTTTGCACCTCACCACTTGCCCCTCTTGCTCCAGTCTTTAGGAGTGAAATGTAAGCATTTGGGATCAATGCGGAGGTGGCGTTTCTGCATGGCACGCTCGTGACCTTCCACTATGTCCTCAGACAAGGTGAGGATATATTGACCCTGCAGTGGAGAAGAGCATATCTGAATTAGCAAATAATGACTAATTTCTGATTTTTCTACCCCAAAATAATTCAGATTGAGAACTTAAATTGAGAAGTGTTCACTGAAGTGTTATTTTTACCTTGTAATAATTGATGAGGTTTAGGTATTGAAGAGTTGAGATCACATCCTCTTTCTTGACACTTGTGATCTCGCTAATTTCACTAAGAACATCAAAAGGAAGAACATTGCTAGAAAACTGTGCCTTAAAGTATTTCCTTAGTACAATACATACAGTGGACACATACTTGATGGTGATCTGTGGTCGCTCTCCATTCTCTGATTTGAGGTCCATGAGTATCTCCAGAATGGTCTGGGACCAGTACGAACGGTATGAGAGCAGGCCCAAATCAGACAGAGGTTTCTCTGGGGTGCCAGTCTTTCCTTCCACCTTTGAGAGCTCATAACCTTGGAGACAATATGTTTTTTTTTTTTTTTTAAGCAAGGCCCATAACCTTCAGGGCTAATTGTATTAAATAACATTGAGGCATAAATTAAGCAAAACTGTTGACTAATGCAATTCAATTAGTCATGAAAACTGTAACATTACTCACTGAACTCAATGAGTAGTTTGCCATAGCCTCTTCTCTGATAAGGTGGCAAGGTCAGGATACAGGCCACATTATAGTCTTCTGTTGATTCCTTCTCCTTTAACGAACGAGGGGAAAAGACGATTAATACAGTGGCCTCAAAGAACCCAAGAGGTTCATTTTAAATACAGCACAAGCAAATGTTTGAAGGATTAAAAAACATCAAAACAGATGCTAGCAGAGATAAAAAATATACCTTTGAGAAGTAGCCAACTATATGGAAACCCTTTGAGTCATACTCCGTCATAACGTAAAAGAGGAAAGGATCCGTGTCGTAGTACAGGGTCTTATGGTCCAGGAAGCATTTGGCCAATAAACACAAATTTTGGGAGTATGCCTGAGCAGTGAAAGAGAAGATGGATTTAAAAGACCTTTAGAGACCACAAAAGATGTATAATACATGCAGTACAACACTTATTTTCCTATTAAAGGAAAAGTATCCAAACATTTAAATACTCTCGATTACGTTTAGCCACTTTAACAACATCATTCACTGATCCAAACTCTTAATTTTTTCACCTGCCTCTCATTACACACCTTATTTTTTCTGCCATCTATTTCAAAAAAGGAGATGGTTCCTTTGCGGTAGATCTCATTTCCTGGTGGATGCCGCAGGTTGCATTTTGTCTGTAAAAGTTAAAGGAGGAGTAATAGTTGTATTAAATGTAATACAATTATATACAAAATAATGTGTGTAATTATAACAGCTATTTAAAATGTGGTCACATCTACCACTGCGAAATTTCAATGAAAATCTGTGCAACAAAGAATTTTACATGAGGGTTAAAATGTGCCAGACTTCGCTGGTGTTCAAGTTAGTCGTTGACCAACAGAAAGCTGCTAGGTTTAAATGTGACTTCAGTGTGTGGTGTACTTTATGCATGGTGCACTATTGACAACGAAAAATGTCTGCAAAATTTCACTAATGTGACCGCACCTTAAGCCTACAGTTGTCTAACTACTCTTACCAAGTGTCTTTGGAGACATTTGAGGCTCTTGAGGTATTTGAGACAGAATTCACAGAGGTAGAGAATGGGCAGAGAGGTGAGCTCCTGTGGGTATGGAGAGAAGTACCAAGGCTTCAGTCTGTGCCGGCCCAGCTCAATACAGTCTATGTTCTTCATTCGCGTCACAATGTCATCATGACTGCGGTCGGACACCAAGCTACCAGTCATGCGCGGGGCAGATGGGATTCCATCTGAACTGTCCTGAGAGTCCTGAGACCAGAGAATAGAGTTGAGGAGAAGAGTGAATAGAAAGTGAATGTGCTTCATGTTTAAAAAATGTTTGTGGGTTTCATGTAAACTTTTTTCCATGTCAGGTTTACCTGATTTCTTTACAAAAATATACAGTGGCATGCGAAAGTTTGGGAACCCCTTGCAGAATCTGTGAAAATGTGGATAATTTTACCAAAATGAGAGAGATCATACAAAATGCATGTTATTTTTTATTTAGTACTGTCCTGAGTAAGATATTTTCCATAAAAGATGTTTACATATAGTCCACAAGACAAAAAAATAGCTGCAATTATTAAAATAACCACATTCAAAAGTTTGGGAACCCTTGGTTCTTAATACTGTGTGTGGTTACCTGGATGATCTACGACTGTTTTTTTGCTTTGTGATGGTTGTTCATGAGTACCTTGTTTGTTCTGAACCGTTAAACTGAGCACTGTTCTTCAGAAAAATCCTCCAGGTCCTGCAGAATCTTCAGTTTTCCAGCATCTTTTGCATATTTGAACCCTGTCCAGCAGTAACTGTATGATTTTGAGATCCACCTTTTCACACTGAGGACGATTGAGGGACTCAAACACAACAATTAAAAAAGGTTCAAACATCCACTGATGCTCCAGAAGGAAACACGATGCATTAAGAGCCGGGGGGTGAAAACTTTTGAACAGGGTGAAGATGTCCAAATTTTTCTTATTTTGTTGAAATATCATATTTTTCCATTTAGTACTGCCCTTCGGAAGCAACAGAAGCTACTTGCATGTTTCCTGGAAGACAAATTAAGTACAATTTACCTTGATCTTCAAATTCAAAAAGTTTTCACCCCCCGGCTCTTAATGCATCGTGTTTCCTTCTGGAGCATCAGTGGATGTTTGAACCTTTTTTAATTGTTGTGTTTGAGTCCCTCAATCGTCCTCAGCGTGAAAAGGTGGATCTCAAAATCATACAGTCACTGCTGGACAGGGTTCAAATATGCAAAAGATGTTGGAAAACTGAAGATTCTGCAGGACCTGGAGGATTTTTCTGAAGAACAGTGCTCAGTTTAACTGTTCAGAACAAACAAGGTACTCATGAACAACCATCACAAAACAAAAAAACAGTCGTAGATCATCCAGGTAACCACACACAGTATTAAGAACCAAGGGTTCCCAAACTTTTGAATGTGGTTATTTTAATAATTGCGGCTATTTTTTTGTCTTGTGGACTATATGTAAACATCTTTTAAGGAAAATATCTTACTCAGGACAGTACTAAATAAAAAATAACATGCATTTTGTATGATCTCTCTTATTTTGGTAAAATTATCCACATTTTCACAGATTCTGCAAGGGGTTCCCAAACTTTCGCATGCCACTGTATATTTATGCATTCAGTGCAATGGATTCTATTATTTCATTTACAGAATCCATTCTGTTTAGAATCTGATTCTTTAACAGCCCTAAGCCTCCATTCTGACAAGACACTCAAACCAAAGCAAAAGCAATGGGAAGTAAAGGAGCCGGACCTCTCCTGGCAGCAAATAGACGGTGGAGCAGCGAGGACTGTTATTCTGGAACATCTTTACCATCTAGAAAAACACAAGGGGTTGCAAAGCTTTGGGAAATTTTAATGGAGAAAGGTACGCCACAGAAGAGCAGAAAGCAAACTCTCAGTGGAAAACATTTTAATGATTTGGTTTTGGTTGGAACCCAGTTCTCACTCAGCTCTCACTAGTAGTCAGTATTGGTTATAATATAACTGTACAGAATTTTTATAACACAGTATTTCACCTATGGCAATGGTACTATTGTTAAATTAAGGTATGTTCATAAGATATACAGAAAAGTGCCCTAAAACACAGCAATCCTAATTTTAACAGATGCTTAATATCTCACAGCCCCAACTTAATGTTAAATAATGTAAAAAATATATTCTTTTTATTTTGAGAATCATCTTTTTTAGTAGCAGGACATACCTCATCTGTCCCTCCACAACTTTTTCTTTTTCTCCCAGGCTGAGGAGGAATGAGATGACGCTGGATGGATGATGTGCCATTCTTCCAGTAGGAAGAAGCAGAGGACATAAAGAAAAGTTTGATTTTTTAAAACAATACTTTAAAAGCTTATACCTAACAACTGTTAAAATGTAAATTAATTTTTTATTAAATATTACGTAAGAAGAGGCAAACTATTCTTGAATTGTTTCAAATACAGTCATTTCTTACCGTGGTGAGAGAGGTGAGTGGTTCATGCTCGTCTCTGGATTTAATGCTGAAAGAGGAATCTCTCGTTGCTGGATAGACAGAGGCCTGACTCGCTTCTGCAGAACCGGGAAGTGAAGGCACTGGAGTCGCTGCAGTCACTTGTGTGGCCAAAGAGACCGACTCCACTTTCCTTTTCTGTAAGATCAAACAGAAACAACAGCTACTTTTTTCTCTGCGTAGAAAGGTACTAAAATCCATCATACCATGAGTGAACTTCTGCCACTTACCTCATGAGAAAATAAATAAAGGATAATGAGTAATGAGAATGTTCTGATTGATGGGGTCTAGCTGAGCTTTTACATACATTAAATGGAATAGATTTGCTTTAGGAGTAACAAAACATCTTTTTTTCAGTTCCCCGTGTAATAAATACTAAAAATGTATGTAGTATTTTAGATATACGTTATAACTTGGCATCTTTCAAATATTTAATCTTATGTCATTCCTTTTATACAACGCTAACATTATTGTGCAATAAATAATAGCTTTAATTTACACGTCGCATAATAGGTTCTAACTGCTATCTGCAGTTTAAAACGAGATGAGGCAAAAACTGCATCCCTCACACTTTGAAAAGTGTATAATGAGCTTATTCAAATAAGTCTAATTCAGCTCATTCATCATAAACTCTTGCTGTACAGATTGATTGATTGATTGATAAAAAAGAACGGGCAGGGATCTTCTGTACCGGTGTGGGGAGGGTTTTGCCTCTTGAAGTAGCTGAAGCAGACTGAACATGGAGATCTAGACTCTTCTTCTAAATTTGAAGGAAAGTGAGAGATGATAAACAGACGGAACAGCATGCAAATTTGAAAACAGCTGTGTATGATTTACTGTACATCTTTACCACTGAAGTGGGGCAGTGTTATTTCTACATCTAGAGCCACAGGGTACACAGTAGATTCTCTTACCACGTCTCTCTCTGGGGAGCTCGGGCGAGACCCAGGCAGCCCATTCTTCATAGGAGTCTTTGCCTCCTTCTTGGGAAACTGGAGCTTCTTAATATCCAGTCGGTCTGGAGTAACCCATTCATCCAGGCGCTTATTGACTTATAAAACAAAAACAAGTTTAGCAAAGTTTTTGCTTTGAAATTAAAAGCTCAATTTGGAATCATTCACACTCTGAAAGCAAAAAATGAGGTAAGTGACCAAAGCTAATAACTAATACTCACAATCAATGTAGTGGACATAGTAGAGCTTTTTTCCAGAGATGTCTTTAACGCTGAGAATTTCAGCCAAAGCTATGAAGGGACAAACAAACAGTTAAATCCGTAAATATCTACATATACATAAAAATATAGATATATATATTATTATACTGCTATATTCGCATGTAGCCGTTTTTAAATGTAAGGCAGAGGAGCTGCTAGTGTTATTGTTTACATTATATTAGGCTAATACTTACGCCATTCGTTTTCATTTTCTTGATTTTTTCGCAGCACGGGAAGTCGACAGCCCTCAGTAATCTCAACCTATGAGGACAAAACGCAATTATAAATGACATTGACCAACACAAACAGAACAAATTTCATTAAAATCGCCACCAAGACTACATAGAAACAATACTCACCGAGTGTTCCGCCATCTTTTTTTATCCGGCGAACAGAAGAGTGCGCTACTAACTATAACTGATCAAATTATTTTAGCAATAAGGCTATCATTTTTGTCGTTCTTACTGTATTTATAGTAATTTAAATCCTTGTTTGTGTCATTTACAAAAACAAACAAACAAAAAATAACTGCGATCAAAATGGTTTTATGTTTATTTACTGTCAAATGTCCAATTTGAAATACTGAGTAAATTAAAATAATAAAATAACAGATATGCTATGTTTAGTTTAAGTATTCCATAAGGGGCACTTCTTACAAATTGTTTGGATATATCAGGTTTATGTAAGTGAATACTAAATGCACAATGAGCAGAGTACCTTTAACTAGGCGTAACAGAAAATAGATATAATTATTTATTTTTTATGAAAAATAGTGTTATCTAACTATTTTTTGTATTGGAATCTGACATAAGCCTGCTGAAATTATTTTATTATTATTTTTCTTGTTTATCTTCAGTGCTATCTACAGTAACTTAAAGGATTATGCTGCTGGAAATCACTAGTAATCATATTAAATATTCCGTAAATATCTCCACTGTAATTCGAATTAATTATACAATTACTCAGATTATTTCTAGGTTACAACCAGATTCTCTTCTGTTCTGTCGCCTTTTATGTTTAGTTTTGCTCTAGAGAGTCTACAGAGGAAATTCTGATTTCCTGTTTGAGCCATAATGGAGTCGTACTGTTGCCAGTTTCACTAGAACGCACAAGAAAGGGTGAGAGCTTTACATCACAAACACGTCACAGAAAACAATACGTAGTTTTTTAATGAGGCGGGACGAGTTCTTTGATTGGTGCTGATTTTTCAAATACGTTCTTCCCGCCCATCGGCGATGGCATCTGATTGGCTGTTGAGTCTTTCCTTTGTAGTCACAGGTCGCATCCGGTTCGTGCGTCGACTAACATACAAAAAGGAGAACGGAAAAAAATATTCATCAGGAGCCGAAAAGAAATGAAATCAGGTTTTTAGTTATTCTTTTCACGTATAGCGATATATCAGTTTACATGTAGTTTTTAATCATGAGTTTAAGTCACTGATGTTTTTTATAATAGTATTCACAGAGCAGTTTTAGATGGTTGGATCCATTTTATTTATCGGGATTAAGTGCAGTTTTAATTAGGATTGAATCTGCTCAGGTCTCACCTTAACGCATGCGTTAAAGGTCGTCTGCGCGTTAAGTGTATTTATATTTTATCAGTAGCGGTAAGTGTGTGTTTGTGGGGTTGGTGATGGCCACATCGGCCCTGTACGCCTGCACCAAGTGTAACCAGCGGTTCCCGTTCGAGGAGTTGTCTCAGGGCCAGCAGCTCTGCAAGGTGAGAGCGCACACGCACCTACTGTTTACATGAGGCTGGGGTAAAAGTGTGTGTCCTGATTAAGGTCAGACAGCTGTGTGAACGTCACTTGTGAACAGCAGAAGCATTTAGACATTGTTTAAGATGAAACACCACTGCTGTCTTTACCATACAGCCCACCAGTCATACATGAAACTGTACTAAGCTGCACTGCACTGTTTATATACATCTACATACAGTGATGGCCTAGTATCAGTATTTTCAGTTAGTCAGTGATTTCAATCTTTTGCTGTAGTGTCAGTATATATTCCAAACATTCATTTTACCATTAATTGTAATAATCCAATGATATTTTTGTCTGACAACAGCCAGTGCTCCACACAGAGATCTGATCTCATCACCATCCAGTCTGTCTGGAATAACAAGAAGAAACAGAACAAACTGAGACAATGAAGAACTGTGGCAATGTCTTCTAATTTCTCAGGGAGCTTTGCAGGTAGGTTTCTTGAAGCATCTTGAAGACATTGCCACAGTTCTTCATTGTCTCAGTTTGTTCTGTTTCTTCTTGTCATTCCAGACAGACTGGATGATGATGAGATCAGATCTCTGTGTGGAGCACTGGCTGTTTTTCAGACAAAAATCTCACTGGATTATTACAATTAATGGCAAAATGAATGTTTGGAAATGTAAACTGATATTTCCTACTGACACGCTACAGCGAAAGATAGAAAAAACTGACTTAATAATTTTTTAGCTGGTGAAAATACTAGTGTATAATTTTGGTCACCGCTGTACATGGAACACATCTAAACACCGGGCGTGAGGAATCTTTGATTGTTTTTTCCTTGCAGGAATGTCGGATCGCACACCCTATAGTGAAATGCACCTACTGCAGGTCAGAGTTTCAGCAGGAGAGGTAAGACAGTCACACAACCAGGGTGGGGAAAATAATTATTTCTCCATTTCTGTGCTAATGGAAAAACGTTCCTTTTTTCAGCAAAACCAACACTATCTGTAAGAAATGCGCACAGAATGTCAAGCAGTTTGGGACGGTAAGTTCAATTGAGAGTCTATAAATGTTTAAATAACTGGAAATTCCGCAGATGTGTGCGCTAACACATCTTTTTCTCTTTTTTTTCCCCAGCCGAAGCCATGTCAGTACTGTAACATTATTGCTGCATTCATTGGGACCAAATGTCAGCGCTGCACCAACTCTGAGAAGAAGTACGGCCCTCCACAGACCTGCGAACAGTGCAAGCAGCAGTGTGCCTTCGACAGGAAGGATGAGGGGAGGAGAAAGGTGACCAATCGCACATGCACATTCTTATTACTCATCCACACACACTGGCTGTGTTCTCTCACGCTGCATGTGTGAGATGTGATTCACTCCGCTCTGACAGATTGGACAGTCATTGTTTCCAGATTTCAGCACATTGAAAGCAGGAGCTTATAGAGATCTGTTCAGCATTAAGCACTCAATCATGTGTGTCATTAATTACTGGACAACTTGCACAAAACTGCTGTTGGTTTAGGCACAACACAGAGCTGAATCATTAAATATATACTGGGGAAGTCGTGGCCTAATGGTTAGAGAGTCGGACTCGTAATCGAAAGGTTGCGGGTTCGAGTCCCCGGCCGGCAGGGATTGTAGGTGGGGGGGAGTGAATGTACAGCGCTCTCTCCACCCTCAATACCACGACTGAGGTGCCCTTGAGCAAGGCACCGAACCCCGGGCGCCGCAGCATGGCTCCGGGTGTGCGTGCGTGCGTGCGTGTGTGTGTGTGCATTTGTTCACTACTCACTTGTGTGCACTTGGATGGGTTAAACACAGAGCACCAATTTCGAGTATGGGTCACCATACTTGACAATACGTCACGACTTAAAACTTAAAGCCCACTCCTCCCACTAATAACTGATCAGCCAGATTTACAGATGTATGGTCAATGTGTTGCGTATTTTGTGATGCATAGATATGGTGGTTTTGGTGTAATTTTTTTTTTAAGGTGAACGTGTTTGAGAACATCATTCATTCATTTTGCAAATCCATTTGGTGATGCTAGTGGTTCAGAAATTCAAAGACCTTTCAAAGATCCATGTGGATATTACACTCATATATTTAATTTGACTGCAGCCCACATCTGCAGTTTTGACTTTATGCAAGAAACCAAGATAGCACTGTATTTTTTTTTTATTCAGCACTATTCTTTGTTTTGATGTAGATGCAATAGGAGGTATGAAAATGACAGTGCTGAAAATCTAAAATAAACACAGGGATAAAAATGAAATTGTCATTTACACAACTGCAAGTTGTTCCAAACAAAACAGAAGATATTTTGAAGAATGTTGGTAACCAAACAATTGTTGGTAGCAATTGTTATTTTTTTCCACACTATGGAAGACAATGAATACCAGTAACTGTTTGGTTACCAGCATTCTCAAAAATATATTCTATTGTGTTCAACAGAAGAAAGAAACTCCTACAGGTTTGGAAAAACTTGAGGGGGAGTAAATGATGACAGAGTTTTTGGGTGAACTATTCGTTTAAATACTGTTAACAAATATTCATTCTCTAAGGTTGGAGATGTTTATGCATCACAAAATGCAAACCAAGTGTACAGTGTTATTGTTAACTAACACAATTACAGATCTTTCCATTTTTGGTTATTGAAATAAAGCTAAAATATGCATGTTAAATAAAAAAATAAAACTGAGAATTGTTGCCTTGGAAATGTTGAAGTACATTACTAAAACTAAAATAAACATAAATTAAAGCTAAATATAAAAGCACTGCAAAATTACAAAAAAAAAAAACCTTTAAACTAAAATTAATGTAAATAATGAATTATATGAAATAAGAGAACATTTTCAAAATATGAAATAATGTAATATATAAACTACTAAAATAAGACTGAGCACACATAATGCAGATATTAATTGTTTTTTTCTCCAGGTGGATGGGAAGCTCTTGTGTTGGCTGTGCACACTGTCATATCGTCGTGTTCTACAGAAAACGAAAGAGCAGCGGAAAGGCCTTGGCTCTTCCCACTCTAACTCCTCTTCCCTTAGTGAGAAGGAACATCAGAGACACCATCATCATCATCAGCACCACAGACATGGAAGTTCGCATCACAAGTAAGCATGAACAATATAATACGCATACAAACAAGCATCACCGTGCATCAACGTCCAGTCACAAGAATACAAACTTGTTTATGGAAAATCCTGTCCTGTGTATGTGTGTTACAGAATAAGTGGTACTTTAAGTCCAGAGCAGGATCAGGGGCTGTGGAAGCAGAGGTGAGATGTGTCTTTTTTACATATATACTCGAGGCATGCAGTTTGTATTCGACTACAGTTTAATATTTAGGATGATCAGTGTGTTATTGTGCATGCTGTGAGATGTATTGACTCTAATTTGTTTTTCTTGTGCAGCATTCAGAAGGAAACGCCAAAGAAAAAACCCAAACTAGAGACAAAGCCATCCAATGGAGACAGGTAATTACTTCTTACTGTAATCGTCTCTATCTGTCTGTCTCTGGCCTTCCAGGCAGGCTGTCACATTCTCTCCTTAAATGTTAAACATGTTTCTTTTTCTCTCCAGTAGTTCAATCACTCAGTCAATGGATTCTGGAGGCACGGATAACTTTATCTTGATTAGTCAGCTGAAAGAGGAAGTGATGTCATTGAAGCGCATGCTCCAGCAGAGAGACCAGACCATCCTTGAGAAAGACAGGAAGGTAACTTCTGGTGTTACTTCCTGGCTTTGGTGCAGCATGCACATGAACCGTTCCCATTTTGTAGCTGCAGCTCTTTCAGGCTACATGTATGACTCACTGAATCAGAATCATTTGACTTAAACGGTCCTCATTTTTATACAAGACAAACTCTGAAATCAGATTCCAGAAAACAGTACATAGAGAGTTATGAATGCATAAGTGTTCATTAACATATTCAAATAGACTTGTATCTCTGGGAACCATCCTGTTGTCTGATCAGCTGCCCACATCACAGTCCATTTGCTGCTGAGGTGATAATTATACTCTAATGTTTGAGCTGTTACTAGAAGTATCCATAAGTAAAGATGTGAATTTGCATTTGTTGTGCAAATGTGGTGTGTTCCAGTTGAGCTTTCTATGCAGTGTGGCCATTTCAGTACATATTCCAACTCATGAAGCGAAAGATGTCTTCATTTTTAAATAAAATAGAGAAAAATTCTCTAGAGGCTTTTTATACTTGTTCATTTGTTTAGAGATGTTTCTGTGTTGGTTTAACACAATGGAAACTGGTTCATTGCCATAGATGATGTCACAGCACAAAACTTTGGAAAAATGACTTCTGTTCTTGAATATTTTGAAAAGATCATTTCGTAAGTTTGTTTATTGTTCCAGCTGACGGAGCTGAAGGCAGACTTTCAGTATCAGGAGTCAAATATGCGGGTGAAGATGAACAACATGGATAAAGCGCACAAAGAGTCCATGGAGCAACAACAGGTTACTCACACAGTACACTCTTCATCACACATCATTATATTTAATTATTTTAAGTGGTAACAAGAACAAACAAGCAATATTTTTATTACTTTAATACTGTGGAAAATGTGTCTGTTAGTGTTTTGATGAGCACTTTGAGAAATTACTGTTTTTAAAGGGATCGTTCGCGCACACATGAAAATTCTGTCATTTTAATTACTTTCCCTCAAGTCGTTCAAACCCATAAGACCTCTGTTCATCTTTGGAACACAAATTAAGATATTTTTGATGAAATCATAGCGCTTTCTGACTGAACTGAAATGTTCCCAGACCCAGAAACGTAGCAAGGACATCAGTGGTTCACCTATAATTTTATGAAGCTACGAGAATACTTTTCTGTGTGCAGAGGGACAGAAAGCTCTCGGATTTCATTAAAAATATCTTAATTTGTGTTTCAAAGATGAATGAAGGTCTTACAGGTTTGGAACAACATGAGGGTGTGTAGGCCTAATTAATGACAGAATTTACATTTTTGTGTGAACTATCCCTTTAAGTTTGGGGTTGTTAAGATTAGATTTGGGTGTTTTTGAAGGAAGTCTCCTATGCTCACTAAGGCTGCATTAATCAAAAATACAGTACAATTACTAATAGTGTGAAATGATATTACTATTTTAAATAACGACTTTCTATTTGAATATATTTTAACGTGATTTCCTGTGATGGCAGAGCTAAATTTTCAGCATCACTACTTTAGCCTTCAGTATTCACCTCCTCCTTCAGAAATCATTGATATACAGATTTGCTGTTTAAGAAACATTTTATAAATGCCTGTGCTGCTTAATATGTTTGTGGAAGCCATAATACTTTTTGGGTTTTTGATGAATATAAAGTTAGCATCTGTTTGAGATGTATCAATTCAACCATGATCAATTTCATGCATCCTTGCAGTAGTTAGTAGGTATTTCTTTTTAAAACAATTCTTACTGTGTGCAAACTTCTAAACTGTGGTGTACATATTTTTCACCAGCTGTGCTTTTGTTTGTGTTTGTCTCTCAGACAAAGAACAGAGAATTGATGAAACAAGTTGCTGCACTCTCGAAAGGCAAGAAGTTTGACCGCAGCAGTAGTTCACTGCTGTTACCATAACAATGACCCCATGCCCAGATGTGTCATTACTTTGAGGAAGCTTCACCCTGCATTGCTCACAGATTATCTGTGTGTTGTTTTATTATTCTGATGATGTCACATATGCAAAAATCTCAATTTATTATTATAATGGTTTTATTTTCTTTGGCTGTTCTCAGCGGTTTTAGTAATCACATGTATTTACAAAACAGACATAAATGTATAGAGCCATTACAGGAGCCCTGGCTGAACCCAGCCTCAGATCTCATATGCAAAACGTTTCAGAACTTCTGAAAACTGATTTAATGGAAGCAGAAGAGCTGTCAACAAATGTACAGAAATGTTATGAATTGAACGTGTCAGATATGCTGAACACTTTTTATAGATGCTAAATTCATCTCTCTCTCTTTCTTTCTCGCGCTCGCTTCTCTTTTGCCCTCTCTTTCTCTCTCACTCATGGAAAGACTGTATTGCTGCATGTCTTACTGCCTGGTCAACTGTGTGGTTTTGTATATTATCTTATTACTCTGTTTTGTTTGGCTTTGTATTAGTGATATTTCAGAGATGAGTTTTGCAGGCCTGTATGAGACACTGCTGTTTTAGTGAGTGAGGGCTCTATGTCAACCTGCCCATGCATTCTCATATTTTTACTGTCAGACACTTTTGTACTTTTTTTTTTTTTTCTGCAACACGGACGTTTCAGGAATATTAAAGCTAGTAAAACCTCAGTCTGTGTGTCTGTCCTTCTTATTGATGTGGGAAGTGTGTAAGGTTATTATAGCATTGCATTTTCATTTGCTTTTTAAATGCCATTTCAAATGTACTCTTGCTTTTAGTTTATATTAATTTTCAATTTCATTCATTTTATGTGTTATTGGAATTCTAAGAACCAATTTGGTCAACTTTTTAAATTTTTTTTGTTTATTTTAATATTTGCACTGATTCATTACCGCAGTGGAGGGAGAGGCGGGCAGGTTTGGGCAAAGATAAAAATATTTAAAGTATAAAGATGCTGATAAAAGGCTATGCTGACCATTCGTGGTTTCTTTTTTTAATGTAAACATAAAGCGGGTCGCCTCATGGGGACCGACATCATACATGAGATCACATGACCAACGATAGTTTATAATCATGACCAATTAGTTTATTATATGGCAGGATTCCTGTTATTCACTAGGAATAAATTGACAATGGCTGACTTGAGGAGCGCATTTCTACAATGGCATCGGTAACAGGACACTTTTGCGTCCAAGGTGTCAGTGTATGTTAGGTCTGCGCAACATGAATGTAAAAATCATTGGTCTTTGATTTTGCATTTTCAATTTTGTACTTTATATTTATTTTTGTGGTGATTAAGGCGCTGTTATTTAGATAATATAACTGACACTGCATTGTATCATGTCAAAGGTATTTTATAGACCGCGGCGTATTTGCTTTCGAGTCAATGTTTGTCCCGCTGCAGCCACCGTAAACACCACGTGACTGTATGTGCGAGGCGCGGTGGTTGATGGGATACCAGTGAGGAGCAACAACGGTGGGTCTGATAGCTAAAAATTTATAAAAACTAGCTTCATTGATTTCGTTTTTCGGTATTATTGCTTTGAATTCGTGTGGTCTCGTTGATAAGTTAGAGTTGGGTTTATATCGTCCTGCTGCAGGTGAGTTTAAATAAGTAACGCAAAGCAAGCATGTTTTTATTGAAAACGTAACAATACAAACAGACAATATTACAAGCATTAAAAGTCATCAGACCTTTCCAATATTCCCACCTTCCTTGTTTTTAGGGAATTTGTTATAACCAAATAATTAAAAGGCAATTGACTTTTAAATCACTCGACGACTTAACACTTATAACACTTACCACTGAGAGAAAAATGGATAATCTACATTTGTCCTTTTTAAAATAGCATATCAATGCATTGTCACACTTGATAAACTGAGGACTACACACATTATAGTTTCCACGTAAACCTTCTAATGCCAAAAGGAAGATGAATAAAGACATTAAATAACCAAACAGATAAAAGTCTCTCTTTTTGTTGTTACAACAATAATCTGTGTCTAAATAGAATTGTTGAGTATTACAGCTGTAATTGAAACATATCTCATGTATATGTATGTGAAATCACCATAACAGGTGAATCTTCCCAAAACCTTTGCTATATCAGGCATTTGTGTTATTCTTCGTTTCAGGTAACCGAAGATGACCACAGCAGCAAGGCCAACGTTTGAGCCCGCAAGAGGAGGACGAGGCAAAGGAGAGGGTGATCTGAGTGCTTTGTCTAAACAGTACTCCAGCAGAGACCTGCCAGGACACACCAAGATCAAATACAGGTTGATATTGATACAACAAAAACTTGCTGTTCTTTACTAAATATCTTTGGCAAAACTATCAATTATTAGGACAGATTTTGTATAATATCCCAAGCCTTTTATGGGGCCCTAAGCAGAATTTTATTTGGGGGCCCCTCGGTGCCGCCAATATGACTGTTTATTGTCAAAGCTTGATTATTCACACACTATAAATCTAACACACCTATTATCAGTTTTTTGGTGTAGCTGTGTTGCTTACATCATACCATTGTCTGCCTGCATGTTTTTATTCTTCTGTGATTTTTAATTGTAACAGTTGCAAACGTACAAGAGTGGTCAGGTGTTTATTTTCACTTTCACATTCAAAGTCTTAGGCCTGGTTTCACAGACAGGGTTTAGATTAAGCCGTAGTTCAAGTAGGACATTTAAGTGATTTTTAAGTGAAAAAAGCATTACTGGTGTTCATCTTAAGACAAAACAAAGACACTGACATGTTTTAAGTTTCTTTCAGTTTACATTTTAGTCTAGGACTAGGCTCAAGCCTTGTCTGTGAAACAAGAAACCGGGGTTAAAGTATTAAGTAGCATACTTAATGTGCTGAAAATTAGCTAAATAAACCAGCAGACAATGCATTTACAGAACAGAGTGTTATTTTAACAACATAAATATTAATCGAAGTTGTACTTTTATTACAAGTCATACTTTTTTATAATAAATATTAAACAGAGAGCATCTGTACATATAAAACAACAATTCTTAATTTATATCTAGCTAATTGAGGCATAATGATATTGGAATATAATAGCAAAGACGCAAAATGTAGGCTGAGGTAAATAATGTTAAGTTGTTATCAGTTTATGAAACGGAAGCTTATTTTTATGACAAAAATATATACCCGGGAAAGTTAGTTTTACTGATCTGACCAGGGGTGCATTTCCCAAAAGTCGTTACAAGTAGAGTTAACTGGAAATAACGACCATAGCTAACAATGGTTTTGAGAAACGCACCTGATTTGTGCCACAAAACCCTCATGTTGAATTTGTCCCCCCTCCACCCCCAAAACGCGATCAATTTTAACCCTTTGACGCGCCACGCTTTGGCTGGCGCTGAGCCTGAGAAAGACGAGCTCAGAAAAAAAATAAAAAGAAAGCCGCGCTCTGTGCTTTTCATATTTCATAACTGTTCAGTGTGTTCAACCAAATACTTTATTTTAGGTTTCAGACATTTAAATACACTTCAGTTAAGTAAAAAAGACATTTAGTTTGTTAAATAGGCTACATATTATCAACATGGTCATTATTGTGCCTGCATGACACGTCACTATGGAAATAATAAAATATGTATATAATATTTTAATTAATTAATATTGCACTTTTGTATAATTACCACTGTCCATTGACATATATCACGAATATAAAATAAACGGTCATTTCATGTAGACTACTCTTGGGGGCCTTCTGGTGGGCGCGGGGCCCTAAGTAGCCGCTTAGTTCGCTTATGCCTTTGGCCGGCTCTGATAATATCTATGCATTTAAAGGAGTAGCCTAGTTCACCCAAAAATTTGGGTGACGAGTTTGCTCACTCTCAGGGCATCAGTTTGTTATTGGAACAAATTTGGAGAAATGTATTATTACATCACTTGCTCACCAATAGATCCTCTGCAGTGGATGGGTGCCGTCAGAATAAGAGTCCAAACAGCTGATAAAAACATCACAATAATCCACACCACTCCAGTCCATCAGTTAACATCCTGTGAAGTGAAAAGCTTTGTTTGCAAGAAACAAATCCATCATCAAGACATTTTTAACTTCAAACTGTTGCTTCCAGCTGAAATACGAGTCCTCTATTCTCAATAGCACATCTTATAGTGAAAATGTCCATTCCTGACTTTTCCTGCATTCCCTGCCTAGCTGTTCGCTTCATAATGTTTATTGATTGACTGTGGATTATTGTGATGTTTTTATCAGCTGTTTGAACTCTCCTTCTGACGACACCCATTCACTGCAGATGATCCATTGGTGGGAAACGGATGTAATACTAAATTTCTCCAAATGTGTTCTGATGATTAAAAAAAACAAACTAATCTACATTCTGGATGGCTTAAGAGTGACCAAATTTCCTGTTTGTTTTTAATTTTTGGATGAACCTTTTCTTTTAAGTGTGAAGGTCTGATTGTGTTCTAAAGTCTTAAGATAAAACTCATCCTGATACTTGTGTGTCCCTGCAGGCAGCCCACTCAGGATGCTCCAGAAGACGTGAGAGCTCGTGATTTCAGACGTGAGCTGGAGGAGAGAGAGAGAGTTGCTGTTAAAGGCAGAGACAGAGGAGCAAGAGGTGAAGAAGCATGTTTTATGTGAATGTTTTTTGACTTGATATCGAGATGTTTATTGACAGTGACTTTGTTTGTTTTAGAACACACAACTTCCTCATCATCTTCGTCCTCCTCCAAGCGGCCACGTCTGGATCAGATTCCTGCTGCCAATCTGGATGCTGATGATCCCCTGACTGATGTACATACACATTCTTATAGATGCTTAGGCATGCAGGTTGATTTTGATGGTAGTGTGAAGAACGTGTCTGTGTATGTTTTAGGATGAAGATGACTCTGACTCTGGCTCTGACAGTGACGATGACACTGCCGCCCTGCTGGCTGAACTGGAGAAGATCAAAAAGGAGCGAGCTGAGGAGCAAGAGAGGAAGGTAAACCTCACTGACCATTTACTACCTTTGTCACCTTGAATCTTGATCATTATCGCAAAATAAAGCCCTTCAGGATGATCCTGATTACCATTTCAGGGTTTATTTTGTGATTATGACCAGCCTGACTGCATTTATTCCTTGCTTAGGCTTGATATCTTATTGACGTAAGTCATCGCTGTGTTTTGTTTTTTGGGTGTATGTGTAATTAAGGAAAGGGAACAGAAAGCAGAGGAGGAGAGGATACGCATGGAGAACATTCTGAGCGGGAATCCACTGCTCAATCTGGCTGGCCAGCAGCAGCAGCAGCAGCAACAACAACAACAAAAAACACAGAGCCAGAATGCATTCAGTGTGAAGAGAAGGTAATTTAATGGTAGTAAAAATAAGTAACACAATTATTTGGTTTTCTGTCATCTTACTTTTAGCTGCATAGTTCACCCAAAAATTAAAATTACCCCATGATTTACTCAACCTCAAGCCATCCTAGGAGAATAAGACTTTCTTCTTTCAGAAGAATACAATCGGAGTTATATTAAAAAACATCCTGGCTCTTCCGACCTTTATAATGGCAGTGAATGGGGTTTTGATTTTGAAGGCCATACATCATAAAAAGTGCTCCACACTGCTCCAGGGGGTTAACAGAGGCCTTCTGAAAGATATGTGTTTGTGTAAGAAAATATCCATATTTAATCTTTATAAACCATAATCTCTAGCTTCCACTAACTGTTGTATGCACACGAATGAAGCGTTACAGCGGGTAAATCATAGGGTAATTTTCATTTTTGGGTACATTATCCCTTTGAAGAATTAAAGCAATGCAAGAAACACTCAGTTTAAATTAAAGAATGGCCCATCTGATGATAAACATTTCACTCACATTAATGTTAAACTGTTATAATTATCATAATATATTGACATTAATAGACGTGCTGTTAGAAAGAATAGTACATGTTCTTGGTAGTTATAGTATATAATGTATATCTTTTTGCTTTGTTTGCTATTTCTATAGCTTTTATATGTTATTTACTCTGAGATCAACAGCTCTAAATGGCATTTTGGTCCCAAAGATCGATTCTTCTTATTCAATAATAGTAATAATAAAAATAATATTGGCTGGTGTGTTTTTTGTTTTGTTTTTTTTTCTCCCTGATTGAAGGTGGGAAAATGGCTTTGTCTTTAAAATTGCAAATACGTTAAAACAGAGAGAGCTCAATGATATGCTATTGACAACATTCAAACCCAATTTCACATTCTGTTTTTGGCAGGTGGGACGATGATGTCGTGTTTAAAAACTGCGCTAAAGGAGTGGATGAATCACGTAAAGAGAAACGCTTCATTAATGACACCCTGCGCTCTGAATTCCATAAGAAATTCATGGAGAAATATGTTAAATAATTGTCTTATAGAACTGCATTTCAGCAGTTTGTTTAAAAGATTTTTTCTTTTTAGCAAATATCATATGTGCTCATTTTGTTGTTTTAATCTTTGTGCTGCCCTTCAGTAGTGGGTCTGTAAAAGAAGTGTACCAATAAAAAGAAAAGAAAAATAGAATGCTTATTCTTTTCTCTTTCTACTGTACGTCTTAAGTCAAGCTTTATGACATTCACTTATCCTGCGAGTTTGTGTCTGTTATCTTTATCATCTTATTTATATTCTTAGTCAGAATTGCCCTGTTTGTCCTGATTACTTTCATAAAATAAATAATCATTTAGATGTTCAGACGTTTCCCTACTTTCAGGTCAGGTCAGACCTTTTTTTTTTTTTTTTCTCTCTCTTGAGTTTCTGAATCAGTAGAGCAGATCTGGAGTCCAACCTGACCTGCGTCCTTTCACAAGGGCTTTCTATTCTGCTCCCTTCTGTAATTCGATTTTTTTTATTCTTAACATGCATTATTCTCTCCATTCAACTTAGATTTATTTATTTAGGACTTTTAACAATAGTGTTTGTCTCAAAGCAACCGTACAAAGTAACACACCTAAACCCCCTAGCGAGCAAGAAAACGGCAATGGTTTCATAGAAAAACTCACTTAATGTAACAAATATACCTTGTGAGAAACCAAGGCTGAAAGAGAAACCCATCCTCTTCTGTTTGGCCTGAATTTCTTTGAAAGGCTATATAGAATCAGTACTGTGGATCTCTAGTTTGCTCGGAAAGAAAACCAGCTGTCAGGATGCGTTTAGATGTCCTGATAGCAAATAAACGGTCCTTTACCAAGCTAAAGCTTGTGGTAGGCATGGAGAGAACTACGTTAGCAGACCACATGAAGCTACATCAGTCAGTGATGTATTTACGTGGTCAAAGTGAATGAACCGCTACACCTAAGGCACATTTCCAGGTCAGACCTGTTCTGATTTGGCAACTCTGTGATTCATGGCCAATGACCCACAGCTAGCCTTAAGTGATTGTTCACATGTTCTTGGAATGCCTTTCCCTCAACAGTAAATGTGCATCAGCCGAGTGGGTGTTTGACTAATAGAATGATGACGTGACTGATTGTGTAAGTGAGGTAAAGGAACAACTGTTTGTCAAGACTATGCGTAATAAAGGAAACACCTCCTAAAATTCCCTCTTAAAAACTCATACGTAACCTCAGAACTTCCTCCTCAGAACTGTCTTCTGATTGGTTGAGGCCAGCGGGTGGGCTCTAAATGAGGTTCACTAGAACTATGACCGTGCAAAAGACATCCAATCAGCCAAGAGAGACAGAGAGAGAGAGAAAAGGGAAGACCAAACCTCCTGTTGCAGTTGGCCGTCTGTCTGAGAAAGGAAAAGAAGAACTGCTGTGCACAGTGTTTATTTGAAGGTAAGATTTCAGCTTCCTTTATACTTTAAAATTCTTTGGCCTCCGGTTCAAGTTTGACTAAATGATGCTGGCTTTCTTTTTCAGTTGCTTTACAGTAATGTTATACTGTTAGTCTGCAGATGATGTTTAAGGAAGTAGATATGAGGTGTTTAGACTCATGTAAACAATTATAGAAATTAATGTACATAAAGACTTTCAGGGTGTGAGAATTTATCTGAATATGTAGATCAGTGTGTTTATACTTTAGTTTTTAAGAGTTTGATGGAAGATTTTTTTAGTTTTTTCAGATTGGACTAAATGGTCAAGAGTATATTAAAATATTTTTTTTAAATTTTAACCCTTTTTAATCAGTAATAAAAAATATTATATTTAATAGTAATGTTTTATTAAAAAATGCTATTTACTTTTTATTTATAAAGCCTAATAGTTCCCTATAGTATGTGTAACGTGAACTGCATTACTGCATTTGTTACAATTTGTTAATGTTGAAAATACTTCTCCTCTTCATGATAGTTCACAGTGCAATAATGTAAACTGAAGCAACATTTGATTTTAAAGCTGTATAAATGTTAAAGTAAACATTCAGATAAATAGTTGCAATAGATGTGTAATGTTTATTGTTAGTTCATGTTAACTAATTAATGCTAATGAGTGAAACCCTATTGTTTTACCATTATTTATATATGAAAAATTAAAAAGAAATGCATGTATTTATAAAACAATATACACTACAGTAATCTGCCTGTTTTCTACTTCACTATATTTTAAAATGTAATTAATTCCTGTGAATTGTCACCAGCCATTACTCATAAATCATTCTAATATAGGCTACTGATTTGGTGCTCTAAAACATCTTATTTTAAATATACAAAATTGTTGTTGCTCAATATGTGTTTTTGGAAACTGTTCTTTTTTCAAGATAAATAGAAAGTTCAAATGAACCGCATTTATTTGAAATATGCATTTGTAACAGTGTTGCAAGTCTTTACTTTCCCTTTCAAACCATTTATTGCATGATATACATGAGGGCTACAGATATCATGCCAGATAAAAGTGATATCACGATATACAGGATGTGTGTTTGTTTGATAGCTGAACAGTTTTTCCAGATGTTTAAGTGGGTCATCTGATTTCCTGAACACGCCGTTCAAATCCCTCCAAACTATGATGAAACGGCAGCCTTCCTGGATAGTGCTGCTGTAAATTAAACTGGAGCAGCATGTGTGTCAGTGTATGTTGATAAGATCTGTTCTTTTGCAGCCAGCAGATCATGCAAGTGATGCTTCTGAAACTGGTTTTGGTGGGTTTTTTTGTGCTATTAGTGCAGATTAAAGTCTTTTTTTAATATAACACAAAAGAAAAGCCTTGGTAATTGTGCCAGGGAAACAGCCTACACATCCACTTGAGTTTGATCTTATGTCTTTGCATGTGGGTGTGCGTGTGTTGCACAGAATAAATATTTAGTCTGTTGGTTCACTGCTTTGGTTGACCACAAACAAGGATGTTTCTTCAGGGTTTCTTGAACATTAGTGGTAGGTTTGTGTTGAAGTAGTTCCTTAATCAGCTATTCAATCACACGCACATCTTACTTACTCTTCTTCTTTCTTCCTTCTGCTCTATCCACATTTAATAACCACATATTACTGGATGACTGTATTTCTGTGTCTTGATCTGAGTGTCCCAGAGGGGTTTCAGTCTAGTTCTGGGTGCACAATACAAAGAGAGGATTGAAGTTTTTGATCGTGTTGTTGCAATTTCAGCACTCTTGTAAGTTGATTCATATGGAAATATGTTGGTTTGTGTGCAGGTCATGTTGCCGCAGTGTGAGAGAGCACAGAGTATAAGTGGACGTCCAGAAGGGCCGTATCGGGCGGTAGAAAGCGCAGATGCTCTCGTTACACAGGACTTTGAAGGCGTGGACACGCTGGACAAACTTTTTGCTCATGCTGTGAAGAGATTTAGTAAGGCACCCTGTCTGGGCACCAGAGAAGTCCTTAGTGAAGAAGAAGAAAAACAACCCAATGGGAAGATCTTTAAGAAGGTAAATTCATTCACTGATTTGATTCGGTAATCCGTTCAATCAGCTGAAAACAGTCAAAAATATTAGTGACAGTTGATATAGAAACGTATGTGTTTTTGTTTGTAGTTGGTCCTGGGGGACTACAGCTGGATGACCTATGAAGAGGTCAGTCAAGCAGTGGAATCTTTTGGCAGTGGTCTGGCAGCTTTGGGCCAGCAACCACGTAATACCATTGCCATCTTTTGTGAGACACGGGCAGAATGGATGATCACCGCACAGGCCTGCTTTAGACGCAACTTCCCATGTAATGCAAACACACTACTTTTTACAATCTTAAAATCATAACATTTTTATTTACTTTTTTGTTTGGCTCAGTTGTTATTTCAAAGCTGAGTTTATGTAACATTTGGTTTACATAGCATATTTCCAGTCAATTTAGCAGTACATAAAGAGTTTTGTTATTAGTTATTCACCTATAGAGGATAATTGGAATCAGAACTCTTGTACATTCACAGGAAATAGCTTACTTCTGCATTGGAAAATAAGGTGGATATTAGTAGTGGGGATTTTTCAGTTTCTCAAACTTTCTGCCAGTTACATCGCCAAAAACAGTAGGTGACTTTATTCAGTCACTAACTCATTTTCTTATTCATCACATCTACCACTTATGGAATAACCATGTCAGGCTGAAGTATTCATTATACAATTTTAACAATACCAACTCTGATACTTGTTGCTTATATATGATATATGCTGCTTATCCTATATATCCTATAACACCCACCTCTTATCCTATAACACCCAACTCTATATACTCTTATACAATAATTGTAAAAGGCTTCTTCAACACTAAACAGAAAGCATACATGAGCAACAAGGTAAAAACACATAGTCACTTGAATGACAAATGAAAATTAAAATAAAGACATAAACAAACACTGTAATTATAGGAGGCATGAGCCCTGAAGCCTATGTTCATAATGTCCTCTAAGTCTTCTCATAGATGTTACCTTATTTGTTTCCAGATCTTAATAAGATAGATAATTTATCCTTTAATATAAATCCCAGTTCTCCTAAATGCAGCGTATTTCTCAGTTCTCTGGCCCACATCTCAAAGGTGGAGACAGAGTCCAACTTCTGTCTCTAAACAAGTCTTTTTGTAAGAACCATTCAGAACAAGATGGCCTGTGTTTGATATTCTCAGTTCCTAAAAGTCCTACACAAGAATCAGGTCCCAAATTAATATAATGTGCTTAGGAAAAAAAATTAAATACATGTTTCTGGAATGGCTTTATTTTATTGCATGACAACAATTAATTTTGCTTTGGCTTTGTTGGGAACTATTTCTGTTACTGGTACAAAAACATGCAAAGCAGCTGCTAAAATAAATGTTACATAGTAATAACTTGTATAACTCTTGTATATCCATGCCCGGCCAGCCCTGAATGTATATACTACCTGTATGTACTTTTTAAAAATATTTTGTCAATATTACATACTAAACCTTTAATTTAGTTCTTTTTATATTTAAACTATATATGCAAACCTCGCAGGTCCTGCAAAGATTATCTGAACTTATGAGCACAATTGTATGTGTATGTGTGTGTGTGTGTAGTGGTAACGCTGTATGCAACTCTGGGTGAAGATGCTGTAGCTTATGGGTTGAATCAGTGTGGAGCCACTCATCTCATTACCAGCACAGAACTGTTGCGGGCCAAACTGAAGGTATACAAAGCCACAGGCATGACTGTGCTTATCGGTGTAGTCTGGCTAAACGTTTGCGTTATATTACTCTTTCTCTCTTTCTCAGAACATTTTGAGTGCAGTTTCAGAGTTGCAGCATGTTATCTATGCAGACAGTGGGGAAGTATGTCATGCTGATTACCCACAGTCTCTCGCCATGCACAGCATGCAGGAAGTAATGGAGCTCGGGGCAAAGCCAGAGAACTGTGAGTAACATGCAAAACAATTATTTCTACAACCAAACTGAATTGATTCATAAGCTGATAGACATGCTCTCTCTCTTTCAGTAAGTATAGAGTATGAGAAGCCGACTGCATCTGATCTCGCAGTGGTGATGTACACCAGCGGGTCTACAGGGAAGCCTAAAGGAGTGAAGATGCAACACAGTAATCTGATTGCAGGAATGGCTGGGCAGTGCCAGCGGATCCCAGGCCTGGGGTGAGCAACAGTAACACCAACACCAGTTCAATAATTTGCATGTTTTTCCATACACTACGGACAAACAAATTACTTCCAGCTTAAATCATGTCACGTCTGGTAAAGACATAATGCATCAGTAGGGTAAAACTGGAGTAAGAATGTGTGGTGAAGCAAATACAGGGAACAACAGAGACATGTAGGTGTAAAATTACACAAATTATGGAAAACTAGCAACTGATGAATAAATGCATGTAAAAATGAATATACTGTAAGTCTAATCTTTCAAACTAATCTTAAATCTTTATTTTTGTGTGAGGGTTATTTATATATGATGATGGTATTCATTCATTCATTCATTTTTTGAATTAGCTTTCATTTTTATATTTTCAGTTTTAATTTTAATTTAATTGTTTTTTGTCACATTTATATTTTTTCTTTAAAGGTGCCATAGAATGCATTGATACAGTATTTTAAATTGTTCTCTGATATCTACACAGAAGGTATGTGGCTTAGGTAAGGGCAAAAAATCTCCAGAAACGATTTTACATGTCCATTTACAACCCTAGGATTTCTCCCTAGAATGAAACGGTCTGTTATTGGCTTATTTGGCAGGGTCATGAATAATAATGAGCTCTGCTCTGATTGGCTGTTTCACAGTGCTGCTCAATGTTGAGCTCTGCTCTGATTGGCTGTTTCACAGTACGGCTCATCAGCAAGAAGGAAGCACAGGGAGGAAAATATATATTTAAATACTTTCTCTCGCAGTTATATCGTCGGGTAATTATACTGTATATAAAACGCGGGCATCAGGGAGCCGTTATTAATATGCGAGGCATTGAAACTGCTTTTGAACGATCCATCGATCGCGTTATAGTTTCACTTTCAAGAGACACGATCACACAAACTATGTTTACATTATGGAGCAAGAGTACTTACCACACATTTCACAAGATCAGATGCTTGTCAGTGGTGCTCAGGATCTGTAAGTCATTCGCCATCATCCTCATCTCTCCTTACTGAGAGTGAAATCTTATGTACTGTAACAGGCTACCGCTAGCAAGGAGCTAACCAGGTCCCTTTAGTGGCTCGCGTTATTTGCTTTCTGTGCCTTTCTGAATACAGACACCAACCCATCCCTGCACTTCACACCCCCTGCACGGCCTGGAACATAACATTTATTTTGTTATTTTCGCTGTTGTCCGCGCTTGTTTATTTACAATACCTGCAGAGCTTCTGATGGTTCGGCTGGCTTAGAACAAGGGCGGGTTTATGCAAATGTTGGGGGCGTAGTGATCCCAACTGTTGCGTCACAGTCGGTGTTATGTTCTGATTCGCCTGTTTTTCAGTGGTCTTTTTTAATCACGAGATTTACATATGAAGGAGGAAACTATGGTGTTTGAGGCTCACTGTATGTCATTTCCATGTACAGAACTGTTATTATTTAAATATGCCAGGGTAAAGACAGTTTTTCATTCTATGGCACCTTTAAACTTTTCTAGTTAGCTTTTATTCATTTTTATATCTGGTTTAATTTTAGTACCTCAACTTATTTCAGCTGTTTCCAAAGCATCACTTCAAAAAAATAAAAAAAAATCTAAATTTATTTTTTAATGTTTTTTTTTTTTTTTTTTTTTTTTTTTTTTTTTTTTTTAAGTTTATCAACTAATATTTATATTTAATTTCAGTCTCATTTCAGTTAACAAAAATAAGTTTTAGTTAACAATAACAACATCACTGTGTATGTACAGGTCCCAGGACACTTATATAGCTTATCTCCCTCTGGCTCATGTGCTGGAGCTGACCGCAGAAATATCCTGTGTGTCATATGGCTGCAGGCTCGGATACTCCTCCCCACACACACTCACGGACCAGGTAACACACACACACACACACACACACACACTCTTTTCCTCTGTTATATCATCTTCTCTGTGCTTGACCTGTGCACTTGTCTATGCAGTCCAGTAAAATAAAGATCGGTGGTAAGGGAGATTGCTCTGTTCTTAAACCCACCCTGATAGCAGCAGTACCGGTGAGTAATTAAAAACTTTGAGTTTTCTTTTTGTTCCCCTCTTTTTACTCAATATTTGTGTGTATGTATCTGTTGGTGTGTGTAGGAGATCATGGATCGTATCTGCAAGAACGTTAATGGGAAGTTGAGGGAGATGTCAGTGGTTCAGAGGACTCTGTTTAAAGTGGGATACAACTATAAGCTGCAGAAGGTGTCACAAGGAGCCGATTCTCCGGTGTGTAACATGTGAGTCATCTATCTATGAAACATGATGGGTATCTATCTGTCTGTCTGTCTGTCTGTCTGTCTTGTCTTTTTGCATTATTGGCAAGACAAATAGCTGTAAAATTATATAGCCAAAAGGATTGCTGTTTAGCTGTGTACAGTGAAAACTATGCAAAATAAATATGCTTTGCATATTAACTGTCACAACTCACTAAAGTCACGCAATTCTTATGCTTTTGAAACAAAAGTATTTGACTCATAATATACATATTTTATTTCTATATATATATATATATATATATATATATATATATATATATATATATATTATATGTGTGTGAGTGTGTATATGTGTGAGTGTGTATATATGTATATATATATATATATATATATATATATATATATATACACACACACACACACACACACACACACACACACACACACTCTGGCCAAAAAAAAAAAGTAGGCATCTGGATTTAAATAAGCAATTACTTACGATTTTAGGATTGGATCATTATTGCATTTATATGTAATCTTGTATGTTAGGCAACAATTCATTTAGCCTTAACTGAAGCAGTGTGTAACCATGTCGGAAAACATACCCAGGGTGACAATGACAAGATTCATCGGACTCAAATTGTGAAAGGAAAAAAAAGGTTGCACAATCTAATATTTAATTTGACCACTTTTCGCACTGATAAAATTGTGCTTTCATTGTGGAATTATTTTGACAACATTTTGCAACACCACAACATTTATTAATGCCATCAAGAGTTGCATTAATTTTTGACCAAGATCATGTATTGACAAAGGGAGAGTCGAGCTACTCTGTAAAGTTAACTCGCATGAACCAAAGACTATAAGACGTTTAGGATTCTGGGTTGACCAGTTCATACCTGAAAATGATTCCTCATGCTCACTAAACCAGTATTTCACAATTTGGGTCCAGTGAATCTTGTCATTTTCATCCTGGAATATGTACGTGGCGTGGGTACGTTTTACAGCATGGTTGTTAAAGAAATTAAAAGCTGCATCAGTTAGGATTAAAAGAATTATTTGAAATCATGTAGCATACCATAAACATATCAATTACTGCAATACTGATCCAAGTCTAGACTCATCATTATTTGCTTATTTGAATCCAAATGGTGACTTTTTTGGCCAGGTATATATATTGTTCCATTATTATATGGAAAAAAATACTTTGATACAAACATGTATTACAGTATTTTAAAAGGTTGAATGGTTAGTTAGTAAGAGTGGTAGAATGTTGCCTATATGCAGTGCTGCAATTACAAATGTTGCCTATACAAAATGGTCTCTGTCTTTAAGATCTTGTTTGAGATGGTGATATGATTGTGTGTTTCAGGTTGTTTTTCAAGCGTGTGAATTTGCTGCTGGGAGGGTGTGTACGTCTGATGTTGAGTGGAGGGGCTCCACTGTCTGCTTCCACACAGAGATTTATGAACGTGTGTTTCTGCCCTGTCGCTGTGGGTTACGGCCTTACAGAGACGTGTGGAGCGGGAACCATCTCAGAATGTTAGTGCACACACATTTTCCTGCATGTTAAAATGACTACATTCCTGTGCCGACACGTTCAAACTTGTGTTTGTGTGTGGTTACAGTTTCTGATTACAGTACAGGACGAGTTGGAGCTCCTCTCATTTGCTCTGAAATAAAACTGCGAGACTGGCCTGAGGGTAAGATATACACACACACACATATACACATGTGCAAACAACAACAGCCATTGAGGGTTCTCGGGTTCACTTTACATTCCTAACTTTCAGCCGACCTCTCTCTTTCATCATCAGGTGGATACACCAGTCAGGATGAGCCACACCCACGAGGAGAGATTTTGATTGGTGGACCGAATGTTGCCATAGGATACTTTGGGAGTGAGGGGGAGGTAGAAAATGACAACTTCTGGGTGGACGAGGCAGGGCAGCGCTGGTTTTGTACTGGAGATGTCGGGGAAGTTCATCCAGATGGTTGTTTGCAGATTGTGGGTGAGTAGGTTCTGAATCATCTAACAGAGAAGAGTTACGTCAGAGAAACGTCTGCTGTTCTGTCAAATATAACATGCCAATCCTCCACTTCCTGTTCTCAGATCGTAAGAAGGACCTTGTAAAGCTGCAGGCAGGTGAATATGTGTCTTTGGGGAAGGTCGAATCTACCCTGAAAAACAGCCCCCTCATTGATAACATCTGCGTCTATGCCAGCAGGTACACCACAACTTTATATCCCACAATATTGTGTATCTAGAGATTAACCTGGATAAAGTGTAAATTTACATGTGGCTGGAATTTTAGCACTGAAAATCGCCATGTCACAGTTTTGTTGGACATAGGTGTTCAAAATTTGATCACAATTTCCACAAAGATATTAAGCAGCACAACTGCTTTCAGCGTTGGAAATAATAAGAACCGTTTCTAACCGAATCAGTATATTAGAATGATTTCCGAAGGAAGTGTGAGACTGAAAACTCAGCATTTCCATCACAGGAATAAATTACTGTTTTAAACATATTAAAATAGAAAACAATTAGTGTTAATTGTAATTGTACAATATTATTGTTTTGGCAGTGTTTTTGATCATACATGCAACTGAAAAAAACAAAGTACTAGAACTAAGAATTACTCTAGCAGCCCGATCTTTTACAGAAGTGTATTGATAAAAACTTTTACAATTGCTTATGTGTGGCTTTAAAGCAAACAGATAAAGCCACAAAACATGTCCTTAATCTCATGTGTTTTTAGCAAACCACTAGGCTACATTAACACGTATATTGATACAACTTGTCATGCAGGCTCCAAGACACCATAATGCAGAATAAACACATGCCGCTAGTTCAATACTAATATGTCCTTGTACTATTTCTGATCAGTGATCAGAACTTCTTGATCAGCTTTGTGGTGCCCAATCAAAAGCAAATGACTGAGCTGGCAAATAAGAACGGGATCGAGGGCGAGTGGGAGGAGCTTTGTAACCACACCAAGATGGAGGAGGAAGTACTAAAAGTCATCAAAGAGATTGCAGTCACAAGTAAGCACATTTTTAATGTTATACTAACTTCTCAATAATGTTTAAGTATGCGGCAGAAAGTGGAAGTGTCTAATGCTTTCAGTGGGTTTTTTTTCCCCACTTTTTTTGGGGGGACTGGACTGTCTGTTTGGTGACCAAGTTTTTTGTCTACCGTGTGTCTATTATTGTAACTACAGAGATTTGTGTGTTTTATACTGAGAGAAAGTAGCAAAGGCATTTATTTTTTGTGTGTGTCTGTGTATAAACTGTATATAAATTATATGTGTGTGTGTGTGTGGTACCGTAGGTAAACTGGAAAGGTTTGAGGTTCCACAGAAGATCTGTTTAAGTTCTGAGGCTTGGACTCCAGAAACAGGGCTGGTGACGGATGCCTTCAAACTAAAGAGAAAAGAGCTGAAAAATCATTATATAAAGGACATTGAGAGGTTATATGGGGCTAAATGATGGACATGCAACACTCATCTAGGCTGATTCCCAATTGGTGTACTTCTTAGATTACTATCCCCCCCAAATCATAGTAATGTGTGTCTTCCCCCTGCTGGATGTATGTGATCATTACTTCCTCTGTGAGTAATTACTGTGAGGAATAGATTTATTTAATGGCAGTAAAAGATATATGCATTGCTGTTATATATCATTTTAGTTTTTTTACTTCTAGAGATGCCTTGAAGCATTTCTGTGTCAATTTCTTTTTTTATAAATGTTCAAAAATTGCCACCTTTACTTGAAAGCATTTTTGGGATGCAATTGGTAAATGTCAAATTTTTAGTTGCTTGGTGTTTTTGTGTGTTTGCTTGCTTAATTGTTTGTTAGAGTCCATTAAACAAAAGTTAAAGTAGTGTTGTTTAGTGTGAGTCACCCAGCTTATTTCTGATAGCAAGAGTGGTACGACCAGCAGAAATAAAGCTGGGAACTGTGTAAACTACAGAATATAATGTGGGATGAGTTTATGTTTACATATGTATGGGAAATTATTTTTATGTATACCATTGACATGAAAGGGAAGAATTTTTTTATGATGTTTGTACATTTTTATCTTTGGTTGCTCAGGTGCGCATACACGGGTGAATTGGTTAAAGGCCATTCATAATGTGTAAAGTGTATTGGAGATGAAACTGGGCAGTCATATTTTTCCTGTTATGCTATATATTTTACAGCATAGTTTTATTTTTTATAACTATATCACCATTCCTCAGCATAAACTCTTCATGATACATTTATTATTTGCATAAACCAAACATCCTGTTATTGTATTTGTTTGCTTCAATTTAGTTGTTTGAGACATTTCAAATGTTTTATAAGTTTTTTTTTTTTTTTACTTATATTTAAGCCGTGAACAGTTTTTTTTTTTCTGACTGAGCTATATTTCTGATATCACTCATTTTCTATATAAACACAGATCTTTTTTTCTTCTGTCCACCATTTCACTGAGTTTTGACACTTATTGCATTATCTTGCTTGTTTGCACATTTCAGGTGTATTAAAATAAAATGTCCATTTACAATTATTGTTAAACACTCATTTAAAAGCTAAATTTTCCAAATTAGGCACACAGAGTCAGGCTATTTCTCTCCTTCTTTGTGTCAAACCATGTGAATCAGCATCTGTAATAAGGAGACCTGAACGTTTAACCCTTTTCTGTTGGAGCTGTTCATTTGTCCAAGTGTGATCTACTCTTGAAGTCTTTCGTTTCATTTGAAATGTCTGACAAAATAAAACCGTTTTGTTTTATCCTCAAATCTGGCTGACATGAATTCATCCTTCTCATTTAAATTCTCTGTAAATAAATTGTGATTTTCAATTCCATATACAACCATTGTAAACAAAACAATTGTTCAGAAATTAGCAGTGGTGGTCCCATGATGTGTGTGTTTGTGTGTGGATGCAAGTGTATGTGGGTGTGTGTGTGTGTGGACACGTAATAAGTACGTTTTGGGTTTCTCGAGGGTGTATTTGTTACTCCTGTCCGCCCACAGCAGCAAACTGTCTCTTCCAGCTCCGAGACACAAACAGAACTGAGCCAGTTCTACTTGGAACATGTTTTAATGTCTTAACCACGGAGCTCCGGTCCGGTTCGGTACCGTTCGGCGGCGGCAGCAGCGGTTCTGGGCGGGTTTGATGCTGCTGCACTCACGCTGAGGGAGGTGAGGAAGGAAATGGCGGCCGATCTTCATAAATAACCGTGATTTTAGAAAAAAATAAGATAAATAAAAGACATTTTCCAGTGAGTTCGTTCGGGAGAGAGTCGTTCATATGTCAAAACAGTTTGAGCCATTAGTTTGAATAGTGAGAATTAATGAAACACTATAATGTGGGTCGTATGAAGAAATGTAAAGTTTAAATGGGGTTTTGCAGTTAGTTTAACGTTGTTTTGGTGGGTTTGGGGCGGTTTTAATGACTGTTTGAGGAGCTGGAGGCCCGTTAGCATGTTAGCATGTTAGCCCGTGTTTACGGAAATCAAACTCAATATTAAAAACACAATTAATACAATTTCACACTTTACACGAACACATAGAGACTTTGTGTGATTAATGGAGTTTATACGGTGTTTTTGCGTACAGTAAGTTAGTGTTTTTGACAGCGGATGTTTGATATGTATTATTAAAGTCATACAAATGTACACACGTCCTTCACACAGTGCCGCATTCAGTACGTTAACTGCATCATTAATCGTTATGGTGGTTGTTTTTATTTGCAAATATGTTTAGTTTGTTATGCTGCAGCGTGTGTTTTTCAGCTGTGTGGGTCTGTCTGTCTACTGCAGTGTGGGGACACTTGTAAACTCCAGAAGAAACAGAAGATGTTGACAAAATGATAGCAGCTCAGGACCTTCAAACAGACTTCCACCAGTAAGTACCAGGCAGACACAAACTAACTTACTCCTCCTCCAGCCAGACACTGTCTGTCTCCAAACCTAACTGTTCAGCATTTATGGGCATCATAGGCACATTCAACAAGAAGTCCAGCATCTGCTACATGACAACTTGCTTACTGTGTGCTTGTGCTTGCCTACCTAAAACAACACTGTGTTCATGTTTGTAGGAAAACAGCTCATTAAACTATATCTTGGGAGTTTCAGCCCTGTATGCACACAAAACACATCTGACCTCTTGTTAGAGCTCCGTAAACACCAACACTAAATGAAAGCACCTGTATAATACATACACCTGAAATACTCCACATACGCTGCTCTAATCACTGGTGCATTTTGTTTGTTTAGGGAAGGATTCTCTCGGCTCTCGGACACTGCTCTTGAAGATCTTGACGGTCGGAATGGCAAATCTGGGAAAGGAAAGGTACTTATCAGACAGTGACCTTGCAGATTCGGATCTTCTGTATCACACAATCAGCTTTCAAATACACTGTTAAACAGATATGAGTAAGGCTGTGCTATTAATCACATAAAAACGAAACTGCGAAATGGTTTAGTGCGATTTAAATAAATGTGGTGTGTTTCAGAGTCAAGTGCAGCATTATTTTATTTACAAATCTGCAGCTCATGAGTGGTTTGCAGAAAATACTGCTCCACACAAAATCATCTCTGCATGAGCTTTCAGTTTGGGTAGTTTATAATGTACGTTTGGGAATGCAATATGCACCAACTGTCTTTAAACCAGCTGTTGTTAACAAAAGATTTTAGGGCTCCCTGCGGTTTTCCACTGAAATTTGAGAAAGAAGAAACTAAAACCGTTGTACTGTAAAGTAATAATAATTCTTCTTTTCTTATGTTTTTGTTCTTAAATTTATTTTACTGTGAAATGTTACAATAATAATATTCCTTATTTTGTCTTTATAATAATTTGAATCTCATATTTTAAAATCACAATTCGAGCCATGCAGCCTTAGGAGCTTGTTTAATTTAAATTTTCTTGCTTTTTGCCATTTGTGTGTAGAAGGGGAAAAAGACCCTTGGAGAGAAGTTGAAGGGGTCGGAAGTGAGAGGTCGGGTAAATGGCCACCATCAGGAGAACGACATGGAGAATCTCAGTTTGTTTGAGATTGTCAAATTGGGCAAGAGTGCCACACAGGTACCAGCATGCACACAAACAACTTCAGATACATTCTGATCTGTGAGACTGTATTCATTCACAGACATACATGCTCTCTGTGTCAAAGTGCTCGGATGTATCATCAGAGTAAATCGGCGGTTTGTGTGGTTAGTTATTATATCCAGGTCTAAATGCAGTTCATGCTTTCTGTGTAGGCTGTGTGTGTAGGAAAGAAGGTTTAACTGAGCGAGTGTGTGTGTGTTTGCTTTGTCTCTCTCTCTCTGTAGTCAGTGGTTGATGACTGGATTGAGTCCTATAAGATGGACAGAGACTCTGCCCTGCTGGAGCTCATCAACTTCTTTATCCACTGCTCTGGCTGTAAAGGTGTGTGTGTGTGTGTGTGTGTGTGTGTGTTCTCTCTAGGTGTAAATAAGTTTACATAATTCAAGTGTATATTTTGTCTTGTTGAATGCGTATGCTTATTATAGGTGCGGTGAGCTCAGAGATGTTTCGGCACATGCAGAATTCTGAGATCATCAGGAAAATGACGGAAGAGTTTGATGAGGTTTGTTAACATGTTTATACCACAGACTTTTCTATGGGTAGCATCTATGATGGGATGGAGGAGATTAGATACTGTGAATGTATATGGAAAAAGAGTGTGTGTGTGTGTGTGTGTGTGTGTGTGTTCAGGACAGTGGTGATTATCCACTGGCAATGGCAGGTCCGGTATGGAAGAAGTTTAAATTAAGCTTGTGCGAGTTCATCGCGGTCCTGGTCCGACAGTGCCAGTACAGCATCATCTATGATGAGTACATGATGGACACGGTCATCTCTCTTCTCACCGGCCTGTCAGACTCACAGGTCAGAGCGTTCAGACACACCAGTACCCTGGCAGGTGGGTGACTTTGGGCTAGGTACTGTGCAGTGTTCAGAATAACATACTACCACATAGGGGTGGGTGATATCAATAAAATTATTTTATTTCAGGTAACAATATATATCATGATATAGTTAGTTTTGTTTTAAACAAGGTCTTTATGATATCAACATTTTTGATACCATAGAAATTTCATAATTCTTGTCATCAGGATAATACTAGCCTAAATTATAAATAAATAAGAAATAAGCTACATTCATTGTATAAAGTAATCAAATGTAAAAAAACAACACTGCATATTCTTCACAGTGTAAATTAAATATATATTTCTTATTATTAAAGTTACAAAAGTGATTTAGTCAAGAGCAGTGAGAGATTTTGTCTCGTTGTTTGACAGCAGCTCTCGGATCAGACAGGAGGAATTTTAGACTTCTGTCACTTTAAGAGCTGCCCATATCAAATATACTGTTACACGTTTTCTTTCTCAGCTGTTTGCTGTCACTTAAGACTTAAACTATTGTGTTTACAAGGACACTTGCAAAAATGGGCATTTTGACCTCTAACTTAATTTTGTGAGCACTGTCTTTACGTGCGTGCGCCTCTCTGACCGTGCTCAGACAGCACGCACATACACCTAAATGAGCTCTCTTTCGCTGCTGATTGCGCTTCAGCAACTTAAAATCACTTGTTTTAAACTGCAATGCTTAAAAACACATGCAAACAATACGTTTTCATGACCACGTAGCACAGCAATGCCACGTGAGTGTGTAACTGCGATTTAAGACAATATTTGAAAAACTTGATATTTGAAAATGTAGTTTATGCTACTTCTGCTGCATAAACATTGTCATAAATTTTGTCATACAGTTTTCCGTCAGTGTGTTCTTATTGATAAAGGAATGAATTATACACTCTGACCTTTTTTTCTCTGTATTTCAGCCATGAAACTGATGACTGCTTTGGTGAATGTTGCTCTGAATTTGAGCATTAATTTGGACAACACGCAAAGACAGTATGAGACAGAACGCAACAAGAGCATTGGGAAACGAGCCAATGAACGCCTGGAGCTCCTGCTGCAAAAACGCAAGGAGGTGATACTCACAAATCCGCACACATAAACATATATATATATATATATATACTCAAAAACTTAATTCAAACATGTTCTTTTGTAATTATCAGCTCCAGGAAAACCAGGATGAGATTGAGAACATGATGAATGCCATTTTTAAAGGAGTATTCATCCACAGATACAGGTAAGCAAACATCCCAATAACTGACTGACTGATTCAATAAATTCATATTTTAAAATGATCCAAGAGCTTATTTTTCTCTTGTATTTGTGTGGAGGGATGTGATTGCTGAGATCAGGGTTGTCTGCATTGAAGAGATTGGTATGTGGATGAAGATGTACAGTGAGGCTTTTCTTAATGACAGTTACCTGAAGTACGTGGGCTGGACAATGTATGATAAGGTATCACAAACACATTCACACAGAGTGGTTGTTCTGTACAGGTCAAACCTAAACATCTAACATCTCATCCGTTTACTTTATTTCTCATTCCCTAGCAAGGTGAGGTTCGTCTGAAGTGTCTTACTGCTCTTCAGGGTTTGTATTATAGCAGAGAACTCAATGCCAGACTGGAACTCTTCACTAGCCGATTCAAGGTGAGCCTTTCACCAGGACTCTTGCTATGGCAACACCGTCTCTAAACGTGGATTCCTATTTATCACTGAAAAATGTATTTTCTTACTGACAGTTCTCTCGCTTTTTGTCTCTGTAGGATCGAATTGTGTCCATGACTCTGGATAAGGAATATGATGTTGCTGTTCAGGCCATTAAGCTGCTGACGCTGGTCCTGCAGTGAGTTCAGCATTCAGAGTCTTAATTTTCTTTTAGAGGTGTCCTTTTGCTATGTGATTGTGTTTGTTTGTGCACACAGGAGTAGTGATGAGGTTTTGACGGCAGAAGACTGTGAGAGCGTCTATCACTTGGTTTACTCCGCCCACCGACCAGTTGCCGTGGCAGCAGGGGAGTTTCTCTACAAAAAGTAAATGTCACGCTTTTTATTATAGCAAGTCTGTGCCTCATTAAATACCAGTGTAATTAAACACATATGCCACATTAGATCTTATCCATAATGCATCTGATGCTCACCATGACTGACTGATTCCCCTTAAGATTGTGCATGTATGCTGGTGCTGTGTTCCCAGGTTATTCAGTCATCATGGTCCAGAGGATGAGGGGCGGCCCAGGAGAGGCAGACAGTGTTTGAATGCTAACCTCATCAGAACAACTGTCTTGTTCTTTCTTGAGAGTGAGGTGTGCTTGATGTGCTCAGCGTCCTTCTTAAGTCACTTCTTAATGTCTCGTTATAGAAATATTTTGACTGAGCAGGTCGTAGTATTTCACGTGTCTCTTTTCCTTCTCTGAGATGCCAGCACATTGTATGAGAACAAATTGTGACAAAGGCAGTTAGATTATTTTTAAAAAGTAGGGAAAATAATAATTTAGCCTAATTTATTCCTCTGAATAGAATAGTAACTGAACAGACTGTGAGACAGTAGGTTGGCTTTTTAAGATATCATGAAAGTTTGTGTGTTTTAGCTGCATGAGCACGGTGCCTACCTGGTGGACAGCTTGTGGGATTGTGCGTCAGAGCTGCTGAAGGACTGGGAGAGTATGATCAGCCTGCTGCTGGATGAGCCTTACCCTGGAGAGGAGGGTACTTGGCTATCAGATCCACTCACTTGCATCTCTCACTTAGTTTTTTGTGTCTGGATCAGAATTTGGCTAAAAATCATTCTTGCCTAAACACCATGATGTGTGTGTTTCAGCTCTCACTGATGCTCAGGAAGCTGCTCTGATTGAGATCATGCTCTGTGCTGTCAGACAGACTTGTGAGTGTCACCCACCCATCGGACGAGGCCCTGGCAAAAGGGTGAGACACACACACACACACACACACACACACACACGCAAACAACATTTTGGTTTCGCCATATTACAGAGGATGTCCCATAGTTGCAAACATTTTTACACGGAGGTGATATTTTTTTTGGCCCTGAACCTAATTTTGGCATGAAATAAAAATTCACCCTATCTATTTTCTAAATTTGTTATTGATCTTATTGTTAATGACTTGTCCGTGCATGTGGTTCATTTAAATCTTTTTTTTTTTTTTTCTTGCGTTTCTCTGGTAACGGATGCTGGACTTCTCTAATCATTTAGTCCACTTAAACCCTGCATGTTTTGTACACTTGGCTAAATGCTCACATTCAGATCTCCCTCCATCCAGTCAACAACCTGATGGATAGAATCAAGACCCTGTTCTATATTGTTTTTGCTTTTTTTCCAATAATCTGTTCCGATCACTCTGATGTACATCATAATATGGAAGAAACCTGTTGCTATTTCTTTCGTTACAACTCTGAAGCAAACACATTTGGCCAATTGTTCTTTTCAAATAGAGAGGACCACTTATATTCTCACATTCTTTTTTTTGGGGCATTTTTACTGTATTTGTGAGGACATTTTCAAAACTTTGGATATCATAAAATATTAGCCGAACCTGTAAACACATGCACACACAAATATTTTCAGTCCAGAAAATCATGTAAATCATGCTAATGGAAATAGATCAAATCATTTTCAAAACCACCCATAAATCTAAATTGTCATTATTTCCTCATTTTCATGTTCATTTTCATGCTTCAGACGTGTATGCTGTTTCTTATTCTGGCACAGGTTCTAACAGCTAAAGAAAAGAAAACCCAGCTGGATGATCGAACAAAGATCACAGAAACATTTGCTGTGGCTCTGCCTCTGTTACTGGCTAAAGTGAGTGATTCTATGCCTTGCCAGATGTGTGTAATGCATCAGTTGAATAACAAACAACTGTAAATTATGTAAATGTAAATATCACTTTAATTGCGGTCATTAATGCTCAACATTTTGTGTGTGTTTTTGGGATTGGGATATTCCAAACAAGTGATTGCAATCTGAATAAGGATGGAAACCAAGTGATTTCTTAAAACTCTCAAACTTCTCTCTCTCTCTCTCTCTCTGTCTCTCTCAGTATTCGGTGGACCCAGAGAAGGTCACTAATCTGTTGCAGTTTCCTCAGTATTTTGATCTAGAGATCTATACAGCTGGTCGGCTGGAGAAGGTAATTATTTGCATACAAAAAAAATTGTACCACATAGTACACTAAATATTGTGCTTATAAAATAAGTCACTTTTAACACGAAGAAAGTTTACAATAGTAGTAACATTTTTGAATCAATACATGAAGTCAAGTAATGATTGATAGTTAATGTTTTATTATAGTAGTTCTATAAGTAATTCTCGGGCTGATGTTCTGCAGCATCTGGATGCTTTGCTGCGCCAGGTCCGTGATGTGGTGGTGAAGCACACAGACTCAGATGTATTAGAGGCATGTTCCATGACATTCCATGCACTGTGCAATGAGGAATTCACCATCTATAACCGTGTAGATATTGTCCGCAGCCAGATGCTTGACGAACAGATTGATAAGTTCCACCGTCTGTTGGAGGACGTCCTGCAGGAGGTGTGTGTGGTAATTTTCTCTGTCTAACTGTTCTTAATTTCACCAGTTCGAAATATAACGGTTTTGTCTCTTTAAGGGAGAGGAGCCTGATGAAGATGATGCCTATCAAGTTTTGTCAACACTCAAAAGAATCACACCCTTCCACAAGTAAGAACACACTTTGTCACTAAAACTGAGAAATTCCAAAGGTCCTAAAACAGATCTTCATTTTTTTAGAAAAATAAACATTTTGTGAGGTTCACATTCATATACCAGTGGACTTTCGTCATCATAACTGTGTGTGTGTCTGTGTTTATTGTCCTTGCAGTGCCCATGACCTCACAAAATGGGACCTTTTCACCAGCAACTACAAACTTTTGAACTCTGGCCTGCAAAACGGAGATATGCCTGAGCAGGTACTGACTACTGATCCAAGGGCTTAACTCGTTTTAGTTCACTGGCCAGGCCATGCCTTATACATTCTCTTCTGCAGTGAAATGTTATTCTGAACAAACTTAATGTTCCTTTAATGAATGTTTTTTGTTCCCCAGATGCATTTAGATGACATTTACTTGCATAAATTCATAATTAAGGAATATTAATCAAGCAACAATGTTTTTAAGAAAAAGAAAAAACTGTTCAATAAACTTGACTGGATAAGAGAACATTAACACAAAGTTAGACCTACAAAATAATGTAACAGACAGCATCAAAGTCAGTCTGTGGGCCAAATGTGTTTGATTATATTGTTTTGCTTTGCCTTTATAGATCGTGGCTCATGCACTCCAGTGCACTCACTATGTCATACTCTGGCACTTGGCTAAGGTCTCGGAGGGCAGTGCCAGTAAGGTACAACACACACATACATGCCAAAATCTGTGTTGAGACTGTCATTTGTGAGCGTGTAGTCACACTCTCATCCCATTTCAGGATGATATGGTGCTACTGCGGAGGCAGGTGAGAGCCTTCTGCATGATGTGCCAGAGATACCTGAATAGTATCAGCACTGTTGTCAAAGAACAGGTGAGCCTGACCTGCCACACCAAGCCCCTACGTCCTTTCATTTATAGGGGATTCTGGGAGAATTAACTATGTTTTTGTGTGTTGCAGGCCTTCACCATTCTTTGCGATGCACTCTTGATCTTCAGTTATCAGATTGTGGCATCGGGGCGGGAAGCTTTAGAGCCCTTGGTGTTCAGTCCCGATGCATCCTTACAGAGCGAACTACTCAACTTCATCCTTGATCACGTGTTTGTTGACCAGGACGAGGACAGCAGCACAGGTAAATGACAAATAGGACAGGAGACTGCTTTGATCCACTTCAAGGTGGTAGTGAGGAGCACTGCTGTGCGAATTTGAGTGTATAAGAGTAAGTATGCATTCTATGCTCCAAAGACAAGATCAGCTGTTGACTTATAATGTGTAGTTGTGCAATTTGTACACAACAAATAGCACAAAATAAAATTTTCAGCAGCCTGACATAGCTATATGGCTCATCAAATGGTTTGAGTTGGGAGAGGGACTGCTGTTTTATCAAACACTGTTTGAATTTGATACATATGGATTTGTTTTATGATGCCTTTTGTTACCTTTTTAGATATTCTAAATTTTGGTTACCTGGACTTTAAGTGGAGGGACAGAAACTGCTCAGGTTTCATTAAAAATATTTTATTTTGTGTTTTGAAAATTAACCAAAATCTTAGGGGTTTGAAATGACATGAAGGTGAGAAAAGTCTGACATAATTTTCATATTTGGGTGAACTATCCCTCTTACACTTATTTAAGAGAAACCTCTTAGGAAACGAAGCTGCTTTTGGAACCGAAATGCGATGCTGCACCTTTTATGATGAGAAATAATCTCAATAATTCATTTAGAAACAATAAAATTGAGAAAAACTTTACACACTACCAATCAAAAGTTTGGTTGTACACTCTGACTTTTTTTTAACAGTCTATTTTTATTATAATTATTATTATTCTGCACTATTTTTGGCTGCTTTTTTAACTATCCAGCAGTCAAATTTATTGTGGTTTTGTCTTGCAGATGATGAGGCTGGTAAGATTGAGGCGCTCCACAGACGCAGGAATTTACTGGCTGCCTTCTGCAAATTAATAATCTACAATGTGATCGAGATGAAGACAGGAGCAGATATCTTCAAACAATACATGAGAGTGAGTCTCATTTATGTTGTAACATTCCTCTATGTTTGTTACTTGATGCTTACATTGACTCCCTGTCTCTGTCTGTGTGTAGTACTATAATGATTATGGTGATATCATTAAGGAGACAATGAGTAAAGCACGTCAGATCGACAAGATTCAGTGTGCCAAGACTCTGATCCTCAGTTTGCAGCAGGTGAGGCAGTGCTTCCCTCCTTACTCAGACCAGCGCTCCCAGCAAAACTGAATAACACAAGTGTGATGTTTGTGTTTCAGCTATTTAATGAGATGCTGAATGATCTGGGCTGTAATTTTGATCGGTCTGCATCTGCATTCTGTGGGATTAAAGAACTGGCCCGACGCTTCTCACTCACGTTTGGACTCGATCAAGTCAAAACCAGGGAGGCCATTGCAATGCTCCACAAGTAAGAAAATTTTAAACACACTTGCTGTAAATTCCTTGCTGTGTTCTGGTTCTTGATCTCGAATTGTTGGATGGGAGCTCCAGCCACTTTCTTTATCCTGTGTACATAAAACTATATTTTATATATTTAAAACATATCAGAATTGACTTCTGGCACCAGCATTAAATTAGAACCATTTCAGTGGAAGAGGGGCAACAATATGTCTTTGTGACATAGTCACAGAGTGTGTGTTTTCTGTTTAGGGATGGAATAGAATTTGCCTTCAAAGAGCCCAGTCCACAGGGGGAGGGTGGCCCTCCTCTCAACCTCGCATTCCTTGATATCCTCAGTGAATTTTCCTCCAAACTACTGAGGCAGGACAAGAAGACTGTGTAAGACACTCACATTGAGAATCACTGCTGTCTCAGATTCCTCAGACACCCAAGTATTTATATTCATGATGCAGTATTTTTAGAAAGCCTTTAATTGTAAAAACCATTTCATTTAGGCACTATTTTGATTGTAATATGGATAAAGGTTGCAACACACTGGCCATTTTGCTAACCCCCCCCCCTTTTGTTTTTTACTAAAGTGAAAATCAGCACACAAATGTATTTGACAAAAAAAACTTAAATTTGACTTAAATACTGTATTTAATTAAAATTTTTAAAATGTTCCATGATATTTTGTAAATTTCCTACTGTAAATATATCAACTTAATTTTTGATTAGTAATATGCATTACTAAGAACTTCATTTAGACAATTTAAAGGCAATTTTCTCAATATTTAAATTTTTTTTTGCACCTTCAGATTACAGATTTTCAAATAGTTGTTTCGGCTAAATATTGTCCTTTCCTAACAAACCATACATCAATGGAAAGCTTATTTATTCAGCTTTCAGGTGATGTATAAATCTTAATTTCATAAAAATTGACCCTTATGACTTGGTTTTGTGGTCCAGGGTCACATACGTTTTTCTTGTCAATGAGAAATAATTTTTAAAATGATTTTTTTGTACCATTCATTAAATAGGTTTCATTGTGTAAAAACAGTAGACAAAAGTTTGACACCTAATGCCAGCATTGCCTTTTTGCTTTGAACAATGTTTTTAGATTTATGTACGTTTAAATTTTCAGGGCATGTAAGCTTTTTTCCCATCACTAGACACATAAGTAAAAATATGAACTTTCTGCATAGATAAATAGGCTTGAAAAGTGTTAACTGTGTCAGCATTTTGGTGGCATTTTTTTGTGACTGGCAAATAATACGCATTTTTTCCCCAACAAAGCTGTTGTGATAAATTTCAGTGTCAGCTGCTGTTATATGTAGTTTTTACCCGTATTTGTTAAATATACAAATGTTGAAATTCTGTTACACTGGGTCTCTGAAGGTACTGTCTTTTAAATTAGTATCTCTGTTGAAGTATATGTATGTTTTTTTTGTTTGACCTCTGATCTCTCCCATCAGGCACTTGTATCTAGAGAGGTTTATGACCTTTCAGATGGCCCTGCAGAGGGACGACTGCTGGTTACCACTCATCTCCTACCGTAACTCTCTGCAGGCGGGTGCTGATGATGACACTCTGTCCGTCATCAGCGGTATGAGCAGCAGGAGCTCCTCCCGCAGTCGCAGGAGCAAACCACCTGCCGCCAGCAAGAGAAAATTACCCGAGGGTACATATGCATCGAATCATAATTAGGATGAATTATAATCTTTATAGATTAATCTTTAGGATAAAACTGACTTTTCTCTTTGTCTGTCTCAGAGGAGAGCAGCTGTAGCAGCAGTGATGTGACCATGTGGGTAAATCAACAGAGTGGCCCGCACACTCCTGTAATGATGTCATCACCCCACATCGTCTCTACTGTCCTGCGGGATGCAAAGAAGCTCCGCCCTGAGCAGGGGTACATGGGAGTTTACAGCATGAGCAACAAAACACCACACACACCCCTGCAGCAGCACCAGCACATGGACTACAAGTAAGCACACAAACACTAATATTTTACCATATACTAACACACACACACTCATTAGTAAAAAGTTGATTGAGAGCTGTTTTGTTTTCAGTTCTCAGGTTGCGTGGATGATGGCCCAGAAACAGCAGCAAGAAAGAGCAAGCCTTCAGTACGGCAAGATGAGAGGCCACATTCAACACACCATGTGAGTACAGATTTACATACATGTATTGGGATCGGTATGATTTGTTTTCCAATATTAGGAGCCTTAAAAATGGCATAATAGGGGCACTTTAATACTTTTTTCAGCAATGATGCAGTAAATTGATCAAACGTGATAGTGAAGACATTTATAATGTTACAGAGGATTTCTATTTCAAATAAATGTTGTTGTTCTTTTGAACATTCTATTCATCAAAGAACACTTCAAAATGTGTTTACTGTTTACACCAAAATATTAGGCTGCTTTCAACATTTATAATAACAAAAAAGTTTCTTGAGTGTCAAATGAGCATATTAGAAGTATCATGTGACATTGAATGAAAAAATGGCTGCTAAAAATGAATAATTTAAAATGTATTCAAATAGAAAAATAGTTTACTATATTTTTAATAGTACTGTTTTATTGTATTTTTGATCAAGTGAATGCTGACTTGCTGAGTGTAAAGGTCATACACTGAGTCCGAAATTTTCATATGCGTTTTTTCATATTCGTCATCCTTTCCTATCAAAAATGGTTTTTACAGATGCGAAAACGCAGAAGATCGAACCTGATCCGATATTTTTTATTTTTTTTTAATGACAGATGAAAGTTTCGGAGGCAGTGTGTAAACATGATTGACACAATGTGAGGTCGTATTTATTTTTTAACGTTCAGAAATGTTGGACTCCGTGTGCAATGATCTTAAGAGGTTTATTTCAATAACATTAAAACAAAATCTTACCGACATAGGATTTATCACCTTTATGGGTTTTCTGGCCCGATGATCAATTACTTGTGATTTGATATAATTTCAGATTTTGCATTTTAATGCTATGTTGTTGACAAACTAGCATTCTTCCATTTTATGATTTTTGAATAGGGCTGCCACAGTAACGAGATTTGAACATTTTTGATTGTGGTCACCAGGCCTCAAAATCTCACATTGTCGTTTGCATTCTTGCACTCATATTTAATTTTTTGAAAATCTTCTTTGTTTACCAGTCGGCGTGGCAGTGGGCTGATGGAGGATGATGAGGAACCGATTGTAGAGGATGTCATGATGTCATCAGAGGAACGACTGGACGACCTTAACGAGGGCATGGACTTTGACACCATGGACATTGATCTGGTAAGAATCTGAATTCAAGAAAGCATAATATCAACCAGTGAAAACCCTTTCTAATGTAAAGATTCGCTGTCACTCAATCAGGTGCAGAGTCACAATGATAGCGTTGCTCAGATCTTCACATAATCCATCTAATCCAGTTTCCTTCGACTGCGGGGTTGAGAGAAAACACATTTTGTGTGTCATTGTATTTTACCTTTTTTTTTTGTTTTTCTGAAGCCGCCATCCAAAAACCGCAGGGAGAGATCTGAGCTGAAACCAGACTACTTTGACCCTGCCTCCATCATGGATGACTCTGTAAGCCTTCTTTCATCTGCCTGTTTATTCATTAATTTATTAATCTACTTTATAATTCATTAGATGTGCTTGTTAGAAATCCCTTAGATTTACATTAAAGGAGGGACCAGAGGATTATGTGCTTTTTTTTTTCTTGTCCCAGTAAGCAGCTGCACAGCATTGTGGCAGTAAATTTACATTAAAAAATTTTTCACAAAACTTCAAAAATCAAATTTATTTGTTTGTTCTCTGTCCATTTACTCATCACTGTGAAGTGACAGATGAGTGCTAAAGACTCATCCCAAAAACAATATATAACAAATCAAAAACCTATGAAGTTTAAAGCATCATTCTAAAGTTGGCCACATTTCATGGACAAAATGGTGCCTATAGTCAATAGTATAGTGATGTGTGAAGTACACAACTCAGCCAGAAGTAACTTTCAAACAAAGCACTTTCTGTTTCTGCAATCCATGTAACCAACTTAAACCTATTGAATATATAACCATTATTAGAACCGACTTGAATATAGTTGTGATTATAGTTTATTGCTTTTGGTGTGAACGTCCTGAACCCTTTGCACCTGCAGTACTGGGGGTTATAAAGTGACTGTGTGTGTTTTGTTTAACAGGTCCTTAATGTCTCCATGTTCTGAGATGGGTACATGAGAGCGGTGACATGTTTTCCTCGTCTGATTTCACTCCATGGACTAAATGCACATGATGGTGCTGCGTATCTTTCCCTCCTGAAAACACACCATAACTTTCCATCTGTACATATAACAGCCCACAGGACTACAGGCAAACATTTTCAGCATGAGATCAGACTTATCTATTCATGCTCTTTTGTAATGGAGGTTTAAAAATAGCTGTTTTTTTTAAACTCCTGGAGGAGTTTTGATTTTTAGGTAATTTTGTAAAGACAATCAATTGTAAATGACTTTATAAAGGGTGATTTAAATCTAAAATTTATAACTCAACTTTCCTTAAAGGGTTTAGACTTGCAGTGTTTGTTTTTTTTCACAATACCTCTCGCTCTCTCTCTTTTAATTCGTAAATCACAATGTTTTCACTTCTCAGAAGTAGATTAAGCCTCATATTGTGAAGATGTTCCTCAATACTTACTTGACTGAGTGGCTGATTTCGTTTTTGTAGGTCCTCTGAGAGCTCTAAGCACTTGTACTGATTGGCTAAAGCTTAGAAAGCACACCCCTCCCTCAGAGTTAAATTCATTTCTAGAAATTTTTTAATTGGTCAGCTTAAAATTTCAAAGGTATTTCTGCATTAAGGGCATTGCTATTTTCAAAGAAAAGCTCTTTCTGTAGAATATATCTAATTTCTTTTTAAATATTAGAAATAGGTATTATAATATATTGTTATATCTCTCAAAGAAAATATATATAATTTTATATATATATATATATATATATATATATATATATATATAATGTATTATTTTGTTTTACACAAATGTGTAATGTAATGTGAATCATTGCTGATTTATATTTAACTTAATGTTTTTATGTTTGGTATCCAACCTACTGTTTCATTCACATTGCATCTGTCCTGAGAGAATCACTGATGTTTTATTAACTTTAATTCTGGAAAAGCTCCACTGTGAAAAACTCTATAATCTTTCCCCTTTATGTAGTTCATTGAGGTTGTGGGTTGTTTTTGAGATTAGGCTTGTTAATCAGAGTGAATTATGATGATTGTCTTTGTGGTGAGAAATCTTAGTAAATGTAACCATGGTGATTTTATGCCAGGTAAATACATTACTGCATGGAGCTTTTGGTCAGGATTGGAAAGGAAGTTTTTTTTTTTTTTTTTTTCTTTTCCTTTTTCTTTTCTTTTTTATGTGTTTCACACATAGTTGGTCATTTGTCCCACTTTGATTTTAATTTCCGGTCCTGCAATGTCGTCTTATTTCCAAAAGTGTGTGAGTGTATGTATTTTAATGTGTTGGACTGTACATAAAAACCCAGATGTTTTTATTCTATTTACAAGATATCAGTTGTTTCATTTACTACGTTGATTGCATTTATATTTGGATATGAAATAAACCGTCCTGATCGTTAGCATTGGCAGTGGCATGTTTTACTAAAATTCAAGAAATACAATTTTTGTTTACATTTTATTCAGTTGCTTTATAGAAGAATACTAGATTTCAGAATGATTATTTTTGTCTTTATATTTGATTAAAAAAAAAACACATTTGTCCTACAAAATCACTTTTGTTTAATCATTGATCTGTTCCTATGAACCGTGAATGCAACTGTTGACATTTTCTGGGTCATGAACAAGAAGGTCAGTGTTCGACAGTGGCCTGATCAAAGCCTTCATTCACACAAAGAATCAATGACAGAACAAACACATCCACCCAGAACAAATGACAGAGATTAATGCTAAACAGTCTGGATATTTGCAGCATAAAAAACCTCTACTGAACACGTCGTGAAGGGTTAGTTGTTTGTAGACACGATATGAAGCATATTCATCTTTTAAAAATAACTAACAACTTAAGAATAATGTCGGATGCTCTGAATGTAAAAATTATGTCTCTAACTTTAAAACATGACTGGTTAGGTTTCAGGAATAAACACAAAGGTGTTCACACTGATCTCAGCAGATTTTTTTCTAGTTTATTTTTCTAATATTAAGATGAGCAAGGCGAGCAATACCGAAGGTTAAAGAGGTTTTAGGTGTAAATGCATCAATAAGTTGATAAAGTGGAAAATATGCATGTTATATTTGATTTAGTTGTTCAATAGAGACCGCAGGGGGCGCTGTAGTGCCTCGCTCCGACCGGAAATCTCTGTCATGACAACTGAACAGCGGGCACTTTCTAAAACTCTGACCGGAAATAATCATCACAACATTACAATTTAAACATTTTACATGTTTATGTAAGACTGGGCTTTTAGTGGTTATTATGGATAACGTTATGTGGAGAGAAGAAAGGCTGAATGCGCCGACGGACTTCATGAAAGCTCCTGATGGAGGTAAACAAACTGCAGTGTGATATAATAATTCATCTAACACCATTTAAACAGCATTTAAGTTCTTTTATATTATCTTAACTGCTGAAAGAAGTATCATATTTGTGCAAATTGACTCACATTTGTTTTTTGACCACTGAAAATATTATAAAAATTTACTCTTGGAGCCATATTTAAATTCCAATATCACTTAAACTGAACCATATAGGGCCTTAAAAATAAGGATGCCAAAAGGAAAGTTTGCTAAGACCCATTATCTAAAAGGGCATTAAGATATCTTTAATACTTCTTGAGTTGCAGGTATGTAAACATTGGAGAAAAAACTTGAAAAGTGCTCTTTCCCCAAATTTGAACTGTCACCATTGGCACATAATGCAACACAGATTGCTAAAGTCAACATATTTTACTAATAGACCTACTAATCTCTGTGTAAAAATAACATTATGTTGCTGCCATCTTTCTGAAGTTATTGAATCTAAGGTGAAAATTCCCATTTTGACCCCCCCCTCTACAAAATAGTGGATTACACAGTCAATATTCATCCATGACATTTGATATTTTGGCTTCCATCACTATACACGTCTGTCTTTCTTCAGAAAAATTATCAGCAAAATCAAACATTTGAGCCGAGGAACTTTTTGAAAATTGGTTGATTTAACACGAAATGACCCTCGGGTGTTTAGGATAGAGAATAGAAAAAATGCTTACTGTTTTTTTTTTTTATCTTATCTGGGTTTATGTATACATTTTTTTTTTTAAGATACATTTTTTTTCCCAAAGCATTGTTAGATGCCTGTAACTGCTGTTTCCTTTCATAGCTATGCAAAGATTTGATTTAAAAACAGTATCATAGTTAATCCTGCCTGCTTTAAATGTTTCAAAATGATTAACAGTTGAAAACATTCATTAGAAATGTAGAAAAGTAATCAAATGTAAACAGTTACATTACTATAATAAGTACTAAATAAAGTTACACTGCTTATTACATTTTGAATAGGGTAACTTGTAATCTATAACCTATTACGTTTTCCAAAGTAATCTTCCCCTACACTGCATGGACTGTTTGTACTTTTAAAAGTAAACTAGTGACAGCTAACAGGTGATTAAAAATGATAACAAACTTAAAAGAAAATAATGAGCAGTACTGTTATATTTTGTCGTATGTGAGGCATCTGTAATGTTGTGAATGTGACGAAGAAAAGTCCTGATGCTCAGGGGACACGCACTCAGAATAGAGATTTGAAGGTCCTGACTTTATTTCAGGCTTTAGGTGTTTATTACATTAATATCAGTCTTTCTATTTGTCTCCCAGCATCTGTCTGTAACCCCATTCCTCCTCTGATGACACCTGCTCAGTTTACCGGGGGTCTGCTAGCCCGGCCCACAGCTTCACAGACCACACCCACCCAAGTTCTGCCACAGTTTAGAGCTCCACCCCCTTCTAAATTCAGTGAGGAGGGGTTTGGCTGGACAGAGCCTGCTACAGTGGAAGCGTGGCGGCCCATCCATCAGAAACACCAGAGTGAGAAAATAATACAACGGCTCCCTGACCACAGGTACACAAACACATCAGCACATCCAGTGACTTTAGTGGTCTGTCTGTAAATTCATCTCTCTCTCTCTGTCAGGTTACCAGAAGATGAGAGGAGCAGCTCAAAGCCCCTGCTGCAAGAGATGGAAAAGTTAAGAGAAGACAAGGAAGTGATGAGAGGAGAGATGGAGCGTCTGAAAGGAGGAGTAGAGTGTTTGAGAGAGCAGGTCAGAGATCAGCAAAACCAAATAAACAGGTACAAACACTCAAACTGACGGTCTTGTTACTTCAGCTGTGTATGTGGGCTGAATCGTGTGTGCGTGTGTCTACAGACAGTGTATAGAGCGTGATGAATTACACAGTCAACTGAAGAGCTGCAAGGCTGAACTCAGTATGAGCCAAGACCAGGTAAATGCACTTTCACTTTATTCCCTAATCGTTCAGAACAGGTATTTTGAAATGCTAGTTTCTAAATACAGCCTAAATTTTTGTGTCTAGCTTTCATTCCTAAAAAGAGAATATGAATTAAAATGTCAACATTTGGAGAGAGAGTTACAGGACTCGAAGCAGGAGATGGGTAGACTGCAACTAAACCTAGAGACACAAGTAAGACACGATTAACAATAGAGTGGCTATATTTTGTTCCCATTTGTCTGAATGAGGTTTCTTAGTTTCAACAATGGATGATGCTGTACCTCAGATAAAGAAAAAGCTCATTACTAATGAACAGATGAGTGGCGTAAAACTTACCTGTCCCATGAAATCCACCCTGACATTGTTATTATACAAATAATGCATGATATCATAAGGCAAGGAGACAGTTTTAAACATAGATTTTTTTTTGTAAGTCACTTTGGATAGAAGTGTCTGCTAAATGATTAAATGTAAAGGTACTTGCTCAGTAATTGATTTTGTTGTTAATTTTTAACCCAGAATTTGTCCCTAGTGCACCTTTAAATGTCTGCATGAAATTACAGTCCACCCTATTAATTTATCTGTCTTTTCTAAATGCATGTTATTGATCTTATTGTGAATGATTCATAGATATGAAAAGATATATGAAACTGATATTTTAAAATATCATTACTTAATCTTCCTGTCCTACATTTTTCTTTTTTGTATGACTTCACTCTCTGATTTATTGTAATGGTGTATGTGATATATTTTTTAAAATCTTATTTTTAACCACTTTGAATATCAGAATGCCCATGCTGCACAGGAAGTGACCTTACTGAGGACCCAAATACATGAAGTGATATCAGAGAGAGATGAGCTGAGAAATCAACTGAGGTGAGTATAAGAAAACAAATGTTGCTCATGTTGCTGTCTCTAAATGACAAATCATCTACAGGTCTGTTTATGTGATGTCACATGATTTGTATTTGTGCAGTGTCCTGAACAGCTCATTGCTGGAACAGACTGAGTGTGTGCAGAAACTGCGGACATACATTGGCAGCCACATCACAGAGAAAAAGGAAGAGGAAGAGCTTAGGCGACAGATACAGGTGTGTAAACACGCAGTCTGCTGAATTGCAGTCAGTTGTGGTCCTTTGAATTAATGTTGAATGCATGAATGTAATTATTTTATGAATATGCGTGTATAGCATTTAGAGAAGGAAAAGGAAGCCCTGTCTTTATCAGTCCAGCTGCTGAATGTTCGAGTGAACGCAGCCAATGACATTTTGGCTATTCAGGAGAAAGAGCTAGGTGAACAGGTAAGATTACACACATGCAGAGATGCATATGTAGTATTTAAAATGAATAACCAATACAGTTTGACAGATATGAATTCATTAGTACATTTAGTGCTATTTTATTTTGTGTTTAGGTGCAGACTGACCCATTGTACTCTGGCAGTAAAGCTGGGCAGATGTTGAGTGTTTGGAGACAAAAGGTCTTCGTGCTGCTTGTTAAATTGCAGACCACAGATTTACAACTTCACACAGAGAAAACTGAACTGCGTAACATGGTAATGCAAATGAATTCTCACGCACATGCATAGAGTACTATGATAGATGAACATTCCTAATCACTGGTGTCAGTACTAATTTGCTTCTTTTTTTTTTTTGAACCCTGAAATTTATTTTTAAAAGTAATTTTTACCTATATGAGAGAATATTTTTTGCTAACTATAGTGTCCATATACACCACTGTTCAAACATTTGGAGTCAGGAAGATTGTTGTTTTTCCCGTTTTTAAAAGTTTACTTTTATTCATCAAAAATGCATTAGTTTGATCAAAAGGAACTTTTTCATTATTACAAATATTTATAAAAAAGCGGTTGTTCTTTTGAAATCCTGAAAAAAAAGTATCAGTTTTCACAAAAATATTAAGCAGCACAACGGTTTTCAACATTGAATATAATACATGTTCCTTGAACACAGAATCAAAATATTAGAATGATTTCTAAAGGATCATGTGATTCTGAGGAAATTCAGCTTTGCCATCACAGGAATTAATTACATTTTAAAATATATTAAAATAGAAAACAGTTATTTTAAATTGTAATAGTATTTCACAATATTATGTTCCTTTTGTATTTTTAACATCTTTCAAAAGCATACAAAAAATTTTAACTTTTGAATGGATGATTAATGTCAATTTTTGGACTGTACAATTTTGACCGTCAACATAAAAAAAATTTCTCACATTAGATTACACATCTACTTGTTCTACCATCACATTATTATATATGAGTTATTTATAGTGTTTACTTCAATTTTAATGTTTTCAAATCTGATTTTAGTACTTTGTTTTTGTATGCGTATGTAGGTTTCCTCTCTACAGCAGCAATTAGAGTGTTTGCAGTCGCAGAACAGTGTCCTTCAGCACCAACTAGAGGACAAAACGGCCCAGTTGGAGTTACAGCATGTACACGCACAGGTACGTTGACATACAAGTATGCACATACATTGAGGTTAAGTCTGGTTGTGGGGTCAGTTAGGTTTAGGTCTCGTGGTCCTTCCATTAAGATGAAATTCCTCTCATTGGTAATGGATAAAGTCTGCACAGATGCCAGATGTTCTTCTGTAACTTATATTGGGCTTCTGAATTCAATATACATTTTCACAGCGCTATACATGTCCTAACCATGCATGCTGCTGTGATGAAGGGTTTATTACGTCATAGGTCTTCCAGGTGATATGGTAGATGTGCATGAGAAACCAAACTGAAATTTAAGTGGTTACTCCCTAAAAATGTATCTCATTTATATTCGCATAATCGGCTTTTGCACTCTGTCTCCAACCCTCATGAGCTCGTCCCATTCGCCCTCATTCTTTTCTTGTTATCTTTGCTTTTTAACAGTCTGAACAGGTTGGATTGAGTTTAGTGAGGATTAAGCTTGTTCAGCGTTGACTCAGAGAAGATCTGCTGTTTTAACATCACATTGTTCATCCGTGATTACTCACCACATTCAGAGCAGCTGTCCAGCTGATCATCTGTATTACACAGTGACGCCACTGAAACTCTTCTTCTGTATCGCCTTCAGGCAAGTGTTTCTGACAGCCCATGTGCTTGCTTTCTGTGTGTGTGTGTGTGTGTGTGTGTTCAGGGAGTACAGCAGCAGTTGGACAGTGCTCTACAGGAGAATGCTCAGCTGAAAGAGTGCAATAAGTGCACCGAGGGATCACTGAATGATATCAGTGAAACAGCACACAGGTAGCACGCACAATTACACCCCTTGAGCTGGCCCTTGAATCTGTTAGTGTTCTGCAAATCTCTTTGGATTAAACAAGTTTAAAATATACCAACGTGACTGTCCTGATTAGATTAAAGCTGACTGTTCCTCTGACCAAAGCCCTGAAGCCAGCTCATCCATAAACATCTGTCTCTCTGTGTGTTATCTCTCTCATCAGAGTGATGTCAGCCATAGAAATGAAGGCAGGTCAGATGGAAGCAGTTCAGTCCAGTGTAAGTCAACTGAACCAGAGACTCGCCTTCGCTGCCAAACGTCTGGACACAGTACATGGTGAGAGTGTCATCTGTGTGCAAGTGTATGTAAGTGTGTTTCACTTATAATATACATGGTGTTTGTCTGCAGGGCTGCTGTTGAGGAAAGAAGCTCTTTGGAGAACCAAGAAAGCTACTAGATCTCAAGAGCCGGCGGAGTCAGAGAGGTACAAAATCATGGGAATAAATTAAAGACCTTGATATTCGAAGAAAGATTTCTTTAATGTGTTTTTGTCCACCGCGGGTTATTGGTAGCTTCAGGAACAAAAGATAGCTGGGGTTCAGCTCAATCATATATATTTAAAATGACCTAAAACAAGATTGTTTTGTTATGTTTTAGATGTTTGATCTCACTATACATAGTAATATTCACACAATATTATTATTATTATTATTAATACAACTATAATTATTGTTATTATTAAATATTAATTAATTATTAAACATATTTTTTTAATAATTATTTGAAACAATAGATTGCTCTGTTAAGAGAAGATACAATGTTGGATTAAAAAATTAAAATAGCTGTTTTCATGTTGTTGATTTTTTTTCTTTTTGAAATATTAATTGATCACTCTATTAAGAGAAGATACAATGTTGGATTAAAAATAGCTGTTTTCATTTACAAGACATACAGGGAAAAAACTGTTTGAAGCAGTAGTAGTAGTTTTATTTATATAGTGCCTTTCCATAGCTCAAGGTTGCTTTACATAGTATATTACAAGTAAGTACATTTGCACACCCACACACACATTGCAACCACACAAGGCCACATACAACCATATTATCCAAAATACATATTAAATAGATAATCAAGTGTAGAGCTTCACATACCTTATTTTTAGTAGTCCAGGTTATTTGTGTATAATAAGCAGTATACTAGTATTCCGTTCCATTATCTCCTGTCTGTGTTGCAGCTTTATTAAGAGTCTCCAGGCCGAGGTGGTGTTGTTGAGCGCAGAGAGAGACAAACTCGCACAGGAACTCAAACGCACACCAGAGCTCATCCACGCCTCCCTGTCAGAACTACAGCAGCAGCGTATGTACACAAACGTCAAACTGAATGTCTTCTGAAGATAGTAAAGAGAGGACTGTAACTGTGTTGAATGCAAACTGCAGGAGAGAGAGAGCTGGGACACCTGAGGGAAGCTTTGTCACAAAGCAGGGAGAAGTTGGAGGCATCCGAATCGAGCAGAATGGAGATGCAGAGACAATGTGAAGTGCACGAGGGGACCATTGTGGAGCTCCGTGCTGAGGCCCAGAGACTACAGCAGCAGTGTGACTCAGGTGCATGAAGAGCAATGTGTTTGAGTGAAGAAACGGCAACCCCACACACACACACACACACACACACACACACACACGCAAAGCATTGTGTATTCACTTCACAAATTCCATCTTATTCTCTTATTCTCATTGCTAATAGTCTATTAATTCTGTATTTACACATGGTGAATTCTGCTGACATCAATTGCTCATTGCTCCAGGCAAAATCATGCAGCTCTGCTTCCACTTTGCTCACAGACTCTGGTGAAGAATCATTTGTGCTTCTGTGTTTCCATGTAATATTTGCTCAGGTTTGGTTGTGGAGTACAGTTGCGTATGTTTGAAGATGTAAAAGCTGATTATGGATGTTTGTGTAGTTTTACAGAAGGTGTCAGAAGTTGAGAGTGTGTGTGCAGAGAAGCTCGAGGACACAGAGGCTCAACTCAATACAGTGAGGAGAGAGCACACAAAAGCAGGTACGTACTTGACATACAAATACAAATGTCATGGTTTATGATAGATGTTATGAGTGTCTGCACATTACTGAACACACATTGTCTTTGTGTGTATGTGTGTGTGTGTGTGTGTGTGTGTGTGTGCAGTGGTAGCTTTGCGACAGGTTCAGAGGCAGGTAGAGAGCGAGAAAGAACAGATGAAAGACGTAGAGAAAGAGAGAACAGAACACACACACAAGCAGATCACACATCTGCAGAAACAGCTGAAAGACAAGGACAAAGATCGCAACCTTCTGCTGGTGAGTCATACGCGCACACACACACACACACACACACACACACACACACACACACACGCACACACACACACACACACACACTCACTCACTCTCACACTCATTTGTTCTTATTGAGAGGGCATCAGTGGCAGTCCTGGCTCACTTGGTGGCCTCAGTGAGATAGGACACAACCTATTTTACCAAGAAATAATAATACAAAAACTTGTGGTATGAAACATTTTATTTTATTTATTTTGAGAATTTGAATTTTAGATATGCAGCATTTAACAGCATTTTTTAATCGTGTTGCATATTTTATTAATTTATATATTTAAGCAGCTGTTTTTAATGTGAATTAAGCTGCATTTATTTGATCACAAATACAGGAAAAACAGTTATATTGTGAAATATAACCATTTAAAATAACTGTTTTCTATTTGAATATATTTTAAATGTATTTTATTCCTGTGATGGCAAAGCTGAATTTTCAGCAGCCATTACTCTAGTCTTCGGTGCCACATGATCCTTCAGAAATCATTCTAATACTGATTTGGTGCTCAAGAAACATATCTTATTTTTCAAATAAGATTTTTAAGTTTTTTTGTCAAAACTGTGACATTTTTTCCCAGTATTCTTTGATGAATGGAAAGTTTAAAATAACAGCATCTCTTGTATAAAATCTTTAGCTAGTGTCACTTTTTTGATAAATTAGGCTGGATTCATATTATTTTATAAAAATACTTAACCTAAAGTTTTGTAATTTTGCAAGTTGTATAATAAAACTTGAAGCTATAATTTTACAATCTGTATATTTCCAGCTGATTTCAGAACTCATTTTGCTGGGGGAAAAAATCATATGTGAGTGACATGAGGTGTTTTGTGAGTTTATGAATTTCGGTTTAAACCAGTTTGAAATATGTGAATGGGTGGTTTCTGCAACTGCATTGTAGATAAACATGGTTTAACGTATCAAGGATGCAAATCATTTTTTGCAAGTTCTATTTAAAATGTTCTTGGCTCAGAGATTTGAGTGCTTTTTAGATCTGTTTCTCTGTCCTTTATTTTCTATTGTTTTGTGTGTGTGCAGGCAGTGGTTCAGGAACAGGGTTTGATGAATGAATATAAAAGACTGAGAAGATCAGCAATTCAGACAACTGAGGATTTGAAACAAAAGTATCATCCTCAGTCCCAGAACAGCAATCCTCCAACACCTGAAAGTAAGCATACTCTGACACTCAATTATCATATCAACAGTTAGCCTAATGCTTTTTTTCCCCATGATACAGATTTATATTTATAATTTTGTAATATCTTTGATTATATAATATGTTCATTCATACATTGATTAATTTTCTACTCAATGTTCTTTTGCACTTGACTTGGTTCCTCATCCTGCTCTTCTCTAAGGTCTGCTGGGGGCACTACAGGCTCTTAGTGCCGCAGTGATGGGCAGCTCAGAGGAAGAAGATGAAGAGGAGGGTCAGGCTTTCACTGTGACACAAACACCCTCTTGTGCTGACACGCATAAAGAATAGTGCTGAACACACCAATCAATTCTGTCTCACACTCGTTGTCTGTCCAACCCCTCTCATGGGGTTTGATCTCTGTTTTATAATTTAATAAAAGAGATTTTTGTAAAATTAGACCTGTAGATCTTTCAGTTAATCTCAGATGGTTTGCAAAATTAGACATTTGTGACCACGGACCACAAAACCAGTCATAAGGGACAATTTTTCGAAAGTGAGATTTATACATAAATAAGCTTTCCATTGATGTATGGTTTGTTAGGACAGGACAATATTTGAAAATCTGGAATCTGAGCGTGCAAAAAAAAATCTAAATATTGAGAAAATTGCCTTTAAAGTTGACCTTTAAATGAGGTTCTTAGCAATGCATATTACTAATCAAAAATTAAGTTTTGATATATTTAAGGTAGGAAATTTACAAAATAACTTCATGGAACATGATCTTTACTTAATATCCTAATGATTTTTGGCATAAAAGAAAAATCAATCATTTTGACCCGTACAATTTATTGTTGGCTATTGCTACAAATATACCTGTGCTGCTTATGACATGTTTTGTGGTCCAGGGTCACATTTCTGTCAGTGCCTTTACATCAATTAGTATTAGTTAGTATTGATTTGTATTTCAGATTTAGTGGCGATTACCCCGTATTCTTGAAAGCAGATGAAGACGAGGGAAATGAGAAGCTGCCATTGGTCAATAAAAATAATCCAGTGTGAGTCACTGAAACCTCCTGCCATTTTATAGCAAAAAGTTGTTTGTTATTTAGCAGGCCCTTTTTTCCAGAGCAACTCAGTTCATTTACTACAAGAACCGCAGGGAAACTCAGCATCTCCAGTGTGGACCCCTTGCAGTGTATGATCCTGTGCTAGCAGCACACAACACATTCACTACTGTTCAAACATTTGGGGTCGGTAAGATAAGTTAAAGTCTCTTATGCTTAACAAAGCTGCATTCATTTAATTAAAAAAATACATTTGAATACATTTTAAAATGTAATTCCTGATGATGGCAAAGCCATTACTTCAGTGTCACATGATCCTTCATAACCCTTTCTAATATGCTTAGTTTATGGTGCTCAAGGCACATTTCATTTTGTCAGTGTTGAAAAAAGTTGTGCTGATTTAACGTTTTCAAAATTATAAGCGTTGTTACTGTGACTTTTGTCCAATTTACTTCATTAATAAAAATTTTCATGTCTTAATAAAAAAAATAAAATGGCCTCAATTTTTTTTACATTAGTGTAAATGTGAAAAGACGTACAATAGAACACAGCAAAAGCTTTGGTTTTCAAGCCCAGTGTTTTCATGAAAAAATGTATTTGTAATTTTTCATCAAAACAACCTTCAACTGTCCTTTTCAGCCAACATCACCTTGTTTTACAACCCTTCTCCTTCAGCCACCTGGCTCCTGGTATGGAATGCCCATTTTTCATGATCCTATTCATTCTTGAAGGATAAAATCCTCACTCCCACACTTCTTTCTCTAGTATTCCTTTTGATGCTAAAATATGTCAGATTATGACAGTAAATGGCTTGTGAACGTGTTTCGTGTTGACTTTAATAGCTTTTTCTGCACAACCTGTAAATAAAAGGTTTGTGCATGTTTAACCACTTTGTCCTTCCTGACATATATTTCTTTGATATGTTCTTAAATAGATACACTCCGCTTTTAGAGTGTAGAGTGTATCCATTAAAATTTAAAGTCACCTTCAGAGAACTTTTGGAGCTCTACTTGTATTTCAGGCTGAGAGACTGTGTACTGGGGAGAGAAAGGCATCACTCACTGACAACTTGATACATCTCTTCCTAGTTTGACAGGTATGTCTGTATATTTCTGTTTTGGAAAACACTTCTATCTGTGTCTCATTCACCTTCTACTGGTGCTGTTTGGGATGTATTATCTACTAAAGGGCTAAATTAGAGGTTACTGAGAAAAAAATCCCTGTTTGTGATTCTTCATTTAAGGAGAAAGAAAGAGCTGGAGTGGAAAATGACAAATAAGTTATAGTTATCGTGGGAGTGATGTTCTTGTTGTGCTGAGAAAAACAGCTTTGAGAGGGTGATTATATGCTTTGTTCGTTTTTTATTTTTATTTTTTTTTATGCTCCAGTGCTTCTAATAGAGAGTACTTTTTGGGAAGACTTCTGTATTTCAGTCAGCTGTAGAGTTCATCAGAAGACATTGCTAATGTTTTAATGGCTGTGCAGAAATTATAAATTTTGCAAGCCAACCCAGAAGCTTGCATCATACAAGAATCTAATAGGATTTTTCCATTAGCTCTCAGATTATTGCAGAAAATAAGCTCTGTGGCCAACAACCGTTTTGATTCTTGTTTTAAACACAACTTCTATGAATTTATTAAAGTTCCAAAATGCTAACTTGTTTTTAGGATTCATTCCTAAAGCAGACAATGGATAGATACTTTTTGTGTCCAGATGGTTTAGTTCCACCATCTACAAGGAAAAACAGGGTCAATCTAACCAGCCGAACTCTGACCTCTTGGTTGCATCACTTCTCTTCTTATTTGTGATGTCACAAACTCTTTGTCTTATGCTCAAACTTTTCATTTTCCGTCAAGACAGTCTCTACAGTTCCGTCTCTACAGTTCCCTCAATGAAAGGTGACGTTGCTCATGTAACCATTTCGATGAACTGCAGCTGGCCTGTGTGCTTTTCCTAAAGCGCAAGCAGCTGCCATACAAGATTTGAAAGGATATGTACTAAATGCATAGAAGTGTATGCTTCAGTAATAGGTGGTACGATCCGCTGAAACTCTATGGCAACCACAATAAAGGACGATTTGTGACCCCCACTAAACAGTTCATGGATGTCATGCATGACTGTAAATAACTGATTGGTAATGTCACAAGTTCTTGGTGTGATCCCTGTAGATACTAGCAATGAAAATTGTCTGTAACGTTATATTCGAGTCTGACCTCAGTTTTACAGAAACCATGGGGCATAATTCAGCTTGACAAACACACACACACACACATTCCAACAGTCTTTTTCTTCCACACACACTTTCTGCTCTCTTGTTGGGCACGTTGCAGTTGGGGTTCAGGCCTCTAGCAGATGGACAGTGAGAGCTGCTGACAGGGCATGTTTGCGTGAGCCACCCAAGGACGGGAGAGCGGTTTCCTGGGGGGAATTTTAGAGGACGGGCGGGCACACAGATGAATGTGCAGGAATGATCGAGGCCCACTGCTCCCCCTGAGGGGGTTAAGAGGGGGATCTTAACGATGGATGAAGCTTTTATTTCCTCTGATATCTTAAAACCCTTAATACGTCCTGCGTGTGTGTTAGAACAAGGCTTTGTGTTGTTGCACTCTCGCCGAAAGGGAGAGTTTGATCTCCTGCTCTCTGTGATGTCATCAGTGTAGTCGTCACAGTAGCTGCTCTTTTGCAGCAGTTTTACTCATCAGTTGTATTCAGTGTTGGGAGTAACGGCGTTTAAGTATAACGGCGTTACTAACGGCGTTATTTTTTCATTAACGGAGTAATCTAATTAATTACTTTTCCCATCGTTGCAACGCCGTTATCGTTACTGAGAATGTAAAGTGGCGCGTTACTACAATTTGGTTGAATAAAGCGCGAGGAGGTGTCAGGCTTTGGCTACACATCAGCTGCCTGGAGAGAGCAGTGGTGGGGATGATGACGCCGTTGCAAATGCGATGATGATTGGCTAGGTGGGCGGATGCCCTGCTCACGCTCTCTCATTGCACGCTCTTACTACCACTAAACACACAAAGACCGCGACAATGGCGACAAGCCAGGGAAATTCAAAGGTAGCGTTTTCTAACTGGAAGTACCGGCACTACTTCTCACTCATGGAAATTAAAGGCAAGAATGTGTATGTAACATGCACGCTATGCCCAGGGAAAAAAACGTTATCCACGTCTGCATCAAGTAACTCAAATCTAATGAAGCACCTTACATCAACACATGCGAATATGACACTTGTTGCTGCTGCAGCTGCTAACCCAAGTCCAAATGTAGAATATTATTATTATTAAATGTAGAATGTGGGAATATTATTTTATTTTCAATATTTGATTTTGTTACTTTACGGAATATTTAAGAGTAGGATAGTGTTCTGTTGTTTACATTTGTGTGTCTTAATTTTGCACTTGAATTTTATTTTCAATATTTATTTTCTATATGGTTTTATTTCTATGCATCATATGGCAGGCTGCAATCTGTTGAGTTCAAATAAATACCAAATGCTCTAAAATACTGTATATAGTGTTTTTATTCTTCAATCAGTTAATATAAACGTTAAAGATATTATAGAACGTAACAGCGTTATAGAACATAAAAAATAACGCCACAGTTACTTTGCTGAGTAACTAATTACTTTTACAGTGTGGTAACTGAGTTACTAACTCAATTACTTTTTGGGAGAAGTCATTTGTAACTGTAACTAATTACTTTTTTAAAGTAAGATGACCAACACTGGTTGTATTAAATAAACTCAGCGGTTTGCAGGTTGGTATGAAGCTTTAGAGGAAACCGTAGCAGGTACATGGATATCTTCCAAGGTTTGGAATGAGCCTCGTGGATTCTTGAGAAAACTGATGAAGGCAGGGGTTGTGCCTGAGGAAGCGGCTAATTATAAACTTCCAGAATTTGATCGGTGGTATTAACTTGTAGGAAGCAGCTCCTGGCTAAATGTTTTCATGAACTGAATCATGTAGAATCTTGATTTGAACATCACTGGCACGGTCTTCAGGCTGTTCATTAATATATTAGCATAGAATTTACTGCCTGTTTGCATCAGCAGTACAATTTGAACATCATAAATAAACCTCCTCTTTGATAACTCTTTCTCTGCAGCAGTGAGTGCTCTGGTTTTTAAGTGATCATCTAGCTGTGTGTGATTCCAGAGTGTGCTTTACGTCACAGAGTACAAGCAGTGTAACAGCGAATCTGAATCAATGATTCAATCTGAATTACTGAGATTTTAAGCCTACCCTTGTGAAAAAGCAATGTGCTTAATTGTATTGATTGTGCATTTGTAGTGTACTTCAAAACCTAAAAGTATATTTTTAACGAAATGCATATTAAAATAGTAATGAAATAAAAAGGCCATTGAAGTATACTTTCATGACTGTTTCCTAATACACTGAAGTACACTTTTAAAAAGTTCACTTTATAATAATGTCAAATTAAATGTTTTAAGTACATTTTAAATTTGAATTACATTTAAATTTAGTATATTTTCATATGCACCAAGTTAGAATTTCATTATTGCAAATGGACAGTTTGTTGCCAGTACATTCTGCAATACACTAACCATATTTCAAAGACATAATTATAAAACGTCAAAGAAACATTTTCAAGTTCAGCTAATTTCATTTAATATAAATGTTAACTAAAATACATTTAAAAAAAAGTCAATTAAAAGTCATTTAATTGCAGTTAATGTACACTGTTCACACTTAAGTAAAGTGTTTGCAAGAATGCTCCCATAATACATATTTCTCTTAAAAAATGCTAACGTATGCTTCTTTTTCACAAGAGTGGTTTAGCAAAGCTTTTTTGCAATAACTATTGGTACAATATTTCATATACAGTAATCATATTGTAATAAAATTCAATAAATAAAAATTAATCTGTACTTCTCTCTGCTGCGATTCGTGTGTGTGAGTGTGTGTGTGTGTGTGTGTGTGTGCGTGTGCATGTTTATGTGGTTAATGACATGGGTATGACAGAGGTATTACAATATGAAGGTGGTTTATGAGGACACTGCCTATGTCCCCGTAATTCAAAAGCTTAAAAAACATACTAAATGGTGTTTTTTTTGAAAATCTAAAAATGCACAAAGTCTCCTGTGAGGGCTAAGTTTAGGTGTAGGGTTGGTGTAGGGCAATAGCACACACAGTTTGTTCAGTATACAAAACCATTACCAGAGTCCCCGTAAACCACAAAAACCAACGTGTGTGTGTGTGTGTGTGACTGAGTGAGAAAGAGAGAGACTGCAGAGATGAGTTAGGAAAGTGTTAGTACTCGCATGTGTGTGTGCTCTGGGCGAGTCTCTATGCTTCAGTGGGTCGGCACTGAAGAATCTCTGCCTGGAAAAAATGCGGAGAATATATGATGAAGGAGAAGAAATGGGGAAAAAAGAGTGATGGCTGCTACTGGGTGTGTGGGTTTGAGTGCGTTTGTGTGCTCAGTCAACCATGGGTTCCTATTACGGAATGTCTAGTGAGAGTGAGGGGTATGAAGACATGTACACCGATAACCAACACTCAGATAATTTACAGCTTGATCCCTGTGTGTGTGTGTGTGTGTGTGTTCACTCCAGGTGGCTCATGGTCATTGCGTTGTGTAAAATACCCCTCATTGCTTCAATAATTCTCTTCCAGTTTCTGACCAGTCAGCATCACTTCAGACCTGTTAAAAATATATTTTGATGTAAAGCATATATGTATATATTCTAACAAATGGAGTTTAGACTTGCTGTTTTTGCTAATGTTTGGCATCATCCCAGTACTAAAAAAGAAAATTTGCAGGCTTGAAGCAGTGCTCATGAGAGTTTGTGAGGTCTGAATTTTCCGGTCAGCTGTCACAGACCCACAATGCTCCGATTACTGATTAAGTCAGTTAGTCATCTTCGCTTGCTAGCCATTATTGACATTACATTTTTTACAAATCAGCTGTCGCAGCTGTGGTCACTAAGACTTTAGGACATTCAAAACTAAATTTGGATGTTTTTAAAAAACCTGTTACATTAAACCATGCTGATTTGAATCATTTTACAGATAAGTTTCTTTACACATATTTAAACAACACCCATACCCATCATGCTTTTGTACTTGAATATCAACTGATATTTAGACCAACAGCATGACTTATAGTGTGATTATTTATACAACAAAGAAGTTACTATTGAGACAAAATTTGGCCATGTTTTTTTTTCTTTCTTGTGAAGAGGATGGCATGAAAGCAAGAGAAAGTATTTGGAGAAATACTAAATTGGCTGTTTTTTATGCAGACTTACAATTCAGAGTGATTGATATAAACTGACATAGACTTTCTCAATAAAGTAATGTAAAAATGTCTCTAAAATTTGGAGGAGTGCTGTGGCTATATCTCAGATTGATGATATAACTGTAGTCAGTACACTTGTGAAGTCGCTGGCTTAGCTTCACTTTCATTCTCAAAGGCATGGTCAGACTCAAGCAAGTGCATTTTTTATTTATACCCTTGAGAGCAGCATGAGTCATTAATATTTGAGGGAAAGCTATAAACTTTGAAGTTCGTTTTGTCAGTTGTTAAGAGTACACCAGCATGTATATGGCCTAAAAACTTACAGACATGGACTAAAAGCCACAAATGTCCAATTTTGATTTCATGGGATCTTTAAAGTGACAGTTTGGGGCCAAGTGCCTTCTTGGAAATTGAAATGGATAAAAGCTGTTTACTGCTGAAAACTCCCATTTCTCTTAAAATCCCCATAGGAGCTTGTGTTGCTGATGTGTCCAGTTAGAATCGGACTACGTGAGCTGCTGTTTTACTATACGGTCACAATCAAATATATATGCTAAAATTTGATGATGTGATTCCTTTTTTTTTTCTTCAGCATGAATATGAAAGAGATGTGGGTCTTTTAGCATTTTATCATAAATCTTATTTTCAGACATAAGAGTCATTCTGAAAATTTCTATTCTTGAGCACATTTCTTTTTTTAATGACAAACAGGTACATCACTAGAATAAGATGATTATAGAATGAGAGAGAGTGAGCTCACAGTTATTTGAATGTAACCTGCAGTGAAATTAAGTTAGTTCCCAGCTCTCAATCATTATGCAGAATGAATTAACTTTCCACTTGCTCAAATATAGGTCAGATAATTCCATAGGGCATCAGATGTATGTGGTGTGTGTGTTTGTATTATGCATATGCATTAATTGGTAAGGTTCAAAAAAAGGTTTAAACATTCACTGATGCTCCAGAAGGAAACACGATGCATTAAGAGCCGGGGGTGAAAACTTTTTGAATTTGAAGATCAAGGTAAATTGTACTTCATTTGTCTTCCAGGAAACATGCAAGTATCTTCTGTCGCGTCAAAAGGGCAGTACTAAATGGAAAAATATGATATTTCAACAAAATAAGAAAAATTTGGACATCTTCATCCTGTTCAAAAGTTTTCACCCCCCCCCCCCGGCTCTTAATGCATCGTGTTTCCTTCTGGAGCATCAGTGAATGTTTGAACCTTTTTTAATTGTTGTGTTTGAGTCCCTCAATCATCCTCAGTGTGAAAAGGTGGATCTCAAAATCATACAGTTACTGCTGGACAGGGTTCAAATATGCAAAAGATGCTGGAAAACTGAAGATTCTGCAGGACCTGGAGGATTTTTCTGAAGAACAGTGCTCAGTTTAACTGTTCAGAACAAACAAGGGACTCATGAACAACCATCACAAAACAAAAAAACAGTCGTAGATCATCCAGGTAACCACACACAGTATTAAGAACCAAGGGTTCCCAAACTTTTGAATGTGGTTATTTTAATAATTGCAGCTATTTTTTTGTCTTGTGGACTAAATGTAAACATCTTTTATGGAAAATATCTTACTCAGGACAGTACTAAATAAAAAATAACATGCATTTTGTATGATCTCTCTTATTTTGGTAAAATTATCCACATTTTCACAGATTCTGCAAGGGGTTCCCAAACTTTCGCATGCCACTGTATTTAGTATAACTGAGATACTAATGCAGTTTTTATTGATATTTTAGATATGCTATATTTTCCAATTTCATTTAGATTTGTTAAACGTCTCTTTAATATTGCCTGTAAAAACAGATAACTTTTAATAATAGCATAACAGATAATTTTTTTTAAATTTTCAAAAATCATGTTTTTATTATGTTTTTATTGTTTTATTGTGTTAGTAAGCTAGTAATTTTTTAAGTTATTTTTACCTAATCAAAATACCCCAATTGCAGTTTGAGATTAATTGGAATGCACATTGAAAAAAACTTTAAGAAAACGGAGTTATCTGTTTCTGCAAATGAACTCTTCATATATATTCTAGATTGAAGCATTTAGGGTTCAGAATGAACATTTACTGTATACTGTATTGTTTTATTGTATTTGGATCCTGGAACAGTCCCAGTGTGCTACAAGTTAGGTGTAGTGATAATACAGCAGTGCTAAATATTATCAATCAACAGCAAATCAATCAAAAGAACATTTTATTATTTTCTATTAAGTAAAATGATTTTAGTTTTAAGGCCTCATCGACGTTTGCATTGTATGTGCAGTATTTTGCACAGCTTGTGAGGGCACCCCATTGTTTATCTTATGTTTTTTCTCCTAATATAACTTTTGTGCTTTCCACTGTCGTGGGCGTACAGAGGACTCAAAAGACATCAGATCAGCTGCGTTCCATCTGTGAAAAGCCAGCTGTAGACATCTCCACTGTTTCCGTATAGCAAGGATGCTTTGAGGGTGTGTTGCATGCTAATCTGATTTCAAACGTGTCCGGTTCAATGTTAAATGCATTTCATTAGTGACACCTGTAAGCAACAGGTGCTAGATGAGGCATTGTGAGATACTAATAATAATAAAAAAGATTATTAAGATGAGCAATTATTTCTGTTTAGAGCCATTATGTAAGACTTAAACTATTTTTATAGAGAGAGTTGAATTCAAACATAATGGAATTTGTTTTTATGTGCACATGGTTTATCCAGCCATCTGTACATCAAGCTGCAAGTCAAAATTTAGCCAAAAGACAGTGTGGTCAGCTCACATTAGCAGGCATATGGTTCACTTATATGTGTGAGTGTGTTTTGAATGTGAGTGAGTGAGATGTTTGTGAGAGTGTGATGTGTGTCTGCATTCAACAAGAGAGTCGGGCTGATAAATCTGGCACAGCATACACAGGCATGGCTTGTATGGTCAATATAGACACACACATAGGAAATAAGGAGCTGAGGAAATCTGGGTCGCTGTTAGTCAGCCGTATCCAGCTCAGAGCTGTGAGCTTTCAGTTTTGGGTGATGCCAAGGTTGAAAATGTGGACGCATATCACAATTACAGGCACCTGCAGAGAGCTTTTCTCTTTCAAGAAGATCCTATAATGGCGTAAACAGCCTAAATGCATGAAAACATTATTATAGATGAGCACGTTTTCATTATACGAGTCAGTCCGTTCTTAGAAGCACAAAAAGACAGCTTGTGTTATCTGAAGCACTCCAGAGACACCTTCACACACAGCGATCAAACAGATCAGAGGATTTAAAAAGAAAAAAAAACGTAGGCTACACGAAAATAATACACGGATGATCACGAAGACTCTTCAAACAGCAAGCGTCTCCTGATGTATTTTGAGGAAAAGCACAAATGTGAATTGTTTACACACACGCAGTGCAGTGTGTTTGCTAAAGACCTCAAGTTTACAGCCTGCAGAGATCACCTCTATTCGACATCAAATATTAATCTTCTGTTAGAAATTCCGACCGCGTATATCAAAATCTCTCGCTTTTCCACAGCTACCTTCACACTATGTGATAACGCGCGGGTGTGGGATAGTAAAGGTCCGCACCTGTGGGCTGTTTTGTGAACTTTAATTTTTTGTGTGTTGATTTGCCACTGAATGCACACAGGATTTGCGCGGAATATAAGGGCTTTAAACGACGGCTTTGAAGTGGACTGTTCTCAGGGTCGCCTGCCGCTGTTTCTGAGCTGTATGCGGACTGCGCACGCGGATCCGCAGTGGCGCTGTTGTAATTTCACGTCACATCAAGTTTGATCAGCGGTCCGATTGGACGATCCGCTGCGCTGTTCTGAATTGAGAAGCTCTCTTGCTTGTTTGCTCGTCCTGTAGCCAGAATGCGCCTCTCCGGCATCGCGTGAGGGAGTCGGTGCGCATCTAGCGGATTTTGTCGTCGGGCTGGATGTTGCGCTTGAGCTGAAGATTTCTAGGGGTCGGCGACAAAATGCGGCGGCGAGCGCACGCCAGCGTCCTGCTCCTGTCGTGGCTGCTGCTGCAAACCCAGGCAGGCTTTCCAAACCAGATCAATATCGGTGAGTGAGTTGATTATTTATTGATTAAAAGATTAGACATATTTTTCCGTGGAAACGCGCCGAGATCTTCATCTACCTGCTGCAGCATCACACATCACCTACAGACACTCCATACGAGAAGTTTGCGCCAAACAGAGTGTAAATGATGTGAATGTTACTACTACTACTACTATCTCTCTGTCGAACAAGTCTAAAGTCAAGTAAATGCTCTAAACTCATCTGATCTCGCATGCAGGTGGTCTCTTCATGCGCTCCACGGTTCAGGAGCACAGCGCGTTCCGCTTCGCCGTCCAGCTATACAACACTAATCAGAACATCACCGAGAAACCCTTTCATCTGAATTATAACGTGGACAATCTGGAGTCATCCAATAGCTTTTCAGTCACGCACGCGTGTGAGTCTTTGCTTCTTTCCCCACATACAATTCTGCGGGATGCACCGCACCTGTTCTCCTTTAGCCGGTCATAGAGCGATATAATAGCTATATATATATATATATATATATATATATATATATATATTCAGGTAAATTGGGACACTTTCTTTGCCATTGAAATGACTGTTTGACTGTTTCTGTGAAGCTGAATTCACCTCTATCTATCTATCTATCTATCTATCTATCTATCTATCTATCTATCTATCTATCTATCTATCTATCTATCTATCTATCTATCTATCTATCTATCTATCTATCTATCTATCTATCTATCTATCTAATAAGAATAGAATAAAAGCTCCTTATTCTCACCAAGGGTGTAGATTTGGTTTTCAACTTGGTAGGGACATATTGTGAGGAGGCAGGAGACAACCCTCAGATTCTAATTTTTAAAATAAACCAAAGCTATTCAAGCAATGAGTCACAGGACCTTGGTCATGTTCACAATGTAGGTGTTAAGAAAATTCTATTGCGTGGAAGTAGGTCTCATTACAAGCATGTGCAGTATTCACTCAGGAGCAGTGTTGGGTGTAATTAAATTACTTATCCACTGAAAAAGTAAAGTAAGGGATTAGTGTTCATTTTTAGGTAATTTAATTACAGTTACCTATAAAGTACTTGTGTTATATACAGTAAATAATTTCAACAGTTCTAAAATCAATATTGAATTTGAAATCTAAATTTACCGTCTAAAGATAAAATTGCCCGCCGGCGTGTTCGCTTTCAGATTTTCCTGATTCACAGAGAAACCTTAAATACTCAGATACATATAAGAGTAAAATCAATATAATCTAAAAGCTTGAAGTGTCTACTTTTAAATGAACGAATACAAATCGAAAATGAATTTTCCTGATTATGTAATCCGCATGAAACTAAAGCGAGTTACAGTCTATCCTGTATCTGAAAGCCTGAAGTGTCTACTTTTAAATTAACAAATTCAAATCGAAAACTAATGTTATCTGATTATGTAATCCGTATGAAACTGAAGTAGTCTTTCTCGTATCTGAGCTCATTATATGTAGTCACCTGTGCGCAAACGCCCTCACCTAGATACCAAAAATTATATTATATAATATAAAATAAAAATCAAGATTCATCTAATTTTCATAATTTTTGAAAGAAGACCTCCTATCAGGAATTTACCTCATAAGAACAGCGCGATCTTACATGGCTTTATTCAGCAGAGAAGATCATTTCTGTCATTTATTCTTATTGGTTAACGTGTTATTTTTACATAAACCTGTACGGGTTTTACTAGTTGGGCTTTTCCAGAGCATCTTGCCAAACAGAAATGTATTGTTTAACTTTTAAGTTTTTTTGTTATTCAGATATTTTGCAGAGTATTTCTATTTGTTAACCAAAGAAGGTTACATTTTTTATTAAAAAAAATTAAGTATTACAGTTGTTTTAAAGCTAAAAGACTAAACTATTCTATGCTTGACTCAAATTGAAAGAATAAAGAGTTTAATTTCTATTAAGGTTTATATGGATTTTAAGATGTAGCCTAATTAGCGATTTGAATAATTAAGTTACTTATTGAGTAACTAAGTTACTTTTCAGACAGAGTAATTAGTAAAGTAATTTAAATACAATATTGATTAAGTAATTAGTAACTGTAATTAATTACTTTTTGAAAGTAACTTACCCAACACTGCTTACAAGTCTTGTTTTCTGTCATTTCTCTGCCCATAACATATTAAATAAGACTGCTGATCTGTCCTGTTTCTGGTATGTCACTCCAAATCCTCTTGTTTACCTTTTATTGAAAGTTTTAAAGTTAATTGCATTTAGTGTTATTTTAGTCATGGGCAACAAAAGATGGCAACATTAACAGAGACATGCACTGTTTGTCTCATCCGAAGAGTCTGTAAGGTGAATTCTTAAAATAAAATGCAACCATGTACAGTAAAGTTTATTTGTAGTAAATTTCTAGAATTTGGTTGAAGGTGACAAAAAGCTTTAAAGGTTTTAATTTGAAAGATCCAATGATTTTGTTGCAATGTTACAAAAAAGAGAAAGAAGGCAAGAAGAAAAGAGAGCAGATAAAAACTGATAGTGTGAGAAGTTTGCAAAAAAAGAGAAATGGAGAGAAGAAAATGTGAAAAATTCTTCTGTGGCACAAGCCTCAGGTCTTGATAATGGAGAGATAGAGAGAATAGCAGAAAGACTGGGAGAGAGATGATGATGAGTGCAGGCTGACATTTGCACACATGCCCAAACCAGTGCAAGGGTTAGTGCCCCGCACTGTGTGTGTGTGTGTGTGTGTGTGCGTGCATGAGAGTGAGAGAGATTTACCATCATTATAAAATGCCTGTTTACAGCTGCTGTCATTACCATTTTGTGTCTCTGACTGGCCTGGCTGCTCATCTGAGCGTGTCTGTGTAAGAGACAGTGTTTGTGAGCTTTTGGTTTCCTGGCTTATCATGTTATTGCTGCAGTCATTGATCTTTCTTCACTGCATTAACACACACACACACAGACACACATTGCTTCAGGCGTCTGGTTGGTTCATCATACAAAATCAGCTGGGCTTTTAAAAATATAAATAAAAAGAGTTTAGGAGTGGAGAGATATGCACATAACCTCTCAGCCTCTGAAGGTGATTTTAAAGTTTAATGAATAAACTCAGCGGAGATGCTCTGAAAGCTCAAAGTTTCAGGAATAACATGACAGGAAGGACAGAGTGCTTTAACAGTGATGCGAGAACTGTTCATAAATGGAGACAGACACTTATTTTTCTCTCTGGGGATGTCTTTGAATCAGAGCACACACACATTTGCATGCAGTGCTTGTATGAGTCAGGTGAGCTGAGTCGCTCACAGCGCTTTGAGAGTGAGTTGTGCGTCAAAACAGTTCCTTAGAAAAAGGTTTTGACAGCTTACGTATGCAGTGACCCTGCTGTTTTAATTGAGGCAATCTGCATCGTGGAGAGAAAACTGTAGGGGTCAGGGGGTCTGTAAACAGGTTATTTTTCACTCGCTCTTTTGCTCTCGCTCCCTCTCTACGGTTTTCCGTCTTCTCATCGTTTTTTTCCTTATTGCTCCCTGGAGCGTTCGAAAGACAGATGAAAAGAAGGGCAGAAAGGCAGTAAGCAGATGTAACCTGCTGGCTCAGTTAGAAGAACAAAGGAAGGAGAGAAAAAAACGGAGCGAGAAGGAGACACGTAATCATTACCTTGTCTCTGTGTAATTTCTACGCCACTAGCATCACCATTTGGAATTGCAGAAATAACTTAGTTGGCATGAAATGGAAATTTCTAAATGCATGTTATTGGTTTATTAAACAATCCTTCCATTTCATTTTTACAATTTTTTGTTATTTATTAAAATGGCATAGCTTAATCTTCCAGTGAAACATCAGACTTCTCTCTGGTGATGTGGTCCGGATTTATGTAATATGTTTGTCCTTTAATAAAATTCATGTCTCCATCGAATCAACAACCGGTAGATTAATCAGAGTTTTCAAAAATTCAACATTTTTGACCCCTGTTATCTTGTATTCTAATAAATAAACTTATATGACACCAAAATGTTCACACTTAAATTTTCAGTCCACAAAAAACACAAACTCACTCCAGTTGTGTGTAGATATTATTGGTATGATTATTGTTCTTCTTTAGACAGATTTCATGAATAACCAGTTGGTGAATTCAGGACAATATCACATCTTGACTCAATTGAACAGTTACCAAAACACCCAAAAGTGTTAGCTAATGAATATTTGTATCTCACTGATCATTGTCCAAGTGCTTTGAGTGGTTTTGGTGAAAAACCACCAAAGTGGTGATGCATTTTTGAAAGCCACCCCATCACCCTGGTTCCCTCGACCAAAAATTAATACAATTTTTTCATTGCCATTTGGATTATTGCAGAAAATAAGCTCTGTAGCCAACATGTTTGATTAGTACACGTTTTCGCATCATGATTATCTTCACAAATGAACACAACTTTTGAATTAACTTTTGAACTAAATGCAACTGCCAGAAGTAAAATGCAGTCTCATGACTTCAGTGTCACCATCACTAAGCTTCCGACAACTCTTTTAGTCTTCATTTAAAAAAAAAAAACAATAACCTGAAAGTTTGAGTTTGATAGAGTGTGGTTATAAACAACAAAGCTGTGAAAGCGAACTAGTAAGTAGAAGAGTTTTCCTGTTCGGTGTCCCGATATCTGTAGTCACATTTAGCCACTGGTTATCAACTGCCTTTTTAAAAACAATTAAAAGCTTTTAAAAATCATGTATTGTATTACTGATTTTATATGTTGTAGAATATCTTGAGCTTGTGTTAACAGACATTATTGTGGACATTTAACCAAAAACCCATTCAAAAAAACCCATTGACTTAAGGATGATGGAACCAGAAGTGAGTTTTCTGAGGTTTGTGGCCACAAAAATGTCATCCAAAAGACATTTGGTGGGCAGCATTGCTTTCTGGTGGATCATACAGGGCTACCGCCACCTACTGGACTGGAGTGTGTAGCGCTTGATGGTGCAAATGAGCACATTGGTAATCGCCATGATTTTAATGCATTAAAAATCTGCGTATAAAAAAATCCCATTTTGATCTACTACTAATTTGAATATTGAGGAAGTGTCATCTTTAGTGTCTATATGGTGGATATGGATTTATGGGTAGGCCCAATGTGAGTGTTAGATTGTATGTTGGCTCTTACGTTGTTGTTTTCTCTGTTGTACTAAAGCTCTCAATTGTGTATGAATGTGTTTGCTTTGCTGTATGAGTGTTTGAGCATGTATGCTTTTTTAGCGTAGGCCATCTGTGTGTGGTGATTTTTAACCTCTGGGCTCTCTGAGTAATGTGACATTTGTTTGTATTTTCCTCCTTTTTCTCCCTCATGTCCACATGCTTGCTTTTTTGTTTGTATGTCTTCTGGACACATTTAGCAACATTTGTCCCTTTCGTCCTTTTCCTAGAATTGACTAACCTCTATTTTTGCCTTAGTCTCTCCTATTCTCTCTCTCGCTCTCTTACTTTTCAAGAAGCAGGTGTTTGTGTTAGGCAAAAATCATTTGCTTCAGGAAACAGACAAACAGTACAAATGTCCTCCCTCTGGATAACAAGGTTGTAAATATTCATTTAATAAGACACCACTAAAGCTGAATTAATGCTTAACACTGGCTTTTCTGAGCATTCTTTCCTATATTGCTGTAGAGATGTCAGTGAACTCAATCCGTCTACTGTCAGCTTAGCTACATGGTTGCCAGATTTAGAAACATTTGCAGCTTATCTTTAAATTACTTAGGTGACAACTGCATTTAGGGTATTTAAACTAAATAAATAACAAGACATTTGATTTGGATTTTTGACAAATCCGCATCGTAGTGCTATACATGCAGCCTGTGACCTTAAACCTGATGTCATAACCTTTCCATTTCTGTGAAAAAGCTATTGTCTCTTCAGATCGTTTTTAAAGGCTCAGATACACACACAAGTACATACGCTCAGTAGAGATCATCATAATACGTAGTGCTTATGAGTGTTTGTGTGCCTTAATGATTGTTTATCCTAAAATATACACTGACTCTGTTTCCATCTCTCTCTTGGTCTGGCAGTCTGTTCTCAGTTCTCCAGGGGTGTATATGCAATATTTGGATTCTATGACAGGAGGTCAATGAACACATTAACGTCGTTCTGTGGCGCTCTGCACACCTCCTTCATCACTCCATCTTTTCCCACGGACACAGATGTGCAGTTTGTCCTACAGATGAGGCCAAGCCTCCGGGGGGCGCTGCTCAGTTTGCTAGCCCATTACAAATGGGAGAAATTTGTCTACCTGTATGATACTGATAGAGGTGAGTAAACACACACACACAAACACACAAACACCTATACTGTAAGTATTTGAACACTTAAAGGGATAGTTCACCCAAAGTGAAATTTGAAAAACGTGTTTGGTTACCTACATTCTTCAAAGTATGTTCTTTTGTGTTCTGCAGAAGAAAGAAAGTATATAAGTTTGTAACAACATGAGGGTGAATAAATTATGACAACTTTCATTTTTGGGTGAAATATCCCTTTGAAGTAGCACTGCAATGGAAGTAGCAACAGATCTTTTCTTCAGTATTTTGATTCTGGATGTAACCGCTAATTGAAAAATAAAAAATGCAGGTTGGGGACTTGGTTCTATGCATTGGTTGTTGAGTTCGAGTCCCGGATCATGGACCTTTCCCAATCCCCCCTCTCTCTCCCACTTTGTTTCCTGTCTTATATACTGTCCTATCCTAATAAAATGTAAAAACGGGAAAAATAAATCTTTAAAAAAAGTGGATGCTTGCATGGGATGGGGTTTGAGCGTGACCCTGGCTATGTTTACACTTGCTATTAATATGCATTTTTGTTGATCCGATCATAAGTGGATGACGCTAAATACAAGTGTAAAGGGATCTTAATCGTTTTGAGTTTGTCAGCTTTCAGCCACTTCCTGAGGTAGTTAAAAATGCATTTAACCTGATTCTTTCATAGTGTAGATGCTCATACAGGCACAAAAGTCTCTCTACCTAATCTTCTAATATGCAGTCATTTTGGCACCAAAACAAAAAGATTATGGTCAAAATCATGGATGCTTTCTTTATCCTTTTCCATTCGCTTCCTTTCCAGATCACTCATAATCTGCATAATGGGTTCTTTCAGTAAATAGTATTTGTGTGCTGCACTCAACGATCTGTTAAATATGATTTAGAGTGTGACGAATGTGAACATATGATCTATGCTATCAAATAAATGTCTATGGCTCATTGTCACCTGTAGAAGCATGCCAGTACATAAATATGTATCTTAGTGTCTTAATTGTTTAGATTTTTAGAAGGCACATTGAGTTTTTATAGCTGTTATCTGAGTTGTGTAGGTCTAATGTCTGCTTTTGTTCACAGAAATATTAAAAATCAGATTTTGGTTTGCAAATTCCTGCTAAAGCAGTAGACGTTGCTGTTTACATCGGCATAGTGGCATCAAACACTGGTATAATGGAGGACAGTTTTTCTCTGTGTTTGTGTTCCAGATCACCTGATGGGCATACAGCCAACAATCACACATTTTTCCTGGCTTGTTTACTCTAAAGAGAGTGCTTACAGGGACAGTTTAAGATAACGAGAGACACTATTGTTAAGTTTTCTCCAGGGATCTTCCTTGATGGATTAAACACATCATACTGAAGAGCAGAACAGTGTGCTTACAGATAAAAGTCAATGAAACTTTGTTTGGACCTCCACTTCTTAATACAGTGGGTGCCAAAAGTCAGAGACCACATTGAAATACTGGGGATCAGATTTGATCACGTGAATTCTTTGGTACAAATGGTCAGATTGTCTTCCTTTAAAGCACTAGATGCTCTTTGGATCATTCTCAAATCGTGATACAGTGCAGACAGTCTCAATCTGTTGCCACCCTTAAAAACACCCACTACTGTCAGCAGGAGTTGGGCTGGTGGTGCTAAACTTTAAATGGTTTTACATCACCACAGGGCTTGTGCATCTGTTAAATACGCTAAACAGTGACAATTAAAAAAATCTGCATGTGCCTTGGCTTGCTGGTTAACATAAACGCTCTAAGACATTGATTTGTGCTGTTGAGATGAGTGCTGCAATGTTTGGCAGAGACTCTCAATAAAAAATGTAAAAGGCCAAGTACATAATTTGAAAAAATAAAACTGTGAGAGGTTAAGAGATATTTAACGAAGGCGCTGTAAAAGATTTCCTCCATGCAATGTTTAACAAGACCCTCTTAAATTGCTAATGAGAAACTTGTGTTTAATTAACCCATCTTTAATAAACCTTTGCAGGTCTGACACATGGCCTCCCACTTAGACTAACATGTATGACTTTAAGAGTCGAAGCGCTTGAGTGTATGTATGTCATTTGGATTCTCACCTCTCTGTGAGCTGTCAGTCTTGATTAATTGGTCACAGCTAAACAGAACGTATGCTAATTAAAATAGTGATTGAATGTGTGTGTGTGAGTGTGTGTGTGTGTGTGTGTGTGTGTGTGTGTGTGCGTGCATGTTGTCCTATAATGAATGTGATCACAGGGCTAAAATCGAGACCAAATGGAACAGGGCTGATTTGTGTCCTGTATGGCCTTGAGCTGGAGGTTATAAAGGCTGTTAGTGAACATTTCTGTTACTTTGTATGTGCTTTGAATCCTGTAATGGTAATTCTGGGTTAAGTACACTCTTAGGAAAAAAAGTACAAAAGCTGTTACTGGGGCAGTACCCTTTCAAAATGAACTAAAATGCACACAATTTGTAAGATGCTAATATTCATATCTTGGGGCTAAGTAAGGTAAAAAGGTGTACCTTTTGAAAGGGTACCACACCAGTGAAAGCTTTTGTATTTTTGTTTTGTTTTGTCTCTGTCAATACAGAAAAACAAAATGTTTCAAAGTTCTCCCTCAGTTTGGATGAACCACAGAAAAACAAATGTACAGAAATTTCATGTATATTCATAATCAGGCATTGAATTTTGTAATATATTAAATAATTGTTCAATTTAGGGCACTGAGGGCATTTTTATGCAGATTTGGGTATATTGCAAAAAAATAGTGGCTAGGAACACCTACATTTGTAAAATAAATGAATAATAAATTTTAAAAAACAAAAAAAATCTATTATATTATATATCATATTATATGTTGGTATCATTTAAAAAAAAACGAAATAAAATATTTGTTTTCTGTTTTGCATCACTTCCCATAAAAGTAATGATTTTTTATTTTAATCATGATTTTTTTTTTCTTTTTTTTTGGTAACACTTTATAATAGGGAACACTTATTCTCTATTAACTATGACTTTTCCCTCAATAAATTCCTAATTTTCTGCTTATTAATCGTTCGTAAAGTAATAGTTAAGTTTAGGTATTGGGTAGGATTAGGGATGTAGAATACGGCATTAATATGTGCTTAATTTGTACTAATAAATGGCTAGTTAGTTAAGAGACCCTAAAATAAAGTGTTAAGGTCATTGCACACAGAGTCGGAATTTTCGCTTGTTAAAAAATAAATACGACCTCACGTTGTGTCAATCACGTTTACACACTGCCTCCGAAACTTTCGTCCGTCATAAAAAAATTTGGATCAGGTTCGATTTTCTGCGTTTTCGCATCCGTAGCATGCATTTTGATAGGAAAGGATGAGGAATACGGAAAAACACATTCGAAAATTTCGGACTCGGTGTGCAATGGCCTTTACCCCTTTTTTTTTTTTTTTTTTTGTAGGTAATTTGAATTTGAGGGACACCTAATTTATATCCGAGCAAACAAACCCTCACTTTCTGGGTGGGATACCTATGCAGGGGTCTGATATGTGCTGCAGTGGGTCTGATGTATTGCACAAGACCTGACTAGTTGCGTAAAGATATCATCTGCAATGGATCTGATCTATGGTGGAGCTTATCTCAAATATATGAATGAAGGCCTAATACGCACTTGCACACACATGCACAAATGTATGCATGTTTTATATATATATTTATATAATATGTGTGTTCTGCCATTGCATTAGCATCATTAGTGCAGAGTTGCAGTAATTACGTTCACCATGCTTCTTTCCCTGCCTCCCCTCTTTTCATCCCTTCAGATTTGCACTGCATCAGCAGTTCCTCTGTGTTCTCAAACTAGAGAGAGAAATGAAGCAGGACTTGCTCCAACATTCTGGCCCAATTCTGCCTTGGTACTACATCTACGCAGGCCCTTTGTAGCGGTGTATTTTACACCATGTATTATTCTCTGTTTCAGGGTTTTCCATCCTACAGGCCATCATGGAATCTGCGGTGATGAATAATTGGCAGGTGACAGCACGTTCGGTGGGGAACATAGTGGATCCGCTGGAATACCGGCGCATTATTGAAGAAATGGATCGTCGGCAGGAGAAGCGTTTCCTTATCGACTGTGAGGTTGAACGTATTAACAGTATTCTAGAGCAGGTACATAAAAACACATACTCAGACTTCATTTCATTTGTCGGACTGTCTGTCTGTCGTGGCAGTAGTTCACGAGTAGCTCAGTTTTGTGGTATTGATTAATACCTTTCCAAAATTCAAGCATTGTTCGCAAATAAGGTGATAAAAATAGTATGTGTGAGAGCATGCGTGTGTTTGTGTAAGTAGGGCACAGCGTCCTGTAACAAGGGAACAGTGAGAAAACTAAAAATACTCCCTTTCCTCTCATCCAAAAATACAGCTCTCAAAGGTACTGTTACATTCTCCGATTCTGTTTGTCTCTTTGACTTATTCTTTCTCTTTCTGTTTTTTACCCTGTGTCTGCTTTCCTAGCTTTTTCCCACACACACATATATACATGCAGAGGAAAGAGTGTGTGTGTGTGTGTGTTTGTGTCACTAGGAGGTCACAGAGATAATGAAATCCACGAGTAGATCAATCAGCACTCAGAGAAAGCTAATCAGAGCGCTGTGCTTCCAGCAGACTGCCTGTCTGCTGCTACTTGTAAATCAATAGCTGTGTGTGTGTGGGTGTGTGTGTGGTTGAGTCGTACCTTTTAAAGTGTGCCTAAGAGTCAGCAGAGCTTTACTGGCACGGCGTTCAAATTTTCAATATTGCCAATGTATTCAAGTGCTGCACCTTTGTAGAATAATAAATAATAATAACACAGTCCTGTGATGTGTGGGAAGACGCAGTATTGTAACAGCTCCACTGTGCCCAACAGGTTCAAGCAGGACAATGGAGACAGTTCTTTCATTTCTGATTATGTAAAAATGGGCACTACTACTGACCTGATTTCTTTCATCAAAAAAACAAAAATTTAAACATATTCCCACAGATGGAATGTTGTGTTGTATTCTTTAGGTATTTATAACAGCCATTGGACATTGATGGTACCATCACTGTTAAAAATGTTGCATGTTTTTGGGGGAAGTATTGTTTGAGTGCTGAACAGTGTTATTTAGTATAATTGGGATGCTATTATGGTGTTTATTAATATTTTAAATAGGCAAAATTTAATTTATTAAGTTCATTTTAAAGTTAATTTAACAAATTTAAATTAAATAGTTTTTATTTTTGTATTTTCTGTAGTAATGTTTTTGTCACTTTTTGAAATTTCATGTCTATATTTTAATTAATTTTTATTTTTATTAATTTTCTATTTTTATTTTGAAATTATACCAATTATATAATTATAATAACTGTGTATTATAATTATAATTGTATTAAGAAATCCCCCCCCCAAAAAATTATCTTTCAATTAGATGTTTGAATTTTTTCTTTAGTTTTAAAATAAAAGTATTTTTGTTTTTTTTGTCTTAAATTAGATTTTTGAATTAAAATAATCCATGACATGATAGAAAAGTTTTTCCATAAAATGACAATAAAAGTCCTTGTCACTCATGGCCTATGGTTTTTATTTTTCCACTTAGTATTCAGCTAAGCTATTAATAAAAAGAGTAGTGCTGTCAAATGATTAATCGGATCCAAAATAAAAGTTTTTATTTATGTAATATATGTGTGTGTGCTGTGTATATTTATTATGTATATATAAATACACACACATACAGTATATATTTTGAAAATATTTACTTGTATTTGCACGTATATATTTATATAATTTATAATATATATAAAAATATTTAATATACAAATAAAACATATTTTTCTTATATATATATATATACACATGCATGTGTGTGTGTATTTATATATACATAATAAATATACACAGTACACAAACACATATATTATGTATACAAAAACTTTTATTTTGGATGCGATTTAATCGTTTGACAGCACTAAAAAACACGTTTTTCCCCAGAATATTTTTTCTGCTATTTACTATTAATAAAAAGAAAAACTCAAGCAAGCTTTCCACCTTTTTTAACCGCTGGGACCAGAGAGTGCCCATATAGTTACAGAATCACCCCTCAGCAGTTCTTCAGGCTTTTGCTTTTAATTTGTTGTTTGCCAGTTTAATCTGTGATTTGTTCATTTTGATCTCATGGTCTGCATAAACAATCAGACTTAATGCTGCGTGACACTCTTTCATTCTGTTTCCAGGTCGTGATCTCAGGAAAGAACAGTCGAGGATATCATTACATCCTGGCTAATCTTGTGAGAAAATACACACACATGCCCAGATCTCCTCTTTCTTAACCTTCTGTGAGTGACCTTTCATTTTGACCACTGACCCTCGCTCTCTGCAGGGATTCTCTAACATGAGTTTGGATAAGGTGTTTTCAGGCGGAGCAAATATCACCGGATTCCAGATCATGAATCCTGATAGCCCGATCGTGCAGCAGTTCCTTCAGCGCTGGGAGCGGCTCGATGAGAGAGAGTTCCCTGAGTCTAGAAACACTCCCCTGAAGGTCTCTGTCTCTCTTTATTTCTATGCTTATTTATGTGCATTTGTGCATGTTTTTATTTGTGAGTGTGCCACTTCTGAATATGTTTGCGGAGTTTATTTGCATATGTTTACGTGTAATTTATGGCAATGTATTTTGATGAGTTTAATATAGCAGTCATGCAATAGTTTCATTAATCATCTCTTTTTGTTGTTTCATGTCATTGCTTAAATTCTCCCATAATGCACCTCTTTCAACTGTTCACTGAGTGTAGAAAATGTGCATTTGAATGTTTGCGTGGTTCTCTGTTTATACTGAGGTGTTCATACATTTATCTGTTCGTTGTCATGTTTAGTACACCTCTGCACTAACACACGATGCCATCCTGGTGATAGCCGAAGCATTTCGCTATTTGAGACGTCAGCGTGTTGATATTTCTCGTCGAGGGAGTGCAGGCGATTGCCTTGCCAACCCGGCTGTACCATGGAGCCAGGGAATCGACATTGAGAGAGCTCTCAAAATGGTAGGAGGGGTTCATAAAGGGCCTCAGAGATAGGAAAAACTTTAGGAAAAAAAGCTGTGTTCAAATTTTTAATCATCAATGAATGTGCAATAATCATTTTTACCTGTAGACCTTATGCGCCAGTAAAACAAGCTTACAGCCATCTTTTGAATTGTGTGTTTACTCTATAATAAGTAAATCCACTTCACCAGCTTCTTAACTATTTAACAGCGATGCCATTGAAATCCACAAAAACAGAAGTTATCAAAAGTTATCATGAGCATTGTCATGTTTGAAGCAGATACCATATAAAATGTCAGTAGACCGGGGTCTTAGATTTTAAAATGAGCAGGTCATTCATAAATCCATAAGATCTTACTTTCATGCTGTGGAAATGCAAACCGGAAGACAGAACACAATGCTGAAAAGAGGCGGGCTACATAAGGTCTATATGGTTATATGATACTTCCATTATGTTTGATAATGTTGTATCATGCTTTCCTTTTTTGTCGTGCTTGTTATTTTGTTGGTGTTACTGTTCGTGTGTGCTTTCCTCCTGCAGGTTCAGGTTCAGGGTATGACAGGAAATATTCAGTTCGATTCGTTTGGACGGCGATCAAATTACACCATTGATGTTTATGAAACTAAACCAGGAGGAGCCAGAAAGGTTAGTGACTCTGGGAGGGCAGTTTCTATAAATTCACACAATATTACTGTCACAGTGAAGCCACAATCACTTTAGAACATTAGCATATGTATATTTATATATGTGTCTGTGTGTGTATATAGTGGTGGCCAAAATTATTAGAACACTAGTATTTTCATCAGCTAAAAAATGGTTTTAAGTCATTTAGTTCTATATTTTCTATCTTTTGCTGTAGTGTGTCAGTAGGAAATATCAGTTTACTTTTCCAAACATTCGTTTTTCCATTAATTGTAATAATCCAGTGAGATTTTTGTCTGACAACAGCCAGTGCTGTTAGTCTGTCTGGAATGACAAGAAGAAACAGAACAAACTGAGACAGACTAAATCCAGAAGAACGTTGGCAACGTCTCCAAGATGCTTCACGAAACTCACCTGCAAAGCTACAGTACTGTTAAAAGTTTTAGGCACTTGTGTAAAAATGCTGTAAAATGAGGATGCTGTCAAAAATAATGTCATAAATATATTTTCTTTGTCAATTAATGTCTATTAATTAAATTAACATTTGTTGTGACTGTCCTTTGCATTTAAAGCTTTTGGCTTTTGCCCTCGGTGCACTTGCACATAGTTTTTCAGGTAGTTTTCTTGAAGCATCTTGGAGACGTTGCCACAGTTCACACTAACAAGAATCTCACTGAATTATTACAATTAATGGTAAAATTAATGTTTGGAAATGTAAACTGATATTTACTACTGACACACTGCAGCAAAAGATAGAAATAATGGACTTAAAGCCATTTTTTAGCTGGTGAAAATACTGTTGTTCTAATCATTTTGGCCACCACTGTATATGTAGCAAAAAAAAAGTGAAACTATACAAATAAGGTTTTTTTTTTCTCTGCCTTTTTTTAGACCCTCATCATTAAATGTTAAATTTTTTGCCCATTTCTTTCATCTTTTGAAGTTACAATATGTTTTCATATAGTGCGAGTAAATGTTTTCTCTTGAAAGCTCAAGGAAAACGATACGCACTTAAATGCTCCAGCTGCCCTCATACTTGCTTTCTTCCTCCATCAGTCATGAGATCATGTTTCTACTGAGTCATTCTCTTACTGAATTGCTGACTGTGATTGATTGATTCTATTTATGCTCTTGCTGTTTCTGTCCCTTGCAGATTGGCTACTGGAATGAATATGAGAAATTTGTTTATATAGTGGAGCAGCAGGTTACCAACGAATCCTCCTCTGTGGAAAACAGAACCATTGTGGTCACTACTATTATGGTACACTATCTAAAGCTGCTTTTAAATATACCGAACCATGATCCTTCTGCCCTTTCAGGTTTAGTGTCACAGTTGCATTGCATTCTGGGGGGGCAGAATGCTTTTCTGTTTCGCTTTGCTTTGCACTCACTCACTACATGTTGAAACAGTCGATCACAGAAGAGTGTTTCAACTGTATCCGTGTGAGTGCCAAAGCATTTTCAGTTCCATTCCGGTGGCCTGTTGTAGCAGTGACATCACAATACTGGCTTTGGTAAGAAATAGGTTAGACTGTCTCTTTCTCGGCTTCTTTCACCTCACCAAACGTAAGTACTGAACGACTGAGATGCCAAGCTGGATGCAAAGTGCAGAAAATGTAAAGAAATATACACACAAGGCACGGCTGATGGTTTTCTCACACATGGTGTGAAATAGTAGGCATCAGAAAAAGAGTCTCTCATTTTACATCGCCTCAGAGTTCAGATGTGTTTTGTGTTTTCTGGCCGAGGTCCTGTTTTTAACATCCAGCTGTCCTATCAGATGTGCCCATTAGGTGCAGACAGTTTGTTCTTTACTTAGCTCCCTAAAAATGACATAATTGTCCATGCCAATACGATGAATGTGAGCAGGGATTTCGCCATCTGAGGGAGTGTGGCAAACGCCCACTCAATAGCAAATCAATCCAATTGAAGTTTTTGATTAGATTGCTTTTCATATTTCTCTTATTTATTATTGACTATTTAGGTGTCACATGAAGAGGAGTTGTGGTTGAGAACAAGCTTAATATTGTCTTCCAGTGATATTACAAAATCAAATGCATACAAATGCAGAGCCACTCTTGAGATACATCCTCTGACATACAGCTAAATTTTCTTTGTCTAAAAATAAAGAAATCTGACTTGGATCAAAAAGAGACCGAGCAGCACTTATTTTGTAACTCGCAAAGTGATGAATACATCCGAGTGAACTGTGTTGCATACACGTTTAAATAGCAACATTTATTTTGAATTTTATTTCTTCTCGTATTGACTATAGCTGCCAACTCATATATTAAATAAATTATAGAAATAAATGAAATATGAAGAATTGCGAAGCTTCTTAATCTAGAGAATTTCAGACGTGTGCCATGTTGTGCACGTGGAGATGTTTTGCCTACTGGACATGTTACGCTGGACGACTCGCTGTGTTTAAACAAACGCACGTTAATTGAACCAAATGCTGAAAGTGATTCGGTTGGGGCTGTACAGTGATTACATCTGGGCTTAAACGAGTTTCATAATTATGTCCTTAATGAAGAACTCTGAGAACTTGAGGGCAGGGGTGGATAGAGGAGAGGACTGAGATGAAACGGAAAGAATATTAATTAAAGGATGAATATGGTAATTAATCTTTTGCATAATACATAACCTGAAGGTCACATAAACCAAACCTTAGTAGGAAAAAATTAAATGAGCTAAAGAATGCAGTTGTTTTAATGCAGATAAGGTACATTACGTTAATAAGATGAACATTTGTAAGACCAGTTAGAATTACATAAATAAACATGTCACTAAGTTTAGTTAGAAAAGCAAAGTCATATTTAAATGTACCATAAGGTTCGCCTTATGTTACATTTAAAAGTGATGACGACCTCTTTCTGACTCTGCCTATGATAACCTCATAAGTAGATACAGAAATTGAAAGCAGGCTCATTAGATAATTAGTTTAATAAGAGTTTGCAAAAGAACGTTTCATCCTGCACAGGTTGGACAGACGTGCTTGTGTAATGAAACCAGTATAAATAGCTGGAAACCGACTGAAAATATGGATGATGGGGTTCAGTAAATAAGATGAAAGAAAACTCGAGTTTGATCTGATGCTATTAAAGCAGAATTTTGATCTGGAGTTTCATCAGATTTGGCCTTATTAAAATAGTTAAAAGCACACACATGTGAGAAAACCTCTGCTGTCCTCTTTAACCTTCCTGGATGCACTGGACACAAACGTGTGTGAGTTTTTTAAGCAGAGTCCCCTGAACGTCCATATCCTTGCTTGCTTTAGATTTACAAATGACTTCTGTTTACTAATGAGAGGACCAGCAACTTCACATCTCTGTCAGCTCTCTTTTTCTCTCTCCAATTTGAGAAATCAGAAACCACCATTAAGTAGCACTGTCCCCAATTTAAATTCAGCTGCTGTTTGTCTGGTAGCTTGGCTATTGGTCACATTGTTGTTACGAGACTCACAATGCATGTGTATATTTCAGTGTTTGTGTGAACGAGTAAGAATGAAAGAGGTGTGAAAGTGTGTATGTGTGACACATACTGTATCAGCATGATTGCAGACTAATCAGTGATTTTGTGTGTGTTCTGGGCTGTCCGTCTGAAAGCCAGCTGAACCTTATCTGATTTGGTTAACAGGAAGCTCCATATGTAATGTACAAGAGGAATTATATGCAGTTGGAAGGGAATGATCGCTATGAGGGCTACTGTGTAGACTTGGCATCAGAAATCGCAAAGCACGTGGGCATAAGGTACAAACTGTCAATTGTAGCTGATGGGAAATATGGAGCACGCGACCCTGAGACCAAGACCTGGAACGGCATGGTGGGGGAGTTGGTATATGGGGTGAGTGCTGGGAAAATGATCCTGCAATGGGAAGTTGTGGGTAGTGGGATAGTTGGCTGTGTGAAACCAGCAACACTTTGGAGGCATCATATTAAATCACTGACCACTCTGTCAAAATAAAAGTTCAAAAGATATTATGCAAGATTTTCTCGCTATCTCTTAACATTTCACAGTTTGGTGCTTGTCAGAGTTGTTCTCATCATTCTTTCCTGTGTCACATGATTGATTTTGACATTGTACTGTGATTTTTAATTTTCCTGGTGTTGCTGACATCACCCAAGTCTTTGGTCATGGTCAGTGTTTTTACAAAACTGATTTATTTGGGGAAAACAAAAATCTGCTCCACCCATTTGGTTCTTGTTAAAGCTAAACAACTTATTTTTTATTCACATGAAAGGAAGTGTGTGCATGTGTCTGTCTGTGCTTTTTTGTTTTTGTGTGCCATTCAACATATCCTGAATATGAGACACATATCTTTTTTCTTTCTCTTTTTTTTTTTTTTACTAAAAACATCATCTTATAATTTTTATATCCTTTTATATAAAGAGATTTATTGACAATGTCATGAAAATACTTCTTGGCTTATATAGGCCAGAATTTTGTGCATCGCTACACAAAATATTGTCATATAAAAGTTCTATTTAGATCTTTTGTCGAGTTTTAAATCGAGTTCTGAGTTCCATTCATAAGCAGATGGAGACAAGAAGGCATTTTGGGACAGAAGTACATGGTAACATATGCTACAGTTATAACATACAGTTAAATGTAAAGAATGAACCAAAGGTACTTTAATTTGTTATTGGTATTCAAACAGCTTGATCATTCCTCAGTTCTGCATTTTTATTGTTATTAAATTTTGAAAATAGCAGACCATCTAATCGCATGTCCATGATCATACCATGACATAATTTTTTTCCTGGTATTATGAACTGAGCTTTCCTGTGTTCCATGTTTCCAGAGAGCAGATATAGCTGTGGCTCCTCTCACTATAACCCTTGTCCGGGAGGAGGTGATAGATTTCTCCAAGCCCTTCATGAGTCTGGGCATTTCCATCATGATCAAGAAACCACAGAAGTCCAAACCAGGGGTCTTCTCCTTCCTGGATCCGCTGGCCTATGAGATCTGGATGTGTATTGTGTTTGCATATATCGGTGTGAGCGTGGTTCTCTTCCTGGTGAGTCGTTTCAGTCCATACGAATGGCACCTGGATGAGAATGAAGAGGCGAAGGATCCGCAGACGCCCCCCGACCCGCCTAACGACTTCGGCATCTTTAACAGTCTCTGGTTCTCTCTTGGAGCTTTCATGCAGCAAGGATGCGATATCTCGCCAAGGTTGGTGTATTATTTAGCCCATCCTTGTCTCTCCATCCTCATCTTTCTCTCTCCCCTCATCTTTGCATTTTATGGTCGTCATGTCTTTCATGGTGCATATATGTTATTCTACTTGGGGTATTTCACTTTTTAATAAGCTTATCTTCTAACCTTAAACTATTCTGTCATCACTTCACTTTTGTCATTCATTCAATCATTCACTTAGTCACTCATCACTCACAAATTTGTCACTCGAGCTGTTCCTGTCTTTATCTCCTCTTTTTCTCTCTTGAAGTACAGCTTGTTTTAAATCAGTGGTTCTCATTTTTTTAGTCATACTCATCTTTGAAGCTAAAGAAACTTTTGCACTACATTCACCCCAATAATATCATCATCTGTCAGTATTGGTCGACAATTTTGGCACTTATAATGACATATCATTTAACAGATTGTTTTGCACAAATCAACTTAAAAAATGAGGGAAAAACAAGCAATTTGAAACAAACGAAACCGCGTCAGCTAATTATTTTTGCAGTTACTGCACATTATAAATTTTTTGTTAAAACTTTTAAGCTCCATTCACACCAAGAACAATAACTATAAAGATAACGACATTAGCGTCCACACCAGCGAACGATATCTGTTTATTCTAAGCGCAGGCTCGTCTGCTTTAAATTCTCGAGCTCATTATAACAGGATTGATTCAGGATTGAAAAAAAATGCTCTGAAAGTGATTGCAATGATATAATTTCTCTGTGCCTTTATCATTATAGCTTTGGTGTTGACGCTGTTATTCTTTAATATTGAGAACGATTTTTAAATGATTATTAAACATAAAAACAATGAAACCTGCATGCTTTGGAAATTAATCTAATGTGTTTTTTATTACAGTAAAAGGAAAAAATGGAAATATATATATATATATATATATATATATATTTATATAAATAAAAAACAGAAGATTATATATTTATTATATCCAAAAAAAAAACATGAATTATACTGCTTTGCAAGCACAACAATAAAGGCTTAGTTTACACAAAAAGGAAGATTCTGTTTACTTTTTTTTTTTTTTTTTCGTATAAAAAAAATCTAGACTTTGCACTTTGAGAACCACTGCTTAAAGTGATGCTGAGCACCAACTAAAATAATTTATATTCACCATGTGTTGACTGTAAAATGTTCAGATTTTCTCTCTTTCACACTCTTTTTCTCTTTCTTGGAGGGCTACCGTGTTCTTGCTGCATGTCTCTATTTTATTGTCAGCAGTTGGTGTTTATAAACTGTTTCAGTGGAGGAGTGTCAGCCCTCTTCATTCATTCCGTCATTCGTCTATTCATTCATTCGATTTTCCTGCCCACCTAATTCCTCTTGGATTCTTGTCTTTCATTCTTGAGGTGATCTTTGTGACCCTGTGCTTCTCATCCTCATCTTTCTGCTGTCTCTCATGAGACAGACCTGTCCAAACAGAAGCTTCACTTGTACTTGTGATTTTGTTAGTTTCTTGAAAACATTTACATCTTTTATCGGCAGTAATAGTTTCAATACATCTGTACTAATTGTTAACTTTTCACAGGGTTTTGTTTGCTCTCCTATTGTCTCTCTTTCTTCCTCTTTCCGTCTCTCCCTCCCTCTCTCTCTCTCAGGTCTCTGTCTGGCCGTATTGTTGGAGGTGTGTGGTGGTTCTTCACTCTGATCATCATTTCATCCTATACGGCAAATCTGGCTGCTTTCCTGACTGTGGAAAGGATGGTGTCGCCTATAGAGAGTGCAGAGGACTTAGCCAAGCAGACTGAGATCGCCTATGGAACACTCGACTCCGGTTCCACCAAAGAGTTCTTCAGGGTAAGACAGCAATAAAAATATTCTGTCAAATGCAGTAATACTGCCAAAATGAGGAAAATAAGCCTTTGTGGTTTGTGGTTATTGATCATAATAAAACTTGTATTCTGTGCCAGTGTTTCTTACTCCTGATCCTGGAGTTCCCCAGCCATATTTTAGACCTCTCCCTTATTTACATCTACTGTTCAAAAGTTGGGGTCAGTATGATTTTTAATGTTTTTAAAATAAGTCTTGTACAGGCAAACTGCAGTAATTACACCAATGCTGAAACTGCAAAAAAGCACTTTATGCAATGTATAATCCATCCAATATGCATTATGTCCTGTATGACAAAAATACTTTTTGGATCATTCAGCCTCAGTTTTCCAGGAAAAAAATAGGATTTTAATCAGCTTTCAAATCATATATGGATAGGGTTTGTTTTTTTTTGTTGTTGTTGTTGTTGTTGTTTTTTTTTTGTATTTCAGGCACTGAACGGATGAATAAAATGTGCAAAAATTTCATTTTTTCTGTCTGTCTGAGCAAAGTCTAATGTGCATTATTCAACTCATTAGCTAAACTGGATTTTTCAATTAAAGGAGACATTCAAAATGTGCAGTACTGGAAGGGTTTTTGATTCAGGATTGAGAGATCTAAAGGAAAGCACACGTTTGTGTGCCTTTACTTGTAAGAAATTCTGAGACTGAACTACGTTGACAGTCAATTGGCAATCTGACAAAGACATGTCACCACATACATGCGACCATCTATGAATAAAGACATGTTTTACTGAATCTTAGCCAGAAACTGTTTTTCATGTGAGCCAGCCAGAGGCTGTGTGTGTGTGTGTGTGTGTTTTGAGATGACAGGGAACATGGCAGTTTTAAGATGACCCAGATAAACCACTGCTGATGAGCTCATCCTGTCATTTCACCTTAATGTCACAATTACTTGCTGTGTGTGCGTGTGTGTGAGTGAGTGTATGAAAGCAGAAATAGATGTATACGTAATCAGTCACTCACACAGTCACTTTCACCTAACAGACCCACTATAGAGTGGTTGGAGACGTAGATGGAGAACACATGAAATGAGGTGCCCTTTTGCTCCTCTCTCTTTCATGAGTTGTCATCTGTTAACAAACTGGATCAGAGCAAAGATGACAGGAGAGCAGCTGACACAGATGTTGGCTGAATTTGATGTGGAGACAGCCTCCACCTTGTGTTCATAACATATTATTGCAGCAAACTATCCTAGCAAGCAGTGAATATAACTCTGCTTTATTAGATGGTAATGTTGGTTTGAGTTTAGGTTTTTAGGTAGAAAAACAATGTGGTAATATTGTGGAACAGTCACCACAAAACAAGCAGTTTAAAAAAACAATCACCCTCATGTCATTCTAAACTTGATGGCTTTATTTCTTCCATGGCGCACAATGGGAGAAATTGTTATGCCGGTAGACTTTTACATGAAATTACAATGAATGAGAACTAACATTTCAAACTTAAAAAAAGGATGCAAAAGCACCATAAAATATCATAAAAGAGGCCCATATGATACTATTTAGCAAGGCTGCATTAAATTGATCAAAAGCAGAAACAAAACTTTTTTTTAAATAAATGCAGTTCTTTTGAGCTTTCTATTCGTCACAGAATTCTGAAAAAACAATGTATCAGAGTTACCACAAAAATATTAAGCACCGCAACTGTATTCAACACTGATAATAATAATAAATGCAGTGTTGGGAAGGTTACTTTAGAAATGTTATATGTAATACAGATTACAAGTTACTCTATTTAAAATGTAATAAGTAGTGTAACTATTTCAATTACTTTATTAAAGTAATGAAACTAATTACTTTTTGATTACTTTTATAAATGTCTAACAAATGTTTTCAACTGATAATCATTTTCAAACATTTAAACCAGACAGGGTTATCCTTTTTTAATCTTTCATCATTTGAATTAGGATTATAATAATTTATTTTTAAAGAACAGCCACCACAAAATCAGACTTTAGGGCCTCTTTTCACTTTGAGATCATTCTTAGGTTAAATACAAATCTTTGCATCCAGGGAACACTGGCATCTAACAGTTAATCTTACTTAAAAAAAAAAAGTAAAGCATTGACATAAACCCAAATAGGTAATAAAACAATTATTGGATAAACAACCAACAAAATGAATTCCTGTGTCCTAAACTCCCGAAAACATTGGTGTCTTATATTTTAGAGCAGTCAATGCAATTGATCAAAAAAATAAATAAATTAAATCTGCATGTGTGTGAAAATATTACAATTTTTAATATTTTAAATTTTCATAATTAACTGTATATTAATGTTTTCTCAGTAACTATAACTGATTACAGTTACATTTATTTTGTTATTAAATTCCATTACATGCAACTACTGAATAAATGTTACTTAAGCACCAAATCAGCATATTAGAATGATTTCTGAAGGATTATGTGACATTGAAGAGTTAAGGCTGTTTTGCCATTACAGTAATATATTATTTTTTTTAAATATATTCAAATCAAAAACGCATTTTTACACATTTTACAAAATTACATTTAATATAAGGCTTACATGAAAAAGTTCCTTTTGAAAAGACTCCTTTTGCATTCTGAGAAAGTCACTTGCACATGCAGGTTTAAAAAACATAAGTCTGAGTAAATGATTACAGAGTTTTCTTTTTAAAGATAATGATAGTTTAATGATAAAAGATTTCTGGGAGGGGATAGGTTTAGGGTTTTGCAGATGGAAATATATTGGATCAAATATTCAAAATAATTAATTTTAATCAAATATTAAAAGTCCATTAAGTGTGCACCATGATTAATGGCTCTGTTATGTACTTGAGGATTGGACTGGCCAGACACAACACATCCAGTAGTCTAAGTTGGTACTATATGTTTATCAAATATCTGAAAAGAGTCATTATTTTTTCATTTCCATTTGGTGCTGCTAGTGGCACAGAAATTACACACTTCCTGCTTTGAATTCTACAGTTTGTGCCAAAAAACTCAAGAAAAACACATTCACATACACTCCTACACCAGCTGTCTGGAGGTCAAGTTAACCTACTTACATGCACGATATGTGTGAGTGTATGTGTGTAAAACTCTGTCCTATAAAAAAGAGTGTGTGTATGTGTGTGTGTGTGTGTTTGTCCTAATAAATTTAGGTGTGTGTGTGAGTGTATTTTCTCCAGAGATATCCTGTCCGCTACACGGCCATTTATAGCTACCCTCGCAAGAGATGGGCACAGAATATTTTGGCTTATGAAACGTAAGCTTTAAATCACCACAAATGCAGAATTACAGCAAAATTATAAGGATAACTAGAGCCATGATTTCTCTGTTCTTTCATTCCTTCCTTCCATGCATTCTGAGAATGATGTGTGGGAGAACTTTGTGTTGACATGTTAGTTTTTTTCTTTACTTATATATATATATATATATATATATATATATATATATATAATTTGCTGTTTTAATAAGATTTTATACTTTGATGCTCGTTGGGTTTAATCTCCTGACAGCAGGACTCTCCAAGGTCAAACATTCCTGAAGACTCTTGTACGAAATACTGATCGAGATAAGAGTTTGAGATTTTTATTTGATATCATGTCTGGGGTGGGATGTTCATGTTGTGAGACATCTGAAACAGTGTTTTTTGCTTTTCAGGTTTTGAATTTAATGCACGTTTAAATGGAATATCCTAGCTGGACCTTTTTACTGATGTGCCCCAGTAAAATATTACTGATAAATCTTTGCCTGACAGTTGAGAATAATTTTCTCTGATAATATTTCAGCAGCGACGTACTGTATATTTTCAATCATCTGTTAAAATAAGATATATAGCGATGCCAGTGAATCAATATTGATCAAATAGGATCTAGAAATCGAAGAAAAGTCGTGTACAGCTTGTGAACAAGAAACTTTGGGAGGTGAAGACAATTTATATCCCTATACCCAAATATAGAGAATTTTTTTGTTGGGGGCCCTGTGCCTCAATACTGATGAAAGGCTAGAAATGCTCCTGGCACCCGTCATATATATATAACCAAATGTTGCTACTTTTCTAATAATATAGTGGAGAATTATCCGTGCTGGCTGGAATAGTTCACAAAATGAATTCCAGTCCATCCCTGCTGACAGGAAGTTTTAGGCAGCCACTTTCTTATTTGTAAAGGGTCACGAAACTCACACGTCTCTCTGAACCTTTCAATTATTTCCTCTTTGTCGTTTCTCTCTTTCAGCGTTCAAAGATCGCTGTCTACGAGAAGATGTGGTCTTACATGAAGTCAGCCGAGCCGTCCGTGTTTGTTAAGACCACCCCCGACGGAGTGGCTCGCGTGCGCAAGTCGAAGGGGAAGTTTGCGTTCCTGCTCGAGTCCACGATGAACGAATACATCGAGCAGAGAAAGCCGTGCGACACTATGAAGGTGGGAGGGAACCTGGACTCCAAGGGCTACGGCGTGGCCACACCCAAAGGGTCGGCATTAAGGTGGGTGGAATAATATAACAATTCACTCTGTTGTTATAGTATTCCACCTACCCTGATTCCACCATCTCTCTCTTCTCTCTGTCTCGTTCATGTTTTGTTTTTCATTCTTATTCTCTCACCCTCTTATACCTTTTCTTATACCTTTTCTCATTCTCTCTTTCCTTGAACTCTTTTTCTTTCTTTTTTGCTTTCACTCTGCCTGTCTCTCTCTCTTTCTCTCGCGGTACATAAGGTAAACGTGTCTGTGTGTTAAGTTTCTTTTTCTTTAGTCATGTATGTTGTGGTAATGTTTTTTTTATCGTCTTTCTCTCTACAGAAATGTCACTTAACTTAATAATTTACAGTCCATTTTTACAGTGTAATGCCTGTTGCTGTTGATTTCCTACCCCCTTTTTTCTTGTCATCCTCCTTTGTCTTTTTTGTCTTTGTCCTTTGCACTGTGCTGTTTTTTTTGTTTTTTTTTTGCAGTTCTGTAATGTTTGTATGGTTGGATTGTTTTGTTTTTTTCACTGCACCAGTGCTGTGTTGCCTGTTGCCAAGCATGTCATGCCATACGCTGTTTTTTTTTCTCCTCTTGCATCCTTCCCATCACTCAACAGCACTCAACCACTTTTTCTTCCTCTCACTTCTTTCTGTTTCTCTCTGCACCACACGTACCTCACTTGCACAAGCGCTTCTGTCTGTACCCAGTGGCTGGCGCAATTAACCAATCGAACGGTCCAACCAATTCACCAGTTAACCAATCGAGCGGTCCAACCACTTCACCAGTTAACCGGTCTCTCCTCTTGTATTGACCCCTAACAAAAAAGCAACTGCCAGTTGCTGCAGTCTCATTAGATTTCTCACGAACCTGTCCCTTTTCTTACGAGCTGTGTTTATCGTTTGAAGAAGTGCTGTAAACCTGGCGGTGTTAAAGCTGAATGAGCAGGGCCTGCTGGACAAGCTGAAAAATAAATGGTGGTACGACAAGGGAGAGTGCGGCAGCGGGGGAGGGGACTCGAAGGTCAGCCTCAATCTCACCCAAACAACCATTTCCTAGCTACGAGTAATCGGCAAGGCTGTGACCTATGACCCCTGGCAACAGTACCGTGACCCTCAGGGGTGAACACCAGCAAACTGAGCCAAATGACCCAAGGACATTAGCACCACTGCGACGGCCGCAGTTACTGCCAGCGCTGCTAATGTAAGAGGTTTTTTTTTGGAGCTTACATAATAAGGCAAACTGTGATCATGATGCGACCCTTTATTTGGCTAATGGAGGAAAGGAAGCAGAGGAGGAGAGGGATAAAGGCTCAAGTGGGTGGATGTGTGGAGCGAGGTCAGGGTCACCAGGAGCGCAGCTTATTAGGACGCTTGTGTTATTGCGACGCTGCCTTGCGGGTTTGTTTGTGTGGTGAAACAAACAACTTGTTCCAGGTAGAAGAGACTAGGCCCTCTCTGGCTCTCCTCTGATCTGTAATATCAGATCATCAGAAAATGTACTGTTTGTGTCTACCAGAGTTCCAGGATTTACTGGGCTATCAAGAGAGAGTAAAAAGAGAGATGAATGAGGATCTAATAGACCGTGCTAACAAGACCAAAACTGCTCTGGAAAATAGGTCCCTGTACTTTTCTAAAGCACATAGGATTGTCTGAGCCTATTTGATGTTTATTATTATGTTTAAAGGATAGTTCACCCAAAAGTGAAGTTCTGTCATCATTTACTGTACTCATGTCATTCCAAACCAGTGACTTTTAATCTTCGGTGAAACATAAAAATATTTTGTCCATACGATGGTAGGGCCCTATGAGTTCCGTGATGTGGAAAACACATACGTAATTGCAGAATCTCGTCATAAAAATAGAATTTACTCTATACTGCGGAATGTCATGGAATTTGCCTAATTTTTGGATGAATAAATCAAAAGTAGGTCGATATACTTAAATCAAAAACGATATGGACTAGTGTCTTTGAATTTTAAGCTGCAAAAACACTATTTAAATATGAATCCTGCATGTTCTGTGTGAATGAATGGCGCAGACACGCGATTTTGTTTACTAAATGCATACTGAAGCACCTCTGCCGCCTCAATATATGAGTACATGAACACATGCACATAATCTGTAGAACTGCTGTGAGAGTCACTTCAAGAGCATTTTGCCATTTCTTTTGAGAAAAACTATCATATCATATACAAACTGAAACTTAAAGGTCTTCACAGCAACCCGTCGAAATAAAAGTTCAGTTTAACAGAAATGTATTACTTAATGTAATGATAGTACTGCTACTGTTAATACAATTTTTATTACAAAACATTATTCTTTAAGGAATTTTTACCAGAAAAATCATTTACAAGAATTTCTTTACCAGAAAATACACAACAGTTTTTTTTTTTTTTTAACAAAGTTAATTTTTTTAATAAAAATCAATTAATTAGAGGTGCTTTTGAATATTAAAATTTAATGAAACTATTAAAATTAAAACCAGAAAATTAATGGAAAACCGAATTTGGTCAAAATAAAACTAAATTTGAAAATGTATTTCATAGAGCCTTAAAACTGTAATTTTTGATAAAAATTTTAGCAGAAATTGTCATACTTGTTTGGAACGACACAAGGACGCATCATTTTTAGTTTTTGGGGTGAACTCTTCCTTTAATAGTGTTATAGCTGTAGTTTAGCATAGTTGTCACTTACATGTTTACATTGTAGTTTACGATACCTTCTAGGTTTGGAAATGCCCAAGGTGAAGTGGGGATTTGGACAATATCAGCATAAATATTTATCATTTTTTCTGTCTAAATGCATTCAAGAAACTTACAGTTATCATTGAAGACCAGCGATAATGAAGTTGTTGTTGATTATATATTAATAGCAGTATATGAACACTATAGTCAGCTGTGATACCTAATAACTGGATTAGATTTAATTTGTTTCTATTTTGAAGAGTAATAAATCAGCACACCTGATTGCCACACAACTTACCAATTTGAATACAGTTTTGAAATGAAAAAATTGTATTTTGTGTGTTCTGAAATCATACTTTTAGTTTATTTTTGTTTTTTAAAGTTTGTTGTCCCTTGTGACTTCTTCTCAAATGCCAAGGATTTATGCTGATATTGTTCAAATCACTAAGCCTATTGCCTTTCCAGACATGTTGAGTGATTGTTTGTTCGTGATATTGAACAAATTGTTGGTAGTGGAAAAAGAGAAGTGTGAAGATGTGGGCATCTTCACATGTCCAATCAAACAGCCAGATGACTTTTTTTTTTTTTTTTTTTTGAAAAGACACCATTTTTGATCTTTGGCCAATTGCCACAAGTATGCAAATCCCTTTGGAGCCGCCAGCTTTCTCAGATTATTTGCTGAATTGGCGTGTAACCCATGGAAAAGCCCGTAGCTCCCTTGTTGGTTGGATTAAAGAAAAATATATGCCTGCTGGGGCGAGACAGTCCTGAAGGGACAAAACATCACAGGAAAACGTGAGAATTCTAATTAAACACTCCTAGAAATCAAAGGTGGAGAAAGATCTGGTGCCGTATAGTAGACTCACAAAACACACCACATTCATCTGCATATGAATGCACAGACAACAACAAACAAGTGCAAATTCATTATACTCGCACACACTTTCCAATCAATTTATGGCCACTTTTCTTTAGCCCCCGTGCCTGCAGAATGATTACCCTTTGTTCAGCCTATCATGAGGGCAAGGCAGCCCCACTCAGTCCTGATTGGTCTTCCAAAGCAAGTTCACTGCAGTAATTGGCTCTTGCTCATGAGTGGCGCCTGAGATCTAAACTCTGAGACCAAAATGGCTGCCTAGTCTGTGCATTGATAAGTTGAGCACGCTGGGTGGAGGGTGTCTAGTCTGTTATGACATCACAACTGCATGTTTCTCATTTATTGACCTGAGTCTGATCCAAAATGCATGAATGGAGTAATTCAGCAAACCCAGCGAGTATACCATACTAGTAACACACAGCAAAATTGAAAAAAAACAACAACTCCAGTATGCTGGAAATACACAGAACATTTCGACGCTTCACATAGCAAACATATCAGTATCAGGGCCTCTTTTTTATGCATGGATTACTGATAGATCCAATTGTATTTAGCTGTTGGTGATTTGACATAAGTTCTGAGTCAGTTCAGCAGGTCTGTACACTCATAAACAGTATTCGATTATGGCAGCCATGGCCACTTCATTCTAACTAGAACACACTGTTGTTGAAGTAGTAGCAATGTTTAGTAATGATATAGAATTTTGATTTAAATGTAAAGTTTGAATGAAAATTGGAGAAACCAAATTTGTAAAATGCTGTTGCACGAGTAGAGTTGAAAATTAAGCAATATTGTGGATTTTCACTTATTGATGCATATAAATACAAGCTGAATGTACTCAATAGGTCCATGTCTCAATAAACAGATTTCATTGTTTCAAGGTATTATTCGTCAGGTATCAAACCATTCGATGCCTGAAGCTGGCTTTCGTTACGGTGGTAAGTATGGCATATTTGCTTTGCTGGATTGCGACTCTCATCATTTAGCAGAAGGAAAATAAACTGAGTTTCCCAGCAGTCCTGCTGATGACATACTAACATCTTACAAAACAAAATGCCCAGAAGAAATGGTAACATCATCGAGCGATACTGTTTCCGTTATTTTGTCTGCTACCCTGGAAACAAATGATTTGTGGGAAATAAAATTTGAAAAGGGTGCATTATGCAAATATCTACAGATCCCCCTCTAACATTAATATTTTGTTTATTATTTACGTGCTAACTTTCATAAGGGCTAGGCATTTTCGTTTGTAAGATGTTTGGCTTCAGCCCTCACCCACCACAGACCGGTTCCCCTTCTGACTGCTGGGTCCTGTTTGTCTGTTAGTCAAGTAAGGGTTTTTTCTCCCGATGGATCCGGCTTGCTGAATACTGGATAAGAAAAAGCTGCATTCACACCACAATTACAATAACCAAACTCATCTGCCCAATGCTCTTTGTAATTATGCTCTGTTTGGCTGTGTTGGTTACTCTCTCTGCCTCTGTTGGAACAGTGAGTGCCGATTACTCAAAGCGATAACAGTAGGTAGCACTGCCAGGTCAAAGGTCCAAGGTAACACTGAGGCTAGCCCTGCCTGCATTCCCTCTCTCTCTCTCCATCTCTCCCTCTCTTATTCTCTTGCTGTCTACGATATCAACAGCACAAGGCCAGGTGTCCTACAGTATCGCTTTGGTTAACAGATATTCGGTAGGTTTAAGTTTTAATAACATAAAATAACATAATGGTGCAATGTTATTTATGTTATTTCCCCTCGTGAAGAACTCCTGTAAACCTTGCAGTGTTGAAACTCAGTGAACAAGGCATCTTAGACAAGCTGAAAAACAAGTGGTGGTACGATAAGGGTGAATGTGGGACCAAAGACTCTGGGAGTAAGGTTAGTCTGCTCACACATCTACTTCTAACAAACAAACATGTTCATATACTACAAATATGGTAACGAGTCCCGGCGCCACTTACTGGTTTTAATAGATTTAGTGGATTTGGCTCCAGCTGGATTCAATTCATTGTGAAATCATCTTTACATACTGTATGCATTTTTTTTTTTTACATCATGTATAACAAAATCAAAACCTTTAGCAATAAAGAAGCAACACAACAGACCCCCCCCACACACACACACACACGCACACACAATAATTTATTCACCTATACATTCATCATTATGTAGTAATTGTGTTACATAACAGTATCTTGTAGTAAGCATTCGTAAAACAATTAAGTATTTCATTAGATTCTTTCTCTTCTGCTGCTGTGACATGGCCTCGTTCTCGATATTGTTGTTGTGTTTACTGATTTGTGCATAAATTGTCTCTAGGCAACATTCATTGACATTAATCATCAGAATGAAAATTGAAAAGAAGCACAGTCATTTACAAAGCATTTCTAATTGATGCATTGTGTAATGCTAATATACGGAGTAAGTAGGAGTCTGAATGTGTTCTATTATTTGAAGATGGATAAAATCTGCTTAAGTCACCTGGGAAATATTCTTGGTCATTTTAATTTCATTCCTGACCGAGTTGATGAAACTGCACAGCGCCCCCACTGGTGTCCCTTATTAGCCATTGGCATCAGTTTAATAGAGACCACGTGGAGGAAAGTGTGTGTTGCCTGGAGACTCTAGTTAATGAGCATAAAATGCAATTGTTTTATTATGATTCTCTGTGTAATCCAGTCTGATAAGAAAGTTAATTAACTCTGAAAACATGTCCCATAAGCATATGCACAACAGTGGCTATACCACTGAATATATGAGCCTGTAACCATGGTAACTGTATTCAAAAAAAGGTCTCAGGCTTTGCATTCAAAACAGTAATGGTACACTCCCAGTCCTCTGTTGCTATGCTGCCCTTTCGGATGCTTTTAGTGAAGACAGACCGTGTTTGTTTGTCAGTGTCAGGCTGGTGGTCACAGCAGCAGAACCCAGTCCTGTTGAGGCTTGTCTGTGTTTCGAGGTGTGGCGTTGGTCGCATGCAGGTGTCTGTTAATGAGTTTTGAAGGCTGTGAAGCTTGCAGAAGTAGTTCAGAGAGGGGAATTGCCATAGTAACATCAATATTCTTCCCCCTCCTTCTCCTCTTCCTCACTTACTCTGTTAAGATGGCAGACCGAAGAAGCCAGAGGATCCAACTGTAGCTCTCTGATGGCAGCTTATTTGTCATTTTTCTGTACTGACCCAACTTCACCTCTAGAGGGGGCGAGAGGCTCAGAGCTGGCTGTGTGTGTGTGTGTGTGTGTGTGTGTGTGTGTTCTGTGTGATGGCAGTGTTTCACTGTCTCTTTTTCCAATAGAATGAAGAAAGTTTGAGAGGAGAGAGGGAATAATTTCTTCCTCTCTTGAGCTGCCTGAGCTTTTAATACATTAACCTTTGACCTCTGGGCACATCTCATATTGATTTGATGCCCTTTTGAATACACCCCTCAAGTACCCCTTTTTATTTAGTTCATCTTCTTTTCCTCCAAGCAAATTGCGTGCAGTATGTGTGTAATAGGGCTCGCACGGCTTCTCATTTTTACTAGGTGGAAAGTGGTCGACTAGTCTGCGGATCAGTGTTTACCATATTCTTATGACTCAACAACAGTAGTCTTTGCTGTCTATGGCAAGTCTAATTAATGGAGAGTTTCAGAGTGCACAGAAAGTCCACTCGGCTGAATCAGGTGAGAAATTGGCATTTCCAGATTCATTCTACAAAAAAGCAGTCATGTCTCAATCGCTTATGGTTTCTGTCAGCCTTTGAGCTCCACTTAATTTAAGTTCACTTAGTTTCAGAGCAGTTTGCAATAACTTTGGATCAGTCTAGCTTGAAAGTAAATGAATCTCAGAATTCTGCAGCACTTATAACATGCTTTCTAAAAAGTAAACTACTCTGTGTTGATTCGAATAATTTCCAGTATATTTGAGCATACACTTAAAAATAAAGGGCCAAAAAGGGGGATTTCACAACACATTTTAGGTACCTTGTCTGGTGTGACATTACTGTCGGATCCAATATAGCTGGCACTGCATCGTCTTTTATTTTCAATCTCTCTGAAAATCCTGCGTCGAATTGTGCTTTGTTTGTAAATGAATCCATTGTAAAATGAAGTGAACAAAGGACCAAATTCTTACTGGCGTGGTCTGGAACTTCATTTAAAATAAAGGTCATCCACACTTTTCAAACGTTGGGATCAGAAGGAAGGCAATGCAAAGACTGTTTCCGCAGCTTGGGTCTACACAGCATCTTGTTATCTTTAGAGCCATCTTTATCGTTTGGATTCTGTGTAAACCTGCTTTGCCATTCTCGTTATTTATACTGCATGTGCCAATTGGTTGTTGGGGCTAAACAGGCCGTGATGTAGAAACAGGCGTTGATCTTCTTTAGCTGAGGTGGTGTTTAGCCACACTATTATGTCATAAAGTGATGCATTCCACAAGCTGTCATTTTGGCAGACTGGCTTCAATATAAGCTGTTTTTAGACTAACGAAAAAGTTAATTAATTTGAGCATTGCAATTACGAGCATTTTTTGCCATTTATAGCTTATTATACAAAGCTAACAGCATGTACCTGCACACAATCACAAAATATTGACAGAGAAATGATCCTCCTGCTGTCAGAAGTATATAGAACTAGCACAACTGAAGCCATTTGAACCATGACTAGTCGACACAGACCCAGTGAGATGACTTGTCGTGCAACCCCTGGTGCTCAATGAGCGAAAGTGACGATACGCTGCTGTGTGTGTGAGTGTGAATGAGTGCATGCTGGTAATGCATGTTTAATTTGTTAATTATTATATAGTAGTTTGGTTTGTATCCAAGTACACTACTTCTGTACTAACTCTGTCTCCCCCCTGCAGGATAAGACCAGTGCGCTGAGTCTCAGTAACGTGGCTGGCGTGTTCTATATCCTGGTGGGGGGTCTGGGTCTGGCCATGACTGTGGCTCTGGTGGAGTTCTGCTATAAGTCGCACCAGGAGACCAAACGCCTCAAACTTGCCAAAAATGCCCAGAACTTCAAACCAGCTCCTCCATCCACCGCACAGAGTTTCACCACATACAGAGAGGGCTATAACGTCTACGGAACAGAGAGCGTCAAAATATAATGGTTCGTTTTCTGTGTGTTTTGAATGTTTGTTAGTAATACCATTTCTTAAGAAAAGGGTATTAATGATGGGAGATCTGCTTCTGATGAGATCAGAGTTGGTGTTCAGTTTTGAGGTAAGTGAAGTTTCTCACTGTGTTAAAGCTGCTGTTTTTTTAGAATAACACTTATAATCTGTCCATGTTATTTGACCGATATCACTAAAAGAGTTGTTCTGAGAAATCACACTTGTCTCTGTACCTGCCCTTGGCTTTGTAAACATAAAAGAAACAAGAATCTGAGTGTGGGCCAGTCATGTTAGCCAAACAGCAGAGTTGGGAAGTGTTGCTTTTTTTAAAATGTCAAATTGCACTACAGTTCAAAAGTTTGAGGTCGGCAAGATTTTTAAAAAAAGTCTCTTATACTCGCCATGGCTGCTTTTATTTAGTTGTAAATATTCAAAACAGCGATTGTGATAAACATTTTAAAATGACTGTTTTAGATGTAATTTACCCCTGTGATTGCAAATCTAAATTTTCTGCAGCCATTACTCCAGTCATCACTGTCACACGATCCTTCAGAAATCATATTAATATGCTGACTTTCTGATTATCAGTGTTGAAAACAGCTGTTTGCTTAATATTTTCGTGAAAACCGTGATATTTGTTTTCAGGATTCTTTTATCAATTAAAAATTCAAAGGAACAAGATGTATTTGGTATAAAACATTTTTGTACTGATCTTAAACTTACGAATGATAGTGTATATAAAATAAATACTCACTTATTTAAAAGAGTAACAATACATAACATTAACAACTATACAGTAAATAGTGACTATGTAATATGAGCTATTTGTAACCAGAAAAAAAATCATAAAACTTCAGGGCACCTGTCAAACTGTCAGGGATAGAGGTGGGCTCAAATTCAACACTTTAGGATGCAGTCACATTTACCGTTTGTTCTGCAAATTTTCAATAGGAGTCTGTGCGATCAGGAATGTCGCTTAAGGGTGAAATAATTCCTCATGCAGACTTTGCATCTACTTTAAGTTGGTCAAAAGAAATTGCTTGAAAGCTGCTTAAAGTTACTTCCCTTTGACCTGTGTCATACATCACTACACTATTGACTACAGACAGTGGTTGCAAAAATTGTGCTAATTTGACCATGCTTTTAGTTGGGTGGAATTTACAGCAGCTTTAAATTGTTTACCATGAATCAGGGACTCCATCTCTTCAGACTTTCTACATTCAGATAAGCGCTTTGTTGATTTGCCTTTGTCTGAGTGAATTGTTCTGTTATTGTCACACGGGCATGTTTGTCTGCAAGTCTCAAATGGGTCGGGCTGCTCTCTTTTCTTATTCTCAGATTGGAAGCCTGTCCCTTGCTGATCATGTGGTATGTGGCATGGGATAGACTCCCCTTCTCTTTGAGTCAACTGCGATTCCCTTTAGAAAGCGGACAAGCACCCAACCAAAACTCATCTCACCTGAACACTTGTCTTCTCGGCTCTGACCACAACCTGAACCAATAATCACGCGACAGACTATCGGATGGACCAAACAGCCAGCCGCCCGACCGCCCTCTCTCAGTGCCTTACTGAACCAGTGGCAAAACATCAAATCATGCAGACCATCTCACCAAAGTCTTGGAGATGTTCTGCTGGGTGCTGGGTCTAAAACCATATTTCAATTTATTCTTATTTTGAGAGAGAAAGACGGAAAAGGAGGGAGAGAGAGATAGACACACAGTGATAAGAGGTTTGATTTGGTTGATCTCATGATCAGTGCTGACAGTGTTTAATGAGTGACAGTCAGCTTGTCTCCATGAAAACTCACACTAGAAGGAGTGTCTGCAGACAAACATTTTATGCAAATTGTATGACATATTTTTGAAGGATTCTGCTTATTCATTTAAAGTTTGTGCTGTGATTCTGTGTCCTCATCTACATAATTATGAATAATGTAAATAATAATTTCAGATACATTATGATATCAGAGAAATAATGTTAATATTGGTTCCCTTTCACAATTTATATTTTATTTAGAGTTCTGATCATAGCGTATTTACTGTAATGGGAGTGAATTCAGGCTGTGTGTGTGTGTGTGTGTGTGTGTGTGTGTGTGTGTGTGTGTGTGTGTGTGTGAGAGAGAGAATATTTCTCTCTGTTCTGTACTATTAACCCAACAAGAGTTTAAGATTATGAATTTATTTGCCAGAATGCTTTATTATGAAAGATAGGAAATAAATAGTGACAGCACATTCATATAACATCAGCAGCAACAACAACAAAAAACAATCAGTTTTCTGTTTAGATCAGTTCTTTTTAAGGTCAAGCTTAGGAAAAAACAAAATGTTTAATAGTTTGTAATTACATTTTTGTTTTAAAATACTTTAATAAACTGCAGTTGTCACCGAGATAAAATATCAACTGTTAAACTGATGAAAAAAAAAGAAAACGCAGATCTTTGATTTTATAAAAGCAGATAAAGTCTGTTTAAATTCTTAACATTTGTTTAGATGGTAAAATGCATATTTATTTTGAAGATTTTCTAAAACTGACTTTGTTTGATTTCTAAGTGAACTTGCATGTACAGTAAGGATGAAAACAACCTTTGCCTCAATAAAGCGCCTCTTCTCATGCCCCAGCTTCTGCTCCCCCTCTCCTCCATTCCCTGGTAATAAAAAAAAAGAATAGAAAATTATGAAATGGTCAAGATAAATCCTGGGGAAAATGATAATATGTCCCTTTGCATGACTGCATCCAACTCTTAAACATTTAAGTATATTTTGTAAATAAAGACAGATTTAAGACAAATTTCTATTGACTAATGTGTCATTTCAGCTGTGAATCTGTACTCAAGTATATGTGTTTTCATCTCAAACATTCTCATTTGTCATTGATACTTTAATTTTTCAGGGAATTTCCATGTAGAAATTGCCTTACTTGTAGTTGTCTGTACAAATTGAGTTGGTAGAAGGTATTTTAACGTTCGAGAACACCTTAAGTCATCTTAAATTTTCCCTCTTTTATCATGTCTGACAGCTACACAGCTGGAGCTCTGCACAGCTGACTGACATGTTCCACTAAACTACCAAAGGACCATGAGATCATGTTAAAAGCTCTGAATGAAGAAATTCTCATATTTATAATAACTCGCTCACAAATAATCCTCATCACAAATGCAATACAAGCCACCTGCTGAGCAAATAAGCGCAATAGTACATGCATCATAGCAGCAGCAGACAGTTAAACAGGTTTGCGTAGAAAGAGATTAATGGTAAAGTGTTTGACTGCAACTGTTTTGAGAGCTTCATAGCCAGTGTAGAGCTGCTTGATTCCTCTGAAGGCTTATCATCAGTGTGGTTGGTCACCAGAGGGTTGCTGTTTCGATCCACAGAATCATCATTGGTCCCTTGAGACTTACAGAAGGACTGTATCTGTATAGTACTTGTGGATAAAAGCGCCCGCTAAATGGCTACATCTTAACATTTGAGCAAGGGAAGATTATGGGGTGTTTGTTTGGACTGTATAAAAACAGCACATGCACAAACGTTAAAGGACGGTCTAGTGTCTGGCTTAATGTTCATTGCAGCAGCTATGCAAACTTGCCATAAGATTTTTATGCAGATAGGGGCTAATAAATGGTGATGCACCCACCACACCCCTCCAATGCCATAACGCGCTCATATCCCCATGACTCAGTGGTGTTTTAATTTATACGCTGCCTGTCTGGTTTGGATGAGACGAGCTTTTGCTGTCTATGTCCGTCTTGTTTACTTATTTATTTATTTTGTTTTTCTGCCTGTTTGTACGCTCGCTCGTGTCCCTCCGGTTGCCTGGCAACGCGCGTGGCAGTGGGCGCTCCTGACCTTGCGTCCGCGACCGCGCACAGCGCGCGCGCTTACAATAGACCCGGGGAGATTGACATTAATTGAAAATAAGAAAAACGCAAGAAGAGCCGAGCGCCACTCGACGGGGAAAAAAGGGGGCATGTTCGATCGTGGGAACGATGAGATATGAGATTATTACAGTGCAAGCTCGGATGCGATACCGGCTGAGCGAATCGGCAGGTGAGCCCAAAATTTTCTTATTTATGGCTGAACTGATGCGCGCCGTCGCTTCTTAATATCAGGCAGCGGTGAGAACGAACAGTCCCTAGTAATAAGAGCAATTTCCAGATGCTGGTGAATAAAAAAATGTGGGTAGTTATGAAAAAAGCGTAAATTGGATTATGGTCGAGCTTTTGTGGAACGCGTTGAACGCTGGTCTAATGAATGCGCCGCATTGCTTGTATTTGGGAAATGGATACGATAAAAGGATGAGGTTTTTTGAAAAGGAAATATTTGTCTTCTTTGATTTCATTTCATTTTAACGCCGTTTTCGCTCTCTCGTCTGCAGCGTGAAAGCTCGCAATCGTAAGAGGGTGAGCAGAGAGAGAGAGAGAATGAAGTATCATTCGAATAACCTGCATCTGTGGGATCTCGTTAATCATAATAATTAGATGGCCGTAAACAGTCGGCTTTGTAATTCTACTCTATGCCAGACTACATCAATTTATTCGCATCTGTTTGAAAACACCTCTCCAGCACCGTAATTGAGCGCTTCTACAGGCCCGTCTTCGAGAGGGACACTCGGGGGTCGAGTCATTCTCCGCGTGCGAGACCCGCTGATATATTAATCACGGGCGGCGCGCGCGTGAATTAAAGCTGCAGTTCGTCACCTGTTGGAAAGGTAACGGCAGCGCACGCCGGCGTCGAGACCGAAGCGAGTCCAAGTTGTGATGGTGATTTTACCGATCTGTTGGCTCGGTTAGTGAGTGAGTGCGCGTGTCCAAAGGCGTTATGTTGTATGTTTACGATGCAAAACACTTGTATTAGGCGTTTCGAGGGAAGGGTCGTGACACCTTGGGTACATTTTCAAGAGCTACTTGTTATCGTATGGCAAGTGAATATCGAGCCTCGCAAGTGTTTTCGTAATGAAATGCCCCCGCATAGTTTATTATCTGCGCGCCATCCCGCCACTGCACCGTTCAGTCGGAGCTACGGAGGAGGAGGAGGAGGAGGAGGAGGGACAAGACTATTGGTATTCATCTCTCGTATGGTAGTCTCTTTCACCGTCCCTAAACACACACGCATAAACATGCTCACCCCGTCCCCAGTGAATGCAGAAAAGAAGCGGTAGCCTATACCCTGTATCATTAAACCCGAATAGGCAATAGCACCACTTTAACATAAATAGAGCCGAATTCGCCAATTCAATGAAAGCTGACTGTATCGTTTCATTTCATAGATATGTGGGATAAATATCAGGGACCCCGAACACATCACTAGCCTGTACGGCTGACCTGATTCAGGCGCGCTGGAAAATGGGCACTGGAATAAACACACTCCCAGTATTCTCTCGATGGGCCTGCACGGTTCAGATGAACTGACCCACATTAGAGGGCTGGAGGAACCCAATGCTAAAATCATTTACAGAAATGCAGGAGAAGGTTTGTTTGTATATGCTGCTGATATTCTACAGGTAGCGGCTCTCTTCAGCACCACGGACAGCGACAAGAATGAACACACAGTAAAAGAACTGAAGGGCTGGTCCGTTATACAACATGTCACGCCATAATATATCGGATGACTTAATTTGTTCAGCATTGTTAAAGATGGAAAAATTTAGGCTTATTTCTATGCACTCAGAATCAGCATGTTAAAATAGTTGTTGTGTAATTAATTAATCACGTTGAAATCTATGGTTTTAATGCCTAAGCTTGACCAGCATTTATTTCTGAAGGTCTGGTGGTGTACCGTAATTCAAAATATTTTCCAGAGTTCAAAAGGCATTGCATAATGGGAATGACCCAGTTAATTTCACAATGAATGATTGTAATTACACTGTAGGTTGCTTTTTGGGGAGCATACTAATGCCGATGATGACATCTGCATGGCAGCTGGCTTTGGTTAGGTTTTGTTCAGTTAGTTTCTATCCCATTTTGCTTGGGTTTTTTTTATTTTGTGTTTTTGTATTGTTTGCAGTTCTAGAGATGAATTTACAGGAAAGGCAATCACATAAAATAGGTCATATAAGCTAGCACCTGCTCAACACACCAGCGTTATACAGCATTGTGTACGAAAGTTGTTTCACACCTCTGAGAGTGCCAGGCAGTAGATATCAAGGATTTTAGGTTCTGTGCTTGAAGTTGTTAGTGATTTTGCATTGCATAGTGCTTTGAACCATTTAATGCATTTGTTTTAAGAACACCATATTTTTATTTATATATATATATGTATATATATATATATATAATATTTTGATCATTTTATGTTATATATGTCACTGAAATCAAAGATCTGATACAGAATTCTTGAACTCTTGATTGGATAATTTAATTTTTTACATCTCAGGCTGTAAATGGTAGCAAATATTTTACCCAGGAAATGTGTGTTTCTGTCAAATCCTTTGGAAGGCTTACAGATTTAGCATTTGCATGTTCTGTAAACAGTGCTTCAGGGGCAGTGAGTTACGAAAAAGGGGATTATTGAGCCTGATGTCACCAAATTTCTCTTTCAAAATGTTACGGCTTAAGTATCAACAGAACAGAATGATACATTTGATGATAAAACCTTGGCGCATTTCACAGATTAAAAGTTTGTAATGATTAATAATAATTAATGAAATGAACACTGTGGCCATATTGGTAAATCTTTCATTTAACTTCTGAATTAGTGGCCTGTGAAATACTGTGCAAAAAATGCTCTATCTTCATACATGACTTCTCACCAGTCTGGCCAATGCAACATGTCTTCAGCTAGCAAATTTAAAGTTTCAATCTGAGACACGGTAACTTCCCTGGATAAAGAGGAAGTGCATTTATGCAATGCACAATTCTGTTTTATCCATCAGATATGTTGTTACATATTGATTTCATATCGTTTTTAGTGAACTCTTGTTTTGTGGTTGGTCCTCATCACTGCAGTGCAGGTTAATGAATGCTGTGGGTTTCAGCCCATCGGCTCTACATCCTGCCGTCCCACAGCGTCATGCACGCACATTGATTTCAGATAAAGCAACTGCTCTGCGTGTTTGTGGCTGAAGCTTTGAATATTGATCCACTCGCACAACATGCATTCTGAACACAAGCACTGCTCTATTAGACTTAAGCTCCTCCCCTCAGAAGACATGAGATCCACCTGCTGTCCATGTCTGATCCCTCATGAGACTGAAGCCACCGAGCTAGAGCTGTGCAAGGGTGCAGGGTTAAAGAGTCTCTACTTGTCACTTAGTGCATGTGTGAGTGAGATATGAACCACAAACTGTGTGTGTGTCTGCAATTGAGTGTCCCTGCTTGCTTCCACTCCCACATGAGTTCATGTACACACTACTGTTCAAAAGTGTGGGGTTGGTAACATTTTTGTCTCTTATGTTTTATCAAAAATACAGTACAATTTTATATTTTATCTTATTAACATGTAATACAAATGTAATATAGTATCTTATTTTTTATCTTAATATTACTTAAAATTAAAATAACTGTTTTATATCTAAATATATTTAAAAATGCATTTTTATGATGCCAAAGCTGAATTTTCAGCATAATTACTCCAGTCACAGTGTCAAATGATTCTTCAGAAATAATTCTAAAATGCTCATTTTGTGCTCAAGAAACATTTCTTATTGTTATCAATGTTGAAAACAGGCTTGATGTTTAATATTTTTGAGGAAATTTTTTTTTTACAGTATTTTTCAGGAAGTTGAATTGAAAGTTCCAAAGAACAGCATTTATTTGAAATAAAAATTGTTTGTATCATAAATGTTACAAACATATGCTGTAAAAAATGTATTTTCTTTCACTTTTGACCAATTACTTTTTTTTCTGAATAAAAGTATTAATTTCCTTCAAAATGCTCTAAAGATTTTTTGCCATTCTTGACATTTTTTATATTTTTGGAACCAACACAAGGTAAATTTTTGTAGATACTCTATATGGAGTCAGTTTCCCCCACATTCACTCAGCTGTCATTTATCATAATAACTATGATTATGTTCCACAAACCCAATCTCATGCAAAATTTACAAGGTGGCAATTTTGAATTTGTACAATGAAAGCATGTGTTGTTTTGTTTGTTTTTTTGAAGTTCCAATAGACATTAGAATTAGCCTCCAATTTGACATAGTGTAAAATAGTTACAAATTGCCATGAGAATGTGTTGGTTCCACTGATGTTTGACAACCAAAAAGGCCAAATACATTTAGAAAATAATACCTATCGTTTTATAATGTTTTTGTTTAGTTTACATGGTTTTGCATTGTAAAGTTAATTTAAAATTATTTTTATGCTTAAAAAGTGCACTTGCATTGCCTTCCTTAAAATAAATGACACTTGGATTGTTATTCATTTATCTAACGCTATGCCATTCATGCGTTTTAAGTTTGACACATTAGGTGTCTCTTTTTGGGACCTCTTTTTGTATGATGTGTTTTCTGAGGGATTAGTAATATGGTTCTTATTCTGACCGAATGTGTACATGTCTAGTGTTGAGAGGTTTGGGCTCTTACATCCTGTTTGTGTGTTTTTTCAGGTTTGTGCTGAAAGGATCTGCATGCTGGAAAAATGAACAGCTTCACCTGCTGAAATCATCAACCGATATGGAGCATTTGGTGGTGCACACCTGGCTGCGGAGATGCCCACTGGATCTGCCTGAGTGTGTGGCACGTGTTTGTATTTGAGCGCTAGAGTGTGATTGTGTCAAAGCAGAGAGCGTCATTGAGCTACAGACAGATATTTATCAGTGTGAACGTGTGTGCTGTTAAGAGGGACCATGTGGCACGTACAGTCAGCAACTTACCTGCCGCTTACCCACCTGCTCCGCCGACCTCTGAACTTTGCACTGTGTTGGCTTCTTGTTTGGTTGATGTGGTCAGTCTCCATGGCAACAACACTGACCTACCAGCCCACAGTGAACACAGCACTTGGCAGACTAAGGGGGATGCGGGTGGCTGTTGCTACGGAGGGTCTGGGTCCTGTGGATCAGTACCTGGGTGTGTCTTACGCTGCCCCACCTGTAGGAGAGAAGCGCTTTATGCCGCCTGATGCTCCATCGGCCTGGTCCGGCGTACGGAACGCCACCCGCTTCTCTCCCGTCTGCCCGCAGACCGTTCGCAACGCAGTGCCCGACATCATGATGCCTGTCTGGGCCACCTACAACCTTGACACGGTCGCTACGTACCTGCAGGAGCAGAGTGAGGACTGCCTGTACCTTAATATATACGTACCCACACAAAGCGGTGAGTACAAATGCAAGCTGCATACACACAGAACACCACTGGTTTTGGTTCTTGGTTACTCCAATGGTTTCTTACTGTAAATATGCTAAGGGTTTTTTTCTCACCACTTGAGGGTTTGTAAGGAGCTATTTTTTCTATTTTAATAATACTTTAATTGTTTTTAGAATATCAAAGTTTGTTTATTGCAATATTCCTTCGAGGCAATCTGTTCATTCAGACAGTTCATGCAACTGAACAGATCACCAGTTCATTTCCTGTGTTGCATTTTAGATCTTTTTATTGCAGAATATTTATTTAAAAGCTGTCACGTTTCTAGAAGTTAGGATATATTGTAGCTTTTTGTTGTTTTTAGTGTAGATTTCTTTAAAATATCCTCTTGCTGTTACATGTTGGGTTTTTTTGTGACTGTTCCATGTCGGGTTTTCTGTTTTCCCCTGTGTCCTAGTTCAGTTTAATTAGTCATTGTGTGCACCTGTCCATCCTCGTTATCTGTCCCTTTATAAGTTCCTGTGTTAGTATGTCTGATTGTCGGTTATTGTCTCTATTATTGATGTGTGTGCACTCCCTTGAATGTATTCTGCTCCTGGATTCTTGAGTAAAAGAAAGTGTTATTGTCTATTCTCGTCGTGCGCTCCTTGTTCCGCACAGCATCCGTAACATAATAACCGACCAAAACAGCAAGTTTGCGGCGTTTTTCCCCCGTTTTATTTTCCCGGTTTTTGCCAAGTTTTTTATTTTTTATTATGGATCCCGGTGTCCTCGTCCTCCTGTTGGAACAGGGGGATCGCTCTCTCGAGGACCACACAGAGGATTTTTTGTTCCTGGCCAATTTAACACACTTCCCGGACTACTGCCTCTGCTCGTTCTACGAAGCTGGACTGAACAACACCACACGTGGGCAGTTGTCCGGGGACGGTCCTCGAGAGAGCCTCGCCGCCTTTATCGAGTGGGTGCTGGTGTCTTGCAAATCGCAACTCACCGTGGACCTCGCAGAGAATGACACCAGCCCCACTCGGGACCCAGCGCCCAGTCCACTACCACCCCGCAGCGCGGAGCTGCCCGAGCCCACCGCAGACGGAGAGCCAGAGCCTGCCGCGGTCGTTGAGCCATCGCCATCAGGAGCGACAGAGCTGCCGATCGTCCCGGAGCCCGAGCCCCAAACGTCTGACCAGGTGCGAGAGCCGGCAGTGCATCCGACGGTGGAGAAAGTTGTGGAGATCGCGGGGGCTATGGAGCGCCCCGCCCACGGCGCCACCGCTGAGGGTGAGCATGAACTGGACCTGGGTAACCTCATTGACTTCCACTCTGACACGATCATCCTTAAGCCAGTTCCTGTATTGAACTTCTGGGAAATTATCCCACCCGACCTCCCTCTCCCACCGCCTCTCATTGATCTAGTTCCTACTCCAACACCCTCATCACTGGAGTTCGTCAGCCCCTCTGCTCACCCTCAGCACACCATCTGTGGCGTGGGCTCGCCGCGGGTCTGCCGACCTCCAGCTCTGTTGGCGTTGAGTCTGGAGGATCCCTCGTCTCCGCCCTCAGCCTCCGAGACCCAGACTCCGCCTCAGTCCGGCGACCCTGCGGCTCCACCATGCCTTCAAGCTCCCTCGGCTCCACCGGATCCCGTCTGTCCACCAGCTCCACCGGGCTCCCTCGTCCTTCCGGCTCCGCATTGGTCAGTCGTCCCCCTACCTGCACCTCAGGACTACTCTCCTTGGGCTGCGCCCCGTCCCTTCGTCCCTCCGGCTCCGTTGGGCTCCTCCTTCCCTCCTGCTCCACCTATGTCCTCTGTCGCTCCGGCTCCGCCGCGGCCTTCCGGATCTCCGCCTGCGCCGAGGTCGCCGAAGACATCTGCTCCGCCTTGGACCTCCGGATCTTCGGCGTCACCCTGGCTCTTCGGCTCTCCGTCTCCACCTCGGGCTCCACCTCCACCTGCTCCGCCGCCGTGGGTCGGTCCCATGGAGTCGGCGGTCACTCCTCCACCATGGCTCCTCCCTCCGTCGGCTCCCCCGTGGACCACCATCCTGACTGTGGCCTGGGTCGTCATCTGGCTCCTCCTGTTCCTGGCTCCCCCTTGGCTCCTCCCACCCTCCACTCCCCCATGGACTTATTGTTTGGACTCCATGTCTTGTCTCCGTCACCCTCCTGTTCCACATCCTCCTCCAGAACCCCCACCCGCCCTCCTCAGTTGTTACGGTACGGCGTGAGGCCACGCCTTGCGGGGAGGGGGCGATATGTTACATGTTGGGTTTTTTTGTGACTGTTCCATGTCGGGTTTTCTGTTTTCTCCTGTGTCCTAGTTCAGTTTAATTAGTCATTGTGTGCACCTGTCCATCCTCGTTATCTGTCCCTTTATAAGTTCCTGTGTTAGTATGTCTGATTGTCGGTTATTGTCTCTATTATTGATGTGTGTGCACTCCCTTGAATGTATTCTGCTCCTGGATTCTTGAGTAAAAGAAAGTGTTATTGTCTATTCTCGTCGTGCGCTCCTTGTTCCGCACAGCATCCGTAACACTTGCTTATGTAAAATAAAAATCTAGCAATGTTTTGTTAGTTACTTTTTTAGTAACTTGGGTATCGCTACAATAAGTTCTCATCTGTTATGCATAACAAATGCATAAACTAACATGAACTAGGAATGCTCAACATATTCTTGCAGCATTTAAACTCTGTTAATAGTTAAACTTTGTGTAAAAATGTTCACATTAGTACACAGTGCACAATTTAAAACAATAATTTCTTCCTGTGACAGCAATGCATTTCATCTTGAAAACATTCTGATGTGCTTATTTGGTGCTCAAGAAATCTTTTGTGTTATTATAAAAAGAATTGTTACTACACTCTAAAAAAATGGTGCTATATAGCACTAAAAGTGGTTCTTGGCTCGTAATCATAGGGGAACCACTTTTGATGCTATATAGCACCATATCTTTAAAGGGGCTTTACAGCACCTTTGTCAAATGGTGCTATGTAGAACCATAAGAGGTGCCATATTGCATTGTATTTCTTCAACAAAAAGGATGCTAAACAGCACCAACAGTGGTTCTTTGGCTCGTAAAGAACCTTTAAAGGGGCTTAACAGGTTCTTTGTATGGCAGTGGTGCTATATAGAACCTTAATCACCCAGAAGAACCACTGAAGAACCATACAGGAGCTTAACAGGTTCTGTGAATAGTAGCGGTGATATATAGCCCCCCAGTCATGCCAAAGAACCACTGAAGCACCCAGATTTAGTGCCACCAAAAGTGGTTCCCCTATGATTACGAGCAAAAGAACCACTTTTAGTACTATATAGCACCATTTTTATTAAGATTTTTGACAAATATAATATTCAAGAACTTTTATTTACTTTAAATACAACTCTTTTGTAACAATGCATGTCTTTACTGTCACTTTTAATATTTGAATGCATATTTGATGAATAAAAGTACTTATTTCTTAAAAAAACAAAAATCAATATAGATCAATAGTAGTCTGAAACTTGGCAAGCTTCAGTTTCAAATCTTACCCAGCACTGCAACACATAACGCACCAAGACAGAATTTTGGTTGTAATGTTGGATGTCAAAAATAAAATGAAAAATATTCCACTGGAGCTCTGTAAACACTACAGTCTCCCACACATCCTCTCAGTTGCCGTGTTTCTCAGCATTTCTAAGCAACATCAGAAGCTTCTCTGAAGTCAAGTTCAGTGACCATGGCCAGATTCAACTGTGTGCTGTCCTTGCAGTCTTTAAGTTGAACCGAAGCGGCATCTGTGTCCACTAGAGTGAACGTTGAGAGCACTGTTTTGGCCTCATTTAAAGGAAATAGTGAATTGCTCCTGGTAAAATGCTGAAAGCTTTATTATTGCAGGGTTTGGAGTGGGAAAGTGAACTCCTGTTGGTATCACACAGTAATTTAGAGAGGAGTCCACTGAGCTTTTATATATCCTGCACTTACACACAATCCCCAACACACACAAACACACCCACATGTTTCTCTGCGGTCTACTTTCTGCTCTTCTAATTTATCATCCCTCTCTCTCTAGGTACAAAGAGAACGGGTGACATGTCAGCTGACACAGAGCGCTCAGAGGATGATGGTATATCCTGTTTTCATCATTCTTTCAGATGAATTCATTTTTAATGTTTTTCCTATTCATTTTTTATCCCGTCGTGGTTAATGCAAGAGAGAATAATCTGGATGATATTTACACAATGTTGCATCATTTTCAGGATGATTTTATAAGGTGGTCCAGCCTGTTTGCCCTGCATCTTAGGATGGTTTTGGATGGTTTTCTAGATATCAGCGTCAGTGTGATGAAAAGCCCATATTATCAACAGTGTTAGGGAGTAACTAGTTACATGTAACGGAATTACGTAATTTAATTACAAAATAAATTTAATTGTAATTAGTTACAGTTACTGAGAAAAAATTACTGAAAATTTTATTTCTGAAAATTGTAATGATTACAAAGGGGGTTACATCTGAATAATTTCACACCCCATGCAGATTTAATTGACTTCTTTAATAAATTGCATTGACTGCTCTAAAATGAGACACCAATGTTTCAGGAGTTTAGGGCAGAATAGGACACATGCTTATTCAATAACTGTTTTATTTTCTATTTGGGTTTATGCATACGCATATTATACATATTTTTTAAGATTAATTGTTTTTTCCAAGGCATTGTTTGATGCCAGTGTTTCTTGCAAACTATGCAAACATTTGATTTCAAAACCAGTACCATAGCTATTGAACTATTTCTTGTTATGATTTTAAATCTGTATTTAACCTCAGAATGATCTCAAAGTAAATGAGTTGTTAAATGGTTACTCCACCCCAAAATGAAAATTTTGTCATTAATCACTTACCCCCATGCCGATCCAAACCTGTAAAAGCTTCTTTGGAACACAATTTAAGATATTTTAGATGAAAACAGGGAGGCTTGTGACTGTCCCATTGACTGCCCAGTAACTCTCACTGTCAAGGCACAGAAAAGTATGAAGAGCATCATCAGGATACTCCATCTGCCATCAGTGGTTCAATCTGGATTTTATGAAGTGACGAGAATACTGTATCAGCTCTTCTGTACGCTCTTCTGTATCAGAAGAGCGTACGCAGTTTGCGTCCAGTGGATAATCTCTAAAATGGCGCTACGTTGATGCATAGAGACAGAAAGGAGACGAATTGTTGAATAAATGTCGTTATTTTTATTTTCTTTACGTACAAAAAGTATTCTCGTCACTTGGGTCAGTCAATGGGACAGTCACAAGCCTCCCGGTTTTAATCCAAAATATCTTAAATTGTACGAAACCTTTATGGGTTTGGAACAACATGGTGGTCATTTTAGGGTGGAGTAACCCTTTAAGTCTGAATTTGTGGTGGCTGTGCTTTAGATTAAATTACTACACGGCTCTGTTGAATGCTTGATTCTGATTGGTCAGTCGTGACATTCCAAGGTATGTTATTCCCCGATAAAACTGGTAAAAGCTAATAACACAGATTCATATGGGTAACTTAAGTCAGTGCTATACACTTGCTAGGAACTGTTTTGTTTTTTGTGGAAGCTTTGCGTTTGGTTAGCTAATAAAATATTAAAACTCAATTCAACATTATGTGTACAATTTCTTAATTCTGTCATCCTGGTATAGTGGACTCGCTCTCTCGTTTCATACAAACGCAGCTGCTGCCAATTTGTTTTAATGGATTATAAGATAACCAACAAACTAGTACTGTAAGTACTAGTACTTAATTATTTGTGTGGTGAAATGTTGTGTAATAAAAGTAGTATGACTGCACCGTATCCCTTAAATGTCCATCTAGTTTGAACTTGCCACTTGCTAGCAACTGTTACGCTACTTATTACATTTTAAACAGGGTAACTTGTAATCTGCAACCTATTACATTTCCAAAGTAACCTTCCCAACACTGATTATCAACCACTACTACTGTAAATGTAGTTATTTTATATACTGTATATTTCAAATGCAGTCCCATAACTACATTTAGATGCTTTTTCTTTAAGTTTAAGCAGTAACTCAAGCTTATAATCATTTGCAAATCCATCTGATGAATAGACATTATTCACTTGCCTACTCTGTTATTTGTGAACGTTGCATTTGAAGACAACACTTCACCATGAGATGATGACTATAATCATTATAATAAATGAAACTCAGAGAAATTGAGTAATTTAAAGGAAGTCTCGGAGGCTGGTTTACGTTGTTATTTTTAGTCACTTGTGTTCTCAGTGACGAGGAGTTAAATAGATTATTTAAAGCTGAAGTCTGTCAGTGGTGCAGATCTCTGTGGAGATTTTGAACAGCTGTGAAAAACATTTCAGAAGGCAGAGAGCCTCATGTTTTTTGTGCACTTCTGCATGTGTGTGTGTGTGTGTGTGTGTGTGAATGCAGGGCTAAGGGATTCTCGAGATGACCCACGTCCTGTGATGCTGTTTATTCATGGTGGTTCGTACATGGAGGGCACGGGGAACATTATGGACGGTAGTGTCCTGGCCAGCTATGGCAATGTCATCGTCATAACCCTCAACTACAGGGTGGGGATATTAGGTACGTACCATAAGAGAAAGGGTTTTTCTGCAATTAAATTTGGTTTATCAAACTTAAATATAAGAGATTTATGAATATTAACAAGTGCAGCATTTGTTCTGTTTTGGAGGAAAGATCAACGCACAAGGAAAGATACTGTGACTCCAAATGCAACATGTCAGCCATTATAAAAGCAACCAAGTCTTTAGAAGACCTCAATAATGTTTTATAAATGCTTTGGGGAGCAGATCTGTCCATTACAGCCACATTCAGAGAGAGTGCTGTAAGTGTGCTGCTTTTCAAAAGAGCTCTGATTCTGTTTAATCTCAGTGATATCAAAACAACGCAGCGTTCCTTCTCGAATGTTATCAGGCAAAATCACCTACGATGAAAGAAAGAGAGAGGAATTGAGGAATGCTTCCATCTTTAGGAGATGAAGAAGCTCTGAAAAATGCTCTGATAAAACAGCAAAGCTGAACCCTATAAAACAACAGTCATCTCTGATCGAGAACAAACTGCATCACCTTATGTTTACCATCACTGATGGCTTGTCAGTTGCAATATAACCACTGAATGAAATAAATGTACTGTATGTTTGAAATACTCAAAAATGATTTTCCCTGTGCCTGACTTTACTACAGTTAGATAAACTCGTCAAAGCTTTTTTTGTACCTGTTGCACAAATATGTACCAAATTTTACAAGTGTCTAGTTTTGATTGGTCTAGTTTTGGCTTGTTAGCATGGCCCAGTTTGCCCCTGTTGGTACATGTCAAACCTTCACAGAGCCCATCAGCCCCATACGCTTACTATGCAAGTTGCGTAGGCCCCCGCAAATTATGCAAGCCCCTCATCTTAAAGCGGCGCGGCACTGTCAGTCTGGTGTAAAGAAGAGGAGTAAAATAAGGGTAAATGATGGATCGTATAAAGATGATGTTGAAATGATGGTATTTATAAACCATATATATAGTGTATATTTATATATTTGTTTTCTTTCATGTCAGAGGCCAGTTAAATTTGATAGCACTGTGTGTTGGTCTGATTTTCACATTGCTCGGAACAAAATCAGCAGATGGGCTGAATAAAAATGCAAGTTTATTCTCTGACAGCAGGTGGCACTAATCGAACAGCAGAAATACAGCAGTTAACGTGGTTACCCCCAGAGCCAATATGCCCTATACGTAGTAAAACTGAGCAAATGCCACTGAAATAATGAGAATTTGTAATGAACAGCTTTCTTTTGATATAAAGCTACAGCTACAGTATTTTCCTGAGATTTCCAGCCATTTTCATGAAGTTGTGAGGGAATATTTACTTAAGGGTTCAACGATTTGTTATGCATCATTACAAAAAAAAAAAAATGATACCCACAATCTCATGAGTGGTTCTGTTTCTTTAAACTGCAGTAAATTTTCTTGAAAGTTTCACTCTCAAGAGCATTGATGAGTAGCCAGAACATTTTTGTCAAATCTTTCTGTCCTGTGTCTTTCTTTCAGGGTTTTTAAGCACAGGTGACCAGGCCGCTAAAGGGAATTATGGTCTCTTGGATCAGATTCAAGCTCTCCGCTGGATCAACAAGAATATTGGATATTTCGGCGGTGATCCGGGCCGCGTGACTGTGTTTGGCTCAGGAATCGGAGCGTCCTGCGTCAGTTTGCTCACTCTTTCACACCATTCTGAAGGTTAGCATTCACACACCTCAAATAATATTAATGATTAATTCACCATATAAACATATGATGTCACAGATGCAGTGATGTTCTCTTCAGTGCTGTTCCGAGCATTTTTATGCAGATCATGAAATGCGTTGAAATAGAGGGACATGACAGTGAGTTAGGGCTGGACAATAATTCAATATCAATATGTATCGCGCTATAATTTTTTTTCAATAACGGTGATATGATTTTTAAACACATTTCCGATATTTCGATATACATTACCAGTGTTTCTCATACAGGTGCATCTCAATAAATTAGAATGTCTTGGAAAAGTTCATTTATTTCAGTAATTCAACTCAAATTGTGAAACTTGTGTATTTAAATAAATTCAATGCACACAGACTGAAGTAGTTTAAGTCTTTGGTTCTGTTGTGATGATTTAGGCTCACATTTAACAAAAACCCACCAATTCACTATCTCAACAAATTAGAATACTTTATAAGACCAATAAAAAAACATTTTTAGTGAATTGTTGGCCTTCGGGAAAGTATGTTCATTTACTGTATATGTACTCAATACTTGGTAGGGGCTCCTTTTGCTTTAATTACTGCCTCAATTCGGCGTGGCATGGAGTCGATCAGTCTGTGGCACTGCTGAGGTGGTATAGAAGCCCAGGTTGCTTTGACAACGGCCTTCAGGTCATCTGCATTGTTGGGTCTGGTGTCTCTCATTTTCCTCTTGACAATACCCCGTAGATTCTCTATGGGCTTCAGGTCAGGCGAGTTGCTGGCCAATCAAGCACAGTAACACCATGGTCATTGAACCAGCTTTTGGTACCTTTGGCAGTGTGGGCAGGTGCCAAGTCCTGCTGGAAAATGAAATCAGCGTCTCCATAAAGCTTGTCAGCAGAAGGAGGCATGAAGTGCTCTAAAATGTCCTGGTAGATGGCTGCGTTGACTGTGGACTTCAGAAATCACAGTGGACCAACACCAGCAGATGACATGGCAGCCCAAATCATCACTCACTGTGGAAACTTCACACTGGACTTCAAGCAACATGGATTCTGTGCCTCTCCACTCTTCCTCCAGACTCTGAGACCTTGATTTCCAAATGAAATGCAAAATATACTTTCATCTGACAAGAGGACTATGGACCACTGAGCAACAGTCCAGTTCTTTTTCTCCGTAGCCCAGGTAAGATGCCTCTGGCGATGTTTCTGTTTTAGAAGTGGCTTGGTAGCCCTTTTCCTGAAGACGTCTGAGCGTGGTGACTCTCACAAGTGTTTGAATCAGCTTTGCTTGACAGTATTCTCAAGCTTGCAGTCATCCCTGTTGCTTGTGCAGCTTTTCCTACCCAAATTCTTCCTTCCAGTCAACTTTGCATTTAATATGCTTTGATACAGCACTCTGTAAACAGCCACACCTTTCAGTAATGACCCTCTGTGACGCACCCTCTTTGTGGAGGGCGTCAATGTTTGTCTTCTGGATCATTGCCAAGTCAGCAGTCTTCTCCATTATTGTGGTTTCAAAGAATAAGCGATACCTGGAATTTATACTGTAGGGATGGTCATTAATTGAAACTCAAATGTAAATATTGTAATATTTTGAGATACTGATTTTTGACTTTCACTAATCATCAAAATTAAAACAAAAAACTTTTGAAATGTTTTACCTTACGTGCAATGAATCTAAAATATATGAAAGCTTCACTTTTTGAAATAACTTACAAGAAAAAAAAAGAACTTTTTCACGACATTCTAATTTATTGAGATGCACTTGTACATTGATTTATTTGTGGCGTTAGACTTTGTTGAATAAACATGAGCACTACACGTTTCAAAATCAAAACGCGTCGCGGGTGTATTATATGAATGTATCTTTGAAGGGAACCGACTGTCTTCAGAAAAGTTTCGATGACATTTTCATTTGATCTGATGTTCATTAGCGGAGCTGCTTTGATTACAGCCGTTACCGGGGAAACCGCTAGTTCTGCCGCTCTCACAGCGCCTCCTGCTGGCAGACAATAAGATTGCATTTTCAAGAATAAGCCCGCCTCAAGCAACATGCTTTTGTTGTTGCTCAGTTTTAGTTTTGTTTTCTGCAGCAACTCAGAGCACTATTCATACTCTTTATCCTGGCTGAAGCACATTTGTTTCAATCTATAAGAACAGTAAGGTTTTAACGTTTTTTTTGTTTTTAAGAATTCTCATCTGTTTATCAAGCCTGCATTTATTTGATCCAAAGTACAGCAAAAACAGTAAAATTGTGAAATATTTTTACTATTTAAAATAACTGTTTTCTGTTTGAATATATTTTAAGATGTAATTTATTCCTGTAATCAAAGCTGAATTTTCAGCATCATTACTCCCGTCTTCAGTGTCACATGATCCTTCAGAAATCACTCTAATATGCTGATTTGCTGATGATCAATATTTAAAACAGTTGAGTACATATTTTTCAGGATTCTTTGAATAGAAAGACCCAAAGATCAGCATTTATCTGAAGTAAAAAGCTTTTGTTACATTTATACACTATTCTATTCAAAACCTTGGAGTCAGTATAATTAATTTTTTTTTTTTTTTTTTTTTTTTTGGAAAGAAATGATAGAAATTAATACTTTTATTTAGCAAGGATGCTTTAAATTGATCAAAAGTGATTGATAAAGACATTTATAAGGTTATAGAAGATTTGTATTTCAGATAAATGCTGTTTTTCTGAACTTCCTTTTCATCAAAGAAACCTGAAAACATTCTACTTAGCTGTTTTCAAGAATATTATAAATGTTTTTTCAGCAGTATATCAGAATATTAGAATGATTTCTCATGTGACTGAAGTAATGATGCTAAAAATTCAGCAGGAATAAATTACATTTATTTTAAATAGCAAAAGTGTTTCAAAATGTTTTTGCTGTATTTTGGATAAAATAAATGCAGGCTTGGTGAGCTGAAGAGAATTATTTAAAAAACATAAATCGTACTGGTAATGTATGTTAGCCTATAGTTTGAAGTTAGATATTAATATTAATAAGGTGAGTCTGAGATGTTTATTTGACAGTGATTTCACATTTCTTGTTTGTTTGAAGGCTAAATACAAATAAAATGTGAACATTATTTATTTTTTATAAAATATATAGTTTTATAGGAGGAGGTTTCGTAGACTTGGAAAATTAATTTTTCATAAGTTTGTAGGTACAGACATCTGTTGTGGCCATTCTTAGCAGTTTTTATGAGGCTTTTTTAAAATAGAGTTCATATCGATATCGGAATTATATCGTATTGACCGAAATTAAGAAATACATTGTGATATAAATTTTGGCCATATCGTCCAGACCTACAGTGAGTGCACTTTGATAAAACCATACTGAAAATATTAATTATGCAGTCATAATGAATTAATTATTTGAAAATACAAATAAAAAAAAAAATCCCTGCTCACTGGTAATTAAGTAATTTTCTATAATTGCACTTATTTAATTATACCTCCTATTGTAACACCTTATGGTAGTCAATTAAAGGTGTGTCTCTGTAACGCACATACAGTGTATTTTTGCAGTGCGTAACTGCTGAGACAGCTGCCTCTGCAACCATGACCACTGTCACATCCCAGTTTCCGTTACCACGGTAATCTCTGCTGTAACCATGGTAACTCGTCTCTTGCCTCATCAGCCTTATCCCTCTGTTGTGGGCCTTGAGTGTTTGTAGGTGTGTCTGTCACTGCAAGGCGTGTGTGCAAAGTGTGTTTCAAAGAGATCATAGTCAATCACACACACACACCTGCAGGGATATTGATCCTACATCATTGTTTTGCTTCACTGTACAGTATTGATAACATCTCTTTCCCTTTGTCTTTGTGTTTCTCCCTCTTTATGTCAATATTTAAAATTTGCAGCTGGTCCCTCTATTTCATATCCATATGATAGTTTTATGATCAGATGATCCATTTTATTCATGCATTTGCTGGTACATATATTTTAGAAAACCGTGATTTTGTCCATGCCTTATAAATTTATAGCTCTTTCTAACCGAATGCATTTACACCCACAATAAAACCCAGGTGCACTTATTTAAATAGTAAGATTCTAGGTGGTTGTGTGTTGTACCGCCACCACAACTGCTATCCATTTCCCAGAAAACCTGTTTCTTATGGAAAACCATAGCTCTGGTTTTGTCCAAATAGACTGTCAGTATCAATTTTTGCAATTACCGCTCCAGCAGGGAGCATCTCTGCTACATTCCTTTTTTGAGTGGACTGCAGAACCAGGTCATCCCTGTTGAGCAGACATTTGATTTCAGTGTGTATAGAGTGAGGTCAGGGTTGGCGGACTGCACCGCCACTGTTGTTGTATCATTTATGTGGATGTTCAAAATGATTGGACTCAAGCTACATCCTCTTCCTCGAGCCTCAGAGTTCCCTTTCCCCTCCTAATCTTTTTAGCTCTGCTGTCTGTGGTTTCTGAAATATGCTGATACTAAGTCATTAGGATTTAAGCTCTCTTAAAATTATTCTCACTGTTCCAGGCGGAGTGAAATATACAGTATGACTTGAAACAATTAAAAATCAATTTTACTGTTCACTAGAAAAGCTATTCTGCAGACAAGGATAAATCTGCATATGGATGTGGATTCTGTTCTTTGGATTGAATAAAATAAAATTTTATTTGGAAATTCAGTTTCCAATGTGCAAAGATTGCACATTAGGCACTAAATGTATGTGTGTATATATAATATATATATATATTTGGGTCATTGGCAAAAAATATGAAAAACCCTAATCTAGGACTTTTTGTATTTAGTTTGATAATAGCTGATAATAGAGTTTCACCTCCTGAAATTCATGAAAAATTCAGCTTCCATCTGGTGGGTGGTGGGCATGTTTTACACCCAGTAGGGCATCCCAGTAGGATGTAGCTGTTGAAGTTGTTTCTCCACTGTTCCCTTGTAGAGTAGTTTGCTATGGTAGAACTGAAATGCTTTAAAGAAATAGAAACTGAAATGCTTTTTCATATTATGCCCCTTATTACAAGATGCAATAAGTCTGAATGTGTCTGTGAATTTTCAGCTCAAATGCCCCACAGATAATTTATTATATAATTTTGAAAATGCCTTGTTTTGAGTGGAAGCAGAAACACGCTGTTTTTGTGCATGTCTCTTTAAATGCAAATGAGCTGCCTCCAGAATAGGGATGCCTTTGCAGCTGGTACCTCAGATTAGGAGTGATACTGAAAAGCTTGGTATTGATCCGGTACCAAGTAAATACAGGGCCAGTATCGCCGATACTGATACTTTTTCCTTTTAAAAACATACATTTATATGACCAATTACACTTTGAAAATTAGCAAAAACTAATGTTGATATGACTAAAATATTACATTCACCTTAAAGCTATGTGGATATTCTTTGCCTTTTTTTAAAGGAGTTTGCAAGCAGAGGAGCCCAGACTATGAAAGCAATGCGTAAAGTTTCATGTTAAGCATTTTCCTCCCATAGAAAAGAGTTATAAAGAAAAAAAAAACTTAACGTGGCTTTATGCATTAAGTAATATTAAAAGGCCAAAAATGTATACTGATGATGTAAACTATATGCAGGCAAGCAGCCCAGGATCTGAACGCAAAGTGCATGCATGTTAAGTGTTTTCCTCTGATAAAAAACCATTGTAAAAAAACAAAACAAAAAAAACACTTAATGTGACTTAATGTTTGAAGACAGAGATCCTGTATAAAAAAGGCCAATTTCTGTAAATTGAATGGGTCTGGCTTCCAGTCTCATCTGCTTTCAGCAATTTTTAGCTGTAGAAAACAGCTAGTTTTGCTGCTTGATATTGCAAACTGGTGTTTCTTACCATATTGTTTTAATGTTTTGTCTTAATTATAAACACACATGGTGGATAGCACAAACAATTTTACCATTTATTGCACTTTATTTTTCTCGTTATTTCCCTACTATTTCCCTAATGAAGCGGAAGTCTCGCACACTCACAGAAAAAGCTTACTTCTGCATTGAAAAATAAGGTGGATAAGTTGGTGGTGGTGTTACTACAGTAGCGAATTTCTTCTGTTCCATCTCTCGCTGTAGCCAGAAGTATTCGCTTGCACTTGGAGCCGATGAGTCACGTGATGGCATGACAATAAAACAGCATAGCAGGGCAGGAGCAGCAATGTTTACATACGAGACAGGAAAAGAGCGGCATATACCCGCACACAGACATGTCTACTCTTTGTGTAATGTATTAAGCAATGTATTAAATGTAGGGGAGAGAAAATTAACCTAGAGTACCGATCTCATCAGACTAGCATCAATCTGATACCAATACCAATGTTGATAACGATATTAGGATCGATCCGCCCACCCCTACCACAGATACAGTGCTAAAAAACATGTGTTTGGTTTTGATTATCATGTCTGAAATCATGCATTGTCATGCACACGCTTTTCTGCGCGTAAACATACGAAGCACGAAGACAGAAAGCTGCTGTCACACAGCATGTGAGTTCTAAACTAAGTTCTCTTTCCTGTCTTATTGCGCTTAAAATGTCAAATCCACATGTTTATGTTAAAATCACATAAGTTGCAAAAACACAGTCGATTATGTCTGTTTAGGAAACAGCCAGAATGAAATCACATTTATATTAGATCTGTGTGTTAAGTGACAACAGCGTAATATACAGTACCTATACTGCAGTCTGCGCTGTTAATATGACCTAAACCACCAAATCACAAATGACACAAATCACTTACTGCTCTGGAATGAATAACTTCAATAAGAAGGCATTTCTTACTTGAATGTTGCTTTTAAATGCTGTGAAAGTGAATTTTGCAAAGTAGGTACCCTTTAATCCCATGATCAAGGTTTGTGGAACATGTGCTGACACTATTTTAAAAGCATCTCATTTAAAAATTGAGAGTGAGGTGGATGAGAAATATATAATGATTTGGCTGCAGGTCATGAGGGTCACATAGAGAAGACATTAGGGAGTCTCTTAGAAAGCCCAGGATGTGGATGGACCCTTTTTTCATGACAGGTGAAGATACTGCAACTCTGCCCTTTGAGGATACAATACTAATATAATTGCTGATCTGGAATATTGGCATGGCATTTACTGTTTTATTTTCTTCTGACATTCTGTGTTCTCTCTCTTTAGGTTTGTTTCACCGAGCCATCATTCAGAGTGGCTCGGCGCTGTCCAGTTGGTCAGTGAACTATCAGCCTGTGAAATACACACGTCTCCTCGCGGAGCGCGTTGGCTGTAATGTCCTTGACACACAAGTAAGCTGTTTCTTGGAATTTTATGAGTATTGTGAGTTATTAAAGAAACAATGCTGTTGTGGGTATTTTTTTGTATAACCTTGTCAAGTGAGATGCACATAAGACACCATACAGTTGCTGTTTGTTGTAGAGTATGTGAAATTTCTTCAGACATTGCAACAAACAGGATTGCAATAAATACACTTAAAATGAGAAAATACTGTTCAGAAATTTGGGGCGTTGTTTTTAAGATGTTTTGAAAGAAGTCTCTTATGCTCCCTTTTATTTGATCAAACAGAAGTAAAAACAGTAATCTTGGGTCATATTACATTTTAAAATAAGTGTTTTCTATTTTAATATATTTTAAAATGTAATTTATTCCTATGATAAACCATTTTTTTCAATCAGGATTCTTTGATGAAATTAAAGTTCAAAAGAGACATTTAAAATAATATTTTGTGACATTATAAATGTCTTCACTGTCACTTTTGATAAATATATTGCATCCTTGTTAAATAAAAGCATTCGTTTATTTAAAAAAAATCAATCTGTGACATTTAAATCTTCGATTGGTCAAATTTCCTTGCAGGTTAGAGTTCACAAAACGTAAACTTTCGTATGAAGCAGAAAGCAAGTTCTATGCATGTGCCTGTGTTTCTCTTCTCCTGTGTTTGCAAAGATATGAATGGAAGTATATAAATTGAATACAGTCATGAACACAAATTTAGTAGTACTAGAGCAGATACATTTTTAATTTCTCACACCTGCCTAGGATAAGGTTTTGGTTAAGAAAAAATATTTTATTTTTAAATAAAATTTTAGTGTCTACCTATTTATGACTTGCAGTTTTAGCCAGTGTAGGCATGGAGGCAGATGTAACAGTTGCGTGTGTGTTTTATGCAGGATCTGGTCCTCTGCATGCAGAAGCGTAGCTACAGGGAACTGGTGGAGCAGGAAATTCAGCCAGCACGCTTCCATGTGGCCTTTGGCCCTGTTATCGACGGTGACCTCATCCCAGATGACCCTGAAGTGCTCATGGAGCAGGGCGAGTTCCTTAACTATGACATCATGTTGGGCGTTAACCAGGGGGAGGGATTCCGCTTTGTAGAGGGCGTGGTGGAACCAGAAGAGGGCGGGGTTTCTGGCTCCGATTTCGACTTCACGGTATCCGATTTTGTAGACGGTCTCTACGGTTATCCAGAAGGGAAGGACACTCTCAGAGAAACCATAAAGTTCATGTACACAGACTGGGCCGATCGAGACAATCCCGAAACCCGTCGTAAAACACTTGTGGCTATGTTTACGGATCACCAGTGGGTGGAGCCAGCTGTGGTGACGGCTGATCTGCATGCACGTTACGGTTCTCCGACCTTCTTCTATGCATTCTATCATCACTGCCAGAGCCCCATGAAGCCTCCATGGGCGGACGCTGCACACGGCGATGAGCTGCCCTATGTGTTTGGCATCCCGCTTATTGGTCCGACGGAACTCTTCCCCTGCAACTTCTCCCGCAATGATATCATGCTGAGTGCCGTCGTCATGACCTACTGGACCAATTTTGCAAAGACCGGGTAAATTGGAACACACTCTATAAATGGCACAAGCGATGCATTTTTGCAAATCAATATGAAAAATAGCAACACAAACCAAAACATTATGAGTGACACTCTGGACTAAAATATTATTTATTTATGACACTCTATAATCAGTTATGCAATGCCATAATTAATTATGCATAATAATGCATTTTGTCACAATACAAGTAGCTCCCATCCTGCCCAGCCTCCAGTTAATGATAAAACAGGTGTGACTGATAAATTAGTGAATAGTCACTGTGACCTTGAAGTCGGTCACAGGGAGCATAGCAGAAATTGTGGGAGGAGCAGTGATGTAAGTAAATTTCAATGTAAATCAGGGCATCAACATTTAACTCAACGAAACAGTGCCCTCTGCTGGAAATAAAGAGGCATTATAAACAGTGCACCTGTAAATGATCTGCTTAAACACATACATGCAAATATATTAGCTCACTACATTTTGTATGTATTCATAAATCTTTTAAAAATAAGTCTCGTCGCTTTTAGGCTGCATTTATTTGATCAAAAAAATAAAGTAAAAACTAATATTGTTAAATATCATGAATATTGTTTTCTATTTTAATGTTTTAAAATGTAATTTATTTCTGTCAATTTTGATTTTTCATTTGCCATTATTCCAGTCTTCCAGTCACTTTGATATATTGATTTGGTGCTCAAGAAACATTTCTTATTATTACAGTTGTGGTGCTTAATATTTCTGAGGAAATAATGATACATTTTTCCAGGATACTTTGATTAAAAATGTCCACAGAACAGCACTTACTTGAATTATAAATCTTCTGTAATATTATAAATGCCTTTACTGTCACTTTTCTGATTAATATATATATTTATTTATTTTAAAAAATCTTACTGAGCCTTTTGACCAGTAGTGTACATTTTTCAAAAAGTTTGAAAATTATTTCTAAGTTTGCTGTTACAGTTTGATATACTTTCATCAGCTTAAATGTTAATTTTGCTTGACTAAATTAAATGCCATTTCAGTCAAAGCAAGAAGGAACAGAAAGAATTAATATGGCATGAGGGAATTTAAATAAATTTTCAAATTTGTTAAAAAAAATAACACTGTTTATTTAGTTCAGATGTAATTAATTAACTCTTATTTTATTTTTTTGCATGTGTGTCTTAATTTTTTTTTAGGGATCCGAACAAGCCAGTTCCTCAGGACACCAAGTTCATCCACACCAAGGCAAACCGTTTTGAAGAAGTGACATGGGCCAAGTACAGTCCTCATGATCAGCTATATCTGCATATTGGGCTGAAGCCTCGTGTTCGGGATCATTATCGAGCTACTAAAGTGGCCTTCTGGAAGCATCTGGTACCTCACCTGTACAACCTGCATGACATGTTCCACTACACATCCACCACCACACGGGTCCCACCTCTTCTGACCACACACATTTCCCACAGTGCCACACCTCGCCCGGGGGGCAACAAGGCTCGTACCCCTGGTAAACAGCCCCCCCAGTCCACAGCACGCAGTGGGCCGCTGGTCATCGCAAACCCACGCGATTACTCCACAGAGCTGAGCGTCACGATCGCTGTCGGAGCTTCGCTTCTCTTTCTCAATGTCCTGGCCTTCGCTGCGCTCTACTACCGCAAGGACAAACGGAGCCGACAGGACACGCCCCCTCAGGCTGCCCCCCAGCGCCAAACTCCGCCCAATGACCTCAGCTACACACCCACCTCCATTTCAGGAGGTAACCAAGAGGAGGGATCCCTGTGCGACCCTCTCCGTCTGACCCCGGCATCATCTCCGCGGGATTACACCCTCACGCTCCGCCGCTCGCCGGATGACATCCCGCTCATGACGCCCAGTTCTGTCGCAATGACACCGAATAGCGGCTCTATGACACCCAACACGGTCACCTTGACGCCCAATAGTGTTACAATGACGCCCAACACCATTACCATGTCGCCCAATTCTTTGATGGGGTATCCCAGCATGCACCCTTACAACACTTTCACACACGGATACAACTCCACCAGCCTGCCTCACCCGCACTCCACAACACGTGTATAACAAGCAACAGAAACGCCACACGCCGACACGCAACACTCGCATTCCACGAATCCCTTATTACTGTAAACCAGATCAAACAGGTGCAAACTGTTCACCAGTATTCAAAAGTATAATAGCAGGTGAACCCAATACATAACATGAGCACAATCACCTAGAATGAATCAGTGCGGTCCATCAGTATAAACCAGAAGGAAGTGTCACCGCAGCACACTAACATAAACAGTTCGGCTCAGTATGAACTCACTGCTTCATACGCATCTGACTTTTGTCAGCTTTCACGTTATATGAGCAGTTAAGGAACTTCTCTGTGGAATAAGATGGTGAAAGGAGCAGTTGTAGCTACTCTAGGTGGTGCAGCAAGACTCTTAAAAACCCCGCAGGTGGTTTGATCCGCAAGAACAGTAGGGAACGCTGGAGTCCCATCAGTGGTTCACCATTACGAACCAAACAAGCACTTATTCTAAGATATGTAATAATAATAACCTGTAATAACAAACATATTAATGGCTATTGTACAGTATAACATATATTAACGTCAATGTACAGACAGCTTTTTTGAATGTGTCAGAAAAAAAAATAATTTCTAATCGTTTTTAAACTCAGATTGTATCCATAGCAAGGAAGGTCATTCGAAGCCCGATTGATTTTGAATCCTAAACTTTTTTCTTTCTTTCTTTATAATCACAAAAAAGTACTATTTTATACCACATCTCTCTATCTTTCTCTCTCTCTTTCATTCTTTCTTTTCCCCCTTTTCTCTCTATGAACGGGTGCATTGTGCATTTTACTTTTGGTATAATAATCTATTCATTTAGTTGTAGATTACGCAAACATATTTTAAAGAGTAGAATGCGTGCGACGATTATTCATGAGTGGATGTGTACAGTTTTCAAGTTAAGCATCTTTAAATAATTTGTGTCTTGCTCAATGTTATCATTTTGTGAAAATGCTTTTCGATCATTTGAAATCTGTATTGTAGCTATCTGAGTTTGTTCGATATGTTTTGTGAAGATGTTCGAACTCAATTTGAAAGCATTGCGTTTCTTTTTCTGTATTTATCAGTGATAGGACATACAGGCTTTGCTGAGAACTTATGATGTTAATCTTTTCTATAAAACATGAATGTGGTGATTTGTACTGAACACAGGGCGTCTCTGATGAAGGTCGTTCTAAAATACCGTGTTTACTATGGAGTTTGCACATGGGATACGGTCGCGTAATCATGGTTTTGTCTGCCAGATGGTTAGATTCTCCATGTTACCCATGCTGACCACCCGTCATGATTTTTGTGCCAAATTTGCCATACAGTTTCCTTGGTAACCAGCAGAAAGTTTGTCTGTTAACGTGTTTGTGTGAAAGTTCAACAGCTTTATAAAAAGAATTTGCAGTACTTACAACCATTTGAGTTCATCTGGACTTGAAACTGGGCTGGAAACACGATGGATGGCAAATGAACGCTTGGAGTCGGAGTCTGAAAGCAGAAGTGTGTCTCTGCTGGATGAGGGTGACCTGTGTGACCTGTGTGCCCAGGTCTGTCAGTACAGCGGCCTGCAGAAGTCTGTTCTTTTATACCCTGTACATTTCTGCCTCAAATTTGCAGTAAATAATCTCGTTTATCAAGATTGATTTTGAGTCTGCAGACTGAAGTTTTTGGCACGATCTCATGAGAAACGCGTGTTGCATTTAACCTATTTGCAGAGCATTCAAGGTCCATTGTGTCAGTTTGTGTGTTTCCTGGCAGCTGAACCTGAGAAAACTTTAGAGCTACAGGACAAATTTAAATGGGTCTATAACAAAATATTTGTATGGGGATATTTCACACAAAATTAAAAATCTATTAGCCTATCTTCTTACCCTTGGGCTTCTCTTTTTTTTCCATAGTGTTTGCTATTCCAAATCCAGGTTTGACTGCACTTTTGAAATCAAATTTGTTTGTCTTGAAAAATGTCAAAAGCAAAAACATTCCAGTGATCCTCATTATTTGAAATGCTCATACATCTGCCAAATGTGACCCTGGACCACAAAACCAGTCTTAAGTCGCTGGGGTATATTTGTAGCAATAGCCAAAATACATTGTACGGGTCAAAATTATTGATTTTTCATTTATGCCAAAAATCATTAGGACATTAAGTAAAGACCATGTTCCATGAAGATATTTTGTGAATTTCCTACTGTAAATATATCAAAACTTATTTGTTTTATTAGTGATATGCATTGCTAAGAACTTTATTTGGACAACTTTAAAGGCCATTTTCTCAATATTTAGATTTTTTTGCACCCTCAGATTCCAGATTTTCAAATAGTTATATCTCAGCCAAATATTGTCCTATCCTAACAAACCATACATCAATGGAAAGCTTATTTATTCAGATAATGTATAAATCTCAGTTTCCAAAAAATTGACCCTTATGACTGGTTTTGTGGTCCAGCGTCACAATTGTTTTGCTTTAAATCTTCTGATATCAACAGGTTTGTGTGAGAGTTAGCTTTAGAGTTGCAGTTGAGGCAACCTCTTTAAAAAAAAAAAAACCTCTGTGAGATTTCTTCACTAACACAACAAAGGCAATGAGTAAATTACATCGGTGTGTATTTATGTACTAAAATTACACTGCACAAATTATTTTCTTAGTATTTTGTCTTTTTTCAGTGATAAACAATATCTAAACATTCTTAAATCTAGACATTTAAGAAGCAAAATGATTTAAGAGCCTTGTTTCAGAAAAAAAAATCTAAATTAAACGACTTTATTAAAACAACAAATATCCAGTGGGATAAGAAAAATATAACTTGTTATTTGGAAAACAAGGCTTAATAGCCAAGTGAGTTTGCTTCTCAAGTATGTGTATCATCAGTTATTTATATTGGAAAAGAAGGCAAAAATGAGTAGGATTTTTCTTTTTTTTAGGAGCACACAAAAATATTTAGATTTATTTCAAACCACACATTAGCACTATTGTGTTCATCACTGTAATAGTATTGTGTACGTGTAAGAGAGTGAGAGAATGTGTGTGTGTGTGTGTGTTACAGAATGAGTGAATTGTCTGTGTGTTCCTATTTCTGACACAACTGTAGCATTGTATTGAATGTCCCAATCTGACTCTAAAGGTCACAGTTCTTCAAAATCTGTGAGTGTACTTGTACTATCTTTGTGAGAACCAGTTTGAGGTTTAGTCACTGGAGTGAGGACCAAGAGGGTAATGTGAGGGGATTTGGGCCAGTTCTTACTTTCTGGCACCCCTTTAAAGGGTTGTTTGACGGTTAAGACTTGTTAGGGTCAAGGTTATAATTTAATTAACGACAGGGTTAGGTTAAATTTAGGGTTAGGATTAGACACTTAGTTGTGATAGTTAAGGTTAAGGCAAAGGGCTAAAGATAGAATTGTGTCAATGAATTGTTTATGCTACATTGTGGGGACCAAATGTCCCCACAAGGATAGTAAAACCTGAAATTTTTGACATTGTAGCCGGTCCCCACGATGGAAATAAATTATTGAAAATAGAAAATAATGTTTATCTGAAAGTGTAACAATGCAAACAGGTTTTCTGTAAGGGGTAGGTTTAGGGTTAGGGTTGGGTTGGGTTAGGGGATAAAAAATATTTATAATATAAATGTTATAAATAATACAAGTCTAACCATTGTAGTATTTGTAACAAACTGTATGCAGAAACACTATTTGAAGTCAATGGCGTGTCCCTATTTGTATAGCTAAGTAAACATGTAAGTGCTAGCATTTGTGCACAAACATTCTGGGCAATGTGCTCATCTTTATAATGCATGTGCATGTGAACATTTAGGGTTCATTGCTTTGAAACACACACAAACAGACTTGCTCTTTATTTATCATTGCAGTGAAAGAGAGGCGCTGTGTCTTTAAGATCGGCCCCTGTGTGTGTTTGTGAGAGAGAGCAGAGGGGTTTGCTTATTGTTCCAGGGACAAAAGCTTGAGTGAGAATCATAAAAGCATCGAGGGAGATTAAACTACACGGCACATCAGAGAGACAGAGCGAGATACGCACACACATACTCACATGGGTAAGTCTACCTGAACTCACCTCAACCCATTTGAACCACTGCTATGATGTTCATTATTTTAGAATTATGCTCATTTTTGGGCAGAATTTTAACTGATTGGTGTGTCTTTGATTTGCATGTGATATAAGTTGTTTGAAATGTATGCAAGCATTTTAATGATTCTTTTTTGTATGATGTGTGTAAGATGCCATCTGGTTGGTCAGAAGCTTAGAAGCATCACTTCTGCATTTGTAATAGAGATGCACTTAATGGATCCTTATTAATTAAAAGGTTGTTTTGATTGATTAACCAGCTGGCTCCGGTTTTGATTGGCTAAGACAGTTGCTACGACGCCTCAGAGGTGTGGATGAGAAGACCAGTAACCTCAGGAGACTCCAGGAGGTCACATCAGGTCTTTAGGTCAAATATTCTCTTCTCTGAATGGGACTCTTGTACGGCCCAGTGCCAGTTTGAAATGGGAAAAAATTTAATGTAGTTAAGGATTCATATGTATGTATGCATTGAGTTGTTTTGTAGGTTTCTATTTTTTTGGATAACAACTTTTCAGCCCTTTGCAGAATCACATCTTCTGTTTGAACTGTAACAGCTAATTTTCTATGTTCTGCTCAAAACAAGGGATAATCCAATCAAAAATACACTCTCATGTTGTTTCAAACTTGTATGTTTCTTTTTTCTGAAAAACACAAAGAAAAACTGGTGTCCAAACAACATTGGACCACACTGAATTTTATCGTACAAACAAAAAACACATTTTTCAGAGTATCCACCCAAGAAAGAAGGTCATACAGATTTGGAACAACATGAGGGTGAGTAAATGTTGACAGCATGTTAATGTTTGAGTGAACTATCCCTTTAATTAAGTACTTGAAGAATTTATTTGAAGTGTTTTGGAGAATGGATCGATGGACCCAAAAGCATTTCCACATTCTCAAACAGAAGGTGTGATAAAAGTGTGTGTTTTTATATAGTAATCAGATTATTGTGAGTGACAGGCTGTTCTGATGCTTGTTGAGAAGAAAACAGTTTAAAAAGAGTGTAAAAGACTGGTTGACCTGCCATGATCCCAGTTGTAACCCCGGTGGTGTCAGTATGTGTCTGTCTGTGCCGCTGTGAGTGGAAACGCAATGACGTACTCTGCTGAGGCCTGTGAGTGTGTGTGTGTGTATTTCGTTTGTTCACAATGCTAGTTTTTGTTGTTAAAACAAAAGCCATTATGACTATCACAAGTGCTTCTTTTTCTGACCACAAAACCACAAACACACATGAAAACGCACCCCCTCCTCCCCAAATCTCACCCTGACACCAGGCTACTCAGGAGAGAGAGAGAGAGCGAGGGAGGGAAAGAAGGAGAGAAAGAAGCAAGGGAGGGAAAGGAGCAGTTTAAGCGGTGCATTTTTTCTTCCTTGAGGTGGACAGTGGAGTGAATCCGAAGAAAGAAAGAGAAATTACCTCCTTCAGTTTAGACATCACTGCAACAGAGGACAGAAATCTCTCTGGAGTGAGTGGACAAGCGTCTGCGCGGCTCTCTCCTGGCGTGGTTTCGACTCAGCAGTGTCGATGTTTCCAGTGAAACAGCCGTGGTTGTGTAAAGCGCTAGGTGACCGGAGATGCATCATCTTCTCTCACAGACTTTAGACCACAGAACTCCATAGCTGAGCCTTCTGGGGCTTATTGTTTGTTTGGCTTCTTTTGTTGCTTAAAAAACAACTGTATTGAGCCTTTTATTGATGCAGTTGTTTTATCTGTCATCTCTTCTGCTTCCTCGAATTTTACTTTTTTACTTTCAGGTTTTTGTAATTTGGGTTTCTTTTGCGGTTCGGGATTTCAAACAGGGTTTTGTGATTGCCTGCGTTCACTTTGTCTGCATTTGGCTTGTTCGTTTGTAATTCCATTACACACTAACTACATACAAGCGTGTGTGTGTGTGTGTGTGTGCATCAAATACATTTACTCACAGAGCGCATTGAGTGTGTGCGTGCATGTGTTTTTGTGTGTGCGCTTGACTAACTGTAGGCCAACTAACTCTTAGAGGTGTTTGAATACTCATTTCGAGGTCATCGGTGTGATTTAATAGTTGAGTATGCGTGCACCTGTGTATTGGTAGTACAGTGTGTGTGTATAAATGTGTGTGTGTATTGTGTGTGCTGCATGTGCAGTTGGTGTGTTGATATATTACTCACCTACAGGTTGCTATGACTGCTGCATCCGCTGCCTGGGCGCCGTGCCCTACACCAGCCTGCTGGCCACCCTGCTCTGCTACACCGGTGTGGCGCTCTTCTGCGGGGGAGGGCATGAGGCGCTCACTCACACACGCACATTCGTAGAGCTCTACTTCGCAAGGGACGTCCAGGATTTCATTGTGCTGGCAGACTTGTGAGTTATTGACTTTTTTTGGGTGATTATGTTCAATACAATACATAATGTGAAAACAGAATTGCTTTTTAATTAATCAGTGTTCTTTAGTAGGCTATAGTTTGTTCCAATTTGTCTTATGAATGTTTGCATGTGTTATTCATCCTATATTTTGTATTTCAGTATAAAATACTTCCAGTATGTGATCTACGGTCTGGCCTCCTTCTTTTTCCTCTATGGATTGTTGCTTTTGGCTGAAGGTTTTTACACCACCAGTGCAGTAAAGCAGACGTTTGGAGAATTCAGGAGCACCAAGTTTGGGCGCTGCCTCAGCCTGACTGTGAGTGTGTGTGTGTGTGTGTGTATTTGTTTATGCTACATTGTGGAGAGTAAAACCCAAAATTTTTGACATTGTGGGGACCGGCCTGTGGTCCCCATGAGGGGAAAAAAATATTAAAAATAGTAAATGATGTTTATCTGAAAGTGTAACAATACAAACAGGTTTTTGTAAGGGGTAGGTTTAGGATTAGGGGATAGAAAATAATGTTTGGTCAGTATAAAAGTAATAGAAGTCTATGGAAAGTCCCCTCAATTCACAGAAACAAACATGTGTGAGAGAGAGTTAGATTCTGAATTTTGTGGTCGCTGGTCCTTTCTCATCTTTCTTGATAATGAAATATTAGGATATGGAAAAGTTGAAAATTTCAAAAATGTGATTTCTTGGCCTGAAAAAAATCAACAGTAAAATACTTTTGAAAATAATTTGTATTACAATAGGCAGTATTGTAATGCTATTAATTTTATAATATAACATTAATTGATAATAATTATTAAAAATATTAAAACCTTAAAAAGTCATGGACTACTTATTCCATCATCATAAATGACTGGAAAAGTTCAGAAAGTGTGGAAATTCTGATATATACTCCAGCTTGATCACTCAGGTCATCCAACAGCAACTTTCTTGGTTGTGCCCTGATAACCTGTGTGCAGTTGGTTTAGTCAGCTGTTTTATAAATTCAGTTTTATTTTGTTATTTTGTATCTCCTTCCATATCTATATATATATATATATATGTATGTGAACATTTATTACCATATATGTATATTTTTGGTGTAAAGCAGTAAAACACTGTTAAGGTGCTACTTTATATAAATCAAGTTTTACTTACTTTCTTATATAGTTTGCAATGTCCATGCCTGTGATGTTGCACTGATCTAATTAGCTGTTTCTCTTGTCCAGTTCATAATCCTGACGTACGTGCTCGCTGTGATCTGGCTGGTTGTTTTTGGCTTCACAGCCATTCCTGTGCTCTTCTTCATTAATATGGAAAGCTCCTGTCACAAAATCAACATTCTGTCGGAAACCACCTTGTTCAACCAGCAAGCAAGGGTCTGCATGGATGCACGGATGTATGGTAGGTCTGCACCCTTCATCTGTACATATGCTTGTGTGTGCTCACACTCATGATGTCTGTGTTGTTCTATATAGGATTTCTTCCCTGGAATGCTGTGCCGGGGATTGTTTGTGGAAATACTCTGGCAAGCATCTGCAAAACACCAGAGGTTAGATGTTTATTATCCTAGACGCACGCACATGCTCAGAGTTTCAAGAGATCGTGTCACTTACATCCCTTTTTATGTTTCCAGTTCTATGTGACCTATGACCTTTACATCTGTGCATTTGCTGGAGCCGGAATCACCCTTCTTGCCCTGGTTAGTGATCTAATGTTTTACATCTGTGAAGTCATTTATAGTTACTGTAGAAGATTTTGTGCAAGGTTATAGTGGCCTTACTTCAAGAGGCTCATTGCTTTGTATTCTGGAAAGCAGCAAGTTCACCTCAGCGATCTTTATTTTAACAGTTTTAATGGTTTTAAAAATTACAGTTGATCATGACTGATCTGTCTTGACAATCACTTAGGATGGTAATATGTAATTTACATATAAATGTAAATGTACATTTATTGATTGTTATATTGTGCGCCAACTGACAACTTCCACTGCCGTTGAATTCCAATTCACTGTCATTTGATATGCACTAATTTCTTTGATGTCAGAGAGCAGAGCATGAAGTTAATAACGGAAGTACAGCAGGGAATGTTTAGTTTACAATCAGTAACTGACCTCTCTGCTACTGACAGATCCCCAGCATCTCTACTCCCTTTTCCTGTATATTTGGCAGCAGTCATTTCTCAGGCTTTATCTAAAGACAACCACTAGGAGCAACCAGAGCTTCTCTGTCGTGCTGAGGAGCTCAATGAGACTGATACAAACATTTAAAACTGTAATTAAGCAGCTCCCAAAATTATTTGGACACACAAGCTACACTTAATAGTCTCAGTTTCAATGCATTAGATATGTGCCATCTGAAAACAAATTCTGCTAGAGATTAACACTGACTGAACTTCACTTTTTTGATCTTAATTCTGAAAAGAATATGTGACAGTATAATTAATCACATTTCTTTCTGATTTGTTTTTTAAAATGTGTTTGTGCTAATTTAATGATATAAGAGATTCAACAGCTATGCATATTGCTATGAAATAACTGCATTAACAAATTGCATGACTTTGTTTTAAAGAATCCAGTCCTCTATTTATTTTTTGGTTATGCAATACACTATACAAGAAACTAAAGCCCCTGTTGCTCCAAGGGTATTGTTCCGCTAAAATATAAGGGCTATACGCTGCTTTGGACAAGACTGTAAATAAATAATGATGTGCTATTGCTGGAATTGCATTCCTTGGCTGATGTTTATAGCAAAGTCTCAAAATAAACACTCATGTCACAAGAGCTTAAGAGCTTTCTCCTATATAAAAATCCTTTTGTTTCTTCTATCTTTTTTCCTAGTTTGTTTATGTGGTTGCCACCACCTACAACTACGCTGTTCTAAGGTTTCTCGGAAGGAAGGGAATCCGTTGCTAGGTTCGGTGTTGCTAGGCCCCCTTTCCTGTCGCCTGTGGCAGCAGTTTCAGTGGTGTCATCACTGTGGCCGGTGAGGAAACGCAAAAGAGTTCCATGAAGCCCCTGCAGAGTTCTATCATACAGAGCACAAACACACGCAAACCACTGGTTTCATGAGACAAATTAGTACAAACTACACTAAGGTAGATTTAGCAATGAAAATACAACAATTCATTGAAGCACTACACATAAAACCACAAACTACTGTACAGTGGATCTCTGGAGGAGTGGAATCTAGCTTCTGTATTTCTTCATTTGTCTCCTCTCTCTCTGTCTTTGCTGCACACATTATTATATACTCTCATGGCCATTTATTCATTTTAATGATTGTATTCATTGTGCTTCGTGGTCTTATTAATGCCTTGCGGTTTGCCAGGATTTTAGCCTCTCTCATCTCTCTCACACATTCCATCTTTTTAAGAGAGTTTGAGTGTGTTGTTTCCTCAGTCAGATGTGGGTGTTTTATTCTGTGTGACACACATAGAGAAACAGCGCTGTAGTCAACAGCTTTCTTTGTGTCAAACTGAATTCAGTATTTACAGACATTCTTAGTGTCACCTTCTGTGTGATTTTTTTGTTTGTGGGTGTATTTGTGGTATCTTTTGACTAACTGTGGCAATATGCTGAAACTGATCAATGATGGTGCTCGATCCAAGGAACTAATATTTTTTTTATTGTTCACTTACTGGCTTACTTCAGCTAAAAACTATTTCTACAGTAAGATGGATAACTGTAAATGATTAATAAAACATGCAGAATTCAGACTAAAGTGAATTTATATAAACTGTGTGTTGACTTCCTTGAAACTCATGCAATAAACTTTAATTTCCTTCAATGAAAGCAGATGATCAGTGTTGTCAATTTGTCTCATACAGACATTTAAACAGGATAAGTTAAAGAAGTTCACTTCCAGAATGAAAATGTCCTCGCAATGATAATTTACTCACCCCCATGTCATCCAAGATATTCATGTCTATCTTTCTTCAGTGACAAAGAATCTGTTTTGTTTTGTTTTTTTGAGGAAAACATTCCAGGAATTTTCTCCATATAATGGACTTCAATGGTGGCCAACGTATTGAAGGTCTAAATTGCGGTTTCAATGTGGATTCAAAGGTCCCAGCTTAGGAATAAGGGTCTTATCTAGTGAAACAATATTTTCTTTTTGCATACTTTTTAACCACAAATGTTCGTTTTGCACTAGCTATGTTATGTGCATGACTGGAAAAGTCACGAACGGTTATTTCTTCCTCTGTCTCATTGGTTAAAAAGGTAGGGTATCCACCTCATTTTCTCCTCCAAAAATCGTCCAACATTGTTGTTTAACCTTTTTTTGTAGTTTTAAAGACTTTCTTTGCACATTTGCTTTGTAAACACTGGGTCGCTATACTTCCGCCTACATCACACGTGCGTGATTAAGTAATGCGTGAGGTCGAGCTAGTGCAAGACAAGCATTTGTGGATAAAAATGTCAATTTGTATTTTTCTTGACCAATCATTTCACTAGATAAGACACTTATTCTTCGGCTGGGATCATGTAGAGCCCTTTGAAGCTGCACTGAAACTGCTATTTGGACCTTCAACATGTTGATCCCCATTGAAGTCCACTATATGGAGAAAAATCATGGAATGTTTTCCTCAAAAAAACGAATTCCTTTTTGACTGAAGAAAGACAGACGTAAACATCTTGGCTGACATAGGGGCAAGTAAATTATCAGTTCAAGTAACTTCTCCTTTAAGCTGATAGGATATTTTTTTTAAATATGTTTGAAACAGTAAATTGTTAGAAGACAAGATCAGAAAGAGAGAAAGATTTTATTAAACCCCATGGGGAATTTTGTCAGTATAGGAAGACATGCACACACAGTATGACCATTTACTGAAAAGTGGTGTTGAATCTATGTGCGATAAACCTATGACAGCAGTTCCTCTACTGATAAAAGACAGATTTTTTTTAAAATAAGTGCTGAATTACAGCAAATTTGCTGGTAGAAGCTGAGATGTGCTTGAGTGTCATGGTGATAAGTTGTAGTGGAGTAGGTTGCTGTAGGATGAGTCATCAGAGCTGGAAGATTTGATCAAAGCATTTCTCGCAAAGGATTTTCCCAGCACAGTGGTACATAGATGAAGAGAGATCACCCAGAGGACTGCTGCAACCATTACACTAAAACACACACACAGAGACACTGCTTTATTCATCACACTGCGGCACATCTTAATTCTCAAAGAAAATAAAGAAAAAGTTTGCATTGGCAGATGTGGTTGAAAAGTTCATTTTGGGCCTTGCTTCCAAGTATAGGCATTTTTTCCACCTGCTATTAACATGCTTCTCTTGAGATTTACTTCTAGACCACTGAAAAGGTCAAATACATAAGTAAAATGTTTAAGTTACAACAGACCCTATCTCTGGAAAGCGGAAAAAAACCCCAGCAGTGACTGATTTAATTTGATTATTATTTTCAAAGCGTATTAGCATGTGTGAATTCATTTTAAAAAAACATTTATTTTTGATTCTAACAGGTAATATTTTGAAAAGGAGCTTTCAGACCAAAAACCTAAAACTAATGAAAAAACAACTCATTTTTCTGAGAACAAAAAGAAATGAAAAACAACAGCACCTGTCTAGTACTGCTTGTTATTCTATTGATATTTGAGTATAATGATATTTTGAAGAATGTTGGTATCCAAAGTTGATAGCCATTGTCTATTTTTTTCCACATTATGGAAACAGTGGGCTACCACCAACTGTTTGGTTGCCAACATTCTTCAAAGTGTCTTTTGTGCTCAGCAGAAGAAAACTCGTGCTTTGGTTTAGAACCACTTGAGGGCAAGTAAATGATGACACAATTTTTATTTTTGTGTGAAATATCCCTTTGAACTGCAAGCACGAGAAAAAAAAAAGAAAGAAAAAAAAGAATAATAACAAATGTCTTGGGCTTCTGTAGGTTTCAATGATTCCATCATAAAATGTTTTTGACCTTGTTAACACCTGTATTGAGCACTGACCACCTGTGATCAGATCACCAAAAACCTTGATACCAGGTGGAAATATAAGACAAGACTCAGATGAAAACACTTTGGTGGAAGGGTGAGACACTGACTTCTGAGCCTAAGTACTGAGGAAGAAAAGATTTAAAAAGTAAACCTTAAAACAATCCGGATGGCAGCAAATGGCAGGAATGTTGATGGAGATTTTCACATTTCCATCTATGGGCAGCTTGCAGAAGGAACACATGGTTTTACCTTTGGCACTGCAAAGAGAGACATACACAGATACACACATGACTTATTAAGAATGGAACCGTGTTAAATACGAATACCTGTAAACTATATATTTACTGTTTTAATATTTTGTGGGTCCTTTAATCACATATTTTAATGTTATTGCTATAGAAATTAATTAAAGTCATAACATGTCATAACACCTACTCAAAGAAGTCCAGACATCATATCTAAATAAATGATTCTTATCTTACTTCAATTCAGCTTGACTGTTCAGTCTGTGGTTCTCTTCCAGGGCTACCACATGGGGTTCTTCAGTCGTTTCTGTAGTTGATGACTCTGTAGTTGGAGTTTCCAGAGCAGATACTAGAGAAAGTTCCCCATGTTCACTTGTAGGCTGGTTTTCTGCTTGTCTGGCTTGAAGTGGAGCCTGTACCACAGGTGCCTGTGCTATTGAGACTTGTTCAACTGTATCATCTTCTTTATTCTCTGTAGGCAGTGTACCAGAAGGCTTTGCTGGGTTCTCATGTAGGGTTTTGACTGTTTTCTCCTGCAGCACTTTACTGGATTGTTTTTGATCCGTTGAAGCTCCATCTACAGGTGTTTTCCTTGTTACCTCTACAGGAGTCTCTGTGTGTGTCCTCAGTGATTCCTCTGCAGGTTTCTCCACTATGTTCTTTATAGGAACATCTGTAGGTGTCTTCAATGGTTCCTCTACAGGTTTAACTATATTGTCCACTACGTCCGTTTTAGGAGTGTCTGCATATGTCTTCAATGGTTCCTCTATAGGTTTCTTCACTGTGTCCGTTTTAGGAATGTCTGCATGTGTCTTCAGTGGTACCTCTACAGGTTTAACTATAGGTTTCTCCATTATGTCCTTTACAGGAACATCTGCTGGTGTCTTCAGTGGTTCCTCGGCAGGTATGGCGATAGGTTTTTCCATTATGTCCTTTACAGAAGCATCTGCCAGTGTCTTCAGTGGTTGCTCTGTGGCTTTGACTATGGATGTCTCCACTGCTTTCTCTACACGTGCTCTCCTGGAGTCTTCAAGGACAGGATGCGCACTGGAACATATTCAGAATAAGTATGAAGCATCTGATTGTCTTTAATGAAATCTTAAATGTTGATATTGCAGTTCAGTATTGTTAAGGATTTCTGCTTCAGCTGTTCTGACATGCATTTGAGGAAATTAAAGGATAAAAGGTTTTATCCAGTACAGAGAGATGTACCAAACCTTTTGGCCAGATTGGACCCACTCTTGACTGGTGTGTTTTCTGTGGAGTTCAGGGGCCTAAGGGAGAGTAGATGGTTATGAGCAGAAGTTATTAAATGGAAGTGTATTCAATGCAGAAACATTGAACACAGAAATCACACACAAGGAAAATATGAAAAGCTCTCACTCAAACTTTTTTAAGGCTGACGTGACATAAGAGCTTTGAGTGGGTGTGGACGAGTCCAGGCTGGAGGAGGTGGCAGCACTCTCTGCACATGGCATGATGGAGGAAGAGACCGAACTGCTCTCAGGTGATGACACATTTTTAGGTTTTTCTAGCTTTACTGGTTTACTGTTAAAGAGTAAAAAGTGAAATAAAATGAGAGTTCAAGCAAACATGAGAAAGACCATGGCTGGTTGATACTACCGCTCTCAGCCAACAGATGACAGTGAAAACCTGCATTTACCATGCTTTTACATCTGACTGTGTGTCCTGAACATTTTGAGATCTGTTGATCCAGCTTACATCTTGTTTCAAATGGGTTCGAACCTTTGTCGCCTGGAATACGGCTTCCCTGTTAACAACTACAATCACAGAAAACCACCGGTTAGAGTGTATTTTGTATACAAATGTATGTATGTGTCTGTGTGTGCGTGTGTGCATGTTTATGTGGTTTATGAGGACACAAATTTGTATAATGACATGGGTATGACAGAGGTATTACAATATGAAGGTGGTTTATGAGGACACTGCCTATGTCCCGTAATTCAAAAGCTTAAAAAACATACTAAATGGTGTTTTTTTGAAAATCTAAAAATGCACAAAGTCTCCTGTGAGGGCTAAGTTTAGGTGTAGGGTTGGTGTAGGGCAATAGCACACACAGTTTGTTCAGTATAAAAACCATTACCAGAGTCCCCGTAAACCACAAAAACCAACGTGTGTGTGTGTGTGTGTGTACCACTGGACATGGCAAGATCCTCTTCTTCAGGCAGGCCTATATTAGAAATTCATGAAAGTTGAAGTCAGATATACAGTGGTGGCAAAAATTATTAGAGCACTAATATTTTCACCAGTTGAAAAATGGTTATAAGTCAGTTATTTTTTTAGCTTTTGCTGTAGTGTGTCAGTAGGAAATATCAGTTTACAAATTTCCAAACACTCATTTTGCCACTGTGATAATGCAGTGAGATTTTGCTTGCACAAGGAGTCTGACAACAGCCAGTGCTCCACACAGAGATCTGATCTCATCATCATCCAGTCTGTCTGGAATGTGCATGAAGAAACAGAACAAACTGAGACAGACTAAATCCAGAAGAACTGTGGCAACATTTCCAAGATGCTTCAAACCTACCTGAAAAACTATGTGCAAGTGCACCTAGAGCAAAAGCTTTAAAGCAAAGAATAGTCGCACCAAATGTTGATTTAATTTAGTTAATAGAAGTTAATTAAGAAAATCTATTTATGGCATTATTTTTGACAGCATCCTTATTTTACAGCATTTTTACACAAGTGCCGCACCAGTTGCACTGCCCAAAGTATGGCCCTGGTTGTCAGACTCCTTGTGCAAACAAAAATCTCACTGTATTATTACAGTTAACGGCAAACTGAATGTTTGGAAATGTAAATCGATATTTCCTACTGACACACTACAGCAAAAGATGATGACTTAAAACTTTTTTAGCTGGTGAAAATACTAGTGTTCTAATAATTTTGTCCACCATTGTACATTATAGCACAGCTTCAGTTTTTCTATCTCTATTTATAGTATACCATAGGTACAGTATATTTTTGACACGCTCAATTTATTAGTGCCAGTTGTTCAACATTATTACAAATTTGATCTAATCACAGAACAGGTTCAGATTGGCACAAACGGTCTCCTACTCCCCAAAGATTATGCATGCACATACTGTAAAAAAATGCAACACAGCCACATTTTTTTCTCAGTGTATGTTATCTAGCATGCCATCTAGAACAGAAACTCCAGTGCTGAAACACAATAAAATGTGCTGTGAATATTTTTTTCTGCATTGTCTTCATGCACTGTTTGGAATTGCACTTGACATAGTAATTGCATTGTGTTGGGATGCGTTAGTCCTTTAGCACTTAAGAGGTGAAGACGTAAATAGCTAAAAATAAATGAGCTGGAGGACATTCAGGACAATGGCAAAGAGGAAGAACAGGTCATAATACACAGCAACACAAAAGATTAATGAGAAAACTGTCTGTAAGATCTTGTGTGTTTGTGGAATGCTTATGTTTTCTCATGCACATGCTTTATAGAGCTAATTATATGATATCACAGTGATATGGAGCTGCAAATTCCCACATTTCCCTCATTGGTGTCTGGCTTTTAATGCCAGCAATCTGAGAGGATCTGTTCTGTTTACAGATCCTTGAATAATGTTCTTGCATGCATTATAAGAGTTTGATTTCAGTCAAACTAAAGCAATAATCTGTCTTATTAAATGTCATAGATATGCTTTAGCCTGACTGAATTTCCAATTTTTTGTGATATCATGATGAATGCCTCTGACCTTGGCATTGTTTGCATGCTCTGAAATCCAGCGGTTTTGATAAATAATCAATTGTCTCATGTATATTTGGACAGACAGAAGAAAACGTGTGTGCAAAGGTACACAAGTAAGATGTTTATATTGACTTTGTCCCTAAACCTAACCCTCCCCCAAATCTGTTGAGAATTACCAGATATAATAATTTGAAATAGTACTAATGCACTTCAAATGCCAGTTTCTGACTATATTAGTGAAGACATTTTCATTTTTGTCTTAGCTAGTACAATCATAAATGTCATGTCCGCCTAAAATATTCCAAGATCAAAAAGCACAACATCATACACGTATTGGTTAAGTTTCTAACATAATGGCAGGATGTCCTCCTCACTTCCCAGAATAGTGAAATCATCTTCATTGCTTGTTTTGTTAAATTGTCATTGATCACAATTAGAGGAAGAACCCCTGCTACATAATCCATTCTCACTCAGACAAAAACTTGAACACACACAGATAGAGAGTTCAACACCCAGACCTTAAGAGTTAAATCAGATATCATATATGCAATCATTTTCACAAGGAGCATTTAAGCTTGGTTTAAGACATGTTTCACTATATCTGTGAGGAGGACATTTACAAAATGGTCGGTGCATTTCTTTGCCAGTGTGTGTGTGTGCACACTATAAAGCAAGAGGTTCTTACCTGCGTATGGAAATCTGTGAGAGTGATTTAAAACTTGCCAGACTGCAACCACTACATATGAACACACAGACACACACACCTCTCGTGCATACCTACCTCCTTCAATTTGTTTCCTTGATGAAAGATAATGTCTATGTACATATTTGTGTGTTTGCGTGGTCTTTGTCTGCAGTATGAGTGTTCAGGAACAATGTGTTCTGTTCTGCTGTTGAAACAATGACAAAGTGAGACAAATGGGTGCACCGAAGACCCTCTGATCTCTTAAGTTTTACAGACTGTCATAGGTACAAAATTCATCTGTCTACACAGATGTACACTACAGTGTGCTATGTGTATTGGCTGGAACAGAATACCTTCAGGAATACATTTATTAATAATTTCCTTTTATCAGTCAACAGAACATAACCAATTTTGGATCATTTGCACACACACACACACACACACAATCCCGGTCCAGAGAGTATCTGTAATTTGAGGATCATAAACCCAAATCCCAGCTGTTTAAACATCTAAAATTAGTAGCCTTATACTCAATTTCACAGTCAGATTCAAAAAGATTAATAATATATCAAATGTATATTTTGGTCATTTTTGGAATATTTACAAGGACAACATAAATGGATCTTAAAAATAAAGGTGCTTCACGATACCATAGAAGAACTTTTAACATCTGAAATAAAAAGGTAAGCAATAGATGGTTCTTTAAAGAACCTTTGACTGAATGGTTTTGTGGAACCAAAAATGGCTCTTCTATGGCATCGCAGTGAAGAACCTTTCAAGCACCTTTATTTTTAAGAGCGTAGTGCAGTGATTCTTAACAGTTTCCGTCATGCAGGAGTTGTCTTTGAAGGCAGTTTTTAAGTGCACTAATAGTAGGTGTGATGATCACCAGCTCAATGCTGTAGGGCACATGATGATGGTACCGCGATCTCAGTTAATCTTTATTATGATCTGAACCTGAAACCTTTGCATCAACAGACCACGGGCCGTATGTGTAAAGCCGCTCAGAGTAGAATTTTAGTCTTAAGTGTGTCAAAATACTTAGACTTAATAATAAGTGTGATTCATAAAGGTGCTTAAGTTTTAAGACTAGGTCTCAGCTCCTAAATTATTTAAGCTTGCTAGAGAGGTGTCCTAACGGAGTAACAAGATGGCAACATTAGAGGAGAAGACACACACTTTCCAACAAAGATACTGTAAGTATTGGAGTTATATTATTATATGGCATTGATAAAACAATTCAAACTTGATCATCAAGACTCAAGATAAATGTATACATATGGGCCCAGATTCTTAACTATTATGCAACAACCACCCTGGCTTCTTTATCAACATTTTTCATCAGTTTAAAAACGTCCTCCCCCTGAATACTTTAATCAACTGAAAAGGTCCACAATCTTGTTTTTGTCTTTATAAAGAAACTGAAATTGAAAAGACCTTGCATCATTGGAGCAAATGATAAGTATCTAAATAACAAAGACAACAACAGGATTCACAAAATGCAAAAAGGAATGTGAGAAAAAAAACATTACAGATAATGTGAGCAGCAACTGTGCCTACAGGGAATGGCGGATCTTAAAAAAATCAACTTGAGAAATATGTAGACTACACTTCTGGACTATTGCTAAACTTCTCAGACTTCTCAGAGACAGACACTAAGCAGGTTCTTCCAGATTCCTGGAAGAACTGAAGAAAGTAAGTGGTAAAGTAAGTCCATTACTCCAGTTGGTGTTCAAAGTGTTTTAGATGACCCTACATGACTTGAAAGGTCTGTTGATCTACATCTGTTCTAGTGTACACTAGCTCAAGGATCTGTAATGCAGGCTATCGAGACAGCAGGCCTCAACAAAGCAAGATGCAAATTCAAGTAATGGCTGTCATGATGATGTTGGTGTTTACAGGAACATTAAAAGCTTGGCGCTCACAGAATGTTCATGCGAAAGGAAAATTAGGACAAGTGATGTTGTCCAGCTGATGGGCCATCATATGCTGTGAACTAAGGTTGTTTTTATAGTAATTATTAACTATTAGTTAGATGTCTGCTAATGCAGACTGGGAATAAAGTAGCGAAACACTATGCGTATGCACATAGGACCAGATTTAAAAACAAATGATCTGTAATGTGTAAAATATTAAATGTTAACTAGATATTCATGCAGTTATTTCCATTTTAAAAGCACACCTCTTTCAGTCAGGAGGTCATAGTTTCAGATGACATTCTTATTCTCATCATGTTAATTACAGACAGACAGATTGGCAGACAGACAGAAATTGTCAGATAGATAGTAAATCACAGAACAATACAGTAAAGTTGTATACTTGCAAACATAATTTATTGATGATGCTCCATTATAACAGAATTATAATTCAATTTACAATGATTTTTATTTGAGCAGCTCGTTACATTTTTGTGACTTTGTATATTACATCTTAAAGATAAGAGTTTTAGACTGTCTGGCAGGTTCAGCCATATGAAAGACATCATTAACATTGTCTAACATTTGAGTGTTATTTACAACTCTGAAATAACTAGTAATCCAAACATTAAGACTATACAGCTGTAATCAAAAAACATTATTTATTTATTTATTTTATTTATTATCTATGATTTGTGCAGAAAAATCAGCAAATTCCTCATCCTGGATAAAGTCTGATCAAAGAATAGTATGTGGGCTATATTTCTACACATTGTTATGTAACCAAATGTTGTTTATAGATGCTGGTGCTAATCACAACCACTGCGTAATTAAAAACAAGGCACAGTGACAACCACAATTATAGCAACCAACAACAACATCTGAACTGATCATCCCAAACAAATGGCAGTCCATGGAAAAGCACTTGACCGACACGGACACAGTCCTCTGCAGTTATATGGTTGTAGATTCACCAGATTCCACTACGCGCTGTTCTGCTGCTCAAGAATCTCCATAGGCACGGTTTCTTTGAGGTCACTCAGTTTCCTGGAGAAGGAAGATAGTCTCGTGCTGATAGAATCTCTTTTCTGCATCAGCATATCCTCGTAAAACTGCCACAGCTTCTCTCGGAAGTGATTTCCCACAAAACAGTACAGGAAAGGGTTTATGGCAGAGTTGGAAAAGCCGAGGCAGAGGAAGAACGGCAGGAGTTTATGGATCACCTGAAGCACCGAACAATCCCACTCCACACCCAGCTCTCCCAGAGCTACGAGGAAAGCCAGAACGTGGAACGGGAACCAGCAAAAGAAAAACGCCAATACCACAGCGACCACCATACGCAATACGTGGACCAGCCGGGTGGAGTTTTGCTCCAGGTAGTTCGGGGTGGCCAGAAGGTGCACGGCGATTCGGCTGTAGCAGGTTGCAATGACAACGAATGGCAAGAAGAATCCCAGGGTGTTCTTTCCAAGAGTTAACCCGGTTTGCCAGTAGGAGCTGGGAAAATGAATGACACAAGCAGTAACGTTGTTACTGGGAAAAGTGTGTATGTCTCGAAACACAACTGTCGGCAATGTCGTCAAAGCCGCCACGACCCAAATGATGCCACTGACACATCTGGCCTGATTTATGCTCCTGCTGCTCTGAGAGTGCAGTGGGTAGACGATGGCATGGTATCGATCCACACTCATACAGGTGATGAAAAATATACTAGCATAGACGTTTATCGTTACCAGACCTCCACACAGCTTGCACATGACCTTCCCAAAAACCCAGTTGTAATCCAGCGAATAGTAAACAGCCCAGAATGGCAAAGAGCTCAGGAACAGCAAGTCCGACATGGCTAGATTCATCAGATACGTGTTGGCCACCGTCCTTCGGCTTGAACGGTTATACAACACGCACACCACCAGCATGTTACCAAGAAAACCTAGCAGGAAAATGAGGCTGTACAAAGTGGGGATCACTTTCTTCTGGTACTGTGAGGCTGAGGTGGATATGTAATCGCATGAGTTTGTTGTGTTATGGTGCAACAAAGACACAGTGGGTGCAGTCAGGTTATGGGTGGATTCTGTTTCCATTGCGTTGATAATGCAGGATGATTCAAGAATGGGAAATCTGAAGTTCTGAAATGAGAGGGGAAAAAAACACAAAGAGCTTTATGCAGTGATAGGGCAAATTCTCTTGTAAAGCAGGAATGAAGAAACATGTTATTTTAGCATTGAGATAAAATGCTAAATGATCTTTCATGCTCCATTTATCTTAAAACTTAACTAAAACTTCTCAGTCCCCTCAAGTAGGAAAATACAAGATTGTGAAACTGCTGAAAGTTAAGCTAAGAAAAAAAAAAAAAAAAAAGTCTATAAATCACAGGCTGAATTTCACAGGTTGCCAGAATAAATAAAAAAAGACTAAATAAAAGTGAGGAAAACGTCTCGAGTGAGCTGAAAAGGTCTGCGTGACTATCCATAACATGTTTAAACCCTCCACGGACACTTTGAATCCTACTAAAGGAACTCGTCCCACGGTTGTGGACAGCCTTATTGTCTGTCTATTACAAGCCATAAAACAGAAAACAAAATCGCACTGCGTGCGGACCGTCCACAGTCCACTGGGACTGATGTTGCAGCATCCTCTCCTCTACATCTTGTCAGTGCGAGAAAGAGAAATCTGTGAGAGAGAAATGTGAGAAAGCGAGTGTATGTGCGTGTAACCATAGCTCTGGTGAGTTTGGGTTCAGCGCAGATGTGTTTAATAGCTCTCTGCAGGCTGTGCACAATACATCTGGTTACTGTTAACATAGGCGGGGGGCACACAAAGATATCGGATTGGCTGGGAAATCAGTTGTGGTGTTTGGGGGATTCAGTCCTGCTCCCCAATAGTATACTGTATATAACACAAAGTAGCAGGCCAGGTATACTTTTCATATTTTTCCAATGAGCTCAGGTAATGTATGCATAATTGGACAACACAAACGCACAGCTCCTGAAACAAATAGCACAATCAGACTAAGAAACATAAGGTCAAATCCTCTAGCAACTGACAACATATTTGGCAGTTTGAAGTTTTTAGTTAAAGTTAATGGTAGTTATTAATTCTAAAATGTAAATATTAATTCGCTGGCAAACCTTGTGTTTTAGGAAACACATAAAGTTTAGGGACCTTAATCGTACCCCATACCCAATTAACAACTAATTTAATAACTATTAATAAGTAGCAAATTAGGAGTTTGAGGAAAAAAATTGTTAAATGTTAGTTAATAGAGAGAATTGGAAAAGCAAGACCAAGTTTTAATATGTTGAATATATTAGGAATCTGCTTACTCTGCCAATGTTATACAATATGAAAAATCTTCTCATCATTCAAGTCGAACTGTCACGGTAATTAATTTATTAAGATTAACTCTGAGCCCTAAATAATGTTCACAGCTGTTGAAAATAATCCCAGTCATATTTCAAATGTTGCACATTCTTAATCAGAACTCTACGCCTGTCAAGTTAACACACCGTTTCGGTTTAAGTCATTGGAAAAGCTTGTAGTTATCTAATAGAATAAATGAGAAAGTGTTTTTCAGATGCATATCACCACTGAAACTATCTTCATATTTGGTTACATGTCCTACTGCTTTGGAGAAACAGCAAAATTATTCTGCTCTCTTGAAAAAAAATGACATTTAAATTCACAATTATATCTAAAGTCAACTAACTGTCCGGAAGTGCATATGTAAATAAAATGAGATGCAATCTGGCTTTCTAATTTCTAATACATTACAGAAAATAAAAGGAATAACGTGCAAGACAATGTAACAAGAACAATGCTTTAGACTGCACTGACATCACACTGTTTTCTTTTTGATAGTTTTTAGGCACTATTACTGGAATTTTAAAAATAGATGATGATTATAATAATAGTTTGAACACTTAAGTAATGCATGTCCTTTAACATTTTACAGCTATGCTTCTAATAATCTTAAGAAGTTAAGTTAACTTAAAAAAATCCCATCATGATTATGTTCAAAACTCAAGAAAATGACCACAACACTTCGTAGCTCACCATACCTTTCAGTTTCCGGTGCAAAAAATCTTCAGTCTCTCCGAGGTGTCGCTAAACCTTTGGCACACGTTTCAAGCTGAAAACCGAGCCAAAGAAAGCATGCTTAGCCCCCAGCAGACTTTTCCATTTTGGAAGTGGAGACAATTCTCTGCGTGTGTAAATATATGAGGGAGTAAACAGCCAACCAGATGTAGGATTTGCTCAAATATTTTTACGTCCACATTTGTCCACTGGGAAAAGGAGGGTGGAGATGGATGTTGTGAGAGTGAGTGTGAGAAAGAGAGAAAGAGAGAGAGAGAGGGGGGGGGTGAAAGTGAGTTAGTAAATGCCTGCGTTCATTTTAAATGCATCTGACCAGCAACTCTATGTGAACACCAAAGAGAGAGAAAGAGACTCCATATCCAGGAGGAAGGATCCGGCATTACACACACATACCTAATGACCTGAAAAATTAAAGACAGATGTACTATAGTAGTGGTTTTTGTGTAGTATTTATATGTGCTGCAGTAACATTTCATCATCTTTCTCAGCGAACTATCATGCAAATGTTTCTGCATCTATCTTTTTTCTAATGTAAAATTTTTGCATTCCTTCTAAATGAGTGTTGGTCACTGGACTCACAAGACTTTTGGGTTCTGCCTCTGTATGAATCGTGTCCTCTATCAAACATTTTATCCAGAGTGTGAAACCAGATAAACTTCTTAAAACACAGGAAATTGAGAGACGTCAGAGGCTCCCTTTTCACACCGCTCTGTAGTTACTGTGGCGACGACCCAGCGAATGACCCCCTCAGAGGTCACGGGCAGATGTGTTCTAACAATTTCATAACAAGACAGATAATGGTGTCTCAAATGAGCGGGGCTAAGATAACCGAAATTTGGCCAATTACGGATGACATTACCCAGAAGCGTGCGTGTGCTTACAAATCGGTGTGTCCGATTTCCATCCAAACAACTGAAGGGACAGAACATACTGTTTCTCCAACTGCTTTCGAGTTTCTTAGTGGCTGTCAAAACTAATGCCTGTAAAGAATTACTTTAATAAAACTTTGATCAACAGGAAACAATGTTGCAACAAAGGCTTTTTTGTGGGGTTGCATGTTTAGATCTATTGTGTCTCCTGAACCTGCTGGCTCAAATTCAGCCTCTGTTTTGAATAAATACTAGAACTAGGCAGCGATTGATTGGAAAAGGACCCTGGAATGCTGCTGCTGCCAGTAAACTCCAGCTGAGTTGATTCGTTTGGTATGGACATACTGAGCTATAACTTAACATGATTGGAGGCCGAAGGGGGCACGATGTACAGCTGCGACTACTTAAAATTACAACTTTTAACAGCAAATGTATGTCATGTAACTGACATCACAAATGAACAGCAGCTGTTTTTATAGAGAAAACTGAATTTAACTTTAAAGCTGTGTAAACATGTTCTATGACCATTTAAACTCCCCTTGTAGCTTGTTTTAGTTTCATTTTATGACTTCACTCATCCATGGCCTGATATTGATCACCAAGAGGATGAATATTAAAGCCAGTTCAAAATGTGTGCATTGTTTTCTGGTGTATTAATGTGTTGTTGTTTTTATTGTGACAGTGAGTGTGACATCCAGCGTGCACTTACTCAAATCCATATCCATCCTCTGTCACTGAAACATTTCCCTCTTCTCAAACACTTCCTTCTGCCATCCATCAAGACACAGAGAGAGAGTTAACAAATCGTCATTATTCAGTCATACATTAATCTAAGACAAAGTAAGGAACATGAGAAATTCTAAATGAACACTGATCACTGAGGGAGGAAGAATAAAAGATCAAAAAGAAACCCCTAAAAGTAAAACAATGACATGTTTGAAGTCAATAATAATTTCATGTCTTTGATTTGGTTTAGATTAAGGTCACATGCAGTTAGTCACATTTGTTACTTCAGAACAACAGCTGTAAATTACTTTGTACTAACTGAGAAACACAATGTTTTTTTTATTTTATGTGCCATTGTTCACAAATGGCACAAATGTTATACAGAGATGATTTTGATGGACTATAAAAACTTGTCTGAGAAGCTCATTGCCTTTTATTCTCTTCACTCTGATCTGAAGGACAGATTTCAAGTGAAAGGATTGCATGCATCACTCACAATACAAAGTCAATATAATTGCTTTGTTGCATTTCTTTCTGTCTGTCAAACTGTCAGAATCTTCACAAGCCTTTTTAATTTACTTAAAGAATATTTCAAAAGCATTAAATTGAAATGCACTGCTGCCTTAATTTGTTTTGTTTGTACAAGCTTTTATCGGTTTCTTTTGGCCAAGCTCATTTTTATCTGTCGGAGTCTGTTCATTTGTAAGGTGGGTCTCAGTTTTTTGTTGATCACAGTGGACAAGTACGTCACAACGTCCTGTCTTTAAAGAGTTTGAATGTACTTTTATCAGTTTTATTAATATGTGTTTATTTTGTGTTTCAGTGTGGTCTTGTGTGATTACTGTAGGTTATTCTGGTCTCAGGTTTTAGTCTAATTCTGGACACAATGAGCTCAGTTCTTGCTATCACACGGCTTTATGGGTTTTGTGCCCCTGCTTTCAAGGTCTCATGTTTGAAAAACTAACACTTGTGAAACTCGTTTTACAGCATTATGATTTAAGCTGGACTGCACATATAACACTGACCTCACACTGTGAGCCTTGTTGTGTAGATTTTCTGTAAACGAAGCTCTACATTTTGGGATCACTGAGGATAGTTCTGGAGCTCTGGTTCATTTGTCTTTGGGTCATTCCACAAATGTGGTGGCTTTAGCTTATCTGAAAAAAACAAAAAACAAACATTATCAAAAAAACTAAACAAATCAGTTCCACATTAAACCTACCATTCTACATTAATTATGTATCATTCCATAACCATGCTGTTATCTTATTTCTCATTTCATTAAAGATCACACTAAATAATTATCAAGTCAAAAATAATAATGATTTATCATTAGCTGCCATGCCATTTTCTCAATGACATTACACTTTAATAAAATAAATGAGAACCAGTAATTGTTTATGGTTTAAGAAAAAAAAAAAAAAGATTATTTATCATTATTTACTCACCCTCATATAATTTCTCTTTTGTTTGCAATAACACCAATGAAAGTGAAGAGTTTCACTGGAAATTAAAGTAATTGTAAATATTATAAGATCACACTATTCCAAGTTACAGTTAATGGTGTCTTAGAAAATATATAGTTTTCTATAAGAACTGTGTACATTGCGGGTTACTTGTGACTAACTCCAAGACTCCTCTAGAGAATGACAGATTTTCACTAGAAAAACACTAAATCTGAGGACTGCAAAATGACCCATGTACACATCACATTAGGTTGAGTAAGAGCAGTTTCTCAGTCCATCAAAATCCCTGCGCTAAATACTCATAAAATGGACGTCAGCTCAATTTGATGAGCCAGTGAAGCTTATTGAATGTGACAGCATCCTGGCTCAAAGGAATGAGCAATGGGGTTTAATCTGGCTGTGAAAGCTTTAAGTGCATGAGAAAGTAAAACATTTTAAAGTACAAAAAATTAAAAATAGAACAGTACATAACTTTTTTTGGCATAGGCTACATACAAATGAGGACTCTCCTCATATATTGACATTCAAAGTACTAATTCCTAAATTTATCAGAAATCCTTTGAATATGTTTACACTTTGACAGCAAAAGGTCAACCTAAAAATAATCAAAGGACTGCAGTCTCACTGCTAAAAATAATATCTAAATAAGTGATTAAAATAATGTTGCGAAACATTCAAAATTCAATGAAATGTCCAAAATCAATACAGATAACAGAGACCACAAAAAATGCACAGTGAAAGAGAGAGGCTGAGAATATACAGGATATTTACGTCTGGAACAAAACACTCAAAATCCCAAACTGCGTTTCTTCTCCCTGATGGACAATGAAATGTCTGTGTGCGTGAGAACATTTAGAACTAATATATGACCGATCTGTTTTGTTCAGTCATACAGCGTGTAAAAGAGACGTGTAAAAGCCCTCTAGCAAATTCTACCATGGCACAACGTCATGATTCAGCACAACCAGCTAATAAAAGTGGCTTGTCCAATGTGTCTACTAAAAAAAGCACAGACATAAAGTCCTGAACACATTCTGTTCCCTGTCAAATAGCATCAGCATATCTCCCCAGTGACTGACAGAAGAACTCAAGAGGGAGAGGAAGAGAGAAGGAAGGAAGAGGAAGGGTCACAGAGGGGACAGGATGCTGGTTTGGGGGAGAGTCTGAAGGGATAAATTAGGAGCCAGCTTCAATGTACAGAGAGAAAGAGTCACAAACCACCATCCCAGGCTCAGGGCTCACCCTAAGCACACTAATAATATACTTATTAGTATTAGTATGTGAGAATGTGTTTGATGGCATGCATTTGTGTTGTAGGCAAAAACAATAAAACCTAAAGCAAATTGTTGTGGAGCAAGCACCCACGATCTTCACTTATTAAACTTATATATGGTAATTTACAAATATGGGAGTTGATTTGATCTGACGTAACCACATCAAATAAAACATATACAAAGCTGAAACATAATTTCTGATTAGCCTTTCTCAATGTTCATTTTTCATCTTACCTCAGGTTGGCAGTTCATCAGTCAGGCTACAGACTGGAGGCTTCTCTGCATTTCTCTATATCTATGGTTTTAAATATTATAAAATAAAGATATATATATATATATATATATATATATATACACACACACATTTATGTGGCATATCACCGATTTAAAAAATGCAAAGAACCATTTAACAAGTTATTGTAATATAAATAAGGCCTCCAACAAAAATACTTGATTATATTTAAAAAGTAAGATTTTCAATTTTGTTTAAATCCTAGTTTAAATGCTAAACAAGTGCTGACTAGGTTTATCAGTTAATTTGCTTACCTTTAATTCTTTGCCATGCCTTAGATTCATCTGCTGTATTTCCACGTATGTGATTTTCATGATGGTTTTAAACAGTAGTCAATAAAAGTTATATTTTCAAAAAGAAAACAAAAAAGCACTTTCTTTCAACTTTTAAATTAAAATATTATTAAAATATAATATATACATTTTCTAATAAATAAATAAATCAGATGGTCCCTGTTGAAAGCACTGGATGAATACAACTAAAGTCTAACTAAAGTCGTGATGTATTGTCAAGTATGGTGACCCATACTCGAAATTGGTGCTCTGCGTTTAACCCATCCAAGTGCACACACACAGCAGTGAGTAGTGAACAAATGCACACACACACACACACACACACACCGTGAACACACACCCGGAGCAGTGGGCAGCCATGCTGCGGCGCCCGGGGAGCAATTGGGGGTTCGGTGCCTTGCTCAAGGGCACCTCAGTCGTGGTATTGAGGGTGGAGAGAGCGCTGGACATTCACTCCCCCCACCTACAATCCCTGCCGGCCGGGGACTCGAACCCGCAACCTTTCGATTACGAGTCCGACTCTCTAACCATTAGGCCACGACTAAAGGAAAGAACATACTGTACCAACATCAAAACATGGAACATTAATTTATTTTATGGATCAATTTTAGCTAATACATTCATATTAAATCACTCTATGGGGTATGTAAGAGTTAGGTAATCATGTTTTGGTTATTTAGAACAATAACTACAGTGGAAGTCGCTTCCAATAGCTGACACCCTCAACTGATTGTCTAACATCATCAAAAGCTGAACATATTACAACCTCCAGAAAACATGTATCACGTTACTATCACTGGAGAAGGGGGAATAAATGGTTCAAAGGTGATGACAAGCATAGGAAAAAGGAAACATAAGATCCTTACACCCATTACAGAGACAGGGCACGCTAAATGAAACAGGACGCTCATGTTCCCTGCCCTGCACTGCCTCCTGCTGTCCTACAAACACCCACAAATCAGCTCGTCGGCCACACAAAATGCCTGCGAGAGAAATTAGAAAAACAAAAACAAGTCTAACAGTGCAGAAGACTGCAACTCTCAGTTCTGTCAATGTCAAATAGTCAATTCAATTACGCAAATAACTTTGCCACAACTGTCTTAGTATCTAGCCTACAGTGAGACAATCACAATATAGGGAAGATGAGTCAGAGCTGGAGAGAATGACTAAATTAGTCGAGCTATGCCCGTCGATATATACTTGACAATATGTGTAATGGAATATTTGAAGAATTCGTGTGACCAAATCTGCGTGGAGTACAGGGTTGCCAGGGGCCTGTTTCATAAAACAAGTTTACCAAATAAGCCAGGCTTATTTCAGTTAGTCTGACTTATTTTGAACCGAATCGACTGACAATATATCAGATTAACTGAAGTAAGCCTGGCTTATTTGGTAAACTAGTTTTATGAAACAGGCCCCAGGTCTGCTAAACAAACCAGCCCAATTAGTACACAAAACTAACCCAATCGGTTTTTGGGGATTCAAAACCTCCTTTCAGAAGATTCCTATTCTAAAAGAACAATACACGCAACAATATAAAATTAGTCCAATTCCGTTGGAAAACAGAGGACTTGGCAACACTCGTGGAGAAACATTTGTCGAAATTCCCAAGAATTTAGCAAAAATTGGTACCGTATGATTTCATTGGAGTAAAGCACTTGCATGACATTTAAAAAAAAAAAAAGAAAAAAAAAAGATAAATTGCTGGCTGAATTAAATCAATCTTAACATTGGGGTGACAGTAACGCAAAAGACAAGCTAACAAAATACATATAAAGAGACAATTACAACCATTTATAAACAAAATCCAAAGAAGTTTCATTAAAATGTATTGTTTACTAGACCTGTTATTATACATTTAGAAAGGAATAAGAACAGAGAACTGAGACACAAGTAAACCCTACAGTATTAAGAGGAGCTGGTGTGGTTTCATGTCACATATGCATCATGTTCCCTTGTGTTTGGAGCATCAAGGTTACACATCCTACAGTGCGATTAAACGAGCAACTGGAATGAACTCACTGACATCCATGATTACCTCCAGGTTAGATACTCTAGACATGAGAGTAAACAATATACTGTTTGAGGATTCGCATGCATTCACCCTGTTAAAAAAGCATCAAGAAAATGACTAATAAATTATAAAATATTGCAGCAAACAGGAGAGATGTTTAACTCAATGTAAATAGATAAATAACAGTTTGTACATACAGTGCATGAAGCCATAAGCAAGGCTAAATGGTATCACTTTTTCACCTATGGTTTTGCACAAAGGAAATTTTTGGTTTGGGGAGAGATCTGTGTTTACCCTGGAAAGCTGAACGGATCAGACTGGCTGTGTCAAAATACTCTAAGCTTTACAATACTGACTCCAAACAAAGGAAATAAGAACTTTTCATATGTGACAAGACAAAAGTTTAAATGAACTAAAAGGTCCCAGGCTGGTTTTCTAATACTTATCAGTCTAAAATTAACATGTGCCTGGGAAACCAGTCCATATTGAGTAAATTGGTGGATGAATTAAAACTGCATCTGACATACATTTAATCTGCATGTATATATTTATATATAACGAAAAAATAAGCCTCGCTATAGGTCCAAAGGTTCCAGCAAAAAGCAGCTTTAGTTTAAAAACAGCATTATTTTATTACTATAATCTTTTATCTGTTGGTTAAGCAATACCTCAGACTGTTGAGAAAGAGACAAGTCACTTAGTGCTAAAATCCTCACATTCAGTTTTGATTCATCTCCCACAGAAACATTCAATCGCCGTTCTCCGTTTGTCAAATCCATGAGAGAGTCTGAATCATTCAGGGTCATCCACCACAAGGTAAATGTCATGAGGTGCATTTCATGGAAGAAGGTTCCCGGACCTAGTGCATGTCACATGATTGGTCTGCAAACTTCCCTGATTGGCCAAGGAACCTTAAGGTTTTTTGGGGAATAAGGCTTTAAGTGAGTTCTGTGGGTCTCCATGTGGATGGAGGGAGAATGTAGTGGTCAAGGGGAACACCTGTGCTTTCCATCGTTGGGAGGAAGACGGTTCTAAGGTCCCTCAGAGGTACGAGTGAGTGTGTTAGTTAAAGCTGATGCAGAATTCGGAGTTTGCGAGTTAATTAATGCTGTTTATGGCACTGGCTTCAGGGCTGTCCAGTTCTCTGTGGAATGCCTCATCAGGCTGGAGGTTTGTTCTGGAATATTCCTCGTACCATTCCTGCAGACAAAAAGAAACAATCTCTTTACACAAACATACCATTGCCTATCTGGAAATTCTTGAATTAAAAACAGGGGAATTTGGGGCCAAATATAATCACACTATAACATTTATTTTTCTTTTCTTTCCAAGTTTACACTTGGGCACATCCTTGTATAAACAGCTGTGTGAAATATTACCATTTCAGACTTTCATGATTTAATTTTCTGATCCAATAAGAGAGCCATTTGTGAATGCTTTATTTAAAAATTCTGTCAATAAAGGATCAAATTAATCTGGTTACCACATCACTTTTCATGAAAACAAAGTTACATTCATGTTCATTCAGACATGTGGTTCTGCCATTACAAAAAAGCAGAGCATCTTCCTATCCAGCATTATTTTAGTACCATAGCTTTACTACTATAGCAGGGGTGGCGAAAGTCGGTCCTGGAGAGCCGTAGCCCTGCAGAGTTTTGCTTCAACCCTAATCAAACACTCCTGAACAAGCTAATCGGGGTCTGAAGGGTTACTATAAGAAGCTACAGACAGGTGAGTTTTAATTAGGGTTGGAGCTGAATTCTGCAGGTCTGCGCCTCTTCAGGACCGGAGTTCGCCACCCCTGAACTATAGTTTTTATTTTATATTATCCATTTTAATTTTAACTAAAGTTTTAGTAATTTTGTAGTGTTTTTTATATATATATATATATATATATATATATATATATACACACACACACACACACACATATACATACAGTGGTGTGAAAAAGTGTTGGCCCCCTTCCTGATTTTTTATTTTTTTGCATGTTTATCACACTTTAATGTTTCAGATCATCAAACAAATTTAAATATTAATCAAAGATAACACAAGTAAACACAACATGCAGTTTTTAAATGAAGGTTTTTTTTATGAAGGGAAAACAAAATCCAAACCCACATGGCCCTGTGTGAAAAAGTGTTTGCCACAGTGAGAGCCATTATCCACAAATGGCGAAAACATGGAACAGTGGTGAACCTTCCCAGGAGTGGCCGGCTGACCAAAATTACCCCAAGAGCGCAGCGACGACTCCAAGAGGTCACAAAAGACACCACAACAACATCTAAAGAACTGCAGGCCTCACTTGCTTCAGTTACGGTCAGTGTTCATGACTCCACCATAAGAAAGAGACTGGGCAATATGGCCTGCATGGCTGCTGAGCAAAAAGAACAAAGGCTCGTCTCAGTTTTGCCAGAAAACATCTTGATGATCCCCAAGACTTTTGGGAAAATACTCTGTGGACTGACGAGAAAAAAGTTGAACTTTTTGGAAGGTGTTTGTCCCATTACATCTGGCGTAAAAGTAACAGCATTTCAGAAAAATAACATCATACCAACAGTAAAATATGGTGGTGGTAGTGTGATGGTCTGGGGCTGTTTTGCTGCTTCAGGACCTGGAAGACTTGCTGTGATGAATGGAACCATGAATTTAGCTGTCTACCAAAAAATCCTGAAGGACAATGTCCGGCCATCTGTTCGTGACCTCAAGCTAAAGCGAACTTGGGTTCTACAGCAGGACAATGATCCAAAACACACCAGCAAATCCACCTCTGAATGGCTGAAGAAAAACAAAATGAAGACTTTGGAGTGGCCTAGTCAAAGTCCTGACCTGAATCCTATTGAGATGCTGTGGCATGACCTTAAAAAGGCGGTTCATGCTCGAAAACCCTTCAATGTGGCTGAATTACAACAATTCTGCCAAGATGAGTGGGCCAAAATTCCTCCACAGCACTGTAACAGACTCATTGCAAGTTATCGCAAACGCTTGATAGCAGTTGTTGCTGCTAAGGGTGGCCCAACCAGTTATTAGGTTTAGGGGGCAAGCACTTTTTCACACAGGGCCATGTGGGGTTGGATTTTGTTTTCCCTTCATAATAAAAAACTTCATGTTGTGTTTACTTGTGTTATATTTTATTAATATTTAAATTTGTTTGATGATCTGAAACATTAAAGTGTGACAAACATGCAAAAAAAAAACAAAAACAAAAAACAGGAAGGGGGCCAACACTTTTTCACTTTTTTTTTTTGTTAATTTACATTTTAGTTTTTATTTTAGTTTCAAATTTAGTTAGTAATCTTATAATAACCCTGTTGCTATCCTACCTGAATCTCCTCCTCATACATCTTCATGCTGAGGTCACTCTTGGTACGTGACCTTCGACCCACAAACACTAATGAAGAATGCTGTGAGCAAAGACAAAAATTATCAATTACAGTTTTATCAATGTAACAAAGAAATACAAATCAAATGCCATGAACACAAACTGCTTACCCCGCTCCGCTCCAGAGCCACACACATGTCCTGCAGTGAGCTTAGGCTGGTGATGCCCAGTGTGTGTTTATACAAGTCAAGAGTCTGCAGAGCTTCAGTCTGAGACACCTCTGTCTCAAAGACAATCCCCTTTTCATCTATAATAATACATATTTTAGTATTAGATATCTTAGTCATACCCATTTTATTAAACATGTCATCAAATGAACGGGACTCCAAACATTTAGAACCTTCTGGGTCATCCAGCGGCTCTCTGTTCTTCCGACTGTAGTTCATCCTGAAGACAAATGCGTCTAGTATGAAGGCCACGATTATCGTCATCACAACCTGCATCACACAAAATAACACCTGGCTGTGAGAAAATATCAGGTTCACTAAATCAGATTTATAACGCACATATAAAAAAGGTAGCTGACAACAGCAGTGGGATATTCAAGTTTCAACAACATTTAATTTAAGCATAACATAAAAATTTATGAAAAAATGTTGACTAGTTACAATGTACCTTATATAAATCATAACCTTCACATCAAAAACAAATCATATCCCACATTATTTCCTGCAGTGTTTTTAGTATTATTAATATGCTATTACAGCTTCTATTAATATTTTTAATTAGCTTTTATTATTTTGTTTTCATTTTAATTTTAGCTTTAATTTTTAATAATTTACTTTTTTTAATATTACTTTTTTTTCAGTTTTAGTCTTAGTTTGATTGTTATATATATAAATTTACAGGTAGCAATTCTAGTTATTCTTCAACAAGGCAACAATTCTAATTTTCGTTTAGCTTAAGTTTTTCATTTTTGTTCAAATGAAAAAAAGGTTCTAAATGATTTAGATTTATTTAACACACACAACCGACATATACAATCCCTTACCATGGTGACAATGTAAAAGGTCATGAAATAAAGGCGACTCCAGTGAGTAGTTTGTGATGTCACACCTTCCTGTGAAAACAGCGATCAAAGACATCAAGAACTCAGACAAATGACAGACAGATTCTCATGTATTGACTGGTTCACACAGTAGGATCCACAGGTTTCTGCTACAAACACACATTTAGAGACTTCAGCTTTACTACAGAGACACAACATTTAATTGCAGTAAACAGCAGGGGGCATCACAGCCTCACACTAACCAAAAAAATACAAACATTTTACTGGAGAAACTTCTGATATTATGACTTGTTGTATTTACACTCACCATAGTGATGTACCAGTTGTTCACCACTGTTAGCTCAAAAAGAGTGACTGAAAGATGTCAGAGAAAAAAGTTACAAAAGCTATATACTGACATGAGAAGAGTGTGTGTGTGTGTGTGTGTGTGTGTGTGTGTGTGTGTGCGCGCAAATACCAAAGCTGCTTAGGATGTTATTGAAGTTATTGAGATAGTAATATCCCTCCTCTAGAATGGTCCGGTTGCCAATGGTCACATTTATCTGGCGATATGAGTCAGCAACAGTGCTAGTGCTTTGAGAGACACACACACACACCAAAAGACATTACTCACTGAGAATCATTTATAGCTATTTTTTGCAGCTTGATCACTAAGTTTCATAAAGATTCTTCAAAATTGCTCCTTTTGTTTTGCACAGAAGAACACGTGTACATGAGGGTGAGGGTGCTGGAAGCGTGAGTAAATGACAGTAGACAATGTTAAATTTATAAAGTGTTTAGGTTTATGGTGATATTCAGTCTGTATTGATTTTCGTAAAACAAGAAACGCATTTATGGTGATTAAAGGAACTTACTTGCAGCAGTTTGGATAAACAACATCAGCAAAAAACTCCATTCCAACGATGGCAAAAGAATAATAGAAGATAATCAGAGTCAGACCTAGACTACAGAGACAGAGAGAGGGTTGTGAGAGAAGGGGCTTCATCTGTGAGTAATGAGATGAAATGGATTATTATTTCCATACCTGGCCATACGCGGGAAGAGTTCAAACATTGTGTCCAAAACGTTACGATAGCGCCGTTTAATTTTAAACAGCCTTGACAAGAAATAGGGAAAAAAATTATGAGACTGTTAAAAAGGAACATACCTGTTTCTATCTCTAGCTATGACTGTTGGAAAAAAAGATATCTAATGAGTCACACAAAGTTAATATTAAGAATAAAAGACATACAGCTTAAAAAAATATTACATAGCTGACTTTATCTACAGTGGGGTAAAACCGTCTGAGACCTCTGGTGAAAATGCTTCTGTTTTGCACTTTTCTAAATTATATATTAAATTATTTTAAATGAAATGATATATTAAATGTATTCGTTACATATTAAATGCAATATATTAGTTCCATCTGAATTAGGTTTTTGAATAAATCTTTATCTATAAATGTTCAGAATAATATAGCATTCTCATACTCCCAAATCATTTAAAAAAAAAAGAAAAGGGTTTAAAATAAATTACTACAACTAAATGCAAACCAAAATTCATCAAAACACACACACAAATAAGTACACATACCGGAGGAGCTGAAAAGGTCTCAACACCACGATGAAGTAGAACGGCTCCATGTCAAAGGCCAGAGTAATTAATCCCAGAAAGGCAAAGACCGTTACTGAGAAATCAAAGCTGGAAATAGAAACACACACCCAGAGGTGATGCAGTGTGTATGTGTATGTGTGTATATATTTGTATGAATGCTTGTGTGTGTACCTACAGGTTCCACCCGGAGCTGAAATATGTCAAAGGACCAAGGCCTGTGATCTTCAACAAGACCTCAATTCCATAAACTTCATTCCACAGACACATCAGCAGGAGGTGAATAAAAGAATATTTAAAAATGTTTTACAATTTAAATGAAACCCATACTAATTGAAACACTCAGATTTGCCAGTGATTTCATTTTAAACAATTTCCACCTACTTGTGAGGAAAATAATGTAACTCCATGGGACAATACGAGTCCATGAGACGCCATCTGTGAGAAGAGAAAAGCTCCATGAGAGCCAAATTCAATTGGGTTCACACAGAGAAAACAGCTATTTAGCTGTTTCCTGTGTTTACAAGATTTTCTGAATGGTGAATTCAAAGAATTATCTGGAACTGCAACACAGCTGCAGTGCATGCTCTACTGTTCCATTACTCAAGAAGACCTTACCATTTAACATGTTTGTCTCCACTAGGATCCAGATGCCATTAATTGCTACTACCAGATCTGTAACAGGTCAATCGTGAAAAACAGTTTGAATTATTAGAAATAATTGAATGAATAAATATAATTTACGTCCAGTACACTTGAGTTTAAAAGTTGAGTCAGATTTTTGAAAGAAATTAATACATTTTTCAGCATTAATTTTATCAAAAGTGACAGCAAAAACTAAATATTTTTTAAAGTAAATGCTGTTTATTTGAACTTATCACAGATCAGAAAAGTATATCATATATTGCAAAAACTCAGCAGCACTAATACTAATAAGAAATGTTTCTTAAGCACCAAATCAGCATATTAGGATCATGTGACATTGAAGACTGGAGTAATGGTTATTTGTAATCATAATGTTTTCACAATATTACTGTATTTTACAGTACAGTATATAATGATGAGTACTGCAAGAATATCAGACAAATTAGAATTTTTAAAATACAAGTTTTCCTAATAACCTACAAGCTAATGGGTTCCAATGAGCATATTGATCAGGTTTTGCATGTTAATGTCTGAAGGGTTAATACAAGAAGTTACTTAAAGATTTGAACTTACACATTGTATATTGGAAAGCTTTGGATTTCACAAGTAAATTAATTCCTGTTAAAAAAAGAATAATGATCATACAAAAGGAAGTATTATGGAAGAAAATATTTGATCCCGACTAGTCTTGAATGTAGCTAGTCATTGTGAGCAGATCATTAAACTGTAAAATTCTGCAACTAATGCAAATCGAATCAACATGACAAATATAAAGACCTTTGAAGATGAGGAATGCTGTACGAGGAAGATCATCAAACCAGTGCTCTCCACTCCGTCGAGCCTGCAACACAAATACACACCAGATGTTCCAGCTCAACAGGGTTTAACAAACACCCAGGGAGTATAATAATGCGACAGTGTGTGAAATCTGACCTTCCATTTGAGCCCGATCACTTCATAAAACTTATAAAAGTCCTGGAGACTAAAACACAAGCACAAATGCACCTTAAGAACTCATCATCTGCGAAATCGAAAGAACATGAGCACATTCGAGTGCATGCATGTACCTCAGCATAGTTGCCTCTGGATGGTTGAGGGTTTTGAAAGTCAGGAAACGATCCCGTGCTGTCATTCGTGGACGATAGAATCGCATCAGTCCATCAAACTGTTTTAAATACACTCCATCTGGCCTCTAAATAAATGTAGATTCATCACACTCACATTCATCCATAAAACACATAAGGCAATATCAGGAGATAGGAAAGAGTGTGATCTGTAAACCTCACCTGCCGACTAACCAGCAGCTGGAAGGCGTGCTCTATGGCGGATCGCTTGTGTAGAAGAAGAGATTTGAATTTCATCTTCTCGACTCCATTAAAGGTGTCAAAAACTACCGCTAGTAGCTGTGAAGCAGCAAACTCAAAGTAAAGCATAGTTCGCACCGCACCAACAGATAATGCTGTCAAAATTAAACTATTATGCACTATAAATCCTTTAAAAAGAAAACTGATTTATTGTTAATACTGACCAGATTCATGATGAAGTAGAGCTCGATGGACAGATACACAATGAAGAAAATGCATGACCAACGATTCTTTGAATATGCTGGCATCATCACATCTGGAAAACTAGTGAAGAAAGAAGAAAGACGTGTGAATCTACTCTAAGGTTACTTCATTATGAATCATTTAGCAGACACTTTTTATTCAAAGTGGCTTTTATTACATTTTTAACAGGCACAGCCTGACTATAGTGACCTGGGGTTAAGGTCTTTGCTCAAGGACATAATGATAACAGAGGATCAGAGAAAGTCTCCAGCTCCCCCTCAAGGAATTGAACTGATAACATTTGGATTGCTACTGCTGTTACAGGAAGACATGAAACAACCCCACAAAGGCTCAGAGTCATGTAATCTTAAGTAGGATGTGTGCACCACAGCGAGGGTACATACTTACTTTGCAGTGGTCAGAAGGACAAACAGACTCACAATGCTGTTCTCCAGTGTGCTAAAATACTGTGGAGAGAAAGAAAAGAATCTATGAGTGTGTGTGCGTGAGAGAGAGAGAGAGAGAGAGAATAAGAGAGAACCCAAGGGTGTGGAAAAAAGGTGAGTGTGTGATCGATGAAGTACTAACAGGGTCGGCTGTGTTGGCAGAGAACAAACAGAATCCTAGGATGGCAAAGATGACCATGAAGAAAAGCAGCAGCAGAAGAATATCGATGAAGGGAGGAAGAGACTGAAATATCTGCCTCAGGTTTCTGAGGGAGGACAGAAACAGATACAGCGTCAGAAAATCACATTGTATCCAGTCAATGACATGCTATTCAATAATATACCCATTGTTACATGGACTTTTAGTACTTAGTTTTGTGTAAAATCACTGTAACACAAGGCCTCGAGTGCAGTAGTGTTTTTTTATTATGAATTTGGAAGTTAGCATGCCTGCGAACAGCTCCACAGTAACGGCAGTCCACCAGAAAGATTGGCCGGAAGGCTCTGGTTACACGCAGGTGAGATGTCTGCCGGACTAAGACCACAATTGCCTCGATGAATTGAATAAACAGGACACATGTCTGAAATGCACAAAAATCAGAGAAGATAAAAGGATTCTTCAGCTGAGACAAAATTAACCATTGTTGAGCCAGTGTATTACAAAAATGTACACACCTTTACCATGGTCCTCTTATGTCGTATAAAGGTGTGAAAGCCAAGCCATCGGACCTTCATGCACAACTCAAAGGCCACCATTGCTAACGCCAGTAACTCCAGTGTCGCATGAACCTGACAGAAACAAAAACACACACCTTAAAGTGTTTGTACACAAGTATATACTCTTGTTCGTATAATTGTAAGCCACAAGCATTTACAATTTACATGTACACTCAAGCTTAAACACATACATACACTATCATTCAAAAGTTTGGGCTCGGTAAGGGTTATTTAAAATAACTGTTTCCTATTTTAATATAATTAAATAAGTTATTCTTGTGATGGCAAAGATACTCCAAGTTTCAGTGTCATATGATACTTCAGGAATCATTTTACTATATGTATATGTTTGTAAAAATTGTGACTTCCTGGATAAATAGAAAAGCATGTATTCGAAATCCTTTTTTGTAACAATGTAAAAATCTTTACGGTCACATTTAAACAATATAATGCATCCTTGCTGAATCAAAAAAAGACCCTAAAATTTTGAATGGTAGTGTATGCACGTAGTCAAGTAGAAGTCACATACATAGACGTCCAAGCGGAGAAAGGGGACGGCAGGGGCCTCTGAGAGGGACAGAAGCATGAGTAACACCGCAGTCAGCAGCTCCATCACATAGAAAAGGTGATTGTGAGCAAACAGGTAGGCACTGAGCGCATGGGCATTTCGCGGATGAGTGAAAAACTTGTCGTTATTCTCTCCCTCCTGAAGACAAACACAGACAAATTGGCAAGGGAGAGTTATTATTAGCCCTGTGTGTGTGTGTGTGTGTGTGTGTGTTTGTGATCATCTGCATCTATTTTACTGCTTGACTAAGCACATGGAGGTTCAAAAACTGACCTGCAGGTATATTGCTGCTTCCTGGTAGTTCATTTCCCAACTCTGCCGCAAAGAATTCTGGGCCCTGGGGTCTGGTGCTCCTGGGGTCGGAATGACAACATTATTCACAACATCATAATTTCCTGCCCCATCTGTGTAGAGAAGAAAAAAAACTATTAAATAATGATTCACAAAATAAATTAAGCATTTACGTTCAGATACAGCAGTACTTGAGCCAGGTGATTTCATATACCACTTTTAAATAACATACCGACAGACGCAAACTGCTGGCAGAATGAGGACATTTGCACTGGCCGATCATGTGTCAGTCCAGTCATGTTGTCAAATGTACTACTGATTTCCATGGCAGCCCTTGTGATCGGCCCCACGTCCCAGGAGTCAGACAGAGAGCATGTCACTGGTCAAGCAGTTTTTAGCACTGCAAGGGTAAATTATCAACAATGCACTCGCAAGTTTCATTGTGCCAGCTGCAGCTACTGTGGCCAGCAGTCCGAAAGCAGAACAGAATCCTGTGGCGATGTTCAAGATTCCTCAAAAGATGACACGGTTTTCAAAAAAAAAAAAAACAGTCAAATCGGCCCAAAGATCCTTTAAGAGTCTACATCTCTCTCTGCACCTTCACACACAATCATTTCATTGTAACATTTGTTAAGAAAGACAAAAAAAACATTTGGTAATAATGTGTTTCTAAGTTAAAAATAAATGACACAAAATTTTGTTGGCAAAAATGTGGGAAATACGCTCAAATAAGACTAGACAGCCTTACAGATTAAAGTGACAGGTTGACTACAACAGTGACTACAACATTCAAAAAATCAAAAACTGATTCAAAGAATCAAATACTGAAGAAAATTAACATTAATAAAATGGGAATAAATTTAAATGCACTCCAGACTAACTCAAAGCTGGTTCCCAAAACACTGCACTCATTATTCCAAACATTTCATTGCTGAATCCCAAATATTTCCATAAGGATTGCACCCTGGACTTTTCCTCTCTCTCTTTCAGAGGATGTGTGAGCAGGAAACGCCGCTGATGGTTCAGAGATCACAGTGTAACTGAGTAGTCGAACAGATTGTCCAGTGGATTTTCTCAAGCATCAGTTCAAAGCACAATGAGAACTTCCCGTAGATCCTCGGAGCTGGTTCCTCTGACACCAGTCCCCTTTCCAGCTATCCCCATCAGTCTCTTGATCATAACCTCCCTTCTTCCGCGTCATCTTCTGTTTCCTGTGCTATATCCCCTATAACGGATCATTTTAGTACCTTTCTTTCTTCAAGCTCAAAAACACAGCTAGCCTTTGAGATGGATGGCACTGCTGAACAAACCTACCACGCTGAAAGCTTCATTTGGGAACTAAAAAGTTTCAATTCATTTTTTCTATCTATATTTACCATTGCTGCTTCTAAGCAATAAATATGACTCCCTTTTAAATGATCTATCAGGCCACAGTCTGGTAATTTAATGGAGCACTAATTGAATCACAAACAGCTAAGAGCTTTTAGTTTGCCCAAACACAAGCTGATTGAATGAGTTACTTCATTGCGGTTCATTGACTCACAGCTCTCAGTGAATACGCACATGACAACAACAATGTTGGTTTTGCTCTGTCTAATCAATAGGTTCCTGGCAGAGCAAGAGTGAACAAGAGAGACACAGACAGCACTGATAGCAGGTTTCCTTTCAGGTCCAGTTCTACTTAGCGCAAATCCAGATTACCTTCAAACACACACACACACACAAAAACGGACTGATGATCAGAGATGGGTCCTGGTTGTTTCTAAAAGCACAGCTTTTAAAATGTCCAAACAAACTTCACCATGACAACAAAATAACTTTTTGAGACAGCAGCTTGAGGCAGAATGAGGAAGCGAAGGCATCTGATATTCACGTCAGCTTCTTTCTTTTAAAATTAAGAGACAGTTGTCCTGGAACCAAAAAGAAAGTCCTTTTTTTTTCTCCATGAAGAATCTTCTTGGCTAACTATACAAACATGCCAAATCCCCAAAAGAGTGCCACAGTTTACACTCAGCTGCTCCAAATATTTAAACGTCCAGCTCTCATCACAAGCAAACAGTTTTGACACAAGGCCACAGACTGCTTGCGTGCAGGATGGGAGAGGACGGGGGCCACAAACAGCGCTGTATCTGTCATAAGGCTGACACAGCATTTTAACTGTCTGTATGTGTGTGCGTGTGGTACAAAGGCTGGTATGCTACTGTATTGGACACTTAAACACATGACCATTGGGGTTGGGAAACCTCACTGAAAGAGACAGTAATACATAGTGTCGTCCTCCAAAAACTGGCCTGGCAGAACTAGTATATTGGTTGAGTCATATGATGGTTGTTAATATTTTCACCACACAATAGCACTAGGATGCAGCATCTCCTCAGTCATTTTTAAACCACTTACCAATACACCGAAAGTCTCTCAAATGAACTCCTGTCTACAAATGAAACATTTGTGTGTCTTTACACAGTTTTATGCTGTTCAGAGGTGGCATAAATGCATTTACACAAAAATGCATTTACGCATCTGTATAGTTTGACACTAGGGGCTGAGGTGGGTCAGAGCAAACAAAATTTAGTCCGACTTTTTTTGTGCCGTTGCATCGTCACGCTGAATTTTGAGCAGGCACAAAGCAGCCTGAACTCAGCTGTGCAAAGAGGTATTTTATTAAAAAACAGAAGCCAAATTGCACTATAAACTGCATCCAAAGGTGAATCTGTTTTTCAGAAGGAAAAATGCCTCACATAGCAGTTAGGTTATATTTGCAAAAACTGGCAACTTATATGGCCTATATTCCAACTAGTTTTACTTGAACATTTCACGGTAATTTTTCTTTTTTTTTTTTTGTAATTTGAGTAAATCCTAACTGATATTTGTGAATGAAGAAATTACAACTTCAACCACACATCCAATTGACTTTTTCTACATAAATATAAGTTCTATTTTACAATGTGTTGTAGGTGGAATTATCATTTTCAAAAGTAACCAAAGAAAGACATTTTTGACGACATCATGATTAAATCTAGCACCCTCAATGACATGATCCGCCACCGATGACAGCCGCAATGAACACAGCTGAGCATTATAAACTTCAAACTCCAGCACTGACATCACTGTTCATTATAACACAATAATGAAATTAACTCACTCAACAATTCCTCTATTAGATATATTTCCACATTTTTCAACATTACAAAAGCTTTTATAAAGCACTATGGTGAAAAACAGCCCTGCTCTACTAAAACTATCAATTCTGCCTATGCAGAAGGCCTACAAATCATCTCCCAGCTCATTAGCAATGTCAATAATGAAGTCAACAATGATGACAAGGCTTGACTGCAGAGCCCTCTAGAGTCTGTGCTTGGAACTCACACTATTTAAATGGCCATCTTGCCTTCACTGTCAGATGATGCATGTCTGTGGTCACAATCAAGGAGAATGAGGGTTAAAGATCAGGCTTCATGTCAACCAGGGCCTGTAGTATCTCAGCAAAACATAATTATCAGCATTCCTGTAAAATGATATATATACACATACACACAGTGAGGGAAATAAGTATTCAACACTTGAACAATTTTATTAAACACATTTCCAGTGCAGCAATTCACATGAAATTTTGACCAGATGTTGGTATTAACTCCAGAAATCTACACAGAGAAAAAATATTGAATATTACAATCCATAAAAAAAAGTTGTGTAATAAAGTGAAATGATTCTTTGTGTGTTCAATATTTTTTTCTTCTCCTATTTCACTTCATTAAATATAACTTTTTTATGGATTGTAATTTTATGATTTCTTTATCTGTGTAGATTTCTTGAGTTAATACCAACATCTGGTCAAAATTTCATGTGAATTGCTGCACTGGAAATGTGTTGAATACTTATTTCCCCTACTGTATATATGTGTGTGTGTGTGTGTGTGTGTGTAGAGTTATTTAGCAAAAACAGATAACTCTGTTTTTATTAATATTCATACATCGTGTTTTTTATTGTGTTAGCATGTTTGAAACCCTACAACATCTGACAGCTCGGGAGAGAGAAGTCACTGACAGAAATCATGAAGGGTGCTGCTGCACAGATCTGTGGAAGAGAGCCTGCTCCAACAGCAGTGAAGCTCGGGTAACTGCAGGTGACCTAACATCGTAAGCAGCAGCTGAATATGGAGTAACATGAACACAATCTACTTACTCTCATCTTCCTCCAGCAGCCCGCTGCTTGTATCGTCCCAGGTCAGAATCAGCGGCACGTCATCGTCCCCCTCCGCCATCCCGCGATGAGAGGACCGCAGTTTTAGGGACACAGACTCTGTTTGGCCAATAAACTGACCTTTCAGTGCTGCAGAGAAACTTTAACACTGGACACGAGTTACAGAAACCGCTTTATTGTCCTCGGACACCAAACTGAGCGAGTTTATGCTAAAATGTGTTTTAAATCAACTTTGACGATGTAAGTTAAACGAATCATAATTAAAACCTGTCTGTTTACGTCATTATCTTCGCCTGTTATTAAAATACCATCGCAGGCGCAAGCATATTGCGTATTTCCAACTAATTAAAATATAATTTAACTTTCGAAGGCAGAAAAATACGATTTAATCGAGTTTGTAACATTATAAATAAAAGAACCGCCGCCGTCAAGCAGGAGGGTTTGACGTTACGTCTTTTTACGACAATATCATTTTTGGCCGCAGTGATGGAACAGCTGAAGTGTCATAATAAAAGCCACGGAGTGAAAATGAGTTTCATGCCAAACGCATTAAGACATTCAGTGATAATATGAGGTTTATGAAATACATGCAAGGGAAATTTATCTATATACATGTGTAAGTAAATCACGAATGAGATTTCTTATTTTGTTTGTTGCTAGAGTGGGAAGGAACTGGGATCATAATGGCATGCCACCGGTTGTCACAGCAACTGGTACACATAACTACATGCTACAGATTTCTACAAACAAGAATAATAACACGGTAATGTACAACATGTCCAGGGAGAGCAAAATGGTTATTGTTTATGAGTTATTTAGACATTTAAATGTTAAGCGCTAAGTGTTTCTTTCTCAGCAATGAATCGATCTTTTTAAAAATCTAGTTTACAACAAATGTAAGCTTTGTAATCATATTGGTTTAATGCATTTTGTTGAACAAAAAAGTTACAATTCCCTACAAAGATATTTTTTAAAAATCGTTTTTGTATGAATTGCATTTTAATGTATTTTAAGTAACTTTATGGATTCAGACTCTTATATCTCCTCCCTTGTGTATTTAAATAGCATACGTCTTTCAAAGACATTTTCTCCTCTTAAATGTTTAAAAAATGATTTGATGTCTGTATAGTTTTCTCTCACAAAGAAACCTCTAATGATGGGCTCAAAATCAGATGCCGTCCCTCCTGAAGACAGACTATCAGATGCAGCCACCCTTCCAAACAAAACTAAAGCAGACTACTTAAAGAGCATCAACCCCTCCAGGAAGACACTGTCATCTCTGGAAGCAAAGCTTATATTTGGGGTACTAGATGAGTGCATTCATCAGATGGAGATAGTCTCTCTTCTACCCACTTTGCTGAGCTCTCCAGAAGCACTTTCCCAGAGTCTTGGAGAGGAGGTGGTCCATGCCCTGAAAGAGCACCAGAGGCTTGGGGAAACATACCAAGCTATGGTGCTTGATTCGAGCTTTGAGCAAAGTGAACGAAAGGAACAATTAGGTGAATCAACAAAAGCAGTTCAGGACTCCTTTCGTAACATTATGCGGCTACTTAAGGCAGCTCCGACCACAAGGGAGGTGCTAAAAGGCATAGAACCCAACACAGGGGGAGAGATGGAGTCTCAGAAACTGAAAGCTGGCCTGTGTGAGTTGAGAGAAATTGTTTTGGAGAGGCTTCTCACTACACCTGCAGAGGAGAGAGAACGCAGAGAGATGATGTTTGAAGTCAGTCTACGTCACTCTGCCAACCAGGAGCTGATAGACTCACTGGAAAAAGAGGTTGCCAGTGCAATAAAGGAAAAGGATACAGAGGTTAGCAGCATGAGAAACAAAAAAAAAAAGAGTTCTTCAAAATACTTTCAATGCGTTCATTCTCTCTGTCTGACTCTCGCTTCAATTTAGATCTCCACGTTGAATAATAAAGTGCACCAGCTGAGAAGCTCACTGCATCAGATGGAAAAAGGTTTGGAGGACTTCATCGTCCGAACTCAACAGGACGCTGAGAAACAGAGTCAGTCAGACACAAAAACTTCAGAGGGGAAGAGAGCTCGTTTGCAGCAGGAGGCCAGTCAACTGACAGCTCAGCTCAATAATGTGACCGCAGAGGACAGAGAGAGAGAACTGACACTACGAAAGGTGCATTTATGCACATTGAAGTGTCATTCATTAAAATAGTGTGCATGGGTATAGACATTTTGTTGTAAATGTTGCTGGTTTGGATTTGCAGAAAAAATACAAGGAGGAAACCGAGATTGAGAACTGGATCCAGAAATATGATACTGAAATTGGGGAGAAACAGGTAGACATTAATCTGACATTTAGTGATGTTGATGGTCTCATTTTCAGATGTATTTGCAGATACCGTTCAAACATTTGGTGTGAGTATGATTTTTTAAAGATAATTATTCTTGAAAAAAAAGCACTCAATTGAACAAAAGTGACAGCAAAGACATTGTTACAAAAAACTGCTGTTCTTTATTCATCACACAAAAAAAGTATGATAGATTACACAAAAAAATATAATGATGTGAAAAGCATCTTGAGCACCAAATCAATATATTAGAATGATGATTTATGTTGAAAATTCAGCTTTGCCATCACAGGAATAAATTACATTTATTCAATGTCACACCCCATCTTCATGATTTAATAACAAATACATCAACACAAACAAGAAACTTACAGATTTGATGTGTGTGACCAGAACACTCAAATTACTTCTCAATTAATTGTCAATGTGTAAATGTATTTAAAAATGTAAATGTTGTTGTCTTTATGCACGTGCATTTGATTTTGTATGTCTATACGTGTGACTAGACAGAACTGGAGGAAATGACACGCATGTATGAAGCAGACATGGCAGAGCTGAGAGCGCTGGAGGAACATTCTGCAGTTCTGGACCTGGAGTACTCCCAGATTATGGAGGAGCGACAGGAGGCTCAGAAGCAGAGGGAACAACAGGACAGAGAAAGAGAGATGCAGAGCCAAGCTGCCACTGTCATTCAGGCCCACTGGAGAGGCTTTCGTGTACGCAAGGCCATGAAGGGCATCGCAAAGCCCAAGAAAGGGAAGAAAGGAAAGGGGAAAAAAGGGAAATGAAAGAAAGCAAGACACGAACACAGTGCAAAGTTATCAACATTATTTATGTTATTAGATAAATAAAATTGAAAAAACCCACTGTGACTGCGAGACTCATGAAGCATTCAAGTGTTCCCACTCCTCTGGAATACACTGCAGTTTTTGACCAGATATTTGCCCTGATTTGTCAGTCTAAGGGATTCGATGCTAGCTGCCAAAAGTCAGAACAAGTCTGCAGATTTTGGCCAGTTAGAGTTGACAGATTTCACAAAACATTGCATGGTGTTTAATGGGCACAGATTCCATCCAGTAGGAGGATATCACACATTTGATATTTTGAGCTGATCTGTTGTTTTATTTGCAAGTGTACGATGTCTTGTTTTCTTTTGAAAGTTGTGTAGTGTATTGCAGCTTATAGAAACACTGGCTGCATCTGAAACCTGAAAACTGCTGCCTACACATGATATAGAGGAAGAAATGAAGACATGTCTGAATCCAATGATAATGTTTTGATATTTCACATATCTGAATCCAATAATACTATTTCACTGATTATTAAAGAGGAAACATTTTTAATTAAACATACTTTTAATCTCCATGTCCCTGGACAATATTCCTGGTGTCCCTCCCACCCCAGTGCACAATCCTGTAAAATCCTCAAGGGTGGGCAGATGATGATTTTTATATAGTTTAGGCACATCTGTCCATTTTCAGTGGATATACATCTTCAGAGATTGGGTCTTAATCTCTGCTGTCATTCTCTTCATTTCGATTCGGCCTTGCCATAATGTTGAACTTCAGTTTATCATCTATAACTCTCATCAGCTGAAAATATTTCTGAATCTGGAGGGAAAATGACAAAAACATGAGTTCTTCACCGAAGCAGTTTTGAAAAAACGTAAGCTTGCCCGTTACATTTTACCACACATTGCTTTGTGATGACCTTTTAGAACGTTACTGTAGCTCATTTTAGTTTTAAAAATCATAACAACAAATGATTCATTCAAGGTTGCCAGAAGTATTTTTGAATTATTCACCATTTCCAACTGCTTGAAGGTGTCCACAGAGACTTTCCTGTAATGTGTGACTTTACCAATGTTCTCAAACTCAAATGTCAATAAAAAGGAGGAAAACAGAAGAAAAGTATAATATTACTATACAAAATTTTAGATACTGAAACAGGTAGAACCTATATAATGTACATTTGAGAAGGTCATCCATTCTGTTACCCCATTTGCTTCATCATTCAGAAAACAGAAAATGAAACCACACAGAATAAGACTGATCCAAAATGTCCATTGGCAGTTACACTTGATGGAGAATAGGAAATCAGGTGCTTTAAAGGAATAGTTCACACAAAAATTAAAATTCTGTCATTAATTACTCACCCTCATGTTGTTCCAAACCCTGTAAGACCCCGTTCATCTTCAGAACACAAATTAAGATATTTGTTATGAAATACGAGAGCTTTCTGACCCTCCATAGACAGCAAGAGTTCTACCACGATCAAGGAACAGAAAGGTAAATGCGACATCAGTGGTTCAACTGTGATTTTATGAAGCTACGAGAATACCTTTTGTGTGCAAAGAAAACAAAAATAAGGACTTTATTCAACAGTTCTTCTCTGCATCACCCTGGCGTGATTTTGGGGAGTATCACGATGCATGTGCGTGCTTTTCCTGCATATAAACAACGCATGCGTGTGGTTCTGCTGATTTCGAACACGCATGTGCTGCACCTTGTTTACTTTCAGATAAACAGCACATGCATGCGTCAGGATACTCTCCAAAATGGCGCCAGGGTGATGCGGAGGATAAGAATTGTTGAATAAAGTCATTATTTTAGTTTTCTTTGTGCACAAAAAGTTTTCTTGTAGCTTCATAAAATTACGGTTGAATCACTTATGTCATATGGACAGTTTTAATGATGTCCTTACTACGTTTCTGTGCCTTGATCATGGTAGGACCCTTGCTGTCTATGGAGGGTCAGAAAAGCTCTCGGATTTCATAAAAAATATCTTAATTTGAGTTCTGAAGATGAACAAAGGTCTTACGAGTTCGGAACAACATTTTTGGGTGAACTATCCCTTTAAGGCAAGCATGTCAGTTCATTTGGCACCCATATATTTAATGCCCTTCAGGCAGCTACTTCAAGTCATGCAAGTATAGCATGAATGTGGAAAGACTGTAATCTGCATATTTGTTTTTGACTAATACATTATCAAAAATTGTGCTACTTCATCTCAAATGATGGACAAAAACCTTGCGTAAACTGTAAGCTGGCACTTCCATTCCCATAGCTGATGTACTGAGCATCGCAATGTCTCTATCAACATTTTTTAACTCTCTCTGTGTACGGCTTTCCATATCCTCCCATTCATATCTGTAAGAAAAACCGCCTCTGCCCTTTCCAGTCTCTAGTTCAAATAACTCTGCAAACTCTGAAAGTATGAAAAGTCTCACTCTTCAGCCAAATGAGGCATGTGAGACCAGGGAAAAACCTTGACAGTTTCTCCGAGTTGTTTACCTGTTCCCTTTCCAGACATAACAGCAGTAGACTACCAACTAATAGTGCAACTACCTTTCCAGACATTTTTGCGGCTCTCTCCAGGAACTCTTGGTAGCACATGCCCTTTCAAACACGATCCTCCAGTAACTCTTTTCGTGCCAGCAGGGTGTCGTTCTCTGCCTTTAGCTTCTGAATCTCTACTTCTTTCGGTCTGATTTGAGCTCTCGCTGCTTCTGCTTTCTTTATGGCACGCAACCGTCTGGCATAATTTTCCTTGAGGGAAAGAAATACAAGTCCATTTAACACATTATCCATTCATATCCATGTAGTTGTTTCGGAATGCTGCATTACTTGCAAAAACGTATTATATTTCAGTATGGATTTCTTCAGTTTCTCCTCTTCTTTCTTAATGTTTTCGTCTCTCTCTCTTAAATTCTCCTGCTGCATCTGCATCTCCTGACAACAGCACACATAAAGCAAGAAAAACTAACTGGAACATCTAAAAAGTACATTTTAAATATGTAAATAAATAACTGAAAATGTAAATAGCTGAAACGTATTTTTTTCACCACCTCTTTTTGAGCTTCCAGTGCCCTGGTCACGCTGGTGCACTCCTCGCGCGCCTCCACAAGCCTCATTGCACTTACACTCAAATCCGCCAAATCCTGCTCGGCCTTATTTCTGAAATTTTCAACAATTTCTGAATAAATGCAATTCACTCTGAACCATCTCTGTGCGCCCAAACAATGCTTATCTGCACCTCTGCGACTCTGAAATCACATTTCAATGGCCATAACGACGGCACATTAATGGTTAAAGAAAAAACACTGGTGTAATAAATGATAATGCCTATACTTACAATCTGAGTCGTTCTTCGAAAATCGACTGAAAGTAAGCTTCCAAATTCAAATTCATCTTTTCGAACCCCGCAAACTCAAACGCGCCGCTCGCTGTAGACAAACTTTCTGCGCTCGTGTCGTTTCCACAGAAACAAAAAAGCAAAGCTCTTTCCTTTGTTGCCCTCCAGTGGCAGATTACATTTCTTAGATCACTAAAGACTGCTGCTTTAATGACACCGAGTTAAATACTTCAGGAAATGCCCCAAAATTACCTTTCAGTTTATTGACGTATTGATGAATAATGCTGCTGGGTGAACTTATTATTATTATTATTATAAATCTAGCCTTATAACCATTTTTGGTGTATGGATCAGTAGCACACAATCATCAGTTCCTACGCACTGAAGCGCACTCAAATGCACGCTATGAAGCATATTCTGTAAAGAAGCCTGTTAAATGTCTTTTTCGCTTCAGATCGTGCCAAAATGCACTTTGTTGTCTACATCATTAGAATTTAATATGCATTTTTTGCTGTTTAATGAATAATTCCACTGGAATAAGAACGTGAGAACATTTTTTTACGCTGCTTAATGGACTTGATAATATAAATTCAAATACGTTAAGTGTTTTTATGTGTTTTTTTATTCCTTTTTGTTTTCGTGCATGTGTCCAGACCTTCATTTATCTTTCATAAACATGATTCCGTCTCCTGTCACCTTCTCACCTAATGCATTAGGGCCATAAAGGCTTCTGTGTAGTGTAGAATTAGAGGAAATTATTTTTTAACACCCATGTAAATGTCCAAAACTGAAAAGAGAAGAATCTTACTATGCCCCACCCCCCACAGTAGACATTTGTTCAGTTTGGTTATTATTTTTGGATTCTGTACAAAAAATATGTCTCTTTTTTTGTCTTAAGTGTATGCAATAGCAATAATCTTGCTTTGTGACTTTTCATTTAGGATTGCAATTTTAATAAAAAATCCATGTGCAAAATAATATAAAAACTATTGAATCTTTCACTGAGAGAGACCTGAGAAAATCTGATCCTATGGACTGAAGGCAGGGATCCCTTTAGTCTTGACCCTTTCACTGACCTCAAATCTCAGAAAGAAAGAAAGAAAAGAATTGCAACCCCATCTTTCAGCATGCTGTTCAGTGGCATCAGGTCTGTGTGTCTCTCTATTGTGTTCACACATGATTGAACACTGAACAAGCACAGGCGAAATTCATTATTCAAGAGCATAACAGAGGTGAGTGAGTAACCCGGAGAGCCACTCAATGTTCAGGATGATGTTTACCATTGCTTAACGTTCTTGATAAGTGATAAGACACCGCAGCTGTCCTGCTGGGCTAGGGTCAGGGAGCATTTGTTTGTTTGTTTGATAGTTGTAATGCACCGTTTAGTGTTGCAAAAAGAGGGTTTGCTCATGGGGAGTAAACAATATTGTACACGAATGCTGGGGAGAGAGAGAACGAAAGAGAGACGGATAAAAGAAAGGGGGAGACTAATGGTAAAACAGTTACAGGTGATGCAGGGCTTGAATAAAAGCCATTGTTCAGCCAAAAATTTTAACTCTGACAGAATTTTCTCACTTTCACATCGTTCCAAACTTGAATATCTTCATTTCTTTAGCAGAACACAGAAGTCATGCAAGTTTTAAACAGCATGAGAGTGAGTCAGTTTAAAGCTATGGGTCAAAATGTTTGTAATAAGATGTTTTTTTTTATGTTTTTGAAAAAAAAATAAGTACCGTAACTTATGCTCACCAATAGCATTTATTTGATGAAAAATACAGTAAAAACACTAATATTTTGAAATCTCATCAGATTAAAAACTGTTTTATATCTAAATATATGTTTTTCCTGAAAGCTGAATTTTCAGCATCATTACTCCAGTCTTCAGTGTCTCCTGATCCTTCACAAATCATTCTATGCTGATTTGCTACTCAATAAACATTTCTTATTATTAGCAATGCTGAAAACAGTTTTTCCTGCTTAAATTATTATTATTTATTTATTTATTGTGGAAACCCTGATACACTATACCATTCAAATGTTAGGTTGAAAGAAAGAAAGAAAGATTAAATACTTTTATTCAGCAATTAAATGGATGAAAAGTGACAGAAAACAATACATTTATAATAAATACAGTTTTTTTTACTTTCTTTTCATCAAAGAAAACAAACATGACGGTGTATTAAGTAACAAAAACTGTTTTTAACAGAAATACTATTAGGAACCATTATTAATAATAATAATAACTGAGCATAAATAATAAATGATAATACTTAAGCCTCAAATCAGCATATTAGAATGATTTCTGAAAGATCATGTGACATTGAAGACTGAATCAATGGCAGCTTTGCATCACTAAATTATATTTTAAATATACAGAAAAAGAAAACAGTTCTCTTACATTATAACAGTATTTCACTTTTTTTTTTTTTTACTGTATTTTTTATCAAATAAATGCAGCTTAAATGCAGCACGAGATATTTCTTCCAAAAACAATTGTACAACAATTTTCAACTTTTGTCCATTTGCATATATAAAATATGCCATTAATATGAATTAAAATGATCTACAATTAACATGCAGAAGGTTTCAACATCTGATTAATATAAGAACATAATATCATTACGGAGGACAAAACTAATGTTTTCAAAAGTTTCTAATTTGATTATGAAACAGTCATTCAAAAACAATATTCCCTTTGAGGTCACGAAGGAGGCCAAACATCTCATTTTGCTCGAACTATATTCAAGCAGACATTCAAGATGTGGGAAGGCATTTTAAAAAAGGTTCAGATTAGTGAAACAAGTGTTTGTGAAAGGTCAAGCTGTGGACATTAGGTCGTACATACACACACACACACACACACACAAACACACTCATATGCAGACACTGCATGACCGGCGGTGCCACTCGTGGTTAGTGATATCATTATGGCAGTTTTGCGTGGAGGGATTAGGGCTCTTTGGCTAATGGATAGTGACAGTGGCTCCTTGTTGCCGAAGCACACTGCCCCAGAACATTTGGAGGTGGGGTGCGCTGGGTGGGGGGCATCGGGGGTGGCCCGTTCACCTCCACAGTGCCAGTGTGCCGTTAGTAAACATTAGTTTAGCCCAACTCTTGTCCTCACTCTTGTGTGCCTGTGGGTCATCTGTATGTTTCTGATCACTGAATTATATCAGACACTGTAACGTGAATATCAAAATCAATAAAAACGTGATCAGGTTTTTTGGTGGATTAAATACATTCATTAATACTAAACTTTAAATGATACATTATTAATAGTGCACAACAGAAATAATAGTATTTTACCAGGTAGCATGAGTGCATGCTGCTTTTTGATTTAGTTGCTGATTTACAACTAAAACACACTAAAGATGTAATGCTTTTGAAGAGTCTGCTGAGGTCTTTTCTGTCTGTGTTTGTCTGCAGGCTTTGACTTTGAGGATTATGAGGTCTCCATAGGGAACAGTCTTCTTAGGATGAAATGTTGGGGGAGGGGCTTATGAGTGTTTTCTGGTCCACTAAGCAGCAGATACAAACACACACACATGCACTGACCCACTCTTGATATCTATGGCTGCTGGTATTTGGTGCTGATTATTGACAACTGCTGACTACGGTGACTATTTCTCTCTCGCTTTCTGTCAAATATATATATATTATCTTTAAACATTTAAGCAGATTTTTTTGATTTCATATAAAAAATACATTTATACATTAAAATTTAAATTTGGGGTCAGATGTCTAATTTATTGTACAAATCTGAAGATAAAGAATAATATTGTTTTCAATTCACTTCAGTTACAGTGCCTGCTGAACTTCTACTGAACTCCATTATGAGTCTACCATTTAAAAGTTTAGGGTTGGTGAGATTTGTTCTCATATGCTCACTGCTGCATAAGGCTGCATTTATTTGATCAAAATGATGATAAAATAGTGTGAAATATTATTAGAGTTTTTAATTGTTTACTGTTTTAATGTAGTTTAAAATATAATTTATTCTTGTGATGGCAAAGCTGAATTATCAGCAGCAATTACTGCAGTGTTCAGTGTCACAAGATGATGATTAAAAAGTTTAAAAGAACAGCATTTGTTTGAATGAAAAAATAAATGTCTTTACTGACACTTAATAAAAGTATTAATTTCTTTCTTTCAAAAAAAAATTATAATACCCCCTATTATTTAAAACATTTGTTTTCATGTTTTCAACAAGGTTTGGAACGCATTACCTCATGAAAAGCACAAACACCACATGTAATAAAAAACAGATGAAATTAACTCCAGCCAGTGCTGAAATCAAAACACACACATAGCTGGGTATCAAAAAGCTGATAAAGTTTCTTCAGGTCAAAGCTTGGAATAAAGAGAAACAATTATGAATACATAGATTAGTTGTGAGCTGCACTCCTACTTAACGTTAAGATTTTCGATCTCTTCCCACTGCGCAATAAATTCGCTTAAGTGGGTATCTTTCGCTTTCGCATTTTGCTTAAGTGGGCATCTTAACGATGAACGGGTTAATAGCATTACTGGCTAATGTCAGGGAGGTAAAAGGGCCCTTATTGGACCATGCACGTTTACCAGAGTGTACTGGGGGCTGTGGCGTGTTTCCTGGAGGAGCTGGATGATGCCATTAGGTTTGAGAAAATGAGCTCAGATCACTTAATTAGCAGTAAATAAGTGCTTCGCTGGACCGGGAAATCCAGTCAGGGTCAGAGGCTTTTTAAAGACTCGATTTGGGTTCAGATTTCCATCTGAAAGAGAACATCAATAGGAGCCACCCAAAACTGTTCCGCTGAGAAGAGGCAGAGGAATTTATTGATAGTGATGTAATAATTATGAATGTCATTTCAAAATCTCAATCATTTATGGAAATTATAGTATATAAACTGCTAAAAGGGACATAATAGAACTGCATTATTTTCCTCCAAGCAGAAAGCATTGTTAAAGTGTATAAAAATTTCCTGGCCTTTAGATGAAAAATTGTTTTCCCCTAAAGAACTTTCCAGTCATTTATGTGAAGACAAACTTCTGATATCTCTCCCTCTCTCTGTTTCCCTGTAACAGCTCAAAATCTTACGCAATGTGTGAAACTACAGCTCTAAGGCACACACACACACACACACACACACACACACACACACTACTAAACTGTTGTCATACGTGTATGCATGCACACATACACATATACTGCATAACTTCCACACAAAATATCAAAATCTATGAACTATGTCATATCAACACAAAAGACATTGCTGTGGATGAACATTTTATTTCAGCTTCATATTCAAACAAGTTTCAGAAAACACCTTCACAAAACACAGAAACTTTACATTTGTCTGGGTAAAGCAAACTGCTCAATAAATTTAAAAACGCTTTACAAATAAATATCAACAAACACAAATTGTGAACTCAAAATCAATAAATAGTTCATCATTATAAATAATCGAAACATGAATTTCACAACATTAAAAGTTTTCTTTAAAATGACCATGTTTCACTCATGAAATTCTTATTGCATGGTGTGTCTATAAATAAATGTCCAGCTGATGCCTCCCCTCCTCTCTGTCTCTCTCTCTCTGTATCTCTTGCCTTGGGCCATGACAGGATTGGTAACATCACTGCTCTCTTAACGGACTGTGACACGTGCAGTACCCAGCATTCCCTTCTCTCATCAGAATAGAGTAAGAATAAACAAAATAAAGGACCTCCATCTGAAGCTAGACAATGTATGACAGGAGGTTTAAGAGTTTTAAATCTGGCACTTTCTTGCATTTGGGTGTGTTAGTGTTTGTACATCAGCATTGCCAAAGTGAAATAGTTTCTCCCTAAAGTTTCACAGATTCTGAACATGAAGCAACCCACCTCCTTAACTTTATTCCCCTTTTATAAATTCCTGGTGTGGTTGTATCTGGATGAAAAAAAACTAGTAATGGTAACAGAGATTCACACATCTTTACCAGAAGATATTTGATACACATGTACACAAAATCTCACACACACATCACTGAAGGCTAAAGAGACATGCAAACATTCATCACAGGGTTTGGAATAAGAGGAAATTTTGTCTATTTTTAATTAAAATCTCTATTTTTTATCCTGAAATCCCATTAGTTTCCACTTGCTCCACAGTATATATATATATATTATATATATATATATATATATATATATATATATATATATATATACACACATATATTATAATCTAATTTATTTAATACTATTATTATTTTATTAATTTGTTATATTTTAATTTACGTAGATGACAAAAAGCATGAGCAAATGTAAAATATTATTATAAAAAGTATATATAAAATTATAAAAATGTTAAGAAAATACATACAAATATTTATACCAATATGTGAAATAAGAATTGCAGATACTATATTGCAAATTATATTAATTTTGATGTTGAATTTTATTCTTATTTGTTATTTTGTTATTTTGATCTAGCAGAACTGAAAAAAATATATATATATTTTTTAATTATTTTAATTTGCTAGACCTTATTCACAACAAGGTAGACTGTGAAGCAAAAAAGATGCAAACTTGTGATTTCAGGATAAAATTATGAGTATGTTACCACAATTATTCACAGACTCTTTTTCAATCTTTTTCTTCTCTCTCTCTCTCTCTCTCTCTCTCTCTCACACACACATACACACACACACACACATCAGGCACACTTGCTCAACTCCCCTCGCACCAGCTGTTTTGGCTGAATGATCGATTGCAAGCATAAAGCGAGAAATCAGTCATCATGCAGTGTGACTGGACACCCACCTCACAGGTGTATTGTGGATACAGTTCCTGAGAGAGGTCAGTGGGGGGAACAAAAGTTCCACCCATTTCTTTAGCTGAAGAAAAGCTTTGGTAAGTTGTGCTGTCTGTATAAGATGCCCACCTGAGGTCCTCCATGCCCACCTGAGGGCTTCCATACATGCAAGGCTGGTGCTGTGCGGTATCCATACTGCAGGGGGCGCTGTGCACAGGGGTTGCCTCTGGAGAGAGCTGGTAGGTGAAGAGGTGGTAGGTGGGGTCATGAGTGGGAGGGGTTCCACTGAGGGTGTGGTCACCTGCAGAGAGAAACACAAACCTGGTTCAATAATTCCAGCAGATGATTAGTACATCAGCATAATCAGCATAGTAAATCTGCTCTGAAATGTGGATTTTTGCCTTAAAAGAATTGCTCTTTCTTTTGGGTTTACCTAACTGGTTGTTTAGAGAAGACGCCACAGAGCTTTTGAATTAATAATGGCCTGCAGGATGCCAAAAGGTTTACAGAGTGCTCTCTGTCACATGCAGAACAGGGTCTAGACATCAAAAATAATTGAGATTTTGGCTCCTAAAATATTCAGGAGCAAAATTACACTGTAAGAAAAAAAAATGTAGAAAAATGGAAAAGGAACTGGTAGTTATCAGCCAGGAAATTATCTGTTACGTTTATGGACAGTTCCTTTAACCCTACAACATAATATAATATAATATGCAAAATACATGTAGAAAAAGCAATACAGAAAAATCCTTCATTCCTTCATTCCTCCAATACAGAAAATTAGGGTGTTAATTCCAAATTAACACCCTAATTTACTGACTTCTCTGTCAAATTACATAACTGTTTATAATAGAGACTATGACTACTTAAATTATATAAAATATGATGTTCCTTGTTATATTTGGTATATATATATTTTTTTTCTCTCTTATACTTGCATTGTTGTATGTTTATCTTATCTTTAACTAGTATGTAGCACCGTGGTCCTGCGAGACACGACATTTCGTTCCACTATATGTGTAACTTTGTTTGGGTGACATGTTACAACCATTATCAATCAACATTTTAGCCTCTGCCTCACCCAACTGGCAGAAATACTTTTTATGAAACAGATAACGGTTGCCAGTTCATTTAGAATTGACTCTATGAACAGAGTATGTGTTTCTGCTGATCTCAGTGGCTAAAGCAAACACACAAAAAAACAACTTGGTGTTCAGTGAGCACCTTTGTTCAGTGAACAGCTTTAAACGATTCACTGACTGAGTAAGTCTGTTTCAAATGTGTGTTAGTTTGAGGCTGATTCATGAATATTTGTGACTGACTGAAAAAGAGTTCATAAGAGTCATTTGTTCATGAATCTAACATCTCAACACAGTTTGGGTTAGTTGTTGCATGCAGGAAAGAAACAAATAGATAATAATGGCAAATAGATTTTAAATTATTGTTGCATTTTAGAAGAGAATGAGCTGTCAATTATAAACCTTAGTACTACCAAATTTTGTTGTTTGTAACTTTATTAAATCTCTTCAAAAGAACATTGTTTTAAAAAAGCCCACAATAATTCCAAGTAACATAGCCTACAAGAAAGGAAAAAATACAATTACGAAATACTGAAATATATAAAAATCAAATTATAACTTGGATTAAATTTAATTAATTTGAATTTCATTTCATTTCATTTTCAGTTGCTATAAAGATTTACATTTAAAAAAGAAAGTTAAATTCCACAAAAATGTAACTGTAAATTTATATTTGTGTAAATAAAACTTGAATATAATCAAAATATGATAACACAGAAATTCAACCTTTTTGTTTTGCACCATGTACCTGAAATGTCAGAGCAGGTGTAACCAGGACTGGGCTTTTGTGTCACAGTGTATTCTGACCGAGAGAGACAGGAGTCAGGAGAGTGTGGAGCTGCACGCTGCCTTGCGGTACTACGTGGTACGAGTGGATACTCCTTACTGTGAATAAAGGGTAAAATATGCATCAGACACATTGATTCCAACAGCAGAGACCTAGAAAATATTTGAGAAATTGGGAAAATGCCATTTAAAGACAGGACGCAAAAGATATATTGAGAATATTTCAGAAGCCCAATGCATCAGGGAACTTTTAGGGGACGAGTCACGAAACACTGGCACTAGAGTTGATGTATCAGGGTGTTAAAAGAGAGAGAGGAGGCTCGTGATTTGCATTGGCACGGTGGGACGGCAAAGGGTAACGGATATCATTTGCACAGTACTGATCGTTTCTAATTAAATTTCTAAGCTAAGAGACAATTACAGTAGCTAAAAATCTTTTCTATACCCCCTTTCCAATCGGACTCATTCCTCTTTCTCTCTGTTTTTTCACTCTCTCTCTCAAAAACGCATTTACTTAGACACACACACATTAGCCCCTCAGTGACCTCTCTGTGTGACAGTGTGTTGTGCCGCTCTGCTCTTAATATTGTTACACTATAAATATCCCTCTCTTGTGTGTCACATTCAATACTGTCAACATGCAACACAAAGCTTTGACTTTTGTTCCTAAACCCTGCTAGTTAAAAGGACAATATATTCTCCATGTATCTGAAACAACATCAGTGGCTACGAGATGCAACACACAATGACATGCAGGCACATAGGACATGTATAAAATAATACAATACATTAGTGATTCATCATTACTCACATACAAACTCACAGTGCTGTTATGATCCACTAAAGTAAAATATTTGCATACGTATAAATGTTTAAAATATGTGTGTTCCACCTTGGTGTACGGGACATGCGATGCAATTCGATATCGTCATTTCCACGGAAACCTTTAGCAAATGGATTATTCTCAATCTTCAGCTGAGTGATCTAAAAAAAACAGAGGATTAAAGATGAACACTCTACTGCTTTCTGCAAATGTATGCATTTTTTCTGTGATCATAGGGGGTCTTGCTGCTTACTGTGTGGTTCTGGTAGGATGTTACAGCGATGAAGGTCGTCTCAGGAAACGAGTGTGTGCAGAAACTTGTGTTGCTGGAGCCAAAGCTGTTCCTCTCGTCTGCCTTCACAATGTGCAGGCGAGGCTGGTATTTATGCATGGAATTTAAAATGATCTGCAGAAAATAACAGGAAGAGATCTCCTGATCAACACATTATGGTTACATAAGGGTTTCTGCAGGTTTATGAGGGTGAATTTAAGATGTTTTAGGATCTTTTTAAGATAATAAAAAAAAAATTTCAATAAAATTTCAATACCTCTGCTCCAATCCATATTATACCTTCAGATCACATTGCAAAGAAACTGATGTTACTCCTCTGTATTTTTGTCTTGTTTTTCAGTGCAAATGTCTAAAGATTTTTAAATCAAGATGCATTTACTTGAGAAGCAAAATGACAGGAGATAAGAAGTCTTCTTTCTGTGAAATTTATCAAAATGATGCAAGTTTGTGATGAAATAAAAAATGTTCTGCCAATAAAAAATTAACAAAAAAAAAAGTTGTCATGCCCCATTGACAGATATTTGTTCTTGTTTTAAACATGAACTCATTTAATTTTGTTCAACATCATATCTTCATTCTGCAACTCAAGTAAATGTATCTTGATTTAAGGATGTTTAGAAATTTGTTTTGGAAAAGAAGATGAAAATACTGAGGAAGATATTAATTTAGCATTGCATGCAACATTGATTTTATGAATGTAAGACTTTCTGCTCTGATTTCAGACATTTTTAGTGCCTTATTTTATGGAAAGGTGAATTAAGACCCTTTAAAGACCCACAGAAATCCTGTTCCATGTCCAGTTCAATCCAACTAAGCTGTAAACCAGTGGAGAGTTTAATTATGTTCATCAGTAAATAACCAATCAAATTTGACTGGCATCATCACTGACATGTCCGAAAGGATCCAGGTGGTTGTTGGTGAGTTTGAGCTTCTGGAAAGAGACGAGCTGTCTCATCCAGTGAGCTCCTGAAGCCGGTGAGTCTGGGTGCACATACAGTCGGCCTGGAATCGCCGGCTCAGCTTTACCACTTATGGACCTACAGAGCAGATAGGACACAAACGAGTTGATAAGGACTTTCTGTCTGCTCCACAATTCTGAGATAAAAGATCAGGTTACAAAATAAACTTCTGTCTCAGAGACAGTTGAGTTTCTCTGCTTAGTGTGAATCCTCCACTTACTGAACAATATTCACTAACCAGTAACCAAGGCTTATAATTGCATTATTCTTGCATCATTTCACACACAATAGAGCTCATTAGTATTTATGCTATGCAAAACTTTCTCTTAGCATTCCTCCATTGATTTAGCTACACCTATCATTTTCAGTCAGTTACGTCCAACAGCTCAATAACCTTTCATACAAACATTCAATCACCACTCAAAATCTTTTTAATAAAATGCCTAGTTAATATTCATTGTTGAAAAAGAATCAAACATCTTTATAAATGTTTACCTTTCTATTACTTCATGTATTTTAATAGCATTATAGTTTATAATTATAATTTATTACTTTCTTACCATTTGTTATCTGCAAACTTATACCGATGCTCGTCGGCTGAAATAATGTCCATCAGTAAGATATATTTTGCTTTGGGGTTTAAGCCTGTTACCTTCACTTTGTAGCTGGGAAACATTCGTCTGTAAAAGATCAATGATCCATTAGAGAGCCAAAAGCAATATTTGAATAATAATGGTAGTAATAATAATAATATTAATACAGTGGAGTATTGTCTTGTTTGTCAACATTTTCCTGATCCATGAAGACATTGGATGTAATGACACAAGGTATCACACATATTTAGAGAAATCAATTGTTTATAATTTTCAGTTTTATTTAAAGTGACCCACTTTGGTTAAAAACACTAGCAAAATGGAAATAGATTTATTTTGGGGAAACAAATCTTGGTACAGCAGCATGTTTGAATATGATGGCAAATTGTGCCCTATTTCTCACTGTTGTCCTCCAGGGGCTTTTCCCTGCCTGGGGAATTTTGTGTTGAAAATCGTTTTGATCCAGGAATATTCAATAAAAAGAAATATGTATTTTCTATCTTCATACATTGTTGGGTAGAAAAAAATTCAATTAAAAAGAGACTCACCGGCCAGCTTTGGTGATGATCATCTCTGTAGTGATATCATGAAATTTCCCCCACAGATCTCTCTCGTGCAAATAAACTTTGATTCCCTCCATACCCTGCACGCCAGGATCAGTCAAAAAAATAAAAAAAATAGTAATAGTAACAAAAATTCTACTTTTTTTTCTGACAAATGCAAACAATATACTAACATGATATTTAAATAAAGAATGAGTTTTAAGTTGTAGGTGTTTTTTTTTTACCAGTGTTTTTAGTCCATACGAATCATAATTGTGAAAATAGTCGAGACTGGATTCGAATTTGAAAGCAAATTAAAAAGATTCGCGTGTACATTTTGTAGACAGACATATAACAAGAAATGATCTAAATACGCTACGTAACAAATAATGCAGTGTGATGCTTAAAAAAAGTCTATTTGCTTGTTATATAAACATTAATTGATTTGCAAATATGCCATCTTCTTAGTGAATTTCCAATGTGCAACAAATAATTCCACTTAAAATTAAATAACTAGACCAATAATATAGGCTAATAATAATAATGCAATAATAAACAAATGTTGACAAAAATTCTCACAGCAGAATTTTGGCCTCGCATTTTGCCTCACGTGCACAGTTATGGCTGACCTGTTGTGAGAGCTGAGTTTGCATCGGCGGAGACCCGGCTTTGCACCGACCGTGATGACCGGAATCTTCCTCCTCGAATCCCATCGCGGGGGAATCGCCGCCGGAGCATGACTGCTGACATCCGAACTCTAAATTCGCCATATCCCCGATTGAGTTTAACTACGGTGAACTAAAGACGCGCAAGGGAAATTGTAGAAATATTTTCACCAGGTGATCTTCAGAATTAACCTAAATAATAATAATAATTATAATAAAAATAGCCTAGGCTACATAAATAAAAACTAAGAATGAAAAGAAATCCACATTAACTGTAATCAACTGATTTCTTTAAATTATCGTGTAGCAAAAAAAGCAGCCTGGTAGATAAATAATTTTTTGCCTACAATGATTTGCTGGCTCGCGCATTCGATTGAGAGAATTTTAGGACAGAAGTTTTGGTTCTAAAGCGTTATAGGCCTATGCCGACTATCGGAAATTCTCAAATTGCAGGCTGATATAAGTATATTCATTTATTCCTACAGAATCCAATAACTTAAATTAATTTTAATTTTATATTTTCCTCGCATGTAGGCTACTTGGATTTCTGTCGTCTCTTACCTCATTGTTTAATGAACTTTTCGTTGCTGACTTAATTCCGATAAAAAAGGGGCAATTTTAAATTCGTCCCCAATGATTTGTTTCTCCAAGAGGCCTATGATTTTAACCTCCCTGAATACAAATAAAATACATGCAAAAAATAGTTAGGGCGATTTAATTTAGATTTTCCTCTCTCCTCAAACCGCTTTGCCGAGCTCTGCCCTTCTTCTGCCGTGTCTCTCTTTTCTCCCTCCATCCATCCATTCTCTGTCTCCCATTATGTGATGCTTTCTATGTCGTCACACTTTTTTCATTCACACACTCATGACACGCCATGCCCAAACTCACACAAGGCGACAAAATTCACCATAAACACCCACATTGCGCGCACACCTCTTGTCCTCCAAGATAAACCTGCTTGTTCCTATGCGCTTTCCAAATACAAATACAAAATTGAGGAACATCCTAAATAGCTTAAGAAGAGAAATTCGCTGTACTCACATATCTGGCACCGACTTTAGGCTTAGACTCCAAGTTGTTCGGTAAATACTCAGCATCTCTGTGCGCGACGGCTGCGCGCTGCGGGGTTAAGAGTTGAGGAGGTCGAAAGGAGGTAACTAGGCGAGCGCTCTATCCTCTCTCTCTCTCTCTTTCACTGCTCAAGTCCGTTTGTATTTGTTTGCTGGTGACACAAAACAACATCCCCTCAGTAATAACTTTGGAAATATTATTTGATCTATTTAATGCCGCGTGACCAAGTGCGCGCGTTCTCTGTCACTTATATAGTTCGCATTACTTCAAAACAGGCTTCCATAAATAAGACAAGTGGATGATAACAGGATAGCTTGCAGTGCGGAGTCGTGGGAACATTGCTCGTTAAGATAAGACAGCAATCCCGCAATCGTGTGGAGAGATAAAGTCAGGACACCACGGAGAGCGCGAGCTTGATATTCCGACACGGCTCTGTTTAATGTGACTTGGACAAACGACTACATGATTTATCGGTTTTCCTCACAATTACTGAACTATTAATGACTTTATAATTGTTTCTGTGGAGCGACGGATAGGTAAATTTATTTCTCTTGGGATTCTGTGATCTGTCAGAATAAAGCTAAATACAATCTTTAAACCAAACCATTTGCAGTATTTCCCAAACATTGCACATGTCTGCCAATATTTTTAAACTACGTAAAAAACAAAATGATTTTAATTGCAAGTTTCTTTTTAAATAACTGAATGAGTATTTATTTTACGAAATGGTCTTACTTTTCAAACCGTAAAACTAATAAATTGCGCCACCTAGCGCGCGCATTTATTACAGTTCGTAAACGTTTAAACATTGTGACATTGAAATATCAAATTAAATATTTGTTTGCAAAACCAATGTGGCATGCTTTCGAATTTAAAAATGAAAGGCAATGATTAAAAAAAAAATTTAAAATATAAAAAACATGTAATTGTACGAAAATGGAAAGACTAGACCACAAACGTGTGCAGTTTATACATGAAATATTTTACTCATCATTCCGTATACAGACAAGATACAATCAGTATTTTCTCCTTCGTTAAGGCATACGGCATAGACCTATCAAATCAAGCTCTGTCATCTCACTTACTGCTCCAGTGTAAGCTGTAGGATAGTTAGGTGTATTATCTCGGATCTCGCTTAAGTAGCATGGAAAAGAAACATACTCTAAAACCAAACACACCAAAGAAACACCAAAAACATAGTTCAACAGGCTGATTGTTTGGGCCAATTCTACAGTAGCCACTTAACTAGGATTTAAGTGTATGCGTGCATGCGAGTGTTCAGTCAAATCTAAAGGGCACTTCACAGATCTGTGTTCAAGCAGTCAAAAATGCTGCCTAACTGTAAACATGAACAAACCAAACATTTTATCACAACTTAAAAAAAATGACCTAACTTTTCTACTCAGATCTTGGCTTTCACTCTGTCAAAATTAATAGTTATGAGGAACAAAAATCAACCTAAAACTGAAACCTGAGAAGAGAAACAAAAGAAAAAAAATCTAGCTGCCATAACAATGGCAATCTAAAGGGGCTTAACCCATATTCTATTTCAATATAGCCATATGTTAGTAATTAGATTCTATAACAAAACTAATGTTACAAAACTCATAAACATCGTACCTTTAAGTTTCACAACAAACTTGAAATAAACAATAAAATCCAGTATTAGATCCTTCATTATAAGCAGGGGCTGTCATCTAATTGTTGGTTTTAAATTGTTTCTAAAGCAGAAATAACAGACAGCAACATTCAAGTGAATCCTCAGTCTAACATGCAGGTAACATTTATATACCCTAGAGCGACGCGTGAAATACAGTGAGTGGAGAGTGAATGGAAATCAAGATTTTAGCAGTTGTTACTTATCACAATACCCTTGGGAATAAAAGGTGAGTCAGCACATGCAGCAGAAAGAGGGAGCTGTGTGTAGCACAAAGGGCTTTCGTTCTTTTCATTCACTGTCCAGAATATGTCTCCAGTTAAATGGTGCATGTATGGGACTCTTACAAAGGAACATGGCTTAAGAGAGCCAGCAATGGTTCTCCATCATATGAGTTTGTACACAGTGATGACGTATGCATGTGTGTGCATGCGTGTGTGTGTGTGTTTGTGTTATAAGGGGACATGACTAAACAAGTATGAAACCGACTCCCCATTATGTGTTCTCCTAATGGCTTCAGCCAGGATCATAGAAATGTCGATCACCTGGAAAGGAAAAGAGAAATAAATTAGTCAACATGCTTGGAGTAATGAGTGGAAAACAAACTGTATCACCATTTCCATTAAAATAGCCGTTTTTAACATTAATAATAAGAAGAGTTTCTTAAGCATCAAATCAGTATATAAAAACGATCTCTGGAACATCATGTGACACTGAAGACGACTGCTAAAAATTCAGCTTTCCATCACAGTAATACATTCTATTTTAAAACATACTAAAATAAAAAGTTCTAACAGCATTTTACTATATACATGCTTTTACTGTACAGGTCCTTCTCAAAAAATTAGCATATTGTGATAAAGTTCATTATTTTCTGTAATGTACTGATAAACATTGGACTTTCATATATTTTAGATTCATTACAACACAACTGAAGTAGTTCAAGCCTTTTATTGTTTTAATATTGATGATTTTGGCATACAGCTCATGAAAACCCAAAATTCCTATCTCAAAAAATTAGCATATTTCACCCGACCAATAAAAGAAAAGTGTTTTTAATACAAAAAAAAGTCAACCTTCAAATAATTATGTTCAGTTATGCACTCAATACTCGGTCGGGAATCCTTTTGCAGAAATGACTGCTTCAATGTGGCGTGGCATGGAGGCAATCAGCCTGTGGCACTGCTGAGGTGTTATGGAGGCCCAGGATGCTTCGATAGCGGCCTTAAGCTCATCCAGAGTGTTGGGTCTTGCGCCTCTCAACTTTCTCTTCACAATATCCCACAGATTCTCTATGGGGTTCAGGTCAGGAGAGTTGGCAGGCCAATTGAGCGCAGTAATACCATGGTCAGTAAACCATTTACCAGTGGTTTTGGCACTGTGAGCAGGTGCCAGGTCGTGCTGAAAAATGAAATCATCTCCATAAAGCTTTTCAGCAGATGGAAGCATGAAGTGCTCCAAAATCTCCTGATAGCTAGCTGCATTGACCCTGCCCTTGATAAAACACAGTGGACCAACACCAGCATCACTGACTGTGGGTACTTGACACTGGACTTCAGGCATTTTGGCATTTCCCTCTCCCCAGTCTTCCTCCAGACTCTGGCACCTTGATTTCCGAATGACATGCAAAATTTGCTTTCATCCAAAAAAAGTACTTTGGACCACTGAGCAACAGTCCAGTGCTGCTTCTCTGTAGCCCAGGTTAGGCGCTTCTGCCGCTGTTTCTGGTTCAAAAGTGGCTTGACCTGGGGAATGCGGCACCTGTAGCCCATTTCCTGCACACGCCTGTACACGGTGGCTCTGGATGTTTCTACTCCAGACTCAGTCCACTGCTTCCGCAGGTCCCCCAAGGTCTGGAATCGGTCCTTCTCCACAATCTTCCTCAGGGTCCGGTCACCTCTTCTCGTTGTGCTGCGTTTTCTGCCACACTTTTTCCTTCCCACAGACTTCCCACTGAGGTGCCTTGATACAGCACTCTGGGAACAGCCTATTCGTTCAGAAATTTCTTTCTGTGTCTTACCCTCTTGCTTGAGGGTGTCAATGATGGCCTTCTGGACAGCAGTCAGGTCGGCAGTCTTACCCATGATTGCGGTTTTGAGTAATGAACCAGGCTGGGAGTTTTTAAAAGCCTCAGGAATCTTTTGCAGGTGTTTAGAGTTAATTAGTTGATTCAGATGATTAGGTTAATAGCTCGTTTAGAGAACCTTTTCATGATATGCTAATTTTTTGAGATAGGAATTTTGGGTTTTCATGAGCTGTATGCCAAAATCATCAATATTAAAACAATAAAAGGCTTGAACTACTTCAGTTGTGTTGTAATGAATCTAAAATATATGAAAGTCCAATGTTTATCAGTACATTACAGAAAATAATGAACTTTATCACAATATGCTAATTTTTTGAGAAGGACCTGTATATTTTGGATAAGATAGTATGTACCCTGGATGAGCTTTTGAACGGTAGTGTATACGTATCAAAAATGTGTAGTAAAATTTTGAAATCTTAATAGACTTGCAAACCATCACTGATTTCCCAGTTCACTTTGATTCAGATTCACAAGCTTGATATTCAGTTCTGATTTTGAAATATATAATGTGCAATATTACATAATCATGTGATTTTCTATATTACATTAACAACATTTATTTAATTATTTTTATATTATATAAGAGTTCAATATTTTAAAAACTTTTCCATTTACTTAAAATAGAAACAGACAGAAAATAATTATTCAGAAATTATGACCAGCCCTAAACCACAACATAATTTTCTATAAGATAAATGTCTGTGCCTGAATCTTGTTGCAGTGTTTGATTTTGTCCTCCTGTGGAATTGTGTTGGTGACCACAACTGCCTCGAAGTTGGCATTGTTGATCCGAGAAATGGCTGGCCCGGAGAAGATGCCATGAGTCAAGATGGCGTACACTTTAGTGGCTCCTGCAGACACCAATCTGAGAGAAGACAGAGACACACAAGCAATTAAACAAACAGGCAGGAACATGAGGTCAGACAAATCAGCAGGATAATCATGAATGTGCATTTGAGCGTGAAAGCATTCGTGTATCATGCGTGTCCTCACTTGTCAGCCGCGTGACATATCGTCCCACACGTGTCTGCCATGTCATCGACTAAAATCGCCACTCGGTCCTTCACATCCCCAACCAGCACCATACGATCAACCTCATTGGCCTTCTTCCGCTCCTTATGGATTAAGGCAAAGTCCACATTCAGTCGGTCTGCGATGGATGTCACTCTAATAAAACGAACAAGATTCTTAAGCAACATTCTGTACAACAGCGGTAAATGACCATGGATGCATTCAGGCTTCTCTGCAAGTGTCGCATACACACACCACAGAGAAGCCACATGTGCAAAAGTTACAATAAAAACAAGTACAAACACCAGAGCGCATAAGCTCACTCACTCGCTCACTTCAGTGTCTTAAATGGTTACAAAAGGGGGCGCTGTAGCCAGTCCATTTCTCAAAAAACAAATCACATGATGTAATCAGCATGATTAAATTAGCCAAGCTTTAAAAGGTTTCAAACAGATTTACAAAAAATGCCCACCACTATAATATACTGCTAAAGGTTTAGGCCAAGCCATCCACTGTTAGCTGCTAACAGTGGATGGCTTGGCCTAAACCTTTAGCAGAGTCACACACTCACACAAACACAAAAAACCTGACATTTCCTTACCCTTCACACCTAGAAGAGTAAAACACACTCATGTCCATCGTCTTCAAGAGCCTGAGCAACATTATAAACTACAATTCTCCAGGTTTAACAACCTGAAAGGGTTACGATGCCATAAAAATCTAATGATATGTAGTCCAAAACTCAGAAATATGATAAAATACATTCTTTTAAAAGACTTTTTAAAACATAATGTGAAAAGGATAAACAAAGAAAAATCTGAATGTGAAACAAGAGTGACAATGAATTAAGGAAAGAAATGAAGGAAGAGAATGGGTCTCATTCACTAATAGTTGTGTGAATTATTCACGTTTATACCCAGAAAAAATGTTTCTGTAAAAAATTCCACCTAATTCACAACAACGTGCGTGCAGACTCCAATTTGTTCTTAACCTCGTTGTAATGTCAATGAATTTGGAGTACTTTAAATTGGCTGCCGCATGCCTGAGGTTAGCCATTTGTAAAAAGCCTTGTAGTGCCTAGTAGACCAGGACACACACACAAAATAATTTCAAGACAGCACATTCCTTAGCAGGAGTTAAGACTTCCACTCCCAGCATCTGCATTTGACTGGCTGGCCGATTTCCTGCCCTAAATCTCCTCATCTCAGGAGACCTCTAAAACCCAGAATAAATTTGAGGGAACATCTGAAATGGATTTAGAACAGAACCTTCAAGGTTGTTCCTGACCGGTTTACCATAAATAAAAGTCCTTAAAAAAAACCTTATACTCACTTCTGTAGATGAAGCTCGATCACGAAAGATTCACGCTAACATAAACGCATTTAGGCAGATTGGGGATCTGCGCATTCACTTCAAAGTGAAAGTAATGTTAATCCTCTGCATCTTCAGCGGCTCAGATGTCAGGAGTAAATGACGACTGCTATGTTCATTATTTCATCCAACAACAAACCTCAAACGCTTAATCTGAAACATCTCGTCTTCCCCTGCACCGGAGTTGACACAATGGTGGTCGGACTGTTTACAGCTCACTAAGTTCACCCAGGGCGGGTCTAAGGTAAGACGGCCTTGTCAATCAACTATCGTGGGAGCGCCCTGTGCAGGAATCTCAGAAAAGCCTGATTTGAGAAAGAGGATTTTAAAATAGATATTTTAAAAATAAAAACACTGGGTGGATTTTTATAATTATAGGATGGATGTGTACACACACTTCCAACACACATTTAAGTTCAAACAGCTTGAAAAGTGAATTTTGCATCCGATGACCCCTTTAATACACAAAGCCGTAGTGCACTGACAAACTGTCAGTGAACCACGGCTCTCTGTAGTAAATGCCATCCATCTGAAAGTATGTGAAGGAGATTTACTACTTCTCACAGAACCGGCTTTAGTGACTAGATGCACATGATCATCGCATTCGATTATTTGCACAGCCCTACTTATAAGACCACAAAGAGTACATGATTTTTGTGTTTGTGGGGTATCAAGTGTTCCCGTATTTTTTCATAAATTTAAATTTATGAAGTAAAAATAAAATAAAAGAGCCATTGATGAATTATGATATGGTCATAAAAACCTTTACACACAGGTATCACACACATTTGTGTGTGTATGGTTAGTGAACGAGACCCAATGTTTTTGAGAGACAGAAAGAAAACACACCTCTTGGCTCCACCGGCATCAGGAGAAACAATGGTGCAGTTCTTCCATTCATTGATGTTTTCTTTTATCCATTTGAGGACTGCCGGCTCAGCATACAAGTTATCAACTGGGATGTCAAAGAACCCCTAACAACACACACACACACACAAAACACATCCACTCAAATAAACCATAAAAAAAACTTTCAATGTCCAAGTCTCAACTATAAAATGCAGAAGAAATTTAAGGCGCACCCAGTTCTACTCAGGCCTGACGGTAGGGTTATGTCTGTGATCTCTGTTCATGAGAGATAAGGGTTTGTTTTGAGCTCGTTTGGAGGAAAGGCGTTGCACTGTTTGTACCTGAATTTGAGATGCATGAAGGTCCATAGTGATGATGTGGTCTGCTCCGGCTACAGACAGCATGTTGGCGACCAGCTTGGCTGAGATTGGAGCCCGACTCTACAGACAAAATTCTCACTCATAAACATACACTCATAAATAAGTAACATCACAACCACTAACCAGATACACATTTACAGTACTATAGAGAAGGGCTAAGCAAGCCTAATTAGCCATGCCTTGTATGTTGCCAAAGGGCCAGAACACACAAGCCGACACCACAGAAGAAAGACTTACAGAAAGTAGCCCACATGGATCCACCAACAGTGATGCGGTTAATTTATGATTAACTGTGTGTACGTGTTAAGAAGCAAGCTGTTCCCCTCACCCCCACCTTGTCCTTCTTGTCCTGCCGAGCGTAAGGGAAACAAGGAATAACCGCCGTGACTCTGGAGGCCGATGCAATCTTACAGGCATTGATCATGATCAGCAGCTCCATAAGATTGTCGTTTATTTCGCCACAGCCACTCTGGACAATGTAGACATCTTCTCCACGCACACTCTCTCCTATCTCTACACTGCAAAAAAACATACACACAAAAACAAGGCTGAGTCTCAGGCACTATAAATCTATACTTGTCTGCCTGATTAGAGGGGTGTATCTGATTTGAGTTGATTTCTATATGGTCACCACTGGGGTTCAGACTGTCCTCCATTAAAAAGCAAATTGAAACTATTGCGTCAAAAACCTGACTGCATTTATCGCATGTAAGCTGCAGATAAAGAGTGAGATACACATTTTATCTTTTATGATCACAAGGCCTCCACAGACACCAGAGCCAACATTATATTTTAATCTCACGATATGAAAGTGGTCGTGTCCCTGCATATTCCATCTTTTTTAGCTATAGAAGCGAAGCTAATTATTTTAAAAATAATTATGCATAATAAAAAACCGCAGCAGCATTTCACGAGGGTACAATTTAATAGCGTTATAACTCCTCACGTGGCAGAGGAGGCCAGACAGGACGTTTAAAATTAGCATTAGCTGCCCCGGAGTCACATGCTTAATGCAGGTGGATGCTGGGAAATTGAGTCTGATGCCAGTACGAGGCGCATTGCGCCAGATGACACCTTCCAATACATAAAACTACAAACTAAATAAACATGGTTGCCATGTGTTTACCATTCCGTTTACCCTAGCCAAAACATTTCGGGAAATCATGGTTTCAGTTGCAAACCTGAGTGTAAAGAACTCACCAGGTTTCCTGATTGCTGAATTTTTTGGTGACCACTTTCCCCAGTTCGAGTCCCAGTCGGTCTGCGATCTTCTGCGACAGATCCGGATGCGAACTGCCTGAAAAGATCTTAATGTTTGGCATTCTGGGCTGATCCGTGGTGCCTATAGTGACGGGATGATGTACAGTGTTTTTTAAAAAAACACTGTAAGCTAAAAATTACCTCTTCTAAATCAGTGTTAACCTCAATAAAGTAGGTAAAGAGGGCCTGGTGCCGGTTGTCTCTTCTGAATCGGATCCGTCCGTGCAGAATGTAAAGCCACTAGTATGTGCATCGTAGCTCCGCCCACTCTAGTTAAACACGCCCATAAACTGTGGCGCGCGTCAATTTCGGCGCTATGATTGGACATATTTCTGGGGGCTAGATGACTGGCAGCTAAACAGACATATGCACGCGCCACACTTTATGATGTTCCAGTTTACCGTTTCAATAAAGCGTTCGTGCACACTCGGTCAAAAAAGACATTGCTTAATTTAGTTTTAGATAGGGCTTTTTTTTTACCTTTATAAACACCGGGACCACTTAGCAGTCTCACAGCCAACTAGATTTCCTCGATAACTTTTTAAAATCACTTTCATTAAGAACAATGTAACAACTCGTTTGATAGTTAGAAACCAGTTAAAACATAGAAATCTTTTTATCTCTAAAAGTCTAATGTCAGCAGGCTTTTATCAAAACTGTCTTGTGTATCATATGAAGAGCTCATTTGCAAAAACAGATAACTCAGTTTTTAACAATTCTCAGAAATCATGTTTTTTCATTGTGCTTTCCAATTAATCTCAATCAAACTGCAGTTGGGTTATTTGGACTAGGTTAAACAATACATTAAAAAACAGCTAACACAATAAAAACATAACAATAAAAAAACATGATTTTTGAACATTTAACTTTGATGAAAGGTTTTGATCCACTTCAAATGTTGACTACTGCATAGCCAATACCGGCTATATACAGTTTAAATATTAACAAACATTTGCAATGACCCATAGCCTTCATAAAACATGTAAATTATGTCTCCAGTGCAGCTAGTTTATCTAGTTTTTAAATGACTTCCTATAGGGGGAAAAAACCCTCTGGTTGCTATAATAAATAATGCACTCTAGTGGTAAAAGAGGTGTCTTCTTTGTTCCTAGGACGGCTTTCTGTTGTATAACTGCCATCAAAACTGATTTACAGTGAGATATTTTTGGGGTTCGGTAGCAGACAGCTATGTAGAGAAACAATGTAGGAAATCAGAGAATCGATGAAGCCTGATAAAATTAGATTTGTTCATGTTTCCACAAACAAAAATGAGTCAGTACTGAAACGAGTGTTCAAAAGCTCTTTTAATTAATATTTATTCCATAAACATGATTACAAAACTCAGCAAGTTACCAATATTACATTTGTCACCATACAGGCTTGATCACAAATATTTCAACTTTTGTGACAGATACAACAAAAACAAAATACTAGAATAATTTACATGAAAATCTATAAAACAGCAATCAGATCACAAATTAGTGTTATTGTTCCACTGTCTGTTTTCATGGTTTCTTTTTTTTATCTTTAAATTAATATATATTTTAACTAGAGCACAACACTCTTACAACAAGATTGGTCCAATTACAAAAACTCTCAACAAAGAGTCACAGCTTGCTCTCCTTCTCTCTCCTTTACAATAGTTTTTTATTTATTTTTATAGTATTTTCAATTTTTGGCTTTAAAACAAACAAACAAAAAACAAATAAGAGAGAGAGAAAGAAAAAGAAAGAAAGAAAGAAAGAAAGAAAGAAAGAAAACATCATGGCAATTAGCAACCTTTTCACTTGCTGAAAAGGGAAAAGAACAAAGCCACAGTAAGAACGACCTCACATCACTTTCTAAGAAAAATATACACTTAGAAAATATGTTACAAATTGGCACAATGAAAAATATACAGGTCATTTTTTTTTCCTACATCAAGAGTTCATTGAGAATCCACCTGGAGAAGACAGACCAGGCAGTAGAAAGAGTTTCTTTTTTTTCCTTGATGATGAAAAAAGGCAAAAGTAGTTACAAGTAATGTAGTGTCAAATAAATCATGAAAAAAATACTTCCAACTTGACAATATAATACATTCATAAATAGGGCACAATTAAGTTTTTGATATGCCTGTTTTAACTTTACATGATGCACTTATAGGGGAATAACACTGTTTAAGAACTTTTCAAAAATACAAACGCTTCGGTCAGTGCAGTGGATGTGTGCTATACAGTTTTCACTGGTGTAAAACTTTGCTCTCAAAGTATGAAGAAGAGCACCCTGCACTGGCATCACAGATGTCCTGCAGGTTTAGCAACTGTAGTGCTGTGTAAAAACAGTACAGCAGGGGACAGAGTTTGTATGGCGAGAAGGGCAGCTGAGGGAATGAAAGATGTGAATGCAGTTGGGTTCCCTGAGCCAACGGACCTGAACCAACTGTGTTACATCTCCATTCACTCAGCACTGAAAGAAATCATTTGGACAACCAACTTATGTTCTAATCTTTCCTGGTCTTTTACTTGGTGAGGTTGATTTGGCTGGGAAGGCCCTAAAAATCAAGAGGTTTTCAGAGCTCACTTCTGAATTGCACCACCAGCTGTGGAATGTCACTCATCATCTGCACCCGTTTTCTTCAACATTTCAGCACTGCAATAATTTCACCTTAATTAATTCACAGCATTGTTACAGCATTTGCACAAGTACCCACTAAACTTTGAAAATGGAGGAACAGTTCTCAAAATACAGCTGTCGATTCAATGTAGTGTTGAACAACTCAAGGGCAGAAAATCAAAGAGAAAATATTTCTTTTCAAATAGGTATTCACAAAAGAGGCGATCCAGGGAGTTGCAGAAAAAGCAATGTAGTAAACAACACATGGGGGTAACCAAGTTGGCATCTTTCCCTCTTTTTAAAACACAACAAATAACATTCCAACAGCAATAGAAAAATAATGGTTTTGAGATCAGGTAAGAAACAGGCGAGTCAGAGAAAGTAATACAGGGGATCAGCATTCACAGCACATATCCATATCATGTTTTAAATGCATGCACTTCACTAGCAACAAATTAGAAAACTTTCAAAAAAATATTTGGTCCTGTTCTTAACTAGTTTGGAGGGTTGAGGGACAGAGAAATATGTGTACCGAACTAGAAATTTGGGGATGTAAACGAGTTAGAATGCATTGCATGTCTTGTTATAAGAAGGAATGATCATTTTCTTACCTTGTTACACATGAACAGTGATCTTTTACCATCCAGAAATACATCAGAATGAAAGGCAACCAATGTTTTTCTCTGCCACTATAGCACTTCGGCTTCCTCCCACCAATTCTCGTCATGCATCTCTCACTTCAGGCCTCTAATCTTGAACTAACCAGGAGTGTAAAAGACAGAAAATAAACCAACAATATTTTTCTTCTGATTGTTGAGATGACTCCTCGCCGCAAGCTGTTTATACAGATGTGATGCAACAGGAGTGAATCTCAGATTAACAACTCAACAACCCCCCCCCCCCCCCATCCCAAGCACACACACGCTCCTCAATCACTGCCACATTATAAAACAGCAAATATTTATGTAGATAAAAATGTCTGTACATTTAATTGTTCATAGTTTGGCACATTAATTTAAACATGTCTGATATAATCTTCTTTTGTAAATAGTGCATATGTTTGTGTACAACAGCATTTTGATACTGGCAGGAGGAGATTCACTGGAAAACAGATGAATGAACCCCCTTTTCACAACTTATAAACAAACAACAATAATGAAAAAATCTCTTGTGAAATTTCAGAACCTCAGAAAACAAGAGCGTCTCGGTCAAGATCCTTTCTTTTAGCTTGTCAAAGCCCAGTGTTCTGAGGGGTTGGCACAGAAATGAGGGGAAACGATTCTTAGCACAGAATACTACACATGACCTTTGACCCCTGAACAGAAGGCAACCATTTGCTGAGAGACAGAGCAGGGCGCTGGGCTCGGTCTAAACCATGGTTCTGTGACACCGATTTAACACATACAGTGTTATAGCTGCAACGGAAAACAAAAAGACAAAAAAAATTATATTTAGATATACACCACACTAAAAGAGAATCCAAAGACTTTCAAGGCATTTTTCTTCTTGGAAAACAAACCAAACGCAAACAAAAACAACTGAAAATTTGTCAGATAAAAATGCAACAAAGCAGCAATGGTGAGTAGGGTGCAGCCATGACAGTGAGACTTCAGTCAGTCTAGTAGGTAGTTTAGCAGGGCTGACATGCAGGATGTGCCTGCCTTCCAGTAGGCCAGGCAAAGCATTGTGGGTAAAGTTGGTGCCATGCAGCTCTGAAATGTGGAAAGGATTTTAGGAGGATTTGGCAGGGTGCGAGGGAAGGGAACGGAGAAAGAGAAGGGGCACATTGCAGAGAGAAAATATTACCTCCGTTTCTCAACCAAAGCGGTCAATGCTACTCCTTTTATGTCCCTTTTACCCGCTAAGAGTTCCTCACGGGCGAACTTAGCGTTGCTTTTGTGACGATACATTTTTTTGTGGGCTGGACGGTGTGGAAGTGGGAGACAGTCCAATCCGAGGGTAGGAAAGAAGCCTGGTGGGAGAAGTTTAGGCAGTGCTTTACCACCACGCCCAGCCCCTTTCTTCCCTCGACCTCCGCCTGAGGCACCACCCCGCTTTTTAATGTCAGCAGCGCTACCCAGAATCTTCAGTGTCTGGCTCTGGAGGGCATGTTGACCAGGTGAAAGACAAGGCCCCCAAAGAGGCTCCACAGAGGCCCTCATGAAACGCTGTACCTCAGCCATGCCAGATACTATATTGGACAGGATGTTCGATGGTTCCTGGAATTCTCGTTGGTCATCATTTAACAGTCCCCCAGTAATAGGCCACTCCCCCTGAGCTCCAATTAAGCCAAGCGATGGGGTAGGGGAAGAAGCGCCACTTCCTAAACCTTCACCACTTTTGGCTGCTTTTCCCTCTAGCAAGGCTTTGATTTTCCGCACAGAACGGGAACCCTGACGTGGGAGCTTTACTTTCTCTCCTTTCAGTGTTTTAGCAGTTTTGCTCTTTTTGGTGCCTTGTCCATTTTTCCCACTCTTTTTTGTTGAGCCTTTGTGATCCCTTAGCCCTACTTCATCCTCCTCTGTGTTGAAAGAGCGTATCTGTAGGTGGTGTGGGTTTCCGTCTTGATTAAGCTGCGGGACAACTCCACAGTTCCATTGTACGTTTGCTTCTGCTGCTTCTGAGAATTCTCCAACTTTACCACAGTTCCCCAACAGTTGAGGGGAAGAGTTAGGCGTGTCTGGTGGCGACATCTCAGAGAGCGAGGAATGGCGGAACTTGTCAGGGGTAAAGTTGGAGATATCCAAGAGGTCAGTTGACTCTCGAAGTGGAACAACCTCCTCTAGACTTTGCTGCAAGACGAGCCGTGGGCTGCAATGCGGCAAGAAGCCATCGTTGATCTCACCAATCTCCTCTTCCCTCTCTCTTTCTCCCTCTCTCAGGCTGAGTGAGCTGTAGTTGCTAGAGGTGGCAGAAAGTGACCCCAGGGAGTTAAAGCTAACCAGCCGCCCTACACCATTGTCACTCCGAGAGCCAGTCGGACTCAAGCCATAATCAGCATCAGGTTGGGACTCTTCATATGAGACCCTGCAACCTGATAGAGACACTTGCCCAAAGCCTGTGACATTTGTGCTATCCCCTGGTAACACAGGCAACGGTGTGGGAAAGCCCGATGGCATTATTGGTGACTGGGTTGGGATGTCTGGGGAGAAGGGCAGCTGTTCAGCAGATGGTTGGGATGGCCATGAAATGGGCTGGTTTGGTTTAGTGAGGTTTGGCTCAGTATAATGCGTGTGGTGAGGCCCAGGTTTCATAGGTGGCGGAGAGTGAGGCAGCTCTGATTCAGAGGGAGGAGAGAGAACACAGCTCTGGACTGGCTGAAGTGTGGTATTCTGTAGCCCTGGATGGAAATAGTTGATGTTAGCAGTACTTGATGACTCCGAGGCTTCGAGAAGAGTTTGCAGGTATCCCCCAGGGAGGAGTTCAGCATTTCCAACAGTCCCTGTAGCAGCTGGGGTCAAAGTGCATTTTTCAGGGTCATTACTGGAGGTTTCATTTGTGGCGTTACCTTCCAAAGAGTTACTAAGGTTTTCTGGTAAACATGGGCTGCACTGCTCAATCTCAGAGGCTTCTGGGACTTCCTGTGTCTCAGCTTCTTTTAACTTTTTCAATCGAAGTCTTGCTTCACTTTTGAACTTCTTTATCTTCCCTGTTTTACCGGCCTTTCTTCTTTCCTCTCTCTCCTGTGTTCTGCTTTTAGCCCTGGCAGTGTGTGTAACGTAGGTAATGTCCTCTTTTGGTTCCTCTGTGCTTTTCAGGGATTTGGTCCCTTTTGGTTGATTGTGGATGGGGACCACTATAGTTTGGCTGGGGAGGGAATTTTTTACGGTATGGATCTGCTGGATCCTGAGTCTGGCCATCCTGTGCTTGCGTTTGGGTGTAGTGCTTGGTCTTTTGCAGCCATTGAGATGTTTGGTTGTTTCTGCAGCTGTTAATCTATTCTGCTCCTGCTGCTGCTTTTCTCTTTCCTGCCAGTATGCTTTTAATGGTGCAAGTCTCTCATAGTGAAGCAGAGTGTTTGGACTCAGACAGACCACAGCAGTTGATGGGTCGACTCGTCCCAGACGCACTCTCATGTGCCTCTGGCCTTTAAAACGATTAATGATTATGTATTTTATAATGACAGGTGGGTCCTTCCTACTGGACCGCCGCCTCTTCTTTGGGCACCAGTCATCATCGCGCTCTTTCTTGAACCCAACAGGTGGTTTTTCTCGTTTTTCTGCATTTTTCTCACTTTCTATTGAGTCCACATCGTACAAGTAGTCTTCTCGGTAGGCCACCTTCCTCTTGGCTCGGAGGCGGTAGCTTAGCTGACTGGAGGAGCTAGAGTTTTCTCTGGACAAGCAGCCATGGCGGAGGGAGAGCCCATGGTCTGGGGAGCCTGTGCAAGAGCTGTCATCACTGAATTCGCCGGAATCTTCCGGAGAGTTACTGAGGTCAAAAAGAAAGTTATTGTCTGGGCTAATATTGGGAGTCACGTGGTCATCAGCCTTAATCTCAGCGGATTGATCTGGTTTCTCTTTTGGCCCCTCTTTTCTACTGCAAGGTAAACTAGGAAAGAAACCTAGCTGAGTCTCATCCTGTAGGGCAGACTCACTCCTCTCCTGCACTCCATCCTGATAGGACTCATAGCGTATCTTGAGCGAGCAGACATCAGTTCCGAGTGCAGTCTCCTCCTCCTGAAACATATAATTCTCCACATCTTCCTCACAGAACAGATTGACTGCAAGTTCACTGCGGGAGCATAAGTCCAAAAGCTCCATACGACTCTCACTGATGAGAGTCTCTAGACAACTCCAGTCCTGCGCCTCCTCTCCAAGACCTTCGTATATGCTCCTGGATGCAGGATCCTCATCTGATTCGCTCTCCTGCATCGACCTCCCTTCTTCAGCCCCCTCATTGGTTACAGCTGGATGGGTGGGGGCGCTGAGCAGCTGGTCAGATAGAACCTGGTCACCATAGCGACCTGCGCTGGGGGCGGGCCCAAGGCATTGCAAATTGATGCTGGAAAAGCTGAGTACGGACTCACAGGATTCCGGTTCTGTCGGATTTTTGGGGATCAGACAGCTAAGGCAGTCTCCGCCCCTGGAGTCCATGTTAGAGAAGGACGACCTGTCACAGGTCTGCGGCACAGACCAGGGCGTCACAGGTTTGGAACAGGGCACAGAAGAGAGAGATGAAAGGGAGGAAAGAGAGGAGAATGAAGAGAGAGAGGACAGAGAGGTGGTGTTGGAGACAGACCCATCATGCAGGTCAGCTGGGCTAAGAGGACCTTCGGAGGTCTGACTCTGGCCACAGAGAGAGGGCAGGGACAGCACCGCAGGAGCAATGTCATCACAGCGCCTTAGATCATGTGACACATCTGCCAACGGGTCATGTGATTCTAAAAAAAGAAAAGAGGCAGAGACAAAGATCCTTAAAGTAAAATGCGTATTTTTACTGGTGAACATCTGTAAATATATTTATAAATAGATATAAAGAGAAGTTTTACATATTACACTGAATGTTTAAGCAATGTGCAGATAATAGTAGTTAAAATATAATATTTCAGTTTCATAAAATGCTTCATTTTATACGTGCATGGGAATGCCTACCATTGTCACTAGCATCTCTTGGGCAGGGGCTGCGATCTGCCCCTGAGAATCGGGACTCCTGTAGAACATCCATCAATCTGAAGTGAATCTCTCTATCACTAACATAATTACAACTGTCCAGCCTGTAGAAACACACAGAGAGACACATTAAAGGCAGAAGCCATGAAATCTTTAGAAATTTGTCAGCACTGAAGACCATTTAAAAACCTTGCAAAAATCTGACAGATAAACCAATAATATTTTAAGGTGTTACGTTTATTTTTATTCATTTGGCAGATGCTTTATTCAAAATGACTTACAAAAAATAAATACTTCAAGCAATTTCTCATTGGAGCCAAAATTATTTGCAGTACACAGTGGCCAGTTTAAGACACAACCTACAGCAGATGTGGAATCAGAAAAGATAGAAGGGTTTAATTTTTTTTTTCCAGTCATTTAACAGTCATTTAATAGAAAGAGAACCTAGGATATTTTCATAAATGTCTTTTGTGTTCCATATAAGTGATACAGGCATACAGAAGTTTTAGAAGGTTTGATGAATGATGAAGAATGACTGTTGAGAATTTAGTGATACTTGACCAGAAAAAAACAACTCAAAAGAAAAACATCAGTATTATTAGTTTACATTCCCACAATTTAAAGAGAATTTATTTATTCATCATGCTAACTGCGAGTTACAAATCAGAATTCTCTCTCTAGGACTTCCTCGATTTGTGTCCCGTTTTCACTTTCTGTCTCTCTTACTCTCCAGTATTACAGTGAGTTGTATTGTTTTACATCATTCTGTCCTCTGATTGCCCTTCACTGTGAAGAACAACTCTTGAGGATGTGAAAGAAATGAGTTTTTCAACAGCAGAGAAGAGAAAAGAAAGTGCACTCTCTCTTGCCTCAGGCTGTGTGTGCATGTGTCAGAATTGTGCAATATATGCAAGTAAAAAGACATGCAGTTTTTTTTATTTTAAATATAAATAAATAAACATGACAACACTGCATATGCTGTGGGGAGAAATGCTGATCTCTAGTACACTGTTTGAAGTGTTCCCACGATGTGAATTTACATAGGATTTCAGAACTGACCTGTTGAAGATTTATGAATTACATGAGTATCGAAACTGTTGAGTGGGCATTATGTGTATTTCAGTGCCCATGGTTTGATGCTCCAGTTTAATTATAATGTTGTCTATATACACTACAAATATAGATGTTATTTAAACAATTTACAATAAATCTAAATATTGCTTGCTTGGAATTCCATATGAAAGTGCAGTGGACAGGTGCAGAATTTTATTCAAATGTCATGTTTGTGATAGTTATTTTCATTGTTCAACAAACATAACAGCTAATTTTATGTATTAATCAAATGTCATTAAAAACTTTCATCTTTCAGGTGAAGATACCTTTATTTTCCAAAAAAAAATATCAGTATATACAACTGACTATACTTTCAAATCCATTATGTTTATGTTGCTGTAAATAAATTTGTCATACTTAAAAACATACACAGCATAATGCACAATAAATATCTGCATTCACTGGATAATTTCAGAATATCATCTGTCCCCACAGGCTTGATGGCAGAAAAAAATCCAAGCAAGAAAAAAATTCCATAACACCCCTTTTCAACAACACACAGTTACACACTAAAAACATACTCCAGCGTTCACCAGATCTGGAAATGGCTATATAACAATAATCTAGGATTTACTCCTTCCAACCATTAACAGTATGAGAAAAAGCCTAGGGCTGTTCTGAGAACATCATGGCTGGGCTCATTCTTGCCAGCTTTGCAGACAGAGAGATAGAGAACAGGGCAGTGGCACTGTCTGCAAACTGCTTTTATTAAAAACGAAATTAATATTTATTCAGCTTCAACATCCACCCAAGAGACAGACAATGGAATTACAGAAGAGAGAGAGAGAGAGAGAGAGAGAGAGAAGTGGAGAGCTTGTGAGAAAGACGCATAAAAAGAGAGAGAGAAGGAGAAGCCGAATCCATGTCGGTGTGAGTTTGTTTGATCTTTTTCAGAGATCAATAAATCTGCTGCAATCTGTCCTCGGTCAATCTGTCAGACAAGCAACCAAAATATCATCCATTTATGTCACAGAAAGCATTACTACGCTGACTGACTACTTAACGTAAGGTTTAAACACTGACTGCAAGTCTGGCTTCATGTGTGGAAAACAAACAGACCTCAGCGTCCACACGAATTGATGGTTTTTGTCAATTGATTGATTGTGGTATTGATTTTGGTGGTTCAAACTGTGCACGAGTCGAGAACTTTAGCTCTGTTACAGCCCTAGATGCAGCTTGACAGCATCAAAGAAACTTCCATAACATCTTCCCAGGACGGCTGTCCGGTGACTGACAGGTCCCCCATACTCTAAACACGACCATATCAAGAGTCCTGAAAGACGAGCGCGCTTTCAGCATCTCGGATAACCCAGATAATTTACATTATTTAGAGAGACGTAACAGGTTTGAGTCCACCCTTAATTATTGAAGGCCTGCATGGTGCGCTATGATACACGCTCTGCTATTCTGCATCGCCAAATGCCGCATCGGTCGCAGGCGCTGAGGCGCGAGCAAAACGCGGGGAAAATGAAAACGCGTAAATATAGAATAACGCCACATGAAAGCATTCGTATTATATTGCTGTAAACGAGTGCGTATATAGCTGTGGCCTTGGCTTAGGGGGATGGTGTGTGTGTGTGTGTGTGTGTGTGTGTGCGTGTGTTTGCCTCACGCATTCGTCATGAGCATCAATGCTTTCTGTCCCTCAGACGATGGCCTGCGACTCTTAGCTTCCGCAGGACATTGAGCCGTTCCTCCGCGTCTTCTCCCTCACAAACACACCTGTGCAATATATGGACGCATCATGACAGCTGACACTCGCTCCACCATTTCTCCCCATTGCAGCGTTTGACGCGCGTCACACTGGCCCACTCACCGCATCACGCACGCAAACACGCGCATCCCGCACACTCACCTCCCGTTACACCCGTCCCGCCCGCTCTTAAGACTCCGTTTGATCGCCCGGCGTGCAGAATGTTGTCATACGTTGTTGTTTTTTTTTTTTTTGTAACCCCCTTCAATGCAGCGGTCTCAGCATGTTTGCCCTCTCTGACTGCCTCCCCGGTAGCAGCAGGTGGACGCGCCTCTCGCGCCTCGGAGCCCCTTACCACTCCATTTTATTCCCTCGCGCTCCAGGGTTTCCAGGAAACAAACAAAGGTCTGCTGCAGCGCCTGCTCCTCGCCGCATGCTCGCGCTCCGCTCTCTCCTCCTTTAGAGTCGCTTTTGTTTTTGCCTTATGTTCGTGCGTAACGGAGACGGGGGTGTGTGTGCGTGCGGATGTGTTTTTCCCAGCTGTACCCCGTCCGTCCCTGACAACGACGGCGCGCTCGTGCGCTGCTGCTCCCCCTCTTTTGAGACCTGCCATAAAGAGCGCGCCCCCATATTTTGCACGGCGGCGCGCTGAGGAGTCGGGAGCGCGCGGCACTGCTGAACAGGTGCAGAGGCGCACGCATGCGCACTGATGCTTCACAAGCTCCAAGCACCAGCTAGGGGTCTCTGCAGATTTAGTTTGTTTCCCATAGACAAACTGCTATTACATACGCAGTTACTAACTAAATAAATAAAGCGAGGGAATTTGAAATCCATAACTGTGAAAAATTAATCATACTGAAAATAAAAAAAATCTTTGTTTATGACACTGGTAGTCTATTACAGTTACTTAAACATACAAACAAACAAATAAGCGAGACAATTTGAAAGATCCTGGACCACAAAACCTGTCATAAGTGTCAATTTTTTTAAAATTGAGATGTACACATCATCTGAAAGCTGAATAAAGAAGCTTTCCAATGATGTATGGTTTGTTAGGACAGGACAGTATTTGGTTGAGATACAACTATTTGGAATCTGAGGGTGCAAAAACAACTTAATATTAAGAAAATCGCCTTTGACGTTATCCAAATGAAGTTCTTTCTTACTAATCAAAAATTAAGTTTTTATATATCTACGGTAGGAAATTTACCAAATGGAAAATGATCTTTACTTAATATCCTAATGATTTTTGGCATACAAGAAAAATTGATCATTTTGACCCATACAGTGTATTGTTGTCTACTGCTACAAATAAACCCGTGCTATTATGACTGGTTTAGTGCTGCAGGGTCACATATACTAATCATTTACCGTTTGCTTCCTGCACTATTTGTTGGAGTGTTGAATCATCGTCCTGTAAGATCATTATTTATGATAGCATTTGTTGTTTTTATAATGATGTTTTAAGAGCACCAGCGCCTCTGACTGGTTTGCTTGAATGAGCTCCGCGGTGTCCCGCCCCTTACGTCAATGAGATATTAGCTGTGTTCGACTTGAAGCGGCGCTGCGCAGACTGATCAGTGTATGACATCAAAGTACCGCGAGAGCGATTGGAAAGCATAAAAGGATCCATCTGCTCTCTTATCGCTCTCGCGGTACTTTGATGTCATACACTGATCAGTCTGCGCAGCTCTGCTTCAAGTCGAACACACCTTTAGACTGGCACGATTTCTATCCAATCAGGTGAGCAGGGGATATTACGTCATATTGTTATTCCCCGGGAGCGTGCGGCGTGCGTCATGCGTCATTCGTCTCCTCCGCTCAACATGGCGAGATAGTGGTACAGATTCACATCATCCGTGGAACAGCCATCATTTAAGTGGACCAGGTGGTTTGGTGTAGTGTTTCTTTTTACGGTTTTAGTCCTATGGAAACGGATCTTATCGAGAGGATGCCGTGCCATAACCAGCAGCTGAATAACAGTGAGAGCCCCGAACACGCCGCGAAGCACGTCCGCTTCGCCCGCAGCAGCCCTGCAGCCGAGACCTGTCATGACGAACCGTGTGAAAGCCAAACCACGAGCGACATCCATCGACAAATAGGACCTCAGCTGAAGCTCTTGCCATTAAATGACCAAATACGAGAACTTCAGACAATCATTCGGGACAAGTGAGTGTCCAGTCCTCTCAACCGGATCTGCATTGAGTGCGTGTCCCATATTTAGGCCAGATCTGTATCATGTGCTATGTGAGCTAGAACATAAACCTGTAGTTTATCAGAATGTATCTAAAATGTACACGGACTAATCTGGGATATAGTCTCGTGTCATTGTCATTTACAGTTTGTCACATTGTGGCTTTTCAGAATCAGAATTAGCTTTATTCGCCAAGTGTGCGCAGACTGCCATAATAATAATAATGTGTATGAATCTGTAACAACAGATTTGTGCATTATTTACTCAATACAGCTGTATAAATAGACATATGCTTATGTATTTACATTGTACTTGAATCATTTTGCTCTTTCTGTTTCACTCAGAACTACCAGTAGAGGTGATTTTGTGTTCTGTGCTGATAGATTGGTAAGCATCACCAGAAATTGTGTAAATGGTCATTTTGTGTTTAAATGTCAACATATCAAACTAATGGATTACAACCAGATATTATCTTTATAAAGACCTTGTAAATAAAGGCAATCAACCCAGAGTAAATGTATGGTTGATTGCATTGCACTTGATTGTTTTGTATCGACTCTCATGTTCTGTATTTGGTTTGCTAGCCTTCAGTTTGAATCAGACAGGTTGTTTGTTTTGCTCCCAGATAAGATTAGTGGTGGAGGAGGGTCTCAATCAGCTTCCATACAGTGAATGCACTGTAACCACACCAACAGGTGAGCCTGTTACCATGGTGATTAATTCCCCTAGCTCACTGTAATCCTTTTGCATATTAATATAACATTGCCACCCTAAGCTGTTGAATTTGTGCAATTGCAAACTTTCATTATTTACTCCCTATGCAGGACATAAATATGAGGGTGTGAAGTTTGAAAAGGGAAACTGTGGGGTTAGCATCATGAGGAGTGGTGAGTCCTGCTGAAATTTACAGCTCTATTTAGCGTGCATGCCCTTTACACCAACAAAAAACACATGTATTGTGTGAGCAGGTGAGGCCATGGAGCAAGGCCTAAGAGATTGCTGCAGATCAATCCGCATTGGGAAGATTCTGATCCAGAGTGATGAGGAGACACAAAAGGCTAAAGTTTACTATGCAAAGTTCCCTCCTGACATCAGCCGAAGGAAGGTTCTTCTTATGTACCCTATACTTAGTAAGTACTTGACTTTTATAAAATGAAATAAATGCCCCACATAGAATCTGTTATTTTTTTCCACATTTTCTGCTTTGAATTAGGAGGGGGAAATCATGGCGGGAAAAAAAGTAAATGAGAATGACAGGAACTGCAATTTCATCTGGGTCTACCTGTAAATACTTTAAATATGGCATTAATAGGCACAATATTGCGTGTGTGTGTGTTCAGGTACAGGTAACACTGTGATAGAAGCGGTACGGGTGCTGAATGAACATGGCTTGCAGGCCAAACATATCATACTACTGAGTCTCTTCTCCACTCCACACGGTAAGAGACACACACACACACAGAGCAAACAGTGAAGACTTGATTTGTATTCTCATTCATTAATAAGTTATGACACATCTATAATTTACCTATCTTCTTTGTATAGGTGTTAATGTTAATAAGCTCTCAAGAACAAAGAACATTTATAAAACGATGCAAAATTAGCTGTAAATCTAATCCCAGTATTTGGAATATACTCACATTTACAAAAAAATAAATGTATAATTAATATACGCTAACATTCAAAAGGTTGGGGTCAATTATTTTTTTCACCAAGGCTGTACTTATTTACAAAAATACAGTAAAATGAGCAATATTTAGAAGTTAAAATAAGTGTTTTATTTTATAATAATATTATATTAATAATTTATTTATAATTTATTACTGTGATGGAAAAACTGAATGTAGCAGCTCCAGTCTTTTATCATCATCAGTGTTGCTTAATACCTTTTGTGGAAACTTTTTTTTTTGTTTAAGAACTTTTGATTAATTTAAAGTTCAGAAGAACAGCACTTATTTGGAAAATTTTTGTATTATAAATGTCTTTACTGTCACTTTAATTTTCTGCAATTTAATGCATCCTTGAAGAATAAAAGTATTAATTTCTTTTATATAAAGTCTATTATTAACTAATGCTGTGTACAGGTGCACGGTCCATTGTTCAGGAGTTTCCTGACATCACTATACTGACAACTGAAGTTCACGCTGTTGCTCCGACACACTTCGGCCAAAGGTATTTCGGCACAGACTGACAACCCACCAATAACACACACGTTCACTTGGATTCAGCTGAAGCGGCTTGAGTGTTTTGGTTTGGTTTTTGTTTTATCCATCTGGTAAAGCCTGAGCAGCCCACAGCAAGTGTCTCTGTGTGTGTGCGATTGGTTCATCAGGGCTGGCCTCTGTATTTTTATTGGTTGTTATTATATATTTATCCATGCTTAATGTGAGCAAATGTATTATAATCTTTGAAATACATGTGCTTATCCATGATGCCACCAGGATTAAAACAAAATGTTCCTAAACAGTGATGCAAAACAGAAAAAATACAAATAAAATATTTTGTATTAAATGAACTGTATTTGTTATTCATTTCACTCAAGACACTATTTAATAGTGTCTCATCATAAAGCTTCAAGAATCTATTCCCACAATAGAAAAACACCAAACTGCATTTCACCACAAAATAATAAATTTAAAACATTATCACTCAGCGGGACACCTGATAAAGCTCTCTCACACCCTGATCAGTAAAAGAGAGGTTTCGGAGACCTGATCGCTCCTGCAGGAAGTGTTCCAGGTGAAAACTGAGCATGCGGGCAGGTGTTCACCCTTGTCTCCCTGAGGGCTGCCCGCCACTCCTGTAAGCTTAACCTGTGATTGAGTTCTTTCTGAAATCGCCCCAGTTGAGAGACTCGCTGTGACGACGTCACATGACCCCTTCTGTCAACCTAGAAATACAAACAACGGTTTATATTATATAACTTTATTTCTACTACATTTGAATCCTTGAAGGTTGCTGCTTTAGGGGCCATTCACATATCGCGCCTAAAAACGCGTGGAAAACGCTAGGCGCGCCGCTTTCTCTTTTTTTCCAAAGCGCTCGGGCGGTTGCGCTCCGGAGGCGTCTGTCGTTGCTAAGCAACCATCAGCTGCGCTCTCCGTTACAACAAGGACATTTCAGCAATGGATTTCCAACACCGAAAAACACTTGCTGTAACTCTGTTACAAGATTTATTTACTAAGAAAAGTAAAAAACGCCGCAGTGTTTGGGTGCACCCCATACTTCAAAAACGTTGCTGAGGTTTCAAAGTAACGGAAAAGGTGAGGAAGTTGATTGGTTGGTTCTTGTCACATGACCTGCGGTGCGCTTGCGGCTCTGAAAAGTTGAGATGTTTTTATCTCGATGCGGCGCGGACGCGCCTGGAAAAAACGAGCGCGTCGCACCGCTTCCATTATGAGCGCGCATACCGCGCGTCTCCATTTGAAATAACGAACTTGAGCGCGCAAAAGACGCGATATGTGAGCGGCCCCTTAGACATGTGATTAAAAAGCAGAACAGTCATTTCTCATACCTTATTTCATTACTGCTAGTCATCCGCTGCTATGGTAACGGAGACCCCCTCAGGTGAGACTGATGGCAGCACAGAGTGAGACAGACAAATGGCTCAAATCAGACTTTTCGATCAGGTTGTGCAGGCCTGGTTTGGCCTCAAGGAGGCAGTATAAACTTGCAGTCTGAACCTCCTTTTTCCAAAATTACTCAAATTGCCAAGTAAATAATGTTTATATTACAATAAAAGATTCCATGTATTTCTCACCTAAACTGCTAGTTACTAATGAGAATTTAAAAAATGACTATTCCGAGTTTGTTTTTTACATCAGTAGGGGAATTTTAGAGTGTGTTCGTAATCCTACTCTTTGCGATAGCACACTTAAGTTAATGACAAAAGCAGAGAGGAGATCACCTTCAGAGACAGCGTGAGAACTGGGATAAATTCAGTCTCCTTCTAAATAAAAGATTTACCAAACCATTCTGACTACAGCAGGGACACAAAATTAGACGAACTAGGCTCTGATTGATTGATTAAACGGTAAACACAATTGGATGCTGACTAGCTTATGAAATATGATTCAGAATATGTGTGTCTTACCCACACTTCCTTCCATGGCACAATGTCCATTTCCATTCATCACTGAAGGACTGTGAGATGACATCTGCCATCTCAAGGGGAAAGACTGTCCATCCCCTTGACTGTGATGAACACAATAAGAAACAGTTGGTAAACAAACTCTGATATCTGTGTTTTGGCATTACGTCAAAATAAATCACACACATTTCAAATTCTTCTGATTCCTGCCATTTGACTAAACAGGGAAATGCAAGTATTGAACAAGGTAATACGGTACTGAAATTTATCAATACTGGCATTTCAATCTGAAAACTGGAAAATGTTATGTTGGCAATACCAATATGATAAAAGACAGTAAGCATTAATATACACCAACATTTGGAGTGAATATAATGAGTTTCATATTTCTAAAAGAAGTCTCCTATACTAATCAAGGCTGCATTTATTGGATCAAAAATACAGTAAAAAAAAAAACATTTTATTTATTCCTGTCATGGCAAAGCTTAATTTTCAGCAGCCATTACTCATCTCCAGTGTCACATGATCCTCTAGAAATGCTGATTTGGTACAAAATAATTTGGTAAAAAATAATCATTATTTATTGTTGTCAATAATTACTTGTTATAAATGTTGAAAACAGCTGTGGTGCTATACATACGATACATTTTTTTCCAGGATTTTTTGATGAATAGAAAGTAAAACAGTATTTATTTGAAACAACTATTTTGTAAGTATATAAACGTCTTCACTGTCATTTTTGATCAATTTAATGTGTACATGCTGGATAAAGGTAATAATTTTAAAAAATCATACTGGCCCCAAACTTGTGAACTGTAATCAATTCTATATGTATTATTATTAATAATAATTAGAATAAACAATTGCTCTGTGAAAATGATCCTGTCATAATCTTAAGTGTAAGTTGTCTATGGGTGTCAAGCATCGAGTCAGAACAATGAATATTGCGTAATACTGACCTGCTGAATACTGGAAATGCCCAGAGACTCTTGTTCTTTCCAAATACCTGTAAGAAGTTTGCCTGGACACCCACATCAAATGCCTCACTTGCTGGGCCATCCACAAAAAAGGGGACTGACAGCCACTCTGACAGAAAGACGATGAGAGATGTTATTACCCCTGCAAAACCTCATACAATATATGTGAATATGTGAAATGCAGGTTTTACCAAGAGTAGTTTTGTTGCTGGCGAGAAGCCAGATGTGGAAGAAGAGCAAAAAACAGAGGGTGACCGCAAACATAGCCGACACCAGTGTCAGGAACAAAACATGCAGTTTAACACAACTATCAAACAGTTTGCCCTGAGAGAGAGAGAGAGAAGAGTGTAATTCAGGAATATTGCATTAATTATATAAACAATTATTCATATAATGAGGATTATTGCATAATAAGTCATAATACTGAAAAAGATAAAACCTTTTTATTATATGTGCATTTAGATTTTATTAGAATGTGTTAAATTGAGTATATTTCAAATATCTGATGCCAAGCAACTGTGGACGTGCAAAAGTGCATGTGAATCTTGCTTAAAAATGTCACCCACCAGCCATAGTTGGATGAAGGTTGGTGTAACTGTTGCAACAATAAGCAGGCAATACAGCAGTGAGTAGAGCAGGAAGAGCATGAAGAACTTATAGTTTGAGAATCCAATACAGTTATTCAGCCTAAACATGCTCACAACAACACAGCACAAACATACAAGAAGAAAAGAATAAATGTCAACTTTTGAAAAATGACAGTCATATTGGCATTTAAACAAGATTCAAGTAACATGTTAAGAGACTCCAATAGCCTGCACAGCCTAAGCAACATAAGTGGAAAATTAAAGATATTTAAAGGAACATTATACTTAAAATTTTACAATATTTTGGGAATTTACTCACCCTCAGGCCATCCAAGATGTAAAAGAATTAGCTTCTTCATCAGAACAGGTAGAAATGTAATATTACACTTGCTCACCCCAAAGGATCCTCTGCAGTAAATGGGTGCCATCAGAATTAAAGTACAAAAACAGCTAGAAAAACAATAATTCACACAACTTATTCATCAATGAATGTCTTGTGAAGCGAAAAGCCTTATGTTGGTAATATACAAATCCATCCTTAATATGCTTTTCTGTTCAAATTGTTGTTTTCGGCTAAAATACGAGTCATCTATGTATAATACTGCTTTCTCCAGTGGACGTTTTGTCTGAATCAGGAGAGGAATGTGCACAAATCAAGCACAGTTTACAAGCAAGCACAGTCTAAAACAGTCGGTGTCGGTGGGGTTTAATCTGCAAGGACAACAGGGAATGGAATTTTTCCACTGGAGGAAGCGTTACTATTTAAAGGGAACTCTTATTTTGGCCAGAAGAAGAAATGTTTTGAAGGTATAGTTCACCCAAAAATGAAAATGACCCTATGATTTACTCCTCCTCAAGCCATCCTTGGTGTATATGACTTTCTTCTTTCAGACGAATACAATCAGTTATATTAAAAAATATCCTGGCTCTTCCAAGCTTTATAATGGCAGTGAGTGGGGGGGGGGGGGGGGGGGGGGGTCGAGATTTTGAAGCAAAATAAAGTGCATTCATCCATCATAAAAAGTGTGCCACATGGCTCTGGGGGGTGAATAAAGGCCTCCTGAGCAGAATCAATGCATTTGTGTAAGAATAATATTCATATTTAAAACTTTGTAAACCGTAATCTCTAGTTTCCGCTAACCGTCATACGCGCGTTCATGAGAGATTGCCATTCCAGCAAATGACTTAGGACATAGGTGAACATAGAAGCACAGAGGAGAGAAACACAGGTCACGAATTAGAAGTACAAAACGAGGATTTGTAAAGAAAAATGTCAGTGGATTTTGATTTTGGAGACTGGTTTACCTTTGCTCCTGTAAACAAAACTTGGTTCTTGCGAGACTAGCATATTCTCACTGGAACTTACACTATTATGCCTACGTCACCCGCTGGAACGCCACTCTCTCGTGAATGTGCATACGACAGTTAGTAGAAGCTAGAGATTACGGTTTATAAAGTTTTAAACATGGATATGTTTCCAACACAAATGCATCAATTTGCTTCAGGAAGCCTTTATTCACCCCCGGAGCTGTGTGGAACACTTTTTATGATGGATGGATGCACTTTTTGGGGATTAAAAATCTCAATCTCCATTCACTGCCATTATAAAGCTTGGAAAAGCCAGGATATTTTTTAATATAACTCTTATAGTGTTCATCTGAAAGAAGAAAGTCACATACACCTATGGCTTGAGGGTGAGTAAATCATGGGGTAATTTTCATTTTTGGGTGGATAGCTATAACAAAAACATGGCTTTTCACTTCATAAACTGTTAAATGACTGACTGAAGTCATGTGGATTACTTGTGGTGTTTTTATCAGCTGTCTGGACTCTCATTCTGATGGCACCCATTCACTGCAGAGGATCTATTCGTGAGCAAGTGATGTAATGCAAAATTTCTCCAAATCTGTTCCAATGTAGAAGTCTATATCTTGGGTGACCTAAGGGGAGGTACATTTTCAGCAAATTAAAATTTTTGGGTGAAATATTCTTTCAAAGTAAAAGTTATTACACTTAGATTAAACATTACAAAGCCACAGATTATAAAGTTGTTCACATTAACTGGAAATATGCATTTTTCAACAGCCAGTTTACAAACCATGGGCAATGATGATCCATCTTTCGTACACACCTACAGAAAAAAAGAAAGAGACAGACCGCAGGAGTGAAGTGCACAGGCCACAGGAACTATTCTCATTAAATAATAATAAAAACCCCAGTGTAATCAGACACACACATTCAAAATCTCCACAAACACACAGTCATTCTTTTTCTCCATCTCACTCACGCTCTCTCACACACTCAGACCTGGACTTTAATTAAAGAATGGGAACCTGATATTGACACAGAGCGAAACTTATTTGAGAAGATTCACTGTGTCCACTCAAATAAATGTGACCAAGCGCTTCAACAACATCCTGTAATTATCACACACACACTCACCCACAGATCGCATTTCTACGTCTCCCTTTCATTAAGGGAAGAGTGCGTAGATGAGTGGGAGATGCACTGATACGCACACAGAAATAGAGAGAGGGAGCGAGAGAGGGCGATTCTTACATTTGGCAGACAGAACAGTGATGGCAGCGATCTGGTTTTATCAATTGGCAGTGATGACAGAACCTGATAGCTGAGATGAACACACACACAAACAACCAAATAAATAAATAACATTTTCTCCAACATTTAGGTAAATGGAATCCCTCTTTGATTACAGACTATTATGTACGTGTTCATTCATGTTGTTCAGCCTAAAATATCTTATATTAAAAGATAGTTTTAGGGTATTTAACAGAAATGTATAATGTTTGAACATTCACCCAAATGATTTAGTCAGTATAAATTATGTCTTGATTCATGGCTTCAAAACTCACAAATGGATCACTCACCAAACAAGAACAAAAAAAAATCAGTACAGATGCTTTAGTGCTTAGAATCCAAAACTAATAAAAAATAGTCCAATTGCTTTTAAATAAGAAAGTCTACTTGATGGTCATTGTAATATAGTTATGTATTATGTACTAAAATATTAAAATTCATCATCATTTTCCTTACTATTACCGTTAGTACATGCTGATCTACCTATAAAATAAATGATTCCCCCTTTTCCCCTCTTGTTTGTTGTTGACACACTGGTATTATTGAATTGATCATTTGTGTTAGAGGAAAATTATTTCTAAAAAAAAAATTGGCTTGGGAGTGTTGCAATCAGTTACAAGACGGTGGCATTTAACAATTATCGTTCACTGAATTTCAGCAATAAATGACTTCAATTTAGTTTTGTTGCAGGGCTGGGTATCAATACAGATTTCCCAATTCAATCTGATTCTAATTCATTTGGGTGTATTACAGTTATAATCTCTTTTTCTCATTAGCAGAGATCATATAAAAATGATCTCTGCTAATGCAAGAAATGTAGGCAGTGTTTGATATAAACTCAAACGGTAACTCATCTCTTTGAAATATTCAACAGAACAAACTCATAAGACTCATTAGTTTCGGGAAACGGGCTACACTGATTGGACTGATGTTTTTGATTTACTAAAAAGTACAAACCTAGAATATAATTTATTTTGCCACAGTGCTAAATATTCAGTACTGGCAACACAGATTCCCCAGTGATGCAGGGAAACCTTCTAAAATGGTGCAGAAGATGCTTTTCACTGAAAGCCATTCAAAATGCACTAATTGCAGATTCAGTGTCTCCGGAGTAATCTAGGGTTTAGTGGCTTCCCTTAATTACATGGTGCTGATGGAGCAGGTTAATGTTTACAGGTTCAGTGTGAATTGAGTTACATCTGGAGTGGATCCAGTTAAGTTTTGAGATGTTATTTATACTTCACATTGTTGTATTTGTTACAGTGCTGATGGGTTTCCTGACCTCCTGCTGCCGTACGTGTGTGAACTGAAAGCTTCTGGGAAATTTCCAGAAGAATCTGACTCTTCTCCATACCGCCACGCTCCTGCTCATAGAGCAGCGAGTCTGAAGAGGAGAGCTGAAACTGAACACAGACACCGGCGCACGCACGCACACACACACACACACACACATACAATTAGCAAATTAGATGGCGGTGCTCTGAGAGGGAGAGGGGTTTCTTTTACTCTCCATTTGTCACGTATGACATGTCTGACTTGAATAACTTGCAGGTGGACGGCCTGACCCCCGTACGAGCCCAAGTCTACATATCACTTCTGTAGAGGTGAAGCCAGCAGAAATGAGGAGCAGTTTAATTCCCCTAGCTAAAACGTACGACATAACGACATAACCATGTCAAACATTAGGAAAATTAGGGGGGACTAAACCAAATTTTGTTGGGGTGGGGGTATTTTATTGGATGAAATCATATAATTAAAGGATTTGTAAATGATAGGCTCTATTTTCAATTCAAAACATCTGACATTACTATTATCTGACTATTTACATTTCGATAGTATATGTTTAGCTATTACATAGTTCCTTACAATCTTTTTTGCAATGTGTTAAACTGTAATTCATGTTCAGATTCTTTGGACAGTAAAGCCTGTCATCTTTGATTTGATTGGCCATCTCAATCATTTTGACATTGATGAGCATTGTTAGTCCACTAAGGATGAACAAAAAGCATAAAAAGGTAATTTTTGTCATCGTAACAACAAACAAGGTGGAGCATAATGGACTGCAGCAGAGCAGCATCAGCACTCTCAGAAAAAAAGGATAAAAGCTGTCACTAGTCCTTTCAAAAGGTACGAATACTTACAATAAATACACTGATATGCACACTTCAGGTACTAACATGTACCTCTAAGCTACAAGTACATACTTTTCAGGGGGTAAATAAGGTACAAAGGTGTACCTTTTGAAAAGGTATTGCCCCAGTGACAGCTTTTGTACATTTCTTCTGAGTGTGAAGAATATCAAATATTGGTGGGGAAATTTTGGGCATATTAGAGTATTTGGTGGGTGGAGGTGACCTCATCCCATTTCATTTCTGGCAGTTATGCCCTTCCGGTAACGGTACCAGATAGTCATACATTGTTTATGTTGTAATCCAAGTTAGGCACTTCAAAGAATGGTATGAGCACAAAAAAAACAAAAGCTATAGGTGTCAAGTCCAGAAAATGAACTTTTTTGAGAGGGTAAAGAACCATCACTTAATAATGCTACTTACTTCCTCAGAAGGAGAGGATGGTGGAGTGGACAATGTTTTCCAAAATGACCACGAGAACATTCCAAAACAGACGTGGAACAGGCAAAGGAACACCACTGATGGAGAGAATATATACAAACAACTATCAATCAAAATAACTGGAAGCAAATATCAATTAATTCAAACATTAGAACTGTATATTTTCATACAATAAGTATCTAGAAGAACACAAACACTACATACCTCTCTGCATTGAACAGGAAAGCAGGACTGTCACAAATATGAACAAGAGTCAACACAACAGTCATTTATAATATCTATAACAAGCATAATATATACATTAATAAACTTTTGAATGAGTTACAGAGATTCAGAACTCAATATGATGCTCAATGACTTTCCAAACCAAAAAAAGAGACTGGGGAGTGAAACAATTTGAACCAAAAACAGGAGCTTCCTACCTGAAATGACTACAATAATCTTTGTGTTCTAACACAATGCACTTCTACTAAACCCACAAACACTGCACAAAACAGATCATTGCACAGGCTTCATTTTCTATAGTTGCGTGAGTGACTATCGAGGTCTGTATTTGTTTGCAATTGTTCTGAATCGAAATGTTTTTAGCTTCTTGCACTAGCTTTATTAATAATGGTTTGGTGGATGCATAATTAATTTTGAACAAGTAAATTTGATTTGAAATTCATATGAATGCACATAATTTAAATTAAACCCCACCTCTTCAATGAAGTAATTTGTAACTGACATTAAATTTCACAGACAACTGATACTTGAGGATTTCAAAACTACTTTAATCCGTAGCAGACAAACACAATGTCTCATATTAAATTGAGAAACAACACAAAAACACAGTTGCACACAAACAAAACATGTTACATCAAGTCCGGTTTCACCTACATTCTGATATCACCTGTTTTTTACATCACTAAACACCTAACTTTAAATATTTTGCTAAAAATATTACTCACTCCAACAGAAGTGCACGACATAAGCGTAGTATGACCACATCACAACCATAATAACGATCGTAACCGGGATCCAGTGGAGAAGCCGGAGGCACGCGGTCAGAAGCATCACGATGCCCGTCACAAGTCTCTCTCTCTGGACAATCTGTGACCGGAGCAACGAGCCCATATAGTAAGTGAAGTGAAGGGACACACTGCCAAGTATACTGCTTCATAGTAATGAAGCAGAGGAATAAGAGAAACAGCGCCCTCGCAGGACAAAGCAAGTTTTTTATTTCTTTATATCCATGATTTCATTCCAAAGCATTTGAACAGAGAAGTGTGCTCACGTCAACAAAGATTGAGCTTTCGAATTTTAAACTTAAAGACACTTTTTAATATTTAAACAAAATGTATTAGCAACAACACTGGCAACAGTCTGTTTGTATACAGGCTACTGAACCCCCGTTGTTTGTGTCCAAAAGCACATACTTCTCTTCATACTCCTCCTGGTTTTGAGGTAGATAGAAAAGCAGAAGGTCTCATACAGTAAGGAATTGGTTTTGCTTTAAGGTTCAAATTTACGCAGTAGAAATTCTGACAACACCACAGTTGCTTTGAGGTCTCAAAACATGTGCCTAAACGACATCTTGTGAGTCCATTCAGTGCTCTAATGTTAAAACTACATTCGTATTGCCGATGTATTTACAGCAGCTTATTTATATCAGGCCCAACACAAACTATACTATATTGTTTCTGAGCTGTTTCAACTGAGAAAAACTTGCACTGACTGGTCTTAAAACATATCAGTGCCTTTGTTTTGTCTCAAGTTGGACACCAGTAATGTTTTTTTCTAAGGCATGTTAATAAAAATGACTTAAATGTCCTAATTGAACTATGGCCTAATCCTGGCTAAGCCCTGTCTGTGAAACTGGGCCTTAATGTTTAAGCATATAATGATATTCTAGGGAATTGTGTGCTTCTACTTTTATAGCATCAGTTTGGACAGGATCCTTTTAGTGCCTCTGTGTATAAGGCAAGGTTCAAGACATGATTGATTCAGTCAGTGTGGAAGAACTTTAAATGCAGACCTTGAGCTAAAATCTCATCACCAAACACCAATGACTTGTACATAAGGGTACTGTCATTTTAGACACATCCAAAACTGTTGCAACAGAGATGGAAATACAATTTTTAAATACATGAATTGTTTCCATCTTTGCCACAGTTTTGTTAGTGCCTTTTTCTGTTCTAAAGAAGGGGGTGTCCCAACACTTTTGTCCTTATAGTGTCTATACAAGTCATTGGTGTTTGGTGATGAGTTTTTGGCTCAAGGTCTGCATATAAAGTCACACCAGAGGTGTTCAGCTGGGATCAGGACTTGGCTTTCAGCAGACCAGTCAAGCTCTTCCACACTGACTGAATCAATCATGTCTTTTTGAACCGTGCCTTATACACAGAGGCACTGTCATGTTAGAATAGAAAAGGATCCTGTCCAAACTGTTGCTATAAAATTAGAAGCACACAATTCCATAGAATATCATTATATGCTTTAACATTAAGAGTTGTACTCATAGAAATTACTAAAGTAGACAAACATGTTCATTAGAAGGGGGTGATCCAATACTTTTGGCAATATAGTGTATGTGTTCGGAGGAGAGGGGGATCGGGTTATGTGTTTGGTTTTGGAACTAAGGAAGCCACTTTGGGATGCGTTGAAATGTGATGTTGGAGTTGTTATAAGTGGCCCAAGCAGCAGAAGGTTCAGCATTGAAGTGAAGTGAAGTGACATACTGCCAAGTATGGTGACCCATACTCGGAATTCGTGCTCTGCATTTATCCCATCCAACGTGCACACACACAGCAGTGAACATACACACACCGTGAACACACACCCGGAGCAGTGGGCAGCCATTTATGCTGCGGCGCCCGGGGAGCAGTTGGGGGTTCGGTGCCTTGCTCAAGGGCACCTCAGTCGTGGTATTGAGGGTGGAGAGAGCGCTGGACATTCACTCCCTCCACCTACAATCCCTGCCGCCCCATTGCCTTGTTTCACGTGCAATGAAGAAGTTGAAGGAACACTCTTGGTTGTATAGGCGAAGTTTAGAGAAGCCAGAGCCTGCTGAGGATGTTCAATTTTAATGCAGAACATACACACACAGAATGCTCAATGTCAGGCCAGAGGTGAAATATTACCTGTAGCGCCTGGTTGGCGTTTCTGGGGGTGAGTTCATTGGAGTTCTGTACAGAGGCCTGAAAGAGACGAGTCATGAATAGGTGCATGCAGAAATAAAAACATTTCCACAAAGCTGGAAGCGCAGCAGCGTCCAAAATGTCTTGGTACGCTGAAGAATTTCATATTTCCCATGGTAGTAAGGGGCTTACACTATACCATTTTCCCTCCTCCATTAAACTTTATAGTTGGCACGATGCAGTAAGGCAGGTAATATTCTCCTGGCATATATACAGTAGTCAACATTTGAGGTGGATAAAAACCTTTCATCAAAATTGTCCTAAAACCTAAACCTGCTTTCTTGATCCTCTAAAATTGCTACGTGTACTGCATCAGACTAACCAAGACTTGTCACAGCACTTGCATATTATTGCTCTTTTGTTGGTTTTGATTGCTTCTATTGTCCTCATATGCAAGTCGCTTTTAAAAGTCTTCTAAATTACTAAGTGTAAATAATATATATAAGTGGGTTTTAGGCGGCAAGTCCCATGTTTGTGATGTGTACCACCTGAGGGCGCTCCATACCAGTTTGAAAACCACTGATTTAATATTTGCAGCGAGTACCTTCTTTTCTGCACGGTATTCATCCCAGGCTGCTCTGCGCTCTTCCTCGCTCAGCTCCTCTTCCTCCCGGTGGTCTAACAATGAGTTGTGCTCATGATAACTAACTATGATCTGCCCACAGCTCTGCAGCAGCTGAGCCAACAGGTCATCCTGTTAGACAAAAGCTTATGGTCATCTGTGTGTTTGTTTGCTGTCTGTACCATAGCAGAGGCATTTATGTGTGCTTACCACAGGCGTTTGTGTGTGTTTACTGGGCCGTAGGTCTGGCTGGAAGAGGTACAGCTCATTCAGCTGACTGTGTGTGAAGTGTCTTTGAATCTGCTGCTGGTCCAGAACACGAGAGGACAGTGACTGTTTAGCAACTTGCCGCTCATAAATGTTCTGTTCCATGGTCCCCTACCCCCCCACCACCAAAAAAACAAGAGGCTGCATTAAAATTGTAAGAAGATAGATGCACATATACATGTTAAAACTACAACAATAAAAAAGTATAAAATAATACTGGAAATATATAGTATACATTTAAAATATATAAATGAAAACTTAAAAATAAAATATAAAAAATAAAAATAGTGTCTCTAAAATTTAAATAATTAATAAAAAAGACAAAATAAATCCACAAGAGAACATCACCTTTAAAATATTAAAAAGCCTGAATTTTTTCTCATATATATACACACACACACACACACACATACATACATACATAGATATATACACACACAGTGCCGTGAAAAGGTTTTTGCCCCTTTCCTTTTTTTTTTTTTGCATATTTGTCACACTTAAAAGATTCAGATCATCAAACAAATTTTAATATTACACAAAGATAACCAGAGTAAATAGAAAATGCAATTTTGAAATAATGATTTCATTTATTAAGGGAAGAAAGCTGTCCAAACCTGCCTGGCCTTACGTGAAAAAATAATTGTCCCCTAAATCTAATAACTGGCTGCGCCACCCTTTGCTGCAACAACTGCAATCAAGCATTTGCAATAACTCTCTTTCACATCGCTGTGGAGGAATTTTGGCCTGAATTTTTAATTCAGCCACATTGGAGGGTTTTCGAGCATAAATGGACTGTTTAAGGTCATACCACAGCATCTCAATCAGATTTAAGTCCGGACTTTGACTTGGCCACCCCAAAACCTTAATTTTGTTTTTCTTGAGCCATTCAGAGGTGGACTTGCTGGTGTGTTTGGGATCATTGTCCTGCTGCATAACCCGCTTGAGCTTGAGGTCACAAACTGATGGCCGGACATTCTCCTTCAGGATTTTCTGATAGAGTGCAGAATTCATGTTTCCATCAATTATGGCTAGTCGTCCAGGTCCTGAAGCTGCAAAGCAGCCCCAGACCATCACACTACCACGTTCGACTGTTGGTATGATGTTCTTTTTATGAAACGCTGTGTTGGGTTTACGCCAGATGTAACGGGACACACACCTTCCAAAAAGTTCAACTTGTGTCTCATCAGTCCACAGAATATTTGCCCAAGCCTTGGGGCAAGATTGTTTTGGCAAATGTGAGAGGAGCCTTTGTGTTCTTTTTGGTCAGCAGTGGCTTTTGCCTTGGAACTCTCCCATGGATTCCGTTTTGCCCAGTCTCTTTCTTATTGTTGAATCATGAACACTGACCTTAATTGAGGCAAGTGAGGCCTGCAGTTCTTTAGATGTTGTTCTGGGTTCTTTTATGGGTTTCATCCTCCTGGATGAGTTGTTGTTGTGCTCTTGGAGTAATTTTGGTAGGCTGGCCACTCCTGGGAAAGTTCACCACTGTTATAAGTTTCCCCAATTTGTGGATAATGGGTCTGACCGTGGTTCGCTGGAGTCCCAAAGCCTTAGAAATGGCTTTATAACTGATACATGTCAACTATTTTGTTTCTCACCTGTTCTTGAATTTCAGCATGATGTTTTGCTCTTTAAGCGTGCTTCACTTTGTCAGACAGGTTCTATTTAAGTGATTTCTTGATTCAACAGGTCTGACAGTAATCAGGCCTGGGAGTGGCTAATGAATTTTTTCCCTTAATAAATGAAATCATCATTTAAAAACTGCATTTTGTATTTACTTGCATTATCTTTATGTAATATTAAAATATGTTTGATGATCGGAATCCTTTAAGTGTGACAAATATACAAAAAATGTAAAACAGGAAGGGGGCAAAACCTTTTCATGGCACTGTACACACAGACAGATAGACAGATAGATAGATAAGATAGATAGACAGATCAACATATAGATAATTACATTTACATTTATTCATTTAGCTGACGCTTTTATTCAAAGCGACTTACAATTGCTATATATGTCAGAGGTCGCACGCCTCTGGAGCAACTAGGGGTTAAGTGTCTTGCTCAGGGACACATTGGTGTCTCACAGTGGATTCGAACCCGGGTCTCTCACACCAAAGGCATGCGTCTTATCCACTGCGCCATCACCAGTATGTGTATACCTGGGCCAGAAAACAGTACACATAAACTGTTTTTTTCTGTCCAAAGCGATAGACTCTGAAGATGCTCTGGATGTCATATGATGGATTCCAGCAAGCGTCAAACACCACGCATATAATCTACCCTGCCATTCAGAAGTTTGGGGTTGGAATGAATTTTTTTTTAGTTTTTGCTTATCAAGGCTGCATTTATTTGATCAAAAATACAGTAAAACATTAATATTGTGAAATATTATTACAATTTAAAACAACTGTTTTCTATTTGAGTATTTTAAAATGTAATTCATTCTTGTGATGGCAAAGTCTTTACTATCAGTTTTTCATGAATTTAAAAGTATTAATTTTCTTTTGAACTGTGGTTATATGAATATAACAACTAACAGAAAGCTTATAACAAGTACTACTTCTATTCAAGAACATGATCCTCACACTTTGTCCTGTAGTTCCTCTGCCCAGTGTAAAATCTCCAGTAGCAACTGCAATTTCCCAGAATGCTCCAGCACTTTGGCATCAGCCGCTGTTACAAACGGCAGATACCAGTCGGCAGATGGCCCGTTACCCACAACAAATCCTGAACAATAGACAGAGAGAGAGACACTAAGAATGAGACAGACAAAGAGAGGCAGATTCAAGGAAACAGAGAGAGAGGGAGACTGTTTTCACACCAGCTTCCCTGCCAGACATTTCCATTGTGGCTGTGTTTGTGACATCTGGATTCTGTGGATTTTGATTGGCCCTGCTGACCAAGGAGACTGGATCAGTATTTCTCTCTCCATCACCCACTAAATCTGTGCTTGTTGCATCTCTCCTGTAAGACAGACACATTTGAATTATAACCATCAGCGCAAACCTGGTCTCGCATGGAGGAGACTTAGACTTCTAGCAGACGTCTCATTGGTTCTACATAACTATTAGATATCTACTATGTTGTGATTGGCTGTAATTGTGTCAAGACACACAGCAGGCTCACATTTATCAATTGCTTCCAAAATAAAAGATTCTCTAATGTTTTACATTGAATTGAAGAGGACAAAGTCTTTCTTTCAAAGTCAGTTAGTCTAGTATTGAACAGAAGCATGAGGCACATTGATTGTACAGGAAATATTCAAATCTGATATAAAACACAGCGTACCTTTCAGAGTCATTCGGATTTATAGAATTGGTGACCAAACCTGCACCCAGACCTGTGAAGACAGGAGCAGGCGCTTCTTTCCCCTGCATCCTGGTTTTCATATCATAAGTAATACAGAAAAATCAGTGATCATTGATAAGGTGTTTGTAAAAATGAGGCATGATGCATGTATGTTATTATTCAAATGTTTGGGGTTGGTAAATTTTTTAAATATTTTTTTTACAACTCTCCGAAATGTAAAAAATAAATACGACCTCACGATGTGTCAATTACGTTTACACACTGCCTCCGAAACTATCGTCCGTCATAAACAAATTCAGATCAGGTTTGATTTTCTGCGTTTCCACATCCATAGCATAAATTTTTGCTATAGGAAACGAAGACGAATACGGAAAAATGGAAAAACACGTGCGAAAATTTCGGACTCTGTGTACAAGGACATTTATGCCCACCAAGGCAATCAAAATAGTTGCTGTAATTAGTAACCGAATGTATTAACAGATTTATTACAAAAATGCTGCCAAACATGCGAAATATACCATTTTAAAATAACTTTTCTATTTAATATATTTTTACAATTTAAACCAGTCTTCAGTGCCACATGCTCCTTCAGAAGTCATTCTAATCTGCTGATTTGGTACTCAAGAAACATTTCTTTGCATTAACAATTTTGAAATCAGTCGTGCTGCTTAATATTTTTTGTGGAAACATTTTTTTCTCAGGATTTAATGCATTGAAAGTTCACAAGAACAACATTTGTTTGAAATAGAAATCTTTTGAAACATCATAAATGTCTTTACTGTCCTTTTTGACCAATTTAATGTGTCCTTGCTGAACAAAGGTATTTGTTTCTTTACAGAAAAAAAAAAGAAAAAAATCTCACTGGCCACAAAAGTTGGAACAGTAGTGTTATCTGGATGAGTGTGTGTATGTACCTTATTCCTGCTCAGCTGAGCAAGTTTAAGACACCAAGGATGAGTCCATATCAAACTCAGAACATGAAGGTCCTGAAACAAACTGTTCACACCTGCTCCTTTCCCTAAAACAAAGACATTATTTGTGACTGTATGTTACCAATCCGCTGGCTCAGTGTGTGCCAGAGTTAGGTGGTATGAGAAAAATCTTAATATGATAATGGAAATTAATAAAAACATCTGATATAAGAACTATTTAGTAATTATTAACCATGTCAGTATCTAAGGGTATTTTTATGCAACACTGGATTAATATATCACCCAATATAAGATATTTATTTGTGAATGTTCATTTCTCCTGTTTTTACATTTAGATTATCTTTGCCACCTTTTGAAGTTGACAAAGTAAATTTCTACAAAATATAACACTGTTAAATCTCAAAATAAATATTTTTGTACATTTTAATGTTACTGCACATTATAATTATATAATGCCTAAATTTTCATTTGCAACTTATACACTTATACTTTAGTTTTTAGTGTTTTATTAGAAATTTATTTAGAAAAAAAGTATAGATTTTTAGTATCAACCATACCTTGAAAACAACTCTTGACTTAACAAATTTTAACAAACTAGTACTAGTTAAGCTCTAGTTTGTGCTTTTGAGACTCTGACCTGTGTAGTTCTGCAGATAGTGTGTGTATAACCGACACTGCAGATTCGTCATCCTGACTGAAAGCACATACTCATGCTTTGGTGGCAAACAGGACATCAAGACTGAGTAGTCCCGCCTCTGCAACACAAAAACAAAACATTCAGACTTTTTTTCACAGCCTTTAGCTGTATTCTATTTCTTTCTCTCTCTTCATCACCTGTATGAATCCTGACATCATCTGATGGAGGATTCATACAGGTGATGATCAGTCTGACATCAGTGGGGGTGGAGTCTGCACACTGACCGTTCTGGATCGGATTAATAAAACGGTTCCGGAACTCCTTTAGAGAACCCAGCAAGTTCTCCTTAATGAAGTTCACTATGCAGTGATCTAGAACAATAAACGTAAGTCAGACAACCTCAAAGAGATATTAAAAAAAATTAATAAGCAAGTTATTTTTCACAATATGGAGATAATTGGTGATTACACTCAGTAAGGTTGTTTTGAAGCGGTGTTCCTGTCAATATGATTCTCCTACGTGTGTGTAGAGCTTGCATGGCTTTTGAGATGCTGGAGTCTGCGTTCCTAAGGACATGACCCTCGTCACACACCACCAGATCAGGGCCTAACATATAAACACACCAAACAATGGTTTAAAGATTGAAAAAAAAATATATAGTATTTGATGATGGATTGCTCAGATGAATTTACCTGGATCCAGGAGCATTGGGCGGAAGGCTTCTTTGTGTTTGCTGTATTTCGCGCTATCTGTGTGTGTCAGTATACGAAAAACCTCATATCCCATGATCATCACACCACCATTCGTAAACCAGTCATTCAAGAGCTCAACACGAACACCCACAGACTTCACCGTGGCTAGCTCTGCCACCTGTGTGAGAAACAAGAGAGAAGAGATAATTGGAAAAATGATCAGAGATGCAGCTAAAAGTCCAGATTCAGCATAATGACAAGAAAACTGACTGTTTGTTCGCATTATCTGGCATTTTTCAGCATGTTTATGATGTTTTTGCTGAATTCTCAGCGTAAGGCATAATTAGGAAATTTTGCACTGATACTTCTGATGAAAAAATGTCAAATTAAATGAAAAATGTTAAAAATGTCATTATCATGTCGTTTGATTTTTTTTGCATTGTTTTCTTCTGTACAATACAAAAAGATTATGCATCGCAGAATGTCTAGATTCCATATATAAAAGTGGTCCGTGATATTAAGTGTCCAAAAAAAAAAACCTCCATAAAAGTCCACTGGCTTTGCCTATTTGAAATGGTATGGAATGGTTATTTTAACCCTGGATTAATTTAACACTGGGTTAACTTTCTATCTTGAAAGCTTTTACTGAAACAATATGATAGCTTTGCAAGAGAAAAGCCACCAACATACAATATACAATAGACATAAAGCCACACAGAGAAAGATTACACGCTGAAAAAAGCCTATATGTTAGCTAGTTCTACAACTCTCTGACTAACTGACCACGGTAAGAAATTAGATTATTTTATTCAGCAAGACAAAAAAAAACATATCACAGTTTCCACACAAAAAATAAGCAGTGCAAGCATTTTGAACATCAACAATACTAAGAAATGTTTCTTGAGCACCAAATCAGCATAGTAAAATGATTTCTAAAGGATATTGCGACACTGATGCTGCTGAAAATTCAGCTTTGCCACCACAGGAATAATTACACTTTAAAATATATTTAAATTAAAAAAAACAGTTATGTGAAACTGTAATAACATTTCACAACATTATTGTTTTGACTCCACTTTGGATCAAATAAATGCAGCCTTGATAAGTATAACACATCTCTAAAAATCTTAACAACCCCAAGTTTTGAACGGTAGTGAATATCTGACATAAACATGACCTAGATCAAATCAAAACTAATGTCACCTGAGACAGGAAGTGAGAACTACTCACCCACAGTATGTTGGGTCTTAAGCCCCTCTGCCACTGGTCAAACTCACTCCTCCAGTTCAGCACTGTGTTGAGAGGACAAACCACCAGAGCCCTTTTCAGTGGCAGCTCTTTACATAGCAGCACTGTGTGGAGGAACACAATGACCTGAAACACACACAATACAAAGTTACGCTTTCTGTGAAACCCACACTTTCTGATTTTACAACAACAAAAAAAGAGAATAGTCACATGGCCCATACCTGAAAGGTCTTTCCCAGACCCATGCAGTGAGCCAGAATACAGCCAGAGCCTGGAGTCGTCTTCACACTCTGAACAGACTCACAGCAGCAGTCCCACATGAACCGCACACCTAACAAACAATTAACACATACACTTACACACACTATACAAACCATTGCTTTGTCACATCACTGACTTGCATTTCACAATGCTGCTTTATAAACGCTTGTGAATATTAATCACCCATGCACTGATTAAGTTCTACTATTAGACTGAACACATACTGGCTTAACTTCTCATGTCATGAGTAAATATTATAAGGCATATCTTCTGACAAGCCTTGAACAATACAACAGCATTCTAACAAATTCAACAAATTATTTTATCCTGCAAGGATGCATTAAATTAACCAAAATTCTATCCAAAAATCCTACCAAAAAAAAAAGATAATAAAAATGTTTCTTGAGCAGCATATTAGAATGATTTATGTAGGATCATGTGACACTGAACATTACAACACAGGCCAGTATAAAGGATGGGTTGTTTTTTTGTGTGCTCAACGGATGAACGGTGTGGGAAGGGAATTTAAGGGGGATACCTTGATGCAAAACAACATCACGATCTCTTGGGAAAGTACAAGAGAGAGGTTACATTGACCTTCGAGATAAGGTTGGAAACTGTTGTCGTTTGATCATCTTCAGGTGCAGGATCCTGGCACCACATTGATTACGAAACCTCAGAGATATTGCCAAATAAGAATTCATCTTCTTCTGTAATTAAAACGAAGTGCACCCAATTGGGAGGGGGAGCGAGCCTGGCCAGTTTGCTTTCTCTCTCACTTGGAGGTTGTTCTTAAACCGCACCTAATTTTAAAGTATAAAAACAGGGGTTTCTTTCAGAAACAGTGGAAGCTCAGCCGTGGGATAAGCGCACGTCGCCCGGCATTCTCAGACAGGTGTTGAAACGGGCTCCCCAGTCTTTTGAAGAGTGAAGATGATGGCACGGTTCTGAGGTTGTATATTTGTTCTAATACTTGGCTTGGGGTTTAGTTTTAGTGTATGCTTGAATTTGTGTATTATTCATTCATAATTATCTTTTATCCATTTATTTACGATCATTCATATATTATGCACTGGCTTATGATTATCATTCTTTAATGTGTTTATTTTTAATTATCACTATTCTTTTATGCATTTACCTATGATCATTATTATTGATATCAGCTGTGTATCAACAATAAACAGTTGTATTTGCTTGATTAGTATGGTGTACGGACCTTTTATTGGCACCTCCTCTTGTTGATTAGCACCACACTTGTCTCACATCAGTTTTGAAAACAGAAACCACACTAAAACAGCCAGAAACCTGCATTGTCCTTTTGGTAAACGCACCACCTCTGCATCAAATATTGTCATATTTTTAGAAAGAGGTGACTTGATACATTTGAAAAGCATAAAAGGTATAAATAAAAACAATGAACATTACTTGACAAAAATAGCCTCACAGCCCACAAATTGCACTGCAAATGCTAAATATTTTTTCACCCAATACAGGACTCTGACTTAAGCTGTCCCAACGGCTTCTGTCTCTTTATGTAATTCTGTACTAACTTGATGATGGTGAGATTAGATCTCTGTGGATAATTACACTCCAATACAAAATTTCTCTCACCCTCTCGCTGGTGTGGCTTGAGTTTGCTCAGAAAGTGAAAGTGCACTTGCAGCACAGGCTTATGCGTTGCATCATCTTGCTCGAGAACCAATGGTGTGAAGCTATGAGCCGGTTTCTCAGACACTAAAATGACCTAAAGCAGGTGAGAGGAAAAAATAAAATAAAAATTACAACAGACAGACAAAACACAAATTTTCCATTCAGGTTAAAATTATGTCATTAAGAATTAACTTTTTTTTTTTTTTTTTTTTTAATTGGATAGATCACCCAAAAAGGAAAGGAAAATTCTGTCATTATTCATACACACGTTAAAAAACCTTCCTTCTTTTGTGAAAAATGAAGGTAACCATTTTGGTGACCACTGACTTCCAGTGTACTGACAAAAAGAAAATCCCCTAAAACATATTGTGTGTTCCACTAAGTAAGTTTGGAATGACAAGAAGAAACGCAATTGATAACAGAATTTAAATTTCTTGGTAAACTACCTCTTTAACATTTACAAAACAGAACAGAATATGGCACCATGCAGTTCATCACCTCTGGGTCTGCGTCTTCTCGTTCTCTCCTCTCATTTTCTAATCTCAGTTTTTCTCTCTCTTCTAATCTCCTCTTCTTTCAGAGCGCTCTGCGTCTCCTGGGCCAGCTGATCCACCTCCAGAAGCGGTCTGATCTGCCTCCGCCCTCGCGGGGTGCCCCTCAAATGCTCCTCAGTGGTTGGAGAGACATCTGTCTGCGCACACAAAAAAAATTAAAACTTAAATTGCTGACAAATCCACATTCACAGCATCTATGATATTGAAGGTTGTACAAACACACATTAGTAGTGCTGCTCCTGTCAGGTGTGCGTGACGGACTCTGACACTTCTCATTATGAGTGGGCGACTGGGACCTACAAAATAGATACATTCTTAAGTGAATTTAGGCTTATTAGTAGGTAGTAATTTAAAATGTGTTATTTTGTGAGAGTTTAATGCCCAGGGCAGATTGCAGTTGATGAGTAAACTGTGATGATATGAGCTATACCCTATTTCTTCACACTCTGAATGGCTGAGTTCCTCATACACGCCACTGGATAAACTCGTTTCATCACTACTCACTATGATAAAAACAAAACAGCACCATATCTGACTGAAGTATCATCACATAGGTTTTATTATTTGGATGGTAAGAACTTTGCACTTTGAGTCTTCAAAGACTTTTGACTCACCAACAACACATTCTAAATCTTGGACTTCTCTTTCTCTTTTCTTAGGCTTCTTCGCCTCCTGCTTTTGACTTTTTGCTTCAGGCTCTGATAATGTAAGACCATGTCGCAGCAACTGGTGCCGGTGCCGTGACCCTGACTGTGACCCACTGCAATCAGAGTCATCATTATCTGCAGAAAAACTGTTCTCATGTAAAAAAAACTATACAAATACGTCTAATAACATTTTTAACCATTTAACTAATCTGCTGCAGATTGTTACGATTAAAAAGTAGTTCAGTGTTACAAAACAAAGTAACTTAAAACTAGGAGGCTGGGTATGTTGTTATTCATCAGAAACAGCATATATATTGAGTTACAGGATTTATAATGTCTGCAATTCCCCATGGTACCAGTGGTAATGGCCATCGCTCACCTTCCTCTTCTGTTGTCTCTGATGTTCTGTCAACGTTCTTGCTCTTCTTCTGCTCTTCTCTCGTGCACTCCGATTGCTCATCAGAGCTGGCATCCAGCTCAGACGCTGAGGAGAGGTTAGCCCTGAGCTGAGCCAGCAGAATCTTCTTCGCAATTCTTTATAGAGTAAGTGATGAGGCAGTAATGAGAGAACAGAGACAGACGAAGATAAGAGGGATGAAGAGAAAAGAAAGAGGGACAAAATGTGAGGTGGCTGACAGATGGATCCAGAGTCATTAAACAACATCTTTCTCCAACTGCTTTCACTATAATTTCTTAAATGCCCTCAAATAGCAGCAAAATAAATCTTTTTGTTATGCTGAAACAACTCGGAAAAAACAGAAGTCATTTCAAATCTAAAGTCGTGACGTATTGTCAAGTATGGTGACCCATACTCGAAATTGGTGCTCTGCGTTTAACCCATCCAAGTGCACACACACAGCAGTGAGTAGTGAACAAATGCACACACACACACACACACACACACCGTGAACACACACCCGGAGCAGTGGGCAGCCATGCTGCGGCGCCCGGGGAGCAGTTGGGGGTTCGGTGCCTTGCTCAAGGGCACCTCAGTCGTGGTATTGAGGGTGGAGAGAGCGCTGGACATTCACTCCCCCCACCTACAATCCCTGCCGGCCGGGGACTCGAACCCGCAACCTTTCGATTACGAGTCCGACTCTCTAACCATTAGGCCACGACATTTCCATATCAACCATCAATGTAAATATAACTGCATATATAAAATATAAATTAACATAACAGCTTATTGGACAATGTAAAAGATCTAATGGACTTAAGTGCTCAAGTCAGCAAATTATTACCAAAAAAAACTTTTTTACTGTGCAAAATGTAAACAACAACAACAACAAAAAACATGAGGCTCTGGTGTAGGCAGACATTTGAACTTAGCACCTCTAAATTTGACAAACTAAATGCACGGCCAAAAATATAACAATAGTTTAAAAAGGATATATATACAGTACATATAAATATACAAAATACACAGAGGCTGTTGTGTCTGGGGTATAAACTTTTATTGCAACTACAATTCTGATACAGTTCTTACACAGTTATTTACATTCCCTCTTCTGGGATGCAAAATCATGCATGCTTCCTTTTGATGAAAATGATGCTTCTGCGTAAAACATTTCAGTAAAACAATAACAATAATAAATACTTCCAAACAAAGAACATCAGCATGCAATAAATACTCAAGCTTTAGGATTTTTTAAATCCAATGAGCATGAGAGGATTCCACAAGACAATAAAGAAAAGGACAACAAACAGAAAAGGACACTTTTAAAAGACGGGTGAAAAATGGCAAGGGTTAATCTAGGTTAATTAAGGTTAGGCAGGGTTCCCACTCTGTCCAAGACTTTACTTTCCATTTCTTCAAGGCATTTTATGTGACCAACATCTCTAATATTTGAGAAATACATATGTGGCCTGCTGTTGTTCACCACAGAAAATGAAGTTGACTTGTCCATTGGTTTTCAAAATTGAAGAAAAAAATAGAAAAATACATAAAAAATAAACAAAGTTCTGCACTTACAATGGAAGTCTAATAGGTATGAACTTTTAAAAGCAAAAAGTTGATTTTACATAAATTCTCCAGTAAAAAACTTTTGTCATTTGAATTAAGTTCAAGGTTCAGGGATTGATTGAGCTTATATACACTAAACAAAATATATTAATCAGAATTTCACTCGATGGCACCAGTCTCATGCTAAATGCATGCAATGTGTAGGCCTTGGTGTGTTGTTATGGAGAGGAGTCAAGTCATTTTCAGTGGTGATCGACTGCTGGCCCCAGCTTCCGATTCTGCTGTTTAAACGAGAATATTATTTTAATCAATGAAGAAAAGAAATTACAGGTGACATGAGGTACTGTGGTTACTGGTATTCTAAATGCACAGTTAATGTGAACTAGTCGTTCATTTGTGCTACCAGAGAAGCTTGTGGAAGATTCAAACTGTCCATTCTAATAAGCTGGACAAGGTAACCAACCTATGGGAAGTAATACTAATGTTTTGCAATTTGTGATATCAACATCACTTGAAAGAAATGCGTGAAATCTAAGCGGAGAACAGAAATGACTGAGTGTGCAGACTATGATGTGTTCCTGCTCATGACAATACACAGGCAAACGTAGATGATAAAACAAAACGATGAGTCTGCGACGTCATTCATGACAATACAAGAAAACTGACCGCAGTTCCGAGTCCCAATAGGTCCAAGGATTTCTTCATTTTACAAAAACATTGTCAATACGGCAAACCAGTTTGATTAAAAGGTTACAGTAAACACAATTTCCAGGACAGTAGGGTACATTTCCCATGACCTATCCATTACTGGAAAATTGCATTACAAAATTCAAGGTTTTCCAGGTTTTCCAGGATGCATGGGAACCCTGTTAAGCTACAGAAAAAAAGAGACAAAAATGGGAGGTGGGGGGGGTGGACAGAGAACAAGAGAAAGAATAAATAAGTGTTTATTGCCTCTCGGTAAGAACCATGCAAATAACACACAGAAACCTCTCATGTGAGAGTGAAGACTACCCTCTTTATCCTCAAAACAGTGCTTTTATCAACTAACTACACAAACGCTTACAGACTGGATGTTGAGCCTGAAAGAGCATCATCACTGCCACCTGTTGCTGCCCCGTGAACATTCGAACACAAATCAAAGCCAGGTCCACCAAAGCAATCGCTGCTCATTGGCGTTTATTCAGCCTTTTAACCATTTTTATTCATATAAATATATGGGGGGTGGGGGGGGGGGGGGGGGGGGGAGTCAGACTTAAATGTACACTGTGTGAGCTGGCACCATTACTCAGTGTGTCAGAGCGCATGCACCAACTGCTGGGCCACGGCTCCGATCTAACCTACCAACTCAAAAACATCTACATGTAGAGCCAAGTTTCCCTGTCCTTCACATTTCCAATCCCTAACATCATCACCATCTGCTAAAAGGTGATGAAGTTTTAACCTTCTCGCCAATTCACGAGCACATATATGCTGTGCAAAGATGTGAAAATTAAATATCGAACCAATAAAACTAGGTGCAAAAACGTTAACAAATGCAGTTTAGACCGATACAAATGCATCTTCAGCTCAAGCACCTTTAATGTAGAAAATTCAACTGTCAAGGAATTAATCTCCTGAAAAAGAACAAACACAGCTGCGTTCAACAAACGCTAACACTGTACAACTGCATCCCTACCTGGAATCTAAGTTTGCACGTTTGTTCACTTGAATTCCACCAATAATGACATTTCACTGCCAATGACAAAGTATTATGTGAAACTACTGTAACACCTACCGTTAGCAAACCACACAGCCTTTGTTCTGACTGACCGAAAACATTACAGCATGAGAACCCGGAAGCTGAGCCCTAAAACACAAACACACAAGAAGTTGTCTGTCTTTCTGAACACAGGATCCATCAGATCCGAGCAAAGAGGTTTAGACTCGTTCTACTCTCTTAAAAGCTTTATCAGCAGCACAGACAGTAAAGAGGAAGAGTGTGGCTAGCAGAAATACTGCCAAAGACATGCAATGGTCTGTCAGTGAAGTGGAATTCAAACACAGGAGCTTCTCCATAGTTGATTCACTGACTTCCATTAGACAGTGAGGTCTCAGAGCTTCACCACTGATGGGCGGTGTGTGCCTACGGTTACAGATTCTCTCTACTGCGTGTGGAAGAAACTGTGGGAAAATAAAAATCGGACCGTGTTGATCGAGCAAAAAAAGCGTGTTTGAGTGAGACAAATGTTTAGAAGCACTGTCTAGCAGCGGTGCGTGTGGATGTACGGGATGCTTGCGTGCTTTTAAACGAGGTTTGGATCGAAGTTCTCATTGTAGTGAGTTTGGGACAGCTGGAGTCCAGTGGAGAAGGCCTGTGATGGGAAAGTGTGTGTGGCCCTGATGTAGACAGAATCGTACCTATTTTCTAAATCATCGTCCTCCACAGACAAAGACGGACCTGGCTGGATGTCCATCTCATCACCTAGAGAGACATATGGAGAGAATGAACAATTAAAATAAAAAACACCCGTTTTGCTTCCGAAATATGAAAAACATCGGACATTATACATTTTTACATCGTAATAACGTTCTACCGGTTTTACCATATGAAGAGAATAATGGTCAGTGTTGGCTTTTTGCACCAAACTCACCGGAAGACTGCTGGAAATTTCCAGAGCCCAGCAATGTGACATCTTCTGTCAGCGGCTTGATCCTCTGATCGTCAGAGTCACTGCTCGGCCCACTCTCCAGTTCCTGTCCTCCCACCTCACTTGACGAACTCCCGCTCTGTCCAGTCACCCTGGAAACTTTGCGAGCCCTTCCCCTGGTCATTCTGACCGCTGACCCCTGGTCCTGGGAGCCCCTCCTTGAAGACGCAGAGGAGGACGATGAGGACGATGAGGATCTCTCTTTGAGATTCCGCTTCCGAGAGCCTCTGTCCGGAGGGGTCGTTTTTACCAGTCCAAAGAGACACTGCTTTCTGACTTGCTGGTTTACCTCGTCCCCATCCCAACTGCTACCTACCAAACCCTCTTCCTCGCTGTTTGCCATGGCAGCGGCAGTCTGGAGCAGCACTTCAGGCACCTCGTCAGAATCAGAGTCGTCCTCGGCTGAAACGGCGTGCTCAGTTGTGGTACTTGGGTTCGTCCGCCGCCGACGTGGTGTGGTTTTCACACGTGGAGAACGTTTATTCTCCTCTGATAAAGACACATTTTTGGGGTCAGTCTGGTCCTCTTCCTCCTCCTCCTCCTCCTCATCATCATCTTCTTCCTCCTCCTCTTCCTCTTCCTCGTCATTATTAACACAATCATTTTCTACATCTCCTCTCTCGGTCATCTCCATTTCCACCCCCTTCTCTATCTCCACCATTGTCTCTCTTTCTTCCAGTGCTCCATCTGTCACCTCACTGTTTATCATTTGTCTCTCAGGTGATGGATGAATGGAAAGACACGTTCTGCTGATGGGTTGTGGGCTGACCGGTACAGGCGTGAGTTTAACCACCAGCTTTTTAGTGAGTCCTAGGCTCTGTGATGACTTTACTTTCTTTTTTCTGGCCCTCCCTTTTGGTTTATGTGTTTCTCGGCAGCCACGTTTGGACCCAGTCAGCTCATGGTCCAAGGCTTCCTACAATTGCGAATTAGACAATGCTGTAATACATTCATATGAACAAACTGTAACAAAAAAATGTATCACTGTTTCCACAACAATATTTAGCAGTACAATGGTTTTCAACTCGGAATGGATAAGAAGAAATGTTTTCTAAGCACCATATAAGCATATTAAAATGATTTCTGAAGGATCATGCGACACTGAAGACTGAAGTAATTACTGCTGATAATTTAGCTTTGCCATCATAGGAACAAATATTTAAATTAGTTATTTTTAAAATTAACAATTGTTTTCACCATATTTTTCATCAAATAATTGCAACCTTGGTGAGCTTAAGAGACTTCTTGTAAAAACATTATTATAATCATTATATAAAATAAATATATATTAACTTTATTGAATATTTGATTATTTATTATATTAGATATATCATTGTGCATGCTCATTTTCCTATTTTTACACTTAATTTCCTAAGCACAGTTGAAGTTCAGTTTTAAATATTTTCAAATAATTTATTATTTAATTAACACTTAAATGCAATCTGTATTAAATCTCACAGTGAATATCTATTTATCCTACTGTACATTATGTTAAGATGCCTAAATTCATTTTTACTAACATTTAAAATTATTCATTTTCATGATTAATTTTCAGAATCATTTCATGATTCATCATCATCCATAATTAAAATTTAATGGTTAGTTAAAGCACCCATCATTCTTACAGCTTAACTGGTAAAAGTGTGCTTTAAGGCTGGAATTACCTGTAATGCACTGTTGGCGGATTGCAGATCATCCAGCACAGTGCGGAACATCCTTAGCTGCCCAATTCTCTCTTCTTGGTTTCCTTCCTGCTCTCTTTCGCTTTGAACAACTGCCTGGAAGGAATGGCTCAGAGATGTAGTAACATCTACAAACCGCTGCATTCGCTGGTAAAGGCTGGCAGAGGGCACTGGGCCGCTTCCTGGCCCCATCAGATAGGCTGCACCACGACCACCCTTATTAGCCCTGCCCCGGACCGAGTTTGGCTCAGTACGAGAGGCTCGTTTCTGAGCCTGCTCCAGGTTCTCTAGAACCGCATCACAGACCAAAACCAGTTCCACCAATGGCTCGGGACTGCACACATAACAGTACCACTTCCTCTCCTCCTCCAGGATGGTAGACAGCTCCTTCCTCCCCAGGTTACGCAGAACACATTTCTTACAGAAGGCATTACTGCAGTAATCACAGCCAATCAGGCTGCCTCCTTCTGCACACCACCTGAATGAACAGGGAATTGGAGCAATTATTTTACAGACCACCAAACATGTGGTCAACTGAGATGATACCACGGTTTTCCACGAATATATATGATCTGCACATTTCAAAATTTTCAGCAGTCAATCTCTTGAAAACTGTTGAGAAATGCATTTCACCCAAAACTAAAAGCAAAAATTATTTAGCAAAAAGAAATCTTAAAAATCACCTTTTTTTGCATGGTGTTTTAATTATGATTACATTAGATTTAATTTGTAAAGCATTTGTTCTCATCAAGTATACCTGGTGGCATTTATCATACTGGATTTAATTTATGTTGTCTAAGAAGAAAATAATGTCTCAACATATAAATGTGTAACTTTATAAATCAAACATTTCTTTGTGATATCCACCAGCACACATTAGTCATGGCACGTTAAGATCCGTTTATATTATATTTTTATTCAGCTACATAAAAGTCTCTCTAGACAAAAGCGAGAAAAGCAGCTGAACACTATTTGTACATTAACCACACTCACTCCATTTAAATACATACAAAACATACATTACACTTATTATATAAATTATTATACTTATTATATAAATATATTACATGTATACACACATTAAATTTTTTTTTTAAAAATGTTAGGCTCCCCTTAATCATCCCATCCATATACCTGCATTGCTCGTCCATCCCCTCTGAATCTTTGCTGATGTCATCGCTCATATAATACTTAAAACAATTCTGCAAGAAAGCAAACAAATCCATATAAAACTCTGCAGGAGGATTAACTACTGGTCACTCAAACATGCAATTTACTGCAAAAAAAAAAACTCTCCTTATTGGTTTCATCTACTTTACATTTTACATGCACACACATTAATGCATAGACTCTCATATACATACCTTGCAGATGAGGACATTGAGCATAGGGTGCCTGTAGACTGAGTCACGTTGGAAATGATTCACCTGCTGACCACACGCAGTGCAGTTCACCCTCTCAATCTCATATCCTCCTAACACACACAGCACAAATGAGTACCCCTATACCCAGACACACACACAGCTCATTTCATATAGTTCAGCTGCAACTTGAAGGTTACACACTGGAGAGCCACAGAGAACTTTCTGAACTCTCTATGTGAGAAAAAAATTATTCTGCATGTGTTTGCGTGACAAGGTTGGCTGATAAGCCTTTTCGGGACACTCAAATGCTTTTTTTCATTCTTGCTACAAGCGTGGTGCGTGGGAATATCTCAAACAGGATTTGAGGTGGCCATTAGGATTTTTTTCCTGGGAACACTTATAATTCACAAAAGCGTGACCAAAAGTTTGGAAATTCTATTTAAATAATAATAAAAAAAATTTAATCAAAGAGAGGGGTATGCAATTAAACCAAAATCTTATTTCAAAATACACCTAGTATTATTTCACAATAACTCTATATAAAATGACAATTTTAATTTATTAGACCTTCATGTAAAATAAAACACTGCACAGTCTTCACTGTATGAATTAAATATACATCGATCCTTATCAAAATTACTAAAGTTATTCAGTCAAGATCACTGAGTGATTTTCTCTTTGTCTTTTGTTGTTTGATTAACAGACACAGAGCAGCAGGTATAGGCTGCTGTCCCTTTAAGACTTGATGCATGGATCTCATGTACTGATATGTTAGAACTGTTTGCGCTCACTTAAGACACAACAGACTATGTTTACGTGAATTCTTGCCAAGTCAGACATTATGAGAGGCTTTCTGTGCATGTCAAGCTCGCTCGGCCAGATTGCTCAACGGCTTTTTTCCCCAGGCTGTGAGAGCTCTTAACTCCAATCTCCCTGTCCCCCTCTGACCCCCCCCACTATATGTCCACACATGTAGCAGAATGACAATAAAGCTCAACTTGAACTTGATGTTTCAGATGTTTGTCAGATTTATTACACTTAAAAACTAATCAAACACACCCACACTTTATTTTCTCATTCATTCTAACGTGTCCATAACTTTAAGCAGTCTTGCACTAGATATATTTACGAACTACAATATGATAAAAATCGCTATCGATGCACACTTTATATAATCACAACAATATATCATATCAAACAGCTCTAATGAAAGCTTATGCTTATCTCTTACCTCTGCGTCTGTCACCGTCTCTGTGCTGCTTGTAAACACGTCTACTGCGGAATTCTGGACCACGGAAATCATCACGCGTTTCATTACCCACCGGCTCCGGCAGCACAAACATCGTTCCTGTGTCAGATAATAATGGGGGTCAAAAACAGTTTGTAGTCTCTTAATGTATTCAATAACAGAAACCATAACAGGAAAACTTTATGATATGGGCATGATCATCTGAATCAGCCAAATGAATGAGAGAATAGTAGTGGCACCTTTTGGCAGGACGTTGGTGTCTGGGTCGCTGGAGTGCACCGACATTACATCTTCTGCCCCACTCTCAGACGAAGTGTCCGACTCGTTCATCCCGCTGTGTTTGGTAACAACAGCCGGTTTCCTGTAAAAACAACAATTTACAAATGAGTTCACTCTGTCAGAGCACAAAGGATTTCCAGATGCATCTCATCATTATTTAAGTCAAACCTTCTCGAACGAGATGACAGCATTCCCACTTCTGATGGGCCACTGGACTGAAAAGAAAAGAAAGTATTGTAAACAAACAAATCTCTAGAAATCTGATGAATAAAAGCAAAAAAATAAACAAACTTCTAAATCTATGCAACAAAAGGAACTTTAGAAGGATTTCTAAAATCCAAATTTTGAACTTCCTGTTTTGAAACATCCTACTGGCTTTTGGTCGAAGGAACCAGGGTGATGCTAACTTCTGGGTTGGACAACAAAAATATATCATTTCTGCTGCACACTACATGATCTTTACCTGGGCGCAAGCCTGCTGCTCCAAGTATTCTTTGGCTGTGGTTCCTGTAAATGAGAAATTACATAAACTTCATTATAACATTATATTTTTGGTTCCATTTCTGATGAGACTGTGACTAATTTCTCTTCGACGCTTTACTCACCATTCCAGTGTCCAGGTAAAGTATCTTCAGTCTTGTCTTCTGTGGATGTTGCCAAGTACTCATGGAGCTTCCCGATCAGCTGACCTAGCTTACTTCCTCCACCGGCCACCGGCCCAGGTCTGCAAACACAAGACACAGCTGATCTCCATGGCAACTGCCTCCTACTGTAATCTCTCATGATGCATTAAAAACACTGAAAACCCTTTATAAACCTGCAAAACCAAACTATATACAAGCACAGATGGCTCCTATAGAAAGAAGCACACTCAAGCTTCAGTCTGATATGAATGTGAGGTTTATATTTATCATGAATTAAATATTTTCTTCAGTTCAACGCCGACTCTTTGTTCGGCTGGTGCTGGTAAAGTCATAAAGTGTTAAGTTAAAACACAAAACCTAACATTACTTTAGAAACGAATGATTAAGCATGGATTTAATTCAAACAGCGACTGGATTTAAAAGATTTATTGTCGAGAAATATAAACAAACACCACGGCTTGTGCGTTAGTAGTGGGGAAGAAAGAAAACAGGACGCCTTACCTGAGAACTTCGACGGACATCGCTTCAACACACCGCCGAGCTTTTAACATAAACAACAGTAACGACGGCTTTCGGAAATCGACTTAAAACTCATATTTGGCAAACCGCAAAAATACAACCACTTTCACCCGCCATCTTCCCAGTGGAACTTGCGCAAGACAGCTTAAAATGGCGCACCGGAAACTGCGTCCTGTCCGTGACTGACGTAAAGTGATGGCGTCATTACTTCATCGGATTCCGTCATAACTGCAGAGACCACTGTTGCTGGGTAACATGTTAGCTTTATTTGAGCACGGAGATGCATCACAGTAATTATAAAGAACATAGGGCATTTCGTTATTTTTCTATATATTATTGTGTACATGCGAAAAAGCGAATATTATGAACCCAACATGTTACAAGGACAGTTTATCAATACATATTTTTACTTGTCAACAGCATTTGTCTTGGGTAAGGACGCCATATTTAATTTTTCACAAAAGTAAACAAGGCTCTGGGGGTGGTTGTGCAATACAGTTATTAATAAAAAGTCTCCACAAATAGGCTAACTAACAGACAATTTGAAACATTTCAAATAAAACATGCATCCAATAAATATACAATTAGGGCAATTAAAAGTTTTGTTCAATGGGTTGTAATGTTATAAACAAATAATATAATAAAGTTAAAGTTTTTCATGTAATGTTTTACAACCCGAATGCCGGAAATGTTGGGACGTATTTTAAATTTGAATAAAATGAAAACTAAAAGACGTTCAAATCACATGAGGCAATATTTTATTCATGATCAGAATCAGAATGAGCTTTATTCGCCAAGTATGTTTACACATACGAGGAATTTGTTTTAGAGTGAGGAAGAGATACAGCATGACATGAGGAGAGGGGGGAGAAAAAAAATAATTCACAGACTATATTCTTATGAGAGTACAGTGTGAGAACAGAAAAAACACCCCAGCAACAAAAAGCACATAGTCAATCAACAACATAGTCACACGACTGCAACAGGGGAGTAATCCAGTTCCGGCAAGCAGCCATCCGGTCCTGCAGCCATTCTCGGCGCCGGTCGGACCCGCTTGTCAGGCTGGCGGAACAAAGCGGCAAAGGCGAGGGATCGGGGGTAGGAGGTGAATGCATATCTTTGTATGTGCGTATGTGTGTGTGTATATGCCTGTGGAGCCGCCACGCTGGCATACAAATCAAGTTGTCTCAGTCCGCAGAATGTGATAGCGACACAGCACGTTGCTATGGAGACAGCCTTGATCAGGACCCAGACAGAGTCAACAATCCGCAGGTGTCTGTGGAAGGGGGGAAGGAATGTAAGAGCGTCAAACTGCAGTGCTCTTCCCGGGTTGTTTCCCAACACGACCTTGTCAGAGGCCGTGCTGTTTTGAGAGAGCCGAAAGAAGATAAGATTGTTTAGTCTTGGTGCGAGTAGCCATATTCCAATTTCCTCTCTTTGTCCATTCTGGTCTCCAAATCCATCAATTTTTCTTTTCAAATCCGAAAGCTTCTCCGTGATAGTCTCCATATTGTGGTTAAAAGTCTCAGTCTCAGAGCTGACTGCTCTGCCCACTGCTTCAATCATAACGGGCAGCCTAGTGAGGCTTTTGACAGCTGTACCCGTTTCCTGAATTTTACGATAACCCAGGGCAAAGCCTAATCCAATCAGCAGAAGACCTGTTATCATGGTTCCGAATAGGTAGATATCTTCAATGTCCTCCACGGAAAGAGCCGCCAGACACACGACCCGCCACCTTTCCCATGCGTCCATCGTATATCCAGCTGCGAACGTCCCGCTGGGACAATCAGGTTCCCCGGAACCTAAACTTCTCATCGAGAAAATTGTGTCAATTGCATTGAGAGACCAGTTGATCAAATCCATGAGTTTTCAGTTTGGAGAGCAGTGCAGAGAGAGTCTCTCAAGTATTAGACAATAGACGAGACGAGAGAGCAAAGCAGGGAAGGGAAGGTAAGGGGAGGAGAGGAGAGGAGAGGAGAGGAGAGGGAGAGAAAAAAATGCAACCGCCTTCGCTGAGAGCCAAACAAGAAGTGACCATAGATGATAGAACATAGATAACATAACAAATGTTTACACTTTTAATTTTACACTTTTATCCACTAAATGAACTCATTTCAAATTTGATGCCTGCTACAGGTCTCAAAAAAGTTGGCTCGGGGGCAACAAAGGGCTGAAAAAGCAAGAAATTTGGAAAAGATTCAGCTGGGAGAACATCTAGCAACTAATTAAGTTAATTGACCAGTTCTGGAACATAATTAGCTATAAAAGGGATGTCTTACAGAGGCAGAGTCTCTCAGAAGTAAAGATGGGCAGAGGCTCTCCAATCTGTGAAAGAGTGCGTAAAAAGATTGTGGAATACTTTACAAACAATGTTCCTCAATGTCAAATTGCAAATCTCATCATCTACAGTGCATAACATCATCAAAATATTCAGAGAAACTGGAGAAATCTGCATAAGGGACAAGACCTGTCATTGCAATTACTAAATGGGCCCAGGAATACTTCCAGAAAACACAATCCACTGTGCCATCTGCAGATGCCAACTAAAGCTTCATAAATCATGCAAAAAGGAAGCCATATGTGAACATGGTCCAGAAGCGCTGTCGTGTCCTGTGGGCCAAGGCTCATTTAAAATGGATTGTTTCAAAGTGGAAAAGTGTTCTATGGTCAGAAGAGTCCAAATATGACATTCTTGTTGGAAATCACGGATGCCGTGTCTTCCGGGCTAAAGAGGAGAGAGACCTTCCAGCATGTTATCAGCGTTCAGTTCAAAAGCCAGCATCTCTGATGGTATATGTGCATAAGTGCATACGGTATGGACAGCTTGCATGTTTTGGAAGGCACTATGAACGCTGAAAGGTATATAGAGGTTTTAGAGCAACATATGCTCCCCTCCAGACGAAGTGTATTTCAGCAGGACAATGCAAAACCACATACTGCAGCTATTACAACCGCATGGCTTCGTAGTAGAAGAGTCCGGATGCTGAATTGGCCTGCCTGCAGTCCAGATCTTTCACCTATAGAGAACATTTGGTGCATTATTAAACAAAAAATACATCAAAGACGACCACAAACTCTTCAGCAGCTGGAAATCTATATCAGACAAGAATGGGACCAAATTCCAACACCAAAACTCCATAAATTCATAACCTCGATTCCCAGACGTCTTCAACCTGTTTTGAAAAGAAGAGGAGATGCTACACCATGGTAAACATGCCCCTGTCCCAACTATTTTTAGGCCTGTAGCAGGCATCAAATTTGAACATTTGCATATTTCATAACTCATTTTTGTGCATAAAATTTCTCAGTTTAAACATTTGTTATGTTATCTATGTTATATTGTGAATAAAATATTGGCTCATGTTATTTGAAATTCTTTTAGTTTTCATTTTATTCAAATTTAAAAACGTCCCAATATTTCCGGAATTTGGGTTGTAATTTAATACAGGCCTAACAGTTTGGAGAATGGATGGGTGAATTTAGATTTTATTTCAGCATAATTTTAGCTAGTGAAGATAATTTTTTCATAGTTTTAGTTAACAATAACAACACTGATGGTAGGCTATATATAAGGACTTCCCTCACAGCCTCATTTTCCTTTAAAGAAAATTAAATATGGTATCTTCCTTAAAAAAAAAAAAAAAAAAACTCATTAAAGACAATACTTGGAAAAAACAAGTCTAAAATCTTTGTAAAAGCTGGAAGCTGTTGGAACGTGTTTGAAGAAGCAAACGCCTGTAAATGTGAATTTGTGTGCAGCTATAAATATAATCCTGTGGCATAGATTCACACAATCTTCATGATGCGGATGTGCAGATCTATGTAGTCGAGTTGGCTCGTGGCGTGTTACCATTACTCTCAGAGTCCATCTCTTGATCTGAAACAAGCCCAAGGTCTGTGTGACACAGCTGTCTCTCAAGCGCTGTGATTCTTTGCTTCAGTCTGCTTTGAGTGGCTGTGAACTCCCCAAGCAACCGCGCAAATCGTGCTTGCAGAACATCCAGTGAGCCCTCCAGACGTTCGACCTTCTCGTCAGTATCCATGACGAGTAACCCTCCCTGTGCAGTGCTTTCATCCAGAAGCCCTTGCTTCCTCAGAATCTCCCTTCCACGTTCCTCCAGAACCTTCTGTGCATCTGGGTATTCGGTTACGGCCTCCATGAGGTCGTCCTTTGAAAGGCAGAAGAGGTCAGAGTAGCCGATGCTGCAAATGTTAGCTGTTCGGCGGTTTCCCATTTTACTGCCCTGAATGTTAAGAATGCTAATCTCACCAAAGCAACCCCCAGCCGTTAGCAATGCAAACTGTGTCACTCCATCATCAGCGACAACTGCTAATTTTCCCTCTTTAATGATGTACATCTCTTTTCCAATGTCTCCTTTTCGGCATATGTAGTCGCCAGGACTGTAGACTTGGGGGCGCAGCTTTAAAACCAGTTCTACTAACAACCCGGCCTCGCAATCTTGAAAGATGCGCACTTTCTTTAGAGTAGATAAATGAACATTGATAGCAATTTCTGCACGTAGCTTGTCAGGAAGATTCTTTAAGACTTCCTGTTCATCCACTGCTTTTTGATTCGTCCACAAGTAGTCGAACCATTTAATGACACGTGTCTCAAGATGGCGACTTACTTTGCGGAAGTGCATGTAATGTTTAATAGCATCAATCCGTGCCTGGAACTCTGCCCGTGTGGCGTTCATATTGGAAATCATGGAACCCACGTTACCCACAATGGTGGCAAAAATCAGGACTCCGACAAGAAAATCGAACACCACAAAAACATATTCCTCATCCCGTACGGGTGGTGGCATCTCACCGATGGTGGTGAGTGTCAGCGTGGACCAGTAGAAGCAGTATATGTAGCTCCGCCTCAGAGCTCCTTCCTCTGTGGATGAGATGTTGGGATAAACCCACTGATCTGACCCAAAACCTAGAGACTTCGAGATGGCATAGAAGATGCAGGCATTCCAGTGGATGATAACCAGAATGTAGAGAACCAAGTTCCAGATGCGGAAGATGTTTGGGTAGTTGGTTCTCGTCTCCGTCCGATTAAAGAACTCGAACATACGAGAGAAGCGCACGAGGCGGTTGAAGCGTAGCTGTGGTGTGTTGATCCCCAAGATGATGTACGCCAGGTCTGTGGGAAGGATGGAGATAACGTCCAGTTTGAACTGAAATGTGTGAATGTAGCTGTCTCTGAGTTTCGCCAAGTCCTTCACCAGAAGTCCTTGCTCTAGGTAACCTGGGAGGGCATAAAATGCTTTATAAGAGGCAATTCCAGAATGCAAAGAATATAAAAATCTGTGCGTTGTTCAGCTTCCAAGATGCTGAAGGACCAAATGTTGTTTGAGTCTGAGTAAAGAATTGACAATATATTCAATAAATTGTCTGTCATGTAATTTTTTATTGTACATAAACAAAAATGTCCATGGGATGAATCTTAATTTCATGCCAACTTTAAATAAATATGAAAAAGCCCAACAACATGCTATTTTTTTTAACGTGAGTTTGCCTGAATAGGAAAATGGGCAACTTCGTAAACGGATAAAAGAAATTTGAAGTGTGATCTCATGGAACGAACACTGAGCCAAATTAGCACTATTATTAGCCACATTAATTGACAGATGAACTTGTGGCAAAATACTGATTTTGATTTGATGCGCAGCCTTTGATGGCAAAAACAAAAGATTTAGGAATTGTCTCTTAAAAGTGTTTATTTTAAACTATTCACAATTAGATATACAACCAATAAAATGCAACTAAAATAGTTAGCTGCATTTTATTTGTGTTCAGCATTGATTTTTCAATGCATTTCTATAGCTCATACAGTTGAGCATGGAGCTAGCGACACCAAGGTTATGGGTTCAGTTCCCAATGAATGCATAAACTGATCAAATGTTTAACTGCAGTTTATTACATTTCCTTCCCAATGCAATGCAATACAAGATTTTGCAATGATAATATGAAACATGATTTCCTAAATAATGTTTCTGTTATGAGTGAAGGCGCTAAATTAATCTAATTATTGGGATCATATGTGGTATATAAATCAGGAATTCTGAGTATGTGTGAGTATATATACCCGTCCTTAGCCGCATACATGAATCCAGTATGTAGACAAAGTCACACAAGTAGTCAAGCACCAACCAGACAACAGGATTGTCAGTCTGCAGCTGATCAAAACATGCTCTGTACACACAGAGGAAGAAGGAGAAAGAACATGAGAACCATAACTACTGTACATAGATAACCAGCACATACACACATCTGTACTGTTAGTCAAGCAGGGGTCTCAGAGGGCTGTTCTGTTTGTGTAAGACTGACAGGCATAACGAAAGAGCATTGCAGCACTGTAGCAATTAGTTATGCCAGAAAACAAACACGCCAACACAGGGGACTGTGCTCTCTTAATGATTTATTAAGTGCACATTAACAAAGGGTAATGATGAATATGTAAAGGAGAACGACTAGGTGAAAAGTCGCACCTTGCCACAAGAAGTACCCAGTTATAAAGCACAGCAGCGGCGATGAAGAACAGCCAGTAGTAGTAAATATCATCAGAGGGAGAAACTATAAATGTCTCCCATTGCTTCCTGTGAAAGAAAACACAAATTTGTAACGCAATTTATCAAATTAATTTCCACTATACGCAGATTATTTGCTTTTAATGTCAATTTGTCATTGCATTTATTTTTTTTAAAGACAAATAAATAAAGTGTATCTGTGTCACAAATGTAATATTACTTTGTGATTCCCTTAGTGTTTCCATTGGCGTCTGGTTGGTTGTTGCTCCTTCGACTGGGTGGAGCTTGTACTTCGGGTCCCCGGAATCTCTCTAGGAAAGAATCGGGTCTCTCCTCCTCCTCTATCAGACTCCTGTGTGCCCAGTCTCTCAGAGTCACCACCAGTCTCACCAACCTGGCAACACGAGAGAAAGCTGTTATCCAGACACACGTGAGAATGTGGATGTGCATGTTTGTATGGATCCTAAACCTGGACAGGGCTCCTCTTCCTCTAAAGGAGTTTCTGGACGGTGCATCCTGAGGCTCTAGGGCAGCTACTCGCTGCAGCTCAGACGAGGTGTCATCACATGCAGAGTGAGACCTGAGAGAATAATGGAAAGATGGAGACAGAACATATAAGCAAGAAATGTGTTCACAGTTGATTTGCAGTATAATGAGGAATCATATTCACACCATATTTTATATTATCATGGTGAACTCCATAAATTGTGTTAAATATGGCTATGTTGACAGCATGTGTGGCTAAATTTTGAAAATATTATTCAAAGTCAGTAAAACAAAGGAAATAGGAATGTATGCTACCAATCAAAAGTTTCGGGGCAGTAAGATTGTTAATGTTTCTAAAAGAAGTCTCTCAATTTAAAAATACAGTAAAACAGTAATATTGGGAAATATTACAATTACATAATTTCATATAATCATTCTAATATGCTGATTGGATGCTCAAAAACATTTGATTATTATCAGTGTTGATAACAATTGTTCTGCTTAATATTTTTGTGGAAACTGTCTCACATTTTTTCAAGATCTTTTAATAAATAGAACATTTAAATGAAGAGCATTTATTTGAAGTAGAAATAATTTGTAATATTAAATTAAATCACTTCTGTAATGCTCACTATGCTGAATGAGCATAGAAGAAAACTTCCTTTCAGAAAAAAAACCCAAACATCTTTCTGACCCCAAAGTTAGGATCGGTAGTGTTTTGTTACATCACATGAATTAGTCATTAAATAAATATTATTTTTTAAATAAATAATATATATTATAATGATACATTTATACATTTTTAGTTATTTCACATACTTAAATTATATCCTTGTATAGATTTTTAAAGTTAGCGGTTTAAAGTTTATGATACAAAGAGTACAAACAGCTCAATTTTGAGATAAATGACAGCATGCTGTTGATAGAGTATTGATAAAGTAAAAAAAGTAGATTTTTGAAACTGCTTTGTTCCATTTTGACACTTCCTTCATGAGGACCACAAACTAGGTCACCACAATGGTTTTACTATCATTGCACAGATGGAAAAACAAGTCTACACACAGTCACTGACCTGCTGAGCACACTCTCTGCTCGGTCCTGCTCGTCCCCTTGAGTTTGCACAGAGAGTTGATGAGAGCAGGGAGATCCCTCAGTAGCCGACTGGCCCGTCATACTGTACACACAACACACCTTTACTTACCATACATTACAACTGTTATATATAAAACAATAAAACATAAAACCAGTGTTTATGTAATTTATGAACGGTTTGTTAAAAACTGTCTCCAAAGGGATATTTTGTTAGAGTTAGCTAACTTTTGTGGATTTGGCCCCAGTTGGGCCAAATTCTATCCCCAAAGGCATTAGTGCGATCTCGTCACTGCATGTGCCATTACATTCCACTGACGCTCGCTAGATTTCAGCAGAACATCGCCTTTAAGACTTCTCAGGATGCTTGGAGTCAGTGGTGAAGTGCAGAGCGACAGCAGATCAGGGGAGTTACCAGCAAACACTTCTCACCTGGGAATGTGGTCACTATGATGATCACCTCAGCTTACCGTAAGATATAGACAGAACAGCGAGAGATTTAATGACTACTGCTTCAAAAGCGGATTGAGGAATGATCTCATGGTTAATGATGGAACAGCTTTCGGGACTGATGGTTGGATGGCTTAATGGACGGATGGATGGTGCCATGTCTAGATGAATGTTAACAATATTTTTGTCAATTGTCTCATTAAAGAAACACAGAGTGACACACAACTCTTCCCAGAGGACAAACACACAGAGCTAATGTCTCTCGAGAAATCATGGTTGCTAACACAAGTGCTTGAGACACACACACACACACACACACACACACACACACACACTTACTGCTAGAGTTTTAGTTTTATCTTAAGTACAGATCATTGTCCTCTTTAACTAAAACACTTTTGAAGTATTTTTGGAACATATTTACATTTTATACAAGTTTATAAAAATAATAATTTTACTGTAAGAGCTGTAAATATGTTGTTCTTTAAAGACACTTCATGAATTAAGTATATTTAAGTAAAAAAAAACCATTTGCCATAAATATTAAGAATTTAAGAAAACAAAATATTATTTTAATATATATTAAACATACAGTAAAAAATACATACATTTTATATTATAAATTATTCAAATGAATGAAACCATGCTATAACTCTTCAAGTCAATAAAAAAATCTGCTTATGATAAATTATGTATATAAACTTACATATGAGAAATGAGAGATGAATGTGAACTTTTTTTTGCATGTCTAAGACAAATTCCCTGACTCACCTTCAGCGGTTCCTCTTCTTTAGGATCCCCCAAAACTCTGGAATGTTGGTCCATATTACATCCTTATGCTCAACAAGAAATCTTCTGAACTTCATACTAGAAATTTACAGTTCTCTATTTATGATCTCTGTGTAAACAGAATAATACTAGGATCGGTCATACCATCTCACTTTCTCATCTCTAGCGTGGAAGTCACTCCAGCAAAAGAGGTAGAGAGAGAGACAGCGGGTGAGGTAGAAAGGTTGGGTATGCAGGGGCAGGGCAAAAGAGAATGGGAGGAGGAAAAAATGATAGATGGACACATAAATTAGTGACATTTTCATGAACATTGAACAGTACACAGTTGCAAAATTGCATGGACAAGAGCTGTTTTCATTACTTCAAATTCCTCCATCTTGTAAAAACACTGCCAGAGTTGAAGTGTGGCCAAGAATGGTGACCCATACTCGGAATTAGTGCTCTGCATTTAACCCATCCAAGCGCACACACCCGGAGCAGTGGGCACCCGGGGAGCAGTGGGGTGTTCAGTGCCTTGCTCAAGTGTCTCATTGAAGGTGGAAGAGAGCGCTGGTTATTCACTCCCCCCACCGGACCTGAGACTCAAACACGCAACCTTTGGGTTACAAGTCCGACTCTCTATCCATTAGGCCACAACTGCCCCATTACCCTTGTTTTACCTTTGTCTTTGTGTATTCTGAAGTCTTTAAATTTTGCCTTGCACTTCTGTAACAAAATTTTTCCATACTTGCTAAACACTTTCTGGCTCAGCCTGTTACAACTTTGCCAGACAGGTGGGATTTCTGAACTGAATGCAATGATTGGACAAACATTTTATGGTCTTCCACAGAACAGATACAAATTTTAGATGCACCTTTGACAGATACAAAGATGTACTATGGATTAGATGATTTTGATGAAATATGAATTAAATGATCTTGTAATTCCACAAATATTCCATTATATATCTACTACACAACAAAAACTTTTTACATTGATTAAAACGGTTTTAAATAGTGTTTTCTTCATCACTCGTATGTCTCTGCATGAAAACAAGGACTCTGATCTGTTATTTTCTACAATAAATGTGTGCATATTTACAGGTGCCCACACAAAATCAGGTAAGACTCCAACGGGAAATTATATGAATATACTTGGTTTTGGTTTCTGAGCAGCTCATTTCTCCTTGGACTCCAGATCCACTACCAGTAACAGCTGCTCAGCCCTGCTAACTCTGAACCCAATGGACCAATCAAAACATCAAAACCTATCACGGTTCTAACTCTTGAGCTCAATGGACTAATCAGATCCCTACTGTTGTGACTCAAAGCCCAACAGGCCAATCACATAGTCATTGTACCAAGTCTGAAAACCAGTACCATCAAAATATCAGAATCAGCATGTCAGCTGATTCTCTGTAGAAAAACTAATTTCCCTAGCTTACAGTCATAAACAGAGAAAAGAATTTGCAAAATGTTTATTTATATACACACAAACATTATATATATATATATATATATATTTCTCATTTGAGCCAGATGATCGAGCCGTACATTGCCAAAAGTGTTTTGTTTTTTTGTTTTTTTACATTTTTGGATAAGCCAAAATAAAATAAATGAACAAAGATCAGTGTTTCTCTAAAGACATAAAACATAAATAATCTGATAAACTGGGGATTTTACTGCTTTGGACAAAATTATGAGACTTTATTCAAATCATCATCTTGATCACATGCATTTTAAGTTACAAATTCCCACAATCCATCGAAGCAGAGGCAAAGCATGTGTGCAGCAGGAAGTGTCAGAAGTCACAATTTTACTCAACATTTGTCTGATATCAACACTGGTGTAGGTTAATGTAGCTACACTGGCATTAAACGTATTTGAAACGCAAGCAGGTATTAAAATATGAACGCAAATTCTAAAGAAATGTATAATAATTTTTCATTTGTCACTAAGTTCAGAGAAGGACCCCAGAACTAACCTGATGCCAGCAGCGTTACAATATAATATTTGTAATTTTGTCTAATTGAGATTCCTGCGTGTTATTGTGGATAATGAAAGCTGCACACCCATCCTCAACTGCATAAAAAGAAAACTAAACACAAATAAGCAATGAGGCCAATATTTCCAGGGGATATGTTTCTTACAAACTCGCATATACACAGTCTCTCTTTCACACACACACCCGGTTCTCCTTAAACCTGGTCTCTGAGTTTAGCCAGTCTCTGAGAGAGCTCGTCCTATGGTCACAAAGACAAAAATAAAACCATCAGAGTACATATCTGACATGAATTTGCCCATATTTCTATATTCAAGTGTGTGTTATAAAATACCTGTTCTGCAGATGCTACGCTGGTTCCCACTGATCCTGTCTGACCTTGAGGAAGCTCCATATTGAGGTCCAGCCTAAACACACAAGACATTGGTTTTTATCTGACATTTTTGTCCTAAATTTGGTTGAGTTACGAAAAAGATTTCATTAACTGAATATTGGTAGTTATTGTCTGAATAAATTGTAAATAATTGAATCATAGTCTGATATATGATTTAGTAGTAGTAGCAGTAATAATTAATAGTACACTACTGTTCAAAAGTTTGGGTTAGGTCTAAGAACTTCTGTCTATGAACTTCTTTACTTTTTTTTTTTCTATTGAGCAAATGCATTGAATTGACCAAAAAAGGCATAGTAAAGACATTTATCATGTTACAAATGTTTCTATTAAAAATGCTGTTCTTTTGAATTTTTTTTTATCAAAGAATTCTGAAAATAATCTTGGTTTCCGCCAAAAACATTAAGTAGCATATCCTTTTTTACCATTCATATAAAAAAATGTTACTTGAACACCAGATCAGCATATTAGAATAATTTCTGAAGGATCATGTGGCACTGAAGAGCTTTGCCATCACAGGAATAAATTACATTTTAAAATGTATAAAAATAGAAAACAATTATTCTATATTTTAATAATATTTCACAACATTATGTTTTTTACTGTATTTCTGATCAAATGAATACAGTCAGCATAAGAGACTTTTCAAAAACATCAATAAAAACTTACCGACCTTACTTACAGACTTTTGAATGGTAGTGTGTGCATTATAGTATGTACTTAAAAAATAAAAAATAAATTAATCTCAGCATTTGAAATGTTCTTACCCGGCCTCATCTGCCATTTCCATCATCAGAGCATCGACTTGACCCTAAAACACAGCACAGTGTCACAAACGGAAAAACAACTAAGTCAGTGTATATCTGACCTACAGAGCAGTTGATGTAGTAAGCGAGTGTATGTATCACCTGTGGTGTAGTGAGTGTTGTGGTGCTGCTCATTGTGTCCTCCATCTGAGCCGTCTGTACGTCCAGAGTTTCAAACTGACGCTCAAATTTATCCATTAGAGCTGAAATCTGACCAATCAGAGCACAGGGAATTAATACTGCCAGTCAAATCTAGACAACTCAGATTACCGCAATTGTTTTTATGAGCTGCTCAATGAAAATACTTCAAGAACAAAGTCGTCGTCCTCTCACCTTCTCAAGGTTCATGCTCTTCAGGGTTACATCCATGCCCTTCACCACCCCAGCCATAGATTTGGTGACCTGGAGAATAAAAATCAAGTTAACTGTTAAATCTGCTGGATAATTACTTGGGTATGTCCAGTTTAAAAGAAAAGCAGTTTGCGTACCTGGTTCATGGTGACTGCTGTCTGTACTCGCGCAGCCACCGCATCCACTCTTGCGCTCATTCTGAGGAAGTTCACTGATTGGTTCTTCTGGCGAATGGCGTTTTCTGCATGTATCCGAGCAACCTCCATATTGCCCTTCTGGACTGCCTGAGTTACACAGACATAAGCAGTGGTTCATTGGGACACTGGTCAAAAAAACATTTTTTTTTTTTTTTTTTTTTTCCACTTTCACTCAAGTTTGTTTTTAGCTAGATATCTATTAATATAATTCTTGACAATATATATTTACTTTCTCTTAAGTAAAATGTATCAATACTTTTTTACTTTGCATAAACCAGCTCCAAAAACCTCAGCATATATGTAAATGTGTTGTGTGATGATGCTACAGCCTAAAGTTGCTTTCTCTGAATGGATGTAGTGTCTAAATGCCATTCAATGGATGTGTGTGTTTTGTTTTTGTTTGTTTACCTTCTTGACCTTGGCCTTCTCTGCTTTCTCTTCTTTGTCGCATTTCTTGGAGCTCCGCTGAAGCTCTTTGGCTGCAAACTTGAGGTTAAACAAATTCTCTGAAGTCAAAAGTCAAGGAAAGATTTAAAAAAAAAAAAAATTTGTAGTGTTTGTGTTATCTGATACCCTCAACAGATTTTTTATTTTTTTTTTAATTAGAAAAATACACACCACAACACTGTAACAATGACATTATAAACAAACAATGTACACCGACTCGAAACAGAACAAACTAGTCTGACAGGCTGGGCTGAGAGTTCATCTAAATAACGCGACATTACGTAATTTTACGTCACAGACGTACCTGGCGGAATTTGATGTTTTTGATAACGCACTTACCAACATAATCACCTTTAACGATATATACTGAGAAAATTAAAAACAGTACTGGGAGCTCACGCCCTTATTTAACTTTTTACTTTTAATCCATTCTCGAAATCAATCTCTACCTCCACTGACGAGCAAACAAATCCCGCGAATGCGTTGCTTGATATAACGGATATAATGTAATGTGACCTGACCTATTGGTATATACTAAAATGTCGCCAACACAGCGCTAAACCCATAAATAACTCTCAGTAAAAGTGATTACAGTCCCATCGACAAAGTGGGTCTCGGGCCCGACCACTCCAGTCCGCGAGGATACTTTCCATGTTGGACATAACAATCCGGTTCTGCTGCTGGCTGGTGCTTCTTGAGGAAGTGTGAAGATTAGACAGCAGTAGTCTTCGTCAAGCTCTTCGTGAGGATCACTAACTGTCCCCCGCTCTGTTTGTTGTAATTTTCCTGTATTCACTTCCGGCTTCTGCAAACAACTGGAGTGATGTCACAGTCATGCGCTCAAGTCAGCGATCGCGGTGATGTCACGAGCAAAAAAACAAAAACAATAAATAAATAAACTGTTAATTACTTTGAAGCCTTAAATCTTGTTTTTGAATATTTTTTAATTATTTGTGCTTGTTTACTGACATTATAGTATTTTTTTTTATTTAATTAACATTTTATTGCCCTTGTAAACAAAATAAAATAATGCTCTGACTGAAATTCGATCCATTTAAAAATATATATTTCTAAATAATAATAACAGCAATAATAAATAAATATAGTATTAATAATACATCATACTTTTAACTAGATTCATGTCCTTTTGGCTGGTTGAGATCAAATAGTGACTAATCACAGTTTTACACCTTTATTATAAAAAACAATCAAAAATGTGTAGAACAAAAAAGGACATGTTAATGACATCTAGCAACATCATGACCACCTTCACTATTATAACAGATCGAGGCTGTCACAACATGACAACAGATCCCTGATACAAAAAAAAAAAAAGCCATGAGAAATGGAAAGGAAATTAATAGACAAAATGAACTCATCTGGTCAACTCCTTTCTTGATTAGCTGGGAAACATCTTTCAAACAGGTGAGGACAAGCAGTTTAGGGGTCGGATGGCGAGGGTACAACTTTCCAAAATAGTGCAAAAGAGTGAGAAAGAGAGAGAGAGATGTACCAGTGTTTTAAAAAATATTTTTTGTACACAGCCTTTGACACCACAAACCAAACTCATGATCTCTTCAATTTATAACGCTTTGTCTTCATCATCCTGAAAATACACCAGTGAAGCACATTACCATTGATTACATGATCACATGAGATGATCTTCAGAGAGGGTTCCTTGTAGTCTTCATGATAATGGCATAGAGAAAAAAAACAACAATGCAAAAAGTAAAATAAAAAAGGGATAAAATAAACAGTCTGTTGCTCTTCAGATAGCTTCAATTTACATTATATCTGAACCAGTCAGAGTCCAGGATTCAGACATCACCTCACATCCACCAATCAGCTGCCACATATACTTGACATAAAATGTGCAAACATTATCAATACTAATGTTCTCCTTACTGCAAGATAAGAATGAATTAAAGTGTATCATACAAGAGTGGAAAAATATAAATATATTCTGTAAAAACAGTCTGAAGTGTTTTTGTGTATTTGAACAAGAGGAGAAGGGAGAAGTGCATTTTCTCCTACATTTTCCATAACCCTTCTCATGTCTATGCTCGAATGGATGAGGATTACATGAGTGATCTGGAAGTAGTTAATGCATCTCAGAGGATGCACTTGCACCAAAATTGATTATATTATTGAACAGAGGTAAATGCATAACCTGACTGAATAGTAAAGTTAAGTCAGTTGAATCACATGGTAAACTTAAGTGTTCTCAACGAGCCCCTGTGTAAAAAAAAAAGGGTATGAAATGAATGCGAGATGGAGAACGTGAGAGAAGAGCAGCACCATCTTTCTGACAGAATAGATTCCTCAGAGTGAAAGAAGCCAGAAACCAAAAGAATCAAACCCAAACAGGAGGAGGAAGGGAGAATGAACACAGAAAGAAGGGAGGAAAGTTGACTCTTTTCCACTCTGGACCAGAATAAGGCAGAGGTGGCTGATTAGTTGATGGCGTGGTAGTTTCTGTGGAGGCCACAGAGAATAGAGAGCACCACAGTCCAGGAAGAGTCATGAACATCAAGTTTTGGGATACGACAACAACAACAAAAAAAAAAAAAACAAATCACAAAAAGACAGTACTAAAAACAAAATCCCTGCAGTATCGCTGTAGTGAGTCTGTGTAAATGTCATAAAATGTCAATGTGTCCAGCCCATAAGATGGCTGACCCTTGCACGTTCAGTCATGCGACGGACCCTTCCAGACCGTGACATTCCTAGATTCAGCGGGTCTGTCGTCAGACCCTCATCCTCAGAGTCATCGTTGTACAGAACAGTCCTTCGACCCTGGTTACGAGTGTTAACCCGCCCTGACTTTGGAGTCCTTTGATTTGACCTCTGACTTCCAGTTTTTGTTGATGACGAAATTACATCATCTTCCTCCTCCGACTCCTCCTCTTCCTCATCAAGCTCCTCCTCTTCCTCCTCTGGTTCCTCCTCTTCCTCCTCTGGTTCCTCCGGTTCCTCCTCTGGTTCCTCCGGTTCCTCCTCTGGTTCCTCCGGTTCCTCCTCTGGTTCCTCCGGTTCCTCCTCTGGTTCCTTCTCTTCATCTCTTTCATTTGCGTGCCGTGCTCGTTTCACAGGCGTTGTTTGCGCTTCTCCTTTGCGTTTTCTCTTTGTGTTATCGATGGAGGCCACTGCCGCTTTGCCTTTCTCTTTGTGTTGCGGGGCTTTGCTGTAGTCGTGATCGCCGCCGTCGGCAAAGCCGCCCACCTCAGCCCCGCTGTCGTCACTCTCGGACGAAGACGATGAGGTTCTGGAGGAGGACGACGATGCAGATGTTGAGGATGATGATGAGCTGGTGCTCTCGCATTCAGAGACCTCTCCCTCTTCAGGTAACGTGGCCCCTCTCCTACGTGAACTTCGACCTCCGTTTGGCAGTAAGCCATGGCCACCTATATATAGAAGCACAGAGGACACAATTTCACGGTCAAACTGCAGGGAAAACAAATCCTTTGCAATTTACACTACAATTCAATAGCTTGTGGTCAGTAAGATGTCTCATTCTCACCAAGGATGCATTTATTTGATCAAAAATAGAGTAAAAACAGTGATACTGTGAAATATTATTACAATTTTACACAACTGTTATATTTAAAAATATAATTTATTCCTGTGTTGGCAAAGCTGAATTTTCAGCATTACTCCAGTCTTGAGTGTCACCCTTCAGAAATCATTTTAATATGCTGATTTGCTACTCAAGAAACATTTCTTATTATCAGTTTTGCTGCTTAATATTTTTGGTGTGATACTTTTTTCTTACTTAAAAAAAAAAAAAAAAAAAAAAAGATCAAAAGAACAACTTTAAAACAGAAATCCATGAAAAAGTCCTTGCTGAATAAAATATTTAATTTCTTTAAAAAATTAAATAATCTTACTGAACCCATGCTTTTGAAAGGTAATGTATGTTTGTTTGTGTACCTGAGGATTTGTTTGGTGTAACACGGCTGCGTGTAACTCTGTTGGCTCCTGTCTGCTCTGATGAAGAGGACAAGGAAGATGAGGAGGAAGAGGATGAGGAGGAAGAGGATTGCTGACTGTCTTCATTGACTTGTGCAACATTCAAATCTGGTGAAAGAAGTGACCCCTTTCTTTAGAATGCATATAAACTAAATTCACCGTTATTATGATCATTTCCAATTCTGTTCCAGTGGTTGATTTTAGACAACCCCAATTTGGAAAGAAAATCCATGTCGAACTCTCTTACCTTGAGAGGATTTCCGTGAGCGGCCTTTTGCAGACACCTGGGAAGTTTTCTTTCCTGATTTCTCTTTCCCTTTGGGGCTGCAGAAACGGGTTTAAAAAAGGGTAAAAAGAAATAAAAAATCTATGTGCACTCAGTACTATGGATTTGACAGTGGGTGTCCGTGTTTTACCTGTTGGGATAGGAGCTCTGTAATCTGTTGCTGAATCTCTGTTGACTCCTACGTTGATTCTGAACTGCAGATTTGTAGTCTGAGATTATGGGAATGATCTGATTCTCAAAAAACGCCGAGAGACTCAGAGTCATACTGTAGATCTAAACAACAAACAATATCGGAGTCATACTGTGGATCAACTGTAAGGCCTAAACCTTCTCTGACTATTTTACCGTAGCTGCATAAAGGCAGACAAAAAAAATCAGTCCAAGGAAGACTGCTAATCCATATTAGAAAGACAGAAATATACGGTTTTAGTTATACAAAAGTACAGTTAACAGCACAACAGCATTAGAAAAAAAAAAGTCTATCAACCATATACATTACTGTTGAAAGGTTTGGGGTCAATAATAGTATTTATTTGATTAAAAAATTAAAATAAAACAGTAAGAATGTGTAATGTTACAACTGAAAATACATTTCTTGCTCCAGTCTTCAGTGTCACATGATCCTTCAGAAATCATTCTAATATGCTAATTTGGTCCTATAGAAATATTTCTAATTATCAGTGTTGAAAAATGCTTAATGTTTTTGCGGATAGGGTGATATATTTATTTAAAAAAAAATGTAACAAAGTCTTTGTCACTTTTGATCAATTTAATGCGTCTTTGCTAAATACAAGTACTTATTTCTTTCAGAAACCCTGAAACAGCTAGAAAAATGGGTTCTGATCTTACTCGAGACTTCTTGTTGGGCGTGTAAGCCTTTGAATTACTGAAGATAAGCCGCACGTCTTTGGCAAACTCCATGGGATTCTCGTAGTTCCCACCCATCAGGGTCTCAGAGACTGTGCCTAAATCCATAGGAGTGTCTATAATATCACGATAATCCTGATACATACACAGAAAGAGAAATTAGGTCGGAATGGTTTCCAACATGGAAAACAGGAAGTGACAACAGAAAACGATGGTAACTGTGAAGACAGAGCGTAGAAGGAAGAATGAGGTACCGGGTAGGTGAAGAGGTCGACAGGCTGGCGAAAAGGCTCTGAATCGGAGCTTTCCGTCATTCTCCTCAGAAGCTCTTTGCACTGTCCGTGCCATGCGTTGATATCCAGGACCACTCCACGCTTCTGAGGAACGTTATTGGACCTCTGAAAATGGTGGAAGAGGTTAGAGAAAACACACCTGGTACTGTAACACTTTATAGTAAATAAATTATAAGCTGAATTTTCTCACCCTCTGACCAGTGGAGGTGCCAGGAGTATCCGAGTCCACATCCACAGTCTCCTACAGAGCAAACAGAGACAATGAAGAGTTCCTCTGCTTTATATAGGGGTGTCCAATCCTGCAGAGTTTAGCTCCAACACAGTTGCCTGGAAGTTTCTAGTGAGTCTTAAAGCAGATCGCAGATCTACAATGGCCTTCATAATATTAATTATAATATTTCTTGAATAATTATTAATAAAAATTAAATTTATGCATGTTAGAGAATAAGTTGAATATGGCTTTAGTCTGCCTTTTTACTCTCCAAGAAGCTGCTCTCATTGTGTGTGTGACCATGCCCGATAAGGTTTAGGGCAGAGGCAACCTTGAAATAAGATAAGTGTTTCTCTGCGTATGTGTGTTAGTATTTGTCTGTACACGGGGAAGCTCAGACAGTCCCAAACCCTGCTGATGAAACTGCAAACTATCTTCTTCAGTAAATGTTTCTTTAATTTAATCGCATCTCTGACTCCTGGTCTTTGTTCATCATACCTGGTCCTTGGGTTTTAACTGTAATTCCCCAACAGTCTGAATACCTTGATTAGTTGATCAGTTAGGTTTAATTAGGGTTGGAGCTGAAGTCTGCAGGAAAGTGGGCCTCCAGGAACCGGTTTGGACACCCCTGGCTTAATACTAAAATACATACAGCAGGTTGTAGCTGGCCCAAAGGTTTTGTCACAGTGGTTCTGGGTCAGTAGACCATACTTGCTCTGTACACACACACACAGACACACACACTTACCTCTTCCTCTTCCTCGCTGCTGAATTCGCTCTTCATCTTATTGTAGAGATCCAAGATATCAGTACAGGTCTGATCCCTGCAGACACACATGCACATTAACAGTGAAAATGCTCAGTATGATCACTGAGCTCAGCAGGTGAACCAGAAAGATCGGAACCGATATGAATGTGTAAGTGACTGCATTTATCTAACCTGATGAAACGCAGCAGGACGCTGCTGACCGTTTTAGCTGCTTTGACGATAGGGCTCTGCGGTTCGTTAAATGTTTGAGCGTTGTGTTCAATGTAACGCACCTCCCACATTAGTGCTGAGATCCGCCTACACATACAGAGACACGTGAGAGAACTCCAACACTTGTATTTGTGAAGACTTAGAGGGCACTCATTTTGATGTCTGATGACGCTGTGGTCAGTAGGCTGAAGGATAGCGTGTACCTGTAGAAACGGTGCACTAATCTTGTTCTGATGGTGCTGAGGTCAGTAAGATAGGCCACAGCAGTGCAGTACAGTGGATATTCCCTCAAATCTACAGGGCAGGAGAATGCCTTTGCCACATCTGTAAAACACACAAAAGTAAAAGTCAGCAAGGAACATGCTTTATTGCAAAACTAGTCACAGATAAACAATGCATGTATTTGTCTATAGTAAGGTTAAATCAGTAAAGTATCAAATCATTATTAATATACACTACAGGGTCGGATATTAAACTGTCCTTATTATAGATTTTTGAAAATTACCTTTCATGCAGTGTAACGCAGCTTTAGTGAATGAAAACATCCTGCAATGTTTTAAATCTGAAAGTGAAGTATGTATAAAGATACTGTCTCTCAAAAGAAAGAGTTGACTCTGAATCATTGAAAATAGTCGTTTTGAAAACGAATCCCAAGCCGTTGTAAGGTAAAAACAAATGCATATAAGACAATGAAAGTGTTTTTTGACCTTGCATGCATCTCAACCTGTTGTTGGGGACTCCCAAAACCAAAATATGAACCTTTCATTACCCATAATGGGGCACTTTAATGGGGCCTTGTAGCAAAAAGGCCAACAAAATGAACAAAAATGCCCCTCAATTTCAACAATTAAACAATCGCTTGTGGCTGTCATGATTAAAATGAAATGTGAAAAAGAATGAAAAGTGTCTATCCGCAGAATTATATTTTCAAGATTCAAGATTTTTATTTGTCACATACACAATTATACAGAGTATAACCAGCAGTGAAATGTAGGTCAGGTCCGCTCCAAGGACAGTGCAATTATATAGAATACAAATATTAAGGAAAAGAAAAGTAGAAAAAAAATTAAAGAATAAAATAAAATAAAAGATAAAAAATATAAATTGATTCGCACACTGCAACAGATTGCTTTTTACGTATTGTTTTTTGCAGCACTGATAACCAATTACACGTATTTCTGTTGAGCTTAGGAATGCAATGGCCAATCAGTGGCATTCAGATCAGTCAGCGCTCTGGAGTTGTTGTTGAGTGTGCACTAGGGCTGGGCGATATGTCAAAAATATCTTACTGATAACCACTAAGCCCCGACCCCGCTAAGAAAATATTGCCGACATGCACCATAAACATGCACCATATTCAGTTTGGTCTTAAGTATTGCCACGTTAAAGTTTGGTATTACTTTTCTTAGTTTGTGCTTAAACTAACAGAAAACATTAGCTTTACTGTTATGTTGGTGTTGCTAATAATTTCCACTCTGTTCTTATCAAATTTGTGTTTGAAATTAATTTCATTTTGTGAGAAGAACTGTTGAGGAAAAATAACAGAACCCAATTGGGTGAAGTTGGACATTCTGCCGGTGATTGTAAGAATTATAAATGCATGTTGATGTCATAAAGCAATGTCTTGAATAAATATGCCTGTTTTCCGATGTTTCTCTTTCTTTTTGGCATTAGACAAATTTCATGATGGTAAGTTTAATGTCCTTGATTATAATAATTATAGCGCTGTTTTTAAACTTGTAGTCAAGCTATAAGTTATTTGATATATATCATGTATGACTAAAGCCATGCAGAGATTAAAAAGAATTCTGAGCAAAAACATTAAGTTTTTTTTAGTTTTTTTTCTCGTAGCCTTGTTCGGAGGTCTCTTTTGGCCTGTTTTTAACAAAATAAAAATAACTGATTTATTTAGAGCAAGCGGTAATTTTAAATTTTAGTTTTGTATTTTAGTTTTTATAATTTTTATTGTATTAATCAAAATACAACGCCCAAAATATAATATTCAGTGTTGGGCTGCCGAATCTCTGAATGTGTACATGTTGAGGGGCGAGCTGAGTAGCCTATAATGTCTTCATCCGTTTGCAACAAAACTTTATAGTTTTGTTGCAAATGAATTAAGAATTTATAGTGCTATACCTTAGCTTAATTAAACCTAACTATACTGTATACACTTTTAAAAAATCTGTAAAAATAGGGCACTGTGTGCGCTGTATGAATAGGCTGTGAAAGAATTTGCGTATTTTAATTATATAACTCATGTGTGTGGTTTTTCATCATTATACAGTCTGTTAAAATAAATATTCAGAAACACATGCAGTGCTACTGTTTGTCTTTTTTTCTGTTTAACTTTGATTAAACTGGCGATCAAAATAGAATAGGCCTTACCCTAAATAAGGATAAATTATACTAGAACGTATCTCCAAAATAATCGCATACACAGATGCACATTGCCATTACAGTAGTCAGCGCCGAACAACAGGCAAATAAAATATAAACTGAGGTTACAAAAGTGATTCAGTCAAGATTAGTGAGGGATTTTCATCTGGCGGCAGAGACTGCTGTCAATGCACGGATCCAATACACCCTCTTTACGTTCACTTAAGACATAGCTGATTATATGTATGGGATATTTGGATATAATTTTGTGTGTGTCCATTCGAATGTGTAAGAATGCGAGAAAGAGAGCTCAGTCTAGTGTTCGCGTACATAAGAGGTGGCTTTCGTGCGAGCTTTGTTTGTTTGTGTGTGTGTGTGTGTGTGTGAGTACAGAAGTGAGTTCTATTTCATCATCTTGCAGTTAAATCTTATGAAATCACAAAATAATGTGCATACAGGAATCGAGAAGCAGAATCGAAATTTTATCTTATAACAAGTAATTCCTGACCTTACGCATCTGATCTTATTTCCAAAATTGGAATAGCTTTTCGATTCCCAACCCTCCTATTAAATTATTTCATTCTTGCATACAAAAAGACCTGTATGGTGACTATAGGGCTATGTAAAATATTTTTTGCAACTTGCTAGGTTTATCATTTGTAATTTTCCCCCTCGATAATGTCGATAATCGTCTGTTACCTGACTGTTGACATCGCGATACTTATGAGACATCATCGATATACGATTATATCGTCATATCGCCCAGCCCTAGTGTGCACGCTCACAGATTGAATTCTTTGTGCTCGTGATTTCCCTCATCATAAACAACACTGCAGATATGATCATATAAATAAAAGATTCATTTCATAGCTTCAGTGATTTTAACAGGAGTTTTTGCATAACTTGAGCTAGACTAGACTAACGTCACGGACCGGCATGTTTGTCTGTGAAGCCAGCGCCAGAATATATGATGAGCCGTTCCTCTAAAACAGACAAAAAAAAAAAAAACAGTTTTTATATGTATTCTATTAATCAACATTAATAAGAATAATTACAATATCAAGAGAACTAATCGACAATAACAATTTGTCATAAAATTAGCTCCTGTTTTTAAATCTATAATTTAGATACATTAGGGTTCCCAAAAAAAACAATGGTTTTCAACATTAAGAATTGTTCTTGAGCACAAAATCAGTACATCAGAATAATTTCTGAAGAACCATGTGACAAAATTCAGCTTTTACCTGTCATTACAGGAATAAATTACATTTTAAAATCTAAAAAAAAAATCGTAATGTTTCACAATATTGTTCTGAATATTTTTTATGAAATGAATGCAAAAATGGTGTATTACCTACATTAATCAGTGATGTAAGGTAATCTAAGCAGGTTTTACAAATCAGTGTTTTGGCGCTTGCAAGTTAGATACCCAAAAACACCTTTGCTCATGTGCAAACAAAGTGCGCACACAACCGTGGATAATTTAATTTTAAGTAATTAAGTCGAGGCTGGGGTGTGCTGTGCAATATACAGTATATTGTCTGCGATAATGTAAGTGTTGTTGTAATGCAATCTGACAGAGTTGATCACCAAATCACATACAGTGTGCATGCACGTGATTTATTAGTCTATTAAAATTCAAAATCCAAGGCATTAAAACAGCTCAGACTTACATTTTAGTCTGTGAAACCGGGGGATCGAGTGCCGTTTTTAATCCAGATATCAGCATGACAACAAATGTAATAATCATTTTATACAAGTTTAATAGTTAGCAGACTTACATTTTAGACACAATGTTGCCAGTTTTTGCTCAATTTTGCAACAAATTGCAAATTTCACATTGACTTTTTTCATATTTTAATATTTTTCATATTTTAAATAATTTCAAATATAAGTATTCAACGTTTTGTTTAAAACAAAGCATTATTTATACATTTGTAAACGCAGCTTAAATGCATCCATGTCCCCTCTAAGATACATTAAACTATGTAAATACGTCTAAATGCAGATTCCAGAAATGTTTTCTTACGCTGGAATGAAAGACACTAAGTACTGGACAAAATGCTTCTTATTCTTACCCAAAGATACAAAATGGAAGAAAGAGCTAAAACTGAACACAATCTTGATACTCAAACAGTGTATAAACATTTGTGTATTTATGTGCTCCTTTTCCATTTACTTACTTTTACTTTCAATACTTAAGTACGTTTAATTTTTTAAAAATACTTTCTTAACCCTTGTGAAAAAAAATAAAAAAAATAAAAATAAAAAGGTTACACAGGTCCATAGTGGACAAAAATGTCCATGTCAAAAAAAAATGGTCATAATTTGAAGCTTGAGAGCACAGACTTAAATTTGGGCTCATTTTAAAGACGACCCATGGCAGATTATTGTTGAAGTAAAAAAAGTGAAACCAAAAAAATAAAAAGTTATACAGGTTTAAGTTTATGAAAATGACTTATGAACAATATTTTATATACAATATACTATTTTATGAAACACTGAACTCTGAACCTGCTAGAAAAACAAAGCCATAAATCTAAACAAGTTGTGTTCCAAATTTCCTTACACGATGCTCCAGCAAAACCAACAGCATCCTGAAGGACTCCACCCATCCCTCCCACAGTCTCTTCCAGCTCCTACCATCAGGAAGACGGTACCCCCCCCAACCTTACCACACCAAAGAAAAAAAAAACTGTATGGAAATTTTTTGTGCAATTTGAAGTGTGTTACACACAGGTGAGTGGGCCTGTACAAACTACCTGTAGTAACACACTCTCCTCTATGTGCACTAGACACTTTACACACACTGCTGCGTGTACACAATCCCACAAAAGACTCAGCAATATATGTTTGTTTACATGCTCATGCACTACAAATCATCCTGCACTGTTCCCCAACCAGCTGCTTAACTCAAAATGTGTCTCCTTGCACATGTACAGTATTTGTGAAGCATTCGTATAGTTTGTATTTATCTTATTTTTTTTAATTTGTATAGGGTAAATATTTATATATAGTATACTTATAGTTAAATATATCAGTAGGTTAGTTGTGTATAGGTTTATAGTGTTTTTTACTTCATTGTTGTATGTCTGTATTTATGTAGCACCGTGGTCCTGCAAGGCACGACATTTCGTTCCACTGTATGTCCCCACATGTAGCGGAATGACAATAAAGCTCAACTTGACTTGACTTGAGGTTGATCTCTCAAAAAATGAGCTTTCAGCAAGATTTTGTTTGGGTGCAGTACCAAATTTTCCCCATTAGAAGCCAGCAAAACTCAGTGGTTGGATTTGTGATTTGCAGTAGAGTTTCTCTCTCTCTCAAATATTACAACACACGCACAATTTTTATGACACACATAAAAACCACACTCATACACCCATACCAACACACCCAAACAAGTATAGCTGCATTATTTATCCAGTTGGCTCCATAATATGCAGAAGCAGAAAACAGGAATAAAGTGAGTATTTGCTTTATAGACACTTTATAGACCAAACCTGAAAAAAAATGGCACCATCTGGTAAAAAAAAAAAAAAAAAGTAAATTTAATTCTGAAGCCTTGCCAACAGAATAAAAGCCTATTAACAAAAACTTTATCATTTTAGTTAAATGGCACTGCAATTAAAAATTTTATGGGTTTCAATGGGGACATTTTTGCCCAAAAGTTTCTGTGTGTAGTTCCAAATTTTTATGTATCTAAGGAAATGGGGGTGAAATAGTAAAATTCCAATAAAAATACACAACTGTGCCAAAATTTATGCAGCTGCCAAAAACACAGGCAAAATGATAAAAAAAAAATAAAAATACTGAAATGGACAAAAATGTCCAAAAGGGTCAAGCACAATTTATATCACATACTTTAGGACTTTTACTCAAGTAATATTCTAAACGGAGACTTCACCTTCTACTGAAGTCATTTTCTGGCAAGATATTTGTACTTTTACTTAAGTATGGCTTTCAGGTACTTTATACACCACAGATGTTAATACAGTGAAGGCTATGCCAATCATTTAAAAAGCTTTATTTCATACTTTCGTTTATTATTTTCTGAATGGTATGCAATTAGATACCTGAAGCACAATTCTCCTAATTTGCATGTTTGTTCAGTTCATTGCTTGCAAATTATTTCTTTATTACTGACTTATGTCTACGTGAATAAATTACCCGAAAAAAAATCTTCTCTCGACTAATAATTTTATTTTCCTTAAATATATTAATTATTTAACATCTTTAATGAAAGGCTTTCAGCAGTGATCTAGTTTTGCTTTGGTAATAAAATTGGCTTGAGATTCATAAAATTTCATTGTACTGGTATTTTGACAAGCTTATCAGCAACTGACACATAGAAGACCAACAAAGTTCAATATTTTCAAAAAATCCTGCGAATAGTTATAGGTGGTTTGTGTGCATTTGCCATACCAAGCGCTAGCAGCTGATCTATGGCTGTGATGACTCTCTCGCACTCGTCATCTCGTGTGTGCAGCCCCCACTCTCCCTCCTGAGGGGTGTACAGCAGGGCCTGAAGCTCGTCCTCTGTGACCGGGACACTGCCCCCATGCTCCTCTGGAAGTGGAGCTGTAGATGGTCAATCACACCATTAGATATGCCAAAATTCGACTGGCTGATTAAGGGGTCAGATTTTAAGTGTGTCAGTACCTTCTTCAGGTATGGGTTCTATATCCCACGGACTCATTTTCTCTCTCTCTCCGTTATCCCACCTGCAAAACAACATACACCAATTATTAAAAAAGGTTTTAAAGCGATAATAAGCCGAAGGTTTAACTCTGTACTCTGGTAGAGCAGTGATCAAATCTACACACCTGACAATGTAGCACTGAAAGAGGCTGTCTGGATAGTCAGATTGAAATGGCTCCTGACACTCCACCGAACCAAACCACCAAGCATCATCAATGATGCTCCTGAAATGCTGACCTAAATACAGATATTCACAGCTGTTATTCGCTACTTATATGCTATTTTATGATCACAATAAAAATGTGTCTTTTCGACCACAGCATTAATAGATCAATAATTTATCTATGCTATGCAGCCACTAATCCTGCAAGCTTTATAGCATGTTTCCATGCAGTTAATAATCTGTTATGGATGGTTGTTTACTGGCTTAACTCAAAAGAATAGGTCTCTTTTTTTTTGGTATGGCTCAGGCCCCTCTTTCAATTTGATTTGTTTTTTTCCCCCCACTAACTAACTTATCCACCAAGTAATGATGCTCAGTCACTTAAAAAACAAGTGTCAACCCGCCTTTCCTCAACAAGCCGCATGATTTGAGGCATCATTTACAGCCTTAGCTTGGGTAGAGGTTTACACAAAGATATCTTGCATATAGCACAGTTTAAAGCACAAACATACCAGGCTGCCAGTTGCGTTCTTTGGCCTCATTGTAAAACTGTTGTAGCACCAGAAAGTCAATGACATCAGGCATATCATGATACCTAAAGAGAGACACAGAGAAAGCTATAATTAACGAACTCATATTCATGATCAAAAACTATCCTAATATCTATTTTAAATGTATTTATCAGAATTTATTATGATATTCCAATACCAACAGTAAGTAAAAAAATAAAAATAAGACAATGTGCTTGTGTGTTTTTGAGAGTACAAGTGTACATACTTCAAGCTGAAGGATTCGTTGGTCATTTTCCCTGAGGTGGGGTCCAGGAGAGCCAGTTTGAGGCAGCACAAAGTGGGCGGCCCGACTTCATATTTAATACCCACTATCTTTACAGACTCCTGATCCTAAGAAAACACACAGACAACATACTTTCATGTTCCTGTTGGTCTGTATGCAGAATGGGCCAACCACTGTGATGCAGACTAAATTATGCCTAATACTGAGTGGGAATGGTAATGAAACAGGAAATAAGCCCCTTACCCTGAGGTTCAGGCGGTTCCAGGGCTGTTTCTGAGGGTTGATGCTGTAGGCTTTGGCACGACACACGGCTCGGACATATGCTTGATGACCCTGACGGAAATATATCAGCTACAGAACAAAGAAAGAGAAATGGCTTAAGAAATATGTGCATGTATGATGAAAATCCTCATACTTACTTTTGGTCATTTAGTGTGTGCCTACATTTATTAAAGGGACTCACCTCATCTCCCATTTGAGGTACAAAGGGTGATCGTCTTGGAATGGTCTCCATGATCCACGATGGGGGCAACCATTCCTCTAAATCGCCAGCAGGCACAGACTAAACACACAGACACACACATTAGCATAGAAGAGACAATATGGATGGATAGATGGATGAATGATAGCTGTATGCTAACCCGCTGTTTAGTCGGTTTAGGTTTCTTTTTCTTTTCAGTGCGTTTACTCGATCTCTCAGCCTCTCCTTCTCCCTGCCCCGCCCCCTCCTCAGAGCTACTGCTCCCGGCAACACGAGACGGCGGCCTTCTAGTTGTTCGCTTCGGAGGCTGGAGGTTGATTCCCGCATCCGCCGTCCAATCAGAATACTCGCTAGAAGAGTCACTGCAAAATATATTTAAACAGGAAAAGCAAAAAACTAAGAATTCTTAAAAAAAATAAATAAAAAAAAAATCACTCAACATTCTGAAAACTAAAAACTAAAATGGAAATGATTGATTAAAATGGATAAATTAAAAAAACAAAAAAACAATAGTACTATCTATAATTTAATCTCTAATATTGGTCTAAATATTTTTTCTTGTTACACCAGTCTAATTCAATATGAAGTCAAGACTAAAAGCTGCAAAAGAATTAAAGCTTCATTTAAACTTAACTTTAAGCTAGTTCTAGATCAAAATCAGAATGCTTCATCTGCATTATTGATGTTCTTTTATGTTGAAAAATATTGTGATTGGGTCTGAACCTGGAGTTACTGTCATTCTCCCACTGAGCTTCACCATCAGAGGACACATCACTGTTCTCATTCTGTTCCTCCTCCTGCTGGGTGCACACATTCAGAAACATTATTTAATGTTTAATTAAGCATTTCAAAACAAGCAAAAATATATATAGTTAAAAAAAACAGAATTCACTAAAATAATTCACCAACACTGCCTTCTTACCTCCACTTCACTGTCGGACTCTGCCACACTTTCCTCGTTATGGGTGTACGAGAGCACACTTGTGCTGCATCTCCTTTCTCGAGTCGAGCGGGTCTGATACGTGTGTCTCCTCTGCTGAGGTCTGCGCTGAGGCCTCCGTAACATGCGAACACTCTCTCCCACCGGCTCACTCTACAGATAAAGAGGGAGAAAAATGAGGTTTAGGTTTATACTGTGGTTCGGCACTGACTTTATCTTTATATGTCTTCATATGTATACAACTCACTCCTGTTGTGGGTGCAGATTTCTTCTTCTTCTTCTCAATGTTGTAGAAAGACCTTTCTACCTCTCCTTTAGCACGCCTACTGTTTTCCATCACTCTAAACATGCACAAATACATAACATCAGTGAGAAGGCAGTGTTGGGTGTTAAAACTCTCAAAGCTGTTCACACAAGCTCAGATTAGTGTAGTTAAAGGAAACAATGGACATTTAAAAGGGGAATTCTAGTGAATTATTTCAGTAAAAGCCTTAGAGAACTACAAGCTATTATAGTGGAATGAGATTCGAGATTGATTTATTCATGTTAACAAAACAAAGGTAAATAAAAACAGGCTTATTTAAAAGTTCACTGTGTTTTTATTATGTGCAACAGCTCTATGTAAAATACAAGAGATTTTATTGGCAAACTGTTTTTCAAAGTAATATATATTCAATTATGGTTTTTATAGATTAAGTTTAGGCTTACATTAGTTCCACATAATATATATGACTGATGGGGTGGTGTAGCCATTGTGGAGAGCCTTGCCATCGCGCTCACCATTGGTCATATATATATATATTTTATTTTATTTTTTTTTATTATTTTTTTTTTTTAAATACAGAAGCTTAAATACTTTAGACAAGTGTTTCAAAACCAGGGACCAGATATATAACCAAAACCTGGATCTATACACAAGGTAGTCTTTTAAGTGTGAATTCTAGATCTGGAAAAGTCATGTAAATTAATACATTTTATAATTAATTTATAATTAATATACATTTTTAGCTATGCAAAGATCAGAAATAAATAATATGTGATATGTGAAAGTAAATAAATAAATAAATGGGGGGGAGGGGTTCAGTAAATCACAGAAAAATGGAGAATATTGCTGTGGACAATGGGGGGCCTTGGTGTCAGAAAGGTTGAGAAGCACTGCTTTAGACCAGTGATGAGCTATTCTGTCAAATTTTAAAGGCATTTAAGAATAAATTTCAGTTTTTTTGTAGTAATGTTGCTCTACCAATTGTTACTTCTGTTTGATTTGCAAGCTGTTAAATTGTCATACTCGTACCTGAATATGCCAGACTGGACTTCATTAACCACCACACGGCGGCTCCATGCCAGCAGGTCTCTCTCAGTGGCGATCTGACTGCGGGGGGCATTATTGTGCATCTGCCGTACACCCTCAACTTGTCCGCTTCGTCGCAGCCCAACGTTAGGGGGTGACAAAGGACCACCTGCCACCTCAGCACCTACTGATCAACAGCTTTAAATGTCACAACCTCTAAACTAACAGATTTTATATAAATGACCTTTAAGCCAACTAATGTCTTAAATGCAAAGTCATTTTAATGTAATAAAGAGAAATATATATTACAGCATCTGCATTTTGCCCCTTCAATGTGTAATAATTGTACCACAAGAAAACTATGCTCCAGCACATCATTGAAATTTCTATAAAACATTTTAAAAGGTTAACAGTGGGTTGTTCTCACCTGCCACATCATTGAAATTTCTATAAAACATTTTAAAAGGTTAACTGTGGGTTGTTCTCACCTGTAGGATTTCCTGAGTTGAGTTGCTCATCTTGCTGGTGCTGGAGCTGCCTAATCAGGTCATCCAATGGGTTTTCTTCCTGAGACTCATCTGCAGTCTGCTGGCCAATCACCTGCTCAACCACTTCACCATCACCTAAAAACATTAAACGACTTTCTCAACTAGTTCCCTAATAAAAGGATGACTACATATAGCATGACCATAAACACAGGGAGCTTCTTAATACGATTAACATCAGCCATGCAATGTGTGCAGGACACTACTGAGGTTATCACATTAATAGTATTCAACAGGAAACTAATTTATGCCCAAGAGATTGTCCTGTTGAGCAGTCAGACAAATGACAAGCAGTAACATTTCTAGTGCTGTTGCTAGTCAAAAAGAAAAGTACCAGAAGGATAGATATACTGTAAGTATTTTGGGTTGACGACTACGTCATCATTTTATAATTTTTTCTCAAAATATCAACTTTTTTTTTTTAAATGAAATTAAAATGTGTTTTACTCTACCATAGACATTGGTAAAAAGAATGATATTTCATTGGTATAGACTACTGAAATTGTGTTAGCTACAGACTGAACAGAATATTTTCTAAATTTCTTCTACAGAAATTACTTATTAATTTGACTATAATTAGTTGTGTAATCTATATAATAATAATTACTATTACTACAGCAATAAGATGTATGTTAATCATGCAGTAAAGCATTGTGTCATTTGTTATTCACCATTGAAACTTAAATGAATTTACCATTAGCCATGTAGCCGAGCTGTGGCACAAGCTGCTCCTCTTTGCAGTTTTCTCTGCCCGGCACTAGGCGTTGGTAACAAGGTGGGTGGGGGTTCCCATCTACGTCCACCAGAAAAGGTGGAGGCATAAGATGGGGTGCCTGCTGCGTCTGCTCATCTAGAACAAAGTTATTGGAGTCCCGGATCAGCGGCCGGAAATCCGTATGGAAGAACATTTGGTCTAGAATCTGAAAGCAGAGTGAAGCGTTGCAATGCGAGTGGCTTCAGTCAACTGCACAAAAAGCTCAGAATTCCACATATCTTGGACACAAACGTACCTTTTCATAAGGCTGACTGCACCCAAACCCAAAGATGAGCAGATGACCATGAGAGTCTGTGCAGGCAAAGTGTTGCCCATCCACAGAAAATTTACAGTCAAACACAGCACCATGACCCTGGCCTTCAATCTAACACAGATTGAGAGAGAAAATTACATTTCCACGATGAGCAGTATTTCTATCAACATCTAGACACTACACTTTAATAATTTGGGGTTGGTCAAATTATTTACTGTTTTTGAAAGAGGTCTTTATGCTCACCAAGGCTGCATTTATTTGATAAAAAAAATGAAGTAAAAAATAACAATATTGTGAAATATTAATATAGTTTAAAATAACCATTTTCCATTTTAATATAAATTAAAATGCAATTTATTCCTGTGATGACACTGATGAATTTTCATCAGCCATTTCTCAAGTCTTCAGTGTCCAAATATTTTCTTATTACAGTTGAAAACAGTTTTGCTGCTTGATGTTTCTATGAAAACTGATACACTTTTTTAGGATTCTTAGATTACTAATGTTTAAAAACAGCATTAATTTGAAATCTTTTTTGGAACATTATCAACATTTTAATTTCTTCTAGACTTGTTACCCCAAACTTTTGAAGACTAGTGTATATGTTTCTTATCTTTTCTGTCAACTACTTTTAAAATTGGTGAACTTTTTAGAATTGAAACGAAAGATTTGTTGCGTCATCTCACCATATTGAAGAAGTTTCTGATCTTGAGGCCTTTACTGAGGTCCCAGATATAGATGTTACCATCATGACCGGCTGATAACAAGATTCGTGAGTCAAAGGGGTGTGCTTCCAAAACAAACACCTCATCATCATGACCCTATGAACAGAGGAACATTTGCATAAATAATCCATACATAATGGACAATAAACCATAGGAAACTCCTCTTTAGAATTACAAAACAGGAACCCAAAGGAACAGACTGAATTCTGCATCACATGCATGCACACATACCGACAGCACATGTAATAGTTGGCCATTTGCTGAGTTCCAGACTTTGAGGAGGCAGTTTGAAACAGCTGTGATGATGGAGCGATCGTGACGATCCCATGCGACCATGGTCACCACCAACTTGGTCGATTTGTCATCGCCTGATATCACAGCACTCCTGTGAGCATATGTCCACACAGATGTAAAAAATACACATAATTGAAGGACCAAATACATTGAATTTTTCCAAAAGAACAATGTTTAATGTTAACGTAATTACATTTCATTCCAACTGTGCTTGAGAAACCTGCCTGTTCCCACAATTAAAAGATATGTACACATACTGACCCTGGTAATCTGGTGGTCATGTCCAGCACGGTACTCTTCCATTCATGTTGTTGGTAATGCCACATCCGAGCCGTACCATCCCGACTACCACTCACAAACCTGAGACTGGATACAGAGGCAGCCAAAACACAAACACTGAGTTAAAAACACCCAGAATAAAGACAAAACGTACATCCCAATGAACAAACACAAAAGGACGCACATAGTGAACGCTGATAAACTCACCTGTCAGTGTTATTGCAGAACTGAATAGCTACAACTTTATCCTGTAAAACAAAAACATTGTTGTATTTCTAAGTCAGCACAATATACGGTTATGACATTCAAACTTTCATTTTTAAGATGTTCCTCATTTTCCAGTCTACATTACAAGTTCTGCTTTTTCTGGCCATTATTCTCTTTTGCGATACTCCATCTCTCTTGCCTTCTTGTCTGCCTACTGGCTTTCTTCTCTATGCCTCTCGCTCTTACCGTGTGGGAGTCCAGGTCAGAAAACTTCACAGGTGTCTCTGTGCCGAGGTAGTAAACTCTGATTATGTGATCTGTCCCTCCGGTGGCCAGAAACAAACCCCCTGGAATCAAAGAACACAATATTTTAACCTTTTATTTATTGTCTGATCATGAGACTGTAATGATACCATAATAAATAAAGACGAGAAAAGTCTATGACAATTGATCAGAGAGTTAGAGAGTGAGTGTGGGTAAACACACCAGAGCTGAAGGAACTGCAGGATATCTGAACTCCGGGACGAGAACGCTCCATAAACTTCACAGGCTGATCACTGCAAACACACACACACAACTCGTTGCAAATTTGCTCTATATAAAAACTAGGGCTGTCAACGTTAACGCGTTAACACATGCGATTAATCTAAAAATGTATTGTTAAATTAATTGTTTGATAAGGTTTGACCCTAACTTCTTGCCATCATCGCAGCCCGGAAGGTAATCATTGCCTGCGTCCCAATGTGCACACTATCCATAAATTGTAAATTATGTGTGACATCCTAAATTCTGTGTGATATTAGTAATTTTCAATACTATTTAGGGCAGATAGGGTGGATATATGCACATTGGGATGCAGGGATTGTGTAATTATGAGGTGCCGGGCTAGGCAACAGTGAAGCCAACGTGGAGAGAGAGAGAGCGAGTGTGTTCGAGAGAGAGAGAGAGAGAGAGAGAGAGAGAGAGAGAGAGAGAGACAGTGAGTGAGAGATATGTATACTCGTATTTGATAAGGGTGCAGCGAACCAGTGTTGTCAGGGTTTCCCCGCGCGATTGGGCTATTTTGAAAATACAGTCACGGGAAAAATTACAGCGCCGTAGGTTGTGGTTTTTTGGGCTACTTTTATAGTGTGTCGCAGCCGCCCAAAGTGTATACATATGTGATCACAAAAGGAAGTTAGTACAAACACTCGATGGTGGATTAAAGTGAGTTCTGAGTAAAAGTGTACTATTAATCTCATAAATTGTCTTATGTAGCATGATGCTAATGTTAGCTCTAATGCACCAGCAGAACAGGTGCAGTTCTTCTTCATAATGCATTTTATCATAATACTTCATGCAAGGTCGCAAGAAAATGTTTTGTTGTATTTATTTAGAAATACTTTTGATAATAGTTGGGTAAATGTGTACTGGGATTGAAGCGATGTGGCTTGGTAAACGTTTTATTGTCAGTATAAATGCTGAATTAAAACAAAAGAATAATATGGATTATGTCTCATACCTGGCGGAGATGTGATACCTGGCGGAGATGTTCTGTTTCCTTAAACTAGTTTGTCATGCATTCCTTTATTTCAACACATTTACAGGTAAATCCTAGTATTTTAAATTTGCGATTAATCGTGATTAATCACAGTCCAGGACTGTGATTAACACGATTAAATTTTTTAATCGATTGACAGCACTAATAAAAACATTGAATTACTGACATGAGACAAAATGGCTCATTTAAAATGGACAAATGACACTTACTCAAACTTCATACTGAGTGAGTTCCACTGCCAGAAACACACCATCCCATCAGCTCCAGTGGTGGCCAGATGCCGAGAGGAACCTAATGCTGATGGAGAAAACTGCAGAGATAGAAAGAAAAATCCCTTTAAACACACACAAAAATCATCTGAATTAATAGTAACTGCTGATTTTTTGGTGAAAAATCTAATTGAGACTTTTTAATAAAAAAATAAATAAAAAATTCTATATAAAAAGTGATAATTCAAAAACAAAAAAAAACAGATTTGCTGCGCTTGTTTTGTTGGTTTTGTGATAAAATATCAACATAAAAAATTTATATGTATTATTAAAAAGTAGATTTAGATTGAATTACAACAGGAAAAAAATCTGATATAATAATAATAATAATAATAATTATTTTATTTTACAAATTAACTGTATACAATACTAATATTTATGGCAATCTTAATTTCTTCATTTTCAAAAATTAAACCATTTGTTTTAACAGGGGGAAAATGCAAGAGCCCAAAAGTTTCTATTTTGTTGACAGCAGCCGGTTTGTAAGCTTTTTATTAGAAGTTTGGGAATATGGTTGGCACATGTTGCTTCCCAAATGCAAGTGACCCAAGTTCAGAGCAGATGCAGAGTTGAAGCTTGTGTGGAGCAGCATTTACCATGAACCACTGAAATTACCAGATCACGAACTGCTTGCGTATAAAAGAACATAGTACCATGCTTCACTCACACAGTGACTTTATAAAGAAAACTTGTGTTCACACACCTGTATGGAGGTGATAGAGGCTGTGTGCCCCTGCAACACTGCCACAGGTGCACAGGTACGCAGGCACCACACACGGATGATCTTGTCACAGCTGGCGGAAGCAAGGAGCGTGTTCTCGAAATTCACTGTCATATCTGAAATCTCTGCCGCATGTCCACGCAGAGTGGCTAGGAGACGGCCATCATCCGTCGCCCAGATCTTCACTAGACAGTCATCAGAACCCTAACAGAGACGTGAATAAACCTTGATTACAAGCGCACATAAAACATATCACAAAATTACTGATTACAAGACACAAAACAGTGTTTCCTGGGTTTCTATGTTATTTTTAAATTATTTTTCGACATAATATTACGCAACACATTTTTTATACCAAAAACACGCCCAGAAGTAATATTCTGATCAGATGCATTTACCGTAAAAATGCGTCGCCCAGTGCGGTCAAACGCCACACAGTACACTGATGAGAGATGGCCCAGAATCCTTCGATGCATCTTCATGTGCTGATAGGTACAGGAGGGGAGGGCGTGGCCAAATCGACCCACTCCTGTTTTTTGGCGAGCACCCATGATTGACACTGAGCAGTGAGATTTACAGAGAGATTAGAATCAACTCCCAACACAAAATATAAGAAATAATAGTTGGGTTACTCTAAAGGAAATTACTGGGTCACTAAATTAAATATGCTAACATCCAGCATTAAGCTACGGTCAAACTAGACAAATGGACACTAAATTGTAATATGACTTTACAAACGGCAGCACTTTAAAAAATATATTTTAAATATAATAAAATGTAAAAATATGCAATCTACTCCAGTTTACCGTAACTCTGCAAATTTAAAGGGGTCATCGGATGCAAAATTCACTTTACAAGTTGTTTGAACTTGTCTGATATGTGAAGACGCAGAGGATTAACGTTACTTTCGTTTTGAAGTGAATGCACCGATCCCCGATCTACATAAATGTGTCAATGTTCACCCGAATCATTCATGATCCAGCTTCATCTACAGAAGAAGTGAGCATAAGGGATTTTATGAATCTTTTGCCTTTCCTAATAATGTGCTAGTTAGCCAGTTTTGCGGCTGAAGTTTACATTTACATTTATTCATTTAGCTGACGACTTACAATTGCTATATATGTCAGAGGTCGCACGCCTCTGGAGCAACTAGGGGGTTAAGTGTCTTGCTCAGGGACACATTGGTGTCTCACAGTGGATTCGAACCCGGGTCTCTCACACCAAAGGCATGTGTCTTATCCACTGCGCCATCACCACCCCATCGTTTAGTATGCTCCATAGATATATATACCTAGATGCCTCATTATCGACTGTTTCTACGGGCTGTGACACGTAAGCCATCCGCCATTTTTGGAACGGTCTGCGAATCTTTGAGCACATTAACTGTGCGTCTACAACAAAACGTTATACGCTTGTATATCTTTGAATATTCATTGATTATTATGGTGAATGTGAGATGGCTGACGCGTCAACGTATCTGGAGCGGTCGAATAGGGAATCTACACATATCTACGGTCTGCTCGTCACTCCAGGAAGAGAGGGGCAGAGTCAGCAGAGCTCATTAGCATTTAAAGCAACATGGACTAGAACAGCGTGCTGAAAACAGAGCTGATTTTGACAGGGTAAAGAGGGTGTTTTACACTACCATTGAGAAATTTTAACCAAAGTATGTTATAGACTTTTCATTAAGAATCATATCAACTTGTGTAAAATGGGCATCCGATGACCCCTTTAAAGTTTGCATTTGTTTAAAGGGATACTCCACTCCATAATGCAAATTTTGTCAATCACTTACCCCCATGTCATTCCAAACCCGCAAAAGCTTCGTTCGTCCTCGGAACACAATTTAAGATATTTTGGATGAAAACCGGGAGGCTTGTGACTGTCCCATTGACTCCCAAGTAAATTACACTGCCAAGGCACAGAAAAGTATAAAATACATTGTCACCACAACATTGTGGTTCAATCTGAATTTTATGAAGCGACGAGAATACTTTTTGTACGCAAAGAAAATAAAAATAACTGCATGTATTCAACAATTCGTCTCCTCTCTGTAGCGCCATTTTGGAGAGCATCCGATGGACGCAAAGTGTGTACGCTATTCTCTGTCATCAGTAACGCATGGTAAATAAACGTACAATATGTAGCCATGCGTTACTGATGACAGAGAATAGCTTACACACTTTGTGTCCATCGGATGCTCTCCAAAATGGCGCTACAGAGAGGAGACGAATTGTTGAATACATGTCGTTATTTTTATTTTCTTTGCGTACAAAAAGTATTCTCGTCGCTTCATAAAATTCAGATTGAACCACTGATGGCAGATGGACTATTTTGATGATGTTTTTTTATACCTTTCTGTGCCTTGACAGTGTAATTTACTTGACAGTCAATGGGACAGTCACAAGTCTCCCGGTTTTCATCCAAAATTAAATTGTGTTCAAAGGATGAAAGAAGCTTTTACGGGTTTGGAACGACATGGGGTAAGCGATTAATGACAAAATTTACATTTTGGGGTGGAGAATCCCTTTAATTGAGCAACACAGTGTTGTATCAAACTTCTGTTGGTCACATGTCTTCATGATACGAATTCACAGGGCAAAGTTCACCAAACTTGAACTATGGAACCCAGTAAAATTTGCATGATTGCATTTGCATGCGTATAAATGGAAGTTAATAGACGGGAAAGTGTAGGGTAATTGGCCTTTAAAGTCGCAATGAAATGAAATGTGGAAAGATGTTTTCGTTTGTATTGTGACAGACATCCGAGAGTGAAGGATTATTGAATGAGGGGGAAAAAAAAAAAACTGTGGGAATTGCACTCAAAATGAATGTGAGCTTGCATGTGATTGTGGTTTAAGTTTTAGTTGCATTGCTGTCTATGGAGGGTCAGAAAGCTCTCAGATTTCATCAAAAATATTCTAATTTGTGTTCCGAAGATGAACAAAGGTCTTATATGTTTGGAACGACGTGAGAATGAGCAATTAATGGGTGAACTGTACCTTTAAATGATACAAGTTTTTCATACATCACCAGAGAGAAGTCTGACATTTTCATCATGACATCAAATTATGACATTTTAATTGAATATTACCAAAATATAAAAAATGGATTTTCTTAGCATGTCAACCTTAATCATTTGGAAAGCGAGGACTCACTCCATGTTCACAAACCCACCAGTGACTCCTAAAACTCAACCTAAAAACAGCAGTGCCAGAGCCCAACAGCATTTCGGAGCACAGGACTCACCTATATTTGGTGGTTTGGCACAGTTGAGAGGTGGTTCTGGGGGCCGTCCCCTGTGCAAGGCGACTACTGCAGAACCACTCCATACTGTATGGGAAGAACCTGAGAGAGAGAACAACTGTTTATCAAATATTTATCTGGGTTAGAGGGAGAAAACGAATGTGAGGGAAAGTGTTTGTTTGTTCATGTGTGCTATTCTTTCGTCTTTGTTGCTTCTCATTGTTCGCTGCTGTATATAGTGATTGTGTGCATCTCACTTTTTGCTGTCCGTAGTAATGACTGTCGCCCGCTGCCCAGTAAACTGTGGACTCCAGGAACACTGGGAGGAATGTGTTTATCTATCAATGGGCCAATCTGCTCACACACACGCAACAGGTAATCCGCAGGTATGTGCTGATTTAACAAAACCTAAAACATACACAGAGGTCTTTGATAAGTAAACTATAAGAAGCACAGCAAAGCTGATTTGCATTATGATTAAACAACACTGCACAGAAATTTATATTTTGTCATTTAGCAGATGCTTTTTTCCAAAGCAACTTACAAATAAGGACAATAGAAGCGATTAAAACCAAGAAAAGAACAATAATATATAAGTGCTGCGACAAGTCTGAGTCAGCCTAACACAGTCCACAAAAGAAAACAAGAAGATAGAATAGAAAAAGAAGAATAAGATAGAAAAGGAGAGATAGAATAGAAACAAGATGATAGAATAGAAAAAGAATAGTGTAATAGGGTCTTTTTATAAATAAAAATAAAACAAGTCAAAAGAATAGGGGCCTGTTTTATAAAACAAGTTTACCATATAAACCAGGCTTATTTCAGTTTGTCTGACTTATTTTGAACCAAATCAACTACAAACTGAAATAAACCTGTCTTATTTGGTAAACTTGTTTTATGAAACAGGCCCCAGAAAATTAATAGATAATGCTAGTGTTAGTGTGTATTTTTTTTTATAATAAACGCTAGAGGGAACAGAGAACGCTAGTGTATATAGAAATAACTGTTGCAACAACAATGTTACATAAATATTATTAGTCTTCAAACTAGCGTCAATTTTGCTTTATTTTACCAAAATAATCCATATTTCTTTACGCTAATTCCTAAAAGACCACCCTTTTCCCTCCACACACAAGCTCGCCTCGTGTCAGCCAATCAGAAGCCTTCTCCACTCTTCTGCCTAGTCTCTCAAGTAGCAACTGATGTTTGATTGGCTTCCGCCTTTAAGTGACGCAGCAACCCACCAATCCCCTCTCGCTCTACGTGCCCTGCCGTAACGCCTCTGGCCGCAACGCACAAAGCCTTTCATTTCAAAACAAATATTTTGATTTTGATTCCCGACATTAAAACTTTCCCACACCAAAACCAACCCTCGTGTATATTACAGACTATATTCCTACCGCCAACAGAGCGCCCTCAATTCAACGCTTTTTCAGTTTTATGCGCTGTAATATAAGTGAGCCAAGCAGCTGTGAGAGTTTGGTTGTGAACTTCACATGCGTGTGTGTGCGATAGAGTTCATTTAATCTCACCCAGTCTTCAAAGCTTCGCTTAAACTGCTTTCCATCCCAGCTCCAGCGCTTCGGGATGACCTGCACACACACAGCGGGGGGGAAACACACCACACGCAGGATTTAGACACGCAGCCGCGTTGGCATGAGGACGAGATGCTGATGTTGGGATATTTGAGAGAAAAACGGCATTGAGTGGGAGAACGGGGATGAAACTCACCTCGTATTCGTGCAGCTCCTGCAGCAGCATCTGCAGAAACACACACAGAGGGTTACACACACCGTAACACACACTCACCGCTACACACCGACACTCACACGCCACTATCGGCCTCACCTGAGCGGATTTCTGACATGGTCCAGACTGCAGGAATCTGGCGATCAGGTAATAAAGTTCTGCAGAGAGAGAAACACAACAACAACAGTCGTTAGCTTTAGCTTAGCCTCAAAGGCTAATGCTAAAACAGTGCTTAAAGTCTTCCCAGCGGTAAAGACGCGGGAGAAACAAATGCTGCCCACCGGCTTCAATCTGCGAGCACGGTTCCGCCGCCATGGCCCGGTCCAGGCGGTGGGTGGAGGTTCGCGGGGAGGTCTCCGCTTGCTAAGAGCGGCCTGTGCTGTATTTGCTCTCAGCGTCTCGGCCTGCAGCCTCCGCTCGTGCTGCTTTGTCTGAGCGCCCCCGCGCGGCGGCAATACGCCGGTGCCCCGCAGTACCGCGCGCTTCCGCCAGAGGCGCACTGAGAGCGGACACAGGTGAGCTCACCATTTCCACGGCGGACATTTTGCATGGCATACAGTTGGGTGATTTATTGAACCCAACAGCAGAGCTGTTGTATTGCAATACAAAAGGATTTGTTTCATGTTTAACATCGATCTCAGGTCACGTGTGTGGGAGAAACATAATGAAATGTCAATGAAATGTCCCATACTACAATTACTGTGCCATATACATGTGTGTTATGTAATGTATGGTTTCATAAATATTACGTAATACAATTATGTAAGATGCATATATCAAATAAATGTCAAAATACAACCATCATAAAATGTTGAATGCATACAGAAATATTTTTTTCTGGGTTGGCGAATATCATGTTTTTGTAATATTTTCTTTATTGTATGATTGGGATCATGATGCAATGTGCATTAAACCTGTGATTTCATACAATAAAATAAAACATTTATTTGTCGTGTTATGATGTTTTCTGCGTGGTTATGAAAAGCAGGGCTCAACAGAATATTTATAGGCTCTCAGTCTGATGCTTCTCAGATGATTAAAATGTAAGAGGTCATGGATGCTTCTGTTCATTCATCAACTACAGAAACAGCAAGAGTCCGAATCATAGCTTTCAAAGCTGTCTGAAGGCATTTGTGTGCAGTTTTAATGACTTTTTTCTTACACTTTAAATTCAAAAGGCATTTCTAAAGCCACCAAGTGTTTACCTGATGACTGTTGTTTTCTCTAAATACTTTTTATGCTCTTTCCACTTTATCTCAGAGCTTTTTTTAAATTGAACATGATACATTAAATATACATATAGCAGCAATCATAAGTGCAAATAATTTGATATAAAATAATCTGATTCTAAATAAGAAGTAACACCAATAAAATTGGGAAGGGGAAAATATACAAATGAACAGAGCGGTCATTTCATTTATCTTCCAATAAGTCCCATATCATCCCAGCAACGTTGCAGGCCTGTTTAGTCTTAATAAATTTAATTGAAGGAAAATAGTTACAAAATTTATCTTTTTAAATTTTGAGAAACAAACTCTTGGCTTCATTTGATAACAGAGTATAAATGATTCCACAGGACATCAGTTTGAGAAAATACCAATGTTTTTTCATAGCATAAGCAATTACTTTAAAAGTAAAAACCTATTTTGTCTTATGAATATTAGTCGAGACATAACTTGTATTTGCATTTAGGGTCTGTTAGTCTCAGCTGTTGTGTACATAGGTGATTAGGATCATATGTTTAGATATAAATGCAGTGTGAACCAATGGTGGAGTTATATGATATTGCACCAACCACTTATTAACAGATAATAGCTGATTACAGAACAGCATGCACACACAAACAAGTATATAATATACAGTCAGTGTAAAAGACCACAGAAGACATTTTGAGGAAAACTCCAATGATGGATTTTTATTGAGTGAGACCGAGAGCATTATAGGGGACACTAAGTACTTTTTCCACAGATGAATTTTCAGTGTTAAAAAAATTGCAAAAAACGCTTTAAATTCTTTTTCTTTGAATCCCGTAATTTCAAAAAAGTCCTCTAACAACAGACGTTTTTCTGGCCTTCTAACAAAGCCCAGTTATCTGTTTCAACAAATTGCAAAGGTGGTATGATTCTTAAAAAGCCAGGAGTCACATCTAATGCTGAACCTGGAATGTAAGCAGTTTGTCTTTAGTTGTTTTCTGTCTTTTCTTCCACATTTGTTGAACTCGTTCCTCTTTCTTAAAAGACAATCAATTACGTTTAAAAGAAAAATAAAACAAACCCAATACAGAAACATCACAGACTCCAGAGCAACATCACGAGCACTAACGGACATACAGACTGAGAGCCTCCTCCCACCTCCCACTCCAAAACCAAGCTACAGACCATCTTTTTTAAAAGAAGAGATAAAAACAGAAAATCAACAAAACAAAAGAAAGACGCCGCCTTTTTTCACACCTCTCGTGTTGTAGACACCTGATATAGCCGCGGCCGAACACAAGACTCGTTTAGTCAGCTTTGTTTTTTGTGCTAAAAACCTGAACCAGTATTTACAAATTCGCTGATAAAAATATTCTTCTGGTGGTGATGGGCAGAGAGGAGGTTGTTGAGAGAGCTGGAGAGGGAGAGAGAATATTGGGAAAGATAAAAGAAAGGAAAGGGGGGAAAGGGAAAGGATGGACGGATGGATGGACAGGCGTGGTGCTACTCTGTCTTCGGGTCCTCCTTCTCGGCCTCTGCCGCCTCGTCTGGAGTTTTCTCAACCTGTGTAATAAAAAGGACAAACCAATAAGATTCAAGCAGGACTGCCTCTGCACCAATCAGAATCTTTGTTTCCAGATAGAAGAGGTCAGGTTTAGAAAATTCTCCTTAGATTAGACTGTCAGTGTCTTCTGGGCAATTATTTGAACTATGTTACTAAGTACTTTGGCAATCTCATTTGAAAATGTTAAATAAAACATTACGAGCATCATGGCCTGACATGATAGACTGTTGTGTATATACCTCATTGGTCTTAGTCTCCCCATTTTCTGATTGGTTCTCCTCCTTGGACTCCTCAGCCTTTGCCTTTGCTTTCTTGTCTTCCTTTTTATCGTTCACTTCCTTCTCTTTCTATCAGAGAGGAAACGACAGGGCAAAATAATTAATATAGAGCAATACACATGAGATTACACACCAAAGCATGGAGATAAGTGACACATAAGCATTGTTACGAAAGTGTGTTTATGAAAAGTGTAAATACCTTGGGAGTTTTTTTAGGTTTGGGTTCAGGTTTTGGAGGTGTTGGTTTCTGAAGGGAAAACAAAAACATGATTAATTCACAAACGTATCCTTTTATATATCAAAAAGTATCTAAACAATACACGTTCAAATAAATAGTTGATTTATGCACAGAATGGTCTATGTTGTTCTGCCCTATCCTGAATTCAACACATCATCTTAAATGACTGGCAAAACTATGCTGAAATAAAAAAAAATATATATTATACAGATAATATGCTCAAAAAAAAAAAAAACCTGGGCAGATATTATGTTTTCTGACTTTATTGCTCTGAGATCAGTGGTTAGTTGCAATTGTCAATTAACACAAAAAGTGCTAAAAACAATTTCCAAGCTATATTTAAAGTTCCTCAAGTCTTTTGAGGTCAAAAAAGTTTTAAAAACAAAATAATGATATAATGGTATCATTAAAAATGAAAAAACTTACCGCTGACAATCTAGCAGACCTTCTCTGGGGCTACAAGAGGGAAAAAAATAAAATTATTTAAAGACAAGTATAAAAAAACAGTTATATATTGCAAATCCTATTTATTAAAAATAAAGAATTGTTCCTTCTCTTCAGGTCACTTATAGTTTGTGTGCTTAGCGAGTTTATACTTTAAACTTGGCACGGTGTACTACAAATATTATTGGCTCTTATGATAAATTACTTGTGGTGTTTCTTGTTTGTAATTTGATTTTGGATAAAAATTGCTGCTAAATAATGAAATGTATATACAAACAGTAATGCATATGTACTGGTTTTGATTGCTTGAATATGCAACCCATAATTGCTTTAGATATTTTAATAATTTTCCTTTCTCACCTCTTCCTTGATTTCTCCATCAGTTCCCTGCAAATGAGCAAAACAAATACCACAAGTTAGAACATGAGCTATAATTTTATTAACATAAAGGGCGGGAAAAACAAAAGGAAACTTGTAGAAACATTGGGATGTGCTGTTCTGCACGTTTGTAAATGTGAGCAACATGCTGGCTTGCTAAAACATGTTTTTTTTATTTTTTATTAAAGCTTCAATGAGCTTTAGCTGAAGATTCCTGAATAAGTTTATTTGTCAGCGGACAGCAGCGCAAAATGGTGCGCCGATTTTTTATTTATTATTTTTCACAGAAGCATTTCAAGACACATTTGAATAAGGAGGAGGGGCGCGATGATCCCGCCTCAGCGCTGCCACCTGGCGGCAAGCAGGCGTCATGACACTCCTCTTCCAAGGCGAACAAAGAAAATGCATTAAAATTGTTTAAAAACGCGACCGTCTTTCCGCAAAATTGTCACCATTCAGAAAATTAGAGTTATCCAGCTATTTTTTAATCACCATTCGACGGTGACTGAGACACGATTGCGCTTATAATCGTCGGTTTTCGCGTCGCGCTGTGCTGGAGATGGAGAGAGAGAGAGGGCAGCATGGCTGCGGTTCCACGGGCATGAGATCAAGCCGAGCTTCAGCACAGCGCTGCTCCACTAAAACCCTTCTGCTTAACGCACCACCGTCGACAAAAACACCGCGATCCGGCGGGAAAAAAATCGCAAAATTGACAACGATTTTTTACCTGTCCTCTGATTCTAAAGAAGTCGCCTGGATATTTATTAAAAAACATTGTCTCGAGGGCTTCCTAATTTCACGACTGATTAGTAAGGGCAAAAGTGTAGCCGTACGCCGCGCTCGGCTTTTCTACATACCTTTCTCTTGGGCATGTTGAGTTTGGGATATTTTTCTTCTTTAATGCAAAACTAACAGGTTATCTTTTGTGATTCGGAGTTCACAGTTCAGGAGACTGTCGTCCGCTATGCACTAATTCTGTAGTAAACACAGGGCTACATTAGAGCCAGTGGTTGAATGGGAGGGTGGGGGCGGGGCCACGCTGTGACTGACGTGCTGCTCATCCAATCAGCAGGCGCCTGGGTCTGCCACAGAAGAGGCAGATTCTTACCTCCTCTGTGCTTTTACGCGCGAAATCCTGAGGTGTAAATCCAACGGAGCACATTACTGTAAAAAATTCCCCTCCCAACACTTTAAAAACCTATAGTTTGATGCGCCTCCTGCACCAAATAAAACTCTGGCAAGCTGGAATAAGCCCAGTGATAAAGCCAGACCCTCCTTCATGTCTGTATGCGCTGTATGGCCACAGCATCTCTGCCTCAGTGAAGTTCACTAATTACTGTATTTTTTGAAGCAGGTGAGCAGATGTATCTGCTTGCCTTAGTTATGAGCTCTTTCTATGAAAACATGCTGAAGTGCAAATACAATGAAACATAAATTGCAGTTAGTATGTGCAATCTGTAATTAAGAAAGGAAGCCACAAGACTTTTCCCACTTCTGTTTTATTGAAGCAGAGGCCTAATCTGTGTAAGTGTTTGGGTGCGGGGTGTGTGTGCGTGAGAGAGAGCCTATTTAACTGTTTACTTCCTCTCTTGCTACCCAGAGCAGAGACACCAGACCAGAGAAAACATCTCAGCCATAGATAGATAAATAAACTAACTATCCAAAGGTGAAACTATACATTGTACATTGCTGGCTATTACTGTCACTCTTTTATATTTCTGTTTCTGCAGCCGTAGGCCTTACAAGGAACCCCACTCTAAAACATTTGGTAAGCTTCTTTTATTATATAGCCTATAGAATTATATGCTGGTGTTTTGTTAACTATTTGTTTAAAGGATTTGTACAGAATATTTGGGGTCTTTGATTAATCTGATTACAGTGATCAAACTGTAGTAATCTTCTAAATTCTGAAAGTCTTAAAGGGTTCACAGACCTTTATGATCTTTGTTCTATTAAACACAAAAGAAGATATTTTGAAGAATGTTGGTAACCAAGCAGTTGATGGTAGCCACTGACTCAAATACTGAATATACTCAAATACCATCAACTGTTTGGTTACCAACATTCTTCAATGTATCTTCTTTTGTGTCCAACAGAAGAAAGAAATGCATACAAATTTGGAACAACTTGAGGGTGAGTAAATGATCATTGAATTTTAATTTTTGGATGAAATATATCTTTAAATTTTGTCATTTAATTAGTAGATTCTGCTAATCCTGCTAACATTTACAGAGGAAGGAAGTGCAGTCGGTATGTTCACTGTGTGTGTGTGAAGTTTCCATAACTCGGTCATTCAGTTCTGGTAAATTCCTCATTTCAGTTTTATTTCATTTTATGCTTGATGTTCTTTTTGATTATGCTCTGTTTTTGTAGTAAGTATTAATCATTTGAAGAGCTGTGTTTTTATGTGTAGGTGGCTATCATCAAAGATTATAGAAATACTATCATGCTCGGAGAAGCTTTCCTTCATGTTCTGAACTGCAAAGAAGACATCACAAATCATGATGGACATACTCATAGACACTCACCCACCCCCACGACCCGTCCTGACCCCTGCACAACGAATGCCGCTGCCAGATCTCCTCTGACACCACGAACTGTGAGAGGTGAGAGACCATTCTGGGTTATTAGGATGAAGTTGTGTAAAAATAAACTCATGATCATCTGACTGATGGCCATGGGAGATGTTTGTTTTTATGCCAGGTAAAGCAAACTAGCTATTTTATTTGAACAATGGAGGAAAATTAGTTATAGAATACGAATGTAGCCCAGGTCCTGGGAACAGTCGGTATATCCATCCATCCATCCATCTTCTTCCGCTTATCCGGGGTTCAACAGTCAGTATATATAAAAATAAATTTGAGGAAGGAAGCGTGATACTGCTGAGCATTTTAGCCCACAAGATTGAAAAGCCACATAAATGTAGGTGTTAAACTGAGTAGAGTATACAGAACAGTTATAATGCAGAATGTCCTAAATTAAATGTTTTAAGTCATTACAAACCTGTATGATTTTCAGAATACAAAATAAGACTTTTTGAACAATTTGTCAACTTAATACCCATACAATGTAAATAAATGGGGTCCAAGACAACTTTGTTTTTATAGACAAAAACACTGAGCCCGTCAAAACATTATCTTCTGTGTTACATAGCAGAAAGAAATATGTATGCAGGTTTTTAAATGACATGAGGGTGAGTAAATGAACACAAAATGCTTATTTTGAGGTGAACTATGCATTTAAAGTCACCATGAAATCAAGCTGGACAATTCTTATTTTTCATGAAGTATCACAGTGCTTATTATAAAAGATACATCCATGCACATCACTGTTTTTTTAAAGATTCATGTGCCCCTATGTTTAATCAAAAACATTAACTTCCCCTCCCAACAATAATAACCTTCAATAACCTGTCAGTCACATGAGACTGCATCAACTCACAAGACAATGATCCAATCAACTCCACATTGACAAAATTCCACCCTCTTTTTTCTTGTTTCACTCGTTACTGAGGTACACTTTACAATAGAGAAGAAAGGATTATCGGAATTTAATTAGCATGTCAACTTTAAGGGATAATAATGTACCATTCAAGCCATTAGCATCTTTAATCTTTAATATTCCAATTCATCTTACAGCTATGACAATGCAAAAGAAGCTGTTTGAAGAAGTGGAAAGAAATTATTATTCCAAACTAAATAAGAACATTTTGTCAAACTTTTCCAAGTGCTTATTCATTTAGCTTAGTGTCCAAGTGAATTGCACAAAAGCGGCATTTGTATGGAGACATTCAAACAGTCATTCAGTGAATTAAGTGAGCTGCAGTGTGGGACTTTACTTCAGACTCTGGGCTTTCCTTCAAGTTTCCTCACAGTTTTTGTTAAGATGAGGCTGTTATAACGGTTCCTGACGCGTTTTCTCTTCCTGTCAGCTGGTAGGCCCGAATGCCTGGAAAAGCAAGGGCAGTACCGAGCCTCTGCACCCAGCAACGCTATGCCCATTCTCAGCTGTAGCGGGGAGGATCACTTGGGCATGATGCTGTATTGCTCCTGGTGCTGTCCCAGCTTCTGCAAGAACTATCCAGACCTCCGGCTTGCTGGTGACCGGCTGGAGCACTGCAGTCCTCATAACCCAGACCTGTTAAACCCACCATATGTGGGCCCACTGCTACAATCTCAGGACCTGAGCTCTCTGGAACCCTGTCTGGAAGCAGGTCAACAGGCAGAGGCTGTGACCCAGCAGGATGAGGAGTATCTTGTCATTGAGAGCGTTCAGGGTCCTGGCTGGGAGAGAAGGCTCACCAACTCCATGTTGAACGGCTACCTGGAAGTCCAAATGCTGGAGGTGTTTTGTCAGCACATGCAAAACATGGCGTGCAATGGATCATCATTGCTGAGCACTGACGTCATGCCGGCACTGGGGCCCACCAGCCTGACTGTAGCCAAAAAACAGACAGCCAGTCAGGAAGAAGAGCTGGATTCTTCATCCAATAAAGTTGTACATTATTTAAGCGCATGTTCAGCTCCAGCCACCTCTCACTTCAGCTCACCTGTGCTGCGAATCTCAGAAGCTGAGTAACCCACCTCATGAACACACACACACACACCCTCATAAAATATCCAATGTTGGGCTCCTGTCTTTCCACCAACACACACATATTTTAAGTTATCTGTGTTGTTAAAGGAATGTTCTGCATGCAATACTGACAGCATTTGTGGTATGTTGATAACTAGTGATTTAAAAAAATAATAATTCCAATGAAGCACACAAGGCAAAGCAATGAACATTATCATGCATCGTTTCAAGAGTATAGCCATATGATTTATATATTATATGTGTTTACATGAGTCTTAGAGACGTTGTCTATGTAAAGTTACAGTTACAGTTAGGATTAAAGGTGTGGGGCCAAGAAGATTTAATTTTTTTTTTAAAGATGTCTTATGAAGGCTGCATCTATTTGATCAAAAATAAAATAAAACAGCAATATAGTTAAATATAATTACAATTTAAAATAACAGTTTTTTTTTATTCTAGTATGTTATATAATTATAAAACACATTAATATATACATTATTTAAAAAAATTATTTCTGTGATGCAAAGCTGAATTTTCAGCAGTCTTTTCAGTGGTCTTCAGTGTCACATGATCCTTCGGAGATCATTCTAAAATGCAGATTTCTAGCTCGAGAAACATTTCTTAGGATCAATTCTGAAAACAGTTCTGATACTTTTTGTGGAAATTGTAATACTTTTTTTTCAAGATTATTTGATGAATAGAAGGTTCAAAAGAACAGAATTTACTTTAAATAGAAATTTATTCTAGTATTTATTCATACTAGAATAAATGTTTTATTTTATTTTTGATCAAAGAAGTAAAAACATTAAAAATGTGTTTACTGTCACTTTTAGATTGTAAATAGTAAGTTGTCCATATAAAAATGACAGTAACTGCACTTTTTTGCTTCATTTAAAAAAAGAAAAGAGGCAATATTTTCTTAAATTTTGAGTTTAACTAATAATAATTCTCTAAATTCATATTTTCCAACCCTCAGACAATAACGAATTGTGTTGACAAAGCAATTGCAAACAGCTCAGAAACATCTAAATATTTCTCCTCCTCTTTTTTCTCTTTACACATCCACCATCCCGCCCTCACCTCTGCTCTTCCATTGTAGCCTCCATCAACATTAACAGCACAAGGTTCTCTGGAAGAAGAGGAACCAAAGTCATGTGTATACTGTGTATAGACATTTATAAATGTTACCACTTCCTCCTAAACAGCCAATCAAATGTTGTTTTTCTCCCTCAGTGTTGCTTCTGACTGCAACACTTTCACTTTCCTAAAAAAGTGTTTGAAATTAAATGGAAACTTTATTAGCTTATGTCCTCAGTTATGTTGCCATAATTCAGTTGTATCCATTATTTTTTTTCCCCCATTAGATGTTTGTGGTAATGTTTTCTATAATATGAAACTGTTCAGTGATGGTTATTAAATACTGGCACCTGCTGTTCATGCTGTGAAATGACACCCAGACGGAGAACACATGCTGACATGTTGCTGGCGCCCTCTACTGGGAGCTTCCGGAACGGCGGCCAATGTCTCGATGAAAGGTTATGTCACACTGTCCATGGCATTATCCTTCACCCAGAGCTGTGAAAATTCCATTTTTATATATTACATCGATGTTTATAGCTAAAATACGCGTATTGCATTCAATATGTTGTATTAAGCATTGCATTTTAATGTAGTAATGAATGGAAGAAATAAAACCTAAATGCCTTTACTGCCATGAATGTGCTGACATACTGATTTGACGTCATTATGACGTCACATTTAGGGAGGCACCGACATAACAGTTAATGGGCCATATGTGTGTGTGCATGCTGATATCCTGGCACCGGTACACAGAAGCCAAACTCACAGCATCATCAACAGGATTAACTGTTAACTGTGGTCTGTAAATGTGTTTGCATGTGTGTGTGTGTGTGTGTGTGTGTGTGTGTGTGTGAATGTGTGTGTGTGTGTTAATCTGTTCTGTGCCAACATGGCTACTTCACACTCTTGTAGCTGCTCTGTGGGCATCTAAACAGGCTCTTTAGCCTGGCACCATGTGGCAAACCATAATACCAGATGGACCGCTCTCGCTTTTTCTCTCTCCCCACTAGTCCTGGACACTGCCCAGGCTAGAGTAACATTCAATCTATTTCCTTGCCATATTTTGATGTCCTGTGGTACTGGACATGAATATAAATGCATATGGGTCAATGATGTGATGGCCACTTCTGTTACATTTAAAAAAAAAAAAAAAAAAAATTAAACACATTTAAAATAAATGCAATTTATAACCAAATAACTCAACATCTTCTTTTGAGATGTTTGTGGCAAGTTTTTTAATTTCTGAATTAAAAATTAAATAGATAAATTTTCAGATACATTTTATTTAACCGAAGACTGAATTAAAAGCATGCAATTCCTAAAATGAAAAAATAAAGAAAATTATATTTTGAAATAAACAAGGCATAAAGCGTTTGCAATTATCTATCTATCTATCTATCAATCTATCTATCTATCTATCTATCTATCTATCTATCTATCTATCTATCTATCTATCTATCTATCTATCTATCTATCTATCTATCTATCTATCATCACCTTTAAAAATTCTTTAAACAATGCATAATTCAAATCATGTATTTGCATAGTGCTTTTCACAATGCATAAGTGAATTTAATGCACAAAGTATTTTAGTACTTTTCAACTGGTTACATGTCAATATTTTAGAGAAAAGTATATAAAACCAATATGAGCACAAAGATTGCACATTTTTAGATTGTGGCACATGTGCTTCAAACTATTCTACTTTCTCAGATGTCCTTATCTGTTACTGCCCCAGAACCACAAATCTGCTTTCTCTTTCTGTGCCATTCCGATTATTTGATGAGCACCTCAGACTTGTGATCTCTGTCTATTTTATCTGGTCACCCGGTTTCCCTGGCTCGGTCGGTCGGTTGCGGTTACCTCACTGTGCTGCGCAGCTATTGGTCCAGCAGGCGCACACTCCGACTTTTGCTATTCGAGTCATATTGGGCTGCGGTGACGTAAGCGAAAGAGCGCGCAGAAATTTTCCAGACGCGGACAGAGGAGCGAGCTCGCGTAGACCCAAAACGGTCCAACCCAGAAAGAGAGAGAGACGCATACAAGCACGCATACCAAGTAGTCGTTTGCAAGGCACTCGGCTGCTTGTCGCGCTCAGTATCGGACCCAGTGGAGCTGTTCAGCGTTTATCGGTAGTGTCACGGAACAGTCCCCACGCTCAGGGAACCGCTGACCCATGTGATACTGCAGCGTTGCGAGCGCGGAAGGGAGGGAGGGGGGGTGAGAGACACATTTTCCCCCTGCATCTCCACTTGGTAGACTAGAGAAGCAGGAGCACACTTTGGTGAGAGAGAGAGAGAGAGAGAGAGAGAGCGCTGGAGGGGGGGCGGGGTAGAGACGCGAGCGTGGATCCCTCACCGTCGCAGTCCTCCGCGAGGATGTATCCAACAGCGAGGCTCCGTCAATGCAATGGAATCACATGTGCCCCTGTGATCTAACGGCGGTTCCGTTCTATTTCTCTGGGTTCGGATGGTCCGCGCGTTCCATACGCAATTCAACCGGGAAATCAACGCACACCAGCCATGGCGCTGGTCATGGAACCCATCAGCAAATGGTCCCCAAAGCAGGTGCTGGACTGGATGAAAGGTAAAAAAAAATGTCCCCCCGCAGTGTCTCTGCATGACCTATAGCTGGTGGGAGAGGAATGGGTGAGCGGGCAGATTGCCTTGCAGTGAGGTATTGATCGCGCTTGTGTGCCATTTTGCGCGTTTGCTCGGCGCACCATGATGTGTGTGATCCGCACAGCGCTACACGCGTCGCGCAAGAGGGGGTGTGCGTGTGGTCTGGGTACGCGTGTTCTGTTTTGCAAAAAGATGAGCCAAAACGGTTATAATGACACAAAGGACGACATGGCGTTTTCATACAGTGCCTAAACACACACACATACGTGCATGCGTGCGCACGCAGATAGTGACAGTGAGAAAGAAACGGCTAGGTTGCTTCCAGCCTCAGTGAATAAATCTCCCCCTCGCGCAGTGATAACTAGCACCATGGACAGAACCAGGCCGTCGCGCGCTGTGCTGTGCTGCGCTGCGGATGCGCGTAATCTAGGGACTAGAAGAGGGATGACGGTATCTGTGGAAGCCAGCTGAGCATTGACAGTGCCCCCATTGCGAACATTTATTCCTTTAAAATAACTTGTATCAGTTTTTATGTTACTAGTACGTGGGGTTTTATTACTGTAAGTAAACCGATAGTATCTTTTTCAGATCTACAAGAAATTGTCTCAATTCCTGCGCTTGACTACAATCTATTAACTTTTTCATAGTACATATAGTGCCTGTTCCTTTGCTTCTAGTCACCTGCACAAGTAACTGTTCCATTGTTACTGAGAACAGACTGTACATTTCTTCCTGAATTTTATATTACTACCTATTTCTGTTTTAGTAACTATTTATTACATTGAAAAAAATTGGTGTATAAACAATTTTCGGTAACACTTTATTTTAAGGTGTCATAATACAGAGTATTTACCTAATTAAGTACGTAGTAGTAGCTGTTGTACTTGCATGAAATAAAATTTACTTACCATGTAACTAAGTTATGGAACAGCATGTACTTACAGTTTGTAATTATGCAGATGTAATAGGCAGCTACTGTTACACATATGTAACAGACCGAGTCTAGAGTATAGATACACATTAAGTATTTTAAGTAGCTTATGTCTGTGTACTTACATTTATAATTACGTTGTATAAAGTCTGCAACAAGCATGTAACAATCTTTTGTTACATATGTGTAATAGTAGCTGCCTATTACATCTACATAATTACAAACTGTAAATACATGCTGTTCCATAACTTAGTTACATGGAAAGTACATTTTGTTTCATGTAAGTACAACGGCTACTACTAAGTACTTAACCAAGTAATTACTCTGTATTATGGACACCTTAAAATAAAGTGTTACCCAATTTTTACTCTGAAATTGCTAGCAAACGTCACAATTACAAAGAAACAGTATGTAACACATTGTGGTTACACTTTATTTTAAGGTGTCCTTTTTGCAGTGTAATTAAATATTTAAGTACTGAGTAATATTAATTAACTACATGTTATTACTATATGGTTAGGGTTAGGATTAGGGTTACTTGCTTGTAATTATGCATAATTTATTGTTATTATAATAGGAAGTACATGTGTAACAAGGACACCATAAAATAAAGTGTTACCCACATTGCATTAAATGTGACATTTTGAAGTAAAAAAATTGAAATATTATTTTCTTGTTTTATTTAGATTTGTTTACAGTATATGAACTAGTTGACCCACTTATTTCTTCATTACTAATAAGAATCCTAATAGTTAATATTGTCCATTTCAGCTTTACCTGCGCATATTTTTATGAGAGACTGTCTATCCCAATTGCTAGTAACATTTCTCATTTCACTAGTTACAGTTGCTTTTTACTTGTCATACGCAATCACTAGTCAGAATGGCTACTTTTAAAATTCAGTTAAAATATAAGTCGAAATAATTAGAACAGAAAAATACGTACTACTGTCTGTTCAGGTAGTACTAGGAAAACTGGAATTGATACTGTTAACTATTTGAGTATAAAAAGTATTACCTAATTATTGAGAAAGTCACAATTATACTAATTCATAATTTAAAATGATATGCTAGGTGTTATGGTTGGGTATCCAAGGAAGGCCAGGAAGACAATGCAGATCCAAAGTAAATAGACTTTAATAAGAGAAAGGAGACCAATCGTACCAATATCAAATAACCCAACATAACCACAATAGGAACGTAACTTTAAGACGAGAAAGGAAAAAAGACTAAACTGAATGCTTATATAGGAACTAGAACAAAGGAGCTAACTAGATAATTGATTAAACACAGGTGGAAAGACTAAACGATGATTAACAAATGAACTAAACCAGAGCAGGAACTACCAAAAAAGGGCAAAACCAAACTGAACAGAAACAGACACATAACACTAGGAACATAAAAATGTTTAGTTTTAAGGAAAATAGGTTTACAAAACCCCATACACACTCTCCAGAAGAAAGCAAGAGAGAGTATCCAAATGCTGCTTCCAGATAGTTGAACGCACACCGTGTAGGTTTCGCCATGCACTCATAGCTCAGGGATGTGGACTTGGCCTTTCGTGTTTGGGAATCACTGATGACATTTTAAAAAGCAACACAGTCATAACAATTGCTATCTGATTAGAAACCCTTTTCCATCAATGACATGCTCTTCTTCAGATGACATGTAAAGACACACTGATGGATGATACACAGATGCTATAAGTAGAACATAATGGAGCAGCTGTGGTGGAGAGACAGAGGGCCAAAATACCAGCGAGATCAGACGTAAGCTGAAGTGAAGTTTAAGGGCAATAGTGCACATGAAATTCAGCTGCTCATAATCTCTACCCGATGAGCATTTCAAAGGTTAGATAGCCTTTGCCACCAATCTAATAATGAACAAGTGTACACAAGAGAATCAATAATGCTTGTGATCTTTATTTCCAAAACAGCCTTACTGTAATGAATTATTTTGTAGATGCATGTAGACCGAAGCCCATTATATGGCTCTCAGGTCATAGATGGATCATTTTCTATTTCTTTGCTATTATTGGTCGTGAAGGATTCGCAGGATTAATTAAAACCTGTCAAACTATTTTTTTTTTTTTTTGTGGCTGATAAGAGTCATATGTTCGTAAATCAGATTACATTGATCATGCTGTTTGAGAATCATTTGTTTGTGAATCGGGTTACCATGGTCAGGCTGTATGTTTTCAGTTTTCAGAGGCAATTATTTGTTAATCAGACTACCCTGATCGTGCTGTATATGTATATAGAAAAGAACTGGTTCATAAGAGTCATTTGTTCGTGAATCTGTCTACACTGTTGTTTTTGTGCACAAACCTGTGAGGATATCTCAAGCGAAAGATAACTTCTTGACAGACTTCAAACTCACAAACTAAATAAAATAGGCTAAACTGTAAAATATGCTGCTGAAAAGTGGTGCAGGATCACTGATTAGTTCTGCATTTTAGAGAACTAGGTTTCACGGCCAGTTGTGCAGGATGGTTTCCATTTTCAGGAACTCGGTTCTGTGTCTCAGGTGCAACTGTAAAATAGCTGCTTGTGCATAATTTTCACAATTACTGCTGACAAAGAGTTTGTCAGAGCTCAGAGCACCTGGTCCAGGGTCAGTTTGCCGGCATGCATGCTTGCTATTTTCAAACTTTGCATCAAATTTGTTTGAGATTCTGCACAAGCAAACATCTGTCAGCGTGACTAGTTTGTTTTTTGTGGTTTTATTGTGTACAGTTTTTTTCCTAAATTGTTTGCTGTTTTGGTCAACTGCCATTGCCATATTTCTGTACTGTGTATTCATTTTTGTTTTTTACCCTTGGTAGAATACCAATAATAATAATAAAAAAACTTGCATTGGTGCAGAGATGTGGCATGTGCTGATGTCTGTAGGGATAATCTGCCTCCTCTAACATTACAGACATTCTTGTAATATAAAACTCTGCTGAGTGCCCAGTTTTGACCTTTACAGCTTACATTTGAGAAATCATCATGCAGGTTGACATATGATAGGGTCTTAAAGCCCAAGATGACAGTTAGGACCGTGGCTCTGCATTTGGTTCAGCAGTTCAGTGATTTTTTTTTGGTTGAGGTTAGTCCTTAAATAGGCATTAAATATTGGTTGTAGTAATGAAAAGTGTTTAGTTTAACCGAAAAAAACAAAACAATCTTCAAATAGTACATTGACAATATCTGTCTGCAGTGGTTCTTCCCAGTGCCCATTGTTACTGCTACTCTACTGTCGCTTATCAGAGCATTTATCTCCACTGTTTTCTTTTAACAAATTGAGTGCACACTCCATAAGCCCTTGTGGTGCACCTGTTTCGTCTAATAAAACCTTTCCAGAGACCTAGGCATTTCATTTGCAAACCTATTCAACTTGTTTCTATCTCTTCATATTTTAGGGTTAAATAACAATACACCAGGGCCTTGGTCACGTGTTTAAAGCGCAACTTTACAGATTTGTAACAGACTTTGTGTTGTTACATGTCAGTAGTATATGTAAACGAACAGTGTGTACTTTTCCCTGTTACCTGCACAGAGATATCCATTTATTTGTCAGCAAAAGTTTGCCAGATAACAGAAAACTACAGATCATACTTCCACATTTTTGTATTCTTGCCATAGCTCTGTGTATAGTCCAATTTAAGTGTTAAGTTTTACTAAAAGCCCATCTTGTCAGTGGTGAATTACGCCTTTACTTTGCCTTGTCCGAAAAACTATCACACTACTTTCATATTTTCTGCAGCATATAGCATGCACATTTTCTGTAAGCATGGAAATCCCGGATGAGCTGTAATACATTTGCCAAAATGTGCGTTATACAATAGAGCTCACTGCCCTGAATAATGTATCGTATAATAGAAAGCGTTCAGCTTTACCCTTAATTTGCTGTGTAATAAATATATCAGAAGAAATGATGACTCAATGCAATATTTTGTCATTAAAAAATTAAAGATAAAATACATTTATATATATATAATTTTATATATATACAAAATCTGGACATTCATGGCTTTTAGTTCATGTTAGCTTTGAGGCCATTACCTTCATGTATTTGAAAGAAAAAAAAATCATGCACTCTTTAAAATATCACATTAGAACATGCTGTTTCACTAGGAAATGTTCACATGTATTCAGCTGACGCTTTTATCCAAAGTGACTTATATTTGATAATTTCTTGCTTTCCCTGGAATTCAAACCCGTGACCTTGGGGTTGCTACCACTGTGTTCTACTGTATGAGCTGAAGGAAGGCTGAATATGAAATAACACTGTACTCGTCAAGCCTTTTCATGGGATTTTTAGGAACACAGTGGTTCTTAATACAGACTGGATTTCTAAAAACGTACGTTCTAAATAGACAAGACTGGCTGTCTGAAGGGGACATGAGAATAAAAGTGAACTCAAAACCAAAGAGGTCAGGCCAGTTTAGAAGATTAACTCCTTTTAAACATTTTCTCCTGTGCTGATTCAAGCACTGCAAAAGAACTTATTTGATGAGTGCCTTCAGTTTAATAAACCCAAAACAAATGGACTGCATTGGTGGGGAAAGTGCTCTGCTCTTCCTCACCGTATCTGAACTGAGCATTTTATCACTCATTACCTGCTCTTCCTGAAGCTCTCAAGGTCAGGTTCTCTCACTAATACAGAACACTCTGGGCACTCATTTAAAATCATTTCAAATGGTGGATCACCTTTCATGAACCAAAACAAAATTGATCTAAAATTATTCTCCACCACTTAGAAATTTCTTAGGTTTTTAAATGTTCGACCAGGGGCGATTTAGGATTTCAACCTGTCACAGTGCTTTCTGCTGGGTTTCAGTTTGACGCGGCTAAATTAAGTTTAAGAAATGTTAAAAAAAATTCAAAGAAATAAAAAATAAATCTTTTACATGGGAAATTCAAATACCAAATCTACTGAACACAAACTAAACTTCAGCAATAAACTGGATTGATTTAGATGTGCTGGTGTTTGTGTTACTGTCACCATGTGTGTAATTTGCATGAAGCCAGACAGACGTCTATTTTTAAACAGTAGGTGAGTATTTCACATATGTTAAAAAAGCCTTCTGCTAAACTCGCACAGTACATACAGGCCTGTTTCATGGTGCACGCAGAGCACGTAAGCAGCAAGTATAAATTTTGGTGCCTATATAAACAGGGACAGTATTCAAACTGCATATAAGCAGTGCGACTCTAAAGATATGCAATTTAACCTTTTTCCTGATAAAATCTGCCTAAAATACATAGTAAATGCACTAAAACAAATGATCTCCACAGTGTTTTGCAAGAAACCTGGTGCTTCTGAATGAATCTTTGTTGTCTTTGTTGTTGACAGAATTGCTTAAAGGGATACTCCAGCCCAAAATGAAAATTTTGTCATTAATTACTTACTCCCATGTCGTTCCAAACTCGTAAAAGCTTCGTTCGTCTTCGGAACACAATTTAAGATATTTTGGATGAAAACTGGGAGGCTTGTGACTGTCCCATTGACTGCATAGTACATTTCAAACACCATAGTTTCCTCCTTCATATGTAAATCTCGTGATTAAAAAAGACCACTGAAAAACAGGCGAATCAGAACATAACACCGACTGTGACGCAACAGTCGGGATCACTACGCCCCCAACATTTGCATAAACCCGCACTTGTTCTAAGCCGGCCGAACCATCAGAAGCTCTGCAGGTATTGTAAATAAACAAGCGCGGACAACAGCGAAAATAACAAAATAAATGTTATGTTCCAGGCCGTGCAGGGGGTGTGAAGTGCAGGGATGGGTTGGTGTCTGTATTCAGAAAGGCACAGAAAGCAAATAACGCGAGCCACTAAAGGGACATGGTTAGCTCCTTGCTAGCGGTAGCCTGTTACAGTACATAAGATTTCACTCTCAGTAAGGAGAGATGAGGATGATGGCGAATGACTTACAGATCCTGAGCACCACTGACAAGCATCTGATCTTGTGAAATGTGTGGTAAGTACTGTTGCTCCATAATGTAAACATAGTTTGTGTGATTGCGTCTCTTGAAAGTGAAACTATAACGCGATCGATGGATCGTTCAAAAGCAGTTTCAATGCCTTGCATATTAATAACGGCTCCCTGATGCCCGCGTTTTATATACAGTATAATTACCCGACGATATAACTGCGAGAGAAAGTATTTAAATATATATTTTCCTCCCTGTGCTTCCTTCTTGCTGATGAGCCGTACTGTGAAACAGCCAATCAGAGCAGAGCTCAACATTGAGCAGCACTGTGAAACAGCCAATCAGAGCAGAGCTCATTATTATTCATGACCCTGCCAAATAAGCCAATAACAGACCGTTTCATTCTAGGGAGAAATCCTAGGGTTGTAAATGGACATGTAAAATCGTTTCTGGAGATTTTTTGCCCTTACCTAAGCCACATACCTTCTGTGTAGATATCAGAGAACAATTTAAAATACTGTATCAGTGCATTCTATGGCACCTTTAAGTGAATGATTCAGGGAGTCACTCATAAGGACAGTTGCTTTTTTCTTTTTTGAATGAATCAGTGTATTTGCATGATTCAGTTGAATGATTCACTGACTCACTCACAGAGATGGTTATTTGTCACCAAATACAAAAAATAAAAGTATATACATAAACACAAAATCTATTGTTCAATAGTTTGCTGTCGGTTTTGGCAGTGATTTTTTGTTTTTGAAAGCAGTCTCTTACACCAAGACTGCATTTATTTTCTAAAAAATACAGTAAAAACAGTACTATTGTGAAATGTTATTAAAATTATAAAAACAGTTTTTAGATTGATATATTTTAAAAGGCCAGGATTTTTGTTACATGATTATTACATGATATTTTCTGTATTAGGTAATCCTTCAAATATGCTCATAATGGTACTCAAGAAACATTTCTTTTTATTATCTCAGTTGCACACAGTTGTGCTGATCAATATTTGTGTGAAAACTAATTTTTTTTTTTTTTCTGGATTCTTTGATGAATAGAACATTCAAAATAAAATTAATTTGAAATAGAAAACATTTGCAACATTATACTTGTCTTTACTGTCTAATAGAGAATAGATTCTAATCAAGATTCTAATGGAGTGAGATTCTAACGTTTTGGCGAAATCACGAAAGAAAAGTCTAGAGAGCAGCGTGACAATGTTAATGCCATTTTTGGTCATGTGCGCTCACTGAGATGATCAAAGAAGTTTAAATACAGGTGGCGAACAGATTTCAAAAAATGATCCCAAGATGTCCGGTGTCCACAGTGGAGTGTATCAGAAGCTGAAACAGCAGCAGCTGGCCTTGGAATGGTTGGATGTTTGTGAGCATGTGTGTTTGAGTGAGCGTTTGATCATTTTCTAAGGGGTTTCCTCACGATGACTCACCTCTCTCAGTGGGAAGGACCTGATACATTTTTCCTTTGTCAGCTGTTCTTAGATCAGCGTAGAGTAATGTGTTAGCGCAGATGTGAGATGGTGGGCTGTAAACCAGAAGAGTGGACTTGAAGAGATTATGCGTGTATGTGTTTCTAATACTCACAGAAAATTGAATGTAATTATGCATGATAATTAGCATTTTTTCTGTGATGAAGTACTCTCTCCAGTTCTAGCTTAATATGCAGAGACAGTGACACTGGAAAAAGGTGAAAATGGGCAGTTTATACATCTGTGAGCTATTTCTACCTGATCTAACACTTAAAAGTTACACTTGATTTTTCAAAGATTTAAATAAAGACTGCTGGGTTTGGGTTATGAGAAAATACAGTTTGAGTCTTTCTACTTCAAAATTTCTTGTTTAATTCAATGTGTTACTTGCTGCATCTTTATATTTATTTGAAATTTACTAATATTTTTTTCAGTGCACTTTTGGCTGGTGAAATCTGATTGATTTAGTTATAGTAAATATTATTTTATATAATATTTTATAAAATATATACACCCTAGTAAAAACTTTATATACTAAAATGTATTTGAAATACATTTATTTAATGCTTAGTATATTAAAAATACATTTACATATTTGCATAGTTAATAAAAATACCCTGTAATTATACTTTAAATATACTAAAATGGTATACTTAAAGTCTGCTAAATTGGAATAACGAATTTTGTGAATTTTAATTTTGCGCAACTAAAGATATACTTAAGTATATTTGATTGTGTTAAAGTGGAACTATTGCAGGAACTTTAGGTACACTTGAAATATCTTGCATTTAAAGACCGATTTCATTCAAAGGTCATATGGTCCTCATCAATTGTGACATTAAAACACATTTTAGGCTTAATATTTAGAAATGTGCATTGTACACAAGTAATACTGCAAATAAAGTAATTATAATTTTTATATCAATTAGTCTTGAGCAATATGTCTGTCACAGAATGGCCCGTCACCGTCATCACGATCACTTTCACCTGCACCTTTTTACTAATCATGCGCACCTGCTCCTTATCACCATCATCACCCAGAACCACACAAAAGCACTCACCTCCAGTCACTCTGGGTCCGATCTCATTGATCCAACGTGGACTCCATTCCCGCAAGCCTAACTCGATGAGTATTACCTCCAATCCTTTACCTGTTATACTTACCTCCTGTTCTCCGTCCCGTTGTCTCCCTGTGTCCATATTGTTCCTCTCCGTGGTCAGTTTCTCTGTCGCCCCGATCCTCATCGGATGCTCTGCTCTTCGCTCCTGGAAAGCACAAAGACAACACTCAGTTCCTTCCCCATTGGCATCCCAAAACCTCTTCGAAGCGGACTCTCACCTCTCATCTCCAGCCGCACTCATCCACTGCACGATCTCTGCGAATAAAGTCACTGTGTGTTACACTTACCTTTGTGTCCGGCTGCGTTCTCTAACAGAAGATCGGCTCAAGAACAGAAGAGATGGAGGAGTTAGCAGTCTCCGCTGGCACCATCCAGCTCCTCGCCTCCCGAGCGCTCTCAAGTGTACACGCCTCCCGAGCGCCCCATTGAATCTGCGCTGCAGGAGCGCCCCATTGAATCTGCGCTGCAAGAGCGCCCCATTGAATCCGCGCTGCAAGTGCGCCCTCAAGTGTCCGCGCTGCAAGAGCGCCCTCAAGTGTCCGCGCTGCAAGAGCGCCCTCAAGTGTCTGCGCTGCAAGAGCGCCCTCCTGTGTCTTCGCTGGTCCCGTCCAGCTCTCCTTCGTCTCCGCTGGTTCTGTCCAGCTCCGCGCCTCCTGTGCGCCCTCAAATGTCTGCGCTGCAAGAGCGCCCTCAAGAGTCTGCGCTGCAAGAGCGCCCTCAAGTGTCCGCGCTGCAAGAGCGCCCTCCTGTGTCTCCGCTGGTCCCGTCCAGCTCTCCTTTGTCTCCGCTGGTCCTGTCCAGCTCCGCGCCTCCCATGCACCCTCTAATGTCCGCGCTGCAGGAGCGCCCTCAGGTGTCCGAGCTACAAGAGCGCCCTCCTGCGTCTACGCTGGTCCTGTCCAGCTCTCCTTCGTCTCCGCTGGTTCTGTCCAGCTCCGCGCCTCCCGTGCGCTCTCAAGAGTCTGCTCCTCCCGAGCGCCCTCCAGTGTCCACTCCTCCCGAGCGCCCCCAAAAGCCCGCTCCTCCAGAGCGCCCTCCAATGTCCTCTCCTCCAGAGCGCCCCCTGGAGCCCACTCCTCCAGAGCACCCCCAAGTGTCCGCTCCTCCTGAGTGCGCCGCAGAGCCTGCTCCTCCAATGGTGTCCCTAGAGGGGAACATTCCCAAAGAAATTTGGGGGAGGGGGGGGCTATATCCCCGTGGCCTGCATGGCCGGGCCTAGGGCCAAGGCCACAGAGCTCCCTGGTCCACCATGGCCATCCGGGCTTCCTGATCCGGCAAGGCCATCCGGGACTCCAGTCCCACCAAGACCTCCCGAATCTCCTGATCCGCCATGGCCATCCGGGTCTCCAGTCCCGCCAAGTCCTCCCGAGTCTCTCGATCCGCCAGGGTCTCTCGAGTCTCCAGTCCCGCCAAGACCTCCCGAATCTCCTGTCCCACCGTGACGTCCCAAATCGCCAGTCTTGCCAAGACTTCCCGTGTCCCCGGATCCGCCATGGTCTCCCGAGTCCCCTGATCCGCCATGGTTTCTGGTTCCGCCCTGGATGCCTCCCCAGTGTCCTTCTCCTCCATCGACATCCAGGGCACCCACCCCCCCTCCCCGGTATTTTGTTACGGCGCGGGACGCGCCTTCCGGGAGGGGGAGGTAATGTCACAGAATGGCCCGTCTCCACCGTCATCACGATCACTTTCACCTGCACCTTTTTACTAATCATGCGCACCTGCTCCTTATCACCATCATCACCCAGAACCACACAAAAGCACTCACCTCCAGTCACTCTGGGTCCGATCTCGTTGATCCAACGTGGACTCCATTCCCGCAAGCCTAACTCGATGAGTATTACCTCCAATCCTTTACCTGTTATACTTACCTCCTGTTCTCCGTCCCGTTGTCTCCCTGTGTCCAGATTGTTCCTCTCCGTGGTCAGTTTCTCTGTCGCCCCGATCCTCATCGGAATGTTCTGCTCTTCGCTCCTGGAAAGCACAAAGACAACACTCAGTTCCTTCCCCATTGGCATCCCAAAACCTCTTCGAAGCGGACTCTCACCTCTCATCCCCAGCCGCACTCATCCACTGCACGATCTCTGCGAATAAAGTCACTGTGTGTTACACTTACCTTTGTGTCCGGCTGCGTTCTCTAACAATGTCAGTAAACATGTTAATATATTTTAACTATACTTAGTATGAAATGCATGTATTTTTTAATATATTACTTTTTACTAGGGCATATATGCAATAGAAATATATTTTTTAATAGTTTATTTACAATTCTGCTGGATGTTATAAGTGCTGCTTAAATCACAAAAATGTCCTTTAGCTGTGAAGACAACTTGTGTGTGAAATGCGCATCTATGTTTGCAGTGTGTGTATGCATGCTCCTTTCCAGTATGGACGTGTGTATGTGTGTGTAGGACTGTAGGAAATGGAGGCCTTTATCATTCCCTGTGCAGGCTTACCTCCCCGTCTCTAAGCAACGGTTGCCAAGCAGCCCGTATAGCTGGAGCAGAACGAGAGAATGAAGAGAATGAGCACGAGAGAGAGTCTGTTTAGCTGAAGGACATCCTACACACACACACACACACACACACACATACACATGACGGGAAACGAACACACAGGTTATCTTGTGTGTGCATTTGAGACCACAGAGCTGGTTCTGAAGGACAGAGTGTGTATCTGCAAGTTCTGAATGTTCAGAGAACGTGTGTGTGTGTCTCGTTCTGAGAGACGTGTCTGTAATCACTAAGTGGTTTATCGTCTTTTTTAGGATAAAGCACAAACTGTTACAGGAATTAGCCACTTGACATCACTGGCAGGTTTACGGTGTGTTTGCACGTCGCGCGCGCGCATGTGTGTGTGTGTGAGCGTTGTGTATTAATCATCTTAATGACAGCTCTCTGTATAGAGAGAAGCGCCATTACACTGGGTCACGTTTTAAGTTTATTACATGACATAAATGAATTGATCACATGGTTGTGTTGTACTTTTCTCTCTCTCAGGGTTGGACGACTGTTTGCTGCAGTATATGAGGACGTTTGAGAGAGAGCAGATAACCGGAGAGCAGCTGCTTCACATCACCCATCAGGAGCTGGAAGAGCTTGGCGTGACCCGCATCGGACACCAGGAGCTCATTCTGGAGGCTGTGGACTTACTCTGCGCACTGGTGTGTGTGTGTAAAAGAGACTGGCTGTGATAATGATGTGTTTGTTTTGTATTAATGAAACAACAGACATTTTAATCAAACTCCGCTTAACACTGAATGATTAGCACCCAGCGGGGATCTCCCAACCAGTACACAAAAAGAGGAGGGAGTGTGTGGAGCGAAGGGAAAATGCGTTTTTGGTTTTGATTGGCTGCGGGAGGAACTCATGCATCATAGAGAGAGAGAGAGGAGGAGTTAAATCGAACTAGTTAACATCCTCACAGCTGTTCATGCAAATTCATCTCAGAAGCAGATTTCAGGTTTTTAGTAAAGAGCCGTTTGGGGTTAAACAATAAGAAGTGGACAGCAATAAATGTAAAAGGGTTCCAAAACAATTGGAGATCTGATCAAATACGACAGCAAATTTTTCTAAAGTTTTCGAAATAGCTTTCAAAAATAGTATATAAACACTGATAACTATTTCTGAATTAGTTTGTCTTTTTTTTCAATAAAAAAATTTTTAAACTAAAAAGTTGAATTTACAAATAAAACAAAAAGGGATTTTCACATTTTTATTAATTTTTTATTAATTAATTTATATTTAATTTTATATTTAATATATATTTGTAGCAATAGCCAAAAATACATTGTATGGGTCCAAATTATTGATTTTTATTTTATGCCAGAAATCATTAGGACATTAAGTAAAGATCATGTTCCATGAAGATATTTTGTGAATTTCCTACTGTAAATGTATCAAAACTTAATTTTTTTTAGTAGTAATATGCATTGCTAAAAACTTCATTTGGACAACTTTAAAGGAGATTTTCTCAATATTTAGATATTTAGATGCACCCTCAGATTCCAGATTTTCAAATAGTTGTATCTCGGCCAAATATATCCTATCATAGCAAACCATACATCAATGGAAAGATTATTTATTCCGATTTATACAGATGATGTATAAATCTCAATTTCGAAAAATTGACCCTTATGACCCTGGTTTTGTGGTCCAGGGTCACATTTTAGTATGTTAACTTAAACAACTTGAACATTTTTGTCTTGTATATTTTTTATTTGAATTTAGTTATTTTGTTATTTACATTTTTTAAATTGTATTTATTTTATTATTAATTTTTATCTTAATTTAAATGAATGAAAACAACTTTTTTATATAATAGTAAACAATAACAATACCACTTGACATTAAAATGCCTGTTTCTACAGACTTTAGAAGTAAATATAGTTTAAAGTTTAAACTATATTTAAACTTTAAAGTAAATATATTAAATATAGAAATCTAAAATGTAAAAAAAAAAAAATATGAAAGTGAAGTGACATACGGCCAAGTATGATGACCCATACTCGGAATTCGTGCTCTGCATTTAACCCATCCAACGTGCACACACACAGCAGTGAACACACACACACCGTGAACACACACCCGGAGCAGTGGGCAGCCATTTATGCTGCGGCGCCCGGGGAGCAGTTGGGGGTTCGGTGCCTTGCTCAAGGGCACCTCAGTCGTGGTATTGAGGGTGGAGAGAGCGCTGGACATTCACTCCCCCCACCTACAATTCCTGCCGGCCCGAGACCGGATTACGAGTCCGACTCTCTAACCATTAGGCCACGACTTCCCATATATATATATATATATATATATATATATATATATATATATATATATATATATATATAAGATAAATTTAAAATGGTATCTTTTTAAAAATATATATTTTTGGCATTTTTGCCTTTATTATGACAGGACAGATCAGAACTGACAGGAAGTGAAGTGGGAGAAAGATAAAGGGGGTGGGATTGGTCCTCGAGTCCGTTGTGAGATGGACTCAGGATGCCCATCTCACAACGGTGCTGTATTTCAGTGCACTGCTTACAAGGCTATTGGCGCCGTTAAAATGGTATCTCATACATTAGAGTCACCAGTCTATCAATCACTTAGCTAAAATTAGGTTTTTACATTTGCAAATTCTATCTGGCTTTAAAAGAAAATAATATTTGAAAAAAGTGCAAGACCTAACAGAAATATTTCAGCATGCCTGAAATTAACAAGCAGTGGCACAGACCATGTGGAGGCACATCCTAAGTTCATGAAATGCATAAATTAAATTCAGCTTGAAATTTCTACTTAATTTTTCAACAGTCTACACAATACAAAATAAAAAATGCATTACAGAATCTCGCTGGAGTATGTTATTGGGTATCGTGAGGTGAACAGAATTAAAAAAACAAAAACGTACAAAAGTGGAAGTAAAGCAACACACAACGGCTGGCCTCTGAAGCACCATCTCAAAGTCTTTTTCTCCTCATAAATGTTGCATTGAACCTTCTTTAAAACAAGAGTCACCTGTCACCAGATCATTCCTAAATCCTCACAGGATTCTGCTGACCTTCCAGGGTTTGTTCTTTTAAAATCTTTCTCTTTGCTTTGGGTCTCTGCTGTTTTTTCTGATATACATAGCTACCTGAAAACGCATTTTGATTCTAAAGACGCCTCGGAGAGCTTTTAAGAAGGTGTCATGAACAACATCAAAGATCTTACTGTTGAACCTATTTATATAAGGATCTATTTATAATAATGGTTGGAACAGTTAATGGATGTCTGCATATTAATATGCATTGTGGCTCTAATTTATGCAGCGATTGTGGTGCTTAGATAAGAGAACAACAGTAATGCCTGTAGAAAATGACACAGCAGTGCTGCAGGTACCAACAAGCACCATATAAAGAAAAAAAATCAAGAGTCGGAAAACCCCTCCTGTCTATAAATGAGAGATGTTGGGTCCAGCTGATTAATACTATAAACAAACCCAAAACTAACGTGATAATATCTTCTGTTAGCCACTAAAAGCTTTGAAACAGTCAGAATGGTCCAGTGATTGAACTATTCAGCCAATCGATTCACAGAAATGATGGGTTTTGCAGTTCCATGGTCTACAAGCAATAGTTCTGAGAAAATGACATTTATTCTGAGTAATGCCTTTGCCAGATATGAATGGAGACTTGATTGTGTGCTTTATTTCATTTCTCAGTGTAGGCAGTCTTTTATTTCTGAGTAATTGGTTAGTGTGTATAGTGAACACCCTCTGTACATACTGTGAGAATGCAGCTTGATGGGTTTTTCTGTCTTAATGATAAAATCAGCCATGAGATTGACTTCTGTGCTTCGGTTTACTAAATTGGACCTTCTTTGACAAAACTGTTATTGGAATTTGTATTGAAAAGAACATTTTAAAATAATAAATCTATCAGGCTTTGTCAAACAGTATATACACTAAACTTTGGGGTCTGTAAGATTGTTTAATGTTATGTAAGAAGCTATGCTTCCCAAGGCAAACTACAGAAAAAAACAAATAGTAATATTGTGAAATATTGCTACAATTTCAAATAACAGCTTTCTGTTTAAATATATTTTGAAATGTATTTTATTTCTGATGGCAATCAGCCATTACTCCAGTCTTTAGTGTCAAATGACCCTTCAGAAATCATTCTAATATGCTGATTTGGTGCATTTAAGAAACATTTCTTATTATCACAGTTAAAAACTTTAACTGTTAAGCTTTATATATTCTTTATTTTCAGGATTCTTTGATAAATAGAACGTTCTGAACAGCATTTATTTGAAATATAAATCTTTTGTAACAACGCAGAAATCTTTACTGTTACTTTTGTCTCAATTTAATACATGCTTGGTGAATAAAATAAGTGAAGTGAAGTGAAGTGACATTCAGCCAAGTATGGTGACCCATACTCGGAATTCGTGCTCTGCATTTAACCCATCCAACGTGCACACACACAGCAGTGAACACACACACACCGTGAACACACACCCGGAGCAGTGGGCAGCCATTTTATGCTGCAGTGCCCGGGGAGCAGTTGGGGGTTCGGTGCCTTGCTCAAGGGCACCTCAGTTGTGGTATCGAGGGTGGAGAGAGCGCTGGACATTCACTCCCTCCACCTACAATCCCTGCCGGCCGGAGACTCGAACCCGCAACCTTTGGATCACGAGTCCAACTCTCTAATAAAATAAATAAAAAAAACTTACAAACTTCAAACTTTTGAATGGTAGCATAAATACCTAAAAAAAAAATTTTTTCTCCCGTTGCAGAACTATGGTCTAGAGACCGAGAATTTGCGGACTTTGTCGCACAAACTCAATGCATCCGCTAAGTATCTGCAGAACTTCATCACAGGCCGCCGCCGTGGGGGCCATTATGACGGACGGGTGTCGCGACGCCTTCCCAACGACTTCCTGACTTCAGTCGTTGACCTCATCGGAGCAGCTAAAAATCTACTAGCCTGGCTGGACAGGTACTTAAACGGATCTAAACAGAGCATGAACTCACCTGGGCTGAACAGATCAAACCTGAACGTCACATAATATCATAGAATTTAATGGGACTGAAATCACTGGTACTGAAGTCAAACAATCTGGATAAGCTGGCCAAAATAACAGACGAAAAGCAAACTAATTGCATTTTTTGCTAATGGAAACTATCCTGAAACCTAGGTTTTGAGTCCAGCCTGGGTCATGTCATGTTTAAAATGTGAAAAAAAGAAAAATGTAGCTCTTGTTGATTGGTATGGATAGTTGTTTGTGTTCATCTCTTCGTGTATGTGTTTTGCTTTGTTTGCAGGTCTCCATTTGTCAGTGTTTCTGAGTACTCAGTGCTGAAGAACAACATTGTTCAGCTCTGTCTAGAGCTAACCACCATAGTACAGCAGGTGTGTGTGTGTGTGTGTGTGAGAGAGAGAGCGAGAGAGAGAGAGAGTGTTTTGGTATTCAACACACACAAACAGCACAGTCATTTATTATTATTTTAATGTATGTGTTTCTCTTTTCCTCTCAGGATTGCACAGTGTATGAAACTGAGAATAAGATTCTACATGTGGTAAGTGTTTCTCAAGCTACACGCACTTGCTTTTCACACACAAACTTGTACACTCTCTAGTAATTGTACTGAGAGCATATCATTTTGATTCGTAGTGTCTATTTACACTAAGTGCAAATAGCCTGCCTTGTTGGCAGAGGCTATTTACACTAAATCCGCCCACCAAGGTGTGATTGGGACACTCAACACTGAAAAAAGACACTTGTTAAATATTGATTTCAGCGGTGATGATGGTAAGGCGCGTGCTTTTTGACGCGATCGACCAGAGTTTGAACCCGCCTTTTGCCAAAAAAGTTTTTTCTCCCTTTTCAAATCTCATATCTCATCGGAAAGGCATTTATTTTCAATAAAAATAAAGGAAATAATCAAAAAGTTGAAAATAGAGTATGGGGTAGGTGTAGAGAAGGCTTTATTGTCCCAATAAGGTGGCATCCATTTAATAATTCGAATTAAAATGTAAATACATAGCGTAAATAGAATTTATAGCTATTTGCACTTAGTGTAAATAGTATCTATCGCTAAGAAAATATGCTATTTGCACTTACAGTAGATGTGAAGTATAGTAAAGTATTTACAAGTATAGTTTACTAGTATTTACAAGTATAGTAAAGAAGCACACACTGACACACTTTTCTCACTCACACAGCCTTTAAAAGTATATTTCAAGTGAAACGTGATTGTGGAGTCACATGTATCTAGCCTGCTCTGAAGCAAAAATCTGTTATGTGTGTGTTTAGCCTAAGGTTGGATATCTTTAATAATGCAGATTGTGAATTTTTCTCCCTTCAGGATCACTGCCTGTAGAACAGAAAGAGAGGGAGGGAGGGATAGACGGATGGAGACAAATAGAGAGAAAAATATGAAAGAAAGAATATAGCATGAATAAATATAGCATATGACTTAATAATGACGATTCATTATAGATTATGGGTACATTTCATGACGCTGAATGCCTTTCCTGTGAATGGTTCGTATTGTTGCAGTGTTGCCAGTGTTCCTTGTTCCTTTCCAGTTCAACAACTATAATTAGACTGAGAGATTTACTGTAGAACCGCAAACATGGACTGACAACACTGTTTGTCTCTCTCTTATTGTCTTTCTGTCTTTATCTCTCTTTGCAGTGCAAGACTCTGTCAGGTATCTGTGAGCACATTATTTCATTGTCGTCCGATTCGTTGGTGTCACAGTCTGCCCACCTAGAGGTTGTCCATCTGACAAACGTAATGCCTAGCGAGGGCCTGGTGAGTAGACAATGTCAATATCCCTTTTATAATCAACAGAAATATGAGAATGCACATGCAGAGTTATATATTCAAAGACAACTATTTGTAGACATATGCTGTCTCAAAGTGCACCTGAATTTCATACCTCCGAGTTGAGCATTCGGCATGTCATGCATTTAAGTTGAAAACGTAACATGAAAGTAGCCTAAATACCCATAACTACATCTGAATTCAAAATTATGAAAATATATGGTGCATATATATATATATATATATATATATATATATATATATATATATATATATTTGGTACTTAACCATTTTTATTTTTCAAACAAGCAAACACAAACTAGATTGATTAACTTTATACTTGTCTATGAGCTGTTTTGTCCATTGTATCATCTAGAATTCAGAGTTTCACAATTGTAAATACGACTTAGTCATTTCATGTGCTCAGAATTAGTAATTACAATATTTCCGAATAAATGGGATCTGTTTGTGTGACCAACAACAAGAATGAGAAAGCTGTTTGAAAACAATCAATGTTTTTGTGGTTCCATTTAATGACAGAAATGATACACTTCAGCACCGTTTGAAAAATCTGTATAAATCTAGCTGTGTTGTACTATGATTGACTGATTTTATGATTGACAAAAGCCTTTTTCCTCTTTTTAGGGCATGTACATCAAGTCCACATATGACGGTCTTCATGTGATCACTGGAACCACAGAGAATGTGAGTTCAGAGCTGGATTTATTCTTTACCCGTCTCATATGTGACCCAGGACCACAAAACCAGTCTTAAGTCGCTGGGGTATATTTGTAGCAATAGCCAAAAATACACTGTATGGGTCAAAATGATCAATTTTTCTTTTATGCCAAAATTCATTAGGATATTAAGTAAAGATCACGTTCCATGAAGATATTTTGTAAATTTCTTACCGTAAATCTATCAAAACTTCATTTTGATTAGTAATATGCATTGCTAAGAGATTCATTTGGACAAATTTAAAGGCGATTTTCTCAATATTTAGATTTTTTTGCACCCTCAGATTCCAGATTTTCAAATAGTTGTATCTCAGCCAAATATTGCCTGATCCTAACAAACCACACATCAATGGAAAGCTTATTTATTATTCTTTCATATGATGCATATATCTCAGTTTTGAAAAATTGACACTTAAGTTTTGTGGTCCAGGGTCACATATATATCCCACCAATCCAAACCCTAAAATTATAAACAGCTGCATGCCTCACTTCTTGGCACAATTTTTGGAGAATCCCGCCTGGGAATGCCAGGATGGTCATTTAAACTGTCGACCTTTTTCAGGTTTGTCTTTTTTCAGGTTTAGGGTTCAGGTAGGAAATGAAATATCACAATGAATCAAAAGATCTCAGACAATGTGCGTCATTGGTAAAATGCATAAAATGTTCCTTATACTTAGTTTTATTCAATTTTATGATGTAGCCCTACTCTTGTCATTTTATTAGTTTTTTCTATTTAGTTCTATTTATTACTTCTATAACTTATTTTAGTTAGTTGTTTTTTGTAAAAGTTAAGTCTTTAATCTAATCTTATTTGAGATTTATTTCAGTTACTGAAAATGATATTGATAGTGTCAGTTAACAGTAACCATACTAGTTTCCCACTACGTTTTTATGCTTTATGACAGTGTGTGGCATTTACAGTTGATATAATTAATGAATTAATTAAATAAATAAATAAATATGAATCCTGCACTGTAAAAAAAAAATCCGTAAAATTTACGGTAAAAAAACGGCAGCTGTGGTATGGTAACAACATTTTAGGTTTTACAGTTTTAACTTAAATTTACAGTTAAATAGTGTAATTTCATTATGTTATACACTCACCTAAAGGATTATTAGGAACACCATACTAATACTGTGTTTGACCCCCTTTCGCCTTCAGAACTGCCTTAATTCTACGTGGCATTGATTCAACAAGGTGCTGAAAGCATTCTTTAGAAATGTTGGCCCATATTGATAGGATAGCATCTTGCAGTTGATGGAGATTTGTGGGATGCACATCCAGGGCACGAAGCTCCCGTTCCACCACATCCCAAAGATGCTCTATTGGGTTGAGATCTGGTGACTGTGGGGGCCATTTTAGTACAGTGAACTCATTGTCATGTTCAAGAAACAAATTTGAAATGATTTGAGCTTTGTGACATGGTGCATTATCCTGCTGGAAGTAGCCATCAGAGGATGGGTACATGGTGGTCATAAAGGGATGGACATGGTCAGAAACAATGCTCAGGTAGGCCGTGGCATTTAAACGATGCCCAATTGGCACTAAGGAGCCTAAAGTGTGCCAAGAAAACATCCCCCACACCATTACACCACCACCACCAGCCTGCACAGTGGTAACAAGGCATGATGGATCCATGTTCTCATTCTGTTTACGCTAAATTCTGACTCTACCATCTGAATGTCTCAACAGAAATCGAGACTCATCAGACCAGGCAACATTTTTCCAGTCTTCAACCGTCCAATTTTGGTGAGCTCGTGCAAATTGTAGCCTCTTTTTCCTATTTGTAGTGGAGATGAGTGGTACCCGGTGGGGTCTTCTGCTGTTGTAGCCCATCCGCCTCAAGGTTGTGCGTGTTGTGGCTTCACAAATGCTTTGCTGCATACCTCGGTTGTAACGAGTGGTTATTTCAGTCAAAGTTGCTCTTCTATCAGCTTGAATCAGTCGGCCCATTCTCCTCTGACCTCTAGCATCAACAAGGCATTTTCGCCCACAGGACTGCCGCATACTGGACGCTTTTCCCTTTTCACACCATTCTTTGTAAACCCTAGAAATGGTTGTGCGTGAAAATCCCAGTAACTGAGCAGATTGTGAAATACTCAGACCGGCCCGTCTGGCACCAACAACCATGCCACGCTCAAAATTGCTTAAATCACCATTCTTTCCCATTACCATTAACCATTTAACAGTTTTTTACCATTAAAATCATGGTCATTTTTTACAGTGTGCACATTCTGTGTGAATGAATGGTGCAGACGCGTGGTTTCGTTTACTACACACATACGCGTGATGCTTGCTGTGTTTTCAGCCTCTGCCGCCTCAATATATGAGTAGATGAACACATGAACATAATTTCTGGAACTGCTCTGAGAGTCACTTCAGAATCAGAATCAGAATTAGCTTTATTGCCAGGTATGTTTGCACATACGAGGAATTTGTTTTAGTGACAGTAACTCCACAGTGTGACAGAATGACAGCAACAGCACAGGACACAGATAGTAAAAAAATATTTTTTTTTAATTAAAAATAAAATAAATATACTATAAATATAATATACAAAAATGGACAATGCGCCAAATAGCACAAACACAATATACAAAATAGACAATTCAGTATGTACAGGTATGTTTGGTGCAAATTTGAAATGTAATAAGTATGTGTGTAAAATAAAAATAAAAAGTATGATAGTGTTGTGTGTTTCATGTTTATTGTTAAGAGTTCAAGTGTTCATGAGATGGATTGCCTGAGGGAAGAAACTGTTTCTATGTCTGGTCGTTCTGGTGCACAGAGCTCTGTAACGTCGACCAGACGGTAACAGTTCAAAGAGGGAGTGTGCTGGGTGTGAGGGGTCCCGAGTGATTTTACCAGCCCTTTTGCTCACTCTGGATAAGTACAGTTCTTGGAGAGTGGGGAGGGTTGTACCAATGATTCGCTCAGCAGTCTGGACTACCCTCCGTAGTCTTCTGAGGTAAGATTTGGTAGCTGAGCTGAACCAGACAGTTATTGAAGTGCAGAGGATGGATTCAATGATGGCACAGTAGAACTGTTTCAGCAGCTCCTGTGGCAGGTTGAACTTCCTCAGCTGGCGAAGGAAGTACAACCTCTGATGGGCCTTTTTCACAATAGAGTCAATGTGAATGTCCCACTTCAGGTCCTGAGAGATGGTGATGCCCAGGAATCTGAATAACTCCACTGCAGTCACAGTGCTGTTCATGATGATGAGTGGGGGGAGAGCTGGGGGGTTCCTCCTGAAGTCCACGATCATCTCTACAGTTTTGAGCGTGTTAAGCTCCACGTTGTTAAGACTGCACCAGACAGCCAGCTCCTTAACCTCCTGTCTGTAAGCAGACTCGTCACCGTCCTGGATGAGGCCGATCAGTGTGGTGTCATCTGCAAACTTCAGGAGCTTGACAGAGGGGTCTTTAGATGTGCAGTCATTGGTGTAGAGGGAGAAGAGCAGTGGGGAGAGAACGCAGCCCTGAGGAGCTCCAGTGCTGATGTGTTTACACTTCATAAGCATTTTACTGTTTCTTGTGAGAAAAACTATCGTCATATCATATACAAACAGAAACTCAAAGGTCTTCACAGCAAACCATCAAAATAAAACTTCAGTTTAACTTGAAGAAACTATGACAGAAATATATTACATAATGCAATGATAGTACTACTATAAAATAATTTAAAATAATTTTTAAGGAATATTTACCAGCAAAATTATTTACCAGAAAAATGTAAACACACAACACAGTATTTGTGAAAAATAAATAAATAAAATAATTACTTAGAGATTATTTTGATTATTAAAATTTAGTGAAACCATTAAAATGGAATCCAATTAATGGAAAACAGAATTGTATTAAAGAAAAATTGAATTAAAGAAAAAAGAGTTTCATAGGGCCTTAAAAATGTAATTTTGTGTTAATTTTTTTAATAAATTGCTGTTAAATCATGTAAGCTTCATGATTTGAATTAATTAGACATATTTTTTAATTCATTTAATCATTAAAACAAAAACAAAATACAAAAAATGGAATCCAGAAAAATTAAAATGGGAAAAAAAAAAGAATTTGGGAAAATCAGATTTCATAGGGCCCAATGTAAAGCACCATCTGAGTTCTTCAACACCAAGATTAAACCCAGATCAATTTTAAGATCATCATTTGTGATGCTGTGCGATAGGACTTCTTATCTGTAGGCAAACCAGCTCTGGTTTCCTTCAGATTGTCAGTGCCCATTTCAAGCAGTGGTGCTCTATAAAGCACATGCTGTGCTGCAGCTCTTCTGTGGGGACAGCAGAACCAGGTCATCCGCATAGAGCATGCACTTGATTTCAGAGCTGGGTAGAGTGAGGCTTGCAATGGTGGATTGTTCCAGTGCTGTTGTTAAATCATTTATGCACGTGTTCAGTTAGGTTGGACTCAAGCTACAAGCCTTTTTTTAGCTGCTGAAAGAACAGAATTCATTGATTTCTAACAGTTAACACACAATGGACGATCTTCCTCATCAAGCTTATAGAATGACACATCAGAGCAAATCATCTGAATAATATTCTGGACTGGTGTGGCATGGTTTAGTGGTTAAAGATTTGGGAAAATTGGTCAAACCCCAAAAGGTTTGAAAATGTCTACCTGCTGTACCCTTGAAAAAGACATTTAATCTAAGGTTGACTGTCGCTGCAAGATTTGTACTGTAAGTCACTAATGCATAGAATCATCATCTAATGACAGTTTACTGTGTTTGAAAAGATTATGAAAATATTCTTTGAAATAAATATTTAGCTATTTGTGTACAGGCATTTTCCAAAAGCATGCTTTGTTGATTGTCGAAACCATTGGCACCACTGTAATGATCTTCTTAGGCTTACAATGCTTTTGGGAAACGCAGCCCAGATGAGTGAGATTTTGATTAAAAGACCCTCAAACTCAAACCCTTTATAGGGAAGGTCAACATTTATGCATGTATGATGCTGTACACGGAAATACCTGGTGTCCGATTTATTTCTATAATGAGCAAGGGTTATTAATCTCTCTGTCTCTCTCTTGCAGTCTCCTGCAGATCAGTGTAAGAAGATCCACGCCGGTGACGAGGTCATTCAGGTCAATCACCAAACTGTGGTGTGTATCATTGCGTGGGTCAGGTTGACATCTGTTTTAACCTTGCATCAGAGCATATGTGCAGTAATGTTTGCACAGGTATGATTGATAATCAGCTGATGGCTGATGCTTAAGGGTTTTCAGGTGGATCTCATGAAGCCTGTCATAAACATGTCTAAAAATGTCTAATTCCTTCATAAGAAATTATATTTTTCATTAAGGAAATCATTAAGAAAATAGGGCCATAAATATTTTTTGCTCTCTAACATTGTTTTCTACAGAGTCCCGCGCACATGTCATGTGGACAAAAATATATTTATCGTGGCCACAAATTAAGAATTCATTACCTCATTTCAGTTAAATTGTGTCCACGAATTAAAAATTTGTTTTCACAACTTATTAATTGGTTCCACCGTTTTAGTAAAATGTGGCCATTTGTTCATTTGTTCAACAAATTACTACATGACCACGATTTAATCCCCAGCCACTATTTCTCTTTACTCCAAATTTAAATATTTTATTCTTAAAAGTTTTTACAGACATACAGTATATATATATATATATATATATATATATTTATATATATTGAAATACATTTATTTTGTGCTAATTATACTACAAACACATTTACATATTTATGTGCTTAATAAAACTACCTTGCAATTGTACTACTTTTGATATACTAAAATGGTATACCTAAAATCTGCTAAACTGGAACATCTCATTTTTTGCTTAACGCACTTTAATTGTGCGAAAGTAGTGCTGAATCCAACTAAAGTGTATTTGATTGCGCTAAAGTGGAACTATTGCAAGTATAGTTCAGCTACACTTTCAATATCTTGCATTTAAAGACTGATATTATACAGAGATCACATAATCCTTATTAATAGTGATAATAAAACACATTTTAAAACACATAATATTAAGAAATGTGCATTGCACAATAAAGAACTACTCCAAATAAAGTTTAATTATAATTTTATATCTGTAAGTCTTACATGATTTGTCAATAAATATGGATTTGATGTATACTCTGTATGAAATAAATGTATTTTAAATAAATTATGGCATATTTTTTAGTTTAACATTATTTATTTAGTTATATTTAGTTATTTCTAAATCATCTCTTTCAGGTGGGCTGGCAGTTGAAGAATTTGGTCAATTGTCTCCGTGAGGATCCGAGTGGAGTCATCCTCACGCTGAAGAAGAGGCCACAGAACACTCTGGGCTCCACCCCTGCACTGCTGAAGAACGCCCGCTGGAAACCACTCGCCCTGCAGGTGTGTGTGTGTGTGTGTGCCAGGATAGTTCAATGTGTTTGTTCAAGTGTATCCATTTAATATGTAGTTTGTGCGAGTGTGTGTGTATGAGTGCATCTCAGAGCAGTGAATGAGTTCCATATGGCTTGTTGCCATGGTAGCCAGAGTTCCATGGTTGCTCTGGATACAAGTATCAGACAGATGCAGTTAAAGCTTGCACATGTGTCCTCTCCTCACAGTCACGACACAGCGAAGCGGAGTGGACCTTCACTCATGAATGAATCCACATCGGTGATCTAAAGGACATAATGGTTATTGACATAATTACAGATCAACTTATGGTGAAAGAGTATTTTAAATCCTTCCTGAATGAATAAATAAACAATTACAGAGCAGATATAGTGTATGCTTGTGAATTACTGAATGGAATACAGCTAGCGGTGGGCGATATGACCAAAATCACGATACAAGCCATTTTATTTCACAGTAAGGATATACAGTGCCCTCCAAAAGTATTGGAACAGTAAAGACAAAATTGCTCTGTTGGCTGTGGAGTCAAGACATATACAAATATGATTAAAAGATGAATATGAGACAAAACTATAGAATGTCACATTTTATTATTGGGTGTTTCAACACATAGATGTTTTACCAGCTAAGAAGTTCAGCACTTTTAGAGTTTCATCCCTCTATCTGATGTGAGCATAAGTATTGGAACAGTTGCCTCACAGGTCTTTCTAAGTGATCGGCAGTGTCCTGTTGCATTAATTCTTCAGATATTAAAAGCAGGGAATGTGTCGTATCAGTTATATCCATTACTTCTGCATTCTGAATCTTGCATTCGATGATGACACACACAAACCAGGATGAAGATGAGGGAGCTGACTCTGAGAGAAAAGCAAGTGATTTGGATGCTAAAAGAAAAGAGGAAGTCAATTAGGGCATGGAGAAATCAAGAGTTTGGAAACCACCAGCGACACCAGCAACCAACAACTACCTGATCGGCTGAGAAAACAACAGTAGTTGATGACAGACAAATCATAAAAGCTGTGAAAATTAACCCTAAAAGACGCATCTGTAAAATCACCAACAACTTCCAGAAAGCTGATGTGATGCTCTGACAATCTACTGTCCTCAGGAGACTTTGACACATAATTACAGATGCTACACAGCAAGATGCAAACCTCTGACCAGCACCGAAAATAGAAAGGCAAGATTAGAGTTTGCAAAAAAGCACAAAGGTGAGCCAGAAGAGTTTTGGAACTGTGTTTATGGACCGATGAGACAAAGATGAAGTGATGGGAAAGCAAAAATGTGGAGGAAAAAATGGAACTGCAAATGATCCCAAGCATACAGCCTCATCTGTAAAGCATGGTGGATGTGGTGTCATGGCATGGGCATGCATGGCTCTCTCTAGAACAGGTCCTCTCAACTTTACTGATGACTTAATGTATGATGACAGTAGCAGAATGAATTTGGAAGGATACAAAACCATCTTGCCTACCAATATTCAAGAAAATGCCACCAGATTCATTGGGAAGTGCTTCATATTGCATCAGGACAATGACCTAAAACACCCTGCCAGTTCAGTCAAGGAATTTATAAGGGCAAAGAAATGGAAATTCTTAGATTGCCCAAGTCAATCTCCAGATTTAAATCTGATTGAACATGAATTTCACCAGCTGGAGAGGAGAGTAAAAACTCCACAAAACAAGCAACAATTACAATTGGCTGCATTAAAGGCTGGGAAAAGTATTTCAAAGGATGAGACCAAGAGTCTGGTGATGTCTATGGTCACAGACTCACTGCTGTGATTGTATGTAAGGGATCTGCAACTAAATAATAGCTTTTAATCTTTTATATCTGCCTTATGTTCAACTGTCCCAGTACTTATGCTCACATCAATGAGTGGGATGAACTCTAAAAGTGCTGTTCTTTTTATTTGGCAAAACATGTATGCGTTGAAACGGCTAATAATAAAATGTGACATTCTGTAGTTTTGCCTCATATTCATCTTTTAATCATATTTGCAAATGCCTTGACTCCACAGCCAACAGAGCAATTTAGTCTTTACTGTTCCAATACTTATGGAGGGCACTGTATATCAAAATATAGTTAGTTTTGCTTTAAATAACATCTTTATGATATCAAAATTATGTATATATTAACTGTTCAAGGCCTATAAAGCTGCAAAAATAACGTTCAATACTCCAACGCTCTATGAGAAGCATCTTCACGTGCATATAGCAAAATGAGTTCTCTTTCATTGCTGATTGCATTTCATCATGCAATGCTTAAAAACAAATGCAAACAAAAAAATTTTGTGACCACGTAGCACAGCAATGTCCCATAAGCGTGTAACCACGATAAATCGGTTGACAAAAGGTTTAACCCCATCGGTTTAAGCCCCATTCAAACCAAGAATGATAACTATAAAGACAACGATATTAGCATCCACACCAGCAAACGATATCGTCTGTATATTCTAAGTGCACACTTGTCTGCCGCTTTAAATTCTCGAGCTCATTATAGCAGGATGGATTCTTGATATCGTTTCTCTGTGCCTTTATCGTTATAGTTGTGGTGTGGACTGTGCTATTTTTAGATTCGATTTTTAGAACTATATCTTTATCATTATCTTTATAGTTATCGTTCTTGGTGTGAACGGGGCTTTAATTATGTCTAACGGTATGTCGCTCACGTCACCCCTAGAGATGGCACTATAAATGAACAGCTGGATAAAATGACTAAAGAATAAAAGGACATATTGAAATATTTACGTGCAATAAAACAATGCCCACTGATAACTGCAAATGATAAATCGATCAGAGTTTTTTTGTGTACATGATTCTCGTGTCTCTTGTTCCTGGGTTGCTGTCTGCTGCTTGTTGCTATGCTTTTCCTCATTGCTAACTGACTGATGCAGTGCTCATGGTTGCTAAGGGCAACACTATCATCGTTTTTTGAAACACACTCTTGGTCCTTCATTAGTCAAAGGTCTTTAGACATGTGTGTGACCGATCACTGTCCTGCCCTCTAGTGAAACTAACTGCACCAGACTAACATACTGTACAACTATATTTGAAAAAATGCTTTTACTTGTCTGGTATTTGTATGGTCTAATAGCTGATTTTCATGTAATTCTTTTCTATTGCATTAGTGTAATAACAACAACAAAGTGTCATTAGCTTCACACTGAGGCTATTTTGTGCATGTTTTTGATTGACAGCCGCTGTCCACCAGTCCGTGCAGTGGTTCTCCCACCCCACCCAGCACGCTTGGGTCAGTTGGCCTCTCACCTGGAGTGGACACACCTGGGGGACATGATGTTTTTATTCTTTCCCCTGTCTACGGACACAGGTATTCACATATGAAATATAAAATGTATGAAAAACTGTTTCATTTAGCATGTCGGTGTAATTGTATTCCCCTTTTTATTCTTGTCCTCACTCATTTAGAGAGGATGATCTGGATCGGGGTGGGTTTGGTGTGTTTGGCTCGGATTCTCCGGGGTATTATGTAGAACAGGAAGTACTGGGGGGTCAGTACTTCCCCCTCCTGGAAGAGGATTCTGGGAGAAATACCGGACTGCGACGCAGAGACCGGACCCCAACTCACAGTAAGAAGATGCAATTGGATATTACAAATATGCAAAGATGAATGAAAATTCAAATAAAAAATATTTATAAGTAAACGGATTTTCACATTTCAACTATGGCTAATTTAAACATTTTTTAACATTAAGTTATTTGTATGTAATTATTATTGATGTCTTCAAGTAGTTTATTATAAGAAATTATATTTTTTTATTAATAAAATGAGCCCTTTTTAGGACCATAAGCATTTTTTTGCATTGTAACATTGTTTTCAAAATTAAGCAGAGAAACCCTAGTTTTCTTTACTGTCAATTTCCATTTATTTAATGAGCATGCATAACCAAAATAAAAAATGAGCTGGGTAAATAAGTTCAGACTGCTCATTTATGTACCAACGTGGCTGACAGTTGCTAATGCACTAAAATGACTAACTGTAATACAGTATAAGATTTCCATTCGAATACATTGCATAAATCTAGGCTACACTTCTGGTTTCAGAGCAAAATGCAAAACTGTGACATTTCATTCACTGACACGCTTCACTCGGCAGCGCTAAAACTGCCAGCACATATACTTACCGGTACTTACTTAAAATAAAAGCTTGTTGATTTTTAGTTAGAAAATGTTTATAAAAAAACGAAAAATTTATAAACGAAAAATTGAAAATTTAAATATTAGCATTGTATTTTTTAAGTGTATACACAATTAATGCTAATTTTAATAAAACTAATTATTGTGTCAATACAGAATGATTTTTATTGCTATATTTTAGTTTGAATTTAAAAGACTGGTCTATAAGTATTATTATCTGTTTTCTAAATTAGTTGTTACAGTCATAATTCATATACATATAAGGTATTCTCAATTCAGAACGACATACTATTATGGTACATACTGTCTCTATACACTATATATAAACTGTTGCATGCTTATGCGAAGTTACACAATGTACATCATGTCTGGATGGCCATTTTTTTAAGCCGGACATAGACGCAGTGCACTACAGGAGATTAAGCCACTAGGGATCTCCAGCTTTAAACTGCAAATCTCAGCCATTTAGTACAGCATGTTGCCGCTGCACTACAACATGCATATAATACACACTGAGAGAATAGATGAAAGATGATCTGAAAACACCAGTACATACACAAATACACACTTAAATAATGTATGTCTCTGCCTGTAGGTGACATCCGACAGATTTCGATGGGAACTGAATGGCTGGCAGAGCCTCAAGAATCTGGAGTTTACAAAAGAGGAAGCAGAGGTGATGATTTTAATTTGTTGGCACATTTAACCAATTTACTGCTATTTTTTACTCCACTGGCACCAACTTGTACTTTAATTTAAAACTTATGTACCTTATTGTTATTGTAGCCATTTCTGACACCCATGGCCAACACTGATTTTGTCTATCTAGCAAGGAAATTAAAAGCGGTCCACTTAAAAATGCCATGAACAGTTCTGTCTTTTAAAAATGGACAGATGTTGGCCTCTGTGAAGATTTTAAGTCAGAGCTCAGTGTTGGTAATAAGTGCTCCATCTCTTTCTGGGACTTTTCCAAACTCCCTTAAAACTGCAGTTGTTAAGTCCCTTCTGAAAAAGCGCAATCTTGATAAGACAATGTTGAACAACTGTAGACCAATATCAAATCTTCCTTTCATAGGTAAGATTATTGAAAAGGTAGTTTTGAATCAGCTGAACAACTACTTAAACTCATATGGATACCTGCATAATTTTCAATCTGGTTTCTGAGCGCATCACAGCACAGAGACTGCGCTTATTAAGATAATAAATGATATTTGCTTCAATTCTGATTCTGGCAAAATATCAGTGCTGGTACAACTAGACTTTAGTGCTGCGTTTGACACTGTCAATCATAACATACTTCCAGATAGACTGGAAAACTGGGTCGGGCTTTATGGGATGGTACTCAAATGGTTCAGGTCATACTTAGAAAGTAGAGGTTATTATGTGAGTATAGGAGAGCATAAGTCTAAGTGGATGGCCATGACATGCGGAGTCCCACAAGGCTCAATTCTTGCACTGCTCCTGTTTAGCCTGTATATGCTCCCACTAAGTCAAATAATGAGAAAGAACCAAATTGCCTATGCAGCTATGCTGACGATGCCCAGATTTACCTAGCGTTATCTCCAAATGACTATAGCCCCATTGACTCCCTCTGCCAATGCATTGATGAAATTAACAGTTAGATGTGCCAGAACTTTCTTCAGTGAAACAAGGAGAAAACTGAAGTCTGGAAACTGCAGCTCATCCAGAACGCTGTTGCCAGGATTCTGACTAGAACCAGAAAATTTGAGCATATCACACCAGTCCTCAGGTCCTTACACTGGCTTCCAGTTACATTTAGGATTGATTTTAAAGTACTTTTACTCGTTTATAAATCTCTCAATGGCCTATGACCTAAATACACTGCAGATATGCTCACTGAATATAAACCTAACAGACCACTCAGATCATTAGGATTGAGTTAGTTAGAAATACCAAGGGTTTACACAAAACAAGCGGAGTCCGCTTTTAGCTATTATGCTGCCTGCAGTTGGGACCAGCTTCCAGAAGAAATCAGATTTAAATCTAAATTAAACTCATCTGTTTAGCTGTGCATTTGTTGAATGAGCACTGTGCTACGTCCGAACTGATTGCGCTATGTATAATCATTTTCTATTCTTAAATGTTTTAAATTCTTCTTAAATAAATTTCTATATCATTTTAAAATTCCTTGTTTTTCTGTGATTATCATTTTTATCTCATTTTCCTTTATGTAAAGCACTTTAAGAGAGGCGTAAGCCAGTGGGTAGGTTTCCCACTCATATTTCTAAGGAACTATGCACAATTTTCTTGCCCTAAATTCAGGAAATGCCAGTCATATTCAGAGATCAGTGATTTAAAAAAATCACATATTACATTATACCAAACGTGTTTTCTTAATATGTGAATATGTCTTTGTTAATGGTGGTATTTGAAGTTAACTACAAAGTTAGGAGCTGCTTCTTGGTAACTACAATTTAGTTTTTCAGCGTCATGTGGCATTCTTAGTTACATATCCTGGCATTTGCAGTGTAAGTTGATTTCACAAGTATAAATGAAGAACGTAAATGTCACAAAACTATAGAACTGACATTTCAGAGCATGAGAACAGAGAACATAAAGCTGTTAGATGGTGACTTTGTTCTTGTCACGAGTCCGGGCCCTGCGCTTCTCCCTGTCGCCACCAGAGGTCACCATCTCCCTTCCACCTGGACTCACCTCACGTAATCACGTACACCTGCCACATCACGTACACCTGTCACATTACACACACCTGTCCCACTCATTACACCCACAGCTGTTCCCAATTGCCACGGACTATTTAGTCTCCCCTCTCCCACCACTCTGCCTGGTTGCGTTATTGGATAATTGTTATTTGGCATTGTAATGTTTCTAGTGTTGGCTCTGGGCTGGGATACACGCACCTCATTGCCGTTTTTGTATCCCAGTCCTTTTATGTTTTGTTTTTTGTGCCGTGTTGGCCTTTTGTTTTCTAATTAAAGAACACCTTCCCTGCACTTGGACCCTGACTTCATCTTTTCGCGGCGCTTCTTCGCCGTACCGTGACAGAACGCAACCAGCAAGATGGGTCCAGCAGGGAGGTGCCTCCACATCCGCCAGGGAGACCGGAGCATGGAGGATTATGCCAGGGACTTCATTAGAGGAGCTCGTCAGTCGGCGACGGAGAAGACCTGCCTCATGGTCTTCTTCTGGGGAGGCCTGGCTGAGCCCTTCAAGTCCCTGGTACCATACTGGGACCCCGGGGAGTCGCTGGAGGACTACATTAACCTGGCTCTGCAGGTGAGCGGCTCAGCCTTCAGGTTGGGGTTAGCGGCGGAGCCCGTTCACAGTTCTTCTGAGGCGGCGATCCGGGGGACGGCGGTGGCTGCGCCCAGTGCCTCGCGCCCGCTTCCAGAGCATCCTGGTCTGATGTGCAGCGTGCGGGAACCCTCGCTGATGTCGGTGCGAGCAGCGTGGTCTGCTCGTGGTCTTTCCAGGGCGGCGGTGCCCGCTCTCAAGGCTCTCGAGGCGGCGGTGCATGCTCACAAGGCTTCCGAGGCGGCAGTGCACGCTCACAAGGCTTCCGAAGCGGCGGTGTCCGCTCACGATCCTCTCGAGGTGGCGGTGCACTCTCACAAGGCTTCCGAGGCGGCGGTGCACGCTCACAAGGCTTCCGAAGCGGCGGTGCCTGCTCACGATCCTCCTGAAGGGGCAGTGCACGCTCACAAGGCTTCCGAGGCGCCGGTGCCCGCTCACAAGGCTTCCGAAGCGGCGGTGCCCGCTCACGATCCTCTCGAGGCGGCGGTGCACGCTCACAAGGCTTCCGAAGCGGCGGTGCCCGCTCACAAGGCTTCCGAAGCGGCGGTGCCCGCTCACAAGGCTTCCGAGGCGCCGGTGCCCGCTCACAAGGCTTCCGAGGCGGCGGTGCCCGCTCACAAGGCTTCCGAGGCGGCGGTGCCCGCTCACAAGGCTTCCGAGGCGGCGGTGCCCGCTCACAAGGCTCCCGAAGCGGCGGTGTTCGCCCACATTCCTCCCGAGACAGCTGTGCTCGCTCACGAGGCTCCCGAGACAGCTGTGCTCGCTCACGAGGCTCCCGAGAGAGCGGTGTTCGCTCACGAGGCTCCCGAGACAGCTGTGCTCCCCCACGAAGCCCCCGAGAGAGCGGTGTTCGCTCCCGTTCCTTCCGAGGCGATGGTGTTCGCTCACGAGGTTCCCGAGGCGATGGTGACCGCTCACGTTCCTCCCGAGACAGCTGTGCTCGCTCACGTTCCTCCCGAGACAGCTGTGCTCGCTCACGTTCTTCCCGAGACCGCTGTGCTCGCTCACGTTCTTCCCGAGACAGCTGTGCTCGCTCACGTTCCTCCCGAGACAGCTGTGTTCGCTCACGAGGCTCCCGAGACAGCTGTGCCCGCTCACGTTCTTCCCGAGACAGCTGTGCTCGCTCACGTTCTTCCCGAAACAGCTGTGCTCGCTCACGTTCCTCCCGAGACAGCTGTGCTCCCCCACGAAGCCCCCGAGAGAGCGGTGTTCGCTCACGTTCCTCCCGAGGCGATGGTGTTCGCTCACGAGGTTCCCGAGGCGATGGTGACCGCTCACGTTCCTCCCGAGACAGCTGTGCTCGCTCACGAGGCTCCCGAGACAGCTGTGCTCGCTCACGAGGCCCCCGAGACAGCTGTGCTCGCTCACGAGGCCCCCGAGAGAGCGGTGTTCGCTCACGAAGCCCCCGTGAGAGCGGTGTTTGCTGATGTTCCTCACCCTGATGTGCCCCCTGAAGCGGTGGAGCCCACCATTGCCCACTCCAGGGTGGCAGCTCCACACTCACCGCGGTGGTGGCCGCCGGTTCTGCCCTGGGTCTCCATCCCGCCGGCGCTGCCTCAGAGCCCAGGTTCCCTTCCTCTACACGGGCCTGGCCCACCATCCCTCCCCCTGTTCCACCTCCCTCTGGACTTTTGGGGGGATCTTGTGGAACGTCTGGAAGCCGTTCCTTAAAGGAGGGGTCATGTCACGAGTCCGGGCCCTGCGCTTCTCCCTGTCGCCACCAGAGGTCACCATCTCCCTTCCACCTGGACTCACCTCACGTAATCACGTACACCTGCCACATCACGTACACCTGTCACATTACACACACCTGTCCCACTCATTACACCCACAGCTGTTCCCAATTGCCACGGACTATTTAGTCTCCCCTCTCCCACCACTCTGCCTGGTTGCGTTATTGGATAATTGTTATTTGGCATTGTAATGTTTCTAGTGTTGGCTCTGGGCTGGGATACACGCACCTCATTGCCGTTTTTGTATCCCAGTCCTTTTATGTTTTGTTTTTTGTGCCGTGTTGGCCTTTTGTTTTCTAATTAAAGAACACCTTCCCTGCACTTGGACCCTGACTTCATCTTTTCGCGGCGCTTCTTCGCCGTACCGTGACAGTTCTAGTGAACTTTGCAACAAAAAGCAGGAAATACTGTTAAGCAGGCTTGTCTGTGAAAGTTGAGAGTAGCAAAGAATAGGACAGACTTCTTTGAAGAAGCCACCTGAGCTTTAGAAAGCAGGAGGAAATGTAAAAAAAAATGCTTTTTTTTTTCCTCCCAAAAAGTACAGTGAAACTTATAACTTATAACAGTCGATTAATCAGCTCATTATTCAGCTGATATTTTTGATCTTTACCAACTCTTAATGTGTGAGCATTAATCTAGTTTTGAAAAACAGAGATTTGAAAAACAGAACTTTGTCAATGACAGTAACCAACTTTACTTTTTGGTTTTTGGGGTGTGAAAGGTGACATGTAAACATGTCAAATGACTAATTTATTACTTCCCCGTTTCTTTTTTGTGGAAACAACTCTAAGAATAGAACAGAGATTGCGTAGGTGACATTGGCACAGATATAAATAGAAAGCAAACCTCCTTGAGGGGAAATAAACCTCTAAAACCTCACACACACACAGGAAGGTGTAAGAGTAACTTCGTGCTGTGGAGGCTGGAGTCATGAAGAGATGAATATCTTGCTTATGTTCCCATTATAATGTTTTTGGCTCAGAATGTGACTCACTGCTTGGTTTCTGTCTTTGTCCATCAGATTCTGATTCCTCCCTCTTGCGGTTCCTCAGTGATGATAGGATTTTGTTGATCCAGGAAGAGGCAGAGTTTTCCCAGCGTGACACAAGCAGGCGATCTAGGAAGAAGAGCCGAAATCCCAGCAGTCCCAGTTTTCCCATTAGTCCCTCTATGCTTGCCCCGCCTGTGCGTCTGGACACAGGTCCCCCGGAGGGGCTGCCCTTCCCCGTGTCCGACTCTAATACGATGCCACATTACCATGTAAGTGAAATGTTGAATTTGATCTGAGCTGTGACTTTTCTCACACAATTGTAATTGTTTGATGTCAATCAACATCGATTTGGTCTTCAAATATTAGTGTTTTAACTTAGAGGCATATCAGACATTCTGACATTGATAGTTGTTTATTAAAAAAATGTAAAAACTGCCTCATCTAGTGACATACTAGTCAAATTATTGATCCATAATTTGATCACGTGATTGTACACAGTTACACGTCTCTGGAACAGCAGTTTTTTTTTTCATAACACAGAACAGGAAATTCAAATCTGTCTTCCTCTCTGTCTACTTTTGTCTTTGTCATTCTGTTCTTTGCCCCAGAGAGCTGCAGACACACTTCGAGCAGATGCTGATAGGTAAGTATACTTCATGTCTTCCTTAAATTATCCTATTTGTTTGTATTATTGAATTATTATCCCCTGGGGTTGACTTGTTAACACAAAGAGTAAAGGTTACGGCAAAAATGTCTTTTTTGGGCTGCTGTTTTCAGCTTTGTCCTCAATAATTCTTTGTAAACGTTCCCTTGAGGGGAAAAAAGTGCTTACACGTGAGCTGTGGGTTGACTGTTGGGTCTAATATCGATTTGAACTGGTCAATGCTGTAATATGTGCCTCTTTGCCTGCGTTACATTGTGACAGATTGACAATAATATATCATAATCTGCCCTGCCATGTGTCACTCATATGGTTTAAAACAAACTGAATAACCTTCAGCCTCTGATTCTCATCACTGAGCTAATTCAGAAAGGTTTTCAGGGCAGCAGATGCTACACATGGCCAGATGTCTACAAAGCACAAGATAAATCCAAGGATTTAAAAATTATGTTGATGTTTTTTGGAGAATAATAGTCTATATAATAATATATACATATATATTGGACTGGGGAACAAGTGTTGAGTTCTTAAAATTGACAGCATGTCATATTAGTACAACAAAATATGAAGGAGAGGTGCTGCACACTTTTGTTGGAGCACACAACAGTCAACAGCGAGGATCTTAATGATCTGCCATTTATTTAAAATTGAGGAACAGAAATTCCTTGGCTGCATTTTTAAGGAGGTTTTTATTTCCTCTGTGACTGAAGCTGTAAGAGTCTGTGTGGACATGGATCGATCAGCGTTTCTCAGCTGTTACGATGCATAAAGAGAATTAGATTAAAGAGTGTTGTCTGGGTGGCTGAGGTTTAGGCTAGTTGTAGTCCTCACTATTATTCATAAATATTGTGTGTGTGTGTGTGTGAGAGAGATGAGGGTGTGTGTGTTTGAGGGTGTGTGTGAGCATGAGCAGCTGTGCTAGGGTGGTTTCAGTTGGAATAAATTATGAAGTTAACCTCAAACCCCAGCATCTTGTCCACTACCTCAGCCTTTGTTTGAGTGGTAACACTTTACAATAAGGTTCATTAGTTAACATTAGTTAACAACATTAGTAAACATGAACAACACTTCTACAGCATTTATTCATCTTAGTTCATGTTAATTTCAGCATTTACTAATGCATTATTAAAATCACAAGTTGTGTTTGTTAACATTAGTTAATGCACTGTGAACTACCATGAATAAACAATGAACACCTGTATTTTCATTAACTAACATTAATAAAGATTAATAAATAGTGTAATAAATGAGTTGTATTTTGTTTGTTCATGTTAGTTAATACATTAACTAATGTTAACAAATGACACCTTATTGTAAAGTGTTACCGTTTGAGTTAAGTAGGTGAAAAATATATATATTTTTTCAATTTTATTCTGCAGGTGGAATAAAATAAAAAGTTCTAATAATCACATAATTAAAATGCCACTGAAAACAGAACTCTCTTCTTGTCTGACTGTCTCATTGTCTTTCTTCTGTTGTCTCTCTCTACAGATATGCCAGTTCAGGACTTGACCGACAAGCAGGGGCATCAATGAGGAAGGTAAACCACAAGCGCATTTACAGCATTAAGGTCTCTGCACACTGAGTCTAAAATTTTTGTCCAAAATTTTCGCACGCTATAAAATAAATACAACCTCATGTTGTGTCAATCACATTTGCACACTGCCTCCAAAACTTTCGTCCGTCCAAAAAATGCATGCATTTTGGTAGGAAAGGATGGGAATACGAAAAAACGCATGCGAAAATTTCGGACTCAGTGTGCAATGGCCTTTAGTATTAATGAGAATGTTGGGAACAAGTGGTGCAAATACAATTTTCAGTAGTTTTTTTTTTATTGATTGGCGAATTTTTATTTGCAATATGGCAACAAAAAATAGTTGTGGTAGTTAGACATTAGTTGATGAACACTTGTTTTTTTATTATATTATTCAGGTTTGGACTTTTATATATCTATTTTTAATATTAACAATACTATATGTTACATATAACTATATTGTTAATTATATTAATTTTTTTGTTTTAAGATTAGATCATGCTCAGGACACTTTGTAGTAATGAGGATATATGCTTTTTATTACTTATTAACTTATTTGTAATATGTACGGAGGAACATGCATTGGTCTGTTATAGAACTTCATAATGCGTTTTAAATAGAAATCCTCAAGGCTTTGGTTTATGAGAATGACACAAGCAATTATTTGTTCCTTATGTGTCCTTCTTCTCCTCTCTCTAGTCTGTACATTACGCCTCTCTGAGGACCAAGCCCAAGAAAAAAAGCAAAGGTACAATGAGATGCGATGCATACAAGCTCCTGGGTTTACTTTGAGTGTATGGGTTGTGTGTTGTGTTACACTACGAATATTATCAGAATGTTATTCTGTCATTTAATGTGCTATGTGTGTGTGTGTGTAGGTTCCCTCAGTAGTGCCAGCAGGAGGCGTATTGCCTGCAAAGATCTGGGTCATGGGGACTGTGAAGGCTGGCTATGGAAAAAGAAGGACGCCACCGGCTACTTCACACAGAAATGGAAGAAGTACTGGTTCGTTCTCAAAGACTCCAACCTGTACTGGTACACCAATCAGAACGTAAGTAAATACAATTCCCTTCTCTTGGGTTGTGTGTAGGATGTATGAATGTGTATAGCGTTCAATCTTTTACCCATTTCCACTTGAAATATTTCTAGGATCTGAAACAGCTTTACAGTCCCACATCCAGCCAGTCAATCTCTACTATTATTACTAATTACACAATTATCAGCACTTTCATCACCTGCTGCCTTCATTGATGGCCTGGTAACAGGCTCACACCCGGGAGTGGTTTAGTTTTCTAGTTTTTGCATATTGTGCATCACATCTTTCAGTTTTAGAGAAAATCTGTGCATTTATGATTAAATTATTTCTCTTGTTCTTTATTTCTTTGCTCAGGATGAGAAAGCAGAGGGCTTCATCAGTTTGCCAGAGTTTCGGATAGACAGAGCAATTGAGTGCAGGAGGAAACAGTGAGTGTTAGAAGACAACAATAATCACTCTTTCTCTCTGTTGTGTTGGGTTAGCTGGGTTTTGGGTGGGTCTGTGCTTGAAACCCATCGGCTAGCAGAATTTAGGTCACTGCAGAACTGCTGATCTTTCTTTTACAAACACACACACACACACACAAACTAGATATTTGTGTAAACGTCTCTTTCTCTTTGTCTTTTTGTTTCAGTGCCTTCAAAGCATGTCATCCCAAAATTAAGAGTTTCTTTTTTGCTACAGATCATTTAGAGGAGATGAACAGGTAAGTGGTTTCCGAGCCTGTTCAACCATCAGCTCCCCACTCTGTTATTTCCTCTCACATCTGTGTTTCCTGTTTCAGGTGGATGAACCGTTTAGGCTTGGCTGCGATTGGCTACACGCCTGATGATCCGGTACAGCGTCCTGATGAAGGTGAGATCACATCCTGTCATGTAATCATGAGCCGATAGTGCTGTGATCCCACTGACTCTAGTTTTACACCATTTCATTGTTCTGTAAGCTGCTGAAAAGCCTAATCTGACTATTACAAACTATAATGTCATGCATGTGTGATTCTGATATTTTTGTTTAGATTACTGGAGTGAGAGTGACCAGGATGAGATTGATGGCTCTATGACGTTCAAACAGGAAGCCACGTACCACCACAACCCCTCTGTGAGTATAAACTCACGTCTAAGTACACACTTGCATACATTCAGCCCAAAAAACACTTTCATTTTCTTTAACAGAAACTATTTCTATTGTCACACTGGCATGATATTGGTTTTGGAGCCTGTTAACAATTTCCACTTAAACCTCAAATCAGGAACCAGTAAAATCAGAAGTCAAGCATCAGGATAATGACTAATACAAGCATCAGGATAATGACAGGATAATGCATTTTTTTTTTCTAATTTGCAAAACAAAACTGCATGGCACATAGGTTTGTTCTCCCATTGCAGCAACTTGTTCATATTCCTATTCACTCCAACCATTGTTTCACCCTTCTGTCTGAAATAGACTTTTATTTGCAAATTGATTTTCAAATTTGAATTTATGAATGTATAGAAAAATATAAAATTATTTTGACAGCTTCATAGTAAAACAAGTTTGTATTTATTATTATTTTTAAAAACAATTTATATCATACATGTAACGGAACCGACGAGATGTGAGACGTGCGGATCCATTTGCAAGCTTTTATTAATAAACATAGTCAAATAACAGACAGGGTCAAAACACCAGCAAACTGGTATGGCACAGGCAAGACACAAGAGTAATCCTAGGGCATGTGTGGGTCATCGATCGGTGAACGATTTCCAGAGGGCTTGAGAAGAGGGATAGTCCGATAACCTGAGCAATAATCCAAACGAGGTAAACACAGAGTCCAAAACGGTGAGACAAGGGTAAATCCACGATACAAGGGTGGGAAACAGGAAACGAGACTATAAACTAAACTTGGACTTCGAGAACACAGAATGGCTCGGTAAGGCAGCTAACACTTGGAGAGTGCTATACGCAGAACAATACTCGGCTATCACAGAGAGGAAGTCCAAGGCTTATAAAGCGTGTGTGATTGTGTGAAATCAGCTGTGTGTGTCATCAGTGCAATGGATGGTGGGAATTGTAGTCCAGTGGTGAAGTGCCAGTAGTGTAGTGTAGTGCAAGAGTCCATGCAGTGAGCGAGTGAGCTCTGGTGGTGAGCGAATGAAAGTTCATGGCCAGGATTCGTGACAATACACATACAACCATTCATTTGTTTGGGGTCAGTACGTATTTTTAAATTTGATCAAATAATTGCAGCCTGGGTGAGCATAAGATACTTCTTTCAAAAGTATTAAACATCAAGGTGTTAAAATTACATTACTTCAGATGAGAAAATAAGTTGCAAATAAGGTGATTTTCATGCTTATTTATTGGCAATATATGATGTAAGTTACATAATGTAACATGGTCAGATTTGCCATTTTTTGGCTCACAGAGATGTTTGCTGAGCACCAGCTCCCACACCAGCACTGTACTGGTGGAAAACAAAGACCTTCTTCTTCTTTGGAGAAGACCTTCATCTTTTCATCAAAAAGATATAGGTCATACTAACCTAATTACTAATGGTAATTATACATTACCATTTTTTTAAAAAAGGAAATAGAAAAATATTACAGAAATGCCATCACAGTCTGAATAGGTCCAAGTTCAAATCTGTAAAATGAAAAATAGAGGATCTAGTGGAATCTATACTGGTGGAAAACAAATAGTGAACTGACTCTGTCGCTCTCTCTGACTTTCATCTTATACCTCTAGCTTTCTCACTGACAACTGACAATGATAACGACCAGTGTTTCTTTTGTCCTCAGGCAACTTCGTCCAGTCCATTTCCTGAACGGCATTTTTCCAGTGGCTCCACATTCTCGCATTCCTCCGCCGAGGAGTCGCATTCTTCCTGCCGATCCTCCCATCGAGAACGCCGCTCATGGCAGGACCTGATTGAAACCCCCTTGACCAGTACAGGCCTACACTACCTGCAGACCGCAGAAGAGGAGGAGCCAGCCCTGCTGTCATCTGACCAGCACCGACAGGCCACGCTCCCCGCCCAGCGCCGGCGTCCTCTGGAACGAGATGGGCCTTTTCCGTTGACAGACAGCGAAGAGTCACGGCCTCGCCATCACACTCACAAGCAGCGTAGTCAGAGCCTCCCTCGCCACCGCGACTCACACGGACACTCGCACCGCAGCGCCCGTACACACGCTCACGTGCACACACACGGCACTCTGAGGCCAAGAACTCATCTCCATGAGGAAGAGGAGGAGGAAGAGGAGGAGGAAAAGCAGGTTCGGAAATCTAGCAGCAGGAGGCCTGAGAGCGAAGAAAAAGTATCCGATGGCACGGATGGCCTGCAGGAGCTGTACCGATCGCTGGAGCAGGCCAGTCTCTCGGCTTTAGGCCAGCAGAGGCCTTCCACCAAACAAGAGTTCAGACGCTCCTTCATCAAACGCAGCAATGACCCCGCCACAAATGAACGACTGCACCGGATACGGGTGCTCCGCTCCACGCTAAAGGTACGCAAACACAGAAAGCAGTTGACCTTTTTAAACTTTTGGGTTTGGAACATGGACGTAAACTATAACAGGGTAAACTTCTATTATGAACTCCACTGCAGTCATGTTTTTTAGTAGATGAATGTAATATGATAATATAATGTGATATAATGTGTAATATAATGTGTTAGTACGCTACTATGGTGAAAGTTTGGGATCTGTATGTTTTTTTTTAATGTTTTTAAAAGTTTCTTATGCTCACCAAAACATTTATTTGATTAAAATGTAGTAAAATAGATATATTGTAAAATATTATTCCATTTAAAATAGCCATTTTCTATTTTGATGCATTTTTTAAATGTAATTTATTCCTGTGATAGTGACAGTAAAAAAGAATGACATTTATTTGAAAAAGAAATCTTCTTTAACATTATAAATGTCTACTGTTACTTTTGATCATTTTAATGCATCCTTGCTTAAAGGGATAGTTCACCCAAAAATGAAAATTCTGTCAATAATTACTCACCCTCATGTCATTCCAAACCCTGTAAGAGATTCGTTCATCTTCAGTACACAAGTTAAGATATTTTTGATGAAATCCATGAGCTTTTCCCGCATAGACAGCAATGCAACTGACACATTCAAGGCCAGAAAGTTAGTAAGGACATCGGTAAAATAATCCATCAATGGTTCAACACACATCGAAGACTGACACGGAAGAGAAGAAATTGTTGAATATATAGTAATCAGTATTTATGTTAATTTATGGATTATCAATTTAGCAATTTTATCAATATTTTATCAATGTCCTTACTACCTTTCTGGGCCTTGAACTTGTCAGTTGTGTTGCTGTCTATGCTGGGTCAGAAAGCTCTTGGATTTCATCAAAAATATCTTAATTTGTGTTCCAAAGATCTTACGGGTTTGGTACGACATGAGGGTGAGTATTTCTTGACAGAATTTTCAGTCAGCTGCCATCTGGCAAGGGTGTAGGAACTACCTGAAAAGTAAAAAGGACATGTTTTAAATCTTATTAGCTTGGCTCATGAATATTAATTAGGTGACTTAATGTTTGTTTAATAGCGTTAACTGAATGTTCTGAAAGGCTCACTTTTCACATTCTGTCAGTGTACTAGTGGTTGACAGAAGCATCTGCTTGGTCTTAAGCCACTGTTTTTTGCACCTCACTACAATGATTATTTTTGATAAAGTGTAGAAATTAGACTGGTTGGTAAAGCAGAATAATTTGACTATCTAGAGTCCTGAATCAGAGTGAATTTTCAGCCTCTCTCTTTCCCCTTCACCAACAGGCAAAGGAGGGTGACTTGGCGATAATCAGTCAGTTGCTGGACGACCCTTGTTTGACCTCGAGGAAGTTTCGTGAATGGAAGCAACGTAACCACGAGCTCTTCCTGGATATCTGTGAATTCAGCTCTGCCCCACTGGCACCGCCCAGCGAGTCCAACGACCTTTCACCTCTCTCGCCAACGCTGATGATGCACACTCACTCTTTCATAGAAACGCATGTGTGAAACACAGCCACGCACCCACACGACTAACAAAGAGTCACATGCTAAAATACAGACATAAAGGTATATGAATAATGTGAGTCGTATACCCACCCACCCCCCCACCCCCCACTTTGAAAAACACTGTGGATCCAGACTGTCTTCACTTTCTCCTTGACGGATGACCTGATACTGCCCTCCTCCTGACCACGAGTGACACCGGATTGAACCAATACACTGTAAGATCAATGTCAAAGAACTGACTCAGCCTCCAGAACCACTGCAGACAGACACGCAGCCACTGAAACCGAAAGGTGATTCAAACTGCTCAAACGTCACGGAAGCGAAAGTGTTACCTGCACATTTATGGCTCACTGCAAACTCTGTACAATATATTTCATCACGGCCACAATTTGAGACGGATGGAAGAAAGGCCCCGTGAGGTGCCCACTGCATGCCTGAAGAAACATCTTTTCAGATTAATTGACAACCCGTTGAACAAAGTAGGACCGTGTATAAAAACAAATCTTTTATTTTTCTCTCTGATTGGAGTTTAAAAAAATAATCTTTTTTTTATGTATCTTCTGAAGATTTTGTTTGTTCGTTTATTTATTTTATATATATATTTTATTTTAATTTTTTTTATTTCCTTCCCTCAGAATGCTGCAGGAAGAGCACTCATGTAGCCATGGGCAACAGGCTTTACTCTGTTACCAAGCAACACCGCCCTACTGTGTTACTCTATACAACTCTCAAAGCAAGAAAGAGTGTTGGAAAGTGTGTGTGTGTGTGTGTGTGTGTGTGTGTGTGTGTGTGTGTGTATTAGAGAAACGAGAGAAAGACAGAAAACGAGTCAGTTGGATGCCGAAGAGTCTCTTTTTGAGAGTTTGATGACATTTGCATTCGGGACAAGATGAACTACTGGCAGGTAGTGACGTGTTTAATTTGGCTTCTTTAGAATATTTATATTATAGCTAAACTCATGCATGGTTTAAAAAAAATATTACTATATGCTATCAGGCCAGAGAACAGTCTGTATATAAGAACATATTATTTGCATAGCTGCATCCTCTGTTCAAAACTGTGAACTGTACTCGTGAATGCAATCTTTTGACTCTGCGAACGCAGAACCTTTCTACTCTCTATTTTTTTCTACAAAAAAGATGACAAAAGATGAAAAGCTTTGCTTCTCTGATGTTATGACTGTTTTTGCTTGTTTCCGGTTCTTTGCTGGTCATTACCTCTGAGCTATGGGCTACATTCAGGTCGTTAGTTTCTGTTTGCTGATGTACGTATCCCTTAGACAGACTCCACAAGCCTAAAGCCAACGTTTTATTCCCTTTCGCAATTCTAGACGTCAGTGGCTCAGGATTCTAGAATTGGATAAAGTCAAACGGGAGAGAATTAGAGGTTAAAATACAACAAAATCAATTGGTTCATTCCCGGCGGTGGAGTGCAAAACATCCCCATTCCAAATGTTGCGTGTGTGTGTTCTCATTCGTCCACATTACAGACACATTGGTTTTAAACACAGCCCTGCATATGTGCTCAGTGTTACAGTTATGTTTGATTGTCACTTTTTAGATTCTTGTGGGATGTATTTTAATTGAATGGAATGTACTCATTCAATAGCTTGTTAATTGTAAATTTCATTGGCACAAACACGCACACTGCCCACACACAGACAATACTTTTACGTCCGTGGTTGATGCTTTCTTACCAAAGCGACTCTCAAAATCACATCTGCCTGTTGCAGTTACCTTTTTAATGATTCTTTTTATGTAGAATGTTACACTCCACTGTGTTTCATCTCATGAGGTGTGTGTGTGTGTGTGTGAGTGAGTGAGTGTTATCCAGTCCATCGGGGTTTCACTGTGGTTTTAAGGGCATGTCCCCCCCTCTCTCCCCCACACGGCTATGCTGTATAAGGTGTAAGTTGCACTGCAACATTGAGACGGAACATATTGCTCTTTTTTTCAAGGTTTTCTTTCAAAAATTCCCCTTCTGTATATTAAAACACCGGGAAAAGCCTGATATTTATTCACAGTATTATTCAAAGCTAACCCTCTTTGCTTTCAGAAATATAAATACATATATAAATATATATAATACAGATTGTAAAATGTTAAACTAATAAACTGAGTTCTCTGCACTCTGCATTTGTGTTGTGTGATGCTTTCCAGCTCTCATCTTGTGTGATGGTTCCAATGTCCAATGTACTGAAATGCAACTGCGTGTGTATGCTTGGTTTACCAAAGATTTCATAGAGCTTGATGGCTTTCTTGTGAAAAAAAGCTAGATATTTGCCACTAAACAAACATCATTTAGATTTTAGTTAACACCTGATTACTTAGGTTGTCTCTGCTTATTAACCTGGAATAGGAGACAGAGCCAGCGGCGTAGCAAATTAGCCCTGGGCCCATGTGCGTCAATCTGTGTAAACTCAGAGGTACCCGGCTCAAATTTTTGATTTTGTCAATATATATATATATTTTTAAGAAATATCAATTGTTAAATTAAGATTAATTATTGGAGTAATCCATGATAGAGGGGGGTTAAAATGGCAATTTTCACCTGAGGTTGGGAGCCAAATTACAGGAGGATAAAAATTACTTTAGAAAGCTGGCAGCATCATTATTTTATTTTTACACAGATTGGTAGGTCTGTTAGTAAAATCTGTCGACTTTAGCAATCTTTGTTTCATTATATGCCAGCGTTGACAGTTCAAAAACGGCAAAAAAAAAAAAAAAAACTCCGGTGTTCCTTGTGGTATCTTCATTTTAAAGGCCCTAAATGACTCAATCCCAGAGTTATGGGATTAGACCTACCAATCTCTGTGTGAAAATACAAGTACAAGTCATTTTTACCCTCCCATAATTTGGCTCTGAATTTTGACCCCCATCTACAACATAGTGGATTACTCAAAAAATATACATCCTTTTGGCTTTCATTACTATACATGCTTATCTTTCTACAGTAAACACATATTAAATTGAGCTGGGGAAGTTTCCGAAATTTGGTTGATTACCTATATGCATTTTTTTAATGAGCCCCAAAACAACAAGAGCAACAAAGGAGCGTTTATAGACATTCATTTCAATTCCAAACCAAACAGTATATCTCATTTTTTTCCTCCGAGCAGCCTTATTCAGCGGTGACCAAAATTATTACAACACTAGTATTTTCAACAGCTAAAAAATTATTTTAAGGCAATCTTTTTCTGTAGTATGTCAGTAGGAAATATCAGTTTACATTTCCACAGAACAAACTGAGACAGACTAAATCCAGAAGAACTGTGGCAACGTCTCCAAGATGCTTCAAGAAACCTACCTGCAAAGCTACAGTACTGTTAAAAGTTTTAGGCACTTGTGTAAAAATGCTGTAAAATGGGGATGCTGTCAAAAATAATGTCATAAATAGATTGTCTTAATCAATTAACTTTTATTAACCAAATAAAATCATATCATATTATATTATATTAGCAAAGTTTACATGTGGTTAATTTTTTACTGTAAATGACCTCATATGGGGTGCAAAAATAACCAATGTGATGAGGCTGCTGCTAATAATAATAATTATTATTATTATTAACACATATTTATTTAAATAATAATAACATATATTTATTTGTCATATGGTCTAATTTGGGTATTCGTTATTATTATTATTATCATCATCATCATCAGTATTGTTATTATTATGAAAACCCCATCAAGAATACTCTCTCGCGTTCTGAGGGCTTTCATGACTCCTCCTGCTGTCCGTAGTGAGACCGAAGGGGGCGGGACCGGCATGGCGGCCAAGGTGAGTTCAAATGATAGTGTGTATTGTTAATACTAATACTATGTGCATTCTGTATCACACATCTTGACAACTATCATTTTTCATGATGCAGCTGTTAATCAGAGCGTAAGCACGGTGCTTGTTAAACCTTAGCGAAGAACATCCTGCTCTTAAACTCACTGGCTGTGGCTTAAAAACATAAACTGCTGCCTAGACATCACTCTGAGGCACCTGTCTCTAGTCAGGCAACTTTCTCTCTGTCACTCTGAAGACTCGAGACACTAGGATTAAGATTATTTCACGCAGTAAAGCGTCTTCTCTCGCTTCAGTCCATTACACTAATACAGATAATGTGCTTAAGGCAAGATCAAGGAGCTGAAACGGAGAAACCACTCAGTCAGACCAAAGCTTATAGTTATTATTATTATTATTCAATAAAGTACACAACACATGCAAAAAAAGTTTTGTTCATGAACCATGGCAGTACCATTTAAATACTATGGTCTATGAATATGCAGTCATTTAATACCATAATATTATGGTCAACAACTTGTGGTGTTGATCCTCAGATTCTGAAGTATGCAGTGCTTCCTGCTGCTGCTGTTGCAGTGGGTTTGGGCTCATTCAGGATTTATTCCATAAATGAGAAAATAAATGAGGAGCTAATATCTCCAAGAGAGGTAAGAAAAATCATGTATATACCATATTATAAGTACTGTTTTTGCGGTATGTATGTTATGTGCAAATTGTTAAATTTCCTGTATGCATGGAATAGCTGAGTGACCTACTACATTTTTCAAAATGTATGAACAATGTACCATACAATTGTTGGAAATGTTAGTAGGAAGTGCAAGTTTGCACTTTAGACAACTTCTGTACACTTCCATTCAAATGTGTAGGGTCAGAAAGACAGTAAAGACTTAATAATTCTAAATAAATGCTGTTCTTTTGAATTTTTATTCATCACAAGGATACTGAAAAAATGTATCACGGCCTCTACCAAAAATAAAGCAGCTCAGCTGTTTTCAACATTGATCGAACTGAAATCAGCAAATCAGTGTAGTAGAATGATTTCTGAAGGATCATGTGACACTGAAGACTGGAGTAATGATGCTGAAAATTCAGTTTTGCCATCACAGGAATTAATTATATTTCAAAATATGTTAAAATAGAAAACACTGATTTTCCAACATGTTTTTTTTCCAACAAAAATCAACTGTGTTTACTGTATTCTGTATTTTTTTAAAGTTGTACCCACCCTAAATATTTGAATGAAAAGTAATACCCATGTTAAATATATCACCATGACCTCTCTCTTTTTTTTCTGTCTCTGTCCAGTTGTCTATCTACTCCCCAGATGGCCCTGCTGTGCAGTTCACGGAGGAACAGCCTGGTGTAGTGCAGACGGGGCTGGGGGCCATGAGGGTGGGCCTGCAGCCGTACGTCAGAGCGGTGCAGGTGAGCTCTGTCACACTGTCATAATGACTTAATTTGTCATTGTTAGTAGTGTGAGTTTATGAAAGATTATCTGTTCTTATTTTTACAGAACACCTTCACTTCAGTCAAAGTTGGAGTGATATCTGTTTACCACGCAGGGCAAGGTGAGCCTGACGTTTGCGAATGAGCGAGCAAGTGAGATAGAACCTGACCTTCAACTCTTGGCCTTCTCTGGTTTTAGATACGTATCACTTCCTTCGAGATCCACCTTCTGGCTTCCTGCCTAGAGTGGGTGTCATCGGTGTGTCTGGATTGGGTGGCCTGATACTGGCACGCAAGGGTAAGCTAAGTATGCGGTTACTTCGTGTTGTTTTACTGTTTAAAAATAGAGCTGTGTATCGAGTTTCATACTTTTTAGGCACTGACCGAATTGCCTCAATACCATTCAGTATCAAAAAATGTCTTGTCGTTCGATATACCAAATTTTGACACCTAAGGGTTTAATTAGGCTTTGGCGAGACATCAAGGTAAAACACTAGTTTACGGGGCTTACACCATCATACGTGAGGCTATACCTTTGCACTAGAGCATTTTTGTTTTAAAATGAAAACAGTCCATACTGGGGTTTCCACTGCGGCATTGAATATTTTTGACCGATACCTAGCCCTAGTTTAAGTGAATAGTAAGCAGCATCTGTGTGAATGTGTGCTTTTGCGCAGGCTCTCGTTTAAAGAAGATTTTCATTCCTCTTGGTCTGGCTACTGCTGGTACTGCAGTATGTTACCCCACACAGACTGTTGGAGTCCTGAAGGTACATTCTCTCTTGCACCCAAAAAAAAACAACAACTTACACAATGTTAATTTTTCACCAAAAGCTAGAAAATCATTGCTTAAATACTTTCAAATATATAAATTTCCCCTAATTTTTGCTCTCTTTTTTTCCATAGATTACTGGTAAAAAGGTGTATACTGTCAGTTCATCTGTTGCGTCAATGTTTAAATCCAAACCAAAGGAAGATGTCATCATGCCTGTTTTTAGTGCGGAGGTAATCTACAAAGTTGCATATTAAAACCATGTTGGTTTTTAAGTGTCTGCTAAAAGAATCAAAGTAAATGCAAATGTAAAGTCCACTTGTAGAGTTATATTTTTAAAACATTTTGATGTGCTGCAATGTAATTTAGATTTTTTTATGTTTAATATATTTACAGTCTGCTGCCGTTGTAACACGCTCAGATACAGAATCACCTGCTAAAGCACTTTCTGAACTCCCGCCCGAGTCTGAGCCGGCCGCTGCTGTTCCAGATGAGGATGTCACACCAGTAACACAAGTTGTCTCATCAGTGGATTTAGCCCCAGTAGCAGATGTGTCAGGAGATTCTGTAGAACCTCCTTCAGTTGTTGATGTAGCATCTGGAATCGCTGCCCCACCCTCTGAATCTGAATCTCCCGCTGCACCTGTTGTAGAAACTGCCCCTGAGCCTGTCCTAGATGCACAATCCACCCCTGTTCCCGAGCCAGCACCTTCTGCTGGAGTAGATATTACTCCTGTTGTGGAGTCTGATCCTGAAATTGTCCCAGAAGCTGCCTCTGCTGCTTCAGAACTTGATGTCCCTGCACCTACAGTTGTTATAGAGGAGGCCACGCCCTCAACTACACCTACTGTAGAAACCACACCCCCTGAAGATGCCAACCCAACCACAGCAGACGAGGAACCTGCTTCTGTTGCCCCACCCCCTGCTGAAGAAGCCATTCCTCTGACACCTCCCCCAGCTGAGGAGACCCCGCCTTCACCTGAACCTCCTGTAGATGAGCCAGCCACAGGTGAGGAAACATTTAGTTATGAAGCAAGTCGTTTTGATTTAGCATTTTCCCCTCCAACTAGTCTAATGCAGCTATCCTAGACAATTCCTGTGGATCAATTTCTTTTTTTATACTACCTGACAAAGACCGAAATGTTTAATTTAAGAGGAAAAGATGCACATTAAGTGCGTCATTTATGCTTTAGATATTTTATTTGATATTTTAATCACACAGAATGATGGGAAATATTGCTTCATGTTTTTGAAAGAAGTATCTTATGCTCACTGAGGCAGCATTTATTTGATCATAAATAGTCTGAAATGTTAAATTTTATTACAATTTAAAATAACTTTCTATTTTAATATATTTTTAAAATATTCCTGATTGCAAAGCTGAATTTTCAGCATCATTACATCAGTCTTCAAAGTCACATGATCCTTCAGAAGTCATTCTAATGCTGATTTGGTGCTCAAGAAATATTTCGTTATTACTTAAAACAACAGGATTTATTTATTTCGAATAGAAATCTTTTCTAAGATTATAAATGTCTTTACTGATTTTCTGCTTCACTTTTGATCAATTTAATGCATCCTTGCTAAATAAAAGTATTAATTTCTTAAAAAAAAGTACTGATACCAAACCTTTGTTCATGTGGATCTTCATGTTTATGTTGCAAAAACAAGAATTCTTACATGACTTGACAGCATAAGCACTTTGCTTCTCCACATACTGAAGTCCACCGTCCGTCTGTTTCCATTCTAGTGAAGTCACGTTGTGTTCCTGACCCTTCTCTGCTTGACCACGGCCAGTCGAATCCAGAAGACGCAGACATGTACAGCACACGGAGCTGAATGAGTGACAGAGAAACTGCGCATATGGTGAGATGTTTTAATGTGCCATGATTCCAGCAGCATTTGATCGTTTTCAGATTAGGATATTTATGTTTTACCAGTGATGTGGAGGAAGGTAATGTCACGTTTCTTTCTTTCTGTGCTGCCTCACACATGTGAGAGTGTTTTTACCTCAGCAGGGATATCAAACACACACAAAGCCACATTTCTGTGTTAACACCTAATCTACATTTTGTTGACGCTATGGAGGAAAGCCCAGGGTAACAGTACTTTAATAAAAAGCCTGTGGTCCCTTAGTTTAATCTCCAGATTTATTTCTGACCTCAATTCCTGTAGCAACAGGAATTTTGTGCTCATTTTATACTGTGAAAAAAATGACATCTAAAACTGGACCACACACAAAAAACCTCTTTATATGATCAAAAACATTTGATGTATACATGTATTTTCTAAAATACATTTTACAGGGGTTAGGAGTAAATATAACAAGCCTTATCTATTTGTTTGTAATTGAAATAAACCCCCTAAAATAATCTCAGAATTTCTGATAACAGCTGTTAAATCTTGACCCATTTCAAAATATTAGTTGACGCTGCATCTTTAGTTTCAAAATATTTCAAACACGAAAAGCAGTGGTAACTGCTTTTCAGTTGTGGGATTGTCCAGCACCATTTTGGACAGTATTTCTCAAAGGGCTAGGGCTGGGTATCGTTCAAAAATTTTCGATACCGATACCTTGAGTTCGATACCGGTTCCTGAACGATACTTTTTTCGATACCAGTTTTATGAAATCAGTTTTAATAAGATTACATTATCGCAAAAAACTATTTATTTTAGCTTGTTGATATTTATACAGACTCAAAGCCTCATCTCTTGAGCCACTGCACAAAGGAACAAAATATATCCAACACAATAAATAATTTTAATAAAGTTCAAATAGTTTTCAGTTTACACATCTGTTAGGCTACGTTTACATTAGTGTGTGTTCATTTTAAAACACAAAACTCAGACAGAATCATAATTTCTAGGTTGTTAAAGACTTCAAGAAATTTTAAATCTTCATCCACTTTCAAAAGTGGGTGTTTTATTTTCTTTCACCATATGTTTTATTGTTATTAAATTCTGGTGTAGTATGTCTAATTATTTGAATGCATAAAAACAACTTAGTTTATTTAAATTTATTCTTAAAATAGCCTTATGAAATGCTTTATTTTTCCTATAGTATATTTTTCCTATAATGCTATAGTGTTCTATATCTGGTTTTCAAATGAAGGCATAAAACATTAATTTAATTTCTCTTTAAATTATTGAAAATCAAAGTTTATTTATTTTGGCAAACAAAGGGGGGTTACTATTAAAATTAAAACATGGAATAACTGTTGTGTGATCATTACTAAAAAAAAAAAAAAAGTTTTAATAATTTTAATAGTAGCAGTGCTGTCTGCTGAACAATATTAATATATTTCTGCCGCAGTGTCTTCCAAGTTAAACTGAACTTTTATTTTGACGGGTTGTCTGTAATACCTTTACAGTTCTGTGTGTATATGATATGACGCTAGTTTTACTCGAATCAAACGGTAAAATGCTCAAGAAGTGACTCTCAGAGCAGGTCTGGAGATGTTGTTCATGTGTTTATGTCCTCATTTAGAGAGGCAGCAGACGCTGAAATGACCGCGAGCGTCATGCGAGCTTCAGTCTGTGTATAATAAACAAACCGCGCGATTTAAAGAGCGGACTGCACCGTGCGCTTTCGAAACGCTTTTGCGGAAGTCAAACACTGATCAATCAGCGCCCTGCCGCTTCTAGTCAAACACACCTGTTGCTGCAGGCTTATTGGCTCACTGACGGTGATGAGATTAACCCCTTAGGTATCGAAATTTGGTACCGAACGACAAGACGTTTTTCGATACTCGGTGGTATCGAGGCAATTCGGTCGGTGCCTAAAAAGTATCGAACTCGATACCCAGCCCTACAAAGGGCACTAACGTGTTTTTGTCAAAAGGTTTAATTTATGCTTTCTTTACATAAATCTTTATTGCCTGTGCAATAGAAAAGCATAAGATAAAAATAAAGGTATTTAAAAAAAAAATGTTTTTGGGCTTGAGTTTATTTTTCTAAAATGTTTTCTGAAATTACAAACACAAAACACCTTTCCGCCCCATTTACACAAAATCAGTTTTCTAGTCCCCTAAAACAACTGAACTCAAATCGGAACACACTGATAGCCATCATATGATTGCACAGGACATTTTTCTTTGCATGATTATCTATTGCATGACGTGTGGCGTCTCATTGAGTGCCATCAGGCTGGCAGATGTCTGCTGTCCTGTAGAGTTTGGAGCAGATCATTTCTACCCTGCGTTCTCCGAGCAGACAGAGATCAACAATACACACCACGCGCTCCGACTCCAGCTGAGGGGCAGAACGCATCAACGACCCTGCAGAAAAACACACACACTTTAGTGCTACAATATGTCACAGTGACTCACAGGTTTTTCAGCAGAGATGGAGAATGTGAACTGAACAGAGTTGAACACACACCTGGTGCGGGGCAGCTACCATCTGGCTGAACACACAGTTGTCCTGTTGATATGCAGGACAGCAGGGAGTTGTCATGCTGAGTGTGCGGCACTCCAGCAGCTCTGGGGTCATCAGGGAAGACGACAGGCACAAACTGAACATCTACTGCTGCTCTTTGATTCAGCCCTGAGAGAAGAGAAGTCCAGTTATTACCTGAAGCTATAGCTCCAGTCCACAACACGGTGAGCTGCAGGTGCTGCTCTTACCCAGAATCGTGAGTGTGAAGTAGCCGGTGCAGGCCATAGGTGTGTGCGTGTGTGTCTGTGAGGTGAGATCGGGCATCCATCTGGCTGGGCTCAGATTCAGGTGATGTAGTAGAACTTCTCTGTTGTCAAAGTGGAATTTTTCAGGAATGCTTTCCTGATCGAGTCTACCACAGCAAAAGTGATCGGTCACTTGCTGTTTCACTAAAGGCCAGACTCTGCTCTCCCATAATGCAGTGGGGTGGCCTGCTCGCTGTATGTCTGGGACTCGGGATGTCTGGTCAATCTCTTTAGAAAACAATACAGTTCAAAAGTTTGAGATCAATAAAATTGATCGGTTTTTAAGGTCTTTTATGCTCACCAAGACTGCTGTTATCAGTTCAATTTTAAAGAACTCTCTTTTGGTTAATTTATTTTAAAATATAATTTACGTTTTATATATTTGTGTCAGTGATGTTTAGAGGGTACAACACCTTTTCCTACAGCTGGCTTTCTAACTGATGCATGTTCGTCTTCCACCTCAGATTCCTCTGACTCCAACTCCACTTCATCCTGTCGCTCTTCTTCCTCCTCTTCATGAGAAGAAAGGCCCACCTGCCTGAGGGACCAATCAGAAGGGAGATTTAAAGAAATCTTCTACCAAGCAGTCAGTTATTGCAGGAAATATTTCTGACTTCATAGTACCAAAGTTAAAAAAGGCAAATTTAAAATTTACATTATGCATTTATTTACAATGGAAATCTATAGGGCAAAGCACTGCAATTTAAATAAATGTACATTATTACAGAAATTTAAATAAATGAATATTAAATGTACAATTTTCAAGTTTGAATATACATCAAATTAAATTTCAGTCAGTCTGACCTATTTTAATCTCAGCTGGGTAGAACCTCAAAATACAACAGGCAGGTTTTCAGATTAAATACACAATATTTTAAAGGAGAAAAATACAGATGTTCTGTTATTGCTAGTTTGCTGAATTACACAAAAATATCTGAAATTCTGTCTAATCTAGGCTGAAGAGAGACGTGCTTAGATTACCTGTTGGACTGCATTTTGGATCTGGTGAAATACTGCCGATGAACTCCTCTGAATAAAGAGGGAAAAATATTTGTGGAACACAAATAAAATCAAGAAGACTTTATAAAAAATATTTACATAAATTAGGCAATATTCATTCAACCGGTTTCCACATCTGCCAATGGTAAGTAAACCAGTCATAAATGCCTTGCATGTCAAGAAACAGTATTTTGCACTGTTTTATTTTCCTTAAATATTTAAGCCGCTGTTCAAATGTTTGAGGTCATTTATAACCAAAACATTCCAATTTCAAATAAATGCTGTTTTTTCCACTTTTCTATTAAGCAAAGAATCCTGAAAAAAATTATCATGGTTGCATCAACAAACTTTTCAACACTGATAATAAAAAAGCACCAAATTCACATATAATAATGATTTCTGAAGCATCATGTGACACTGAAGACTGGAGTAATGATGATGAAATTTCAGCTTTGCAATCACAGGAATGAAATACATTTTAAAATATATTCAAACAGAGAGAAAGTTATTTCAAATTGTAATATCACAATATTATTGCTTTTACTGTATCTGATAAGACTTTTCTATTAAAAACATTTAAAAAACCTTTAAATGGTAGTTTATAATGAACAATATCCTCATGGATTTAATACAATATGGCGACTGGTGAAGAACACCTTACCTTGAGCCTGTCTGCACTCTCCTGCGTTTGGGTGAGATGGTAATATCAGAATCAGGTGAGGTCGAATCCATTTCTCTCTGTGTCAGAGTTATCTCATCCACAGTGGAGGGAGAAGCGGCAGCTCCAGCATCAGTGACTCCTCGTATGGAGACACCCTCCTGCTGTAATGACATGTCATTATTTTTGTCTGCACATTTTCTTAAAATGCAAAGGGAAAAGACAGACTGTCCTAATGGTGGTTGTTTCGTGATTGAGTTGTACAGGCCTGTTGTTCACTGTGTGGTGGCCATGTGTGGTACTGCACAGCAGCCACATAACCCTGTACAGCCACTCTCCTGTGCTCTCTGTACTGTAGACTCTCCAGCTCCCCCTTCAGATCAGCCACTGCTGTAATTGGCTCATCTGCAACACACAGGAATTCATGTGTTTAATTGAATCATGAAAATTCTGTCATTTACTCACCCTCATGTTGTTCCAAACCTGTATGAATTTTTGTCTTCACAAAAAACATGATATTTTGAAGAATGTAGTTAACTAAACCGTTGCTGGTAGCCATTGACTTCCATAGTATTTTTTTTGTACTGTGGAAATCAGTGGCTACCAGCAACTGTATGGTTATCAACATTCTTCAAATTATCTTCTCTTATGCTCCACTAAATAAAGAAATTCAAGTTTGGATACAACTTGAGGATTAATAAACACTGACAGAATTTTCATTTTTGGGTGAACTATCCCTTTAACATTTAACAACTCTGTAGTCTATTGAACACTGAAAATCAAAAAATCAAAAACACACGACTGCAATTATCTCAGTCGCAATACTGTTTAAATTTAGAAAGGCTAAATCTCACTGGTCATGTTGCTGTTGGTGGTTGGTGCAGGAGGGTAGCAGTAATGTCCTCCAACCGCAGTCCTCCGCAGCATGACACTGTCCTTCAGTGTCTTAGTCCACTGAATGAATGCTTTAACTTTTGGCTCATTGACATAGGGCTGCTTTTTATGACAGCCTGTTAAAGCACACACACAGACAAATAAATAAAGCTGAGCTGACTGTGATTATCTGTGACCTCATTAGCTGATTGATTGCTCTGGCTGAAATCTACCTGTGATGAAGAGCTGTGTTTCTGTGCTACTGGTCAGACACACAGAACAGCCCGTCTTACACACTCTCATCTGAGTGCACACCAGATACGTCACTGCAGAGCAAGAGAGAAGTCATAAATAAGGTTATTTAGCATAAGAGAAATTCAATGTATGTGTTCATGGACCGATGGTTTACTTGGGCAGATATTGTTGAAGATCTCTGGCTGGGATGAAGAGAAGATCTCCAGAATAAATGGTGAGTCTGTTGTCCCATCCACTGCATGTACCCAACGATACGCCCAGAACTTTTCAGGTCCTGACACACACATACAAACACACACATACAAACACACACAGACACACGTTTGTTTTTGTGAAAAGTGGGGACATTCCATAGGTGTAATGGTTTTTATACTGTACAAACTGTATGTGCTATTGCCCAACACCTAAACTTAGCCCTCACAGGAGACAATGCATTTCAACTTTCCCCCCAAAAAACTCACTCTGTATGATTTACAAGCGTTTTGAAAAGTGGGGACATGGGTCAATGTCCTGAAAAGTCACCTTCACCTTTTAATACCCGTGTCATTATACAAATTGATGTCCTCATTTGTCACAAAAACGCACACACACACAAGCAGATGTAACAGTGGTTTGACCAATTCCCAACCCTAAGTATGAAAAGTAATAATGTAGCTTATATTAGCAAGCACAATTACTGACAAGCAGCTGTTTAATAAGACTATACCTGTCTTCTCCTTGCTCCTAATTCGCTCAACCCGGCCCACGTATGTCACTAGACCAATGATGTCACAAGCTTGGTTATTATTCATCGAGTCCACCTCTGACCTGATCACAGGGAGAGGTTTAGAAAACTGTTGATTGGCTTCATGACAAATTTACATGTATTGTAAATAAGACAAATCAATAACATAAAGGTATTAAAAACATCAATAAAACATTATTGGATACAATTTTTAACTATGGTTTGTTTGCATTTTTGCATTTGACGCACACTGATTTGTGCTACCATTCAAACGGTTGGTATAAGTAATTTTGTTTTTGTAAAAAACGTTTTAAGCACTCTTATGCTCACCAAGTTTGCATTTATTTGATCAACCATACTGTGAAACAGCAATATTGTAAAATATTATTACAATTTAACTGCTTTCTTTTTTTGACATATGTGACCCTGGACCACAAAACCAGTCATAAGGGTCAATTTTTCGAAATTGAGATTTATACATCATCTCAAAGCTGGTTGAGATACAACTATTTGAAACTCTGGAATCTGAGAGTGTAAAAAAATCTAAATATTGAGAAAATCACCTTTAAAGTTGTCCAAATGAAGTTCTTAGCAATGCATATTACTAATCAGAAGTTAAGTTTTGATATATTTACAGTAGAAAATTTACTAAATATCTTCATGGAACTTGATCTTTAATTAATATCCTAATGATTTTTGGCATAAAAGAAAAATCAATCATTTTGACTCATGTAGTGTATTTTTGGCTATTGCTACAAATATACCCCAGCGACTTAAGACTGGTTTTGTGGTCCAGGGTCACATATTATAATATGTCTAATTTATTCCAGTGATGGCAAAGTTGAATTTTCAGCAGTCACAACTCCAGTTTTCTGTGTCGTGTGATCTTTCAGAAATCAATCTAATATGCTGATTTGTTCAGAATACTTTGATGAATAGAAAATACAAAAGAACAGCATTTATCTGAAACAGAAATCTTTTGTAATATTATCCGGTTTTTAATATCACTTTATGAACAATTTAATGTATGTTTGCTGAAAAAAAGTTGATTTTAAATAAATTGAGATTTTAAATAAATCTGTGTACCTTGTGGCAAAGTTGTATGGGACATCAGGCAGATCCCACTGAGGCTGAACACTTTTTGGAGGAATCACTGTCACTACAGAGGCAGGACTTCGAGGATTCAGGCTGATCTCTACAACCCACAGAACATCCACAAACAGCTGAAATAAAACTTTTTCAAGAAATGGCCCAATACTGAACCTGTATAAAACAAACCTAGGTGAAAATGCAGCATAAGAAAGCTAGCAACTAAAAAGCTCTGGAGTCATACCAGTGGAGTGGAAAGTCATAAGAGAGAGTGTGCGGATGTGTGGTCTAGACCGGTTCTGATAACTGTGTTTCAATGAGTACTGCTGCAGATATAGAACCGAGCCGACCGTCAGTCTGTTGAACCATTCAGGACAAAGATCATTCCATACAACCATGGACATGACGCCACTCTGATCAGCCACCTCACAGTACACCTGAAAGAGAGGAAGAGGGAGGAAGAGAAAGAAAGATCATAGCCCCAAAAATTTGCAGCGCAGAAGAACTGGCAGGCAAAAAGAATCTTACATTGACTCACCTGAAACGGGAAGTCAACGTTTTGTCCTGGTTTGCCATAGTACCGTATCCTGGACCTGTGCAGAATTCGGACCAGCAGTGGGAGAGGCCGTCTGGAGCTGTGGAAGAACGCTTCCAGATCTGCCAGAAGTGTGATTCTAGACACTGACACACAGAAATACAACAACAATAACAACATATAATAAAAGATCACACTCCTATTACACAACAAATTACGTGCAGCTGCGTTAAAATTAAACTTAATGTAAATTGTCTTATACCACATTGTCATTTCTTTTACACAAATTATTTGTTGACTGCATTTATTAAACTCAATTATTTAACCTTTAGAAAATAGTTTTTTATATTGAAAAAGCATTCAAATACAAGTATTTAATTTTATTTAAAACAATTATAAGTTTATTAATAACCACAAGCCAACATTTTGGTGCTAAAATAACTAGCTTCAGAAAGCATTAAATATAAGCGTCTACTACGTTAATAATTCAAATAATTTTTGTAAAAATAAAATGTCAAAATATAGGTGAAATGTTCCATCGTCATTCAGTCTAACAGATATGTTATTCATATAAAGATTTTAAAGGCATTCTGACCTGTATATATTAAAATATATAAAAGAATATGTGATCATTCCAAATTTGATTAAATAAATAAAAACAAAAAACTCTTGCTGACAGGTTTTAAGAATAGTGGCAAAGATAGGTAAAGAATTAAAATGAGTTAATAGAGTCTTAATCGTCTTTAAAGTTTTGAAAAGAAGATGACCTTATAATGTAAATGGTCTCAATTCTTTTACACAAATTTGTGTCGACTTTTATTCAACTCAAATTATTTAGCCCTTTGAAAACACTATAGTTTTAAATATTTAAAAAGCATTCACTTACAAGTATTTCATTTCATTTAAAACAATTATAAGATTATTAATAACTACAAGCCAACATTTTGGTGCTAAACTAACTAGCTAAGTGTCTACTTTAATGCTTCAAATAACTTTTGTCATAATAAAATGTCACAATATGGGTGAAATGTTCCATCGTCATTTAGTGTAACAGATATATTCAAGTAAAAAATTAAACAATATACTTATTCTGACCTCCACAAATTAAACTTTGTACATACCAAATAAAAAAACTCTTGCTGACAAATGGGCAAAACCTAGTGGTTTTAAGGACAGTGGCAAAGATTTTAGGGGCTGCACTGTGAACCTTAAACAGTCTTTAATGTTTTGAAAAGAACATGATCTCATACCATCAATGACCACGTCTGGCGGTGGGCTATAAGGAACCCAAACGCTTCCATGAGGATCATCGTTTATCCACAGCGGTAAATAATATTTTCTGCTCAGCTGCAGGGGTCCATCGGACCGGGTCACATGGTCCTGACACCACTCCGGGATACTCCCCACGTCTGTAATGGACAGAAACCTCTCCGGAAGCTCCACGACGCTGTGGATGCTGTCTATCCGGATGTAACTGTGACTCAGCCTCGTCTCGTCGTGGACCATCGACAGCTGGGACGCCAGGACCCCGGCCCCGCAGCGCAGCGAGCCCGTCCTCACCCACCGGCTCAGACTGTCCGCCAGCTGACACTTTATCCTCCACCGGCCGTCCGTGACCGTCAGGTCGTAGCTGTAGCTCTCAGCGGCGGGATGCTGTGCGCTCAGGTAGCGGTCCAGAGCGATGACAGCCAGGCACAGCGGGCGGGTGAGGGTCAGGGAGAGAGTGTGCGCGGACCGCAGCTGCTCAAACACCGCCTGGAGAGCAGAACCGGACCCGCTGTCACTGCGATCCGCCGGGCCTGCCATCACGGAAATCACAGACGTCCTGATCCAGACTCAAACCCGTTAACTCTACATTTAACGACGTATATAAAAGCGACTGTTTATAGGAGACAGATACTCACTTAACTTATATGAAATATATAGGGTTTTATTCATTTGTATTTTGAAATAATATACGTGTTTGCGATTTTATTGCTCTTGAAGTCAGCTCAAACCTCACAGAATGTAAACAAACTCCAAGCGCGCGGTGAGTTCGTGTTTCTTCTTCCCGAGTAACTGAACACTAAACGTTAACCACAGGGCCACCTACAGGCACGGAGGACACAGCAGCGCCACCTACTGACAACAGAGTTCTGCCTTTGATCCCATGTCACGGAGTTACGTTTGAACGGCAGGATGCATTTTTATGGTCATAAAGCATATTACGATAAAAAGATATCTTTAAATCTATATTGCTGGAGTAACACAATTTCAGAAATCTGAAGCTGGCTTTTCCTCATCCGATATATTGTATATTTATAATATGCATTTTATAGCTACTGTACTTTATAACCACATATGGGACCCTGGACCACAAAACCAGTCATAAGGGTCTATTTTTCGAAATTAATATTTACAAATCAACTGAAAAAATAATCTTTCCATTGATGTATGGTTTGTTAGGATAGGACAATATTTGGCTGAGGTACAATTATTTGAAAATCTGGAATCTGAGGGTGCAAAAAAATCTAAATATTGAGAAAATTGCCTTTTAAAGTTGTCTAAATGAAGTCATTAGCAATGCATAGTACTAATCAAGTTTTGATATATTTATGGTAATGTACAAATATCTTTATGGAACATGATCTTAATATCCTAATGATTTTTGGCATTAAAGAAAAATGAATAATTTTGAACCATACAATGTATTTTTGGCTATTGCTACAAATATACCCCAGCGACTTAAGACTGGTTTTGTGGTCCAGGGTCACATTTGATCTACATTGAAAACGGCAGGCCTTGATGAAAATGTTTTTATGGTCTCAAATTACGACTTCTAAATTCTTGGAGTAACAATTTCAGAAGAAACAAGAAACTGGGGGCAAAATGCAATTTAAAGCAAAATGCGGCTTTTCCTCATCCGATATATATTCATAATATGCATTTTATAACTAATGTACTTTATAACCACACATATGTTATTAGTAAATGAATGGTGTACACATTCAAGGTACATTTGATTTAATGTGCATTTATTTCCCAAATGAATCTTAACTTTGACAGAAGTCAATATGAGCTCCATTTCCACATACAATGGCCTACAAAAACTGGTTGGCACAAAAATGTAGTGCTTTAGGAAAAATGACATCAAAGTGGCCAGAAAGAACAGTGTATGTGTGCTATTAAATCTTAGTAAATTTAAAGTAACTATTTCTGGTCAAATTTGATTTAAACTGCTGTAAAACAAAAGGTGAGACACCACAGCTGGTTCTTCATATATGGGTCAAATTTGAGAAGGAATGCATAAAATGTATATGAAATAACTAATGTTTACATGAAATATAACAAATATTTATATAGAAGTAATACATAATTTTAAATGTGTATTATTTTTATATAAAAAGTTATATTTTACGTAACAAATGTTTGTTTAAAAAAAAATACTGTGTATTGAAAAGTAATTAAGTCGGTATAACATCCAAACGGTTTCAGAATGTAAACTTTTTTATTAATTTTTTTTAAAACAATATTAACAATATGTTAAAGCTTGTTGTGATGGTATATGTACACAGAAGAATAAAAGGGGGAAAAACAGGCCATACATTGACTGTGCAACATCAGCTCGCTAAACTGACAAACAGAAAGCTTTACGTCCCCCCAAAGTAAGACACTTCAATAATTAATCTGTTACAAAATACCTCTGTTTTTACTTTTTTTTTTACACTGTATATAAATTTATTTCAATCTATTTGACATCTTATAAAATAAACAACTATATTACAATATCTTCCATGTATTTTCTGCAGAGTATCAGCAGAGATGGCTGTTTATGCCAGGTGTCATTTTCCGTCTCCTCCCCTCACCTGGTAGAATATAAATGCATTGACGATGTCACCTGTTCAGGTAACACGTACACTCACAACACACACACTCACGAATCCATGAGGCCTAAAACCTCATCAGAACAGACACTTTTGGGGAGGAATTCAGGTCAGAGAGAGAGAGAGAGATAGAGAGAGAGCACAAAGCAAAAGACATAAAGAAGGGAAAACGAATAAAGTGCAGTTTCCACAACCAGAGCATAGTTTCAAAGAGAAAGAGAACAAAGATGAGAGAGTGATTACAGTTTTCATCTACCACTCACAACCTAAATCAACGAACACAAATACATTTGCAAAACAATCAAACCTTTATCTCAAGAAACATTTGAGTCTTAATGTTCGAACCTGGCAGGCAAAATATTTCATGAAAACACCACAACTGGGCAATAAATGAAGGATGAAACGGCTCATTTTGTTCGGGCGACAATGTACACTCTATATGGCCATCACCGTGGCAACTGGCATGAGTCATAACCTTCGGGTTTAATTGTCCTAAAATTAATGTTTTCTAGCTCCTCCGTCTGGTTTGTTGCTGGTCCTAGATGGTTGGAACAGCTAATGACCAGCAACCATATTGGGATGGACCTCAAATTTACGGTTCAATCTGACTCAAAATGCAGTTTCTCTCACGTCTAGAGACATAAAGAGCATTTGTGAGATCCAAAGATAATCTCAGAGCAGCAGAAGGTGATAAATGGGAGGCACTGATGTACTCTGAAACACACCAACATCTTCCTCGTGTTTTCTAGTGTGACTCCAGGGAGGCAGAACGAAACGCTGAGAAGTGGTTCAGGTGGGCAGGTTTGGGACCTAAATGAGTTTGTGGGAAAGGGGGATTTGATATTGTAAGGTTTGTAAATGTAAAAATCTCTGGAGAGCTTCCTTTGAGTGTAGTTTTTCGTATCTGAAACATTTTATTTGATCTAAATATTAACAAGCTAGACACCTGCGTGGAGATGTCACACCTGAGAGAGTCGGGGAGTTTCACAATTTCTATACATGACTGAAGGAATGTCAAGGAGATTTCGTACAAAAATACTTTCGGTTTTCATTCAGACAGCACATTGGCTTTTACTAATATGAAGCGTTTCTTGCTAATACAAGAAAAAAATACTTGACGAAAAACAGAAATCTCTTCGATAAGTATAAATTACACACATTCTTGTTTTTCGATTTACATTGCACAACATACAGAAGGGCATATGATCTTAGACAGAATTTTCTTTGTTTTAAAAGAATAAACTAATCAGCACCAGCCTTTATATGTGCTATGCGTGACAGGATGGAGGAAAGTGCAAGCTTGAAGTTCCAGCAAAGAAAAAAAAATGTAAATGATTTTCTGATTGTCATTAGTTTTTTTTAACTTTTTGCATGTCTGTGAGTTTTCAGAACATCTAAACATTTTTTGCCCTTTGCCTGACACGTGTTGATGCGTATCTATACATCAACTCCCCAAAAATAATACAAAAAAAAAATGTAATGGCGAAAAATAAAATAAGTATTTTTGAGTTGTATGTGTCAAACACTTTGCCCAAGCGACAGGCAGATGAGAACATTTCCATTTCTGCAGCCCTGACATTATGATTGTCTTCAATCATTGAACCTGCATTACCGCCTTATTTTACATCTTCATTTTTGCAGTTTAACTGCTGCAGCACTTGCGCTCCACCACCATAAAACAATCACCAAGTCCCTCTACTACGAAGCATAAATTAAACAGAGCTTCATCCCTGTGTAATACTGCAACTAAATATTAAAGCGCATCTGTCGTGCTCATAATGACATCAAATCAATGTAGATTTATGTGTGGACAGGCAGGCCACATGCACGTCTGAACTGTTATTAAATATTTGAAATATACAACGTGATTCAAGCTTCTTTACGTTAGCGTTAACACAACTACAGGAGGGGGCCGAACCTGCTCTGCACATGGTAACAGGAAGCCAAATGTTTTTTAAATATATTTGGGTCTTCGCTGAATTATGCCCAGCTCCTACCATCTGCACACACAGGAAATTTGATGTGTGAAATCAGTTCATGACCATGTATTTTTATTCTTGTTGGTGGGGTGATTTCTCTATTAGTTAGTATTTTAGTAGCAGTTGAGGACAGAACACACGCAGCAGCGTTTACGCTCTGTCAAGGCATTAGTTGATTTTGCCTTATTTGTGTAAGTTTGTGTGTTGAAAAGTCCAGAGAACTGTAACATTAAAGTACCAAAAACCCTCCACGGCTTTCTGTCCTTTACGTATCGATCAAAGCGCTTGCTTGACTGCTCTGTGACCCCTGTCTCCATGATGGGTCACGTGCTTGCGGGCTCCTCCTGCGTATCCCAGCATCCTCTGCGTGCAGTCCAGGCCAGGCAGAATCCTTGGGCCTTGTGGCGTTATCACCATCATTTGCTGTCATGGGAACTTTGAGGGACTTTGGCTTTCTCGATTTTGGTTTGGCTCGGGAACGAGCCTTCCCCTGAGCCGAGAGAGTCCCTTCCCATCATGCCTTTCAGAGCAAAACGCTCAACACGCTTTCCCGGCAACCTCTTGGCTTTTCCCAGGTGGCGGGGCTACCGTGGGAGCATGTTTCTGTAGTCCGACAGGTTGCCGGACTGTGAGTGATGATGCTGCTGCTGTTGTTGCTGCTGCTGCTGTTGTTGTGGCTGTACGTATCCCACAGTGCTTTGCTGTGGAACACTAGGGGTGTGGAATAAGGCCTGAGTGGGAGCACTGTGAATCAGACCCTGAGGCTGCATCTTCAAGAGAGAAAGAGAAAGATTCCCATGTTTTTGAGGCATTCATATGAATCAGACAACATGATTCAAGACAATATGATTCGGAACTGTAAATATGAATCACAATATTGTTTACCTGAAAGAACTGCTGAGGTTGTTGTAGTGGTAAACTGTGTGGGACAGCCGACAGGTGAGGCGTGTAGGTGGGCGTGGCCTGATGGGTGATGAAACTATTATGGGGGATCATGATTGGAGAGGTGAAGACGGGGGAAGGGACAAGCACAGCGTTACAGTTCACCTGCTGCACAGGGAAGGAAGGAGCCATCATCTGCTGCTCCAGAGGATATCTGTAACACAAACATTGTTGGTGAATTTTCGAAATAGTATGCTAGCATACTACTCATACTACTTCTGTTATGACACAAATAGCAAAAGTAGTATGCTCTTCCAAATTTAGCCTACCATTCGGTCTATGACTTCACGTTCATTTTGAATGGGGCCGTCATGCTCACACACACTCACTTGGTTTGTTGAATAGTTGAGCTGCATTGGGAAGACTGGCCCCCCCCATTGCTGTCTGGAACAAGCGTCTGCATTGGTTGGTTTAGTAGCATCCTACCAATCCAAAAACACCCCGTTTGATATTACTGATTAGATCAGGGAACATGTTTGTTAAAATCACACATTCTGTAATATTACCAAAATGAAGCTCCCCCACACTACCAGTCAGAAAACACCTCTTATTCTGTTGATCCCAGTAAAGTCATGGCTTAATTAGATTGTTACTACTCTATCATGGTTTTACTGTAATCTATTATTTCTTGAAAACAGCCAAATAATAGTTATTGTTTTGCTAAAATGGTTAAAATGTCATTAGAAACTGCTATTCCAATCAGAGAAAATGTATTAAAGGGATAGTTGACCCAAAAATAAAAGTTCTGTCATTAATTACTCACCCTCCAAACCTATAAGACCTTCGTTCATCTTTGGAACACAAATTAAGATATTTTTGATGAAATCCGTGAGCTTTCCCCGCATGGACAGCAATGCAACTGACACATTCAAGGGCCAGAAAGGTGGTAAGGACATCATTAAAACAGTCCATGTGACATCAGTGGTTCAACTGTAATGTTATGAAGCTATGCGAATACTTTTTGTGCGCAAAGACAATACAAATAATGACTTTATTTAACAACTTCTCTTCCGTTTCAGGTGAGTAATTAATGACAGAATTTTAATTTTTGGGAGTACTGTTTTGGGCTCCAAGCCTTTACTCTTTTCAACAGAGAATACCATCTCAACAGCTGTTTATAAGCACTGTTTATTCATACCACACATTTAATGCTTTAATTAATGAAATTAAATTTATGCCTTTTAAAAAAAGTGTATAGTTTACACAACCTTCTCTGGACTAACGTCATCCTGGATACCAATATTTTAACAATTCATGAATCACTTTCTGAGTTAGGATCTTGATTTTTCAAGAGTACTGAACCAAATTTTCACACTGAACATTTGTCTTGGTGTGAACAGGTCTTTGCAATGCTCTTGTGCCACAGTAAACTGTGTTTTTTTGTGTGTTTAAGGCGTGTTGTTACCGTAGCTGTCCGTCCTGGCTGTAGTCGGTGTGTGTGTGTCTTTGGCAGTGTGTGTCAGGTTGGGTTCGGTGTCCGTGGTTGGGTGAGAACATCATTGGGTTGGTATAGAAGGGTGTGGTGAGACTGGTGTGTGTCTGCATTGGAACACTGACGGCCTGCATGTGTCCAGTCTGAACCAGTCTCTGCTGGCCCTAAACGCACACAAAAAAAGACATCCATAATTGAATGAGTCTGTGAGTGAGTAATATTAATGTGTTTGTGTTCTGCGTAATGTGTACCTGAGCAGATAAGCTACTGGGCTGTTCTCGGAGTAGTGTGTGTGATGAATGTGAAACACAGTGTTGAGGTTTGGGCTGGGTGCTATGTTGGGATGGCCTGCCTGGACCCTGCTGCTGCAGACCAGAACTGGCAAATTCTCCCTGTATCGGCTGCTGGAGTAACATCTGCAAACACAGAGACCCAAACAGCTTTAGCTCTAAAAATAAAGTCAGACTCCAAAACAAACTTCCTCTCTGAATACAGTGGCTTTTTTCCACGGAGAAGGAATATGGTATAACTACACTACAGTTCAAAAGTATTAACTGTTTGATACTTACAACAAATGGTTCTTGAGCAGTACATTAAAACCTATTAGAGCTGATTAGAATAACATGTTATATTTGAAGGATCTGAAGTAATGTCTGAGTAATGGCTGCTGAAATTACAGCTTCGCCATCACAGGAATAAATACCATTTTTAAATATATTAAAATAAAAATTACAAAGTTATTTTAAACTATTAACATTTTACAATATAACAGTTTCTACTGTGACTTAAATGCAGCCTAGGTGAGCATAAGGTGAGACTTTTCAAAAAAAAAAAAAACATCATACAGCAGTGTATATATTTCTTTATAATTGGATTTCTTATTTTCTTTGTTTGAAGTATTCTATCTGTCCCAAATTTGCACAAATAAAGATAACACTGCATGTTTATAATTATGTGACTGTACCTGTATATTAGCAAGTTGTAGTTTCTCTTTAATGTCGTGCAGCTCTTGTTGTTGTGTTTTGATGTCGGCCTGTAGGATGCGTGTCCGCTCTTCTAGCTGCTCTTTCAGCTGATGCATGACACCTAACTGAGGCTGCTGGAATCCATACAGAGATTGTGTCTGCAACCCACATCCACACAGAACACTGAGAACACACACTCAAATATACAAAAGGAGCAAACACATAGCGCTTTTCTACCTTTTGGAAACTGTGAACTTCTTTCGAATCCGGCCATTGTTTCCACTGAGCCGAATGAAGACATGACGGACTACATTATTGCATAACATTTTGAAAAGTTATTTTAGAGCTATTTTGAATGCCACTGTGAGCTGCAAAGGGCAGAAGTTATAACAAATACAATTTATAGCAATCAACCAAAAGTACATTCACAAATTTTATTCAGGTAATTTTAATTTACATGGACAAAGTGGCTGCTTTTTGTATGCATGAGGACAGCATTACAGCCTTGATATTAGCAGTCCTTGGTTTAAGTCCAGCAGGTTTTTGGGACCAATGCAAAACCATTATTATAGCCCTAAACTGCCATTCCTCCAGCAGAAATATGTGGGAAGTTTCTAGATTGGGCACTGTCACCGTCGACAGCAAACACAAACACTAAACTGTAGCTTTACTTACACATGGAGAGAAAGAGAGACAAAAGAAAAAGTGGGGAAAGAGAGAGCAGTTGGGAGAGACTGACCATAGTGGAATGCTGACTGCAGGAGGGGGAGAGTGACGTGGGCTCAGAGGAGGTCTGCCTCTGAATCAGGGTCTAAAACAGAGAGACAAAACATTCAGATACACACACCTTTCATCTTTCAAAATAAATGTAAAGACAGTTAGTAATATCCTTATTTTGACCATCAGTTCAAGCTCGAAAGGGGAACAGTCGCCTGACAGATACAGTGATGAAGCTCGTAACGTTGTGTTTGCACACAAGCCGCGGTTAAGACAGCTGACTCCACTGTGATGTGACCCTGTCGCTCTCTCTCTCTCTCTCTCTCTCTCTCTCTCTCACACGATGCGCAAAACTCTGCATTTGAACAGTCAATAGCAAATACTGAGTCGCTGATTCAGAAGCACCAGATTGTCATAGCAAAGTCAGAATTACCGCCTCTCCTACGTCGTCCATAAAATGCGTTGCTGTTCTGTTGGAAGTAATCTTAATGATTCCTAAATGCAACTACTTTCGGAAGGCCAAATAAAGTGCTTTAGCTTTCTCATAGAAACACACAGCGTCTCCCTGACATGGCTGCATCAACACTACTGCGGTTACTGAAACCACGCCTTCTTTCTTTACATGAACATTTGGGCGGCATTACGCAAATATTTCCACATTGTGACGTAGACATGTGGGGTTGTGTGAACGAGTCGTTTTAGGGGGGCGAGTCTTTGCAACTTCAGGGATCTTATCTATGCAAAACAGCTTGTAACACTCCAAAGAGAAAGGAAAACTTGAAATCGCATCATATGACCCCTTTAAGCAGCACAACTGTTTTCAACATGCTAATAAGATATGTTTCTTGAGGACCAAAACCAGCATATTAGAATGATTTCTAAAGGATCATGTGAGACTGAAAACTGCACCTATGAAGGATAAAGATGAAGATGATTAGCAGGTTTGTACCTTTGATCCACTATGTGGCATTCTGCTGGAACTCTTCTCAGGAATAATGGGAGCAGACTGCCGTGACGACGTGCATGCTTCTGTGTACCTCACCGATGAGTTCGCTATGGACACAGACACACACAGGCATGCACATGATCACCTGATGCACAAGTGCACCTCCTAGGTGCAGAGTGTTAGCCGAGGTGTGTTTGTACTCACACGCAGAGTCAGACAGTGCTGTGTGTGATGATTTTCTAGAACTTTGTGATGACACTGATCGAGCGCTGCTGATTCTTTCCCGTGTAGCTTCCAGTGGAGGACACATGTCCAAAAACACCTCCTGCCCCTGCACACAAAACACATTAAAGGAATAGTTCAAACAAAAATGAAAAATTGCAGTCATCCTCAATCCATCCAAGATGTAGAGGAGTTTGTTTGTCATTGGAACAGATTTGGAGAAATTTAGCATTGCACCATTGCTCACCAATGGATCATCTGCAGTGAATGGGTGCCGTCAGAATGAGAGTTGAAAAAACATCACAATAATCCACACCACTCCAGTCCATCAATTAATGTCTTTTGAAGTGAGTGTTTGTGAGAAAGAAATATATCATTAAGGCATTTTAACTTTCAACCATTATGAAAATCCATAATCGAAAATCCGTAATAATGCATAATCCATAATAAAAGGTTCATCCCCCGTTGTCCTCTAACATCAAAACACAGCAATATATTTGTTCAGAATGGTTTTGGACCATTTTTGCTTGTAAATGGTGCTGTCTCTCTTGATTCAGACAAGATTAATTTTTTTTTAACGGAGAAAGCAATATTATGGATAGAGGACTGGTATTTTAGCAAGTAGCAACGGTTTGAAGTTAAAAACGTTTTAATGATAGATGTGTTTATTAAAAACAGTTTTTTGCTTCATAAGTTAAGTGATGGACTGGAGTCATGTGGATTATTGTGATGTTTTTATCAGCTGTTTGGACTCTCAATCTGACGGCACCCATTCACTGCAGAGGATTCACTGATGAAATTCAAATCTGTTCCAAAGAAGAAACAAAATCAATCTACATCTTGAGTAATCTATTTCTTTAACATGAAAAACTATTTATTAAACAAATAGGAATAAAGCACTGTGTGTGTTTCTGGGGCATGTGTAGAACCTTGATTGAGGATGTTGCCATATCAGATGAACTTTCCTCCAATCCAATCTCTCTCCTTCTTTCTGCTCGGACTTCAGCATAGCTTTAGATAGAGAAGAAGCAATTGTTTTTACTTCTCATTCGTTTAACTCATATATTTATTGTGAAAAGCTTTAGGCTGATCCTGCAATGTAGTGAATTTCTGAGAATATGCTCAATTTTGAAGGCCAAACTGAGATTTGCATTAACACAATCTAACCACTAGATGGAAACATAAATTAAACAAAACCAACAGATACTGTAAAACACTTAATTGTGCTGACTAGTTCAAGAATATTATCAACTCTTGAAGTAGTTATGAACATGCATTTGCCCACAGATAACTGTAAGTTACAAATATTATTAATCCTAATTTTTTTTGGTTATATGCATATAAATGAGAGTGTGTGGCATGCACATTCTTTCCATATACTGTACATGGATAAATAATGATTGTGTGTGTTTTACCTGACGACACTGTGTGTACAGACAATAAACTCTGGTTTGGAGTTCCACTGGTGGTATGTGATGTAATAGTGTGTCTGTAGCCAGATCCACTGCTGCCCTTTAGTCAGAAACCGATAGTAACAGGATTTTCCTTTCCCACACTGCATCACTGCAATACACACATGCACACACACAAAAGATCAGTAGTCTCTAAAAATGATTTGAAAGCTTCTTACAGGGTCTTTCATCTTTCCTGGTAGGAGCATTTTCAGCTCCTCTGTGATTTACACAAACAGAACAAAATTTCCAAGCCAGTATACTGACCTAGTTTTTAAAGAGCGAGAAGGAGCGAGAGAGATAACACTTACATTGTTTATGACACTGAGCAATCAGCTCCAGGTCGTCCACATGGTAGTAATCGTAACCTGAGGTCCCTAAAACCTCAAACGGCAGGTACCCAATAATAGGAGAGGCCCTGTTAACACACAAACACACACACATTCAGTACATACTCTCTACTCATACTACGCTTCTACTGAGCTGCTACCAGCACATGCACAGTTCCAAGTATTGGCCCATTTTACAAAAAAAGTACTCAGTCTTATAAATGTACTTTAAAACCCATTAAACTGGCAGTGCAGTAAAGGAATGAATCATGGGGGCTCGGATGAACCTGCAGACACTCATCACCATGGGAACCGCTGAAATAAGAAAGATGGGTATCCATCCATATATATAAAAAACAAAAAATACACGCACACACACACCAGGGGTGTTCCTGCAATCGTGGCAGTGCCTCCTAAAAATATTAAATGAGAAAAAAAAAATCGTAGTACAAAACGAAAACAACACCAATATTACAAAATATAACATTAAAAACTGTATAAATCACTCGTTTTTCTAAAGAAACACTGTCCAACAGCGACACCAGTCGGTAAAGTTACAGTGGGAGTCAGCGTCTCTTTTGCCTCCCCTGAGCCCATTGAATTTTAACAGACCCCCTAAGTTTGGAGGGGGGTAACTGAGAATGAATGGGGGCAAGTCACGTGAGAGGAGGCAATGCCTCCATCGTGATATGATTGGATATGACTGGTTAGTTCGGCTGTGATTGGTTCATGCGATAAATCCCGCCTCTTGTGTTCGCGCGCATTCGCGTTCGCGAATCAGTCAGAATGAACAATATAATGGTGTTAATGAGAAGACTAATTTTAAAAAGTAAACAATTCACAAACTTCGATATAATCACTTTGTTGACCTGTGGGCGTTTTTAGTGAGTAATCAGCTTGGTGCAATTTAATTTGTCTGTCACCAATATTTACTGAGCTTTGATGAAAAATTCAAAAATAGGTAAAGGTTAACAATTAAAAAGCATAGCTGAATATAAGTTCACAAATAAAATACATTGTTTAAATTGTTACTGCCTTGAGTTATGTTACAATAAATGTAAAATGCTTAAAAACACTAACTTGATGAGATTCATGCTTGACTTTAATAAACAGAATATTGACTACATCGTTAATGTAAAAATATTAAATAGATTTTTTTCTTTTTCTGAAACTTCTGAAATGTTTATTTAACCAACAAAATTTGACTTGGACATGCATTTACATTTGATAAAATAAAAAGCTTTCAGAGACAGTAAACCATTTTATAGGTTGATTTCCCATTGTAAACATTGTGTTTCAAAACACTTTTCTTAACCAGCTTGACACAGCAACACTGGTTCAACCAATAGCATGATTTTGGGTACGGGACTATCTATGTATGACTGAGCATGAAAAACACGGAGTATTTGGGAAACCTGTTTGAAAACCACAATATTTTGAGCGAGTGATGTAGAAATTACACACTTCTCCTTTAAAAGAGAGAGCTTGACGAGTTTCAGCTCGAATGTCCAATTATAGTGCTGTAGGGAACAGGAACATCCAGTACTCACGCACACACACGGTTATGTAACTCTCTGGGGGTCACAAATGCCTCCTGAGTAAATAATCTCTATGCTGAAATTTATGAATGGCCACAGCAGAATAAAAACACTATATTAAAATACGAGTGTGAGAACTGATTCAAGTACACGCACGTCAGATGACATCGCTGGCCCTCGCAGCCGTGCGTGGGACAGCGGAAAGTCTGAATTAGCAGATGTAAGTGGGTCAGCAACTGATGAATGAATCAAACAAATGACATAATCAGAAGGAGTCATGATTCAAATGGACCATGCAGAATCACAACTTCAGAGGAGTCATTTGCATAATGAAGCAGCATTTGACTCACCTATGATCTAAGAAGAGAAATTTCCATTCCAGGCTGTGTCTTGATGTGAATTCATCACACACATCCTCCACGTTGCACAGATCCTTTAACACACACACACACATATATAAAATAATTCTGTCCTTCCTTTGAGGTAAGGATGAATGCAAGCAGTATGTAAGCTTGATTTGTGAGCATTGATTTTGTGCGTATGCGTTTAAGTGCATGTGAATCAGTGTGTTTGTGTGTATGTCTGGGTGGTTCCTCTGTTACCTTTAGGAACTGAGGGGTCACGAGTCTCACTGTGGCTACGAGACAGATCTGCTCCTCTAGTGAAGACTGCAGCGTGCGTGGGAACGCCAGCTCATAACCGTTACATGAGGACAGAGGCACTGTGACACAGAAAACATGTTCTGTTTAAAAACCAGATTTTAGAGATCAAGTATTATTCTTAGTCCAAGGTGCATTTTACATATATTCCACTATCTTCTTGTGGTAGAATGACACTGAAAGAATTTAAAATGTATTTTTTCTTTCTATTTTGATTTATTATTACTTGTATTATGTTCATCTTAATATGACTATCTGCACAGTCTAAGAAGCTGAAATTGTATTCTTTATACATCTGTGTATGCGACAAATACAAATCTTGAAGAAAAGTAAAAATAAATAAAAAATATCATGTAGTTTTTAATTCTATTTTAAAATGTAATTATATTTCAGATGTAGTAAAATAAAATAATATTTGTAAAACTATTTTATATATACATACCAAGTATAGTTCAAATCTAATTACATATTTACTGACTCAGTTAAGACTCACTGATATAAAAAAAACAACAACTTTATTTGGAGTACCACGTGTACAATGCACATTTCTTAATATTATGCCTAAAATGTGTTTCACAATGTCACTGTTGATGAGGATTATAGGTTGTCAGTTCACCTTTTACTCCTTAAATCGCATTCTGTACACACATAATTCACTAAAATACAGGAATGACAGTCGCAATCAACAACCGCATTAACTACTGAAAAATACAGGTAGTGACAACCGCATTTACAGAAATTCTACGTGTACGGAATCGAACTGAACAACTAGTTGTTAATGACGTATTTAAACTTGCATCAGAAAATTGTCTTCATCTGTATGTGAGATGCAAGAAAATAAAAGTGAAATAAGTCTTAACCTTAGCACATTTTGACACAGGGCTAGTTGCGCTCACAAGCCCTGCGGTACAGTGTCAGTGTTGCCAGATCTTCATAGACTAAAAACCAACAAACAAGGCCAAGCACAAAAACATTAAAACACCCAAATGCTTTATGTATTATAACACCACAAAAATCATCTCATATCCGCAACAGACCACTTTATTAACTCCATTAAGCGTCTAGCTTTATGAGCTAAGACCAAACAACATGCCTAAAACACTACACTTGTAAATATGAGGACATGGCAAAACAGCCTCTGGAGCATAAACAAAACAGCACATCAATTAGCATTAAAATAGATTAGTAAAAATCTGCTGTTCCTTACACACACTGAACGATAATTTACAGGACTCAGTCCCGCATTTAATGCAGTTGTCACTCCTGAAACTTGCAGTGTGTACGTGGCCACTGATCTTTAAATGCAAGATATTTAAAGTGTACCTACAGTATACTTGCAATAGTTCCACTTTAGCACAAACAAATATACTTCAGTACTAGTTCCGCACAATTAAAGTACAATTGTATTTTAGGTATTTTATTTTTTGAATATAACGGGTATTTTTATTAGGCACATAAATATGTAAATGTATCTGTAGTACACTTAACTTTTTAAATACATTTTAGTACATTTATTTTTCACTAGGGAATTCAAGTATATTTTAATTATTTTATACTAACCACATAAGAAAATAAATAATAAAGTATTTAAATTTATTGCAAATAAGCATTTACAAAGAACTAGCATATTTCTGGCCATGGCTTGAATGTTTCCGGTCTATTTCAATTCCAAGATTCTTCTCATTTTCACATTTCCTATTAGCAATGATGTAACCTCACAATGACATTCTACCTGCAAATGAGGAAACGGACCAATAATTCCAACATAGGCAAATGCCTCCCCCTCATTAAATCTCTTCCTCCACCAAATGCACAGAAAAAACAAAAACAAATTGCGTGTTCAATCCAAATGCTTGTTATCAAAGCTGAAATTTACGTCTAGTGTCAATTATTAGTGTCTCTGTTTATTTTGCATGTTGCTGGGAGTACTAAAACTGACAAATAGAAACCCACCGTTATTATGAAACTTGAAATCTCCAACAAATTTGACATGTTCGTACGTGGGCGGTTCTTTCGGGTCAATGTTCCCCCTTGCTAAATGACAACAGAACTCGACATGTGTCTCATCTGAAAGAAAGAAAGAAAAGAAAAAGAGTGCACAGGGCAAGGACAGAGACTGTTAACAGCTGATATAACAGCAATTCGGTTTGTCAGACGAATACACAAGGTTGAGGCTAATGTTCCATTATGGCTGTGGCCCCAGTGTGACTTTGATGATTATCCTAAAATAGAGTACAATGACCTGACTGACCGTACAAAAGTCTGTGTGCGTGTGTGTTTGTGCACAAGAGAGTGTGACCAGTGAAACAGAGGTGGTTCTGCTGATCGAATAAGATGAATAATCAACAGTGACTGTTTTTTCAACCAGTATTATTATCTCTCAGTATTGGTGAGTTTATGCGCGCGTGTGTGTGTGCGTTTTAGGGATTGGGGTCAGGGTAAGAGATGTTTGTGGGATTATCAGAGTGTTGTAACAGATAATCTGTGTTACACTGCATGTACTGAGCCTCTATAATTAGCCATGAGTGTAATCATAGAGCACACTACAGCCAGCCACTAAGACAGCAAGCACTCACAGCATACATCTGTGTGTGCAAGTGTGTGTGATAGATTGTGTGTTGATCTGTGCATGCATGCATGCATACTGTATGCATACTCACTGCTGCTGAGTAGGTCCACAGCAGAAGGCTCTGTCAAGAGCACGTGTGATGACAGAAGTTTATACACCTCTCCATGTTCTCGTTCTGGCAGGAAGTTCAAAATGTTCTGGTCCACCATATCTGACTGAGACACAGAAGTATCCATGACAACGTCACTCCTTGCTCTCTTTCATTAGTTGCATCATTTCAATGCACTACATTTCCCACAATACTAAGCACTTACTTACATACATAATTTCACAAGAAATCTAACACTTTTCACAGATCATTTCTTAAAACAGTTTTAAATAGTAACATTATTATTATTATTATTATTAAAAGTAGTAGTAGCATAAGCAACAGTGCCACCTTGTGGCAGTGTTGCTACTAAAACTAAATCTATTAAAAATGAGCTTTCGGTATTGGATCCTTTTCACATTTTCGGGTTTCTCAAAAGCAGAAAATGTGGTAGTTGGGTAATTTCTATCCACCTTTTTCAGCTGTAAAAATGGGCGTGGTCAATTGTAAATTCTATGGGTCTAGCTTCCGGTCTCATCCGCGTCCAGCTATTTTTAGCTGTACAAAACAGTTCGTTTTGCTACTTGATATTGAAAATTTGTGTGTTTTACGATATTATTTTACTGTATTATCTTAATGAACACACTGGTTTGTAGTGTAAACCGTTTTACCGTTTACTGCACGTTGTTATTCTTCTCGTTATTTATCTATAACGGCTAATGAACCGGAAGTCTCACCCATAGGCTTACTTCCGCGTTGAAGAAAAAGGTGGATAGAGGTTAACAGTAGACTAAATCAAATATGTTTTTTTTTTTTGCATTTCCATTTGTAACTGAGGCAAAGGTAATAAAATACCAATTATAGTGTCATAAATGTACACAAGTGTTTTTTAATGAAAATGAGAAATGTGAAAAGGGTCCGTTTGAATAAAGCTGAAATAAATTAGAAATGTTGGCAACTAACTGAAATACATAAGTTAAAATTAAAAGTCATTAAAACTCAATAGCACATCAAATAGATTGAAGATTTTTATTTGTCACATACATAATTATACAGAGTATAACCAGCAGTGAAATGTAAGATTTGTGGGTTTTTTTTGCAAGATATTAGATATTAGGTATTCAAGATATTATTACATATTACTAAATATGTAAAACTAATAAAAATAAAATGACAAACCATATCAAGTACTATTCAAAATATTAATAAATGCTATAATAGCACGTAAAGAATTCTAAAACTGCCTTGTGAATAGAGGCAGCTTTCTGCTGTTATAGGAACTAGTAGTTCCATCCAACCCAAGCACCATCTCAAGGAAATCTTAAGAGTATTAGCACAATCTGAGTAGATCCATAATGGCTACCTGGCCTTCAGAGCCACAGAGTTCAGCTTGTTCTGTTCCTCAATAACAAGGGTCTGCTAAGCCCTCCTCTCTGCTTAATAAGGCCAAAGGTCAAGGTGGGTTTGACAGTTAAGAAAGTATCCATCAGTATCATCAAACCGCATTAGTAACTCTCACACAGTAGGAACCAAAATAAAGGTAAAGTTTGGAAGCAAATCTCATTAGACTGGCAGCATGTGATCACGCTATGAATGGATTTTGACGCATTTGTAGCAGTAAGAAGAGAGGAACATTAATTCAGGTTTATGAAATAGGCTTTTTTTTCCTGTAATAAGTGAACTGCCAATAACCTTCCACTTCAGTTGGGGGTATATTTTTTCTGACAATTTCAGAAAAAATATTCCACGAGCCACAGCACTTGACATTTCATGATTTTTAGATACTGTACAAATACAATTGAAGGTGTAAAAAAAAATTTGAAGTATTTCCTAAGGACTGTTGTCAACAGCCTACAGAAAATCTGCTGTGTGTTGGCTGCCTTATCTAAGTTTAGAAAAATATGACAATTGTATTACTAATAACACGAGTTTGTCAGACTAGTCATGGCATTCTCAGAGGTAACGATACATTTGATGAAAAGTAAAGCACCAAATCAAGTCCTCTTGGATGCATTGGATTGGGGTTTATTGCATTGCATTCACATCCTTCACTTACCGGTAGATGACCAATGAGAGATGAGACGCTGTCAGATACATATATGATGTTCCCATCTGTGGTAAGAGCTATTAGGAAACCATCCAATGCCTGTCACAACACAAAAAATGCCGTTATGAATCTACACAAACTCTCATAATATACTGATGACAATGTTCCTTTTGTTAAGAAATAGTTTATCTAACAATGAAAATTCTGTCAGTATTGAATCATCAGTCATTGTTCAGTGAATGACTGAACTCAGCTTTGAATATTGGTCTTGCCCTCACACAATGTAATACATGGGTATTCAATTCATCATAGCTGAGAAAGCTGGTTATGAAAAGCCTTGGTAGCTGAAGAATGTTGTCTATCAGCCTCTTGAGGTTGCAATGTTTTTTCATTGTTTCCTTATGCAACGAGAAACAAATGAAGGATTCCCCAACCCATACCATCTCCCACATTGCTGCTTTTACTTGCCTTATTCACTGGACTTGTACTTTGGCAAATCTAAGACTGAACCGAGAAGTGTTAGAGTGTGAATGTTTCCTTAATGCTGGAAACTCTGGGGATAATTAAAAAATGCCCCATAAAGCTCAACATCTGGTTTTAAGGCTATAGGAATACTGTGCGCAGGTCAGCCTGACTTTCTTTATTACCATCCTGTATTTCTGCTACATGATTGAAGTTAAACTTACATGAGTTTCCTTTATTTATAATGTTTCTTTTTTTAAAATAGTCTCCACAGTTATGCCTGAAGCAGCGCTATAAGGCATCTCATAGCCTCGCAAAATGCATGATGTGTTGACAGCAAGGCATTTAAGACAGCTGAAGTGTGGAGTATTCCCACATGGCAACAGAGAAACTGAAGGTTGATGAAGCAGATATGATGGTTACAAGATTCCTTTACCTCCAGCATTAACTGGGTGAATTCCTCGTTGCTCAGGAAAGGCGGCTTCCAGTCCTGCCGGACCTCACAGGATTCTGTTTGTGCCGTGATCTCTGGAAAACATCAAACAGCAGGAAAATGTTGTGAGAACTTGATTGTGGAATTCTGAGAAAGGAATTGTGTGGAATAAAAGGTTTGGATGGAATGGGTGAAAATAAAAAGAAATTTCAATCAAACAGTAAGGAAGTTGGAAACGGCAGTGGGATTTTTTATAGGAGCAGTGAAATCTGCTGCCAGTAAACGTTCTGCCGATGGCCTGACAGCTGTGCCCTGGATTCAGACAGGAAATGGAACTGGGCACATCACACAGCAGCTCCGACACACAAAGGTGTTAGTAGTTATACTCCCAGGAGCTTAAAGAAGTTAGCTCCTCTCACCAATGCAAAAATAAAATTATTCCAAATATGGGTAAACCCTGGCATTAGTGAAATAAAATGCAGTCAAAGTTTAAATCAATTGTGGCAGTGATAATATAAACCAAATCAAATCATCTACCAAACATAACATCAGCAACTCGCTTGTCTTCAAATGAGATTTACCTCTCTGGAAAATCAACTTTATCTGAATTATTATTTTTTTTCATCTCTAGAACTGCATGCGACCACACATATAAAATATAAATACAAAATATTCCTTGCATACACAAATATGAGGAACAAAATCATGATTCTTGACTTCAGGTGATAGTTCACTGAGAGATGATGTTTTGAGAGAGAGTTGGATATAATTATTATTATTATTTTTTTAAGTCATTTGGTGAAATATCCAAAAGAAATCACATTGGATAATATTAGCACAAAAATAAAGGCAATGAGAGTGAAACTTTGGAGAAGAAATTTGACAAGTGTTAGGCACCAACATAAATGTCCATCAAACTACATTTATTTTTCCATCTGTTTTTATTTAACGTGACTTCTCTCCCTCACCTTTCTGTTTCTGCAGGAAGTCAATGGTTCTCTGCAGGATGGTGGATTTGTCCATCTTGCGGGGGTGACCTTGACCCTGCAGCATCGTACACAGCTCTTTAATGAGAACATTGAACTGGTCTCTTCTCTTCTTCTCGGATTTATTACGGGATGCCCTGCAGAGAAAGTGAGAGAGAGAGATGGACAAAATGCATGCATTGAATATAAATGTACTTCTGTGTTTGCACATATGTCATGCAAACTGACAAAAATGTGTTTTTTGTTGTTGTTGTTTTTTCTTACTCATGGTACAGAAAACATTTATTTTCCCGTATTTTAATAATAAAAATAAAATGTCATGACCATTAGCATTTGTAGCTGAATTGGGAGTAAAAGCAAAAAAGTGTGTGTGTGTATATATATATATATATATATATATATATATATATATATATATATATATTTTTTTTTTTTTTTTTTTTCTCCCATCAAAAATCCTTTCAACCGCATCAATTACAAATTTTCATTACTCTCCTTCTTTCTCTCTCAGCCCTAGACCCTTTATCTCAAGGAAAATCTATTGTGTTGAATGAAAGTGTGAAGAGCTTTTAGAGGTGTGATTTCTTAATCACCTCTGGACACAATTAAAGTTCACAGGTTTACAGTCTAATGTGGGATTTTATTATTCAACATTGCAAAATGATGTGTATTACGACTATGAAGAGCTAAACACACAGACCTTTTTGCTCTGTCTTTCTCATCTTCATCCATTAAATCATCCACACAGCTGCCTGTGCTGAGAGGAAATCACAGGAAAATGTTTTCTATCTAAAATTGATTTTTGGCAAAATTAAAAATCGCACAAAATATATATACAACATGGCAAATGAATTATAAATGTGCAAAAAGAACAAGCATATCGTGACGTTAGTGTAGACTCACTCCCATTCCCTCCGGGTGGACGGACAAAGGCCTCCAAACTCCAAAAGGTTGTCCATGCTCACTCCTTCTCCCATTCAGGCCGTCTGGAAAGGCTAGAGTGTCCCATTCGTGTCTTCTACACTCGAAACACCCACAGAAATCCTAATGGACACCACACGCTAACCACCTAATACTAGTGGTTAGCCACTACTCACAAATCGCTGATGGCTAGGCTCCGGTGTTGATTGGCAGCCAATAGATGCTGCAGTTATGTTCTTACAGCTAGCCAGTCCTTAAAGGCCAAAAACTAGCTTACCATCAAGATATTGTTTATCTTGACGCTTGTCTTCCAGCAACATCTAATGCTAATGTACACTTGTAAGATTGTTTTCTCTCTCCATGAAGTTAATGATGGAAACAGAAGAACCTGTTGAAGAAAACAAAAAGGGTGTTTTAGTTGCCAGGTTTTATGCTGCATTTATGATTGCTTTAGTACATGACTAATTTATTCTGTAACTGAAAGTGTCTGACAATGCTAAGTAGTATTGGGCTGGTCACGTGATCTCAACTCGTAAAAACTTTTTATAGACTAGAGGCTCCTGTAAGTAGGCCTATACGTAATTTTAATGATATTTTTATTTTTCCTCTCTTTTTTTTTTTTAGTTCACATGGATTTTTGCTGAGTCCTGGGTGCAAGTTACATGGATAAAGAATAGGCCTACACATTGTTCATTTACATATACTACTGACACTGAAACAATACAAAGCTGGTTGAAAAAGTTTAATGCATCTTTAATGCCTGGCACAAAGCATAAAGTTTTATTGAATAATAATAAACAATATTAAAAGTATCATACAAGCAGAACATTTGTTCATTGCCTTTTTGTAAAGCAGCAAACTGTTCTGTACACAATCAACAAAAAGTTTCAAATGAGTGATTTTTTTTTTAATTAACAAGCCTAGAAAAATGTAAAAAGACAACTGACATTAATTAAATATTCTCTCTCTTTCTCTCTCTCCCTCTCTGTCAAACGAATAAAACATTGGCACTTCTCCAGATACATTACACTTCACCAAAGCCAGTAGAGATACCACATGCTGTGTGCTTCGTGATCAAAAATCAGCCAAAAATCAAAGTAAACAGTTGAAAACTTAGAAGAGTAAAGTAAAAAAATTTAATTATTTAAAAAAATAGATTTAGGATAATTAAAACTGAAAAGTCCCATCAATACTTTTGCTTTAAACATGTTATTCAACTGTTACACTGATTGTAACACTCTGTCTTGTATTAAATTTAATATTATGATGTAATCTTTAGGTTTATTAATGGTATAAACCATAGGTTTCTTAAACTGTGTACATTTGTATTAAAACCGTAAAAGGTAACCATCTCCCCCAATCCGATTCCCTTTACTTTCACAGTGAAAATATGTAGAATCATCATGCTATATGGAATGTGTTTGATAAAACTCATAGATTTTCAACCTTTTTTTTTTTTTTAGCCAATTTGCATCTCGCTTGCTTAAACAGTCACATAAATCTGTTGATGCGCCACGGAAACCTGTTCATCAGCTAGAGCCACACGCTCATTCAAAAACTGCCTGCAAATGTTTCTCACGCCAACCTTTACAATGATGAAGATTGTGGGTGTATCAGAGCTGTTTTAGCTCAAATAAACTGCTCGAACTGAGGTGCTGCTTACTCACTTTATCAATTTTTGCATTAAAAGTTTAATGCAATATCCGATGACAAAGAAACGAAAATGCACAAAACTTATTGTGTTGCCACCTATGCTTAAGCGTTAATGCAACACTGGCACAACCCTCAGGAAATGCTGCTTCGGCAAGGAGTGCCATGACCTAGAAACATCTTTTACGCCAAGCTCTTTTCATAATCCAACACAACAGACAAGAATAAAGAGGAAAAAGTGGGATAGAGAGAGATGCATAGTTAAAGGGTTCATCGGATGCCCATTTTACATAAGTTGATATGATTCTTTAGTGTCTTAATGAAAAGTCTATAACATAATTTAGTTGAAATTTCTCAGTGGTAGTGTAAAAACACCTCTGTACCCTGTCAAAATCAGCTCTGTTTTCAGCACGCTGTTCTAGTCCATTTTGCTTTAAATGCTAATGAGCTCTGCTTACTCCACCCCTCTCTTCCGTGGAGTGAAGAGTAGACCATAGATATGTGTAGATTCCCTATTTGACCGCTCCAGATACGATGACGCGTCAGCCATTATTAAATAATTATTAAAAGGAATATTTGCCAGTACCGCAAGTCAATATGGTTAGCAGCACCATCAACACCAAGAATATAAATTAAAATATATAAACTTTCTGCTTAAACGGCACATGAATTTACAAAAATATGTTTTCAAAATCAAATAGTCAGCGGGATGCCTGAATAACTAGTTGACTAAATTAGCACTGGAGGAAGCTGCATGGTTTAAGGTAACTTGACCCTGATTGCAGGCTTTCATTCAGAGGATCTGAAAACAGCTTCACCCAAATCTTCCTTGCCAGTTTTTTTTAATTATTATTCAAAAAACAAATAGGAAATAAACAATAGTGGCCATTTAAAAAAAAAAATTAATAAATAAATTAATAAATAAATATGAATAGGAAACATTTATTGTACTCTGTCACTGTGCTTAAACTATCAGCACATATACACACATCATCTGTGGTTTATGTAACAATTCCAGAAATCTGACAGTTTTTACTTATCAGCCGAGAAGAGGTACGTGTTTGTGAGATAATGACTGACCTATATTCTTTCTCTCTCAAACACACACACACACACACACCTTTTTAAAACCTGTTTTGCTCTGCATAACATCACACTGACAGATGTGTGAAATCAGCTATGCTAGCCCAGGTAATACAATTGTCTTATTTCAGGACAAAATGAAAATACAAATATTTATTATCCTTAGAATTATTAGGTTGTAATGGAAAGTTTCTAAACCCAAAACTGAGCTGGCAATTCTAATGTTACTAAAAGAAATGTGCTTGCTATATATCACCCACAATTTACACAAATGTGAGTGTTTGCAATGAGAGAGAGAGAGAGAGAGAGAGACCATTTACAATTACTCTGTATTATTTTAATCTGTTATTTCTTTTTTCCCTTCTCTTTTCGCTGTGATAAGTTGGACATGTATGTGTGTTTATTTTTCCCCTTTTTTATTAATCTGTATGTTTGTATAATATACTTATTGCTTTGGCAACATTGTGATATGTTACACAGTCATGCCATTAAAGCTCATTTGAATTGAATTTAATAGAGAGAGAGAGAGAGAGAGAGAGAGAGAGAGAGAGAGAGAGAGAGAGAGAGAGAGAGAGAGAGAGAGAGAGAGAGAGAGAGAGAGAGAGAGAGAGAGAGAGAGAGAGAGAGAGAGAGATTATGATTTTTACCATACATGAGTTGGTTAAGAATAGTTTCTGCACAACAGTGGTGATGACCAGACAAGCACAAGTGAGAAGCAGTAAGATTGGGTACAGCTGGATAGAATTAGAATACAGCACCTTCACAAACTTTATAAAAAAGTTTGTATTTGTTTTTAAAGCTGTATTTTTTTATACTTTATAAAAGAAATACAGCACATACTGTATACACACATATCCACTCACATTTACGCACACACATACACTTGTATACAGATCACGCAGTAATTGTGTCTGACAAATAGTTCAAGCCTTTGAACTACAGTTTCGTATTTAATTCACATTTAAAATGAAAATGAAAAAGATGATGAAAGAGAAGGGACACAAAGAGCGAGACGCAGCAAACTCTCAGCTAATGATTAATACAGCAGACTTTCTGCTAATAATAAACAGCAAATTCTCTGTCTATTGTATGATGAGCACGTAGGATGCAGTCTTGTGTTCAAGTCTAGAGCAGCTGGATGGAGCACAACAGAAAAGAACAGAATTCAAAAGTTTCAAGCTACATTTCGTAAAATTTAACTGCTTGAAAATGCAATGGTCATGGGGAGAAACAGGTTGAGTTGTGAAGCAATGGCCAAGGATGACTATCTGGCATGTGTGTATCACTTGTGCTTTAAAGAGAATGAATTTAGAAAACATTTTCAGAGAGGATTTTACTGTTTTACCAAGAAGTTTTAATGGCTAAATGCTAACACACAGCATGCTAATGAGCATTATTTTCTTAAAATCAAACCAAAAAAAAATTCTAGTCAACCTCACTAGATGACTAGTCAGTTTTATTTCACGATTGACTCATTCCTAACACAAACTCTTTTCTCATAAACACTCTCTGTTAAACATAAAATCTCAGCTGATATTAACAGCAAACTCTGATGATAATGATGCAAATTCTCTGGCAATAATATAAACAGCAAACTGTCTGCTTATAATAAACAGCAATCATTGTGATGAATATACAATGTGTGCCGATAATGAATTCAGCAATGTGTCCAGAAGTAATAAACACAGCAAACTCTCATGATAACAAACATGGTCAAATCTGTGCTAGTAACGAACAACTCTCTCTTTGCTAAAAGCCTATTAAAACGTTCAACTCTCAGTTACAATAAACAGAACAAACGCTGATAATAGCACATACAAACAAACTCTGTTACTCATATTCAAATTAGTGGTCAATCAATTTGACAGCACTAATTTAAAGGTCTGACAACTACACACTGCAACTGACCAATCAGAATCAAGTCTTGCAAACAGCAGCGTAAAGCTTTGCAAATAAAAAACACAGCAAACTCTGCTAATAGCAAATTCTGTGCTAATAGTAAAGATGAAATGGTATGAACATTTCATATCACGATTATAGTGACCAAAATAACTACGGTTTTCAATATTATCACAGTATTGTTCAAATATGATAGAAATGTTCAAAATGGAGGCCTACTCATGCACACACTGCGATCATGTCACTAAATTTTAAGTTGAAAACAAACAAACTTTCAATAATTACCACCAAGGGATATAAAAAATAAAAAACAGTTTAATTAATACACGAGTTAGGATGAAACCAATTTAGCAGCATACTACTTCAAGATCAATAATTAAAACTATACAACTGCTAGAGGAAAGCCAACACTGGCTTCAACACATCACATATTACAAAACATCAGCGCCATCATGAATCATGTCTTTCCCTCTCTTTCTCTCCACCTACTAGCTTGCACTTATTTGAACAATGACTGAGACTTGGTGTTACGAGCACTTCCTCTGTCTGATTGCCTCTTCAAGATTAATCGCTTTTTGTATTCCCCAATTGTAAGTCGCTTTGGAAAAAAGCGTCTGCCAAATGACTAAATGTAAATGTAATGTAGATAAAGTTCCTGAGTTTGAGCATCTTGCTGTCTAAAACACTGCTGTACTCAATGTGAACAATGTGAGCAAACAGAACTATAAAACATGAATAAATTGTTTATGAACAGTTTATAGACACAAAAGGAGAAAAGAAGAGAAAGACTCAACCACATGAAGGAAGCCACTGAGAAAAGGAGATTTTTTTTCTCCCATGCAGAAAAAGACCTGAATATCTCTCTTTTTGCCTCTAAAACACAAACAAAAGGCACATCCAAAAAAAATAAAAAAAAATATCTAAAAAAATAAAAAAAATTGTAAATTGGCCACCCCTCCTTACCCAAATATTTTAACCTAAACACATTTACACAGGCACACACACACACACACACACACACACACACTCCCCTTAAACAGGACATAAACGAATATTGGAAATGATCTGATCTAGTATTTTTTAGAAAAAAATCATACCGAACTGTCCGCACAGAATCTACCCAGTGATGTGTAGCTCACACAGATACATGTTTACAGCCTACCGCGTGTCCTCAAATTACACACACACAGAGAGAGAGAGCAATGAGTTCAATTCAAAGTTCACATTAACAATCACTTCTTGAGACACACAGACACCTCTTGGAAAGTACAGAGCATAGACAGGATGAACAACTTTCAAACACTCCTAATAGATATTAACAACTAAAAAAAGCACAAATTTAATCATCTACAGTCATTTTTATTTCCAAGTTTTCCATTCTTGCTGTTGTATGTAGGTCACATTGTAACTCTACTGGAAACTTTTTGTCATACATATTCATTTATTTTTTTACATGAAATCATCATAACCCATTTCCACATTCATTGTGTGAAAAATTTGGTTTCCATACCAAAAATAGCTGATTTCAAGACCGTTCTGATGAGAGAATAGTGTTCACCGCTTTTAATGAATATGATGACTGTGTTGAAAATTGATAATTCCGCAAATTGTGATGCAAGCGGTGTGTTTTATTTGCATCGGTTTGCACATGGTTGCTGAAGAGAGTTGCTCATCTCTGACAGGCCATGATGCATGTTGCAGTAGCATTGTGGTATCTAGCTACTGAAAGACGAAAGCCGCACACTGTCAAATCTTTATTTTTGGCCATTTTGGGAGGAGTAAAATTTACATATGAGCCTTCAACAACCAGATGCATTTACACTAGATAAACGAACAAAGATATAGTTCTAAAAATCGTTCTCAATATGAAAGAATAGCAGAGTCAACACCACAACTATAATGATAAAGCCACAGAGAAACTATATTGTAGGAATCACTTTCAGAACGATTTTTTCCAGCTGATGAACAATACAAACATTGACATCCAATCAGAATCCATCTTACTATATGCAGCTCAAGAATTTAAAGCTTGGTGTAAACGGGCCTTAATTGTCTCTAATTTCTGCCAATTTGCCACTATTTCTTTATTTTTTTATATTTGCTTACTTTGTTACCAAGGACACAGTGAATTATGAGACAATTATGTGTGAAGAAAAAATAAACAAATAAAAAATATGAACAGAATATTTCTGCCAATTTTTTAATTATGCAAGTGTGAAGATAGTATTTAAATTATATTTTTAAATTTCACATATCATCTATCTATCTATCTGCTGTATTGTCTGCTAAAAGCAACCACACAGCACATAAAATAATAAACTGAGCAAAGAGAACAGCGGTCACTGTAAGAATGTGATTATTCTTTTATCAGAGAGTTAACTCCTTCCCCATTCTCTGTAACATCTCACTAATAAGAATCTTCCCTATTCTCTACATACACACACACACACACACACACACACACACACACAATGAACACATAAATACACACAAGCTAACAAACACCTGAACATGACCAAATAAATGCACACACATCAGACATAGGAGTGTGTAAAAGAAGCTGTTGGTTCAGAAAGAGGTCAAGGGTCACACTCAGTGTTGAGAGCTGATAGGGGCCCCAGGATGATTCCGGAAGGGGTGGAAACACTCGAGAATGTTACAGCAGCAACAGGAAAACACGCACACTTTTAGCTCAATGTTGATGCAGTGTTACAGGAGTGTTAATGCGATGTTAGCCCAGAGATGTGGGTACTGGCCTCATTCATGAAACATGAGCAGAACAAATTTCTTATTGAACGGAGTACAAATTTATGCATGGTCGTACGAACGACATTGACCAAAATTTGTTCTGCTTGTGAATGAGGACCATTATAGAGCTTGAATACTTTTATTCAGCAAGGACACATTAAACATTAATCAAAATTGACAGTAAATAGCTACATGTATACTGTTATTAAAGATCATAAATGCTCTTTAAAATAAGTGTATTAAACTTTCTATTTATCAAAGAATCCAAAACAATAATGTATTATACTTTCCACAAAAAAATATATTAAGCAACTGTTGTCAATATAGATAATAAGAAATTTTACTTGAGCACCAAATCAGCATATTAGAATGACTACTGAACGATCATGTGACACTGAATACAGGAGTAATTGCTGCTAAATGTTCAGCTTTGCCATGAAACATTTTATTTAAAAATATATTCAAATAGAAAACTGTATTTTAAACGGTATTTTTAAGCAAAAAACAGAAAAAAAAAAAAAAAGGCAGACGAATCGCCTTCGATTATGAACACGAAATTGCTTGTTAGTGAATGGTTCTGTGTAGTAATTCCCGCTCCATTTGAAAGAAGGTGATGCGATTAACTACTAATCAAGAAACCGGTTTTACTGACGAGATGCGCATGATAATCGAATACAATTTAATTGCACAGCCCTACACAGAAATTACAGAAGTATTTATACAAATGGTAATTAGTAACAACAGGCTCCTGATCAGGGCAAGAGACAGAGGAAAACAGATAAGGACAGAGAGAGAACAACAAAGGGTGATTTCCAGGAGCCAAACAGCCTGACCCCTGTGTAAAAGGTGAGGGAATTATTGCATCACTGACTGTTTACAGTATTATCATGAAGCCGAGAGCCCACCTTTAACCAGGGGCCCACCGTACAGCAGCAGCACACACACACACCATTGACCAAGGGGCCCAGGCATAAGCTCCAATACACATCTACACACTCATCCACACTGTACAAGTTTACAAAGATTCATGCAAGTCTCATCCATCACATGAACATGCAACAGCCTCCATCATATGTGATATTACAAGAACTCACAGATTCACACATGCTCGCACTTGCCTCTAAATGACATGAAATACTTTTGGGAAGGGTTAGGGTTAGGACTAAACCTACTTAACCCACAACCATCACTTAAAGGGATTGATAGTTCACCCAAAAAGGAAAATCCAGTCATGATTTACTCATTTTTCAGTCATTTTTTTTTCCATAGAATGGAAGTCATTGTTTTGGCAACACACACACAGACACACACACACAGGGAGAGTGAGACATTGCTCAAAACATCTTCTTTTATGTTCCACAGAAGAAAGAAAGTCATGCATGTTTGGAACGATTTGTGACTGTGTTTTGAGTTTGAGCTCCATCAAGTTGATTCTTTATCGTCTATTTTCTATATTAAAAACTATTTTATACACTATCATTTTCGTTTCTGTAACGTGTGACTATATCCCCTATAGCATTCTAAAACAAAACAAATCAGAGTGCCTTGTTATCACTAGTTTTATTTTGATTTCTCGAGTCTGCTATTAGCTTATATTTCAGGCCTCACCATAGTACAGAAACTGCACTTGTTAAAATTACAAATGACTTGCTTCTTGCTTCAGACCAAGGCTGCATCTCATTGCTAGTATTACTTGATCTTAGTGCTGCGTTCGACACTATAGACCATGACACACACATAGATCGATTACAAAACTATACTGGTATTCAAGGGCAGGCTTTAAGATGGTTTAGATCCTACCTGTCCGATCGCTACCACTTTGTTCATTTAAATGGGGAGTCATCTCAATTATCACCAGTAAAGTATGGAGTACCACAAGGATCTGTCCTAGGTCCTCTGCTATTTTCAATATACATGTTGCCTCTTGGTAATATTATTAGAAAATACGGGATTAGTTTTCATTGTTATGCTGATGATACTCAACTATATATCTCAACAAGACCAGATGAAACTTCTAAACTAAGCTAATAGATTGTGTAAAAAATGTAAAAGATTGGATGACCAATCATTTAAATTCAGATAAGACAAAGATATTATTTATTGGACCAAAAACCAGTACACAGAATCTCTTGGATTACAATTTGCAACTACGGATGTACTGTTACGTCCTCTAAAGTCAAAAATCTGGGTGTTATATTAGACAGCAACTTGTCCTTTGAAAATCATACTTCCCATGTTACAAAAACAGCATTCTTCCATCTTAGAAACATTGCCAAGCTTCGAAACATGCTATCCGTTTCTGATGCAGAAAAGCTAGTTCATGCATTCATGACCTCTAGACTGGACTATTGTAATGCACTGCTAGGTGGTTGTCCTGCATCTTCAATAAACAAGCTACAGATAGTCCAAAATGCAGCGGCTAGAGTTCTTACCAGGTCAAGAAAATATGATCATATTACCCCAATTTTACCGTCTCTGCACTGGCTACCTATTAAGTTCCATATCATTTACAAAATATTATTACTTGCCTATAAGGCCCTAAATGGTTTAGCTCCTATGTACCTAACTTGTCTTCTACCATGCTACAATCCAACCCGCTCCCTAAGGTCGCAAAACTCTGGACTTTTGGTAGTACCTAGGATAGCAAAGTCCACTAAAGGAGGTAGAGCTTTTTCACATTTGGCTCCCAAACTCTGGAATAGCCTTCCTGATAACGTTCGGGGTTCAGACACACTCTATCTGTTTAAATCTAGATTAAAGACATCTCTTTAGCCAAGCATTAATGCATTTTATAATCTTGTACTGCAGTTATATCTGATCAAATGTACATTATTATTATTCTTTAGCTTGGTTTGAACAAATCATTTTTGCTTAGATGGAACAGCAGCTACACTAATTATGTCTCTATTTGTTTCTCTGTTGATTAGCATCCCGTGGTAACTAGGAATGACATGAGCTTCAGTCTGGATCCAACCCTTAAATGATCTGAGATGACCGAACACCTGAGAAAAGATAATGCCAACCCCTCAGAGGACCTCAGATGATGCCAACACTCAGACAACATACAGAATTACCAAATTTTGCCATAAGTTAAATATATTAAGGTTCTGCAATATATAAATATATTGTGGAAACTTAAATTTCCTGTAGAGCTGCTTTGCAACGATTTGTATCGTAAAAAGCACTGTACAAATAAACTTGAATGAAATGAGGGTAATTAAATTATGAGTGTATTTTCATTTTTCGGTGAACATCCCTTTAACTAATCCACAACCAACAACAAAGACACCACATCCCAAACTTCATTTCTGCTCTTGCACATCACAACTGGCATATTGATAATGTTGGTTCTTTTAATAAAGAGCTTGGAATATTCCTCATTTGTAAGCCGCTCTGGATATTGCTAAATTAATACATTTAATCAAAAACTATTTCAATTTGCAGCAATTTGTTTCAAAGCTTTAGTCTTTTAGAACTATTCTAAATATTTAATACATAATTAATATGAATCTAAAAAGCTGCATGCATAATAAAGTACATTAACAATGTGGTACGTACACTTGTAATGAAGTGCTAAATAATCTTTTTGTCATAACTTTGTTCATTAATTTTGGAAAAGCGGCGTTCTTGCAATGGTTGCTTCCTCAGACAAAACGCGACTTCTGTTTGCTATAGTCTGTTTGAAGACGCTCTGACTAAAACATGTAGTCCAATTCATTCGTAGCTTCTTTATACATTCGTGTAAATTTAACTTTAAAAAGTCCATGGGCACGTTACGCGTCCGCTGCCCTTAAATTGTTACTTGCAAAATCCAAATTGTTTCCTGAACCACAACAAACAGAACCCAAACACGCACTTCCAGCCCCAGGCCATGGAACTAGTAGAATAAAACAAAAATCAAACCAACTCAGCTATTTTCTTATGTTTAAAACCCCGAGGTAAGTGAAACCATGCTGTTACAACATAAGGATGAAACATATCGTGTAATTAAGTCAGACAGGAGCTCTTATGAATTTTTCACACAAGTGCAAATGGGTTCAAGTCATTATTCAAGTCTCAATAGTACACATTAAGTGACACATATCGTCCAAGCAGGCAGGTTTTATGCTGCTGGAGATACCGGATTCAGCGCATTGTACAGTGACCCATTTTGACCGCATTCCAAGATTTCAGATTAATCCGGCACCAAGACAGTCAAACTAGCAAAATCCACAGACTAAATATTAACAAGCTTTCATTGCCGTAATTGCGCACGGGATAAAAAGATTAGGGTGCAGGAAAGCGCGCGGTAACATCACAGAACCCGGCGATTCCAGCGAGTACCCGCTATTCACAACTCCTTAACTTAAGATGTCCACTTAGATTCCACAAAAAGAGAAGAATCCAATGGAACCAAACGAGCGATCTTTAAATGCTCCATAAATTGTCTTACTTTCTTGTTTGCATTACTATATATAACGTAGGGAATATTTTACCGTGCGTTAAGGATTACCGATCCACACTTCACTTTTGCCCTCGTCCGCGCCTCTCAAACCGAATCCACGAGTGAGCTCATAAACAACCCCCGAAAGAGCCACTCTGAAGTCGGACACGGGACAAAATATGTACAAAGCACACGAACTGAAGAATCCCAGGATAAAAGCGGCACGGGAGCGCACGCGACTCGGCGTGTTTTCGCTACAGGGTCCACATCCTCCGCTGACGAGCGCCTGTAAACAGCGCTGAGCTGAAGCGAAGTACGAAAGTAGGTCAGACTGGAGCTCAAATACTCAACCAACGACAGCAGCCTCACACACACACGCGCCAGAGAAAAGACACACGCGTCAGGAACGCACTTCAACATAAACGCTCGACAGCAATCCTTTTAAAATCATTTTCATAGGCGATCAGCTCTTTTGGTGAATGTCATGCTGCTGTCAGCCCGTGTCTCTCTATGTGGAGCTGACGGTTGCCTTTCGCAAATGCACGTTGCCTCAACAGTTTCTTTAATACCGTGGAATAAATAAATGAAACAATGGTCACGCTTTATTTTAAGGTTCCATTCTCATAACATTTTTTTGCCTTTTGCAACTCTTAATTTGCTGCCTATGAATAGTTAGTAAGGTTAAGTTTAGGTTTTGGTTATGATTAGGGATGTAGAATATGTTCCTTCAGAATATGTGCTTTTATAAGTACCAATAAAAAGCCAATATGCATGCTAATAAGCAACTAATAGTGAGAACTGGTTCCTATACTAAAGTGTTACTAACCCTTGCAAGATGATACAACTCTTTGTGCTGTGTGAGTTAATCAAATAAACGATTAACTCACACAGCACAAAAAAGTGCTGTAAAGATCAAATAAAAGTTCATTAATAAATTGCATTATTATAACTAATAACTTTGGTTAACTCATGCACCTAGATGTACATCCGATCGCAGAAACAAATATTATTGTTATTATGCTTTATTTGTAGAGTGCCTTTCCAAAAATTCAAGGTTGCATTACAAGACCATGAAGAGTGTTGAAATTTAGGAGTATTTTGGGATGAAACAGACAATGCTTATTAAACATGACTGGAAAGATATATGCAGAGCAGTTTGTGTGAAAAAAGCGATTCTGTCAGGTAGTTAAAAAAAACAGAATCGCAAAAGAGCAATAAGTCAGGGAGAATTTAAGTAGAACAGACGCGTACAGCACAATGCAAAATGTCTATGAAAAAATCAATGTGACAGTTCGACAGTGACCATGGCAGTTGTTGGAAGTGACTGCAATATGTCCAGGCTTAATATATGTATGTTGGGATGCTCAACTTTACAAGACGCTGAGCCCAGAGCTACCTTTTGAAGGCACACGTAAACATCCTGCTCTATTTTGGAGGTAGTTTTCTCACATATTCCACTGATGCAGCAAAAGGTGAAACTGGGTCTGCTGCAGCAGTGTCAGGAGCTGAAATAATGATGCTATATGGCACAGTTTACTGAGGTTTATAATAGAATTTGCACTGAATTAATCAAATAAATACATGTTAAACAAATCAAATCTAACACTTCAAGCACTAAAACTTTCTGGCACTGCATACTTTTTTTATAGGATAAGACATGCTGTCAACACAAAAACGGATACATTTATGGAACATCTTTTTAATCAGCAAAAGCAGAAATAATGTGTGATGCCGGAAAGCCTGTATCAGGACACAATATTGGTTGCCATGGTAAACACAGAATCCTCCATCAGCCTCTCCGTCTAACATAGCCGCTGGGCAGAAGAGCAGCTAAACCTCTCAAACACATCAGCTGCGTGGCTCCATGCATTTTTACTGTACTCACCAAATAGATGTAATTGCTATGCATTATTCTTAATATGTTAATAGTTTTAGGTGCCATGATGTGCTTGCAAAAGTAGCTTCAAAACTCTGCTCATTATTATAAAACCAATTAAAGTCTGATGACAATTCTTAATGGAGGGAGTTTTAGATTCATCATGCCATGAGTCATTGGGTATATAATAAGATAAAAAAAAATTCTCTCTTTCTTTTGTTCTTTCGTTCTTTTGTGTTTTGCTTTATGGTTTATGGCTTTGGTCTGAAAGCTGACTGTGGCTCTGTAGCTTTAAAGAACTACCAGAGGAATATGGGTCAGTGGAACACCAGCACAAGCGCCAGGGAGACACTGAGAAAGAGAAAGAAAGGGAGAGAGAGAGCGAGAGAGAGAGAGAATTGAATGCTTTGGTAGCAGAGTTTCTGAGATTATTAGTGGTCCAGCAGAATAATTGATACTCCTGTCAGTATAAGTGACTTTTATGAGCAAACAACATTCAGAAGTTCAGGAAATAATAACAAGAACTTCCTCTTTAGAATCACACAGCAGATGTGTGTCAAGGGTGTGTGTGTGTTTATGTGTGCCATAGAAACAACCTACATGTGAAGTGATTTGTTCATAAGGAATTCACAATCTAGTCATCAGATTCTCCCTTTATAGGAGCAAAACAAATGCCTCTCTTCAAACGTATATCTGCAATTGTTTCTTCTGCTTATGATTTGATCAGCAATTTTAAGTGTTGATGGTTTATATTAAGCAACAGGGAATCATTCAAATTTGAGGACAAATCTTGTTTTTGTCCGACAGTATTTTGTTTACTAGTCTAGCAGTGACAAGTTACAGTCAGATTAATTTCAGCAGTTAATTAATAACCTATTACAAACCTCTGCTTCTTGATCCCACAGATCACATCCTGACTCGTACGTCAAGAGAAACATCAGAAATACTGACATTCTGTCGACACCGATAGCCTTGTGGGCAGCACACCAACATACAGCTCCATACTGCTATACTGGCATCCTGTGTTCGAATCCCGAATCGAGGACCATTCCCAATCCTGCCCCCCATCTCTCTCCCACTTCACTTCCTGTCAGTTCAGATCTGTCCTATCCTAATAAAAAGGCAATAGAAATAGAAATACTGACATTCTCTCATCTTTCACTGTGTATATCTGTGAATCAGTTTCTGTTGATCTTTGGATATCTCTCTCACACAAAGTTGATGAAAATCACTAGTTCTTGAGAGATTTCAGCTTCTTTATTTATATACACCATGTATTCATGCCGTGGCGAGAATAGAGTCATTTAATTAACAAATTTCACCAACAATACTCAACAGTCCAAACACTTTCCATGGACAAACATATCCAAAAATTCTATTGTGAATGTTTTTAAAGGCCGGTGCTGTGCCCATTTTTGACTCCCTGCCAAATTACTACCCCCCTCGTTTTCATCTGACACTGGCTCGTTCGCTAAACTGAACATCCAATCAGAGTTCTCTCTCGTGCCGACAGCCCGACGCTGATTCAACATGTTGAATTGGGCAAACTGCCACCGACATGAGCCTGACGAAGGGAACACACCAAAACAAACTAGCCCGACAGACGGACGATCGTAGGCTTGGTGTGTCTCAGCCTTAAAACCCATTTTTAATTTGTATGTACATGCATTTATATGTATTATTTTTTCATATTTATATTTCATTGAAAGCTTATTGTATTACTGTAAAAGCTAACTGTATTATGTAGAATATTATGAGAGAGAGATGGACTGAGCCAGTGTGATTACCTGCAACTGATACTAAATAAGTAATATTTAAAAACAACAACAAACAACCACCATAAACGTTGCAAGGCAATTCAGTCAAAAGTACAAAGGCAGTGCTCTGATATACAGCATTAAAGTTATATAAAATAACATGTTATTAGACTCTGCCCTCAGCCAAAACTATTTGCTCTGGAACAAATAATAGATTAATGAGACAAAAGACTGCCCATTAGGTTTACCCAAAACAAATTATATCTCATGTTTAACCACTATAGAGACATCAGAGCCACTGGCAAATTCCAGAAGATCTGGCCGAGGTAAGGCCGCTCTCAGCTGGTTCATGAACGCTGAACGGCTGCTGACGCCCTGGAGCTCACATCTCCGAAAATGTAAAAGCGTTATTCTTTATTACCACACTGCATATTTGAAGTCTAAACAACTACATTCTTGCATAAACTTTTAAAACTAGCCTATATTCTGTGACACAAAAACAGTATTATAAAATTATAGTGGATTTAGGCATCCGCCACGACACTTGCTGCGAGAAATGCAAGCGAAGTGATACAAACGCTAAAAAGGTTCCTGTGTGATATTGGATGAATATCTCATGAGTGGAAAGACCCCTCAGCCATCAGATTCGACGACCAAAAAGAAGTGTTGTGGAAAAAAAAGATATATTTTTTTATATATATATTTACACACACTCACCTAAAGGATTATTAGGAACACCATACTAATACTGTGTTTGACCTTCAGAACTGCCTTAATTCTACGTGGCATTGATTCAACAAGGTGCTGAAAGCATTCTTTAGAAATGTTGGCCCATATTGATAGGATAGCATCTTGCAGTTGATGGAGATTTGTGGGATGCACATCCAGGGCACGAAGCTCCCGTTCCACCACATCCCAAAGATGCTCTATTGGGTTGAGATCTGGTGACTGTGGGGGCCATTTTAGTACAGTGAACTCATTGTCATGTTCAAGAAACAAATTTGAAATGATTCGAGCTTTGTGACATGGTGCATTATCCTGCTGGAAGTAGCCATCAGAGGATGGGTACATGGTGGTCATAAAGGGATGGACATGGTCAGAAACAATGCTCAGGTAGGCCGTGGCATTTAAACGATGCCCAATTGGCACTAAGGGGCCTAAAGTGTGCCAAGAAAACATCCCCCACACCATTACACCACCACCACCAGCCTGCACAGTGGTAACAAGGCATGATGGATCCATGTTCTCATTCTGTTTACGCCAAATTCTGACTCTACCATCTGAATGTCTCAACAGAAATCGAGACTCATCAGACCAGGCAACATTTTTCCAGTCTTCAACCGTCCAATTTTGGTGAGCTCGTGCAAATTGTAGCCTCTTTTTCCTATTTGTAGTGGAGATGAGTGGTACCCGGTGGGGTCTTCTGCTGTTGTAGCCCATCTGCCTCAAGGTTGTGCGTGTTGTGGCTTCACAAATGCTTTGCTGCATACCTCGGTTGTAACGAGTGGTTATTTCAGTCAAAGTTTCTCTTCTATCAGCTTGAATCAGTCAGCCCATTCTCCTCTGACCTCTAGCATCAACAAGGCATTTTCGCCCACAGGACTGCCGCATACTGGATGTTTTTCCCTTTTCACACCATTCTTTGTAAACCCTAGAAATGGTTGTGCGTGAAAATCCCAGTAACTGAGCAGATTGTGAAATACTCAGACCGGCCCGTCTGGCACCAACAACCATGCCACGCTCAAAATTGCTTAAATCACCTTTCTTTCCCATTCTGACATTCAGTTTGGAGTTCAGGAGATAGTCTTGACCAGGACCACACCCCTAAATGCATTGAAGCAACTGCCATGTGATTGGTTGATTAGAAAATTGCATTAATGAGAAATTGAACAGGTGTTCCTAATAATCCTTTAGGTGAGTGTATATATATATATTAATCGCTTAAGCATTAATTGTAAGTCTATGCAATTCATAACATGCAGAAGATTTCAAAAATGCTTGATTCATGTTCAATTCAGTGAGTGAGGATGAGCTTCTTTTGTTGAGCCTTACACAAGATTATGTAGGTCAGCTGGAGTAAAGCAGCAGTTTGCGTCAATCTCAGAGGACAGGAAAGACTTGTAGATGTTTAAAATCCCACAGCCAGAAATATACCTCTAAACTGTATGATCATTTCACAGGAGGTCATCTTACTCTCTGAGCCGAGATAATTGCTGTTCTCTCTTCCTCTATCTATTCACACGTCAAAAGCGCCATCGTTCAGTCTATCCATCCTTCTTTCTATTCACTCCCTAGCACTGTCATCATAACATACGGCTGTTCTGGGCTCCGGTCTTTTATGCTTGTGTGACGGTGTGTGTTGCAATTATCCACATGTGTGTGTGTCCTATGCTGCTGTAGTAAACCCACATTGTTCTTTTATAATTGTAATTATCTTAATGTGGTCTGACCCAGCTAAATGAAAAAGCTAATCATCACATATTAGATCAAGTAAAAGGCTGTTCATGAGTGTGTGTGTGTGCACTCTCACTTTACCGTCAAGAGTCATCAAAAGGATGCAGTGCTTCACCTCTCCCTTTATGTGTTTGTGCGGAAAAGAGAATAAAGAGAGACAGAAAGAAAAAGAGAGAGTGAGGGGTCTATTATACAGAGTTAGAGGGAAAAACACAAACTAATTAAGGGAAGAGAGACTATAATTAAAATGGCCTGTTTTTAATTTAACAGGGAGCTACTTTATATCAAACAGAACAGTGATCACTTAATTATGCAGGCAACATCAGAGACAGAGAGAGAGAAAATGGGAGGGTGGCTTTGGTAAGGGGTTGATTGTCTGACTCTGCTGTGAAGTCTATTTTCATTCTGGAGCAAAACCACATGTTTTTGGAATTGCAAAATTCATTCTTTACATCAAGTATTTTAGTATGGAAGCCTTAAAGGGGTCATCGGATGCCCATTGTACACAAGTTGATATGATTCTTTAGGGTCTCCATGAAAAGTCTATAACATACTTTGGTTACAATTTCTCAATGGTAGTGTAAAAACACCTTTACCCTGTCAAAATCAGCTCTGTTTTCATCAAGCCATTCTAGTCCTTTTTGCTTTAAATGCTAATGAGCTCTGCTGACCCTGTCCCTCTCTTCTGTGGAATGACGAGCACTACCATTTACTTTCGCCGCAAAACTGGATAACTAGCACGTTATTAGGAAAGGCGATTTGCAAAGATTCATAAAAACCCCTTATACACACTTCTTCTGTAGATGAAGCTGGATCACGAATGATTCATGTGAAGATCAGGGATCGGCGCATTCCCTTCAAAACGAAAGTAATGTTAATCCTCTGCATCTTCAACAGCTCAGATGTCAGGAGTAAATGATGACTGCTATGTTCATTATTACATCCAACAACTAAACACTTCAATCACTTAATCTGAGACGTTCTTGTCTTCCCCTGCACCGGAGTCGACACAATGGAGGACAGCTCTCAGCTCAATCAGGACAGGTCTAAGGTCAATCAACTATCGTGGGAGCGGCCTGTGCAGAACTACGTCATTCTAACCAGAATCTCAGAACAGTCTGATTTGAGAAAAGGGATTTTAAAATAGGGATTTAAAAAAAAAAACACTGGGTGGATTTTTACCATTATAGGATGGATGTGTACACACACTTCCAACACACATTTATGTTCAAACAACTTGTAAAGTGAATTTTGCATCCAATGACCCCTTTAAGACACACTCTCAGACACACTCTCTCTGTTTAAATCTAGATTAAAGACATCTCTTTAGCCAAGCATTAATGCATCTTATAATCTTGTACTGCATTTATATCTGATCAAATGTACATTATTATTATTCTTTAGCTTGGGTTAGATGGCAATTTTTGCTTAGATGGAACAGCAGCTACGATAATTATGTCTCTATTTGTTTCTCTGTTTCTGCCACAGGATTAACATCCCATGGTAACTAGTAATGTCAGAAGCTTCAGTCTGGATCCAACCCTTAAATGATCTGAGATGACCGAACACCTGAGAAAACATGATGCCAAAGCTCAGACAACATACAGAATTACCAAATTTTGCCATAAGTTAAATATATTAAGGTTCTACAATATATAAATATATTGTGGAAACTTAATTTCTTGTAGAGCTGCTTTGCAACGATTTGTATCGTAAAAAGCGCTATACAAATAAACTTGAATTGAATTGCATTAAGAGGCCCTGCACTATTATTTTTTCATGTCTTTTTTACATGTTTAAATAATATTAAAAATACAAACTCTCAAGTCCTCAATGAACAGTGGCTCCATATCTTTATTTCCATCCTTTCTTGCCATTGTTAAAATAACAATTTTTAATTAATAAAGTGCCTGAGCACTTAAAAAAAAAAATAGAATCATCTTTCAATTTATTGTTTTTCAGCATAATGGAAATGATTTAAAATACAAATTTATGTAATGCAAGTTTAAAATGTATACATGCAAATAACATGTATTGAAGCAATTATTTCCAAAAGCAGTTTCAAGCAAATAGAGTGACTGTGCACTCCATGAAGTCTAAAAAAAACAGGGCCCAATGTACAGAGTAAATATAATGGAATCTGTATAGGAATAAAGGTAATATATAGGATTTTTCACAGGAGTTTTAGCCTTATATTGAATTATGCATTGCATTGTACTGTGTTAGGATTAAAGGAAATGTCCATAAACTTAACGGACAATATCCTGACAGATAATTAGTGCCTTTTCTATTTTCCACAATTTTTTTCTTACCGTGCATGTGAGAGCTCAACAAGAAAACAGCACTGAGAAGGACTTGACTAAAAGATTCTTCACACACAACATGCAGTCGTTCCAACAAGAATGTTTGTGTATATGTACTTAGCATCCTTTCAATGTAGCACAACTAGCTTAATTTTAAATTTGTGCAAAACCTTATCATGCAAGATCTGAGATTAATCTGTCTTTCTGTGTAAAGGAGGTTGCATGAACAATGACAAATTTAAGTAGTTCTCCATATCAATTTTCTGTATTTTTTTCTTTTTCAAAATCCTAAAAGATTGTTTATTTTGAAATTAAATAGGAAAACACAATAGTTTTTTTAACATGGACTTTTGGACCCCACTGTGAACATACTTAAGTCTGGAATACACTACATGACTTTTAAAATCTGAGCAGATTTATCAAACACTTACTGACTTTGTAAACAGTCACAGAGGAAAAACTGGCCATCATACACTAACGGTGCATTCACATGGGGCATAAGTGTCGACGCTTGACAGAGGGCGTATCTAAAACGTGGTGCTGATGCAACCATCATAGTGACAACAACCAATCACATTACTTTTCCAGTGTTGCATGAACGTGATTGACTAGTGGCCGTGCTAGGGTATTTGCAGATCTGATTGGCTTATCTGATTGGCTGACGCCTGCATTGAAACCTGAAAAGATTAAACATTTTAACTTCTGCCACACGCAACTCCAGTGACTCAACGGACCCCCAAATCAGTTCTGCAATGCATGATGACACCTATTCAAAGTAAAGAAGAAGTATGAATGCCAATGTCCCATGTGAATGCACCATAAATGACTGAGGATCACACACTACCAGACTTTTAGGTTGTTCAGAACACAACAAACTAGCTGCTAGCAGTCATGCTAAAAAATGAAATCAATATGTGGCTAGAATGGATCCAGCTACGACTGGAAACGAACAATGAAATAAATTTTCTACCTATTAGATTGTGTTTTTTAGCCTACACCTACCCCAACCCTAAACCTACCCCTTACAATATTGAAAAAGAAAAAGATATTGATTTGCACATGCCCAGTATGACTTCTAGCCTTAACCAGACACTTGCAGCTACAGGTCAGGCAGTCAATGCAGCTGTTTGCACTTTGACTTTTATAATAAATTCATCTTTCAACCTGTTCCGGATCCAAAACAACAAACACTGCTCTTTCGAATCGTCCATTTAATAACCTACCAAACCATCTTAATATTTGATATGATACAGGCTTCATTAATTTATCAAACTTATATTTTGTATTTAAAAGGCCTTTTGGCTAATGCTCCGATGTTTTTAGTGTAATGACTGTTGTGGTTTCCTCTCATTAGTCTATAATTAAAGAACCATCAATCTCTCCTGTGAGCTCCATCATAGCATAAATAATTTACTTGTATATTGAAAACTTTCATTAGTTAACCACTCAAACAATCCCCACAGTCCTGCGAAACGCAAAGAGAAAGAGAGGGGGAGACAGTGGGAGAGGCAAACTGAGCGCTCAACACAGAGAAAGATTGTAACCGCAACGAGAGCCGAAATACTGATTATTTATGCTGGCACAGTTACACAGTTAAACTCAAACGTCACACACATATACTGAAGGCTCTTGGATAATTAACGTTTTGCATAACAGCAACAAAGACTTGTATTGAGAACATTATCTATGACATCAGCATGACATCACTGCTTCCACATCAGTATAGCCAAAGTGACGTTTGTTTATCCGTTTAATTTCTGGAATATCTGTAAGCTGACACAAAGGGCCTACGGCTCTTCCTGGCCTTTTAGAAAACAGGAAAACAAACAAGACAAAACAGTCAAAGTGAGTCATGAGCTAATATGGCATCTTTGGTTATGAGCTGGACAGTGCAAACTGAAATTAAACTGAAAATTTCAGCCACAAACATAAATTCCCCCTCTCAACTTTTGTGCATCCAAACATTTGTATAGGGCTGCTCGGAAATAGAAATCCTTGATCATGTCCTATTGGAAAAACGAATATATGTCAGCTAATATTAGTTAATAATCAGTTCAACAAACCACAAAATCAAAGTCCAGATCTGAATCTCTACCACTGGAGCCACACCCACGCTGGCTGAACACAGACTGGGAGAACAAACTGTCGGATATCCCATAATGCATTACTGCATGCACACCCAGTCCTAACGCACACAGCTCAGATAAAGGCTACACTAACATGAAATACTACTGGAAAAGTGAGTGTTACTTACTTTTGATCTCGATGATGTTTTAATTTCAAATCACCAAAATAGTTCATCATTTTGATTATATGTTCTTTTATCGTTTTTTTTTTTTTTTTTTTTTATTACATTTTTTTTTTAACCTTTTTTAATGAATTATGTTCTACATCATTTATGTAAATTTTGTAAATTCTGTTTAAAAAAAATGTTTTTGTAAATGACGGCAAGATACAATAGAACACCAAGATTAATATAAAAACTTGATTTTGTCAAATTGCAAAATGGTCTTTGATAGTCTTGGAAGCACCAGTAAGAAAACCCATAGTCAGCGATGTTTTGCAGCAGTTGCCATCTTTTTACAGCAAAATCGATTTATGGAGTTACATTATGGTTGTAGAAATTTCAACTTGTTTCAAATGTTCTGTTTGTAAAGAAAAACAATATGTAAAGAATAGTTCATTTTAATGAAAAGTACAAAAGTACAAAGTGCATCTTTCCACCAGACAAAAATCCTGTACAGCTACAGGTTGTCTATAGGGTGGATTACACTTTTCAAACCACAACTGAAACTTCCTTCAGAGCTCAGTTTTGCAGCCAAATGGTTCACCTGTACTTTATGTATTTTGCACCACCCATTGATTCTTCATTCAGATGCCCACTTTACCAGCCACTATTCTACCCTTCACTGTAGGTAGCGTATACATCATATGACGTTGCATTAATATAAATACATGAGAAAATGATTCTTTGAAAGATGTGGTCTCATCTGACCACAAAATCTTTTCTCTTATTGCATCTAGGTCACGAATCACAATTTTGCTTTTTTGTAACTCCAGGCATGCTTTCACATGGTGCTGTTTGTGGAATGGCTTCTTGCATGCCACCCTCTCTTACAGGACAGCTTTAGTCCTTTGAACTACATCTGCATCAAAAACTACTGTTTTCTGTGGCTTCTCAGATTTTCTTGTTTGATTTTTGTGGTTTATTGATGTCCAATCTCACAAGCTGAAAGCCACAAGTACATGCTCAGAATGTCTGTCTCTCCTGGTTTGCTTGATTTGATTTTCCAAGACCGAGACAATGGCTTAAGAGTGATCCCTGAAATGGTTTTTGGAAATAAGACCAGCCTCCTGAGATCCACTTTCAGCTGCCTGCTTTACAGCGGCGGTTGTGGCTTCTCCTTTGGTCTGATGAAACGGATGGTCCTTGCACTAGGTATTGGCTTCAGCTATCACCTTCAGAATGGTGCTGCCACCCCGGTCATTTCATTTCTTGAATGTCCGCTCCCTGAAACTTTCTTCCGGTCAGACACTTGTTTCCATTTTGTGTACCTAGCTGCCCCATCTTCTCCAACTGGCTCATGCGATCCTCCTCTGGTATAGTGAGGCTTGCACCTCATGACCAACATGCACATTTTCTAGCCTTGTAGTGAGATGTAGATGCACATGCCATTCTGCTCAAATCAACATTTTGTCTCAGCCTCATTTCAGCCAGCTCAACTGCATCTTTTGACAGGTAATGGCCATTTGTAAGGCATAAATACATGAGTAATTATTGAAACATTTGGAATATACACATATTAATTAAAAAAACAGTAGATCAGATAAAACATTTTTTTTTATTAATTGGCCATTACCTTAATATGTCATGTGGCATGACTATGATTTATATTGCAAATAATACATGCCACTTCAAACTGGTAAAACAAGTCTATAAATGCACATGGGTCTTTCCATGTCAAATCAACCAAATTTCAGAAACTTCCCCTGCTCAAATTTTTTATTTTGTCAATTACATACATAGCTGTGTTAGCTTTTTTCATTTAATTAACATAGTACATTTTTTATAAGAATGATACATGTATGTATTATAATAAATGCATGCTGACCCTGATCTCTCTGTTTGGTTTTATTCTGCAATAACTGCCCTAAATATATGGTATGTTTTAACTGATTTTGAATTAATCTACAGCACTGCATGAGATTCATTTAAAGCAAATGAGAATAGATGCATTACAAAACTATAATCTTCCGTGCTTTGCTTAAGCATACATTGGTGATGGTACAGAATTTTCATGAGTCAGCCATAAAAATGAACATACCAAAAAAAAAAAAAGCCCAAATCCTCAACTGCTACACAACCAACACCTGCCAAACAGATGAACTGTAATGGAATTAATCCTGGACAGGAATAGGATAGGATAGGACTAACCTAGTAACCTGGATAAATAACCACTCATGCTTACAGAGAAAGAAGACCCCACTCAAACCTGAATGAATATTCACGGATTAAAAGAGGTCTTAACCTGAAACATCTCATCTGTGCACACTCACACATATAGCTACATTTTTCAGTCGACTGTAGTAAGTGCTTTAACAAGTGTAATCAGACAACACTTAATTATAGCTGGAGATCAGTCTGTTTAAAGGGGTCATGCATTTATGATCACATTTTTCCACTTATAATTCTATTAAAGGGTTTTTTCTTAGTTTTCATGACAACATGAAAACTAATTTTTTAGTCAGCTTCATTTCAATAAATGTTCCTTTTGATCTAAAGAAGAACTTAGAAAGATGAAGCTCATTTTTATCTGAACCAACTCAAGGGTAAGGCTAAAAGTAGCCTAACGTCAGTGTAATCTATTAAAAATGCACATCATAAACCTGTCTTTTTAGGCAAGTAGCCTACCAGATATGCGTGATGTCACAATCTCTAGCTGGAGTGCCCAAGCACCCCATCCTGTACCCTTTACCATTCCCCCCGGACTCCATTTCCCATAATCCTTTGCCTGGACACATCAATTGCAATCACCTGTCTCTCATCACCTCATCAGTCTCCCACTATAAGAATGGCACACACAAACACACTATCACTTCGCTGGTGATCGAATGTTTCCTAGTTTTCCAAGTGTCCTAGTTTTGCCCTGCCTGTGTTTTGACCGTGGATTGTTTCCTTGTTTTTGATTGTTTGCTGCCTGCCCTGATCATTGCCTGTTTGTGGATTACTCTTCTGCCTCTGCCTGGGATATTACTGTTTGCTATTTCTGGACCCTGCCTGTTTTGAACACAATCTCTTTTAACAAAGCCTGAAAGTAGATCCCCACTCCGTTGTCATGCCTCCTTCTTTACAGGTGATGCCATAAGACATTTTTTAATATTAATGCATTTGTATTAACTTAATATAATCAATCATAATATAATAAAAACATTGTATGTTACTAATTATAACTCTTTCGTAAAATAATGTCACCTCATTGAACCCAGATTTTGAGAATGCTTATTATTACATTCACAGAGTGAACTTTTTGCTGACTGTTTACAGTGTAAATGGAAATTACTCCCATAATTTGAGCAAAGCCTCAAAGGGCGTAGGAAAAAGGTGGATACACGCTCTGCCTATGCTCACTACATCAAGGAACATTTGACTCCTCATGATATGACCCCTTTAGACTTCCTATGTGCCTCCATCCGGCCTTACACTGCATCACTCTGATGATTTCTCATAGGGCAATGTTTTAAATCAAGGTTTACAAAATGTATCTCTGAGACAACGTGCTCAAACTAACCCACACTTGCACACAGCCAAACACACACACACACACACACTTGTACTTATATATAAAAAAAAAAAAAAGAGACAAAAAAACAGAGGGAGAATGATTATGTCCCTTAATCATGCACCCATAGGCACATTACATAAAAAGCAGAAAAACGTAGGCTGGGGGAAAGTGGAGGGGGATGAGAAAGAGACCTAGAGGGGAAAAAAACAGAAAGAGAGCACTTAAAGGAGAGAGGAGAAGGGATGGGGGGGGGAGAGGCATTTGAGCAGAGAATGACGTCTGTATGAGCGGTTATATAATCGTGCGCTGAACATTGATAATGTCACCATTAGAAGGTTACAGAGAGCAACAGGAATACCAGACAATCTCTCTACAGTCATGTGCAGCATACTTCCACTTGCTTAACGTAATCATGAAGCCACAATACAGCTGCCCCTGCCCCGCGAGACCTTCTACGGCCATTAAATCCGTACTCCGAGACTTATCTGCCCAACACCATCTACAGCCGTTCACAAGTGCTCTGACTGGGCATCTCTGTCAGGTTTGTTTGAGGTCCTCATTTACTTCCCTCAAACACATCTGACATGGTTTCCACCATCAAACATAAAAAGAGATGTTAAGCAGAATGTTTACACTGCTCATTTACATTCAAAGACAGCAAATCAAGGATGAAAAATAACCATATTCTACCATTCAAATGTTTGAGGTCAGTAAGATTTTTTTATTTATTCAGCAATTAAACTGATCAAAAGTAACAGTAAAGACATTTATAATGTTACAAAATATTTTTATTTCAAATAAATGCTGTTCTATTGAACCTTATATTAATCCGAGAATATTCTGGAAACGTACAATGATTTCCACCAAAATGTTACTTAATCATCAAATCAGCAATATAAAAATGTTTTATTAGAATGATTTCTGAAGTAACGGCTGCTGAGGAATAAATACAAGTTTAAAATGTATTCAAATAGAAAACAGCCATTTTAGTCCATTTGACTTGTTCACTATATCTCAGCTCCTCTCTAAAGCCATATAACAGCCTTGTGCGAGGAGCAGACTCAAATTGTCTGCATAATTTCAGTATTACGGTAAATCTTGCATCACTGACATCAATATTTCATATTACTGTATGTAGAAATGACTTCAGCTACAGACCAAGTAAATTGTCCCAACCGTTTCTGTGTAACTGCATTACAATCCATATACAACCTCTTCATCTTGAATGTAGGATTTTTTCATATTTGCATGCTGCAGAAAGCACATTTTGAACTGTTCATAGTTTGCTTAAAAACCTGCATGAGTTAAAAAGCCAGTGACTTTTACAAATGGCCCATGAATCGTTTTAAACCTTGAATGTCTTTCCAGAGAGTTCTCTGGCGCATGCGGCTCATGGCTAAATAAATTTGCTGGATGCAATGCTCACATGATAATCACGATGAATTTCCATTGAGTGCTTCACCTGTCCCTCTTTTCCCTGTGACACTGACACTGAACTCTAGATACACAAAAATAACATTCAAACACGTTAAAGCGGCATGAAGTCATTCGTTTATATTGAGTTGCCAATTTCAGCAGTGATTCCAGTGCAGAATGCTGATAAAAAAGTAAGCACATCTAGATAAATAAACACCCATGTATTTTTACAGAATGCTACCTAAATGTGACTTAATGTCAAAAACAAGCATGACCAAGAGTCAGTGCAAAATACAAACATGGCTGATAGTGGTAGCAGTGACCTAAACCCAAATCCGTGACACATCCTGCTCTGGGCTGACACTTTGATATGATCACTGCAAATAACAAAGCATACCGAAACTAATGAGGCACAACGGAGATATTCTTAGCATAATTCTGGCCTTGCAGCAGAGTACTTTATCAATGAGCTTTCTTCTCATCAGAAAATTTATAATCATGACTGGGGGTGATTGTAGGCATTCAGTACCAGCTTTTAACCCGCATATCTCATTTATTACACCAAGAGAGGTGATAATCTCTATAGCAATTGCTAAATTCTAAGAGTTTTAGACTAAGGGTAAATTTATAAGGTTACAAAAGATTATTTTTCAACTAAATGCTGTTCTTATGAATGTTTTATCCATCAAAGAATCCTCAAAAAATGCATCATAAATATACATCACTAGCCATTGTAGATTTAATTCATCATATCTTTTCAACCTCTCAATCAGACTTTGCATAATTTAATAAGCCCTGAAACGGCTGTTTACAGAAGCTACATGGCAAACTACAAGGAAAAAATCCAACTAACAGATGATCATGTGTGTGTGTGGGTGCAAATATCTGACATTAAATAAAAAGCCATTAGTTTTAGATATTCACTGCCAAACAAAGAGAATTAGTCAGATCAGATGTAGGCATAAACATGCATAGTCTTTTCCAAAATATATGGATAAGGACACATAAGGTGAAAGTTTGTGGCCTGGTAGTAATGTGTTTACAAAAATGAAAAAGTTTTATATTTTGTCATTTTTTATTTAACCCTTATTTAACCAGGGAAATCCTTTGAGAACAAGTCTCTTTTGCGAAGGAGCCCTGGCCAAGAAAGCCGCAATAAAAGTTCCACATAGAACACAAAATATATAAAAAATACATTGAACATACAAGACATACTACGTTTACAGGACAATGAAAAAATTCATCATGACATCCCCCATTGTCACCATAGACTTATCCTAATTTGGGAAGCAGGGACAAGTTCCCGGTACTTTACTAGCCTCTTAAATTGACCAAAGGAGACCAAGTTATCAAGTTTTAAGTCATTCAGTAACAGGTTCCACGCTGATGGGGCAGAAATTCTAAATGCTTGCTTCCCTAACTCTGTGCGAGCCCTAGGCACAACCAGGTGGAGATTATCATTAGACCGCAGAGAGCGAGTGCTGACCTTGAAGGACATAAGCCTACATAAATAAGGGGGCAATGTCCCAATGATGGATTTATATATAAACAGTCGCCAACGGGTTAGCCTGCGCTGAGCAAGGGAGGGCCACTGGACTAGCTTATACAGAGTGCAACAATGTGTAAAAGGTTTGCACCCTGTAATAAATCTCAGTGCACCATGGTAAACTGAATCCAGTTGGTGCAAATATTTATTAGGGGCGTGCATATATAAAAAAAAAAATCACCATAGTCCATAAGAGACAGGAAAGTAGCCTCGACCAGTTTCTTCCTTGTTACAAGAGAAAAGCAGGCCCTATTCCTAAAATAGAACCCTAGCTTTAACCTGAGTTTCCGGGCTAAATTTTGGATATGAGCCTTAAAAGTCAAATGGTCGTCAAGTAAAAGCCCTAAATACTTATACTCAGCCACACGCTCTATTAAATTTCCCTGCAGGGTAACAATGTTTGGAGGGCTAGCTGTAGAGTTCCTATTATTTGAGAACAGGACCGTCTTGGTTTTATTTGCATTCAACACAAGCTTCAAGTCAAATAGCCAAGATTGTACAGCGTCAAAGGCATCCTGCAGGTACTGAAAGGTCTGGTGAAGGGTTTCTCCACAGGTGTAAACGATTGTGTCGTCAGCATAAAAATGAAACAGAGCATTGTGGACATTTGAACCAAGGTCATTTACATAAATAGTAAATAAAACATAAAAAAAAAAAAATCACATATCTAAAGACACACTGCCAAGTTCATATAAAATCAGTAATCACATGGTCTGTCTGCTAATTGTGGATTTTTGTTTTGTTTGCAGTCTGTTTGTGATGTTAATATGCTTCAGAGTGGGCAAACTATTTGCGAACAGGCAGATAAGGACTGAGAGGCTTATCAGAGAGAGCAGCTTTGTTTATTACTTTACTATACATGCAGTTTTTGTTAAATTACTGCGTTTACTTTATTATTTACTATGTTAAAAGTATAAGAAATCAGAAAATTGATATGGGGAAGATGATATTTGTATAGTCTGACTCACCACCGAGTTCTACACACACTGCATCTCCTGCATATTCTACTGAAATATAAATTTTCTAACAATAATCCATGTTTAATAATCCAATAGGGAAGTCGTGGCCTAATGGTTAGAGAGTCGGACTCGTAATCGAAAGGTTGCGAGTTCGAGTCCCCGGCCGGCAGGAATTGTAGGTGGGGGGAGTGAATGTCCAGCGCTCTCTCCACCCTCAATACCACGACTGAGGTGCCCTTGAGCAAGGCACCGAACCCCCAACTGCTCCCCGGGCGCCGCAGCGTGTTCACTGTGTGTGTGTGCATTTGTTCACTACTCACTGCTGTGTGTGTGTGTGCACTTGGATGGGTTAAACGTAGAGCACCAATTTCGAGTATGGGTCACCATACTTGACAATACGTCACGACTTTTTTACTTTTTTTTATGTTTAATTCTGCAGTATTCAGCAGATATTTCCCTCAGAATGGCACAAAAATGTGAAAAAAGTCTGTATCTTTCATCTGGGCCTGCTCAGGGTCTCGTGTCTACCTCTTGACAAAGGTTAGCGTCTACTAATGGGAAAAAGTGAGTTAGAGAATGTAAAAGAGAGCAAGATCAAAGAAAGACAGGTTTAAGTAATGCCTCAAAGTGTATCGAATTTAAGCATGAATGTAGGAACTGATTAGCCTGACTCTAATTGATTACAGTCAAAGAATAGACAGAGCACAGAAGAAACAACAAAGAAAAAAGGAACAATGAGGAAAAGGCACGACATTTCAGGAGGAAGATGAATAGAGTAAAATATAGCAATATATGCAATAAAAGAAATGAAAGAGGCAGATAAAAGAAATGTCCAGTGTTTAACTGTGTTGTGGTCACCAGTATGAAGCTTTGAGAAGACAGTAGTAAAATCCCTTGAATTAAAAAAAATCCAAAAAGTACAGTGCTGCCCTCAAACTGTTTCACAACCTTGAGAAGAAATCTTTCACACTGCATTGATCTGCCAAACTTATACAACCACCTGAGCGACCTCAGGGCAAGGAGAGACAGTGGGCATGAGTTTAAGAAACGGGTGGGCAAGTTCACATCTATTGCTTTTTTACTGCTATTACTATTACTACTTTACTGCTATTAGTACAAAAAAAAACTAGAACAACAATAATTATAGCAATAATTAATTTTAATTACAACAACATATAATGTTCAAGACAGTGGTTTTATTTAATGTCAGTACCAACAATCTGACCTTTGACTCTTGGTATAATCTGTCACCTCAGATCAAAGACCTTCACTGCATTAGAAAAATTTCTTGATGTCTTTGAGAAAGACCAAGTCATCTAGGCATGACAAAATAACTTTTACAATGTGTTTTCAGAGTACAGTTTTATAGGTTTACAGTCTAACTATAAAGCCAGCTCATACAGACACAGAAGAGAAAATTCGTCACAAATTGAGATCGTTGTCCATTAAATTTACATACACTTGTCATGATGTTTTTATTTAAAGTGATACACAGTGTTCGATATGTCTAATTACTTCCTGAGATTTTATCGATCTTATCGATATGAAATATTTTAATTAATATTTCATACATTACACCATGATGTCAGTTACTGGCCACATGACATGCAAGTAAATAAAATATTTAATATGTTTAGTAAGCGTTCTATTTGGATTGTGTTCTTTAAAAGTATTAGTTATTTGAATTTTTATGATTTAATTAAATTTATATCAGTCACAAAACCAGTCATAAGTCGCACTGGTATATTTGTAGCAATAGCAAAAATTACATTGTATGGGTCAAAATGATCGATTTTTCTTTTATGCCAAAAAATCATCAGGATATTAAGTAAAGATCATGTTCCATGAAGATATTTTGTAAATTTACTACCGTAAATATCAAAACTTAATTTTTGCCATGGACTTCATTTGGTTTAAATATCAATTTTAAAAAAATGACCCTTATTGTATTTGTATATGTATGTATGTATGTATGTATGTATATATATATATATGAATGAAATGATGTCCTTTCTTTGACTCTAATCAATTAGATTCAAGCTAATCAATTTCTACATTTATGCTTGAAATGCTGATTTTTTTAATGGTGTCAGACAGGTGTTTTCTCTAATGTTTTTCTTCTTCCCTTCATTGTATCCATTCTCTGCCCCGTCTTTGCTGAGTCTCTTTCATTTTTATCTGTCTACTCAGTTTTTTAGCTTCATGCTCTGTTCACATGGCTGTAGATCTGACACAGAATTTGAACATTCACCACTGCTCTGAGAGCTCTTAAAGGGCTGGAACTTCTTTTAACACACTCAGGTGCAGTAGCGGCTCACTGCCATTTCTGCCTGCCGAGTCACAATGACATGCTTGCCTGCGTGCTAGGGCGAAGCTTGCAGGCCATGCCCCAGTAACCCAGTTTCCCCAGTGCGATAGCTCTGTAACAGCCCAGCAGTGGCCACAGTGTCACCTGTTACCTAACACACACACACACTCACACCAGAGGGGGTGTACCTGTCATATGCCCTCACCACCCACAACTCCAAGTTTCCGTTGAGATTTTTTTTTTGAGTTGCTTTATGAGATTTTCTACTAATGAGAGCCTTTATGCAGAACGATTTAACATTTAGAGCAGAACAGGGCACATCTATCTGCCCACACAGCTCAACAGGACTGAAGAAAGAGAATGACCGACTGAGCCATTCATATGAAACCGATAAAGAGAGCTATATAAAACACTAAAGCCTTCAAAAATACATCTGTGTGAGACATCTTCTGATGAGGTAATGTTGAGCTAATCAATAACTGGCAACTAGTCCACTAAGTAAGTGAATGATAAACAAAGTGAGCGAATTTGGATACTGAGTGCGTTGGAAATGCAGTGAACAAAATGCGGAATTCATTCGGCACAATACACACAGAGCATGAGTATTTTCTAGCAGCTAGTCGTTAGGTGTACATCAACTGTGTACTAGTTTTTGAGGTGCATTATGGGATTGAATGTCAACTGTGGCTTAGGACGCTACTACAAATGGTTGTCCCCTAACATAGTGCACTATATAAAGGTACTGTGGCAATTTCAGACACAGCCAGGGTTTTGCCAAATGTCCATTTGCACAGTTTGGACAGCATGTGACTGACTGCAAACAACTATTCTTTTCTTGATCAACACTATATTTACAAGCAAACATCTTAACACATGAATCTGATTCAATATCGGTCACACCACAGTTACAGAACAGCATACTGCTTCAATACATTAAGTGACCACTGGGTAATAATCAGCGCGTTACTAACATGGCTAATTAATTGCCAACTTAATTAACCATGACACAGGCTGATTCACAATCTCTCCCTTTCAATCTCCCACCCCTGTCACTACAGACCGATCAAATACACATGAAACACTAAAATAAATGTACATGGATCAGGATTCACTTCACGCTCTCTTTGAATTGGCAGTAAATTGAAAGAAGGTATCAAAATTTGCATGTGACAAAAAGACACTCTGAAAAAGTCTGCAATGTAACAATGTAGGGTTTAAATGAAACATAGCATCTCATGCTCTTTGTAGGCTTGACAGTAAATAAACCATCACTGAGGGAAAGAATAACAGATGAACGTTCAGAGTTTTGAAACCAGCTGCACAGGTTTTAATCTAATTTGATGTCTGATGGTTCTGATATACTTTCGTTCGAGATCTATCTGAATTTGTTATGTGTTACCTAAAGCATACTACATGCTTGTTTTATCCTGTCAACTGTTTCCAAATGCTCTGCTCAAAAAGCTCTTGGATTATTAGATGTGCACATACTTTGACAAATGAGCAAAATAGGTTTGAATTGTGCTGTGACCACACCTCCCCTTCTACTTTTTCCATCAGATCTGTTCATTTATATATTACTTTTCTCAGCCAAAGCATTATCCAGAGCAACCACCAGCAGTGTGCTGGAGGACCATGTAACAGCCATAAGGTGTCAACACCAGCAGCTATCTGGCCAGCAGGTTTACATGCCTTCCCTCTTTCAAGAAACTCTCTTGGAATTTGTATGCCCACATTGAATCAGGACTTGATTTAAACATTTCTCTCATTCTTTTTACAGAAATGTCACCATCTCTTTATAGGGGAATTATGACCCACAAAAAGCACAGGGTGTGCACCATCTGCTGGCATCACTACTTCTTCCAGCAGCAGCCTAGGTTTCCCCATCCCGTTACTGACCAACTCCCATTTAAACAGGAATGGTGGGGGGTTAAAAAACAAAACAGCCTTCAAACATATTTTTGAGTGCTTTTCAGTGCTGTACAGCTGAGGAGAACACTGTTACTGATTTGATAATTTAGGATGATGTTTTTCAATGCAACAAAGCAGTTCAAGTGTGAATCCTTCACACCAGTACATTATCAAACATAAACCAATTTGTTCATAGATTAATCTGATGTCTTTGAGTTTCATTCAGGCAAGCACAGAATAAAAAAAACTGAAACTAGATTGAGGACTGACAGCTGCCCTCGTGCTGAGCCAGGCATAGACCAACTACACAAACAATAAAGCCTTTATAATACAATCAAACAAGTCACCAATATCTCAAATAATGTTTAACTTGCATCCATTTGTTAACCAGAAACACCAACAAATTAACTACACATAAAATGAGCCAATAAGCGAGATCAAAGTCATTTTAGACCGAAAATTATAAGTGAGTTACGAGAGAAACAAAAATCTGAAGGTGTAACCGTGAACACATGCTAACTTTTTATTCCCCTCGACGAAATCCAGGGCATGACGTCACTGCCACCGGCTCATGGTTCTCAAGTCATGCGTTACATAACTTGCAATCTTTTCATAAGTGCTTTTATTCCTTTATTACGTTCAAACTTTCAACAGGCATATCGGCATCGTTAAAAACATTATCTATAACTTCAGTCCATAAGAGGCTGTGAAAGAAAACGGAGTAGGATTGGATTTTATTCTGCTGTTCCCCTTGACCTCCATTAAAAACACACAGAGACGTCAACTCGACCAATGAATGAATATGTATATGCAGACTCCCATAATCCGTCCGACCATCTGACACTTATACATAACCACATTCCAGGAATATGGCATTTCACAAGAAGTACAGGGGTGAAAAGTACAGAGGCTGTCCTTAACAATTAAGAAATAAATTACTTAAATCACAAAGAATGTATTTCAAGAAAAACAAATGTACTTCTCGCTACAAATGAAACGAGACAGAAACACTCACGTTCTATCAGCTGCAACTTTAACTGCGCGACCAGAACGTCTACAGCAGCATGTAAACCCGTGATGGGCGCTTGCACCGGGCGCCTTTAACACAATGACACACTTCTTCTCGTTTGCTCTAATTTCACAAACTAAACCAAGCAACAACCGGCTGGACTCACCTAATCAGAGGCAGCAATGAAAACCAGACTTCAACAGAAAAGTTGCAAGGAATGTCCAGCGACGAGACACACCGGGAGCGTTTTTTGCCTGCCTTACACTTGCAATCGGGTTACATAACCGGCACCGTTTCTGTGGGCAATGAGTGACTTCCAGGGCGCTTTTTTTTCATTCACTGATGTTCATTTTCCAACGCACACACCTCACGCTTTACGTCATCAGCCGTCGTCACACCTTAAAAGGAGCGAAGGGGCGTGGCCGGACCGGATTAGCCAGAGTCGGGCGCACACCCTCAGCCTCGCTCTCAAACGGTTTGAACGACGGCCAGAGGATGTCATCGGCGGAGAATTAAGGAGGCCGTGTCTCAGTGAAGCAAGCTCTTCGTGTGGAAATAAGGGGGGGGCATGGGTTACAGATTTAGTAGGTTATTACAAATACCATTAGAGTGAACGATGCTTTTTTATATATATGTCAGTTACGCTCGAGTTTCCCAAATGACGTGGGAGTTCTGTAGGCAGTTATGTTATGTAAGGACTATTGTTTCATAAAGTATATTTCGCTGCTTATTAGTTTGTCGCTGTAAACGATGCCTTAACATATTGCGTCGCCCCTAACTTAACCCCCATCTGGACCAAGCGAGCACGAGCTCCAGCGGTGGGGTTGGGGTTGCATGTGTTTTCTAGGCTATAATAACTTACCAATATTTATGTCAACGGTGTTTTCAAACGTTTCTGCAACCATAAAAGTTATTTAGATTACACGTTGGTCAGAGCGAATGTTTACAACCGTCTCCAAATAGAGCTCACGTTAGTTGAGTTTGTCTGAGGTGGTAACCATGGTAACAGTACGCCACTAACGCGCTTTCCAAGTACGTCAACAAATTTTAAAAAGTAACCTACTGACATGATTCAGAATTTTGTTAGCCTATATATCACAAAACTATTTGATTTCCCCTGTAGACCTTACGTTCAAGAACGTTACAGACAGAAATTCACTGCATAATTCGTCGTACCCTGATTCATGTTTTCTTAACCCTTAAAATTCCAGTTGTTTGGGCGCGTAATAGAGAACACATACACACACACACATATATATATATATATATATATGTCATTATTTATAGATCAGTGGAAGAGACATAGTTCTTCGAAGCGGAAAGATTTTCTTTCAAACTGTACACACGGGCGGGAGGGGGTTTAATTGGATCGTGCTGCTGTGGACTGTAACTAGGTCATGTCACACAGCTGATCCATACTGAGTCACTCTTGCTGTAAACGCCTGTAAACTGTCTTATTTAAGGATAGTTCACCCAAAAATTTAAACTCTCATCATCCTCAGGTCTTTTCAAACGTGTTTGACTTTTTTTTTTTTTTGTGCAACATCAGTTAAAATTTATTTATGTTGGTAAGTAACCAAAGACTTTTGGTGAAGCAAAACTGTTATAATTTTTCAAAATATCTTCTTTTGTGTTGTGCAGAAAAAGAAAGTCATATAGTTTTGGAATGACAAGGGTAAGTAAATGATGACAAAATTTTTTCATATTTGTGTGAACTATTCATTCAATATGCATTTTGTTTCTTTGTCAATTATAAGGTAATTCACTTCGAATTTTAGTAATTTTAGGTGTATTATCCTTTAAAATATAATATTTTAAGTCAACCAATTAAACTGCATTCATTTAGTGACTAGCAAATGTGCATATACAGAGAATATACTCATTACACACAGTATACACATGGACTATAAATAGTGCTAATTATGGCATCATGCAGAATGTTGTATAATTGGAAATAGGAAATTGAGACATTTGGGACGTGAAAGAGAGTGAAGAAAAGAGAGGGTGTTTGGTGTTTAAGTACAGATCAGAGCACACATTGCGGTCCCAGTGCCCTGGCAGAACACCCAATGAGTCAGTGTGCTGGCTCACGCCAATGTACCAGCCTGAGCTCAGTGAATAACTGGTCCAGGATCTGAGCCCGGCAAGATGGCTACTTCTAGACCAGTAGTCTAGATCATTAGCAACAGCAAATCATTACTGATCAGAAATGACAGTGCATAAATCAAAATAAAACACAGAGTTACCACTGAATGCTGAGCACATATACATTTCTCTTGTGCAGACAGTTTAGATAAATGTGTTTCCGAGCCTCAAATTAGCTTCTGTGGATTACTCTATGAGAGAATTTAGAATAATTTATAATTATTATTTTTTTCTGTCTCTCTTTTCTCTCTCTCTCTCTCAGACTGAACTTGAAGGGATCGCTCTAAAAATTCCAAGATAATATGAGAGAGAAGCCGGTCTCCATGGCAATGGTCGCTAGTCAGTGAATCACCCTTAGTTACTTTCGCGCAATCAAAATACAGGATGAGAACCCAAATTGTGTCCATGGTAACTTAGTGGATGTGTTCCACTTGAGGAACAGGATTTTGGTTTTGCAGGTTGAGACGGGACTCATACTTAGACCAAAAATATTCGGCGACGTCTGAACCCGTTTCTGGCCTTTGGTTTTGCTTCAGATCCTATTACAGCACTACAGTAGATCTGCTCCATGAGACTCTTAACCGACTACAGCTGTCTCATACTTAGCACGAATCACTAAATATGAGCAGAATTATGTGACTACTGTATTAAACGCATTTCATCTATTATGTAACTGTGCTGACGAGGTGAAGTGGCCAACTAACCAACAGACAAAAAGTGAAACCCCATCTTTAATGGACATGTACTTCCCCTTCCTTAATTCAGCTTTCTACCATGTGTATCAGGCATCGTCAATAGATATATGATTTATATATTAAATGTATTATCATTTAATACACTTAAAATTACAATATATATAAATGATTTATTTTAGATGCGATCTTTAAGTCTGAACTGGTCAAGACTTTTCTGACCTCAGTCAAGTCATGTATTGTGTAACTGTAGAAAGCCACACTCACATGCACACAGGAAATGGGGAGGATTATACAACATCCTCTCACCTCTGCATGTGTGTTTATACGACGGGAGTGAGTCACAGGGAATAATAAGGGAAGATTCATACGCACACACACACATACCCACCCATACGCTCAAGCACGTATGCACACGGACCTGGATTAATAATTATAATGATGACGTACAAATAGATTAAATATCTTCGTCATCTCTGTGTGTCTGGGGAGGCAGGAGTGAGGAGACACAATGAGTGAAACAGAAATAGACAGACTGCTAGTGGTTCTATCGTGTGCTATGTAGATTTCAGGTCAGGACTGCTAAGTCTGAGGAACAGTTGGATAACAGCGATCCTTGACCTATTTATCTGTAATGGCCCCCCCCACTGTGGAGCTGCAGTTGCTTCTAATAAGACCTGTATTTTGCAGTCATTCATCTTTTCTTCCAACTTCCCCTCAGTTCTTTTCTCTTCTGTATGTGCCAAAGTATTGCTGCACTAACATTAACCCGTGACCTCTCCATCTCCTATCTCCATCTGTGTTATCAAGACATGAAGACCATGTAGGTCCCATTTAGTCAAGACGTGGATGTCTGTACCTGTCTGAAAACCAATCCTGAAGATTGGGCCAGTTTTTCTGCTCCCTTAGATATCAGATGCTTATTCACACACTTTTATCCACTCTTACAACACAGTGGTGATATCAGTAAGAACTGAACTGGCAGCCATTCAGTTACTTTTGATGAGCTATAACTATACCAACCCACTTTCAACATACTCAAAAAAAGTAATTCTAGTGCTGTCAAACGATTAATTGCGATTAATCACATCCAAAATAAACATAATATATGTGTGTGTGTGCTGTGTAGATTTATTATGTATATATAAACACACACATACTGTATATATTTTGAAAATATTTACATTTATATTATATATAAATATATTTAATATACAAATATAACATATTTTTCTTAAATATGTACATGCATATGTATTTATTTATACATAATAAATCTACACAGTACACACACATATATTATGTACACAAAAACGTTTATTTTGGATGCAATTAATCACGATTAATCATTTAACAGCACTAAATAATTCATAAAAAAATGAGTAAAAGTTATAATCCAAGTGTAAGAATTCAACTGATCAAATTAAATACATGTGCTGAAACTTCCCTCTTCTGATCTGAGTACCATGAACACAAAATACTCAAGTTTGCTTTTTAAAAAGTAATTTTCAAACCTTACATTTTTTTTATAACATTAAACTGTACAGTATCAGCAATAGTGGATTGTTATTTTTGTTGTATATCGAGGTTTTGTTTGTTAGGAACTATATTATCAGAATTATTTAAAAGAATAGTTCATCATAACATGAAAATTCTACATCCAAGATGTAGATTAGTTTGTTTCTTCATCAGAACAGATGAGAAATTGAGCATTTCTCCACTTGCTCACCAATGGATCCTCTGTAGTGAATTCTGAATCCGTCAGAATAAGAGCTCAAACAGCTGATAAAAACATCACAATAATCCACAAGTAACCCACACCAATCCAGTCCATCAATTAGCATCTTGTGAAGTGAAAAGTTGCATATCTGTAATAAATCCTTCATTAGACATTTTTAACTTCAAACCATTGTTTCTGGCTAAAATTCAAGTCCTCTTTGCATAATATTACTCATTCTGATGGCACCTGCAGAGCATCCAATTTAAGTGATGTAATGCTAAATTACTCCAAATCTATTCTGATGGCCTGAGGGCGAGAACATTTTCAGCAGATTTTCATTTTAGAGTGAACTATTCCTTAATAAGATAACATCTATTAAATATGAGTCCTATATATTTTATTATGTGACGGGCCTAATGTTTTAGAAAAACAGTCGGTTAATTATTGTTATAGTCACAGTTAAATAATCACAGGTTATGTGTTGTTTAACTACACTCTTTAGCCTTGACTATAGCATGGCGTCTCATGTTTTATTGCTTAAACATGAACTTCTATTGTTGTATTATTTAGAGTTAAGTAGACTAGTTCTGCTGACAGCAGTGTAGAGTCCTGTAGTGTAGAGTTACTCAACTGGGCTGCACAGCTCACAGAGGGGGTAGAATGGAGATATAGTTGTAAACAGTGGGCAGAGAAAACGACAGAGCTGGATGGGAAAGCAGGAAATTCGAATAATTCTCCTTTTCCACTCTTCCTCTTCCATCCAGACATGCTCTCAATATTTCCGCAGGGATGTTTCCCTGCTTTTCCTGCCCAGCTTCATCCCTCAAGGCATTTAACTCACTTTTCCCTTTTGTCTGTTTCTCAATCATCATCATTTTTGGCTCAGTCTGCTTTAGCAGTTGGTGTGTAAAAGCCCTCATTCCTTCCATTACCAGATGATAAACAGCACTGTAAGGATCTGTCCAGACCAGAACCCATTCATGAACTCATCAAAACCCAAATGCATTCTTGGGGGAGTGATTTGATGTAACTTGATGCAGACTGTCTAAGGGGTTCAAAGACCCTTTTCGTTTGTATAATATTAAACATATGAAATATATAGCCTGCTTTATTCTGAAACTTTACTGATGTGACCTTAATTTTCTTAACTGTTCATTGCTTTAGGTACAAAATGCTAAGGAATGAGTTTAAAGTGCCCATTAGTGGTAGAGCTCAAGGCTTATTCTAGACTTGGTCTTGTCATAGTCTCAACTATGAATATGCAGGGGTTTATTTTGAATTACAATTTGATTGAAACTACATACACACATCCCTTCTTTGGCGCATTTCTGCATGCAAGTGCATCTTCCTGTGTTGCCTAGGGGTCATGTTCTCTTGTCTAAACTAGGCTGAGAAATGCAGAAACCTCTCAATAATCATGATTTCACTGCCCTCCATCACTGTCCCTAGCTTAGTCTCAGGCTGATTCACTTGTCAAACCTGATTACAGTGAGTTTCCACTTGATTACAAATATGCATAGCTTGAAAGCTGTAGCAACCACTTCTGGGCCCGTATTCACAAAATGTTTTATCTTACCACTAAGAGTTAAAGGAAAAGTTTTTAGCTAAGAGTTTTCTCTTAAGACCTATTCACAGACCTGCTGAGACAAAAATTTACTAAGGAATAGAGAGAAGTCTTAAGCAAAGAGTAAGGGCAAGGCTGACCTCGTTGCTATGGATGATGTAAGCATGCTTACTAACTATGCACACAGTGATTGGCTGATAGTGGAGGGGCCTCTGTCAGAGATTTATTCATAGAAATATTGTAGAGCGCGGTATTATGTTGCCAATCCAAATTTGGATTTTGGGATGTAAAAACGTGTGCAAATAAATGTAGCGGGTTTGTAAAATATTTACACTCTGAGGCAGGTTGCTGGCAAACAGCCATTTTAGGATAGTTTGTGGCTTGGTCTTAAGCCCGAAACACACTGCATGATTTTCGGCTGTCCCCGACGAAAGACTGGCATCGTGAAGCAATCGCGGCGATTTCTGATTGGCCACGATTGTTTCACGATGCCAATCTTTCGTCTGGGACAGCCAAAAATCGTGCAGTGTGTCTCGGACATTAGCAACTTAGGAGTCCTCTTCACTACTCCTAATGTTTCACAGATTTAGGAGGTGGTTTTAACGCTAAAGGCTTTGTGAAATACTCTTGGAGCAAAAATGTAGGACTCCTTGGCCTGGTTTCACAGACAGGGCTTAGACTAAACCAGGATTAGGCCATAGTTCATTACTGGGGTGCATTTTGAGACAAAACAAAGGCACTGATATATTTTATGATGAGTCAGTGCAAGTTTCTTTCAGTTGAAACAGCTCAGACTTTTAGTCATTTTAGTCTAGGACTAGTCTTAAGCCTTGTCTGTGAAACTCGGGGCTAAATTTAGGACTGACACGCCCATTATTTTTAAGATTTTCTCCTAAATCAGCAAGTTATGAGCTACTTTTATCCTTAAGATGTTTTGTGAATACGGTTTGTATGAAATTTTAGTCATGCTAAATTATTATATTGAGTATAAGTGTGAGTGCTTTTGTTTTCACATTTAACCAAAGAGACAGCATTAAAATAGTACATTAAATGTCACATTGTTCTGAGAGATCCAATATTTATGTAAATCATAAAGATATATTAGAGGCATAGAGCAATCTAAATAAAATAAAATATTCTGATAATTAATTCATTTCATTTATATTATCCTAAAAAGGGGCACAAACAATGGACAGATGGAGTGATTTATTTGCTACATTGATCTAAAACACATCATGTCAACATATTAACTCTTACCACACTCGGAACTGTCATTTTAAACAATATTTATAAATGATAAAATGTCTAGTAAGAACCACAATACTCCTAGGGCTTCAAAAGTGTGAATTTCCAGTAAAAATGGAAAAAATGTAAAGTTCCAGAGGACAGCTTTAACTGATAAATAAAACGACATGAAATTATCAATTTGGGATTTTTTAACTTAATCACACAGACACACACTAGTTTTAAACAACCAACTGTCTACATGACCACTGCATGTTTGTGTAAAAAAAACAAGGGAAGACATTGAAATTACCCAGAAGGCCTAAGGTCTGAATACAACGGCTTGAAATCAGAATTGGGATTCATGTATGGGATAGACTGAAATGGCTCCGAATATGACAATGCAGGAGCAATGAACTTTCATGAGAACAGTGTGTCTTCTCTTCTGTCCTTTATTAACCCTGCACAAAAACACAGATTAGCATCTAACACCTTCTGACACGACCTTCAGCCAGACTAAAGATGGCCTTGACCATTCCGTGAGATGAAGGAGAAATCAGGCATCTTCTCTCTGATAGAAGTAAACACAGAGAGATGGTGTCACTCCATTACGATGCTCTGGTTCAGGAATGAATAAGACAGAGTGTTGTGTGTGTGTTTCCATCTCTCCCTGTAGTTTTTATAGTCTTGCTTAATCCTGTTTTCCCTCTCTATATTGGCGTGATCCCTCATTCCATGCAGCGTAAACGAAGAGTGCCAGAACCACATGGACGGCAAACACAGCAACGATGGCGGCATAGAAGTAGCTGTCACTGCTGGAGTATCCCAGAGAAGCTGTGAAGAATTAAGCAGAAATCATGAATTATCAAAGCAAATCAGCACCTAAGGGCTTAATATACTAACCTGTTGTGACATACTAAATATTATTATTTTAGAACATAAAAAGTTGGTTTATCAGCCTTTGGAAGCAAAATACCTTCAAAGAGAAAAGACTTTGATGCAAAATACAGTCCGATGGGTAGAGTTATCATCAGAAGAGTGAAAAACAATAGTGTCTTGAGTACAGAGACAAGTGAACCGTCATTCCTGAATGAATGCAAGGAAGAAAGTGACAAGGAGAGAGATTAGACTAATTAAACTAGTCGAAATATGCGCTTTAAATCATTTGAAATTCTACAGTGATATTAATTAATGTACAATTTAAATTTACACTTAGTCATTGTAATTCTGGTTTAAGGTCACGTGCAGTCTGAGCAGAAAAGGCACATCATATGCAATATCTTACCCTCTGAAATCAGGCGCGGTTGGAGGCATGGAGTCCACGGGTGTTTTATCGTAATTTTGCATTTTGTATTTTTATGTATGGACAATAAAAACAGAAGAAAGGTATGGGAACTCAGCAGCTCGTAATTCCGTGCTGCGACATCTTGAATGATTTGCGCGTCCGGGTTTTTGTCACATGATGCGGATGAAGGTGACAGCAGTGCAGCGCGCGTTTTTGCGCATGTCCGCTAGGGGGCGCCGCTGCACTGATACGACCTAAACTGGGTTTGGGAACCTACCGCGCTGCACATCTTTTATGTCTTCCTTTATGTCTTCCTGGTTCAAATCAGATTATTGAAGAATTATGAAAGAGAGCTCAATAAAATAAGTATGTCGGATAAAATAACCTATAAGTACATTTTTGGAAATGTCTTTGTCATAATAACAAATTGCAACATTTAATTATTTTGGTTTATTAAAATAAAAAAGGCTGATATTCGACTTTACGTTTGTAGAATTAAATTAGGCTATACTAATTTGAGAGATTATGAAATTAAAACCAGCATAAAAACACTTCTGGATGACTTTTGTATCAAAACCATACAGTTACTGAGGAAACCATGGCCAGATGTCAAACATTTTACTGTATTACATATGTGACCCTGGACCACAAAAACACTCAATTTTTTTTGAAAGCTGAATAAAAAAGCTTTCCATTGATTGTTAGGATTGGACAATATTTGGCCGAGATACAACTATTTGAAAATCTGGAATCTGAGGGTGCAAAAAAATTAAATTAGGGTAAAATTAAATTAATTTAATTTAAAAAGGAGAAAATCTCTTTTAAAGTTGTCCAAATGAAGTTCTTAGCAATGCATATTACTAATCAAAAAAAGTTTTTTATATATTTATGGTAAGAAATTTACAAATTAACATGATCTTCATGAAGAAAAAATTATAATTTTGACCCATGCAATGTATTTTTGGCTATTGCTACAAATATACCCCAGCGACTTAAGACTGGTTTTGTGGTCCTGGGGCACATATGATATTAAGACAAAATTATTTCAATTTTTTTTTTTTTTTTTTTTTATACTTCTGGAGATAGACTCTTGCTTCAATACTGAGTAACTGGGATATAGCCCTTGTGACAACTTGTAGCCCAATATAAGCCAATTTTTTATAATATTAATCATATAACACTGTGTTTTTGGCAAATAAAAAAGTAATGTCTTTTAAGCAAATATACATCAATAAAAATAAATAAAATCAGTCTGCTAAAAATTAAGAACTGGATTTCAAAAAACCGTATATGCTTATACTCCACTGAGCTTGAAAACACACTGATATATACAGCTCTTTATGTCTGTGCTGGATATGGCACTGCTAGAGCATCAGGGTTAATACTTCAAGCCATTCTGTGAAAATTACTGCTCTGGAGAAGCTTGCATCAGGTCATCATCATCTGCTCCATTCAGCCAGCGCGCTTAGTGTCTGGAGAAATTATAAATCTTCCTCAAGGACAGGAGCAAGAGTGTGTAGTGTGTGCAGAAAAATGAAGGTAAGTAATCTGGGTAGAGCGTAAGTATGACTGATATCAGGAAGATACAGCGACAGAAGAGAGACAGGACTACAAAGACAAAGATGTAGTTTAGTTTTCAGCACCATTGCATGCAGAACACTCAGATTGGAAATGTCCACACTGATTGTGCAGAAATACACAACATGAAGTAGTTATATATAAAAAAATATTTCACTTAATGTTTTGTTGCAAAAATAAAAACATACAACATTAATTATAGATGTATCAACTATAATTATAGAAGACTCAGTCTTATTTTCTGGGCCATAAAACGTGTCAGTTGCGTTGCTGTCTATGCAGGGACAGAAAGATCTCAGATTTCATCAAAAATATTGTGTTCTGAAGATGAACGAAGGTCATACGGGTTAGGAACGACGTGAGGGTGAGTAATAAATGACAGAATTTTCATTTTTGGGTAAACTATCCTTTTAACAAGTGGATAGTAATACATTTTGTGAAATAAGGTAATACTTGTTCAAAATGATAACTTCAGCAAAGTTTTACACCATATTCTATTTATTTTGATTAACAAAATAATTAAAATGTATTTTATTAAAATGACTTTTTAAATATACAGAAAAAATACAAATTCTGAAAGCTTCTTATATAGCTTGAAGATCTCATAATTTTTTGAGGCTTTACAGTAACAATAAATTATTCATATATTTAATTTTGATTAAAATATGATTAATGTATTTTTTTATGATAGTTTCATTATACATACGGTGATTATCTTTAAGGTAGAAACCCAACATAATACATGATACTGACCATTTGAATCTAACAATCTCACATCAACAAATGAAAAAGTCATCTTGCTATTTATTTTCATTCCAATTATTGCGCCCTTAGCTTCAACAGTAGAGGCACTTTTTACCCTAAATACCAAACTTTTACAGGGTACAAATACCAAAACAGGGGTGCCCAATCCTGCTCCTGGTGATCGACTCTCCTGCAAAGTTCAGCTCCAACTCTAATCAAACACACCTGAAGCAACTAATTAAAGTCTTCAGGATCGCTTGAAAATTAAAGGCAGGTGTGTTTGATTAGAGTTGGAGCTGACTGAACTTTGCAGCACAGTTGATTGCCAGGAGTAGGCGAAATATATTTGGAAATTTTATTGATTCTCATTTGTCATATAACTCTATAAAATAAAAAAAAATTGTCAAATATTAGGTCAGTGTAGTGCAGAATTTACATTTTATTTGCTGAATCAAGGCTCAGTCAAATTTCCTGGTGCATAGTGAACCGCAGATATTTAGGAAAGTGCTCCAGAAAACTAAAAACAAATGCGCATTTACCCCACTGTGCCTTTAACCCCTTTGTACCCTAATATTGTGGTTGTTAGTTAAATGGGGAGTGATGAATCCATGCTGCATACTCCGGTACAGTAGGTGGCGGTATGCACCTGATAAGTCATGATTGCAATCCGCCATAAAACCAATAAGAAGAAGAATGGGGAGTGATGTACTAGAAAAGAGTGTGTGTTACACCGCCCTTATACATATTGGCCTCTTTCACATTGTTATTGGTTCCCACCGGCGACTGTTTACTCTTTATGGCTTCAGTGTTGTACCTGGAGCTATCAGTGAAAAGCGCTCGTGGGGTGCAGAGAGCGCGGAGAATCTGTTTGTATTCTTGCCTGAAGTTCTGGTTGAGCAACCCGTAGATGACAGCATTCAGACAGCTATTAAAATACGCCATGAAGTAGCTGGTAACAAACAGCCACTCTGGGATATTCGGCACCACTCTTGCGGGGTTTACTGCCACGGCGAGCCCGATGAAGTTCAGGGGCGCCCAGCACAAGGCGAACAGCACGAACACCACAAACATCGTCAAGAAATTCCTCAGGTCGGCTGCTCTGACCTTTGGATTGGGCCGCACACGACCTTTGACCCTAATCACCAACGTCCATATGCGCAGGTAGCAGAAAGAAACCACGCCCAGAGGAACCAGAAAGTGGATAAGAACAACACAGACGGTATAAAAAGAGCTTGCTGTCTGGGTGAACGTGCAGGAGAAGATGCGTGGGTCGTATTTTAGGGAGCCCACCAGGAAGTTGGGCACAGTGGCCAGAGCAGTTAGCATCCAGGTGAGCAGCAGGTACAGACAGGTGTTCCGGCGAGAATAAAGCCGGTCGTAGCGGAGACTGTGGCAGATGTAGCAGTAGCGGTTGATGGCGATAGCCGTGATGTTGAAGACCGAGCCGATCACACTCAGTCCCATAACAAACCCGCTCAGCTGACAGTGCAGGGAGCCCATTGTCCAGCCGTTATGGAAGATAGCAACCAGAGCCAAGGGGTATGGATATAGCGCCACCACCAGGTCAGCCACAGAAAGACTCACCACAAAGATGTTACCTATTAACAAGAGAGAGTGAGAAAGTTACATAATTCTATTATATTTACATACTTAGATATTTACATAACTGAAGTTTATAATAAAATTTTACCATATTGCAATTACACATAACTGGGCATCCCAAACACAACAGCAAAGTAAAATAAATTCATCCAAATGAAAAATTATATCATCATTTACTCAAGCTTGAAAGAAAAAAATAAGATTTTTACACTTTTACACTTTATTTTAAGGTATCCTTGTTACATATTACTTGTACTTACTATTATAATGGCAATAAATTATGCATAATTACATGCAAGTAACCCTAAGCCAAACCCTAACCATATAAGTACATGTAGTTAATTAATATTACTCAGTACTTAAATGTATAATAACACTGTAACAAGGACACCTTAAAAGAAAGTGTTACTGAAGAGTCACTGGAGCTTCAAACAACATTGGACCCCATTGACTTTCAAAATATTTTTCAAATCATCTTCTTTTGTGTTCCACAGAAAAAAGAAAAAAAAAAAAGAAAATATAAACCATAGTACAATTATGATTACTGGGCAACCCAAATACAACAGCAAAGAAAAATAATTATGTATTCCTCAAATATTTCTTCAAACTAAAAGGAAAAAAATAGTATATTTTTTAATATTGTTCAAATAACTTGGACGTGAAGTACATAGTTTTTACAAGTTTTACAAGTACAAGTTTTTTTGTGTTCTACAGGAGACAAAATGAAGGAAACTATAAACCATATTAAAATTGCAGATGATTATGGGCAACCCAAACACAACAGCTCAGAAATAAATTAGACCCAAAAGCCCCTTTCACATCAAGAACGATAACTATAAAGATAACGATATTAGCTTCCACACCAGCGAACGATGTCATCGGTTTATTCTAAGCGCACAAGCTCGTTATAGGCTCAGTTTTCTAAAACGTTTTTGAAAAACTGCATACCTTGCCTTTAACTCTGAGACAATTTTCAAAACTTCTTTTCAAGTCATGCAGGTTTGGTACGACATGAGGGTGAGTAAACTGGGAGAATTTTCATTTTTGGGTGAACTAACACTTTTGCATCGCCGTCGGTCTCTGTTGCTCATGTCGCCTCAAATCACCAACTCTCATTGAAAATGAATGACTTCCGGGTTGCTTTGTCGCTCTAAATCGCTGTCAGTGTGAACGGCCCTTCGGGGACCACAAAGACTGCTGTGCACAGGATGCCTTTGCCTGTTTCTATTCCTTTTCATCAACTTTTATTATTGTATGTTTTATTGTATTTTACTTTTTATTTATTCCTTCGTTATTTATCCTTATCCATTAATTATCCATTATTTATCCATATCCTTTATTTTGCATTTAAAAATGTAAATGTAGCTTAAATTTAACATTTTAATTTAAAATAAATATTTAATATCATATCATTTATTTTACATTTTAAATCTTTAAAATTTAAGCAACAAATGATAAGGCAATACACATGTACTGCGTTCATCAGCATTTATCAAAAACTGAAACAGAAAATGATATCTGAAATTTAAGTTTAAAAAAAGTATAAAAGTAATATTATATTAATAGTAGGTCTCTTTTGTGCATTTCAGTGCATTTCTGACAGTGTGTCTGTGTCCTTTAAAAGAGTGTGTTTGTGAAGGTCTGCGTCAGGAGTGTGTGTGGACTGACAGAATACAGACACCTGTGTGTAATTTATAACTCGATTAGGGAGGCGCTGTAATAATTATTATCCCTGCAGACTAACATTATGTCTCCTCACTGTTCACAACACTCTAAAAGATAACAAAGAGAAAAAATGTCCCACTGCCAGACCCTGTCTGGCTGCCTTTAAAAGCTAAGTGACTCATGTTCTATCTCCAAAACAAAACGGTCAGACACATCCATCTTCTCCAAACATGACCTCATTTTGTCTGTGCAAAAATGCATTTCTGATTGAGTTGCCCCCGTAAACCCATTTACAAATCATTTGCTGAATTCAAAAGCAGCTCATTTCTGCAGTTTCAATTATTCTTTGGCTCTACACAACACTGATCAGGTCATGCTTGTTTCGCTCATAATTTTCCATTCATGAACTCTCATTGACTGTTTCCCGCCATCACACTCCATCTCCATTTCGACCCAAAGGAGCCAAGAAGATTACGTGCCAAGAAAACTAAAAATGCTTTACAACTCACGAAGGTCGCATTGAAACAGATTCAAATTGCATCAGACCCACCGCCTTTTGTGCATGTAACACCTGGAATCACCTATGACTTCCACTCATGCAAAGTGTTATAAAGTGTTCAGACTGGGTCACACTATATCAGAATCAGAATCAGAAAGAGCTTTATTGCCAAGTGTGTTTGCACACACAAGGAATTTGTCTTGGTGTTATGAGCTTCCAGTACAGAAAGTACAAACATAGTGCAGACAACATATAATTAAGGTGATAAAGAACACTAATGAAGAGAATATACAATAATTAAGAATAACAATAGTAATAAAAGTAAAAATATACAGAAAAGAGACATGACCATAGACAGAACTGTGAATGTGCATGTGTCCTATGTACAGATGAAGGTTTGATGAGTTATTTACAGATGTACAGTACCGGGGTGTGTTATGTGTTGTTCAGGTGGGATACGGCCTGGGGGAAAAAACTGTTCTTGTGTCTGGCTGTTCTGGTGCTCAGTGATCTGTAGCGCCGGCCAGAGGGCAACAGTACAAAGAGAGAGTGAGCTGGGTGCGAGGGGTCCAGAGTGACTTTCTTAGCCCTTTTCCTCACTCTGGAGGTGTAAAGTTCTTGGAGGCTGGGCAGAGGGGCATATATACACAGTCAGAAAAAAGCTACAATGCTGTCACTGGGATGGTAAAGCTAAAAGTTACATCTTTGTACCTTATTTACCCCTAAATAGTACATACCAAGTGAATGTTTTGTGCCTTTTTTTGAGGGTGTATGATCATTTTCTACTTGAGGTTGAAGAACACTTTCAAGGTCTGTTCTGTCTGCAACAAACTGCAGATTGTCATGTAAAAAAAAGAGAGAAAAAGTTATAGATTCAGTTATAAATTACATCAGCCTAGTGAGCGCACACTTACACAAAATCTGCACCTTTTTCATCGTGTCATCTTAAACATCAGAAATGATTTATCTGAGCATTTCCTTTAAATCTAGAGTGGCATTCTGACTAGTGCCTCAGCCTGCCAAACATTTGTCAACCCAAAGCCACAACTGACGGGAAGTGTGCTTTGACAAGATCACCATCTCCCGCCATCAGTCTAGCGTGAGTCCAATAACAACAAACAGGGCGGCTTCAGCTCTCTGTGCTAAAAAGTGTACGCAAAAATTATAACCTTGAAATATATGTACTACTTATACATTTGCTGTGATGATTGATACTTGCATAATAACATCAGTTCTCAATATTAATATTCAATTTGAATAACTGAATATTTTACATGGAAAATGTAAAGGTTTTTTATGTAACCTAAAAGAGTTACATTTATTTTAAAAAGAAATCTAGAGGTGAAACCGGAGAGCTCATAATTTACAGTTTATTTACTCTTAATATGATGGCTTTTAAATATTACGTTCATAATATAAATAATGCAAATATATGTATTTGCACATAATTTTCAGACCAAAAAAATCAGTATCATTCAAACTAAAGTCACACACATATATATGACACATTATTTATTATTAAAAATGAATTGACTCTACAAAGATTTTAAAGTAGCCTGCTAATTATTTCTGCGTATCAATAAATAAAAAGATTAATAAATGACAAAATGAGAGAAATGTTTTATGTAAATGATTTACTGCAGCCATGAGCTAATCCGGATTTGTTATTTTGAGTGAGAACATTTTATTTGCACATAAATAGGCAAACTGTACAACATTACTATGAATTATTGCGTCATTGTGGTATCAATATCAGGTATCCTGAAAATATAGTACCCTTTCACTTTTATTCCAATAGGGATCCTGATTATAAATTCTGCTTATTTAATTTTTATGTAACTCAGCAGATCAAATTGAACCATTTTGTACAATTAGAAATATTTTCAAGATATAATTCCCTCAAGGTTGCAATATCTATTCAGCTGAAACCCTTTTTCAGTGGTGCGCTCAAATGCCTCAGTGGTCTGATTCTCTGCAGCGTATCACCGAGATCAGAGCAGAATCCTCAATCTAAGCTCAAGTCGGACCTCAGACTTGAAAAAGCAGTTTTTGACTTTTTTCAAACAGTCACTGGAAATGGATCCTCTGGCAACAGAGTCCAAATAGTCAGGGAATTGCACACAGGTCACTGCGGGTCCTTCGCACTGACATTTACAATGACATTTATATGGAGAGTCAGTGCTGTTGGCACCGGACAAAGACGTCATTTCTGAGTGGGAAAGTTTTTCGGACAAAAACTAAAAAAGAATCTCTTGCTTAAGCAAAGATATAGAAGTTGTCAGTTATCTACATTGTTTTACTCTTGGTCCCTTTAGAAGTTGAGGTTGAGCTGGATTTGAATTGCAGTTGGTCACTTTATATCTGCATGAACCTACAAAGCTGTCACATGACCCAAAATAAAGGTACATCAGAGTATCAAACCTTTAGAGAGCTGTATTTCAACATCTAATAACACCACAAATCATGTGAATGCTGAACCTTTCCTCTAACACTATCTTCCAGCTTGAATAGAGATGCATCTGCTCTTGTTTTTTATTCCTCATCAAGGTTGAAGGACATAAAGACAGTGTAATAATGACATGCTTATTTTAAAGAGGCTCATATATCACATTTGGGAGAGAAAGAGGAAGAGCAGGAAAGAGAGCATTTATTTTGGCTGTGGTTCAGATCAGGACAGTTAGGCAGGAGTGACTTTCTGAGGATCACTATAAATCCACATGATTATCCTGGACAGAACGGTTTAATTGGTTTCCTTCTCCACGATTTCTCATGGCAAACTCTACACAAAGACATATGTTCTACAAGCCTGAATCATATATTTAAGAGCAGCATGTGTAAGTCAGTCACATGGGAGAACATAAAAATCAAATCAGACCTTATTTACATTCTTAATATGTTGTTACTGTGCATGATTCATCGGCATCATATTTCATCAAAATTGCTCCACCTTGACTTCCTTTAGAGCTGATATCACTTAAGCCAGTAATCCCTAACCGGAGTTATGTAGAATTATTATTGTTGAATTTGAAACGGCATAGGCTGCTACTCTTACTATTTCTGTCATATCTTTAGGCTACTTGGCAGAAATTCTGAATTCAGCCTATATGCTTTTGCTTTGTTAAACACAAAAAAGTTAAGACATGAAAGATGCAAGTTGTCATGAAAAAAAGCTATTTTACATAGTTGCTTCCTAATGGGAGGTATGTAGAAATATTATTACAGAATTTGAAATGACATTTGCTACTCTTACTGTTTCTGTCATATCTTCAGGGTATTTGCCAGAAATAGAAAGAGTATGCTTTTCTGAATTCAGAATAAAATTTTGCTTTGTTAAACCCATAGAAATAGTGACAATGTTGCACATTGCTAGCACTTTCTCATTTGTAAGTTGCTTTGGATAAAAGCATCTGCTAAATGAATGAATAAATGTATGTCAAATGTAAACAGAAATTATAAATGAATAATATTAGAGAACAGATAAAATGTAGAAATTTATAGTTAACACTTTCATTCATTTTTTTCTAAATGTATAATGTCAATTTGTGTGGATACCATTTACAATTTCTTTTGTTTTGCAGACAGCCCGTCACCATCCAAAAATAAAGGCTTATGCAGAGTGAACATTCACCAAATATATACATACTGTACGGCTTCGATTTTTTCCTATATCATATCTTAAAGTTTCCGCTAAGAGGAAAACGTCCACAACTATAGACAACTATAGTAATTCGATCAGGAGATCTAATTAACACCTCCTTATCAAAATGGAAAATCCACTTTGTTTAACATGTGGCCAAATGATAAGACTGAGAAAGAATTCATTGAAACATATGCAACAGATATCTGGGCTTCATGTTTTCCTCCAGCTGGATACAATATTGTGTCATCTAACAGCATGTGGAGAGATGATTTTATAGGCAGTCACAACGCTGAGCTAGAAAAACTCAGAAGTTTCTGCAGCACAGAACTGGGAAAAAAAAGACCTTGGCAAACAGTAAACAAGGAAGAATCTGATAGGAGAGTAAATCGGAAGATGGATGCACTTGTCAAAAATATCCAAATTCATTCTAAAACTTCACTCTGTTTCAAACAGTAGAGAAACTAAAATCTAGCCTGAGGAAAGCTTGTTTTGAGGTGTCAGCATGTTCTGAGTTCCATCTAGATGTTTGGGCTTTGGAAATGCATAGAGTGCAGTCTTCTTGCAATGCTGAGAAAGGTTTTATTTTACTATAAGCTGACAGCAATTTGAAATATGCCATACTAAAACAAAGTCTACAACAAATGTTAGGAATTTATGAAATAACATGCCACAATATATTGTAACCTCTCCTAGAAAAATATCACAGACTGCATCATACCTGAGGTGTTTGATGGACTGAAGCAAAGCTGAATGTGCTTTTGCAACCTCACCACACACATGCATGCACAATTACACAGACATACACGTCATTTTGCTTCCTATTGCTCTATTTCTATAAACATATGTACTTTATATGAAATTTATTTCATTCTTAAAATGATACTAAATATTGGTTAATTATTATATCCTTATGAAAGGCAATATACACTTTAATGAATGTTTTATTTAAACAAAGCAGGAAGCACACAGTAATATATGAAAGACTGGTTTGATAGTCAGAGATTTCTTCAGAGAGAGATGGAACATTAAAAAAGCCAAAAGACTGGACTTCGTGCGAAAAAAGAAGAAATCTGCAGGTGGCGGATGAGTTTTCAGAGGAGACGATTAAAATGCAATTACCTGTTCTTTTGCCCAGTACAGTGAGAGGTTATCGGTAGCTGTGAGGATGATGCTGATCTGGCTGCGTCTGTGCTGTCATAAATGTATTTAATGGATAGTCTGGCTCTGCTCGTCTGGAACATCTTTGCTGGAATTAGCTGATATTAAAATGCATTTTACAGGCTTATTTTAATACACAGATCAGACAGTCTATTATAACTCTGCACATCTCATCTTTATGTCCAGGATTACATGTGTGGAACAGAAAATCTGCCAACCATCGTCTGTTAAATTATTGGATTGTAAAATTCATTAGATACTGGTGAGATACCACCACCAACTCTACTCTGAAAACACACACACACACACACACACACATATATAACCACAGCACCTTAGATACACAAGCACTAGGGGTATGTACACACACAGACCCATATTCCCTTTTATATTCCAGTTCCATAAAAATATCTCAGTGGAAGCACTGAGAAAGAAAGAGACATAGAGCAAGAAAAAAAGGTGAAGGTTAACGCAATACAAGTTATGTGCGTTGCATAATCTGATCTTGTGTTATACTAACAGAAATTATTTTAAAATAAATTTTTATTTAAATACATTTCAAATTATTTTATTCAAAACAGTTTGCTTAAAAATGTATGAAATAGGTAGAATATTTAAGTTGTATAAGAATTGTCTGGTAACACTTTAATGAGTAATTTGTTAACTGTTTTTAATGCATTAATTAACATTAACAACAAACAATACATTTCTTACAATATTTCTTAATCTTTGTAAATGTTAATGTAATAAAAATACAACTGTTCATTGTTAGTCCATGTTAGCTCAGGTCCATTCGATAACATGAATCAATTTTAATACCGATTTTAATAATGTATTAGTAAATGTTGAAATCAAGATTAACTACGATGTTAACAAATGCAACCTTACTGTAAAGTGATATTAGCAACAAGTGTTATTTTAGTTTCATTGAGATATTATTGTAATTTCTATTAATATTTTGAATATGTTTTATATTTTCCATTTGATATTTTTCCATTTTTTGTTCTTGCGTTTTGTTTTGTTTAATTTTGGTTTCAGTTATTTTAGTACATCAAATTAAACTAAATGAAAATGAAAAATGTTGCCTTGGCAACCAGCTAAAATAAACAAGTTTAAGAATTTTACGTTTTATTTTATTCGTTTATTTTATTTCAAACAACTAGTTAAGTATAATAACCTTGATAATGATTATGTAACACTTCTCAAAACCAGAAAGGAGGCTATATATAGGGCCTTTGTAAGCATCTATATTTTGAAGCAGTGTGTGTGTGTGTGTGTGTTTATGCGTACGCATGATAAAGAAAGAAGGGAAGCATTTCCCCCCTTCATTTCCATAAGTACTTAATGCTGAATTATTACTGTACACCAGCCAGTCATATAAAACGGCTGCTAACCATCCTCTCAGGAGCTCTGCCAACAAACAGATCAAACCCACTCCAGCTATCTAAACAACATCTTCATACTGCGAAATGCAAATGATCATGTTGTTCTATTATTATTAAAAATCTATTAGATTTCCAAGAAGACATTGCAATTTGTAGTGAGATATTCTATTGGCTGTTGAGCAGAGTGTCCAGTGAGAGTGTGCAGCGGTCAGACGGTGGAGCCTGAGGCTGCAGCTCAAGCCAGAAAACATTACCATTGCCATCAAAGACTTTCACGATCACTGCAACACTCCATTTCAACAATTCTCATCTGTACACATGCATTCCAGTCTAATTGACAGAAATGACCATATAAGAGCATTAACATGCCTCAGTGTGAACTGGAGACACATTCAATTATGTTGATGACGCTAGATGTGTGTGTTTTTGTGTGTCTGTATATTATGTGAGGGAATGGTGCACTGAGACCACACATTCTCATTGACTGAGTGTGTGTGTTGCATAGACTGATGTGCCATTAACAGTATTTAACATTTTTCACATTTTCTGAAGAGGTGCAAAAGTTGCTCCCAGGATGCTAAGGAGTTGTGGTGGCTGTCATGATGTTGCTATGCAGCTACCAACAAGCTGCACAAATTGAGGTAGAAATCATGTTTAATGACACACCTGAACCAGCTAATCGATGTGTTCAGGATTACTTCAATTACAGTCAGGTTGGAAGTGAAGTCTGCAGCCCTTTAGGACTACAGATGGCTACCCTTGACTAGAGTTAGGGGTTGTTTAAATACCTAACTTTACATTTAAGCAACAGTATGCTTGCCTTAGCAAGAGTAGAGAATTCTAATACTGTCATGCCGTCATTCACTCACCATCTGTGAGTATTACTACACTGAGAGTAGTTCATTGCCTCTCCTCTGAAAGCCATCTGCCCATCAGGAACCTGAGTGCACGCCAATGCCAAACACCGCTGCTAATTCAGGTGAGGCATAATGGATGAACTGCAGTATGCTTCTGATACTAATGGAGACACCGTAATGCAGAAGTGAAAATTTTTAAACAGTGAATATCTAAATGCCCTTCCATCAGAAGGTGTCATCAGCAGTGTCATTTGAACCTCTGGGGTCTTTTTTTTTTTTTGGGTAATTGAAAGAAATTATTACTTTTATTCAGCAAAGATGCATTAAATTGATCAAATGTGACAGTAGAGTCTTTTGCATGGAAATGGAAATGTTACTTGAACATAGGGTTGCAAAGGAGTGGAAAATGTCCAGAAACTTTCCAAAAATTCTGGAATGTTTTTTCGAAATTTACAGGAAATTTTCCACCTTTTTGCAACCCTACTTGAGCACCAATCAGCACATTAGAATGATTTCTGAAGGATCAAGTGACACTGAAGTCTGAAGTAACGGCTGCTGAAAATTCAGCTTTGCCATTACAGGAATGAATGACATTTTAAAATATATTGAAATAGAAATCTTTTCAATTGTATTTCACAATATTGCTATTTTTACAGTATTTGTCATCAGATAAATGCAGCCTTGGTGAGCATAAGAGACCTTTTATACTGGGTTTTAGATGATTCAGACCGGTTAGGATGCTTGACTTGGGCAGATCTAATATGTGCCAGAATCTCCTGAACAGCGTGTGGGAACGCCAACTGATGCTGGACATTAAAAAGCTATCAATCAGCACTCTAATCTAAAGATGGGCCAGCAGAAGGGAGTAAAGGACTATTGATTAAACCCAACTCAGGCTGCCAGAACTTGCACAACCCCATAACTGAACCTAACGTGTATAGAAATAGGCTGAGCTGAAAGAAAACAAAAAAGAAAAGATAGGAATGTGGTTTTCAGTGTCCTTGTGCCAAAATTCATATATCTTGACATATTAATGCAGTTTTTGCAAAGCCGTATACAAGTCTTATTTTCCTTCTTACTGCGGTAAGTACCAGCCCATATAATCAACATTTTGACATCAGTTTATAATTTTGACAGACATTTATGCATGATATATATATATATAAAAAAAAAGTACAACACAGTGTAGTATTAATATAATGTAATACTTAAAACAGAATTAAATGAGCACAACTGCCTGCCCTTCACTGGTTAAAATGCTTATTAAGAATAAAATGAACCAACAACAGCATTTCCATCAACAAACACAAAAATCGAACTTTAGCCGCAGCACAGTGAGCAGTGCACATGCCCACAACACATAAACAGCCTGTGTCATGTCCTGATCGACACGCTGCCAAAACAGTAAGGAGAAGCTGCAGAGATCGGAACAGTCTGATGACAGGAATATGCAAAGAGAACAAGACTATCCATACTGAAGCATTATTTTCTGATTTTCTGATTGATGTGCATCTCATAATTCCCTTTCTGTGGATGCCAACATGGACAATTAACCACCGTCTTCAAATCATGGGGAATTCTCATCTCCTAGAGCACTTTAAACAAACAGCACACTGTACTCTTCAAAATAAAGCTTCCAAAAGAGGGTTTTCCAAGTGATGCAATGGAAGAACCACTTTGGGTTCCTCAAAGAACCAATTCCAATCATTTTTTCTGAGTGTGAGGAACCTAAAAATGGAACCAAATGGAAAAGGTTACATGGTAAAAAATGGAAAGGTTACATGGACGTTAAAGGTTTTTCATGGAACCATAGATGCTATTAAAGAACCTTTTGTGTCTGATGACGGCACTTTAGCTCTGAATCTATTCCATTTCTGTCTGCCCAGTGCAGATCATAGTCATTCTCATACCTAGTACAGTTTAATCACGTGAAATAACCCTGAACTCATAGCAGTGAAATCGATAGAGATATCTACCCCTCGCAGGCAGAGCTCCGCTCTCTCGCTCTCACCTGTATAAAATTACATGCAAAGACACAGCTCCTTTAACAGAAATACAAATATCTGAGAAGACACTGATAATCTAGGATGCAAAATCTATTTGGCCAAAACGTTTCAGTATTTTGTTGTGCTGTAAATGAATAAGAATGATTCTGTACTGTTTCTAGTCAAATAATCAAATTTGGGACATTGACCATGTGAACTCCGCGGCACAAAAGGTCAGATTTTCCACCACTTAAGCACTAATGCTTTTTGGAATATTTTCAAGTATGCTGGTTAACATGGCTCATCAGGTTTTACACAAACTGAGTTCAAATGCCAAGAAATTCTCAAATTCATTATGCCTTTAAAAGGGTGCATCAAAACACTGCATGTGGCTGATGTTTTGATATCGCATGAAAAGACATTCGATGCACCTTTAGTGTAATTAAAAACCACTATCCACTTAAATAAAATATGATTCATGCCAAACTGGCACCAGCAGCTGGGAACAACTTCAGCCAACATGAAAATCCAATGCTGTTTTAACTTAAATGCGTTTAGATGCTTTTTGGCTATACACGGTTACAGATGCACACATTTTTCATTTCTCATCTAAAAATTTAGTCTCAACTAAAGATGCGTGATGCTTGCCTGACATTACAGTTTCTGTATCTCTTCACACCTGCATTCCTGAGTTTCTTGTTCCTGTACACAGACAGGATGACCAGCAGATTTCCAACGATATCAGCCACGGTGGTGAAGATCAGCACGCCGGCGAGGGTGGCCGCTACCCCGGGAGACGTGCTCTGGGCGGTGAGGCAGTTGTTTCCCCGGGATAAACTATCCAGACAGCTCGAGTTCGCCTTCATCGACTCCATTCTTATGGGTAAAGCCACATTAAAGTTTCTCCTTTGATCCACTCTTCGAGGAAAAAAGGCAAAGTTGGAACGAACATGTATTCACCCTCCAGAAAATATAACCAATCCATTCCACTTATAAAATGTCACTGAGCACTTAAACGTCTAATGCAGTGTAAAAGCCTTTTTTTTTTACATAACTTACACAGCACTGTCTCTGTCACAGAAGCATCCCTTCGAATTTCCCAGGAGATGAGCTCCCATCACTTCAGATGCATGTTATGTTTGGTAGTCGGCGCATTGTCAGCCCCACAGTTATGTGGATTGTCACCTCGGATCACAGTGACTCACACACACTCCGGGCTGTTGCTCAGACGCCACACACATCACGGCACAGACATCAGCGGCAGTCTGCGTCGCATCTCGGTCTCCGTTCCAGCGCGCGCTCAGCGGTCCAGCGCCAAACCGAGCCGCTATTAGCGTTCAGTCTAGTCAACCACCGTCGGTAAAACTGAGCGTGGAGGTTTATAAACTTAGATTTTAATATCCATCATTATTATGTAGTCTATATACACATTAAAATTATATTACATATTTATACATTTTAAAATGTTTGGTTATAGTAGCCTACGCCAAACCTCCACAGAATTACTAGATATTTATATTTGACTTAAATTATAGATATGATTTAACTTCACATTCGATTCAATTCGGTCCATTTTTAAAGAATTCAATGGATAAATTGATGAAATAAAAACATTAAAAATATATATTTATATTGTAAGATCGATTTAAGTCAGAAAATATTTAAATGGTGGTACGTCTAATATGATTTATTTGATGTCTGTCACGACAGGCTCAAGCCGTGACAAATTAGCAGAGGACAAAGTCAAGTTGGTTGGGTTTCAACGAAAAAGGTTTATTAACAAAAGAAACAAAACATAAAAATCAACAGAAACAATGTTTCAGTCGGACCATGATATCAAAGCATCCGACCAAACAAAATATAACTAATATGGAAATCTAAATAAACAAACCAAAACAAGAACCCAGGAGCAGGCCACCCCCACGCCAACACAGCCCCAACATTTATCACAGGAAGAACAGGTGGAGATCATTCACTTGACGAGTCCTCTGGCCCCACCCGCTGGCCGGCCATAGTAGGGAGTACCGGAGACCCGTCACATGTCCTATATAAAATAATCTTTTCTGCTTCACAAGTAATTAACCCTGAATCCTTTCAACCAGCCACCCAGGGGCGTAGATTACGCGGGGGACGCGGGGGACGTGTCCCCCCCACTTTTTATAAAAAGTAAAGTCGTCCCCCGCACTTTTTTATTGGACAGTTGTGTTCTCGACATGTTGAGGTTTTAATGGAGCAATGTATATAAATGCAGAATGATTTAAAATTCAAAAAGACAAGATAATTTATCCATGACGTTTACGTTTCCATGGCAATCAGTCACTCAGTTTGTCACTTCACGACATGCCCAGGCTCGCACCCGCGGTCCCGCGCTGTATCCATCATTCATTAGAGGTCGAGATGAGTTCAAAGCGGCAAGAAACTCTTCACTCCTTTTTTACGAAGAAGTCAAGCAGCGTAAGTTGTCATGTGGGATCCGAATAGTGTTGCACGGTGTTCAGCGACTCTGCCTATTGCTCTTGTTGAATAATTAGCCAGTTTTGATGTTCATTATATGGAGGGGGAAAAAAAAGCTGCCTGGACAAACATGCACTTATTTATTTTCAGTGTATTTTTCCGTAACTTAACTCTTTTGTAACGTCTTTTATTTTAACACGTATGTATGTTATCAGGACCCTTCAAATAAGAATAAAGATAATGTCGAACTGAGATTTTACAGCGTTTGCAGCATTCTGACATGTTTAACTCTGCCAAATCTACATGATGTATTTCAATCAAGTATAGCACTGATCTGATACAGGACCGATCTTCATGTAGGGCTGCTCTGTCATTATTGCACTAATTTGACGTGTTTATGTGTTGTCAAGAATGAACAAGAAACAGTCAGCCTAGGTTTGTTAGAGCAGAATCAGGACGACACGCAAGAAAACACACTTCACAGGTGAGAACAACTGATAGAGTGGCTTTTAACACCTGGCTGTTTTTACATGGTATAAAATCTATTAAGCCACAAGCGTTTGTAGGATTATATATGGACCAATCATAGAAAATAATTAGTCAAATATAGAAAAATAAAAAATAACATTAGTATGATGAACAACAACTCAGCTATCATTTTTAACTACAGTAGGTAATTATTAGCTTGCATATTGGTTGTTTATTAGTACTTAAGCACATATTAATTCTGTATTCTTCATGATCATATTCTGCATCCCATAATCCTAAACTTAACAACTACAACGACTACCTTACAAGCTATTAATAAGCAGTAAATGAAGAGTTTATTGAGGCAAAAGTCATAGTTAATAGTGAATATGTGTTTATCATTCTAAAGTGTTAAAAAATAATTTAGGATACAAATGATTGGTTATTGTCCAGCAGTAATTAGTTATTTTCTTCTGTATGTCACTATTCCCTGTATGTAGATGTTTCAAACACTACTTTATTTGCTGTAGACAGAGGCAGAAGTGAATTCAGAGTTGAGAGTGAATGAGGCTGAAAGTTTCAGTGAGGCTTCAGAGGTAAAGATTATTGACAGCATTGTCTATGATAAGATATTTATTTTAACATAGACTAATCAGACTAATGTATAATAGAACAGAACAGAATAAAGAAGTATGTGAATGTGCAAGTATCCATTACTGTGTGCCATGTACTGTACATACAACACACACAAAATACAATCTGAAATATGTAAACAATAGTACCCTTATAAGGACATCTTTGTAACTTATACTCAAAAAGGTGCATATAGGCTACCTTAGAATACCAATATGTACCGTAATGACTTTTGTACCGTTTGACATATATTTCACTGCTGGTTATACTCTGTATAATGGTGTATGTGACGAATAAAAATCTTGAATCTAATGTACAACTATGAAACTTTTTGGCATAAATAAGGTACAAAGATGTCCTTTTAAGGGTACTGTCCCAGTAACAAGCTGTTGGATTTCTTTCTTTTTCTTTTTTCTCTATTTCTTTCCTTCTGTTTTATAATCATATATAATAATATAATCATAAAGCATATTAAGCAAAAAGGTATGATTAAAGATAAAACCTGTCAATTAGACAAGGGTTAACTGAAAAAAAAAGAACAGGTATAACACTAGACATTCCGTCCCCCCCACTTTTGAAATGATGGCTACGAGCCACCCACACGAATACACACACTTGCTGCTGCATGATGTTAATAATCTCATGTGTTAATTTAAAACAAATTTACAGATGTTATGAGTAATGAGGCTGCAACAGTCAAGCTGACCAACAATGGCAGACCACGTATAAACAGTGGCATCCTGACATGAGAGCTGGGACAGCTGAACAGAAAACAATCTGTAGCTAAAAATAATCATCCCCATTCAATCTCATGCATATTTACATTCACAGTAACAATGGTGTAGCTACAACATGGTAGCCAGTGCAAGCTTTATGGGAAACGGTCGAGAGAGGCTATATTATTCCAATCACTGCAGTGCCTTATGGGAAAACTAAGTTATGCAGTTATTTTATAATGCAAAAAAGGCAGTGGACAGGCATCATACACAACCATGAGCGCATGCCTGTAGGTGTCTCATGTCTTGTTTACAATTCTATTCCATAAATTTCTGTCTAGTGCAAAGCACTTTAACTGAAGGAATGTTCCATGCCAGTACAATGTCATCAGTCAATTCTCAGTGGAGTCTTCTGGTTCTGTCGAACCAGCGTTTTAGTCTTCCTGTCATTCCTCATTTTGCAAATACTCAGCTTTCACTGAATAAACTCTGAATTCTGCGATAAAGTTCATTTGTGAGTCAGTTCCCAGATTCCTGTATCTGTTACTTGGAATGCTAATGCTTTCTGACTCTTTTGTTAAAAGTTGTTTCACACATACACACACACACACACACACACATGTGCAACATAACTTTCAACAAAAGACTATATATAATACTAATACGATAATAAATAAGTACACCGTCAAAAAAATTTACCCCTCAACGTACAATTATTGCTCAAAGGGGCATCTTTCAAACTTATTTACCCCTAAAAGGTTCGTAAGGTAATAGCAAGTAAATGCACTTTTAATAAAACACAAAGATGTGTCTTTAAGTGCAAGATCTTTGGGATGATACTCCTAAAGGAATTTACAACAATTGGCTATTAAATGTAGTGCTGTCAAACAATTAATTATTTATATAATATATGAGTGTGTACTGTGTATATTTATTACGTATATATAAATACAAACACATGCATGTATATATTTAAGAAAAATATGCTATATTTATATATTAAATATATAATCTAAAATATTATAATATACATATATAAATGTATATACATATAAATATTTTCAAAATATATACTGTATGTGAGTATTTACATATAGCCTACATAATAAATAAACACAGTACACATACATATATTATGTAAATAAAAACTTTTATTTTGGATGCGATTAATCGTGATTAATCGTTTGACAGCACTAATTAAATGCTAAATGTGTCTTTAGAACATTGTACAATGTATAAAACACAAAATTAAGTACAAATACATTAGCCTACATGATACGTTTAAAGAAAAGCTGGAATTAGTAGCTATAAGCCAACTGATATTTGATAAAACAAACCAAAAACTTTGGAACCTTAGGCCTTCAGAAACAAAGTTAAGAGACCAGAAAGGGCCATCAGAACTACTGCCAAGTTGCCTAGTGTGAGAGGAATCCTGCCTACACTGTAAAAATTGTTTTATTGAAGTCTCTTGGAGTGAACATAAACAAATGTCAGCTTCAACAAAGCAAGAAGCTATAAGACAGACAGACAGACAGACAGATATAGATAGACAGACAGATATAGACAGACAGACAGACAGACAGACAGATATAGATAGACAGATATAGATAGACAGACAGATATAGACAGACAGACAGACAGACAGAGATAGATAGACAGATATAGATAGACAGACAGATATAGACAGACAGACAGACAGAGATAGATAGATAGACAGATATAGATAGACAGACAGATAGACATAGACAGACAGACAGACATAGATAGATAGATAGATAGATAGATAGATAGACAGACAGTTATAGACAGACAGACAGACAGACAGACAGACAGACAGACAGACAGACAGACAGACAGACAGACAGACAGACAGACAGACAGACAGACAGACAGACAGACAGACAGACAGACAGACAGACAGATAGATAGATAGATAGATAGATAGATAGATAGATAGATAGATAGATAGATAGATAGATAGATAGATAGATAGATAGATAGATAGATAGATAGAATCTAAATTAAAAATTAATTATCATACGTGGACAAAACTTTTTGCACGTGTAAAAAAGAGATTGTCTGTTGGAATTTGTAACAGCTCTACAAACTATTGGGATTTAATTCTTGCTAAGGTTTCGTTGGGAAAACGTCTTTCTAAAGGATAAACTAGGATTCGGTATGTTCATATTAATTAAGAAAGCACTGAGTCTGACTCGCTTTGTAAATTAGTTCTGTTGCCTTAATTCGTTAAAGATCAGACAGGCACGCCTTTCCTGTTCGCGCATGCGCACTACACCGTGTTGCATAAACGCGGAATCCGCGGTTGTCAAGCAGCAGCAGTTTATTAGTTTACTCTTTGCTCGTCTTCTAAGCAAAGTGTCCTTGTATCTATAACCTATTTCTCATTAAACCAATGTCCTTAAGTTACAAAAGTCATTCAAACATGAGAGACGGGGATGAAAGAGACAGTAGGAAGATGAAAAGAAAAGCAGCTCCGGATGATTTAAAGGGACCTGGGAAGAAGAGACAGAAAATAAAAGACAAAAACGAGGGAAAGAGCGGCGCAGTGCAGAAATCAGACGGTATCTATCTATCTATCTGTCTAACTGTCTATCTATCTGTCTGTCTGTCTGTCTATCTATCTATCTATCTATCTATCTATCTATCTATAGTGTTGGTGATCTTTTATGTACTACGTTTTCACATCTTTTTCACATTAGCTTCACGTTATCAACAAGCATTCAATATTATCATATACTGTACTACAGTATATACATTATATACCATATTGGTATACTCTTTATTAAAACAAAATTAAAATTGTATTACGTCATATCGTTTAAACTTTTTATTTTCATTTCATTAACTAGAATAAAAATAAAATGACTAATTTATTGTAGTTTTTTTCTGTTACTAGTAAATGTTGTTTAACTTTTATAATTAGTAGGTCACTGACCTTCTTTTAAGGCCATTAGATACAGGAGGGATACTCAAATCTGGCTCGCGAGATCCACTTTCCTGCAGATTTGAGCCTAAACCCTAATCAAACACACCTGAGCATGCTAATCAGTGTCTTCAGGATCATTAGAAAATCACAGGTAGGTGAGTTTGATCCAGGTTGGAGCTAAACTCTGCAGGAAAGTGGATCTTGCGAGCTAGATTTGAGTATCACTGAGACACAGCAACTTCTGTAACTTTAGGTGTCATAATGGTCGCAGGTGAAGCTGTAATTTTAGTGATCTGAGTGCTCACAAAATACCCTACACTCACTCGCATATCTTCATTTAAAGCAAAGATAGCCTCTTATCTCTCAGTGCACTTGTCCTCTGAAGGGCCGCGGACATTTCAAGTCATCGCAAGTTAATTTGGATGTGGTCGAAAGTGATCTGACTAGTTGATTTGTTCACTTTGCAATTAGTTTGGCCATTACAACCATTAAGTTCAATTTGCCCATTTGATAGTATGCATGTGAGGCATGCATTATTGTGTTGACAGGGTAATCAGCTAATCATTATTATGAGGAGCACATAATAGGTGGACATTATTGCATTAACGCACCGATCACATGACACGTAGTATTTTTTCACAGCCTCCCACCCCCAGCATCTGCGGTACACTTCAGCTGCATCCGAAATTGCATACTACCCTACTATACAGGTTCATCTCAGAAAATTAGAATATGGTGAAAAAGTTATTTTTTTCTTGTAACTTATTTCTAAAAGTATATACTTTCATTTTAGATTCATTACATGTAAAGTAAAACACTTCAAAAGTTTATTTGTTTTAATTTTGATGATTAGAGCTTACAGCTAATGAAAGTCAAAAATCAGTATCTTAAAATATTAGAATATTTACATTTGAATTTCAATTAATGACCATCCATACAGTATAAATTCTGTGTATCTCTTGTTCTTTGAAACCACAATAATGGGTAAGACTGCTGACTTGGCAATGGTCCAGAAGACGATCGTTGACACCCTCCTCAAAGAGGGTAAGTCACAGAAGGTCATTACTGAAAGGAGTGGCTGTTCACGGAGTGCTGTATCAAAGCATATTAAATGCAAAGTTGACTGGAAGGAAGAAATCGGGTTGGAAAAGGTGCACAAGCAACAGGGATGACCGCAAGCTTGAGAATACCGTCAAGCAAAGCTGATTCATACACTTGGGAGAGCTTCACAAGGAGTGGACTGAAGCTGGAGTCAGTGCATCAACAGTCACCACGCTCAGACGTCTTCAGGAAAAGGGCTACCAAGCCACTTCTGAAACAGAAACAACATCAGAAGCGTCTTACCTGGGCTGTGGAGAAAAAGATCTGGACCGTTGCTCAGTGGTCCAAAGTCCTCTTTTAAAATAAAAGTACATTTTGCTTTTCATTTGGAAATCAAGGTCTGGAGTCTTGAGGAAGACTGGAGAGGCACAGAATCCAAGCTGCTTGAAGTCCAGTGTGAAGTTTCCGAAGTCAGTGATGATTTGGGGTGCCGTGACGTCTACTGGTGTTGGTCCATTGTGTTTTATCAAGTCCAAAGTCAATGCAGCCGTCTACCAGGAGATTTTAGAGCACTTTATGCCTCCATCTGCTGACAAGCTTTATGGAGATGCTGATTTCCTTTTCCAGCAGGACGTTAGCACCTGCCCACAGTGCCAAAACCACTTCCAAGTGGTGTGCTGACCATGATATTACTGTGCTTGATTGGCCAGCCAACATGCCTGACCTGAACCCCATATGGAATCTGTGGGATATTTTCAAGAGAAAGATGAGAAATAGTCAGTCCAACAATCCAGACGAGCTGAAGGCTCAATAGGGCCTCAGCAGTGCCACAGGCTGATCGCTTCCACGCCACACCTCACTGATGCTGGAGTTTTTGTGCTAAAGGAGCCCCGACCAAGTATTCAGTGCATAAATGAACATACTTTAAAGAACTTGAATTTTTCTGTTTTGCAAATCCATTTTTTGATTGATCTTAGGAAATATTCTAATATTTTGAGATACTGATTTTTGACTTTCATGAGCTGTAAGCTCTAATCATCAAAGTTAAAACAAAAAAACTTTTGAAATATTTTACTTTACATATAATGAATCTAAAGTATATGAAAGTTTCACTTTAAGAAATGTTACAAGAAAAAAATGAACTTTTTCACCATATTCTAATTTTCTGAGATGCACCTGTATACAGTATAGGTGAAAAACAGTATGTGACAAAAGAAGTATGCCTGAATTCGCAGTACTGATAAAAACTGATGTTGGTAGGTCACGTGACAATGACTTTACCCACTATATGATGGACAGTGTTAGTTTGTATGTTATTTGACCTCATGCGTAATAATATTATTATTATTATTATTATTATTATTATTATTTCACACTGCATTTTTTCTCATCCAACACATTTTCACATTTGCAGAAGAAAATAGACTTTATTTATATATGTAAATATATATTAATGTATGCTCTTGACAGACAGAAAGTTGTTATTTTCCACGTTTCTTTATCGTAATTTACATATTTTATTTTATGTCACAGAGATGAAGGCTTTTTAGGTTAGCCAGATTATTTAGAGATTGTGTTTTGTAATGTGTTTTTCTCTGATCCTCAGGTCTTATTGGTAAAGCTGACTCTAAAAAAACTAAAGTGAAGCTTTCTAGCAAAGACAAGGACAAAGGGAAAAAAAATAAATCTGCCCACTCCAAAGACTGGTCTGAGGATGATAAGAAATACAGCTCAGATGGTGGCAAAAATACCTCTGAAATAAAGAGGAACGAGAAAGGACAACTTGTGTTTAAAGGTGAAGTTAAGAATGTTTTGTGGTATAGGTTTATGATTTATTCATTCATTCACTAATTTTTTTTTTCTGTTGGTGCAGGCCACCCAGAGTTTACACCTAACATGACTCCCAAAGAGGTTTTACAGGCAGGCAGTTTTGGCGGTACCTATTTTAGGCCCATCTACTCCAGTATCACAAGTATGTCTCACTGTGATCAGTTGTTAGCTTCAGTTATTGCACAATGGAGACTTTAAATGCTTTGTTAAATAATGAAAGAAAATTTGTTTATTTGAAACTCAAAACATGAACAGTGCCAATGCAACATAATTATCCCTTTGTAATTCTTTTTTTTTTTTTTTTTAACAGTATTTTCAATTTTTATGCCAATTTTTAGAGTGGCCTTTATCTACGTAATTAAACGTTACTGCCCATTGGTTTTCAAAGTCACATAAATAGTTAATTAAGATCTATTGAATGGTGAGTCAGTATTGTGACAGAACTGGTGAGAGGAAACAACTCTGAAGATGTTACACGCTCTAATGACAGAGATTGGTTGCAACAAACAAATGCTGTCTGGGCGCTGCACCAGTAACTTCTGTGTGAGAAAGCCACTGTTAAAATGTCATATGATATCTACTCTTCTTTACCAGAAGGCATGTGAGGAACTATATTCTGATGAAACCAAAACGAAGCCTTTTGGCAATCAGACTAAACACCATGTTTGGTGTAAGCCAATAACTGCGCATCCTTCGAAGCACAACATTAAGTATGGCACTAGGAACATTATGCTATGTGGCTGCTTCTCTTTAACTGGCCCTTATGTAGGTAGAGGGTAAAATAAATGCAGCAAACTGCAGGGGAAAAAATGGCTTAAAAACATGAATGTAAATGGTCCTAAGTGGCAAAGAATCTAGATCTCAGTTGAGCAATTGTGGGTAGATTTAAAGAAATAGTTCACCCCAAAATGAAAATTTACTCACCATCAGGCCATCCAAGGTATAGATTAGTTTGATTCTTCATTGGAACAGATTTAGAGAAATGTAGCATTTCATCACTTACTCACCAGTGGATCCTCTTCAGTGAATGGGTTCTGTCAGGAGTCCAAATAGCCCATAAAAACCACAATAATCCACAAATAATCCACATGACTTTAGTCCATCATTTAGCATCTTTTAAAGCAAAAGCTGCATGTCTGTAATTTTTTTAAAACTTCAGACCATTGCTTCCAGCTTAAATTCATAATATTGCTTTCTCCTGTGAAAAAGTTGTCTTGTCTACAACCTCAATTCCAGAGAAGTTGGGACGTTTTGTAAAATGCAATAAAATCAATAATCTGTGATTTTGTTAATTTAATTGATAAAAGTACAGAGAAAATATTTCCAAAGTTTTCACTGACCAACGTAAATGTATTTTGTAAATATGAAGAAATTTTGTCGGTTGCAACACATTCCAAAAAAGTTGGGACCGAGGCAGAATAAAAGTGAAAAGGTTACAGGATATCCATGTTAAACTGTTTTGAAACAGTTCACAGTAAGCAGGCCAATTGGTAATAGGTCAAGGTATCATGTTTGGGTATAAAAGGAGCATCTCAGTCTTTGCAAGCAAAGCTGGATCATGGCTCATCACTTTGTGCCAAATGTCATTTCGCAATGCAAAACTGCAAAGTATTTAGGTTTTACCAAGTACCATACACAATATTGTGAAAGGATTCAGGGAATACAGAGGAATCTCAGTCTGTGTAGGGCAAGGCAGGAAACCTCAGTTGAATGTGCTTGAATTTTGAGCCCTCAGATGGCATTGCATAAGAAACCGTCATGCTGCGGTGTTAAACATAGCCACATGGGCTCAGGAGTACTTCAGAAAACCACGGTCATTTACCACAATGTGCAGCTGCATCAAGAAATGCAACTTGAATATCTGTTACTCTGAGAGAAAGCTATACATCAATTCTATTCAGCGATGCTGCTGGGTTCTCTGGGCCAGAGCTCATCTCAGATAGTCAAAAAAAAAAATAGTGAAAATGTGTGTTGTACTCAGATGAGTCCACATTTCAACTTGTTTCCAGGAAAAATGGATTTTGAGTTCTCAGTCCAGAGGGACCATAGGGACCATCCAGACTTCCATCAGCGACAGAAGCAAAAGCAAACGTCTGTCATGGTATGGGGGTGCAGCAGATCAAACAGCATTGGTGACTGGCATATGTGCAAAGGTACTATTGACATAGAGGCATATATTGGGATTGTACAGAGACATATACTGCCATCAAGATGATGTCTTTCATGGGAAGTCCATGGTTATTAGATCAAGACAATGCCAGCTCTCTGCATGTGTTACAACAGCGTGGTTTCTTAGAGAACTCAGAGACTCCGAGTGAATGTGCTAGACTCGCCTGCCTGCAGTCCAGATCTGACTCCTATTGAAAATGTATGACCGGTCATGAAAAGGAGAATCAGACAGTGACGATCACAGACTGCTGAGCTTCTGAAGTCTTGTATCAGTTGTAGAGTATGTTTCAGCCATTAAAATCAAAATTTGTTCATCTTTACAAAATACATTTATCTTGTCCAGTGAAAACTTTGGAAATCTGTACTTTTGTCAATTGAATAAAAGTTGAAGAGAATGAACAATTTACAGATTCTTGATTTTATTGCATTTTACAAAATGTCCCAAGTCAGGAGAGAAATATCCACAGGTCAAGATCATTTTACAAGCAAAACCAATCCAAAACAGTTTTAAGATGAATTTTGATGCGAGAGGACAACAGTAGATGGGCTTTTTCAGTGGGGGAAGCATTATTATGGATTATGGACAACAGTTTAAAGTAGTACACCTTAATGATGGATTTGTTGCTTACGTTTTTCACTTCATGAGACATTAATTGATGGACTGGGGTCATGTGGATTATTTTATCAGCTGTTTGGACTCTGATTCTGACGGTACCCATTCACTGCAGAGGATCGATTCATGAGCAAATGATGTCATTTTAAGGTATTTTGAACTATTCTTTTGAAAACAGTTGTCCACTAATTATCTTGAGCAGTTTTGTTAAGATGAATTGGGGAAAAAGTCTGTAGTCTGTATAGAAAAGTCTGTAGTTGCATCCACTAAATACAGCTTTTATTATAGAAATGTAAAACTGTAATACATTTTGACCAATTTGAAGAAATGCATTTGCACTTTGACAAGTAAAAAGAAAACAAGAAGAAATATTTCCAGTTGTTTTCTGTACTTTCCACTTAAAAACTCAAGTACTTCAGACTTGAGCAAGGAAAACAGGACAAGTCTTTAATACTTTTATTTATATACACACATTTCTCCACATGTCCTTTGGCAGTCAGAGAGGTTGTTTATATGCACTCAAATGTCTAACAATAGTTCTGCACTCAACTGTAAATCTTAAAGTATTCATAAGAGTGTTTTTTTTTAAACAGAGCAACATTACAAAGATGTTTGGCAGGAGCTTCCCAAAGACTGGCTAGATGGACTAAACATCTCTAAACAGGTGCTAATCATTAGCATTACATTTCAATAGTAAATACTTTTGTCAAAGTTAACCTAAACATTTTCATGACAAGAGTCTGTAGTGGATAAAAGCTGAATGTACTCTCTTTGTGTGTATGATTTATGCCGTCAACTCAACGTTTTGCTCCATTTGGATCATAGATCATAGTATAGACTTCAATTCATAGACTGTTGTGTATTAGTACTACTTTTTATCATCATCATTCATTTCATTTTTACAGATCTACTGTTATATTTATGTGTTATTCGACTCAATGTTTTATGTAGTGTTTTATGTCAGCAGATTAACCGGGTCATTTAAGTGGTTTTATTCCTTTAGTTTGCAGCTCAGGGCTATAAGCTTGTGATGAGACACTCACGGGAAATTTTAGCCACAAGACCTCATTTGCGCTTGATAAAAATGAATGAATAGTTGATTGCCACATGCTATAGTTGGCAACAGCTGGATTGCCACAAGCCAGCAATCATTCACAGTTTATAGAAACAACATACTCACTTCCAACTTGGAGCTGCTGTTGTGTGCTTGAATTTGAGAAATAATTTAAACATTTGTGCATTACTAAGCAGGTTTTATGAGAGTTTACATTTTTTTGGGTTTATTTCAGGTGGCTTCATCCACGTACAGGGAAAACGTGAATGCCTATAAAGTAAAATGTGGAGGCAGTCTGGAGATGTGGGAAAGCAGTGGCTGGATTGTGCCCCAGGATCCATATGGATGGTTCCACTGGTACTGCAGGCAAGAACTGCTGCAACTCACTATTCACTACTGTCCAGAAGTTTGGGTTTAAAAATGTAATTTGTTAATTTAGCAAGGACATATTAAACTAATCCAAACTGGCAGGAAATTTGCACAAAATAACATTGCAGCAAAAAAGCTATTTCATTTGTACTTTTGAACTTTTTATTAATCAAAGGAAAAAATATTAAGCAGCACAACTGCTTTCAACATCAATAATAAGAGATGCTTCTTAAGCACCAAATCAGCATATTATAAAGATTTCTGAAGGATAATGTGACGCTGAGGACTGACGACTAGTCTTTTTAACACATTCTTGTTCCATCGTCCCTGCAGGTTTTACCAGGGCAGGCGAACAGGGGACGATGCACGGCAGATCAGTCGCTGGGCCAAATGTGCAGGAGTTAAAGGTCGGTGGCGGCAGAATCTCATCACAAAAGTGGTCCGGTCCGGTTGTGCTTATGACAACCCCACTGTTTCCCCGGTGGTCAGACAGACTCTTCAGCACTGGGGCTACAAACTCACCCTGGAAGACTATAAGGAAGGAGCAAAGAGAGTCAAACCCAAATAGGCCTCATTCAATTTATCACATAGTGCAGAACAAAGCTGGCCTTACTGCATGGAAATAAACTCACAAATCTGATTAAATAATTGATGCTTTGTCTGACTGAGGGACTTGTTTAGCTGAGTAGACCTGTGGTAATAGTACTGCTGTATTTGGTTCCCATTGGACATGTTTTGTGTAAGCTGTTTTGGTAAATAGAAAAGTTAGAATAATGGTCTATTTTTAAAATTTGGATCCAGAGCAAAAGCAGATATGAATTGTTTTTTCTTGTCGCAGTTGTACACTTGCGTGCTTCAGAGGAATGTGGAGAACAAATCTGTAATCGGATGTGGGCATTGTTACAATTATTTTTATTTTTGACAATTTATTTTTCTAGGTTTATTTTTAATACATGCTGAACATGCTTATCTATTTGACTACACTCTGTCATATACAAACTTTCCAATCTGTCATCTCTGAATGGAGTTTATTAAATGAGTTTTTTTGGTGTTACACATTGTTCCATTTGGTTTTAGAAACAGGTGCAACTTTATCAGAAACATTTATTATATATGGGTAATTTCTGTTATGCAGTACATTGCATATTTCTGATTATAAATAATATGAATAAATTATATTTATATAATATATATTATATATTTAAATTTATATTTAAATTCATTTATTATAATGAATTTATATAAACTAATAAATCATATTAGTTTATATACTCATTTTTTATGGTATTGGTTGGTTTGTCTAACTTTCTACCCTATTAGATACATTTTCAGAAATGTAGATGATATAAAACTCAAACCATTTTAAAAACAATTATAAAAATAAACTTGACAACTCATTAAAATGAACCCCAAATCACTTCAGTTACTTATTTCCAATACGTATAAAGTTCTTGTCATTGTGTAAACAATAAAATTATAGTTAAGGCGAGACACTGCAGGTGAATAGGGTAAAAAAATGAACTAATAGTTATCACCTTACTTACCTAGTTGATTGATTACATTTTTTGTATTACAAGCTTTCTAAAATGTTAGGTTTAAATATGCAAATAGGCATTATTTAATGAAATATGCGCTAGTTTGCATACATTTCTAGAACAAAAACCTAAACACTGGATGAAGTTGGTTTCAAAATTCTTATTTAATTTTATTGACATTAGAGTCAAAAGTTTTTAGAGTGGGAATCTCATTTTGTCACTCCATAACTCAGAACATACTAAGAACATACAGAAAACAATACATTTTCACAATTTTTGGAGGAATAAAATGTTGTATATAATTAAGCAAATTATATATGAACAAATCCCTCTGTAAAAACCTTCAGGATATAGACAGGAATAAAGAAGTAAAGTTTGGTGTAAGTGCTACTGAAGTGGAGATTTATGGCTCAATGTAGGAGAGAAAACTCATTTTGAGAAAACGGCCTTTAAAAATATGTATTGTAATTGAAATCTATTGACACACACATAGATAAAGTGCTATAAAAGAAACACTTAACAGTGTCTTTTGGATGTTTTCTTTGCGCTAGTCTGAAAAAATACTTAATGAAAAACCAAAAAGCCCAAAATCCCAAATTTGACAGGTGCATGAAAAAAACTGTTTTTTACCCTTAATAAAGGTTAAAGGAACACTCCACTTTTTTTGGAAATAGACTCATTTTACAACTCCCCTAGAGTTAAACAGTTGAGAAATTAAAAGTTTAAATTTTCTAGGCTGATATGGCTAGGAACTATATTCTCGTTCCGGCGTAATAATCAAGGAAATGTGCCGCAGTACCATGAGTGCAGCAGGCGCAGTGATATTACGCCGCGCCTGAAAGTAGTCCCCAGCTATATCATAACTACTTTTAATTACTAACAAAATGAGAGAAATTGCATTTAAGTTTATTCATAATATTTACCCGGATAAGTGCTCTCTTAAAAGACTTAAGAATGATATTAATACCAACTGTTCTTTCTGTTTAGTAAACAATGAAACTTCTTTACATTTATTCTGGAATTGCTCTTACACAAACATCATTTTGGTGGGACATCCCTGACTTTATCAAATGTTATGTGAATCCTAATTTTGAGTTTACTTATAGAAATGTCATTTTTGGCTTTCACGAATGTGAAAAAATAAATGATGCTTATTTTATAAACCTTATTTTCCTGTTAGCTAAATATCATATTCATAAATGTAAATTGTCTCTTTTTTTAAGATTCAAAATTGAACTCAAACTGTATTTTGATTCAATTGAGTTCTCTAAGAATTTAAAGGGACTTGGCGCTTCCTTTGGACTGAGAGACCCTGGATTGTTATGTTATTGTGAGTTAACAATGTTGACAATTGTTATTGTTCTTTTTCAAGTATTCAATTAAAAAAATAAAATATCACAACTAGTTACCCAGCTGGGGACTACTTTCAGGCGCGGCGTAATATCACTGCACCTGCTGCACTCATGGTACAGCAGCAAAGTTCCTTGATTATTACGCCGTAACAAGAGTATAGTTCCTAGGTATATCCATAGACATAATAGAGAGTGCTCTTTATGTCTATGGGTATATCAGCCTAGAACATCGCAACTTTTCATTTCCCATCAGTCTTAGTACACCGATGTAACTACAGAAGACTCAAGCTTTAAATAGGAAAAATATTGAAACTCTTTAGTCATTTTTGAGCGAGATGCTAATGGTCTAATCCGATGGCTAAACTAAGCTAAGCTAAAAGTGCTACCGCCAGACCCGGAGATCAGCTAAATGGATTCAAAAACGGTAAAACTCAACTGTTTAACTCTAGGGGAGTTGTAAAATGAGCCTATTTCCAAAAAAGTGGAGTGTTGCTTTAAGAGAATCACCAGAAAAAGTGTGCATTGGTTTATTTCTAAAAGAGTGGAGTGTTGCTTTAAGAGAATCACCAGAAAAAGTGTACATTGGTTTATTTCTTTTAATTGAAATCGACACTCGTTTTGTTAATTGCGTTTCCTTTGTTCGACGCCAGGAGTTCCCAATTTTTACATTAGCGTTTCTCAATCCACGCCGCTCACTAACTTGTTTTCTCGTCATTTCCTACGAACAACAACCAGTCTTGGCCTAAATAACAGGGTTTAAAAACGACGACAACCAATGGAACATTTGGAATTTGTAAACGTCATTTTATTGACGTGAAATTGGCCAATCGAAAGCGTCAGAGCGTACGCAGAAAACCCGCGCCAGCCAATGAGCAGCTAGATCAGCCAGCAAGTTCAGGTGTACGGCGTTCAGCCTCTCTCTTCTTTGTGATCAACACTGCGTGTTTTACCGGAGCGGATTAAATACTCTTATAAAAGGTATTTAGACGGGTTTTGTATTGAATGCTTTCGTTTATGAATGAATGTGTTTGTGCATATGAGCTGGAGACGAGTCCGGTTGTCGTGTTGAGCGTATCTGTCCGGCTCGGCCCGTTAAACAAACCTATAAATTACACGCTTATTAATGAAGAAATCAGGCAGTTAATAATACAAAAATGCATGCTCTAAGCTACACTGACTAATGTTCGTAATTCAAGCTTGAAATCTGAACGGTGGATAAAGCATACGTTACATATCGTAGAAACAAACAATCACTGAAAACAAAGACATTAAATTGCATCCACAATAAATAAATCACATTCTTAATTAAATATGTGAAAACACTCGTTAAATAAGGCATTGGGTGTTAAATATGTATCTTATTTCTTCGTTAAAGTATAATTCAAATAAAATGCCCAATGCTAAATATACTTCTGTTGTCCTATTTTATTGTATAACGTAATGAAAGTCATTATTTGTTGATTTCCAGTGTCTCTTGTTCATGTGTGTTGTAGAGTTTGTCATTAAAGGATGCTGTAATGTCAGTGAATCATCTTAGAGCAGCCAGAACAAAGTCCAGACACTTTTGAATGAGCCTTATTCTTCTCAGGTTTTAAAAATCAATTAAATCAAGTTTGTATTTATGTTCATGTGCCTTAATAGATGCAAGGAAACAGAGGACCCCGTTCAGAGCAGCAGAATCACGGCCCACCCCGACAGCAGCCCAACCCCCAACAGGAACAGCAGAGGAAGCCCTCAGGAGCTGACAGCAATGGACAACATACTGATGCTGGAGAGCAGAGCAGCCCGAGTAAGCAACAGTTGTGGGCTGATGGGACAGATCTTTGACTTTGTTAAAGTCAGAGTTACTGACTGAGTCTTCTCTCCTGCAGATGCTGCTTTCACTATAGACCTGCAGAACTTCAAGAAGCCAGGTGAGAAGACCTACACGCAGAGGAGCAGGCTGTTTGTGGGGAACCTGCCCACTGGAACCACAGAGGAGGATGTGGAGAAGCTCTTCTCTAAGTATGGAAAACCTTCTGAGATTTTCATCAACAAGGAAAGAGGCTTTGGCTTCATCAGGCTGGTGAGTTTGTCACAGAAAGTGACTATGGTAGTTTATTTCAATGAAACTGACCTGACAAAATTTAACCAAACTTTTTTTATTTTTGTAATTTAAACAAATTTTTTTTCATCAGGGTTTTAGCAGGTCTTTATAGGTCTAAATTCTCTTTTCCACTTTTAAGGCCTAAAAAGGTATTAAATCGAAGGCTTAAATTGATAAATTCGTGGCATTAAATGTTGCATCTCCTGCTAAAAATGAATAAATCTTCCTTAGTATTTTTGCTTTGCTTTCCAGTATAAATGTCTAAACATCTTTAAATCAAGATACATTAACTTAAGATGCAAACTAAACATTAAGTCTTGTTTTCTACAAAACTGAATGAAATTTAGTGAGTCTATGCTTAAAACAAGAACGGATATCTTGATATGAAAACTATTTTTGACGTAGTTTTGCTTCTCAAGAATTTAAAGGGATAGTTCACCCAAAAATGAAAATTTGATGTTTATTTGCTTACCCCCAGGGCATCCAAGATGTAGATGACTTTGTTTCTTCAGTAGAACACAAACGAAGATTTTTAACTCAAACCATTGCAGTCTGTTAGTCATATAATGGCAGTCAATGGTACTCACAGCTTTGAGAGTTAAAAAAAAATATACACAGACAAAACCAAATTAAACCCTGCGGTTTGTGACGATACATTGAGGTCTTAAGACACGAAACAATCAGTCTGTGCAAGAAACGGTATTTATATAATTTTTTACCTCTGATCCACCGCAATGTCCAATGCGGCACATGACACGTCAACGTGCTCTGGCTTATTAGACGCATGTGCAGAAGCGATCTAAACAATGAGTGATGTATATGTGCGACATATCGCTTCTTCGCATGTGTCTATTATGCTGGAGCATGTTGACACGTCACGCGCCGGCTGTTGTGAACGCGCTCAGGACAGTTGGACATTGTGGTGGATCAGAGGTAAAAAAAAATTATATAAATACTGTTCAGTTTCTTGCGCAAACTGATTGTTTCGTGTCTTAAGACCTCAGTGTATCGTCACGAGCCACAGGGTTTAATTTGGTTTTGTCTGTAGGTTTTTTTTGTCTCTCAAAGCCGTGGGTCCCATTGACTGCCATTATATGACTGACTGACTGCAACGGTTTGAGTTAAAAATCTTCATTTGTGTTCTACTGAAGAAACAAAGTCACCTACATCATGGATGCCCTGGGGGTAACCAGATAAACATCAAATTTTCATTTTTGGGTGAACTATCCCTTTAAGAATCTCTTGATTTAGTGGTTTTACAACTTTGAAGCATTGCTAAGGGAAGACATTTACATTTAGAGACCATATTGATATATTGTGTTCCATTCAATTTGTTCCTGAAATTTTCCTTACTTGATCTTTCAAAATCTAAATTCACCTTCATAAAACCTGCAGAAACCATGCTTTGTGCGATTTCATGTTTCTTTTTCAATGATGTGTGCATCTGTTCTTAGACAGCAAAGAACCAATGCAACATTAACCCTGACCTGCCGCTCTCTTCTCATTAGGAAACAAAGACTCTTGCGGACATAGCAAAAGCAGAACTGGATGACACTGTGTTCCGAGGTCGCCAGATTCGTGTGCGTTTTGCCACTCACGGTGCTGCGCTGACAGTCAAGAACCTGCCTCAGTTTGTGTCCAACGAGCTCCTGGAGGAGGCCTTCGCTATGTTCGGTCCGATCGAACGGGCCATTGTCATCGTCGACGATCGTGGCAGGCCAACTGGGAAGGGCATTGTGGAGTTTGCCAACAAACCCTCTGCTAGGAAAGCTCTGGACCGTTGCGGAGATGGAGCCTTCCTTCTCACCGCGTGAGTGTCGTCTGCTCTCATTTTATTTAAATGTTAATGGTAGTTGCTTTACTAAAATTTGCCTTTCTTTCCCAAATTCAGTTTCCCCAGGCCAGTTACCATTGAGCCGATGGAGCAGCTTGATGAGGATGAAGGACTTCCTGAGAGAATTATTAACAAAAACGCACTATATCACAAGTGAGTTCATTTTCTTGTATGCATTGTAAACCGTTATGTGCAACCAAATGGTTACATGGGCAACTTGGGAAATATTAAAATAGTGTTTTTCAGATCTGGAGAGGTTACAGAAACTAACAAAATCATAAAGTAATGCAACGATGCACACTAAAATATTTTATTTAGTATTGTAAATGCTAAATACATAATCATTATTATGTATCCTTTAAATATTTAAGCAACAAAAAATGCTCAAAGAAGTGTGGGTTATAAGGATTTTATAATAGGTTATTACATTATAATTAAAGAAGAGTTAAAGGAATAGGTCACCCATAAATAAAAATTCTGTCATTAATTACTCGCCCTCATGTCGTTCCGAATCCAGAAGTGCTTTGTTCATCTTCAGAACACAAATTTAAATGTTTTTGATGGAATCTGAGAGCTTTCTGATCCTCCATAGACAGCAAAGATATTACTACGATCAACCCAGAACGTAATCAGCTTTATGTTCAGTAGACCGCACGCACATGCTGAAAGTAAACAACGTTCATTATATTTTGGGTATTTTTTTGGTTCTCTCCAAAATGGCAGAAGACAGTAACTCGGGGAGAAGAGTTGCTGAATAAATAGTTTTTATTGTTTTCTTTGTGCACAAAAAATTCTTGTAGCTTCGTAAAATTATGGTGGAAGCCCTAATGTCACATGGACTATTTTTACCAATGTCCTTGCTATGTTTCTGTGCGTTGATCGTGGTAATATCCTTGCTGTCTTTGGAGGGTCAGAGAGCTCTCAGATTCCATCAAAAATATCTTCATTTGTGTTCCGAAGATGAACGAAGGTCTTATGGGTTTGGAATGACAGGAGGGTGAGTAATTCATGACAGAATTTTCATTTTTGGGTGAACTAACCCTTTAATCAGAAGAACAAAGTGAAAGTCGTAAGTCGTGACGTATTGTCAAGTATGGTGACCCATACTCGAAATTGGTGCTCTGTGTTTAACCCATCCAAGTGCACACACACAGCAGTAGTGAACAAAATGCACGCACACACACACACACACACACACACCGTGAACACACACCCGGAGCAGTGGGCAGCCATTTAGGCGCCCGGGGAGCAGTTGGGGGTTCGGTGCCTTGCTCAAGGGCACCTCAGTCGTGGTATTGAGGGTGGAGAGAGCGCTGGACATTCACTCCCCCCACCTACAATCCCTGCCGGCCGGGGACTCGAACCCGCAACCTTTCGATTACGAGTCCAATTCTCTAACCATTAGGCCACGACTTCCCCCAAAGGCTCTCTCTTTGTTAGTTTTTATGATAGTGACTGTTTAAGTGTATTATCCCACTTATTACATAGCTACCCACCACATACATAAACTGACACGTCTTCCTCTATCTGTCCATCAGAGAGCGCGAGCAGCCGCCCCGGTTCGCTCAGCCAGGCTCGTTTGAGTATGAGTATGCTATGCGCTGGAAGGCCTTAATGGAAATGGAGAAGCAGCAGTTTGAACAGGTTGATCGAAACATCAAAGAGGCCCAAGAGAAGCTGGAGACTGAAATGGAAGCAGCACAACATGAGCACCAAGTCATGTTGATGAGACAAGGTGAGCACACACAGGTTGTCATTTTAACCCTGAAATGAACCCCAAATTTTTTGTAAGCCGAACTCCTTCAAATATTTCCAAATATAGTTCAGATATTTGCTTGAAATACTCAAGTTAATATTCCAGTCATTTTACAAATATGTTAGCAGTATAAACAACATTGATTAAACATGTCCTTTAAAAAATTTTGGATTGCTTTTTTTTTTCTTTTTTTTTTTTTTTACATTTTTATGATTTAATAAAAACTATCAGCATTTCGCTCCCAAAACTCTACTTTGAACCCAGTTTTAGAGTTTGACAGGAAGACCTTGTCTTACCTATTTTTGTCTTTGTAACAGCCAATGATGACTCTGAAAGAAAACATGCAGTGTTTGTTATAGTAACACGTGCATCTGACTGACAGAACCGCGTGCTTGTATATCAGCATTGCTGTTAATGTTACGGTTATTTTAGCAAAAAGTTTGCTACTTAAATTCAGTTCAACAGCATTAAGTTAAAGAGAGTAAACTTTATTACTCAACTGAATCTACACATGCGTTTTAGGCATTCTTGCTCCGTCCAAGTAATAAATGTATGTCTTTGAATGAGCGCTGTAGAGTATTCTTAAACCGCTCAGGTAATGCCAATACGTCCCATTTCAGGGGTTACCAAAATTATATTTTAAAATTAAGCCCGGCTCACACTGTGCGATTTTGGCCACGATTTGGTCGTCTGAGACAAATTTTGAAAATCCTAAAAGATTCCTATAATCCTAGGCTAAAATCGGTTGTCTAGATCGCTGGTTTGACATGTTCACCGACAGCCGATTAATGGCCGTTGCGATCAATTTTTTCCTCTGATTAAATTCTGGCAGTGTCAGAAGATTTCAGACACTTTCCTGCAGTGTGACATCTGCGACGACCGTCAAACCAAGAACCAATAGGAGCACTGAACCTGATGACGCAATTAGCGCGACAACTTCAAACTTCAACTTCGTTATTTGTAAAAACAATATATGTACAAAGTAAAGTTTACTTAAAGTTTATTTATTAAGGGGCAGGATGTTTAAACTCGAATAACAAAATTACCTCAAGTTCGCTCTGTAGAACTGGAAGTCCATAAAGTCCTCTTTTGCCCAGCCATGACTTGCTCCACACACGTCGTCTTTTTAGTTTTTTTTTTTTTTTTAACATCAAGGCATGTAATTAATAAAACTAACGCTACACGTTGCTGTTGTTTGCTAGCTACCATTATAGCGAGAGAACGCGGGTCACGTATTGATGACGTAAAACTCCGGACAAGTCTTCTTGAGTACGTCCGTTTTTGTCGCGTCTTGACTGTCGTACAGTCTGACATTAAGACAACTGAGATCCTACAGTCTGACATGGGGATCATGTCCGTACAGTGTGACAAGCAACAATCGCAAAAGACTATTAAAAATCGCACAGTGTGAGCCCGGCTTTAGTCAGGGTTATAGAAATGCATATTAATATTTACAAGTAAATCTCCTTGAGTTTGGTTTGGGCAGGCTAGCCTTCTTCTTTCTATCTGACCCACTACCTACATCTAGTTTTGACATCCATCAAGGGGCATCAAGCCGCCTTTGGAGGGGGTCAGATCCCCCACACCCCCCTGTAATTCGCACTCTGTACACAACTGACTGTTGTTGCCGATGTCAGTTTTAACGAAAGCACATTTCACACTCGCAGGGCTTGAATTGCAGATAAGTCTAGATATTTAACCTGCTAAATATCTCTTGGGCATCAGTGCTTCTCTCAGATTGCATCTTTGATCATTTAAACAGAGCGATCATTACTAAAGTGAACAAGCATGTGCTTGTCTTTGGTTTTGTACGGTGGCCGAGAGAGCTCAACGCGCTGCAACTTCAGAAAACACATGCAAATAGAAAAAGCACCAGCAAATCAAGAAAACCTCATCAGTTTGACAGCAGGTGGTGCAAATGGTCACAACACAACCAAATAAATTTTATTTGCAGTGCGTTTCTTTGTTTGATTGTGTTGTGAGCATTTGCAGCATGTGCGTTGTAAAAATGAAGTTGTTTTCTTTTATTGCAGCGCGTTGAGCTCTCTCGGCCACCGTAGTTTTGGCCTTTTGTCGATGATCTTCAAGAAAACTTGAGAGAGTGGAAAATCTAGGCTAAAATCGTATTGTGTGGTGTTATTTGTTATAAATTTTCCATATTAAAACCTTTTTTTTTTCACAAAATTTGCCTTTAATTCATCCATTTTAAAGCACTGCTGGTTCCCATTCACATGGATGACAGTTGCAATTGTGTCATGTCTTGCACTTCTCTTCATTATCCCATCATGATCATTGTTTTTAATGTAAGTCAGTGGTCTCAAACTCAGTTCCTGGAGGGCCACAGCTCTGCACAGTTTAGCTCCAAATTACACCTGCTTGGAAGTTTCCAATGATCCTGAAGACCTTGATTAGCTGGATCAGGTGTGTTTGATTAGGGTTGGAGCTAAACTGTGCAGAGCTGTGGCAGGAATTGAGTTTGAGACCGATGATGCAAGTGTAATATCAAGTAAAAATCACATCTGTAGACCCCTGCACTTTGTCTAGCAGTTTTTGAAATCAAGCATAGTCAGGGGAGCCTAAAACCAGTCAATTCGGATGACTAGTAATTCAGGAGACCCTGTAGTTTTGCACATCCCATCAGCAATCACACTGCACTTAGTCATGTCTGTTTCTCTCTTTGCTTTAGATCTCCTGCGCAGACAGGAAGAGTTGAGGAGAATGGAGGAGGCTCATAGCCAAGAGGTGCAAAAACGGAAACAGATGGAGCTGCGTCAGGAGGAGGAGCGGCGGAGGAGAGAGGAGGAGCTCCGTGCTCACTCTGAGGACCTGATGAGGAGACAGCAGGGGCAGGGAAGCAACTTCTCTGAGAAAGTGAGTCTGGGGTTTCCAAGCTCCACAGTTATTGTTTGCATTTCTGAGGATTTTTAATTCATGGGCTTTGTGTTTGCTTTTTCAGAGGGATCCAGACATGAGGATGCATATGGGAGGTGAGAATCACACTTGGTGATTAACAACACTGAACTCACGCTTGGACTACTGAACATTTTAAACACCAGCGTCACAGCAAGAATTGCTGAGAATTTACTTACCCTTTACCTAATTTGGTGTTCCTGGTTAAAAAATGATCCGCGTTTTAAAAAATTATTCTCATCATTCTATAATATCGCCAAGTCTTGGATTCAATCTTTTTGTCAGCTCCTTTTCTATCAGTTAGCACAGGTTTTGTATTTTATTTATTTTTTTAAACTGATCGTCAGCCTCATTAATTTGATCTTAAAAAAAAAAACATTTGTGGATGATTTCGGCAATATTCACTCAAATATGACGTGTATAAACTCCGATCAATGAGGCTTTATAATCAGTTAGTTCCAAAAAGATATACAACACTTGTGCTAGTTGAAAGAAAGCAAGCTGATAAAAAGATTTCACCCACTACTTGGTAATAATATTGAATACTGGGAAATTTCTAAGCATTTTTTTGTACTATGGTAATTCTTGACCGGAAACACCATAAGATTAACAAAGGGAGGAAAATATCCCAAAAAGTACAAAAAATCAAATTCTTTTGGGGAATTGTTATATATAGTGTATGAGCGGAGTCAGTAAGTTTGAGTGCAGTGCGATAACTAGCATTTTCAAGATTGTTTTTTTTTTTTTCGAGAATAGAACATGAGTCCTGTTGTTTTGCCCTTCTTAAGATGTAGAGAAAATGAATGGTACATGATTGGTCTTTTTTTTGGTTCTGTAATATAAAATACTATATGTTCTGTTTTTTGTTTTTTCTTTACCCATTTGAACATAACATTGTTTTTTTTCTCTCTTGGGGTGAAAGGTCAGGGAATGGCCATGAACAGGAACCCGATGGGTGGAAATACCACGACAGCAGGAGCTGCCAGCTTGGCTTCCAGTGAGGTAGAGATTTCTCAGTGCACATTGACAACTTTCAGTTCTACATGAAAAGTGTACAGTATGTAATCTTCCGTTTCTGTCTCTTTCAGCAGGGGCCTGCTGGTAATCCAGGTGGTCTCCCTCTTCCCTTCCCTCGTCCTGGACCTCCTGTTGACTTTGGGCCTAACAAACGCCGCAGATTCTGAGACCACCAGCCAAAAGTCATGCGTTTTGTTTGTTTTTTTGTTTTTTTACATACTGTAAAATATTTTTAAGTGCATATTGTGGTTTTGTAGGACCTGTGTATGCATTTCACATTCACAAATGTTTTAAACGGGTTGAAGTGTATGTTTTAAGTTACCCTGTAAGATCTCCCATCCCCAGCAGAAGCCTTAAGGGACTGTTTCCAGAAACAAATTGAGCGACAGCTTTATGATTTCTAACTGAAGATTCTTCTATAGGCGAGGGTTTATCTGTGCATGGAAACAGCTCCTGGCTGGACATTCAGCTTTGTATAGGCCTTTTTTCCTTTTTATTAATTTCTTCTCTTTTGTATTTCACCCAGCAGTGACCTTTTCTAAAGTAGAGATTAGCTTTTGTCCATCTTGTCCTCTGCAACGCTTGCCTTTATAGACAACTTTAAATAAATTCATAACTACATGTTACATACTGTCCAGTGTCGCTGGCAGCATTCATGGATTACATTTTGTGATTTTGTCTTTGTACAGCTGTTACAAAGGAAAAAACAACAAATTTAAAAAAGAAATGGTCTCCTATCCATTCAATCGCTAAAAGGTATAGAAAAGAATGATAAAGTAGTTCATGTACCACTTATGTTTATATATATATACCCTTTGTCTTCTAAACCACCTTGAACTTTTTGACTCCATTGTCCACAACAGTATTCAAGGCTCCCTCATGTAGGTTAATGGATTTCCTTTGGTACATCTGCTGTAACGCTGAAAACATTCTTCAAAACTTTAATTTACAGAAACTCTGGCTGCATCCAAAATCGCATACTTTCCTACTATATAGTAGGTGAAAAACTGTGACAAAAGTATGCCTTTGTTATTGCAAACACTCAATAGTGATTGATAGTGACATTCAAGCAGAAGTGTTGTATTTTTCTCATTAACTGTCATGTCACTGTCAGTTACTCATGTAACTGTCAAGTAATTTTTCCGTTACCCATATATACAATTATATTTCATTATGTATTTTATCAAATCACATAAGTTTGTTAGAAACTGTTTAATTTTCCAGAAAGATTTGTAATTCTAGTAATATAATGTACATGTTGATCAGAGGGATGTGGGTAGGATATAATGCCAGAGTAAAGTAAACACAACTTACACAACAGTGTTCAGATCATCTTTTTTCCTCACAAAATCAGTATGCAATATTTGCTGAATGTAAGCTTTTCCGTATTCCAAGCTTGCCTGCTGCACTGGGGACATCACATGCATGTGCGTGTCCTGAAAATAAATCTAGGAATTATTTGATTGTTAGATTTTAAATCAGCAGGGTTAAGGCATCAAAAGTAACTAAGCTGTTTTATGGATGGTAACTAATATTACTGAAATCTTATTAGTAATTAGTTGCACGACTAGTACTGCAAAAAGTAATATTATTACAGTAACTAAATGACTAGTAATTAGTTACTGCCCAACACTGTTGGTCTCAAACTCAATTCCTGGAGGGCCACATCTCTGCACAGTTTAGCTCCAACCCTAATCAAACAAATCCAGCTAATCAAGGTCTTCAGGACAGCTAGAAACTTCCAAGCAGGTGTAATTTGGAGCTGAACTGTGCAGAGCTGTGGCCCCCCAGGAATTGAGTTTGATAAAACTGATAAACTGATATAAGGGCTTTGCCCAGGTGGGCGTTCCTATAAGGATTTTTCACACAAACACTATCGTAAGCATCTAGTTTCCGCCCACTAGAGTAGACGGAAACTTTTTAATAGCACGCGTCTTTTACATTCCTTTTCCTGTTTGCCCTTATTGTTACAATAGCTATACATAAAAATCGCTTTAACATTTTAAATTCGACGAAATGGCAGGTAAGATTAATTAATATAAATAATATATGTAAGTTCATTTGTAGTCTATATGACGAATATTTAGAAGAAATCGTAGAAGAATAATGAGATAGAAAGTGAAAATAAAAAAGACGAAAGGTTATCAGTTAAAGAAGACTTGATGCCGCCATTTCAATTTTATGGTCAGATTTAAGGCATTTAGCAGTCAGTTACTGTCTGGGACTGAAAATATTTGCGATTATGTATTATATTAATACACTGTACATACTATTGTGGATGGCTGTAACATTTCTGACTGTATCAAAACCATGCGTTCCAAAAGTGGTTCAAACTAGTTACAATTGTCTGCTGTTACAGTTTTTAAAAATTGCTTAGACACTAAAAGTGATACTTGAAGCCACTTACTGGAACCATTCACTCATATATAACCTACCTCATCTTTAGACCAAGTCTACAAAACTATAAGCACATTACATGCTTTAAACTCAGTTTGATATTGTAGAACAAACTCTAAACACAGTTCTCTACATTACACACATCATTCAAAACTAACAGCTCTTTTGTTCAATTTGGGAAACACTGCCATTTTTATGCCACGCTCATTTACTGATGACCTACACAGTGATCATTTGTGAAAACACTTATACATCATTTGTTCACTTAGTAACCAAAACAAGAAATAATTTTTACCCCCTTGCATTTCTGTTTACATTGTATCTACTAAGCGCGTATACAATATAGATTGTTTCACAGCAGCATCAAATTCACATTCTGCTGTAAAGCACCTCTAACAAGTCAATAGTGTCATTCTACAGCTCAAGTCAGTTGAGTATTGATTCAGTTCAGTTGCATAACTGTGCAAAATTCATCAGTCATACTGTATATACAGTGTATATGTGCATATGCATGTACAGTATGTGTGAGTGCTATGGAAAACTCCTGTGCTCCACTGCACTATGAACAAGCAAAAGACACACGAGAGTAGTGTTTTACATTTTTCACACTTGTGTGAAGTTTGGCGTGTGGCTAATTATTTTATGTTTGTGTGCAGAGTTTTGAGAAATGGAGCCATAGTTTCAAAAACTGTAAGCATTTTGAAAAAAAAAACTATAAATGTTGTAGCGGTTATATTTGGAGCACAAACAGAAAATGCATGCTTTAGTTTTAAATATGAGCAGTGAAATGTTACAATTCACCCCATAGTCTGGGTTAGTTGTAACATACCCTGCGGTGAGTGTTTGTAACAAAACTGAATAAAATGAGCAAATTTGTGATTTGCTAGGAAATCTTCAACAATTGAACAACAATTGTGGGTATGTGTGTTACATTAGCATTATGATAATAAAACTGAATAATGATAGTAATAACTGTGTGTGTATGTGTGTTTGTTTGTTAATGTCAGTCAGTAAATGGCCATAATAAAAGTGAATTTGAACAGTAGAACATTTAGAGACACCCCTCGGTTTGTCTTTCTCGTCCAAGACCCAGGCATACTGAAATTCAAAGAAAATATATAAGTATGATTAGAGTAAGTCAGTGGTTTTCAAACCTGCCCTGCACATTTTGTATGTCTTGTGAGACACACCCAATTTAGGTCTTGCAGTCTGTATTAACGAGCTGATGAGTTGAATCAGGTGTGTCTGATAAGGGAGAAATGAACGAATGATGCATTTATATAGCGCTTCATTGTGTATTGCTGTACACCCAAAGTGCTTTACAATCATGAGGGGGGTCTCTCCTCAACCACCACCAGTGTGCAGCATCCACTTGGATGATGTGACGGCAGCCACACTACAACAGTGCCAGTGCGCTCACCACACACCAGCTACAGGTGGAGAAGAGATAGAGATAGAGCCAATCAAGTGGATGGGGATTATTAGGAGGCCATGATAGACAAGGGCCAGTAGAGGTAATTTATACAGGACACCGGGGTTACACCCCTACTCTTTACGAGAAGTGCCATGGGATTTTTAATGACCACAGAGATTCAGGACCTCGGTTTAACGTCTCATCCGAAAGACGGTGCTCTTTTTGACAGCATAGTGTCCCCGTCACTATACCGGGGCGTTAGGACCCACACGGACCACAGGGTGAGCACACCCTGCTGGCCTCATTAACACCTCTTCCAGCAGCAACCTAGTTTTCACCGGAGGTTTCCCATCCAAGTACTGACCAGGCTCAACCCTGCTTAGCTTCAGTGGGCAACCGGTCTTGGGCTGCAGGGTGATATGGCTGTGGTGTAAATACAAAATGTGCAGGGCAGGGGTGCCTCCAGGACAGGTTTGAAAACCACTGGAGTAAGTAATAACATGTTTCATTGATGTTACAACTAACCCTGAGTCTTGTAGCCATGAACTAGCTCAACTTACAGCTAAGAGCCAAAACATTAGCACTAACAACTTGCATGAAAAATAGCTACACGGACACTGCATATATTGCAAAGCAGGGACCGCAAGCACAAAAATAATGAAGTAAAAAATTTATTCTCATATAAAATGTGCTGCGTCTGCTACAGGGCTGTACTTCCTCATATGTGGAATAAGGACTAAACTGAGAGTGTGTGAAGTGAATTAGGTGATTTGTAACTTGCTCCTTATATCTGAGAAATTGGAAGTGTTACAAGTGACCTGTGTTACAACCCGGTCTCACCCTACATTATGCCTATGTGACAATAATAAGCTTATATTTAAATAACATATAAATGAACATTTGACTTACCAAAGCGCTTTCCTTTAGAAAAAGTCTTGGAACAACTTCGGATTCAACTGAAGGATGGTTTGACCGAGCCCGTCATCAAAAATTTGTTGGATGATCTTCAGAACAAGAGGGTGCTAGGAAATGAGGAGGTTGAAGAAATATTGCAGAAGACCAAAACGCGAGCCGATCAAGCTCGAGATCTGATTGATGGTGTGAGAAGAAAGGGGACAAAAGCAAGTGTAATTATGTTTGCATGCTTGAAGGACAGAGACAACTGTCTTTACGACAACCTAAAGATAGGCAGCCATTTAGCAATTCCTGAAACAGGAGCGACCTGTAGCCCTGCACCAACGCCACATAGTACAACAGGTACAGTCGAAATATTTACTTTTCATTTAAAGATGTTATCATGATTCCTCTTTCAGTCCAGGTTTACAGTTAAAAAAGAAGCACTTTTTTTCTTAAAACATGTTTGTAGACTGGAATTACTGGAATTTAAATTAGCATGGACCAAATGGGAATAATATATACTGAAAACGATCAGTAAAGAACTTTAAAGGCTTCAAAGAATTTTGATACTGACAAATCTATCTGTTTTTTTTTCCCAGATGAACAAAACAATATGGTAATAAAGTGGAGCAAGTCAAGCCAATGCAACATGTTCACATTAGACATTTTCCCATGATTTAGCTAATTATAACATTTTCAGACAGATTTCATTCTTGAATGTCCCTTGTGCTCTGTAACACCTGCTCTTTTGTTCTAGAATGTCTACAAAATGGACAGTAATCCACGTGGACTGTGTGTAATTATTAATAACGAGAACTTTGTAAACTACAAAAAGAAACGAAATGGATCCCAAAAGGATGTTGGTAGGCACTGAATTATTTTTCATACTTGATGTTAAAGAATCACAAAACAACAAACGCATTCACGTAGAACATTCTTTTCTTCCTCATTCTTTTTGTCCTCTACATTTGCTTTCTTTCATTTGTTGTTGTAATTGCTCTGTGGATCTATGTTTGGTCACATATTTTATCAGCTTTACCTTTTATACTTTTTTTTCTTTTATGTATTTCTCAGATTCTCTGAAGGCCCTATTCGAATTTTTGGGCTTTCTGGTTGAAGTTGAGAAAGACAAGACCGCAGATCAAATAAAAGAGCTTATGACCAAATACAGGAACGATGCTGGTCATGGAGACTGCTTTGTCTGTTGTGTGATGAGTCATGGAAATGAGACTGGTGTCGAGGGAAGTGATGAGAAAATATGCCCCCTGAATGACATCACCTCCCCATTTGATGGAGTCAACTGCCCTGCTCTCATTGGCAAACCGAAAGTGTTCTTTATCCAGGCATGTAGAGGACGTGAGATGCAGAGTAAAGTGGTGGTTACAGATGATGCTGGTGCCAGTCCTGGCAATGTATCATACAGCATTGCCAGCGGTTCTGATTTTCTGATCGCCCAGTCCACTGTGGAGGGATATTTTTCAATCCGTGATCCAGCCAGTGGATCATGGTTTATTCAGTCCCTTTGCAAGCATTTAAAAGAAGGAAGTGAACTGTGAGCATCCACAATACTGGCCTTATTACATGCAGTAACACTTTATTTTAAGTCACTTGTCAGTGTTTATATATTAAATGGTTTCTTTCTTTTTTTTTTAGAGGCCAGAACATCTTGACGATCCTCACTAATGTCAATAACGATGTAAGCCGTAAAGAGTGCACTATAAAAAAAAACAATGATACAGTAGATGCAAAGATGACCCCTCAGCAAGTGTCCACCCTGGGGCAGTGTCTTATTTTCAAAGCACCGAAGGTCAGAACAGTTTATTTCTTTGTTTTTTTTTAAATTCCATAACAGAAATAGATTACAATTTTGTGCATTGTATGTTATAACGTGTCAAAAATTGAAACATTCACAAATGAACATTGTTCTGTTGCAATTTGCATCTTCTTAAACTAAAATGTCTCAGTTTTATAATTAAACATAGCCTTACAGCCTTGTGATTTCTGTAAAGCTTGTCAATCTGCATTTAGCAACATTTTGAGTATAAAATATTTATCAAATAAAGCTCTCTATTCATTCCCCATTGTAGGGTCAGGCTGCTGCTTCTAAACAGAAGCAAACAGGCTAAACATCCTCATCTTTCACCTGAAGAAGAAGAGGAAATCTTGCTATTGACATTCTAGAGAAGTCTATAGTAGCCTATTCATCTGTTTTCCCATATTTGTTATATTGGATTTTACTTTACTTTTATTTTTAGTCATTGATCAGACGCTTTTATCCAAAGCGACTTACAAATATGAAAAAGTAACTAAAACTAAAAGTTAACACCCTGTAAATACTCTATACACACACACTTAAGAAAATACAGAAATTAAATAAAAATTGACAAATGCATACAACAACATATCAATACTAAACATATAAATGGAAAACAATAAATAAAATAAAAATATGAATATTTTAGAATATGTGTACCACAGGAAAGTGGACCTTGAGGGCCAGAGTTTAGAATCCTTGTTTTACAGGATCAGGAGAATCAATCTGTGTTTAATCACATAGCTTTCTTTAATAAATTACATCAAATTGTCTTATACTGCTTTGACTGTCGACTAAAATCACCTACACTTATAACAACAGAACTGAATCCTATAATTCACATACGTACTTTAATTTACAGTAAACGTTTCATGAAAACAGTGCAAAAATAAACCCCTTTTATTTAGTCTTGATGTCAATAAAATAAACTGTTATTCGTATTTTCATTATACAAAAGAATTTAATTTACAATAATCATAGCATAAAAACATTTAGTCTTGGTGTGGATAAAAAAGGTGTTATTCATCATCTCAGTATACATATATTTTATTAATATTTATCTGGAAAACAAATGACAAGTATATAATATCTGTAAGAAATCAACACTGCTGTTTTGCTTAGTTAATCATAAATGCCTCGAAATAAGTGGCTTCCTGTGGGAAGCGCAGGGCGCTAATATCTAGCACGTACAATGAGAGCCTGTCGCCCTTTTCTAGGTGGAACAGCGCCCCCTGATGGCTGGAATAAAGCTGTACACTAGAGTTTGCACTCATGCAGGGAGTCAATACAGATTTTGCAAGCATCACTGGTCGTGGATAGGACTCTGTCCTCTTGTATAAGTACTGTGTAAAGTGCATACTCTGTCCTAATTGTGTTTCGAAATTAACCTGAGAGAAAACGAAGTAAATCCCGTCTTGTGGCACCGCTATTTCTCCATCTGGGCTCAGGTGCATTAAAGTAAAGTCGTGACGTACTTCCTGACTGAACTGGCCATTTATATTGTCCCACTGAATGCGATCCAGTGCAGGAAATCCGTCTGCAGAAAGTAAAAAGAACTTATTTAACTTAACCAAATTATCTTGTATGGTACACACAATAGATTATTAGCCCACTGCATGTGGGGAATTTCTTACCATTGTTCTGCAGCCTTTGATATTGTTTAAGCTCTTGTTTTGCCCCGACGTGCACAGCTGGTTTGAAAATCTCAGTGACATTATGTTCTGTAAAGTCAAAGAACATACTTTCAATTAAATACAGTGCTTGATCAGGGTGTGAATTGTGGGGGTGTGGGCTCAGACTTAACAAATTCAGGCAAAGAAAGTCTAAAAAGTATATTCTTTTTGCATATACAAGCACACTAACACACAGGAGTTTGAATACAAGTTAAACCTGGAATAGGCTACACTACACGACTTTTTGCCTCGATTTCCCTTGATTTACAGTCTGGAGAAGTCGAGTATTGCTAAAAGTCAAAGTCAGTCAGTCTGCAGATTTGAGTGGATAGATTTCATAGAAAATCGCGTAGCCTATTTTTGGAGGACATCAAACATGTTTGAAATTTTAGTTTTAGGCCCGGTTCACAGACAGGGCTTAAACTAAACCAGGATTAGGCCATAGTTCAATTAGGACATTTAAGTAATTTTTATAAACGTACTTAGCAAAAAACATTACTGGTGTCTATCTTGAGACAAAACAAAGGCACTGTTATATTTTAAGATCAGTCAGAGCAAGTTTATTTCAGTTGAAACAGCTCAGACTTAGATTTTAATCTAGGACTAGGTTTAAGCCTTCTCTGTGAAACCGGGGGTATATTGTCTTCATTTGTCAAGCGTCTCCTTGCAACAAATAAATATTTTTCTGTATTTATTTGTTTTTTTCTTTCTTGGTTTTCCTGTTATGTTTATTTTGTTTATCTGTATTTTTTGTTATGCTGCTATTTTGACTTTTTTTAATTGTATTAAGAATTTTCTGACTGTTGTTAATTGGTGTTTTTGTATGTTTAAGCAATAATAATAAAAAAAAGCTTTTTCATTGTTTTGTAAACCATGCACTGTTAATATACAGGGAGGGAGGGCACACGTGTGCTAGTAAACATTTCCCCGCTTTATACGCTGCCATTTGACAGTTTTGGATCAATAAGATTTATTTATTTATTTATTTTAAGAAGTCTCTTCTGATCATCAAGATTGCATTTATTTAAAATATATATATAAAAAAACAATAATTTTGTAAAATATTATTACAATTTAAAATAATGGTTTTCTATTTTAATATACTTTGAAACATAATTTATTTCTGTGATTTTCATCAAGCATTAATCCAGTCTTCAGATCCTTCAGAAATCAATGTTAGAAACATGTGCTGCTTAATATGTTTAATATATGATACTTTTTTTTCCCCCAGAACAGCATTTATTCAAAATAGATGTATTTCTATAATTTATAAGTCTATACTATTGCTTTTATCAATTTAGGCTACCACATCCTTGCTAAATAAAAGTATAAATTTATTTCAATAATTAAAAAAAAGGCTATTTACCCCAAACTTTATTTTTTTTTAATGTATAATGTTACAAAAGATTTATATTTTAAATAAATGTTGTTCTTTTTAACTTTTTAACTGAGAAAAGTATGACAGGTTCCATAAACTATTAAGTAGTAAAACTGCTTCTAACATTGAGGCTAAATCAGCATATTAGAAGGATCGTGTGACACTGAAGTAATGCCTGGTGAAATTCAGCTTTGCATCACAGAAATAAATTATGTTTTAAAGTATATTTAAAAAGTTGTATTGTACAAAATGTAAGTTGTAATAATATCTCACAATATAAAGTTTTTTCCTGCATTTACAAACATAGGACATTCCCAAAACATGCAGAAAAGTACCTGATGATATAGTATTACATATATGGTAGTTGAAATTTGATTGTAGTTTCATTTTGAATCTTTTGTAAGGAGTTATGTATGCTCTATGAATGACTTTGAAGTGAATAAAACGATGAGACAGATTTTTAATGTTAAACTGAGATTAGACCACACCCTCTCCCAGTCGACAGATAAATTAAGGTCAGATAATTCCCTATTCCAAATAGTTTAAATAGAAAGAGGTTTTATAATGCAATCAAGAATCTTATTAAGGAAGCAGATGGCCGACCAGCAGATGGTGCAATCCAGTCCCGCATAGGATGAGAGGAAACGGGAGAAGACCAAGGAACGCCATACGCTTTGAGAGCGGAACGTAATTGAAGATAAAATATCCGGATGCTGGTAGACAAAATTTGGTTCTTAACGTCTGAAATGAACATAGGCCCTGGTTGTCATATATATCACCGCACGTGTTTACACCTAAAGTGAAGTGAAGTGACATACTGCCAAGTACGGTGACCCATGCTCGGAATTCGTGCTCTGCATTTAACCCATCCAACGTGCACACACCACACACACAGCAGTGAACACACACACACACCGTGAACATACACCCGGAGCAGTGGGCAGCCATTTTATGCTGCGGCGCCCGGGGAGCAGTTGGGGGTTCGGTGCCTTGCTCAAGGGCACCTCAGTCGTGGTATTGAGGGTGGAGAGGGCGCTGGACATTCACTCCCCCAACCTACAATCCCTGCCGGCCCGAGACTCGAACCCGCAACCTTTGGATTACGAGTCCGACTCTCTAACCATTAAGAGGATTGGACAAATGGACGATTTCCGCATACAAAATTAAAATTGTGCCATAAAGGTGTACTATTACAAAATTGGAAGGGTCCTCCTATCCGACGTTCAACCGTTTTCCAGATTTTAATAGAGTTGGCCACAACCGGACAAAAATGTATAACACTTGCCTCTGTATACCTTTTTTAATACCTTAAACAACATATACAGAACAATACAACAGACAATATAAAGCCAGGGAAATAAAGGAGAAAATAAATAAATAAAAAATAAAAATACAATCAAAAACATGCATGACCTTTATATTACTCAAATATTTTGAAGATTGCCTTTCTTTTAGTGCTCCTTTGAGTACAAAAATAGCTTTCCAATTCTATATAAAACACTGTGAAACAAGGTTTTCTGTTAGAAAATGTACACTTATGAATGTGAAACTTAATTAACAAAGTAAATAGATTAGTAACATAGCTTCGTTATTCACACTATCTTGATTAAAATATCCAAAAACTGCATTTTCAAAATGCAAAAGCCTCTGTATACCTCGTCTCTCGTCACACGCGTCGTTAAGGCGTATCCTGCAAATAACCAATCGTCTATTGAATTGTAACTGACAGAAACACTAACCAATTACTGTACAATCCGTCAGTGCCGCAGCCAATCAGTGCAGAAAGAGGGCGGGCCGTCAGCGGAAACCGGAAGCGCCTGTAAGAGCTGTGTGACCTGAGAAGGTCTCCGGGCCTTGTGCTAGAGCTGTACGGTTAACGTTGCTGTGAACTTCCCCAGGCTGTCTTTCCGAGAAGCACAGCAGAGCTGCGATGTTTAAGTGCAAGGCAGTATGGGATAAACTGGCTCCGCTGGCCCGGGCCTCATCCACGCGGTGTCTGCAGAATGCGAGGAAATCAGGCAAGTTGAAAAAAGCGGCAGAAGCGGCTCTGCTAATCACCTGTGAACTTCGTTTCTAGCAGAAAGGCTTGCACAATTTCTATGGAGACTCAAGTCCAGGCGCAGGTTGGGTAATGGTCCAGGTTGGTGCGTGCCGTCCAAATGCTAGCCACTTTATTTGACCGTGTAGATAATTGAAACAAATAAGACACATTTAACTGAATTGAGTAGATAAACACATGAAGTTTCAGTCAGAACTGCGGTCACGCCGCATATGGGAAACTTCCTCACGGATTTCAGCAAAAACAACAAAACAACATTCTGTGGGAATTCTGTCAAAATGATTATTTGTCACGAACACGCTGTATGGGTGAATGCAGGAAGAGTTGCAGTAATTTTTGGGCCAAGGTCGGTGGCCATCAAGCCTGCCTCTCACACACTTGTGGCTCTGACTGCTCCATGACGCTGTCATTAAAATAACGTTAGCTAATTGTATAGCAACAGATTATTTTACACTAATGACCGGCAGACCGCTTATTACACTGGTACTTGCCAACTAAAGAAAGCAGACATCTAAATGTTGATTTTAAATATTGGTTGAGTAGACTTCAGATTTAAAATTTCAACGCAAGTAGACTCATGAGACCCTAATAATAATAAAAATATTCGATTACAGACACATTTATTTGTTCTTTGGAAATAACACTGCTTTTCCCCCATACCTTAGAATGTGTCTTGTTTAAAATATTCCCCAGGAATGAAAAAATGTCCTTCAGTTTAGCAATAGTTCTCTAAGGATCACAGTGCAGCCCCAAATTACTAATTAAATGTAATTTTAATTAAATCTTTGCTGATATCCTTTGAACAACTAAGTTTTACCCTTTTGTCAGCAAGAAGTTTTTAATAATTTAAAATATAATAACATTTGTGACCCTGGACCACAAAACCAGTCATAAGGTTAAATTGAGATTTATACATCACATGAAAGCTGAATAAATAAGCTTTCCATTGATGTATGGTTTGTTATGATAGGATATATTTGGCCAAGATACAACTATTTGAAAATCTGGAATCTGAGGGTGCAAAAAAATCAGAATATTGAGAAAATCGCCTTTAAAGTTGTCCAAATGAAGTTCTTAGCAATGCATATTACTAATCAAAAATGAAGTTTTGATATATTTACAGTAGGAAATTTACAAATTATCTTCATTGAACATGATTTTTACTTAATGTCCTAATGATTTTTGGCATAAAAGAAAAATCAATAATTTTGACCCACACAATGTATTTTTGGCTATTGCTACAAATATACCCCAGCGACTTAAGTTTTGTGCTCCAGGGTCACATTTAGTATGATCACTTATTCATTTATATATTTAAATAAATACAGGTTAGAATAAGTATATTGTTTTAGTTTTTAAATTAAAATATTTGTTATGCTAGATAATGAAGTAACGTTGGTTCACCCATATTTTAACATTTAATTTTCACAACAGTTATTTAAAACATTAAAGTAGACATGTTACCCAGATGTTGCATTTAATACGCTGTGTATATAAAATTATTTTATAAATGTATATTGTTTTTATGATTGACGTCTTAGCGCTGAGACATGGGAGAAGGCTGGAGATGGTTCAGAAAGCCCAGATGTCATCAGGGCCAGCAGGAGGGGGTGGCGAAAACACACTGTATTACGTCCTGATTGGAGCAACATGTCTGGGGACAGGAGCTTATGTAAGTACCCCTTTATGATTCGCTTATTCATCAGTCCCATGTTGACAGTGTAAAATTTATATATGTGTTAATCAGATAATTGCTTCAAGTTTTACCAGTATTATAATTGTTACTGCTGTGTATTGTTGATGTTAATTTACATGAGCGTACTCAAAAAAAAAAAAAGTGTCTGTCAAATGTACAAGATATACTAATATACAACACATACATAGCATTGTGTTGCTATGCCCTATAAGTTAAACTGTAGTTTGTTAAAAAATTATGTTAGATGTGTGCCATACGTCTAACTGGTATTAACATGTAGCAGACATCATCACACTTGAATTTTATATAGATCTCATTTGGTGAAGCAGGATAATACAATTATTCTTAGATTGTTGTTTATTGGTTTGTGTGTTTAAAGGCATACCGCACCATCTCAGGGGACAAGGAAAGATATAATGAGCGTATGATAGAAATTGCCAGTAGACAAAAACAAGCGCCACAAGCAGCTGAGGCTGTAGGTAAGTTAAGTGCACTCACACACACCAAATAATAAATCACTGGTCTCATTTAATTAGCAGTTATCAAGATGTTTCAATCCATATATATACAGTTTAATTCAGTGGTATGTTGTCTTTTGTATTTCAGCTGAAGTTGTGGCAGAATCAAAAGAAGGTGAGTAGTTATTTCTACACTCCGATGAAAGTTGTTTTTTTAATCTGTCTGTCTATATGTGCACATCATTCACAGCCTTGCACGCAGAGCACTGCACTCCCTGTGCATTTGTTGCTGAATTCAATGCAAAACTTAAGCCTTATCTTATATTGGCCAGTTATCTGACAACATTGTCATTTTAATTATTTAAAATTGTGATTTGATTGGGAAACTAAGATAAAGACTTGATATAAGTGATGTAGTGCTGTTGTGCTCTGAGGTCATATGGCTCTCGTTGGTATTGCCTATGTCACTGGTGCACATATGGGTGTTAACATGCACAGAATGTCCTATTCATGCAGGATGAAATGACACTCTCAGTAGGGAATGTTTCTTGGAATTTTTAACTCTGCTTAACAACCTGAACATATTAAATAGTGTATTACATTGTATTAGGTACAATGATCAAGTCAGCTCCAAATTATATTCCATGAAAATAGCCAAGGAGGAAGCTGGCGTGGCATTAAAACACCAAACAGCCAATCCTGCGTTTGATTAACTAAGAAATAAATGCATGCAGCTTTTTTATTACTTGGTAATTTACTAACTATAAACAAGTTTTCTTTTTAAAATATCCATTGCATTAGTTCAGTTCATTCAAAAACCTGATGCATTGTGCAAGCATCGAGTGGTATGAGCTCTTAATTTATTAATATGGCCTTTATACATAACAGCTTATTGCCATTTGTCTTCTCTAAGTAGATGTACAGTGATGATGGACTTATTTTTGATTGCCACTAGGATTGTACTAAAAATAGTTTAAGCATGCTAGTTCAGTAGATGAGCATGCAACACTGGACTAGTAATTAGGGAAATGTTTAGGATGAATAAATGCATACCCTCTTTGTATAAACAATCTATGGTTCTTGTGATGAGTTGTGCATGTAAAATGCATATACACTATCATTCAAGTAAGATTTCTTTTAAAGAAATTAATACTTTTATTCAACAAGGGTGCATTAAACTGATCAAAAGTTAAAGTATTTTACATTGTTATAGAAACTCTGTATCAAATAAATGCTGTTCTTTTGAACTTTCCGAACAAAATATATCATGTTTCACCAAAAATAAGTGGCATAACGTTTTTCATCATTGATAATAATAAATGTTTCTTGAGCACAAAACAGCATTTTAGAATTATTTCTGGGGATCATCTGACACTAAAGACTGGAGTAATGACTGCTGAAATAAATTAAATACATTTTCAATAAATAAAATATAATACATTTTCAAAATATATTTAAAGAGTTATTTTAAATTGTATTAATATTGCACAGTAACAAATAAATGCAGCCTTGCTGAGCATAATGAGCATAAGAGATGTCTTTCAAAAAATTAAAAAATCATACCAACTTCAACATTTTGAATGATGGGTATATGTTCACTACTGTGTGTACACATGGATGGGTTAAATGCAGAGCACAAATTCAGAGTATGGGTCACCATACTTGGCCACACACCACTTCCCTTTGCCTTTTATTATCCAGGATGTATGTTTTGTCATAGATCAACCAGCAGCTTCTAATGAAACTGAAGAGAAAGTCAAACATATTCAGTTAGTGCCCCGTGGGCTATACATGGTCACCATTTCCTGTTTAATTCCTCTATACAGTATAGGCTGTAATAGAAAACTGGTCAAATGTACATGAACTATGTCACATTAAGTTGTGTATGCTTCATGGGACACTGCACACTGCATGTGACTGTCTATTTAATGTTCCTGTTAATTGTCTTTTGCATTGTTTTAATGTTGTCTGTTACTCTTCTAACAGTTCTGCATTATATGCACTTTTCTCTAAGTAACTTTAAAAAGCATCTGCCAGGAATTAGAAATAGCCCTTTTCACCCAGTAATACCGTTAAATTGGCGTTAAATTAAAATTCAAAAATGTGCTGTTCACACAGGTAACAACATTCTGTCTTTTTTCCAGAAAAACACCATTCACGCAAAGGTTTCAAAGAGTAAACATCTTACGCCACCGCATTCTGAATTTATACATGCTCATACTGGTAATCTTGATTCTGCGTTCACACAAAGCATCATTCTGGCAATTTACTGGTGATGTTACAACTTCTCATACTGGTAAATTGCCGGAACGAATTTTCCGGTATTTTTGAAAAGGTCCTGTTCACACATGATCTCTTTACGGCAATTTACCAGTAATTTTCCAGTAAAGTCTGTATGTGTGAAAGGGGCTAATGTAAACTGTCAGCCATCTTTAGAATTGTCACTGTGACCTTCCACTTCTACTCATACATGGTGAACTGTCTCCACTGTGAGCATTTGTTTTTGTGTGACTGCTTTGTGGGTAACTCCATTGACATTCCTCACCCAATCACCTGACTATCCATTTGTTTTTATTCTAAATTTCACTTACTATGCCTTTTCAAGTTGAGAGTGTAATATAGCACAAACTGTATCAGAGTTTGCTTTCTGCCATTGGGCCAAAATGGTTGGATTGAGGTGATGTTCTATGAAGTTCTTTCATTGTTGATGGACATGCCTGATGCTTGTCTTGTCTTCTTCGTCATGTCTTTCAGTTGTGTATTTTGCATCATACTTTGTCTGTTTCACCAACCAAACATTTCTACCACAAGGACACCACTATTTTCTTCCCTCCTTTTTCCGTTCGTCCCACTAACACACAGTTGTTTTGAAAAAAGCTGTTTTGCCTTGTTCATTTTCTTGCTTTAACTTCTTAATTGATGTTGTGTTTGGAAAGGTTTTAGATGGCTAGACTATCCATTTGTCTAGATTATCTGTCCTGTCATCCACTTGCACAATGAAGCTAATGTTTTGGAGAAACTCTCATCAGGACTTGTTCTGTTAATGCCCAAGTTTCTGTTGGACCTTTTGATTGGCACTGACACATGGACCCAGCCTAAGATTCACCTTGCAGCTACGTGTGTTAACAGAAAAGCGCCAAAGAGGAGCTTTCAGTTTTTTTGGAAGTAGATTCTTAAAAGGAGATGAATGGAAATGCAGAGAAGTCTAAGAGAATACTCCAGAGAATTATCCATCATGATAGTCTCTGTTGTGCAGACACTATTTCAGAAGATATGATGCTCTTCATGATAACATGGTAATCCTCAACAAAACATGAAGATTTTGTCATAGAAGATTTTGCAACAAAGGCAGGAAGTGGAAGAACCCACTGATACCTTCACATTCACCCATAACTTAACCTTTCCTTATGTTTTTATCCTTTTCTGTCCCACAAATTCATTCCTGATCCTGGATCCTTTATTTTTCTGTTTTTTTCACTGGATGAACCTACTCCAAATGAACCACTCATACAACCCATCAAAGCATGAAAATGTTCGGATCTAGAGCAGTGAAAAAAATGCTAGGGGGGTTTTTCGTTAAGTCAGTTATTTATTCATAATCCTGCTTTAGATGCTGCACCTCTGGAATCTATCCCCGAACCATCTTCAGAGCCAGTTAAGAGTGGTAAGAGCCGAAGAATATAGAATGGAGGATTGTTGTGGTGCTTCTTCTGTTTCAGTCAAACCTTCTTGTGTTTTGCTCGTTCTGTGGCATTAGAGCCTTTTGCTGAAGAACCTACTCTAACAGAACCTCCTGTTGAAGAACCTCCTGTAACAGAAGCTGATGTGAAGTCCACTGAAACTGAACCTGTTGCAGAAGCTCCCGTAATTGAACCCGTTTTAGAAGAACCTGTAACAGAACCAATTGTAGAAGATTCCATTCTGGAACCCACAGTGGAAACCCCAATAAGAGAGCCTTTCGTTGAAGCCTCTGTAACGGAACCTGCTGCAGAAGCTCCAGCAGTTACACAAAGTGAAGAGCCTTTAGCTCCTGTAGTTGAGAGGGGTAAGCTTGACACATCTGCATGGAAGTCCATTTTTGTTTTACAGTGGAAAATATTTTTGGAAACTGAGGTTAACGTCTTTACTCTCCTCTTACATCGGCTTTAAGAAACAGAGCCTACACCGGTAATCATCGCTGAGCATGTTCCGGAGGCTTCGTCTGTTTCTGAGAGTGGTAAGAGTCCAGTTTTGACTGGATGGGAATCAGTTTAAACATGTTACCGATAAAGATACAGATAATTACTTCATTCACACATACGGACACCTTTTTCAAAACTTTCCATTACTACACTTTTTATGGTACATATGCTCTTTTTTTCGTAGATTTTAGTTTTTTTTTGTTTGTTTTTCTTGTCTGTATAAATCATATTGTCCTCTCTTCTTTTCAAGGCCTTTTATTTTTTTCCCACTCAGTTATTTCATTCCTTTGAATGGTTGATTTGTGTGACTGTTGTAATGCTAATGGCTAATGCTAATGGTACAAGGTCACACACTTATGACCAATTTGCAGCCACGTTTCCAGATTACTTGAGGTACAGCTTGCACTAATATGACTATAAAATGCTAATCTCTCCCCTCATCTAGCGCTGCGTTCCCGAGATCACTCACATATTCTTGTACAGATAATGTTATGTGCATTTACTAATTCGTGTTCGGGTCAAATTATTCATAGACGCTGGCTTGTTTGTTTGTTTGTGTTTGTACTAACTGTCTCTTTATTTAACCAGCTGCAGTTTCTAAAGAAGCTCCTGCTGCTGAGCCCATTGAACCCACTGCTGCTCCCTCGGATGTCCCTGAACATGCTCCTTATCTGCTGATTGGTGGAGGCACTGCTTCGTTCGCTGCAGCTAGGTCCATCCGGGCACGTGACCCTGGTGCCAGGGTGAGTCTGTCAGTTTGGTGGCAGTTTGGCAGAATTATGATAAAACTCACATGATATTGTAATCATCAATGCTTAGAATAGAGGTTTACTAGGGCTGGGTGATATGGCCAAAAAAGAATAATCACGATAAAATGTGACCCTGGACCACAAAACCAGTCTTAAGTAGCATGGATATATTTGTAGCAATAGCCAACAATACATTGTATGGGTCAAAATGATAGATTTTCCTTTTATGCCAAAAATCTTAAGGATATTAAGTAAAGATTATGTTCCATGATGATATTTTGTAAATTTGCTGCCTGCAAATATGTCAGCTTAATTTTTGATTTGTAATATGCATTGCTAAGGACTTCATTTGGACGACTTTAAAGGCAAATTTCTCAATATTTAGATTTTTTTTTTGCACCCTCAGATTCCAGATTTCCAAATAGTTCTTGGTCAAATATTGTCCTATCCTAACAAACCGTGCATCAACGGAAAGCTTATGTATGTAGCTTTCAGATGATGTATAAATATTAATTTAAAAAAATTGACTGGTTCTGTGGTCCAGGATCACAAATGATTCATATCAGTCGATATTGATAATTATGACGATAAATTTCAAATCTTTATTTCTTTCAAATTGAAAGGCAGATTTTTGCTCCTACGTGAAAGTTGTAGGATCTATCGTTGCACAGTGTTTGTTACATCTGGCTTTAAACTAGTTTAAATCAAAAAGTGTATTTTTTTTTTTTTTATTATTTTTTTGAATGTTTGTTACACAGGTGTTGATTGTAACAGAGGAGTCTGACCTTCCCTACATGAGACCTCCTCTCTCTAAAGAACTCTGGTTCTCCGATGACCCGAAGGCCATCGAAACACTGCGCTTCAAACAATGGAATGGCAAAGAGAGGAGGTGTGTGTCAGAATTTTCCAGACCACATAAGACCAGACCACACACTAATGTGCTGGCTTTGTTTCAGACCATTGTTTCAGAATGTTTTTTTTTTTGTTTTTGGTGAATTTTTGTGATTATTTATTTATTTCTGCTTGTTTTAGCATTTACTTCCAGCCTGCCTCATTCTACGTCAGTCCCGCGGATCTTGCTAAAGTGGAGAATGGGGGTGTGGCTGTGCTCACGGGCCGTAAGGTGGGAAACTCTGACATCAGCACCTCGTGTTACAGCGAAGCTGTGCTCTTAATTACATCTACATAAACAAGCTGAGGTCACACGACAGGAGAAAATGTTTTATGGATGTATAAGTGTGTGTGGATGAGTTGTCCTCATCGTACCCCTGTGTGTGTGTGTGTGTGTGTTTGTACCCTTGGTCTAGGTGGTACACATGGATGTCAGAGGAAATAAAGTCAAACTGAGTGATGGTGCAGAGATCTCATATGGAAAGTGCCTGATTGCCACAGGTAAAATGCATGTATAATATACACATAAAAACGCAAGGAGGTGTAAAATCTATTGCTGACTGTCCTATAAATAAATATGTGTGTGTATTAGGTGGGGTGCCTAGGAACCTGCAAGTGATTGACAGAGCAGGAGAGGAGGTGATGAAGAGGACAACCCTCTTCAGAAAAGTATGTCTTACTGCACATTTTTGGGTTTATGTACAAGCAGAATTAAACAGTAGTGTCCAAATGAGATCCTCCATTGGTATGTTAAAGGGGTCATATGATGCGATTTCAAGTTTTCCTTTCTCTTTGGAGTGTTACAAGCTGTTAGTGCATGGATAAGATCCCTGAAGTTGCAAAGACTAAAGTCTTAAAACCAAAGAGATATTCTTTATCAAAGTTAAGACTCTGCCACACCCCCATAAAACGGCTCGTTTAAACACGCCCCCACATGTCTACGTCACGATGTGGAAATATTTGCGTAATGCCGCCCAAATGTTCATGCAAAGAAAGAAGGCGTGGTTTCAGTAACCGCAGTAGTGTTGATGCAGCCATGTCAGGGAGACGCTGTGTGTTTCTATGAGAAAGCTAAAGCACTTTATTTGGCCTTCCGAAAGTAGATGCATTTAGGAATCATTAAGATTACTTCCAACAGAACAGCACAACCCAGATGTTATCACAACACATTTTATGGATGACAGTTTCGTGAACCTAGGAGATGAGGTAATTCTGACTTTGCTATGACAATCTGGCTCTTCTGAATCAGCGACAGCAAGTATGTTTTGTTATTAGTTTAAGTATTTGCTATTGACTGTTCAAATGTGGAGTTTTGCACGTTGTGTGTGTGTGTGTGTGTGAGAGAGGAAGACACGGTCACACAACCGCTGCTTGTGTGCAAATACATATGAGCTTCATCACTGTGTCTTTCACGCGACTCTGTTCCCCTTTCGGGCTTGAACTGATGGTAAAACTAAGGACTTTATTAACTGTCTTTACATTACATTTATTTTGAAAGCTAAAGCTTGTGATTGCCTTTTTGAAAGCTAAAGCTTTTGAGAGAGGCGGGGCATAGAGGACCTACAATAATGTACAGTATTTGAAAAATGTGTTTTTTGAACATTAAAGCATGTCAACATATTCTGTTACACCAAATACACAAAATAATGATCTTTAAAAAAGCATCATATGACCCCTTTAAAGTCAACATGAAATTAAAATTAGGAAAAAAGTTTGATTTATCAGCATGCCTTACATCATTTAGACCCTTTCAGATGATAATCAGATGATGGATAAAGTCTTTCCTCATGTTTTTTTTTTTTTTTTCTTGCTGAATATCCTATTTTTTAAACACTTCACCATATGCACGTCAAAAGGGTTGTGAATTTGGTTTTATGTTGACAGAATCAGATTATACCTCAATCTACAGTGTCAGCATAGTGAAAAATTCAAGCCAGAATAAGATGTTTGTTTTTAACCAAGGGACTATAAAACATTAAGCAGAGTGTACAATTTTACAAGCATCAGTGTTGTTATATATTAGATATTAGCATTCTATATGGCCACACATTCTATATCTTGTTCCTACAGTCCTAGAATAGTGGAAATTGGAAATGGAATGGAAAGTTCTAATTCTCATGTGTGAAATTAATTTATTCGCTTGAAATTGCTTTTTGATGCAGTCTCTATTATTTTTTTTTTATGTCTTTATCCTGTAAATCCTTTAAAAAAATGTAGTGGAAAAATAATGGAAATGTGCTGGTCAAAAGGTACTGTTGGAAAGAATCCTGTGTGTGTGTGTGTATATATATGTGTGTGTATATATGCATATGCATGAATGAAGAGTTTGGTTCCTAAACGCCATTTTAAAAAAGAAAAAGAGTTTCCACCAAAATCAGTATTGTATCTGGTCGCTATTGAAAGGTCTATTTTTTTATTTTATGCAAAATGCGATATTTGTCGTGTTATTCTGTCATGTTTTCTCCATTTTTTCCAAACCGCAACAAACGCCAGTCTCCTTTCTCTGCAGAATGCGATATATCCGCTCAACCAATCACAGCGTACCATTCCACGCACTGTAAACATTACCGGTAATGGCGGCGCTTTGAATACACCCGGCATCCTAGTTTTCCTCATCTACTTTGTACTTCATGATCAACAAACAAACAAAAATTAGGCCTGCACGATAAATCGCATGTGATTGTTATGCACATCTCGTCCGTAAAGCTGGTTCTGTGATCTCCATCACGTGCTTTCATATGGAGTGGCATTTAATACACAGAGCCGTAGATCACAGCAATATCGCGTTTCATTATCGCAGATGAATCGCATTCGATTATGAACGCGATATCACGTAGCTTGTCAGTGTGTGTTTTTATTAATGCCATTAATGTTTGTTATATAGCCTACAGTGTAAAGCACTTGCCAACTAAATGAATATAACATGGCAAAGACTGATTGAATGTAGGCTATTTTTAGTCCAGTGCCTGTATATAAGATTAGTATTGACCAAGTTCAGAGGCTGTCATATGTGGATCAACTTACTTTGTTGTGTATTTTCAATATGAAAAAATAACTTGTATTGATTCAAGGGATTTAGTGCATTTTGAAAAATAAAACGCGTCAAGAATTTATTGCATTTTGGGGGAAAAAATATGTTTTGTTTTGAACTATGTTGAATATGTTGAATTTTTAATGTTATTATAACCTAAAGATGCTATGTGAAAGTTTGAAACTGAAAATAGTGGTTTTCATCTTGCCACTTTCTTGGTAAAGAAAACACATTTTTACTCAAATTAATCAAAATGGATTTATAGCGTTTTGGAGCCAAACTCTTCATATATAACCTTCCTATGTTCTTTTTGGTAGATTGAAGATTTTAGATCTCTAGAGAAGATCTCCAGAGAGGTTAAATCCATTACCGTCATTGGTGGAGGTTTTCTCGGCAGCGAGCTAGCATGTGCCTTGGGTCACAGATGTGAGTCCAAACACTCAGCTGTCATTCATGTATATGTGTGTGTGAGAGAGTTTTGAGGTTCTCATGTTTCAAAGTTTTTTTTTTTATTATGAAAACGCTACTGACTACTCCTCCTCTCTCCTTTACCTTCCCCTTGCTCTCTCTGTAGCCACTGACCTTGGTTTAGAGGTGATCCAGTTGTTCCCAGAGAAGGGCAACATGGGAAAAGTACTGCCTGAATACTTGAGTAACTGGACCACTGAGAAAGTCAGAAAAGGTGAGAGAATGTATAAACATTTGCTTAAGCAGCCCGACATTGGCTCAACAAATACTGTGTTTTGTGGTGGGGGAGTAGGATTACCCGTTTCAATGACAGTGTTTGAGGAACCTGTCTGAAACGTATTGTTTTTTTTGCCTAGTTCAATTTATCACAGGAGTTGCTTCCTTTAGCTGTGAATGTCCAGATCAAATGTAGGCATTCTAAAAAAGTTTGTTAACCTTTTGACCATTCATAGAGGGTGCGAGCGTAATACCAGATGCTGTAGTGAAAAATGTGAGCTACAAAAATGACAAATTGGAGATCAAACTGAAGGATGGACGACTGGTGAGTCTGCGTTTCCATCAGCCAGTCATAACCTTGCCTGATCTTCTGTATGCTAATTACATTGTAATATAGTTATATTTTTGTGATTGCTTTTATGTTGTTGTTTTAGATTAAGACAGACCACATTGTGGCAGCAGTAGGTTTGGAGCCTAATGTGGAACTTGCCAAATCTGCCGGGCTGGAGGTGGACTCTGACTTCGGAGGGTACCGTGTTAATGCTGAGCTTCAGGCTCTCTCCAACATCTGGGTGGTACGTAAGGCTTCTCCTGAAAAAAAAAAAAAAAAAAAGAGATCTTTTAATACTACTGATATGGTATTCAGGAGACAAGTCAGAAAATCCTACAGAATGGCCGGTTAATTTTTCAAAGGAACTGTACTGGGTCTGATTGTATCATAAATTGTAAAAGTAAGGTTCTTCAATGTTTGTGTTCTAGGCAGGAGATGCTGCATGTTTCTATGACATCAAGCTGGGCCGTCGGCGTGTAGAGCATCACGATCACGCGGTGGTCAGCGGAAGACTTGCAGGAGAGAACATGACCGGAGCCAGCAAACCTTATTGGCATCAGTCAATGTTCTGGTAATGACATATCTTCAACAAACACACATTTTAATTAGGGCTGTCAATTTAACGCCTTAATTAATTAGTTATGAAAAAATAACGCAATTAAAATATTTTAAAGCACTAGCCCCACCCCCAGACCTGTATATCATGTTACAATTCAGTAAAGTACAGTTGACAAATATGATGCAGGGCAACAACTCCATAAATGCAGTTATGCCCTAAAATTCAAGATATTGGTGCAAAAATGCCCCTGTATGTAGTTTTTGTCTCACAAAGACAGGGCTATCACACGACACGAGCAGGGAGAGCAATATCACACGAATGCTGACTTTGTCCCGAATAATGTGATTTTATACAACAGTTCAGTAAATAAGTTGATATTTTGTTATATTTGAAACACAATAGTATGAGTTTTTGCTCAGTTTTGCAGAGAACATATTACCTATAAAGCCACAGTTGTGATGTTGTGCGTCTCCGAGCAACAGTGGTGTTTAGTTTCTGAATAATTCTGCGTTTTGTGTAAACCAATGATTCAAAGGCTCATTCATAAAGAGAGCCATTTACTTCATTCTTGAATGAATTATCTGTTTGAACGATCCAATGAAGACATTTACCGCCACCTGCTGGCAGATTTAATTTTCTAAGTTATAGTATCATTTCATAAAAAAGAAAAAATAATAATAATAGAAAACATTAAAGGTATAGGTCACCCAAAAAAACTAAAATTCTGTCATCAATTACTATCGATTACCCTCATATCGTTTCAAACCTTTCTTTTGTGGAACATGAAAGAAGGTATTTTGAAGACTGTTGGTAACCAAGCTGTATTAGTTACCAACGACTTACCGAGATGTTTCTCATTATCTTCTTTTATGTTCCATAGCTAATGTTAGGCCATTGTAGCCCAAATGTTTGTGTAGCCTAATAAATTTGATGTTGAATCAAATAAAATATTTCTTTCTAAAGCTACCATTTGTAATGTCTACTTGATACTTTCTCATTTAACACAAAAATAGCTTTAAACAATCTTTTGTGGGTATTTTCACAGTCAGATTTATTTTGAGATTAATCAGTCAACACATGTAATTAATTAGATTAAAATTTTAATCAACTGAGAGCCCTAATTTTAATGTATTCAGCACTCACAATGTGTTCTTGTCTTCAGGAGTGATCTAGGTCCAGATGTAGGATATGAAGCCATCGGTATAGTGGACAGCAGTCTGCCCACCGTGGGAGTGTTTGCTAAAGCCACAGCCAAGGACACACCAAAAGCTGCAACCGAACAATCAGGTACACAAACATTTGCTAACATGTAGATCACAACTACTGTGGATTTGTGGATTACCACTTCCAAGGTACCATCAATAGCAGAGTGCAAACACACATAATCAACATTTTCTCTATTTGCAGGTACCGGAATCCGTTCAGAGAGTGAGACAGAGGCAGTTGCCGGGACATTAAAGGCAGAAACAACAGCCACTCCACCTCCTATCCAGCAGAAGGAGGATTATGGGAAAGGAGTGATATTCTACCTGAGGGATCAAGTGGTTGTCGGTATTGTACTGTGGAACGTCTTCAACAGAATGCCCATCGCAAGGAAGGTGAGCAGATATATCACTCCCTTTCTCTATCCGTATTTTTCATATTCTTTCTGATAAAGATTTATTTTTTTTGTTTTCTCTGTTTATTTGTAGATAATCAAAGATGGAGAACAACATGCAGATCTTAATGAGGTGGCCAAGCTTTTCAACATCCATGAAGACTGAATAATTTCTCTTTCTACTGTCAAGGACACTCAGTCCAGTTCTATGTGGAGTGAACTTGGGAATAGACACACACACATACACACTGAACAAACACATACAGGCTTACACCAGCCTGTCCTCTGCCATTTTGACCTCGAAGTCTCTGAGATCAGGAAATGCCATGCTGACTCCAGGCTGCAAGATGGCGCTGTGCCCATGGATTGTATAAAACTGTACCACTCAATTTTCTACTGAGGGAAATCTATACCTGTTGTTTGTATTGAAAAGTTGTGCTGTGTGTTGTTGTTTTTTTTCCTGTTGACTTCAGTAAATGTTGATCTCACTTCTTGAATGCATCCCTTCCAAACACCACCTCAAAATCAGACAGGATATCCACTTCCATTGAATAGTTGCATTAGATGAAAGACAGTTCTCTGACACCTGGTCGCAGTGTTTTCTGCCTGCGTGATCAAAGCAGCTGGTACAAATGAAGATTAAATAAAAGTAAATAATTTTTGATTATGTCTCCAAATTTGTTTGGTGTTTGTTAAAACATTTGCCAACACAATAATGTACAGTGAATATTTGGCCATTCCAGAGGTCAGAGGAACTTGCCAACTCTTTGCCAAAGACACTGAATGCCTGTGGGTCAGATATGGGTGTGACCCTGAGGCTTTTGAGATGCATAGAGAAGACGCAATATGTTAAGCCTCATTAAACCAATGAGTGCCTACAAACATGTTCCCTAACGTTGCCTTGACCTATTTCCTTATGCACCAGTGCTCTGATATACAGGTCAGAGTAATAGCAGATTCCTCATTCTTTCCGCTGAGTGATAGCCATAGAATAAAAATAGCCTTTGATGTTTATTGAAATATTTTAATGTCTCCAAATACTGGGAAAATATATTTTTATTTTTTTGCAGGGAAATTTTTATATATATATATGATTTATATAGAATAATAATAATAATATATAAATATGTTCAAAAAAGAGGGTCAAACATGCCCTAGATTTCCAGTTTCCAGATTAAGCTTTACATTAAGGTTTCATTTTTTAATATAAATTTTTAAAATATTCATTATTTTAATTTCTATTAATTTTTGGTAAAAGAACTGGCTGATAAGAATCATTAATAGTGCATTGGACTGCTCTCATCAACAGAGGTGGTCAGTAGTGAAGTATTTTTACGTAAATTTAAAAAGAATGTTTATCAGTGTTTTTCTTTGGAGAACTTTACTACATAAGCATAGTGTCATACTCCATTACATTTCATAAAAAGTTTTTGTTTTGCCTTTAATACTTAAGAACATTAAAAATGTACTACTTTATTGTACTCAAGTAAAGCTTTTTTTTTTTTTTTGCAAGGTAAATTGTATTTTTGGTAGATAACTGAGTTGTTTAGGAGCACCAGGATGCAGGGCAAAAATCTGTCCACAAAAACAAGATCAGATGTTTCTGAGATAAACTTCCTCAGGACTGTGATATTCTCTAAAGCATATGAACGGTGGATGTCGCTGACCCGTACATACATAGGCCTACACACAAACACATACATATATGTTTCCCCGCTAGTTATTCTGGAGTCAGCCAGCAATTCTCAGTTGAGTTTGCCTGAGTACTTTTAATCTCTATGGAGGCTGACTAAGTGAATTCAGATTTTACGATTCATTAATTAATAATACTGTTTTCAGCCATGTTAATGAGCAGAAATCAGTGGAGTGGGGTGTGTGTGTGTGTATTTGGAGGGTCTTGGATAATTAAGTTAGCTAAGATAAAAAGTGTGTGTGTGGTGTAATTTAGGCATTTGCTCTAGTTCCTCCTGAGGTCAAGGCGATGTTTTAACACAACATCGACATGACCGCTGAGTCATTTTGGAGAAAACTGGGTCTGTTATTCTTTAGTTTGGTTCACTCTGGAGTGAAGACACATTAAAATTAACACTGGCCTAGTTATCCACTGTGACTCAACACACACATAACACTCAGTCGGATTTCTCTTTCTTTCAGTTGTTTTCCTTACACCCACGCTAACTATATTCTTGTCTTATTTTTCTTGCTCTTCTTTATTCCATATCTTTCTCCTATACAGCTGCAGGTTCATGTAAAGCAGTACGATAAGAGAATAATTTATATAACCTTATGAACATTCTATTAATCAAAGAATCTTCAGCATTGATAATAATTCTTGATAAGAAGTTTGTATTGAACACCAGCGTATTAGAATTTCTGAAAGAAATCACAGGAATAAGTTACATTTTAAAATATTAAAACTGTATTACAAAATGTATCATATAACCAAATATACTTGTGGAGCATAAGAGAAAACATTTGAAGGGTAGTGTGTACATTATGTTTCATATTAACTGAGACATTGTTATATTTTGACCACAGGACTCTTGGCGTGAACTGCAAGAGACACAAAGGTCATTAAAAATGTTGGAAAATTCCGAAGAAATAGTGACCAGTCACAGAACCTAAAATGTAAATTTAAAAAAATCTAAACGCTGAACCTAAATTCTTGCTGTTCATTAACAGGAAGCACTTGTTCAGTGTCATCTACTGAATAAACTCAAGATATCAGAGGAGGTGGATGGATGGATGTTTATCCTCTGCTGCAGTGCGTCTTGGGATGTGGATCTGGAGCCCCTCAGGTGGAGTCGTGCCACAGTTGTTTATTCTGATAAAAGTCTTTAAACGCATCTTACGCCCTGTTGCCTTCTCTTTTCTCCATGCTAGAACTGCACCTCAGGCTAGCATGTGGCCAGAGAGAAAGAAAGAGCAGAAGACCCCCTGTATCCACACACACACACACACACACACACACACACATACAGACGTCTCTTAGTGTGCCCGTCTCAGGATGCGGTGCTCAGTCAGATAGCAGTGGAGGAGAGACCAGAGTGCATCGGAATGGGCGCCCTGCCCCTCCAAAACACATCTGCTTACTGAGATTTAGCCACAGGACACCAGGGAGGAAAAGAGAGCAGCTGAAGTGTGGAAGGATGTTTTCTCTGTTCTGGAGGATCCTGCTGGAGCTCTTACTGGTTTGGTGGATGTTTGAAGGGGTCATCAGGTGAGTTTTTCACAGGTGTGCCATCATTCCTCACTGGCATCACCAGTGATGAATCACCAGATTCATTAAAAGACTTTTAGAGGCTGTTTGTGCAGATTAAAATATAGTTTCAAGTGTTTTCAGGTGTTAAAAAGACCTGCATCTTCCCTAATATTTGAATTTCCATACTTGTTTGCTTTTGTGTGCTCAGTCGTCCGTATTTGGCTTGTGTGTTCAGTTCAGTAGTCTTCATGGGTGATAGGTTTATTTTAATCCCGGAGAGCGTTCTTATGTTTCCGAGTGTGTGTGTGTTTGTTGGCTTTTTGTATCTGGGTCTCTGAAGTATGAAGCTGACACATAGAGACAGCTCTGTCTGAAGTCATTTTCACTGTTATTGAAATTGCAGATTTATTGAAGTTCACATAATGAGATTGAACTATTATTGGCCTGTCTGGAACGAGACGTTTCTTTAGAATGACAATAAGGGCTTGTAAGGCTCACCTGAGGATGCATTCATTCTGTGTCTTATTTCCATTCCATATACGCTGTGCGAGACAGGCTTTATACTTTCACAAATCAGATTTGCCACAGTTCTGCTCACAAACAGACAGGAAAATTGAAGAGGAACTGGAAACATTCAGTCAATAATGGAATGATAATAAAGGCTTTTGGCCACAGTGAATTTTAAAATGAACAACTGAAAGAGCTCATAGAGAGCATACTTATTAATAAATCACGCACATATACAGTCCAAAAGCCCACAATGTAAATCTGGTAATTTAAAATCCAAATTTTAATTGAAGTTTCTGAAGACCAAAAGGAAGATATCAATGCAAAGATTGCCATTTGTTCAATATAAATGATGGAGTGAAAGATTTTGAAAGATTCAAAGCATATTCATTAGTGGTCTTAGATTTTGGACCCCACTGTAAAACAAAAACAGCTCTCTAATGTGATGATCTGTTGGAGGCAGGTGTAGATATGTTCTGATGTGTTTTTTTTGTTTACATTTCCCAGGTGTGTGTTTAGTAAGGAGCTGAAATCGCCCAGCAGCAGCGTGAAGCCCATGTCACCATCTGATTTTCTGGATAAATTAATGGGAAAAACATCTGGATATGATGCTCGGATCAGGCCTAACTTTAAAGGTTTGACTTCAACTCCAATCTGCTCTAGTGCAATTTATAGTTTTAATTTATATTAAAGAAAATATGATTTCTATTAAAAATGTGAGTATAGCAAGTGATGAGTGCATCAAAAACCGTCAAATGCTCATCTTTATGTAAATGAGAGGCAGTCACCGTCAGCCACTTTCTATCACACTACCATTCAGAAGTTTTGAGTCGGTAAGATTTTTGAATGTTTTTAATATTGTCAAATATGCAATTTCAAATAACTGTTTTCTGCATGTTTTTGAATGAAATTGATTTCTGTGATGGCAAAGAATGACAAAGCCATTCCTCCAGTCTTATACTTTCTTCAGTGTTTTGTCTTGGATACTATCTGTTGCTATTGTTGATTTTATTAATCACAGACCATGCTAAAGACATCCACACTGACAGTCCTTCAAAGCAGCAGTCCTCAACTACATTTGAGCAGGTTTCTTCTCCACCAGTGGACATGTCAAGAACAGAAATTTCATTTTTAGGTGAATTATTCCTTTGACGTCACCGGTAAATCTCTCACCACTTTATATTTTCGCAAAGCTATGTTAGCCTGCAATTCCTTCTGCTGAATCCTGCTGTCAGACAGACACATGTGAGGCTGGAACTCCAGGATTTTAGGAGTCTGTCTACTGTCTTCCACTCATTCTCACTCTCTTCTGTTACATTCTTTCAATTATATCTTGGTCATTTTTCAACATCATATAAAGAAGAAGTAAAAACTGCTGTTGCAGCTTAATCTCTTTTACATAGATTGTTTTGGCAAGAACTCTGCAAAAATGCAATGCGGTCAGCAAAGAATATATTTACATTCTCTGTGAGCCTGGCGTGTGAAAAAGTGCTGCGGCCCGAAAACACAGAGCAACATAAGATCTCATTAAACTATATGACCCCCCCATGGGTTCTCAGGTCTATTTTTTACCGTCCCCACCATTCAACAAGAGAAACCCACAGACGTTCAAAGATGAGACGATGAGAATGATTTCAGAAACATGCAGGATACGGCTGTCAGCTCACGCTAGATTTCTCTCCGTAAAGTATCACAACAGCCTCTGTGAGGATTTGTGAGGGGCAGTTTCTCCGCTGGCATCAGGGCTATTTAGTTTGCTGTGCTGTCCTCTCGAGTGCATGTTAACCCGCAGACCTAAATAAGTCTTTTCCTCTCATTCTCTTGCTTATGTTTTTTAAAACTGGAATTTCTTTTTTTATTCATACTTTTTCTTCCCTCCTTCCTCTCGTTTTCTCTCACGATCTCTTGCTCTCTCTCAGTAGGCGTCTCTGAGCTCGTGTATATTTCATATCTGTTCTACATCTTAGAGATGTGGCTGTCAGCATGTGTGGAGGGAAATGTCCCCTCTGATATGCTATATATATCACTAATGTCATGAATGTTAAATCAATAAATAAAATGCTGCAATCAAATATTTACAAAGCAACTGAATGCTAATTAAACATATTTGCTGAATAGTAGTCAGCTGTGTAGTGAGGCATCTTTCAGTTGTCTAGTTCGCTATGTTCGTGAAAATGCTTTATTTTATCATTTGTATTTTGATTTAACAGTCTTGGACAACCTCTTCAGTGTTTTGGCTTGGAAACTAGCTGGTGCTATTTGCTGCTTGTGGATTTCTTTTTATTCAAGACACTGAAGATTAATTCCATGTGTATATTTTATCTAATCTAATATGTGACCCTGGACCACAAAACCAGTCATAAGGGTCAAGTTTTTGAAACTGAGATTTATACATCATCTGAAATAAATCAGGCTGAATAAATAAGCTTTCCATTAATGTATGGTAGCACTATTTGGTGGAGATACAACTATTTGAAAATCTGCACTCTGAGGGTGCAAAAAAAATCTAATTATTGAGAAATCGCATTTGAAGCTGTCCAAATTAAGTTTAAGTTTTCTAATCAAAAACTAAGTTTTGATGCATTTACGGTAGGAAATTTACAAAATATCTTCATGGAACTTAATCTTTACTTGGCATAAAAGAAAACTTAATAATTTTGACCCATGAAATGAATTGTTGGCTATTGCTACAAATATACCTGTGCTACTTAAGACTGGTTTTGTGGTCCAGGGTCACATATGTTAAAATGGGAGACGCAGAGGTGGAGATTACAATATTTCCATGAATTACATTTGGCTTTCAGTTTAGCTTTATCTTTAGTGGATTGTTTATTCCTGATGAAAAATAAAAACAGCTTAGACCAGCCTAATATGATTTGCTGATTTTCCAGACTGGTCTGGTAGGCTGGTTTTAGAAAGATATTAACCTGTGCAGCTAAACACCAGGCTGGGCATCAGCTAGACCACTAAGAACCAGCTAAGATCAGCAAAGTGGTTTAAGCTGGTTTAAGTTTTTAAGAAAAATCCTAATGTTTCATATTGTGTTGTTCTTTCATTTTTCAGGTCCTCCGGTAAATGTTACTTGCAACATTTTTATCAACAGCTTTGGTTCCATCACAGAGACCACCATGGTACACACACACACGCACACGCACATGCACACACACACACACACACACACACACACACACTAAACACAGGCAAGTGGAGTGATATGAAAAGGTCCGGTCAGCGGTTACATGAATTAAGTTCACTAATTTGTCATAAATAAATAATTAAATAAATAGTGGACTGGAAATAATTGTTATACATTAACATCTGTCATAATATTAAAACATCTGTCATGTTTTAGCAAATGTCTTTGCCTCAGCTGCTGTGAATGTGATCTGATGTATTTCTGAACACTAACTCCTCAGGATTATCGGCTGAACGTTTTTCTACGGCAGCAGTGGAATGACCCACGGCTGGCTTATAAAGAGTATCCAGATGATTCCCTGGATCTGGACCCATCCATGCTGGACTCCATCTGGAAACCAGACTTGTTCTTCGCCAATGAGAAAGGCGCCAACTTTCACGAGGTCACCACGGACAACAAACTGCTGAGGATTTTCCAGAATGGAAATGTGCTGTATAGCATCAGGTGCGGTACGACCCCCTATAGATTACTTATATCATTCCAAACCATTACATGAATGATCATCCAAAATATCTCACTCTTTCAGACTCACTCTGATTCTGTCGTGTCCTATGGATCTAAAGAATTTTCCAATGGACATACAGACCTGCACTATGCAGTTAGAAAGCTGTAAGACTGAGCCTCCATCAACTAATCTCATGTTTATATTATTTCTCTTTTATATGCTCATTATTCTCTGTCTTTCTCTCTCTAGTTGGCTACACTATGAATGATCTAATATTTCAGTGGTTGGATGAAGGCCCAGTGCAAGTGGCTGATGACCTTGTGCTGCCCCAGTTTCTCCTGAGAGAGGAGAAAGATCTGGGATACTGTACAAAACACTACAACACTGGTGTGCTATTGCAATTCCACCATCATAAATTTTTACTGATTTTACAACCAGTGTTGAGTGTATGCATTACTAAGCTTACTCTAATTTAATTACTTTTCCTTTGAAAAAGTACAGTAGGGAATTACTGTAGTTGAATTCAAGTTACCTCTGATGTAATTGCATTAAATACTGTATAGCCCATAGAACTATATAAAATATATATTCTATATAAAACGATAGTGGATTTAACATCAAAATTTAACATCTAATGTTAAAATGTATGTTTTTAATATAACCCTCTCACTTTAAATTAAATCACAAAAATGTTAAATGAAAACAAATCATTTTAATATGAATCAAAATAAAACACTTTTAAACACTAAATATTTTATTTGTTTACCTGCATGTCATGTGACCATAACCAGTTTCAGAGAACCATGAACATGCAAATGTGACGCTTCTTTATTAAAAGATTTATTTTAAAATATTAGGTGAAAGAGAATCAGTTGACAAAAAAGTTGGTGAATTTGTGCATTTTAATGTATTTGAAAGACAAAAGCCTTCCAAAGTATAACCGCCTGAGTGATAATTCAAATAAATATTAATGTGTTCATCAGTAGTTGATGCAGTGTTGAAAAATGTTGTATCACCTGTCTAAAGACTGATCTGTGTGAAAGTATAAGCAGTAGGCTATTTTAGAAAGGAAAATTTAAAAGATGAAAAAAAGTTATTTATAAGAGAATTAGGAAGAATCAATAAATTATGAATTATTATTATTGTGTAAATAATATGTAATCATGCAATCCAAAAAAAAAAGTATTTAAAAACAAAAGAGTATTTTAAAATGTAATTTAATCTAATTACAAGTATACTTAATTTTTGGAATTTGATTACGTGATACAGATTACATGTAATCAGCTACTACCCAGCTCTGTTGGTGAATATAAATGAAATGCATTTATTTTCACTGTCTAACATGATTGCTTGTTTCACTAAGGTAAATTCACCTGTATAGAGGTGAAATTTCATCTAGAGAGGCAGATGGGTTACTACCTGATCCAGATGTACATTCCCAGCCTCTTAACAGTTATCTTGTCGTGGGTCTCTTTCTGGATCAACATGGATGCCGCCCCGGCCCGTGTTGGCCTGGGCATCACTACAGTTCTCACAATGACAACACAGAGCTCTGGATCCAGAGCATCACTGCCTAAGGTAGGAATCTACGTTATCATTATTAATATATCATTATTTAATCACTCTGATGTTGTTGCAAGCCTGCATGTCTTGTTAAAATGGATTTCTATGTTTATTGACAGCATTTGACAGATGCTAAACTTTTGTGCGTGCAGGTGTCATATGTGAAGGCCATTGACATCTGGATGGCAGTATGCTTGCTGTTCGTCTTTGCTGCTTTGCTGGAGTATGCAGCAGTTAACTTTGTCTCTCGGCAACACAAAGAATTCTTCAGACTGAGGAGAAAACTACGGGAAGAGCAACGCTATAGAGCTGTGAGTGTAAGCCTGAAACTCTCCTCTGTCATACACATGCGACATGTCTTGAGTGCCCTTAAGATACTATACACCCACTGTGTGCCTGTGATCTTTCATGTGAGCAGCCTGCTGGCCCCTTCAGAGCAGGGAGGGAAGGTCAGCGATGGCATAAAGCCATGTCATGAATATTGAACAGAGTAATACTGTTCTTTCCACACACAAAATGTGGGACAACACGAACGACAGGAAAGTGAAGGAGCTGCAGGATTTTAAATCTGGAAAATGTCTCAGTGAAGCAGAATACTAAATGCTTAGCTGAACTGATAAATTAAGCATTATTTCTTTTACCAAATGGAAATGCTAAAACATTAATTGTATTCAAATAGGTTTTCTTAACCTTGATCTATGATTGGTTGCCCTGCCCAAAGCTCAAACCATTGATTGATCCAGTATTGTTGGGTCAAGCTGGTCCAGGTGCTCAAATATACAAAGTATTATTCTGAGAGCATCTCAGATCTTGGGGAACTTAACCTATGGCTTTCTTATAGTTTATAAATATTAAGATGTCTGATTATTAAGACGACTCTGTTTTGACACTGAAAATGTTCAGTTTAATTTGTTATACTCAATGACTATCAAGGTGAATCTCATGAAGCCTGTCAAGAACATAATTAGAAAATATATTTTTTTCAACAAATGATGTTTTATTAACGAAGTTCAGGAGGAGCGTGTCAGAGCCTAATTAACACAGGAGGTTTGCACTCAAGTTAATCAATGCACGGATATAAATACAGCTGACATACCTCTATTCATTTGAGGGATAATCAGCAACCCTCCACCACCCCTTCTCCACTCAAGAGGTATCTCTAGAGTTCTCAACACACTCTGGGTTCAGGCCATTCCTGAGCCTGGAGCCCTTCCCCAGGACAGCACGCCAACTACGCATTACCTTACTCGTGCTAAATATATGTAAGTGTGAACTCGTGAAATACTATCATTCTGTACAAACATAAGTAATGTACTTACCCTACCATTTTTATTTAGTAAATAAAAAATTCTGCAAAAATGCATTAAATTTTCTTAAAATTGACAGTAAAGACTTACATTGTTACAGAAAAATCATGTTTTTCACAAAACTGTTAAAAAAACAATGATTTCTTTTGGCACTGAAGACTTAAGAAATGTCTTCTAAATATTAAGCTTTACCATCACAGGAATAAATTACTTTTAATATATATTAATATTGAAAATGGTCATTTTAGATTTTAATAATATTTCATAATATTAGCATATATATTTTTTTAAAAAACATAAAAAAATCTTACCAACACCAACTTTTCTGTAGTGTGCATATATATATATATATATATATATATATATATATATATATTATTTGAGTAAAAGTAATATCTAATTTTCTTTTTTATGTGTTCCATTTAAAAAAATACAAACAAACCCTTAAGTAAAACATCCAGATGCATTATGCTAATGAGAATGGGGAGGGGTAGTTGTGCTTTCATGACAATTTTGCCATGCACTTTTAATGTTCCTAAAAATAGCTTCATTTTCTTGATGTAACGCATAAATTTGTTTTGTCGTTGGATATTTGAGCTGTATTATAACCCAGACATGCTCTTTGTCTGCTTGGAATAGAAGACTATTCCCAGACTCCTCTCAGGAGTTTTTGTCAGCAGAAACTGCAGTTATTTCCCTATCTTTGTTACTCTACTCCTATCCAGCTAGTTGAGAGAACATTGTGTCTTTCTTTTGGACACAGCAGACACTGTCCTGCCACAAAGAGCAAAGAGAATAAATATTACACTATCCTGTCCTTTTCTATTCCTCCTCCATCTCCCCTGTATCGCCCTGCAGGGCAGGCTGTGAGTGTGTGTGTGTGTGTGTGTGTGTGTGTGTGTGTGTCTGTGAGACTCAATGGGTGAGTTAGTGGCACTGTGCCCCCTCATTTGCCTTAGGGATGCTGTTAGGCATGTAACACACAAACATGCTTACACACTACTGCACTCAAGCTTTTAGGCACAATGTACATATAAAAACATTAACACTACATGCATAATGGGGTGTATGCCACATACACACACACAGTCTGATTGGCTGTTTGGTCACAGGCAGAACAGTGCAGTAGGCTGTCTGATCTCATGTGCAAGTCACCCAAAGCAGCGACCTGTACACAATGTGATTGAACACAAACACACCTAACTGACTGGATCTCATACTCAAAAAAAAAAAGCATCTTTTCCCTAAAGAACAAATATGCTGTCACTGTTAATATCTCTCTTTCTCTCTCTCTCTCTCTCTCTCTCTCACACACACACACACACACACACACAAAATATCACCAAGAATAAGTAACCTGGAAAAAAAGGGAAGACTGAGGAAAGCCAAAGAGAGCTGGCACAAGAAAGGAAGAAAAATCCCAAAGCAAACCGCTGAAACTGACAAAAACATATTTAGACTAAAAAACAAATAAAGACTTATTTTTATGTAGAAAATATATGTATCTTAGAGAGCAAATGCATTGTTTAAAACTAAAGGCCGGCTAACAAAAATATGTTCTAAGAACATTTTGCTAATGTTCCCAGTAAGTATTAAAAAATGTTATTGCTGAATGTTTAAACTGTCCAGTTTATTCATGTTTTTTCTTGGTTATGCTAATGTTAAAGGAATATTCCATTTTATCATTTTGCAAACATCATGGAAACGTTACTTGTGAATGTTCTCTTAACATTCTGAAACAAGTTACATTAAAAAAATGTTAGACAAATGTCAAACTAAGATGTTTCAATAATATATAAATTGATATTTTGTGGTAACGTTTGACAGCAGATAACTTTGAATGACCATTCTGTTAACGTTACTGGAAGAACATTTGTTCATAACTTTGAGAAACGCATGCCAGAATGTTAGCCGAATTACTGAGAATGTTCCCTGTTATATGTGATGGTTCAGAGTGAAATCTGCTCACTGACTTAGTTACGTCTCGACAAATTAAAGATATGTGCATGCCCACCACTAGAGATTTTTAAGGTACATTGTGACCCTGTTTCAGATCTGTAATGCATGGTTACAGAGGAGGTCAGTTGAGGAGTGCGCTGGAAGAGAATATTTTATTGTTTAAATAAATGATGACTCCGTTTTTAAATAAGTGTCTTTGTATTGTCTTCAGGCATCTGGTCAGGCTGGAGGAGCAGAGATGAAGAACAAAAGCAACAATGTCACAGGGAGTACACCAAGCAGAGGCCCACAACGCCACTGCAGTGCCTGTGCACGGGTATATGCACCCACAAATGAAATATTTACATGTAAACACTCCTGCCTTTAGAATACTTGATTCTGATTGGTCAGATATGTTGATGGCAGTATAACTGTGCTACTTTCATGTCCTTCATCTTATCCCTTTTCATAAAACCACAAGTTTGATAACTAATTGGTGATATCGCCATATGTAACTCTACGTAAATAATAAATGTCATTAATCTATGGTAGGTTAAGGTTTCCCAGTTAAATAAAGAAAACAAAAACATCACTAAGAGATAAAAGAGCTGGATGAGAAATAAAAATAGTGAAAGACATTTTACAAAGCAGCTAAATATATTCGTTAAGTAGCCCATAGGTGAACATAAGAGACGTCTAGAAACCTTAAAAAACCCTACCGACCCCAAACTGTTGAATGATAGTGTATATTGATGTATTTTGTGGTGCCGTTTTCCTTCAGGAAGAGCAGTTAGCCTCCCAGAATCAGGACTTGTACTTCACGGATAATGGGATGGACAGCTGTCTGTCTGGTGATGGGCCTCTCTCTGAGGCTGCTGCCATGTTTGCAGGCCTGCCGCCCGGCCACGTTCTGTTTGATATCCGCCGCCGCTTTGTGGAACGAGCAAAGCGGATCGACACCATTTCACGAGCCGTCTTCCCCCTCAGCTTCCTTGTTTTCAACGTGTTCTACTGGATCACATACAAAGTGCTCAGACATGAGGACATTCACCCTGCCCTGCAACCCTGACTCCTTTTAAGACTTCTGAACTTCCCAGTATCCCATTTTGTGAGCCGTTTAAAATCAAACCAGTTGAGGAAAGGTGCAACACGTTCTCTCTGCACGAGTGAACATATATGCATGTCTATGACCACTTTTGAAAAGATCTAATTCTTTAGTTTATATGCAATGGCTGAATCCCTCCTGACCTTTGAGATGAAAGTTTTTTTTTCCACTAAGCACACTTGTCTATTATTAAAAATAAATGTTCTAAACAAAGGGTTTGTTTGGCAGCTTTTCTCCTATTCATGTATATATAGTTATCCACATAAGCACCGAAATCTCAAAAGTACATTTTATTTACATGCATCAAATCGAGTATCGAAATTGGCAATGCAATCATGAATTTTGCTTTAATCTGAAAATGCACTTTTCAGGATGATCTAATATAATGCGTGTACTTTCTAGTGCAAGAATACCAGGGGATGCCGTTTTTTTTTTTTTTTTTAAACAACTTCCTTAGGGGTTTCTCACATTCATTTTTTTAATGTGTGGTGCTCCTTGTTCTGTCCCTGACTACACACAAAACTGTGTAAGAGTCTAAGTAAAGATTTATCTTCCACTGCAGGATGCATAATTTACTTTACCCCAACAGCTGCTTGAGACACATAAGACATCTGCTGTTAAGGCAACACTTTTGTATGTATTTATGGAAGCAAAGCTGCCATTTTGGTCCCCTACAGTGCACTTGTGTGGAACTTCATTTGGAAACACAGTTTGATACTGATGATGAATGAAAGGCAAGAGTCAGCATAACTGTATACAACTTTTACTGACAGTGATGGTAAACCACAACAGAAGCATTTGGCCCAGCTCAGAACTGGATGACCTGGCCCTGTAAGAGAAAGACGAGAATAGAAATTAGGCATTTTCATTCTCTTGACCGGTTGAAACAATTTTCATCCGTTCCGTCCCTAGTTAAGGGAAAAATCTTATTTGAAAGCCCAAACACTTATGACGTGGTTAATTCTAATAATTAAACTATGGACAAAATGTTCAAACTTAATTCAGACAAAGAAACAGGTCCACCTCTGATTATTTTAGTAAACTAGATACTGTAAAAAATACACCCGTCTCAAACGAATTTCCATTACTTTTGAGTTTACTGTAAAACTTTCAAAAAATTCAGCATTGTAAGTTTTTTTTTTTTTTTTTTTAAAAAGATTGCCCTCATGAGGACAGCTATTTCTAGCTGATGAAATCAACCACAGATCTTTGTTTACTACATAAATATCAAATGCATTTTTGTGTAAGTGCCTTGTAAGTCTTGTTTCAGGTTTTCCATAATGAAAACCCTCAAAACAATTAATGACTAAAAATATATCTCTCTTGCATCCAAAGTTGTACTATCAGTACAAATAGTTCCAAATTCTGTGTTTAATTTATAATAAAAGTTTTTAACCAACGTGATGTCAAGTCTGGTCAGCTGAAGTGTATTCCTTTACCTTTCTCTTCTTGTCTCCTCCCAACTCAAAGTGTTTGCATCTCTTAATGGCCAACATCCTCTTTGAGCGGCAGTTGGGCTCCACGCACTCCAGCCTCAGCACGATCTTCTTTGTGGTTTTAGCCTGCGGCACAAGGAAGGACACAATTAAATTCATACAATCAATCAATATTTAGCAGAACCCGTTTACCACAAATAATGTAGATCTAGACTCAACTAAAATGCGTAGGGGGTCATTTCATTTGTGGAAAGTTTAAAGCTTTATGTACATGTGAAATTTACTTTAGGCTCTGTTTACCTGTGATCTGCTCAGAAGTGGTGAAACAGATCACCGTTACACATGCAACTTGAATTGTTAACACTGCAAATGTGGTTCAAAACCAATGTGACTTTTTTTTTATGAAACTCATTCATTTATAGCAAGTACGGTTCACTTATAATCGGATTGCCAGAAACTCAATATTCATCCAAATTCCAATACTGCAATATTATTTATTAAAATGCCAAATAAAGACATTTAGGCATGTCAAAAAATACATGTATACTGCCAACACTAACAATACCCCTAAGACACTTCAGGCCTGCAGTTTACCATGTGTAGATAAGTTTCCACCATAGTCTACACACCAGTGGGTCTCCTTTTTGTCAAGAATTAAACAAAAATGGTTGCAACAACACCCAAGGTGTTTAATTATTGAAACGCAATTGAAAATACAACAATATCGCTTTAGAGCAATATTAAAATAAGAGGCTGCTGGTTTATGTTAAACATGGCAACTCTTGTATCCTTACTCAAGACCCAACATACCTTTTTCCGGAAAATAGGCTTCGTCTGTCCTCCATAACCACTCTGCTTTCTGTCGTAGCGCCTCTTTCCTAGAAAAAACAAATGCAGGTAAAACTCTTCAGACATTGAACACACTGTCGATGTCTCAGTCAGCTCTTTACTTACCCTGGGCGTACAGAGAGTCTTTGCCCTTCTTGTACTGGGTCACTTTATGTGGCTGGTGCTTCTTGCATTTCTTGCAGTAGGTCCTGCGGGTCTTCGGCACGTTCACCTACACATAAACACGCATTAGCGTTAGCGCTCAAGCTAATCGACATTTTCGCTAAATACACATAAAAATTCGTAAATTAAAGGGTGTGCAGTATCATTTCGAATACATGAAGACAAAAAACTAGTGTTTTATTAAGATTATCCTAAAATACAATTCATAAGCGGCTACAACTAAAACATCTGCATAACGAGTTGGCAAATAGAGAATAATCATCTCATTTGTCACATAAACGATTAAATAAAACATTTTATATGATGCCGAAGATGTACACATTAACTCCGTACAGTTTGTTTGGGTCTAGGCTATTCACATATTTAGGATTAAAACAGATTTTGGATGAAACTCCACAGGACAATATTACACACCATGACTGCCTCGCGGCGCAGGAGCAAAGAGGAAGTGCAGGCGGCACTCAGAGCATTAGTACCGGGTCACGCGCTGTTTCCTGCTGCACGATGCTACCACCTAATGGTCCACATACCAAGCGTATATATGAATACGAATAATAGTAAGTATTTTATGAGTCATTTTAATATCACAGAATACGTAAAAGCTCGATAATAACCAGGCAGTGTTGCCAACTTAGCAATTTTGTTGCTAAATTTAGCAACTTTTCAAACCAACTTTTTAAATGTAGCTTTTTTTTTTTTTTTAATTTACACTTTAAACTTTTTTCTATGGAATTGTTAATATATGTATAATGGATATCGGTCTGTAAACTGATGCTTATGAAATGCTCATCGGCACTGAAATGTTTTTTGTTGTTATATATTGAGATATGGCACTGTACCTGTTGATAAAGCATATGTTAAAAAAATTAACTTTTTGCAACTTTTGTTCTATGTAATTTACACAGAAAGAGGAAACCAAATATCGCTTAGCTAGCATGAATGAAGTTATCTGCATAATTGTTAATTTATGATACACCTTGTAGCTTGTACCTGTGATTGTTGATCAGTTAACGTTAGTACACTGTAAGAAAAATATCTCGAAAAATGAAAAAGGTGCTAGAAATTTTCCAAGAGATATCCGCTATCCATTGTGTAACCAGAAAACACAAAATACAATGCGTAATTTAAAATGCAGGTAAAAAAACCCTGTGAAAAATCAATATGGAAAAATTCCTTTATATTAACATAGTAGATTATGCCCTATTTTTTACAGACTCTTCTTGGTGTAGCATACTAACTGCTTAAAAGTATAATTGTTCAGAATGTATAGTTTTACTAGTTTACTTGCTAATAAAAAAAAAACTTAAATGGTTGAAAAATGTGTAAGTGTTAAAAAATTCAATGTTTTTAAAAATGCAGTTATTTTATGCATTTATATAATTTTACAAACTAATATAAATTAATATATATATTTTTGCTGAGATTTGATGCAGTGACGATTTTGTCATTTAGCAACTTAAAGCGACAAACTGACCTTCTTTTAGGAACTTCCCCTGAAAATTAGTTGGCAACACTGTAACCAGGTATCACGATATTTTCTTGAAACGTGACCAAAAAGTGATATCTCCTCAGAAAAGATGACAAGAGGCTTTATTTACCAAAAATATTTTTTGGGAAAATGATCATAATGTCATAAAAATGACTGAAAATACGACTAGTATCACATAATTTCAAGGAAGTACCTCTAAATTACAATATACAATTGTTTGTAGTACAAAAAAAAGACTGTTCCTAATGCATAATGAAAATAAATGACAAATATTTATATTTGCAGGGTACTTTTGGCAAATTTTAGAGATGAAATCACAATAACTGAGGAAGTCTATTCTCAAAAACACAATTATAAAAGGGAAAATAAGTTCCAAAGACCAGGAAAGTATGCTTTTTTGTGCTGTTGAGTTTATACTTTCATTGGTGTTTGAGTTAATTTTTGTAACTGGTTAGCAGACCTTGAACCTGTAGTGTTTTTTTTTTTTGGGGAAAAGGGGCAGAAAGATATAGCAGGTATGGTGGAAGGCTTTGTTTATAAGGAATATTTGTACTAAATGACGAATAACCAAAAACATTTTTGAAATCAGAAGTGATGTTATAAACATGATCAAATTTTAATAACAAAAATCTTCAAACTGTTCTTTTTCTACTGATGTTCCGCATTTGTTATTGTTTGTTGTCATTTTTGGTTTGTCAGAGAATAATGAAGTATAAAGAACAAACTGCTAGCAGAAAAGGAAACCACACTGTTTGTGCTGCTGGCCGTCTGAGAAGCTGATATGGACTGGCACATGTAGCATGCTGCTGGCTGGCACTATCACCATGGCGACACTCACTAGGTCATTCCCGATGAGCTGTAATAACATCTGCCTGACCCAGTGACTTCAAGGTGCATTCTGCACATTATACTGGCCTGCTAGATGTTACTAGAAAACCATGCCTGCACATTCAGGGTTTGGATTGACATGCCCTCTGAAAAAACACAATCTCAACCGTCCACACGCACGCTTCATCTCCATGGAGCTTTGATTAATAACACCTGATTGTACATGTTCGCCTTTGGCTCCCTTCATGCAGATTAATGGGGTTAATTAAAGTGAAATAATTTGAAAAGACAAAGAACAAACATTGTGTGCGAAGGGAGGTTGCTCTGTTGTTAAAGGGCCAGTGACTGAGGAAAATGTGTTAGAAATAAAGCATTATTTTGGGTGTTGCAGGATCCCTGGCGATTCACCAACCCTTGACACAACATCGGCCAATGAAATTCTTGAACACCAGTAATGTTAGTGCACCAGGTAAGCACTGTTCCATCAACCTTTTTTGTAAGCAGTGTTGGGGGTAAAACATTGCAATTAACATGATTTACGTAATCAGATTACTTTTTGAAGTAACTAGTTAAATACCGCATTACGTTTTAGCTTACAAGAAAATATTTTAGGTACTTTTCTAAATATGTAATGCCAGTTACTTTGTTTAACTGACAGTTCTCCTGTCCTCATGTTGAGAGAATTTGGGAGTAAGTGCAGAGGCATTATGTGTGACATAGATTTTTTACTGTAGTTCTAGATTAAATGTTTACTCATCTCACTTGCACAAAAACAGATTCAGTATTCCTCAAATTGAATAAAAAACTGTGAAAAGCAATCTCAGAATATTACACAAACCTGCAATAAAATTAAATGTTAACACAAAAATTCCATTTTATTAATCAGTGTCTTGCTGACCCTCAGTGATCAGATTCAACCATGCTAATAAGCAAAAATGACTCTAGATAGACATAACATTTGTGTGTGTGTTTTGTGAATGAGAAGAAAGTGTTGAGCATTCTATTCTTTATGCAGTCCAGAATGGCAGCACAGCTGAAAGGTTTTTAAATGCATGGCTCTCTTTGGCATGCTGTACCTGTATTTGTAGTGCTTAAGTTACCCGTTATTTGTGACATAATTTTGTGTATAACAAAAAATGTGAAAATGTGTCCCCATAACGCAGAGCATGTTGTCCATAGGGGGCCGCCAAACAGCCGAAGGCCTCTGGCTTTATTTTAACAGGGAAGGAGACAAATTTATGCTGACGTCCAGCAAATTACGAAAACGAAGGTGAATATTTGTAAATTTCTTTTATGCTCATAGCCTATATGTTGCGTGTCAATTTTGTGATTCTTGAAATCTGTCATTTTTGGACTGGGCACACTGGGTTACAGAACATTTAATTGTATTCTAATTTTTATAGTTAGAAAAACAAAAACAAACAATAAAATGAAATAATAATAAAAAAGCTTATTTGTGTGCCTCTTTTAAGCATAATATTAATAGTATTACCACATGGCCTGATGCAGTGACACTGCAACACAATAGTTTAGGTCAGTAATACCACTGCTTGTATCATAAAAAGAGCAAAATAGGACACTTTTCATTTGAATTTGAAGGATTTCTCACCACCACCTTTACCTGTAGACCAAGATCTGAGGCTGGCGGTTCTGATTAATTTAAATGGTAGGTTTTCATAATTATTTGATTTTCTCTGATCTCTGGCAGATGTTAATTATAAATTAGTAACCTACATTTTTAAATGCATTTGTAACCAAAAACATTTGGTTGATCTCAAAGGTGAGCTCAAAAATAACAGGCTTAAAGCTACAAAACCATAATTTTAATTAGACTATCAGCAAATGTAAAATATGACAAGCACACAGGGTTTCACACAAATCCTGTAAGGCACATGCTACAATCCTTATTTCCTGTTAATCCAAATGCTGCAGTTAATAATATTCATGCTTAATTGCTTCAATTGTTTCTGAAATCAAAATCCATCTGTTTCTGCATACGTATTCCAGCCCAAACCTCTGTTCCTTGGGTGTGTGCATTTCTAAAACATGTCTGTGTCTTTAAATCGGAAGCAGCTATGCTACAGCGACACGTGTGTCCTTTCCCCTGCTCTCATTCAGCTGTTTGAAATGATGACAGATTCATTATAGACACAGTCAAGATATCTCCCACTGAACCATTGCATGTCCCTTTTTACCTTTGTAATAACACAATCCACCTCTCCAGTTAATTTTTCTAGTCTCTTCTCAGTGCTCATGTAACACACACACACACATCTTCCCTTCTGGATGTCCTTACACACACACACACACACACACACACACACACACACACACACACGTTGGTTTTTGTGGTTTATGGGGACTCTCCATAGGCGTAATGGTTTTTATACTGAACAAACTGTGTGTGCTATTGCCCTACACCAACCCTACACCTAAACTTAGCCCTCACAGGAGACTATGTGCATTTTCAGATTTAAAAAAAAAACACCATTTAGTATGTTTTTTAAGCCTTTTGAATTACGGGGACATAGGCAGTGTCCTCATAAACCACCTTCATATTGTAATACCTCTGTCATACCCATGTCATTATACAAATTTGTGTCCTCATAAACCACATAAACATGCACACACACACACACACACACACACACCCCTGTGGCAACTACCCACCACCACTGCTGAGGCTGTGACCTCCAGTTCCTCAGCATGCCTGTGGTTGTTTTCTAAACCAATCTGTTCTCCTTTCCTTACTGTCCCCCAACACACACACACACACACACACATCCCCATGGTGCAGTTAAACGTCCCTAGTGACACTGACGCTTACTCTTCCCTCTCTTTACACCTGTCTCTCCCATTTCCCCTTTTCCCTGCCTATACAAGGTGTTTGTCCCATAGTATTTCTGTCTCCCTTTGTAGCCAATGTACCATCCTTAAGCCTCATCTTTTCCTTTCACTCTCCTCATCCTCTACCACCCCCTCCCTTTCTCCCTCTCTCTCTCGTTCTCTCTGCCTCTCCCTCTTTCGTGCTCCCTCCCTCCCTCCCTCCCTCACTCTGAGGCACTGCAGTAAAGTCTGTTGATAGGATTGAGGCGGTTTTCTCTGCGCTGACAGAGAGAGAGAGAGAGAGAGTGAGAGAGAGAGAGAGAGAGAGAGAGAGAGACTGCAGCATGCTGCATTGCAATCACACTAGAGAACATGAGAATCTGCCCACAAAAGCACACGTGTGAATCCATTCAGCCATTACATCCTCCGCAGCACGATGTTTGCGAGTGCGTGAGCTCATTCAAAGAGGGTAACTTGTGTCTTTAGGTGTCTAAATCTGCCCCCCCCCCCCACATACACTCACATTAGCGACTCCTCCCACTCCTCCTCCGAACCCCCATCCACCAGGTCGACAGCAGAGCTTCGCCCCTGACGCGGACGCAAGCAGGTGAAGACACGGCTTTTGGTTCTCGTGTGGCTTGAAGGATTATAATGCAGTGATTTTTTTTTACAGGAAACAGCCTCACCGAAGGTTTCTGTTGGAGACCAGGCGCTTTAAGTGGGTGTTTGTCTTGCGTGTGTGTACCGGTTGTTTTTTCTGAGCCGTTGGACTGACGCACGGATACTGCAGCAGAACTGCAGGGGCCTGGACGCTAACCTGGAGGACATGAGGACCCAGTGGATCCCCTACCCCTGAGCTCCAGACCCCACTGCTGCTGCACATTCTGCTGAGGTGCTGCTCTCTCCTCTGCTCTGGACATTTTTGGGATGTGTGTGCTGGTGGTGCAGGTGAACAGGTTTTTCGTGGTGCTGCAGTGTTCTATTGATGTGGAGTGTACAGGGCCTGGTGCTGTGTGTGTGTGTGTGTGTGTGTGGAAATGATGCCTAAAAGATTGTGACAGAGTGTGTCTGTGTCGTAGCTGTCTGCTGACTGCTCTGTGCATGTGTGTATGGTGTAGCTGAGCAGAGCTCCCAGAGGCCGATAGGATGCTGACAGCTCGCGATGGAGCTCGAGATGAAGCTCAGAAGCTGCACAGGAAATGGATGAAGCACCAGGCCTTCATGGCTGAACTGGCCCGTAACAAAGAATGGCTCGCCAAGATCGAACAGGTGAGTCACAGGCGATAAAATGAAAGAAATGGCGAGAAGGAGGGAAAAAATAATATATGGGTGGGCACTTTGTACATAAGGTGCTGTTCAGGTAACTGCATGGGCTCTGACTCTTTTCCAACACATTGGCTTTATGAGCACAGTTTCTTAAAATTTATAAGGATGCAATGTTTTTTGAAATAATAAAAGTTTTTCAGCATTGATGTATTAAATTGATCAAAAGTGACAGTAAAGACATTTATAATGTTACAAAAGATTAATTTTTTAAATACATGCTATCTTTTGAACCTTCTATTCATCAAAGAATCCTTAAATGGTTTGCCCAAAAATATTAAGCAGGACAATAATAATAAGAACTGCAAATCAGCATACAGAATGATTTCTGATGGATCATGTGCCTCTGACATCTGGAGTAATGACTGCTGAATATTTAGGAATAAATTGCTTTTTAAAATATATAAAAAACTGTTATTTGATTTAAAATTTTAATAATATTTCACTATATTACTGTTTTCTGTACTTTTGATCACAATAAATGCAGCATTGGTGACTCTTGGTTAATAAATGTAAGTGCTGTTCCTAGACCTTACTTTTATCCTAGGAATTGTGGAAAACATTACTGAGGCAGTATGAATTCTCAGTTGAATTTAGAGCGCATGAGAAGTATGAAGGAAATGAGACTTGTGCTGAAAACTGAGAACAGATTCAGGATCTGTTGAGGGAAGATTCATAATGAATTGAGAAAAGATTCAGGATTGGTTGAAAAAAGGATTTGGTTTGAAAATTGATTATGAACGGGCCGCGTACAGATTTAGCTTTGGTTGTGGTTTAGTTGAGGACATTTGGCCTTGATTGACGATGAACGGAGAATAGATTTGAGGCGAATGCTTGATGGTTGGTTGAGAATGGGTTTAGAACAAATTTGGGGTTGATTGAAGATGAACTGAAGACAGATTCTGGCATATAAGTGTAGACTTTGGGATGTTTATTCAAAATGGAGAGAATAGTGTCCTCTGTAATCATGCATGTTTTTTTAAACCAGTGTTGCGATAAGAAAAAATCCCCAAAATTGCCGTAGATTGGAGGAAATCCAATGTTTTGTTGAAACAGCAAATTTTCGATTATGCAACCCTCATCAGGCATCTAAAAGCAGAGACATGGCACACATGGCAATGTGCTGGATTTCTTCTTCTCTCTTCATTATATTTCCTGTGTCCAGTGTTCCTGCCTGAATCCATTGAGACATTTGAAGCGTGTTTTTTATTGTTGTGTATTTAAATCAACAAATACGTTTAGTATGATGTGCCAGTAAATTAAGCAAAGAGATTTTCAGTCAATTTTTTTCTAAAGCACAATAAAAACAACAATTGTTGACCATTGTGCTAAACGGCATCATATAATAGTGCTAAATAAGTAAGTACTTCCATATTTCCTAATTAATTTAAGAAAAAATTGTTTCAGTGGGTTTTGGATATTTAGATATGCATACACATTTATACCATTTTTTATTATTATTTTAGATTACTTTTGCAGTCATCTAATGCAAACTTATAGGTGTAACTAAGATTGCACAGTTTCACAGTTTCATGAAGGATGACCTTTATAGCACGTTTCACATTCTCAAAATTAATGGCTATCCATATTGTAATGTTGTGATGCTTACATTCGCTTAAACACCAAAACACTGATCTGACATTGATGACAAATGTTGATTTTAGGTTTTGGTGTGTTATTGGCCATGTCAATTATCAGCTTATTGGTGTCAACTAGAATGTTAAAAGTTTAAGATAAAAGTGTGTTCCCATTTAAGATTGGCTAAAGCTTAAATGAAAGAGTGGTAAATGAGAAAAAGCTTTGGTGAATGCTTGATAGTGGAAATGGCCGTTGGAAGAGAATGATCCACTGCTGTCCTTAATGTCTTAACGCAACCACACTGTCTTCACATCTGTGTGTATATTCGCATCTTATTTTTTAAATATCTCTTGCCATTAAATGTTATATAACATGTTCAGTTTCAGTTGGTCTGTGGTGCCTTATGATGCTCTGGAATACAATATTTGATCCCAGGTGACCTGTTCTGATCCGGTACATGCTGTCCTAAAAGATTGCTTATGGCCTGATACACAACAGGACATCCTGGTGCAGCTGAAGTGTGATTGCTGGGTTTCGAATGGCACTGTGAAGTGTCTGAAACCATAGAGCACCTTGTGTGATGGCAGCGACATTAATATGAATAGTATCATGTAAATCAGTCTAAAGGTATGATGGGTATTAATAGGATATCTGCTGGTACTGCTGATCACAGAAAATGGCAAGGAACCATGTGACATGATGCATCGTGTGTCGCTGTATGACTGCATAGACACTGCTACTGTTCTTCTTTCATGCTGACAGTGGGTGGAAAGCTGAGAATCAGCCTTACTGATGTGCTAAATGTTGTGCTGAATTGTCTCAAAAATATGTACAAAACCGAAACCAAGAATTAAACTGTGCAAAATATGAATTCATTATCTGAATCCATGAAGTAGCATATGTGTGTGTGATTTTATGGTAGATGTATGATGCTGTGTGGACCGAGATGCTAGTATGTGGTAGAGTTGCAAGTATGTTTTCTCGATTTTTGTATTATATTGAGGTTGTAATGGCAAGAAGATCTAAACATAGATGAAGGAGCTCTGACTCAAATTTTTCTGTCCTAATTGAATAGTCTGTTTTTAAGTGGTAAACAATCGAGCTCTGACTAGAAATTTCAGATGCATTTTGCTGCATTGATGATTTGGTTAATAATATCTCAAATGGCTTGTTGCTGATTCGTCATTGTGTTCTTGTGGTGGATTTGTACCGCAATACTCTGAATTACAACACTCTGAATGTCTTATTAGATGTTGTGGGCCTGCTATCTTTCTGTTTTGGCCTTGTTTTCTCTTCTCATGTTTCTTCCATGTATGACTGAATGATGTAAGATTCTGAACTATATAGCCTTTAGTCTGACTGCACTACTTTGTATGTGACATAGGGTTGGTAAATATTTCTTTCTTTTTTTTATTAATTTATATTAATATTTACTTTATATGCATATAATTGATGAACACAAATACAACAATACACATAATAAATAATGCATATTTATTTTACTACAACTTTCTAATCCCATATAATCAGACATAGCTATTGAAACATCTTTGTCTTAACTTTGTCTTAAGAAGGATTGCTGGTGTACTAGTCTAAGGACATAGTCTTTGGAAAATGTAATTTACAATTAAAAAGCATTAAGGATATCATCACGGTATTGTCTGTGTTGCATAAATTGTTATCATTATAAAAGTAATTTTGAATATATTGTGAATTTTCAATGGATCGCCCAGCTCTAACGTGACATGGATCGGTGTCATATCATGGTTTGGGAAAGTCTAATATCTTAGCATTACATAATATCTGCAATTGTAATAAATGGTGTGATTCTTTCTTTTCTTGATCTGTAAATGCCAGTGGAAATCAGTAGCTACTTGGCAACTCTATGTGGGTGTGACTGTCATGTATATCTCCAGGCCTTTTGTGAAACTTGTGATTAATGTTGTTCTGGTACTTCAGTGCCAGTGTTTCGGAAAGCTTTATTTCAGGTGATTTAAGTGGACCATATCAAACATGCAAACCAATCTCATGAGTTAAATAGCTTTTTATAATCTGAATCCTGCAGTGAATTAGATTCATCAGCAGATGCATGGACATATGTGTATATGTTGAATATTTGATGTAGAATTTTTTTTTCTACAAAGTGCTTGTTCTGTTCAGTTTGAAGAAGGAGAGTCTAATTCTGCTTTCTGTGCAATCTGCAACATGCTTCCTTTTCTCTCTCTGTTCTTCAGGATTTTGTTTCAGGACTACAGCTGTGTCAGAAATCTAGGACCTATTTTACAGTTGTGCAGGTCATTGTAGAATTTAGAATTTTTTAAAATTTATTCTGTAGAATTCTAGATGTCTCTTTTTTAATGAAATCGGGTTTTTGGAAAATGAACATTTATAAGGAATATGATTGGTTCAAATAATAAAATCAGCAATTTAGTTACGCTGATACTATTCAGTAATATTCAATCATTCAACTGTTGTTTGAGCTGTGTGAGCTGAAGCTGAAGAGGGAATAAACACTGGTAAACTGAAGCACTTTGCTAATGGATTAAATAACTCAAGCAAACGCTTCCTATATAAGATCAATCAGCTATGTATACAACATTACAACTTACATTTGCACAAATCAACTTGTGCAAGTTAGAATTGTAGCTCACATTGAGGATGCATATGTTAATGATATTCTGATAAATGTTATTTATATGACAGATTGGGGGTTCACCTCTTGCACTTAAGTTTAATTTCGTTAAGTTTAATTTCAAATAAAAAATGTAAAATTTGTTGTTTGGCTGAACTAAGATGTCTGGCAGTATTTCCTGAACCTGATTTCTGTAGTCCTGCTGAACTCCCTGACTTGAGAGCAATTACAGCATCACACACAAACACGCTCACTCTTAGATAGTGGTACGTAGCCACGGAAACGTGAATTAATGAGGCTGTAACCTGAGAAACAGCAGAAGCAATGACATCGCGTCCCACTGTGATTGGAGAACTCTTCGTCCTTCTGGAAGAGTTCCCGCCCTCTCCCCCACTTCCAGACTCACTCAGCTCAGCATCCTCAATGACAGACAGGTGGCTGGACCAATCACAGGACACAATGATGTCCTTAGAGCTGACCTTGATCAGGTGCAGCAGGTCAGGTTTTTAAAGCAAAAAAAAAAACCGCTCTCAACTAATGCTTTAAACTACACAAAGAATCCTGTCAGATGGTACATCACTGTAATATTAGAGGTGAAAATTACCTCTAAAATTAAAATGATCTTTATTTTTAATATAATAATCAACACTCAAATAAAAATGCAAACATCTAAATTTCACATACCGCAGCTTTTATATAAACTTTTTAATGCTATAATAAGTTTCTACTCCAATTCAATGCTGAAATATTAATGGTTTTATTTAAATGTTGGCTGTCGTTCATCTATTTATATGTCTGTCTGTCTCATCTAGCTGTATGACTTTGTTTAGCAACCACTTAACCATGTCTAGCATCCAGCCAGACCGCCTTAGCCAACCTTAGAACTATCTAGCTAAAACTAACTAGAACACCTGCCAATTAAGACACCTTAGCAATGCCAAGAGACCACCCACAACACCTGAGCAATGCAATCAGCTTGAACTATAGCTGTACCTATCGGTAGATGCCAGAATCGGCCGTTTCAGACACGTTTATGCGTACGTCATCTTGTAACAGTCAGTGTGTCACTCACAATAAAAATCTGAGTTTTCCAAAATGGCTCGACGTTGTGTAGCCTCTGGTTTTAAAAACTGCTGAAATTTCAATTCCTTAAGAAATAGGATAAACTTTCATAGGTGAGAATACATTGGTTTGTGTTTTTACTATGTATTAATTCAATATTACAGTTTAAAGGTGCCATAGAATGAAAAACTGTCTTTACCCTGGCATATTTAAATAAATGACATACAGTGAGCCTCAAACGCCATAGTTTCCTCCTTCATATGTAAATCTCGTGATTAAAAAAGACCACTGAAAAACAGGCGAATCAGAACATAACACCGACTGTGACGCAACAGTCGGGATCACTACGCCCCCAACATTTGCATAAACCCGCCCTTGTTCTAAGCCGGCCGAACCATCAGAAGCTTTGCAGGTATTGTAAATAAACAAGCGCGGACAACAGCGAAAATAACAAAATAAATGTTATGTTCCAGGCCGTGCAGGGGGTGTGAAGTGCAGGGATGGGTTGGTGTCTGTATTCAGAAAGGCACAGAAAGCAAATAACGCGAGCCACTAAAGGGACATGGTTAGCTCCTTGCTAGCGGTAGCCTGTTACAGTACATAAGATTTCACTCTCAGTAAGGAGAGATGAGGATGATGGCGAATGACTTACAGATCCTGAGCACCACTGACAAGCATCTGATCTTGTGAAATGTGTGGTAAGTACTGTTGCTCCATAATGTAAACATAGTTTGTGTGATCGCGTCTCTTGAAAGTGAAACTATAACGCGATCGATGGATCGTTCAAAAGCAGTTTCAATGCCTCGCATATTAATAACGGCTCCCTGATGCCCGCGTTTTATATACAGTATAATTACCCGACGATATAACTGCGAGAGAAAGTATTTAAATATATATTTTCCTCCCTGTGCTTCCTTCTTGCTGATGAGCCGTACTGTGAAACAGCCAATCAGAGCAGAGCTCAACATTGCGCAGCACTGTGAAACAGCCAATCAGAGCAGAGCTCATTATTATTCATGACCCTGCCAAATAAGCCAATAACAGACCGTTTCATTCTGGGGAGAAGTCCTAGGGTTGTAAATGGACATGTAAAATCGTTTCTGGAGATTTTTTGCCCTTACCTAAGCCACATACCTTCTGTGTAGATATCAGAGAACAATTTAAAATACTGTATCAATGCATTCTATGGCACCTTTAAGTTTTTAATGTTGTGTTAGCCAACGGCTTCGTCTTGTTGTATTGTTAGTTTAGCAAAATCATCTGCTGAAGTCTGTTGCAGATATAGATATACGTACGTATAACCACATTGCAGACCCACAGTCAGCTTGCACTCGAGTGTTCACGCCTTCACGGACAATATGGCAGACGGCTTATGTATAGCGGCCCATAGAAACAGCAGCTAATATAACATCTACATATATACATGTATGGCTGGAACACCTTTGGAATGGTTAGAACTCCTTAGCAACTGGCACAAACAGCCAGATCGCCTTCAGAAAATTCTAGCAGCCAGCTAAGACACATAACAATACCTAGCAACCAGCTAGAACACCCTAGCAATGCTTAACAACCAGTCAGAATACTTAAGCATCCATCTATCTGTCATAGAGTTTAATTTCCACCTTCAGTCTCATTTTCTTCTCTATCCTTTTGTTTTCCATCCAAGCATCCCCTTTTTTCCTGTTCCTTTCTCTGTTCTCTCTTTGTTTCTCCATGTGTTTCTCTCACTCCTTCTCTTACACACTCTTTCCCTCTCTGCAGTACAGGGGAGCAGGCGACTTGTGCCAAAAGGAGAAATGCTGCACTGCATTATGAAACACAAACGCACACACGTATGGACATGCACACACACACATACAATGACGGCTCTGTGACGGAAAGCGGGATGTAGATCGTTTTGAAAAGAGAATCAAGGGTGAATTTAATTTCATGTGTTTCTGCAGGGAAGAATGAACCTTTACACACTGATGCAGAGAGAGGGAGACAGTGAGTGTGTGTGTGTATATATATGTGTGTGTGATGGCGCCCTATTTTAGGAGGCTGGACTTCAACCATGGCTCTGAAGAGACAGATACTCGCTTTACTTTGATCCCTTACACATACACACACAGGCATAAACTGGCAAGGATGAAGGTTGAGGGTCAGATCAGTTACATGTTCACTGATTATGTTACATTTGTATGTGTAGGAGGGTGAGGAGCTGATCCAGGAACAGCCCGAGTTGCGATCGGTGGTGGAGATGAAGTTGAAGGAAATCAGAGAGTGCTGGTCTCACCTGGAGAACACCACCAAAGTCAAGGCCCGCCAGCTGTTTGAAACGCAGAACCACCGCACTACCGACCTGCCCACTAACACCCTCAGCGACCTGGACCAGCATCTCACCGCCATACAGGAGCAGCCACCCACACTAAGCTCCACCCACAGCACCCAACCCACCCTCCTTCAGCCGCGCCCCACTTTCAGCCAGCAACTCCAGAGGATACAAGTGAGACCTGCAAAAGCCACTGAACGTATTATTTAATTTTTTTCTTGATTTGAAACTTGCTAATCCATTTTGTAATCTCACTTTATCTTCATCTTTTAGTCAATGGAAGCCCAGATGCAGCTTTATCAAGGTGTTGGTGAAGTCAGGGCTGGTGCTGATCACCGGAGACCAGAAGGAGAAGAACAAGGAGGCGTGACCGAGACCCGAATTGTGCGTCTTATCGAACCTCTGAAGGAAAGGAGGCGGATCCTTCTCGCCTCAAAAGAAATGCACCAAGTCACCCAGGATCTGGAGGATGAGATTGTGAGTGCCCCTTCTATTCACCATATAGTTTGTGTTTATATGTGAATATAAGTATATAAGCGTAATATACATCATAATAATAGTTATTATTATTACTGAAAAAAATGAACAAAATAAATTATTTAGAAAAAAGTAATTTTACAGTACAACTGTAAAATTACAATACTAATGCTTTTGGCTTATTTAATTTCTTAATTTTTGAACATTAATCTATCAAGCTTTTATTTTGTTGTAAACCACAGGGAGTTTTTTTTTTGACGAGCTGGTTTGTAAGCGCTTTACTGGTTTGGGAAGATGGTTGCGTTCCTAAATGCTGTTTATAAGTGACACTATAGGAGAGATGAGCTTGTATGAACTGTGAACTAAATACACTGGATCATGAGCTGTTCACGTGTAAAAGAAAAAAGTGACACTCCAAAACACACAATAGCTGTGTTTCCATCCAAAGTTGCAAATTTAATTTATGCGCAAATTTGGAATACTGCATAAAACATTTGCAAATAAAACACCGTTTACATCCAATAAGTCAAAAAGAAAGAAAATCGCCACTTTCTGTTAAACTGGCACTAAATATCGTTAAGAAAAATAGGATAAGCCACTAAATATAATAATTTTTGCATATGATAAACTCGCATATGCGCCTCAGGGCGAGCAGACTTAACACAATAAATGCGGTCATTGCTTTCGGAGGTGGATGCCTGCTGTTTGAGAATGTATCTCAGGCAATTTAAGAATGACCGTAACATTTCAGATGCTGTGCAACGAGATTGGTCCGCTGGTTAGTCAAGTTATGCCGTCCCATCACACAAAGTCACATGACTTTTAAACCACCTCAAGCATGTGGGATACAAACTTTTTTTGTAAATTAAGGGATTCCCAAAGTTATTATTCAGAAAATATTGCATTTGTTTACACATTTACATTTCTGTATTTTGGCTTCTTTAGGTATGGATTCAGAATCGGTTACTTTTGGCCTCATCTACAGAATATGGGACCAATCTGCAGAGTGTCCAACATTTAATCATGGACCATAAGGTGAGACTAAAGTTAAAAGGAAAACTATTGTATCTTTTTCTAAACTTGATATAGGACACGATTCTAGTACATTCTCAAACAAGCAGTGGTGTTTCTGTGATAAAGAATAAAGACCATCAGAGTGGAATATGCTCTCTTTTTTACAATTAGTCACTAAATTATTGTGTTAAAATAACAAATTTAGTTTCAAGCCTTAAGTCATTATGAATGCCAAAACATGCACACAAAGTTTATATCACCTTTATTAGGTTTTCATATACCCATCTACCCACAATTGTTTGTAGAAAGTGTCCATCTAAACAATTTGAATGGTTAGCATTGATCACATGACTTAAACAGTCAGTACTACTCTTTGGCCTGAGACAGTGAATGTTTTGTCTTGTTCTGGGACACCAGATGCATTATGTACTTATGTTCATGTACGTTATTTCTACGGTCATAAAATGATGTAAGAAGATATTTCCTTCCAACATCTGTTAACTATAAGACTATAAAAGACAGAGGGAGCAGAGTAAATGAGCGGTCTGGGAATCTTATATGCCAAGAGCCAAATATGTTACAAATGCCTTTTGGAGTCTGTCAATCAATTCACTCAGTAATCCTCAATCTGTTGGATTGATTATCATCTTAATTTGTAAAGGGCCGCATCAAGGACAATAACATATAACAATAACAGTGTTTTAATAATTTTTGTAACTCTATGAGAAAAGGGAAGTCCACACAACAACTATTGTATGACAACACAAAGCAACAATATTGTTGAAATCATTTTCAAATGATTTTTTTTGCCATCTGATGAACGATAAAAAATATTCACAGCCAATCAGAATCCACTTGACTTTAAAGAGCTTATGCATTTAAAGCAGCAGGCTACATAGCTGCAGTACACGCTTATAACAAACAGAATGTTATCATTGGTTTCGATACTAATATAGTTAGTGTTTTAGTTATCTTTATAGTAATCATTCTTGGTGTACACCAGTTATTTAAGTATCATTAACACAGAAGTGAGTACACCCCTCACATTTTTGTAAATATTTTATTATATCTTTTCATGTGACAACACTGAAGAAACAACACTTTGCTACAATTTAAAGTAGTGAGTGTACAGCTTGTATAACAGTGTAAATTTGCAGTCCCCTCAAAATAACTCAACACACAGCCATTAATGTCTAAACCGCTGGCCACAAAAGTGAGTACACCCCTAAGTGAAAATGTCCAAGTTGGGCCAATTAGCCATTTTCTCTCCCCGGTGTCATGTGACTCGTTAGTGTTACAAGGTCTCAGGTGTGAATGAGGAGCAGGTGTTATCGCTCTCACTCTCTCAAGTTCAAGTTCAAGTTCAAGTTGAGCTTTATTGTCATTCCGCTTACATGTGGGGACATACAGTGGAACGAAATGTCGTGTCTCGCAGGACCACGGTGCTACATAAATACAGACATACAACAATGAAGTAAAAAACACTATAAACCTATACACTACTAACAGATTTAACTATAAGTATACTATATATAAGTATTTACCCTATACAAACTAAAAGAATAAAGGATAAAAAATACAACTATACGAATGCTTCACATAAATATTACCCTATACAAACTAAAAAATAGAAGATAAAAAATACAAACTATACGAATGCTTCACAAATACTGTAGATGTGCAAAGAGAGACATTTGAGTCAGCAGCTGGTTGGGGAACAGTGCAGGATGATTTGTAGTGCATGAGCATGTAAACATACATATATTGCTGAGTCTTTTGTGAGATTGTGCACACGCAGCAGTGTGTGTAAGTGTCCATAGTGCACATAGTGTAAAGTGTAAGTGTCCATAGTGCACAATGCACATAGTGTAAAGTGTAAGTGTCCATAGTGTAAAGTGTCCATAGTGCACATAGAGGAGAGTGTCCATAGTGTAAAGAAAAATAAGAATAAAATAAATAAAAAAAGAAACTTAAAGTTCCATACAGTTTTTCTTTGGTGTGGTAAGGTTTGGGGTGGGGGGTGGTCCATGTTTCAGGAGGTAGGGGTTTGCATGGGGTTTCAGAGGGGGGCGGGGTGGTTTGAGTTCAGGGCTCTCACAGCCTGGGGGAAAAAGCTGTTGAGCAGTCTGGCGGAGCGGGCTCTGATGCTCCGGTACCGTCTTCCTGATGGTAGGAGCTGGAAGAGACTGTGGGAGGGATGGGTGGAGTCCTTCACGATGCTGTTGGTTTTGCTGGAGCATCGTGTAAGGAAGATGTCCAGGATGGAGGGGAGAGGGGCACCGATGATCTTTGCAGCTGTGTTCACTGTCCGCTGGAGGGTCTTGCGGTCAGCAGCACTGCAGTTCCCGTACCAGACAGTGATGCAGCTGGTCAGCACACTCTCAATGGTGCCTCTGTAGAATGTGGTGAGGATGGGTGGAGGGAGACTTGCTCTTTTCAGCCGGCGGAGAAAGTGTAGGCGCTGTTGTGCCTTTTTGGAGAGTGACATGGTGTTGGTGGTCCAGGTGAGATCCTCTGTGATGTGCACCCCCAGGAATTTAGTGCTGCTGACTCTCTCCACAGTCGAGCTGTCGATGGTCAGTGGGGGGTGGTCAACGGAGTTTCTCCTGAAGTCCATCACAACCTCCTTTGTCTTCTCCACATTGAGGGACAGATTGTTTGTGCCACACCATTCAGCCAGCTGTGCCACTTCCTCTCTGTAGTGCGTTTCATCGTTGTTGCTGATGAGACCTACCACTGTTGTGTCATCAGCAAACTTGATGATGTGGTTGGAGCTGAACTTGGCAGTGCAGTCGTGGGTCAGCAGTGTGAAGAGCAGCGGGCTGAGCACACAGCCTTGTGGGGCACCTGTGCTCAGTGTTGTAGTGCTCGAGGTGTTGTTGCCGACACGGACTGACTGAGGTCTTCCAGTTAGAAAGTCCAGGATCCAGTTACAAAGGGAATTGTTAAGGCCCAGCAGGTTTAGCTTATTTATGAGCTGTTGTGGGATTATTGTGTTGAATGCCGAGCTGAAGTCAATGAACAGCATTCTAACATAGGAGTCTTTATTTTCTAGGTGGGTAAGAGCCAGGTGGAGGGTGGAGGAAATTGCATCGTCCGTAGAGCGGTTTGGACGGTATGCAAACTGGAGCGGGTCGAGTGTGTTGGGGAGGCTGGTTTTGATGTTATGCATGACTAGCCTCTCAAAGCACTTCATCATGATTGGAGTCAGTGCTATGGGACGGTAGTCATTGAGACACAGGTGATTTCTTTGGTACCGGTATGATTGTTGTGGATTTGAAACACGTGGGGACGACTGCCTGACTCAGCGAGGTGTTGAAGATATCTGTTAGGACATCTGTCAGCTGTGCAGCACAGTCTCTCAGAACACGGCCAGGTATGTTGTCAGGACCCGCAGCCTTGCGTGGGTTAATCCTAGATAGGGTCATCCTTACGTCTGCTGGAGACAGACAGAGCGCCCGGTCGTTGGGAGGTGTGGGCAGTTTTTGTGCAGGTGTGTCATTCTGCATTTCAAACCGTGAATAAAAGTGGTTGAGTGCATTGGGGAGGGATGTGTCCTCATCACAGGCCTGTGGCGGGGGCTTGTAGTCAGTGATGGTCTGAATGGCTTGCCACAGGCTCCGTGTGTCTCTGCTGTCTGTGAAGTGGTTGTTGATTTTTTTGGGCATATGACCGTTTTGCTTTTTTGATGCCACAGGACAGATTGGCTCTTGCTGTTTTGAGGGCTGCTTTATCTCCTGATCTGAATGCTTCATCTCTGGTCTTTAGCAGCCCACGAACCTCTGCTGTCATCCATGGCTTCTGGTTTGCACGTGTGGTGATGGTCTTAGTGACTGTCACATCATCAGTGCACTTTTTGATGTAAGCAGTCACAGTTTCAGTGTACTTATTCAGGTCTGTGTGGTTGTTGTAGGTGGCTGCCTCTTTAAACATGTTCCAGTCTGTGTCCTGGAAGCAGTCTTGCAGTGCTGAGGTGGCATTGTCTGGCCATACTGTGATCTGCTTTTCAACCGGTTTGGTGAGTTTGAGAAGTGGTCTATATGCTGGGATTAGCATAACAGTGATGTGGTCGGAGTACCCGAGGTGGGTGCGGGGTTCAGCCTTGTAAGAGTTCTTAACTGTTGTGTAAACAAAGTCCAGTGTGTTGTTTCCCCTTGTTGCAAAGTTCACATGTTGGTAGAACTTTGGCAAAACTGTCTTTAAGTTTGCGTGGTTGAAGACACCGGCTATGATGAAAAAGCCGTCGGGGTTTTTTGTTTGTTGTTAGCCCGTGCAATTGAATGGCGGAGTCCGGGATGTTGTAGTTTAGCCATGTTTCGGTGAAAACAAACACGCAACAGTCCCTTGCCTCATGCTTTGTAGATCGACTGAGTTGAATTAAGTCCAGTTTGTTTTCCAGAGAGCGAACGTTTGAGAGCATGAGTGTTGGAAGAGCCGGTCTTGAGGGGTTAGCTCTTAGCCTAGCTCGTATACCTCCGCGCTTACCGCGCTTCCGTCCTCTCTCACACCGCTTGCGACGCTGCCTTGTGCGGGTAGCGTCAGTAGGCGAGGCCGCGGTCTCGAGGTCCGGCTCCAGCAGTAAAAGGCCTCGTAGCTTCTCAGTAGCCGCCGGCGAGAGTTGGTGTACATAAGCGTTGCTGATATCCAAAAGACTTTGGCGATCATAGAAGAATTCTGGGGTGATTTCCTTAAGAGTTAGCGGTAAACTGACACTATTTGGAGACGAACAGACGACATTAAACGACATAAAAGCTCCGTCTTTGGGACCCGGAGCAGCCGCAGCGATCGATTGCGCCGCCATCTTCTCTCATACTGGTCACTGGAAGTTCAACATGGCACCTCATGGCAAAGAACTCTTTGAGGATCTGAAAAAAAGAACTGTTTCTCTACATAAAGATGGTGTAGGCTATAAGAAGATTGCCAAGACCCTGAAACTGAGCTGCAACACGGTGGCCAAGACCATACAGCAGTTTAACAGGACAGGTTCCACTCAGAACAGGCCTCGCCACGATCGACCAAAGAAGTTGAGTGCACGTGCTCAGCGTCATATCCAGAGGTTGTGTTTGGGAAATAGACGTATGAGTGCTGCCAGCATTGCTGCAGAGGTGGGGGTCAGCCTGTCACTGCTCCATACGCGGTACACTGCATCAAATTGGTGTGTCAAAGTGTGTCTTGCCTACAGTCAAGCATGGTGGTGACGGCGGTTTAGACATTAATGGCTGTGTGTTGAGTTATTTTGAGGGGACAGCAAATTTACATTGTTATACAAGCTGTACACTCACTACTTTACATTGTAGCAAAGTGTCATTTCTTCAGTGTTGTCACATGAAAAGATATAATAAAATATTTACAAAAATGTGAGGGGTGTACTCACTTCTGTGCTAATGATACTTAAATAACTGGTGTACACCAAGAATGATTACTATAAAGATAACTAAAACACTAACTATATTAGTATCGAAACCAATGATAACATTCTGTTTGTTATAAGCGTGTACTGCAGCTATGTAGCCTGCTGCTGTTTTCTACTTTAACTTTAGTTCAACTTTGATTAATTTTGTTGTTTTTGTAATTTTTATTATTTTTTAAATATGTTTATCTAGTTTTTATTTATTTTAAATTATAAGCTTTAGTTTTCATGCTGTTTTAGATATTTTAGTACTTAAGAGTTGTACTAAAAGAAAATAAGATGTGTAACTGTAATGAAATATTTTTTTTTTAAGGTTTGTTTGTTTGTTTTTATTTAACATTTACATTTATGCATCTAGCAGACGCTTTGACTTACATTGAATTCAAGTTAGAGTTTTTACATTTTATCAGCTCTTGCTTTCCCTGGGAATCGAACCCATGACCTTGGCGTTGCTAGCGCCATGCTCTACTATTTGAGCTACAGGAAAGCCTTCAAAGAATTTAAGCAGTTTTAATTACTGTTTTAGTTGTAGTTAACTATAATACATCTTGTTTGAACTGGCTTTAACTCTTTCCCCACCATAGTTTTTTTTTTGCCAAAGTTGCCAGCCACTGTCAGCATTTTTTGTTTTTTTTTATAATTTTCACAAAAATTTCATGGTCCCCAAAATATTTTGTTGTATGAATATCTGAACATGCAATATGTCAAAAGAAAGAGCAGAGCCTCTGCTTTTAAACAAAACAAAACTAAGTTTTATTGTAGCGTCATGCTTTTTTAAAATTTTTATAAATGCTTGAATGTAGGTAAGTTTCATGAAAAAGCATTATTCGGAACAAAAAGCTGAGAAAATCACATTTTTGTAAAAGATTATGTCTGGATTGGATTCAGAACGATAATCAAATAAATGGAGTAGAACACTCCCAAAGCTTGCACAGTCTTATGCCACTTCCTGGGTCAACATTTCATGCGAAAACATTAGGCAGTTTTGCTTGATGATTGTGTTATTTTACATATGCATCTGCTTACATACGTGACCATTTGTTTCTGCTTCTTCTTCTTCCGTGTTTTGATCAAGGAATTCAGTACTCTTTCAGAAGATGTGTTGTAGCACCTCATACTGTATAACAGTGAAAACACAGAAAGCTGAAAAATTCCATCAATGGCGGGAAATCATTGTCTTATAAATGATAGCAAATTACATCAATGGCGGGGAAAGAGTCAAAAGCCAACTATTAATTAATTATTAATTACCTGTCGTTATTTGACGTATTATTAGTCTTATTGCAAATTTCTGGATACAGTTGAGGTTTAAGCCTGAGGATATTTAATTCAGCTGCCCTTGATAGCCTGGTTCTCATGGATTCTGATTTCAGTCATTTGATTGGCCGGAAGCTTTGACTGACAGCTCACTTGCGTGTGATTGGACATGCAGGCGCTGCAGATGGAGATACAGGGTCAGAAGGGGCGGGTCGAGGAGATGCTGGAGAGGGCGGAGGCCGTTGCTGCCCTGCGGACACCAGAGGTGGAGCTTGTGCGTGAGGGGGCAGGGCATGTGAGGCAGATGTGGGAGGTGCTCCAGGTAGAGATGGAACGTCGCACAGTGATGCTGGATGCCGTAAACCATGCCCAGCAGTACTACACCCAGGCAGCGAAGGCGGAGTCTTGGCTCAGTGGACAGAAACTTCAGGTCCTCAATGAGGAGAAAGGAAATGTATGTACTGTACCTAAAACTAAGTCCATCTATAACTTAAATGACTATACTCAGGAATGCTGGGTTAAAGGTATAGTTCACCCGAAAATGAACATTCTATCATTAATTACTCATTCTCATGTGGTTTGAAACCCATAACACCTTTGTTCATCTTCGGAACACAAATTAAGATATTTTGATGAAATCTGAGTGCTTTCTGATCCTCCATGTACAGCAAGGGAACTACCACATTCAAGGTGAACAAGGTTTTTGGGTGAACTATACTTTTAATATATTACAGTGTGCTAATACACTAAGGCTGCTGATGATACACAGGGCAACTTTTTGAGCAATGTTGCAGTCAGTGTGAGTCACCAGGTGAGACATAGGGCCCATGACCGATCTAAAATATCCAGATAGAAATTTGTTACCCATTCTCAATGGGAAAGTGCCCAAACAACATTGCTCCAAAAACATTGCCCAGCAAAATTGCTCAAAAAGTTGCCCTGTGTATCATCAGCCTAATGTGTGTACATGTGTATTTAAAAGAAGTCTTGAGAGTAGAGACCATGGCCCTGGCCCAAATGGCAATCTAAACTCTCGCGGTCTTCGTCTGAGTCTGCACTTTCGTGACGTAATGCTGCTCTCGTTGTCAGGTAGAAGTCTGCTGTGAGCTCACACCAGTGTGGGCTAGGCAGAAGTGCATATAGAGGACGCATAACCGCCGCAAAGGTGGCACTTGCGAGTACCCTTCTGAATGCTAAAATGACGAATGGGACACCCTACAGTCTCGTGGACTTAATGCACACGTGCACGTGGCGGCCGTTGTAAGTCTGTAAGACCGCAAGTGCACATGAAGTGTTCCATTTGGGACAGGGCCTATAGCAGGGTTGTAAACTGTGGTCAGTGTGATGTGGTCTGCTTGCCTTTCACTTTGTAAACCAAGATTTATTCTTTCTCTCTCTATCCTCTTTGTCTGTAGGACGAGGCCAGCACTCTTAGGTTACTGAAAGAGCAGTTGGCCTTAGAGCAAACAGTGGAGAATTATGCAGAGAAGGTGAGCTCACTGTCCCAGCAGTGCCGTCGCATGCTTGAGCTGGGACATCCAGACAGGTAAATAAATATACACAGATGTGTGAAAAAAGCAAAAATGATTGACTTCTGAAGAATCATGTGACGCAGAGGACTGCTGAAAATTCAGCTTTGCAATCACAGGAAAAAATTACATTTTAAAATAGAAAACAATTATTTTAAATTGTGGTAATGTTTCACAATGTCACAGTTTTTACTAAGTTTTTATCAATGAAATGCAGCTTTAGTGAGCATAAGAGACATCTTTTATTTGAATTTTTTTTTAATTTGACCCCAAATGTTGAATGTTATATGTAACTGTTTATATGGACAGAGTGTAATCAGAATGAGTTTATCTTCTATCTATCTGTCTCTTTCTTTCTCTTGCGCCTCTCTCTCTCTCAGTGAGCAAATCACCAAACAGCAGGCTCATATAGACCGGCTATATGTATCTCTAAAAGATCTGGTGGAACAGAGGAAAACAAAGCTGGAGCAGCAATACTGGTTGTATCAGCTGAAGCGAGAGGTAGAGGCGCTGGAGAAATGGATCTCTGAGAGGGAGGCTGTCGCCAGCTCCACTGAACTCGGCAAGGACCTCGAGCACGTCACGGTATCACCAGCTGTCTCTCTCTCACACACACACACACACATTTGTTTTTGTGAAAAGTGGGGACATCCCATAGGCGTAATGGTTTTTATACTGTACAAACTGTATGTGCTATTGCCCTACACCTACCCTCCACCTAAACTTAGCCCTCACAGGAGACATTTCAGGAGAAAGGAGAAAGAGAAAGTTGTGCATTTCAACTTTCCCCCCAAAAAACTCACTCTGTATGATTTACAAGCGTTTTGAAAAGTGGGGACATGGGTCAATGTCCTGAAAAGTCACCTTCACCTTGTAATACCTGTGTCATACCTATGTCATTATACAAATTTATGTCTTCATTTGTCACAAAAACACACACACACACACACACACACACAAATTGTCAATTGTTTTGAACTCAAGGATGCAATATATACTGACATCAACTTTCAAATCAAGATGAGATCAATATTGACCCTGCTTACTATTTTAATCCTCCTATTTCCTCCACTGAAAGAATTTTTCTTTTATGCTAATGTCACTTTGGTTGGAAATAACAAAAAGCTGTTTAGGCTACTGTTGAATGAAAATGCAGCCTTCCTAAACTCTTGCCAATAGTTAATGTGATATCGCATTTAATGTTGCTGATGGATAAAATCAAGTCCTGTGCTGCTGTTTTCCCCTGTTGAAGCCTCTGTGAGCTCATCTCTGACATGTTGTTTTTGTGCCGTTTAATTTTCCCAGGCTCTGCAGAGCAGTTTTACTCCGTTCTCTACTGAGACACGTGCAGTCGGCCAGAAACAGATGGATTCAGTCAATAAGATGGTGAATGAGATGATTGACTGCAGTCACTATGATGCTGCTACCATTGCAGAGTGGAAAGATGGACTGAATGAGTCCTGGGCGGATCTTCTGGAACTCATGGAGACCAGAGCGCAGATGCTTGCAGCCTCGTACCAGCTACACAAGTTCTTCACCGACTGTCAGGAGGTAAACAAGCACTCAAACAGCCATCAAACCATGTTTTTGAAACACATTCACAGTTGACTGACATATGAGGAATCATCATTGTGTCTGTGTTTGTGTTTTGTAGGTACTGCTCCAGATCGAGGGAAAGATGAGACAGCTGCCAGAGGTGAGGTCATGTCAGGTGAGCTCAGCCAACCCTGGCACACTGCAGAGACTCCTGCACTCTTTTGAGCACTCCCTGCAGCTGCTGGTCTCACAGGTAAGACTCAAACTAGCACACACACACACACACAATACAGCAACACCTGTTCTGACCAGGTGCAGCAGCCACGATAAATAAGTGTTTAGGCTGGTTCATCTTCCTGACCCAGCAAGGGGTGCTTCCCATTTCAGTCCAGAAGCACAATAACACTCAGAAACACAGCTACTACCATCACACAGTGCTGAATAATATAGAAACTTGTTGATACCATGGAATAAAAAAATAAAGGCAATTGCAACTTTTTTTCTCACAGTCCTGAGTTTAAATCTCACAATTCTGTTTTTTTTCCACAGAAATAGAAGTTATAAACCTGCAGTTTACATCTTGCAGTTGTTTTATTTTTTTGTTTCTGCCACTGAATAAAAAAACAACAACATAATCACAATTCTGCTTACTTTTCTCACAATTTCTTAGTTTATATCTCATAATTCTGAGTGTATATCTCACAAATATGACTTTTGTTCTCAGAATTGCAAAAAAAAAGGTCAGAATTGTGAGATAAAAAGTCTCAATTACCTTTTTTATTTTTCTATCCCATGGCTAAAATAAACTTCTATATAATGCTTATCAGAATGAGTTAAATTCAATTTAAATTGTTTAATTATAAGTAGTTTTAATAGTTGTATTAAAAGTTTTAAGTGACAATTATTTTCAGATGCCCCTAAGTGTCAATAAATAGAGACAAGTAATTTTAGCTTTTGCCTTTATTTTAATTTAATTTTTATTTTTTACCTTTATCTCAGGTACGCCAACTGCAAGAAAATGCAGCTCAGCTGCGTGCGATTTATGCCGGGGAGAAAGCAGATGCCATTTTTTCCCGTGAGCAGGAAGTGATGCAGGCCTGGAAAGAGCTCCTTGTTGCATGTGAGGGCAGCCGTGTGCAGGTCACCACAGTAACCGATAAGATCCAGTTCTTCGCTGTGGTGAGGGAACTGAGCATGTGGATGGATGGAATAATGGGACAGATTGGCTCAACTGATGATGCCAGGTACCAGATCAATCATAGAACCATCTGAGTCATCCTTAATCCACAATTGGATTTAACCCAATCACAGTAGACAATATGCATCAGGATAATGTGTGTGCGTGTTTCTTGTTTGTGTCTGGGCGTGGGTCTTGGTGTTGGGCGGGTCCTTGTGTACGTGTCAGGGACCTCTCTGTGCTGGATGGCATGATGTCCCAACATCAGAATCTGAAGAGTAAGATAGATAACAAGAGCAAGAACTTCGTGCATTGCGTGGAAATGGGAAAGATGCTGCTCGCTGCACGCAACCCTGCAGCTGAAGAGGTACACACATACTCAAACACTGAACCGTCTATGTGCACGCCTTAAAATGTGTAAACAAAAAAAAAAAGTTAAATGTAAGAGTATAATTTTTGTCCCTTTCCATACTGCCAAATGTATTGTGCATAAATTACAATTTATATAGACTCGCCTAGTGTTTATAAGTGTTTTTAGAGGGTAAAAGATTATTGTAAAAAAAAAAAAAAATGCTGGATTTGTCAAAGTTTACATTGCTCACGGCATCATATTAAAAGGCATTTTCCAAAAACACAAATGGCCAGGCTCATGTCTTAAAGTTTGCCTTTATATAGATTATGGGTTTTTCTTAGCTTAATGTCACAGGGGCTGATTTTTATTAAAACTTTTGACACAAAATACCATTCAAAAGTTTGAGGTTTGAAAGTTTTTTGTTTATTTTTTGAAAAATGTCTCATGCTCACCAAGGTTTTGATCCAATATACAGCAAAAACAGTAATTTTGTGGAATATTATTCAACTTTAAAATAACAGTTTGAATATATTTTAAAATGTAACTCATTCCTGTGATGGCAAAAATATATATTTTTCAGCCATTACTGCGGTCCAGTGTCAAATGATCCATCAGAAATCATTCTGATTTGCTGAGTTGTTTTTGTGGAAATCAAGATTTTTTTAGGATTCTTTGATGAACAGAAAGTTCAGAATGTATTTGAAATAGAAATCTTTATAACATTATAAATGTCTTAACCTTCAAAATATTGCGTCCGTACTAACTAAAAGTATTAATTTCTTTCCAAAAAAAAACAGCAAATCAATAAATACTCACGTTTAAACAGTAGTGTAAAGGTCTAAGGATTTAAATTTTGATTCTCTTGCATACTGCACCTTTGCATACATTTTTGCATTTTGCATTGAACATGGATCACTTGCCATCTGCTCATAAATGATTACATACTCTCCGATCCAGGTAAAGGAGAAGCTGGAGTATATCATGGCAAAGCAGAAAGATCTGAATGAGCGATGGGAACAGCATTGGGAGAAGCTTCAGCAAGGTCAGTGATGACATTGTTGTAACGTCATGTTAAAGATCTGCCAATCTGATATTTCTCAGATTATCCACAACCTTTATTTGTACCCTCCAGCCCAGCAGAGGCTGAAGTCCAACCAGCTGGGATCAGCGGAGCAGTCCTGGCTCACAATCAAGGAACCAATCACTCCAAATACCCGTGAGGCAGGTGGCGGGACAGACGAGGTGGAGGAGCTGATTCGACGGCATGAAGCATTCCGGAAGGCCGCGTCCACGTGGAAGGATCATTTCACCTCGTTACGCCAGGTCATTATGAAACAAAGACTTATGCATAAACAGTCAGCACCAGCACAGCACTGCAGACTGTCTGAAGTAACAAAAGGGGCCGATGACATAACGCAGAATAACATCCCCAGATATACGTGAAGTGGCATTCATGTATTTGGCTGGCATAAGCAGACCTGCTGTTGCTACACCTATGAAACTAAAAGCTACTGAGCAACTAACAGATAGGAAAGCACTGAATAATATTACTATATAAAACAAAAATTGCCTAGGGCAACATTGAAATTTTTTTTTGACTTGATATCTATGATATAATGATGTTTTAGAATACCAGATATGTCTTAGATACACATTTTCAGCAGGCCTGCATGAATACACACAAGTTACCATGATACCAACACAACCAAATATAATTAATTGTGTCTACAGTACTTTGTGACTGATTCACGCTCATTGCGACCCATTTAACAGATGCATAATGGTGAGAACAGCCCGAACTGCAACCGGAGAACACAATAACAATGCAGTGAAATAAACTAATTACGACCAATTATCAAACTCAATGAACATGAAAAAAAAATACTTCATCATACCTTTTGCATACTCCATAAATATACTGTACATTCTTAATGGTGAAAGGGTGGTTTCCCTACAGTGGTTCAGGCTGTAGGGTTGCCGAATGACTAAAGAAACGTTATCAGCACAATGGTATAAAACTGTACATTTCTAGTCTATTACCACCCACTGCCACTTATACCAACCATGGAAATAAGCGCAGTTAGAATAGCTAAATATGTGGGAGAGCATTACTATTAAGTGAATATATTGTATTGCAATAGGTAGCACTTCAATAGTAACCTTGAATCAAGACTAGTTAGCAGATACAGTGCCTATAAAAAGTCTTTATACCCCTTTTTTTTCACATTTTGTAATGTTGCTGCCTTATGTTAAACTGGTTTAAATCACTTTTTTTCCCCCACATCAATCTACACTCTATACACCATAATGGCAAAGCAAAAAACAGGTTTTTAACATCTTTGCAAATTTATTAAAAATAAAAAACTTAAATGATTCCATTGCATAAGTAATTATACCCTTATCTGGGACAGTTGACATTGAGCTCTGGAGCATTCATATTGCTTGTAGATGTTTTTCTGTGAAAAAGGTGTGACAAGGGGAAGTCGTGGCCTAATGGTTAGAGAGTCGGACTCGTAATCGAAAGGTTGCGAGTTCGAGCCCCCGGCCGGCAGGAATTGTAGGTGGGGGGAGGGAATGTCCAGCGCTCTCTCCACCCTCAATACCACGACTGAGGTGCCCTTGAGCAAGGCACCGAACCCCCAATTGCTCCCCGGGCGCTGCAGCATGGCTGCCCACTGCTCCGGGTGTGTGTTCACGGTGTGTGTGTGTGTGTGTGTGTGTGTGTGTGTGTGTGTGTGCATTTGTTCACTACTCACTGCTGTGTGTGTGCACTTGGATGGGTTAAACGCAGAGCACCAATTTCGAGTATGGGTCACCATACTTGACAATACGTCACGACTTTACTTTACTTTACTTTACAATTAGGCCTTCATCTAGATATCTTGGCCTAAAGGCCTTGATCTCTATCAGCACCCCTGTGCCTTCAGGAATGCCAAATGGCCCCTTTGTTACTCAAGATAGGTTTGGGACAGGAAAGCAGAAGTCTTTGATTATTTTCAACCTTACAATGGCATGGGAAGTTCAATGCAATGTAGGTTCAAATGTGTCAAATGTGCCCATCAAAATGTGCCTTTGTGAAACACACTGTCCTAATATAAAATATTGCTGTTTAGTAATCTAATATTAATGTTAGAAAGTCGCTAATGCACTTGGCAATTATGGTTTATTTTTTATCCATTAAAATCCCTTTTCACATTAATCGTGACTGAGGGGGCAGGATTGTTCAGTTGACGTGGCGCTGGCCCTGCATATAAATAACATAAAACTAAGAACTGCAATATCTTTATCTCTCTTCTCCATCTGCAGGCAGAGAAAATGAAGGAGGAACTGAACAAGCCGCCTTCTACATCCTCTCTCCTCAGCAGGCAGATGTTCCCTCTCTCCTGTCTTGTGCCCAGCTCCTCTTCCTCATCTTCATCCTCCTCTCTCTTCCGTAACCCTCTTCAGGACTCACTTCTGGAGTCCAAGCCCGGGCTGGACCTCATGCACGTCACAGAACACACCATGGCGAACACACTCGCTCAGCGGCTTGGATCCACTCTGAACCCTTACACACCCGTCATGAACGGCTCCTCGTACCACGGGCTGAACCAGCCATCAGGGGGCGTGGCGGAGGGTTTTTTCTACCATGGGCTAAAACAACAAGGTGTTTCAGGGTTGGATAATTCTAGCTATCAGGGGTTAAACCAACAAGTTGGTGTCTTGGGGGTGAACAGCTCCAGCTACACTGGACTAAACCAACAGGGTGTTTTAGGAGAAGACAGCTCCAGCTACCACAGCCTGAACCATTTAGGTGCTGTGGGGGTGGGAGTGGAGGCCAAAATGGGATATGCTTGGCAGCACCTGAAAGCTGATTGCCTTCAGCCCAAAATCAACCACATTCACAAAGCTGTTCCACCTTTACTGGAGGTGCACCGAGCGCAGGTCGCCGGTGGAGCAGCAAACATGCCAGCTCCTCCTATGGGCCTGGACCCCTCCCTGGAGATGATCCACAGCCGGTTACAGAGAGACCCCCGCGGGAGCCGATCTGACCCGCAAATGGATCACTTGAGGCGGGAAAGAGAGTACCGGCTTGGTCGACAGACCTCCAGTGAGCAAGAGATCCAGGCACGACTTAACGAGCTCCCGCTGATCGTTAGGCAGGAACGCTACCGACGAAGAATGGAGAGACAGTCGTCCAGTGAGCAGGAGGGCAGCGGTAGGCAGAGAGTACAGAAACATGACTCCAGTGATGCAGAATCTGGGAAAGAGCCATCTGACAAGAGATCATCTGGGTGAGTTTTTGTGTATGCATGTGTATGTGTGTATGCTTGGCTATATGTTGGGAACAAAACCTCCTTTCTGAGATGCCTTAAAAGTAAAAATTGTTTCTAAATTAGGTAAAGGAAATTTTATTCTAAAAACCAAAACGTTTGCTTTTAGGGGTACGTTTAGTGTTTGGGTAAGTGTTAAAGATCGACATGTAAAAGAGGAGAGTAAAACCTGAAATCAGCCATTAGTAAACAAAAGTAATGAAGTGTTGTTATTGTTAACTAAAACTTTTAACTAAAAGTGTTGCCTTTGCTTATTTAAAATTATCATATATAATTTTCATTAATTGCTGGAATAAAATCTGAAAATTAGAAACGCTGCCGTGGCAACTAACTGAAATTAAATAAGATGAAGTGATAAAATTACAAAAAAAAACCCTGATTAAAAATAATAATAGTTTTGAGTATAGAAAATAGAAATAGCCCAATATTAAAACATAGAAGTCAAAGTACCCGACATGATAAAATAACAAATGGGTGTGTGTGCGTGTGCGTGTGCACGCTTATCTGTATGTTGGTATCTAACTTAGTTGGCTTTCTCATCTTTTTTGTTTTTTTTAGGGAGAAGCGTTCCACAATGGCTGAGATTGTTGAGCAAGCGCAGGAGAGAGAAGCGTGTCATGTATGTGTTGAGTTTGTACTGGAATTTAATATTTATCATAGATTTAATTCGCATCATGCATCATATTACCCCTCACCATTTTAATGCATCATCTACACAATTAGTAATACTTTACCGTTCAAACGTTTGGGGTCGGTATGATTTGTTTTTAAAGGTTTTGAATGAATTGAATTTTTGAATGAATGCTCACTAAGGTTGCATTTATTTAATAAAAAATACAGTAAAATCAGTAATAATAACTTTTAATAACATTTTTCTTATTAAATATATTTTGAAGAGCCATTACACCAGTCACACGTTCCTTAAGAAATCAGTCTAATATGCTGATTTAGTGCTTAAGAAAGTTAAGAAATATATTTTTTTCTGTAAGAGCTTAACGTTTTTTTTTTTGTTGTTTTTTAAAAAATTTATTTTTAAAAGAAAAACAATCTTAACGACCCCAAACTTTTAAGCAGTAGTGTATGCTCAGGTGATTCTTGTTTTGAAGAAAATCAGTTCACACACCTCTAAAGTTTAAAGTTTGAGGATTTTTCTACCATTTGTGTCATGCAAAGAGAAATAAGAGTAGACTCACTGCTGGTACAGTGCCTCTGGAGTATCTTGGTTTGGTGTCTTGCTCAAGGGCACAATAGTGATAGAGCAGAATTGTGATCTCAGTAATTCTTCACTTTCTGGGTCACCTTGCATCCTCTGAAACTTGGGACTGATCCCCAAGCATTTTAGTCAGCAGCTCTGACTCTTAAGTATCTCTGTACATTTTATTGTTAAGGTAAGACTGATCTTATGCAGACTTTGACTTTGCTGTATGCAGATACAGTATTTATATGTTTTTATTTGGAGATGGGAGATTTGACAATGTTATGCACAACAGGCCTAATTTCCATATACAACCATTTAGTATTTTTTTATAGTTCACTTTTTAGTTTTCTTTAATGAAGATTTCTGCTTCGTACATTCACAAAGAATATTTTTCAGGCGAGGGGAGAGGTGTACAGACCCTCCAGCAGCCTCTCTGCCCCAGTGAGCCGTCTCGATCGCCCTCGAGCTCGAGACCGCCCCAAACCACGACGAAGACCTCGTCCAAAAGAGCCTGAGGAGCCACGGAGGTCCCGTTCTGCACCTGCTCAGGGCGTCCCATCCACACCTCAACCTCCTACCCACACCGTTCAACATGAGGGCTTCCTGTACAGGAAACACGAAGAGGAGGGGAAAGAGAGAAGCCCAAATAGGTGTGTTTCTTACTAGCTGATAAAAATTGCAATGTCCTGACATGATCTCTATTGACTTTTTTCACGTTTTTTTAAGTAATCTAAGTTCTTTTCGTCGCTACTGCTAATACACTAGAAATTCTGTTACCAAGCTAATAGCTAATTATGCTAATGTTAACAGTGTGATCAGAATAGCATGCATTGCTAGTAGATAGTATACGAACACAGTATGCAAGCATAAATTACATCAGTTGTTGTATATTAACTTGCTGCTGCATGACCTACCCTGTCGTTTTACAAGCTAGAGAAAGATTACATTTTGGTAAATGATGTACCTCATGGTAAATAGCATGGTGAATAACCACTAACTGAATTTGATTTATTTAGAGTGATCTGGACATACTGAATTTATATTACATCCAGTATAGTGTTAGGGTTGTATACAGTGTACTGAGGTTAATAGTCAAAGATGTGGGAACAAATGAATCCATCATTTAAAACGCATATTGTGATCAACCACTGTTTTGAATATTGGAGGGGACTTGTTAGTTGTGATCATGGCCCAATAGTGTATTAGAAATGCTGTTATAAGTGTGTTTGCCTGCTAATAGCAATACTAAATGCCTTGGTGAGGGCTAGTAACTCACAAAGTTATTCCTAACTTTCTAAACGTCTTGCAGCAAGTCGTGGGTAAATCTGTTCTGCGTGCTCAAGCAAGGGGAGATTGGTTTCTACAAGGATGCCCGACACAAAACAACACCCTACAACGATGAGCCACTTCTTAACTTGGCCATCTGCGAATTTGACACTACCAACGGATATAAAAAGAAGAAGAATGTCTTCATTCTCAGGTAAAATTAACTGTGATCTTTAATGACTACCGTACTGCCTGCTAATCTACAAAAGCAATGACAAACAATCATGCAGGAACTGGATTATAAGAAAAGATACCATTAAATTGCCTGTGCTTTTCACAGTTTTAGTGTTAATTTATTTCCTATTGAAACAAAAAAGATATGGGGTGGGACATACTGAAGGATTGCCCTTTTCTTTCTTTAAAAAAAAAAAAAAAAGTTTAATTTCAGCAAGAATGCGTTTAATTGATCAAACGCGACAGAAATCTTTGCAACATTGTTACTTTGTAACTTTACATTTAAAATAACTGCCTTTTTAAACTTTTTATTCATCAAAGAATCTTGAAAAAATGCATCACAGTTTGCACTAAAATATTAAGCAGGACAATTGTTTTCAACATTAATAATCAGATGAAAGGTTTCTCGAGCACTAAGTCAGCATATCAGAATGATTTCTGAAGGGTCATATGACTCAGAAAACTGGAGTAATGGCTGCTGAAAATTCAGCCTTTCCATCACAGGAATAATTTACATTTTAAAATAAATTAAAATAGGAAATGTAATAATATTTCACAATATTACTGTTTTGCTGTAGAGAGCATAAGGGACTTCTTTCAAAAACATTCGAATTGTAGCATACTGTATGCCAAAGCCACAAACACTTAATTCTGTATGATCTTTCTCTTCAAACACTTTACCAATTTTTATAAATGTATGTGTTTGTAATGTTTTTAAGGACCACTGCTGAAGGGGACTACATCTTCCTGGCTAAGGATGAGGTATGTCAGGCAAAGCCCCTCCTGAGTGAAAAAGTTGTTTGGTAAATATTCTACCTACTGTGGCCATATCACAAGTGTGTGTTCTGTCTTTACAGGAGGATCTGAAAGGTTGGGTCAACAGCATCAATGCTAGCCTGAAGGAGATCGAAGAAATCGCCAAGTGGGAGAAAGCCACAAACTCCTCCACCGACCCCGACAAATCAGAGCGCAAGGAGCGTTCTGAAGGGGCAGAGCCATCCGAGGGGGCGGAGCGATCAGAGAGGTCAGAGAAGTCTGAGCGTTCAGACCGATCGGATAAAATAGAGGCATCGGACAAAAGCTCAGAAAAGAGGGACACATCTGAGAAAGAGAGAGGAGATAGAGCTGAAAGAGGAGCGAGAGGAGAACGAGGGGAGAGAGAGAGGGGCGAACGAGGAGACCGGGGTTCCAGGGGCTCCAGCACTTCGGGAAAAAGCAAATGACTCCTCTCTCCACACCTTTATTTACTCATCCATCCCTCCATCTTTCCAGAGAGAAGACAGGACTTGCATTTCTCTGTCTTTGTTGCTCTGTTTGTCCTGACAGCCTGATTTCAGGGCCGACGTATTTGATGTCCCTTGAATGTGTCGATGTGCGTCTGTGTGCGTGTGCCAATGTGTTGAAGAGATTGTCTGTGAAAGAATATGAAATGAAGGCCGTATCCCAGCATCAGAGGGCCAGTTCAGCCGCCCTGCTCGACTCTCACAGAAAAGGCACTTTAGATTATTGAGGATGACTATAGCCCTTAATATTTTAGAAGCGTTTTCTCGAAGCAATATACTGTACGTAGTAACCGATGCCGCTCGTTTTAGCTGCTCTGCTCTTCCAAGCGAGTGTGAGAGAGAGAGAGAGAGAGAGAGAAAGAGAGAGAGAAAGTGACAGAGAAGTCTTTCAGAGAGAAATCTGGTGCGGTAGTAGGGTAGTAGTAGTTCCTCCTGATCGACATCCTTGCACAGCCCCACACATGCATATGCACATGCACTGTGCATCATGGGAAAATGTTTGGTATGGAACACCATTCTCTCACCCTGAGGCCGTACACGTCTTCCACCTGCTGCTTATAGTAATGGTTTTAATCATGCGAGACGCTTCACAGTACTGTGGTCAGTCCAATGAAGAGTCTCGATCACAAAACGTGAATATAATGTGGCAGTGTGTGTGTGTGAATTCAGCTCCATCCAGAAGGAGATCAAATGTACTATGTATAATCTCATTGATCGTATTTATTAGGTTATCATGATACAAATTTAAAGTGTGAGGTTATTCTTCCCTGAGCTAAGAGGAAGTACAATCAAATACCCCGGTACGTGTACAAATATGCTGCTTTTTATCATCTCTGCCCCTTACATCATTCTTTGATTGTAAAATGATTAGTACACATAAAATAGGGTGTCTGTGACTTTGTCATGCTATAAAGAAAAAGAATGTGTATATATATATATATATATATATATATATATATATATATATATATATATATATATATATATATATATATATAATATATATATATATATATATATATATATATATATATATAATATATATATATATATATTTGTATATATACTAGTAAACGAGATTTACTTCTATGAGCTGCAGCGTCAAATTATAAAAAAATATCATTTTTTCAACGTATGAAAATGTAACAAGTAAAAAAGAGTTGTTTAAAGTGCCCCTGGCTAAATTCAGACAGTAAACATGCGCGTTAGCCACCTTTTCCGGGATCTCTTGTATACGGAAATTCAACTTTTACTGTTTACGGTTTTGTTTTGGCCAGGGCATAAGATCAGGATCCTTGTAAAAAGAAATCACCATTAAAACCCTCATCAGAGACTGTTTTGTGTTTATTTTAAAGAAAACTCTCTTGACAGCTGTTGCAATTCTATGACAAAGACAATGATTTTCCCCTTAAAATATATAGGTGCAAATTATATTTACACAGATATGATACAAATAAAAATATCAGAGCAATCCAGAATCATTAATTAAGGAAAAAAAAAAAAAAACTCAGTTTGTCTGTTTTTAAGGTGTGTTTCCACTTATTTGTAATGATGGTCCTAATGCTTTAATTTCCATTGTAAATCACATTGGTGAGGTCAAAGCTTTTCCTATCTAGCTCTGTTTTCTCCGCACAAACGTGTTCTTCTGAGTTCAAACTCCGACTGGCCTCATTGTGTCTATGCAACAGCAAATATCAGCGCCATACTAAAACCAATTTCTGAAATTGAGATTAAACCATGTGGAAACTAGTCCTTACCTAAATCAGTTTGTAATAATCCAATACAAGATCAGTAGCATTAGGACTCCTCTAATGTGTCAGTTTTTTCTCACTGTGGGTGCCTTATGAATGCATGTTATAAGGAGATGTGGACACCACCTCCATTATTCTATTCGGTATGTTCTGAATAAAACACTCATGACAAAAAACATTGCTTACAGACACACTTGACCCCTGATCAGTTCCAGTAAAACATGTAATATTGAGCTGCATTTTAAAAGCTGAGCTGATTGTGTGCACTTGCTTTCAGAAATAAGTGAGTTCCTGCTGTCACATAACACAGAACACATTCCCTATGATGACCGAAAACAGTCGCACACCCTACAGTCAGGATTAGGGTCAAATCTGCTACTGAGTGGATATGTATTTGCTCATTGTCATAGAAACTGGAAAGCTAGAGACTAAGCTTGTTTTGCACTGCGTATCTGTGTCTGATAAATGTGATTGAGGGTGAATGAATGTCTGTTACCAAATTGTTCCTGTGTATGTCTCTGTCTTGCTGAAGCAACCTCACTCCTAACGACCGGTTTACCAACTCTCCCCCTCCCAAAGCATTTAATGACTTGCATTTAATGATTTGGACTTATTTTACTTAACTTTTTGACTCTTCTACATATCCAACATTTGTTTCAGAGTGACCTTGACTATGGTATGCCTGCAAAAAGCACAATTTTTCCCTGAACAACAATCTGGAGTATTAGAAAAGAGCACGATCCCTGCATTTCTTAAAGCTACCACATGAGTTCAGTGTTGCAAAAGCTAAAATAATTTTTATTTGAACTCTTCGATTTAACTTTTTTAAAACCCACATATGTGTCAGTTTTTTTTTTAGACAATGTGGTCAGTTTTCGCTTTGTTTATCTCCAGCTTGACCTCACCAGTAAGTATTTACACTTCAATTCATTGCTGAATGGAGAAAAAAGCACTAAAATGTATGGAGTGTGTGGGTTGCCCTCCTTTATTTGAAGTCAGTTGTTTCACACATGAAATTAAAGAAAAAAATTAAGTTGCATGAAAGAGAATATAGAGGTGATTTCTATGCAACAGCTGTGCATGTTTATCAAAAGGGTTTCAATCTTCAGCAAAGCACTGAGTTTGGATGATGATGATGATGATGGAGATGGAGAAATGAGTGGAATGAGCAGATCACTTGTATAGCTGAAATGAGACATTAAATCATTTATGTACTGATATCTGCACTAATTCATAAATACAGGTTGTATATATCAGTCTGCTGTGGAGTTTTGATTTTGGTTTCCGTTTGCTTTTGCAGGTTTGTTTTTTCATCTATAAAAATTGCACTGTTTGAACATATTTGATTATTCACTAATGAATATTTTACAGTCGATTCTGAAGTAAGAGATTTTAACAGTACAATTGCTCAGACTTAAAAAGTGCACTACATCGTTCGTTATTTGCTACAATTTTTGTATAATATTCAGAAGACAGTCTGTATTCTTTTATCATAAATTTACCATGTGCATGTTCATCTAAGCAAGCATCTACAAAAGCTGTATAGTTACTGTACAGCTATCCCTTCTAGATGGAAAAAAGGAAATTACAAGTGAAATAGTATAAATTAACAAAAGGTAAGTCGGGAGTTTAAAATAGTGAGGGAGCAATTTCATAGTAATGTTTTATATCCCTTTGTCTTCAGGCAGAGGTGCAGAAACAGATAAGTCACCAATAAACATGACAGCTACACAGTGGACAGTTACTTTAAATGGTTTCAATTATTATAATCAGACTATTTCTTTTTTAATTTGCACGCGTAATCATTTGTCAAAAGTCTTTAGAGTAGGCCTACAAAAAACTAATGAAATGGCTACATTTGAACAAAACAGACGGAGCTCAATAACGCTGACTAAAATATACATTTTGCTGAAATATTTGTAGTTGGCAAATAAATGTGATGTAGTATTTTAAACCTATAAGTAAGTGTATTTGTATGAATGTACTGACTGTAAGTGACTGTAATGGGGTAATCAAAATAGCCTTTTTACTCAATTCTGTGCTTTTTTATTAGTTTTTGATTTTTAGTTTAGTAAATTTAACTTTAAAAACATTGTTTTTTTTTAGATTGCAATGTTACAATGTTAGAATGTAATGTGATTTTAACCTTTTTTTGCACATAATAGCCTATAGGCCTATGTGGTTACATTCACTTTGTTTAATCCAAATACAAAATACAGAGATATATACCATATACCGCAAATAATCAGCCAAAAAAATACCGAGATGTGAATTTTTGCTCATATCGCCCAGCCATAGAATATGGGCCTACCTGTGAAATGTAAGTTATACATTTAGGAAATCAGCACATCTCAAACATATTAGCGCCAGCGTCTCTGTCAGCAGCACACACAGCCGCTGAACTGAAACTAAACTATAGGCTACTATATCTTACGAGTTTTTTTTTTTTTTAAAAGCCCTTCATATAAAGCTGGTCACATGTTTAGAATAAATTGTATTATGCACAGTTCGTTCAGTTCCGCAGCAGTTCGGTCTGTGTCCTCTCTAGATATTTTTTTTTCAGATGCGCTCTTATCAAACTAGGCTAGCCCGATGTATATCGATTACTTATTACTTCATACCGTATCGCTTATAAAAATATCGAACTCGATATACCGCCCAGCCCTAGACTTTAGGTCTATACTGATTATTAACATAAACCTTATTTAATAAAAAAATAGTTTCCAGTTAAACATAACACACAAACACATCAAATTTACTGTGATTTGTAATTCTAAGTAGTTTTCTTATTACAGGCAATGATTTAGAGTAAAGGCACAGTAGCAGACATAATCTATCAATACATCATGCAGATTAAATACAGTATAATTGATTAACACCAACACAGAAACAATTCACTGAAAATCTCTAATTAAATAAATTGAGTTAATAAGTATAAGGCTGCACGTTAGCTCATTATCATACATGGACTTTGCCGTGCAGCAAGGAGAATTTTACTGCTTTGTACACTCATTATCAGGTCATTTATTTGCATAAATTAGTAGCCAATAGGACTTTTCAGTATAATGGTTTGTAAATGCCTGTCAACATGCTAGGCTTCTGTAGGCTAAATACAATTCAAGCACATGCCATGAGTCAACAAAACAAAGACTTCTGAGACAAATGACATCTGTTTTTAGTTCACTGTGGCTGGAATAAACCGGATAATAATTAGACAGCTGATTACATTATTGCAAATATCTGCACTTGAAGCACTGATTAAAAACATCTGTATTTGATAGACACAAGCTAAAGTGGATCTCAACCTTGAAGAGTCCAGGTATGAGTCAAAGGACTTTTCTAAATGGTTGATGAGGTGATTTATTGATCCTCGGTGCTCCCCATCCTTAGTGGTCTCTAAACGATATAAAAGACAGAATTGGTTACTGTGACATATATTCAGTTATTACCTTTAAATTACCCCCTGCTTAAAGTCTGCAATAACTAATATTATAGTTAGAAAAAAGAAAAGAGTTACCTTTTTTATCCAGTCTGCGACTGCAGAAATTGCGTCCATTTTGTTTTTTGCAGTCAGGCAGTCCTTCACCATCACAGAAAATACAATTTAAGTTTAGTTTTGATTAAAATCATCACCATATCAAATGTAACCAAAGACAGTAATTTTAACCTAGTGGATTTCTGTTTTGGAGGTCCCACTCTACATGCATGTGCAGAAAAATAATAATAAATCTGAATGGTCGTATTGTGTCATTGTTTTTTTTATATAACTATAAAAATTATATATGTGAAATTACATATATGTATTTTATAGACAGTCAATTTCAGAAAAGTGTTTGTTCTTACCTGTGCCCAATATGTAACTTAGCCAGCTAGATGATTTGTCTGTTTCAAATAAGGGACAGTTTTAAAAATTAGAGCGTGTTACTGAGCATTAAGACATGCAAATGGAAAAACTAAACTAAAAAGATGTTTGATTTTCTTTAGATTCAAAATAGGCTTTATTTATTGATAAAGGGACTTTAACCTACGTTGACATGGTGATAATGTGATGCCTCTTTTTGCCCCCTGCAGAAAAAAATTGCAATATGAGCTTAATTAGTAACGCGTAATGTGTTCAATACATTTTAGAGCAGTGTTCATATTTTATGGAGCATCTTGTTAAATACCTGCTGTATTAACCAGTTCACAGTTTTGTCAGTTGAATCTGAATTCTTCTGACACTCCAGTAATCCTATATCCTCATAGAACAGACAGTCCACTGTGAGTATGTCTGTCCTCTTGACACATCGGCTGCTCTCTGGGACCATTTTCTACAATTGATTGATACAATCACAGGAGCATGATTAACCCTTGTGCGACCTTATGGACGTTTTTGTCCATTTTAGTGTTTTTTTTTTTTTTTATAATTTTGCCTGTGTTAATGCTAACTGCATAAATTTTGGCTCAGGTGTGTATTTTTATTGGAATTTTAATATTCCACCCTCATTTCCTTTAATAAATCTATTTTACACTAGGTACACAAAATTGTTACACTCAGCACCTTTTGGACAAAAATGTCCCCATTTAAACCCATTAAAACTGCTATTTTTAATCGCAGTGCCGTTTAACTGTAAAATGATGAAATGTTTGTTAATAGGCTTTCATTCTGTTGGCAAGGCTTCAAAATGATTTTTTTTACTATTTTTTTACCAGATGGTGCTATTTTTTCAGGTTTGGTCTATAAAGGGTCTATAAAGCAAATACTCACTTTATTCCTGTTTTCTGCTTCTGAGTATTATAGAGCCAATTGGATAAATAATGCAGCTATAATCAAAACAGCAAGAGCCAATCTGTCCTGTGGCATTAAAAATCAACAATCACTTCACAGACAGCAGAGACACACGGAGCCTGTGGCAAGCCATTCAGACCATCACTGACTACTCGGCATTCAACACAATAATCCCACAACAGCTCATAAATAAACTAAACCTGCTGGACCTTAACAATTCCCTTTGTAATTGGATCCTGGACTTTCTAACCGGAAGACCTCAGTCAGTCCGTGTCGGCCACAACACCTCGAGCACTACCACACTGAGCACAGGTGCCCCACAAGGCTGTGAGCTCAGCCCGCTGCTCTTCACACTGCTGACCCACGACTGCACTGCCAAGTTCAGCTCCAACCACATCATCAAGTTTGCTGATGACACAACAGTGGTAGGTCTCATCAGCAACAACGATGAAACGCACTACAGAGAGGAAGTGGCACAGCTGGCTGAATAGTGTGGCACTAACAATCTGTCCCTCAATGTAGAGAAGACAAAGGAGGTTGTGATGGACTTCAGGAGAAACTCCGTTGACCATCCCCCACTGACCATCGACAGCTCGACTGTGGAGAGAGTCAGCAGCACTAAATTCCTGGGGGTGCACATCACAGAGGATCTCACCTGGACCACCAACACCATGTCACTCTCCAAAAAGGCACAACAGCGCCTACACTTTCTCCGCTGGCTGAAAAGAGCAAGTCTCCCTCCACCCATCCTCACCACATTCTACAGAGGCACTATTGAGAGTGTGCTGACCAGCTGCATCACTGTCTGGTACGGGAACTGCAGTGCTGCTGACCGCAAGACCCTCCAGCGGACAGTGAACACAGCTGTAAAGATCATCGGTGCCCCTCTCCCCTCCATCCTGGACATTTTCCTTACACGATGCTCCAGCAAAACCAACAGCATCCTGAAGGACTCCACCCATCCCTCCCACAGTCTCTTCCAGCTCCTACCATCAGGAAGACGGTACCGGAGCATCAGAGCCCGCTCCGCCAGACTGCTCAACAGCTTTTTCCCCCAGGCTGTGAGAGCCCTGAACTCAAACACTTTACACACACTGCTGCGTGTACACAATCCCGCAAAAGACTCAGCAATATATGTTTGTTTACATGCTCATGCACTACAAATCATCCTGCTCTGTTCCCCAACCAGCTGCTTAACTCAAAATGTTTCTCCTTGCACATGTACAGTATTTGTGAAGCATTCGTATAGTTTGTATTTTTTATCTTTTATTTTTTTGTTTGTATAGGGTAAATACTTATATATAGTATACTTATAGTTAAAATATGTCAGTAGGATAGTGTATAGGTTTATAGTGTTTTTTACTTCATTGTTGTATGTCTGTATTTATGTAGCACCGTGGTCCTGCGAGGCACGACATTTCGTTCCATTGTATGTCCCCACATGTAGCGGAATGACAATAAAGCTCAATTTGAACTTGAACTATAATTGTGTAGGTGTGTTGGTATACATGTCAGAGTGTGGTTTGAATGTGTGTCATAAAAAAATTGAGTGTGTGTGCTTGTAATATTTGAGAAAGAAAAACTCTACTGCAAATCACAAATCCAAACAAAATTTTACTGAAAGCTAATTTTTTGAGATATCAACCTCAAATTTGGAACACAACTTGTTTAGATTTATGGCTTTGATTTTCTAGCAGGTTTAGAGTTCAACATGTTTCATATGTAAAATAAGGTTTTTAATATTCACATTAAATATAAAGTCAGTCGTATTAAAATGTCATGGCATGACACCCAAATGTGTTACTTAAGTAAACAGATAGGTTTTTATGCATAGTTAATAGACTACATTATTAGGCTACTTTGACCATCATAATCTAGGTGACAATCGAGATATTTCACCCCCCCCTCGTGCCCCCTCAAAAATAATGAGTGCATGACGCCCCTGTTGTAACTGCAGTTAACACCTCCCAAGTGATTTCGTAATTTGGGTGACACTCCTGTTTCTTTTGTTGTTGTGTTGCATTTCATATGTTCTCGTTTTTGTAAACATTTATTTTTCCACTACTACTCAGTATCATCTTTGATCTGCACCACACCCAGTAACAGTTGTCTCACTTAAATGTTATGGTATCATCCCTTTTTAACATCAAGCACGTAAACAGAGAGAGAGCTACAGAGGGACAAGTACAGGTTAAGAAAAAAAAAAAAAAAAAAATATATATATATATATATATATATATATATTGAACTCCTTACATTTTGACCAGTATTTTCTTCATCAGTGTTGGCAGATTGATTAGTTTTGAGTTGTACTACGTGGAATAAAATGGGCTTGTACAGGTGGCATTTTTATATTTCCGTTGTACCCTTTTATTTCTTTAAGGCAAATGACAGACATGGAAAATGGTTTACAACGTAGCCTTCCTTAGAGAACACTTAATTTGCTTTATTATGCCATACGATGAGCCACAATATTGTTGTAGTTATGAATTAATTTGTATAGTTTATTATTGGTAAGATTTGTGTGTTTACTATATAATTGTGTGTGGATTTTGATCAATTACTGGAAAACACACCAATCTGGCAACACTGTTCTTCATCTGAACATTTATAAATGGCTAAAGTGTTGTGATCGAGCTAACTTATTATATTATATAGACATTATTATAATATTCAGAAATCGATTAATGTCAAGACTTTTAAAGGGAAATGCAGAAGAGAAGAAGGGATTATATCAAGATTAAGACTTGGACATACTGGTTTAAAATCAACCCTGTTTTTAATGGGAAAATGCATATCAGATAATTGTGATGAATGTGTTCCAGAAAATGTGGAGCATGTCATTATGAGGTGTAAAAAATATAATGCAGAAAGGAGAATCATGCAAGATAAGATATATGAGTTGGAACAATAATGGAGTTTGAAGGGGATTTTGGGGGCAGATGAGAAAATGTGGGAATGTAGTAAGGCTATATTTAATTTTCTTAAATATACAGGGTTAGAGGCCAGTATATAATGTTGGTGTTTTTTTGTTACAATTATAACTATGCAAAGTACATGAAACCCTGAAGTTGCACATCCCGGTACAGTGGGTGGCAGTTAGCACCTGGACAAGTTGGTTGCGACCCGCCAATAAAATCAGAGAGACAGAGAGAGACGCCAAAGAGGTACCCAGTAAGTTACAACATGACGCCAAAGGGGGGAGTTGGGAGTGAGAACGTGTTGGAAAAGCATATAAACCACTCTAAAACAGAAAGTGCACTTAGAAATAGGGGTGCCCTGAAAAGGGTTTTCCGGTTATCACAGTGTCTTAGGCCTACTTAAAAGTCAACATGTCTGGAGTCTCGACTTCTTCACAATATCGTTGCCATGATATCAGGAATTATTCACGTGTAGCAATCCGCTGATCATAAAACTGCTGAGCTTCCTCAGGCGCATTGAAAAGGAAAGTCTCACACTCATGACGAACTCGTAACCGTGCTGGATGAAGCAACTGGAATCGCACATTCTTCTGATACAGCAGCTGTTTGACGTTTTTAAATGGGGCGCGCTTTCTGGCGAGATCAGTGGAGATGTCTGGATAGATCCTCAAAGTCGAGCCCTTGTATTTTGCCTCATTCTGTCTGGCCCATCTTAGCGCTTTTTCCTTCTCCTGGAATCTGTGAAAACATACAACCAGTGGCCTGGGAGGTCGACCTTCCTGTGGTTTGGGACCCAGCGATCGGTGTGCTCGTTCTAGCTCGGGAGGTTTTTCAAAAACTTGACTTCAAAAAATTACTTCCATTAACATTTCGGACACGAACGTGACAGTAGACTGGCCTTTCTCGCTATTCTCTGGATCGTTCAAAATCCTGAGATTTGCTCTCTGTGACCGGTTTTCCAAGTCATCAACTCGATCCATAAGCGTCGCTTTTTGCTCTTTCAGAGTTTTGATTGTTTTTTTGGCCGTAGACAACGCAGAGAAATTATCGCTCGCGAGTGTCTCTGTGGTGCACAGGCGGGACTGAAAACTTGCCAAAGTCTCTCTTAAAGCATTCACCGATGTCTGAAGCGGCACCATAGATTCTTGAATCAGAGCTGAGATGTCTTCTTTTATCGAAGCTTGTTGCTTTGTTAACTCCGTTACCAGCTGGCTCATAGAGACACCGCCGTTATCTGCAGGGATTTCTTCAGATTTCCCTGCGCTAGCCATGGTAGCTAATTTGCTAGCTATGCTGGTTCTCGTTGTTGGCGGGGCATTTACTACAGATTTGTTCTTGCTCATCTTGCTGTATCAACACGATTGCACTAAGCACTGTTTAGCACTTATGAAAACGTTTTAGATCACTTAAATGGCACTATTAAAGTATATATTATCGGGAGCTCTGCAAACAGGCGTCTTCACCTCACATTGCCAAACCGGAAGTCACAGTTTTTATATTTTATTTATTTTAATTAGATTGTATAATTCCAAGATTTAAAGCAAACAGAATGGTCTGACTTTAGCTTTGTGAAATTATGCTAAAAATGCAAATTCACTCGTACAGTAGGAGATGCTTATAGAACAGCATCAATATAGTGTTTCCCTGGTTACCACTGCAGCGCTGCACTTATATTACTTTAAATAAGCAATATATAGAGGTTAGATGAAAAGAAAATGGGAGTAAAACCTTTCTGAAGACAATCCCCCATACGAAAATTAACCATGGTTTTTATAGTAAAATTGTTGTAACCATGTTTGTTTTTTTTGCATATTGACTACCATTTGTATAATCAAAGTTTTACTAAAAATACCATGGTAGTGTTGCAAAACCATGTATAATTTTTGGTTGCCATGGTTCAACTATAGTAAGCATTTTTTTGTCTTTTTGTAGTAAAACCATGGTTAATTTTCATAAGGGTCAGTTCCCTTCATAGTTACATTCATATAAACCCCCACCCTCAGTTCAATGTTTAGAACTTTCACATTTTTGGTACACCACAGCAATGGTGTTGACTGATGAATTCAGCACATGGTTTTCTTTAAGCATATTTAAAACACCAGACAGACATGCAAACAACGTTAAAACTTGATTTTCACCAATGGGTTCTCTAGAATCAGTTATTTAGATGAAATATAAAACAGCATAGAAAAAGGAATATTGAGAATGGATGATAAATGTTGCCATCTGTTACACATAGAATGAATAACACTCAAAAACAGGTTGGTCCAAGGAAATTCACTCTCAGGTTTCATCTTTGTACAAGGTGGCACTGGGGGAGGAGGGCGGCTCTTAAGATAAAGAGCCGTATGCATTTACTATTTTTAAACTTAATACCATTTCTTTCTTTTTCTTTCTTTCTTTCTTTCTTTCTTTCTTTCTTTCTTTCTTTCTTTCTTTCTTTCTTTCTTTTTTGTAACTTCAACTTACTGCCTAGCTGGCTATGACTTGTTTTATATCTGTTAGGGTAGCTGGCAAACATACAAACCCTCATTTACACACCACGGCTTGCAGCAACCAATAAATGTCATCTGATCCTGTTACATGAACACAGTTAAATAAAAAGAAACACATTTTACCATTATACACCACATTTACTGAGATTGTAGAGGAAAGGCACAGTAGTTAGGTATCAATACAACCCACAAATGAAATACAGTATAATTTAAATGGACACCACCACAGAAACATTGCAATTACTGACATATACTGGCATCTGTTAATATCTGTTATTTTTTGGGATATTGTGAAATTTGATTTCAAAATTAAGGGGGAAATCTTTTGTTTTAAATAATTTTATGCTTTTCTTGTTTTGTTTTTATTCTTAAATGCAGATTTTTTAAAACACTACACCAAATGCATGTCCTTAAAATGGAGCTACCCAAATGTTTTGATGCCTTAAAAATTCTTTAAAAAAATCTGTTCTGAACACTTTCGCTGTTATTTCTCCAGATTTGTGCTTTCAGTTTCCTTTTCCTTTGATTGACATTTACTTGCTTCTAGCTCTTTCGCTTTGTTTTCTGGGTGTCTCATTTTCTCACTCAACATTTTGTGTATATTCTCCGGTTGAGTGTGTTTCCCCTGAAGCTGATTTTGTTTCTTTTCAACCTCTCTGACTGTTTGCATCAGTTTAGCATGAATGTCCTTAAGACGTCTGTCTTTGTCTTGAAGTTCTTCATCAAGTCTTTCTTTCTCTTTCTCCAGATCTTTAATCTTTGTATCTCTTTTTTCTAGAAGAGATTTTGTTTCTTCAAGACATTTGGATTTTTCATTCAACTCTGGGAGAAGAACAGACAATCCCAGATGTAACGTCAGGTCGTGTCTTTAGCAAACATTCATATTAATATGTATATGCTTGATAAAATTTGATCAAATTTCATACCTGAAATCCTCAACTGTTCTTTGTACTCCAACATCTCCTCATGTCTCATTTGCTCCTGTCTCAGTGTCTCCAGCTTTTGTTTACTGGTTTCCATCTCTTTGATTGTGCACTCTAGTAGCTTCTCTTTCTCATTCATCTGTTTGCTCATATTCTCCAGTTGCATGTCTTTCTCCTTAAGCTGAATCTGTTTTTCTTCGATGTGTTTAGTTATTTGTAGCAGTTGTTTTTCTATTTGCTGAATGTGTGATTCTTTCATATCGATGTGTTTTTCATTTTGCAGGAGACCAAATTTTTCTGTGATAGTTTCTAGTTGTTGTAAGAATTTTTGAGAACCTTGAATATTGTTTGGTGAAGTACCTTCACATAATTCACTTCAAGCTCTGAAAAAGGAAATCAAACTAATGATGTCTAGTCTACAAGATGAAATTTAATGTCTCCCTAATGTGTATTTCATGATTTATAACAAAGAAAGTGAACTTTAACAACACTCACCTGTTATTAAAGCAGATTCCTCCATTTTCATTTTTTTGATTCTCTTCCCAAGGACTGTTTGACTGTGAAAGTATAAAGAATATAGTCTTAAGAGTCCATTATGGCTCTACAGTTACAGATGGAATAAAGATGATACATAAATATTTATCTGTTAAAACATTCACATAAAACTGAAATAACTGATTGAGGAGGCACTTATGATTAGACCTGGTTCAGTATTGCTTTTGGTACTTTAGTGTTAATGTACATCTCAACAAAATTAAAGTAGTTCTTAAGCCATCTCACCTCATGTAGTGTCAGATGAACTTATCTACCTTGAATCTTTGATGGCTGATTCACAGGTTGGACATCAGTATCTTTCCTTGCTGAGGAGGGAACAAAACACAATTTGAAGGATGAGTGTTTGATTGGGTTTGGTGCATGTAACAGCTGACTGATTTATGATTTAGTTCACTTTTAGTTCACGCAGGAGATTGTTAAGGACATTGAGCTGATGTAGAGTGGAGTTATGGGATGCTCACCTCCTTCTTCTACTCCTACTGTTATCGCCTCGGTTTGGTCTTCACTGATGACCTGACACAGGTAAACTCCTAAGTCTGGTTCTTTGAATGACTTGATAGTCACCTAGTAACAAAATAAACTGGCTGTCTGCTTATAACCTGTTTTTGTGTTATACTGTAAGCATTGTAGAATGTACACCATTGTCACAGTAACATAACAGGTCTGACTAGTGTTTAGGACAGAATGTTTGTTTTTATAAATCATCTCAATCAATTTTTTTTTTCTTCAGTAAGAATGCCTCATTTTAAGACTGTGCCATGTTACGAATAGTTCCACTCTTAAAAACATTTCACCAAACTGTGTTCTTTTCTATTCTGAACACAAGAACACAGTGTGTGAACAGCTCCTTGGTTTGTAGCTCCACTTACCTTTTCTGTCTAAAGTCTCCTGTCTCAGTTGAAAAGTGTGTAGAGAGCTTGAAGCTGTCACAAGAGTTACAGATGTGCAGAAAAACTGCAAGTTACCGTCTTCGTCTTTCCTGCTGTTGCTTATGAACACTGTCACACTAGTTAAGCATTCAAATCTCTTTCACTTGCACACTCAGAATAACAGCGCTTAGCTTGTTTATATTATTCATTAAGGGAGATTCACTACTTATTTGTGTTTTTATCAGGTTGAGAATGAAAGGGATTTTCAGCAAACTCAAAACTGATTTGGATGTCTGTTTAAATCTATTTAGTTGTCACTATGCCTTTTTGCATAGTTTTCGGTTTAAGAAACTGGTTGAACTTGAGCAACTTTACCTGATTCTGTGTCTGACTCCCTACACCCCTTTTCTACAGTATCTCTCCACTCTGCCCGAGCCCCAAAATAAAGTTTTGTTAACTGAATAGGCCCATGTTTGAGATTTATTTATAAATGCAGCCAAGCACATTCCTGCAATTGCTTTTAAACCACCAAGACATAAAATAAAAAATAGTCTTGTGTTTCAGCTCCTATTCGGATCAGATGAAGCCCTCTAGAGTTGAAATATATGAATGCACTGTTATAGATTCATTTAAAAAAATATATTAAAATGTTAAGTATCAATTTTTAAAACAAGATCAATTTTCCTAAAATATCTATTGGAAATACTTCATGATGACAAACGTGAATAGTATGTTTTGCAAATCCATTATGCTGTATGTGTATGCTCAGAAATCTCATCACTGATTTCCGTAACAACTGAAGCTTTAGAGGTGAAGGTGGAATTCATCTTTCTGAAGTGGTGTTTATATCAGGACTTGTCAATAAGCACACTTCTCGTCCTTTTCCTGACTATCATCACCACTCATTTCTGAGAGCTTTTGAGAGTGTCAGTGTTTTTAACTCATTGATATTTTTGCCAATTCAGACAGGTTGAGCTTCATTCCATTTGGTTTATAAACCATTAAGAGTAATTGTGTACAAAGTGTTTTTGTTATTATTGTGTTATTTGCGTTTAATATTTAATTCCTGCTCTGGAGAAACCTGTATCCTGAGTTCACTGTTGTAAATACAGTGGATGGACATCAGGTTGATTATGACAATATTAACCTGATACCCAAGCAGCAATGAATGATAGCCTGTATCTAAAATGTATTGGGAAAGAGAACAGAGATTAAATGTGTAAAAACATTCATGAAGCAATGAGACACATGAGATACATGCAGTGAGATAAAAAAAAACACCACTAGATGACAGTAGAGACAAGCATGTTCACAAAGAGAGCAGGTGTAATCTTATTATACTTTAGAAAAGAGGCAGACATGAAATGTCCTTCTACAAACAACCCAGAATATTCTGAAATCAACATTTTTCACATATCTTTTCTGGCAGAAATGCATTTGGTTTTAATTATTATTATTTTTCACTCATAGCTTACTATTACTTACTAAAGAACATGCAAGATGGATTCAATGACCGAGGTAATCTTTTCCTGCTGACTGGGAGAAAACAGCCCGAGCTGTCATCTCCATTAACATTCAGTGGAAAACACCTGACAGCCAGGGCTGGACTGGGACAAAAAAAGGGCCCTGGCATTTTTGCTCAGACCGGCCCATCACAATCGGTCGGACACAACCAACAAGTACACCATCCTTGCGGTCCCTGTAGATATGCATATCTACTGTTCCATTCCCAAAAACCCCTACAAAGCTGAGAACTAAGTGCCATGGACCAGTGTACTCACTCTCTCTTTACTCCCTGGTGGTGATCAAAGGTGACAGTGGAGAAGGGCCTACACAAAGTGAGGGCATCCTGAGAGAGAGAGAGAGAGAGAGAGGGACAAGAATGATAACTGAATGAGTAAAATGATCACCATACAAGTATCTTTAATATATAACAATGTAGAGAGATGGTTGCACATATTTTATACTTAGTGGAAATGGCTCCATGGTGCTCTGAACATCCTCAAAAACAATGAACTACAAAAGTGAGGACATCCTAAAAGAGAGAGAGAGAGAGGGAGAGGGAGATAGGGGAATAATGAGTCACATTTTCAGTCTACAATATTATGAATATTTTTTTAATAATAATATCAATAATCTCATCTCACCTTACAATAGCAACAGTTTCCTCAGTAGCTTGCTCTTCTCTGCAACTCTGTCTATTACAGAGAGATGATTTAATAATTAAAATAATCAAATGGCATCATCAGTTTTTCTAGAGAAGGGCCGTCGACAGTCATTATGGGTTTTAAAGGGTTAACATTAGAATAGTCATCCGAAGTTGTAATTGAATAAGTTAACTCTGCTAACCTAGCTACAAAAACTATGCAAAATAGCTTATGCTGTGTTATTTGATTTTAGCTGACTGAGTGGCTAGTGCAGTAGATGACAATCTGACAGACTTTATAATAGCGATTATGTTGTCTTATTATAATATTCATTAATTTAGGTAAATCATCATCATCTTCGTCGTGGCCCAGCTAGGCCCACACACACTATCCTCCTGCATCCGCCCTGATTAACACTCCCTCCCTGTTAAATCATGTAGCTACCATGCTTACCGTTTCAATTACACTCTCCTGCTCACTCTGTCCCTCCTTGACTTCACTGTCAGACACCTGCTCCTCTGCCTGGGTGCCGCCGGCGCCGCCATGGCTAGTCACCTCTCCTCCATGTGCTATGTTCACCTGTTTTTGCAAAGTGTCGTCAGGTACTGTTGGCTTGGAAACTGAAGCTACAGCACTAAACATGTCGGTTATTTTTGAGGCATCAACCTCTAGAATTTTTATTTTTTTGGCCGCAACTTCTCCGCACCCCCCTTGCCCTTGCGCTTTTGCTTCTCCATCCTAAATCCACTGATTTCTGGCTCTGAGCCACTGACTGCATCTGACACAAGAAACAGAGGGGGAGGGGTGGAGCTTGCTAAGAGATGATTGGGCCAGCCCAGTGTCAGTATGGAAAATGAACCAATGGGCCGCTGCCCCTGCTTTATGGGCCGGTCGTTGGCCAATTATATATAAAAAAAAAAAAACATATTATATGGACCGGCCCCCAAGTGCGTCGGCCCACCGGGCATTTGCCTGGTATGCCAGATTACCAGTCCAGCCCTGCTGACAGCCCAGATAGCAAGGTGACATTGATACAATGTTGAGTTTTTATTCAAACCATCAGTTTGGTTGAGACTGATATTTCAATGTTTAAAGTATGTTAGATCAACATTGAAATTTTGATTAATTGTTTGTTGAATCACTTGACACTTACACTTCTCTGGAATAATTTAAAACAATCATACATCTACTTTATTATTTCTCTTTTCCTTTGTTTTACGGACTTGTTGATGTTTGATTTGATACACTTAAAAAGCGCACCTTGCTTTAGTAATATTGGTCACTTTTTATTTTGATGGTCCCCTTTTGACAATAAATAATATTGCATCTAACTCTCATTAGAGTATTAGTAGTGTATGTCTGTTTAATATCTGCTAACACTTTGTGATGGCTCCCCAACAGTCAGTCTAATGATTGTAAGTAAGTTTGCGAGTACATGCAAATGATGGACCGTTAATGAGAAGCACCCTCCTGATAAACGATGAAATTAATAATAAGTTGAGTTGTGAGCTGACAGGAAGATCACCTGAGCTGGGATTTGATGCTCTCCTCTGCCTTATGTCCTGCTGCCTGATGGCTGCTTTATCAGGTAATCATACATTTTCCTCAATCAGTATTAAATGTGGTGAATGTAACTGCTCTCCATTCAGTTTCACCTGTTCCTGATTAAACACAATCACAAAAACCACATCTTGCGTCACCACAAGTGACATGCTATTTTGTGATAAGGTAAATCTGCAACTTTAAAGAAATTAAGATGAACTTGGAACACTTGAATGCTGTAATTTCAAGGAAAATGAACAGAGATACAGTTTTAAATCTAGATTAAAGACACATCTCTTTAGCCAACATTAACATCCGTGGTAACTAGGAATGACATGAGCTTCAGTCTGGATCAACCCTTAAATGATCTGAGATGACCGAACACCTGAGAAAAGATAATGCCAACCCCTCAGAGGACTTCGGAGGATGCCAATGCTCAGACAACATACAGAATTACCAAATTTTGCCATAAGTTAAATATATTAAGGTTCTACAATATATAAATATATTGTGGAAACTTAAATTCCTGTAGAGCTGCTTTGCAACGATTTGTATTGTAAAAAGCGCTATACAAATAAACTTGAATTGAATTGAATTGAATTTTAGACATGTTCATATCCCTTACTTTTTCCTGTGAGTAAAGGCTGTAACTCAGAGTTGCCCACCTTCATGAAGAGTTTAATGCCAACACACCTGCCTGGATGCTTTCAGTGATCCTAATGACCTTAATCAGCTGTTTCAGGTGTGTTTAATTAGGACTGGATATGAAAAGATTGGAAACCCCTGCCATTGTGATTCTATTTACAAATGTTTACTGTAGAATCTGTCTTGATATTGAAACACTAGATTTTGGATTTATAGATTAAATTAATAGATTTTAATGATATTATAAACAAAGTTTGGTCACACTTTATATTAGGTGGCCTTAACTACTATGTACTTACATCCAAAAATAAGTACAATGTACTTATTGTGGTAATATTGTATTTCAAATCACTTTTGCTGCTATTGAGGTGGGATATGTTTAAGGTTAGGGACAGGTTCGGTGGTATGGGTAGGTTTAAGGGTGGGTTAAGGTGTAAGGGATGGGTCAACAGTGTAATTATAAAAGTAATTACAGATGTAATTACACATAGCTATTTTAAAATATATAAGTACAATGTAAAAACGTGTATGTACACAATAAGTGCATTGTATCAAATGATTAATTTCAATGTAAGTACATAGTAGTTAGGGCCACCTAATGTAAAGTGGGACCCAAAATTTGAATGTTTTGGTGTAGAGCAATCTTTAAAAACAATCATATTGTGTTTAACATATTAACACCCCTGAATGACTTGCTCTTAGGTGACATCATGCTTTCTTTTTCAGAGTTCAGAGAACACAAAGGAGATGGGGCAGCAGTCTGATCTAAGCCAGCTTTTTGAAACTTGATCCTGGAGGGCTGGTGTCCTGCAGAGTTTAGCTCCAACTTGCCTCAACACACCTGCCTGGAAGTTTCAAGTATACCTAGTAAGACCTTGATTAGCTGCTTTAGGTGTGTTTGATTAGGGTTGGCGCTAAACTCTGCAGGACACCGGCCCATCAGGACCGAATTTGGTGACCCCTGATTTATGTTTTCAGTGTTTCAACAACAGTGATGTAGAATCAACATCATGATGTAACCATAATTCAATGACATTGCTGTTATTTTTTTTTATTCATTGTTTCAACATTAACTTAGGGTGAATAAATGATGTTGACTACTTAAATGACCACTGATATTTTATTTATTTATTTTTTACATGTCACCATTGTTATTAAACCCTCTGATGGTTTGCAGGGTCTTTTTGACCCGCAAATGACTTTTGCTCAATTTTTAAAAAATGTTCCCTTTGTCCAAATGGTATGAAACCTTCTACGGCTCTCAACACTTTCTAGATCTACAAAAAAATAAATAAATTGGACTGATATCTGTTTTTATGTTAGCGTGACAAAATTTGTGACACTCGTGGTTTTCGGGGTCTCTGGAGACCCCGCAATCAAAATAGACAAAATTCATCATCAAAATCAGAAACAACGCAGAACACATCGACAGAAATGGCACAAATAAAGTGGCACACTTCCACCAATGCAAAAAACATCCACAATGCTAAATTATATTGCTCACAACACACACACACACACACACACACACACACATATAGAGGAACACATTTTTGAGACTATAAAAACTGTTCTCTTATCATTTGTAAAATAAAATCATCCAAAATGCAGTACCACCACAAAAATAAATTGGTGACACTGACACACACACACACACACACACACACTTATTGTTCCTCATTGTTTGATTTTTTCCCCATTTACTGATTTCTTTTACTAAATTTTATCTTTTTACTGCTTTATTTGCTCACTTGTTATTGCTGTTCAGTTCATGTGTTCATATGTAATATAACTGTTCATTTCTGTTCATTTTTGTTCTGTTACAGTTAGTAACTGAAATGTTGATTAAAATTGTAGAATTATATTAAAAAAAGATAATTGAAATAAATGATCAAATCTTAAGACTCCAACATTTCTCTTTGTAACATTTTGTTCAGGTTTGATTCTAATCATAATGTAACATTATTGAAAAACTGGGGGTTTTTCAGTACAAAAAATACTAAACTTTGACAAAAAATATTTTATTTTTGTTATAATTGTGATTTTATAATATTTAGATATGAATCCAACTGAATCCAACTTGTGAAAAGATATCTTTCAGGTAGTCAAATAGCAAATAGCATATAGTGGAGCTCTATAGCCATCTAGTGGTTAAAGTGATTTTTTTTTTATTTTAAAACTGCATTTTCCAAAAAATGTGTATAAATGTTACATTAAATCATTTAAAATGATCCATGTTATCCCCATGAATGAAAGTTAGAAATCTGGGCCTTTTATAAAGTGAATTTTACATCAAATGCTGTTTTTTTGTAAAACGCCTATTTAAATAAATGTTTATTTATTTATTTATAGAAATTTAAAAGATATCATAAATCCTCCAAAAACTGCACAAATGTTGAGTAAAAACATTAACAAACAGAGTAAAATTACATTTGTAAAAAAAAAAAAAAACTATTATCTTGTTACAAAATTAAATGTTATTGTCTGGGGTCTCTGGAGACCCCCAAAAAAACAAGTGTGGACAGAAATGAAAACCATCAATTGCGGGTGCAAAAGTGATGTTCAACCAGTGTCACTTCATAATGTTGATTCAGTTCAAATATTATAATTTTTTTTTTAAATCTCAACTTTGTTTCAGCATTAATTGTGGGTGCAAAAGTGATATGGAACCAACATAACTTTGTAACATTTATTCAATGCAGTTGGCGTTGACACATTAACACTGACTTTGTTTCATTGATTGTTTCATTGATTGTTTGCTATCTGGGACCATCTCCAAGGTTACACGTATGTCACATATTTATAAATGAATCAAGACATAGTTGTCTATAAGTATGCATTTCCCATTCGCTGTTTGTGTATCCAACTCCTTTGAGACTCCTGTAGGACATAAATAAACAATTTTGAGTCATGCATTTCAAAGTGATGAATCTGAAAACAAATTACAGCAGATTGGTCTGTGACATTCTCTGATCCAACAAATGTATATGTTTTCCAATATGTATATTATCCATTTGCAGCTTAATTTATTTATCTAGCCAGGGGTTAATGAATCCCATTGCTCAACCCAAGTGAGTCTGATGAATGAACAGCCTTTATTTTTTACTCATACATATTTATAAATACAATAATGCCTAATTCTAATTAACTGGTCTAGCACTATTCACTGTAGTGTGAACTAAGTCATCATGTTGTGTTGCCAACAATTTCCAGATGGTCCTAAATGGAACGACAAAATGTGTCTTGGCAATATATTTGAACTCTCTTACTATGGAATAAATCTTGAGAATGCCGTTGGCCTAATATGTTTAATTTGTTGGCAAGCTGAAATGTCCCATTGTATTGCATTACTGCACATTGTGCATACTGTCAGTGTTTTACATTATCTACACTCATAGAAACCCATGTTCATTAATTTTAATTATTTATGCTGTATTGTCACTCTTGTTGACACCACAAATGGAACCATTTAGAAAAATTGCGTTTATATCCAACATACTGTACATAATGTATGGGTCTATATTGTGAATTATTTATATCTTGTGTGAAATATTGGATCTGCTGCAATTTTGTTGGGTGAAAAATCCTGCAATTTTCCTTCCACCCACCATTACACATATGGTATTGCATGTATATGGTGTACTGACGATAATTTGTGATGATACCTGAATTATATTTAAACAATATAGTTTCACGAGTTCGTACTAACATATAATATGATTGAGCAATTAGTACGCATATTTGGCGTGCTGTCAGGAGGGAGGGCTCCGAGCTCGGGATGGAGCCCGAACCCAGAGAACTCCCCCCTCATCCGAAGAGTGGGATGAAATTATATTGGAGTGCGGAGTTGGGGTGGAGGCGGGATGCTGGAAAACTGTCATAGAACAGAGGTGAGTTGGCTGTATATATATATATATATATATATATATATATATATATACACCTGATGTGCTTGTTAAGGTGATTAGCTGACAAGCTGCACCTGGGCCAGACTGATTATCTGATCGTGCTCCTCCCGAACCTTGTTAATAAAACATAATTTCACGAGTTCGCACTAACATATAATATGATTGAGCAATTAGTAAGCATATTTGGCGTGCTGTCAGGAGGGAGGGCTCCGAGCTCGGGATGGAGCCCGAACCCAGAGAACTCCCCAAAAGAAGCTAGTGTCATGGGACAGCAGCCGGAGAGGAAATTGTTAGTAGCCCCCCAAAAATATGCTTGTCATGAAGAAAAATGGGCGAAATTAGGAGCACGATGGAAGGCCAGGTGAGGGACTCTCGCTGCGTCCGAAGGGAGCTGCGGCTCTGCTACACTGGAAGGGAGAGTCCCTCTTGCAGCTGAATACTTGGCTGGTTTGAAACATCAGATGCAGGGCTCTCACTGTGACCGAAGGAAGCTGTGGCTCTGCTGCACCGGAAGGGAGAGCCCCTCTTGCAGCTGAATACTTGGCTGGTTTGAAACATCAGATGCAGGGCTCTCACTGTGACCAAAGGAAGCTGTGGCTCTGCTGCACCAGAAGGGAGAGCCCTGTTCGATGCTGAAAGAGCCATAAGATTTGAAACGATGGAGGGCTCTCACTGCGACCGAAGGGAGCTGCGGCTCTGCTGCACCGGAAGGGAGAGTCCTTCTTGTGGCTGAAAACTTGGCATGGTTTGAAGCGTCAGATGGAGGGCTCTCACTGCGACCGAAGGGACCTGCGGCTCTGCTGCACCGGAAGGGAGAGCCCAGTCTGATGCTGAATGAGCCTTGAAAACTCGGAACAACGGATGGAGGGCTCCCACTGCGACCGGAGGGAGCCGCAGCTCTGCTGAACCGGAAGGGAGAGCCCACGGAAGCGGCAGTATCAAATGAGCGGGGCACTGCAGCGGCAGTATAAAACAGCAGGGCACTGCTGCGGCAGTATCAAAGAGTGGGGCACTGCTGCGGCAGTATCAAAGAGTGGGGCACTGCTGCGGCAGTATCAAATGAGCGGGGCACTGCAGCGGCAGTATAAAAGAGCAGGGCACTGCTGCGGCAGTATCAAAGAGTGGGGCACTGCTGCGGCAGTATCAAAGAGTGGGGCACTGCTGCGGCAGTATCAAAGAGTGGGGCACTGCTGCGGCAGTATCGAAGAGCGGGGCACTGTAGTGGCAGTATCAAATGAGCAGGGCACTGCTGCGGCAGTATCAAATTAAGCAGGTCACTGTAGCAGCAGTATCAAATGAGCAGGGCACTGTAGTGTCAAATTAAGCGGGGCACTACGGTGGCAGTATCAGCTGAGCTGGGCACTGCAATGGCATTATCAAATTAAGCAGGGCACTGCAGCGGTAGTATTGAATTATGTGAGGCACTGCAGCGGTAGGATCAAATTATGCAAAGCTCTGCAGCGGCAGTATCAAATTATGCGAGGCACTGCAGCGGCAGTATCGAATGAAAGGAGCAGGGCACTGCAGCGGTGGTATCAAATGAGCCGGGCACTGCAACGTCAGTATCGAATTGAGCAGGACACTGCGGTGGCAGGATCAAATTATGCGAGGCACTGCAGCGGCAGTATTGAATGAGCGGAGCAGGGTACTGCAGCGGCAGTATCAAATGAGCCGGGCACTGCAACAGCAATATCAAATTGAGCAGGACACTGCGGCGGCAGGATCAAATTATGCGAGGCACTGCAGCGGCAGTATTGAATGAGTGGAGCAGGGTACTGCAGCGGCAGTATCAAATGAGCCGGGCACGGCAACAGCAATATCAAATTGAGCAGGGCACTGCGGTGGCAGGATCAAATTAGCGGGACACTGCGGCGGCAGGATCAAATTAAACGGGGCACTGCGGCGGCAGGATCAAATTAAACGGGGCACTGCAGCAGCACTATCAAATGAGCAGGGCACTGCGGGGGCACTGGCAGTATCGAATTAAGCGGGGCACTGCAGCGGTGGTATTAAATGAGCAGGGCACTGCAGTGGCAGTATCAAATTTCACTAAACTGATCATACGAGTTGTGAACAGTGAGGAACTGGGGTTGGCGATGGGTCCGTCTCCGGAGCCAGCACTTAGAATTTCTGCGAGAATCTGAGACTTGATGGTATTGGCACAGGGGGGGGGGGTTCTGGAGCTGCAACATTCAGTGGGGTAGGTAGTGAGACTGCAGTGAGTGAATAAAGTGTACTGGGGTTTAGATTGGAGAGAAGGGTTAGAAGGAAGATAGGAAGGGGCCGAAACCGTTTGCGGAGGCAGCCTCGCGCACGGATTAGCCTTTTGGTGCTTAGGGAAGCATGTAGGAAGAGGTAGAAGGAATTGAGGGAGAAGGCCAGTAAGCTTGCATTGCTAGCTGATGATGCCCTACTTGGATGTCTGTAGCAGGGGCTGCTGGCCATTGATAGGGAAAAGGAGTAGCGAAAGCGTAAGTGTAAAGTGGCAGAGCTTGAGTGGCTAGCGGAGGCAGCCTCACGCTAGCGTCTGCCGCCAGAGGTAGAAGGAAGGGAGTGCGAAGGATAGGAGTTTGGGAAGCTAAGCCAGCGGCATTGCGTGTGGCGCTGTAGTTGAAGGCGCCGCAGTGATTTATTGAGAAGAGGAAAGAGGCAATGCAGTGTGAGGAGCGGCCGAGTCTGGGGCGTGGCCCATGCTTGCTGATGGCCTGCTGCGTCTTGAATCTCGAGGGGAGCCGGAACTTGATCTGGAAGAAGACAACATTATTTTGAAAGAAGTAGGGAGCTATGGGGGAAAGGAGCATGGGACACAACTGACAGCAGAGTAGGGCTGTCAAAAATGGCTGAAAAACTAAATTTGAATTTCCCACCCATTGAATTTCCCATTCTATTCAAATTTGAAAGGCATAATTTCAGTTAGGGGGGAACAACTTTTGGCTTCTCTCCTGAGGTCACAGGAGGGTGCATCGAGCAAAATATTACTAATGCACGTTTATTAAAGCAATAAAAAAACATGACTATCTGTGAAAAAGCGCATAATCTTTATGAACCAAATATAATCAATTAAGTTGCTTAAACAATGATGAACAAAACAGCATCATATATGCATAGTTTAATATAAAGAGTCGAGAGCCAATTAGACATTTTACATGGCTTTCTAAACATGCTTCTCTCTTATGCGAGATGTGAGTCTAAAAGTGATGTCATGCAAAATATGCATTCTGTGTGCCACTGATAAGGCTGCCTGACACACCTAAAATTCGAATGCATCGTTTTTGTATTCGAATAAGGATTTTTATTTTGAACTCGAAAAATATATATTTGACAACCCTGCAGCAGAGGCAGCCTGACTTTTAAATCGGCCTCTGGGCTAGTGTCTGCTATGGGAGCTGGAGGCGACTGAAAATAAAAAGAGGTCATTAGAAAAGCCCGAGATGTGTGGGCCTGATTTGCAAGGGGAGGCAGCCTCACACTTCCTTCAGCTATTGTAGAGTGGGGTTTATGACATCCTGAAAAGCTTGTGCAGCCTGCGCAGCTAGCGGAGGCAGACTCACGCTAGTGTGTGCTATGGGAGCTGGAGGCCACTCAAAAGGAAAAGGATTAGAAGTAACAGGAGGAAAAGACTGAGATGTGAGGGCATGTGTTGCAAGCATAAGCAGCTTTGTGTTGGTTTCAGCTTTTGTAGCTGTAGGCCGTGGAGCCTTGTGATATTCGGAGAAAAATGCTAGAGCCTGTGCAGCTAGCGGAGGCAGACTCACGCTAACGTGTGCTGTGGGAGCTGGAGACCACTGAAAAAGAAAGAGGGGTTAGAAATAGCAGGAGAAAATATGACTGCTTTTAACAACTTTTTAAAAAAGTGATAAAATTATCAAAATACATGTTTTTCCTCTTAACCACATGAAAAGATGAAAGTATTGAAACAGCTGGCCAGCCAAGCTGCACATCGGTTGGTAGAGACTTGAAGAGGGGTGCCTAGTAGTATGCACGACACATGCAAATTGGGTTGCATTTGTTCAATAATGATATGAATAGTTCTTTATGATACACCTTAGTTGTTAGTTTGCACCTATAATTGTTCATTTAGGTACAATGATTTTCGAAAAATTAAGTTCAAACAATCTTTTACATCTTATCTGTCTATCTGAGTAATGTGCAATTTAAAATACAGGTAAAATGCTAGTGAAAATTAATACATAAAATTAGTAATTTCCTTGTGTGATCTACGCAGTTTGCGTCATGTTACCAAAATGACATCGACATCCATAAGATCATCACGTCGTTTAACAATTTTTTAGCAACAAATGACCTGCCTTTACACAAAAGTTTATTTGCAACATGGCCTGCGCCGCTACTGGAGGCAGCCTCACGCTGACTGCTACGAGAGCTGGAGGTCCGGCTACATACGGCACTGCGGCCGGAGGAACTGCAGTGAAAAGAAGAGCCGAGTGAGGTTTTGCTGCAGTGAGAACTGTGGTGCTGCCTAGGCTCGTTTGAGGCCTGCCGCTGCGACCCAACGCTCTAGGAGAGCCGGGTCTTGTACGGGACGATGATGGTGAAGAGCAAGGCAAGATCGGGGCTTTGCTCGATCTATTGGCCGCCTTTGTGCCTGGAGTGGATTTAGGAGTGAGGTTGGCTAATTTGCAGTGTAACGAATGGATCGCACGTATCCGCTTTGTTTACCCTCCGCGAGAATGGTTTGTCAGAATAAATCAGCGTTTGCTTCAGGCTTAAATACTGTCCACTACCAAACGGAGGATATATTGGAATGGCCGAATGAGACAAGGATGTCGGTTGAGGTGAGGTTAAGCCTCGGCATTGTGGTGATTGACGGAAAAGGAGTGAGCCTAGAGCTTGCAGATTGCGATGGAGGAAATTAAAAATCCCCAGTCCAGGTTTTGTCGTTGTCCAGAAAAAGATATGTGTCTGTGATATAATAACAAAGGAGCAAAACCGAGTGCTGGAAAACTGTCATAGAACAGAGGTGAGTTGGCTGTATATATATACACCTGATGTGCTTGTTAAGGTGATTAGCTGACGAGCTGCACCTGGGCCAGACGGATTATCTGATCGTGCTCCTCCCGAACCTTGTTAATAAAACATCATATAAAGAGTGCATTCTATGGAATACTGTACTCATACATGTTAATTGCTCTTAACTTGAAAGATTTGAGTAAGCTGGCTCATTTATATAGGCCTACTTAAACTTATAAAATATAAAATTATCATATAATATCATTATCAACTTAGTTGTTTTTACTAGTGGAAATTAACTAGCTACAACTAGCTAATTCAGTAAATGCTAATTACTACTTGGTAAAACAATGCTTTGATTAGCATTGATTAGAAAACATTGCAACTTCTGAATGAGTAAGGATACAGAGAACATTATATCTGTTCTTGAAGCAAGCACATGCTCTACTCGTCACCTTGATGGTACACCCCAAAAACCCCAACATAACAGAATCTCTTGTAAATCAGCATAGAAAAACATTAAACACCACTAAATCTCTCACTTACCACTAATCTCGCACAAAATAAAAAAGTGCCATAGCACAGAATTCTGCTCTGGGGCGGCACTCTTACAAAAGGTACTAATATGCACCAGTTGGGTATTACTTAACACTTACCCAATAACATGTATCTTAAAAGTATGCACCTTTTCAGGGTAAATAAGAAACAAATGTGACAGCTTTTGTACCGTTTTGTTGTACCTCTGTGTGGGAAACATAAATCCCAGTCCAGTTTCAGTTAAATTAAATTAAGTTAATTAAAAGTGAGTTCATTAAACACAAAACAATGAAAGAAAAAAGAAAAAAAAAAATCGGAAAAAGGAAGCTTAAAACTATTTAAGTTTGTCCAACTCAAACCATTATTTTGAGTGTTTTAGAGTGATGCATATGCTGTAGGCAGGCCTATTTCAGTCCAATTACCCAAATGACAATTTTTGAGCTCTTAAAAATGCACAAAAATGTTGCTGTTAGAGAAATGCAAGATGATTTCCTATTAGAGAAATGCATGGTACTGAACCCTAGCCAGTACAGGTGTCAAATTAACTTATTTTATCATATTTGCAAGAGCAGATTAAAATCTGCAAGCAGTCTGAACGTTTGGCACTTGTTTCATGTTGCTTTAAAACGGATCTTTCTAACTAAGAAAAGTCTTTCTAATTCCTTCTCTTCTTTCCCCCGGTTTCACAGACAAGGCTTAAGCCTAGTCCCAGACTAAAGTGTAAATCTGAGCTGTTTTAACTGAAAGAAGCGTGCACTGTCTGATCTTAAAATATATCAGTGCCTTTGTTTTGTCTCGAGATGCACACCAGTAATGTTTTTTCTAAGGCATGTTAGTCAAAATTACTGTCCTAATTGTGCTAATTGAACAATGGCCTAATCCTGATTTAGTCTAAACCCTGTCTGTGAAACCGGGCCATTGAGTGTTTGTTTCTCATTCCAGATTTTTATTCTTGGGTGCTGGGTCTGTTAATCTCAAAAACATTCATCGCAAACAAGCTATGTGATAAAGAGGGCAAACAGCTGATAAAAACATCTTAATAATCCATAAAACTCCAGTCCAGCAATTAATGTCAAATAATGATCATAACTGTAGGCCTATATCCTAGCGTTACATACCAAGCACTAGTGAAAGTGAAGTGAAGTGAAGTGACATACGGCCAAGTATGGTGACCCATACTCGGAATTCGTGCTCTGCATTTATCCCATCCAAAGTGCCCCCCCACAGCAGTGAACACACACACACCGTGAACACACACCCGGAGCAGTGGGCAGCCATTTATATGCTGCGGCGCCCAGGGAGCAGTTTTTTGTATTTTGTATAATTGTTTACCATACAACAGTACAAATAATAATCATAATTAAAGTAATTATAAAATGAATAAATGGATCTACTGAATATATAGATCATATCATTATTGATATATCAGTCTACAGCCAACATATCTGATGTCTTCTAAAAGCTACTCAAAAAGTAAGAAAAATTGTCCTTGAAAAATGCTGATGAGTAGATTGACAGCTTATCTACATGTTCAGGCTTAAGCAATGCAGACAATGATTATAACTTAAGTACTGAAGATGATGATAATTTAAATTAATTTCCAGACAGGTTCTCTGTGTTAAGTGCTGATTGAGCACACTACCTGTCATGCAGCACTAATTTAATATTCAGTAATATTGTTATTCACATGTTGCCAGTTCCATTGCCAGTTCAATTCCATTACAAAACTATTGCATCCTAAGAAAGAGACTTGATGGACAAGAATTTAGTTAGACATGCCAAAAATCTTAAACACATTAATTTGGCATTTAATGGGAACGGCTTGACTAGAGATGAAATGAGTTTGTGCTCAAATCTCTGTTGGTTGATGGAGCTGTGAAAATGGTTTCACAGCTCCATCAGCCGAATTACACCCTTTTTGCACTTTATGGACAATTCCCATGACCAACTTCATGACCCTCACTGGCCTGGCTTGTTCCAGCTAAAGAAAAAGCTTTTAAAAGCTTTTCATGTGTGATTATCAAAAGTAGGCCTATAAAACGAAATCACAGTACTTCTTGTCATATAGAAATACAAGCGGCATGACACAAAAAGCCAATATTTGGAGAGGCTCTAGTTCGGTGATGCATGTCCCACATTTACTTAGTAAATTTATCAGTAATAATTAGCATATTTTACTTAGTGTTATATGCAAAACACTATTTTCTATAATAGGTTAACATACAACATTATAATAATATCTTATTACATATTAATTAATAATTAAATAAACAGACTTAAATTGATCTACTAAAAATATTGTTATGGGTGTTTGACACACTGGCGGCGGTCGAAAGCTTCATGGAAGAATTAGACACAGAATAAAGGTGGGCTCAATCCATCTGGACTATTAAAAACCTGAATGTAGGTTTAAAATAACTACGATCATACACCATAAACTATCCCTTTTGTTGTGGGGACTCGATAGTGAATCGAGACGAATTTGTAAAATAATTATTGTTCTCTGGAAGTTTTGAAAAATGTGCTCATAATTTAATATAATTGGTGAGAGTAATGTTACAAATAGGGTTGTGATGATAAATATAGACACAGAAGTACATGATAGTTCCTCACGGGTGTGTGGACCAATCAGCGCCATATATGGAGTGTAAGGGGTGGGGGGGTCAAACGCAGTAGTATGGATGCTACTGGGGAAATCGGGGCTGTTGTGGAATATTCTTTGTTCATGATTGTTTACGGTTTTATTTTTTGCTTCTCAGTATTTAAGATGGTTGAGTTGGTAAAAGGAAAAATACCTCTTAGGAAATGTAAAAGATCATGGAGGAAACGGGGAATGTGAAATTTGTAACCTGGAATTGCAGAGGACTGGGCAATGTTAAAAAAATAAAGCAGGTAATGAATAGGATCAAACAATTACAAGCACAAATAGTTCTTCTTCAGGAAACCCACATGATGAAAAGTGAGACAATTAGGATTCGTCGGAGATGGCAAGGGCAAGTTTTTGCTGCTTGTCACACTGCTAATGCGAGAAGAGTAATGACTTTAATTCATAAATCGATCTCAAAACAGATTCAGAAAGTAACTAAGGATACACCAGGAAGATACATTGTCTTACAATGTACCTTTTTTCAGAAAAGATAAATTTAATTAACATTTATGGTCCAAATGATGACAATCCCACATTTTTTAATGATTTGTTTTTGTTAATTGCTAATTTGCCTGGATACTATCTTATTGCAGGGGATATGAATTGTGTGTTAGATCCTACTAAAGATCGTTCAACAGGGATTGATAAAACACATACTAAAGCCAGGAAGGTGATACAGGAATTTATGAAAGATCTTAATTTATTAGATGTTTGGAGAGACCTTAATCCTGCAGCGATATCATATTCCTGTTATTCTGGTATACATCAAATATACTCACGTATTGATTATTACCTAATTTCTGCACAATTGCATAACAATATAACGAATTGTAGCTATCACAGTATAGTCATCTCTGACCATGCAGATAGGATGGCTTCATGACCTAGAGTTTGTAGAATATGTGGGCAAACAAACTGATCTGTTTTTTTAAATGAATATCTGAAACATCTGCTTGCATTAGATGGGAAGCATTCAAAGCTTTTATTCAAGGACATATAATTGTTCTTTGCAGTTCAAAAGCTAGGAAGTCTAGACAAGAAATGTAACAATTAGAAGATCAAATAAAAAACTACAGATATAGTGGAAGCAAAAGAGAAATTATTATTACTCAGGTCTCAATATAATGAATTGTCAGCAAGTAGAACAGCTTCAAAAGTTTTAAAAGTTGAAACTAAATTTTTATAAATATGGAGATAAAACAGGACAGTTACTTGCTTGGCAAATTCGACAACAACAAATTATCACAATAATCAAGAGTTCAACTGGAGATATAGTTGACCCAGTAGAGATCAATGAAGCATTTAGAACTTATGAAAAACTCTATAGCTCAGAGTGCTCACTAAATGTAGATATCCAGATGCAGTTTTTAGATAGTCTAAATATACCTCAGATTTTAGTTGAAGGTTTAAAATAACTACGATCATACACCATAAACTATCCCTTTTGTTGTGGGGACTCGATAGTGAATCGAGACCAATTTGTAAAATAATATGTTCAGGTATTATTGTTCTCTGGAAGTTTGGAAAAAAAGACAGAGTATATATTTATAAATATATGTATTCTTCAAGCGAAACAACTTATTTCTTTAAATTGGAAAAGTATATATGCACCAAATATAGGACATTGGCTAAAAGAAATGGTAACAAATATGTTAATGGAAAAGATAACTTACATATAAAGAGATAAATACATAATTTTTGATGGAGTTTGGGGGCCTTTCAAATTGTTCTTAAAATGGGGTAGAGTTGGAAATGTGTTGATAGAAGACTAAAAAAAAAAAAGGTGATGATGTATATTAATGTAAAATACTGAGAAGCTTTTTCTTTCTTTTTTTTTGGTGTGTTTTCTTTGTTACATGGAAATTTATATGTGTATTGTTAAAATGCAATAAAAAGCAATAAAGGGGAAAAAAAGATAGTTTTGAACACTGGATGGTTATGTACTTGCTCAAAAATTGATTTTGGCTAATTTTGGACTGGAGCTTTAAGTAAGTAAGTAAATAAATCAGTTCATGAACTATAACAACTGTAAATCAGAGCTGCAGAAGTCATCACTTTTTTTACATGGAATCTGTCCATTTTGCTGTACATATAAATGCTGTCAAACATTCAAATCAAATAATACAAGCCTTACATTTTGATTAGTGGATCTTTGAGACTTATTTGTGGAATTATGAATATGTTATTTTATAGTTTGAAAGGACAGTGTCGCCCACACAGGTCATTGTATTATGATTTGGACCTGTGATTATACTGTAAGCAACTGGTAAATGCAGAACAAGAACAAAATGGAGTATATAAGCACTACTGCATAGCTCTGTTCTGAACTTTCTGAGAGCACTGACTGCACTTTTACACAAAGGGACTGCAAACAGATGGTTGATGGGCACATTTACAGAGATGCTGAATTGTGAATGATTGTTTTCTACTGTTAAATAGAAACACACATAAGGATTGTAATAATCATGACATGAAATATTAAATGTGTGCTTTATTGAAAAACACACAAGTCAAAGTTATGATGCTCATTGTTCAGTCTGTAGTGCAGCCCAATTTTGTTTATGGCGATGATTTTAAATTTCAATTACACTGAATCTCTTTCTAGGAACTGAAGGTACTGAAGTCTACCAGTAGCTGTGGTCGGTGAGCCAAATGAATGCACACATGGATACAAAGGTGAGGCAGAGAATTCTTGAAAGAGCTGACACGCATTTGGGATGATAACAGCTTTGAGTCAGATGGCTCTCTCTCTCCCAAGAAAAGATGAAAAGATGAAAAGATGTGACCTATGGCTAGCAGAATGTCTGTTCTGAAATCCCAGCAGGCTGTGGCCGAAATCAAAGATATAAAACAGGAAGATCTTGGTTTAGAACACTGATTACTGATAAAATCCACAGAACTACAGTCCATCAATTAGCATCTTGTCAAGTGAAAAGCTTAGAAAGAAATCCATCATAAAGAAATTTTAACTTTAAACCATCGCTTATGACTAAAATATCAGATATAATCCATGATACTGCTGCCTTCAGGGAAAAAGTCCATCCCCTGTTGCCCTCTCATATTAAAAACATATTTGTTTAGAACTGTTTTTGTTCATAAAATGTGCTTGATCTGTGCATATTTGTCTCCCAAATGTAGACAAAACTAAATTTTCACTGGTTAGAGAACTCGTATTTTAGCTGGAAGCTACGGTTTGAAGTTAAAAACATCTTAATGGATTTGTTAATTACAACTAGTCGAAATGGAACTGCTGCTGCTAGTAGACATTGGAAACACTAGTCGAATTTTAGTCATATTTTAATGTTACGTTTTAAAAATATTACATTATTTTGAAAAGTGGATATCTGGAGCGGAAAACAAATTTCATTTCACCTCTCTATGCATTTTCTTCATGCCACTCGCCGTAGGCTCAGATAAATTTTTAATAAAGACAAGCAAGGTGTGGGAGCGTATTTTTACCTGAGTACTTGACACCAACAATTAATCTTGCCTCACATTTGCTGGGTAACCAACATCAAGGGTGCAACACATATGTATTACAAGAAACACAATGTTTATTGTTCACTCTTGATTTGTTGTTGGATTGCCTTTTTCGGAGTGTCTATTAACGCTAAGTGCAAATAGCCCGCCTTGTTGTCAAAGGCTATTTACACTAACACTGCCCACTAACGTGAGATTGGGTTAGTCACCATTAAAAAAAGAGATCATTTAGCAACAGTTTCAGTGGTGTTGATGGTATGGGGCATGCTTTTTGACATGATCGACCCGAGTTCGAGCCCGCCCTTTTGCCAAACTTTTTTTCTCCCTTTTCAAATCTCATATCGCATCATAAAGGCATTTATTTTCAATAAAAATGAAGGAAATAATCAAAAAGTTGAAAATAAGGGTAGGTTTTATTGTCCCAATAAGGTGGCATCCATTTAATAATTTGAATTAAAACTATAATTTAAACTCAATACGTTATTATTGCGTACTGTTTTATAATGTACTACAATACTGAGGTGTAGATAATTGCCACTATTTGCAATAAGTAGTATAAATAGCTGAAAATCTTGCTATTTTAACAGAGTGTAAATTGAATATAGCTATTTGCACTTAGTGTAAATAGCATATCGTTAAAAAATACTGCTATTTTCACTTGGTGTGAATAGAATCCATTGCTATTTGCACTTAGTGCAAATAGCCACTGCCTTAATTTTTAGCATCAACAGGTTTTTGCCTTAGAGTCTTTCTGAAAACACCAATATTACTCCAGATGTGTTTCTTCAGATCCTATTCTTGCATATATAGCTCAAAAGGTCAAAATTAAGCTAAACAATATTGATAAAATGATTGCTATTAAACCAACAAATACTTCACAATATTTTATAATATAAAGTTATAATTAGACCGTTTGATAATATAATACACTTTTAACATTATAGAACTTAATGTACAATATACAAGAAGTACTAATTTATTTTGCTTTTAAGTGTTGACAAATGCATAAAATATGTTGACATTTTTTATATCTTACAATTACAAAAGTGGAAGGAAACAGTAAGAATATGGATATTCAAAGTTCAGACTTACCTGTTTTCATTTTCCTGGGTGTGTAGATACAATATAGAAGTTTTTTTTTTTTTTCCAGGGACCAGTGCAATAATGAGGATTATGTCAGGTTCTGCAGAATTGTCAGGTTTGTTTATTCCCTCTTCAAACCTGTTTTGGAACTGTATATCCTTTTTACAATTTGATTCCATCTTTTTGGACATGTTTTGTGTTTTGTAAGGTGTTCTATTCGTTTTTTAATTTTTATTCCTTTTTTTATTATTATTTTCGTTGACTTCGCAGAATTGCTCAGAGTAGCCTACCCTTTTTATGGACACACCAACAGCAACAGGCATAAGGCATAAGGCATGATGTGGGAGTGTGATGCAATATAGCCTACTGTGAGCATAATTAGCCACCGTTGCTGCAAAGCATATATTGGTCGCTTTGCTGTCTGATAGCATACCAAATATTGCTGCTTATTGATTATTGATTATGGAGAGTGTCTCAGTTAAAAGTAACCTTCAGTGACGCACAGTGCTGAGATGCTGGTCCGCGACGCGTAGCAATTGTGTGTGTGTGTGTGTGTGTGTGTGTGAGAGAGAGAGAGAGAGAGAGAGAGAGAGAGACGACTGTGATTATGATCATGCCTAGGGTTGAGACGAATCACTAATAACTGTGGCTATAGTCCAATCCGCTTCACTTGACACTGCGCTCCAGCGTTTGGCTTTGAGTCAAGCACCACTAAATTGTCCAAAAGTGCATCAGAACTGCGCTTTGGTGTTTTTGAGACGGCCACCGCAACCTCGTTACGATGACGTTCACAAACACCTCCGTGGATTTATTCTCGCAGTTTTATATTTTGCAGAATTTCTCCATGTATTTTAATTTCTCTTTGGACGCGATGTACGACAGAGGAGCGAATTACGAGTCTGAATCCCACAGACCGACCATCAGAGCGCTGCTCGTCGTCGCATATTGCGTTATTATCATCATCTCGCTGTTCGGAAACGTGGTGGTTTGTCACGTTGTTATTAAGAATAAACGGATGCACTCGGTGACAAGTTTGTTCATCATGAATTTAGCCATTGCTGACATTCTTATAACTCTCCTCAACACGCCTTTTACTCTGGTAAGTTTACACTAGTTTAACTTATTTAGCCTACTTATATAAATAACAAATATATATATATAAATATAAATTTTTATAAATATATAAAAATATAAATATAAAAATAAATTTGGTATTGTTAAATTCATTGGAAACAAAAAACGCTTGTTGCATTTATGCATTCAGAATCTAGACAATTTTGTTATTGGGTCGCTCATTGTCTGGATCTTAAATTAATTCAGAATACATTAAACAATAAAATTCCAAAAGTAGTCATTTTCTATGAAAAATAAAAGTCATTGTGATGTTGCGATGTTTGTTGAGGATAAAGTTAATGTGTAACTGTCCTTTGAATAAAAAAACCCTGGCTGACATTTTTCAGGCTATATTGTACAAATGGAAAAATTGTATTATTAGTTAATTTATTAGCCTATATTATCATTCATTGTATTTGAAAAACTGTATCGAAAAAGTACGTTTTTTAATTTTTTTATTAAATTGAGTTTATAATTTTTTTTTTTTTAGTGATAATCGTTTTGTTACTTAAGGAAGTTTCTTGATAAGTTACTCAAAAAGATTTTTTTTTTTTTTCGTTTTGAAAATAATGAATAAATTTGACCATTTATATTGGCCTACATCAGGCATCCTCAAATCTGGCCCACTCCTGCAGAGTTTAGCTCTAACCCTAATCAAACACACCTGAGCATGCTAATCAGAGTTTTCAAGATTATTAGAAAATCACAGGTAGGTGAGTTTGATCAGGGTTGGAGCTAAACTCTGCAGCAGATTGGCCCTCCAGGGAAAGAGTTGAGAAACCTTGGCATATGTGATTTTTTTTTCTTTATTTTTTTATTTACTTGATTTTATGCCACTTGACATTTTTGGACTAGCCATAAAAAAAAATATATATATATATATATATATATATATTGAAATCATAAATTCATCATGAATGCACAATAATCTGACACATGGTTTTTAAACAGAAAAACCATGTGCCATGTGTATCAGAATACTCTTTGTTATCATCTTGGGAATCCTTATTTCTCATTGGGACTATTATATCAGTCAGTTGTATAATCAGTCTATTTTGTCTGCTGAGCATTTGTAAAGGAGTATGGTTCAGGGTCAATGAGGAGGATAATTAGATGTCTCCACCCCAAGGCTCCCAGTTATGCAAACTGATTTTTCTCACATATGGCCATTTTAAATTGAAAATATGGTACAATTTTCATGTGTAAACGATACCTCCAGTGTTCAAGACATGGTTAAGGCCTTGGTATGGTTATTATGCTGCATTCTTCCTCTGGTGTGTGAGTGTGTGCACATCCACGTTATCTCTATCATTGCTCTTAATTGTTTAGCAACGACTATACAGAGGAGGTGCATGATTCATCTCTCTGTGAGTGTATAGGGGTGAGCATGTGCATGCATTTAAATTTTTATATGCCTCTTGATCAAAGGCCAATCTGTTGCATATGTGTTCTTTCAGGTTCGGTTTGTTTACAGTACATGGGTGTTTGGGAAGGTGATGTGCCATGTGAGCCGCTTTGCACAGTATTGTTCTGTTCATGTCTCTGTTCTTACACTGGTTGCTATTGCTATTGATAGACACCAGGTAAGTGTTCTTACAAACAGACACATGCAACCATTTGTAATGTCTTAACAATGGAACCTTTAGAGTGAATAGCTTTTTCGTCTTATTAAAACTTAATGAATCAGTGCGTGCCAGTGTGCAATCATGACTGCTGATTGTTGTTGTCCATCAGGTGGTGATGCATCCAATGAAACAGAGGATGTCTCGGCTTCAGGGCATGGCCTGGATTGGTGTAATCTGGGTCATGGGGTCCTGCTTCTCTCTACCTCATGCCATCTACCAGAAACTGCTGCGCTTTGAATTTATGTACGATCTTTCTTTCTTTCTGATGATGATGATGATAATAAAATCAAGTAAAACGGATAAATATTATTATGACTGGGCGAATGGATGTAAATAATGATTGTTATAATATCATGAGAACATTTTGATCCCTTCCAGGAACTCGAGTTGCGTCGAAAACGCTAGGGGAACGTCTTCAGCGTGACCGCGCTCTGAATACATGTGTAATCTGTCCAATGGAAGGGCGAGACGTCACGGGCGGGTGACCAGGAAGCATAAAAGCACGTGCGGTGGAACCGGCATCAGCTTTTTGTCATTCAGCAACTGCTACTCTGTGTGTGTGTCTGTCGATCTGTGTTGTGAGTCTTATTTAGTGTTGTTTGTCCCTACACAATCACTTGAAATTAGCTCCACAATGTGTGCAAGCAATTGGGCGAGAGCCGATAGCATTAAAGGCTGTGTGTTCCTCCCTGCAAACTATCACTGCTGGGGATACACAGTCCGTGTGTGGTCTGCTTGAGAGCAAAGCACGCAGAGTCAGTTCTCGAGGGAGCTGACTGCCCGCTTTGTGAGCGTTTGTCACTGCGTCTGCTTGCTCTCGGAAGGCTCTCTTTGAGGAGTGAGCTTTCACTAGCGTTCCTCGCGGTGCAGGTCCCGCTTCTGCCGAAGAAAAAGAAAAAAGGCAGAGCGGCGGCTGCGCTTGTGGGAATCGCACATGGATCAGGTGGAAGGAATGAAGACGGGCGAGCCCCTATCTTCTTCCTTTCCCATCAGATCCAGCGCCCGCTCTCTGGGATCGGAAGCCTGCCCCGCGGTTTCTTCCCCCCAGAGAAAGGGCTTGACGCTCCGCCTGTCTTCCTCCGAGGAGGTGGACGTGAAGGACATCGATGAGCTTTGTAAAGCTGCAGTGTTTGCACAAGCATATTATGAATGATGACATCATTATATTCGCGCCGTCAGCCCTAAGTAATGGGGCTGATTGTGCTTCTCCACGCCGTACGATCTCGCGGTCCTGCCGCTGCGAGTGAGATTGCGGGGATCGCAACATGGATCTGGTGGACGAGTTGGAGACGGGTTCGCCCTATCTCTCCCTGCATTCCCCAGATCTAGCGCTCTCACTCGGGGCTGGAAGCCAGCGGTGTGGTTCTTCCCCCTTTGAGTGGGAGCTCGCTGTTGCAGCGCACGTTGCCGAGGCGACGCGTGCATTACGTCATTCTCATTCATATCAGAAGCAATGCCCCAGGTGGAACAGACGCTCGCGAGCTATCTGTCCCCTGGCGCAGCGTCGTCTCTGAAGGCTCCAACCTCACCCACCAAGACATGGCGCACAACTTCAGCGTTGGTGGGCAAGGGGTACGCAGCTGCAGGTCAGGCTGGTGCGTGTCTGCACACCATGGCGGTGTTACAGGCGTACCAAGCCGACATACCTGCTTAAAGATCTAGATGAGGGATAGAAGCTCAAATCTGCTATTTCTGAGCTCCGTAGAATCGCTGGCCTCTGTGGTTTACCCTATTTGACATGAAGGAGATGCCGTCAATTCTGTCGTCGACAGGTACCAGGAGGCCCATATACAAGCGGCGGCGTTCCAGCGGTTCCGCCCGGAAACGTAGCGGAGCTGAGAAGCTCTAGAGCTCCTGGTTCGGCCGTCTCCTGCCAGTCCATTCAACGGGGTGATTCCCACGTTGGTGGGCCCCGAGCAGGCTCTGGTCATGGAACAGGAAATAGACACTCTCTTGAGGAAGGAGGCCATCAAGGTGGTCCCTGCTCACGAAAGAGAGTCCGGGTTCTACAGCTGGTACTTCATAGCTCCCAAGAAGGATGGAGGGTTGCGTCCCATTTTAGATCTGCATCAGTTGAACTACTCAGTCAGCAGACTGAAGTTCAAGATGCTCAAAACTCAAACAGGTAAGTATCTCAGATCAAGTCCGAGGACTGGTTTGTCACGATCGATCTAAAGGACGCACACTTCCATGTCTCCATCCTTCCCACTCTCAGGAAGTCCCTGAGGTTTGCTTTTGGGGGCAATGCTTACCAATATCAGGTCTTCCTTTTGGCCTTGAAACTCTCATCCCGCACTTTTACATCAACGATTGGTTGATTCTAGCTCAATCGGAGCAGCTGGCGATTCTACATCGAGATGAAAGAGCTGGGGGTTGAGACTGAACGCCAAGAAAAGTGTGCTTTCTCCAGTACAGAGAACCACTTATCTAGGCGTGGTGTGGGATCCGACCACGATGCAGGCACGCATGTCCCCTGCTCGTTTTGAGTCGATCCTCACGTCAGTCAAGAGAGTGAGAGAAGGCTAGTCACTCACTGTCAAGCAGTTTCAAAAATTGCTGGGTCTCATTGCAGCTGCGTCCAACGTGATATCTATTGGCCTGCTGTACATGAGACCCCTACAGTGGTGGCTCAGAACCAAGGGGTTCTCCCCAAGGGGAAACCCACTTCGCATTCAAGGTCACGCGGCGATGCCTACATGCCTTAGACATTTGGAGATGTTCTTGGTTCTCGTCTCAGGGCCCGGTGCTGGGAGCTCCTGGTCGCCACATAATGCTAGCGATGGAAGCATCCCTCACCGGTTGGGGAGCGGTCATGAGTGGCCACCCTGCCCGCGGTCTGTGGAATAGTTGCCATCTCACATGGCACATCAACTGCCTGGAGATGCTGGCCGTGCTTCGAGCACTCAAACACTTTCTCCCAGACCTAAGAGGTCACCATGTGTTGGTGCGCATCCTTGTGTAGTCCCAGGGCAGACTTCGCTCGCTGAGAGCCGTCTACATCTCAATATGGGAGCAGACATCCTGTCGAGGCAGGGGCCGAGGCCCGGGGTCATCCAGCTTCACTGGGACTGGATGCTATGGTACAGACTTGGCCGAGGCTTCGTCTGTACGCCTTTCCCCTGATCGGTCTGCTCCAAGGAGTTCTGGCGAGAGTGCGCCGATATGTGGTTAGTCTACTACTGGTAGCACCGTTCTGGCCGGGCCGAGTATGGTTCTCGGACCTGATTTCTCTCCTCGACGGCTCTCCATGGGAGATTCCTATCAGGAGAGATCTTCTCTCACAGGCGAGGGGCACTATTGTCCACCCTCGCCCGGAGCTGTGGAAGCTGTGGGTGTGGCCACTGAGGAGGCACAGCTCATAGCTTCTGGTCTCTCAACCGAGGTTGCTGAGACCATCCTCCAATCCAGAGCTCCCTCTACGAGGAAACTTGTCACTTCATGGTGCGGAGACCGCCACCTCGACCCAGATAACTGCCCGATTGGTACAGTGCTGGAGTTCCTGCAGGCCCGTTTCTCCGCAGGGGTAACCCACTCCACCCTGAAGGTTTACGTGGCGGCTTTATCTGCCTACCGCGCCCTTCTCGGTGGCCTCTCAATGGGTAGGCACCCCCTAGTACATGTTTCCTCCAGAGGCTGAGGCCTCCGGCCAGAGAGCTTATGCTATGTGGTGGATCAGGATGCTATTCCATAGCCTCGAGTCCTCTGATCCTTCTTGGGGATCAAGACTCACTTCTCAGAAGTTGACATTTGGGACGCAGGCCCGATCACTTTAGCCACTCGTGGCCCTTTTTCTCTCGCCCTCGCTGTGCTCCTGAGGGATACACACAGGGCAGGTATTTGGAAGTCTGGTGGCGTGGGCATCTCGTTCCCCTAGCGTTTTCGACGCAGCTCGAGTTCCTGGAAGGGAACGTCTCAGGTTACGTATGTAACCCTGGTTCCCTGAAGGGAACGAGATGCTGTGTCTCTAGGCCATACTTCCAGCATCCCTGCCGGTGGTTGCTTCATTCCTAGAAGCTGATGCCGGTTCCACCGCACGTGCTTTTATGCTTCCTGGTCGATTACGTCACCCGCCCGTGACATCTTGCCCTTCCATTGGACAGATTACACATGTATTCCCCTAGCGTTTTCGACGCAGCTTCTCATTCCCTTCAGGGAACCAGTAATCTGAGACGTTCTCAGTGCAGGGGCACAAGAAACTCAATCAAATTCTAAAAAGTAGCATTCAAGCACGGACACTTTCCAATCTTCGGAAGTATTTGCTGTCAGGGTTGAATAGATGGAGATAAACACTTCAGTGAGATAAGTTTTGTGTCTAATTAAGCCTCCCATTGTATTTTAAACGTCACTCCCAACTGAACCTTATGGTTTTGAGCTTGAAAAATGCTATTAAAAAAAAAAAATCATGCTTTTCTTCCCTAAAATGAAAATTAGCTGAAAATGTACTCACCTTCAAGCCATCCAGTATGTAGATTCATCATATATATAATTTTTTAAAAAAGATTTCTGTCAGAATGAGAGTTCAAACAGCTGATCAAAAACATCACAATAATCCACAATTAATCCAAACAACTGCAGTCCACCAATTATGCACAGGCCAAAGCTGTTCTTTACAAATACTGTATGTTGGTGGATTTTGATGTGACAGGACAACAGTGGATGGAATTTTTCACTGGAGGAAGTGTTATAGATTATGAACTGGTATTTTGGCCAGAGGTCAAAACGCCTTAATGATAAATTTGTGTTTTACAAACATGCAGCCTTTTACTTCACAAGACATTAATTGAAGAACTGGAGTCATGTGGATTATTGTGATGTTTTTATCAGCTGTTTGGACTCTGACGACACTCATTCAAAACAAAATTATCTTGGAAATCCTGAGGGTGAGAAAATGTTCAGCAGATTTTAATTTTTGGGTGAACTAACACTTTAACAACTTTAATCTTTTTATGTTATAAGATGTCCCTTCTTGTCTCTTTTAGCAATAACAGAGTACGGATGGTGTGTCTACCCAGCTTTCCCCATCCCTCCGATCTCTTCTGGAAGTATCTGGATCTTGCCACATTCGTCCTGCTCTATGTATTGCCTTTAGCCATTATCTCCTTATCGTACCTTGTGGTGGCCAAGAAGGTCTGGTTCCAGAATGCTGTCGGTGATGTCACGCTGGCTCAGTCAGCCGCTCATCGCAGAAGGAAGACGACGACTTTGAAAATGCTAATCGCAGTGGTGGCCGTGTTTGCAGTCTGCTGGTTTCCTCTAAACTGTTACGTTGTGCTGCTGTCAAGTAAAGTGATCCAGGCCAACAATGCCCTGTACTTCACCTTTCACTGGCTGGCCATGAGCTCTACCTGCTACAATCCCTTTATATACTGCTGGCTCAATCACAGCTTCCGTGCAGAACTCAGAGCCCTGCCTCTAATTGGCCGTATAGCTAAGGGCAATGCCATCCAGCAATCCTAAGGAAGCACCCAAGATTTTGCCGTTCTGATTTTTATTTTAATATTCCATTGCTTTTATAAAAGCATATTCACATATGAAAGCACCGTAGTGGATCATCCCTCTAATCCTAGTGATTTCTCATTTTCATCTCACCCATGGCTCACATTTAGTCCTGTCCATCTTAGTGAAAATGACACCTAAACACTGTGTTGCCATGGAAGAGATGACAAAAAAAGGAAGGCATAAGATGTTAAATAGAAACTGTTCTGTTTTTCAAGGAAAAGCAATTCCATAGTGGAACACACTATGACTTTTAAAATCTAAACACACATGGAAACACTAGGCATCATACACAACTGATGATCACACACTACCAGACTTTCAAGTCGTTCTGAACACACACACACACACACACAAAAAAACTCATTTATAAATATGCTCTTTTTTATTTGAAGAGGCATGACAAATGAAAACAATGTGTGTTCTAAAATCAGCTCAGAATATATAACTTGTTTGATACTTGGAATCATAGTCTGAAGCTAAAATTAATAATAATAATAATAACCTGTGCCTGTCATACACTAATAACTTTCTGTGAAATCTGTCAAATCCGACTGTAAACTGGGGCAAAAATTGTGCAGTGTATTCCTGCCTTTAAAGTGGCTTTTTAATAGCACCAAATCACAAACAAAATCGCATAAAAATCAGCAAATACAGATTATTTTGATTTCAGGTTGGAAACTACTGAATGAGATTTTGGGGCTATTTAATTATATTTAACTGTAAGATATTAAGCTATTAATTAATTATATTCAGATTTTGACAGCTTCTGTTGCACTAGAATAACTTCATATCAGGGCCTTATTTATTTGTTTTATTTATAAATGTTTTTCTGACACATTAGCCATATTTAATTCACTTATCGCCATGTATGAGTAATTCTCAGGCAGCACTGTGTTAAATTGGATATTGTTACAATCTATAAATAATGTTTACAGTATTTTTTAGATGTAAAATATAGATATAGCTAAATGAATTGCTGTTTCATGCAATTGTATCCTTCTGAATATTTTCATTTGATATTAAGGCCTATTCTGAGCTTGAAATGTATTATATACAAAGTAGATGTTTTTAACAGTGACTACAGTATGCTCTCTTCTGGTCCAACCAATCTGGGCTCTTTTTTTATATACTGCTGCCAGTTCTAGTATAGATTATTAAATGTTTGGGTGGCCAGGTCTCAGATTTGAGCTTACGTCCATTTTTGCACCAATCCAAGTAGGTATGAATTGAACACCCACACATAATAACTGTGATTTTTGACCACTAGTCTTTATCTGACAGTGCTAATTATTGTCATTGTTTTTTTGCAGGTAGTAACATGAACCAAGTCTTGAAACATTTCTGTGGCTCTTCTTATGTGCATACAGTATGCAAAGAATAACGCAGCCCTGAATGAACAAAGCCTATAAATCAAATTCCTCTACAGTACTTGGACCAGGTGTTAATGTACTGTACTATACTAATATGATGCAACTACAGTAACAGAGTTAGTCATCAGAAGGTTACCGTCTTAGGTTACCACAGATATTGTGCCCATGAGCAAGGAACTTTAACCCTGATGCTGCTCCAGGGGATGGTCCCTGTATTGTGCCATTTAAGTTGCTTTGGCTAAAATTGCCTTCTAAATTGCTACTTGCTTACTAATAGCACGGGCAGCCATCTGGGGCAACTTGCTTTCTTATACTTGCTTTCTTATTAATTGCAGTAACATTCCATCTTGGGTAAAATGGGGGGAATGATTTGCTCATGGTGTGATATGATTGTTTTACCTTGTACCTGTACCTTTGATTCAGAAGTGTAGTTTTCTGATTGCTGCATTTCTTAAATAATGTGCTCTAGTACTTTTCTTAACTGATTGTAGTACTTGTTAAGGCTCTAGTTAACAGTTCTACAGGATCATCCTTTATCTCTCATGCATTTTTTAAATTGCAAGTGTTGTGCATTGTGCATGACATCAGTTTACGTCAGTTTCTGTTATGAATTTGTAAAAGATCTTACAGATTCCTTTCTAAATCCCAAAATATCTGATATTTGCAGTAATTACCTCAGCGACAGCACCAATTATGTGGTGCCATAGTAACACAAGCTGCAATTTCAGTAGAGATGCATTGAGTCTGTGGGTCTTTTGTCAAAGTATGAGAATAAGAACTAATCAGCTATTAACATATTAAAATAAAGAAAATAAAACTGCTATTACCTTCATAGTTTCCATAATTTGAAAATCTATTGCATTTTTCAGAGCACAAATTACCTCAGCGACAGCACTAATTACTGCATGTGGTGCCATAGTAACATAAGCCATGATTTCAGTAGAGATGCATTGAGTCTATGGGGTTTTTGCCGAAGTATGAGAATAAGAACTAATCAGATATTAACATATTAAAATTAAGAAAATGAAACTGCTATTACCTTCATAGTTTTCATAATTTGAAAATCTATTGAATTTTTCAGAGCACAAAATGAAATAATATACATAAGTAGTACGTGTTTTAAATAGCTTCAAGCAACATGTTGTAGCACAAATGTTAATATTCAAATGGACAGGTAACCAGATATCAAGGCTGGCCGTAATTCAGGTTATTTATTGTGATGTTGAAAGACTCAAAGGCAAGATAAAGATGGTGGAGAATGACCTCATCCAAACCCTTATACATTCATACATATCAAAACATAAATAAAAAGATGGCATGATAAGGAAAACATTACAGTTTGGTTGGATGAATTAACAGCCACAATTGTGTGTCAAAAGAGTATTAAATATTGTAAATACTAAATGTGATGTTTTTATGTAATTGTGACAGATGCAGTGCTCTGGGAAATGTTTGTAATAAAACAGCATTCGCGTGCTTTCATCTATTGACATCTGTCAGCCAATCTAAAAATACACCAAAAGCACACTTGGCCCAAATAAGATTTGTCAAGCCTGTTAATTTGTGCCATTGTGTGTAGAAGAAGCCAGACATCATGCAATTGAACTGACTGTGCTAACACAGAGGTGACCTCTGCAGTATTGCATCATCCTTATAGGATACTGTTGCCCAGTGGGTGGGTGTTTGCTTTGAACTACCGCAAACAGAGGATTTTACATATTACATTGAATAGAAGAACCAAATGTATTGCCACACAGTTATTTTGATGTGTTAAATCCCTCTATGTTGCTATTTGATCTTGTTGTCTGTGTGTGTGTGTGTGTGTGGGGGATGGTGTTTGCCCACAGCACGCCGTGTGTGAGATATAAACATCTATACTTCGAGAATTAATTCACAATTTGATTTCCCAGTTGCAGTGGGAATTATTTGCAGATTTAAGTGTTTAGTGATTTCTATAGTTGTGAAGCTGTTACTGGTCTTAAATGAAATGATAAAGGTTGCGCTCATTTATGAGGTGATACTAAAAATGTCAATCTTGTGCCTGTTTCCTCTGTGCCGGTCAATTCAATGTTATATATGTCTTTGAAAGATGATACATTTATTTGAAAATGTCATGCTTTTAACTTATTAGTTCTATGATTTTATTTTGTCAAACATTATATATTTTGATGTGTGTCCTATTGATGATTTATCTGCATTATTTGCATGTATTAATTTAAAAAGACAAACAAGCATAGGATGTGTAGCAACAGCCCATATATTTTAAATGGATAACTAGCTGCATTAGATATTGATTATTTGTTTAATCATTATGACAAAAAGCCTGCATTTTTGTGTGGTTGTAATTTAAATAAATTATTAAAAACTTGTAAATGGTGTGTCAGGTGGTCTTAGAGATGTTTCTATAACATGAGCTGCACACATGAAATGTGCCGTGTCATGAGAAATACATTTGTCTCACAGTGGGATTATGTGTACCAATGTGGATTCAGACTGGTCAAGTTTATCCTGTAAGTGATTGCATGTGTGTTTGTTTGAGGAACTATATGATGTTATTGAATAGGAAGCGAGAACAGCAGTAGATGTGGAAGATTATTGTCTATGTCCATTTCTGTGGAGAATATGTCAGTCTACTAAGCACTGAGCACATGCAGTTGTAACAGCAGTTAGAAGCATTAATCAATTTGTGAAGGAGATATACAGATGCATCTCAAAAAATTAGAGTATCATGAAAAGTTTTATTGTAACATTTCAAAAAGTGAAACTTTCATATATTTTAGATTCATTACATGTAAAGTAAAACATTTCAAAAGTTTTTTTTTGTTTTAATTTTGATGATTAGAGCTCACAGCTCACGAAAGTCAAAAATCCAGTATCTCAAAATATTAGAATATTTATATTTGAGCTTGATCATCCCTACAGTATAAATTTGGGGTATCTCTTGTTCTTTGAAACTACAATAATGGGGAAGACTGCTGACTTGGCAATGGTCCAGAAGACAATCATTGACACCCTCCACAAAAAGGGTAAGTCACAGAAGGTCATTACTTATAAGTTGACTGGAATGAAGAAATTGGGTAGGAAAAGGTGCACTAGCAACAGGGATGACCGCAAGCTTGAGAATAGTGTCAAGCAAAGCCGATTCAGACACTTGGGAGAGCTTCACAAGGAGTAGAATGAAGCTGGAATCAGTGCATCAACAGTCACCACGCTCAGACGTCTTCAGGAAAAGAGCTACCAAGCCACTTCTGAAACAGAAACAACGTCAGAAACATCTTACCTGGGCTACGGAGAAAAAGAACTGGACCGTTGCTCAGTGGTCCAAAGTCCTCTTTTGGACCACAAAGGTCTGGAATCTGGAGGAAGACTGGAGAGGCACAGAATCCAAGCTGCTTGAAGTTCAGTGTGAGGTTTCCAAAGTCAGTGATGATTTGGGGTACCGTGACGTCTACTTGTGCTGGTCCATTGTGTTTTATCAAGTCCAAAGTCAATGCAGCCGTCTACCAGGATATTCTGGAGCACTTTATGCTTCCATCTGCTGACAAGCTTTATGGAGATGCTGATTTCCTTTTCCAGCAGGACTTTAGCACCTGCCCACAGTGCCAAAACCACTTCCAAGTGGTGTGCTGACCATGATATTATTGTGCTTGATTGGCCAGCCAACACGCCTGACCTGAACCCCATATGGAATTTAGGGGATATTTTCAAGAGAAAGATAAGAAACAGTCAGTCCAACAATCCAGACGAGCTGAAGGCTCAGTAGTGCCTCAGCAGTGCCACAGGCTGATCACTTCCACGCCACACCTCACTGATGCTGGAGTTTTTGTGCTAAAGGAGCCCCGACCAAGTATTGAGTGCATAAATGAACATACTTTAAAGAACTTGAACCTTTCTGTTTGGCAAATCCTGTTTTTGATTGATCTTAGGAAGTATTCTAATATTTTGAGATATACATTTTTGACTTTCATCAGCTGTAAGCGCTAATCAAATATAAAAAATTTTTAAAAACTTTTGAAATGTTTCACTTTACATGTAATGAATCTAGAACATATGAAAGTTTCACTTTTTGAAATAAGTTACAATAAAAAGATATTCTATTTGAAGATATTAAAATTTTTTGAGATGCACCTGTATACCGAGCTGCAGTGGACATATTTGTAAACGACTTTGCTTGGACCCATTGTGTGAGCTGTCTCTTTAATACCACGTGGTTTATATGTTGCTGCTGATTGAGCTGACATTTTTGACACACCCACCAAACAAGAGAAAACGTATCTCAAACCCCGTTGCACACCGTTTCCAGGAAAAATGTTGTTCAAACGTTGGGCACAAGTCTGAGCTTGAACGTGCCCCATGTCTTCCAGCCGGTCACGCGACTGAAAGCTATGAATAGCTGAAGATTGGCAGCTATAGGGGAAGTCGTGGCCTAATGGTTAGAGAGTCGGACTCATAATCCAAAAGGTTGCGGGTTCGAGTCTTAGGCCGGCAGGGATTGTAGGTGGGGGGAGTGAATGTCCAGCGCTCTCTCCACCCTCAATACCACGACTGAGGTGCCCTTGAGCAAGGCACCGAACCCCCAAGCTCCCCGGGCGCCGCAGCATAAATGGCTGCCCACTGCTCCGGGTGTATGTTCACGGTGTGTGTGTGTGTTCACTGCTGTGTATCTGCACGTTGGATGGGTTAAATGCAGAGCACGAATTCCGAGTATGGGTCACCATACTTGGCAGTATGTCACTTCACTCACTCACTATATATATATATATATATATATGTGTGTGTGTCTATGTTGGCAGCCACACACGCCACAAAAGCAGAGAACATCACCCATATTCTTTTTTTGTACTTTGTTTTTCATTGTGAAACATCAATAGAGTGGGGGAACTATGACGTCACTTTGTATGCGGATCGGCTGTTAGCATGAAACTGGTTCCCTCGACAAAATGCCAATAGGATTTTTCCATAGGCTTTTGGATAAGCGCAAAAAAAGCTCTGTGTTCAATCATATAGTTCATGAAACTTTTGTCCATCAAGATAATCTTCACAAAATAATATAACTTTGACGAATTTTGAAGCCTAAATAAAAGCGCCAGAACTAAAAAGCTAAACTAAACGAACCACGGTCGCTCGCCTTCAACGTCACGACCACTGCGCTTCTGACAACTTTTTCAAACTTATTTTTAACTTTCAATGAAAAGGATTTACTGTATATGAATTTTAATCCACGCTACATGAACCGTTTCATATAAACTGGAATCAACATTAGTAATAAATAGTATAGTGAATAAATGAAATAATCTTAACTAAAGGACATTTGAAAGCACGTTCTGTACATTTCGAAATAAGGTGCATTAAAACTAAAAAAATCCTTGATTAATATGAATATTTGAATTAAAAACGTATCCCACATACTATTCAATAAAATTCTAGTTCATTTAATCTATTAAATAACAGAGGAGTGAGCGAATTTTTGGATATGGTAAGATTAAATTTATTTTAGTGACCAAAGTACCACATTTCAGCTATCATTTTGGGTGGTTACATCCTTGCTTCTAGGAAATCCTCAATCTATATGCTTTCTAACAACTTCATGTGGCAGTAAACATTTAATTTTAACGTGGTTTTAAGCACTCACCACGTAAAGTCTGTAAATGTGGTGTTTACATGGATTAAAACATGGATTAATACATGGATTACATGGATTCGTAATATGAATTTACCTTATGGTACAAACCCAGAATCTCTGAATCTCTGGGGGGGGGGGGGGGTCCACATCTTAATGCCAAATTAAATAGCACAAAATAATAGTCTCAAAAGCTTTAGATTTATTCACTATTAATAATCATATTAATAATATAGTTTGAAAAAAAGTTTGTTTTACTTATTCTGGTTTTATAAACTAATTTGTATTATTTGGATAACATGTTTATGTATGTCATTTAGAAAAGGGGAAGGTAAAGCAAAGAGTCAAGCATTTTTGCCAAACTATTTTGAATATTATTTCAATAATTATGTCCAACACAATTCCAGTCAAAATAGGAGATTACGAAACTATAGCCATACTGTCAGCATATGTGACCCTGGACCACAAAACCAGTCTTAAGTGTAAATTTAAGGAATAAATAAGCTTTCCATTGATGTATGGTTTGTTAGGATAGGACAATATTTGGCCGAGATACAACTATTTGAAAATCTGGAATCTGAGGTTGCAAAAAAAAAAAAATATTGAGAAAATCACCTTTAAATTTGTCCAAATTAAGTTCTTAGCAATGCATATTACTAATCAAAAATGAAGTTTTGATATATTTACGGTAAGAAATTGACAAAATATCTTTACTTAATATCCTAATGATTTTTGGCATAAAAGAAAAATTGATCATTTTGACCCATACAATGTATTTTGGGCTATTGCTACAAATATACCCCTGCGACTTAAGATTTAAGGGTTTAAGGACTTAAGACTTAAGGGAGACTTAAGAGTTTTGTGGTTCAAGGTCACATATACAACATGTATCCGCACACATACAGAATATACAGAATATTACATTCTGCATGATAAAATATAAAGATCTAATAATGTAATGTTTTTTTAGTAACTAAAACATTACTTAAAACCATGTTTTACTACGTTTATACATGTGAAGACGAGCGGAGAGTATAGAATACTAGATTAAGAAATTAGCTAGCTAGCGAATACGTGCATACAGCGTAAACTTGAACCATGAGACCATATAATTTTCACAGAACGGCCAGGCTCTCCCGTCAGCCAATTACCACGATCCACTTCACCTGAGTTCTGATCACGCGCACCTGCACCCCATCACCATCATCACCCAGAACCACATAAAAGCACTCACCTCCATTCACCCAGTGTCCGATCTCGTTCTTGCAATGTGGACTCTCCCCCGACAGTCTCCAGCCGTTGAGTATTACCTCTGCATTCCTTACCTGTTGAAACGCCTCCTGTTCTCTTCCTCGTTGTCTTCCCCGTCTCCAGACCATCCTGTGTGCCCTTGGATATCCCCGCTCTCCTGTGTTCCAAATCACCGCCTCGTCCAGCACCTGAAGACACGAAAGACACTTTAGAAGCACGAATCATCACCTGCACGATATCTCAAGTTCACGACTCACCTCACCATTCACAGTTCCCGCTCATCCTGTAAAAATAAACATCTCTTCTTTTACACCTACCTCCGTGTTGGGAAGTTACTGTAACAATAATATGATTAAATGTTAATAAATTAAGCGTGTTTCAGCAATAATAAGTCAAAGAAGAATTTTTTAGAAATATATTTACCTAGGTGACAAGGACCACTCAGTTGCTTTGTGTCAAACTCAAATGCAGTTTCAGGGTTTTTGACCAGCGAATGTGTGCCAATGTGCATTTTATCCATCATTAAAGCGACATCACATTACGTTTTCATCAACAGGTTACAAAGTTTGTTGTAGTTATATGGGCGCTCAGTTAAAATACATTTGGCCAAAATCTCATTTTATAAAAGCGATGAAATGCTACTGTATACACAGGCTATTTAAGTGTATTAGCTATGATGGCAAATGCTAGCCCTCTCTCTCCGGTTCCACATGTCTCTCAGACCTCAAATACAAAAAATATGAGCCTTTATAGACATGGTTTCTTGCGTAAAGAAAACGCTGTACTTATTCAAACAAGATCTTTATTTACCCTGATAAGACTTTGTTCAGGTGCTGTGAAACTTCAGTTCATTCAGTTCAGTCCAGTTAGATAGGGATGGAGTTATGAGATTTTACTGACAGTTTGAGCGGATCCAACAAGATTTAGTCACAAGCTCTTTTTAATACCTCTCACTGGATAAATATTTGTAAAACAGGCAGACAAACGTAAAGGGTGAAAAATGGCATTGATTTTTTGAAGAAAAGAAAAAACAAACAACCAAACAAACACCGCCACCAAAAAAAAAAGGGCGCTTCGGAATGTAAGGAAAAAAGGGCATGTAATTGAGCCCTACCTTTGCACGTGCCTGTTCAATAGTACTTTATTTATACGTTATTTAACTTTACATTTACTTTAACTACATGCACTGGTACAAGCTTTTATCCAAAGTGCCTAACATCACATTCAAGGTTTACTTTTTTTCTTGATGCATTCCCTGGGGGGAATAACTGAATTTATTTTGCAAACCTCCATTTCGCTTTAATGGGCATTTACTTAAAGGGGTCATCGGATGCCCATTTTCCACAAGTTGATATGATTCTTTAGGGTCTTAATAAAAAGTCTAGGGGTGTCCTCGACTAAGGATTTTCATAGTCGAATCAGAATTTTCGAATCTTGCTGATATTCGACTTAGAGTCGAATCATATATTTTGGGGGCGGGACAAAATACATTACCAAGAGTCAAGTTAGTCATAATTACTGACTTTAATGCACAGGGAAGATATGTATGGGACGCCTCGCAGATACAAACAGGGTAAATAATGTTTTGAATGTTTTATGTTTTATTAAAAGATAGTTAACATTAAATGATAACAGCGAAACCCTAAGAATTCACAACATCTTTTACAACAGTGCTCTCATTATAACGTTATGTACATGACAGTTGTTAATAATGTCCTGCATTTCTGTTTTGAGCTGCACGCGCTGAAGATGACCAGAATGAAGCTTTTGATAGCAGGTTTTTAATCAATGGGATTTAACTAATCATTTATGTCATATAGAGTATGCTTCGTTATTTATACAACATAACGACTTATAAGCTATCTGCACGAAATGCCCCAAAGGCACATGAACATGTCTGCGCGGCTCTAAATGAACTCTTGTAGACGCGTTCATGTAACAACGTGCAGAAACATGGCAACTAAACTCTAAAAATTCACAGCGTTTCATTATAATAGTGTTTTCATTATAATTATTATAACAGCTTACTCAGTCTAAGCTAAGTCTAAGTCTAAGTCTAAGGTAAAACGCTAGTGTCAATCAACAATCGTGGGAAGGCCCATAGACATAGATATACATCTATGGGAAGGCCTGGGTCTGTGTGACATCACACAGACAGGCATCTGAGAATGGCTTGATATGAGAAAAGGGAAATGATTTAAACAAATAAAAAAAACAAACAAAAAAAAAACACTGGGTGGATCTTTTTCATTATAGAGTGGTTGTGTACACACACTGCCAACAGACATTTCAGTTCAAACAACTTGTACAAGTGCATGTCGCTTCCGATGACCCCTTTAAATACTCGCTAAACATGTTTTCAAGCACATGCTGCAATCTTGGTCTCATTACAGATGCCTCTAAAAACATTCTCTGGCACTTTTTGTACTTTAGGTTAAAAAAAAAGGCTCTTAGTTTGAGCTAGGAATAGGAAACATCCCAAAATTATATCTATATTTTAAAAAAAACAGCTATAAAATTTATTTTAGAAAGAATTTAATTATACACTTTTGCAGGTTTGATCAAGCATTTATTGTATACATACTGTATATCGCACCTGGGAATGCACTTACAACAATAGCATAGCAATTGCACTCAATGTGTTTTTAGATCTACAATCTGTGATAAAAGTGTTTAGATTTACAAAACAAATTAAGGTACAATTACATATTTAAAAACATACATATTTAAAAACATGAAAACCATCAAACAACAGTCTTGAATCAGGTGAAAATAAACCAGTTCATAGATAAATTCTGTTAAATGAATGAAAGTGAATAGATCAATTTGCTTCTTGCCTGCTGTTACTTCTGCAACTCCCCACTATTTTCTGTTGCTTTGGTTTCTATAGACTGCTGAATAGTAAACCACATGCGAGGAACTTGAACATAATGAGAACTTAAACATGCACACAGCTTCTGAGCATTAATTGGGAGCAGTATTAAATGTCAGAAGAGTTCAAGAGCTCATGGATATATAATTTGTCTCATCTAATGATTCTTTTTCAACATTTTTAACACTTATACACGTGTGTGTTCATACACGCACACATCTTAGACTGCATACTGTTTCTGCAGATAAACACCATAATGTCTTTAAGGTGGAATATTGTGTGGTCGTGCGATGAGTGAAACAGCTGTGGACATTTACAGCTCATCAGAAATGCCTAGAGAAATGATTCACATGGCTCAGAGAGTGGGTGGAAAAGAAAACGGTGGCCAAATGACGGTGGCTCTTTTGATTTATCTGTGTGAAAGTTAAAACTGCTTCCTGCTCAATGCACATCCCACACTTCCCTGGAACCCTTAATTTTGCCAGTTCTCTCAATTGCCAGAAGATTAGCATGCTTCCCTCACAAATTAGCAGTGCAATCACACTATGGGTGCGTCTCAATCAGTTCCATAGCTCCCGAGCTCGTGAATCAGTAGATCGTGTACATGTCACTGTCACTGGTAAGTTCCCTGACTCACTGCACCTTGGGACAGTGATCAATCGAATTCCAGTGAAATGATGACATACAGCGTCAACAGACTACATTGTAGAACATCGCTTGAATTAATAAACAGACAGGACCGATCTTTTTTATATTATTTTTTATTCTCTTTAAACACACCATTCTGTTACATGTTCTTACAACATTTCAGCCAAATTTTAATTATAAATGTTAAATGTGTTCATTACCTGTTTAGCTATGTGTGTTTATGTTGAAATATACAAATTATGTTGAAAAAAATAACTTTTCAAATCTTGTATTATATTTATCGATTTGGCTCGTGTGGATTATGTTTCACGCTTCAGAAATGTGACGTTATTTCCAGTAAGGAAGCATAGTCAGCGCCGATGCTCCCTAGTTTTGGTGGTGCATTATGGGATTTTTCAGGGAGCGAATGTTCCAGTGCACTGGAAGGATTTCACGTCTGAGACAGCCCTTAAAATGGCCGGCCCCTTGATCAGTGCCCTGACTACTGAACAAGGGAGCTGATTGAGATGCACCCTATGGCTGCATCCAAAATCGCATACTTTCCTACTATACAGTAGGTGAAAAACAGTATATGACAAAAGAAGTTACAGTACTCATAAAAGAGTAGACTAACTTCTGGTCGAGATTCTTACGTGTGTATACATTTTACTATCCCATGAGGACATGAGAGAGGATTTATGAATAGCAGTGAAGCAATGCAACTGACACTGGTAGGTCATTCATATTATATTCATTCATATCACATTCATATAGAACATACTTTTTTAGCGGTTATTATTATTCAAAATAAGTGCCTACTCAAGATAGTATCCAATTTCAGATGCAGCCTAGGTTTTGATCATGTGAAATGACTTGAACTTAATGGGCAATAGGACATCATGCAAGTTTTCTGTCTTTAATAAATAATTAACATTCACATAAATGTTAAATATATCACCTTGATGATGTAGGAAAAATTTCAAAATTGTGACATATGACAATTACCTATTTTTTTTTTTTACTTTATTAAAAACAGAATTGTGTGTGAGATATAAACTCTGAAAAAAGTCACAATTGTGAGATATTAAACTATAAAACTATAAAAACTGTGTGAAATATTTTTAAATAAAGTCATAAATATTTGGAACTAAAAGAGATTGCACAGAATTTCCATTTTTGGTTGAACTCTTTAAATATTCTAACATGAAAAGCTGGTAAATAAGAAACATTTTTTTAACATATATTTTTATAATAAATTTGAAAGTATCAAAATTAAGTACTCGCATTATATAATGAGCAAACTGCATTTAAAGATTAGAGCATTGGTTCTTAAAGTGTGGTACGCGTTCCACTAGTGGTACGTGAGCTTCCCTTTCGAGGGAACTTCGAACTGCGTCCTCTAGGGGTCGCTATGGGGAACGACTCGGCGTGACCGGTGTCTTGCAGCATATATCTAAACAAGACAATAACATTGGCCGGCGACAGCCTATTGTTGCATTCGTTGCTTATTTCTCGTGAGGAATAGGCATGAATTGAACGTGCTTGACTCACGAGGAGACTGCTTGTGCTCATCGTGATGCATTCACGATGAGTGCCTCACTTTTTACTCAAATTGTAATAACCGTGTCTGCATGAGTGTGTTCACCTCTCGCGGGAATAGCGATGCATTCGCGGCGGCGGCTCCATTCTCACTTGATTTCAGAGGTAATCTAGCGCATGGACGGAGCATGTTTAGCTCCCGTGGGAACTGAATACATGCTGCGCTTTGCGGGTGCTGGCTTGCTCAAGTGCTGGCTTGCGACCCTCCGCGATCTTACGGTCAAACCAGTGAATCGCCCCTCCGTGGAGTGGGCTTGAGTACACTGCTTTCCCGGAGGTACGAGTGAGAGGTGTTTCTGCGGAAACCCTTCCTGAGAGCTTTAGCTCTTCAGGCATGTATGGTTATTGGCTCCCGTTGGTCTATGCTCTCTATCAAGATGGAGAGCGTAGGACTACGTTCGCCTACTAACAGATGACAGTCTCCCTTTGGGTGCTGCTGGACTGTCCTTTTAATCTGGCACTGCCTTCTGGTCGAGCTAGGGTGTGCTCCCCTCATGGCGAGGGCTAGCTATGCACCTCCTGTTCCCAGTTTGTGTTGTAGGGTCTGCCTCAGGGCTGAGAGCGCCGCTCCCGAGAACTCTATATGCAACCGTACCGAGTTGTTAGGCACATCCCTATCGCCTTCTTGGTCAGTTGCCTCCATGTGGGGCCCTGTTGCTGTTGGAATGTGTGATCCCTTTCTAAGCCTGGATCCCATTTCTGATGTCCCATTTGTGGTTAATCTGCTCTCTGGACATGGCAGTGCTCCCATCACTGCGGGAGGTTCTTTATGAGCTCTGTGGCGGTGACACCAGGAAGTTTGGCCGCTTGCTGCCTCCCTGATGAGTAACCCTTTTGGTCAGGCCTGGCAATGCTCTCCTCACCTAGAGGTTACCTTGGAGCTTGCCACTCCCGGTCGAGCGTCTGAGGACTCCTCTCGCCGGGTCCTGCATTCCCTGGAGCTCCGTTGAGCAGCAACCTCAGGTTGTTAGGCCCCTTTCTGCCTCCCTGTTAGGTTGCTCTCCTTGTTGGTTGAGCTAGCATTGCTCCCCTCACTATAGAGGGTCACCTATGAGCAATCCGTTCCCTTCTGAGCGTCTGAGTTCCCTCTCATGCTGAGAGTTGGGTTCTCCGCTCTCCAGAGCTCTGTCATTCAGCAGCCTCAGGTTGTTAGGCCTCTCTATGCCTCCCTATTAGGTTGCTCTCCTTGTTGGTCGAGCTAGCATTGCTGCCCTCACTATAGAGGGTCACCTATGAGCATGTTGCTCCCTTCTGAGCGTCTGAGTTCCCTCTCATGCTGAGAATTGGAATCTCTGCTCTGTGGGATCCACCGTGCAGTCATGCCAAAGGGTCAGGTCATTTCTCTGCCCTTCCCCTTAGGCTGATCTCATGTTGTGTTCGGCAGTGCTCCCCTCACTCCGAGGGTCTCTTATTAGCACGCAACTCCTCCCTGAGCATTGGAGTTTCCCTCTCATCCTGAGAGTTGAGTTCTCCACGCCCCAGAGTTCTGTGAGTCAGCAACTTCAGGTTGTTAGGCCTCTCTCTGCCTCCCTGTTAAGTTGCTCGCTTTGCTCCCTAGAACGGTGTTTACTAATCCATGTTATGGTAAATGCGCACGCTAGTCTCTGTGCACTTTCTGAAAGCCATGTTGTGGTAAGATCGCACATCAAGTGTTTTGCGTTCTTTCTAAAATCCTGTACGGTATGGGTTACGCGCTGCGGCTTCGTGCCCTTTCTTTGGGTTGGTTAGGCCCCGGTTTCGTCTTGGGCCCCACTCTACCTATTTCTCCCTATGTTTCTGGTGTTTAAAATCCATGTTATGGTAAGTGCACACGCTAAGACTCTGTGCACTTTCTGAAAGCCACGTTGTGGTAAGATCGCACATCAAGTGTTTTGCATTCTTTCTAGAATCCTGTACGGTATGGGTTACACGCTGCAGCTTCGTGCCCTTTCTTTGGGTTGGTTAGGCCCTGGTTTTGCCTTGGGCCCCACTCTACCTATTTCTCCCAATGTTTCTGGGTTTGAACAGTGGGTTATTACCAAGGGTCTGTTGAGACAGTTCCCTCAGCGAGCTCGTGCAGAGCAAGCGGTAGCCCCTGGGTGACAGGCCAGGACCTAGCTACTATCCTAGGCACTTGGCCGTATCCCCTTAAAGGAATCTTTTCGTATGATTCTAGCCTTCGAGCTCTACCCTGGGTCCAGGAGTCCCGGCCCTTAACAGGTAAGTTTTTTAGGGTATGCAGCTCGGGTCTTTGGCCGTAGGGGATAATGTCACTGACAGCCGTCTAACCGTCGCAGGGGCAACTCCCTTAGCCCGGTAGAGTTGGTACTTAGTGCTCGCCTTTTTGTGCTTGGCTTGCACTCTCCTCAGCATGGTGGCGTGGGTATTCTGTTCCCCATAGCGACCCCTAGAGGATGCAGTTCGAAGTTCCCTCAAAAGGGAACGTCTCCGCTTACGTATGTATCCATGGCTCCCTGAGTAGGGAACGAGACACTGTGTCCTCTAGGCTCGGTGCCATGCTTCAGACAAAAGCTTCAGATGAAGAAGTGAATGACGTATTTTCCCGGCGCCCCTTTATACTGTGGTCGTGCCGGTAGCGGTGTCATTGGCTGTCGCCATCCAATGTTATTGTCGTGTTTAGATATATGCTTCAAGACACCGGTCACGCCGAGGCGTTCCCCATAGCGACCCCTAGAGGACGCAGTGTCTCGTTCCCTACTCAGGGAACCATGGTTACATACGTAACCTGAGACGTTCCTCTAGTGGTATGTAGTGGATTCTCTGAATTAAATATAAATTAGGCCGCGTGTCCACCAAAGTTTTTTTTTGTTGTTTTTATTGTTTTTTTTCCGAGGCTAGAATTTTTTTTAAATTGTTTTACATGGAATCGTCTTTTTCATGCTGAGCACTCGGGCATTTTTTTTCTCGGCGCCGAGAGAAAAATTTAGTGCTCATCACGGTCATTTTTTAGTCAGCAAACCAATCACAATGGAGGAGGGGCGGGACTAATACAGTCACACCCTGCTTGTAGTAAGACTGAACAACAATGGAGAAGTTAATATTGCTTGTCTCCGAGTATTTATGTCTTTACCAGATGGAATTGCTGGACTACCATAATTTATGAAAAATAATGCTTGCAGAAACATTTCATTCACGATGCGTCTGCCATATTACTTCAGCGGATATTCTATATCATAGTAACCACAGCATCTCAACTGAAAAAAAAACAAAAATACGATGCCCCCTCAAGCGCTCACAGCTAGGCGTTTTGTTGTTACTTGCAGCTACACATACAGCCTGTGTTAATTTTTTTTTTTTTTTTTTAATCAAGTACTTTTTTTTATTTAAAAGTTAAATAAAAATGGTAAGTTACTGTACTTAAATGTGAAGTACATACATTTTCATTTAATTTTATTTAAGAAAAGTTATTTTTTTTACTTTTAAGTACAGTACAGTTTTTATTTCACTTTTAGGTACAATATATTTTAATTTAATAATTATTTCTTTATTTACCTGGAAGTAAGCACAGTGCAGTGTTAATGTTCAGACTGTGTATTTACAACATTTTAAGAGGCTGGCAATAATAAATATTCTTATTAGGAATAAAACTGAATCGTTTATGTTTTTGTTTTTTTTACATAATGGTGGTACTTGGAAAGCCAAATATTTTTTGAGGTGGTACTTGGTGTAAAAAGTTGAGAACCACTGGATTAGAGGGTTCAAAGGGGACCACATAACAGGAATTATTCTCCTAATATACTGTTTGTGTACACATACATAAATACATTTATTTTAAAATCTATTATTTAAAATTAGATCAAAATATGGAAAGTCATGAAAATAACTATCAATCTATCCAAGTAGTACGTACTACTTGTTCGAGGAAGTCTGCTGACTGATGTATCGGCCGTGGCAAAAGCTCATCTCACATTACAACTAAAAACAAACATGACTCAGAACCATATGTTTATTCAAACCATCATTCAATTATCCACTAATGTCTTACACTGGACCTATACTATTCGCACTCATGTCTAAACGCCTCCCACCCGCTTGTTTCTTCCTAATGTTCTTTTAATGGTCTTATCACAGCATCTTACACAGATCACACTGCTTCCCTGGGTTTTACCTTTTCCTGCCGTCTTCACAGAAGTCCCTTCTCCTGCCACCTGCTTTGTTACTATAGTGATGACCTTTGTGACGTCTGCCTTTTACCCTTTTCCACTAAAGCACTTAAAATCTCCAACCACAAGAGTTTGATTACCATCACATTAACTTCCAATTCTGCCTGAAGCACCTGGATATTTTTATTGTCTTTTTAAATATTGACCGCCTTTAAATATGAACAACTACTGGGGTTTCAAGCATGGAACATTTGAAAGATTTTACAAAATATATATTTTAGGGCAGACAAAGTTAATGTGTATACAACTTTTGCAGTTAATTTCATTATTTCTGGTTAGAATTTTGAAAGCAGAATGAAAAATGAGTAGATAACATAAGCAATGTTTAAAATCACATATAGAAAATTCATGTTTTAATACTGATAATTCACCCAAAAATAAAAATTGTCATAATTTCTTCACCCTCATTTTGTTCCAAACATCCATGTCCTTACAACACAAAAGAAAATATTTTGAGAAATGTCTCATGCTAATTTTGTCCACATACAGTATTGTTTAGACACCAACATTCATTAAAATATATTTTTAGAGGAGGCTTGAAAACCACTGATCTTTTTCCAAGCATCTGCCCTACTATGCAGTGCAATTTCTTGTCGCCATCATATGCCTTATGTTGAATAAAACAAGATTTAACATTGTTAAAAATGCCATCAGCTTATTAGCTTACTGTGGTTTAAGCTTTGGTCTATTTTGGTTTCAGTTTTGTAACGTAAATCTTAATGTATTTATAGTTCAACTTAGTATATTTCTTTATTTGAACTAAAACTCACTACCGCCAACACTCTATTTTAAACTTTCTTTAAGCTTTCTGTGCCCAGAGATTTTTCTTCTTCTGCTACAAACATGGACCCAACCCAACGAGTTTTCCATTCACACAACTGCAACACATGTCTCTGCAGATGCCTTTGAAAAGGCGCATCCCACAGACAGATCCCTGCGAAAATGCATTTTCATTTTATGCCTGTGGCCTCAACATACAAGTAAACACACGCCCCATGTGTCCCTCATACAAACTGCAAACACTATACCCAAGCTTGTTCTTAGGAAAAATGAGTAACACTTTACATAAAGCCCTTAAATATAATGCATTATAAAAGTAGTTTTAATGCATGAATAATGCCTTGTAATGCACCTTATAATGCACTGCATGATCTCATTGTAACCACAGTTATAATACATTGTAACACTTATCTCATTCATTTCTACACCTTTAGAAAGTATGATGCATTAAAACAAATGACAAACAAACCTTCAAATATTATAATGTTATAATTAGTTATGAAAAGATATAATGCATTACAACACGCATTATGAATACCTTTGTAATGCACTATACATAAAGGCTTTAAATAAAGTGTTACTGAAAAATGCATTGAAATTGAAAATGTTGCATACCCCCACCACCATGTATTATTACATCACCAGATCTAGTTATGATAATGGTTTGCTCTTTGCCGTCCCTCTGTTGCCAGGGAGCTTGATACAGATTGTGTGACGAAAAATTCCTGAGGATTTGTTAGTGGGTTTGGGATGAGCCATGCTCTGATTAGCATCGCTGTGAAAGACCGTTATACTGGGGTTAACACTATAACCACTGCTAATGCTAACAGCAGGGCTACCGGTTTCAGTAATACAGCCAGGGCGATGCAGGTTGTCAACCGTGCCCACGCAATGACTAATCGATTTGACGGCAGGACTTTTCTCTGCCAGGTAACTGCTTACACCGTTGCTAATATCAGTCGCGACAATGCTAACATTAGATTCATCACTCGAGTCTGCGTCTGTCATATCCGCATCACCAGGAGGAATACAATGTGTCCTCACCTGGATTGACGTTTGCTGAGGAGGTGTAGTAAGTAACACTAGTGGAACATTATGGCCATAAAACAGTGTCTGTGGGATCTGAACCTTGACAGATTCTCGCATTTTTCCCTCAGCTTTCTGCTCTGTTTCCACCGAGACGCTTTGAGTTTGATCTGTGACCTTTGAATGTTTTAGCATCACTCTTCCTGCAGAAGGAAAGACTGTGATTTTCATTCTGCTCACTTTCTGCCCACCTGAGGCATGAATGTTTGAGCGAGCATTTGGACGCTGCAGCTGCATCTGACTTAAAGAGTTTTCTGCTTTGCTATTTGATTGCTTTTGTGCCGTTGCGGGTGTGTTTGTGAGCGTTTGTGTGACCTGGGATTCCTGTATCACACTGTCAATCGAATTCACCTGTGGGACTGCCCATATACTGGATGGATTCAGAGACATCGTTTGCGATTTCATTTCAGGATTGGGCTTTATCTGACATACGGTGGAGGACCGTAAATGATTCACACTAAACTCCACATTGCACACAGTCTCAGAGAGACACTCTGATGCATGTGGACTTGTTGCACTTTTAACCTCATGAATGTCGCAGAAGGACTCGCAGCTTATGGCTTCCTCATTCTCAGCTTTTTCTCCATCTTTCACTGCTCTCTCTCCATCACAGTCATGAAAAGAAACTTCAAACTCACTCTCTTTCTCATTTTCTGTCTCTTGAACTTTCTCCCTCCAAACATCCTCTTGCTCTTTATAAGTGAAAGTACTTGTCCACCGCTTTCTAGGCATTTCAGGTGTGAGTGGCCGCAGTCTTGCAGCAGCTCCAAACAGAAAAGGACGGGACTGTGTATCTTGAGGGCTGGGGATTGGATCCGCCGAGCTGAGAGACAATGTACTATCCAGTGAGCTGAGGGAAGAAGTGGCAGTAGATGACAGACTTGACATGCTGGCCAATCTCTGCGCAGGATGACGGAAGCGGGTGGGGATTTGTGGTGACTTCCAGAAAGTGTAACGGCGTCTCCTTGTACCCATTCCAGAATTACGCGATTGTTGTTCTGGGCTTAACCCCAAGGGACTGCGTGACTGCTCACCTCTGCTCTCTGTTACAGCTGCATCGTAACTGGATTGACGGATAACAGGTGTATGAGTTGGTACAGGTGTTTGGGGTGTGGAAAAATACATGGAAGGTTCAGAGAGGCAACGATCACATGATTGGTTGAGTTCCCTGACCCCCAGCATGCTTACAGAAGCACTGGAATGTGAGGAAATGGAATCCAGTGTTCCACAGCTGTAGGCGCCTTCTGTTGATGGCATATCAATATGAAAGGGCTGGGGTCTCCTCTTTTCTTTCAGAGAAAGTGCAGCCAGAGGGAGGAAAAGAGGATGAACTTCAGGCAACAGTTGGGAAGAAACAGCGAGGTCTTGATCTGTGTCCTCTGAAGAGGAGTGCTGAAGAAAATACGAACCATCTACAGAAGAGAGAGAGAGAGAGAGAGAGAGAGAGAGTTTTAAGATGTTTTACAAAACTTAAATGGAGAAGACTGAGAATCTTAATTCCAACTGTGAAAAGTAAGTACTTAAAATAAGTTTAATCAAGTCCGTTTAATCACCGTTCCATATTAATGTGCTGCTTTAATTGATGCACACTAACCAACACGCATCACTCGCTCGCAAACAAACACACGGAGAGAGAGAGGTTGGAGATCGTAGATTGCGCTGCACACACATAAACTTGTCAAAGCTTCCCCGCGATTTTTATTAATAAAATAAGATAGATACTAGATTGCTACATTATATTCCCCAGCAATGACGTGATAAAATCGCTGTTTTTGAAGTAATTTTTATGTAGAGAGAGAGACATGCAGATGCAGCAAGCAGGTACACACAACTGTCCTCTCTCTCTTGATTGATCGATAATTAATTGAAATACATGCTATAATTCATTCAAATAAATGTGGTCTTACGCACTATTTCATCTCTGTGTCTGATTTGAAGCTGGCAGAATGCTTGCGCTAACGAGCTTTAACTGACGAAAAATAACTAATTTTTACCCATTCGGTCAAATATTGCGCTGCAAAGAGCAAGACAAGTTTTAACTTGTCTATTACTTGGCAAATGACCATGGAATAAATGGGACAATCAACGGCTGGTTGTGTATTAAAGGATTTTAATGCACTTTGTGGAGGCAACTGCTTCGCGTCGGGCGGCTCTTTGCCTCGACGTCATGCATTAAAATCCTTTAATGCACATTGATTATCCTTTACATATACCACCGTGAAAAGTGTATAAATACCTAAAATAATTTATATTTTAAAATAAGTATAATAAGCTATCTTACTGTGTTCAATTCATATATATATATATATGAATTGAACACAGTAAGAGACATATTAAAATTTTATAAAGCTCATAGTCATTTACAGTATATGCACAAAAATTGGGATAGTTATGACAGTGTTGAAAAACCACAGTTTCATTGACATTCTTGCTTCATACTGTACATGTTCTCATTGAGCATGATGCAATGAAAATAAACCAAACAGGTTCAAGAGCCACCTCGACTGTGCTTTAAAGGGGTCATCGGATGCAAAATTCACTTTACATGTTGTTTGAACATAAATGTGTGTTGGAAGTGTGTGTACACATCCACCCTATAATGATAAAAAGCCACCCAATGACCACTTACAACAGTGAATCAGAGATTCCTGCAGAGTTGAGAGATCCTGCCAGGCTACCATCAGTGCATGAATCAGTTTTATATGGAATGGTTTCAAAAGCAAAGGGTGTGTCAGCCTGTCTGGAATTCGCTAAAGAGCACCTAAATTGTCTCTGAGAGCATGAGGTTCTTTGAAACTAAAATTGATAACTATAAATGGCAAAAGCCACATTTTCTTCTGGTCAATTTCCCAGGGATACTCTGGGGGTCACTCTCGGTATCAGTGATTGGTGAGCTGGTATGAATTGAAGAAAAGAGAAATCCTAGAAGAAAACCTATTCCTCAGGGCAAACATTCACCTTTCATACTAAATGTGACCAAACTGCCAAAACCATAATCAGAATCATGCATATTTCCTGTACTCATACCCTGATGATCTACAACATTAGCTTAAATTTGCATATTTGAAGTATACAACAGTGCTCACAGTACGGCTATGCAATACCATAATGCAAAGATTCTTGACCTTCCATTTAATAAAAAATAAAAACAAGAAAGCAATCTCACCTCACTCAATCTTACATCTCAGATCTAGTTCATTACATTTAACTAAACTGCCAAAACAAGTACACATTTGCACAAAAAGTAACTCATATCCCAACAATGTAGCATGCTACTGTTTAATATGTTTATTATTGCATCCTGCATGTACTTCACATATTCTTCTAGGCATATATAGAGAGAAGGGAAAATAATTATTCATTAAGAATTATTATTTTCATGTGCTGTCTACCTTGTAATAGCACACAATTCACTAAAGGGATTATGTAATCCAATTAATGGAGCACAATAAATATGCTGAAAGCAATTTCCATGATGCAATTCCCTATCTTGCAGGTCGGATTTCGAGGATGCAAAACTACTGTGATCAATCATACTCCACTGAGACAGCATCACTTGAACAGAGCAGTCCAGGCACCTGAAGTGTCTCCTGAAAGTATTTTTTATTTATTTTTATTTTTGTAAGTTAAATTAAAGTTAGTGGTGTCAAAGGCTGTTTTCGACCATGTTGATTTTAATTTCATGGGCAAAAACAGTAAATGATGAAAGAGTTTACATATTTTTGGTGAACTAGTCACTTTAAAATGCTAAAAGGTATGCTCAAGCCCACAGCACATCTTAATAAATGCCTGGGTAATATTGCAATTCCCCATCATTTGACCATCATTTGATGAATTACTGCTGCCATGATTAAGAGAAAATGCATACAAATATATTTTTAAAATGAAATTCCATTTGATGCAACATTAATTGCTCCAAGTAAACTACTTTTCATCATTACAAAGTAGATGAGTTTGCACTGAAAATATTCACAATGACAATAGTTAAGGTCAGTGAAAGAGTTTTTTTTTGCACTCAAAATGGTATTCTGAACTGTTTATTGACATTTCAGTTATGACTGAGAGAGCTTAAGAGGATCTTAAGCAGCTTAAAGGAACACTCCACTTAAAAAAAAATGAAAAAATGGCTCATTTTCCAAGTCCCCAAAAGTTAAACAGTTGAGTTTTACCGTTTTTGAATCCATTCAGCCAATCTCCGGGTCTGGCGGTAGCACTTTTAGCGTAGCTTAGCATAGATAATTGAATCTGATTAGACCGTTAGCACCTCGCTCAAAAATGACCAATTATTTTCGATATTTTTCCTATTTAAAACTTGACTCTTCTGTAGTTACATCGTGTACTAAGACTGACGGAAAATTAAAAGTTGTGATTTTCTAGGCCGAAATGTCTAGGAACTACACTCTCATTCCAGCATAATAATCAAGGAACTTTGCTGCCGTACCATGGGTGCTGCAGGCGCAAAATATTACACAGCGCCTGAAAATAGTCCCCAGCTATATCATAACTAGTTACCTTGCTGGGTACTACTTTCAGGCTCTGCATAATATCATTGCGCCTGCTGCACCCATGGTGCTACCGCCAGACACAGAGATGGGCGGAATGGATTCGAAAATGGTAAAACTCAACTGTTTAACTTTTGGGGAGTTGGAAAATGAGCCTATTTTTTTTTTTAAAGTAGAAAGTTCCATTAAGTGTGTGTAGGAGTACTGTGAAATTGCACAGTCAAAAAGGCTAATTGTTTTCTAAAGTAAAGTATCTCAATACTTCCAAAGGGCATACATTTACAATTACCTGTGTAATCGCATGTTTCCTGCTCTGTATTCACCTGCCTGGCGAACAGACTCTCCAGATCATCTCCAAATATGGCAGGGGTGTTTTCTATCAGGTACTGGATGAGTGCGGCGACCTGAACGACAGATGGAAAAACACGAAACATCATCAATATGGAAAACAGACACAGCTGGCCCTCAAACATAAACGTTGACTGTAGCAGCACATATATCAGAAACTGAAGCACTGTGCAAACTGGCTCGGTTAAGTTTATGACTTGTGTTACCAAATGTTTTAAGAAGATTTGTGTTCTACGTTCGACGGAGCATGTAAGTGTGTCTGAGGTGGACACATTGTGTATGCTAGATGACTGCCATCTTGTTTCTGTCCAAGTTCTAGAGTGTTTAGACATTAGTTTTCATCACACAGACCGTATGTGACACCAGTGTGTGTGTGTGGCATGTGCACAGAGATCCTCGCAAAATCCAAAGAATCTTCCTTACTCATTTCTGATACAAACAAGCCCAAAGGAATGGAAAATGAAAAAGCATACAGAGGGAATGGAATGTTCTGTAGCACTTCCACTGGAAAAACATTTCGAAGACACCATAGGGATCTGCGGCTGGCAGCGGCTGAGTAACTATCCTCTGAGTGTCTCATGCTGTTCTCTTTCAAAAGCATTTGCATGAGTTCATAAATGTGAATGGCATCATCGTACGTAGTCCTGGACATGGTGAACTATTCTGACCCCATTAACAATTAGAGGTTCACTCAAATGGCATTCACCACTAATTTGTCTGATGTTGCACTAATTGGCTAGATTAACTGGGTTCGGACACAGCATGAGAATGCTCTGCACAAATGAACTGCCTATTCAAATGTTGAGAAACAAAAGCATCTGCACAGTCACACACATCCAACTGCTCATTATAGATCAATCCAGGATTCATCTCTCCCTTCATGTTCTTTTAAAGTCCCCAGGAAATCAAAATGGACAATTCTTGCTTCTGTAAGTAATACTGCAGTGTTTATTCAAAATTCAGTCTTAAATCAAAAACATTAACTTCCCCTCCCCCTCACAACCACATCTCTTCTCTGATGATGTGTGCAACAGCGTGAGAGCAGGACATAATACAATCACAAATCACAAGCTCGCAGTAATTAGCAAATGACTATGACCCAACAACAATCCAATCAACTCCAGAATGGACAAAATCAAGTCCTGTCCTACAATCTTTTCATTTCACAGGTGATCACAATTTCCGTTTAATGCCAACTTTAATTATTCCTTATAAATTTTCTATATTTTACTATTCCAGCCCTCATTAAAATAGGTTCTGTATGTATTTGTTAAGATTTCACTTACTTGACTTGACATAGGTCTGCGATCGGACACTGAGGTTGCTTTGGTTCTTCTTCATAGGTGAGTAACACTGGACGCGCTGCGATGCAACAGCTAAAGTCTGCCTACACTGGACGTGATAAAGCGACCGTTGAAAATCATTTAAAATTTGTGTCAGTACGGCATAAATAGAACGCGGCAGCAGTTCTATGTCGGACATGGGGTGCATCTCAATTAGCTCCCGAGCTCGTGAATCAGTTGATCGTGTACACGAACTCGGTCACTGGTAAGTTCCCTGACTCACTACACGTTGGGACAGTGATCGAATCCAGTGACATGATTACATACAGCGTCAACGGTACGAATTAAGTCACCGCTTGAATTAATAAACAACAGACAGGACCGATCTTTTTGATAGTATTCTCTGCAAACACATAATTTTGCTTTGTTTCACAGAACTAATCGTTGCCTGGGTTGCGTAGATTACGTATGTGTGGGGCGGAGCTATTAAAATAGGGTCGAGACCCTTTTGGGGTAGGGGCGTGTTTGTTTTGGTGATTTTAAATATTAAAATTGGCTTCCAGAAATCGCTTACTCCACCTTTAAAAGCAAATACAGTCCAAAACTGTTTTAAGCAAAACTGTCGGTGGATTTTGATGTGAAAGGATGACAGTCAGAAAGCTCTCAAATTTCATCAAAAATATCTTCATTTGTGTTCCGAAGATGAACGCAAGTCTTACGGGTTTGGAATGACGTGAGGGTGAGTATAATTAATGACAGATTTTTCATTTTTGGGTGAACTATTCCCTTAACTAATGTTTAACCATCAGATCTCGCTGTTTTAAGTACTAAAAACGCAGCAATATCTTGAGTGAGAGATTGTCAGTTGGCCTGACACTAGCTCTGAGCCATCCTTATTGTTGAGCCCTGAATTCATGTCTGTCTCTGAAGAGGATGACTCATCAGCAGCTGTCATATGATGAAACAGAATATTAGTCAGGAAAATCTGGACATGTTTTTCAATTATTAAAGCTCCTGAATTTTATTGGTTCTAAATATGAAGATGTAGTTTACAAAGAATCTTCTTTGAAATTCAAAATCTGTTCTGCTAATTTTATGTTATACAGTGCTGCAGGGTTTTGCGGTTACACTTTATTTTGATAGTCCACTTTAGACATTACTAACTATAAATAACTTTGGAACTACGTGTCAACTAACTCATTAATTTGCAATTACATGTCAACTAACTCTCAGAGTAGAGTGTTAGGTTAGGTTTAGGGTTAGTACAATAAGCTGACATATACTTGCAAAGTTTCTCATAATCAGTATGTTGTATGCTGTGGACAGACAGACAGTCTGAATTGGTGTTACAAGGATGGTCATCCTTAATATGAAATGTAAATTTTTTCCATGTAATGACACATGTATATTATATTTTGCATATATACTGTAAATAAACCAACCCAAAAATTATAAAAAAAAATATAAATCTCTTGGTGTGTTCCAACATATGTCATGCCACACTATATACAGTATTGTTACAATATAGTGACGTACGGTAGGTCCCTGGAGATTCAATCTCTTATTTCCCTGCTTACATTTGTGTCAACATCCTGTTGATAAGACAGAACCCTTTGGCGGCATCAGGAAATCTGATTTTGCCGCTGTATAAACTGCTGAGGTTAATAAGCAGAGCAAAATTATCTGAAGGGTGGAGAAAATCATTTGCAGCATTAAAGGCTAAAAATTCTGGTTAAGTCACATCATTATCAGGGTTTCTCTTGAATAATAAGCTGTGCACAAAATAGTTCTGTGTGATTTACAAACTGAAGTTGGCCACCGGATGTTCCACCCTTCAGTACCCTTTCCAGAAGATACTTATCTCAAAATCATGTGAGTGTGTATAAATGTAATCACTGGGATTTTTCTCCAGCATGACAATCTGACAGTGATGTTAAACTGTGCCTCCTCAGGAGCAACTGTTTAAGCGGCATGACATTGCTTAGCAAGCTGGTATGCAAATTAGGATCTTCTGCCCTGCAGCACAAAAAATCCAAAGTCCTTTGGTTAATTTTGACCTAGATTTGAAACAAACCCCCACCCCCTATTGGACTGGAACTGATTCTATTGTGGGTGGGTGCAATTTATGAATGAAAACATATACTTGTAAAGTTGTTACAAAGAACAGTTCTTAATTATGATATATTTAGTCAAGTGGCCTTTTGTATGTTCATTACCCATGAATTGTCACAGTGATGTAAGTCTTTTGTTTTATTTCAGGGGGGAGGGTTGATTTTTTTTTGTTTGTTTGTTTTTTACAATTTCCCTGAAGCACAAGATTGCACAACTTTTTGGATCATTCTCAAATAATGGCAGGGAACGTGATCAAAAAATTCTGACAATACTTTTTCACTGAAATTGTGATTTGTAATGACTACTAATTTTTACTAGAGGTCTCAGCCTTTTGATCCCCACTGTACATATTAATTTTAACCGAAAACTGAATATTAAAATAAACTGTTCATGGTTATTGTCAGGGGTTTGGACCCCTTGTGCCTTGTTTTGCCCCTGTTTCTGTTCCTGTTTCCTTATTTGGTCATGTTCCTTCTCTTGTTAAGTTAATTGATTTAATCATGATTCCTTGCACCTGTGTTTTGCAATTATCCCTTGCATTTATGTTCCTGTTTGTTCTGTCTTCCTTCGTCAGGTCTACTCGTTGCTATTTGATATGTTGGATTAGCCTATCCCCTGCGTTTTGTCAATAAAGACTGTTTGCGCTATTTCATGCCTCCTGCGTGCTACCTGCACAGACGCACTGTGACCGTTATATACTATCCCTTTAAAAAAGTGAGAAAACATGTAAATTGATCATATTACTAAGAATACAGATGGTGGACATCCAGAATGTGCTTTTTACTACCGTAGGTGCCGCTGCGTCTGCAAAATACAAGTTTTCAAGCGAAGCATTTTCACGAATAGCCGTCAGCTTTGCCTCGCCGATGTGTTACATTTGCAGTCGGCAAAAAATGAAAGAAAAGCACTGTAGTTAAAATATTTCATATTCACAGATGCAAATTTAGTACTTAAGTTATGTGCGTTTCACATTTAGAACTAATGTCAAGTCTATGATCCTGTGCTTATATTTAGCTACGCTAAGTATTACACCATATTTTAGATTTGAAACATTTAACACGTATGCAGCATAATTTATATAAAATATATTGTGTTATATTACCTTAAAGAAATGGTGGTTTACTTTACAACGGAGAATTAAAAGTGGCAGCCTATTTCATTAGGCTAGGCTACATGGCTTGATATGCATACTTCATATTTGTCACACATTTTTACTTTATATTTTAAAATTCCTTTAAAACAGCATGCATTTTTGTCATGCACATACTTTATTTGTTTCCTTTCCTTTATTTTGACAGAGAACTACGAGGGGAAAAGATATCTGTTCACCAATTAAGAAATTGTTGCATATTTTACAAATTCTTTCCTTTATTTTAGTAAAACGTGAGACACTGTATAATTTCACTCCCATTATTTAATCATTGAAACCGAAAAGAAGTGATGGATTAATAAAACGTCCTCCTGTACATGCAACTAGATTTTTACTGACTTACCTGCAACACGCTCTGTCCTTCTTTGTCAGGGCTGATTTGGGAAGACCTCCAGAGCATGTTGGGTGCAATGCAAAGTGCCAAGTTTGTTGCTGTCATCTGATTCACCTCTGAGTGAGTGTGTATCCTGTGTAGCACTCCAAATAAGTGACACAGCAAGGTAACATTCTCCTCTGGCAACTGTGCAAGCAAACTAGACAAAAAGATAATAGAACTTGAACAATGACAGACAACTGCAACCAGACACACAGAAACATCAAACATTAAATAACCTTGCCAACAAATGATTATGTGCGGAAGTTTGTCTGCCCTGTCATATATATGGAAATGCAGTCCAGCACAAATATGCACACATACTGTATACACACACATTCAAAGATAAAATAACAGGTGTGCATAAACAAGTGAATATAAAAACCCATCTGTAAGACATTTTGAAGTAGCTGGATTGGAATCTTAATTTTTAGAAAAGGTAAATCAAAGTATAAAACACAGATTAACAATAAAATATTGTTATTACATGCCTGCAGCAAAATGCTTGAGTTTGGGCCCTTCAACAACTAGTTGAGAGGATATGACCCTTCAGCACACTGAGGCAAGTTACAGTAGATGCAAACTAACTAGTGATCAAGGTCATTTCATTTCATTTCCAGCAAACCAAAGAAATCTGAATATTGAATACATTTTAATCTATTTGAATTCTTCGATTTACCTACTTGTTATGCTTGTCACTTTTCAAGTTAATAAAAATAAACGTTTATTAAAATCAGGGGCGCATGCAGGATTTCTTCTTACGCACAGAGTTTTTTTTTGTTTGTTTGTTTGTTTGTTTTGGGGGGCAGAGGGGATGGGGAGGACCAAATGATCAGTGAGAGCAGAACGAATGTGTCACACGTTTTAAATTCAACAAACGTTTTAAACTCAATTCATCAAGAGCATGCTCACGGATTAAAACAACAGAGGACAAAACAGCGTTGGATGAAGTGGAATTAGAGCCCTGCATGGGCCTCAAATATAGGCCTTAGCCCGGCCCGTGTCCGACAGCTTATCAGAATTACCGGCCCGAGTCCGACCCGAGTCTGCCTTGTTTTCCTCTTCTCCCAAAACAGCTCATAGGCCTACTACTGTTTCAGCTATAAAAATAGTTTTGTATAATGGAATTATAAAATTCATTTACAATAATGTTTGGAGTATTTTTTTGTTTGTTAATGTATAAGGTAAGTGGTTGCAAACAATTTATTTTAGCTACAGTTAGCCTAAATAAAAATATATATATTGAAAGTTAGTCAACCTAATTTGTTTATTTAAATGTAGCTAAAATACATTGATTGCAACCACTTACCTTAAATGTTTGCAAATTCAATGAATTATTTTTTTCACTACAGTGAGTTGATTATAGCCCATGTTTGATCAATTTATAGCCTTCAAGTCATCATGACCTGCCTAAAATAAAATCTATAGATATAAAACAGTTCAAGCATATCACAATGATAGTTTAAATGTTTAACCTAGATAAATGAACGCTGTTAGACACATATCCAATTGTTTGTGTGGCGAGAAGCTGAAGCCCGCTATGCAGGACATGGATTATGAAACAAAACCCATTCAAAAATGTGGGGGAGTTTCACAAAGAGTGGACTGCAGCTGGAGTCAGTGCTTCAAGAACCACCACACACAGACGTATGCAAGACATGGGTTTCAGCTGTCGCATTCCTTGTGTCAAGCCACTCTTGAACAAGAGACAGCGTCAGAAGCGTCTTGCCTGGGCTAAAGACAAAAAGGACTGGACTGCTGCTGAGTGGTCCAAAGTTATGTTCTCTGATGAAAGTAAATTTAGCATTTCCTTTGGAAATCAAGGTCCCAGAGTCTGGAGGAAGAGAGGAGAGGCACATAATCCACGTTGCTTGAGGTCCAGTGTAAAGTTTCCACAGTCATTGATGGCTTGGGGTGCCATGTCATCTGCTGGTGTTGGTCCATTGTGTTTTCTGAGGTCCAAGGTCAACGCAGCCGTCTACCAGGAAGTTTTAGAGCACTTCATGCTTCCTGCTGCTGACCAACTTTATGGAGATGCAGATTTCATTTTCCAACAGGACTTGGCACCTGCACACACTGCCAAAGCTACCAGTACCTGGTTTAAGGACCATGGTATCCCTGTTCTTGATTGGCCAACAAACTCGCCTGACCTTTACCCCATAGAAAACCTATGGGGTATTGTGAAGAGGAAGATGCAATACGCCAGACCCAACAATTCTGAAGAGCTGAAGGCCACTATCAGAGCAACATGGGCTCTCATAACACCTGAGCAGTGCCACAGACTGATTGACTTCTTACATGCGACGTTACCAGGTGCTGTCCATGGCGGTGGTTCTGAATTGTTTGATATCAATGGCTCGAGAATCGATTATATATTCTATGCACGGCTGCTTCAGCGTGTTATGTGAGAAAGCGGCGTTCTTTATAAAAGAAGTGATTTTAAATAAAGACAAGGAACTCTGTTGTTAGAACGCAACAAACTTGTGTTTAAGTTTTACTTTCGCTTTGCAACATAGGCTACATCGTAACCAAACCCAAGAAAGAAAAATATATTAAATAAAATATATTCCATCACACTACATAAAGTATTAGCGGGAAAAACCTACATGGGACACTGCTTAATAATTTGACAAAAGAAAAAAGAACAAAAAAAAAAACATGGGCCTGCAGAAAAAAAAAAACATTCTGGTTTGAGTGCTTTCCAACAAGAAGCAGAAATAGTTTAAATTTAATTTATCAGGACTCATGGGATCGTATAAAAAATAATACAAATTGCAAACTAAATCTAACCCTGATATTTTATATAATTTCGAAATGAGTGCAAGGAGGTGCAACCTCGCGCCCAAACGTATTATGCGTAGGCTATCACTAAGTGGCTATGTCTTCACTGGCCTTTTTAAGGGTCAATTAAATTATCAAAATCTATTTTCCACAGTGTCTTAATTTACTCTACAACCAGAGTTGATTGCCCAGCAGTTGCATCACTTCATTGGTATAAATCAATAAATCAAATAAATTCACTAATCGCGCGACACAACATAAATAATCACCAGAAAGAAAGGGGAGGGCTGCCAGCAGCTGAATTTGAGTTTGTCTTGACAAAATCGGACCAACAAGATCTAAAAGATCCAAAAGATATTTACTGCCGTGGCCAAGATTATAATTATTAGTATTTTTTTTGTTTGTTTTAATTGCAGATTTTGACCATTTTAGTGCACATATACACTAAATGGTTCCGCGGACGGTTGCGTCGATTTAGCAAACCATTAATAATATAATAAAATAGCTAACAACCATTAGTCTAACGATAGTTTAATTATTTGCATGAAAACACTTCAGTTAGCCTAATTGAGCACTGGGTGTATTAAAACTTCAGAATTATATTTCTTATAGACTGAGATGTGATGAACTGTGAATTGTAAACAGCGATAACGTATAGCTAAGAGTGGTCCGGACCAACCTTACGAAAGTATGACTTACAGAAGGTATACTTAACCAAGAACGTTTCGGGAAACACGTATTAACGATAAGGTACAGCTTAAGGTACAACTTAAGAATGACGCAGTGTTAAGAAAGCTTCGGGAAACGCAGCCCTGAAGTATTTAAGGAAATCTCATAAGATCAGTGCGATTCTGTCGCCAGATGACCCTGTAGTGTGGAGTGTGTCCACAAACTCCATACTATGGATTTTTTACTATGGTAGGCTACTATGGTATTCACTTTGTACTTTTAGATTTATCTTTGAGGATTTGATGTCTTGCATTGATTTGATATCTCTGAGTTGACTATGTAATTGACATAATACATATTTACCTGACTGATAATAAATTGTTACATTTAATTTTATTCTGATTTACTCTGAAATTATTTTCTTAAAGCTACAGTCTGTAAGTTTTGCCTCTTTGACGCCATCTATGTTTGAAAACCTGGAATTGCAGTTACTTGCGGAATTGTCTTGTTTGTGTGGGGTTGTACTCTGGCACAGCTCCGGCGCGGATGAATCTAATGTTTTGAGGTGAATGAATAGCTGTTAGTCACTGCACCAGTGTGGATACTTACTGTACTTCGCAATCACAGATTAGTCTACGGCTTGTAATATATGACCCAAATAAGAATTTTAACTGGATATTGTCATCTGAACAAGTAAGTTACAAGTCAGTCACGTTTGTTCTGACCAACTGAGGAAAAAAAACATTACCATAAATCTCGCTACCAATGGTGATTTAATCTAAAGATCGGTTAGCTCATATCACATCAAAATGTGCAATTATTGTTATACTTTATTCTCAAATTAACAACATCAGCATTGTGTGACTATGAGTATAGTGTGCATTAGCATGTAGATTTCAATTTCTGTAGTTTAATCTAATTGTCATACCATTCGAATTTCATTTTAAGAAATTCTTTTAACCCAAAAAGCAAACTGTGCTCCCTTCGAAGTGGTTTACTTTAAAATACAAATCTTGTGTAAACTCAGGCCATCTGTAATCAGAAGAACATTTAAAACGAATAGAATTTAATTTCACATGTGTTTCATAAACACATAATACTTTCTGGATTACAATTCGCCATCAAAATTATACATTTAATTATTCTAGCTGCGGTGACAAAAGGCTATGCCCCACCTGCAGGATCCGCACGTGCTATAGCCTGCTAGCCGGGACAACTGCTTTATATTTACAGACGTGACGTAATGACGCAGTGCCATGCTCGAATTTCCTGCGAAAACCTACGCGTACCACTTAAATTATAAAACATTATTATAAGATAACCGTTGTGAATCGGGCTAAAGTAAGGTCGATAGTTTTGAACACTGGCTAGTTATGTACTTTCTCAAATATTTAAATAAAGTTTTTTATAAATATTTATATAAATATTTTATTAAAGGTTACGTACTGCAGCTTTAAGTAGATGAAGTGAAGGCGGTTAGGGTTCGTTGTTGTCTTATTCAAGTTGCTATATAGTTAGATTAACTATAGGGGGCTAGATAAAAACACCGTTAGCTTTAGTATTAGCTTATTTCATAGTGATAGCCATAACCTCTGATCATAGTCTGAGCTTTAACCAAGTTGTACAGGTGACTGTAGGGGGCTAAACAGAACCATTATTTAAAAAAAAATTTAAAAAGCATGCGGCGGTCTATTAAGTAGTAGTCCTAACCTCTGACTATGATCAGACAGGAGAGTTTGTGATCGTGAGGTCCCTGTACACCGGCCAGCATGAGAAACTTTGAACAACATAGATTCCTAATGAACTTGTAAAATTTAAAATAGACTGTTAATTAGAAATGGACAAACATTGTCCATTGTTCATTTGTATTTCAACCTACATTTGAGGTCATACTAAAATGGAGTCAGGTTACAATTTCTTTTAAATTAAATAACTTTGTCCACCGAAAAGACCAAAAACACAAGAAACCTTCAGCCACCATTGGACACTTCCGTTGGGCCAATTGTAGAATACACATGTAAAATCATCATCCACTGGAAGGCCAATCTCTTGTGAATGTGTGCACAACAGTTAGTGAGAGATTTCAGTTTATAAAGTTTTAAACATGGTTATTTTTCTTCCACAAATGCATCGATTCCCTTCAAGAGGCCTTTTATTAACCCCCTGGAGCCATGTGGAGCACTTTTTATGATGGATGGATGCACTTTATTGGACTTCTACTGGACTATTGAATATCAACAATCATTCACTGCCATTATAAAGCTTGAAAGAGCCAGGACAGTTTTTAAAATAACTTCTTATTCGTCTGAAAGAAGAATTTCACATACACCTAGAATGGCTTGAGTATGAGTAAATCATGGGGTAATTTCCAATTTTGTGTGAACTATCCCTTTAAGGCATCTATAGAACTGTAAATGTAACTATATATTTATGATACAAAGTATAAATATTTTATGTTTCCATAGCGGTAAATATGTTTTATGATATGCTTATGTTTTAGATGCTGCCAGTACATACATGTTGTATGCTTCAGCATCTACCTAAATGCACAAAGTGTTTTATACCTGTAAATGGTATATATGAATGCCTACAGTTAAACAATGAGACTAGGACCCGTATTCACAAAACATCTTAAGGCTAAAAGTAGCTCCTAACTCTCCGATTTAGGAGAAAATCTTAAAAATAGTGGGTGTGTCAGTCCTAAATTTAGGACTCCTAAATTTAAAAAAAAAAGCATTTTAGCATTTTAGCTCCTAAATCTGTGAAACGTTAGGAGTACTGAAGAGGACTCCTAAGTCACTAAGACCAACTCACAACTATCCTAAAATGACTGTTGCTGGCAATCTGCCTCGGAATATAAACATTTTTAGAAACATTTGATGATAATGAGCTTTTAAAAAAGTATTGCCTTTAGGGTTTGGAGGTTATCCCAACTCCAAATTTTCCTTTGATTATATCCTTTTCATTAACCAGTTGAGCAAGAAGTTATAGCTGTTCTTGCATCCAGTTTGGTTTTCTTTTACGTTTGCATGTCTTACTATCAGCCACAATTATTCTACTCTGTTAATTATGCATCCACTACGAGAAGCATACATGTAAGAGACTGACAATTAGCCAAGGGCGGTTCTAGACCCTTTTTAAGTGGGCTTCAGCCCCCCTATTTGTCATCTCAGCCCTCCTGAAGCTATAATCAGCTATCTGAATGATCAGGCCAGTGCTGCTTCTTCAAGAAAGTTTATAATTCTCGCTCGTTTATCAATCTCAATGTGGTAATCATGCACTGTGATAGATCGTTAATGTGTGCTCACACATTTGAATGAAGAGCGCACGCACTGAGAGGCACTGCACAGACAGCACACTAGCATGGTCTCATGAAAGTGCATTTCAATGGCACAAATTTCTGTTTCTATTTGGTGTGCTTATGATACGCACCTTGCCCACACCCCTATACCTAATCATTGTGTCTCATATGCACGCCAAAGTCAGTTTTTGCGTATAAATAGCACACCAAATAGAAACAGAAAATTGAGCCATTGAAACGCACTTGCATGAGACTGTCATTCACTTTCGTGTCCTCTCAAGCAAATAAGCAAATATACAAAATATTATATCACAATGACTGTCTTGACGAGTAGCGAAGTAAACGCAGTCGGCTACATCTTAAACAAACCGTTAAGAAAATATTGGATGTTTGTCAGTATGCATTTCTTATATTAGGCTAATAATGTTAATCAAACAACAAAAGAAAAACATGAGAATCACTCACTAAGTAACTTCTGTAACTTTAATAGGTAATTGTTTTCATAAGCACAGTAAAATACTGTTTATTTAGGTAATTTGTTTCTCTGATGGCTAAGCCCCCCTAAAGATGAAATCCTACAACCGCCCCTGCAAATTAGCTGAACATATATTTGTTTAATTAGTGACACTTAGCCTGCATGTTAAAATCTTTATTTGAATGTGGCAATTAACATTATTTTTTAAACCTTTATTTGGATATGGCAACTTAATATCGTGCTCTACAATATTTATATGAATAAATCTCTGTCAGAGACCCCATCAGCCAATCACTGTGTGCATAATTAGTAAGCATGCTGATGTCATCCATAGCAACAAGGTCAACCCTGCCCTTACTCTTAGCTTAAGACTTCTCTCTATTCCTTGGTAAAAGTTTGTGAATAGGTTTTAAGAGAAAACTCTAAGCTAAAAACTTTTACTATTTAGGAGAACTCTTAGTGATAAGATAAAATGTTTTGTGAATAAGGGCCCTGGTTGGGTATCTATATACATGATGGTTTTATGTTTGTGATGTCTTTATTTTAGGAAACTGACCTTAGAATATAGAAAGGAGTTAAATAAATAAAACATCTTTGTCTATACACTTTATACACCGAGTACACTTTATACATAGTGTGTATGTATGTACAGTACATGTTTGTATGCTGTTCTTACCTTCTGACTCGGTTAAGTCTATCCTGTTTATCCTCACTCTGTAGCACTTCCATCCAGTCCTCGTATAAGTCACAGCATAAAACACCACCAGGCAGTTTGCGTAAAAATTCCTATACACATACATACACACACACACACACAATTTAATAAAGAATAAAAAGCCCATTCAAAGAAATTAAGATATAGGGAAATTCTTATGTTCAAGCTACTAATTATGAGAATTTAGACTGAGAATGTAGAATTGTGAATGTAGATGAGGAATAATTTGTGTGAATTTTTATTCAGAGCATATCAATGAATTAAAATGATTGTGTTCTCACTGTAATTAGAGATGCAGAGACGAAAACTGATTGTTCATGCAATGAAATACTTTGCCCAGCATTCATTCGCTCCTTCAGTATCCTACAGTTTTTGGCATTTGCTGAACGACGGAAGATTCCACAGGTCTCTGGACCCTCACTGAACAGCAGATACAGCAGGTCCTGTGTGCGCGCACACACACACACACACACACACACACACAAAATAGTTAATCAAAGCCAGGGGTTCCCAAAGTTGTTAGTCAGCCAAACACCTTTCATATAAACATTTACTCGGAGTACCCCCTGAGAGATTTATACATATATATTAGGGCTGTTTTGTTCATGCAATGAAAGTCACTGGTAACCAAAACAGCATTGTTAAGTAATATCAGACATGAGCGCTGTTTATGTCCAATTTTCATGTCCGATGGTATGTCCGCTTATCATGTGATTTAAATATGAGACAAAAACTCATACAGGGGCAAATTTTAGGTCCATTTATGTGTCGCAGTTGAAAATTGATAGAAACAGTTGAAAGCATACCGTGACAAAAATATTTTTTACTGAGAGGACATTCCAACTACTTTTTCATTATTAATATGAGATTGACCTGAAAAATAAATGTTGTATCCAATACAGGTAACCAAATTCACTCAGTCAACATCTCTCTCTACTCTACATAATAGATTTAGCATATAACTTACAGCATAGAGCTTTAAATATAATACACTTTTTGTACATAATACTTTTAAATTCAATGAAACAACTCCACATTCCTCCATTACTAGTTCTAAGATGACGTTTTCTAATAAGTATCGGAAGCTTGTTAAACTCTCAACTTGAGATATAAATCTGTGGCGGAAGGAAGTAGTTCCACACACAAGATACTCTGTTCTCATTTCTTGTTTAGCTACACACTTGCAAAGCAATATCATGTTGGGTTTTATTGTCCATGAGCACTCATTGTTCATGGTGACTAAACCTCTGGCTCAGTGAAAGAGCCATGAATGATGCTCATAAATAATAAAACCCAGCATGACAAAATATAGTGAAATATAAAGATCCGGAGCCAGTGATATCCTTACCATTATTGGTTTAGGCAGGTTTCCATCAAGACAAATGGAGGAAAGTGACTGGCCAAATAGCTTGTGTGAGGCAGGTTGTGGGTCAGACTGGCCATCAGATTGGTTAAAGTGTACCCTCCTCAGAGCCCAATCAATCAGAGACCTTTTCCTTTTATGTTTCAGCAAAGCACCTGTCAATGAAACAAAACAGACAAAACAGGATAAGGAGGGCATGAGTGAGCCACTCTCAAGTGTGGAAGATATCAGAATAGGCTGCATTCTGTGTAATCATGCTAAATGCTCCTCTTAAAGCTCTCGTGGCAGTCGTGGCCTAATGGTTAGAGAGTTGGACTCGTAATCCAAAGGTTGCGGGTTCGAGTCTCGGGCCGGCAGGGATTGTAGGTGGGGGGAGTGAATGTCCAGCGCTCTCTCCACCCTCAATACCACGACTGAGGTGCCCTTGAGCAAGGCACCGAACCCCCAACTGCTCCCCCAACTGCGCCGCAGCATAAATGGCTGCCCACTGCTCCGGGTGTATGTTCACGGTGTGTGTGTGTGTGTTCACTGCTGTGTGTGTGTGCACGTTGGATGGGTTAAATGCAGAGCACGAATTCCGAGTATGGGTCACCATACTTAGCAGTATGTCACTTCACTTCACTTATTTAGTTCTGAATGAAAGGCCTCTATTACTAGTAACTGACCCCTGCTGGCACCATTATGAACAGTCAAGTATAATATGAGGAGATGTGAGAGAAATCCAAATAGCTTATTGGTAGTATCAGAGGTAATATAATAAGAATTATTTACTTCATTTAAGTGCTGGAAAATGTTTAATTAAATTAAAAGTTAACTGTTCTATTTTTTGATCTCTTCGTCTTGTCTTCGTGATCTGAAAATTATTAGCCTATTTTTTTTAAAAAGTGATAAATCTAACTTAAAAGGTTCTGAGAAACAAGTCTGTGACATTTACAGAAGGGAAAAGGCCATTGTTTTTATGTGCGTAATCATGTTAATAAATACTTTAGAGAGTTGTTTTTTTCTTTCTTTCTTTTTTACAAAGAACTTTTATACTGTATGTTGGATTAAGGTTACAGTGATATCAACACAGACAACAGAGAAGAGCTTGTTCAAAAAAATAATACATATACAGACTACATACCGACAGATTTTACACTTCCCTGACCTCAGCTCTTAATTTGGCTTATTAGAGTTTATGGACAAGAGCACTGTAGGATGTAGGTGGATGTTGAATTAATTAGAATAAAATTAATTTCTTTTTATCAAGATTAAAATGCAGTCAGCTATAAGCACAGGTCGTGAGGCATTCATATACACATGGATCAACAATAACCTCCTCACACCTTTGATGATGGAAGCCACTGAGTATGCCGTGAGAAACAATAATTGGAGGTGGACACATTGCAGTTTGCCTGCTGTGCAAACAGGTCTGTCAAGAAGATGCTGTACAACACTGTGCTGGTGTTGTCTTCCATGACTTCAGCTCAGGCTGTCCTATAAACAGTCTAGGACATGAACATCCTTTCTGCCACTGGGATCTGAATGCTTTATGAGGAACAGGACACAGACTGTCAGGGTAAATATTCAAGCATATTAGATTCTGGCCATGAGCACTGGAGTAGTTTAAGCTTAAATGGCAGCTCCCAGTGCAGTTTTGTTCAGCTATTATTATTGTTCATTACATCATTACTGGGACTGAGAGAAATCCCATTTTTATCTCCAGTGAAAATTTCATTTAATATACAAGCTGACCTTTTGTGAGTGGCAATGTTCTCAAAATACACAAGATATGCATTCATGATGGGAACCACTGAGATTAAAATATGAAACACAAGCCCCCGGTAAAAATGTAAGACTGAGCTGTTTCAACTGAAAGAAACTTGCATTGACTGATCTTAAAATATACCAGTGTCTTTGTTTTGTCTCAAGATGCACAGCAGTATGCCTAATGTTTGTTTCTAAGGCACGTTTATAAAAAATTACTTAAATGTCCTAACTGAACTATGGCCTAATCCTGGTTTAGTCTAAGCCCTGTCTGTGAAACCAGACCTAATTTTACCCAAAGTTTTAAAAAAGTATTATTATTATTATTATATAGCTTTTCAGCAATGATTTAAGCAATAAAACAAATATGAAACCAATCAATTCACTTTGAAAATGTTGACGCATGTGAAATATATAGAACATAAGAATGAAATCCCGTCCTTATCTACCCTCATTAATTTCATTCTAAATCTTTTTTTTTTTTAGAAATGACAAACATTTATTTAGATGAACACCAAATCAGAAATTGTTTAGAGGTTTGGAATGACAGGGGGTATGATCAATGACATTTGTCTTTTTTTTTTTTAAAGCACTACAGTTTGAAAGGTTTGTTATAGGCTAATTTATGAAAAACAAAAATACATTGCCATTCAAACGTTTGGGGTCAGTGAGATTTTGAAATGTTTTTTTAAAATAAGTCTCTTATGCTTACAAAGGCTGCATTTCTTTGATCAAAAATTATTACAATTTAGTGTGTGTGTGTGTGTGTGTGTGTGTGTGAGTGTGTTAGTGAGAGATAGACCGAGGGGGGGGGGGGGGGGGGGGGGGTTCTCTTCAATAGATAAAGTGCAGCAAAAGTCAGAAGATTTTTTTTCTACTAATGGCCTCTGTACTGCCACATACTGTAGAGAACCCCATAGACAACAGACCCTCAGGAAAGGCACTAGTCTTACTAAGCATTTGATGAAATTATAAAGTTTTATTGAGCTAGACACATACATTCTTTTGGTGACAAATGTACTCACCCCTAGGAGTGCGTGTTTTGGCTTTTAGGGTGAAGTGAGGGGTCTTGGGAGTGGCCTCTGTCTGCTGACCAGAACTAAATGCTTCCTGCAGGGGCTCACTGGGCATGTGCAGATGGTCTTGCTGACTTCTCAGGGAGTGATGCAGGATGAAGAATGGTAGCTCATGGCCTAGAACAGACAAAAATGGAGACAGGAAATTGGTATTTTAGATTGCAGGAGATTTCATTTTCAAAGAACCGTGCAGGGGCCAAAAACCGCATTAATGTGTTTACTTTATTGCTAACATATTTCAATCGGTATATGCCTGAAAAAAAGCAAGCATAAAGCAATGTCCTTATTGGACATTGAGAAGAGTTATTGGTTGGTTTTCTAATTTCTCTATAACTAGCACAAAATCTGTATAAAAATCAGACATTTACAAAATGGATTAGCGTGCAACCTTTCTAGTGGAAATCCAGCCAGAACTTCAGATTAATTTAGACAGTGAAGATCAGCGTGTGCGTGTTTGTGTATGCTTGCAGCTGGAATTTGGAGAGAATTATCCTGAGGTTGCCCCATTACAACATAGAGAGAGAAACAGGCAGACATGGAGAACGTTTAACTGATTTTGTAATTCTGTTATCTGATACTAAATCTCTCATATCCTGTTGTCTCACACAATAAATCTTACTTGCATACATATGACCTGGGGTGGGGGAATGTGAGTGAAGACAGTTCATCAATATAGTAGTTCATACAGACTCTTTTCTATCTCTCTTGGGAATCATGAAGCCTTTTTTTCTATTATCCCTGGTCTTTCATCACAGAGCTGTCAATGAGCGGAGAGTTTCATCATAGCTCAGAGCTTTTAAAGACAGAGTCTGCAGGCTGAATCATTGCAATCATATCCCTTGGAGGATTATTTTGGGAAAAAACCATCAAGTCATTATACCAGTAGGATATATTCTTAAAAAAACATTAATTTATTTTTTCCAAATCACTTTTCCTATGTTGGTGTGTAGGGAGTCTGGAGTATATACACAACTTTAGGCGTAGAACAACTATAAATACTCTTTTAATTATGCATGACATCGGTAAATAGCTGCAACTAGACTGATTGTGAGAGATACAACTGCAGAAATTTGTGAATGTCATTTACTGGGTATAACAAGACACACAGAAAAATATTACAGCAAAAAGTGAGTTTTACAAAATGTAATTTTTACCTTGAAAAGCAAAGTTTGTCAAGACAAACTCTAAATGTTGATGGCAGACAGAAAAACAGACATAAATATAAGACCAATTCAATTCAAATTCCAACTCACAGACTGAAAGGAAGGAAATTCTTAAGTTCTGCTTCCCTTTCGAGGGAACATCGAACTGCGTCCTCTAGGGGTCGCTATGGGGAACGCCTCGACGTGACCGGTGTCTTAAAGCATACATCTAAACATGACAATAACGCTGGCCGGCGACAGCCTATGACGTCACTACCGGCGCGACCACAGTATAAAGGGGTGCGGGGAGAACACATCATCCTCTTCTTCGTCTTCACTGACCGCTGGTTTATGTTAGCAAAAGCTAAGCAACGACTAGGAGTGCATGTTCTCTGAGTCCCTCTCCTATTTGAGAGTTAGGCCTCCGCTCTCTAAAGCTCCGGTTAGCAGTCATGCCAGGTTGTTGGGCAACTCTCTGCCTCACTGGTAGGCCATTTGTTGGTCGAGCTAGCATTGCTCCCCTCACCATAGACGGTCACCTATGAGCATGCCGCTCCCTTCTGAGTGTCTGAGTTTCCTCTCATTCTGAGAGTTTAGTTCTCCGCTCCCCAGAGCTCTGTGATTCAGCAACCTCGGGTTGTTAGGCCTCTCTCTGCCTCCCTGTCAGGTTGTTCTCCTTGTTGGTCGAGCTAGCATGGCTCCCCTCACCTTAGAGGGTCACCTATGAGCATGCTGCTCCCTTCCGAGCATCTGAGTTTCTCTCTCATCCTGAGAATTGGATTTTCTGCTCTGTGTGTTCCACCGTGCAGTCATGCCAACGGGTCAGGCCCTTTCTCTGCCCTTCCCCTTAGGCTGATCTCATGGTGTGTTCGGCAGTGCTCCCCTCAATCGGAGGGTCTCTTATGAGCACGCTACCCCTCCCTGAGCATTGGAGCGCTGAGAGTCAGCAACTTCAGGTTATTAGGCCTCTCTCTGCCTCTCTGTTAAGTTGTTCACTTTGCTGGATGACTGTAGCATGACAGTGTAGCATGTAGTTCGAGAGTAACTGCTCTTTCGAGTGCCACGGTCACTTATGGTCTCTGGGCTTGTCTAGTAACAGCCTCTGTGACTCCCTAGAATGGTGTTTACAAATCCATGTTATGGTAAGTGCGCACGCTAGTCTCTGTGCACTTTCTGAAAGCCACGTTGTGGTAAGATCGCACATCAAGTGTTTTGCGTTCTTTCTAAAATCCTGTATGGTAGGGGTTACATGCTGCGGCTTCGTGCCCTTTCTTTGAGTTGGTCAGGCCCCGGTTTCACCTTGGGCCCCACTCTACCTATGTATCCCCAGTGATGCCACTCTACCTATGTATCCCCAGTGATGTCGACTTGAACAGGGTGTTGCTACCAAGGATCTGTTGAGACAGTTCCTTCAGTGAGCTCATGCAGAGCAAGCAGTAGCCCCTGGGTGACAGGCCAAGACCTAGTTACTATCCTAGGCGCTTGGTCGTATCCCCTTAAAGGAATCTCTTCTTCTGATTCCAAGCCTTTGAGCTCTACCCTGGGTCCAGGAGGCCCGGCCCCTTACAGGTAAGTTCTGGGGTATGCAGTTCAGGCCTTTGGCCGAAGGGCATAATATCACTGACAGCTATCGAACCATCCCGGGGCAACTCCCTTAAGCTTTGGTAGAGTTGGTACTTAGTGCTCACCTTTGCTCGGCATTCACTCCCCTCAGCATGGCAGCGTGTGTATACCATTCCCCATAGCGACCCCTAGAGGACGCAGTTCGATGTTCCCTCGAAATGGAACATTTCAGGTTACGTATGCTTCGGACGCTGGCTTCAGACGAAGAAGCAGATGACGTGTTCTCCCGGCACCCCTTTATACTGTGGTCACGCCGGTAGTGACGTCATAGGCTGTCGCCGGCCAATGTTATTGTCGTGTTTATGTGTATGCTTCAAGACACCGGTCACGCCGAGGCGTCCCCCATAGCGACCCCTAGAGGACGCAGTGTCTCGTTCCCTTCTTAGGCAACAATGGTTACATACGTAACCTGAGACGATTTTTTACAACCCTGAAGATATATTTCTTTGATGTCGAGTTTGTCTGAGAAGCATGCCTTGTAATTAAAATAAACTATTCATATTTTTTAGGTTAAACTTTGCGGTAATGTGATGGCTTATTCAAGCTATTAGTTTTATTCACCCAGAAGCAGTTTTCTTCTCAATAGTGTTGTTTGCATGTTATCTAAAGGCCTCTGGTGAATGAAAATTATTGTACCCTGCATGGGTACAAATTAAAAAAATTGGCACACATTAGGAAATGTTTTCAAATTTAAAAAAACTAAGATTAATTTGCCACCCCTTATCTACCTTAAGTTCACAAATGCTTTAAAAAGTATCTTTGTGTGTTTGTGTTTGTGTGTGTCTACTGTACTTGACATTTTGGAGAAAAAATTAGTAAACTAAACCTGACAGAATCTTTTTAAATCCTCCTCAGTAAAAGAATTAAGTAAACAAAGTTGTTAGGGTTAGCATGAGAATGTGGGTTAGGGTTATTTTAAAGTATCTATAACTAGCTGTGTATAAAAACAATAAATGTCTAAGCAATGTCACTATTTATATTAAGTTGACATGCATGTGTGTGTGTCATCACCAATAAGGGGGTATGTTTCCTCTTCTTTCTCATAGTTAACACACAGCTGGTAGTCCGAGACTTCACCCTGCACACAGGAAGTTGTCATTATGTTTTGGAAAGAGACAGGAAAGAGGAAGTGGCTGTTATCAAACACAGGAAATGCCAGTGGACAAACTTGGCACAAAGTAGTGTTACCGGTCAGAGAGCAACAGAATGATGTACACAAAATTATAGAACTACATTGCCTCAGATGGGCAAGTAGTCAAATCCACCAAGATACAAGATGATATCAGGGGGAAACGAAAAAGCATGTGTCTCTCTCATTTGGACCACTCCCTTGTACTCAGCTGTGCTTTAAATAGGATAAATAGTGTATATTACACTACACTCTCAACAAGAGGCATTTAAGGATCACTTACCAATAGTTTGCACTGCTGTATGATGTACTGAACCACATTTTCTGCGGTCGTGCTCACGTCCACTGCCACAGCAACGGTCTTAACAGCCAATAGCATGTAAAAGAGCAACAACATTGAGCATCAACTCCCAATGAAAAGCTTCAGGCTAGAGTACAAATAACTTCCACTAATAAACAGAGACATGAATTTAGTTCCCAGAGGACTGGAGTGGCTCGGCTCCAAATTAAACTAAAACGGTGCTTGTGTACCGCTGAGCTTTTGTCATCTGGATGGCAAATCAGCAGGACGTAGAGAAGAATGGCATTTGGCAAGACTTTTTGCCTGGCTCTGCAGGTGTGCCTGAAGAATGAAACATTTTTACAAACAAACAACAACAAATGCAAAAGCTTGACACAAACACAAAGGCATGGAACGGTCAAGAAAATTGATATCACAGCAGCCTCAATTTTGGAAACTCGTATTTTGAGACATTATATAAGTTGATTGATGTGATCCTTTGATATTTTTTTATTTGTTTCCTTACCACTGAAGAGCATGTAACCATCTATCCTTTGTTTCTGATGAGCTTAGGTTTGGGAGGACAGGTGTAGAGAGAGAGAGAGTGGGGGTGGGGGGGATTTGGGAGAGAGAAAGAAAGAGAGATTGTGTTAGATTTTATTGGTAGATTTAATTTTCAGTTCAGAAAGGGCTTAACATTTACATGCAAAGTAGATTTTCAGATAGATGCATCTGGATAAGACAATCAGTGACACTGAGTTCTGATACTGAGTGTGCTTTGAATGTGATATGTTTGTAGTCTTGAACTTGTGACTCCGTCTTAGACCCACATTGACGTGTGTTCCGTATTACTTTAGATCTTTTTTGTTTAACAAAATAAATGCAGACAATAATCACTCCAGCCTATGGATGATATATTGTAAACAGCACAATGGCAAAACTATAACTATGAAAAAACTATGAAAAAAGACCAAACCAAAAGACACTACTTACATACCTATTATCAGAAAGCAACACTCCCCTCATACAGTCCTAAAAGCAGAAGTGAGCCAGCATGATTCTATACTTGTTGCTTGTGATTTTCTTTTGAAAGCATGTACATGTGTCATACTACATAAAATGCAGTCTCTTTTCTCTCTCGCCTAAGCTAAACTTTCCAGCTCCCTGTAATCTTGTGCAAAGTACTTTATAATATCACATTTCAAAAACCATTTATTTTCACTTTTGTTAGACATCTAGATTGTACAGGTGAATTGATATACAGTGCATACAGTTCTGAAAACGGTCACAATTCAGTTGGGTTTCTTTTTCTTCAGGTCCATGCATTTGTAATGTAAGTGTGTGTGGATTTGTTCTGTGCATTTGTGGATTGTTGAGCAAATTCCAATCAGAAGTGACCGTCCCTATACCTTACTCACTCTGAAGGGCAGAGACTTTAAAATGAAGACTTTGGAACGAGCTGGGCAAATGTGTCTCAATGTAGCTTGGACCAAATTTGTGTGTGTGTGTGCGTGGTTGCGTGCGTGCATGCTCTCTGCTCTCAGCCTTATAAAACTTGATTTCTCATCTGTAGACACTATTCTTACAAATTGTATATTACACAAAACAAAACAACTTTTTACACATTGTCAAATTCTAACTTTAAAACGAATGCTAGCTTCAGAATGAATTGTGAGGACTCACCATTCATTTCACATCACTATAAATATCAAAATTGCTTCCTTGAAGTGACCCACTGTATGTACTCTTTGTTAATTGACTTGTAGGGCCATTCACGAAGGGGTTCAGTTGTTTGTTGAAACACCCTCTGCTCACATAGCATAGCTATCTGAGGATAGCCGTGCTCTTAACTTGGGTGGGATGTTCCTCTTGATCTATTCAGGTTCCCCCGTTTCTTGTTGTGTGAGCGGCCCGTGGAGTCAGTTGCATGGCCCCTTTCTAAGGCTATGCTTAGGTGTATGTATGTCGCTTTCTTGGTGCTGTCCCACCAGGACAGGCATGCGCCTCCGCACGGTTGTGATATAAAAACACGCATTCTTTTCTCGATCCGTGGCATGCAGATTTTGGAGGTTATTATAAATGCAATCTTCCTCAGTACATGTATTCTAGCCATTCAGAAAACTCAGCATAACTCAACCACAGATGCAGATTCCACTGAATTTAAATGTGGAATAAAAGATAGAAATCCTTTTAATCTCACTCACCAGACTAATTCGTTTCTAGTCTAAATCCCACATTCTGGTTTTGATGCTTTCACTGGGCACACACTGCTATACCCTATTCTTGACTTCCTTTTGAGAAGGTTAAAATTTTATGTTATGGGTTTTCGACATCACAATGAGGCGCTGTCAAACGTTTCGCGTTACACATGTAACCATGGTTCCCCGAGAGGGAACGAGACGCTGCGCCCCCTAGGGGGCACTATGGAGAATGTAGTCTGCATGACCGGTGTCTGAAGCACGTGTGAAACAACGTCAATCTATTGGCCCACATGGCCCATGACGTCATAGGCAGGGTGCCCGGAAGTATAAGAGGGCACCTGCTGAATACGTCATCCACTTAGCTGTCTGAAGGAGACGTAGACATGCAGGCCGAAGGCATGGCAAGGGGGGCGCAGCGTGGAGTTCCCTAGTAACCATGGTTCCCCAAGAGGGAACGAGACGCTGCGCCCCCCTTAGGGGGCACTATGGGGAAAGAAATCCAACCACGCCGTGCCGAGGCGCATGCATGTCCTGGTGGGACAGCACCAAGAAAGCGACATACATACACCTAAGCCTAGCCTTAGAAAGGGGCCATACAACTGACGCCACGGGCCGCTAACACAACTTGGCAGAAACGGGGGAACCTGAATAGATCAAGAGGAACATCCCACCCAAGTTAAGAGCACGGCTATCCTCAGATAGGTAAAGAGAGTGGCTACTGAGTAATCAGATCAGGTCTTATGAAGGCTTGTAGACAAGAATAACATAGCTGAGATAGCCTTCCTACAGAGCTGCCTAGACCACAGAGAGCGGGGGGGCTGGGAGGATAACTGTGGCTAATTTTACACAATCTGGTCTCATTTTTAAAAAGGTTTCTATTTAATGAAAAAATAGCCTTATTAAATTAACTATTATTTATAATTTTTTTTTCCTTCTGGGGCCTGAAATAGAGGAATTTTGTTCAGTATTGGTAATTAAACAATTATTTTGCTGAATGTGTTTTTGTACTGGCACCTTCGCTGGTTTAGGTCTGTCACGGATAAATAAATATGACAACCGCCAGTAGGTGGTGGCAAGTCCCTTTTTTAATAAATTACTTACCGAATCATTCATATCAAACGATTCGTTCAAAGCGGCTTATTCAAAAGAAACAAAACAAGTGAGACCATCTGAATGGACCATTGAATCACTGGCTCACTTGATTCGTTCAAAAACGGATTCATTCAAGGAATGAAACACTGTGTTGCTATGCACTGTTAAAACTAATAGCACAGTTGCTGATATACAGAAAAGTACATTGCTTGTGCAACGAATATAAAAAGGTAAAAAGTCATACATGGGTATTTTTTGTTTCATTGCTGGAATTTAAGGGCATTTTAATTGTATTCTAATGGGCTTCATCGTGCAGTGAATGCTTTTTGGACTCAAGACGTGTTTTTTTTTTCTTCTCAAAATTGGATATCAGCTCTCCTATCTTCTCTCAGTCCCTCACAGTCACACATACATTATGTCAGGAGAATGTCTTTAAATTCTAATCAAGGAAAAATCATACCTTCTGTTGTCTTCTTTTTAAAGAACTTCAAAAGTTGCGCTTGAACCATTTTGCACAAAAAATTACGAAATTGCTTCTGCTTGTGTGCAGTTACAGTACCAAGTTCTGATTGGCCAATCAACGTTATTTAGTTCGTAAATGATCATAAAGAGAATTTTAACATTTCATGTGCATGATAAGTTTTACGTAATACACAAAATTAATAATCCAAAAGGGGGGGGGGGTGGGGGTGGATTTACAGAGGGGATGCTTTTTGTCATTTTTTTCAACCAGGGGGATGCCATCCCCCCTCAATTCAAGCCCTGCGGAAGGGGAACTGACTGAAACTGCCCAGACCACAAAGAGTGGGCTGACTACTTACAACCCAAGAGGTGAGACAGCATTGTGTAAGTAAGAGATCAAGAGACCGCTACTTAAACCCTAAGCAGGGGAACGATCACTGAGCTAGCAGTGCTGAGCTCTAGGAAAGGGGACCACTCTATAAAGGGACTCACTGCAACTGCAGTAGAAGACAGCTAACCACAGATAGCTTTATTCAGGTAAGCCCGTCCTGCCATAACCATGGCTGGAATAGAACCACCTTCAGGTGGCGATACTAAGGAGAACCCCAATCCTCGTCGGTCCCAAAATAAACAATACACAGCTAGCGTAGATAGCCTTCCTGAAAAGCTGCCAAGACCACTGAGAGTGGGCTATCTGCTACAACCCTAGCAGGGGTGATAGCATTGTGTAGGCATGGGCTCAATGTGACCGCTACTTAAAGACCCTAAATAGGGGAGCAGTCATTGTGCTAGCACATAGATATCCTCAGATAGATATGCACCTAGGAAGGGCTACCCGAAGGGGGACTGACTGAAACTACTCAGAACACAAAGAGTGGGCTGTCTACTTACGATCCAAGAGGTGAGACAGCATTGTGTAGGTAAGGGCTCAAGAGGCCGCTACTTAAAACCCTAAGCTGGGGAACGATCACTGAGCTAGCACACAGCTATCCTCGTATAGCTAGGCTCTAGGAAAGGGGACCACCCCATAAGAGGGCTCACTGTAACTGCAGTAAAAGACAGCTAACCACAGATAGCTGTATTCAGGTAAGCCCGACCTGCCATAATAGCTGGAATATAACCACCCTCAGATGGTTATACTGAGGAGGTCCACAGTCCATGTCAGTCCCACATTAGGCTAGCTAAGCACAGTGTTATTGACCAGGAGCTCACAAAAGGGAGACCCAGACCCAGACCCATGATTCGCTAAAGAGCAAACACAAACATCATAGTCAGTGATCAAAGCCTGGTGTAAGCTGAGGCCATAACACTAGAGGGCTGGACACAGCTATCCTCAGATAGCAGTTCACTCATATAAGGCTAAAGAGAGCCCAGACTACGGAAGTGGACCATCTACGTAAAAACCCTGAAGTTTTGGAAGACAGCACAGTCCATGCAAGGGGCTCACGGAGACCTTTTTCTTTTAGCAGTCTCCAAGCTGGAACACTATCCTCGAATAACAGATTCCTAGACAAAGACTTCAGCACTTAATTCTGGAGAACTTGTGCCAAGGGGAACCCAACCTAGTTAAGGAGCCAAACTAGAACATGGCTGCTCTGAGACCGCCATCCGAGTCTTCGCCGTACCTCGGCAACTATGGGATCCGAACTACGAGACCAAGACACATGACAGCTAGATCATGCATGTCCTCAAGTGCCAGAAACCTCTGGAACGGAGGCACAAACTTTCCACACTGCTCACCTACCTTGGTCTCTCACACGCACTTCAAACAGACGGCTCCTGAAGACAGTAAAGAGGATGCCTCTTATACTTCCGGACACACCGCCTATGACATAACGAATTACAACTACTCACGTTACTGTAATTAAGTCGTTTTTTCGGGTACTTGTACTTTTTAGGGTATATTTTTAAACCTGTACTTTTACTTAAGTACAAATTAAGCAAAACAATCTAATTTGTTACATTTAAATCATAGTTCGTTACTGAGTACGCCCAATTTGAATTGATATTCAAACCTTTGACGGCATTTCAGTAGCCAATAGAGAGATCCGATCGTAAACGAACCAATAAAAGCCCTGATATCTGAACCGGAAAAGCCGCCGCTGCAGCAGGGTTAAAGATATAATCGGACAGTGAGGGGGCTCAGCGTAAACTGGAGTCAAAAGTTTGGAGAAACAAACTATCATAAATATCTATATTTTGATACCTATACTGAAATATCTGACACGGTTCCATTACTCATTTTCTGCAGTATCTACCGTTTATAGCCTGCCCTACACCAGTACAAACTGCTTCTTGCTCTCTCCTCTCCGACAGTGAGTATGACATGTATCGCCTCCTGTCAGTTACAGAGTCTGAATATCCGCACGGGATTGCAGGTATTCCGCATAATTTTAATAATTTCCACGCAAATGTGGCGAGCGCTTTATTGTAACAGGAGAACACAGTCATGTAATCGCAGAAAATTGGATGCGAGATCTCAAATAGGCCTAACTTATACATATGAACTGCCTACCCAGAAGCGAAGATATGGATTAATATTTTTTGGTAATTCATTAAATATTGCCGCTAAAAAGTAACTAGTACTCAGAGTAGTTTTAGAGTAATTTGTACTTTTACTTAAGTACCGTTTTGACACCAGTACTTTTACTTGTAATTGAGTATTATTTCAGCAATGTAACAGTACTTGTACTTAAGTACAAATTTTCAGTACTCTTTCCACCACTGTTTAAAAATGAGGTTAATAAGGAGTTGAATCAGCAATATTAATGACAGAGTGCCAAATTGAGCTTGAAAGAGAGTATGTGCATGCATTTATACCAGATAATCTGAACTTCACATGAGAAAAGTTGTACCTTATCACAGTGTTTTAAGATCTAGTCGGTAGCAACTGAGTGGGTGGATCTCAATTTAATTATTTTCCTCACACACTTGAAGTGCTTAAAGCTTCAACACAGCCATTATCCCTTCCTTTCAACTGCAGAATAGTTTTTTTTTTTTTAAGAAGGGCTGCTTCATCTCAAACTCATAAACAGTTTAGAATTTGTCAGTGCTATTTGTCTGAATGACATACAATGACCATATCAGTCTGGTTTGGTATGCCAAGATCTCAGATGTTTGACATTTACATCATATCTAAATAGTTTTTTAAAGACTACCTGTAAGTGACAACATAGTTGGTGGTCGGCCAGCCAATCACAAATGAGTTCTTGGAGGTGAGCTTTCTGTCTGTGATGCAGTGAACACTGGATGCCAGCCATATGTCCGAGAGGCTAACACGAGCCTTCAGCTTTAGATACAGAGACCTGTAACATGTAACACACACAATGCATACATGTCTACTCTTAGAGAGACAGATGTCTTACATTTCTTACATATTAATAGACATATTCGCACCCACTGAAACATACTTTGTTTTGGCGATGATAAGCAAATCTGTGAAAAGCAGCAGAAGTCTCTCTTTTGACTGCAAGCCGATGGTAAGGTGAGCATGGGCTTCCATCAACAGCACTGCATTTTGGGATACGTTACATGCTCCATACTCATCACTGCAGAAGAGTGAACAGGTTAAAATCACAATAGTGATGAGGAACATTCATTTTCATACAGAAATGTCAAAAGTTACCATATTGACTAAAAAATTATTAAATATGTTTAATGAAAACAAAAATTAACTGAATTTCTTACTATTTTGTGCTACTGGTAAAAATCATGAGATAAGTAATTAATATTTTTTTTTATTCTATTGACCCTTGATTTTAACAGTAAAACCAAATCTGTATATATTTAATTGAAAAAACTTCTCACCTCCCTAGTAACATGTTTGTCTTCAAGAACAGTTCAGTTCAGTACTAGTACGTGTGTCACATTTTATCCTCAATATTATCCACCTTTTTCTTCAATGCAGAAGTAAGCCTTTTTGCCAGTTTTGTACAGTTAAAAATAGCTGGACATGGATGAGACCAGAAGCTAGAGCCATAGAATTTACAATGCTTCATGAAGGGTCAAATGTGAAAAATGCTGATTATCCACATTTTTCTTCAACGCAGAGGTAAGCCTATGGGCAAGACTTCCGGTTCATTAGCAAGCTTTGATGAAATAATGAGAAGAAAAACAACGTGCAGTAAACGGTAAAACTGTTTGCATTACAAACCAGTGTGTTCATAATTAAGAACACACTTTTTCTTCCCACTCTTACGGTAAGAAAAAGGTGGATATTCAGACTCCTGCTACATTAAAGTTTGCAGCACTGTACTGTAGCCAAACAAAGTCATGTCTACTGAGCACATGATGCAGTGATAAGCAGAAATGCAATCTAAACAGCTAAAATGTAAAAAGGTTTGTGAAAGGCTTATATGAGCCAAGGTTTACTCAGTGCAGAAAAGCTGTAATATTCTGAGCACGTAAGTACATTCAGTAATGTTTTTTTTTTTTTTTTCGAGCATAAAGAAACAATTTCTGCTGAAGGGTGAACTCTCCTTGCAGAACCTGTGTACTTCATTACCACGACAGCGAGCTGAATTTTACATTAGTGAAGAAAACATCTGCCCCTGTGTTGGTGAAAATGTTAATGATAGAGCTATATGAAAACTCATTTGTCATATGCAAATCTGGCGTATAAAGTACATTATATATCTGGGGAAAAGATGGCATATAAATGTAAAGATGCATTATGTGCTGTTGTGTGAATTTTCTATAAGTCCAGTTTTGCTTTCATATGCTTCATAAGCTTTCATCTATAACCTGCAGCCCAGTAATTTCACAGCAAATATTTCTCCTGATAATTCAGCCTGGATTGTATGACTATTGTCATGAATCTCCGGCAAATTTACTTTGAATGATATTTGTTGATTGCAGCTAGAGCTACAGAAACAACTACCTGCAGACGTGTTGCATATTTCTAGTTTATCTACACTTTTCCAGAATATTCATATTCCAAACTAATAGATTTCTGACACTAGATACAAATAAGTAGATTCAAATAAAGATTTTTTCGTTGTGTTGTATTTAGTGATCATTTTGTCTTGCCATCTTGTCTCTCTCTCTTCTTGATTGTAATGTGAATGACGCACGTTGCCAGCCTTCTTGTTATATGTGTGTGTCTGTTGCATTCCTGTCTATATAAGGCAGAGTGTGTTCTGTAGCCAATACCAAGGGATTGGTCAGATATAAGCAGCCAGTGTGAGTGTGTGCCGAGTATATGTGCGAGCGTGCTTTGCAGTGTGAATACAATAATAATAATTTCCTATAAGTATTTTTGTATTGGTTTCCACTAATATACCTGCATATCCTCCACAAAAGATACATTTACTTTTTAGAAATAAATTTTTGTTAAGATAATAAGACTTATTTGGGAATAAAACTCACTGGATTTTGTTAGATTTATTCTTAAAGCATGAAAAAGCTATTTCCCATTTTCCCAAAATAAATGTAATATATTCTCTGCCAACAGCTCTTAATATCTTAGCACATTTGCTTTATTAGAAAATATATCATGTGTGCACATGCAAATATTCCACAGGCTAATAAAATCCTGTCATCATTTACTCACCGACATTTTATTTCTAACCTGGTATGGTTACCATACCAAAACAGCCTGGTTATCAACATTCTTCAAAATATTTTCTTTAGTGTTGTGTATGCCCTTCTTTCTTCTCTGGAACACAAAAGAAAGTATTTTGAAGAATGTAGGTAACCAGACCATTTACCATTGACTTCCACTGAATGGATTAACATAACAGTTTTGGGTGAACTATCAAGAAAATGATCTTTGCAGTGAAGAAAGAGAGAGAAAAAAACAGACAACTCGAGCTATGCTTTAAACAGCATTTTTCTTTGAATCGTATTGACCAGACAAGTCCATAGTGTCACACCCTAGACTTACAAAAAAAAAACATTATTTTAAAATATGAGCCTTTAAAGGTTACACATGTAGCCAGTTTCCACTAAAGTCAGAAACATGTCTGACTCTGTGAACTTTGTGATATAAAGTTCTTTTTGAAAGAGCCCCGCAATCAAGACGTGCCGAGCAAGTGATTATGTTTGATTCAATGAAGCTCTGACACACAGTGTCTGAGACATTCAGTGAGGAACAGAGTGCCAAAAGAGGCATTTTGATTTTCTGCTTGGAATCAGATAAAGGGTGAAAGAGGAACCAGAGGCACTGGGAAAGAATAATGAGATGTGTGGGGATGTGTGTGTACATTTCTTCTTTTTTTTTATTTTTTTACGATTTTGCATTCATCATCAATTCAAAATGCCCATTTCAAAAATAATGTAAGCGAGTATGTGTGTATTTTTGTCTGTGTGTGTTTGTGCATACCTTTGTCTGATTTTGCTGAAAGCTTTAATAACATCAGTTTTTCTTCTTGGAATTGTGGACTTCATTTTCTACGAATTAGAAACACACATTTGCACACAACGGTTAGACACATCACAAAATCATCAAACTCACATATATCAACAGCAACTATTACTGAATTAAGAGAAAACTAAAACAAACATGAATTTGAACATCTGTGCAGTGAGAGAAGAAATTATTCACACCCGATAATCTCCTGTCTTCATATGACATCTGGTGTAAACCCTTCACTGACCTTTCAAAAAGAAGAGTTGGTAAGGGCTTGTCATCCTTTGTTTATTAAAAATTAATAAATAAATCACAGGCAAAATTGCAAAAAAAAAAAAAAGGTTATGCACATTATTAGTCTCTTATTCTTGTGGACACATTAAAGCATCCCTATTCTAAATTACTAATGGAAATTCTTTAGCAAATACGAAAGGATTCTAATAGATTTCCACAAAGAATCAAATACGATTATTTTAGACAGGGCCCTGCATAATATTAGCTCAAATAATGTTCCATAAAAAGATTTCCCAGGCCTCCTGTGTTGATGCATGTAAATATAAAAGTGTTGAGTCTAAAAGTAACAGGGAACATAATGCAGATGCTCTTAAAAGAGAAAACATCATATAGCAAAACACATCAAGTGTTTCTCTTTTAAGCCTGGGCAACATGTACGTGTGATATCAGGACATGTGGGTCTTAACAACAAAACAAAACAAAACACACTGATGGTACAATCCATGTGAAGCTTTATTTTTTAATTTCGCAGAAAAAAAACAGGATTCACAGCAGAGGAAAATTACAATTTTCCAGGAAATTTGGTGCCTGGACTAAAATGGAATCCATTTAATATGTGAATTTGATGAAAATATGCAATACAGAGAAAGCAGAAGGGCTTTTCTAAAGACTGAGCGCTCTTGAGAGTCTGCGTAATGCATTGCATGTATAGTGTGCGCATTGGCAAGCATCAAAGCCGGCCATGAACTCCCCCTTCTAAACACTATCGGACTTAACACACTGTAATCTAAATGGCATCTTCATTTTGTCCTGCTCCTTCATCATCATCTTCCTCTTTCCTCCTCCACTCAACCTGACTGCAGTAGCTGGAGGGCCTTTCACTTTCATTTTATTTCATCAAATGAAAAAGAACCTCCAGTGAATAGCCACAGTAAATGCCACACACAAACACACGCTGACATAATGCCTTCAGCATTATTGCACTGTCCGCCAAAGCTCAATAAGACTTCCACAAACATGAGCAGATCTCAGCAAATTAATCCCATCACTGGACCAAAAATACTACTAATAGCAGACCAGATTTTTTTCAGCCCTTTTCATTGTGATAATCTTTGCTGAATACAGGCCAATCTGCTCTTAAATTGCTGTGTAGCCTTTAAGCAAAACTTTACACTGAAATATGTACCAATTACCTCCAGGAACCAGAACAAGAGGCTATATTTAAGTAGAGGCTTTCATATTTAGATACCACTTACCACCAGTAACAATATTAAATATGAGTTAAAGCATGCATTATCACTAAAGGCATTACACGTTTAAGAAAAAGTCTGACGTACAGCTCACTTACCCTTAGTTTCAATCATGTGAACTAACACACACACACACACACACACACACACACACAAACCTTTTCCTCCACAGGCCTTGTCACCGGTCCACTTCTGGTAGATTGAAGGTCAGTGCCGTTTGAGACCCTCTGATGAGGACTCATTTTCATTAATCATCATCGGCAAGGCTTCTCTAAATCTTCTCATTCACAGAAAACATGCATCAATTCCTACAAAGGAAAGTATATCGTATTGTCTTTGAGAATATGATATTTTTCAATCATAAAGGGGTTTGATTTTATCGCCCTGATGAGAAGTTGTCTGGATCTTGGTGTGAGGAACTTTACCCACCCAACCCATCTCCCCTTCCCCACAACTTTTTCTTTTCTCTTTAATTTTCATTACTGTCCTCTTCCTTTCGCCCTCCCTCCTTGGCAAGGCTTTCCCATTTCTTTCCCTGTTTTCTTTCTCTCTCTCTGTCCTGTTTCCCTCACACACATTCTTTCTGTCTAGCTCTCTCTCTAAATATGGGCATGGAGGTACAGTCGCTACCTAAGTTCCAAGGCCCCCCACTGGATGTTATTGTCACTACAGAAACTATGAAAATCAAGTTCAGTTTTGCAATCAGCAGCAATTCAGTATTTTAAATGCTGCTTTGAAACCGCCCATGATGACCTTTGAGCTTTGGCCACATCTCAAGCGCAGTTTCACGAAAGAACTGGTGAAAAATACCAGTAAATAGAAGACAAATTAGCTGGCTTTTGAACTGTAGTATATCAAGCAGCAACTAACTAAGAAAAAAATCATGTTCAAAAAGCTTAAAACATTTTTAATTCATGGGTCATAAGACCTACAGAGGAAGCTCTGACCACCGGTGCAACACAGCTGCCACACAAGAGGTTTTATCATATTGCCTCCATTTTATCACTTCTTCCCTCACAAGATTATCAGCAACTGGACACAAACAGAGCCAAAATATACAATTTTCAAATGTCTTTTTTTATTTAATTGGCTATGCACTTACTTAGATCATATTTATTTGCCTTCTATGAATTCAGAAACATCATTTATGAAGATGTTTACATTTAGTCATTTAGCAGACGCTTTTCTCCAAAGGGACTTATATGAGGACAACAGAAGCAATCAAACCAACATTACCATATAATTTGTCATTGCATTAGAGTGGCCCAAAGTGTTACATTTAAATGGCACTCTAATTGTACACATTTCATTGCATTAAACAAAAACACCAAGCGGCATCTGACAGCAAGAGGTTTGGCCTTTTATTTTTTGGTCTTAAAAAAAGTCATTAAGTGTTTTTACATGTACACTACACTGATAATTATCAAATATCAAAAAATAAATATATGAAATAAAAATAAATTAAATAGCTTTTTCTCGGTTTCGAAATAAAAACATAAACAGACATTGAAAAAACATTAGAACACAGGAGTTTACATGCAGAGCGAATGGAAAAACCATTGTGTGCCAATCACTTTTTCATTCCAATTAAGACTTTAACAAACCGTGTAATACTCTTTTTCTCTGTTGTGTTCTCAGTGTGTGTTTGTGTAGGCGTCTTTGTAAAGAGTGAAGTCTTTGTAAGAGTGCAAGGGCCTGGAACACAGCTGGAAGTTTTCCCAGAGCTAAAGTTAGAGAATCAAGAGCTTAAACTTCTTCACCAGAACACATGCAAGGTTACATTTATTCATTCTGCCATATAAAAAAGTGCAGCTTTGCACTAAGAAAGTCATGCAGAAGAGGCTGATGAAAACACTTGCTTAAGACTCAACGTGAAGTAACAAACCCAACTTCTCCTTTAAGACAAACTGAATATTAGAACTTCCCCTTTAAGATACGTGCCAGAACTTTAGCTGGTTGAATGTTGAAATGATGATTGCACACACATCTGATTATTAACAGAGATATCAAAAGCTCACTCACACCCCACACATGGCCACACATACACACTCACACAAACATATGCACAACACACACAACCTCATAATGAGCAAGAGAACCCAATAATTTTGTCCACTGTGTATTTATAATCAGAGTTTAACAAGCAAGGAGAACTTCTACTCTAGTGAATAGTGTTTAATATCATTTAAATACATACCCAACCACAGACACACACACACTTATAGAAATAAGTAGGCCTAGTACACATTCATGCACAAATATAACCAGACTGGACACACACAGTAATACACAAACAGATGCACACAGCAACATTTTGAGTCATTATGAATATGTTCAACAGAAAATAAACTAACCAAATAGATTTTTATTTTACATTTGATGTTTTGATATGAGCAGATAAGAGCATCTATATATGCGTGTGAGAGTGTGATACAAGTGTATGTGAGTCATCATGACTAGTGTGGTTGTATGCTTTGCTGATCTATATCGCTATCTAGTCACACTGAAAAGCTGCAGTCAAGATCTAATCCAAACCAGAATTAAAACCAGCACAAGCAAGACCCAGATCTCTCCGAACCAAGCTTGTGATTAAATATAGATATACTTTAAAACAACTCCCTTCCTCTCATTTTTTAATTTCATTTTTTGTGTGTGTGCTATTTTCGCTACTGCAGATAACTGCATGACAAGCAGAAAATAACAGAGAAGAGGTGTCTCTTCGAAGGAAGTGTATTTTTCTTTAGAAGGTGTAACTGAAATTTTTCTCTCTCTTTCTTTCTTTCAAACACACTCTGTGAGAATCAGGCCTGAAACACTGCTGTTGTGACACACTCTCAGCCGCAGTGTGGAGGGTGGAGGCTGATGTAGCTGTGAGTCAGTGGTCTCTGAACACAAGCTTTAATGAGTGAATTCAGAAAAGAAAAAAGCAAAACTTATGTACGATTCTATACATATTCTGATCCATTTTCATAGATACAAAATTATGTACGAGTCATGTCGTTTCTCCATCTGCTGTTCTTAGCATCTGGGGTTTTTTTTTACAATACGAATGTAACTGCACATAATTAACATAATTGTTGATCTCCTTCTAACACACAATAATATGCATGCCTTCAATAACATGCACTCCACTTCCTTTCCAGAACTGCATTATCATAAATACCACCCTTTGCACTCTTATTATGCTCCTCTTCTTTTTTCCTTGTCTAGCAGCAAAAATTCCATGATCAACAATGAAAAAAATCGATGAACAGCAGATGAACCAGTAAGATCTTCATGTCCACAAAAGCCAGCGCCATCACTTAATAAATTCATGGAACCTCAAACAGAAGTCAAATGAGTTGGCTCTTCCGCACAGGACTTTAGAGGAACCTCCTCATCAACACAAGACAGTAGAAACTACACCAACCACTAAATTAGTAGTTCGGCCACTGTTCATTTTTTTTATTAATTTTAAACACTATTATCTCTGTTTACACAACACAATCAAACTGTGTTCGCTGTACATTTTAGACTTGGATCATGTCAGTTAAGCTTATACAGCAACAGAGGGAGGAAAATGAGAAAAGTTTCTTGAAGCTTTACTGTTCTTGGCACTGTTTTTGTCATTTCAGGCAGCATGAGTCTGGCATTGGAAATTTGTGAGCTTTTGTTTGCATCGTCTCAGCTGCATGAGACAGACTCACAAGCTGGTCGATGGACCACCGATGCCGCATGCTGTGCCATGACTCATCTAACACGATGAAAGCATTGAGCAATACCAAACATTTGATTTAATCATTGATAAAAAAGCATTTTGTTCAACTGTGCTTGAGTAACTTGTGTATGCTATTAAGAATACACTCAAAGTACATTTACATTTAGTCATTTAGTAACTTGCAGTACTGGAGCAACCTTGAGTTAAGTGTCTCTCTCTCATTGAGAATGGGCAACAAATTTCTATCTGGATACTTTAGATTCGTAATGTACAACATTGCTCAAAATGTTTCCCTGTGTATCATTAACTTGATAGAACACAACCATAACGCACCAAATTGGCTAGTAAGTTGATCGAGTTATACGCAACGGTTGATTTTCAGCTGCTTTTGGCAGGTTGGTGGGTATTAATTTCAGTTCTTAGACACAACACTGATAGCTCATGGCTCAAATGGGCAGACATTGTCACTTCATTTTACTTTTAATGAGATAAAAAGCTGTTTAGCACTAACCTTAACAGTTTGTTTAGGTTTTTAACCAGTCAAAGCAATGGGAACATGCAAGTTTGAACAGTAAATCTGTTCTCTTCAATGCATGTACTCTGAGCAATTCAATTTTCATAAAAGAACATTGCAGTGTGCTAAAATGACAGTAGTGGCAGGAAGGCACAGCGGGTGTAAATTCTCAGGACAGCCAAACACTCAAGCTTGATTAGACTGAACTAGCACACAACCATTAACTTGACTATTCCTACACCTCTCTAATTATTCAACCATTCATAATGGGGCAAAAGACTCATCATCTTTCATTAAATAAGCTGTTTCCTACCCTTGCATGTATGAAAAACAAACAATTGCTATTAACAACGATGTAAATGTCTTTGCACAATACAAAAACACAAGTATTTACTTAATATCAATTTATAGTACTTCTGGTGAAATGTAAAATGATTTGATAGGCTACTGAATCATTTAATTGTGTGAATTGATAATTTCTTCAAAAACATCATAAAGTGGATTGCAGAGACCATTAATGCCGATGGTTTCAGCACAGCCCAGGTTGTTGTAATATAATAATTTTGAATTATTAGTATAAAATTCAGCTTATAAAGTACAAAGGCAGTCAAACTACAACCCAACTTGAAAATCCAGTGATACCAAAGAGCTTGATGCCTGACCAGGCCTCTGGCTAATGGGAAGGTCTACGGTTGAAACTGTGCTCAGTCGTCAGCAGTGCTGAGGCATGAAGAGAAAAGGTGTGAAAACTCTCACAACACCAGCCCTCAGAGCATCCAACATCCTCACCAGAAATTCACACAATACCACATGACAGCTGAGCACAAAAACACCAATCAACCACAAGATCACTCCGTGAAGAATTCGGCCATTGCAACAGGACTCTAAAAACAGCTCAGCTCCTGGCAGCACTAAAAACCTCAAACAGGAACTTTTCCCTTTGTTCTCAAATTGTGTAAAAGGCACCTGAAGGATGAAAGCCAAAGCTTCTTAATCAGACTGGCAAAGATTCAGTTCCTCACTTCTCAAAGTGATGTTCACATTATTTACAATTTACACTTCAGTAAACTGTAACCTATCACTTCCAGCCAGCGACGCTGAGCAGCAGGAGGGCCTGAAGACTCCGCTCAACCATAACTCAAATTTAGCTTTTTCATGTTTTACTCATTGAACCCACGTCCTGATTAAACAGTTTTATTGGAATGAATTTCAGTCGCAAATTACTTTTCCATTAGTGAGGACAACATTTCTATTACAGAGGAGAGGAAAAGGCATGTTTATGTCAAGGAGAGAACTGCTGGGTTGTGTTTGTGTTATTAATTGCATTAAAGTATAAATGAATGCCACATCCATTTAGTGGGTTAATGCTACTAAAGCTGGCAGACTAGGCTCTCCACACTCCGCAGTAGAACTAAAATTAATATCACATTACTGTGTTCAGCAGGGCCTTTACGACTTGAATTCTGCCAACATAAGGCACATCTAAGGATTGTGCACAATGAATGAAAAGTCTGTAAAGGAATTTTCTGTATTGATTTGTCACAGAGGTTTTACCCATATTTTGAATTATGCATTCCATTGTCTTGCATTTGAGGGTAAAATGTTTGTGATCGTAACAGGAAAAGGTACTGGTTCTGCTAGAACATTATCGTTTTTTATCTATCTATCTATCTATCTATCTATCTATCTATCTATCTATCTATCTATCTATCTATCTATCTATCTATCTATCTATCTATCTATCTATCTATCTATCTATCCATTCATAGGGAAGGCCAACCCAATGCAACACACACAGGGCTACAGTTTGTGGAGTAATTTGGCGGGAGAGTTTGTGGCTGTTATTGCAAACTCAGAACCTTTTTTTTAACATTTCACAACTACTTTAACACATATAGTGTTGTCTCTTAACCTCCAGATATTTCCTGCTCTAAAGCCTGCGTGTTATCTTCCCCCTTTTACTTCCTCCTCGTGCTGGTGGCTTATTAGTGATCACACACATGCTGTCCTCTTCACACAAACACTCATCAGCGCCTGATACATTTGTGCACCGAAGAGCACACGTCCCCGCGGACAGACCACCCAGAGGAGCACTGTGGATCCAACCAACGGTAAAGCGAGGAACGCAAAGGTTTGAACATCTTCTCAGCTAGGCTAGAAAGATAACACAAGAAACTAGTGCTAAAATAGGAAGAGAAGTGAAGAGAAACAGAGAGTTGCATGGTGGGCTAACAGAAAACTCCATGAAATAATCTAAAATTAGTACTTGTATGAGGTCTTTCATAGGATTTTGATCTTTTTTCAATCCTTTTTTCATATTCTACCTCATATTTACCTGATATTTTGAGCTGGGTGCTGCTCTCCACTCAAGGACTCTTTTTAGTCTGAAAAATCTTTCTAATAAATTAAGAATAATTGATTATACAGCTTGTTTGAGTACATCTGATGAACGGGAAGAAGAGGAAGGAGTGAGAGGATCAGATCTTCCTGAACTAAACGTGTTTTAATATAATTTTTTCTCCCCTCATCTCTCTAGGTCTATCCACACACCTACCGGTCTCTCTCTGATCTAGACTCTTCTCTTAGAGTATTTGACAGACTGTGGTTGACACTCGATTTAAGGGGGTGTCAGTTTGTCAAATACCCCAAGAGAGGGGGCACGAGTCTCCAAAGTTCTCCGTCGCCACGTTTGATACAAGCAACCCTGTTACACCCTCATGTTCAACCATGTGCAGCAACGCATGTGTAAATTTAGCTACTTATGCTCAGTGCTGTGTAGATTGCTTACAAATTGTAGTCTGTTACAGATTGTTACTCTGTTACATGATAAAAATTGTAGTCCGTAATGTAATCCATTTTAAAATGTAATATAGCCTAATTACAAGTACTGCATTTTTGGATTATACTTTATTTTAAGGTGTTCTTGTTACAATGTAATTATGCATTTAAGTACTGAGTAATATTAATTAACTACATGTACTTACTAGGGTTAGGATTAGGGTTTGGCCTTGGGTTACTTGCATGTAATTATGCATAATTTATTGTTATTATAATAGTAAGTACATGTAACGTGTAACAAGGAAATAACACCAAAAAATAAAGTGTTACCCATTTTTGGAATCTGATTATATCATCATGTAGATTACATGTAATCCATTGCTACCCACCTCTGCTTATTCTTGTGCAAAATGTCTTAGGAAAATATCAAATAAATAGAAGCACGGGATGTTTTACATATAATCTATTCATTTATAGTGTGTGTTTGTGTTTATTGGCTCTATATTACTGCAGTCTTTCTGGATGGATGAACAGGTAAATTGGATACATAGATGAAAAAAACAAATGCCAGAAAAGTAAGATTAGTGCAGTGCTTTCTGTATCACAGATCATTACATTTTAATAAAGTACTCTTACACTCTCAACCTGATTTAGACAACTAGTGTTTAGCATGCTGATCATACTGCTGATGACAGTTTGCATGAACAAGTTCCTCGTTACAGACAACTGGAGTTGTGAAATTAATGTTTCATTGTTAGTATGTGTTGTAATGTGTGTGGGAGTGTGTTATCTGTTAATTAAATCTAACCGTGTTTTGTTTACATTTAGTATTTCAATTCTGTGTACAGTTTATTAGAACATCAAACAATAATCACTAATGGAAATTTATCTTTTAGAAATTTAATTTTATCAGGTTAATGAGAAAAGTACATTTGCATTTCCAGAAAGAAATACCAGTGCTTGCAACGCTGCAAAACATTGATTTTTGTTAAGCTTAGGTGTTAGCATCTGGTCTTACAATAATAAAATGTTTGAGTCAACATTGTCATGACACTTGTTTTCTGTTTCTGTGTGCATTACTCCTATCAGAACTGAACTGAGAAGGCAAAGTTTCAATTGAATTGCTGAATTTAAATTTAATTTGAATTTAAGGAGGTTTCATAAAAGCCATCTTGAAAGTGTAATTTACTGTTATATAGGGTGTGGGCAATTTGGGGAGGGGGGGCTAAATCCACACAAATTATTATTTATGAATTGAAAGGACAAACAAAAACAAATATAATCTGTAAAAAGCAAAGTATAAAAAGAGTCTGCAGAAAAAGAGTCTAATTAACTGCAGAAACTAGTAGTGGTGGGGGAAAAGAACACAATTTTAAACAATGTTTGAAGAATAACAATACACTGATGGTCCTCGCATAAACTGTATAAATAAACAACATTCTTTAAGTAAAGCTGTTGTAAAGCTGGTTGTTTTCTTACTCAGTGACATGCAGTTCCCCCAGAACAACCTGAGGTTAATCATAGGTTATAAGCTGTTTCTTGAATTCACCGTCTGAGTTTTCTTTGGATGTATGACCTTTGACTTACTAGCACGAAGCTTTAAGCAGTATTGATCTAATGGTCTTATGCTGTGTTGGCTAACAACAGTAATAACTTGCTGTTTGATGTATCCAGTTTGACTCACACATTCACATTTGTCCAGAAGGATGTGGTTTTAAACTTTCAAACATGCAGGTGAGTTGGAAGTGAGTCATCTAAAGTCTAATGCACAGTGTCAAATGCCTTGTGCCTAAACCCTATAAGTGCAATTATTGTAATACATTTTAAAAAGATGTTTCAAGCCAGCAGCTGCTTCATGTAACTTTTTTTTGGTTCAAATTATTCAAAATCAATAACTGAGTAAGTACATAACCAACAAGTGTTGTGAAAAACTATCTCCTTACCTTAGCCCAATTCACAACGGTAAGCTTGTAATATTGTTTTGGAATTTGAGTGGTTTGGGTCTTTGAGTCATTATGTCACATCTGTGTATATAAAGAAGGAGTCCCAGCTAGTTGGCTATATGACTATGTGTGTGGATGATGCAGGTGACAGATCATTTGAAGCCTCTTCTTACAGCAGCTGGAATAATTAAACTTGTCAGAAACTAAATAGAGTCTGAAATGGTACGTGATGGAAATGAAACTCATGTAAGACAGTAAGGGACTGAAATTAGATTATATTCCAGTTTTAAATGAACATTTGATTACTTACAAAAGATTTAAAGAGAACTAGTTTTAAGGAGCATTAAATTGATTTTGAAGGTTAAAAGAACTATTTATTTCGATGACATTCAAATGTCAAAGTATAACAATAATAATTTGCACAGTTTGATTGTCAGTCCTCTGTCGTGTGTGTCATGTGTTCCTGCCTCTTGTGCCCTTATTTGGTTTGTTTCCTGTCCTTGTCTGATGTAATCATTAGTTTATTCGTGTCTAGCCGTGTCCGTTAATTTACCTGTGTATTTATAGTCCTGTCTGTGTAGTGCCATTTCGCCTGGTCTACTTGTTACTACTTGTTTGATGTCTGTGTTTGCCTTGCCTTGTCCTGCCCTGTCTTCAGTAAAGTATGTTATTTGAGCTACGACGTGTTCCTTGTTCCTCCCTGCTGTGTGCACCGTGACATTGATGTGATCTGAGCTAACTTTGCAATTGTTAGATTTATTCACCACTGGTAGCGCGATTTATTGTAAAACTTTGTTTTAGTTGGTCAGAACAAAACTGGCAGACAAGTTACTTTACTTGCTAAGTTGACATGTGAAACTTTTTATTTTGGGACATATTTCCAAGACGTAGCATCTGTAATTCCACAGTACAGTGAATATCCACACTGGTGTATTGATTGACAGCCCACACACATACCTCAAAACATTAGATAGAAAAACAGATCTTACTGTATATTAAGTGTTAAGTTGACATGGAAATTGTACATGTTACTGCTTGTGTATTATTTGCTGCTCACTGCCTCTTGTTTTCCTCGCTGATCATTGATCTCTTGCGGAACATGAACTGTCATTCCATCCATCCAGCGCTCCACAGTCACCTGACACCCCAAACGAGATCTAAGCCAATGACAGAACAGCAGCAAAAATCATTAGCATAGTGAACAAAAAAAGAAGGCTAATTTTTACAGTAGATTTAAGTCAAAGTTTGCCATTTGACTGAAGCATCCATTGCATGGTCTTCACAACAAGGACAGTTACATATACAGGTGCATCTCAAAAAATTTGAATATCTTGAAAAATTATAATTTCTTTTTTTTTTGTAACATTTCATAAAGTGAAATTTTCATATTGACTAGATTCATTACATGTAAAGTATAACATTTCAAAAGTGTTTATTTTGTTTTCATATTGGTGCAGCTGACACGGAACAGTGTATGCAGTTTGTGTCCAGCAGATATTCTCCAAAATGGCGATACGCTGACACAGAAGAGACGAATTGTTGAATAAAGCCGGGGGGGTTTGTGTACAAAAAGTATTCTTGTAGCTTCATAACGTTACGGTTGAACCACTGATGGAAGATGGACTATTCTGACTATGTTTTTTAGACTTTTCTGTTAATTGCTTGGCAGTCAATGGGACAGTCACAAGCCTCCCAGTTTTCATCTAAAATATCTTAAATTGTGTTCCGAAGACGAACTAAGCTTTTATGGGTTTGGAACGACATGGGGGTAAGTGATTAATGACAAAATTCTCATTTTGGGGTGGAGTAACCTTTAATAGCCTGGAAACAGGGCTTCTCTCTCTCTCTCTCTCTCTCTCTCTCACTCGATTTCCAGGAGTCTAGGAGTTTCCCATTTGCGAGAGTCAGGGAGCTGCTATCAATATACAGCAGACATATTGGTCTCCCAGGCCTTCTGGGAGAGGTGGGATGTCTGTGATTAGCATTGGATAAATCATTCTAAACCATTAAAGCTCTACTGACTTCACAATCTGACACTTTAGATCCAGGTGTCTTACGTCTTGGTGAGTCCGTAAGCCAAATCCAGCATGTCAACCTCTTCATCCACCATTGGCTCCAGTTTGTCATACACACTCTCCTCAAATATCAGGTGACAGGTGGAACAGGCCAGAGTGCCCTCGCATGCTCCTAAGACACACACACACGTTGAGTTTCTATGTTTATGGGGATTCCATAGACGTACCTATAATGATTTTTATATTGTAAAAACTATATTTTTTTATCCACTTACACTACCCCTAAACCTACCAGGATAAAAACAGAACCATTTTTATTCCTTTTTTTTGTTTGTTTTTTAAGAATGAATCAAGAATGCAAAGCATCTGAATAAATAGGTAAGCATAATTTCTGTACATAGTACTTTTCATATATTTTCATATATTTTAATGTTTCCAGTGACAGAAATAATGATTTGTGGGATGATAGTAAAATATAAATGTAAAATGCAAAAAAAAATGCGTGTGGGAGCTGGGAAAAAAAGATTATGACACCAGAGCAAAATATAATCTTACTGGAACAGAACTATTTATAACTTACTATAAATGTAACTTATCTGCTGTATCTATATCTACAGTATATCAATCTATCTATCTATCTATCTATCTATCTATCTATCTATCTATCTATCTATCTATCTATCTATCTATCTATCTATATATAATTTTTAAGTCATGTAAGTCATGCAATTTTTATCATGTAAGTTAAGTATAACAATAATAACAAGAAATGTAACTTGTTTTAGGAGCAGAACATAAAATTGATCTCGCACAGATCTTTAGATCCAATCAGTTCTCAATATACTGCACATTATCAAGTCCCACTCCACATTTTTTATTCTGTCTTGAGAAGCTGTTTCACTTAGATATACATCCCATCAGAGAAAAAAAGATGAGCATTTCTATTTCATACTGACTTTAAGTAAAAATGATTTTGTCACATGTAAGCCATAACAAAATGCTTTAAAATAGGTTAAATGGAAAACAAGTAGTGGGAACATCATTACAGATACATCATTACATTCCATAACACACACATTTAAAACAGATTGATCACATGGAGCCAAACTAATACAAAAAAATTCCTCATTACCAAAGCCACTGATGTCAAGATTCTTCTTGATGACAACGTCTAGAAGAGTCTCTCCCTCTGTGACAAACACACTGCTCTTTACCCCCGACTGATTTACAAAGTGCACCAGCACTTTAGAGCCCGAGGAACTAAGAGCACACACACACACACACACACACAGATAAACACACTGAACTCATTTCATTGCACTGATGTTCTTGGTAGAGACATTCTGACAAAAAAAAAAAAGGACAAATAGAATTGTAAACAATGGATTGGCTTGGCTTGATGAGTCAAGTATAGTATTAAAGTGAAATACAGTTTCTGAGCAGGAACAAGAGTTATTTTATTTTAATTTTTTTTTAAAAGGGAGAATTAAAGAGGGAGAATCTGCAGAATTCTTCACTAATTTAACTCTTGATTACACAAAGAATGTTGATTAGTTTTAATAATTCAATGTGTTTTCAATCTCTTAATCGTTCATGTGCAAAGGAGGGCTCTTATGATTGATCAGTTAGGCATTAATGAATTGCCTGTAAATCATAGACAATGACACACTCAACGGATACCTTTGAATTTTGTAATTCCAGACCAAATGAAAAAATAAATACTTTAATTAGACGTTTGTCAAACATATGACATTAAACATAATCTTCTGGCCTTTCTTAGTCTTTAAACAGTGCAGTTAAATAGCAAAGCCCAGAAAAAGGCTACAATTCAAATGTGAGTGTTTTTGGACTTGCTACAAGTCGAAAACGTAGTTTACCATCCTCTCAACACAAGAAAAAATACCCTGACTAGGGTATTTGTCATTGCGTTATGTGAACAGTCATAATTGAGTTATGAGTATTCATGTAGTCCACGTACATTTGTTATTTGTCTGTCCAAGTAGACACTATGCGTAACTGAATATTTAAGTCATTAAATAGACGTCACCTCATCCGCACAATCGATTAATGTGTATACATGCTGGATCATGTTGAGCTACAAATCATATTATCTAAGTCTGTTTGTCCAACTTTGCAAAAATCTGACTGACTCAATTTCAGTCAGACAAGGGTTTATTTTAAAAAGACAAATTAGTTTCAGCCCAGGTTTCATAAGGGACTATTCTTTGCAAACTTGCTTTGGGACAATTTGCATTTTAAATTTAAGTGAATTAGGTGGTTCTGTGAAGCAGATGACAAATGCCGTGTCAGATTTTTCATGTGACTGTTCCCGTTCTAGTCTTTTCAGTGATGACTCATGCACTAAACACAGGAGACTCTGAACGCCTTTCAGTGTGACCCATCCATGAATAGCATATTGTTACATCCCTGCATAGTTTGACAGCTGTGTAGCTTTTTTGCTTTGGGTTATACTTCCTCAATCACACACTTCTGAGTTTTGGATTTAAGTAATGGAGGTTGTTGCAAGTTACTGAGGCCTTGCATTTTAACTATTTATTTCATATAGAGAAATACGTATGAGGAAACGGGGTATTAAAAAAAGGTGGTGATAGATTCAGGGAAGTATGATGTGCTGGCTGGGTTTTATGTGAAGAAATGGTGTGTAGTCTTGAGGAGAGCCAAATGTGCCGATGTCCTCAGGTGTTTACAAAATAGCCCACTCCCAAACAAATGAAATTCCACTAAAATCCCATTCCTTTTCTTTCCTTCATCACCCACACACATTAGCTCACAACAGATGTACGTCTGTATTACGAAATATCATGCATTTAAATCGGAGACATAACACGAAAGATGCCTAAAAAATACCATTATAATTCACTACACTGTAAAAAATGACCGTGATTTTAACGGTAAAAAAACTGTGAAAATCTGTTTAATGGTTAATGGTAAGTTCCTGTAAAATTTACAGGGAAAAAAAACGTAAACTGACGTTCCCAGAATTCCCTGCGTTGCATTTCAAATTTTGTTTGAATTTGATGTTTTTTCTTTGAAATAACTATGTTTCTTCTTAGTTTTTTTCTTATCAGTTATGTTTATTACGGTTGTATGTTACATCTAATGTTGTTAAATGAATGTTTATTGCATATTTCAGTTTAATGAGTCTCACCATGATGGTGTTTAGTGCTTGTGTGAATAACACTGTGCACCTTCTTTATATGTTAGTATTTAAAAGCTGCTTGTGATGGGCTTTAGTTCATCATGTGACTTTCTCATCACCACCTGCATTTGGTGGTTATTATCAGTGTATTTCAAAGGTACAAAACAGATTTCAGTACTTCAATAGGTTAGTATATTAACATTATTGTCACGGTACACACACGAGGAGGACACAGGAACACGCAGACGAGGATATAACTCAAAATATAGTCTTTACTGAAGACATCAGGACAAGACAAGGCAGGACAAGGCAAGGCTTACAGACAGGAAACACCGGGGGTAACGAGTAGACCAGACAAAATCTAACTGAACAGACAGGACTATAAATACACAGGTAAATCATAGATAATAGGCAAACACAGCTGGACATGATGATTACATATAACAAGGACAGGAAACAAACCAAATATGGACACAAGAGGCAGGAACACATGACACACACGACAGAGGACTGACAATTATATCAGTTAATGAAATTACGGTATTTAACTGTAATTTTAAGTTAAAACCGTAAAAACCTAAAATGTTGTTACCGTATTTTTTACGATAGAATTCGGGCAACCACAGCTGCCAGTTTTTTATAGTAAATTTTACGGATTTTTTTTGGCAGTGTACAGCGGACTAATCCCTATAGATATTTGTTTAAATTAGATATATTATAGACCAGTTTTTTCGAAATGTTTAAAACTGACACACCACTTCCAACGTCATGAGTCCAAGAAATTGTACTGACACACATATTTTACTGCTGTGTGAGCAAAAAACACTTAGATCTAGTTTGCTTGAGTCTGAAGGATGGGTGACACAAGGCTTTGTCTAAATATAGCTGGAGAGTCCAATCACGTGTTAGTAATTGCAGCTTTGTTTCACCAATGTCCAGGGATGATGGGGATTCTAGACCTGGATGAGCACAATCCTTCAGGTGGAAATACAGAATGGACAGGTTACCAGAAATGGCTGATAATAATGGCCAGCCTGACATGTAGCATTTGATGATCGAGTACAGGCCTTTGACACTGAATTCTAATAGTTACTGGTGGCTTGACAGGAAAAGGAATGAGTAGTAAAGATTTTCCAGGATTCTGACAGCCCAGTCGTGTAAGAGGACCAGGATTTTAACGAGTAGTTTTTCAAGAAAGGACCTTGTTTTCCTTATGTTGTGGAGCATACAGCATCTGGACATGTCAAATGTAATTTGTCTACATTTATATAAATACTTGAGCATATCTTTGTGGTCTAAAAATAAGTATTATTTTACATAGAAATAGTTCTGTTCACACTTCCTGTTTTCTGTAATGCATGGTTTTGTAATGGATCCTTTTGAACAGAAAGTACTTTTGTCCCTCACATCTCACTGGAATTCGTGAAAAAATAAATATAAATACTAATCACCTTGTTAGTGGACACTTTCGCTCATTGTATTTTTGCATGATCAAAAGAGATTTGGTGAAGGGAGGTTTTGGCCAGGAGGGAGAAGACAGTCTTATTGAGCTTGAGTCAAATGCAGTCAATAGTCATCCAGTCCGATATGTCAAGGAATGCACAGATCCTTTCTCAGATTACAGATGCAGAGGCAGATGGGGGAATGAGTTTGTGTTATCTGTGCAGCATTGATAGAAACACCATCTGATTCCTGTGGAACCCCGGTGGGGCTATTTCACCTTATTTAAGAGCCTAATAAAAGCAAAAACTTAAAAAGCAAAGCTAAGAATACAAAGGTCTAAGGTCATGTGATGTATAAAATAATGAGTACATTGAGAGTTCTAGTGATCTTTCAAAGTGATGCTGTGGACAAAACATTTCCAAAGCCAATGATATAATGAGCTGATTTAAATTTCCTTCCACAAGTGTTATTTTCAGGTTTTAGGAAATGCAATACATCCAAAAAAGGGAAAATCCTGTCATGCCATTCCCCTTGTGCCATTCCAAACCAAAATTATTTTTCATTATTATGTTAAACACAAAAGATATGTTATATTGTATGAACAAAAACTTTTCTTCTAAATGTATTTTTCTATTGAGCAAGAGAAAAAATGTCATATCTCTGGTCAAGTTTACACTACTACTTGCACTTGTACACACGCACACAAACCAACTAGTTACTAAGAGCTATGACAGTTGGTCATTCAATGCATTCAATATCTTTAACATTATCTCTTTCATCGGAGAACGGCTGAATCAAACAAGAAGGGTATTATCAGAGTGTGATGTGAAGTATAATGTGATAGAATAGTCCCAAAAAAGGAACACAAAGTATTTCATTTTCACTCAAGCAAACCAGACATAGGCTATAACTGTAATTTATTCTCCACATACTGTAGAATCGTAGATCATTTCTTGTTAAAAAATACTCCTTATATTCAGTAACCTGTACCTTTGGGTTACTAAACCTGGGTCTGTGTGTAATTAGACTAGCGTTAGACTAGCGACATGCACATATTATGCTATTCCAACCCCTCTTTAAAAAGGTGTGATTTGCACAGCTGGCCATTACAATGTATCTGTCATTTTTCTTTGTACATTTCAATTAAATGAGCAAACCTCATTGGCTACACTGCTCATGAAGTTGGCTTTTAATGCGGAGATGAGATATTATTTGGATGGTGTGACTTGTTTTAAGATATCTAGATTTGACATATTCCATGTGCAGAGACAAAGCATTATGTGAAACAACAAGAGCAGTACATTTGATCCTTACCCATTTGGCTGGGATTGACTGCAGAGTCTAGGAACTGTGTGAAGAAATCTTGGATGGGTCCATGTGGATCCTGGGTGGCACAATGGAGCCAAGCTGGAACGGAGCAGGACCTGCACACACTTACGAAAAGCCATGCTGTCCTGCTGTGCAAGCGTGTGTGCATGTGGGTCTATGAATGAGGAGGCTCTGCATCTAATTTTGGGATGTTCTTTGTTTCAAGGACAAAGCTGCAAGCTCCATGGTAAGGCCAACCCTGATGTGGACAAGGTTAAACACACAGAGAAAAGGAGAGAGAATGAAGCCTTGGTCTTAAAGGGATACCTCGTCCAAAAATGCAAATTCAGTCATTAATTACTCACCCTCATGTTGTTCCAAACCTGTAAGACCTTCATTCGTCTTCAGAACACAAATTAAGATATTTGTGATGAATACTTAGCGCAGCTCAGTAGCTCAGTGTGTTCGTTACTGCCATCTCACGGCACGGCGGTGGCGTCTTTTTTTGAGGGGGCAGTCGTGGCCTAATGGATAGAGAGTCGACAAAGGTCGCGGGTTCGAGTCTCAGGTCCAGCAGGGATTGTAGGTAGGGGGAGTGAATGTGAATGTCCAGCCCTCTCTCCATCCTCAATACCACGACTGAGGTGAGTCCCTTGAGCAAGGCACCGAACCCCCAACCGAAGCATAAATGACTGAGCCGTGAGAGTGTGTGTGTGTGTGTGTGTGTGTGTGTGTTCATTACACACTGCTGTGTGTGTGCACTTGGATGGGTTAAATGCAGAGCACAAATTCCGGGTATGGGTCGCCTCACGTTCTTTCCATTCCTTACTTTTTGTGTACAAAAACCCCAAAAATAACGACTTTATTTAACAATTCTTCTCTTCCGGGTCAGTTTCCACTGCCATTCATGAGAGTATCACAACGTATGTGCTGCGCTTTGTTTACAAGCAGAGGAATGCACATGCATCCGTTGTGGTACTGTCATGAATGCACAGGGGAGAAAGACCCGGAATTGTTGAATAAAGTCATTATTTTAGTTTTCTTTGCACACAAAAAGTCTTCTCGTAGCTTCATAAAATTAAGGTTGAACCACTGATGTCACTTGGGCAATTTCAGGAATGCCCTTACTACGTTTCTGGACCTTGAACATGGTAGTTGCATTACTGTGTTAATGCAGGGACAGAACGCTCTCAGATTTAATAAAAAATATCTTAATTTGTGTTCCGAAGATGAACAAAGGTCTTATGGGTTTGGAACGACATGAGGGTGAGTAATTAATGACTGAATTTTCCTTTTTGGGTATCCCTTTAAAGAAAGGGATACTTACAGAAAGGAATCCAGCACAAGAAAAAACACATTTTCTTTATCTTTGTAGTTTACTTTAAAATTCAGTTCTTGACAGGTTTTTGTCATCTGATCTCCTCATGGTGCACTCATGTTGATCTTGGGATCAAATCAGTTCATGAGATTCTGATCAGATCAAATGATGGATCACGGGAGTCAGATCAAAGTCAAAACTAAGGCCCTCTCTCTCAGATACAATCTCAGAAAGATTTTTCTTCGTTTTTCATATTTGACCTTGATGGACTATGTAAAAAATTAATCAGAGAGAATTTTCACATCAAAGAAAATATGTAAACATCATAGACCAGTAGCAGTTTGAATGTATTGAATGTATTTATGCACCACCAGAAGAAACTCCAGAGCTTCCTTTTACCAGAATAAGTTTGAAATAGCATCACACCCATTTGTTCTTCAGTTTCTCTTTAAGTGTTCTATGGCCTCAAGAATAGAGATTTGAGATTTGGATCGAGGTGTGGCCTTATGGTTCAGATTCTATACATAGCTTTGGGTTATGGCCAGGTTTGTTTTTTCAGTTTGAATCTGAAATTAGTAGTGGTTGAACTGTACAGGTTTGGCCAACGCTCATATAATATATCTCAATGGCTGCCCCAAGACTCCTGGAAGAACACAAAATCTGCCACCTTGTCTTATGAGCACACAGTTCTAACCACTTAAGTGTTAAGTGGCTAATTGGCACCAAAAACCCCAAACAGCATCCCAAAACCTTCACTAGCGACCACTAAGCTCTCATTCATGCCATTTAGGAGTCCTCCAATATGTGTATTAGCATTGTTAACACAAATAAACTGTGAATATCAACATGCATTACTTATTGTTGCATACTTCCATAACAGCATAGTATTTGTCCAAAGTATTTGTGAAGTTCAGGAAAAAAAATACCTTGGAATCTTGAAAAGCTTGCAATGTGATATCATTCATCGTCTAAGTTTTGTGGTTTTAAAATGAATGTCTGAATGTGAATGTATCTTCAGTTTCTTACTGAGAAGCAAAGAAAGCTGTCAGCCGATAACATTCACCTTGACTTAAACTCCTTATGAGACCACTTATTTTAAATATGCAATTTTGGCTTTAGTATAATTGCCTTGTAGGAAACCGCTTCACAGAATACTTACCCATTATTTATTTGATATTTTTGAGGTGTGTGGTGGATGTTCACTAAAAACTAACAAGAAAAAATTAAATAAAAGAAATGTATTTACAAAGATCCAAAAGGCACAATTCATAAAGACATTCACTGAAAAAAAAAATTGCTTAAAGAGTTTTGGATACTTACAAGTATTTCAATAATAAAATGACTGAAATAATAACATGATTATTAGCTCAAAATAATTTTAGCTATGTTTTTGTCTTTATGTATGTTGTATATGGGCTGTATTGATCCACATCCTTTGTGTCACGGTCCTGCTGGTGTGCCCTGGTTGGCCACCAGATGTCACTGGGTGTTTGTTTGAGCACATGGCTTGTTGTTTGTGGTTTGTGCCATGTGCTCTCCTGTCTATTGTCTGACCCCGCCCTCCCTGTTATCTCATTATTGTTTCAGTGACTTCACCTGTGTCCTCCTCGTTTGTCTACCTATTTATTCTCCTGGTGTCTGCAGTCCTGTGCTGTTTCGTTATTTCATGTCAGATGTTTATAGTCATGTGTGGGTATGTTTACATGTACTGCAGTTCTCTGCCTGCCTGTTTTTCCCCCTCGGGGTGGTTTTTGTTTCATTTTATTATTTAACGACCCACCATTCTCCTGCACTTGAGTCCTCGCCTCATCTCTCTTCCAGAGCCGTGACACTTTGTGCGTGTGTGTGTTTGTGTGTGTTGTTTATTGCTGATATACTGTTGATCACTACTGTGAATACTGCATGATTGCACCAAGATTTCCTGGGAAACTACATTCATTCATTCATTCATTCATTCATTTAGCCCTATAAGGAAAAGGCCAATTAAAAAACTTTTTGAACTTTGAGTAAATAAAATTGCCACATCACTAAATATTAAATATATATATATGATTTAGTATATAATATAATTCAGTATAAGTTTTAGTTTAATAGTTATTTAATTTACTTTAATAATATTATTAATTTCTAATTATTAACGAGCAGCATAGGAGAACGTGTAATAAAATTGTCGGTTCTTAGTCATGGTCTTATAAAACAACAATCCTTTTGGTTAGTCACTCTGACCAGCTTTTTATAAAAAATTTAATATAAACAGCATTCAGACGGAGTTCAATAATTTTATGTAATACAACATTCACAACTGAACCAAAACATATTGGCTTTATGATGAGATATAAAGGGAGCAGCTTTGATCTTAAGGTCATAAACTATTTTAGAGGGCAAATCACACACTAGTATAGTGTTCATCATTTTGATTCTCAGTGTGAGACTGATTCATTCTGAGAAAGAAAGAGATAAGTGAAAGCGAGATAAGTGGGCTAGGAGCTACCACAGGATTTCCAAGAAAAACCTTTCTACTGTATGTATGAATGTACTGCGCAGGCAGCTAACACTTTTAAATGTGAAGGATAATTTACAGTCAGACTTCGTGGGAGACATACTTACAAAAACACTTTATGTTTTGTATCTGTCAGCTCCAGAGGCTTTCTGAAGGCCAACAGAAAGAATTTTAACCTTCAACTTATAACGGTGTCCATTAACATGCACTTGATGGCCTTGAGAAACTTCAGGGCTGTTCTGTAACCAAACATCTGAAAATCACTGGATGCAAGAAACTGCTCCAAACCTGAAAGCCAATTTGACGCTCTATAAACACAGGCCTTGGCATCAACAATTGTGAAAAGTGAAGCTTTGAAAATGATTTTGGTTACACTTTATTTGGTAACACTTTATTTTAAGGTATCATAATACAGAGTAATTACCTAATTAAGGACTTAGTAGTAGCTGTTGTACTTACATGAAATAAAATGTACTTACCATGTAACTAAGTTGTAACTAAGTTATGGAACAGCATGTACTTACAGTTTGTAATCATGTAGATGTAATAGGTAGCTACTGTTACACATATGTAACAGACCGGGTCTGTTACACAGTTACACTTAAGTACAATCTTGATACACTTTATTTTAAGTATCTTTTGTCTGTGTACTTACATTTATAATTACGTTTTATAAAGTCTGCAACTCATATGTAACAATATTTTAGTTACATAAGTAATATGTAATATGTCGGTCTGTTACATATGTGTAATAGTAGCTGCCTATTACATCTACATAATTACAAACTGTAAGTATAGGCTATTCCATAACTTAGTTACATGGTAAGTACATTGTTTTCATGTAAGTACAACGGCTACTACTAAGTACTTAACTAGGTAATTTCTCTGTATTATGGACACCTTAAAATAAAGTGTTACCTTTAGGATTAGGGTTTGGCTTAGGGTTACTTGCATACTGTTATTATTATAATAGTAAGCACATGCAACGTGTGACAAGGACACCTTAAAATAAAGTGTTACCTGATCTTTTTTCACAATAAAAATGTGCACTACAAACAAAAAAAAGAGGCATCATAAACAACTGACACAAAACAAGTCACAAACTGATATTTATGACAACAAAAATGTTTACAGTGACTCTGACCACTTTTGCTTTTAGTCTTTTGTGTGAATTTGCTTCCCTTCTAATGTACACTATACTCCAGGTTCACTTTATTTACAGAAATTCATATAACGCAAGATGACAGAACTTTTTCAAAGTCTTACTTCATTCGAATGAAGGCTCGAGGCTGCTGGACCTTCACTTCAGGGCACTGAGCTAGCCGCTCTAAGTACACCAGAGGTCAGTCTCGAGAGACCGATTCCCTTAGTAGACTATCTGGCAGACAGGACTCAGTGGGTCCTGCACACTGTAGAAAGAGGCTACAGAATTCAGTTCAAGTCTCGTCCACCGCGATTCAGTGGGGTATTTCCCAATCTGGTGGGCCCCGAGATGCTCCCTCCTCTCAAAAGGGAGTCTGGGTTCTACAGCCGGTACTTCATTGTTCCGAAGAAGGATGAGGGGTTGCGTCCAATTCTAGATCTGCATCAGATGAATCGCTCAGTCAGGAAACTGAAGATGTTCAAGATGCTCACTCTCAAGTAAGATCAGGTCCGAGGACTGTCACGATAGATTTGAAGGACGCATACTTCCACATTTCCATCCTTCCTCAACACAGGATGTTCCTGAGGTTCGCTTTCGGGGGGCAAAGCTTACCAATATCGGGTTCTTCCTTTTGGTCTGGCACTCTCACCCCGCACTTTCACTAAGTGTGTGGATGCTGCTCTGGCTCCGTTGCAACTCCAGGGCATCAGCATACTGAATTATATCGACGATTGGTTGATACTAGCTCAATCGGAGCAGTTGGTGATTCGGCATCGAGATGTGGTCTCGCCCACATGAAAGAATTGGGGTTAAGACTAAATGGCAAGAAAAGTGTGCTTTCTCCAGCTCTGAGAACCACTTATCTGGGCGTAGTGTGGGATTCGACCACGATGCAGGCACTTCTGCCTCCTGCTCAGATCGAGTCAATCCTTACAGCAGTCAAGAGAGTGAGAGAAGACTGGTCACTCACTGTCAAACAGTTTCAAAAACTGCTGAGGCTGATGGCAGCTGCGTCCAACGTGATACCTTTTGGCCTGCTGTACATGAGACCCCTACAGTGGTGACTCAAAACCAAGGGGTTTTCCCCATGGGGAAATCCGCTTCGCATGATCAAGTTCAAGTGGCAATTCTTAGACATGTGGAAGAAACCTTGGTTCTTGTCTCAGGGCCCGGTGCTGGGAGCTCCTTGTCGTCGTGTAACGCTAATGACGGACTAAGTTGGGGAGTGGTCCCAACTTAGTTGGGACCACTCCCCCCCTCACCAGTTGGGGAGTGGTCATGAGGCCATCTATCCTGCAGTCTGTGGAGTGGCCGCCATCTCACATGGCACATCAACTGCCTGGAGATGCTGGCCGTGTTTCAGGCATTGAAATACTTCCTCCTGGACTTAAGAGGCCATCATGTGTTGGTGCGCACTGACAACACAGCGGTTGTCTCTTACATCAAACACCAGGGCGGTCTGCGTTCACCCCCCTTTTCGACCATTAGACAGCTGCAGCTCATCCAGAATGCTGCTGCCAGGATTCTGAATAGAACCAGAAAATATGAGCATATCACACCAGTGCTCAGGTCCTTACACTGGCTTCCAGTAACATTTAGGATTGATTTTAAAGTACTTTTACTCGTTTATAAATCACTCAATGGCCTATGACCTAAATACATTGCAGATATGCTCACTGAATATAAACCTAACAGACCATTTAAATCATTAGGATTAAATCAGTTAAAAGGGTTCCAAGGGTTCACACAAAACAAGGGGAGTCCGCTTTTAGCTATTATGCTGCCTGCAGTTGGAACCAGCTTCCAGAAGAGATCAGATGTGCTAAAACATTAGCCACATTTAAATCCAGACTCAAAACTCATCTGTTTAGCTGTGCCTTTTTTGAATGAGCACTGTACTATGTCTGAAATGATTGCACTGTATTTTATGTATAATCATTTTCTATTCTTAACTAACCTGGTCTCCCTTCTCGACGGCTCTCCATGGGAGATTCCCATCAGGAGGGACCTCCTCTCTCTGGCGAGGGGGACGATTCTTCATTCCCACCCAGAGTTGTGGAAATTGTAGGTGTGGCCCCTGCAGGGGCGCAACTCATAGCTTCCGGTCTCTCAACTGAGGCTGTTGAGACCATCCTCCAATCCAGAGCTCCCTCTAGGAGGAAACTGTATGCTCTGAAGTGGAAGCTTTTTACTTCTTGGTGTGGCAACCACCAGCTTGACCCAGTCAACTGCCCAGTTGGTTCAGTTCTGGAGTTCATGCAGGCTCGGTTGTCCGCAAGGTTGACCCACTCCACCTTGAAGGTCTACATGGCTGCCATGGCAGCTTACCATGCCCCTCTTAGTGGCCAGTCTGTGGGAAAACATCCACTGGTGACATGTTTCCTCCGAGGTGCGCTGAGGCTGAAGCTGAGGCCTCCGGTACATTCTAGAGTCCCTCCGTGGGATCTGGCCATGGTTTTAGAGGCTCTGTGCAACCACCTTTTCACCCTCTCGAGGAGATCTCCGAAAATATTTTGACAGTCAAGACTGCTTTCCTACTTGCTATTTATTCTCTCAAGAGAGTTGGGGACTTACAGGCCCTCTCAGTGGCCCCCTCCTATCTAGACTTTGTGCCCGGTATGGCCAAAGCTTTTCTGTACCCCAGACATGGGTACGTGCCTAAGGTGCCCTCCTCTGTGCCACGCCCCATCATACTGCAGGCCTTCTGTCCTCCTCCCTTTCGGGATCCAGACCAGCAGAAGCTTCATTGTGTGTGTGAAGTGCGAGCATTGGACGCATACGTCCACAGAGCTGCCCTGTGGAGGAAGTCTGACCAGTTTTTCGTTTGCTAGGGTCCTTCCGAAAGAGGTCGTCCCACTACTAAACAGACCCGTGGATTGTAGATGCCATTTCTCTCTCTTACGAGGCCTCTGATCTCCCCTCGCCTCTGGCGTTTTGACGCAGCTCGAGTTCCTGAAGGGGAACGTCCCAGGTTACATATGTAACCATGGTTCCCCGAGGGAACGAGATGCTGCATCTCATTGCTATACTTCCAGCATCTCTGCGAGTGCTTCCCTCATTCTACCAGAAGCTGCCGCTGTTACCACCGCACATGCTTTTAAGCTTTCTGGTCTCTACGTTAATCCGCCCGTGATGTCTCTCCACTCCATTGGACTGATTACACACATGATTCAGAGCGTGGTCATGCTAAAGGTGTTCCCATAGCGTTTCGACACAGCGTCTTGTTCCCTCAGGGAACCATGGTTACATAGGTAACCTGGGATGTTTTGTTTCTTAGAAGTGCACAGAGTCTAACCTATTCTATAGACTGTGTCAGAAAAAAACTACAGATCAAAGAACACAGAAAAATCATTTTTGCATACATGCTGTGGCTGCACTTATATGACCCTTATAAATCAATACAGACAAGGACACCGCTAACACTGAAAGAAAGAAGGCATACTAGTAATGAGGAACTGTATGTTCTTTGCTATCTCCTGTCATTAATTTTGTCATTGAGGTTTTGAGCTCATCTTTTTAATGTATGTTACACATTTGTATAATCAAAACCAGAGTTTCATTTTTTTTTTTTTTTTTTTTTTAAGTTGTATTCATAAACAATGATGTACATTAGGTAAGGACTGCCCTACTATACACATACAATAATTGCATCCTACTTTATGATAATGAATTCTATGCTGAAAAGTGTGCTTCAGTGTAAATTGGTTCAGTTATATGGTATAATGTCATTCATCTGTTTTTCTGGGAGTTATTCACAACATTTTAGCATTTAATTAGTCTACTAGACGTCAGATTGAGGCTCTAAATGGGAAAGGGAGGATCAGAGTCTCAAGGGCTGCATAATGTCTATCAGATTCATGTGACGTAGAGGTATTAAGGCAGCAGAGTTACGTACACGAACACATTTATTCATTTTAATGTTCTGTATGTTTGGAAATTGTCACTTATCTTGTATTAGAGTAACAAAAAAAAACTATATGCGTCGGGTTCCACAGATATCAGATATCATCCAGAAGTTTAATATCCATATGCTACATGAACTACGCTGAAAAATATCGCCCTCTGGTGTTCGGGGAAGGCGTGTACATATTTGGCTTTCTAGAATTAGATTATGGCCATGTTCGGGAAAAAAAACATATTGCATATTTTACACCAAATATTCTCAATTATTACATAAAACGTTGCTGAGAGATTTTTGTAATACCACGCATATGGGCCATTCCACCGAAAGGGTGCCATTTGCTTCCAAAACTCTTCAGAAAAAAAATAAATAATAATGTTCTATGTTTTTTAAAGACCAAATCTAGTAATACACATATTTAACTATTCAAAATCTGTATTGGTCCATCTCAGGTAACTTTATTTAATTTTTTACACAATTTTTTAAGTGTAAGATGGATGCGTTTTTCTCAGTCCTGTTACCAAAACTCTCTTTTTAAAAGCATGTTTAAAATTATGTCAACAAATTCCTTTATTTCCCCCTCACGCAATTTTAAAGAAATTGTTGGTTTCATGATCAAAAAATATTATTTTTATCATAAAAAATCACTATTTATCTACACAAGGTGTATTTTTCTAAAGTACACAACCCCATTTTTTTCATTTTAAAGGCGACTCAAACCTCATCAATTTTCTATGATGCAATTTATTAAACAATGGGAAAAATTATGGACCAAACTTAATTTAGAAAATAGTGGTTTAACTTTATTTTTTAAAGGAAAAACTATTTAGTAACAGGAATGAAACTGGTAACAGGAAGGAGTATCCATTATATTAGTATACAGGTTTGACTACACATGTGAGGTGTTAATGCCCGCGCTGATATAGAGAAAGTGTTGAACATTGACTAAAGAGCTGACTTCACTGCTAAAAAAGGCCAAATCATGTTTCTAAGTCTGCAGAGGTTTTCGTTAGGGTTATGTTTAGTGGTAGAGGATGGGTTGCAAGATAAGATATAAATATCAAATTATAATTGATATTAAAAATAACAAACTTAATATTTCAGTTTTTCTTTGGATATTGTTTTCTTATAGCGCAGCTCACACTCAAACGCCATTCTATACATGAGTCTAATGCATAATTACCACAGGAAATTTCAAGTACATTTTCATACTTGCAGGAAAGTAATATAAAGCAACAATGCAAGAACAACCATAGGGTTTGTTTGGGCAAAAGCATTGTCTCAGTGTGGATAGAAGGCCAAAACGTTGAGAAAAAGATGCATTTTCAAATTTATCTAGATTAATATGGATGTCGCCTAATATTTACATGAATAAATTTGATTACACTACTCACTCCTGTTACTTTTACTCAGTATAAGTATAGGATATATGAGTAACAGGACTGAAAGTAACAGGATTGAGATTTTAGGATAAAATTAGCAAATACATATAATCTAGCCACATGGAGTACATGTCAATATTATGAGAATACTCAGCAAATTATAGTGATTCACCAAAGATTTTTATTTTTTAAATAAACATGTAACATCTGAGAAATAATTTAGGTAACAGGACAGTATATTTATAATGACGCACCCAGCCACCGTTACAATATCATCAAATATACAGAAAAGAAAATAAGACCACATGCTTTCGATTTCATTGCCTTCAGAAGATCCAGATGTTGCAATATTATGTTGAAAATGTGTCTTGTGGAATTTTCCCAGTTTTTTAGAGGGGGAATGTGTTAGGGTAACAGGACTGAGTGAAAAATTGGGGACACCACTAAAATGTGTATTTTATCCAAAATATTATAAATTTATTTTGAAATAAATGTATTTAAAGCCCAGATGGGATATGTAGGTACACAAAAATGCAAAATAAAAATGATTTCTGAAGGATTTTAAACATTATATTTAATGTTCAAATGTACCGTTAGACACTGGGGACATGTACAAACGCTATATTTTCAGTGTTTTAATTAATGATTAATGTGCAGGACACTTTGCTTAATAATAAAATAAAACTTAAACGCTCATTGACATTTTCAATCCAATTCCTGATAAATAATAATAATAATAATAAAAGTAATAATATATAAATATATATATATATATATATATATATCCCCCTGAGACCCAGCTATGGAGTTTTTGCCTCTGTAGTGGACATTCTATTTCAGTGAATTTCTCTGAGACCTCACATGTCACAGTTGTAAGTCTGGATGTCCTGTACAGAGCACATTCAGGGCTTTATAGAGATATTAAATGACTGGAAGTTTCACTATGACCACTCCCTCTCCTAGGTCTTTAAAGATGGCTAAATTTAATTTAGTGAAAATTTTTTACATCCTTATGGAAATATGATTATTTTGTAATTGTCATTTAAATCTGAATAATTTTCAAATTGTTTGTCATAAAGCAACATCTCAGGAAAATGTTATGGGTTTTCAAATTCAAATATGACTTCCTGTTATGAAACAGGACATCATTTAATTAATGTCCACTGTAGAGGACACCAGGACTAAAAGCATGTTTATTGTGCATTTTGGGAGACATAACAATTGAATAGGAAAATTAACTATCAATTGTCTTATGAAATATTAGATATTATTATGAAAATCTGGCCATTTATTACTCCCATTATGACAATTCTTTTTTCAACATGCTGTACCAACAGCAACCCGTTAATATGCAAATTAGATACAGTATAGATACACTGTGTTTAATGGGAAAACCAGTTTATGGAAATTTACACACACATATTGCATAAAACAAAATGGCATATCAAATCCTTTTGTTATATATTTTATAACATAGTAGAGAATCATCCTTAAAGTTCAGTATAAAAAAAAATCCTGAAACCTAAAAATTGACTGGGGATTAAAAAAAAAAAAAATCCCATTGTTTTTGCCTCTGATGTCTATTCATGCCATTTTATTTTTAGAAAAACTGAGCCCTAGTGTCCATTACAGAGGACATAGGGGAAAAAAATGAATAAAATATAAAATGTTACGTTTCTATTTTTTTTCTTATGGTCTAAACAATGTAATGACATGGAAAAATACTAAATTCACTAAACCTTTCTTTTTTTTTGGGGGGGGGGGGGGGGGGGGGGGCTCTCAGGAGGATATGGGCTTATGCTTTTTTTAAAAAATAGCTTTATATTGGCAGATATTCATAAACTTTTATGACCGTGATCCGTTCTAAACATAGCTTGCATTTTCTGATCATACCACTGTTTATAACAATGCACACTTCATCATTAAACAACTGAAAAATTAGCAAGAACAACACTAACCAATGAATTGGTGAGGTTTTTGATATTTTATTGACAGTTGCAATGAAATAGTTTTAAGCAGCAATCTTTTCTGTGAATGATTGACAAAAAAATAAAAATAAAAACCACCTGCACCCTAAAGGCGGGAAATTGCCTAGGTAACAAGAACGCTGTATGACATAACAAGCTTCATATTTTTAATCAGGAGATCCATGTTCTTGTATATCAAAAAGTTTAGAAAGTATCCAAGAGTGAGATCCGAATGAAGACTTCTTCCAAAGCAGCTGGGGACATATTGCTTCAGTGCAGCATATTGCCACATGAATAAAAATAAAATGAATATACGTTAGATCAAAAAACAACTAGGCACTGCCTACAAGTGCAGGGCTATCCAAAACTGTGTACACTCTGGGTAAATACTGTTCAGAAATAAAGGGAGAAATTTAATCCTAAAAGATGCTTTTTGAGTGTCACTCTATTAAAGGATTCTTATAATAAAATAATACTGCGAAAAAAATTCAAAATGCCTCAAAAACCAAAGTAACTTCATTTAAAAAAGCTTAAAATAAGAATAGGATTAAAAACTAAACTAAAAATACAGTTTGATATTTTCTCTTCAGTGAAAAGGCACAAACAGGGAGCAGCCACAAACCTGCAGCAGTGAGAAACTATAACTAAAGGAATTATCAACAGGGATCTCTCACATGCACAAACACACACACACACACACACACACATACCTTTGATCTTGTGGGTTGCCTGTATTGGCAGAGTGGTTGATGGGAGCAGATAGCCATGAGGTTTAATCTATACTGTAGTTGTTTTATTAGAAAGGCACATAGATACAATGTTATAGCAATAGCTAGGCTATTACACCATCACAATGGCACTGTGCAATTTGATATATCAACTATACTGATTGGAATTGGCACACGGACATGTCTCTCTGGAGTGCTTTCGAAATCTATCCTAACACTGGAATGTTTTTTTGTACTTCAATTCCTACTGAAATCCCAGTTTTACTGAAATTAAAACCCTTTAGTTCAGTTAATCAGCAAACCGTTAGTTTTCCAATAAAAAAAAGCTACATCTAGGTCAAAACACAACGCAAAAAAAGAAATCTCCCTTATCATAATCCAGTAACCCAAACAACACTCCTGAATTAAAGGGATTTTTTAACTGTGCAGCATTATTCTATATTTGGCTTTATTTTCTGTTGGAGTGGTGCATTGTGGGTACTGTAGTTCCTCTGCAGGAATGATGCAAAAGACAGGCTGTAGCTCCCCCTGTTGGCTGACTGCGGTACATTTACATGCACTCGAACTCGTCGATTCGCTGTTTGGTGTTTCCAGACCGGATCTGACGAAGCGTCTTGTATTTATCTCGTCCTGCTCGTACATTCTCTGCGTGGAGGATGTCGTTCTGGGTCTTCTTGGTCTCATCACGAGCATTAGCAAGCTCAGAAGTAAGAGCCTGTGGAAAAAGAAGATTTTTCATTTTTTTCCTTTCCAAACTAAATTCTCACTGATAAAGCCTTTATTACAGGCTAATCATGGGTGTCCACTTTTTTTTTTACTCTATTGACAAACTACAGCTTGGATATTCAGCAAAATACCTCCTTTTGTATTACACAAAAGAACAAAAGTCAAATTAGTTTGGAATATAATAGTTAAAGGGAAATTAAAACTCGGTCATGAACTATCACTCATGTCGTTCCAAAACCATAAGACCTTCATTCATCTTCGGAACACAAATTAAGATATTTTTGATGAAATCCAAGAGCTTTCTGACCAGGCGGAGTAATTAATTGCTTTTTTTTTTTTTTTTTGAGTAATTGCTTTTTTTTTGGTGAACTTTCCCTTTAATAAGTGTTATTTTTTGGATGAATTCTTCTTTTAAAAATCCTATTGTGAAGTAGTTCTCTCACCAGCAGATGTTTCTGGACTCGTTCGTTCTTCTCAGCCTCTGTCATGCGCTCCTCCTCACTCCTGTCTTTATAGGCTGCTGCAGAAGTGAGTTCTGCGGAGGCCTCTGCACTGCTCTCATCATCGTCGTTGTCATTTTCACCATGCACAGGCTCTTGGACATGGGCTGACACGACTTTGTTCTTCAGCTCCTCTTTAGTCTTCTCCAGGTCTTCCTGCACCAGAGTGGCCTGGATGTGACAGACAGCACTGCATTAAAGAGGTGGTTGACTGTTGTTGTTTTTTTTCTAGGCTTGATTGTGTTTGTGGGGTCCAGTCTAACGTGTTAATGCTTCGTTAAAAAAAAAAAAAAAAAAAAAAAAAGGCACCACACATTTTTCACATAATTTACCTTTATTCTAGAACGCTCTGCCCCTGCTCCAACGAGTTCTAGTCTTCAGTGTTACATGATACTTCAGATATCATTCTAATATGCTGATTTGGTGGTGTTCAAGAAATACTTTATCAATGTTGAAAACAGTTGTGCTGCTTATTGTTTTTAGGGAAAATGTGATAATTTTTTTCAGGTTTAAAAAAAAATATTTATTTGAAATGCAAATTACTGTAATAACGTCTTTTCCGTCACTTTTCATCAATTCAACGCATCCTTGCATTTTAACTTCTTTAAATTACTGACCCCAAACTTTTACCTACTGTATAAATTTTTTTCAGGTTTAAAAAAAAATATTTATTTGAAATGCAAATTACTGTAATAACGTCTTTTCCGTCACTTTTCATCAATTCAACGCATCCTTGCATTTTAACTTCTTTAAATTACTGACCCCAAACTTTTACCTACTGTATAAATTTTTTTCAGGTTTAAAAAAAAATATTTATTTGAAATGCAAATTACTGTAATAACGTCTTTTCCGTCACTTTTCATCAATTCAACGCATCCTTGCATTTTAACTTCTTTAAATTACTGACCCCAAACTTTTACCTACTGTATATTTTTCTTTAACCATTTTAAAGCATATAATTTTAAAGATTTAAGTGATTAATCTTAGTTTTTATTTACATATATGTTTGTGTACTGTGTATATTTATAACGTATATATAAATACACGCTTGCAAGTATATATTTAAGAAAAATGTTTTGTTTATATATTAAATACATTTATATATAATGTAAATTATATGTATACAAATATATACATGCAAATATTTTCAAAATTTATACTGTATGTGTGTGTATTTATATATACACACAATAAATATACACAGTACACACATATTGTGTAAACAAAAACTTTTATTTTGGATGCGATTAATTGTGATTAATCGTTTGACAGCACTAATTGAAATATATATATTTAGGTAGATGGATATAAATAATTATTTATTTTATTTATTTAAATTATTAAATATTCCTGACAAAACTGAAAATGTTCAAAGCTGTAAAATACTAAGTTAACAATATCCTGAACTGGCATGTGGTGATAAAAGCATCAAATAATAAATTACATCTCTTCCACGTTGATTTTTGTCTTAACAAGAGTGACTGTAAACAGCGTCACACCTCAAGTCATTTTCCTGGTTGTGTGGTTTCTATTTCGGCACGATGGTGTAGACAGGTCTTTTACTAACTAGCTCATTCAACAATAAACTGCTACAGTGCACCTACTAACAAGTATCCATGTTTACCTTCATTTGCCACTCTGATGCTTCCTCCTCTTTCTTCTTTTTGGCATCTTCAAGCAGGGAGATCTTAGATGTCAACTCTGCCAGTTCAGTTGCCTGTATACATGCATATATACACACACATATACTCAGAATCTCATGGGAACGCATGTAATTGTGGGTGTCCTGCGCTCTGAGGTTAGATGATGTTTGGTTCTCGTGGAAACTTCCTAATTATAGTTTTGCTACCATAGTTACAACTGTATCCTACTTAAAGTGTTATTGTGAAGCTGTCATGGTGACTAGACTTGTGCTGCCATGGTGGCTGGCAATGTGTATCTTGGTAGTCATGTTAACTGACCAGATGCTCCTGGTTCTTCATCTGGCTCTCAGACTGCTGCAGCAGAGTCGTTTTGGCCTCCTCTGCCAGACGGCGCTCCCGTTCCAGGCGTTCCGCCTCCTCCTGAGCACGTTTACGCTCCTGATCCAACTCAATCGCCTTGCGGGTCTGCTCCTCCAGCTCTGCCCAAACAAAAAATAACAAGTGATTAACGGTCATTAAGAAAAGAACAAAGAACAAAGAGCAAACTTCATTCCATGTCACCTTGCTGAGCTTTTCTCGTCTGCTCCTCTATCACTTTGAGTCTCTCCATCAGCTCCTCTTTTTCTTTTTCAATCTTCTCTTTCTCCTTCTCAGCCTGCTCTCTCTTTTTACGCTCATCCTCCAGCATGGCCCTGAAACAAACAGACAGATGTATTAGAAGAACATGTCCTTCCTGGCATTGTGAGTGCCCAACACTGAACAATGAACTAATCTAAACATACAACCATTTAATGATAACACTCAAATATAAACACTTATTATTGTCTTAAGGTGCTCCTACTCTGCCTGATAAACGCTTCAAACAATCAAAATCTCTTAATTGAACAAATCATTATTTTTCTGGCTTTCTATGCTGGACATACTGAGCAAAAAAAACATTGTTTGTGAAATGAACAAACAATTCACTCTTGTTCTACAAAAAGATAAATGGGAAAGAATGATCCCAATTTATAAAATGTATTTTAATGCAAAGACAATAAGACTTGATTTGGTCGATAATGACACAAAGTTTGTGAATGAATCTGTGTAATCAATTAATGAATCAATTATAATAGACACCCACATTAACTGGTTGCCATCTAATGGTGTAATGATGTAACATAGAAGCCATCACTCAATGAATCGCATCTGAACGAATCCTTTTGGTGAGCAGAATCAACAATCACTGGAATCAATGGAATGAACCCAAATTAACACCAATAATCACAATCTTGACCTAATATCAGAGCCTTTGTGTGGTGTTACTCCATAGATTTTTTTTTCCCTCTCACCTTTCCATCTTCTTGTGGTTCTTTTCCTCCTTGGCTTGTGCCTTCATCTGCTGGACCTCGATGGTGTCAGGTTTACGGCGTCTCATATAAAGTTCATGGTTCCCCATGCACAGGGCCAGAATCCTCTTATTAATGCGTAAACGCTGGGCATAAAACACAAAGTCCTGTAGAAAAAAAAAAAAGAGAGAGAACATTATAAATATATTTCCTATGACGCCTTAAAATGCCGCTTACACAGACAGCCCCCTAAGTTTGGAACAGAGCCAAAGAAAGAAGGGGGAGGGAGTGAGGGATCAGCAGCTACAGGAAATACTGAAGAATGGGGAGAAAAAAAAAAAAAGCGACGCATCCAGACTCTTTATGTCTGTGGTAAATTGTAAGAAAGAGAAACGTGTAGCTTCAATGGAAAGTTTTCACTATGATTTCACCATCCTCAAATCACATCATGAAACATTACACCACTCCACTGCTTTGGAATAACAGCGTTCCTCTTGTCTAAACCCTGTTTGTAAAGAAACTGTGATAAGTCACACACAAATCTTGTTTGACATACCGGGGCTTTTTTATCAATGGGTTTGATGACAAATTTCTTATCATTGAAAGAAATGTTTCTGATCTCACTCCAGGGGAAACCAATTTTAGGCGTCATCCTGGAAAGAGAGGAGGAGAGATGAGTCAGGGTTTTGCGGCACAGAAATAAATGTCACTTTCCATGATATTTAATCTGTTTCTAAATGTTAAACATAGCAAGTACTTGTCATTCTGCTCATAGATGTTGAGTCCAAGGGCGTCCACACCCAGCCACAGCTCTGATCCTTTCTTATTTTTGATACTGAAATAATTCACACCGTACATCTCCAGATCCTGAGCTATCTTCAGATACTCCATCATAGAGTCCTCTCTGAAACACACACACACAGATACACATTATCATTCTGTCTGGTGTGTGTGATTGACAGGGTCACTGCAGTCAGCGATAAAACAGAAAAAAAGCAAGCGCAAATTCCATTGGCTGTACCTCAACATGCCCTTGTGCTCCTCATGCCAGACCTGAATTCTTTCCTCCCATTGCTCCTTATTCAGCTTGTGCTGTTCCAGAACTCTGCAGAGAAAAGATCACACACACATGCTCACATTCAGAACATCAAACACATTCTTAACATGTTCTTTCTTTGGGTGATACCTTTTAACAAAACATTACGTACTATGCTTTAAGTCTACACAAGACACTGTGGACTCAGCCATTTATATAATGCATTTTTTTTCACAGAAATATGGATTTTCTCAGTGTAAAATTAAGATTATGCATGAACAAAGAAATAACTAGTAAAAAAATAAACGCATTCATTGTCAGCTATCTTCATTATTTATTTTAGTTATTGGAGCCCTAGCCCTATTATATACCTCTCTAGGCATAATTTAATATATTAGATACCACACAGCACTGATATTTAAAACAGATTTCTGAGCTTTATTAGTTTCTTTCATTGTGTAGTTTAGTGATGCTTTGAAAAGCTGATTTTAGAGTATTGCATAAACCACATAAGAAAACAGATCAGAGCACACTTTCTGTCAGTCATCTGCACTCCCCCACTCTGGAGAAGCACTAGCCCACACTTGCACTACAATATATGTGTGTATGCACACCTCTGTGGGAGCAGTTTCTCACTGGACAGGTATCCAGGAGTGTGAACATCCTTGTTGTAGTCAGTGTATTTGGCCTGCACTGCATAAGATGCCAGCAACACTGCAGTCTCCGGGGGGCAGTAGATATCATCATTCAGGATCCCCTCTTTCACCTGAAGTAAACCAACAATGGAACGGTTTTAAAGCAAGAAATGCTTTAATGTTGCCTTGTAAGCAATTACTTCACTGACCACCAGATTATTATCACTTTCCAAGACCCAGAGTTCATTTCGATCCACTCCAATTGACATGCCTTCTATATGAACATATCTAAGACCACATCATACATTTATCTTTACCTTAGATATACAGTGATAATGTAAATACACACAGACCTGAAGGAAGAAGAGTCTTTGAGTCGCCTCTTGAATCAGCTCCTCCGAAACATCTTCAGGGTAAAACTTTCCTCTGAATTTAAACAGCAAAGGACTCTCCTTGCGGACGTCTTGAGCCGTAACCTAGGCAAAGAATAAACTAGAATCACTTTCAGTCATTAATTCCAATTAATTCCACCTGCCTGTCAGCACCCATCATATCTTTCTTGAGCACAAATTAACAGACCTCTCATTGACTTTCCCGCTGGGTACAATTATTGGGAAAGAGGGAAATTGGAAGACAAGTATGGAAAAGGCTGACAACTGCAGGTATCACAAGAAAGTGCTGCTAATCAGCGAAATCTTGTCAGTGGCATACTGATGAAAGTGTTCGTTGACAGGTTTTTCTTTATTTTGTCAATGAGAATGAAGAAAAGATTAAAAGGTGGCATGATGAGAGCTATACTATTTGAACTAAAAATTTGAACTAAAATATGCTGTTGTGAATACAAGGTTTCTATAAAAATGCTTGACACAAAATGCAATATCCTTAGTAGACTCTAAAACACTGAAAATGAACAACTGTTTCCAAACACTTCTGAAAAAGTATCCAATATGCCAGTTAGCCTATTATATATTGTATTTTGCAAGCTCATGTAAACAGCAAGGACACATGTTGACGTGTAATTTGTTAATGTTGATTAACAAAGATTAAAAACAATGATCTTGACATATGTTAAAGTTAGTAAACGGTTAAACATTTTTCAAAAATCTTAGAATGTTTAGTCTGTCAAAATCTGACGTTTTCATAATTTTGCACATTATGAATCACAATTTAAATGATTTTTTTTACTGAAATGATGGACCATTGAAATCATAGTAAAATTAACTTGCTGAAATGAAATATAGGCAAAACATACATGACAAAAAATAAATAACTGTAAAAAAATGAAGCCTGGCACTAATGGGATACTACAATGCTATATGCATTCACACACACACACACACACACCTTCTTGTTGAGTTTAAGCCAGGTGGTAAAGCCTTTGGTATCCTGATACTGCAGTCCAAAAAACCACACCTCCCTTAACCCAATGGTTTTCACCACCTATAAAACAGACACATATTAAATAAACAGGCATATTAAATAAAATAGCATTTTCGCACACAAATAATACACGTATTTGCGTTTTGTAATAGAGGGATCTGAAAAGGAGACTGAAGAGATTCCTCTTCATGGACATGGAAAAAGTGGAATTGCAGCAGGAACTGGACCATACATTTAATATTCACAATGTAGCTGTGCTAATATAATAATTCTAATTTTAATGCACTTTTTATTTGGCTAAATTTCCTTTAAAAGAATCATTGGACCTGTTCCACACTTCTTAATAAAAGAGATGTTTTAATAGAGCATCTGAATTAAACTTCAGTAAAAACCAGCAGCGCCACCATAAGGTCAAATGTTCAGCTGTTTAATCACTGCCGTATGTATTTAGCTTTAAATCAGGGGTGGAACGCTCAAGAGATGCTATGAATGTGACCGCATACACACAGAAGACACTTGCTATTCTAGGTCAAGAAGAGGGTGTGTGAGACAGACAGAAATGGAAAATGTGAGGTATTGTCAAATGCTGGCTCACAACTGCACCATTCAGACCATACTGTATCTGAAAATTATGCACGTTAAAAAGAAACAGAATGAAAGACAGTGATGAGCAAATGTGGAGAAAGAGAAAATAATGGGGAAGAGGCAGCTGTGTTTATACATGATTTGTAAACAGAAAGAGGTGACGCTTCTCTCCTATGAATATAACCTCATGCTATTAACAGGAAGTTGGATACACACAACCTGGACATACATTTATTTATATTCAAAACAATCACACACACACACACACACACAACAGTACAATAGAGATTAGAGATTTTCAAAAGTACCAGTAATTCAGTAATGAACTGATAGTACAGTATAAAAATCTTTCTACAGTATCGGTATCCAAATACAAAGTAAATTTTATACACGGTCTGATAGGCTGCTGCTTTCAAAACACTCAAATTCACTTTTTGGGTAAAAATGTCCATCCTGGTTATATACATTTAGAAACACTACTATTCAACATTTGGAGTCAGTAAGATTTTTACTTTTTTTTTTTTTTTTTTTCCATGTCCAAGTCCCATGTTCACCAAGGCTGCATTTATTTAATCAAAGCCCAGTAAAAAAAAAAAAATAAATAAAAAAAAAATAGTAATGTGAAATATCAATACAATGTAAAATAACTATTTTAAAATGTAATTTATTCATGTAATGGCAAAGCTGAATTTTCAGCAGTCTTCAGGGTCAAATGATGCTTCGGAAATCATGCGAATATTCCGATTTGGCGTTCAAGAAATTGATTTTTGAAGTTTTGAAAATAGTTATGTTGCTAAATGTTTATGTTAAAAATGTGATTTTTCAGGATTTTTTTATTAATTTAAAGCTCAAAATAATTTTTTAATTAATAGAAAGCTCAAAAGAACAGCATTTCTTTGAAATAGAACTATTTTGTAATATTGTAAATGTCTTTCACTTTTGATATATGTAATGCAATAAATTGCAGAAAAAAAAATGAACAATGTTAAAAAAAAATTTACAGAATAATTTTTTTTTTTTAAATCGCAGAATTTAAAAAAGTAAAAAAAACTTTGGGTGGTGGCATACCAATGGTCTTAAGAGAATGTAAAACAGATAGGACAAATGATCAGATATCAAATATCGAATTTGTGTACATGCACCCTAGATACTTATTTCTGACTGTTCATTTGTTTTGATGAACTACTTGAACAAACATTAAAATCTAGAAACTGATAAACTAAAAATATTATTGAGACTTTCTAGAAGGCCATCATTGTAATTTCATCTGATAATATTAACATTTTACATTTATATTTAGCATTTATTTTTTAATATTTAAAATGTAATACTCAGTAGCATATTCATTTTTTGGTATGGTATGAAAGATGGTAACGAATATGGTGAAATTTCAGTAGTACTGGTATTGGCTTATAAATCTTTGGTATCATGACAACAGGAGACCTTCTAATCTCAAACCCTCGACTCAAACTGAAGACTAAATCCTGCGGGAAAAAATAATGGAACTCCACAACCTACACAACTGTCTGAAGAATGAATGCTCTGTGTGTGAGAGAAATTAAAAGGTTGTTCAGGAACAAAGCAGCCTATTATCAAGTTTACAAAAGAGTGACTTCATAGACGTGATGTACAGAGTGACTAAGAGTGAGGTAGAGGGGACTGTACAGAATTACAGCCTGAGGAAGAAGCAGAGTCAGAAAGAGGAAGGGTGGAGGAAGGGAGAATTCCTTCATGAGAAATATTTCCAGTTTTTAATCTAAACACACAGACACAGCTTCATGGTCATGGTCTTAAGTTTCCACTGCCAGCCAATATATCTGCTCACACTGAATGTGCTATATTTACAGCCACTCAGAAGACATTTAATGCATGTTTATGAGGAGCAGGATATTGAATTCATAAGATCTCAATCTGGGCAGTGCTACCAAAAGAAAAGCTATTAATTTCTTAAAAAATATATTTTTAATAATTTGCTTCTTTAAAGCAAAAAATTCACACACACCTGGTCAAATAACTGTTTCCCTGTGGTGCTGGGTTGGATGGCAAACTCCAGCTCAGCATCCATCGTAGTCACACGAACATTGATCTGGAAAGCGAGGGAGAAAAAAAAAATGTGAGCGAGTTAATTTTGTTAAAGAACGTAATACATTTAGCCAGCAAGGATTCATTAAAATTTATCAAAAATTACGGTAAAGTCATTTATGTTGATACTTTATTAGAACAAACACTGCAACAAGAAACAAATTATTACGCAATGTTATCACTTATTTTTATCAAAGATATTACACAACCACTAATGAAAAAATAAAAATAAAAATACTAATACTAAAATAAAATACTAAATAAAGAAAAAAATAAGTAATGAAATACAATATTTATACATAAATTATATAAACAATCATATCAAACAGGAGTTAAGGCATTAAGTCACTTTTTCCCAGAACATCTCATTTTTTCCAATTTCAGAAAAAAACATGGTATTCACAGCTACTGAGAGATAGTTGGAGGCTTGCTAGATTTCCAATGGAGCAGTAAAGACATTTATAATGTTATAAAAGATTTCTGTTTTCAGTACTGTTCTTTTTAACTTTCTTTCCATTAAAGAAAAAAATAGTATCCAGCACAACCGTTTCAACTGTGATTACAAGAAATGTTACATGAGCACCAAATCAGAATATTAGAATGATTTCTGAAGGATCACAGGAATAAACCGCATTTTAAAATATATTAAAAAAGAAAATAGTTCATTTATATTGTAATATTTCACAAAATGACTGTTCTTGCTGTATTTGTATTTTATTTTAGTCAAATAAATGAGGCCTTAGTGAGCATAAGAGACTTCCTACAAAAACATTAAGAAATCTTACTACTAACCTCAATTTTATTCAGCAGCAGTGCATGTATAATATAAAAAAAATGCACTCAGTACATTAAAAACAAAAAGCAAGCTGATTTACCATCAAAATCAGAATCAGTCAGTCCCTAATTAACATGAAAGCATAATCAATGAAAATAATGAAAACTCTATTTGTCATGGAGAGCTTAAACATCTTTAATAGCTTATACCATCTAGAAAGAGCCTGAACCCTTATCAAAGAGCACTACAAAAGAAGCATTGTGTTTAGATGAGTGTGAGTGTGCTTGTTTATGTGCGTGTGTGTGTTTAAATCTGCGCCAAAGCGTGCCCTGCAATTTTAACATGATTGATTGCACTCTGGAACTCTGGATAAGATAAAAACAATGAAAGGAAACAGCAAGAGGATTGAATGGAAAAAGATACCCCCCCCCTCTTCTTTCTCCGTCTTTCTCACCCCATCCCCACCTCCACCCCATAGGATGCAGATAACCACGCCTCCAATAACCATGGAAACATATTAAGCAAAGTGCCTCACTTTCTACACAATTACACCCAATCACAGCACGCCTCTTGTTAATAACAGATCATTCCGAGGATTCATTCCCAGTACAGTGCCACTTATGACTAATTTACAATTATGTAAATAAAATCAGCCCAATGTTATTCATTTTATTTCATTAATTAGAAAACTAACCGGTGAAAACATCTATCAAATATGGACAATCTATTGACGTGGTTCATAAAAAGCTCTTTTTACTGGACTAAAGTTTTTTTTTAACCAGCTTTGACTGTGTACATGAGAGATAAATAGCTCAATTTAGGCACACACACCTCAGTTGTACCCATAATGCCCTGCTTTATCTAGCAGCTGCCTGTGAGGCAGACCAGTGTCCATGCGCTGAGACTCTTAAGAGCTCAACATACCATTTGCACATCAATGAACCCAAATGACATTGTTTCTTGAAAGTCCTCCAAACAATCGTGACAAAGAGAAGCACAAATGAGATTTGATAGTTAATATTCAAGAGTCATGGGCCATAGTAAGGGGGCAGATTTTAAGGCAATAAAAAAACATTTTAAATATGCATATATTCAGCCTTAATAGTATGCCTAATAAGCCAAAAAAGCTGTTAGTGTTTTATCACATTCAGTTATGAATTACATAAACGTCTTATTTTTAATTTAAAACTAAGAAATTTGTTAGAAAAAAAAAAAAAGTTTGCATCACTATATATCCCCCCCACCTCTCATATCTACACACTAGCTATTTACTTATTCACACACCTCCTTGAAGTCATTTTTCTACAAATATCCTGATTTTCTCATACCCACACACTAAACTGTCAGATGTCTTGTGCTTCTGAATGTTATAATGGACTATTAGATATTCAGCACAGAAAGTGAAATGGCTGGATTGTGAAATTGTATTTAAATCTGTGTGTGTTATGTGAGTGAGTGTGAGTGTGAGAGAGAGAGAAAATCCTAGCTTTGCTGTTTCACAGGCTTACATCAGCCAGTTGGAACAGAAAGAACAAGCAGAACTTTCCCCACGACTGTATGACTTTTCTGCTTCTTTCCACTTCCACTCCTCTCTGAGTCTGAGAGAGTTCATTTCATATACACAAGCTCAAGCATAACCTCTCGCTCTCCCTCGACCTCACTCTTTCTCTCTGTCGGTAATGACAGATTTGTGTGTGTGTGTGTGTGTGTTTGAAGGTGGCAGTAAATATGGAACAGCCTATTGGTCGGTTAATAGACCCTCTCAATCCAAAAGTGGATTCACAGGGTAAAAATAGCTCATGTCTTCATGAAACAGGAACTAAGAATGCGTAGTTCAGCCTGGTCAGGGTGTGTGTGATGGGTGTGGTCTTCAGAGTGGACCCGCCAGAGGTTCTCTGCTGCTATTCTTAGAACAATCACCCTGCCTTTACTCAGACACCCTCACACCCTCACACACACACAGAACAATGATACTCACACAGTTACACACAGAACCGGCAAAGAATAGGCTAAGCATAGTATTTGCACTTTTAAGGAAAGGAATTTCAATAAAATGAACGTATTAGTCTGTGACGTATGTAGCTCTGTGACAAAAGATAACCCACAATGATTGATGATCTGACAGAAATGTAGATTCCATAGGGGAATTGATTCTGAGAGTGATAACTTTTAACCCTTTAACAGCAGACCTCCTGTGAATACAATGTTGTTAATCAATGGTATATGCTTTTGTTGTAGCCATCAACCTGCATAATTTATAAAAAATCATGTTTAACAGCAGAATTTCTGGTGAAAAATACATTATACTAACGACGTAAAACACCATATGTATGCCTAATTTGCAATACACAGAATGTATTATTTCATTGCATAATCAACATCTTTAAATCAATACATTTATATTTATCCATCATTTCTATTTTGGCTGCGTAATTCAATGTTACTGTAGCTCTTTCCCGTCATCAAAGCTGTTCTGTACACAGTCTTGTATCTTTTAATCCGAATTTCAAATACCTCTTTGCTTCAAATTAAAGTTTATAATGTTCTGATTCATCTCGTATACAGCTGGCTGGTTTGGTTCCTGGCTTATAGCTGTTTCACAAAGACTTTTTTTTAATCATCTCTATGGAAAAAATACTTCCAGAACAAAGACTGCTAAAAACGTGGGTGGGAACTGCTGTACCTTATTGAGCAGTGCTATTTCTGTGACATGCAGAGTTGTTGCTATTACTAATGTGAAGTCTTTCAAAATGTAAGGCTTCAATTCAATTAAGATGCTGCTTTAGAAGATAGCTGCATATGCAGTAGACAGCAGGGCTGCTCACTAGGGTTTGGTTAATGTGTGAAGTTATTTTGGCAAGCAGCTAAAATGCTAATCGTGAGCTATGACAGAGCCGAGATTTGGCAATCAATCCTTCGTATTTGTATAGCATACACCAAAATCACTTGAACACAAACACTAAAATGTAACACTTGCAACTAGAACAAGCCATGAAAAATAATTACTACAATGAAAAGGCTAATTAGAGTAAATATTTGGACTAAAATGGGACTCATTCTCATTCTAAAAACCAGTATAGTGTAAAGAACACGTTCACCAAAAAAATCAGTGTTTTTATCCCATTCTCTCTCTCTCTCTCACACACACACACACACACACACACACACACACACACACACAGAGGCTGTAGGCCTGGAAAATGCATTCAAACAGAGACAAAATGGCTGCTGTTTCTATCAGGCAGATGAGGGGAGATAAAATCCTAGCAACCTCTGTATATTTGTGTGTTTATTCTATCGTTACCTTCAGCTAACTGACACCACAAACTAACTGTGGTGGTGAAAGTCAACCTCTTTCCTCTTTTCTTTTCTCACTCCCTCCCCTTCTTTTGGTTGTCTGATTTAGGATAATGACAATACTTCCTCCAAAAATCATTGAGACAGCAAAGTCAGAGTGCATTTGTGGCCAAACCTCATCTGAACTTTTGTTTTTAATGCACATTTGCCCACACATTTGTCTGTGTCTAAAATGGAAAAGTGATCAATGAAAACATCAATAACATACGGTCGTGTGTGTGAGTTTTCCATTGTAGTACGCAACAGAAGAAAACTAGCAAAAACATGTCGTGTCACGGCACCATTATAGCTTAATCAGAGTCAAATTATTGTAATTTCTAGACCTGTAGTTTGGAAACAATTATGCGAATTAAAACCGAAAACAGTTAATACAAGACCTTCACCACAAAGCACAACCGCATAAAACAACATATACAGCTGAACAAACAATCTTAAAAAACAGGAACTGTTCAGAACTTCCATATTGCAGGGAAATATTTACATTAATTATTGAACAGCATCTTGTTACTACAGGATCAAATCTCACTCTTGAAATCCACTTTACTGACAAACTACTATGCATTTACACAAACACGGTATCAGTAATTTATCAATTGAGGTCCTTATAGCTACACCAAAGACTTCTGCCAGTAAAAGAATACAGCTCATTTACCCTAAAGAGGAAGTTCTTTAAAAATAAAACTGACACCAGCATTATGCATTTACATAATAGTCTTGTACAAAATATCTTGCTCAAAGCTATAAAGCTTTTCATGTAACTGTCCAAAACCACTTGCAAATTTTTCCAGCTATTTTAGCTTACAATCTATTTGTATTGCTTTACACAGACCCACACACACAGTTCGACTCACATGAGGCTGAAGTGAGATATCGTTCAATGCTGCAGTTTTCCTCCATTGAAATGTGAACGGTCCAACAAACTCTAGAGCTTTCTCCTCAAACCCCCTGGAGCTTTACCTTATTAAAGATCATTAATCTGAGTGTGTTTGTGTGTGTGTGTGTGTGTTTGCAGTTAATCCATCCACTTTGCACATACCAGAGGCCTCCAACCCCCTTCTAACTTCATGGTCACTTTACCCAGGTCAGGAATCATATGTAAGCAGTATATTTGAGCAAATAACACTAAATGTAATGTAGACATTATTGCCTGTAATTTCAGAACACTTTGGATCATCAGGATGGTTTTAAATCAGTTACAGGACTTATGTTCTGGACATAACACTCCTTTTTAGTGTGTACTGAATCAAATCTGTGTACTTTTGTCGACAGAATTAAACCTGAACTTTAAATTTAGAGTTTCAAAGAGAAGTATGTTCTAGAAAATCCAAAACAAAAAGCACAAATTGTGAATACACTACCATTCAACGGTTTGGGGTTGGTACGAATTTTTGTCTTGAAGGAAACTAACACTTTTATTCAGCATTAAATTCATCTAAAGTGACATGATAGACATTTACAGAGTTACAAAAGTTTTCAAATGTTTATTAAGCTTCCCATTTATCAAAGAATCCTGAAAAAAAAAATCTCTCAGTTTCCACAAAAATATTAAGCAGAACAACCGTTTTCAACTTGTCTCAAGGATTTCTGAAGGACTGTGTGACACTAGGCTAGAGTAACAGCTGCTGAAAATTTTGCTTTGCAATCACAATTACATCATATTTTGCTATATTTTAAATTATGAAATGTACTGAAATAGAAATTTAGAATAGAAGGTTATTTTAAGTTGTAACGATATTTCAAAATATTGTTTATGTTGTATTTTTGATTAAATAAATGCAGCCTTACTCAGCACAAGTGGCTTTTTTCAAATATGCTGAAAATTTTACCAACCCCAAACTTATTAAGAGCAGTGTGTGGGTCTATATACAGACTTCTGTGATTGAAACAAGTATAAACTTACACAAAACCGTTTATAAAATTTTGCACAAGGTTTATAGTGTTAAGTTCACCTTTATCAGTAGCTCACTTCTCGCCTGCACGCTCCCTCTGACCTGAATCTACAGAGGTCACAAAACTCCCACCCAGTATACTGAGAAACTGATGACTGGAGATAAATGCATATGTGTGAGTGCATGTGCATGAAGGAAAAGAGAGAGAGGAATGTGTTGGTTATAAAAGAGGCCATTTTAGTACATTAGCTGTGATTCACAGCTGCATTTTGGGCAACAGATATCTGCAGAGGAAAAGGGGCCCATACTCACTATACAAAGCTGTGTGTGTGAGAGCGTATGTGTGCAGACGCTGCAGTTCTGTGAAACTCCAAATAAGGTACTGCGTGGCAGCGTCAAGCCTAGCTGGCCCCGAACAGGAAACGTTCAAACCGGAAGTGATGTAAGCACAGAAACCTTGAGTCATTTTCGGAAAGAGACTCTTGGACTTGCAGGAGTCTACAATAACGGCCGAAAAAAAGTTCTGACTCATTTTACAGGCCAACATGATTCCATAAGCAGATTCAAACCTCTATAAATGCATCCAATGTTGCCAGTGACAAGAGAAACCCAGCTACTTATACTAGACTGATTTCTATTATCATAAAAATCCATCTATTCTCGGAAAAAAAACGGTACTATCTAGTGTGCAGCAGTCAGCCACACAACCTCACCGACACTCTTCATTTTAGTGTCACATACCTCATCCGTTTTCTCAGCCTAAACGCCTCTGATATTACATCCGGTTAACATTTGCATTCACACTCAAACTGTTCTTGACCTGAGCTTCTGTTTCCTCAGAACATGAGAGGAAAGTAATTATAAGCTACATGTAAGCCATTGAGCAAGGATGTAATGCTACTTTAAGAAAAAAGAAAAACTTGAAATTAGAGCTTAACCACAATATCAAACCTCAAATGTCTAATACAGCCAGTTAACAGGCTAATAACTCACATTATATTAATAAAAACTATAATATTTAAAGTAAAAAGTGCTTCACAGATTAAGAGTTTGTCATAAATCTTTAATTCACATTTTCATATACATCATTACTAATCTGTGTATGTATGTGTGTATATATATATATATATATATATATAAATAAATTAACACTAGCTTTTCTAAACTTTTTGTATTCTATCTGTGTTTTATTTTTATTTGTTATACAATTAACAAAAGCATAAAAGGTCTCTAACACTAGCTTTCTCTATTCTTTTTCTGTTCTATCCGTTTTCTTTTTATTTATTATATAGTTTTAAAAAAACTTGCTACGTGTACTGCGTTAAGCTTGTTATAGCACTTGCATATCATTGCTCTTTTGTTGATTTTGATTGCTTTCATTGTCCTCATTTGTAAGTCGCTTTGGATAAAAGGCTCTGCTAAATGACTAAATGTAAATATATAAAGTGTGTGTGTTTCTTCATGACTGCTTGATGAAGGCTAATAAAATACTGTCTAATATTTTGTTTATTGAAACAGATTTCTCTGTGAATGGAAAAGATTTCAATTCATGAGCCTGTTTTAAAGACTAGTTATCTGGGTATTTACTTGGTACTTTTCAAAGAACAATATGCTACAAGCCCCAAGTTCACAGCACATGCCCGTGGTACTTTTTTGCTCGTGGTTCTTTTGAATACTTGTAATATATGACTCATGCAATACTAACTTCTGACAGAGGGAGTTAAAAAAAACATATTAAACGAAAAACTTTAACTACTTGTGAGAAAGTGATGTGTCCTTCCATCCTACTCTTGGTCTCTGGTCTTAAATTTAATCTTCACCTAAACAATGATTCATTAATTGTGAGGTGTGACCTAAAAAATAAATAAAAAAAATCAGGGACTCAAGCCAAAAAAAGGCTGTTTTCAACTGTATTTGGGTGAGCACCACGCCTTGGCATGGAAAATTGTCCAAGATTGCGCCACACCTCATATTTCTAATCCGGAACCATTTATCAAAAGCAGATTGAAAACGTGCCATTATGCTGCTGGACAGAAGCGTAAATGAACTGAACATGTGAATCACTTTGAATTAATCTTTTAAGTGAACAATTTCGTGCAATGTTTTTTCCATTATTAACGAAGCTGACAAATGATGCCAAACGTTAATTAAAATCACAAATGACCTCAGACATTCATTTAAAAATATTTTGTTCATACAAGCATGTCTTTTTTTTATTAAACCACCGAACGAGTTTGAATGAAGCATCTAATTTGTCAACAAGGATCTGCTGACAAGGCTGTTTGTTCAGTTCGCCATTTTAGTAGTAGGCTAATGCAGCTAAAAAAAAAATCAAATGCTTTCACTAATATACAATTAAAATAACGTGTAGACTTAATTTAAAAAATGAAGAGCAAAATAACTGACTTGATTAGTGGGGATGGGGGGGTTAAACTTTCTTTTCTGATTTTTAGTAAATGTGTAGACACGTATAGTTTAATTAAACAATACAACGAGTGTTTCTATGAGTTATGATTTAATAAATCTCATATAACACAAAAAGGCGTTCTTGTTGCCACCTACTGGCGTAATGATATCAGTGAACGTGGATGAATCTTTTGTGAACGCATTCAAAAGAATCGACTCACTTGGAATCAAAACAGGTTGTCACCGAGTAACGGTTCAGCGCCTATACAACACAAAACGCCACTGCCGGAGAGAAATAAATGAGTAAAAACGGTTTAAGGAAAAACTAATTATGCAAAGTTCACGTGAGGTCTAAACAATTGCTTACAAAATACAGCATACAGCGAAAGTATGAGTACAGAAAAGTAGAGAAACTAATAAAGTTCAGAAATCGGCCTTTTTCATTTCCAACGCAACAAGTTATCATTCAGAGCGTTCGAATGGAATGAACGACGTCATTGTCCACATAATTATTTCTCGCCATAAATAGTGCACTGCGCATGGCCTACTGTTCATTAGCTGGCAAAAATGCCAACAACAGAAAGCCCATCCTCGCCCCTCTCGAGCGCCTACGCCTCGCTACTGGCTCTTGTTTCACCAAAAATACGCAGCTTTTTAAAGCACCGTGAAATCTCTTCCCGTCTTTGTTTGATAAAGCACAAACTCAAACCAGCGGTTTCCATTTCTCAAGAGTACTCACCGTTTTCGGCATTTTGTCTGTATTTGGTCTCTTCTCTCGTGGATGTGTCACAAACTGAGCTAATACAATGAAGTCAACAGAAAGCCAAACTTTTTCCCATCGGCTGACGTCCCCGCGCAAGAGTGAGATACCGCCACCGCCAAAGCTTCTCCTCAAATCTCTTCCAGATCCCGAAGACAAAGTTTCACTTTTCGCTGCGTCTTTGTCGCTCAGAGAAGTACTGGTGGTCCTAGAGTCGTTTCCTGCTAACGGAACTGAGTTTTGAAAACCACACCCAGCCCAGTCGATGCAGTTAGGCACACCAAAGCGCGTTTTACTAAACTCCGCCCGGATTCTCACAGGCCCCGTTATTCGCTGCTGCTGCTTTGTGTGCCGCGGACGCCGGGGCTTCAGCGCGCGCTCTGGGAACGCGAGGTGGGGGTATCCCACACAATTCCAACAGTGACGTAATTTTCCCCATAAATTCCAAAGTCGTCTTGGCTTCCTCTGTTGAATGACAGAGTTTGGTACGGGAAATGCGTTTCACTTGATGAACACAGCGAGACTTTATATGGACAAATAAATTCATTGTGCTATGTAACTTCTCTCAAAGTTGTCAAAATTACATATTAAAGAAATATATTCAAATTGCGAGAGGTCCAAGACTTAAAACCCTTACTGTAGGCTACAACAAACATTCTTATATATATAGCCCTATAAAATTAGGAGGCCTACTGATCAAATCAAAATATTAAGAAAATCACATTTAAAGTTCTCCAAATTAAGTCCTTAGCAATATTACTGATTAAAAATCGAGTTTTGATATATTTATGGTAGGAAATTTACAAAATATCTTCATGGAACATGATCTTGATATCATTTTATGATTTTTGGCATAAAAGAAAAATTCATAATTTTGACCATACAATGTTGGCTATTGCTACAAATATACCCGTGATACTTATGACTGGTTTTGTGGTCCAGGATCACATATTACAATTAGATTTGAACTTTAGAATTAGACTAGGCTAAAAATTATTATAGCTATACTTTGATCATTTTCAAATATCCTTATTATTAATGTGAGCCTACTAGAGAATTTTGTAATGTAATTTTTCCTCTTCAAAAGCACAGTAACCTAATTGCCATAAGTTCATTTTAGAAGGACATCTGAATATGGCAAATTGTGAATATTATCTCCTATAGATGCTCACTGGAGGATCATACAATCTGCTGGTTTCTCGTACAAAACGTGCTGTGGTGGTACAGTCACGGATTCATATGTAATACCATGGTACTTTGACTAATATACAATGGTACTAAATGGTGGCAGATCCAAAAACATGGCAAAAGCATGTTACTTTTTGGTAGTGCTGAAAATTAATGTGATGTTTTATAAAGAGTTCAAATCAATCTCTTAGTTTCACGGTCAAGACAGGACGGGTTTTATCAGACGAGCTGGAGGTTTAGTGTCACTGCTTTGACTGAAACTTACCCATGAAAAATGGCTGATCGTGCTCATTATGAGGTTCCATTTGTGCCAAAAATGAGTCGACTGCTTTGTGCTTTGTACTATACATTGGTCTTTGTCTACAGTCATTGCCTACTTGATCAGGTAAATCAGTATATGTTGGCGTGTATGTTGTCTGTTGACGTCGTCTTAATCTGTCGTACTGCCTGCTTTTTCACTGTTGTTTTTACTGTCCTCCTTATTGTCGTTTTGTTCTGTCGTCTTGTTCTGTCGTCCTTACTGTCATTTTATTTTGTCGTCCTGTTCTGTCGTCCTTACTATGGCAAGACGTTTTGACTTTTATTCCTTCTCAGGGTATGAATTCTTGATATCAACAATTCAATTTTTACTAGTTAAAATGTTAATTCTTGATATCAGGAATTATATTTCTACTAGTAACAATGTCTATTTTTGATATCAGCAATTACATTTCCACTAGTGACAATGTTCATTTCTGATATCAATAATTAAATTGTTGATATCAAGAATTAAATTGCTGATATCAGAAATTACCCTCCCAATTGTTGATATCAGAAATACATTTTCAGATATCAGAAATGAACATTGACACTGGTGACAATTTAATTGTTCATATCAAGAATAGACATTTTTACTAGTAAGAATTGCATTTCTGATATGTGAAATTGGAATTTCAACTAGTAAGAAATTAATTCTTGATATCAACAATTGATTTTGAATGGCAGCCTATGGTGACATTTAACTAGTGAAAATACAATTACAAATATCAACAATTTAATTCTTGATATCAACAATTAACATTGTTACTAGTGGAAATGTAATTGCTGATATCAAGAATTAACATTTTAACTAGTAAAAATTGAATTGTTGATATCAAGAATTCATATCCTGAGAATGAATAAAAATCAAAATGGCTTGCCATATCTTTAATGTCGTCTTGTTCTGTCATCATAACCATCAGCGTGGTAAAGTTAGTTTCAAATGTCATATTCGACTAGGCTGCTTTAGGGACCGTCTGCAAATTTACCTCACAGTACAAAACGAAGTCCAACAATTCATTCAAATTAATGTTTACAGGACAATACTAAATGCCTAGTGGGCAAACTGACTAAATATATTTGGCCAATATCTCGCCTTAGACAATAATTTCTACATCTCTCTTACTGTCTGTACAGTAGCCTACACAAATATTTTAATGAAAAAATTAGGTTACTGTTTTTTCTTTCCCTTGAAGTTACAAAGGTTGTAGGTTCAGGGCCGGCGCCAAGAGGGGGCACTCGCGAGCCGTGCCCCCCTAAACGAGTTACTGTGCCCCCCCCCCCCACTTTCCATCCTCTCCCCTCCTTGCTGAACACGATCGATTTTGAAAGCGAAAGTACCGATAAAACAGCGCACATAAGAAAGTGATTGCATGCTTTAGCAAGCATCAGCAACTGCAACCCCCCCCCCCCCCCCCCCCCACACACACACACACACACAACGTGATTTGTGCCCCCCCTAGAAATGTAAATTTCCACATTAAGGACGACAGAATAAGATGACAACTAGGACGACAGTAAAAGCAGGCAGGGCGACAGATTAAGAGGACCTTTCATTTAAAGCAGTCGACTCATTTTTGGCACAAATGGAACCTCATAGTATGCTCATGAGCTTTGTGCAAATACCATGCTGAATAATTTTAACTGACCAAGAGTTTGAGGAAGCTATTATTTACTGCCGTAGACTACAACTACAACAATTATTTGAATGCAGTTCACATTATTATTCCCAGCTCTATTTTAAACCTTCTCTAGATACGCACGGAACCATTGTTTATCACTTGTGCAAGGGGAGCGTTTAACCTGCCGCACCGCTGGACAGTGATGTGTTCGGAAATAAGATTTACGTGAATCGTATGTTTTGTTTTTCTTCGAATCTGATTGCACAGACGTGTTTCCCTGCTGCGACTCCAGATACAACATCGTTCGCAAGAATAAAGTCTACGATCTTAAGATGAAGAAGAAAACGGTGGGGAAGACGCGTCACGTCGTGGCCTGGATGAACAAAGCGGAGTACGAGCATGTGCTGGAGTATTTGTTCTCCAAAGAGCCCGCGCTGCAGAAACACGCGCTGCAGAGGATCTCTGCGTGGAAGGGCAGGTATGGTGGTCAGGGGTGGATCTGCTGCTGCTGTGGCAGTGGCCTGATGTCTTGTGCACAGTGTTGGAGATGTTGTTATCGCCGTCTGGTGGGGTCACGCGACAACTGATGTTTCATCTCGTGTATTGTTTTAATTTTTGTGATTTAATTGTTAACTTATGAACCCTGTTTGGAAAAACCCATGACATGTTTGACACATTTTAGGTGATTTAATTATCACCTTACACACACACACACACACACACACACACAGAGAGAGAGAGAGTCTGGTTAGCAATCCTTGTAGGGACTCTCCATAGGCGTAATGGTTCTTATACTGTACAAACTGTATTTTCTATCGCCCTACACCTAAACCTACCCTTTACAGGAAACTTTCTGCATTTTTTACTTAATCAAAAAAATCATTCTGTATGATTCACAAGCTTTTGTAGCCATGAGGACCTCAGTTTTGGTCCCCACTGTGACACGAGTTCCCATGAGTCTGTGTGCATTCAGGTTTAAGTCCCCACCAGGATATATAAACCTGTACACACACACATATGTATATGTAATGTAATAAACTGTTACTAATTACATTTTTTATCATGTAACTTGGTATCGGTAACTAACTACAATTTGCAAGTAATATGCTTAAACTGTCCTAGAAATAATGTCAAAATACAAGCGTTTTTTGGGTCCTAACAGTAGGTTACACTGGCTTTATGAAAAATTTAATATTTTGGCATTATTTTGTTTTTGGGATGAGTTTTGGTCATTATTTTGATAAGTTTCGGAAGACTGATGCTTACATTTCATCTCCGCTGACATGGGACAGGTTAAACTGGTTCATGGGTTTTCAAAGTTTTATATGCAAAAAAAAAAAAAAAAAAAAAGACCACATTGGTGCATGGGACCCCCTCCTAAAATACACAAGGCAACTTATTATTTATTATTGTGTATAAACCCTTCATAACAATTAGTATTATAAATATGCATAAAATATTACTAAGAAAATATTTTGTTTCTAATGTTACATTAATTATTTTATCATTAATTATCAGTCTAGTACTTTTAAATCTATTATTAATTTGTTTGAATTATTGATTGCTAATGTATTGATTTATTTGAATACATTTGTATTTATTTTATTCAAATTATTTATTTAGTCGTTTAATTTTTTTTTTTTTTATTATTCTATTTTACACCGTTTTTTGCCCAAGTCCCTAGCTCTGTCTTGTGGCCCACTGGAGATCCTGCACCCCATTTTGAACATGTCTGAACTAGTTCATTTGGAAGGGTCTGGAGCATTGTCACTTATATGCTGTCTGTCGCCACAGGTTTGGACAAAGCACTCCAGTGGCTGTGGACAGCACAGCGGACCTGGTCCGTTGTCAGGTGCTGGACAGCACAGGTCAGATGGAGGCCAATGATCTAGTGCTGCTGTACGGCATGGCGCTGGTTCGGTATGTTTATCATCCATCAAGTGCACTTGAACTATACAAATCAGATCGAATTTGACTCTACTGGAGTAACAAGTATGATTGTGTTTCAGGTTTGTTAATCTCATCACAGAACGGCAACAGAAAAGAGTTGCCAGACCCTTACGAAGGTTAGCTGGGAATGTAAGTCACATCAACTCAGATGAACATCTTTCATAATCTGCTATAACTGCAGTCTGACTACAGTTTGTCTCTGTGACAGATAAATATTCCAGAGTGGGTTGTAAACCTCAGGCATGATCTAACACACCGTAGACTCCCGTCACTAAAGTGGTGCAGAAAAGGTGAGCGACAGCTCTTCCTTTACAGTCGCACGTGCAAACTGACTTCTCTGTTTGCTGCATATGTTATTGTGGTGTTTAAATCTGTGCATTGTGTCTGTGTTTGTTTGTGCTCTTCAGGTTGTGGATTTGTGCTGGACTGGTTGCATCAAGAGTACTGGTCTCGCCAGATGAGCAGTCAGCTGACAGAGGACTGGAACGCTTCATCAGAAGAGGAGGATGAAGAGGAGTTTGCTAAAAGACATGAGGAAGAGCTACTCCGCAGACAGAAGGAGATCGACGCACACAGTGAGTAGCCTTTTATGCATAAAACTCCATCAGTTTGTGTCAGTAAAGGAGAGAGATGTGGAACTTCGGGGAAGGAAAATGACAGAAACTGATCAGACTTCTACATACTGTATTTACAGCTCAGAATAAATAAAAACATGACAATTATATTACAATATAAGACACATTTCATAATACTACCTTCCTTTGTAGTGTATTAGGAATATTTCATGTCACTTAATTGCAAAGCATTAGTGCTGTTCAGAATTAAAGGTGTAAAATACTTTGATTAATCAAGGACACAAAAAGTGACAGTAAAGGCATTTATAATGTAATAAAAGATGTATCTATCAAATTAATAATGTTCTTTTGAATCTTCTGTTAATCAAAGAATCCTGAAAAAAAGGCAGTATGGTTCCCAAAAAATAAATAAATAAGCAACACCAAAATCAGCATATTGGAATGATTTCTGAAGGATCATGGGACACCGAGGACTGGAGTAATGATGCTGAAAATTCAGCTTTGCTATCACAGGAGTAAATTACATTTTAAATATGCTAAAATCGAAAACAGCTATTTTAAATTGTAATAATATTTCTTAGTATTACTGTTTTTACTATATTTTTTTATCAAATAAATGCTGTCTTGATAAGCCAGAGACTTCTTTCAAAAATATAAAAAAAATCTTACAAACCCCAAACTTCTGAACTGTAGTATCCACCTTATTTTTCAACACAGAAGTAAGCTGTTTTCTGTGATTGTGCGAGACTTCTGGTTCATTATCGGCTGTAGGGAAATAACAAGAATAACAAAGTGCAGTAAACGGTAAAACTGTTTGCACTACAAACCAGTGTGTTCATAATTAAGTTTAATTAATACATTAAAATAATATGGTAAGACACACCAGATTGCAATATCAAGCTCTTACTGGAAAAATCAAATGGATAGTTTTGAACTATTTAAATATTACTTCTCTGTTTGTTCTCTATTTTTCAGAAAAAGTCAGAGAACTGCTCATCTCTTACGAACGAGAACAGTTTCAGGTAAGTCTGGGACCAATCTCACATTGTGTATAGTATCCCAGCTCCCATCAGCAGAGGGCAGTATGAGCTTGTGTTTCTGAGACGGCAGTTTAATGACATCAAATGACAAGTGTTGGAATTCTTCCTCATGCACACAGAACCTGTGGCTGAATAGGTCTATTTCACTACTATATAGTATGCAAAAAGTATTTCAGTCAAGTAGTTTGTCCGATTACATCGTGCTCAGAAAACAGTAGGTGAAACTTGAGTGTTTTTGGTATGTTTAACACTGTATTGTAGGTCTGTGGCATAAACACAAGCTAAAAACTTTCAAGGAAGTTTCTGTTATTAATTGAAGTAGTTTCACGTTGTTAATTATGTCGTGCTCGTTGTTTTGGTGTGTTTGGCAGACGTACGAAGAGCTGGCAAAGCAGGGCATGCAGCGTGGCGTGTGGCCGGATGCCAGCGCTGATCTCAGCTGGATTCTGACGCAGATCAAACTCTTCTCCACAGAGGCCAGGTGTGTGCAACCGAACAACTCTTTATTCTGATATGTTTAAGAGTATGTGTCTCATTGCCATCTGTTCTGTCTGTGTTGCAGAGACATCCTCATTGATGTTTTAATGCAGGATGGATTCCTTATTCCTACTGCGGAACAACTGGAGTCTCTGGATATTGACTCCTCGGGTACAAATGCACCAGATTTTGTTTATAAAGCATGAAGGACTTAGCTCACGTAAATTAATTTTACTTCTCTTCCTCTTTCTGTGTAGAGGACTCTGTGGACATGTTCGCCCCATGTCTTCCTCGAGAGTTTTTGCACTTCTGGTTGCCATGTTTGAAGGTCTTGAATTCATCCATCTTTCTAAATCTGATCCTTGATAAACTGTTCGCCGAGCTCTCGAATGAGCCGTCCAGTCACAGAACATACTACATCGCCTCCTGGATCTCCGAAATATTTCTCTGCAACAGCAAAAGTATGAATCTGAGACATCCTCTGGGTCTGTGTGGTAATATACAGTGGTCTTTAAAAAATATTTGGACACTTAAAAAAAAAAAGTCACCCAAAAATGAAAATTCTATTATTTATTCACCCTCAAGTTGTTTGAAACCTGTATGAATTTCTGCTAAACACCAAAGAAGATACTTTGAAGAATGTGGGTTTTTCATTGTCATATTTATTCATTTTATTACATTTTACTTTAAAACAGCATCTAATTTTAATCGATGAAAATACTTAGATTGTTTTAATTTTATAAAGTGCCCAGTTAAACCTACTTATCAAACATTTTATGTATTGATTTAAACATGTATCATCATAACAAAAAAATGTGAAAACTTTTCTTGTTGTGAAAATCTGATCTCTTGAAATCCAAAGTATGCCAGAAATTGTTCATATAATTATTATTTAATTTTTTTTGCCTGAACAGTTTGTTTTATTTTTTTGAAAATCATAATGATTTGGGTCTCATTCACTAATAAAACGTATTTCATATTTATATGCACAGGCCTCTCATTAGCCAGCTGTATGTACGTGTGTACAGATAAACTATAAAGCAGATTCTATGTGATGAAATATATTTTTGTATATTGATGAAATATTGATGTATAAAATTTCATCATATTAATAAGGCTGCCCAGAGTATGTAATATATATATATATTTTTTTTTAATTATTTTAGTATGAGTGGTATTGATAAGTTATTAGTTAGTGAAAACATTTGTATGTAGATTTCACACTTGGTAAATGAGACCCATAGTTTTTTAAAAATGTTTTCTTGAGCGTTGCATTAAAGTTCTTAAATACTTCTTTTAACAAACTCTATGCTTGTTGCAGGTGAATTAAAGGCTCACAAACGACTAAAAATATCCAAGGACAGGATCTTCATAAACAGATTACAGTTTCCATGGCAGAACCTGATTTCTACATGTGTGAACGCACCATGCCCAGCTACACCTTTCCTTCTGCGACAGTGAGTGAACGTGCACACATTTACACACAAAGGATGGGCGAAAATAACTTGTCTAATTTAATTCCTTGCCTTTTAAGGATTTTGAGTGACATGGATAAGCCCCTCCCACATGACGCCCAGCAGAACCTGCTCCGGCTCTGCAGCATTTACACACAGGGTTACCATGAAAACAGCTCCCCTGGACCCTCAGACCCCACTCAGCCTGTGTACACCCTGCAGAACCTTCAGGACAGACTCAAGAGTAACACCTCACAGAACAGAGACGCCCTCAGATCCGTGCAGGCTCCGCCCACAGAGGACCTCCAGGAAAAACTAAGCGCAGAAACCATACAGGAGAGAAACTTTGCGTTACGAGGATCAGCATGGAGCGTGTGCACAGGTAACACTCACACCCTCACCTACTGCTTTTTGTAAAGTGTTTCATATTTTTAAAAATCATATTTATTAATTTATTCATTATTATTGAGTAAGGAGTTCAGTTGTATGCATCTAATTCATTACACTACATCACAAGTCTTTTTTTTTTTTCTCCTTTTCACATATGTGACCATTTAGTCTGGGACCTGTCGTCGTACAGCCTCTTCCTTCCGTTTTACTTCAGTTAGTTTATGGATTGCCTTCCGTTTATGAAACATGATGTTTGTGCTACCGCATGTCTGCAGTTTATTACAAATAAATGAAATGCTTCAACACCTGTTACTTGAATAATACATTCATTCATAAATTTAGACCATCTGCACACTTCCAGTCATTGCACATGAGGTATGTCGGATTCCATGACCCTAAACACTAGGGCCAGTTTGCACAAGTAATGTCAGCCGGTGTTTATTGTGATGCGGAAGAGTGACAACTCAAAACCCCGTCCTTATAGAATCTGGCCAATCACTGATGATGATTATTTTGCACCTCAAGTAGCTATAGTTGGTAAATTGGTAGTAAATCCTAAAATGGTTTTAAATGAGTTCTTCTCTTAAATCTGGTGTTCTTGTGTCCAATCAGATAAAGTCCCCTGGAAACAGTACCCGCTAGGAAAGGTTCCAGGACAGCCAGAGGACCCCTCCTGTTTAATGGTGGAGTGTTATTCTACATTTACTGTATTTGACCAGCAGGTGGAGCTAGATCAGCTCCCTCAGCACCATGGCAACAGGAGGTGAGAGGATTTAGAAACTTTCAAAGTTAGGAACATGATGTTAACATGTTGTAATATGATTTTCATAAAAATGCATCTTTATCCACAGTGGTCCCCTTCAGAGTAGAGTCAGTGGAGCAGATGGGCCGCTTTGGACTCACAGTGATTTGAGCAAACTCAAAGCTGGACTCCAACTGTTCTAACACACACTGAGATACTCAGCGACCTGAAGATACTGAACCGCTGACCTTGAACTATGAACCCTATGATGTTAAAAACAAACACTTGAGGGCTAAGCTGGACTGAGGCTCTTCTAGACACACACACACACACACACTCTTCCAACCTCTGTCTCTGTCATGATCATGCACGGTTGGAAACATTGAGCTGTTTTTCTTTTATAATTCATGTCCATCTTCATTAGAAGGAATAGTGGTTGTCTGTCTCGCTCTAATGTTATTACAGTTCAGGCTGCAGTTTGATTAGCTCAACTCAGCCCTACAGCTCTTAGTGTCTGTTCAAACCATCCGGAAGTGAAACTCCCATGAGATTCTAATGAAGAAGTTGGTGCTGTTTGAGAAATGTTGTAAATTACATGACATTATTTTTGAACACAAAGTTGCCAAATAAACTTCATTTTGTATTGCATACTCATCTGTTCAGTTTTTTTGTTTGGACTGTTTACTGTAATTTGGGTATAAAATTGAACATGCTGATTTTGCTATTGCTGCTAAAAGTAAGCATTGCCATCACAGGAATAATTTACATTTTAAAATGTACTAAAATAATATTTTTTATCAAATGAATGCAGCCTTGGTGAACATAAGATCATAAAGCATTTAAAATGCCTCCAAATGTTTGAACAGTTATGTACATAACATTTAAAAACAAGTGGCTTTTATATTAAAGAAATATAGTACAAGAATACTTAAAAGAATTAATGTAGTTTTTAGGGTTGTCAAACTTTATGCAACATGCTTGTGTGAACTTCATAAATCCATTAAAAACTTGTCCAATGAGACCAATTGATAAAAAAAATAATCCGAAAAGTGAGAAAACGTTATTTCTGAGAGAAACTCTAGCATAATTTGCTGCTTGGTCTAAGGTTTTGTGTCTAAAGCAATTCAAATCTGACATTTTAAGTGTGAATTGGGGCCTCTGTAGAAGTGAATAACAGTATCTTACTCTGGTGTTTTGCAATACTTCCTCTGTTATACTTCATTCCATTTTTCCATCTACAGTCAAACAAGCAACCAATAAGAACACAGACATGATAACAGTTAACCAAATAGAGTCTGGCTTTATTGAGAGGAACAAACACCTTTTGTCATTGAGACTTACATTTTGTTTGAGTCCACAGACCCAAAGCGTTATAAAGTTTTTCCACCCTTTCACTTTCTCTTTTTTTTTTTTTTTTTGGTTTGTGTTTTTGTCATATTGAAAACAAGTTCAAAAGCAACATGTTTCATTCAGTAGAGAGTAAAACATACTATTGTATGTTGTCATCATCACAGCACGAGACTCAAAAATGTTAAGACCACTCAGTCAACCTGCAAAGGCGCGAAAAAACCCACAATACAAGGGGGAAATGTTAAATTAATGGCAAAACTGGAATTTAAGAACACATTTTCAAGATCATCCACACTACTTCACAAATCGCCGCAGTTTTATAAGAGCAAACATCAAAGATAATGTCTTTCATAAGATGAAATAATAATACATCTGTTAGTTCCTGAGAATCAATCTGTTGGTGAGAGTGTTTGTGTGAGCGAGTTATAGCTGGTGTATTCAATATTGAAAACATACATGTAAATGTACAGATTACATCAACTCTGCAACCGGCCATGGGAGAAACCATCTCTTCTGATAGATTGAAATGCGCATCCGTTTTTTTTTTTTTTGAGTGGTCCTTTGGGCATGTCCAGTTGTCCTGTGGATTCTTCTTGGACATTCTATTCAAACATAATCAGAAAAACCGGCAGTTTGTGCAGTTAAATCAGGTTGTCCATTCAGAAACCAATAGAGAGAAGAGCTGAAACCGAAAAACTTATTCTCATTAGCACTTCTGCTTATGAGAAAAGAAAAGAAAAAAACCCAAGCAAGAAGCGCAACGCTCAACACTGTACAGTCAGAATGTGCTCGACTCTCACAAACCAAAGTAACATTAGTTAAACTGTAAGGCAGGTTATGAGGTGCGTGTTCATGTATTTGTGTGGACATCTTTCAGTACAACACTCAGATAAAGCTCACATTTCACTCATGAGAGAAAGTGTGTGCATGTGGCATCAACTTCAGCTGCTCAAATTCACCTAGTTGATAAATAAAATAAAACATTGTGCAAATTCCATTCAATTAAAGTCTCATCTTCAGCCTGGAACGTGCCTCCATGTCTTTACTGTAGAAGGTAAACTATGTTACAGGTGAAACAGAGGTGAATTTACCATAAATTCACATTGGCGCACACAATAGTCAACATTTTACATTAGTCTTATCAGTACTAATGACAGCATGTGATCAGCTGACTGCGGTTGTCAGGCAACCCATCGAGTCTAAGTGTGTATGAGAGAGATCCTGCTCGGATAAGCTGGTAGAGTGTCTTTATGTACGTGAAATGCACTAATACTGTGCAAATACAAGAGGTTTGACATTAATTTTCAATATTTACAGAGGAAAAATATATTAGGAGCACACAGATTGTGTCAGAATGTGTCTCTCCTGAATCTACACCTTTAACAGAGAGAGACTGAATTATATAAAGCCATGCCCTACGAATCCTTCAGTCAAACAGTAATGAAGTTCAGCTCCAATGAGGTAAACTTTCACTTTCCATAATAATCATCAAACAGCACATTTTGAGGCATGGAGAAGTGAAGGAGGTATGAGAGGATGAAGAAAGAAATGAAAGAAAGAGAGAGAGAGAGAGAGATCCCTGTCTGTAATGGTCTGCCCGGCAGGAAATAAGCCATCTCTATGGGCTACTCGAGTGACACACGGTATCACTGACATTATGGCATTATATTTCTTTATCCTTTTTTTTAAACAAAACTAAGCTTTTTTTTTTTTTTTTTTTTTATATATATAGATATATATATACTCATATAAGTGATACTGTACAGCTCAGAAATATATATATATATATATATTTTTTTTTTTTACAATCAAGAAATAGATACAATTTGTATCAACAAGCAAAAGGTCATTTCTGGACATTTGTTGTGTGGTAGCTTGCTGCTCAACTGCACAGGGGTCTGAACCTCGGAGCATAAGCAGCAGACAGCAATGCTGTAATTTTCAAGAAATTACTTTCTAGATTGCTCTAGAAACACCTTCAGGATTGTTTGCTCCTAGGTTCAGAGGAGAAGGGGAAAAGGAGAAACCCAACCGTAAATGCACTTCCATCACAAACAAAAATACTCATTTAGGCCTGAAACATACACTGTGTAAGTACATCAATGATGCTAAAAGTGCGGTCACATTAGTGAAGGTTTGTGGGCAAAAATGTCTACTGTCAATGTGTGTGACCAACTTCCTGAACTCATCGCAAAATCTGTATGGGGGAATTTATCGCCTTGCATATTCCCAATCTTGTGGATTCCTATTGAAATTAATGCATTTCTCCCACAAAAATTTGCCAAACAACATTAAATGTGACCACACCTTTACACTTCTAGCTGGCTTTCACATCACTGCATTCCAAAATGCATCACAATTCAGAACAGAATTGCAATTCTGCCACAACCGGTACTATAGCAGGCAATACTAAATGCACAATTATTAGAGCATGAAATAAAAAATGGACAAAAAACATAAAAATTTGTTTTATAGTAAATTCTTGACCGTTCTAATATAAATATAATTTTTTTTTAATCTGCTGCCTTTAATGTCACGGTTGAAGATGGACACTAAGGAAGGATTTAGGAATGTGAACATTCCTGTGGTGCTATTAGCCAAAAATAAATAAATAAATAAATGTTTACGTAAGCTAAAAGTTGTCATGATTTCACCGATCAAGCATTGGTGTCTACAATTTGCAGAAACATGTTTCAGGCCTGAAATGTGTAAATAATTATTTAACCAAAAAAAAAAGAAAAACCTATAATACGATTGTAAAAAGAAAAAATCTAAGGGGAAGGAGAATCGTCTGTGTTCGTATTAGAGAGCTGAGAGGTTGGGTTTTGTGTCCACGTCGAAGCAGGGTCGGGGGCGGAAGAAAGGCAGCAAGCGAACTGTCAGCCAAATGTCAGAAACAACCCAACAACAGCCTGGTGTTCCGTGTGTGTGTCGCACAGGAAGAGACAGGTAGGCAGTGTGTCACACCTTCCCACGAGCAGTAACGGGCCCCACGGGGCCACACCTGTGCTCATGAAAAAAAAAAATGAAGGAGCAATTTAAGTCTTTTTGAAAACACCCAGAGCATCTCTGGACCAATAACATTCACGCTCTCCTGAAGATATGTTAATTTACAGGGCGGAGCAGATGAAACGGGGTGGTCTCTCGGCATCAATCAGGAAACAGATGCTGCACAGGAGCATTTTGCCAAAGAGACGCGTTCTCCTCCCCAGTTTGTGAATACTTGAACGTAGTTATTGACTAACGAGCCAAATGTGAGCGGAGCTCTCTGTCGAGCATAGTGCTAACATGCTTTCAGGGAGAGATTTACTGAAGCCCATGCTTACTCAAACATCTCTCTTGAAATCTACAATACAACAACAACATTTAGGAAATACATAAGAATTTCTCCAACTAGACATATCTAGTGCTTTCAGATCAGAAAAACGTACACCGATTATCTTTTTGGCTCAATCTTTGAAAATGAAAATGGCTTCATAAATACGCATCGGTGCATGTGCACGAACAGACATCGCAGGGCAGGTTTGCAGTTACAGCCCAGCCAGTTAAAAAGTCTGAATCGCAGCACAGCAGAATCTAAACCGTTCTGTCCCAGTGCTCGCCTTTATAAAACAAATGCAAAACAGCGACCTCCACAGCTATTAAGTACTACTCACATTAACATGTGGTGAGGTCACTGCAATGTAAGGCCATAAAAGTTCAAAGGTCATGCTTTGAGGTACGCAAGCGTTCATCCCTCTTTCCGAAATCACACATCAAGTCATCACGCACACCAAAAAAAACAACCACGGTGTCACGTCATATTTACACGCAAATGCAAGTGAATACACATATACATACACAATACTATTCATATTGTGCAGGATCATTTCTGATCGGTTTTACCAAAGAGATTTCTCTTATGTAACTCTTTTTAAAAGGATAAATGTTATCATCACCAACCAAAGAAGACATTCTCAAGATCTGCCATCAAACTGGCAGGCAGTTGCTCTCTCAATGTGGATACACTTTTGAGTCTGCTTTATGAACAACCTTTTGGCCCATATCAGGAACTGAACAGTGGACTTTTTTACGAGAGGTCTCAGGTTTCTACGCTAAACTTCTCAGGTACAAGATCCAGGCTCCCATATGGCTTAACAGATGACATAACAACCAATGCAGCATCAATGCTATCATGCTAGCCAACCTCCTAATGGATCCAATCATAATTACACACGAGGGATGGCTGTTTCTTCAGAGCGAAACAAAAATACAAAATTCTCAAGGTATCCGATTTATCATTCACTAGGTGTTGTTAGCAGCCTTTCGTGATGTGCTTAGTGGCAAGTGCGCAGTTTAGTGACAATGACGGCAGCCAGCTGCTGGGGATCGGTCATGTGAGGGTTCTCCTCCATGACCAAATGGACCACATATGCCGGGAAGATGTTACAGAGGTTTCGGTAGGTTTGATATTGGTGTTCTGGAATAGGGTGCCGCTCTTGAGGTTCCTCCACTGGCCCACGAGCACTGGGCGGTGGAGGCGGCACGCTATCCCACGGGGACCTCCAGATCTGCTCCATCTTCTCGGGCATGCTGCGGACCATCACCCTTTCACAGCAAGGCATGAGGGCTCCAGTTAATCCGTAGCTTCCATAACTGTAGGGCTCATTACCACACGGCAAAGGGTCCCAGCTAGCATGCTGCTCTCGGCAAAGAGGAGGTCTCCGCTGGCGCAGCGGATTGCTCTCGTAGAGCCGCGAGTCAGAGATGCTGTCCATTCGAGTCATGCGTAAGGACCGACCTTGCTGAGAAGGGATGGCGGAAGGCAACACGTTCTGGGACACAGGAGGGTAGTCTCCTGGGCAGCTGGATCGGGCGCTGACGATCGAGTGTTGGGAGTGTGGTGCAAGGTGGGCAGAGGACTGCTTTCGAGGTCCCGGTTTGGGTTCATCCGTTCCGTAGCTCTGCACACGTGTCAAGGCCTCATGGTGGAAACCGTGAGCAAAGGCTTGAAGGCGCGTTTGCGCCGAAGGTTGCGTCTGGGTCTGCGATGGTGGCCCTTTCATGCTGTCATCCAGGCTGCCCTCCAAAGAGTTGAGGTACATCTCTCCACTGTAGGACGAGAAGGAGTCCGACGAATGACTTCGCCCAGGTTCTGGGCACATGCTGGCTCTGCCAGGATATCCTCCACCCACCCCTACAGGCTCTGGATGTTCAAGACTGCAGAAACTGTCTTGGAGGCTGATGGTGGAAAAGTCACTGAGCATGGAATAGTAGCCGTGGTCGCTTACAACAGAGTCGTACTTGGGGAACGGTTCACCGTAAGCCACAGAGGCGCCCTGGCTATTGGTGACTAGGATGGGGGGATATTGGATGCTGCCCGCGTGCTCGAGCGAGCTGTGGGTAAAGTGCAGAGACCCTGGAACAGGGCTGCTTGCCGAGCGCGTGTTCAGAGCGCCTGCCGCGTGACTTTTCGTCAGCGGCATAGTTGGAACGCTAAGCGCCGAAACTAACGACGGTACCGAATTGGCCTCAGCCTTCCGCGCTGGACAAAGTCTCTCTTCTTGCTCGCATGCAACTGACCGGATACTAGGGTCAGACTGGCGCTTGGGTGCCACTCGCTTTGCCTCGGAGCTACTGTCTCCCTTGTTAACAGAACCAGAGATCCCACATTTGACAAGTGCCCCCTCACTCATTGTCTTTACAGCGGAGAGTTTAGCAAAGGCTCTGAGCTCGTCTGCGACAGCCCGCTGTGGTTGGTTGGCTCTTTCTGGGTGGTAGTACTTGCACTTATGGCCGTATGTGCACTTCTTACCTGTGATAAAACCAATAGTGGTGGTTGAGACAAAAATGTTACATCTGTATTTCGTAAAATGGCAGCATTGATTGTTTTTTTAAAATAGCAGTATACTGAAAATTATTGGAACTGGAAAATCAATAGTTTGACAGTGCATGAAAAACAAACAAATATATTTCTGTCATGACAACTCTCTGAAGATTTTAGCATGTTAATGTTTTTGGTCTTGGTGGAATAGATCTGCTACGCTGCTGAATTGCTGCTGCTGTTGGTTATTGCTTTTGGTGTAGATTATTGCTGCTGCAAAGCAAAGCAAGTACAGGAAATAATTACTACTAATATACATACACCGATATGGTGCTTTGAGTATTTAAGGCACACTGCTGCTGCTAGTGTTGTCAAAAGTACCGACCAATACCAGTCAGTACTAAAATTTTAAAAACTTCTTAAACACCGCTGATTGACCGTTGTGTTCACGCGCTCAACAGATATGACTGTGATTGGCTACAATGATCATCGCTTCATGCTCTTCACCGAGCACTCACATAAAAGCACATGGGAGTGCTTGAAAGCCATGCCTATCAGCGGATCCCTAATAGATCTGCATATAGACAGATATAGCCAGTCACAGTCATACCTGTTGAGTGTGTGAACACAATGACCAATCAGCTGTGTTTTAAGAATCAAATGTAAGCGGGAAATGGGCGTTTTTAAAATCTCAGTACCGACTAGTATCGCGGGCGGTACTTTTGACAACACTAGCTGCTGCACATATGCATATATAGGCCTAATAACCCGTAGCAGATCTACACTGGTGGAGATCGGGAAGGGGGAGGGTTTTTAGAGTAACTTTGAAAGCGTGCTGCAAAATGCTCTAGTCAGTGAATGCTGACCAGCCATTTATTTGTAAAGCAGCAAGCTCACTGCCTGGGTATGCAACATAAACCAATCAGCTTGTGCCAAGAAGTTTAACGCTGTGTATATCATAAGTTTGCATTATCGAACCATCAGCTTGCACCATCTAGAGTTTCATGACAGAACTTGGCATTTATCTTATTTTACATTACAGTGTTCATGCAGCAAATATATATTTTAATATGCTGTAATGTTCTGGAATAAAGACATAAATTAATTTCCTACTTTTGCTGTACTGACCATAAGGACACGGCTGCTTCTTGTGCTCTGGAACCACTGGTCGTTTGCGGAGAAAATTTTCCAGACTGGGTCCATGTCTGCCTAAAGGATCATCCGGAGGCATAAACCTACAAATCAGTCCAACAGACACAAATAATCACAAGTCTATGATAGGAACAATGATATAAATCTAAAACATATTTAATTAAATAATACTTAAATATTATCATTATTGAAATTTTAAATATGAGATTTTATATATATTATACAGAAGTATGGTAAAATACTTCTGTCCTAAATTCTTCATTACTTGCGGCCACGATGCAAATATTAAAATAAAGTGAAACCGGAGCACTCTGCATTCGTAATGTATGTTAAAGCAACATTAATAGTTTTGCGTGAGTGCGACGTGAACCTCCACAGATGTTGTATAGTATGTGCATGACAAAAGCATTTCTACTGCACTACTGCATCAGAAAATTAGACAAAAATGCCCATTTATGGCATTTCTATAATCACTTAAAATAACTTTATTTGGATAGCAATGTGTGGCTTAAATCACATGCAACTGGGAACAGGTAATTATGTAATCACAACAGGCCTAACCGTGGGACCTTGTCACTGAAAAATCAAACTTGAGCCAATAAACCAGGAAAATAATTAAAGCTTATTTACAAAATAGAACAAAAGAGACTTGAAACAAGTGACCGAGCAATAAAAAGTGAAAGAAGAGAAACAGAGAGAAAGAGGAACGCCATACGGGTGCGAGGGTGGAAAGCAGAAGACACAAATGAGTGAGAGAGAGAAAAGCCCGTCACCACGGTAACTGTGTGCGAGCATACTTGTCGTTGACGAAGCTGTACATGAGGAGTCGTTCCTCAATAAATTTCTTCCACTCTGGTTTCTCATTCTGTAAGTCTCGGTAGTTGTCGTTGGACACGATGATCCCGTCTGAGTCGCAGGCTAGCTTGACGATAAAACGGTCATCATAGCAAACCACTCGTCGGCCTTGGACTCTGCGAGACGGTGTGAAGACGAGGATCTTTTCCTTTTCCAATTTCCGTAGGATCTCCTGATCTGAGGATGAAGGTGACATCACACATCATCACTTCCTGTGACCTCATGCACAGACATACGCAAACTTGTATAAACATCACAGCACAGATGGACGATATTGCTGGACACATGGCAGCTCCTCAGAGAAGTTCATAGAGGCAAATAAAAACGGCTCTTCATGGAAAAAATATCCACTGTATCTAACAACATACAGTATGGGTCAAAAGTCTAACCTATTTTAAGCTGGAAAATAAATAGAACATTTGGGGATTTTAAACATTTTTAAATAAAGAAACATGACGATTAAGAACATTTCTAGGTCAATAATCAAAGACGTAAATCTGTGACAGATCATGTGAACTTTGTTAAGCAAAAAAAAAAAAAATTTTGTTTGTCTGGACTGAAGCACAAGATGTTGTTTGGATCATTCTCAAATCACACTTGAGAACATGATTCACCATGTTTTACACAAACTTGTGGAGTTCATGCAGCTTGAGAGCTGATTTTATTAAAGCAAAAGAAGGATGAATACTAATAAATTCATTTTTAATTCAACTTTTCACTAAAGGTGTAATATTTTAAAATATATACATTAAATTAGAAAAGAAATTAGACAGAAGCATTTTAACTGGTGGTCTCAGATTTTTAGGCTAACTGGATACACACACACACACTTGCACTTTTTGGTGTGAACTCATCATAGAAACATAATTTTCTGAAGGTTTTTTTTGGGGGTTTTTTCCATTTTTTGTGGTACCTTTGATTGGTGCATCAGGTCTTGACTGTTCTTTCCTCCATGCTGGGACGAAAACTGTGATGTCTTTGTGGCCCTTTTCCAGGAACCAATCAACAGCCAGTTGAATGCCCAGGCATGAGAACACCTCTTTGTTTCCATGGCTACAAAATAATATTACCAACATCAAATTACACACATGCACACACAGTTCTCTCACTGATTGGACATTTCTCAATACTAAGAGCATTTCAGAACAGGAACATCAAGATCATTTCACCAAAAGACTTCCTGCAAGAGCGTAAATTCCAGAAGTAAACAACAATAGTGAGAATCTGATGACTCTTTAGTTCACAGTTCCCCAGGTTCTGGCTAATTTTCTCATCAACATGTCCAGAGCCTTTAAAGGGGTCATCAGAGGCTAAATTCACTTTTACATGTTGTTTGAACAAAAATGTGTGTTGGCAGTGTGTGTACTAGGGATGTCAATTTTCCATCATTTACGTGATCGTAACATTTAAATTAACGATCAATTAATCGATTAATCGTTAACCATAATACTGGGAAAAGCATCTATTGCAGTGGCATATTCTTCGGCATGTCAAGATGTGCAGATGGCTCTCAAAACGCCAGCTTCCTCAACCAAATGAAAGGGGGGTTTAGTCTGAATAAAAGGCTAGGAGCAGGACTGTAAAATGAAGAGAAGTGATTATGATCATTTGATACAATGTAGAGCGCGCAGCAGTTACTTTTGGGATCATTATACTTTGTTGCTTTTTTACAAGAGAAATAATGGGTTAGCAGGCAAAAGTTGCATCGCAAATGTTACAAATGTTTCACGCCGTTCAAGCCCATACATTTAAGTCTCACAACAGACGAGAGGTGTGGGGTCAGCAGAGCTTATTATCATTTAAAGCAACATGCAAAAATAGGTTGATTTCTGCAGAGCTGATTTTGACAAGGTAAAAGGGGTGTTGTTTTACACTACCATTGAGAAATTTTAACCAAAGTACGTTATAGACTTTTCATTAAGACCCTAAAGAATCATATCAACTTGTGGAAAATGGGCATCCGATGACCCCTTAAAGTCACCATGAAATCAAAACTGACCTGGGATGCACAGTATATCGGCACCAAATCGGTTATGACCCAATTTTCTAATTTATTGGTATCGATGTTCGTTGTTTGTTATCTAATTGTGCATGCTTCATTTATTCTATTTTTACAATTAGATTATCTTTGCCATCCTCTAATGCTCACATAAAGGGGAATTCCAAAAATGTTAATAATTTAACAACACTGTTAAATGTAATCTTTATCAAATATGAAAATGAACATCCAGTTTTCACACTGTACATTATAATGTTGTGATGCCTAAATTCACTTTTAGCATTTAAAATGATTGATTTTAGCTTCTAGTGTTTTATTTTTTAATCGCTTAGAATTTTCAGAATAGTATTTATTTAGCCAGAATTTTAATATCCCTTTAACGTCTCTTAAATTGAATCTTTTACTTTCTAAATGAATATTCTTGTGCACTTTTCAGCAGAAAATGTTTCTCATATTATTTGTAATATATAATACATTTCTCTGCCTCTAAAACAACTTGCTCTAAACTGTAGCATTCTTCCCTCCAACTACTTTTCACAATCCAAACAACCCATGATAGATAAAATTAAGTTCCGCGTGACATTTTTATCTTGAAATATATTGGATTATAGGGAAAATGGGTTGCAAACAAGTTCAGTTTGACTGCTAGGCTCAAAACATGTAGGCCTTATCAGCAATTACAGAAATTGTATGTTTTTAAACAATATTGTAGCGCAGCCACATAATATGGGTACATTTATAAGGCTGCTTATTAGCATGAGGATTTATGCATATCAGCTGTTTTTATATTAGTATTACCCTGAGTTCTTTTGCCCTGCTCTTGTGGTTGAGTTCCCATTTTATCCCGCAAAAATATCTGTGACCTACCTGGGATTCCCCGTGACGTAAGGAGATCAGCTGATCTAGGATTCCGGAAATGTTTTTCTTGTTATCCACCATCAGTTTAACCAACAATTACGAGGCTTCAGAACAATCGTTAGTTGTGTATACCCACGGCCATAGGCCGAGCGTTACAATATAAGTGGAAAGAGTTTGGTTCTCATTAGAATTTACCTCATGGCAACATTGGATCCATCAATCACAATCGGTCGGAGGTTGTCATAAGTGTCCGATGTGTCTTCCTCCAGCGATGCTTCGGGGCTGATGGCTTCTTTGGCTCCCACCACCCGTGGTGTTAAACCGGGATTACCTGCTGCTGTCTGGCTCTCTGGATCTCCTTTATTCCCTAGCCGTACCAACTCGGCCAATACATCATTGATTAGTGCGCTGGACCCCAGTTTACTCAGCACAGACTCCACCTGCTCTCCGGAGTAGCCCAGTTTCAGAGCAAAGTCAATTTTGGTTTGGTAATCTCGATCGCTGGTTTGACGCAAGGGCATTTGGGCTCTCTGGGTGTCATCTGTGCGTAACTCCTGTAAGGTGCTGCTCTGACTGAAGCTGGGGCGGTCCAAACAGGATGAGCGGCATAGCTGCCGGTGAGGTTTGCTTGCTATGAGTGGGTCCTGCCTCCTTCCAGTCGCTCCTTCTCCTGACCCCGCCGTGCTGACAGCGCCTTCAGAACTCCCACTCCGTGACCGCGCCTCTTCATCACTCTCAGAACTGCTCCCATCTTCCCCGGCGTCTTCATCCTCCTCCTCCTCTTCTTCTGGAGAGTCGTGGCCAGCAGCAGCAGGCAAGGGCTGGGGTTCGCGGCAGCCACGGTGCTCCATCTTCAGGTGCTGCAGCATAGCGCATGCAGCTGTTACCTGCGCATGACCTCCCTGAAGCTCCAGTGCATGGTCCCTCACCTGCACCACAGCACAGCTCTCGTACTCAATAGCTGCACGCAGGGCATGCAGTCTCCGCTGCAGCCAAAGAGTCAAACGCTCACGGTGCTTATGCACAGGACTGATCAGCGACACAATGTACTCCTGAGGGAAAGAGAAAAGATCATTTACATTCATAACATATTTTTTATAATTTACATTCAAATACGTTTTGTGGGGTGAGATTTCATGCTATTTTTATGCAGCTGCACATCCAAACCAAGCTGAAAACTCTTTCCAAATTACTTTTTTAAAAGTAAATCAAAGCATTTCATAAATGTATGAACACATAAATGCAAAAAAAATAAATAAATAATAATAATAATATATATACACATATATATATTAGTGCTGTCAAACGATTAATCGCATCCAAAATAAAAGTTTTTGTTTACATAAAATGAGTGTGTACTGTGTATATTTCTTTTGTGTGTGTGTATATATATATATATATATATATATATTTATATATATACACACACACACACGCATACACATACAAACACATGCATGTGTATATTTAAGAAAAATATGTTGTTTATATATTAAATAAATTTATATAGATATAAATTTATTAAAAGCATAAACATATATATTATGTGTATGCTATTATATAATATTTTCAAAATACATACTGAATGTGTTTTTATACATACATAATAAATAAGCACAGTACACATACATATATTATGTAAACAAAAACTTTTATTTTGAATGCGATTAATTGTTTGATAGCACTAATATATATATATATATATATATATGCATACATACATACACACACACACACACACACACACACACACACACAACCCGAATTCCGAAAATGTTGGGACGTTTTTTTTTTTTATTTGAATAAAATGAAAACTAAAATAATTTCAAATCACATGAGCCAATATTTTATTCACAATAGAACATAGATAACATAACAAATGTTTAAACTGAATTTTTTTTAAATTTTATCCACAAAATGAGCTCATTTCAAATTTGATGCCTGTTACAGGTCTCTAAATAGTTGGGATGGGGGTATGTTTACCATGGTGTAGCATCTCCACTTCTTTTCAAAATAGTTTGAAGATGTCTGGGCATCAAGTTTTGGTGTTGGAATTTGGTCCCATTATTGCCTGATATAGGTTTCCAGCTGCTGAAGAGTTTGTGGTTATCTTTGTAAAGATGCACCAATTGCAATTTTCTTGGCCGATTCCGATTTCAGATTTTTTGGAAGTGTGACCTGCTGATACTTATTTGTGCCTATTCAGATTTTCTTTCTAAGAACTGACTAAACCACCAGTAGGTGGCGGCAAGTGTCTGTTTTAACGAGTGAGTCATTTATTCATTCATTCAACCGATTCATTCAAACGGCTGATTCATTCAGAAAGAGACAAGTGACTGTCCTTATGAATGGGCCTCTGAATCATTGACTCACTCAATTCGTTCAAAACGTGGATTCATTCAATAACGAAACACCGCTCTGTGTTGCTCCGAGACACAACAGTTCTGCTGTGGTTTGATCGGAACTATTTTCGTCAGCGAAATTGAGCAAAAACAGTTAATATTTTGTCTAAAATCTAAGTCACTTAATTTTAACTTCTTGTTTATTTAAATACTATTGTATAAAATCAGTATCACGTTGCAATTGTGTTGATTGATATTCGGGGAAACATCATGGCCTTATAATGTTGCTTATCTAAATCATATATTGAAAATATTTTTTTTCTTCTACCGCAGTATGCATCTATAAATTTATGGGAGTTATTTTGTGTGTGCTGTCTCTCACACACTCACTCGGGCTGTGCAAGCCTCATCTGGTACGACATAAAAACATTATCAGTTGCCGTTTATACTGAATGCAATTAAAATTAGAATCTTTCTCACGCAAAATGACGTGTTTACACGCGACTGTGAGTGTGCGCGTGGCTGTGACGTAAAGGATCGGCTCGGGATCGGCAAGATGTGAGACAAACCGGCCGGTCACCGATCCAGGCCGGTCATGCGAAAAATCGGCCGATTCCGATCACTGGCCGGTCAGTCAGTGCATCTCTACATCTTTGACATTTTTCGTTTAATGACCCCTTTTCCACCAAGGCAGTTCCAGTGCTGGTTCTGAGCCAGAGCCTAGTTTCAAACCGCTTCTTTGTCTTTTGACACCCAAAGCACCAGCTCAGAACCAGGAAAAGCGGTTCGTCAGTAGCACCAAAACATTGCTGGGCTAGAAGGAAGAACCGCTTGCGTCAGGGGCTGGGGGTGTGGTTACCGTGACCAACAAGACGACAGAAACTTTTGACCGCCATATTTGAAATAGCAGCTAAACACGAACACATTGGATTTGCCGTGTTTGGATGCCAATGTAGGTTCGCCAAGCCATGAACATCAATAGTAATGCAACGTCCGCCATTGTTTAGGCTTGTTCGGGATGGATCGGCACTGCGCGGACTGGGAGCGACTGGAAAGCAGACGGCTCTTTATGCTTTTGGATCGCTCTCGCAGTGCTTTAGTGTGTTGTGTGCCGATCCATTGATCTATCTGCGTGGCGCAGATGCACCTCGAACAAGTTTGTTGTGTTTGGCGCTGCCGCGCTAGTGAAACGAAACATGAAACGTATTCAGTGACGTAAGACCTGGCTCTGTATTGGCTCTCTAGCCTGTGGAAAAGCAACCAATTCTTAAAGGGTTCGCCAGTCGAACCAACTAAGAACCGGCAATAGCACTGGCTCTGAACTAGCACCTGGTTCCTGCTGGTGGGCAGGGGGTATATAGGTGAAAGATCTGGACTCTAGGCAGGCCAATTCAGCAACCAGACTCTTCTACAATGAAGCCATTCTGTTGTAATATCTGCAGTATGTGGTTTTGCATTGTCCTGCTGAAATACACAAGGCCTTCCCTGAAATAGACGTCCTCTGGAGGGGAGCATATGTATAAACCTTTATATACCTTTCAGCATTCATAGTGCCTTCCAAAACATGCAAGCTGCCCATACCGTATGCACTTATGGACCCCCATACCATGCTGATATGTTAGCTTTTGAACTGAACGCTGATGACACGCTGGAAGGTCTCCCTCCTCTTTAGCCCGGAAGACACGGCATCCATGATTTCCAACAAGAATGTCAAATTTGGACTCGTCTGACCATAGAACACTTTTCCACTTTGAAACAATCCATTTTAAATGAGCCTTGGCCCATACAGAATATTTATTGGCTCATGTGATTTGAAAGTCTTTTAGTTTTAATTTTATTCAATTTAAAAAAACATCCCAACATTTCCGGAAATCGAGTTGTATATATACATACACACATATATACATACACACACACACACACACACACACACATATATATAGTCATGTGAAAAAGTTAGGACACCCTATTAAATTCCATGGACATTATAAAAATTAAGACGTGGTTCTTTCCAAGTCTTAAAATTTGGAAAATAAAACCTCAAATGAACAACAACAAATGACATATTGTCATTGTTTATTTAACAAAAATAAAGCCAAAATGGAACAGCCATGGGTGACAAAATTAGGACACCCTTGCTGGTAACATAAGAATTAAGAGGGTAAGTAGCAGTCAGGCGCTGCTAATCAAGTAGATTATTCACAAGTGGAAGACATTCAAAACAGACACCTATCCTCCCAGGAGTGGACATCCCAGCAAATTCACCCCAAGCTGAGACCATGTAATGCTCAAAGAAATGGCAGACAACCCAAGAACTTCACCGCAGGCTACAGAGGCCTCAGTTAACATGTTAAATGATCAAATTCATGACAGTACAATTAGAAGAGTATGGGACAAGTAGGACATGTTTGGAAGGCTTGCCAGAAGAAAGCTTCTTCTATCTAAAAATGCATGGCAGCATGGTTTAGATTTGCAAAGTTGCATCTGAACAAACCAAAGGCCTCTACAATAATGACCTTTGAACAGATGAAACAAAAGTGGAGATGTTTTGCCATAATGCACAGCAGCACATTTGTTGAAAACTCAACAAGCATATCAGCACAAACACCTCATACCAAAAGTCACACATGCAGGTGGAGGGCTGATGATTATGGGCTTGTTTTGTAGACACAGGACCGGCATCTAACAGTCATTGAGTCGACGATGAACTCCTCTATATACCAAAGTATTCTAGAGTCAAATGTAAGGACATCCATCCAACAGCTAAGGCTTGGCCAAGATTGGGTGATGCAACAGGACAATGATCCCAAGCACACCAGCAAATCTACAACAGAATGGCTGAAAAGAAAAGAATCAAGGTTCTGCAACAGCCCAGTCAAAGTCCAGAGCTCATCCTGACTGAAATCATGTGGTGAGAGCTGTGCATAAACAAATGCCCACAAACCTCAATAAACTGGAGCAACGTTGTAAAGAAGAAAAGGTCAAAATTCTTCCAGAACGATGTGAAAGGCTGCTAAAGTCATACAGAAAATGATTACTTCAAGTTATTATCTAAGGCAACTGAATAATAGGGTGTCCTAACTTTGTCACACATGGCTTTTCCATCTTGGCTTTATTTTTTTCATCAAATAATGACACTGTGTGATATGTCAAGTGATATTGTTCATCACAAATTCGTGTAATGGCATGGATATGACATAGGTATTACAAAGAGATGATTATTTATGAGGACATTTCCCCATGTCCCCATATTTCAAAAGGCTTATAATTCATACACAATGAGTTTTTTTGAGAAAGTAAAAATGCACAAAGTTTCCTGTATGGCAGGCTCTCTCAACCTTGGTCCTGGAGGGCCACTGTCCTGCAAATTTTAGCTCCAACCCGAATCAAACACACCTGAACCAGATAATTAAGCCGATCAGGATTACTAGTAAGCTACAGGCAGGTGAGTTTGATCAAGGTTGGAGCAAAACTCTGTAGGACAGTGGCCCTCCAGGACCAGGGTTGAAAACCCCTGCTGTAAGGGGTAGGTTTAGGTGTAGGGTGATAGAGAATACAGTTTGTACGGTATAAAAACAAACACGCCAACACGTCCCCACAATTCACAAAAACAATTTTTGTTTGTTTGTGGTCAAAATGTCTGTTTGAAATCAGTTTTTGTTTTTTGTTTTTTTAGCATTATAGCCAATCACAGACATGTCCATTGAAAACACCTATGCAAAAAAGCATAGATGTTTTCAGTGGACATGTCTGTGATTGGCTATAATGCAAAAAAAAAAAAAATGATTTCAAACAGACATTTTGACCACAAAGTGTAGGGTAATCTACAGTTTTTATAATTAGTTACTTTGATCAGTCATAATTTATTTGCCTATTTCATTTCTTTCATTGTCAAAAAACACACAAGAAAAAAAATTATTAAAGGTGCCATAGAGTGAAAAACTGTCTTTACCCAGCATATTTAAATAATAACAGTTCTGTACATGGAAATGACATACAGTGAGCCTCAAACACCATAGTTTCCTCCTTCATATGTAAATCTCGTGATTAAAAAAGACCACTGAAAAACAGGCGAATCAGAACATAACACCGACTGTGACGCAACAGTCGGGATCACTACGCCCCCAACATTTGCATAAACCCGCCCTTGTTCTAAGCCGGCCGAACCATCAGAAGCTCTGCAGGTATTGTAAATAAACAAGCGCGGACAACGGCGAAAATAACAAAATAAATTTTATGTTCCAGGCCGTGCAGGGGGTGTGAAGTGCAGGGATGGGTTGGTGTCTGTATTCAGAAAGGCACAGAAAGCAAATAACGCGAGCCACTAAAGGGACATGGTTAGCTCCTTGCTAGCGGTAGCCTGTTACAGTACATAAGATTTCACTCTCAGTAAGGAGAGATGAGGATGATGGCGAATGACTTACAGATCCTGAGCACCACTGACAAGCATCTGATCTTGTGAAATGTGTGGTAAGTACTGTTGCTCCATAATGTAAACATAGTTTGTGTGATCGCGTCTCTTGAAAGTGAAACTATAACGCGATCGATGGATCGTTCAAAAGCAGTTTCAATGCCTCGCATATTAATAACGGCTCCCTGATGCCCGCGTTTTATAATACAGTATAATTACCCTACGATATAACTGCGAGAGAAAGTATTTAAATATATATTTTCCTCCCTGTGCTTCCTTCTTGCTGATGAGCCGTACTGTGAAACAGCCAATCAGAGCAGAGCTCAACATTGAGCAGCACTGTGAAACAGCCAATCAGAGCAGAGCTCATTATTATTCATGACCCTGCCAAATAAGCCAATAACAGACCGTTTCATTCTAGGGAGAAATCCTAGGGTTGTAAATGGACATGTAAAATCGTTTCTGGAGATTTTTTGCCTTACCAAATGACCACTGGAACTAGTTGAGACCTTACAATCTGACTCTGCTGCAGTTAAATTGAACTGCTGGTTTGTTGGCCAGAGGATTTTGATTTTGATATTGTGCAGTTGCTTTGACACAATTTACATTGTTAAAAGCGCTATATAAATAAAGGTGACTTGACTTGACTTACCTAAGCCACATACCTTCTGTGTAGATATCAGAGAACAATTTAAAATACTGTATCAATGCATTCTATGGCACCTTTAAGGGTTAAAACACACTGTACAGTAATTATGACTCAAAGAATGCTGGAGCACCTTGTTCTTCTCACATGTAATTGGCTGAACAGGACAGTCTGAACCATTAACTTGGTATCTAATTGGTAGCAGCAACAAAGGGAGCAAAATTACACTACAAGTCTGAAAATGCTCCTGATTTATCTGTAACAGTTTTTCAAATAAACTGAAACAATACAGTAGTGCAGCACTTGTTGTGACCACTCAGCTCACTAATCTATCACTACGTCTTGAAAAGACACAGTAAGTTCTAAACTACAGCGTTAGAGATAGACTGGAAATGACAGGAACACAATTTACCTTCCTAGCAGAGTCAGACATGAGCTTTTTGTTGAAACTATGTTCTATCTTGTTTTTGGCCAGTGAGATTAACAAATACACTACCGGTAAAATAGTTAGGGTCAGTATTTAATTTCATTTAATTTACTTTATTTTTTAAATACATTGTTACTTTTAATTCAGCAAGGATGCATTAAACTTAAATAAAAAATAAATTAATAAAATAAAAATAGGTCATTTATAATGTTACAAAAGATTTCTAAAAATAACATTCTTGAAACATTCTGTTCATTAAAAAAAATGTATGTATATACAACCCGAATTCCGGAAATGTTGGAACGTTTTTTAAATTTGAATAAAATGAAAAAAATCACATGAGCCAATATTGTATTCACAATAGAACATAGAGAACCTAATAAATGTTTAAATGGAGAAATTTTACACTTTTATCCACTAAATGAGCTCATTTCAAATTTGATACCTGCTACGGGTCTCAAAAACGTTGGCACGGGGGCAACAAAGGGCTGAAAAAGCAAGAAATGTAATTATGTTCTATTGTGAATAAAATATTGGCACGTGATTTGAAAAGTTTTCCTTTTATTCAAATTTATAAAATGTCCCAACATTTCCAGAATTCAGGAATTATATATATATAAAATTGTAAAAGAAATTAAAATAGAAAACAGTTAAATTCTAATATTTTCACAATATTAATATTATATTACTATTACTGTATTTTGGATCAAATAACCACAGCTGTGGTGAACATAAGAGACTTCATTCATAACAGATTTTTATACTGACCCCAAACCTTTGAACAGTAATAATAATAATAATGATGTTATTAATAAATAATAACACACAATACAAATAAATGTAACTTTTTTATGTTTCTTATGCAGCTAATATAATAAATTGATGGGTCTCCAAAGGATAAAATGAGCTTTTCATAAGTAACTCTTTTTTTTTTTTTTCTTGTTTCATCTAACACATGCAAGTTTGCTCTGAGCTCCTCCTCTTTGTATACAGCGAACTCATTGTTCTGTCTTTATTTAAGTCAGTCGGTTTACAGAGGTGAGCATATTCTTAGAAGACAATCGGCGTGACGCATGTGCCCATATGTCACAAACTGTCCCAAATTATGTGTTGTGCATCATGGCAGATACTTCTATCATTATACATATACATATTGTGTGTGTGTGTGTGTGTGTGTGTGTGTGTCTATATATATATAAACGAAAACAGACACACACAACTGGCTTGGTCAGGCTACACCAAGGTGCTGCTGGGAATGCTTATCACTGCATTCTTCAATTCTCATGACAGAATTCAATTTTAATATGACAAAAAGAGAAGCTACTTTGGGTGGGGCTACGGTTGAACTTCCTTGAGGGGAAACGATACTGTGGTAATGAAATTCTTTCAAAGCAAACACAAACTCTGAGACCCTCACATTTTCTTAAATCCAAATCTGAGTTTGTTCTCTTTACCTTCAGCAGATTCCAGCACACCAGCCGTAATTCCCTGCTATTCCCCAAAAACTTCTTCAACTCAAGCTTAAATTGGAATTAAACACTGGCAATTCTATCAAGGTTGCTACGCAATGTCTAATGTGTGTGTATGAGTGAGAATATGTGAATCTGCGTGTGCATGTGTGTGCATCTCTGTTTGTTTTTGTGTGGGGTGAAAGGGATGTGTGTATGTGTAGGTTGGGAGTGTGTGCGTGTGCATGTGTGTGTAGAGAAAACCGATAGCACCATCCAGCTACGAGAGGCTCCTCTGCGCTCATGACACAGGTTGCCTAGCAACGCAGCCCTATCATCAGCTAACTGCTTTTTAGCAGTCACGACTAACACAACGCAGTGTTCTCTGGGAAAGCCTGGTACACACACACACATGCAAACACACGGCGCACATATTACATCTACACCGCTCGAAACCAAACAGCGCTTCATGTGCAAAGCCGAAACGCACGCATAAAGCAGCACACATGCATGCTTCACTAATAAACACCTACGCGCAGAACTAGAGATCTCCTTGCACATGAGGCGGAGAGAGAGAGAGCGAGAGTATGTGGTATGGGTGTTTTTTGCATCTGAGACGAATAATATCACTTTAAACTGACAGTGTACACAATCTTCCCCCTCTCTCTCTGCAGATGTGGCATACTGAAGAATTTCCTCCCCAGCGTGACATAGCTGCTGTTCTGAGTCGTGATGCTGACTCCAGCAGCATGTTCCCCTGGGCACTGAACCGCATCATCTGCACTCACAAACCACGGGCCCCAGCTGGGGATCACAGCTTCAGCAGCAGGTCTCAGATCAGCTGCGTCACGCAGTCATCGACAGCTGCTCCACCACAGCGGACTGAGGAGCTGTTCTGAGATCAGCCAAACAGTGTGCAGTAAACCTAAGAGATGACGGCTTTAATAATCACAACAGCTTGAACAGAGAGATGCATATTACAGCAGGACACTACAGGAACACAATTTGCCTTTCCATAGTAGACAGAAGTTTCATTGAGATTTAAAAGTGAAATGTATGAGGCAAACATCCTGAGATTTTCTGTGATACCACAGGCTGGTGGTAAATATGATATTTGTAATATTTAACAATAATAATAATATACAATGTAAAATATTTTGGTATTATAAATGAATTATTGCTATGATCAATAAAAATAATACAAAATGTATCATATGAATGCTTTTTAAATTCTTTATAAATCATTATTATTATTATTGATTATTATTATATATACAATATTAATAATGACAACAATATTGCTGTTGTTGTTTTATATGATAAAAATAAAATATATGACTAGTATATTTAAATATAAATATTTTATTATTATTTATAATAATATGATTATCATTATCAAATGCTAAATATATTATACTGAATTAATGATTTTTTACATATTTATGATAATATATAATGATATTATTATTAATAATATGAATCATTATTAGCATAAAGATGTTAAAAATAAAATATATTTCTAATACATTTAAATGTAAATATAATTACTATTTATAAGAACATACTAATAATTACTATTAACAACAATAATTATTATTATTATATAATGTTATTTTATGAATTCTTTTAACATTTATGACAATGATAATACTAATATAACTTACTAATAACTTAATAAATATAATTTATATAATAAAATGTTAAAATATATTACTAATATATTTAAATATAGACAATATAATCTTATAATGTAATAAAATAATAATAATAATAATTCAAATACACTTTATTATTTGAACATATTTAACATGTTTTGTATGCATCAAATTATGCAAATCAGCTGCATCACACAGTCAGTGCCAGCAGTCCACCACAGCAGACTGAGAAACCGTTCTGAAATCAGCGAAACAGCATGAAGAAAACCTGAATAATTGTGGTATATACACGTGGCTAAAATCAGTAACTGAGGACAAGGTAACTGAAGAGCCGATCCGAAAACAATCTGAAATAATGACGTAATCCAGTAAAGGCTCACAGCAAGTTTTAAATAAAAAAGGTCAGCTGCTCGTTCGCACGCCCCTGTTCATTAGGACGTGTTTGACGTAAATTACGCTTTCTCTGTAAATTACCCGGCCAGCTTTGGAACTGATCGGGAAACTGCTGCTGAGTGGGTGGGAGAGGTCTGTGTGCATAGAGCACATGAAAACGCAAGGAAGAAAGGAGGAGAACGCTGAAATATTCCTCCTTGGGTGAAAAGGTGTAAGCCCACTCCTCTGTAAGAAAGAACCAGAGAGCAGAGATTGGACACAATCAGCTTTTTGCGAAGGCAAGACCTCATATTAAACATAAAATATCCGGGTGAACAAATACAGGAAAGCTCCGTACTCTGTCATGCCAAACACTTCACTCTGACTGCAGAGAGAAACTGCAGCACGGTGAGCCAGAATGGCCATCTTATGGACAAACAAGCAGCCCGTCACCTTTTAGTGAGACACACACAAGCGGACCACCGAATTTCAGACTTTTGTAAACACACAGGTCATATCTCACGTCCTAAAAAAAAAAAAAATCACACAATACTCTGTGACTCAAATAGCCGGCAGCAAAACTGCACAAGTGCATTCAGCAGACGCACCACAAACAAGCCTAACAACAGAATGCATCCTCCTCTTAAAAGTCTCCCCCCTTCTTCTTTTCTGCCTTGTTTTCCTTCTCTTCTCCTCACCTCCTCCACAATACAGGCTTACAATCAGCAAGGCCACCATGCATTAGAGCACACACACAGCTTTATGCTGTTGTCTCATAGCAACAAGTGGAGTCTCTTTGCTGGAGCTCATGGCTAGATGAAGCCCATTTAAGGCCCACGGTGCAGCTCTGAGCTCAGGCACTCGGACTAAAGACACAGTGGGTGGCAGCATCTTATGGTGCAGTTATGCCAAAATACTCAGCGGGAGGTGAAAGCATGCATTCAACTAAAGATGCACAGACAGTGCACAGACAGGCCACTTCTTTCCTGAAGCGGCATGCTTGAAGATGCTTTCAATGCTTTAGTTGCATGCCAAAATCAAACACAGACAGCCTGGTGCAATAACACTGTCATACATGCAGGATGCCAAACAAGTGTAAAGTGTGTGTGTGTGTGTGTGTGTGTGACCCTCCAACTGCCTTGACTTTGTTTGGCCCAAGCAAGGACATTTCATTTCTCATGACTAGGATCCTGCAAGTACAATGCCTCATGCTTTCAGTGCATAAAGAGTAGGAAAAAAAGTTTACAATTGAAGATAGCTCTGCCTAAAAATAGGGAAATGCACCATTTTCAAGGATGCATGTGTGTGTACAAATCTGGCTAGACTTGTGAGGGTCAAATGTTTGAAAATACCCTATAATGACAAATGTCAAAGACTTGCTCGTCGGCATTTCAAGCGAATTGCGCTACATGAGCGGCTCATAAATCATGTTTTCCTTCAGCTCTTGTGAAGTCAACAGGTTTGTGCGAGGGTCAGGTTTAAAGATAAAGTAATACATTTGATTATCTTAAAATAAAATGAAAAACTATTGTGTCTGCGAAAGGTCCTTGTATCTTCAAAAGTCAACGAGCGTATGTCAAACTGCACTCAGTAAATCTCTGTGAAACGTGAGTCGTGAGCATCAGTTCTGCGCGTGATTTAAAGAGCATTTCGCCTCCCCTGAAACATTTACATGGGGCGCATTTTACAGAATCACAGACAAAGTTCCTCATTTGGCCCGTGAAAGTAAAAACAGACCCGAAAATGTAATGAAATAAAGAGCTTGAATGGCGAACGTCGGTCGTGCTCGCACCGCTCTCCTGCGACACGCGCTCTCTCACGCACATACTCACTTTAGCTTTAGTGCAATCTTCTTCCTTGCCGTCCTCGATGTTTACGATGATACTGGAGCCGGCGTTGGGACTCTCGCAGCTGGACTCGGCGGTGCTGCAGCTCACTCTGACCCGGAAAACCCGCTGGATGTGCGGGATGCAGCGCTGGAGCGCAGGGCCTGCACCGGCGGGCGCGGCGAGCTCCAAAACCATTTATCAGACGGATAAACAAGCGATCACGACGCGCTCCGGAACACTGGCACGCATTCGCCCTGCGTCCTGCTTCATGGGTGGAGCAGCAGGGGAAAGAAAGAAAGTCACGGGAGGATGCAAGTTTGTCTGCGGCCGAGCATAACGGCGAACGTACGGGACGCGCTACATAAGCATCTATCATCCATCTCCATCCCTCCTTCTCCTCTCGCCCTCCCTTTCCTCACTTCCCTCCCTCCCTACAGCGGCCCCGACTGCACCCACCGCCTGCGCTTCGGCAACGCGTCGGACGCCCCCTGTCGCTACGCTCGGAGCCGCAGAAAGTGCGTTTTTGCTGCCTCCGTCTCCGCGTTTTGAAGCACGTGGGTGGACGGGACTCCGGTAATGCAGCAACCGAGGGTTAAAAATACATCGGACGCGCGCGAGAGCACTGGATGCGCTGAGCGATATGACCGCCTCACTCCCAACTTTACTGTTCAGAAGGTTGATACAGTAATCAGCAGTTGCTGTTATTATCCTGGCAATGGCATCCTTTGCAAAGAAGTATCAACCTTTGAACAATGCATCGACTGGTTAAACTGTTAGTTCAACTGTAATAGCTATCTGGTTGCGTTGAGGCGGGTCGCTTTTCAGTAGCGAAGGTCTGTTTAGTGATGCATTTCCCGGACAATAACTGAGCTTTCAAGCCTTGTGCCTTGCTTTTTCTGTTGTCTGTCTGTTTTGAATCAGAAGCCCGATTCGCGAATGAATCATTCTTTTGAGTCGATTATTTTCGATGAATCTCTGTTTCAGGCTGAGTCGTTCGAACGGTTCAGTCGCGAATGAATAATTAGCTTTCTCGAAATCATTTTTAACTTACTGGATAATGAAGTGGCTAAATTACAGAAGGGAAGTGACCAAAGCGATGAAAAATGAATAAGGCCTTTATATTAAGTTCAAGACTTTTCTGACCAACGTAAGCACTTAAGTATGAATAAATAACCATTGTTTTGGACATAGCCTATACATAATATTCTATTAAGTACTATGGAGTATCGTGTAAATACCACAGTAGCCTACATTAATATGGAATTCAATATATCAAATGTACACTGAAATACAAGACAAGTGATAGTGCTGCTATCATGTCAAGTTAAGATAGCAACCGGCAATGTAGTTGTTTCCTGCTGGACATGTTTTTCTTTGTTTTCTAATAAAGCCGTAATAAACCACACTACTCACTGTTTCTATTTCATACTTGTAAAAATATGACGATGCTTAAATGTAGTACATTACTTTGCCATGTACCTTTGCCTCTACCAGATGTCACTAAAATGCAGGTGGTATTTTAGATGGCTTCATTTTTCAAAAGTTTCCCAAATATTTCCTAATATCATAAACTTCCGACAAACGTGTATTTTTAATTGAACACTCTCCCTTTAAGCCTTGCTGAGGATTGTGGGAAATGTAGTCAGCGCCGTGTTGCTGTTGTCCACAGATGGTTAGCATTTCTATTGTCTTTCTTATGAGAGGTATATCCGCTACAACCTTTACCTCCGTTCTTATTCCCACAGAAGTCTCACAGTTTCATAGTCCACCATGACGGACGAACAAGAGATAATGTGCAAGCTAGAAAACATCAAAGAAATAAGGTAAGAAAAGCTGAGATTGATCCCGAAGCAGACACGCTAGCCTGTCTTCAACATCTGGCCGGTTCAACCTATATTACAAAAACCCGGCGTTATTCTCCTTAATCATTTCATAAGTAATGCATGAATTTGCATGTATAATCTACCTGGAAAAAAGTAATATAATACATTTCTCCTTTGACAGGCGCTTTCTATCGGGCATGATGCTAAAGCGCTTAAACTATAAAAACACAGCTTTGCACTAAATCTGAAAACACATCACACTAATTCTGCATCAACCGTTATTTTCGACGTGGATGAGTGTGAAAAGCATCCTGTTGTGGTTAGACAGGAAACTGCAGAGCAAACAGTTCATTTCCTGCAGAACGGTTTTAATCATTTATACACACCTCAGATATACACTTGATTGTCTGGTTGTTGTAAATATAGCTTTGCACGCACAGGGTCTAATGCGTTTTGTGATCGGATTTCTGAAACCACATTATAGAAGTCTTGTTTAAAACCACATGCACCAGATCAGAAGTCTTTGCATTGTATTGCCATATGCTGTCATGCATTGGCCTGGATATTTACTGTGTTTTGTGTGGTTTTGCAGGAATAAGACGATTCAGATGGAGAAGATCAAATCTCGACTGAGGAGTGAGTTTGAAGCTCTGGAGTCAGAGGAGAAGCACCTGAGAGAGTACAAACAGGAAATGGATCTTCTGCTGCAAGAGAAAATGGCTCATGTAGAGGAGCTGCGTCTCATACATGCTGATATTAATGTGGTAAATAAGAAAAAACATTACACACTCCACTGCAATATTTATCATGCTTGTGGTGCAGTCAATAAAGTAAATATATCCATCGTATTTACACTGACTATGACTTAATGCTCATATTTAGGGTTACCTACCTACCTGCCATTTTTTCCTGATGTGTCCTGGCCAGGATTTCTATATTGCCTAAAATATTTAGGTTTTGGCTTTGTTTGCGTGTGCAAACCGATCGGTGTATGACATCAGTTCCTTATGTTTTCGAAACGCTCTCGAGGTACTTTGAATCAAAGCAATATAGAAATCCTTGCCAGGACGCGTCCGGGAAAAATGGCACGTATGGTCACCCTACACATATTCAAAGGTATGCAAGTTAGGTAGAATATACACTACCATTCAAAAGTTTCAGGTCAGTAAGATTAAAAATAATAATAATAATAATTTTATTTAGCAAATATGCATTAAAATGATCAAAAGTTCTAAAAAAAAAAAAAGTAAAGGCTGTTCATCAAAGAATCCTACAATAAAATGCATTATGTTTTCCAGAAAAAATATTAAGCAGCTCAACTGTTTTCAACATTGATAACACTGATAAAACATTGTTAAAAATGTCTCTTAAGCACCAGATCAGCCTATTAGAATTATTTCTAGAATATTTTAGAATAGAAAACAGTTAAATTGTAACTATATTTCACAATATTAATGTTTTTACTATATTTTCAGCAATACAATATTACTGTATGCTCAAATAGCTTCTTTCAAAAATGGAAAATGGTAGTATATAGGTTTTCTAAGCTTTACAAGCACTTTTTTTTCTGTGATGTCAAGGATTCCACTGTGTTAGGTCCGATGTCTAACAACTAGGTTCACACCATTGTGATTTATGGAGTGGCTGTATTTCTTCTCCAGATGGAAAACACTATCAAACAGTCTGAAAGTGACTTGAACAAACTGCTGGAGTCAACCAGACGTCTCCACGATGAATACAAGCCACTAAAAGAACACGTGGATGCCCTGAGGATGACCCTCGGCTTACAGAGACTCCCCGACCTCAGCCAGGAAGAGGAGAAGCTCTCATTGGAGTTAGTAACACTGTTCCTGTGTGTGTGTGTGTGTGTGTGTGTGTGTGTGTGTGTTTATTTGACTGGGGGAACTCCTCAAAATGAGTCAATTGCGGTGTAGGAGTGTGTGTTTGATAGAGAGTAATTCTTAAAGCTGAGTCAGAGAATTTGTGAGACAGAGAGTGTGTAATTGTGTATGGGAAGGCTAAATTGCTTACTGTTTGTTTGTGTGCTCTTCATCTCCTTTCAGCTACTTTGAAAAGCAAAAGGCTGAGTGGCAGACAGAACCTCAGGAGCCTCCTATCCCAGAATCCTTAGCGGCAGCGGCGGCTGCAGCCCAGCAGCTTCAAGCAGCACGGAAACAGGATGCCAGACAGACAGCGACGTTCCGCCAGCAGCCACCACCTATGAAGGTGAATAGACTTTTAAATTACTGCAGCTGTATCTGTGTACACGCACATCAGCAATAATGTGGAGAAATATATTTAGTTTATTTGACAGTGCCTACACATGGCTGGCAAGAGAAAAATATTTAACTTTAGTTGTGAGCTTGCATTCTGAATTAAATGTTATTAGGTAGGTGGTACAGGTTACACAAAATGAAAATGACAATAAAGCAATACAACTTTCTGTTGATTTGTCTTTGTTGTTCCACTGTAGTCTGATTCACAAAAGAATGACGGTTCTTTTTAATTTGTCTAAAAGACCAAAAAAATCCCAAGATATTCATTTCATGTAATCTAAAGATTCTTTCATTAAAATCCACCCTAACTGAATTAACATCTTAGTCTATACTCAATGAGCTATACTAAAATCCCTTTCAAGGAAAGTCCGTTCACTCGGCTGCTATATTTGCAATGCCTCCGGGCAGCTCAAACAAGATCTTGTCATATCTAAATGAATGGGGGGCATCCTGAAATCTCAAAAACTGCTTGCGATTAAATTACATATTTCAAATCAGCAACAAAATCTGAAATGAACTACCCCATGAATGTTCTTTCTTATGCTCAAATAGCGTTTAAAAAGCTTATTTGTCAGGCTAGACCAGCTAACGCGCATGCGTGGTTCAATGCTCTTTTGCAGGCTCGTTTCTGGAGGGCCGGTGTCTTGCAGGGTTTAGCTCCAACCCTAATCAGACATTACTGAACCAGCTAATCAAGGTCTTACTAGGTATATTTGAAACTTGAAGTTTTTTTTTTAAACGAGTTGGAGCTAAACTCTGCAGGACACCCGCCCTCCAGGACCGAGTTTGGTGACCCCTGCTCTTATGAGTTATGACTGCGCAATGTGGAGCTTCTTAACGGCCGCTGCAGTGATGCAATGACTCTTTCATTTAGAAGGCGGGACTATTCCGCCATATTGCGCGTTGCAGTTTCTCCCATTCATAAGTATAGGAGTGAACTCTCTTTGTATTTCTATAGTCTTTGACTATACTCGATGAGCTGTGGAATGAACTGCTAGCATGCTATTTTACCGTTCTTCTATTTCCGTTCGTCTACCGTTCAAACGTTTTTGGTCAGTAGGATTTTTTTGCTTTTGAAGGAAGTCTCTCTGTTCACCAAGGCTGCATTTATTTGATAAAAAAACACAGTAAAACAGTAAAATAGAGAAAATGTATTACAATGATAAATTACTTTTTAATTAGGGATAAAAAATGTATCTTATTCCTGGGCTGGTAAAGCATAATTTGTATCAGTGTCACATAATCCTTAAGAAATCATTCTAATATGCTTATTTGGTGCTCAAAAAATATTAATTAATATTGTGAAATTTTATTTCACGATTCTTTGGCAAATAGAGAAGGACAGCATTTATTTTAAGTAGAAATCTTTTGTAACATTATAAATGTCTTTACTGTCACTTTTAATCAATTAAATGCATCATTGCTGAATAAAATATCAAAATCTCACTGACATTTTGTACCTGCTTACTAGAAACTGCTACATTTTTAAACGTATGCAGAATGTTTAACGTAAAAGAGATTTATTTGATTTGTTGTTTCTTTCCAGGCTTGTCTGTCCTGCCACCAGCAAATCCATCGGAACGCACCAATCTGTCCTCTCTGCAAAGCCAAAAGTCGCTCACGCAACCCTAAAAAACCCAAAAGAAAACCCGACGAGTAACATGCACAGCTACTAGCAACCTCAGAGAAAGCCTGACTAACACGCATAACCCCAACAGAAAACAATTTACTTACATAAAAGCATTCACTTACGCTCTCATGCATGCTCATTTCCACACAAACACACACTGACAGTCGCCATGATGCCACACGCTCACTGCACATCTATCCATTATCCTGAAGGAATGGACCATCTGCAGTCTGATAACCTGACCTTTCATAGTGATCCTGTAGTTAGCCTGTCTTCCTGCTTCAGTGGACATGAGGTCTCAGTTTTTCATTTCATTTTTATATTAGTGAAACCTTGATATTGTGTTTGTGCTGTGTCTGTATTTAGTCCGTAGTGGAAATGGATGCTGGTTTAGAAATATTGAAGTGTACTGTTCTGTGTGTGTTTTAATTCTAGTGCATTAGTTCAAACTAAGTTCTCTAAAGTGGCTTTAGTCAATAGAGCCGTTTGTATGGTATTCAGTTAACACTTAAATTGATCTTTAATCATTTTAATTAATTAATAATGGTATGATTTTTAATGTTTTTCCCTCATGATAACAATGTTTTTCTTGTATTATGTAACCATGGACTGTCCCAGACCAAGTCAGTGTTCTGGAATGTCTTGAGGGCCGTTCACACAAAATGTAGTTGGAGAGCATTGAAATGGATAAGAACGGGTTTTTAACTTGAAGCATCTTTAAAAACATGGTGCTAATGGCAGGAGACGCTGAAAAGATGGCAATTGAGACAAATACTCTAGATACAGAGACCAACAATTAATGCAGACTAAATGCAAAAACGTGTGTGAACAGCCCTTTAGCAGTAGAGTAATTAGGGAACACAAGTTGAATGAGAATTCTAAACCTTGAGTTCTTATAGAACTATCATTCAATTTGCGCGAATGAGCTGTTTGTGTTTTGGAATCTGACCCAAGCTTGTTAGAATCTTCAGTATTGAATCATTGTGTTTATGTCTCATCTTTTCTGAGAGTCAGTTTTGTAATAATTACAACCTGTGAACTAATAAACTTGTGTAACTTTTGTCAAAATGAAATTGTAGAATGATACAATTCCTTTCTGATTGATTCGCTTTCTCTCAGCCATTCTGTCTGGTATTGGCTTGATATGTATCTGGAATTTGACCTTTAACCCATGACCCCTAACAATGCAATAATCAATCTCTCTTTTTTTGGCTAATCTCTTTACCAGCAAGAGGTTCTACATTCTTTTTGCACTGTGCTCTTGATCCTGAGGGGAGCGATATTTACACTCCAGGAAAGTGTTGAAGGTCATGATACAAATTACGCTCCATTGACAGCATTTGTGGCATGTTTTTCTACAACACTTCAGGTGAAATTTAAAACACACACAAAAGCACTTTCTACTTTATATCATAAGATTGGTTCTCAACCTTTGAGCAGGGCCTCAGGAAATTTAAGGGGCTCACTGCCTGACTTAAATTGTAGTTTTATTTAAATAATTATAATGAATATGCAAAAAACATAAGTAAAATATTGCTAACTTTTAAAAATAAGAAACATACAGAATCAGAATCTTGACTCTTATAAAAGAAATGAATTAAACTGAATAAAATTAAATGAATTAATTTCACTCAAGCATTACTGGAAGTGAATTCAAAAAGTGATTATATTAGTAGAGCTCAAATAGAATGGGTTAGAGCTGTTCAAATCAAATGTTATTTTATGTGGTATGTATAGATGGGGAGATCTTTAATGTTCTTTTATGATAGGATTTAAAAGTGCTTCTGTTATGTCTGACTTTTTGCATTGTGGTGAAATCGAGTATTTACATTTGTTGATGCAACTTTCTTTTTTTTTTTCCTGGAACATTAACATAGGCCTATGTACGTTATAGCTGATTTGACATATTACCATGTGCCCTAAAACTATATTAGGGTTGAGTTTATGCATCAGAATATGAGGGACCTAATCAATACACAAGATATTTGAATTGTGTATATTTGATTATATATTAGGAAATATTCTTTGTATAGTGAACTCAAATAAATTCAAATTGCTCATAACTACTTGTTTCTAAACTTAAATGAATTGAGCCAGTCGGTTTCCTTTATTTAAATGAGTTTTACAGTATATTACATAGCCTATTATATCTACATTTAGAATTTTTTCGATCAGAGTGAACGCAAAACTAATACAGTATATTTCTCAGGAGCTTTGTTTGTTTTACTTTTCTCTTTTTGGCATTTCAAGTTAAAAAACTTTGTGTGCGAGTAAAGAAAAGCATACTGGTTTATTTACAGTTGTGTACCTGAACAAATTTATTTGGCTGCATGGCTGTATTTATTCATGTGTCTTTAGATTCACATTACACATTTTACATCATAACAGCATGTGGGCTGAAACTCAGTAGGCTCGTCTGCAGCTCGTTAATGAACTCATACGCATCTGTTTAAACCCCAGCTGGGCCATCCAGAGCCTAATCTCACTCACACCCCTCTTTACCTGCACTAATCCCTCTCAGGGGCGTGAGGAGATATCTGCATCTTTTGTCCTCTGCCCTCCTGCCGTTTCCACACACAAACACACAAACCCTGCTCAGCTACACACATAAGCAGCTGTGACGCCGGAGAGCTTTACAATCACAAAGTACTGTAAAGGAAAACCCAAAGCTCTTTGCAATACAAAGAAACACTTACTGTTCAGATGGCTAGAAGATCTCGAGAGCTTCAGTTTAAGAAAAATATACCCACTCCATTTCAGTAAATTAAACTAGTTCCAGATAATTAAACCAATGCTGCTTGAGTTTTTCATGGGTCCTACATTCTTAAAAATAAAGGTCCTTTATTGGCATTGATGGTTTCATTAAGGACTTGTAACATTCATTGTACATTCTTTGAAGTCAGAAAAGGTTCTTTAGATTATTAAAAATATCCTTCACAGTAAGAAAATATGGTTCTTTAAAGAACTATTCACTGAAATGTTCATCTGTGAACCCAAAATTCTATGGCAATGTTTTGGGTGCTTTATTTTGAAGAGTGTAGTGTAGTTTCACAAACGTATCTTGAAATATTCTTTTTTTTTTGTATAAGTATGAGGAGAATCAAACAAATTGCCTATGAAAATAAATTTATTCTGTAATCTGTTATAAATAACAATACAATCAGTGATTGCTGAGCAACAATCAAGTATTCATGCAAATACACTCCTATGAGAAGTATCAATACATCATAAAAAGGTACCAACCGTGACCAACATTGTGTATCAGTCGTAATTGTGTTTGTGGATACAGAACATATTTGTGGAAGCCATCCAAGGCAGCAAAAAGAAAGTATCCCTGAGACATTCCTATTCCTAGTGCAGTCCCACACAGTTTTATTGTCCATTCGTAGTTTTCTAAACATTAGATGACAGGGGGATAGATGGGCTCCGTGTGCATGGGGGCCTGTGGAAAAGGCTGTCCGTGCACCTGCCCAAACGCAGGACGGGCATCCAGGAAGGCAGGGGCCATCAGCATGCTGCGTTCTGGGGGAAGAGAGTAATTCATGTAGGGCTGGTAGAACTGTGGTGCCCTCTGTGGGCGTGGAGGAACATACTTCTGGGACTGAGAGGGTGGGAACGCGTTTCCCATCGGGCCGTAGAGGTTCACGCTGAGCTCGGATGGTGGAGGGCGAGCGTTTGTCATGGAGGAGCCTGAAGTGGAGGTGCGGGATGGGGTAGAGCTGTCCACAGAGGGCCCTCCAGACTCCAACAGGCTGGTCTGAGCAGCGGATGGCCCCGCCGGCCGATCGCTTGCTTTGGGTTTCACACACTGGCAGCAGTAGATAGATACAACCGTGCCAACCAGAACGAATGACAGGAACACGCTCACCACAATCACAAAGGGCAAATAGGTTGGAACTGGGGAGGGAGAGAGAAGAGACAGAATTAAACATGAGGGTTATACAAATATGCATATCAGGGGTTGACGGAAAATTCCTCTGAAAGTTACAAAAATGCCCACACACACAATTAATTAATTTAAAATGTTATAATTCAGAATGATCTAGGCCTAAGGATTGTAATATTAACAAGAGTAATCAGACAGGCATCTAAAATTATTGGGTACCCACTAAATAAGGCCAAGAGATGGTGTTGTGGATAAATTGTGGTTTGGTTGAACGTAATACAGTTTTTTGAATCTCGAATACGATCAGAAAAAAAATAACAAGGTAAAAATGGCTCAAAAAAAGTCCAGGGAAAATTTCAGAAATATATTTTTTGTTATAACTAAGTTTCGATTGATACCACATCATTCAAATAAATATATAACTGTAAAGGGCGAATTTGAAGAGCACACATACATCAAGGTATCAAGCAGTGGCCAATTGATTTTTTTCCTTACAATTATTCAGATTTAACATAATTAAATAAATTACAACAATACATTATAACTCGTACACTACTACACTGTAAAAATTATTTTTCGATGTTGTGAATAAAACAAAGAATATTGGACTACGTTTTACAAGAGTCTTTCTGATTTAAAATGCCACGTTTCATTCAATGTGTTAGTTGCGTTTCTTTGTAAATAGTTGTGACCCTGGACAAGCAGTCATGAGTAGCACAGGTATTTGTAGCAGTAGCCAACAATACATTGTATGGGTCAAAATGAAAAAAAATTATTTTATGTCATAAATCATTAGGATATTAAGTAAAGATCATGTTCCATGAAGATATTTAGAAACTTTACTACCGTTAATATATCAAAATTTATTTTTTTATTAGTAATATCCATTGCTAAGAACTTTTTTTTTTTTTTTTTTTGCACCCTGAGATTTTCAAGTTGTATCACAGCTAAATATTGTCCCATCCTAACAAACCATACATCAACGGAAAGCTTATTTATTCAACTTTTAGATGATGTATAATCTCAACTTCAACAAATTTACCCTTATGATTGGTTTTGTGGTCCATTTTGTTAAATTAACTAGCCATTTCTGAGTGAAGACTGTTTCAAAGTAAATCCTACACCCAAAACGAAGAAAAAAGCAAAACAAGAGGAACTACACAAGTTTTTATAAAGACTGACCACTTTCTGTCATCTTTCTCACGTCGCCCGTGTTCTCCGGGTCGGAGCCGGTGTCGCAGGTGCTCTGATCGAGGCGCGCCTCCGCGTAGGTACAGCAGTACCTGAGCGCGCACGTACCGCAGCAGTAGCGCGCGTCCTCGCCGTCAAAGCGCTCCGGACACTGGAATCCCCGGTGCCAAGAGTTGAAGGAGTCCGTCCAACCGTGACAATATTCCCCCGATAACGCAAAAGACATCGGGAGAACGACTGATACTAATAGAAAGAGCGCGCATGATACAGATGAAGGCATGGTTGCGTCTCTTTAAATCCTTTGCGCGGCAGAACGCGGTTTATGTGAAGTTGCTTCGAAGATCCAGCAAGCAAATCTGATCCGGAGTCACTGTCTGCAGGCGTCATTTATGTGTTTGCTGGACCTCCTTCCCCCTACACACACACACACACACACACACACACACACACACATTAGCAGCCCCTCCTCCCATCAGCCCCTCGTTATCGCTCATCTGCATTTAAAGTTAGGCGAGGTTTAGTGATTGAGTTGTTTAGGCCTATTTGTATGTTTGCGCTGCTAATTACTGTATACAAGATATGACAAGTGGTGATGAATTCACTCTAAATGACATCAGCTCCCTGGGTCACAAATCAAAACTTTAACCAGATCAAAATCTCTGTCATTTTTAAAGTGAGGGTAAGGCTGATGGTACACAGTGCAACAGCACTTTCCCACTGAGAATTGGTAACACATTTCTATCTGGATACTTTAGATCAGTTCATGGGCCCTGTGCCTTACTTGGTCGCTCAACATTGCTCAAAAAGTTGCCCCATGTATCATCAGCCTAACTGAGGACTTTGCAACAAAATAGTTGAATGCCATCTCTTTACATTTTTAAGTAAAAAAAAAACATTAGACAAACTTAAATATTCACAATGATATCTGACACATAACTATACAAATAGCATGCCTATTCACATCTGGAGACGGACGGAGCCTTGTCTGCACTACAGACTGTGCTTGTCTGTCTCTGTTTACTTTATCTGAGACAGGGAGGTCAATTCACTATCAATGCACATCTAAACACTCACACACACACACACACACACACACACACACATTAGTTACCAAATATGAAACTCCTTATGCTGTGGTTCTCAACTATAGTCTTGCATCAGAATCCAGATTCAGAGACATCAAGAAGTGAAGAAACAGAATTGCTTACTGTATGAAAGTATACATGAAATTGCATGAAAATCAAACATCAAAGTGTATTCTTTTTTAACTGCAGCATTATGCATCATTATTACCATGACATAGGCAGAATAGGAAATAATTAAAAATAAATAAATAAATCTTTCTCGAATTTTTATCATTTATGGTTTTGACAGCCATAAAACAAAATATGTTTATTCTTACTCTAAGCAAACTTTAATTTAATGTAGTCTGGGTCATATTTGTTCATTTTGCTTCTCTTATGTGTTCATTGCATTTTATTATTTCAATTCATTTAAAAGTTTTTTTTATGCTGTCCACAACCTGTGTTATACCTTGTGTTGTTTCATCATTCATGTGAAAACATCAAACTCTAGACCTCCAAAAGACAATATTTCCATAGAGGAACATATTTAATATTTTAGTGCTGTAATTAAAACGGTAAAGAAATAAAGAAACGGTAAAGAAACAATTCATTTGTTCACTAATAACTGTTTTTTCAAGTACATGCAGGTTATTCCATGTAACATCCATGCACATCCACCCTATGTCCTACTGCGCTCATTGGAACAGATTTGACCTCCATTCAGATTTTACATCTTTGACTGCATCCCAAAAAAACAACATACATCGTCATTCACATAAATCTCTGTTGCAGCTGGGAAGACCTGATTGTGTCAAGCTATTAACAGAGATTAGTCCTCACACAAAAGACAGTAAATTGCCATTATCTGAGAACTAACACATTAGCATCAGGTCAACAAAGCCTGTCTCCTGAGGGTGTGACAGGCTCGACTTATTGAATATGACTGAGCCATTAACTTTAACTAGGTGCTAAGAATTGCATACATCTCAGAGACTGAAACCAGGAGTAACGCATGTGTGTGTGTGTGTGTGCATGCGTGCATGTAGGGCCTAAATGTGTGCAAGCTCCAGATGGCAAATGTATTTCTGAATAACAAAATAACTGGTAATGTGACACCATTTGGTGGTAGAATTACAGAAACGAGAAAAAGAGACAGTTGGAAGGAGAGAAAGTGGGAGGAACCACAACAGAGACCGAGAGTGGAATAGACAGGAAATTGGTACTAGTTTCAGGTTGTTTTAAATATCCTTCCTTCAAGTAAAATTTGGTGCTTAAGAAACAGCTTCGTATTTTTGTAGGAATTCAAGTCATGGCTGCTGAAAATTCAGCTTTGCCATCACAGAAATAAAATTTGTTTTTTTTAATGAAATAAATGTACCTTTATGAGCATTAGATTCTAAGTAACTAATATATGGTTGTTTTTATATTTTATATTTATGCTACTTTTCATAACATTTATGATACCATACCATACTAGTACAGGTACTTTTGTAGGCTACCTTCTATAGTCAGAGTCAGACAAACATATCTGTCCTTTCTAGCTGAACCCTGTTGACATGCCCAAAGCTGGTGCAGGAATTAGATACATGAAATGATACCGCTCAGATGGAGCTGAGTTAAGTGTTAGACAGCATTCAAATCTGTGTGTAAAGATCCATCTGCAGATTTTATCCTTATCCTGAAGGGTCTGATTCATGTCTGTTTTGTTTATCTGATTCTCTTCTCTGAGTTGAGATTCCTAAAAACACATTAGCTTCTCCAGCAACTGAGGCTTATGCTTCAAAAACAAACTCGGCTGCATCCAAAGTAGCATGGTACTTATTTTAATTTAAGTAACTTACTTCACAACCTTTACATTATTTTATTTATTAATTTTAGATTTTGGGCCTTTATGACAGGACAATGAAGAGGGAGAGAGATAGGGCAGGATCAGGGAAGGTCGTCAAGCCGGGATTCAAGCTTGGGACACCTGCAGCGCAACAGCGTGCTGCCCACAAATTTCATATTTTTAACATAAGAGGGGGTGCAGTCATTTGTAACTGTTTAGATGTGCACATGCTTACGGTGTCATTTTCTTCCAGTTACTTTAACTGTACATAAACAGTCCATTATGCGGCTTGATATTGCTATTTGTTGTCATATAATTTTAACTGATCATTGTCATAAACACAATGGTTTGTAGCATAGACCATTCACTACGCTTTGTTACTCTTCTAATTATTTAAAGGTCTCACACATTCATAGAAAACATATTACTTCCTCATTGCAAATAAGGTGGATATGAAATTGTTGCGTTGTCATTATCATGTGACCTATATGCAGGCCTACTTTTTTATGAACAATATAAATTTGGACAGACATCTCTTTTCACATACGCATATTTTTCATCTACTAAATAGTAGGGAAGCATATGCATACTCAGATAAAACTCAACAGTTGTTGTCATTGTTGTCTCAGATTCGATAGCATGTGTATTTTGTGCTTTTGTGTTTACAGGACATTGGCAGGTATTTGAGAGGGAATTTGGCTTAAGCCGAGTGAGCTGTATGTTAATGTTCTTCATTAGTGTGCTGTTATCAGATAACTGAGCCTTAGGGTCGGGAGGTCATTATGGCGACAATGGGTCAAGCGATGGGGGTCCTCCCCAGCAATTAGGCAAATCTGGTTGGGCCACCCTGCAGGAGTAACCCCCCTGTGCTGCATGTGTCTGGGTGTAGGTAAGGCTTAATGAGGTTTCCAGATATGTGTAGGCTTGTCTAGATCAGGGATTTTCAATCTTTTAGATGCCACAGACCCCCAAATATGATTATCCTTATGCGATGCAGCCCATTATAACATATAATTTATTATTTAAAAAAATATATTAGAAAAATGTGTGTAAAATATTATTTGGAAAATATTTAGTTTCTGTTATGTTACATCATTGTGTTTTTTCTACTTACTGTACTTTTAGACTTTTTATTAAATATATATATATTTTTTAATAATTTTATTTAAATGTATTTTTTATTCAATCAAATTTGTTATTTATTTATTTGAACCAAACTTATTTTAATCAATTTTAATTTTAATCAAATTGCATTTTAATCTTTTTTTTTAATTTAGGTATATTTTTAGACTGATTTTGTACTTTTAGACTTTTTATAAAAAAAATATATATATTTTAATAATTTTATTTAAATGTATTTTTTATTCAATCAAAATTTTTATTTATTTGTTTGAACCGAACTTATTTTAATCAATTTTAATTTTAATCAAATTGCATTTTAATCTTTTTTTTTAAAATTAATTATATTTTTAGACTGATTTTTACCTTTAACATTGTGTTACTAAAATAATTGTCATTATTTAAAGTCAATTGATATGTTTTGTTGACAGACGGACTGCAGTGGTTTAAATTATTATTAGCAATGAACTGCTGAAGACCCATACAACAAGTAGGAAACACGTCGCGTTTCGAGTTATCGCGATATTTGCTCCCGTCAGCTGACATGATTGTAGTCCTCATGTCAGGGAGGAACGCAGCAACATAATACGAGTTCCTGAAACAAACATGATAACCACTAAACATCGAAAGTTTAACGTGGACATTTGAATGATAAACCACTGAAAATATGGAGCACATTATAACGCCAAAGGTAAGTCTGAATCAACAGATCTCGTGTTTTTATGTCAGATTCAATACTCTAAACTCTCGATAGATGTACAAACATACAGAAGGAAGCGTTTAAATAGGGTTTGTTAACACGACTCAGAGTTGTTGGGTTTTACTTAATCTGCTGTTAAATCAGTTCTTTTTAATGTTGGTTACATGTAGCCTAACGTGAATGAACTTGAAGGAGTTTTCAGCCCTCATTACTGTATGTAAAGGAGTATTTCATCCACAGTTCAGATGCAACTTTTCAGGCAAAAGGGAGGGAAAATCAAATCTTTTATGTTTTTAGATACCACAGACCCCTAAATATGATCATTCTCATGCATCCTATAATATTGAAGCTATCTATATAGTTTCTTGTATAAAGACCCAATTCATACAGTGAAAATCATAATATTGTAAGTATATCTGAAATAGAATTTGGAAAATATATATTTTCTATAAAGTTCCATAAAGTACTGTTATTGTTATAGTACTGTATTTGTTTATTTAATTGGCTTTAATTTACTATTTACTTTCTTTCCTTTTATTTATGTATCTTTTAATCTTTCTTTTTTTAATCTAATAAAAAAAAATATATATATATATATATTTTTTTTAAATCACTTCTTCTCTAAAGTTTTCCACATACCCCAATTTGAAGTTTTTCCTGCATGAATATTTGAAAAGCCCTGGCCTAAAATATGACAAGGGCTTTAACACATTATATTCTCCGTCTATTCTTAATCTTATTTAATACACTTGATTAAGATGCTGGGACCTTCAAAATGCACAGTTCTGCACTTTTGTTACATAATATTATATGGTCATATGATCGTTATAAAAGGATGAAGGCTGCAGCCTTTTTGGATGTTTTTGGGGGGACATGGAGGGGTCAGCTCAAAGGATGTCACATGTTGAATCAGCAATACTGCAGGAAGTCTCTATATTAGCAGCTGACACCTCTAGTCAGATCTGCTCTGCCTGTTAATAGAGAATTATGGGTTTGAATCTTGGTCAAAATTGACCGGTACAATCCAAAATGAACCTACTGTGGTTTGAGTTTCTTGTCTTGCTGAAATACATGAACCTGTTCACTTTATAGAGACATTAGAGAATACTAACTTGCATTTGCTGTCCTAAAGCACTGAAGGGATCATTCTAATCATTTACTGAAAAGATTAGTTCTCATGTAGTTTATCAAGTATAAATGAGCAGAATACATTAGACTTTGACTCGAGAGAAAATGTTACTTAGTGCTGAAGTGGCATCTTGTATTATAATGTGGTTTCATTGCTTGTTACTAAGTAACCAAAATGACAAGAGATGGAGGAACAGGATGTGCTGACAGTAGTCTTAAGAGGTTCTGTAGGATTTCCTCTCCATTGTGTTAAACACAGGCTGGTTGATGGGTTGTGCTCCCTGAGTGGCACATCCATAGTCATTAACCCTTGCGGTCACTGGCTAGTGCTTCGTTTATTATTTGCAGACAGTTGAGTCAATAATAATTCTTCTTTTTTTTACGTGTTTTTTTGCAGGTGGAGTATGTGAAACTACTGAACAGGTACCCTGAAAAGAAGTCAGCTCAGGGGACTCTCTACTTGACCGCTACTCACCTCATCTATGTGGAACAAACTAACAACGCACGCACAGAAACATGGGTAATGTAGGCCAGTGGGAACAGAATATGTAATAGTCTTCCATTTATCTGTTGTAGGATCGGTTATACTTTATTTTAAGGTGTCCTTGTTACAGTGCAATTATACATTTAAGTACTGAGTAATATTAATGAACTACTTGCTAAATGGTTAGGGTTTGGCTTAGGGATACTTGCATGTAATTATGCACAATTTATTGTTATTACAATAGTAAGTACATGTAACATGTGTAACCGTAGGATCTTTTAGAAACCCAGATGTCTAGACGTATGATAACAGTGGATGTATCAATCGCATGTGTTTGAAGGTGCTGCATCATCACATCATGTCGGTAGAGAAGCTTCCGTTAACTGCATCTGGTTGTCCGCTCCTGATCCATTGTAAAACCTTCCAGCTGCTTCATCTGCTGTTCCAAAGAGAGAGAGATTGTCAGGATGTCTATCAGTCACTTCTGGGCCTGTCTCAACCAGGTGGCAACAAACTGAAATAAAATGCTTAAGTTGAAGTACACATTTTTATTATTTATAATTTTTATTTAAGTTTTTAAGTATACCCTTTTGTCCAATATTTATATTTTATTTAATTTTAACTTTATTCCAATTAGGTAAAATTATTTGTTATAGTTTTAGTTAACATTAACATCACTGGTATAAGTAATGAACATGGTGACAGTACATGACTGGCCTAATTAGGCAAACAACACTTTTTTTTTTTCAAAATCATTCTTATTTAGTGTCCAGTCCAGTAATCTTCCAGTTATGTTTATTTCATACTGAAAAATGCAGTAATATTTTGCAGACTGACCCAACTGCACACATGTTTGTTCTTAGATTCTAACTGTGCTTTTGTGTCATTTCAGTCAAAGAAGAGGAGCTGTATGCCTTTCTCTATAATCCACTCCAAAACGATGAGGACAGGAGACATGGTTGGGAATTCATCAGTGTGGCGAACGACTTCAGCAGGATGGGTCTCTCCAATGAATATTGGGAAATCAGCCACCTCAACAAGAATTTTGAGGTAGCATCTTCCTATTACTCCGCAATCTAGTATTCATGCTTCCTGTTTAGGACCATTTCACAATAATCAGCCTAGCTCTTTTCGTCTACTGACCACAATGATTAATATGTTCTAAGTACAAACAGTTTCAACCAAACGCCTGTATACTACCCTTCAAAAGTTTGGGCTAAAAGATGTTTTTCTTTGAAGCAATTCATACTTTTATTCAGCAAGATTGCAGTAAATGAAAATCGATAGTGAAGACATTTATAATATTACAAAAACAAAATCTGTATTTTAAATAAATTCTGTTCTTCAAAATTCATCAAAGAATCCTGAAAAATATCAAGTAGCATAACTGTTTTCAACATTGATAATGATAAAAAAAAATTATTGAGTGCAAAATGAATATATTAGAATGATAAAATAGATCAAAATAGAAAACTTTAGTAATTTTAAATTGTAGCAATACATCACAAACAGTAAAACAGTAATACTTTGATCAGAAAAATGCAGAACAGCATAAGACAACTCTTTTCAGAAACAAATCTTATCAACTCCAAACTTTTAAACAGTAGTATATGCACCCAAAGCTTGATCAGAATATTCTTTTTTTATTTGATGAACATTTGTAATTAAATAGTTATCTTATGTTATAATTATAATTCATATTTTGTTTTGTCTCATGGATCTTTCACTGTCTCTCTTTCACATAGATCTGTAGCACTTATCCATCTGTCCTAGGACTCCCTAAAAATGCCAGTGTTGCGGTAGTAACAGGCAGTGCCAAGTTTAGGAGCCGAGGGCGATTGCCTGCTCTGTCTTACTATCACAAAGACACTAAGGTATACAAGCACATGCACGTCATGAAGACACATAATGGCTCTGTTCCTCAACCAAGTGAGCACACTACCTAGACAAAATCCAGACAGGCAGGCAGGCTTTTTCAAACAGTAGACATCCTAATTATACTGCCTTGTAAAACGTTTGGCCAAATTCTAAGGCAACATTGCATGTATCCTTCACCGATAACAGAGTCCCAAAATACACTGCAACATACTGATCACGTTCACCAGAGATAGAGTCAAAAGAAAAGCTCATTGTAACTACAGTATATACATATTATATTCAATACTGCAAAGCAATGAATAAAAGTAGTCCAATTAAATTATTAATTTAAAGCAGATTAACCTAGAGACTATTAATTAAATTTTTACAATTTGGGGGCATATAAATGCACAAGTAGTTTTAAACAGGAATGGTAAAAAGTTGTGGCACTAACAACAACATTATCTTTTCTTTGCATCTCGTGTTACTGTCTTGCAGGCTGCGATCTGTCGCTGCAGTCAGCCTTTGTCGGGTTTGACGTCTCGATGTGTGGAAGATGAACAGATGCTTCAGGCCATCAGCCAAGCGAACCCCAACTGCCCTTTTATATATGTAGTGGACACACGGCCTAAGGTGTTACCTTTAACCTTAACCTTTCTATATACATAAGAGGACACGTCAAGAATGGGACTTTTAAAATGTTTATCTTTAAACTTTCAACCCCAGCTGCTGTGGCATGAATAAAGGAGACACATAAGAGAATGTGTAATCTTTCACCCTCTGACCCCAACTACTTATTTAGTGACTAGTTAACCATTACATTTTTGTCATAATTAGGTTTTTCTGTACCATCAGAGGGAGGTTATGGAATGAATCTTATTTTTGTATGTATTGCAGATATTGAATATGCTGTTCATTGTTACCCATATCATGTTTCATCAGTGTAACTGGAGAAATTACATTTCATTCCTTTTCTATTATTTAGGAGACCGTAAACCTTGACCTGACCCTCTGGAGCTATGTATGCATACATTTGTACATGTGTTTGTCTTTGTCAGTTGAACGCAATGGCCAACCGTGCAGCTGGTAAAGGCTATGAGAATGAGGACAACTACTCCAATATCAGGTTCCAGTTCCAAGGAATCGAAAACATCCACGTCATGAGAAACAGCCTACAAAAATTGCTGGAGGGTGAGAGAACACTTTTTTTTTTTGTTATTATTACTGGTATATGCAGTAGCTCATTAAGTTTATTTCTTTAAGTTTATTTCTTTGCTCAGTTTAGTGTTGGCTGTATGTGAAAAGTGTGAAGTGACGTGTGGCCAAGTACAGTGACCCATACTCGGAATTTGTGTTAACCCATCCAAGTGCACACACAGCAGTGAACACATACCCGGAGCAGTGGGCAGCCAATGCTGCAGCGCCCGGCGAGCAGTTGGGGGTTCAGTGCCTTGCTCAAGGGTCTCACCTCAGTCGTGGTATTGAAAGTGGAGAGAGCACAGGTTATTCACTCCCCCCACCGACAATTCCTGCTGGACCTGAGATTCAAACCCGTGACCTTCGGGTTACAACTTACAAGTCCGACTCTCTATCCATTAGGCCACGACTGCCCCTCTATCCATTAGGCCACGACTGTACCTTTTAAATCAGTAGATAAAATGATGGTTGGTTGTACCTTTTGCTCTTCCAGTGTGCTCTATGAAGTCTCCTTCCATGAGTGACTATCTGACAGGTCTGGAGAACTCTGGCTGGCTGAGGCACATCAAATCTGTAATGGATGCAGGCATGTTCCTCGCCAAGGTACTGACCTCCATGCTATAATCGCATAGAGAGACACCAACACGAGTATATCAACAATGATAAGCTCAGTCATTTTGCTTATGTTGTAGGCTGTCTGTGAAGAGAGGGCGACTGTGTTAGTGCATTGTTCTGATGGTTGGGACAGAACGGCTCAGGTGTGCTCTTTGGCTTGCATACTGCTGGACCCATACTACAGAACTATTAAAGGCCTCATGGTAATGACCCAGTAACCTATAACCTCTACCTTCAACACAGGATTCCTGTGAACTTAGTTCACACTCACATTTATGTCACACTGTTGAGCAGGTCATGGCTTTTCAAATTAAGTCATTAACTATTCCAGTGTAACTTATTATATACCATATATACCATCAAGTTTAGAGTTGGTAAAATTTAACACTTTAATATTTAATTTAAAAAAAAGTAATTTATGTGATGGCAAAGCTGAATTTTCAGCAGCCATTACAGTCTTCAGAAATCATTCTAACATGCTGATTTGGTGCTTAAGAACATGAATAGAAAGTTTAAATGAGCAGCATTTATTTGATATAGAAAGTTTTTGCAACAATATAAAAATCTTCACTGTCCTAGCATTAAATACCTGAAAGTATTCTTTTTTTTTTTTCTTAAATCTTACTGACCCCAAACACCCAGGTTGAAATATGGCAAAATAATAGAATTTAAGGTCTTGACTGTGTTTAATTTGTTTATCGTATACAAGGAAGCAGGCTGTTAAGGAAATTCATCATTTGACATTTGTTTTATACAGGTTTTAATAGAAAAGGAGTGGATCTCTTTTGGTCATAAATTCAGTCACAGGTAAAAACTTTCACTGTTGTTGCATGTATTAATAAATCCCCCCCATCATCGGAGCTTTCAATAACTTCAAATATGTAAATAAAATATATTTATAATAATAATAGTAATAGCATTTAAAGAGAATTAATATGTTAAATATTTTAATAATAATTAATAATCCTTTAATAATAACAAATATTAATATCAATAATTATTCAAAATGGCAAATATTAAAATGGTAAAACATTACAGTTACCTTTTATATACTATAAATAAAGTTCATTTTATTAATGGTGAGCCATTACAGTCAATACCAAATACATTTTTTGTGACATCACGTGTTCATTATATGTTTGTGCTGTAGGTGTGGCCATCTGAACACCGACCCCAAAGAAGTGTCTCCGGTCTTCACCCAGTTCCTGGAGTGTGTGTGGCAGCTGTCTGAACAATTCCCCTGTGTGTTTGAGTTCAACGAACGTTACCTAATAGAAATACACAATCAAGTCTACGCCTGCCAGTATGGAAACTTCATCGGCAACTGTCAGAAAGATAGGCTGGACATGAGGTGAGGAAAGACTGCACTACACACTTAGATATACATGCATGTACAATAAAAATGATGCAGTCGGCACTGAATGTGTATGCTTCAAAATGAAAAGCAAATATTCTTTATTATTAAAGATGAAATAAAACATGCAATGATTGAATGATTTTAAAATGCTTTGCTTCACTGTTCTTTGTGGGTTCTTTTTCTTTTAGGTTGCATGAAAAGACGTTTTCCTTGTGGCCACATCTTCTGAAGAACCAGCATCTGTATCGAAACCCCTTGTACCGGCGTTCATTAGAGAGCACAGTTCTGAGACCCAGCACTTTACCACTGCACTTCAAGTACGAATACACTCTTAAACATATAAATAAACCAGCTGTGCCACTGCAAACTAACATTTAAAGATGACACTTAAAAAAATGCTGCTAGTAAGACCAAAGTAATTAGATTTTGATGTAGAGTAATTCGGTTTGTGTGTTTCACTGAATAGTTTTGCACCAAATTTGTATTTCTGTATGTTTCCCAGGTTCTGGTGTGGGATGTATAACCACTATGACAGAGGCATGCACCCAAAACAGTCTGTTCTAGACCAGCTGCTCTCTCTCACACAGAAGCAGGTGGAAGGAGAGAGAACCATGACTGAATTACAGCGAGTAAGTGGGTTCGTGGCAGTTTTTGTCAGTGTGGAGAGGTAGTTGACATGACGCTGTCTCTCTCTTCTCCATTTACAGCAGCTGGCTGTTGCAGATGGAGTTCTCCCTGATCCATCCGGACCAATCAACACACCTGCGGAACAGGACAGTCCAAGCGAGAAGACTCCCACCGCTCCTGTTGTCCAATCAAATGGAAGCTGCACTCCTTTGATTAATGGAGACGCAGAGGTGGGCCCAGGAGCTGAGAAGTGCAATGAGAAAGAAGGGGAGGAGCCAGGAGCCACCGAACACGATCTGACCTCCTCTGAGGACAAACCTGTTTCTGTGGAAACAGAACATTCCAAAGAGGAGGTACAAGAATCCTCTTGAGTCTCCATAGTAACAGAACGGACATTTTGACTGAGACCCCAAAGAACAAATGTCCGAATTATTGAAAAGATGCATAAAGTACTGTTTCCACAGCTGAAGCGGCAGCAAACCAGTTTGTGATTGTTTATATTGCTGTTTATTCGGTTTCTCGAGCACTGGGTAAATTCTTGTGCCCTGTTATATCTGTTCTGAACATTTCTGCAATGTTCTTTATGTATTTTAGTTGACCTCAGTTTGATGGCCTTCAGACCATGAGGATTGAAGCTACATGCTTTGATCGTAGGCACTTAGATTCCTCTACATTTTGTTTAAATGCCGATCTTATCAAATTTGGCCTTATTCATTGTATTCACTTGTGTAGTACGTTTGAAAGTCAGACTCTGATACTGATTTATTCAGACACACAAGCAGCTGATGTGAAATTCATGTTGATGAAGGGAACATGTTGTTAAAACATGGATCAAATTGATTATCAGTTTTTTGCAAAAGGGCTTAATATTATTTTTGTGGTCTTCCTTATTGCAAACGCTGTTCATTTCGTGTGAAAAGGAACACTGCTGAAGTGCTGCTGATTGATTGCAATAGGATGCCACATTGTTTGAGCCAAGCTCTAATGCCAAACAAATAATTTGATGCGCATAAAAATATTCTAGGAATATTACTAAGTCCTTTTAAACAAGCCTTTTAAATGACATGTAGTTTTACAAAGCAATATTGTTTTTATTGATGTCTACTGGATGTTTATTTCCCACGGACGTGGAAAAGTTGACAACGTTGCTCTAATATTCAACTTCTTGAACCCTGGCTGCTATGGAGCTCCAGACAAGTTTTTATTATCATGTGAAATGCAAAACCAATGTTTAAAAATGCTTCCTCTATTGAGAAGCATTTGTTTACATTATTATTTTTTTATTAAATTAGAAAAAAAAATCTATTGATTAAATGTACAGCAATAATCAAAAGGGAATTTTGAAATAAGAAATGAGAGGGATACCACTGAAAATGACTGTGGTTACATTACATCTATTGTTTTTAAAACCGAAGAGTTTTGCTCTGTGTAATAATTAATCGTGTCAGCTCATTTTATACACGCTTGTTTTGATCATTGCACTGTTTTGTATCTCTTTTGTACACCATTCAATTTTCTTTAAATAAATGTTAATTTTAGTGAACAAATGTGCGTTATGCTATTATATTGCATTATGTTTGTGGACGACACTAAACTCACTCATTACACACAGGCATGAATAGATCCCAGTGACTGTGTGCACGCGCACAGCGCCTCCTCTGGTCGCCCACAGAACTGCTTCCGCTGTTTGCTGCTCGTCCGTGTTTGGCTTGTTATTAGCTCGGTGAGTGTCCTTGAGGCGAAAACACATTTAAAATATCTACTATATGCTCGTGTTGTATATTTGTTGCACTCTATACCTTAAAAATGCGTGTTTGTTTGACGGTAGGCCAGAAGGAGCGAGTCAAACTGTTATTTATGTTACAGCGAGAGTTAAATACACCGAGCTCCTTTAGCAGGGGAATAAATGTCCGTTTGAATGCGACAAGTGTTACTCTCAGCTGACTCTATTAGCATAAAAGCATTTAAAAGTCTGGTTTTGCTTGTATTTTTGAGGTTTATCTCGTTTGCTGACTGCGCGTATGCTTGCTAGTAGCTAACATAAACAAATAAAGTCCATCATGACAAAGCAGTCCAATAATATAAACGCTGCCAAAGATATTACATTAATATAATCATAGTTTACTCATTAATAACAATAATATCCCTATATAAGGTTGATAGTCTAGATAGGCAGCTCACTAATTTGCTGTTGTTTTCAACCGTCATGCTGAGGCCCTTATCTGTGCATAAACTTTTTATTTTTCTCTGCAGTTCTCGTCTATGCTCCAGCTGCGGCCAGTGGAGGAGGATGAAGCAGCCGCTGAGAGTCTGGTGCTGAACCGAGCTGTGGCTAAAAATGACCATTTCCTGCTGGCCGAGCTACTGTCACAAGAACGCTACAGGAAGTGCATTAGTCAGTAGAGCGGTTGGGGGATCCCAGGTACCCCGTTACGCATGGCTGCTTCCAAAGGTATGTGCATCACCCTTCCATGGTGTCACATCTGAGTTTGTTGTCCACCACGACCACAAGATTCAAGATTTTATGTGTCGCATACTCAGTTACATATATGTGACCCTGGACCCCAAAACCAAGTAGCAGGGGTATATTTGTAGCAATAGCCAACAATACATTGTATGGTTCAAAATTATTTTTCTTTTATGCCAAAATCAAGACCATGTTCAATGAAGATATTTTGTACATTTCCTACCATAAATATATCAAAATGTAATTTTTGATTAGTAATATGCATTGCTAAGGACTTTAAAGGTGATTTTCTCAGTATTTAGATTTTTTGCACCCTCCGATTCCAGATTTTTAAATAGTTGTATCTCGGCCAAATATTGTCCTGTCCTAATGGAAAGCTTATTTGCGTGTATATAAATCTCAATTTAAAAAAACTGACCCTTATGACTGGTTTTGTGGTCCAGGGTCCCATATGATACATAACCAGCAGTGAAATGTAAGTCAGGTCCGCTCCATAGATTGTGCAAAATTTAGACAAAGAAAGTAATAAACATGGAGGTGAAGATTATAAGACTGTACAAAATAAAATAAAGGGCCTGAGAGTACAGGACATTACATAATAATCTTAGGAGAATATATAATAAATATTTGAATGAAACAGGAATGTACACGTGAGGAATATGCTGAGGTATGTACAGAGAAGAATTTGAAGTGAATGTACAACAGTGCAGGTTGTTACATAGCAGCAACGAGACCAGAAAGTGCTGTGTGCAGCGACATAAAGGGTGTGGTGAGTGTATGCTAATGAAGTCCTGTAGATGTTGAAGAGGCTGAGTTTAGGAGCCTGATGCCCTGAAGGAAGAAGCTTCTCCTAAAGGCCCTGATATACTTCAAACGAAATTGAAGAACGAATTGATATGACGTCATTTCTAACAAAATCAGGCTGAAACGAAGTTCGTTTTGAATTCGTTTCGGCTCCTAAACACCTTTTGAGCTACCATTGGTCCGTGGCGATTACGCAATCGGTGGGTGTGTTCTGGAGCTTCACCTTCTTTGACGCGCAATTTTTTTTATTCCCGGTTCGTTTCTCATTCAGCGGAGGTCAGACGGGAGAACAACATTTTCTATTCACTAGCAACATAAATACACTGTGTCGAATAGCTAAGCTGCCACAGATATATCTGCACCTGTACAGTCGCTCGCGGGGAGACTTTAAAGATTCAGAGAAAGCATTTAATTCCTAGAAAGAGATTGCAACGAAGCTTGGTGTTGACGACCCAGAGTTATGCAAAAAGCGACGTAGAGAAAAATCAGATGCAAGTTTTCCAAAGCCATGAAAAGAATAAAATGAAAGAGTAAAGGTATAAGGTAGCAAGTACCAAATAAATGTTACACCATACTGCTACTGCTGCTGTTGTTCTTTCAATAAGCAAATTTAAAAGGTATACAATAAATGAAATGCCAAAAGAACATACAATAATAAACCTTTGTTTTTATCAAATTATGACAACACATAAAATATAAAAACGTGTAATAATTTATCCAGTTTAATAAAAGGCCTAGATACACCATCATTGCATTGTTGTTGTGTTTAGGGGATTTGCGCGAGCGTTGCGACACGTTTACACTAATCTACACCCCACTTCCAGCAGCACGGGGGTGTTGGAATGTTCGAAAACAGTATACCGTCGCTCAGCCTTTTCGAACTTCTTTTTGCCCCCGAACGAAGAACGAAAACAAACTTCGTTTGAAGTACACTATATTGCCAAAAGTATTGGGTCACCCCCTTATAATGAACATGTTTGACTACTTTAGTAATTTCTATGAGTACAAATCTTAATGTTTAAGCATATAATGATATTCTACGGAATTGTGTGCTTCTAATTTTATAGCAACAGTTTGGACAGGACCCTTTTAGTGCCTCTGTGTATAAGGCACGGTTCAAAAAGACATGATTGATTCAGTCAGTGTGGAAGAGCTTGACTGGTCTGCTGAAAGCCAAGTCCTGATCCCAGCTGAACACCTCTGGTGTGACTTTATATGCAGACCTTGAGCCAAAAACTCATCACCAAACACCAATGACTTGTATAGACACTATAAGGACAAAAGTGTTGGGACACCCCCTTCTTTAGAACAGAAAAAGGCACTAACAAAACTGTGGCAAAGATGGAAACAATTCATGTATTTAAAAATTGTATTTCCATCTCTGTTGCAACAGTTTTGGATGTGTCTAAAATGACAGTACCCTTATGTACAAGTCATTGGTGTTTAGTGATGAGTTTTTGGCTCAAGGTCTGCATATAAAGTCACACCAGAGGTGTTCAGCTGGGATCAGGACTTGGCTTTCAGCAGACCAGTCAAGCTCTTCCACACTGACTGAATCAATCATGTCTTTTTGAACCGTGTCTTATACACAGAGGCACTGTCATGTTAGAATAGAAAAGGATCCTGTCCAAACTGTTGCTATAAAATTAGAAGCACACAATTCCATAGAATATCATTATATGCTTTAACATTAAGATTTGTACTCATAGAAATTACTAAAATAGCCAAACATGTTCATTAGAAGGGCGTGACCCAATACTTTTGGCAATGTAGTGTATATCGGGGCCTTAAGTCTCTCAGTTTTGGCCATCAGACTACGGAAGAGCTTTCCAGATGGGAGCAGGGTGAACAGAGAGTTACTAGGGAGATTGGATTGGAGATATGCTCAGCTAAGCGCACAACTCTCTTCAGGGCTTTGCAGTAATTTTTAACGCAGCAATTTTTTGTAGGTCACCTGAGGTGTCTGCAGTTGCTCCTGGCCCATGGGGCAGGTGTAGACCGCCTTGATGTTAAAGCCCAGACCCCTCTTTTCACCGCTGTGTGCGGGCGTTACTTGAGCTGCGTGATTGCACTTCTCCGTGCCGGAGCTAATTCGAATGGAAGCCACCTGAACAACAGCTCGCCTGTGCTCACTGCTGCCCGAGAGGGCGATCCCGAGATCCTCCGCCAGCTGCTTCAGCACGGGGCGGAGGTCAACGCCAGGTCAAAGGTGACACTGTGGGCCTCAGGGGTTGCTGTGTGCAGCGGGCCTCTTTACCTGTCAGCCATATATGGACACCTGGATTGCTTCAAAATGTTGCTGTTATATGGGGCGGATCCAAACTATAACAGCCCGGAAGAGAAGGTGAATGGCAGGGCCACGCAGCAGAAGACGGTCATGGAATTGTGTTTGAGACACGGCTGTGGAGTCGAATACATTCAACTGCTCATTGACTTTGGGGCAAACGTCTACCTGCCGACCCTCATTATAGAGAAGAGCACCAAACAGAACGAAGCTGTTGAGCTCTTGCTGAAAGAGCGAGGTGAGAGAAGATTTAGTGGTATTATAGCTTTGGTTTTTTTTTTATTGCCATTAGTCTTGTATGAACCTGTTTCCACCAAGGAATAATAATAAAAAAAGGTCAGATTTCAAGGTATAAAACCAGAATTGCAAGATATAGGCTAAACTCACAAAAAGGTCAGATTTTTTTATTCACAATTCTTAGTTTACATCTTGCAATTCTGATTTTTTTTCTGAATTCTTGGTTTTTTTTATCAGAATTTTGAGTTTTTACCTTGCAATTTAGAGATTATATCTTACAATTAAGAATTGCAACAAAAAAAAAAAAAAGAGAATATTGAGATATACACTCAGTATTGCAAGGGAAGAAAATAAGAAATGTGAGAAACTTGCAATTACCTTTTTTATTTTTTATTTACAAAATACAAATGCAAGCTAATTCAAAATGAATTCAAAATGAAGGAATATTATGTTAGTAAAATAAGACTGAGTGTCATTGTTCAACTTTTTTTATTCTCTCTTTTTCACAGGGTGCCCGAAGACTCTGGCATCTCAGTGTAGATTGGCCGTTCGTAAACACCTGATACAGGTGAACAAGATTCAGTCTTTGGACTCTCTGGAGATTCCACCCAGGCTCATCGACTATCTCAAACACAAGCCACAAAAGAGTGCTTGGTTTACTGACAAAACGGATTACACTCCACTGTGCCTTTACTAAAGGACAGATTCATTCACTCACACATAGACTGGACAGATAGACCATACAGACATCTAGAGGGAAGGAAACAGACAGAAGATCTGGACTAATGACGTGGACTCACTCGTATGCAATCTCACAGATGGACCGATACACTGCTAACACCCCTGGTTTACATATATGAAGTGTGTTAAACTTGAACATTCACATAAATTAATTAGCTTTAATGTCTTTCAATATAGGCTGTGTAATATTACCAGAAGTGTTGCTGTAAATGCTCTAGAACAATGCATTGTCATACAGCCTGTTCAGCCTTTTCAAGATCATCTGGAGGTTTTAATTTCTCATACTAAATTCAGCTATTTTTTTTTACTGCATTTTTGTGTTTTGTTAATGAGTAACAGCTTGTTGAAGGATGTAAACATGTTGGTAACTGGCTTATTAATCTTAATATGATGTATAAAATCCATTGTGATTGTACTTGTCTATGAATCCCTCGTTTAGAGCAGATGGACTCTTCCAACAGATGTTGTGTAACCTCTATTGTGCAGATAACATGTAATGGATATCGTTTTGTTCCTGTGAGGTTAAAGACTTCATCAGTTCCAGAAGGATTAATAGCACAGGTATTGAAGTATCTTGCCTGAGGATTACAAAGTATGTCAGTCTGTGCTAAATTGGATATACAGTATATATGCAGGTGTATTTTGAAAACACAATTCTGCTGTGAATAACATCTGGCTTGTTAGTTTGTTCATAAAATTGAACAGCTGAACATAATGTGTTGTTTCCTCTGTATTTATATTTATGGGGTATAGTTTGAGGTGCCAGTTTCCATGTGGATATTTATTTCCACTTCATAAAATTGGATCATTGCACTGATGTGGAAAACTCAAAGTACTTAACATTTAGCTGAGATACACAAGACCTTACCAAATACAGACTAGACCAGTGTCATTTTAGCATTATTTATATGCTGTTATAGTATTTATCAGTATTTAGCTTAGCTAAATATTAGCTTTAATTTTTTTTTAATTTTCAGTTTTAATTCATTTTTAATGAAACTTTTAGTAGCATTGTTGTGTGCTTCATTATTATTATTTTAAAAAATTATTTGATTTCATTTTTATTTCTGTTTAGGTCATTTATTTCAGTTGAGCTTATGCAATTCATTTAAATGAACAAAATATTTTTCATAGTTTTAGTTTTAACACTCTTTGATGCCAAGGACCCCTCATGCCTTTCTAAAATAAGGCAGTAAAATTAAATAATTGTCTTTTGACATGGTACTTTTCACAATAAATATAGTTTAAAAACATTATTTTGGTGGTTAACTTTAAACTTTTAGGGGATGTCATTAAATATGACGGCATATATCTGCTGCAGCAAAACTCATATTTGGTTTACACCTCGCGTAGATCTCCAACAGAGTGTTAATTGCATATATTATTTTATTGCAGTTTTTATTATTATTATTGTATAGCCTATTGCTATTATCACTTTTATTACCGTACTTTTACAATTGACCTCTTTTCTTCCTGTCACTGCCTTTTAAAGTGCATGCCAAGACAGTACGTTGAAGTAGACAAACCATTACCATGATGGTACTACACTTCCCAAAATGCACACAGCACGGAAACTCGCCAGCCGCTGCTCCAGCGCTCAATGAACAAAGTGAATCACAGCCGCGAGCTCATGCAGCGCTGCGCGAGGACAGAGCACATCACTGCACGCGCGTTCGGAAAAGATGGAAAAATAAGGCGAGTGTCGTTAATGTTTCTATCTGTGTGCATTATTCGCTCTTTGACTGTGAACGTAAGTGAGTGTACGCGCAGAAACAGCTGTTTGCGTATGCAAATTAGGAGTATATCAGTGAAGCGGACGCGGGCTGGTTAGCGTCTGGGCTAGCGTGCATCAGTTGTGCGTTCATTATCAGTGATGGTGTCCAGCTGGGGACACTGCGTGTAGTCTTTTGATAGAAGTTCTATTCGATGCCAGTAACATTTTCAGTGCAGTAATTGGTGTGATTTGTCTATGGGCTGTAGTTCTTTAAACTGCACGCTGTCTGTATGTGGTCTCCTTTGTTTATGATGCACATACAGTGAGTCTTCAGGCCCGTTGGCTTTTGTTTTGATTAACGGTAGGTTTAATACAGCGGAACTTCACTCACGTTATGTGTAACATTGCAGGACTCATTCAGGTTGTAACACTTTACAGTCATCGATTTTGTTTTTGTGTTGTTGTAGGTTAGCCTTTCTGCCTCTGTGGTTAAGAAAACAAATTTAGTTGGAATTATTCACACCTAAATGAGCAAATGTAATAATAATAATAAAAAAAATGAAACATGATAAAGTAACGGGTAAATATCATATGATATTGTTTAATTAAGGGGAAAACATACAAAATAAAACATCCATTTATTTTTGGTTTGTTTCATTTAATGGAAATATACTTTTATAGAAATTTTATATGGTGAATAATTTGGCCATTGTTTTCTCACTTGTGAATGTGGTCTAAATGAGCCCAGTGAATGTTATTAATATATTCATAATAGACCAGGGGTTTCCAAACCTGCTCCTATAGGGCCACTGTAGAGTTTACAACCCCAGTTAAACACACCTGAACAAGTGAATCGAGGTCTTACTGGTCATACTAGAAACTTCCTGGCAAGTTGGAGCTAAACTCTGCAGGATAGGCAGCCCTGTCACTCTGTTTAGACCTGTAAACCAAAATTTAGTTATCAAATGTACCTGGCTTAAACGAGTTGGGACATTCTAAAATGCGTTATGCAGTAAACAGTGATACTGAAAGACCAAGTTTCAGTGTAAACCTGAATAAGTTCAGAACAAACTGAGATTTAGCCTAGTTGGTGGCAGGATTATATTTTGTGTTATTGTGTTCTATTACAAAGCCTTAAAAAGTAATTAATTCATTAAAGGGCTAGTTCACCCTTACGTTGAACGCAAAATAAGATATTTTGAAGAACCAAACAGTTGTTGGTCCCCACTGACTTCCATAGTAGGGAAAGGAATACTATAGAAGTCAATGGAGACCATCAACTGTTTGATTACCAGCATTCTTCAAAACCTCTTCTTTTGTGTTCAATATAAGAAATAAGTATACATGTTTAGAATGACATAAGTAAATGATGACACAATTTTCATTTTTGGGTGAACTATTCCTTTAAAGTTTAAACTTTAAGGTCAATGTTTATCAATAAATATGTACCTTAGTTCAGTTTTTTCTTATTTTGACTGTTCCTAATCATGCATCTTAATTTCTGTTTCTTTCACAGGTATAAGATGTCTGATAAACACAGTCCCCATACCTTCTGGCCTGCCTCTCAGGGTGGAGTGTTTACTACAGGCATGCTCCATTAGCCACAGTCATCTGTGTCAGTATGGAGACCGCCACAGGAAGTGAGGTTGTAGGTGCAGTAGGGGGTCCACAGTCAGACTCTGTTTCCCATGACAGCCCTCCACCTCAGTCACCCCCTTCTGTGAAAATACGGAAGACGGCTTTCAGGTTTTTTGGTGGTCGGAAGAGCATCTGTGTTCTTCCCAGCTTTTTCGGTGGCCGTGGCAGAAGTCAAAGAAAGGGGTCATCAAAAACAAGTGTTACAAAGAGCCAAACATACGATGGGGTGAGCAGAGCATGCTGGGGAGATTTGGGCAGAGGTAACAGTGAAGCGGCCTCAGGGGACTTTGAGTTTTGTGCCTCCAGTGACCCTCAGAAATCACAGGAGGATCACGGGAAGTCTCAGTCTCTACCACGACAGCGCAGAGGCCTTCGGGGTCTTTTCAACAGCATTCGGAGACACAGGAAAAACAAAAATGTTGAACTAGAAAAGCGCGAGGCACTGGAAATGTCTTCAAGCTTCCATGCCGAAACAGTGCCTGGTGCCCTGTCGAGCGTCAGTGACCGTAGCGAAGAGTTGGTGCTAGATGTGCCTAATCAATCCACAGGCAGTGAATGTGAACTGCCATTGGCTGCCACTGAATGTACGAAAGATATAACGCTAGTGCCTGAGAAAAGGAGGAACAGAGTGGAGGTGGATAAGAGGAAGGGAGCAAAAGAAGAGGAGAATAAAGGGGAGGAGATACAAAATGCGAGATGGGAAGGACTGACGACATATCATCAACCCTTATGTGCCGAGTCAGAACTGGACTGTTTAGCTGAGGAGAATGTGGACGTTCCTGACGGGGAGCCTCCTGCTGTATCCTGCTCCTCTGAAAACTTAATCTTCGGTGACGTTTCTTCATTGAAAAGCTTTGATTCGCTGACAGGTTGCGGAGACATAATCGCAGACCAGGATGATGTCAGTGTCGCCGAGAGCTCGGTGTCTGCCGAGAGAGGCAGCCGAAATGCAGGAAAACGGAGCTCGTGTTTTGTCACGTATCAAGGTGGAGGGGAAGAGATGGCAACTCCCGATGAGATAGACGCGGATTACTTGCAGAGCTTATGGGAATCTGAAACTAGTAATGAAGTCTGCTATGTCCCCTCAGACATGGGCTCGGATAGCCCTTCGCTTACTCCCGATCAGCAAATCAGCTCCATCCGTGCCACCTTCAACAGCAGCCCACTGGGAATCACAGAAACGGCCCTCACTCCTGTTGACCTCTTGAGCCCACAGAGCGATCGGCAGGAGTCGGTTCCCAACAGCGATGAGGGATACTATGACTCCACCACACCAGGTATGGAGGAGGAGAGTAGAGAGCGTCCACACCAGGAAAGGCTTCCACGGGACAGCTACAGTGGTGATGCCCTTTATGAACTTTTTGAACCTGACGATCGTCTACTCAGCCCTGCTCTTCCTCCCAAGGATGCCCATTCATTTGTTGGTGCAGATAAGAGTCCAACAAACCCTCTGTACGCCCTGGCATCCTCTGCCCTAGAGACAGGAACAATGGAGACAGAGGAGGAGCGTCTGAGCAAGATCCAGCATGCCCTTCTGTGCTGCGAGCTCCAGAATCTCAGAAGCCCATCCAAAGATCAGCTTCTGTTCCACACAGACTGCTTCTACGATGATTCGAGCCTTTCCACAGGCAACAGTAAGATAGTTTTGGAAGAATCCATGAATCAGTGCTATCCCCAATCACCACCAAGATCTCAAGCTGTAAAAGAGCCAGTCCCTCTCAGCAGGGGTCAGATCCAGGGGACTCCGTTGTTTGCAGATTCAGGGTTTAGTCCACATGTCGCAGAGACAACCACACGGCAGCCTCAATCTGAGAATCAGAGCCCATTACTACCCACCAGGGGCTGCAGTCAGTCTCAAGAAGAGCTGATGGTCTGCTTCTCCCAAGCACTCGTAGATTTCACAAAGAACACCCGGCTTTACCGCAACTCAACTGAGAGTCTTGATGGCTCAGAGTCGAGTTCTCCTTTCGGGCCGAGTCTGAGTGCCCTGCCTGCCATTGTCACGTTTGACGTGGTCGACATGGAGAATGAGGGTGAATGTGAGCAGCAGACCGAGCTTGTTGAGGAGGAGGAAGAGTTGGCGTCTCCTTACGAACCCTTCGAGGATGATGGCTGTTACCTTCAGCAAGATGCCTTTGCTGAGTGTGACCAGCGTACTTTTGATGCCTACGAACAAAGTCTCTTGCTAAGTAACGCTTGGGGCATTGCTAGCCTTCCTCGCCACCTCAGTTTGGGTCGACCTTGTCCACCCGTCCCCACCCCATTAGCACTAAACCGTCGCAGTCGCTCTCTTGACACGGACAGTCTGGATTTTCAGACGAGTGAGCTTTACACCAACTGTGACTCTACATTTTCACATCGTAGGACTGCTGATTGTAGTGATATGGCATTACCGCTACAGCCATGCAGGGTCACTGTTGATAGCTGGAGGCGGGGCTATGGGCGGAATTTTGAGTCCTCTAACTCTTCTCAGCAAGAAGCTAAGTTGTCACACGTGGGCCAATCAACTGTAAGACCTTCACATCTCCCCCTAAAGAACAACTGCCGTAATCGTAACCTCCCTGGATCTGCTAGAGCTGATAGTGATGGGGAGATTTTGTTCGGGGGAGGCGATGCGCTTTACCCCTGCAGTTACCCTCCTACAGGTATGCAGTGGAAGAATCGACCTGTCGGGGTCACTCAAGGTGTGCCCCACCTTCGCTCTGACCAATCGGCAGACCATCGAAAAATTCCCATAAAGAACCGGAGGGGGGAACTTGAGGGTGGCTTCACCCCTGCACTACCCAAATTATAAAAAATCTCTCGCACTCAAAGTAAAACATTAATACAAATGGACAAGTCTCGTCACCAAAGACGATGCTGGATGTTTACTGACAGTTTTGAATTGTATCCCACTCACACACACTGTAGTTGCTGTTACTGCCGGATAAGCTATTGTATTCTTTTGTGATGTACCGTGTAGTTTTTGAGCTATGTTTTAGTTTCTGTGAGTTTAAGAGGACATGTATTTGTTACAGCATTACTCAGCAGGTGCTGTCTATATATAGATGCCATATTGCTCTGCATTTATGTAGCCAGGGATTGCTATTGAAATTGATCCATTTGGTTTGGTTTTGGAAACGTTTTAGGTATATTAGCAAAAAGACGACAACCTATAAATGACTTATTTTAGCATAAGAATGAAAACCTTCATTAGCACATTGAAACCGATATCATCTTAGAACTTTGTTCAAGTATCAAACTCAGTTTGAACAAATACTTTTTAATACAACACTTTTTAATACAACACTTTTTTTTAATCGAAAATATGCTGTATGTTTCAAGGTTTTAATGTTTACATCTTGGAACTTTTTAAAAATCTTGTTTAGCTAGTCACACATTTCTTTTGTATGGTATTTTTTGTTTTTGGCATAGCACATGCTACTCTCATAGGAAAACTGCCTGTTAAATAAGTGGCCAACATCCTTGATACACTTCTGTCCTTTATTTACTGAAGGCTTAAGGATCTGAGTATAGAATCTGGTTTGTTTCCTTTTGTGCTGCTAAACAGTATGTGATTGTTTGGGATTATATTATGTACTGTATTAACTATGGATATCTGCATATTTGAGTATTCTCTGCGTACATTCAAGTCAGATCTGGCCTAAAGTCTTCAGTAAATATGATCTATGTAGTTGATAATCTAATGTTTCCTTGCAGATAAGTCCAGTGCTGTTCTGTAATTAATCTTTTGTTCTTTTTTCTTGCATTTGGTACATTTGTGTGATTGATTTTCCATACCTCATTCTTTTTAGTGGTATCAGAAAATCAAAAGGTTTTGTATTTTAATACACAAGGATGTACATATACAGACAAAGAATGTTAGACCATCTCAGTAAAACTTGACTAGCCTCAATGTTGTCATTTTCAAAAGGTTTAAACATATCAACCACATCACAACCTGGATGCAATCTCTTTCCACACAGGAATCAACACTGACTGGAAATAAACCCTTAATAGACATCAGTACTGCAAGTTTGTGAGTGTTTTTTAGTATCATCTGAAGTGTTGTAGTTTCCTATGGCAGATGATTTGTTAATAGTGCAGCTCTAGATCATTATTTGGCCTTGTATGCCGTGTTTAAACTTTTTGAGCGTGTTTAAAAAATATATGTTTTGCTTTATTGAAGTTCTTCTGGTATTTGGAACCATGACTTTGGGTGTTTTTTTTCTTGTACGCTTGTACTGTGAGTATTATTAGGATTAGGAGAAAACAGACACAAACTTAATATGTTAGTGAGAAAACTGAACTCTTTTTTTTATCTATTAAGACTAATATCTATTTTGACAAAAGAGAAATGCAAAATAAACTGTGTAAGCTTGTCATGCACTGTAATTCTGTTTTCGATAGGCAAATGCATTTTAGATGTGGCACTTGTAGGTGAAATAACATTAGTGCCTTTTTTCTGAGCTATTAGGCATTGCCTGATTAGTAGAGCTGGTGCTGTATTTGATTGAAAGGTGGTCTCCGTTCTAAAGTCAAGGAGGCTCCAGTTGTCATGGAAACTGGTCGAAGCTGTCGTGCACGTCTTACTGTTATGAGCTGGGAAGAGCAAAATAAATGTAGGCAATTCGTGACTGACAGCAATTGATGTGTCATACTGTCTTTTCTAGCCTCCCCTCTCGCTTTTCTGTTTTTTTTTCTTCTTTTTTCCTATACATGTATGTAAATTATATGAAAACGAATCGTCACAGCAGGGGTTGGCTCCCTCTACTGGTTAGATTTTGTCTCACCACTATGTTCATAATAAATAGTTTTAATATTGTTTTTTACATGATCAAACATAAAAAGCAGTTAATCATTCAAAACCATCTTGTTACTAATTTCATTTTAAATATATCCATCTGTGAGCCTTACTGTGTTTACATGTGTTGAAATTAAGTGTAATTAACACTGTGCAAAACCTCTCAAACAAGTTTGTTAATATCTTATATTGCTCAATTAATTTAGTACAAAATTGGCCAGGTTTACACATTTACATTTAGCATTTGCTGTTATACAAAGCGACTTACAAATAAGGAACACATGAAAAAACCTTAATGTTTAAAATCTGCTAGGGAATATTGTGATGCAAACCTCCCTCTCTGCTCTGATTTTTCATGTGCTAGTCCACCACTGTATTAGGGGGAACTCTCACCATAAAACATCTAAAACAACAGGACTGCATTTATGTTGTTATAATATTGGTGATAAAAAAGCTTAATGATGCATGTGAGTCACAGTGCACAACTTGCTGATGTGGATTTATGGAGACAAAGATACTAAGTTGAACTTTTAACAGCATTTGCAGCACATTGATTGACATAGATGAGCTTGTCTGTTTACTTCTTCTATCCTGACCTCAACCAATCAGCATGCAGCATTCCATCGCATCACTACGGGATGCACTCCCAGGGTTGCTAAAACCTGCTCTTTGAAATGTTTTTCTTGACTGGGAATGACTGTCATGTTGACATTATCATTTGTTTGTCTGAAGTGAAACAGGTGGCTGGTTTACTGAACTCTGTTACAAGTGAACACAGTGTTGAAGAAAGGTGTATTCACACTACTTTTGGCCCACAACCAGAACCGTACAGTGGCCAGATTTCAATATGACCTATTTCTACGTGGTTTGTGTGAGCATGTTGATGATTCCTCCATTGGCACGGAGCTGTGTGATGAGTCTCTTTCTCAGGAGAGAGTATATTACATAAGCCTTCAGTCTCTTTCTCTCACTGCCTTAACAACCTTGGCATTCATCCCAGATGTCATACACACACATGGGTATTGGAGAGTTTGTATAGACACGCTTGTACTGTTGTTATTTTTGCGATTGTCTCTTTTTCTTCATCTTGAAAGAGAGGGAAAGCTATTAACAAGAAACAACTCCTTTGGACTTGGTAAGTAAGTAATTTTATTTGTATAGCACTTTTCATATATAAAATGCAACTCAAAGTGCTTCACAAGCATAAAACAAATATTAAAAAACAACATCATCAAAAGCAAAATATAAACAAGTATAAGTAAATATAATACACACAAATATATTTGTGATACACAAATTGGTGCCAGAGAGTATCATGTTTTTGGATACTGTTATGGTAATACCATGGTCATTTTTAATAATTCATTTGAATCGTAATTTAACAGTAATTTTCAGAAGTATTTTTAGACAACTTGGAGAACCAAGTAAATAAGCAGTGTATGAATATGGAGATCATATATACATTAAAGTTGTACTGTTATGTACTGATTTGCACTTTATTTTAGAAGTAATTAACATTTTAGAAAATAAAAGCTATTTTTTAGATTTTGGTTTAAGATAAAATGTAAAATACTTTTAGAACAAAATGGAGAACCATGCAAATAGGCAGTGTATGAATATGGAGATCATTTAGTATCATTATACATCAAAGTGCAATTGTATAGCAGAAGTCTGTTTTGAGTGGTGTTTTGCATTTCAGAAATAATGTTTAATAGTAATTTAATAGTATTTTTATATTTTAGGTTTAAGCTATAATTTTATTTTTAAAACTTGACGAATCCTGTAAATTAGCAGTGTATATGGAGATAATTTAGTATAATTATGTATTACATCAAAGTACCATTGTACTTTTGTGTACTGCTTTGTGCTATATTTTTTTTTTTAAAGATTCCTAATAGCAATCTAATAGTATACTTTAGATTTTACATATATTTTAGTATTTTTTAGAAATATAAAAGAAGAACAATCACTAATTATTCATACCTGTGTAAATGCCATTAGCCTGGACCTCAAGACTTCAAAACCTCCTTTTATCTACAGATATAGTGCATGGCTTCACTTATATATTCCACATAATAATAGCAAGTATAGCACCATGTTTTATTTATGAAACTTTGATCTCTCTTCTCATCTGATTTATTCATGACTCACACACATATACCACAAAATACACTCTTCTAAATAGTGCCTTGGGAACGAGGTAAAGCTTATGAGGACTGTGTATGTGTGTGTATATATATATATATATATATATATACATAAGATGCCTAAAGGTTAAAACTGCATGAGGCGGAGAGGACATATTGTCTCCAAAAGCTTTTATACATATACACACCCACTCCCTCTCTGTTATACACACACATATGCCCCCAAACATTGAGTCCATTAGTGACATCCCAACTTGCACACTGTCCTGCCTTGGTTTTAAGCTATGAATACACTCTTACGTATACAAGAGCTACATCACAGAAAACCTCGGGACACACAGAGGGAAATCGGGGGGAGGGGGATCTTGTGATCCCCAGAATGCTTGTTACATCAGATCTCCTGCTTCATTGCATAATGTAGCAAAAATATATATGTGAAAGTCAGCTAGAAAGACTGACAACAAAACAGCACCGCTGGATTGGTGTTCTGTGTGTTTTGGAATTTGAGATTAGTGCTTTCTTGCAGGGTTCATTTGCCTCCTAATCATTTTTAAAAAGAGTGATGGAGACGGTGATTGGATAGATGTTTTGGCTTTGCTTTCAAGTATTAAAACAAGGAATTTACATGGAAAGTTGACACAGTGCTCCTGCAGTGTGATATAATAAGCCTGTACTAAACAACTCATTTTTGTACATTTGGAAGACACTTTTATGCATAATGAATTGCAGTGTATTTAAAGTGTACATTTTTATCAGTGTGTGAATTCCCTGGGAATCAAATCCATATGTGACCTTAATGTTAGTTTATTAATGCTTATATAATTATTTATGCACCTCATATTGAGAGACTACGTGGAATATTTAAGGAAATGCATTTTTAGTAAGCTACATGATTATTAAATAAAACCTATTAAACCTAAAACCTTACAATTTCAACATAATTTAGTAAAATTACAATTTATGTTAAATAGCATAAGACTGCTCAATAATCTAATATCTATACTACTGTATATAAAATCTAATGTTCAACCGTTCAAAAGTTTGGGGTCAGTAAGATTTTTTTTTTTTCAAAGAAATGAACACTTTTATTCAGCAAGGATTCATTAAACTGATTTGAACACTATATTCATCAAAGTATCCTGAAGAAAATGTACCACGTTTTTCAAATACATATTAAGCATCGCAACAGTATTTAACATTAATAATAAGAAGAAATTTTTTTTGAGGAGCAAATCAGCATTTAAGAATTATTTGTGAAGGATCACATGACACTGAAGACTGGCGTAATGATGCTGAAAATTCAGCTTTGCCATCACAAGAATAAATTACATTTGAAAGAATATATGAAACTACTTCTTGCAACTGTAATAATATTTCAATATTTTTAAACAATTATGTTTGGTGGGCATAAGAGACATTCACAAACATTAAAAAACAAAATTGTTACTGACCCCAAACTTTTGAACAGTAGGCACTTAATCTCACAGCCATCAAGATCATCCTATAGAAATGAAGCAGTGATTCAAACATCATATTAGCTCGTCGTCTCTTGTGTGGCTGTGTATGTGTGTCTGTTGTCTGTGTGATTTCAAACACACGCTGTTTTATGCCTGATGGCAGAGGGTAATCTGCTACAGCATACCTCCTCTCACCCATGAGATCAATTTTTTCAGTATCATATTACAGTAAGCCTGCCTATGATGGTTAAATAATAATAAACTATTTAAAAATGAATGGTGTTCCTTAAAAAAAAATCAAATGATCATCAGAGAAAGCTGTACGGGACTGTACTTGTCTGTATGCTGCATAATTAAACACATCTGAAGTACTGAGATTAATATTCAAAAAATACCTGCACGTTGAATGTGGTCTGATTTCTGATCTATTATATATATAAATATGTTAAATAATAATGTTAAGTTAAATAATATGTTCAACCAAGTCTCTGTCTTTCTCACACAGAACAACCTCCTGGACAGTAACCAATCTGGCTTCAGAAGTGGACATTTCACCGAAACTGCCTTGCTTTCTGTTGTTGAAGCCCTAAGACTTGCAAGAGCGGCTTCCAAATCTTCATTACTTATCTTGCTGGATCTGTCTGCTGCTTTTGATATGGTCAACCATCAGACCCTCTTATCAATTCTATTGAGAAAGGGCATCTCAGAACCGCACTCCAGTTTGAGTCTTACCTCTCTGATAGGACCTTCAAAGTATCTTGGAGAGGTGAGGTATCCAAGTCGCAACATCTAGCTACTGGGGTGCCTCAGGCCTCAGTTCTTGGACCACTTCTCTTTTCTGTCTACATGGCATCACTAGGTTCTGTCATTCAGAAACATGGCTTTTCATATCACTGCTATGCTGATGACACTCAACTCCTCTACCTCTCATTCCATCCTGATGATCCGACGATAGCTGCTCGCATCTCAGCGTGTCTAACAGACATTTCTTGCTGGATGATGGACCATCACCTTCAACTCAACCTAGCTAAGACAGAACTGCTTGTAGTTTCAGCTAACCCATCGCTTCATCACAATCTCACCTTTCAGTTAGGCTCATCTACCATAACTCCTTCAAAAACAGCCAGAAACCTTGGAGTTGTGATTGATGATAAGCTGAATTTCTCAGACCACATTGCTAAAACTGCCTGCAGATTTGCATTATACAATATTAAGAAGATCAGGCCGTTTCTCTCGGAACATGCAACACTACTCCTTGTTCAGGCTCTTGTTCTGTCCAGACTTGACTATTGCAATGCTCTCTTGGCAGGTCTTCCAGCCAATTCTATTAAACCTCTACAATTATTCCAAAATGCCGCTGCAAGATTAATCTTTAATGAGCTGAAAAGATGCGTGACGCCTCTGTTCATCAGTTTGCACTGGCTACCAATGGCTGCTCGCATTAAATTCAAGCCATTAATGTTTGCCTACAGAACCACCACTGGCTCTGCACCCCTTTACCGAAATTCATTACTTCAGACTTATGTGCCCTCTAGAAGCTTGCGTTCTTCAAGTGAATGACGCATTATTGTGCCATCCCAAAGACGCACAAAAACACTTTCACTGACTTTTTCATTAACTGTTCCCATCTGGTGAAATGACCTGTCCAACTCAATCAGAGCAGCCGAATCCTTACCCATCTTCAAGAAACGGCTAAAAACTCATCTGTTCCATCTTTACTTAACCCTCTAACTCTAGCACTCTCTATTCTAATTTTATTTTATCTATGTCTTTTTATTTAAATAAAAAAAATTAATAAAAATAATAATAATAACAATTATCTATACTGCGTTAGGTTAACCAAGACTTGTAATAGCACTTGCACGTTGTTGCTCTTTTGTTGGTTTTGATTGCCTCTTATGATCTCATTTGTAAGTCGCTTTGGATAAAAGCGTCTGCTAAATGACTAAATAAATAATAAAAAAAATAAATAAATAAATAAAATATATATATATATATATATATATATATACACTGCCCTCCCCCTGGCTGTCACAAATCCAGTCTGTGGCCGGGTCGCCCTTCCATCGAATTGAATCTTGCACAACACTACTGTTGCATGTCACCCACGGATTACAATTACCATCATCTATTGCACTGATGACAGACACACAGCTGATTGCACTAATCGCACGCTCACCTGAGAACTATTACACACACCATATAAAACACATTCAGTTCCTGATCTAGTTGTCGAGTATTGTTCTGCATATAGCACTCCCTTAGTGTTAGCTGCCTTACTGAGCCATTTTGTGTTTCTGTTTAGTTCCAGTATTGTTCTGCTTTTATTACTCTCCTAGTTTTAGCTGCGATACGGAACCCACTTAGTTGTCTTTGTCTTGCCTTGTCTGTTTTCTCGTGTTTTGATTCTTGCCCGTGTTTCCTGGATTTACTCTTCGTCTTTCCGTTTGGACTCTGTTTGCCCCTGCTTGGACTATTGCTCGTGTTCTCGGATTACCCCTCTTGTGTAAACCCTTTGGATATTGCTCACTTATCGACGACCCACGCATGCCTTCTGAATACTCTTGTGTCTTGTCCTCAACATATCTGTTAACTGATGTTTAACCCTTCCTGTGTTTTGACCACGTCTCTGTTTAATAAAAGCTTGCACATGGATCCATACGCCTCACATCTCGTTGGCTCCGTTACAGAATACTCGTCCACACAAGGATCCAGCAGCTGTTCAGAGGAACATTGGCCAGGTATGGACACAACACGTATATTATTCGCTATTAAGCAAGGCACACGATCGTTGGAAAGCCATATTTGAGAATTTTTAGCCATTGCTCACTATTCAGATTTACCAGACATTATTTTGATAGAGATTTTCTGTGATGACATAAATCAACCCCTTCGGCCTAAGCTTAGACGCAAGGGTCCACGCTTATAGCTCGCTCAGTTTATGAACTATACTTTGTTGACTGTTGGTTCGGCGTTCACTGTGGGTGTCGCGGAGGAAAGCGACTCTGCATCCGCTCATGTAATGGCAGCCATGGAGCGAACTCACAAAATGGCGGCGACAACAAAGTACTGTGTTGACACTACCGTCATTCCTGATCCTAAACATGTTGCGGTGTTATTTCGGACTCCATTCATCCCGCAGATGAATTCAGAACCCATTAACATCGCGGCTGCTGCATCAGAGCCTGTGTATGTCTCGTATGATCTGCCAGAACCTCGCCATGTATTGTCTGATCGGAGTTCAGTTAAGTCTCAGTTGATCTTTCGTGAGTCCAACCAAGTCACAGTTGATCGTCACGAGTCAAGTCATGTCTCAACTGATCGTCACGAGGCAAGTCCCATCTCCGCTGATCTTCCAGAGTCTCTTCACGTCACTGCTGACCATCCAGAACCACGTCCCGTCACAGCTGATCAGCCAGTCTTGTCACGTCCTGTCTGCCACACCCAGATATTCAAGGTCAGTCCTTCAGTATCCTAGTCTGGTATCCAGTGTGAGGGATGCACCACTGGTGTCTGCACGTGCAGCTGGTATACCCAAATGAGCTCACTTTAACCCTCCTGTTCCTGCACTAATTCCCCTGTCCGAAGCGCTTCCCATGATGGGGATTGCTTTGTGTTGAATTTGGGCTGCGTACACCATCACAGAGCTCTCAGAGATGGCAGCGTCCACTCTGATGTCTTCAGAGGTGGCGGCTGATGCTGCAGAACCTCCAGAGGTGTCAGTGGTATCCAGTTATCAATCCTCATCCTGTCACGGCCAAGGAGGCCGTCTGCGAATCCTCGCCTTGTCCTGTCACGGCTATGGAGGCCGCCTATGAACCCTTGTCCTGTCCTGTCACGGCTGTGGAGGCCGTCTGCGAATCCTCGCCTTGTCCTGTCACGGCTATGGAGGCCGCCTATGAACCCTTGTCCTGTTCTGTCACAGCCACGGAGGCCGCTTTTGAACATTTGCCCTGCTCTGAACCGGCCGAGGAGGCCATCTCTGAACTCTCGCCCCGTTCTGAACCAGTCATGGTAGCTGATTGTGAACTGTCTGTCCGTCTCGTCTCAACTAATGTGTCTGATTTCAAACTGTCTGTCTGGCCTCTCTCTGTCAAGGAATCTAAACCTGAACTGTCTGTCTTGAGCTCAGAAAATATAAATGCACCCCATATCTGTCCCGTTAACCCTATCACTGCCATGGAAGCCTTTAATGAACCCTCTGCATGCCCTGTTAATCCTGTCACTGTCAAAGAGACCATTAACGAACAGCCTATCCTAACCTAGTTTCAGTCAGTAAGTTTAATGTTGAACCTTCTGTCTACCCAGCTTCAAACACTGAACAGTCTGCCAATCCAGTGTCAATCAATGCATCCAATTGCGACTTGTCTGTTGGTTTAAATTTTGCAGTCATATCGGAGTATGAATTGTCTGTCCAGATTCAGTCACTAAAATGTCTACCAGTCCAGCTTCAGTTAAGACTACTAATAATGAACTGTCTACTACAGCCTCTGTCAATGCCCTAGATTGTGAACTATCTGCCTATCCTATTCCAAACAATGCATTTAATTATGAACTGTCTGTCTAACTTCAGCCACTGATCTGTCTGCCCATTCAGTTGTCACCAGAGAAACTTCTGATGAACTTTTTGTGTTCCCTGCCTTGGCCCGTGGGGCCATAAATGCTCTGTCGGTCTCGTGTCTCAGTGTTCCCTAGGTCCCATTTCCTGCCGTGGTCTCCAGTTCCGCCTGCTCCGTACTGGTGGGCTCCTGCTAAGCTGTGGAGGTCTTCTGCCCCGTCATGTTGGTCGGCTGTCTGGCTCTGGTGGTCTTCTGCTCCACCCTGGTTTGCTCCTGCTCCGCTCTGGTGGGCTTCTGCTCTGTCTGCTCCACCCTGGTGGGCTCCTGCTCAGCTGTGGAGGTCTTCTGCCCCGTCATGTTGGTCGGCTGTCTGGCTCTGGTGGTCTTCTGCTCCGCCCTGGTTGGCTCCTGCTCCGCTCTGGTGAGCTCCGGTTCTGTCTGCTCCGCTCTGGTGGGCTTCTGCTCTGTCTACTCTGCCATGGTGGGCTCCTGTTCCGCCCTGGTTTCCTGCTCCATCAGCTCCGCTCTGGTTCTCTGCTCCACCCTGGCTTCCTGCTCTGCCTCAGTCTCCGGTCTTCCCACTTCCCCTCCGTCCCTCCCTCTGTTCCGCCTCCGCTCCACCACCCACCTGGATTTTACTCTATTAGGAGTGTCTGTCACGAATCCGGTCTGTGGCCTTCAGCCCGATAGCCACCAGAGGTCGCCCTTCCATCGACTTGACTCTTGCACAACACTACTGTTGCATGTCACTCACGGACTACAATTCCCATCTATTGCACTGATGACACACACACACACAGCTGATTGCACTAATCACACGCTCACCTGAGAACTATTACACACACCATATAAAACGCATTCAGTTCCTGATCTAGTTGTCGAGTATTGTTCTGTGTATAGCACTCCCTTACTGTTAGCTGCCTTACCGAGCCATTCTGTGTTTCTGTTTAGTTCCAGTATTGTTCTGCTTTTATTACTCCTGTTTTAGCTGCGATACGGCACCCACTTAGTTGTCTTTGTCTCGCCTTGTCTGTTTTCTCGTGTATTGATTCTTGCTCATGTTTCCTGCATTTACCCTTCATCTTTCCGTTTGGACTCTGTCTGCCCCTGCTTGGACTATTGCTTGTGTTCTCGGATTACCCCTCTTGTGTAAACCCTTTGGATATTGTTTGCCTATTGACGACCCACGCATGCCCTCGGAATACTCTTGTGTCTTGTCCTCAACATATCTGTTAACTGATGTTTTACCCTGCCTGTGTTTTGACCCATGTCTCTGTTTAATAAAAGCTTGGACATGGATCCTCACGTCTCGTTGGCTCCGTTATACTGACAAAATGTAGTTTTGGACGATATCAGTATAAATCCTTATTTTTTTGGTGCAAATATGTTAAAGTAACTTGAGATTATCATGGAAGACCAGCAATTAAACATAATAATGGCAATATATACATGCCAGCTGTGATGCCTGGTTACTGATTTAAACTTTTTTTTTATTTATTTTTTTTAAACCCAGGTTTTTAAAAGATTTTTGGGTCAGCACACCTTAATACTGCAGCTTCCACAATTGATTGCCAATTCAAAGTGTGTGTATATAGATAGATCTCGTGTGTGTATGTTAAATATGACAGTTTTCAGTTTTTTTTTTTTTTTTTTTGAGATGGGACCTTTTTGGGACACATTGCAGGGGTCATATTTTGCCAGGATGTGTTAAATTGATATATAGGTGCTGCCTGCTTGCCTCTGAATGATGTAAAACAGCGTGCAATTTTGTCCATGCCTTTTTTTCATTTGTTTTTGCCTATTGGACATTTTCCTTTCTGCACTGAGATGGTGATGATGTGAGTTTCCAAAAGCCAATAGTTCAGCATTATTTTGTATCTTTTTTTTTTTTTTTTTTTGATTATGTAATGTTTGTAGCCTCCTCAATAGCAGAGTGAAGCACCCCTTCTTTTGACTGATGGTTGGCTCCTCTGTGCGTGTGTGTGTGTGCAGTGTGCACAAGCACCGCCCATACTTCAACTCTATTCATAGAGAGAGAGAGAGAGAGAGAGAGAGAGACGCAGACTCCCACCTCGCCGTGAGAACAGAACAGCGTCTAACCTGACTTACGTTTCTCTTCCATACGCCGCGCGTTGCTCACGGGGCGCGGATACAGGGCTGCAGCTGGCGTCGGGGGCTCGAACCTGCGGAAAGGATACAGATCCAGGACCTGGACTGACCCTGAGGATGATGAAGGTAGGCTGACTGTGATGCTCCCGTGAGCGCCATTCTTCTGGTTTACCGACGGTCTCTGTTAACGGATACGAGAAGAAGAAAAAAAAAGGTGGAGGAGGGAGGGGGGTCTTTTTTAGCTATGGTGGATACACACAAGCAGAACGGAGGTCGCGAAAGCGCGAAGTGGCATCTCGGCATCGTGAAGTATTCCTTTTATTCACCTGGGAGGCTCCGAGTTAATGGACGCTCCCCCTCGCGCCGCTCTCCGTCCGCCTGCGCGGAGAGACTCGCACCGTTCCAGTGCTATGGAAACGGGAGAGCTGGAGCAAGCGCACGACAGAGGGGGATACCCAGCACCTCAGCGCCGCCTCGGGCATGTCAATGACGTTGGTATATTTTGCGCTCTTCTAAATGTGTCACTGTGTCCGTTAGAAGCTGTTCACCTTTGATTTAAGCGCGACGCATGTGCGTGCGCAAAAGCCGTTCGGTTTTCTGCCTCCATAGCTTCGTCTTGGCTGATTCTGACGCGAGTCCGCGTTTTCTCGTTTATCGAGCGGCGTTCTGTAGTCAAGCTCCAGGATGCGCGCGCGCAAGCACGCGTGCGTCCGCTTCGTTTATTTTTACAGACATGATCGTTTGTGCGCAGTTTATCGGTGTCAAGCGCGCACGCTGATTTGGCGGTCGAGGACGAGACTTGCAAGCTAGGCCGGCGATGACGCGGCTCTGGCCTCCGTTGAGAGGATAGAACCCGGACAAAATGAAAAAATTGAAAGAATGCTCGCGTATTTTGGTTCCTTGAGGTGTGTCCTCGAGCTGATCGCAATGAGACGCTCCGATGCTCACAGGTGCCTGGCGACCACGTCCTGGTGCCTCTCACATCTTTCATTTCCTCTGCACCATCCTACACCATTTCTGGTTTCTCTGAAGTTTAACAGTTCTGGTCTATTATAAAGAAGCCACTTATCATCTATTGACCTATAAGCACACTACACTTTTTTGCTATTGAGGGACATTTGTACAAGTATGGATGTATTGTGCGATCAAACAATGTATCCAGGCAGTTGCACCTGAATGGTCATATACTGAGTCCATGCCTTATTGCACACCCCGTTCATCCAAGGTTTAGGCCATAAACACGAGAGAAGTTGGTGTTAAACCTGTGACATTCCTTTGCACGGTTTGTTTAAATTAGATTTCACAAGCTTCTTGTGCAGGTAGATGCTAGACTGTAGTAGGGGAGTGTTGTAATGAATTTAGTTTTAAAGCCTGCAACTCAGTGTTTTTGCAGAACAGTTTATCCCTAAACTGTACACTGGACATTTTAGATTTTTTACATATATAAAATATACTTTTTAAAAATGACTATGCCTTGCTCTTTTTTTTCCAAATGGTAAAAAAAAATAAAAATCTAGGTTCTGAAGAGTAAACCAAAATATCATCAAATATAGAAATAAGTGAAACAGGCTAACAATTCGTAACTGACACTGTTTGTTTGTGTTCACTTGTAATTGTCACAAATGTGACTTTTAACACTTTGTTGGTTCAGTAGATGATTCTTCTATGTTTTTAAAAAGTTTTGTGTGGATGTTATATTTAAAATGAAGCAAGAGTTTCAGGGGATATTATGCCAGCTCATGTGACCCTGGACCACAAAACCAGTCATAAGGGTCAAAATTCTGAAACTGAGATTTATACATCATCTGTAGGCTAAATAAATTAGCTTTCCATTGATGTATGGTTTGTTAGGATCGGACAGTAATTGGCTGAGATGCAACTATTTGAAAATCTGGAAAATTGCCTTTAAAGTTAAAGCCTTTTGAAGTTCTTAGCAATGGATATTACTAATCAAAAATTAAGTTTTGATATATTTACGGTAGGAAATTTTAAATATATCTTCATGGAACATGATCTTTACTTAATATCCTAATGATTTTTGGCATAAAAGAAAAATCTATAATTTTGACCCACACAGTGTGTTGTTGGCTATTGCTACAAATATACCCGTGCTATTTATGACTGCTTTTGTGGTCCAGGTTCACAAATTATAAATCAGATGTGCAATATGTTCATACCTCACAATACGTTTGTAAATTTCCTGTAAATTTTAGCCATTTCATATACAGAAACTTACAGACTCTACTTCCGCCTCCGAGCAGTGATGCCTATGTATGACAGGGATTTCATCATTTCTAATTGGCTAAACTGATGGTGTTCCAACATGCTTATCCTTAACCTGACCCCTTCTAGAGGACAGACAGGCGTTTGGCTATTCTCATTAAAGATTATTATAGAATCACTGCCATCAGCTAAAACATGAATCAGCTGAATCATTCCCTTGAACTCATGTTGCTCAAACCATCATCCTTAGTGTTTTGTGTGTTCCCACTGCAAGCGCATTATTTGCAGACTGGGGTTTTGTTGTGCGTTGGAGCATAATGGTTCGGATGCATCCCACTGAAGTGCTGAAACCGTTGACTCACTCTCTCTACGGAGAAACAATATTGTTCCCAAAAACTTCACTGATGGCGTGCTGCATCAAACTCCTTAATACTTCTGCTGGACACTAAAAGCCACAGTACATTATCTCTATACGTATACACTCCCAGAAAAAAAAGGGACAAAAGGTGTGACCGGAGCAGTACCTTTTCAAAATATTAATGTACCATTTAGATACTAATATACACTTTAGGTACTAACGTGTGCCTTTACGGTACAAATAAGTATCTCTTATAGGTAAATAAGGTACAAAGGTGTACCTTTTAATATACAGTCAATAGTGACGTGTTTTAATTTGAAAACACAAGCTTTTGAACCCTGTTTCTTTTTCTTTAAAGCAAAGTAAACATTAATGCCAGCTGTAACTGGCTTGTGATAAGAAGCCACTGTCACACCAAACATATTAAGCACTGCATTTATGTTCTGTCATATGATATTAGAAATACCAGATGGGAAATTTTAGCATATTGCCACATGTAAAGCGGTTGTATGCACACACTGCAATTATGCATTGAGACATCAGTTAGCACCGGTGTGGGATGTTAAACGCAGACTGTCATTCTGTATTGCCAGGATATGGCAGGATATTTCCCTTTTGCATTAGCATGCAGTCCTTCTCTCCCAACAGGTTTGATGCACCTGTTAACAGTGAAGGGAAGTCTGGGAAATGTACTACCAGAGCACAAGAGAGGGACTCTGACTTAATGTCGCAAATGACATCATATAGTTTGCGTTATATATCTGTCCTAGAGACAGATTCTTTGTCTTCTTTAAGTGTGCAATCTCGCATGAGTTTATATGCGCTTGTTTGTGTATTCGTTAAAACAGAAGCTTACGGATTCACTTTACATCCTACTCTCAAGACGCCAGCAGCCTGTCCTCTGTAGCCATCTTAAAATGCGCTAGATTTAGCTCAGAAACTCTTACGTAAAAGGTGATTGCAGAACAACTGATGTATGGAGGTTTTCTAGATAGTATGGCGCTTCTGACCTCATGGTGCTCATTTTAGGGGTGCGTTCTGGCCTTTCAAATCAATGGCTTGAGGTTTCAGGACCGTTCCACCGAGCTGGTGTACGACATTCACATGGAGAGGCATGTGCATCCAAAAATATGAATACGAAAGTGCAGGAAAGAGTGGGAAAACCAAGAGAATGGACAAATTTAGAATCATCAGCACGGGGAGCGTAGGTTGGGAATCCACCCACCCACACACAAAAACACACACGTGCACACACACGGCTTCATGCGAGCTGTATTACACACATCTTTTGCATCTTTCATGGCTGAAAGGCTTTTGTGCATTTTCTCCGTTCGTGTTTGTTTTAGGAACCGTGTGGGCAAGCAATGCTGCATGAGTTTAAAGCATTTAAAATCTAAATTTAGACCTCAAGAAAAGTGCAAAATGTTTTATCAGGATGATTCATATCAACGTGGAGGGAATAACAGGCTTAGGCAAGAATCATACAGCTAAGCAGCTCAGACTCGTATAGTTGCTTAAAACATTCGGTTCAAAATGTTACTTCGCTGTCTGCACATTTCATTTCTTTTATTATCTCTCCCTGCAAGATATGATGAGAATTAATGGCTATATGAGTTTGTTTGTGTGTGTATGCAGTTATGAGAGCTTAATCCATAGCATAGCAGTCTATTTTAATGCAATCTCTCTCTCTTTTGCATTCTCTCTCCACGTGCTTTCTCCAGTTCTCTCTCCTAGACTCCTAGCCCACTGTACTCCGATTACATAATCGTCCTCCCCAGTCAGGTGTGTGTGCGTGTGTCTATGGTGAGGCAGCATCCTCTGTTCTCTTAGATGTTCTGTTTTCCTTTTTCCCCTTTTCCCTTTTTTGCCGTGCTGTAGCCCTCTGAATTATAGGGCTGCTCTTCTGTAGTGCAGTAATAATGATACTGAATGAATGAGGCACTTTGTTTTCTGCTTATATATCCTGAGCAATTTATTTTGTTGAAGGGAACTCAGGTGAGCAGCACCTGGATGGAGTGATGGCAGTCAGGGAGAGCTGAAGTGCTGACCTAAAGCAGCTGTTCTGCTAGAGGGGTGGAGATATTCGATTATTGGTCATAGAATGTTGTTAGAGGGCCTAATGGGTCATTTGGACCAGATGTTGAGGTAGACACCCTGTTGAGAGTTTTTAGCCTCTGCTATGCCATTTGTCCAAAGTACCGCAGCTTTCTTAGATCAGAGGCAGTTGGCATCTGTGCTAGTGAGGGGTCATTTCCTTCCTGAAAACAAAAACTTGGATATATCTAGATTCAAATGAAGTTGATGATTGGCTAGAATTGTATAAATGGCAGCACCTTGAGGTTTACCCACATATCTTTTACTAGCTGGCCTCTGTTACACATATATCTATCCCTTCACTATTTAATATTCTTGATGCTGGTCTGTTTATTATTGTTAAGATGACAAAGAGTTTTTAAATGTAATTTTTTTTATGCTGGTCTACCTCAGAAGTCAAAGAGCTCTTGTTAGTGACAAACTAGTCTCAGCCTCAGACGTCACGCCCACAGAACCTTGGCCAAAGTCTCTTTAAGACAAGTCATGTCACTCGGTGGCCATCTTTGAAATGCCTCTCGGGCATCCAAGTGCAGCTCCTATCTCTTTGTATGGGGAACCATCAAATTCTCCAAAACGGTTCACTAAGCTTACGATTAAATTTAATATTTGAAATCACCAATGAAATCGGACAACAACTGTGTCATAAATGTTGTTTCTTTTGCTCAAATAGCGTTATAAAAAGCTTATTTCTCAGGCTAGATCAGCCAGTGCGCATGCGCAGTCATGAGCGCGCGTCTCAAAGCGCTGACTGTTTCTATAGCAACCGGGACTTCTAACGGCAGCTGCAGTGACGCGCTGACTTTACTGATTAACGATTGGTTCTTTCATTCAGAAGGCGGGGCTTCCTGCGATTGAGCGGCCATATTGAGCGTTGCATTTTTCCCCATTCAAAATTATACGAGTGACATGTCTTAGGTATTCTATAGTCTTTGCCTTGGCTAAACGTCTGATGCATATGGCACACTTTTCTGAGGTAAGATGCAAGTAGCTAAACATTAAATATTTGCTATACAGTACTGTTTTATGATAGAATTGTTAAATGACAACAGCAATATTCAGTGATGCAAACTTTTTTTTCAAATTTTGGCAGTTTTGAATTACAGGTGCTGGTCATAAAATTAGAATATCATGAAAAAGTTGATTTATTTCAGTAATACCATTCAAAAAGTGAAACTTGTATATTAGATTCATTCGTTACACACAGACTGATATATTTCAAATGTTTATTTCCTTTAATTTTGATGATTATAACTGACAACTAATGAAAGTCCCAAATTCAGTATTCCAGAAAATTTGAATATTGTGAAAATGTTCAATATGGAAGACACCTGGTGCCACACTCTAATCAGCTAATTAACTCAAAGCACCTGCAAAAGCCTTTAAATGGTCTCTCAGTCTAGTTATGTAGGCTACACAATCATGGGGAAGACTGCTGACTTGACAGTTGTCCAAAAGACGACCATTGACACCTTGCACAAGGAGGGCAAGACACAAAAGGTCATTGCTAAAGAGGCTGGCTGTTCACAGAGCTCTGTGTCCAAGCACATTAATAGAGGGGCGAAGGGAAGGACAAGATGTGGTAGAAAAAAGTGTACAAGCAATAGGGATAACTGCACCCTGGAGAGGATTGTGAAACAATACCCATTCAAAAATGTGGGGGAGATTCACAAAGAGTGGACTGCAGCTGGAGTCAGTGCTTCAAGAACCACCACGCACAGACGTATACAAGACATGGGTTTCAGCTGTCGCATTCCTTGTGTCAAGCCACTCTTGAACAAGAGACAACGTCAGAAGCGTCTTGACTGGACTGCTGCTGAGTGGTCCAAAGTTATGTTCTCTGAAAGTAAATTTTGCATTTCCTTTGGAAATCAAGGTCCCAGAGTCTGGAGGAAGAGAGGAGAGGCACATAATCCACGTTGCTTGAGGTCCAGTGTAAAGTTTCTACAGTCATTGATGGTTTGGGGTGCCATGTCATCTGCTGGTGTTGGTCCTTTGTGTTTTCTGAGGTCCAAGGTCAACGCAGCCGTCTACCAGGAAGTTTTAGAGCACTTCATGCTTCCTGCTGCTGACCAACTTTATGGAGATGCAGATTTCATTTTCCAACAGGACTTGGCACCTGCACACACTGCCAAAGCTACCAGTACCTGGTTTAAGGACCATGGTATCACTGTTCTTGATTGGCCAGCAAACTCGCCTGGCCTTAACCCCATAGAAAACCTATGGGGTATTGTGAAGAGGAAGATGCAATACGCCAGACCCAACAATTCAGAAGAGCTGATGGCCACTATCAGAGCAACATGGGCTCTCATAACACCTGAGCAGTGCCACAGACTGATCGACTCCATGCCACGCCGCATTGCTGCAGTAATCCAGGCCAAAGGAGACCCAACTAAATATTGAGTGCTGTACATGCTCATACTTTTCATGTCTCGTTCTCTCGTTCTGTCCATATGGCCTAAACCTTTAGACTTCAAAGTTTTAAAACTCTTTTCAAAATTTTATACAAAGCTACATTCAAAGTTTGTCTGGACAAAATTGGCGTTTTTAGTTAAGTTACAGTTAATTTAAAGCTACAGTATGTAGCCTTTTTATTGTTCAAATTGTACAAACTTTATATAATGAGCAAGTACTTAAACCCATTTTCCAAACTGTGTTTTTATCTTGTCCTGAATCACTAAAGGCCTATAGTAAGTGTTTATATTGAGACTATTTTAGATCTGTCGGGACGACAACTACTGTGGAGTAACTCATTACCTGTGAGACCCATCATATCCATAAACAGAGAGAAGGCTCCAATGTTCTTCCTCAAGACGCATGCAGTTTTGTTTATTAAGAGCAAGAGCGCCAAAAGTTACATAGTGTACCTTTAAATTAATTTCAATTCTACTTCCTTACATTCACATTTGAATTACAGTTCTGATTCTACATTCTACCTCGATTAAAATTCAGAAATTGTCATTTAAAAGCCATTTTCAGTTCACTTTTGAACCCCGGCTGGAAGCCAAAATGGTCTAAGACAGCAAGGTAAGAGCATCTGCAGTCAGTTGCCAGTTTAGGAGAAAGCAGTGATTGATTTGAGTCAAATGTTTAACAGATGCCCATTCAATTAACCTGTGATCCATAATCAATAATCAGTCCATAGTCAATTTAATGATGGTGTGTAAGGCTGTTGACTGAAGGACATCAGTTTTGTAGATGTGTGCACCAAGGCATTTACACAGGGAATGAGAGACTGAGCAAGACAGAGAGAAAGAGGAAGAATGTTCCTGAGTACAGTTCATTCATGCAGGAATAAAGGCAGGAGGAATGAAGAGACGACAGATAACATACACACTCACACACACACACACACTCACAAAGTCATGGCCCTCTAATGCTAGTGTTACTGTACTGCTGTATTCTCACTGTTTATGAACAGATTGCCTCGGTTTGGCTCTTATAGACAGAATTTCATCCCGCTAAATTCATCACTATCCAATCTGATAATCTCAGGGGCTGTTACATCATTGTATCGTGTGTGCGGTGTAATATTTCCGTGTGTGGTTGATAGCCTACAGCTCTGATACACGCTGTGCCACATAATAATATCTCACAGGAGAATAAGCTGCAGATGAATTGGGATGTTTAAGGGTTGTACATGATCCTCATCAGCTGTTCTCTTTTTCTGTTTTAGTGTGATCTGATGCTAGCTGGGACAGGAACACAGCTTTTCCACTGCAGTTTTTCTGACTGATTTGCATAATCCTACTGCCTACTGTTCCCTTTAGAGAGAGAGAAAAAAGCACGTCGCAACATTATTGAGACTGCACAGAGAGACGTTTCTTAACTTCTTAGACATTTCTTCTTAACTTTTAACTTAATAAATCCAATTAATTTGTTTCCTGGTATTAGTGATGAATCGGTTGAACCGAAGTATGAATGATTCACTGACTCATTTAACTGTCTTTTTCCTAATGAGCCAGGAACCGATGAGTTAGATGATAGTAAAAACATCTGCAGTGAAATAAGGGAATATGGTATGACTTTACTGTATGATAGTTGGTTTGGTAAATAGTATTTTATTAAAACATTAAAATCCAGTCAAGAGTTTTAAATGAACTTTTATTATGTATTGCGTAAACAAATGTTATACTACTTTTATGTTTTCATGAGTTGAATCATGGAACAAACAACAAACATTAGCCTACTGTGACTTAGTGTTTCATTATCATGAACTTTTAGTTTGATTTCATGGGTTTCCTGTCTTTGTCCACCTCCAAACCCCCCACCGTTCCTATCTCACCTCTTCACTTATGCCAAGAGATTGCACTTTCCATGAGGGGGTGTAATGTCACAGTTTATATTCTCCAAAATGGCGCTACGCTGACCCAGAGGAGATGAATTGTTGAATAAAGTCGTTGTTTTGTTTTCTGTGCGCAGAAAAAGTGTTCTCATCGCTTCATTAAATTCAGATTGAACTACTGATGGCAGATGGACTATTGTGATTAATGACAAAATTTTCATTTTGGGGTGGAGTATCCCTTTAAGTCGCTAAGTTCTCACCTTTCAACTGTCTTGTAGGAAATGATGGCTTATATATTTATTAATGAAACTTATTATAAATTAATGAAGGAATATCACACAAGCAAGAGTGTCTCAGACAATCACAGCCATCTTGATATTTACAAAAACGGCACAACTGCAACTGATATTGTTTTTATAAAACAGTTTAACCTGTTTGTTTGTTAAACAAACAAAATTGTTTTGAATAACATAGATTCCAGACAGTGTCGCCAGTAATTTTGTCAGTTTTTGCCTTGCTAATTAAAACAGTTTCAACCAAACAATAGCAGAATTAACAACAGCAAAGCGTCACTTAGAAACACAGTAATGCCTTTTTTGGTGCTGAATGAACTGAGTGAATCATTCAATGATTCACTTACATAAACACTTTTTTTTTTTTTACCTGCAAGAAACAGAGTATTTGAACAAAAGGGTTAAATTAATAATTTTGTGATTCATACATGAAGGCAGTCACTTGTTGCCACCTACTGGTAAAACAATGTGATTTGCATGAAAGATCCCCATCTCTAATGGAAGATTTTCACCCAGTAATGGTTGAAATTTCAGACCTGTACAAAAAGCTGTCGAGCATGTAATACAGACATGTACAAGACACAAGTAATGCATTTAAACACATACTGATACATATCGCCTCTGGAGAAGATTCTGTATAGTAGATAAAAGGAAAATTGATTGTGGAGCGATAATTCAAACCCTTAAAGGCTGTGGATCTGTATGTAATCACACACACACACACACACACATACACGTACGTGTGTGTTCATGTTGGGTAATTCAGTGCCCTGTACACTTGAACAACTGTAATGGAGTTTAGATATCAGATAAGTGGAGAACTCTCGCATTTACCCACAGTGTGTTGTGACACTGAGATAACAACTGCCATGATGTGTATCAAATGCAGTTGCTTTATACAAATCAAACGGATTTTACTCTTTCTGCTGACATAACATGTTTTTCTCTTTAAATGTGCAAAAGAGAATTTTTTTACAGCCTGGCTGCCTCTTTGACAGAGAGAGAGAGAGGAAAAGTGCCTGGAGTTGTGGGGGTGAAATCTTGGAGCTGATTATGTATGAGTGTTTCTGTGTAGAGAATTACCAAGCCATCATCTCAAGTTGCTGTCATGGCTTGTATATGTGAAAGTCAGCAGGAAGCAATACTATAACGCATCTCGTCTTTACTCTAGCATGGAAGCCATGGTTACTCAAGCACAACTTCTCTATAGCTCTGTGACCTTGTACATTGCCACTTCCTTCCTATATTAGCACATATAAAAAAAAAAAAAAGAGAAAAGTGTTAAAGAGAACTGCCCTCAGATATTTTTCACCAATAATAAAAGAATAGTTTAAATAGTAATAAATGTTATTTGTATAAAGGATTTTCATAAATGTGTTTGCTGGCTAGAAGCAACATTCTGTGACAAAAGAATGGATATGAATGCAGTGAATTGTTTTTAAATTAATGCTTTTATTCAGCAAGGACGTATAAAATTGATCAAAAGATTATTTATAACGTTACAGAAGTTTCTACTTCAAATAAATGCAGTTCTTTTAAACTTTCTATTTTTATATGTCTGCTTTCTATGAAAAAATTTCAAAAATCATGTCATGATTTCCACACACAGCAGCACAACTGTTTTCAACATTGATAATAACAAGAAATGTTTCTTAATCACCAAATCAGTGTATTAGAATTATTTCTGAAGGATCATGTGACACTGAAGACTGGAGTAATGATGCTGAAAATTCAGTTTTGCCATCACAGGAATAAATTACGTTTTAAAATATATTCAAAATAGAAAACAGTTATTTTAAATTGTAAAAAAAAAATATTTAATAAATTATGGTTTTTACTGTATTTCTGAGCAAGTAAATGTAGCTTTGATGAGCGTAAGAGACATCTTTCAAAAACATTAAGAAACCTCAATTTATTTTATTTGCTGGTAATACTAATAAGGGTTGCGCTGTATTTGACAATTTACCTGTGAAAGTTCTGGTAATACAAGGTAGGGTAGGGTTAGGTTAGGTTTAAGGGTAGGTTCAGTGTTAGTACCTAGTCATTACCTATTTATTGTAATTACTGTAATAAGTACATAGTATGTAGATGAAGAACAGGACTGTAAAATAAAGTGCTACCCTAATCAAACTAGGTGTGTTGTTTCTATCCTAGCAACCTAATTTGCACCTTTTGTTTCCAAACTGAGGTGAAGCAGTCAGAAAAACAGGGCAAACTCAAATGAGATGCAGCATTATGTCTCGACACTCCTGTCAGTTTTGTTTCCGGAGAGCTGACTGTGGAGTGGAAGCCAGCATGTGACTGTTTGATGTTAATCCAGAATGTTTCTGATGTTACGTAACTGTTGTCTTCATGTAGCTTATCCTGCATCTACTCCATCTCTCTTTCTGCAGTTGGTCAGCGGGGGCTCTGTAGTGAATGCCGAAGCAGTATGGGACCATGTGACCATGGCTGACCGGGAGCTGGCCTTCAAGGCCGGCGATGTCATCAAGGTGTTGGACGCCTCGAATAAGGACTGGTGGTGGGGTCAAATCGACGAGGAGGAGGGCTGGTTTCCCGCCAGCTTCGTCAGGGTGAGCCCATCTCTGACATATACCTGTCCGATGGCCACCTGTCCAAGACACACCTGCAGAAGCACATCTGTTTAACACATCCAATACCGTTTCTAACTCAATAGAAGTCAGATAGTGCTGTTTAAAAGAGATGCAACACACAGGCCTGTCGAGAAATGAACAATATGACACATTTTCAGGTAAATGATTCAATATTAAAGACATACAGTCACAGCCCAGTCAGAAGAGGTCACATTCTTCCCTTTAACCTCCATCTTGAACCCAAACTCTTGTTTGTGTTGCTGTTGTTGTTTCTCTAAGGTGGAGTCCCACCCCCCACAAACCAAACAGCTTTTTTATATCAACCCTGTCGCTGCATCACGCCTCACAAACGCCACGGCTAAGGTGCGTTTTTTTCAAAACCACTGCTTACCGTTTGACCGTTGAATGCATCCCATCGCTTACTGCTCACATGCTGTCGCTGTGTTCCAACGTTTCGTTTCCGCCACAGTCGCCACGCTTCGCTTCCATGGCAACTTACCTTCATGCCGGTGACAGTCTGGGTCTGTCAGAAAACACTGAAATGGGGAAAAAGATTTTGTTAATGTTATGCTGACTCAGTTATGATGTTTAACGATGACTGCTATCAATATTTCCCTCTTTTCTGACAGTATCTTTTTTTTTTTTTTTTCTTGAGCAGATGTTGGTCTTAATTTGAGCCTCTCTGACTGCTAAAGATCTATTTTTAATCACATTTATATATATATATATAAAGAGAGCTACAGAGATGGAAAACTCAAAAATAGATTTTCAGACAGAAGTTTAAACATAAACCCTCAGTCACAACAACAATTTGATCAGTCCTTTTCTTCCAGCATCTCTTCAAATTGTGTCAGGGGTCTCAGTGGGGCCCCATTGCAAACACTTCCTCCAACTCAACCTTTTCTCTCTCTATAGTGAGCCAGTTTATGTTTGAACCCCTCCAACCTCTTGTATATTACATAAACCTGAGAAAATCTGTTTTATTTTAAGTGTTAGTTTATCAGGGACAATGTGAAACCCAGATCTAATATTATGAGTAAAGTGTGCTGAAATGTTATGAATAAAACTAAAGGAGGATATAATCATGTTGCATAGTAAAACTGAAATATTAAATGTGCGCAAGCACAGTCAGGCTTGATCATTTACATATACTTGCAGATTCGCCGCTAGCCATCCGGGGGGGTGATGTCCCTGCACATAACTAAAGATTAACCCTCTATTGCACGACATTCCCTCTGGGTAACAAACCTGTTCTCTTCACATTGCAAGCATATGATAGCAATAAAATTGACTGCAGTTTTTAGTTATCATTATGTATGTTTTATTTAAATTTGATCTTTTTGTACTATAATTTCATATTATCAATTATAAATGACATATTATTTAGATTATATGCACTACCATTCAGAAGTCTGGAGTTTGTTATTTTTTTTGGAAAGAAATTATTAATTTTATTAAGCAAGGAAAGAAATGATTATTTTTATTAAGCAAGGAGGATGCATTAAATTGATCAGACATGACAGTAAAGACATTTATAAATTGCAAAAGATTTCAAATAAATGCTGTTCTTCTCAACTTTCTAAAAAATGTAGAAAAATGCTAAACTATTTTCAACATTGATAATAATAAATGTTTCTTGAACGCCAAATCAGCATTTTAGAATGATTTCTGAAGGATCATGCAACACTGAAAACTAGAGTAATGATGCTGAAAAATCAGCTTTGTCACCACAGGATACATTACATTTTGAAATACATTAAGATAGAAGCAAACAAACAAACAGTTATTTTAAGATGTAATGATATTACTGTTGTTTTTTTTTTGGTTGAATGAATGCAGCCTTGGTATGGAAGCCCGTTTCTGCCACAAGGTAATTGCGACTTTTTATCTCACAATTCTGACTTTTGTTTCCTCATAATTGCACGATACAAACTCGCAATTCTGACTTTTTTTCTCAGAATTGCATGATATAAACTCACAATTGTGAGTTAAAAAGCCATAATTGTAAGATAAACTCGTAATTCTGACTTTAAGTCAGAAAATAAAGTCAGAATTGCGTGATATAAAGTCGCAATTTCGAGACATAATGTCGTATTTCTGAGAAATAAAGTCAGAATTGTGAGATATAAACTCGCAATTGCGAGTTATAAAGTCAAAATTGTGAAATATAAACTCGCAATTCTGAGAACATATCAGTCTTGCGAGTTTATAGCTCACAATTCTGAGAATTGCGTGATATAAGCACACAATTGAGAGACATAAAGTCGCAATTCTGAGAAATAAAGTCAGAACTGCGAGATATAACCTCCTGAGACCCCCCAAAAATAAGGCAGCGGCTATTTGCACTGTGTAAATAGCGATAGACGCTATTTACACTAAGTGCAAATAGCAATAGATGCTATTTACACTCGGTGTAAATAGCAACAAAAACATGAAAACGTGTGTCTTATGATCATATCCAAAATTAAAAAGGTACAATAGTAAAGATAATTGAATATAGCCTAAGTATTAATCCACGTGTACGTTATCCACACATTTATCCACGCGTACGTTATCCAGACGTTTATCCACACGCACCATATCATATGTCATTGGTCACGGCAAGGTACGCGACGATCGACAAAGCAAATACACAAATCACACCCCATATGAAGCTTCGTCAGCGCGGGTCAATGCGGATTTCGAACGGCGTTGCCTAGCATCCATCTGGCGAATCTCCGCTCTCTACCCAACAAAACGGACGAACTCCTTCTGCTCTCCCGGTCAAACAAGGACTTTTCTAAATCTGCTGCTCTGTGTTTCACGGAAACCTGGCTGAATGGCGACATACCAGACAGCATGCTACATCTGCCTAATTACCAGCTGATCAGAGCAGATCGGGACGTGGAATCAACGGGGAAATCGCGTGGCGGCGGGACGTGCTTTTACATCAATGAGAGGTGGTGTACTGATGTAACTGTGTTAAAGAAGATGTGCTGTTCAGATCTAGAAACGCTCTTCATTAACTGCAAGCTGTTCTATTCGCCGCAGGAGTTCTGCTCGTTCATTCTCGTGAGTGTCTACATTCCACTGCAAGCGCACGTGAGCACAGCTTTACAGAAACTCGCTGATCTGATCACAGAGAGTGAACAACACCCGGACTCTGTTTTAATCATTCTCGGGGACTTTAATAAAGCAAATCTCTCCCGCGAACTGCCAAAATACAGACAGCACATCACATGTCCCACCAGAGACATTAAGGCTACGTCCACACGAAGACGGGTTTCTCCGTATCCGATCTTTTTTTTTGCCTCGCTCTAAAAAAAATTCCGTAAAAACGGAGTCATCTCAGGAAATATCTTCGTCCACACGGAATCACTGAAACCGACTGAAAACGATGTAGTACACATGCCAGACCAATATGTGGCGCTGTAATTCTGCCACAGAGATACACAAAAAAACAGAGAAGAAGACTTGGACCATGTGCGTAAACCTTGTGCGCTGAATACAAACTAACACACAAAGCAGAAGATTTTGCTTTAATAAAACTAATGAGCTCAGTAGGTTCTGCAGCACGAACACAGGCACGTAGTCTGACATTGTTGTTGTTGTTGTTGTCGCTGTTATGTGACGCAGCGGTGTCTGATTAGGGGCGAGACGTGGGCTGATGACGTCATCGTTTCAGAAAATATACGGATTCGCCGTCCACACGAAAACATGAAAACGGCGTTTTCAAATTTATCCACCCTGGGACCCGGTTTAAAAAATGATCGTATTCACTCTTCGAAAACGCCGGTTTCGTGTGGACGAAACGCCTATACGGTAAAAAATGTATGCGTATACAGAGAAACGCGTCTTCGTGTGGACGGGGCCTAATATATTGGACCACTGTTACATAACAATAAAGGATGCATATCACTCTGTTCCACGAGCAGCTTTAGGACTCTTTGATCACTGTTTGGTTCATCTTATTCTGTCCTACAGGCAGAAACTTAAGTCTGCAAAGCCTGTATTAAGATCTGTTAAAAGATGGACTAACGAAACAGAGCGGGATCTACAAGTCTGTTTCGACCTCACTGATTGGACTGTTTTTGAAGCCGCTGCCACCGATCTGGACGAGCTCACAGAGACTGTAACATCTTATATCAGTTTCTGTGAGGATATGTGCATTCTTAACAGGACTCATCTAATCTACAACAATGACAAACCATGGTTCACTGCAAAACTCAGACAGCCCCGTCAGGCCAAAGAAGATGCTTACAGAAAAGGGGATAAAGTCTTGTACAAACAGGCCAAATACACACTGGAAAAGGAGCTCAGAGTGGCAAAGAGGAATTATTCTGACAAGCCCAGGAACAAATTCTCTTCCAGTGATCCTGCTTCAGTGTGGATAGGAATGAAGGACATCACCAGTTACAAGTCACCATCCCCCAGTACTGTGGAGAATCAACACCTGGCAGATGACTTGAACAAGTTCTTTTGTCGTTTTGAAAGATCACTCCACACCCGCCCTGAACACCTCTCCACACAACCACACACCTCCAGCAACCTCTCTCTCCCCCACACCTACGATTCAAATCAGCGAAGAAGATGTGTGCCAGGTCTTCAGGAAAAACAAAAGAAGGAAAGCACCTGGTCCAGACGGTGTGTCACCAGCCTGTTTAAAAACCTGTGCTGATCAGCTGGCCCCCATCTTCACACAGATCTTCAACAGATCACTGGAGCTGTGTGAAGTCCCCTCATGCTTCAAACGCTCCACCATCATCCCCATTCCAAAGAAACCCAAAATTACTGGACTTAATGACTACAGACCTGTGGCCCTAATGTCTGTAGCCACGAAATCATTTGAAAGACTGGTTTTGGCTTATCTGAAGGACATCACTGGACCCTTATTGGACCCCTGCAGTTTGCCTACAGAGCAAACAGGTCTGTGGACGATGCAGTCAACATGGGACTGCACTTCACCCTGCAGCATCTGGACAGAGCAGGCATCCTGTTTGTGGACTTCAGCTCCGCTTTTAACACCACCACCACGGAAACCCTTCAGAATAAACTAACCCAGCTCTCCGTCCCCACCTCCGTCTGCCAGTGGATCGACAGCTTCCTGACAGACAGACAGCAGTTAGTAAAGCTTGGTAAATTCACATCCAGTACTCGAACCATCAGCACTGGAGCTCCTCAGGGCTGCGTTCTCTCCCCACTGCTCTTCTCCCTCTAAGCCAACGACTGCACATCTAAAGACCCCTCTGTCAAGCTCCTGAAGTTCGCAGACGACACCACACTGATCGGCCTCATCCAGGATGGTGACGAGTCTGCTTACAGAGCTGGCTGTATGGTGCAGTCTTAACAACCTGGAGCTCAACACGCTCAAAACTGTGGAGATGATAGTGGACTTCAGGAGAAACTCCCCTGCTCTCCCCCCACTCACCATCATGAACAGCACTGTGACTGCAGTGGAGTCATTCATATTCCTGGGCACCACCATCTCCCAGGACCTGAAGTGGGAGATTCACATAGACTCCATTGTCAGGAAGGCCCAGCAGAGGTTGTACTTTCTTCGCCAGCTGAGGAAGTTCAATCTGCCACAGGAGCTGCTGAAACAGTTCTACTCCGCCATCACTGAATCCATCCTCTGCACTTCAATAACTGTCTTTTTCAGCTCAGCTACCAAGTCTGACCTCAGAAGACTATGGAGGGTAGTCCGGACTGCTGAGCGAATCATTGGTACAACCCTCCCCACTCTCCAAGAACTGTACTTATCCAGAGTGAGCAAAAGGGCTGGTAAAATCACTCTGGACCCCTCACACCCAGCACACTCCCTCTTTGAAGTGTTACCGTCTGATCGACGCTACAGAGCTCTGAGCACCAGAACGACCAGACACAGGAACAGTTTCTTCCCTCAGGCTATCCATCTCATGAACACTCAACAATAAATGTGGAACACACAATACACTATCCATTCACCACACTCACTAATTTTATCTTTATTTTCTCATTTCTAATTTGCACATACTTGACCTGTACATACATAGTTGTTTATATTATATATTGTGTTTTGCTGCTTTGTACATGGCCTTTTGGTTAATTGTTGTTATTCTTTTATTATCTGTGTCCTGTCCTGTTGCTGTCTTTCTGTTGCACTGTGGAGCTTCTGTCACTACAACAAATTCCTTGTATGTGTAAACATACTTGGCCAATAAAGCTCATTCTGATTCTGATTCTGAAGATGTAAAATGTTTCACTAAATTAAATTTAGCCATCTTTAAAGACCTAGGAGAGGGTGTGGTCATGGTGAAACGTCCAATCATTTAGTATCTCTATAAAGCCCTGAATGTGCTCTGTACAGGACATCCAGACTTACAACTGTGACATGTGAGGTCTCAGAGAAATTCACTGAAATAGAATGTCCACTACAGAGGCAAAAACTCCATAGCTGGGTCTCAGGAGGATAAACTCACAGTTCTGACTTTTTTCATATCTTGCAATTCTAAATTTTTCTCGCAATTCTGATATAAACTCGCAATTGCAAGAAAAAAACTCAGAATTGTGAGTTTATATCTTGCCGTTCTGACTTTATTTCTCAGAATTGCGACTTTATGTCTTGCAATTGCAAGTTTATATCACACAATTCTGACTTTATAAATCATAATTCTGACTTTATAACTCGCAATTGTACGTTTATATCTCACAATTCTGTGAAGTCAGAATTGTGAGATAAAAAGTCGCAATAACCTTTTTTATTTTTTATTCAGTGGCGGAAACGGGCTTCCATACCTTGGTGACTTTGAAACATAAAAAAATCAGACTGACTCCAAACTTTTAAACTGTTGTGTTTATTGATAATAATAAATATTTATGTTAAATATATTTACATTTATTCACTTATTTAGATGTAATATTTACACATTTTATATGATAACTAAGAAACATTTGGTATGTTTTCATGTATTTTTTGAATTTTGTGAATTGATCAAATTTCTTTCCATTGTGTCACAGTGTGTTAATAACGCTATCGTATTGTTCATGATGCATCAGGTTTGTAAGTCCACTGCAGTTGTGGCCAAAATCCATTCATCGGTTTGCTTTCTTTAAGAAATCTCAAGCTTAGCACTGAAATATGAACATAAACCCTTTTAGTGGGATCATGAGTGAAAGGATAAAAGGAGGTGTAGGATAGAGATTTCCTTATGAAAGAGCAGTGTGTTTGTAAAGGTGGAGCGCTCTTTAATGAGACTTTTATGTAACTCGGTCTTAACTTTGTCTGCATACGTCGAGCTTCCTAAGTGCATCTCTCAGTTCCCCTTTTGCTTTTTTCCTATCTTTCTCTTTCCTCTCTTTTCTAACAGTCATCTATCCCCCCTTCCTCCCCAAACACACACTCGCGCAGATGGCAGGTTGTGTAAGCCACTCTCTCGGGCATGACAGGTGTGAGAAAATCTCTTCGCTGTACAGAGAATATTACCTGTGTCCACACAGACAGATACATATTTAATACAAACACACACACACTATATCAATCTGTTCAGCACGGTCTTTATTCTGACCCTTTGAGCATCTCTTATGCAACACTGAGAAAGGACAAGGATAAACAGACAGGAAGAGAATGAGTGTGAGAGATATGGATGCGGTAGAGTCTGAAAGCATTATGTCAAACCAGTTGGTGGCGCTGGCCTGCAGGTTTGGCGTCTCTCTCCTGCTGAGACCTGGAGCTCTCGTGTCATCAGAAATCATTGCTCACTGTTTACTCACAGTCCACACGCACAACACTAACGAGAATCAGCTGCGTGAGGTGGAGCTAATAGCATTTTAATTATGAAAACTTATATAAAGACAAACACAGCTTAAATGTGAGGTAGGCATTTCATTATTTTAAAATAAATGGTCTTGTATCACATCCGGAGTGTGTAATTTCTGTACCATTAGCAGCACAAAATGCAATACCTAAAATAATGCAGTCAAATTTTGCACTTACAATTGTTTTTCTTTATTTAACAGTCTGACAAATAAACTTCTCGCTTCTTGTAAATTGTTTGCAGGACTACAGGACTGTATATTAATTCTGTTTGGTGCTGCAAGTAACACAAAAGCTACACACTTTCACTTTTAATTTGGAGTTTAACATGACAACATTAAAATATTCCACATTATTGCTATTGAAATGAAATGCATGCTCAGTGCCATGTGGAGTTTCAGATTTCAAAAGCTTGAAGTTAATATCTAGAATATTAACATATTAAAATTAAATATTGAAAAAATTATTTTGTAAAATATTCATTTTAAATAATTAATAAATGAATATAATATATTAATTTGCAGTGGCAAAATTTAACATGACAACATTCAAATAATTTAAATTATTGTTATCCAAATGGTAATGTATGCATTTTGTCACACATTTTTACACTTTCATTTACTGTCCCATGTGACATTTACTGGATCACCAAAGCTTGATGTTAGTATTATATAGAATATTTGAAAATCAATTAATTTTATAAAGAAAAATTATATAAAACAATAATCATTTAAAATAATTATAATCTCAAATATTTTTAATTATCTCCTAGATGAGTATTTTTGCAAATTGGCAAATGATCTTTTTAAGATCATTAGTGGGTTAAACCAAAAACTCACAACTTCTTCTTTTTTTTTTTTTACTTTTGAATTTTGTGTGTTTGTGCATCAGATTAGACTGGTCTTGTGCTTTGTGTTAATATCTGATGAAATTCAGACGACTAACTCACAACTTGGGTAAAATTACTGCACAGTGTGACTTATTTTGCAGTAGCAATGCAGTATATTTAGTAGCAGCACAGCAAACTGAAACCAAAGAATCCAATTTATGGTACTTCACGAATGAACTCCGTTTGCAAACAAATGAATTCAGGTAACATTTTTATATAGTTTGAACAGTTGCATATTGTAAACTATTGAAATGGTACATGTGAGAGTGAATAGAACCATTCTAAGTATCCAACTAAAAGAGACTGATAAATGTTGTATTAATGCCACTTACAAGGGTTAGTTTTTGGTTTTGGTGTAAGATGCTGACACCTTTACACTGTATCCTCTTGTGTTTCTCTTCACTGTTCAGTGAGGTTGAGTCATGAAGCATAAAATGAGACGTCACTTTTCATTAGAGGACAGGAGAGAAGAACAGACCAAAAAAAAAAAAAACCCAGATTGCTCTGGGAGGAGAGGGTGAGAGAGAAAGAGAGAGAGGCTAAAATAGATTGGACACTGAGAGGAAGGAAAGAGAAGATTGAAGGTTGTATGTGTGTGCGCAGGTGTGTGTGTGTGTGTGTGACATCTGCGTCATCAGTGTTCTTCTGATTCCTCTATTTCTTGAAACAGACAACCGTAGCAAAATGCACGTTGTGTAGCCGGGCAGCAGGATCACTAAACTAAGCCTTTTTCTTGACGAGGATGAGGATGGACAGCTAGCAAGGCTAATGCACTGGAAAGTTGCGCTGAGGCAGAGATTTCTAGGTATACAAGTATAATTTGAGATTTTAATGAGATCTTAATCTGAGAAACATCCTTCAAGAGATTAGACATCGTATCTATGACTCTGTGTAGCAACAGAGTGTGTGAGACAGAAAGAGAGAGAGAGAGAGAGGGCGAGGGACTTATGCAGGACATGGTTTCAGGGTGAACAGAATCTGTGACAGGCTTGTGTATTTATGAAAATCTATTTTTAATTGTGAGTGGATTGTTAGTCCATATCAGCTCAGCAGTGTTGTGTGTGTGTGTGTGTGTGTGTGTGTGTGTGTGTAAGATTTTGCTATATCTGTGCTGTCTCAGTGTCCTTACAAGGATAACAAAACCTGAAATTACCTTCACTGTGCATGGGGACCAGCCAGCAGTTTCCATGAAGAATATGGCTTAAAGGGACAGTTTAGCCGAAATGAAAGTTCTGTTATTATTTACTCATTCTCATGTCATTCCAAACATGTATGCTGGAAAACTATGGAAGCCTGTTTCCGCCACTGAATAAAAAATGTAAAAAGATAATTGCGACATTTTATCTCACAATTCTGACTTTTTTTCTTGTAATTGCGAGTTCATATCTCACAATTCTAACTATTTTCCTAAGAACTGCATGAGACAAACTCACAATTCTGACTTTTTTTCTCAGGAAAAAAGTTAGAATTATGAGATATAAACTCGCAATTCTGAGAAAATCCCCCCCCCCCTCAGAACTGGACTTTATAACTTGCAATTGTAAGTTTATATCTCACAATTCTGAGAAAAATAGTCAGAATTGCAAGATATGAACTCGCAACTGTGGAAAAAAGTCAGAATTATGAGATAAAAAGTCGCAATCACTCTTTTTATTTTTTATCCATAGGCAGAAACAGTCTTCCACAGAAAATAGGTCTGACAAAATAGGTCTGAATGATTTGTTCACAAATAGGACTGATCTGGTTCTCACCGACCCAATGATTTGGTCACCGTGGTTAACAGCTCATAAAATGTCAGTCTGTTTGTCACATAAGCTATTGTACGACTTCAGAAAACTTGTATCAACGTTATATGCTAATTTTATGATACTTTTATGATTTATGAATTTTTTTGATTCGTGGGAAATTCAATGAAAAGAGCCACCAATGCTTTCTTCAAAACTTCAGCTTTAGTGGTCAACAAAAAAAGTCATACAGGTTTGTAACAACATGAAAGTGTATAAATAAGGACCCAATTTTCATTTTTGTGTGACCTATCCTTTAGTAAAGTGATTCAAATAATGCTGTTATTAGGCTACTGATATGACTGGAGTCTTCATCTCATTTAAGTGTATTTTACATATTTTCATCAAAAGTATTATTCTTTTCATAAAGGGACAGTTCACCAAAAAATTAAAATGCTGTCATCATTTACACGTTGTTCCAAATCTGTATGACTTTTTTCCTTTGCAGAACACAAAAGAAGATATTTTGTCAAGTCTTGTTTGGAAGTTAGAGGTAACCAAAATATTCTTCAAGACATTTTCTTTCATGTTTCACAGAAGAAAATAAGTCATACGGGTTTGGAACAACATGTATGAGTGAATTAGATAGTGAATTTTCATTTTTGTGTCAACCGTTCCTTTCAGTTTTACCTTTTGTACATATTTTGTTTCTGTGATTTAGGAGTGGATTGTAGCTCAGTATATAAAATGTGTGCATATTCATGGGTTTTTATTGTGCGTGTGTGAGAAAGAGAGTTTGCAAGTGTGCTCGCATGTGTGTTCACATCAGTCGGCTCACCTGGGAAAGCAAATGATAGGTTACATAATTAGGGCAAATAAAATCACATCAGATTCTCTCAACCAAACACACATATACTGTGTTCCTAAGTGTGTGCGTCTGCATCTCCCTCGTTCCCTTCCCTTCCCTTCTCCTGGCTTATGTGTGTATCTTGGCAGCTCTGTGACAGGTCCAAAAGCAGATTCATTTATGTCTTTGTGAAAACAGATTTTGTAAGTGTTTACTGCAATGCCTCTATTGTGGACAAATGCAATTGGGACTGGTGCCACTAGAGGGCACACTCTGACTCCTTTTATTTCATGTCAATGTAACTTTAACCCCTGAAGCTTTAAAAGCCCTATCTAGACCTTTTATGAAAGCAGTCACGCAGGCCCTTAACTCTGGATGCTCTGAGTCGGATGCTAATTGAACTTGAGCACAATTATCATGATTACTTTAATTGATAACAGGGCTTGAAGATCAAGTCATGTCTCTCTTAATGTGTGTGTTCTAGTTATGGGTAAATCAGGAGGAAAACACCGTGGTCGAGGCTGCCGAAAGCTCCAGCGAGGTGCAGAATGGCCATGCGGAGGCCAGTCCGAACCCCAGCACTGACTGCCTGTGTCTGGGCCAGCTCACACAGAACCGGGACCAGATGAGGGCCAATGTCATCAATGAGATCATGAGCACAGAAAGACATTACATCAAACACCTGAAGGACATCTGTGAGGTAAAAAAAACACACATGCCAACCCTTTCAAACCGAAACAGACTTAATCGAGTTCTCTTTTAACCATCATATTTGGTTGTCTCAGATGGTTTTCCTAAAATTGCTGAGGAGAAATATACATAACCACAACTGAGACAAATATTAACACAGTAAGAGTATAAAACTGTAAAGTTTATGTGAATAGCATGGCTCAGATCATTTGTTCTTGTGAGAATCAGATGAGACATATTTCAATTTATGTTGAAATATTTGAATTGTTGGCTTATCTTGCTACTGTAAATGTGAGCATAGGATGAATCCACAGAAAACACATGTGAGGTTACTACAACATTTTCTGTAATAAGCAAAGTCTCCATTTGCTCTAAATTCAATGTCCAAAACTGTATGTCAACATATTACATGACGTTTAAAATTTACACGACCATTTAAAGGGGTCATATGGCATTGCTAAAAAAGAACATTAGGGAAAGGGAAGTGGTCTGTTGCCAAGTATGGTGACCCATACTCGGAATTTGTGCTCCGCATTTAATCCATCCAAGTGCACACACAGTAGTGAACATACACCCAGAGCAGTGGGCAGTCAATGCTGCGGCACCCGGGGAGCAGTTGGGGGTTCGGTGCCTTGCTCAAGGGTCTCACCTCAGTCGCGGTATTGAGGGTGGAGAGAGTGCTGGTTATTCACTCCTCTACCTACAATCCCTGCCGGACTTTAGACTCAAACCCACGACCTTTGGGTTACAAGTCCAACTCTCTATCCATTAGGCCACAACTGCCCTTATTTTGTGTATTTGGTGTAATGCAATGTGTTTATGCCGTTTAAGGTTAAAAAACACATTATTTTCCATATACTGTACATTATTGTTGCTCCTCTATGCACCGCCTTTCTGAAACGCATCGATTTTTACAAAGCTCATCATTATGAGAAGCAAGGCGTGCTCTGATTGGCCAGCTATCCAGTGCAATGTGATTGGCCGAATACCTCAAGCGTGAGACGGAAATCGTCTTTAGAAGCCCAAACAAAATACTTCCGCTTTCACAACAAAACACAGCATCTCCAGGACATGGCGACGCCAGCAGCAACAATACTATACAGCGAGAATAAAAGTCCTGCCTTCTTTCATTGCATATACGCTTTGGCAGTGTTATGCAAATCGTCCCACACAGTGATGTAGACATGTGGGGGCGTGTTTAAATGAGCCCTTTTAGGGGGGCGTGGTCGAGTCTTAACTTTTATAAAGAATATCTCTTTGGTTTTGAGACTTTAGTCTTTGCAACTTCAGAGATCTTATCTATGCACAGCTTGTAACACTCCAAAGAGAAAGGAAAACTTGAAATCGCATCTTATGACCCCTTTAAACGTTTGGTGACAGTAAATGTAAAAAAAAAAAAAAAACTGAATTATTTTATTTAAAAAGGAAGCATTAACTGATTAAATGTCAGTCACCTTTGACCAGTTAATGATTCCTTTCTAAATTTAAAAACATTGAAATTGTTACAAAAAAATCAATTTTAACCTATAATCTATAGATATATAATCTAAAAGAATCTATATTCTTTTGAACTTTCTATTCATCAAAGAATCCTTCAAAAACACTACAGCAGCACAACTGTTTTTGATAATAACAAGAAATGTTTCTTGAGCACTAAATCAGTACATTAGAATGATTTCTGAAGACCATGTGACACTGAAAACTGGAGTAATGCTTAAAATTCAGATTTGCAATCACAGGAATAAATTGTTAAAATGCATTTAAATAAAAAATTTCATAAATGCAGCCTTAGTGAGCATAGGAGACTTATTTAAAAAAACATGATAAAAATCCAAAAACTTTTGAATGGTAGTGTAAATTTGTGTATGTGTTATGCATTTTAGGGGTATCTCCGTCAGTGTAAAAAGAGGAGAGACATGTTTAACGACGATCAGCTGAAAGTGATCTTTGGAAATATCGAAGACATTTACAGATTCCAGTTGGGCTTTGTCAGAGACCTGGAGAAACAGTTTAACACGGAAGAACCTCATCTCAGCGAGATCGGACCTTGCTTTTTGGAACACGTCTGTATTGAAACACAGAAAATCATACATACATGTACACAATAAGTTGAGGATACTAATTTGTTATGTTTTTTTAACAGCAAGATGGATTCTGGATCTACTCAGAATACTGTAACAACCACGTTGACGCCTGCATGGAGCTCACACGTCTCATGCGAGATGCACGATACCAGAACTTCTTCGAAGCTTGCCGATTGGTTCAGCAGATGATCGACATCGCCATTGATGGCTACCTGCTCACACCGGTCCAGAAAATCTGCAAATACCCTCTACAGCTGGCAGAGTTATTGAAATACACAGTACAAGAACACAGGTACACACGGATGCGCTAACTCCAGGTGCATTGTGCAGATAATGTCCCTCGGATCCACAAAATAATGACTGTGTAAACGACACATTTTGAACTAACGTATCTGGTTTCTACTTACCATTTTGACATCCCTCGTTTTCGCTCTTCTGTTTCGCTCATTCTTTTCCCTTTCTTTCCCAGTGATTATCGGTACGTAGCTGCGGCGCTAGCTGTAATGAGAAATGTCACTCAGCAAATCAACGAACGCAAACGAAGGCTTGAGAACATTGACAAAATTGCCCAATGGCAGGCCTCTGTACTGGATTGGGAGGTGTGTGGCTAAAGCTTTTCAGACAAAATTAATTAGTAGGATATAGACGAGAGTAATAGAATAGCTAAACAGGGAAAAAAAAAAAAAAAAAAAAAAATATATATATATATATATATATATATATATATATATATATATATATATAATAATAGTAAATGAGTTGTACAGCTGTGTTTATATGTTTTATGTTTTTGAAAGAAGTCTCTTATGCCAATATGCTGATTTGATGCTCAATTATTATCAATTATTATTATTGGTGCTCAAGTATTAATAATGGTTCTTATTATTTTCAATTATGGAAGCAGTTTTTGGTGCTTAATATTTTTGCGGAAAGGATTCTTTCCCTGATTCTTTGAAGAACAGCATTTATTTTTAAATAGAAATCTTTTGTAACATTATAAATGTCTTTACTATCGCTTTTGAGCAATTTAATCCATCCTTGCTAATAAAAGTATTCAATTATTATTTAAAAAAATCATACTTACCCTATATTGTTGAATGTTAGTATCACAGGTTTCCATAAAAATATTACACAACAAAAAATGTCAACATTAATAATAAAAAGTAATGTTTCTTGTGCACCAAATCAGCATATTAGAATGATTTCTAATGACCTAGGAATAATTGATGCTGAAAATGACATTAAGTAGAAAGTTACATATCAAAATATTTAGAGAAATTGTAATAATAATTATATAATATTACTGTTTTACTGTATTTACTGCCGTGGTGAACATAAGAGACTTTCAGGAACATAAGAAAATCCTAACTTATTCTCATTAGTGTATTTAATATTTACTCACTCTGATGTTATTTCCTATTACAAAAGAAGAATTTTCTATACAAGTTCCAATCAATGATGCATGCAATCTGCACCACAGACTCCATTTGATTGAGAGCTGCATACTAAGACCTGAATGCATCAGAGCCTCAGTGGTGTCAGATGTAATGATTCATTTGTTATTGTGTGTGCAGGGTGAGGATATTCTGGACAGGAGCTCAGAGCTTGTGTACACTGGGGAGATGTCCTGGATATATCAACCATACGGGCGCAGCCAAACCAGAATCTTCTTCCTATTCGATCATCAGATGGTCCTCTGCAAGAAGGTGAGGAAAGAAATAGGGGATGAAGGCAATAATCACACTGTAAAGTCATTTTTTGATAAAGAGTCCGCTGGAAATAAAGTGTATAGAATAGATGAAAAATAAAGTGATGCAGACAGACAGACAGACAGATAGATAGATATCCTGTTTTTCATTCTTGAGGAGTAGGGATTGATTTTTGAGGCAAAGTAGCAGGCAGCTGATGATGTTCTTAGCACATTTTCTCTCACTTTGAGAGCAAAGATGCAGAACTGAACCAGACAGGCACACAGAAACAAATAACTGATTAAATTCTGGTAGTGTAGCGCAACTGAGGGTTTGTGATTTGGATTCCAGCTGGAGGTAGAAGCTTTTGTGTGTTTTAACTGTCCTCCAAACACCCTTAAGCTTAATGCACATGGCCCATTTTTAGTCTCTCCACAAAGGTGCAAAAACAGCTCTCTTCAGCCTCATCTGACATACCCAGACAGTTCAGCAACACAAAAACAGAGACAATCGGAACTTGTTTCTCACGAGACATATACAGTGGTGTGAAAAAGTGTTGGCCCCCTTCCTGATTTTTTTTTTTTTTTTTGCATGTTTGTCACAATTTAATATTTCAGATCATCAAACAAATTTAAATATCAAAGATAACACAAGTAAACACAACATGCAGTTTTTGAATGAAGTTTTTTATTATGAAGGGAAAACAAAATCCAAACCCACATGGCCCTGTGTGAAAAAGTGCTTGCCCCCTAAACCTAATAACTGGTTGGGCCACCCTTAGCAGCAACAACTGCAATCAAGCGTTTGCGATAACTTGCAATGAGTCTGTTACAGCGCTGTGGAGGAATTTTGGCCCTCTCATCTTGGCAGAATTGTTGTAATTCAGCCACATTGGAGGGTTTTCGAGCATGAACCGCCTTTTTAAGGTCATGCCACAGCATCTCAATAGGATTCAGGTCAGGACTTTGACTAGGCCACTCCAAAGCAAACACTTTTTTACACAGTGCCATGTGGGTTTGGATTTTGTTTTCCCTTCATAAAAAAAAAACTTAATTTAAAAACTTAAAAATGTTGTTTACTTGTGTTATCTTTGGTTAATATTTAAATTTGTTTGATGATCTGAAACATTAAAGTGTGACAAACATGCCAAAAATAAATAAATCAGGAAGGGGGCCAACACTTTTTCACACCACTGTATGACCTTCACGGGCTGCAGTCTTCAGATTTAATTTTATTTGGAGACATTTTTTGGTTGTACACAACAATCAAAAATGTAGGGTTGGTGTCACAGTGCACACAGCAGGGAGGAACACGCAGACGAGGAGGTAACTCAAAATAACAGTCTTTAATAAAGACATCACGGAAGGGCAAGGTTGACACAGACAGGAACACTGGGAAGTAACAAGTAGACCAGACGAAATCAAACTGAACAGACAGGACTATAAATACACAGAATAATCATAGATAATGAGATGAACACGGCTGGACAATTAACTAATGATCACATTTAACAAGGACAGGAAACAAACCAAATATGGAAACATGAAGCAGGACACACATGACAGAGGAGTTTTGAAATGTTTTTTAAAAGAAGTCTCTTATGCTTAAGGTTGCATTTATTTGATCAGAAATACTGTCAAAACTCTAATATTGTGAAATGTTATTACAATTTAAAAAAATGTTTTTCGATTGTAATATATTTTAAAATGCAATTTATTCCTATGATGGCAAAGATGAATTTTTAGAAGCCATTACTCCAGTCTTCAGTGTCACATCATTCTGATATGCGGATTTGGTGCTCAATAAACATTTCTTATTATTATCAGTGTTGCAAACAGCTGTGGTGCATAATATTTTTGTGGAAATCATGATACATCTTTTTCTTTGATGAACAAACAACATTTATTTTAAATAAAAAATATTTATATTTTTTATAATAGCACTAAAGTCTAGTAGTACCAGATATTTTGCCAGAAGATTATATTTATATTTAATCTTTAAATACAAAAATCTTTTGTAATTGTAATTATAAATGTCTTTGCCATCACTTCCAATCAACGTTTTGGCCCCAAACATTTGAACAATATGTTTATATTCTACATACACACATTATAAAAAAGTATATGCATAGAATTAAAAAATAAATAAATAATTAAATTGGAAAACTATTGTGCATTGTGCACATATCTTTTGATCAAGGCCAGTCAGAGTTGCTCTCACACAGACTACAACCTCCTGGTGTAGCAAATACCTTGATGTGTGTGGAGAGGAAAGGAGGTGGAGGACGAGAATGATGTATTGGATGCTTCATGCTGGAACAGAATAATCAATCAATCCAGTTTCATTCTATCAGTAATCTGTCTGGATTACAGGCATACCCATAAAGTCTCTCCGCCTTCCACAGGATCTCATTCGCCGTGATATTCTCTACTATAAGGGTCGGATTGACATGGATCGATACGAGGTCATTGATGCAATCGATGGCAGAGATGATGATTTTAACGTTAGCGTGAAGAATGCCTTCAAACTGGTCAACAGAGACACGGACGAGATCCATCTGTTCCTGCCCAAAAAGCTGGAGGAGAAAATCCGTTGGCTTCGGGCATTCCAAGAGGAAAGGAAGATGGTTCAGGAAGATGAGAAGATTGGTGAGTTTAGACATTATTCCTAATGTCGTTTCAATCTTTTTGCTACGTGTCTGTTTCTGTTCAGTTCCGTTTTGACCTTATTTGGTAGTTCCTGTTCTGATTTAGTTAATTCGTAATCATCATTTAGTCCTGTCACCTGTGTTTAATTAATTATCTAGTTTGCTCTATTGTTTCCGTTTCCTTTATAAGCATTCAGTTTAGTCTTCATCCCTGTCTTGTCTTAAAGTTACGTTTTATGCTGTTTACTCAGTATATTCATCTGTTTCATTTAATAAAGTTGGAACGTGTTTTTGTACTCCTCGTCTGCCTGTCTTCCTGGAAAGCATATCGTGACAGAAGACAAGACCGCTACCGAAGATGTGATCGACGCCAGCGATGATAGACTTAGTCGCCGTCGGTCACGGGGGATCCCGCCGCCGTTCGCGGCACACCCCTACCCGCTGTCTGTGGGACAATAGGCCGCCGTTCGCGACTCACCCTGACCCACAGTATCCGGGACATCACGCCGCCGTTCTCGGCTTTCCCAAGCCCACGGTTCGTGGGAGATTTATTGTGCCCGCGGCGAATTGGTTTCCGCCCGCGGCGAAGAGGATACCGCCGAACATGGCGATGAACGTTCCGCCCGCAGCGAAGAGGATACCGCCGTACCAGGCGTTGAATGTTCCGCCCGCGGCGAAGAGGATATCGCCGCAAGGGGCGATGAACGTTACGCCGTCCGAGGCGATGATGGTTCTGCCCGCGGCGATGAGGATACCGCTGCCCGCAATAAGCCTGCCGCTGTTCGCGGCCAACCCTAGCCCACCACCTGTGACTGTGGCGGGCCCATCGGCACTTATTCCAGAGCTCCTGGATCTGGCGATTCCCCCGGAGTTCTCGGCTCCTGTCCTCTCCCCAGAACCCGCTCTCCTACAGCGCCCTCCTGTGCCTGCTCCACGCCAGCGCTTCCCTGAACCTGCTCTGCCACAGCAATCCCTAGTGCTCGTTTCTCCAGAGCCAGTCTCTCCAGTGCCCGATTCTCCAGGGCCAGTCTCTCCAGTGCCCGATTCTCCATGGCCAGTCCCTATGCTGACAGAGCACCCCCAGGAAATAGCGCTTCCCGAGCGTCCCCAGGAATTAGTGCTGCCAGAGTGCCCTCCAGTGCCTGATCCTCGCAAGTGCCCTCCAGTGCCTGCTCCTCGCAAGTGCTCTCCTGCGTCTCCGCTGGTCCCGTCCAGCTCTCCTTCGTCTCCGCTGGTTCTGTCCAGCTCCGCGCCTCCCGTGCGCCCCCAAGTGTCCGCGCTGCAAGAGCGCCCTCAAGTGTCCGCGCTGCAAGAGCGCCCTCAAGTGTCCGCGCTGCAAGAGCGCCCTCAAGTGTCCGCGCTGCAAGAGCGCCCTCAGGTGTCCGCGCTGCAAGAGCGCCCTCAAGTATTTGCGCTGCAAGAGCGTCCTCAAGTATCTGTGCTGCAAGAGCGACCTCAGGTGTCCGCGCTACAAGAGCGCCCTCCTGCGTCTACGCTGGTCCCGTCCAGCTCTCCTTCGTCTCCGCTGGTTCTGTCCAGCTCCGCGCCTCCCGTGCGCCCTCCAGTGTCCGCTCCTCCAGAGTGCCCTCCAGTGTCCGCTCCTCCAGAGCGCACCCAAGAGTCCGCTCCTCCAGAGCGCCCAACAGTGTCTGCTCCTCCAGAGCGCCCTCCAATGTCTGCTCCTCCAGAGCGCCCTCCAGTGTGCGCTCCTCCTGAGCGTCCCACAGAGCCCGCTCCTCCTGAGCGTCCCACAGAGCCTACTCCTCCAGTGTGGCCCCCAGAGGGGAACATCCCAAAAAAAACATTTGAAGGGGGGCCATATAATCTCTGCCTGTGTGGCCGGGCCAAGGGCCAAGGCCACTGAGCTCCCTGATCCACCTTGGGCTCCCAAAAAAATAATACGGCCAGGGCCATCCAAGCTCCCTGATCCGCCATGGGCATCCAAGCTCCCTGATCCGCCATGGGCATCCAAGCTCCCTGATCCGCCATGGCCATCCAAGCTCCCTGATCCGCCATGGCGTCCCGAGCTTCCAGTTCTGCCATGGCCTCCCGTGTCTCCTGATCCGCCATGGCCTCCCGTGTCTCCTGATCCGCCATGGCCTCCCGTATCTCCTGATCCGCCATGGCCTCCCAAGGCCCCTGATCCGCCCTGGAGGCTTCCCTGTACTGGCCCTGCTCCAGCCTCCAGGGCGCCCGCCCCCCCCGCCCGTTATGTTGTTGTTGTTATTGTTCTTCCGGGAGGGGGAGATAACTGTTATGTGTCTGTTTCTGTTCAGTTCCGTTTTGACCTTATTTGGTAGTTCCTGTTCTGATTTAGTTAATTCATAATCATCATTTAGTCCTGTCACCTGTGTTTAATTAATTATCTAGTTTGCTCTATTGTTTCCGTTTCCTTTATAAGCACTCAGTTTAGTCTTCATCCCTGTCTTGTCTTAAAGTTACGTTTTATGCTGTTTACTCAGTATATTCATCTGTTTCATTTAATAAAGTTGGAACGTGTTTTTGTACTCCTCGTCTGCCTGTCTTCCTGGAAAGCATATCGTGACACTTTTATGCTGTTATTTTATTTACACTGAACACAAAAGAAGTGTTTTGAAGAATATTTAGGCCAGTTTTTTTTTTCAAGACATCGTCCATACAAGTTCATAGTCACCACTCACACTTAAACGTTGTTCTGTTCTTCACACAAAGCTGTCAAACTTTTACTCTGAACATTGTTTTTTTTTTCTCCCTTTAGGGTTTGAAATTTCTCAGTATCAGAAGAGACAAGCTGCCTTGACCGTCAGGAGAGTCACCAAACAGAAAGGTATGAAATCTTGAAACCTGTTCTTAAAGTAGGGCTGTGTGATAAAACGAAAACGATTATCGCAATTTAATTTCCCTCAAAAAAACGATAACAAGAGTTCGATAAATGTTTGATATAATGTTTATGCATTAAAGCGCAATGAAACACGAACCGTTTAAATGGTAGTGCAGTGTGAGCTCACTAGAGCAGATGCGTTTACTCGCTGATGAGTCTCAGCCACACGACACTAAATAGCGCTGTGAGATCCAGTATGAAATGCTTGAATTTAGCGAAGAACACAAATGACTCTGTGATTTAAACTAGTTTAAAGCTAGATGAAACAGCACTGACAAACACAGACTTTCTCAATCTACAAACGGACATAATTTGTCATCAGAATAATTCAATTTCATTCATTTTTACAGATGTTGGTGTTTTTGATAATGAACAAGTTGACATCTGCATCCTAACTCAAGCTACTACCACTGTCAGCTGAAGTGACTGTCAAATATGAATTATCTAAGAGATAAAACATTGTTACATTTAGAATTTTTGTTATCAAAGTCAGGCAACACAAACAGAAACACATGATTTGAAACAAGTTCACTCATTAGAACATACAGAAACTAAGATATTAACTTCTCTATAAAGATATTTATTTTGTTAAGGAAAAAAATGACTGGGAAAAATGTAAAGAAATGTTTGTCATGTAGTTTAAAATCACAATTAATGGTCTGGTTTCACTTAGGAGCAAAAATCTACCTTTAAACTTGAAATTTATCATGATAATTATCGATATTGACTGATATGAACAATTTTATCACCCAGCCCTATCTTGAAGTATGTTCCTCAAGGAATTTAGATCTTCTTAGAAGTTGTTGTGTCTCACTGCTTTAGGCAGAAAAACATTTTTTGCATAACATAATTTCCAAGCTAATGGCCAATAAATTAAACTGTGTTCTATTGTATTGCTGTTACCATGGGGAAAAAGTGGCTGCTAAGAAAATATAAGACAAGGCAAGTTTATTTATATAGCACATTTCATACACAATGGTAATTCAAAGTGCTTTACATGAAAGAAAGTAAAATGGTAATAAAAAAATAAATAATAATAATATATAATAAACAAAAAAAACCCTACTTACTTTAACCATCATATCTGACCTATTCGCTAAGACTCGGGGCATGCCCCTGTCTGTAATGGTAGGAATTTAGCATTGGTAGAGCGATTCACGACTAGAACCTCACTTCTAGCGTCTCACATTCTCTTGTTATTTATACCTTTAAATGCACCAATTGCCTCTAGAGCTCTTAGTGCCTTAGAGAATGCATTTTGTCCCTCCTGGACTGTGCACATCCCTCAATCTGTAGATGTGCACTTGTACACCTTTACACTTACAGGTGTACCTAAATTATGACACCAGTTTTCTTCTGCTGGTGTCCCTCACTCATATCTGAGTGAGTCCATCACTCTCCCCCTCCCGTACTCCCTCTGCTTACAGACAGTGCCTAACCAGAAACCAAACAAATAGAACTCAGAGGTCCTACTTAAAACTGATTAACCAACACACTTGTCTTTCTTTGCCCACATTCTCTTTACCATCACAGCACTTACTTTAGCCTTCAGTTTAAACTTTTAAAATGATATAAAATTGATTTAAAATTAATTTAAAATAGTTAAGAACAGAAAATGATTATCACAGCAATAAAACAAGGAATAATAATCACAACAATAAAAACAAGGAAAATTATATAAAATTAAAGTACAGTGCAATCAGTTCAGACGTAGCACAGTGCTCATTCAACAAATGCACAGCTAAACAGATGAGTTTTGAGTCTGGATTTAAATGTGGCTAATGCTTTAGCACATCTGATCTCTTCTGGAAGCTGTTCCAACTGTGCGCGGCATAATAGCTAAAAGCGGACTCCCCTTGTTTTGTTTCTAACTGACTCAATCCTAATGATCTGAGTGGTCTGTTAGGTTTATATTCAGTGAGCATATCTGCAATGTATTTGGGTCCTAGGCCATTTAGTGATTTATAAACGAGTAAAAGAACTTTAAAATCAATCCTAAATGTAACTGGAAGTCACTGTAAGGACCTGAGGACTGGTGTGATATGCTCAGATTTTCTGGTTCAAGTCAGAATCCTGGCAGCAGCGTTCTGGATGAGCTGCAGTTGTCTAATGGTCTTCTTGGGAAGGCCGGTGAGGAGACCATTACAGTAATCCACCCTGCTGGCTATAAAGGCATGAACAAGTTTCTCCAAATCTTGACTGGAAACAAAACATCTAATTCTTGCAATGTTTTTGAGATGATAGTATGCTGATTTAGTTACTGCTTTGACATGACTACTAAAACTAAGGTCTGTCTCCAAAATCACTCCAAGATTTTTTACTTGATTTTTAGTTGTTTGATCCCTAGAGTCAAGGTATGCATTCACCTTGAGAACTTCATCTTTGTTTCCAAATGCAATGACTTCAGTTTTGTTTAACTGAAGAAAGTTTTGGCACATCCAACTGCTAATTTCATCAATGCATTTGCAGAGGGAGTCAATGGGGCTGTAGTCATTTGGAGATAAGGCTAGGTAAATCTGGGTATCATCAGCATAGCTGTGATAGGCAATTTGGTTCTTCCTCATTATCTGACTTAGTGGGAGCATATACAAGCTAAACAAGAGCGGTGCAAGAATTTAACCTTGTGGGACTCCGCATGTCACGGACATAGAATATGGTCCACTTAGACTTATATGCTCTCCTATACTCACATTCTAAGTATGACCTGAACCATTTGAGTACCATCCCAGAAAGCCCGACCCAGTTTTCCAGTCTCTCTAGAAGTATGTTATGATCGACAGTGTCAAATGCAGCACTAAAGTCTAGTTGTACCAGATATTTTGCCAGAATCAGAATGAAGGCGAATATCATTTATTATCTTAATGAGTGCTGTCTCTGTGCTGTAATGCGCTTGGAAACCAGATTGAAAACTGTCCAGATATCCATTTGAGTTTAAGTAGTTGTTCAGCTGATTTAAAAACTACCTTTTCAATAACCTTACTTATGAAAGGAAGATTTGATATTGGTCTATAGTTGCTCAATATGGTGTTATCAAGATTGTGCTTTTTCAGAAGGAGCACGATAAAATTTGGAAAAGTCCCAGAAAGAAGTGAGACTTTTAAGAGATCTGCTTCCAAACAGTTAAACACACTTTTGAAAAAATATGTGGGAAGTGTGTCAAGATAGCAGGTTGACGATTTAAGGTGCTCTACTAATTCTTCCAATATTTTGCAATCATTTACTTCAAAAACAGACATATTTACTTCTTTTTGAAATTGCGGTCGAACCTGTGTGACCTCTGCATTACTGGAAGATGTACCAATCGCCTTTCTCATATTATTGATCTTCTTGACGCTAGAAGGAAGCAAACTCATTGCATTTGCTGTTGGAAAGTATTTCACTGGGAATCTGATTTGGGGGGGCTTGTTAGTCTCTCAACAGTAGCAAAAAGACTGCAAGTGTTGTTTAAGTTACTGTTTATAAGGTTTGAGAAGAAGGTCTGTCTAGCCGTGGCTAGTTCCGCATTGAAAGCATGAAGGCTATTTTTATAGATGCTATAGTGAATTTCGAGTTTCGTCTTCCACCACATCTGCTCAGCTTTTCTGCATTGTCTTTTCATACTCTGAACTGCTGTTGATTTTCTCCATGTTGATTTTTTAAGTAAATATAAGTAAATTGATACAAATTGGGATTGCAGTAAATGGTGGTTTTGTCTGGCAGTAAATAATAAGTGCATCATTAATAAGTGATGCTGCAGTAACAAGTGAAGTGATGTTAAACATGGAAAACAGTTGAGTTTATGCATTAACCTTTGCTTATTCCCGTGTGTCTGTCTTCTCAGGTGTGGGCCGGTCGGGCCCCCCAGCGTATCCACCTCCACTTGACCCCATGAACCCCGGGCAGTACCTCCTCCACGATGGATACGGGCAGGCGGACGGATACGAATATGAGTCCAAGCGCAGCACATCTCCCTTCTGGCAGAACTTCAGTCGGTTAGCTCCCTTTAAAAAATAGAACACACAACCACCAGGAGTTGGATACACCAGCCTCTGTATACTTGGAAAAGCACTATTCTACTTAAGATACATCAGCGGGACTTGGGGAGGACCGACACACACACACAAACTACAGGAGAGAGGACGAACCCCGCTTTATTGGGGTTTACCAGGCGTATTTCTTTTACTGGGGTTACGGGGACACCTCGCTGGGCTGGCTGCACTGACTGTACACGACATGTTGTAATTTACAGAAGAAAAAAAAATCATGCAAACGCACACAAAAAACATACATTTTATCCCTCAGCACTCTCTCTGTAGAGAGGTTTTAAATTATGAATTATAGTTTCTTCTTCTCTATACGAATCGACGGAAAACGAATTTTCTCCGTTTGAAGCACTAAACCAACATAATGACTCTTGCTCTCTAGCGCCGCCCTGGTGTTCCTCCGTGCACTGTGACTATTTGGGGCATTCTCTCTCACCCAATCTCTATTTTTCTCTCTCAATCTCATACTCCACATTATCACATGTTTTTCCAACAGTTTCAAGTCTGGTTAAAGCTGAAGATTTTGTTTTCCTGGACAATTTCTCCTTGAATGGAACCTGCTGCACTCTTTCGTTTGTTTTGCATGTGATTCAGTTCATTGCAGGTATTTTTATTTGTGTGACTATTCGTACGGGTCTCAAAGAACAGTGGATCACGATCTGCAGTTGCTTACACCGATCACAGTATACTGGAAATACGGATATTGGAACAACTTTGACATTCAGAGAAAAGCTAAAAGTCATTTAGGTTTGCTGGAGCTTTTAGGCACCTTGATAAAAATACAGACCAGAGAAACCTGAAGAAGGAACTGTTTTGCTCTGAACAGTGGACCTCTGTGGCGTGTTTACGTCAGAGCCTTGTTTATCCTGAGGTCTTGGTCTCGGCTTCACCGTTGTTTCCTCTCTCCCGTCTTAAGTGCAATCCGACAGAAGACCGGAAAACCTAAAAAAAAAAAAAAAAAAAAGTAATAATGCCACCTCTGAGCCCTGTCTTTATTTTATGGGGAATGATACCCGGACCAGGATGACTTTAATCCTGATGATCAACCTCGTAATGACGTGCCAATTCATTTCTAACATGCCAAAATAGTCTGGTTGCCAAATTTTCCTCTAACAGGTGCATTGGCATGTGCGAATGCCAACCCCATGAGCTGGTACCCCGCCATGTGACTTCTCAGGCGAAAATTAAGTCAGTGAAATTTGGTTATCGCTGCTAGGATTAGCATGACATAGCGTTTCAGTTTTTAATTTAATTTTGGGGTTATTTTTGGTTCTCTCTCGCTCTCTCTCTATATACAGTATATATATTTATATTTATTTTTTCCCAAATTAAAGGGACTTGTTCAAAATTTAATTTATGGTATATTCGCGTTTTGTCTGATAACTTTCAAAGGATAGTATTTAGTCCAATCACAATATTTAAAGTGTTGCTATAAAACATTATTTATTCTATTATAGTGTGATTTTCTTTTTTTCCATCTTGATCCTCTTTCTATATTTTAGAGCTTCTGCTGGAGTGTTAAAGACCCTTTTAGGGCATTAAAAAATGTAAGAGGACAGTATGGAAGAAATATGTCACACATGTGTACTAAGTGCCACATTAAACTATTATTATGTTACAAAGGAAAATATCAGTTTAATATTTTTGAGTCGGCGATCTGATTGAAATAACATTATATCATTATTTCATAATAAACTTCATTATGGAGAAAATTAGTATGTTTCCTCCGGTGTCTTTGTATTATTCGTTTTGTCACCTGTTTGCTAAATGCAGTGATGTTGGTTTCATTTTGAACATTTTTAGAAGGTAATTAAAATTAACTACAACATAAATGGGTAAATGGCTTATTGAATTCCCAAAGATGAATTCAAATACTGCACTCTAAAAAATGCTGCTTTAAATACAACCCAGGGATTGGGTTGTTTAGACCCAGAGGGTTGTTCTGTCCAATATTTACCCAGCATTTTTTAGAGTGTGTATATAACAGATGTACACTACTATTAGTTTGAAAAAATGATTAAAAATGACAGTAAAGACATTTTTATCTAAACTTTTCCACAAACGTATTAAACTATTTTTAGCACCAAATCAGCACAACAGAATGAATTTTGAAGGATCATGTGACACTGAAGAGTGGACTCATGGATGCTGAAAAATCAGCTTTAACATTACAGGAAAATATATCCAAATAGAACATATGTTTTTAATTATTATATTTGAAATTATAATAATATTTGACAATATTGCCGTCTTTCACAAAACTTCTTTCAAAACTAAATTTTATATTTAAAAAGAACAGATTAAAGAAGAGTCTTTGAGGGTTTTTTGTTTTCAGTTTATTGAGCTGAATTGTTTTAAAGTGATTTAATGTGTTCGTTATGCATCACAATAATTTACCTGCTGACGGATAAACATCCATTGATTCACACAGGTTAGTAAGGTCTCTGAATTTCAGCAAAACACGCAGACACTCTCTCTCTCTCTCTCTCTTTCAATCACTCGTTCTTTCTCTCTCTCACTCATGTATTACATTTCTTGAAACATAAAGCATACACTGAAGAATATGAACAGGAAACTGTTGATGTCACAGTGATAGTTTCCCATGAGACTCTCTTGTCAGTACAGCAAAATCTGACCACCATAAACGAACAGCGTCATAAGCACAGCATGACATGGCACTAAAAATCTACAATCCAGTACAGAAATACATTCGTAATGCCTTATAATCGTGACAGGTTGATGGGGAAAATACATTCCGATAAATGTTGATAGACCTTCATATCCCTGTTAGGTCAATAATTTGACAGTAGTCTTAACATATTCAATATTCACTTGAGATTCAATCCTAAAAAAGCAAAGGCAGATTTCCCTTCTACAAAACATTCAGCTCCTTCATAGTTTTGTTCCAGCATCCAATCACAGTGTGTGGTTCCAGTGGTTTACAGTGGTCTGACTCCCATCAAACAAATTGTAGTATAGCATGATCTCGAAGGTGTGCAACAAACACATTCATTGGTATAATTGTTTTTTGTGACACTCTTCAGTGATAGTACACGTCATAAATACGTAACATATTCATAATATCTTAAAGACTTTGTGACACCTTTGAAAACACTATTTCAGAATTCACAAGTAGGCAACGTGACTCTGAGTCTCAAACATCAGCGATGTAAAACAGTGAGCTGTTATATTCAGGGAATTATTTCAAAATAACATTCCAGGGAGTGCAACAAAAAAAGTCACTGTACTTTTTTTCCAAGTTAAACAAATGATTAAGAATTCATGTTCATTTTATAAATAATTGCTGTTATAAAAATTTGTGCTCTGGTAAACAAATTCCTTTTCTGTACACGTTCAAGCTTTGGTGACAAATGTTTTTAGATGATAAATTTTAGTAGTAGTAAATTAAGTTCGGTGGTTAACGTTATTTCAAAAGAATTCCATGCCTTAAATATGAATTTCAAAGTGGCTGTGGTTTTGAAAAGACCTACACTACTGTTCAAAAGTTTGGGGTCAGTAAGATTTTTTTTCAGCAAGGATTTATTAAATGGCTCAAAAGTAACAGTAAAGATGTTTATAATGTTAGAAAAGATAGACAAAAATAAATACTGATTTAAATCATCTTTTTTTTTTATCAAAGAATCCTGAAAATCCTGATTATGTTACACATTTCCAAATATATTCAAATTACAAGTTACTTTAAATTGTAATAATAATATTTTATAACATTTGTATTTTAATTTTTTTTTTGCTCTGTATGTTTGATCAAATGCAGGCTTGGTGAGCAGAAGAGTTTTCTTTCAAAAACATTAAAAATCTTACCAAACCCAAATTTTTGAAAAATTGTTTGTGTAACTCACAAATTAGGACTAGAACCTTTATCATACACATGAACTCACATTCTTCTGGTAGTTTTGCACTATTCACATTTGAGGTATAACTGTGTATAATTTATGTTGTAGATCAAATGAACGTCAACTGCATATTTTACTTTATACTCATAAACCAAAACACACTACTCTAAAAATTCATAGGAAAGGCTAATTCTCTTCCCGGTAAAATAACTACAAAACAAAGCTTTATTCTTGAACCATTGTGTTGGAGGTCTTTTATTCTGGAATAATTTCCTGAATTATCTGCCATTTTATTTCTGAAGGTTTTTTATCCCGCTTATATTGGCTTCTTTTATAGCAGTGTAAAAAACCAACGTGTACCTGAAATTGTAGGAGATGAAAACAAGTCAAGTTTTGAACCATGTAATAATTTAAATTTATTATTTTTTCCCTCCCAGAAGGCTTTAGGCTTTTGACTGACGGACATCCTTCCACTCCAACTTGGTGTTTTGTAAAGCCTGTGTCTTCTTCTCGTCTACTTGCACGTAATCCACCCTGTACTCGTCTGCCAGCAGCGGTTTCTGAAAACATCCAAAACACAATACCAGCAAGCAATCAAAACGTAATCCACATGGCCACAATGTATCAATCCAGCAGGCAGATTTATGCCATGTCACGTTTAGAGCTGAAGGGGTTACAAAGCAACAGTAACTGGGACAGGAAATGCTGAATCACTGTTATCGCTGCCTGAGGATTCAAGCCGCAGAAACGATTACTACAAGAGATAGCAGTACCCACTAAAACCCCACAAACACTTACCAAATGTTTGTCAGATGCATGTAAGAAATTTGGTTCTTAAACAGTTCATGCCTACCACTGACCTTCTGAACAGGTGAGGGGGAGGCAGAATTAAAGTCAAGTGACAAGTAATCCAGCTGAGAAGGCCTCATCCAGGGAGCAGAATCGCAAGCTGAGAACAAGAGCCGAGAGTCCTGGACAAACATATACAAATATAACCAAAATATATATAATACTGACACACATTATTATGGTTGTGTTATATAATGTCTATATATACATTTATACATAAATGTATCTGTTTATTAATATGTACTTGTTCAAAACTCTCAAAACTCATTTTTTTTTTATTATTATCATTTTAAAAGTCTCTTATGTTGACAAAAGCTGCATTTATTAAATAACAAATGCAGTAAAACAGGATTGTGAATGTTGGGAAATGTTACTATTATTTAAAAGATCTGTTAATTAAACATTTTATTTATTCCCGTGATGGCAAAGTTGAATTAACAGGTCTTATCACATAAATCATTCAAATATGCTGATTCGGTTCTCATTTATTATTATTATCATTGTTGAAAACAATGCTGCTTAATATTTTAGTGGATTCTTCGATGAATAAAAAGTAAAAAAGAACAGCATTTATTTAAAATAGAAATCTTTTGTAACATAAATGTCTGTACTGTCACTTTTGATAAATTTAAAATACAACCTTGCAATAAAAGTTAATTTCTTTCAAAAAAGAAAAGCTTTTGAATTATAGTGTTTATAATTGGAATTTAAACTAACATGTATTTTGTACTATCTGCTGAATTTTTCTTTTTTTTCTGATATAGAGATATACTGTTTTGTTTTATCATTCTTTTGTTTTATGTTCTCCCTCTGTTGCCCTCTTGTTCTAATTTCAAGAAGAAACAGAGCAATAAATTATTAACGAGAGAAGATGGGTTAAAGGAAGTCACGTTACCGTTGGCGTGATGCTCCCTTCCTGTTCAGAGCCATTTAAGCCCCATCCCAGCCGCCTGTCCAAAGGAACAGACTGAAGTGATGTGCTAGAGACAAACAAACCGACACAAAACACAGCAACTTTCAAATACAGTTATACGAATACAAAAAAATATCTTACATTTAACAAATAACAAAAGATCAGTGTGGGATTCATAAACATCACAAACATGTAAATGAGAAGACACAGGAAATAGAGATCAGGTGACTTGAGGAAGAGCAGTGTCAAAACAAACACAGTGTCTTTGTTGAAGATGTAGGACACAGACAGAAGTGGTTGAGTTGCAGAGGATCAGTTTGGGGTGTAAATATGAGTTTGTCATAATTCTCACCTGGGTTCTGTCATGGTGCGTGTGAGGGGAACGTGGAAAGGACATTCAGAAATTGTGGACAGACCCCTAAGGTCTAAAGGAGGCGGTCGAGCTGTGAAAGCAAACACAATGCAGGACATTCAAACACTCCTTATCTTTTTCTCTCATGCACACCACAAACTCAAACAAACACTTTCACTTTTAATGAGGCATTTCCTTTGTGTGAAGGTGCATGACCTGTAGGAACCCTGTGCCTCTGCTCAAGACACAGTGCTGTCTGAGGTTCCTGTTCTGTGTCTCTGACAGTATCATGCACTTCCTCTCTTGTGCTTTTATCTTGGCAAATCCTCAGTTTAAAAAGAATTTAAATTTAAAAGCCACAAAGAATCTTTTAAAGAAGTATGCCCTGTTCAGAATGTGTCTTGGAATGCCTGAGAAGTGACTTACTGTAATCTGGTGACTGTTTCAGAAGAGTTTCGCAATATCACATGAGCAAGAGTGCTGCCCCCCCCCCCCCTCCGAATATCTGCACGACAGCATTAGTGAATGTATTCAACAGTTCAGAAAAAAAGAGGTTAGTATTGTTATTTTAGACAATATATTGTAAGTATAATCTGTTTTTGCTCAATTTCACCAGAGAAAACCGTTTCAAACAAAGCCACAACAGAACTCTTCAACCTTTAGAGCAAAATCATACTTTCGTTGCTAAATAAATCGAGTGAGCCAATGATTCTTTGTCTCGGAATTAAACGAATCGGTTGGATTACTGAATCATCCGCCACCTACTGGCGGATCTCGTTTCATATTTAGAGTATTTTATATATATATATATATATATATATATATATATATATATATATATATAAATAATTTCATATTTCGATTGTTTTTTTAAAGCACATTAATGTCAATTTAAAATTGCATTATTTATGCAATTCTAATTCATGGCAGTTTTTGTAAATATCAGTTTCTAAAAACAACAATATGGCTATGTAGCCTTAAAGGTTTATGAGTAATAAATTATATTTCATTCTAGACTGATTTCTCAGCCCAGACTGTCTGCCGGTTACATGCTAGTTCACGACAAATTAATTTTAGGAGCGAGTCATTGAGCCATTAGAATCAACTAATTCGTTCAAACGTGACTCATTCAGCAACGACTCTAATTAAGAAGCTAATCGTTCAAAAACAGCGATTAATTCAAGAACCGCTGTGTTTTACTTGGACAAGCAATTGAAGGTAATTGCTTGCACCAATATTAAAAATAAAATTAAATGATTTGATTTTCTTTTTAAATTACACAGTCGCTTAGAATTCGACATTTAATATTCTCTACAATCTCGAGACCAGACTGCATTAGTAAAACATAAAAAAACAACTACAAATGTGGTTGATGTGTGACACACAAATCATGAGCTCAGCTGCATCTCATCTTCCTCATATTCATTTTCAACATGCGTCACTCTTCTGTAGGCTACCTCTCCTCACGTGAGATCATCTTTTCCATTCCTCTATTTTCGTTTTCTGACCTAGCTAATATCTCCAGTGATATTCTAGTTATTGAAATTGCTTCATGACCGCAGTTAATTATAGCTAACACGGCACACCAATATATCACATAACTCTGTTGTGCAAATACATTTAAAAAAGTAAACAAATCAAAAACAAAGAATTCTGAAATGGCAAGGTTCCTAAAACTATGGCATCACATCCTGTCTTTGAGCTATAGGCACAAAACCTGTTTTGAATTGATGCATCTTAATGGCTAAATGTGAATTACATTGTCCAAATGCTATACATGGGACAACATTATTTCTTATTTAAATGTTTTTATTAAAGGCAGCACGTCAGTCTCAATAAATAAATGCTACATTCAGAATACTCGTGGTTGTAATGTTTTGTAGTGTCACATGCTATGATTTTAAATGAAACTGGTAAACCTTGCATTTTAACCCAGAAAGATTTACCTCTTCTTCTTGGTTTAAGGTTGCGGTCGACTGGAGGAGGCTCAAGGTCAGGATTCGAAGGCGAAGGCAGCTCTGTTTTGCCATTGGCGAGTAGGCAGACGGGCAGGGTGGAGGGGCTCATGGGTATGTAGCCGTCTGAAGTCACATCAGAGCAGCTGATCGGTGGGGAGGCCATGGGCACATATGAATCCTCAGAGTGGTTTTCAGTAACTGTGGTATTCAGAAAAATTGGCTAGAAATAGAGATACAGAGAGAAACACACTGACACATCTGTTTTCTGGCAGTGAATATTCAAATTGATGCGTATTTACAGTGTTTGTTTAACTTTCACCGGGCTCATTTGACTTATTATTTGAATATTTCTTTACCAGGTTGAGGCTTAGACGTTTGTTCCAGTTTCTCCCAGCATTGTCAAACTCTCCTGAAAACATGAAAGTAAAATATTAAAATATATAACAAACATTGTTGAAATGTTACAATGAGAAAGGGAGGGGGGGTCTTTGATAACACCGCCCTGCATCATATTTGCTGAATTAAATCAAATGCTTGTTTCTTACAAATTTTGGGGTCATTCCAAAAATAGTGCCTTTTTGCTCTAGCATGTCACACTTTCTCTTAAAATATGTGCATTCCATTGCTTTTTTGCTCACGACAACCATTTTATAAATTGAAGAAATCTTGTATTATCCCCTAATCACCAGCAAAACCGCCACAAAGGCATTATTCATATCTTCCTCTGAACCAGGTTACAGCTATTTGTTAAAGCTGCAGTCCGTAATTTTTTTTGGTTAAAAATGATCCGAAATCAATATTTGAGCAAGTGCATAGCCAGCCAGTGTTCAAAACTATCGCCTTACTTTAGCCCGCTTCACAACGGTTAGCTTATAATAATGTTTTCTAATTTGAGTGGTACGCGTAGGTTTTCTCTGGAAATTTGAGCATGGCACTACGTCATTATGTCACGTCTGTAAACATAAAGTTGTTTACTTGTTACTAGGCTATAGCATTTGAGGATGCTGCAGGTGGCGACTCGATTATAGCCTTTTCTCACCGCAGCTAGAATAATTAAATATATCATTTTGATGGCGAATTGTAATCCAGACAGGATTATGTGTTTATGAAACGTGACTGAAATGAAATTATATTCCAGTTTTAAATGTGCTGATTACAGATAGCCTGGGATTACATAACATTTGTATTTTAAAGAAAATCAGTTCGAAGGGAGCATAATTTGCTTTTTGGGTTAAAAGAATTTCTTAATATGAAATTCGAATGGTATGACAATTAGATTGTAAAGAAATTAAATCTACTCTAATACACACTATACTCATAGTCACACAATGCTGATGTTGCTAACATTAATAATTTGAGAATAAAGTATAACAATACAATAATAATAAATTGCACGGTTTGGTGTGATATGAGCTAACAATTGTTAGATTTAAATCACCATTGGTAGCGCAATTTATTGGAATGCTTTTTTCCTCAATTGATCAGAACAAACGTGGCAGACTTGTTACTAGTTCAGATGACAATATACGGGGAAAATTCTTATTTGGGTCATATATTCCAAGACGTAGGCTAGAATCTGTGATTGCAAAGTACAGTAAACATCCACACCGGTGCGGTGACTGACAACCATACATTCACCTCAAAACATTAGATTCCTCTGCGCTGGAGCCGTGCCGACTCACAACCCCACGCAAACAAGTAACTGCAATTCCAGGTTTTCAAACAGAGATGGCGACAAAGAGGCAAAATTTACGGACTGCAGCTTTAAATGTATGACATTATTTAATGCCTTGTACTGATTTCAAGGTAAGAATGATGGCAAATGCCAGGAAAATGCTAACATATTTTCTGCTTATATCTGTGGGACGTTTACTGCAACAAACGGCAAAAAAATTACAGATTTTGTGAATTTGTCTTTACGTGTAGTTCTTTGACATTAATTTGTCCATTTGAATACTACTTTTTGTAAAAACAGAAACCAAAAAAAAAAAAAAACCCTGAAACTTTTGACATTTGACTGCTTTTGTTATTTCGATAAGTGCATTTGTGAGAAAAAAAACTGATGTGATGGAACGTTTTTTTTTTAATAGATTTTAAATCAGCATCATCAAATTAAATAATAGGTCTTTTCTTGCAAATCAGCAGAATTTTTTTCAGATTTTTTTTTTGTGCATTCTCACCTCTCTTAAAGTGGTCTATTCCTGAAGGTGACGTCCTGCGAGGGAGGAGAGCAGGTTGCATCTGATTACGGCTGGTATCCTCATTACCATGATGATCGGATAGGTGTGTAGGTTTGGGTGGGAGGGGAGGAGGCGTCTGTGGGTCTGATGTACCATAGAAGGGCCGGTCAAATCTGAAAATGTCTGGTGGCCGGCGTAGAGAGATGGGAGATGAGAGGCAAGACGAAAGGGAGGAGGAGAGAGAGAGTGGTCCACAGGGGGCACTGAATGGGGGCTCGGACACCCCAGCCAAAAGGAAGGGGGAAGGGGAAGAGTCAGTGCGTGGGGTGGGGCTAAACACATCCTCTGTGTATTCAGACGAGCTCTGCTCAAAGGAGCGTTCAGAGTTAGAGATGCTGTCACACCTAGGGAAGGACAAACACACAGAGGTAAGCATATACACACAAAAACAATAACCAAACAATGTTATTTAAAATAAAACTTATATGAGAAATATTTTTTATTCAGAGAAAGCATATAGAAAATGTGTGGTGTGTTGTGTCATAATGAAACTTTTTTTTTTTTTTTTTTTTACACAGGCTTCCTCTGCAGAATGAGTGCTGAATGATTCAGAAATCACAAATTTGCATAACAAATTTAAAATTTGCTTGCATATGAACTTAGAAAGATAAAATCTAAATAAGTGTAATATCACATATTAATTATGTTAAAAATTAAACATTTGCTTAAGTCTCTGAAACACAAGTCAACATGAAATGAAATAATGATAATTTTCAGCAAGGATGAATTGGTCAGAAGTGAGAGTAAAGATATTTATAATGTTACAAAATATTTCTATTTCAAATACAAGCTGTTCTTTCTATTCATCAAAGAATTGTAAAAAAAGAAAAGGCTTTCTCAACAATATTAAGTAGCACAACCGTTTTCAACTGTTATAACTGTATAATAATAAGAAATTATTCTATAGCACCAAATCATCAGCGTATTAGAATGATTTCTGAAGGATCATGTGACATTGAAGACTGGCGTAACGGCTGCTGAAATTCAACTTTGCCAACACAAGAATGAATGACATTTTAATATAAATAAAAAATATAAAACATAAAAAACCTGTAATAATATTTCACAATATTACTGTTTGTACTGTATTTGAAAAAACTAATTAATGCAGCCCTGGTGAGAATTAGAGCTTTCAAAAACACTTAAAAATCATACCGACCCCAAACCTTTGAACTGTTATATACCTACATAGTTGTTTCTTTCATCAGCTATAACCCTCCATAATGATGCCTCAGTATTCAACACCAAACTGCATTACAAAAATCATTGTGCATTTGTATAAAACCATTACGTCCCCACTTTGCATGCAGGTAGCTGAAGATTTTATTTGAATCTAATCACAGTGTGTTATGCTGCAGTGAACAAGATCAAAAGATTTCACTGAGGCGAAAAGCGAAAAGAGATTTTCTATTCTCATTGATTCTCCCAGTCACCTTTATTAAATCAGATTAAAGGAAAAGCCGATAGTCTGGCACTACATGGAATGAATCTCATTTCCTTATTGAGATTAACATATAATTATTATTTTTGCAACGTGTGATCATAAGAAGCGGCCTTGCCTGACGATGCTCTTCGTGCCGGTTTCACACTGAGAGAGAAAGAGGTAGTCAAGTGGAGGGCTGATCTCTGATTCGCTGGGCCTGTCTAGGACATCATGGTTTTCGACGGTAACTGTGTCCTGATTGGCCACGAGAGAAACATGAGGAGAAAGTGCTGGAGAGGGCTGCTGGGAAGAGGGAGTGTGATTAAGACTGTCCATTGATTCTGTCAAAAAGAAAAAGAGAGAGAGAAAGAGAGAGATTTGGTTTATACATTAACAATACGTTTCATCTTGCCAATAAAATTAGTGCAATAACCATACTTCACAAATTCCATTTCTGAAGTACCTTTGTCTTATTCCAGAAGGTGGCAGACCAAATCACCCCCTTCCAGCCCCCCACGCACCACAACCCCCCCCCCCCCCCACGTCTCTTTCTCTTCCTGTTTAGACTCAACAGTGCGTTACCAGTGGGCAGACATTTCTTAACCACTCAGATGAACATGTGAGGCTCATGCCTGCTACACTCACTGGAAGCACATAACGTGCTTACGGTTGATTTTTGGGGTGTAAGCATTTCTCTTTTTAATAGTAAGCAAAAATATTTTTGGAAGGTGGAACCGAGTTGAAATAATCCAGAAAAAGGTCATTATGGAAAGTTTTGTGCCATTTCCATGGTCATGGTTCCATGGTTTGCTTGTGAGAAAGAAATTTGAGTGACACATCTCTCATTTTGGGAGTTATTGTTGGACAGGTTAATTAAGCAATTTGAAATAATCCAAATAATTTTAATTGCACATAAACAGCAGTGTCCAGTGGTGACTCAGTGACTCAGACGTCTGATATCTCACTCAACCTGCTGGTGCTTGAAAGGCATTGTGAGTAATGCTGAGGTAATGTTGTGGGAAAACAGTCGTAGATAACCGGCTTTTTGATCACGTTGCAGCTAGCATGCTAATCTGAGGGGGATTGTGTGGGCTCACATAAACATTGCTTCTTTGGCAGAGCCTACTATTGGGTATCCAACACTTGAATAACTGACAATGACTCACAACCTTTCTGGCAGAAGAGAATTCTGAAAGGCACCAGGCATGTGGTTGTATTCATTTCTGTGATCCTATATTTAGTGAAAACATCTATAGGATTTTACTTAACCCTTGTGCACCCTTATGGACATTTTTGTCCATTTTAGTTTAGTTTTTTTGGATAATTTTGCCTGTGTTAATGCTAACTGCATAAATTTTGGCTCCGGTGTGTATTTTTATTTGAGTTTTAATATTCCACCTTCATTTCCTTTAATAAATCTATTTTACACTAGGTAAAAAAAGTGAAACACTCAGCACCTTTTGGACAAAAATGTCCCCATTGAAACCCATTAAAACTGCTATTTTTAATCGCAGTGCCGTTTAACTGTAAAATGATGCAATGTTTGTTACTAGGCTTTCATTCTATTGGTAAAGCTTCAAAATTTATTGTTTTACTATTTTTTTACCAGATGGTGCCATTTTTTTCAGGTTTGGTCTATAAAGGGTCTATAAAGCAAATACTCGCTTTATTCCTGTTTTCTGCTTCTGCATATTATAGAGCCAACTGGATAAAAAAATGCAGATATAATTGTGTGGGTGTGTTGGTATAGATGTCAGAGTGTGGTTTGTATGTGTGTCATAAAAAAATTGTGTGTGTGCTTGTAATATTTGAGAAATAAAACTCTACTGTAAATCACAAATCCAACCACTGTGTGCACCAGCGGAGTTTTGCTGGCATCTAATGGGGAAAATTTGGTACTACGCCCAAACAAAATCTTACTGAAAGCTAATTTTTTGAGATATCAACCTCAAATTTGGAACACAACTCGTTTAGATTTATGGCTTTGAATTTCTAGCAGGTTTAGAGTTCAACATGTTTCATATATAAAATATTAATAAAATACAAAATAAAATATTGTTCATAAATTTTCATAAACTTAAACCTGTATAACTTTTGTTTGGTTTCACTTTTTAAGCTTTTTCTTTTTTACTTCAGCAATAATCTGCCATGGGTCTTCTTTAAAATGAGACCTATGACCGTTTTTTTGACATGGACATTTTTGTCCGCGATGGACCCAAGTGTAACTTTTTTTTAATTGATGCACAAGGGTTAAATGTGTAAGCCCGTAACGATTTTGCACAGCATTTGTATTGTAGGTTTAAGATTTTTTTTGAACCATTTCTTTTATAATGCTGCAGTGAGGCACCTTTAATTATTATGTAGAGCTGTTTTTACACCTGCAGTCCGAGGTTGCCATGGTAAAGGGATTCAGGAGAACAGAGAAGTAGTTAGCAGTTGTCATGGTGATGGGGTCAAAGGGACAGTAGAAATACAATAAGCAGTAGGTGATAGGGGTCAGAGAACAGTTCAAATAGAGTAATACAGTAAGCGGTTGTCATTGACAGGTAGAGTGAGGTACACATTGAGACATTGTTATGGTAAGAGGGAGAGTACACAAACAGCAAGTGGTTGTCATGATGACGGATCAGAGTGAAAGAAGAGACATAACAGTGATGTTTAACCTGTGGCCCTGGCAGAAATCAACATTTAAGTTCACAAATGTTCACAGAAGCCTCGGTGCAACCGGACCCAACACTGTTTTTATCCAGCGTGTGTTCTGAGTGCCTCGGCACATGGCCTGAAGCAGGATCTGAAACTACGGCTCTCCAGGTGTGACTACAATCTCTGCTTTGTTGTTCTCCCACCCTGCTGTCCGTCTGCCTCACTGCAGAAGAGTCTGTCTGTAAATAAAGAGCTGAGATCCAGTCCTGCTGGGGTCTGTAATGAGGTTAGCTGCTAAGCAGCATCTGAGACTTTGCATCTCCAAAGCTACACTCGCTATTTCAACAGTATGTCTGATAGTCACCTCTGGCCTCCACCTAAAGGCCCGTTCACACCAAGAATGATAACGATAAAGATCACGCTAAAGATATAGTTCTAAAAATAGTTCTCAATATTAAAGAACAGCAGAGTCCATGCTACAACTATAATGATAAAGGCACAGAGAAACGATATAGTTGGAATCACTTCCAGAATTATTTTTTTCAAGCTGATGAACGATACAAGCATTGACAGCCAATCAGAATCCATCCTGCTATTTAAAGAGCTCAATAATTTAAAGTGGCAGATGAGCGTGGGCTTAGAATAAACGGATGATATAGTTTGCTGGTGTGGATATCGTTATCTTTCTAGTTATCGTTCTTGGTTTGAACGGGGCTTAGGATTTAAACAACATAAAGAAAAATGTCAAATTAAGCCTTTTACACCCATCCATATGTGTGGGGAAAAGGGCATAGATATGCATGTTGTTCTGTATATACTAGCTTTATCTTTCACAGTCGTTTAGAGGCGTGTGCAACCGTCCAGAGTGTTGTGTATTAAACAGTAACCATGTGCATGTGTGTCTGAAACCCTCCCAGCTGCTGTATCACTCATCTTTCTGTTATCTTTCCAAGTAATGTGTAACTTGTGGTTTCTCTCACTCTCTGTGTTTGGTATATTACATTAGCCACTCTAACTGCTAACATTTTCCCATGTGTCTTACACTAATTATTGTTCCTGCTTTAACAAAAACACGCTTTCTTGCTGTGATAGTGCTGTGGACACAGACTGTGACACTGGCTGTTTGCTGTTAGTTAAATATATGGGATGCTACGTACTTGAGAGTGTCTGTTATGACAGACGTGTGTGTGTCTGAACGCTCCTCTGTGACGCAGCTGTTGCTCTGCAGACTCGAAAGAGAGGAAGAGAGATGGAGGAATGGAACAGAATATTAAAATAAGACTTCGCCTAGATTACAGTGTCATGGATTCTGTCTGCATCTCTCAGTCTCTGCATCTGTCTCTGGAGAAACATCCTGTGGTTAATTATTTCCCAGGCTAGGTTTATTCATTTTAAAACTGAATCTTTAGGTTAATGCAGGGATCTGATGTGGTGAAAGGGCTGAACGTAGGCTGTTTTTTTTGAGTATTTTACGTACAAGGGTTTTTCCTGTTTTAGCTCATCTGTAGCACTTTCATTTCTCATAAACCCACGTGCATATACGGTTTGTATTTGTCAACAACATGTTTACTGCAAAGTAATTTTAGTTCTAAGAATTTTATTTTGAGATGCTTTTGTTTTTAGTTAGACTTTTAGTTGTTATTCCAGTTTGTCCTATCGCCTGCCACTTGCTGGGGTACATAAATTCTTACTTTTTATCTGTTATTTATTTCTAAAATGCGCACATAAAAATGTTTATGATCAGAATTTTTTTTTTTATATTCACTTAATCAAAAGTGACAGTAAAGACTTTTTATTATTTTTATTTTTCAATATATTTTTTTTTTCTTTTGAACTTTATACTGTATACATCAAAGGATCCTAAAAAAGTGTATCACGGTTTCTTCAAAAATATTAAGCAATATATAGTATATTAAACACGGATAGTAATAAGAAATGTTGTTTCCAAATCAGCATGTCAAAATAATTTGTAAAGCATCATGTAACATTAAAGACTACACTATATTTTAAAATAAAATTAAATTAAATAAAAACAGTTATTTTAAATTGTAATAACATTTCACAGTATTACTGTTTTGCTGTATGTTTGGTGAGCAGAAGTTATTTAATTTAATAAGAAAATTAGTATTTTTATTTTTTGTAATTGACTGCTTCATTCTCACATGTAAAATTGAAATAATTCCAAACCAAGCCCTTGTGCTAATGTTAATGTGTAGTGTTTTGTATTGAAAAGGGGAAAAATTAAGTCAAAGTGTCTGGAGTCAGGTGTGAACTGAAGAATGAGGTCATGGACTGCTCATTCTTCAGAGAAATCGTAAGGTAGTTTTCAGTAGTATGATGATAATCTAATAATATAAAGGGAAAGCAAAATGACTGCAGGACTACAACCCAACATTTCTGATACTATTAGAACTTTATCGGCTGCTGAGCATGTTAAGTAACCCAAGACTTAAAAACAAAATAAAACTTCTATAGTAAACCTCCTCACCTGCATGTCTGTTCAGTCCTCCAAACGTGCAAACCTGTCCAATGTTCTGTACCCAGATGTTCATCTCTTCTGCTGTTTTGGCCAGCAGGTAAAAGATGCGCGTGGCAGTCTTGACCACAAACAGGTGCTGATTCTGATACTGGCGTTTAGTGGGCCGCACCTCTGCCTCGATGGTGACCTCGCACTCCTGCAGGTCGATGGTTCTGATTGGCTTTCGGGAATTCTTGCTACGGTAATATTCCAAAACATCAGGATTCCCGCTCATCCGACCCCTCCGCAAAACAAACCATCGCTTTCGCCATGACTGAGAGAGAAAGGGACAGAGAGCGAGAGAGGAACAGAATTAGATTAACATTGTTCTGCTGGATGAACTCAAGTCAAAAAGTCTCCTTTGAGCTTTAGATCTTTAGGCCTTGTTTTCAGACTGCAAGCATTCACTCTCCACATTAAACATTTGCCCCTGTTTAGATCTTGATTGGTATTATTTTTAACAATTCACCTGTACACATTATTCCAGAAAAAAAAAAATTAGTATTTGTCTTTTATAACCTTGAATAATACAAAGTCAGTTTAGTTAGCTAAAGTTTAAGTGAAGCAAAGTTACTAAAACTGAAATGTAGAAAAATTAAAGCTTAAAAAGAAAACTGAAAATATAAAAATAAAAGAATTCAACATTTTAATAAATACTATAATAGTATAATACTAAAACTACATCGATCAAAATATACTAATGTCCTCTGAAACAAATGTACTTTTCCACTGATGTCATTAAGGCTGGCTATTGGATAATGCTAATAAATATATAAATGGATAATTATTACAAATGATATATAATTACAAATCAGTCTCACCCCAATGCCATATATTTTCACACCATGCCGTGTCTGTGTTCAAACCAACTGAGGAGCCAATTTCATTGCGCAATAATGAAGCTTGATTTTTTTTTTTTTTGACTAAAAGTGAAAATGAAACTCAAAGAGTGTTAGATGAAATTATATTAAAAGTATACGGGGATCATTTCAAGAGTTCAGTCATTGCAGAAATGCAATACAATCTCAGAATGGGTCTAGATTGATACATTTGCGGCCTTTCTGTAAGTAAGTTTCATGCATATAATTTGCCCAATATAAAATTTCACACTGGTGTCCTCCCTTACTGAGTGTGACCGTGGCAAGGCGAGTGTACATGCGAGAACAAACAGATAAACTTCTGTCTAAACTGGGCAGGGTGTGGTCTGCAGTCAGAGATGACTTACAAACTTACTTCCTAAGAAACACACACAGATTAATCTCTCAGAGCAGAAACAGGGTGCTCATTTGGTTACAAGAAGTAAATTATCAACACTTACACATCAAGTCAATCAGTATAAAATCTCCTGGCTTTAGCAGTAACTAGAAATCCAGTTTCTGCACTGTAATCAGTTCCAAAAACATGGTTATTAGATGTATTAAGTTGTTATTCCATTAAAAAGTTATTAGGTTATTATTACATCATGAGGTAATTAGGTTAATATTACCTTATGAGGTAAATGCATACAATTTAGGCTATTAGGTCATTATGTGTGATTATTATACATTGTATTATATGTTATTTTAAGTGTGCTTTTTTGTTGTTCTATTAAGTGCGAGCAGTACCTGCCTCAGGTGAAATCTGGAACTCTGTCTTTCAGAGAATTCTCCTTTCCATTTTCAAAGATGTAACAGAAACTACTGCAGAAATACTTTACTCAGGAAAGAGAGTGACATGGAATAAAGAGAAAGTGCCAGTTCCATTAGATGTGGCACCAAAAACCCACTTAAAACCCAAAGCAAACAAAGTCCATCTGTCATTGCCACTATAACTTGTAGTCCAATTGTACTGGATTCTTATTCCCATTCTTGAGAATGTTATTCCAGTCAAAGAAAAGAAAGTTCAGCAGTTTTGTGTGGCCTTTCAAAAAAACAGCTCCTATCCTGATTTTTTTGGAACCATCAGCAACTTGTGCATTCTGTTTTGCTTCTGTCTGACATCATTCACTTCTGTTGTTTCAAGTTAAAATGTCTTTGTTCACTTAGTTGCTGTTTTCTTTGTGTAACCAAGATTTCACCACAGCAATCAGTTGTTACACAACCTGACGTTAAAGACGTCTCACACAAGCGTCTAAGAATTTATTCTAATTAACTCACCAGCAGGGGAGTGTCATTAAGATCTCTTGAGAAACAAGACTAGTTTTCTGACCGTTTCTCTATTTATGTTACAGCAATATATTAAAAAGACCACAGTCTTGCACTTGTATCATCAGGAAAACCCTGACTTTCTCCCTTGAGTTTGTTTTTTTCAGATGCCTAATATGATCCAAACAAATGCATGATGGGAAAGAAAGCTGCAGAGCTGCAGGATTTCTATACCTCTAGCGTCATAAGACGAACTCTCTTCCTCTTCTCTGAGATCCAGACTAAGTGCTGACATGAGTCCTGAGAGAAATATTAAGCAAGAAGAGGCCAGAAAAGACTTTTCCATTTACTTTGGCCTTACAGTCTAAATTTTTTTATCCAAAGTGTACTTCCAGGAGTGCCATACCTATTAAAATACAGGGGGCATGTGACACCTCAGATTTTTAAGATGATGACTTTGAGTGCAACATCCAAAAAAAGGGGGTTAATTGTAAGTGTGAAGTGAGAAATCGTTTGGAAATCATTTGGTTGGTCTGATGGGAGTCTCACCTTCAATAGATCATTTGCTTTAATCTGAAAATCAAGTTACTTCAAACATATAACTTTTTGCTGTCAAATACTAAAGGAATTTTAAAAAAATAAAAAAAGCTGTTCTTTTCCATGAAACAAAACAACAAAAATATACAGTGATCACTGGCTGAAAAAGGAGGAGAATAATAATAATAAGGTATTTTGGCTTTTACGCTCATGCTTTCAGCTGAGTGTGTCCATTTTACCACATTTCAATCAATTCTGAACCTTTTCATATATACTATAATAGTTATCACATTGAAAAAAATTTACACTACAGATCACTTATAAAAATAGACTTTACAGTAAAGGGAGAGAAACACAAACACTTCCTTAAAAGTAATCACACCTCATTAACACATAGACACGGAATATACAGTTCCCTCCATAAGTATTTGAACAGTAAAGACAAAATTGCTCTGTTGGCTGTGGAGTCAAGACATTTGCAAATATGATTAAAAGATGAATATGAGACAAAACTACAGAATGTCACATTTTATTATTAGCCGTTTCAACACATAAATGTTTTACCAAATAAAAAGAACAGCACTTTTAGAGTTCATCCCACTCATTGATGTGAGCATAAGTATTGGGACAGTTGAACATAAGGGAAGATATAAAAGATTAAAAGCTATTATTTAGTTGCAGATCCCTTACATACAATCACAGCAGTGAGTCTGTGACCCGTAGACATCACCAGACTCTTGGTCTCATCCTTTAAAATGCTTTTCCCAGCCTTTAATGCAGCCAATTGTAATTGTTGCTTGTTTTGGGGAGTTTCTGCCTTTACTCTCCTCTTCAGCTGGTGAAATTCATGTTCAATCGGATTTAAATCTGGAGATTGACTTGGGCAATCTAAGACTTTCCATTTCTTTGCCCTTATAAATTCCTTGAGTGAACTGGCAGGGTGTTTTGGGTCATTGTCCTGATGCAATATGAAGCACTTCCCAATGAATCTGGTGGCATTTTCTTGAATATTGGTAGGCAAAATGGTTTTGTACCCTTCCAAATTCATTCTGCTACTGTCATCATACAGTAAGTCATCAGTAAATTTGAGAGGACCTGTTCCAGAGAGAGCCATGCATGCCCATGCCATGACACCACCTCCACCATGCTTTACAGATGAGGCTGTATGCTTGGGATCATTTGCAGTTCCCTTTTTTTCTCCACATTTTTGCTTTCCCATCACTTAGATAAAGGTTCATCTTTGTCTCATTGGTCCATAAACACATTTCCAAAACTCTTCTGGCTCACCTTTGTGCTTTTTTGCTAACTCTAATCTTACCTTTCTATTTTCGGTGCTGGCCAGAGGTTTGCATCTTGCTGTGTAGCATCTGTAATTATGTGTCAAAGTCTCCTGAGGACAGTAGATTGTCAGAGCATCACATCAGCTTTCTGGAAGTTGTTGGTGATTTTACAAACACATCTTTTAAGGTTCATTTTCACAGCTTTTATGATTTGTCTGTCATCAACTACTGTTGTTTTCTCAGCCGATCAGGTCGTTGTTGGTTGCTTTGGTTTCCAAACTCTTGATTTCTCCATGCCCTCTAATTGACTTCCTCTTTTCTTTTAGCATCCAAATTGCTTGCTTTTCTCTCAAAGTCAGCTCCCTCATCTTCATCCTGGTTTGTGTGTGTCATCATCGAATGCAAGATTCAGAATCAGAATCAGCTTTATTCGCCAAGTGTGCGCAAACACACAAGGAATTTGTTGTGGTTTTTAAGAAGCTCTGGTACATGCATGCATACATAGCTGACATGAGAACAGAAACATTTAAGTAAGACTTAACAATAATAATAATAATGTGTAAGAATCTGGAACAGAAGATTTATGTGCCTCATTTACTCTATATATACAGCTGTTTATAAAAATATGCATATATATTTACAAATTACTAGGGAGAGAGTCAATAAGTAGAGATGGGGAATGAATTACAGGACACAGGTAATAATTCCTGTGTTAGTTGTTTAGGCTGGAGATGGCATGGGGGAAAAAAATGTTTTTATGCCTAGATGTTCTAGTGCACAGAGATCTGTAGCGTCTGCCTGAGGGGAGAAGTGCAAACAGGTCGTGTCCATGGTGAGAAGGGTCTGTGATGATGTTACCTGCCTGTTTCTTCACTCTGGAGTAGTACAAGTCTTGAAGGCTGGGCAGGTGGACACCAATGATCCTTTCTGCTGACCTAACGGACCGCTACAGTCTTCTTATATCTGATTTGTTGGCTGACACAAACCATACAGTTATAGAAGAGCACAGGACCGACTCAATAACAGCAGAGTAAAACTGTGTCATGTGCGCCTGTGGCAGGTTGAACTTTTTCAGTTGACGAAGAAAGTACAATCTCTGCTGAGCCTTTTTCACGATGGAGTCGATGTGAGTATCCCACTTCAGGTCCTGGGAGATGGTGGCGCCCAGGAACCTGAATAACTCCACTGCAGTCACAGTGCTGTTCATGATGGTGAGTGGGGAGAGAGCAGGGGGGTTTCTCCTGAAGTCCACTATCATCTCTACAGTTTTAAGCGTGTTGAGCTCCAGGTTGTTGTCACTGCACCAGACAGCTAGCTGATCATCCTCCTGTCTGTAAGCAGACTTGTCACTGTCCTGGATGAGGCTGATGACTGTAGTGTCATCTGCAAACTTCAGAGGTTTGACAGAGGGGTCTTTAGATGTGCAGTCGTTCATGTAGAGGGAGAAGAGCAGTGGGGAGAGAACGCAGCCCTGAGGAGCTCCAGTGCTGATGGTACGAGTGCTGGATGTGTATTTTCCCAGCCTCACTAGCTGCTGCCTGTCTGTCAGGAAACTGGTGATCCACTGACAGACGGAGAGCTGTGTCAGTTTATTCTGAAGGGTGTCCGGGATGATGGTGTTGAAGGCGGAGCTGAAGTCCACAAACAGGATCCTTGCATAAGTCCCTGGTTTGTCCAGATGTTAGAGGATGAAGTGCAGTCCCATGTTGACTGCATCATTCACAGACCTGTTTGCTCGGTAAGCAAACTGCAGGGGGTCCAGCAAGGGACCAGTAAAGTCCTTCAGGTGAGCCAACACAAGCCTCTCAAATCACCACAGACGTTAAAGCAACAGGCCTGTAGTCATTAAGTCCTGTGATTTTTGGTTTCTTGGGTACAGGGATGATGGTGGAGCGTTTGAAGCAGGAGGGGACTTCACACAGCTCCAGTGATCTGTTGAAGATCAATGTGAAGATGGATGATAGCTGGACAGCACAGGCTTTGAGGCAGGCTGGAGAGACACCGTCTGGGCCTTTGGCTTTCCTTATCTTCTGTTTCCTGAAGACTTTGCTTACATCTTCTTCACAGATCTTGATTACAGGGTGAGAAACAGTAGGGGGGAGGGAGGGGGAAGGTGTTGATGGCTGTGTTGTGTGAAACGGTCAGAGTGGGTGTGGGGTGTCAGACCAGGCTTTTGTATTTCAAATCTGCAATAAAACTTGTTCAAGTCCAGTTTTATTTGAGAAGTCAAGTCAAGTCAAGAATACAGAAGTAATGGATATAACTGATACGACACATTCCCTGCTTTTAATATCTGAAGAATGAATGCAACAGGACACAGCTGATCACTTAGAAAGACCTGTGAGGCAACTGTTCCAATACTTATGCTCACATCAGATAGAGGGATGAAACTCTAAAAGCGCTGAACTTCTTAGCTGGTAAAACATGTTGAATCACCCAATAATAAAATGTGACATTCTGTAGTTTTGTCTCATATTCATCTTTTAATCATATTTGTATATGTCTTGACTCCACAGCCAACAGAGCAATTTTGTCTTTACTGTTCCAATACTTTTGGAGGGCACGGTATAAAGGAAATGTAGAACAGTTTTTGCCTAAATGCTGCTTACAAGGCGAAAGTCTCCATCTTCTAGGTCTTTATGATACAGACATGGAAGAAAGCTGACAAAGGCTAAAGTGGGTATATTTTACCCTGAAACCTAAGCAATTTCTCAGTTATTTTAAAAAAAAGAAGTTTAATTCCTAGCACTGCTGTACTGTCAAAAACTCCATTTGAAACAGGCTTGAATGTATAGTTACAAAGCACAAACTACCTGGCACTGATTAAAACACAGTTACACTCTTAAAAATAAAGGTGCTTCACGATGCTATAGAAGAACCTTTTTGTCTAAATGGTACCATAAAGAACCTTTAACATCTGAAGAACCTTTCTGTTTGACAAAAGGTTATTTGTGGTGAAAGAAGGTTCTTCAGATTATAAAAAGGTAAGAAAGAGATGGTTCTTTAAAGAACCTTTGACTCAATGGTTCTTTGTGGAATCAAAAATTGTTCTTCTATGGCATTCCTGTGAAGAACCTTTTAAGCACCTTTATTTTTAAGAGTGTACCTTTTAACAATTCTTCCATCTTGAGTAACTATTGTGAGTAACTGTGTGTGTGTGTCTGTGGATTTCACTGAAACACATTCATTACTCTTCCCGTGTCTGAACTGTTTTTCTACAGAATTCGTCAGAGACCACACATTGTTCCGGGCATGCTCAGAAGAGCAGGGTCAGGCCATGGCCTTGATTTACCTCTGTCGCAAACAAAGACCTTCTCTCTATTCTTTCTTTTGGAATGGTTATATTTTCTTCCCCTTATGCATGCATGTTCTAATCAAAGAGAGGAACTAGAGCTATGTTTTCCCAGAACCCCTCACAGAAGGGAAGTCTGAAAATGGCCTAAACATTTGTCTGCGTTAAGCCAACACCAACACGTTCATGTTTAGATGTGTGTGTGTTTTTAAGAGTTTGTCTACATGTGGTTGCAGCATATATCTGTGGTTTGTTTGGTCTGTATAGTTCGTTTTAGATGAAGAAAAGTAAATGTGAATCCAAACTAACATTTAACAATGTGTTTTGCTTTCTTCCTAATGTAAAGAAAGAGTAAGTTTTTTTTTCCCTTAATATTTTGCGCAAACAAGTAACAATAGTCCTATCCATTTAAGTTTAAGCTATTTTATTTGAATGTTTGAGACTTTCGAATTCTTAGCCTTTAGATAAATAACTAGAAGAATAACAGTGCAGTAAACTGTAAAACGATTTGGGTTACAAACCAGTGCGTTTATGATTATAATACTTGAAAATAATATGATAACGAAAACTAGTATGTAGTATAACAGACTGTTTTCTACAGCCTCACACATTCATGTTAAAAATGGCCGCACCTGCTCTTATGTTAAAAATAAGGTATACATTTATCAGTAACTCTTTCTGCATAATACATCATTCCGCAGTAGGTGTCGACAAGTGATTGCTTTAGTGAATCATTGTATCATTCATTCAACCAATTTGTTGAAAAATGCTAATTCATTTAGGAACGAAACAAGTGACTGTCTTTGTAAGCGAGTCACTGAATCATTTACTCAAATGATTAGTTCAAAAACGTTGATTCATTCAGGAAGGAAACATCACCTCAGAGCCGGCTCTGCTCGGTGTTGCTATGAAACTGCTTTGTTTGGAACTATTTATGTTGACGGAGCAAAAACAACTGGGGAAGTATGCATCTTTTTTTATTATGCTATTTGTATGTTAAGTTTTTTTCTACATTTTTGCTATGTCACACCATAGGACACAGTCTTTTTATTTATATATATATATATATATATATATATATGTATATGTGTGTGTGTACTATGTGAATATTGAGGAATTTTCCTTTATGATTTTGAATTACTTTTTATTACTAATTACAAATTTTATTTTTACTTATACATTTTATTTTAGGGTTAAAGAAAATGCTTTGTGTTTTTCTACAGATCTTTTTCTTACTGTGTACCTCCAAATTATGTAGTATTATACAGTTAAAAATGTTAAAGCTAAAATGTAATTTCTTAGTTATAAAAAGGTTTTTAAAATTATTATTTAAAATTAAAAGTGTATGAAGTGGTAGCAGTATCCTGCAGTGTGACTTAATATACTTAATCTACAACAATTATATAATTATATAATTATCATGTGAAGTGAAGTGACATTCAGCCAAGTATGGTGACCCATACTCGGAATTCGTGCTCTGCATTTAACCCATCCAACGTGCACACACACAGCAGTGAACACACACACACCGTGAACATACACCCGGAGCAGTGGGCAGCCATTTATGCTGCGGCGCCCGGGGAGCAGTTGGGGGTTCGGTGCCTTGCTCAAGGGCACCTCAGTCGTGGTATTGAGGGTGGAGAGAGCGCTGGACATTCACTCCCCCCACCTACAATTCCTGCCAGCCGGGGACTCGAACCCGCAACCTTTGGATTACAAGTCCGACTCTAACCATTAGGCCACAACTTCCCAAAACCACAGCTGCTGCATTGGCCGGGAATCGGACCCGGGTCTCCCGCGTGGCAGGCGAGAATTCTACCACTGAACCACCAATGCTTACTGCAAGCATGCAAGCAGTTATGACATCTTATTAACTGAAAGACTACACACAATATTATTAAAATAAAATCATGTTAACATGTTAGATTTAAGCTCAATGATGATTAAAAATAGAGAAAAACTTCAAGGACATAGTGACCTGTCACAGCTCCTTAAATCATTTTTTTAACCTAAAATGTGGAAAAATGTTGAACGAAAGAGAGAAAGAAAGAGAATGAAAGAGGGAAAGAAAAAAAGAAAGAAAAAAAAGAGAGAAAGAAAGAAAGAAAGAAAGAAAAGGAAAGAGAGAAAGAAAGAAAGACAAAGAGAAAAAAAGTAAAAGACAAAGAAAGAAAGGAAAAGAAAGAAAGAAAGAAAGCAAAAGATCACACTGGTAGCACACAACACACACTACACTCCTTCCCATTTTACTATCAGATGAAGCCACAAAACCAGAGAAAGAGAGAGAGCTAGAGAGAAAGAGTGAGCAAGTGAAAGCATTTGCTTGCTCTTCATGTGGTGCCTTAAACTATTTACTATGACATGCACATGAGCACAAAAACAGACTACAGGCACACTTATTTACACTCACTATTTGTCAGTCACTGGGTTACACCTCCTAACTAATAGCAGTCAAGTCACTTTTGCATGTGTGGTCTCTGATAGCACAGCTCATTTCTGAATGCTGGGTCGCTCTCAACTGCCTGGCACCCTACACTTCCCATGTTTTGCAACACACCCAAATTTCACAAAAACAGAGCGAAAGAGAGAGAGGGGTGAGAGAGAGCATGTTTGAGGTGTCAGACTGACACTTTGAACACACATCTTATAACTGGTGGTCCTCCCTTCCTCTTCTCTACCAAACAACTGAGACCTCCACTTCCATGCAGAGGACTAACTCGACAGTGTCTCTGAATGTCTAACCAGGTTTTAATTAGAGTAGCACGGTATTCTTTTTTGTATATAAATCAACTTTTGAATAATATTGCGCGCCTGCTTTTGGAAAGGCTGCTTTACGATTGCGAATTAAGTGTATTAACAAGCAAAATATGAACTCAGTAATGCATTTAGCCAAACTAGTGACAAAGAAAGCTTAAAAGATAAGTTAATGGGTAGTTGACAGGACACATCAGCAGTGTACTTAATTTTGACGTGCTATAACTTCAGTTTTGGGAGTGATTCTTAAACACTTAATTTCCTCCAATTAATTAAGAGACTACATGAAATAGTTGTGTTGTTAAAACTTAATTTGTCATACCAAAGGACAAAGTAAATTACAAAAAAAGGTGATTACAAAGGATGAACAAGTTAAAAGAAACGGTGACCAAACCCAGCACCTAAAATATATCTCCTTTATTCATTTACATATTAAACTAAACAAGGTGTTAGGGTTATTGTAGTTAACTAAAACTAAAACAATAAAAAAGCATTTCATTACATGATCTGAAATAAACACAAACTGAAAATAAATAAATAAATAAATATCTATATATCTTTGCAAGCCAGCATTTCTTATTTTCATTTAGATTAACTTTATGCACTAAAACACTGATATAAAAATTATTTATAGATAAAGAAAAACAAAAGCTATTAATAAAGATAAAACACAACATTACTAAACATTACTAACAAAAACTATAATATTATTTTAGTGATATTAAAATAAAAATGCTATACTTGCATGATGCTGTGATATGACTAATGATTGCATATTAATCTTAATTTTATAATTTAATTTCCGTTCACACAAAGGACGATAACTATAACCATAAAGTTATCATTCTAATTCTATGAGAACAGGGAAGTCCACATCACAGTTGAAGCTTGTTCACACCAAGAACAATAACTATAATGGTAACTATGTTAATGTCCACACCAACAAACAATTAAGTAGGGTTTATAGCAAGTGCATTCTGGTGCTTTACATTCTCAAGCTATTTAAATCAGGACTGTCAAACTTTTTAACCTTCATCAAAAAAATCAGAAGAGATTCCAAAAGAGATTCCAATGATATTGTTCCCTTGTGTGCTCTGGATAGCTGTGGATAGGACATCCCTATTCTCACAGAACTAGAGCGATTATTAAAACTTGTTGCTGCCAGTGTAGCAGAGGCCAGCGGGTAAGTGCTGTGCAGGTTAAACCTCACTCCCCGATCTCAAGTGGCGCTCTAGTGACAGACGCTAGGGGCCATGGCCTTTAGCCTCCTCGTTAGAGCGCCCGCCTCCCACACCGGAGACCGCGGTTCGAATCCCGCTCGGAGCGGGTGGAGTAGGACCGCGACATTTGGTGCCGTGACCCGGATGGGAGTGAGGTTTAGGGGGGTGAGTGTAGCAGAGGCCAGCGGGTAAGTGCTGTGCAGGTTAAACCTCACTCCCCGATCTCAAGTGGCGCTCTAGCGACAGACGCTTAGGGGCCGTGGCCTTTAGCCTCCTCGTTAGAGCGCCCGCCTCCCACACCGGAGACCGCGGTTCGAATCCCGCTCGAAGCAGGTGGAGTAGGACTGCGACACCAGGTTATAGTTGTCATCCTTAGTGTGTCTAGAGGACTTGTTTTTTTTTTTGTGTTGGGCTGAATGATTAAAAAAATCAAAATTCACCCAACATGAATGAGCTTAAGGATTTAAAGATGACATAAATGGATAATAAACATAATCTGGACAGTTGTCATCCATTGGTTATATTTATCATTCTTGTTGTTAACAGGACTGTTAATAGGATTCCAATGACATACCACGCATCCCCATTTACTGCAACATTTAACATGGTAAAAAGAGAACACAGTTAGGCTGTTTCAGTTTTAAACTGTTCCAGTTTTACTTTAATAGTTCCTGTTTTAAACAGTTTCCTGTTTACATGTATAGCAAACATCACAGCAATACAAGTAGCATTTGCTCGGACACAGGTAAGATGTGCACTGTATCTTCTGGTCTGACAGATGAAAGCACAGGGTGAAATGAAAGCTGAGCACAGTGAAACGCTTGCACAATTAAGCACAGTAAACATAATCAGATTGCATGCTAGAAGAAATGAGGAAGGAACAAGCAAAGGACAACAAAATATGAGCTCTGCATTTCTGCAATAGACAAATAACAAACAGACTGCAGTGCTCTGTCACTTACATTCTAAAATAAACTGCAATATCCAATTTTGTACAAGAAATCTAGAATTTGAGATGCATTCCATGACGGTCATACAGTACAGCACAGGTAAACTGCTGTCACAATGCACAGCACTGAATTTGACACAGGTATGAGCATGTGTAAAGCATCGCATAACAGCGATCTAAAAGTCCACAGGCAACATAAATTAAAATGCAGCCAAGCAGAGCCTAGTATAAAACACTGACAGGGATAGAAAGCAGCAGAGAAAGTGCAAGTTACAAGGCATAGGTCAGCACTTAGTATGTATGAAAATGAAACCGACCAGCACAGAGAAACACAGCTGTGTTATAAAACACAGAGAACATGAACTGACAGTGGATCATTATACTGCAGTACCCGCTTCTAATACTGAACACATCACACACACACAAGACTTTACTCACAAATCTCTTTAGCTTCTTCTCCGGAGGGGATTTTATGAGCCATCCTGTGCACACCACATCGCCTGCGCTCATAGCTGCTGCGTCTGTCAGTGTGTGTGTGTGTGTGTGTGTGTGTGTGCCTTGCTGATTGCAGACTGAGAGGAAGGCAAGAGAATCCTGTGTTCAACCCCCCAAACACAGAGAGGAGGAACTCACAGCATCGACCAGGGACAGAGAGAGAGAGAGAGAGAGAGAGAGAGAGAGAGAGGAGGAGGAACAAACAGTGGGTGGGAGGAGAGAGCGTGTGTTTTTGTATATTTGTGTGATCTTTGAGAGGACATGTATGTACAAGCGAACCGTCTGCGTGTGTGTGTATTCTGGGTGGAGGAAGAAAAAGATGTTCCTCCCTCCAGTGTCTTGTAACAAACCAGCACATGACCTTGTGTGTATGTGTATGTGAGAAAACCCAAGGTCAGTTTGGAAAATGCTGTGAGAGGAATTTTAACTGGTTTACTAGGCCAGAGAAAGAAAGAGGGAAGGAGGGAGATGGAAAATAAAAAATGGTGAATTATTTCAAACTTTTTAACATTGCATGCCACCATTTTCAGTTCTACAAATATTTTTTTCAGCTAAAACTCCAGTATTCTTTCCTATCTGCACATTCTGGGAAGAAGCAGGTTTTGCTGCATGAGGAAATGCTGTGGTGTCTGTCTGCCATCTAGTGAACAATATCTATATCAAAATACTTGACACAGGCATAAAATACTTTATTAATATTACCATCTTTCATGGTCATGTACAGTGCATAATAGTGGGGGACAGGGGGTAATATTGCTACAGAGTAACAGGGGCCCTTGGCGAGGGGGGGGGGGGGGGGGGGGGGGGGTATTGGGTCATAGCAAAGTCCGTGCATAGGGCCCAGAATAATTCCCAGCGATGCCTCTGCTCCTGAATGCGATCAACATAACTTCCAAAAGCACAAACATAAAATAACGTTTGAAAAATTTATAAAGTTGTAATTACTATATACAGCAGTGGTTCTTGGCCAGAGAGTCAAGTGGGGATCAGTGAGGATCCTTGTAAAAAAAAAAAAAAATGTGAATAAAATGTACAAAATTAAATATATATTTTTTAATTAAATAGAACGTTTAATATAATGACCCGAAAGGTTAATGACCCGAAACATCATAATAATCATTATGCATAATAATAGTTTAAGGAACCCACAACAACTGAAAACAAAATCATACATTGTGTTATTCCCGTTTTTTAATTAATAGATAATATCAAAACTAATCTGGTCACCATACAAGAGCAGGGCATTTAGTTTAAGCTGAAACATTGTTACATACATTTGATCTTTCTGCTTTGTGTCTCAGTGGTTGGACAGTTTCCCATTTCTGAGAATTTGATAATATCGCGAGATCTAGTGTACAACTCTGAAAGCGGCAATGGATCACTCTGTTGTCGCGAGATTTGGTATGAAGCTCTGAAAGGGGCGTGTGCGCGCGCCGTGACTGTACGGTCCTGTCATGACGCATACACCAAAATTACGCTTTATAACTTATTGTCTGGTAACCAGTAACTCATGAAAAGCTTCGTGCATTAACCAATATGTCGGACGAAGAGCAACCGTCTACTTCTCGGGAGGCGCACGCGGAAGAGGTAAAGAGAAAGAGAAGTACAGAATGTGTAGCAGACGGACATGAAGAAGTTTCCAGTTCATTTGCGTTTGGGGGGAACGGAACATGGCGGGGAGGCGGAGTTCAGTTCACATCTGCAGAGCTTTAGATGTTTATTACTAGTCTTTCAGAGCATGCTTTTGTGGCTTTGACAGATTTGCATGCAGAGTTGCGCCACTCGTGCAGCATGCAGATCTGTCTGAACGACATCTACAACTATATGCAGACATGCGTAAATAAACACTCACATACTCACTGTTACTGACACTTGAAGTGGCTCTGGTGTCATTCTGGCTTTATTTGAGCTTATATAAGGCTGGGTTAGTCAGAGTACTGATCCTATGTCACTATCAGCAGTTCACTTTTAGTTATCAAAAAGAGTCGTTTTAATAAGCCATTTAAACATTGTTATATGAGTTTGGTCACACTGTGTTCATGCTGCTGCGTTTACATAAATCGCGTGTAATCAGTGTAAATATTGTATTGTTATTTGTGGACATACTGTAGTGATTATGATGTGAAGTTTTGTAACACATCCCTTAAAAAAGTTACAATGGTAATCATAGCTTCTGCTAAAATACCATAGCTAGTACAGTTACTAGAATATGCCAAAACAGGCATATAATAATATTAATAATAAAAAAGAGCCTGGATCTCATGATGATTTATTTTGAATGTACAGTAGAAACAATAATTATAGCAACTATGTTTATCATGACAACCTGTTGTAACTAATAGTTGATGTTACTTTACGCTTAAGTTAAAGGTGAAGTAAGGCTGCAGCTTTGAGTAACTGGATAAAAAAGCCAATTTATTAAAAACAAAAACATATTTTTCTGTCATCAGTGTCATGCTCTAGATAAAATGCAAACTGCAGGTTGTAAAAAAGAAATGTAGTAAATGCATTTGTACATGAATAACCATTACATTATAAAACAAAAACACCTGTTAAAACAGAATTTCTCAATAAAAAAATATAACCATTCAAATTATAATAAAGGACAACACAAATTTATTTCTCTGGACATAGTAACATTAATAAATGTCATGTCTTCAGCGGTGGCCTGTGAGAGAATTTTCAAACAGGCTAATATGCAAATAAAAATAGATTGAACTAATAAATATTTAAGCAGGTTTGATTAGGGCTGCACGATTATGGCAAAAATCATATTCGCCAATTATTCCCTTGAAATTGTTATTGCAATTATTAATTACGGTTATCAGAATTTACATTAACTTATGTTTTGAAAAGCTTTATGCCATTGTTTGAAGCAACTGCATGCTGTATTTTTATATGAAAATAAGCTGAAAACACTCTTCCTGAAATTTTTTTATTTTAAAAAATGTATTATATATAATGTTATACTAAAACCAAAAGTAATACAATGGAAAAAACTCTTAAGCTAACCTGTAGAAAGAAAAAAAATACAAATCTTAAGCATGCAGAATAATGTAAGTGGGGTTTTTTTCAAAAACCCCTATGAAGAAAAATAAACAGAGGACCGTGACGTCGCCCGGTATGGCGCAGCCGGGGCCCCACCCTGGAGCCAGGCCCGGGGTTGGGGCTCGTATGCGAGCGCCTGGTGGCCGGGCCTCCCCCCATGGGGTCCGGCCGGGCTCAGCCCGAAGGAGCGACGTGGGGCCGCCTTCCCGTGGGCTCACCACCTGCAGGAGGGACCGTAAGGGGCTGGTGCTAAGAGGATCGGATGGCAGTCGAAGGCGGGGGCCTCGACAACCCGATCCCTGGACACAGAAGCTAGCTCTAGGGACGTAGAATGTCACCTCGCTGGCGTGGAAGGAGCCTGAGATTGTGCGTGAGGTTGAGAGGTTCCGACTAGAGATAGTCGGGATCACCTCTACGCACGGCTTGGGCTCTGGAACCACACTCCTCGAGAGAGGATGGACTCTTCACCACTCTGGAGTTGCCCATGGTGAGAGGCGGCGGGCTGGTGTGGGTTTGCTTATAGCCCCCCAGCTCAGCCGCCATGTGTTGGAGTTCACCCCGGTGAACGAGAGGGTCATTTCCCTGCGCCTACGGGTAGGAGATAGGTCTCTCACTGTCGTGTGTGCCTACGGGCCAAACGGCAGTGCAGAGTACCCTGCCTTCTTGGGGTCTCTGGGAGGGGTGCTGGAAAGTGCTCCAACCAGGGACTCCGTCGTTCTACTGGGGGACTTCAATGCCCACGTGGGTAGGGACAGTGACACCTGGAGGGGCGTGATTGGGAAGAACGGCCCCCCTGATCTGAACCCGAGTGGTGTTCAGTTATTGGACTTCTGTGCTAGTTACAGTTTGTCCATAACGAACACCATGTTCAAGCATAAGGGTGTCCATCAGTGCACGTGGCACCAGGACACCCTAGGCCGTAGGTCGATGATCGACTTTGTGGTCGTTTCATCTGACCTGCGGCCGTATGTCTTGGACACTCGGGTAAAGAGAGGGGCGGAGCTGTCGACTGATCACCACCTGGTGGTGAGTTGGATCCGATGGCGGGGGAGGAAGCTGGACAGACTCGGCAGACCCAAGCGTACTGTGAGGGTCTGCTGGGAACGTTTGGCCGAGTCTCCTGTCAGAGAGATCTTCAACTCCCACCTCCGGCGGAGCTTCGACCGGATCCCGAGGGAGGCTGGAGATATTGAGTCCGAGTGGACCATGTTCTCCACCTCCATTGTCGAAGCGGCCGCTCGGAGCTGTGGCCGTAAGGTCTCCGGTGCCTGTCGAGGCGGCTCCCCGAACCAGGTGGTGGACACCGGAAGTAAGGGATGCCGTCAAGCTGAAGAAGGAGTCCTATCGGGCCTGGCTGGCTTGTGGGACTCCTGAGGCAGCTGACGGGTACCGACAGGCCAAGCGAACTGCAGCCCGGGTGGTTGTGGAGGCAAAAACTCGGGCCTGGGAGGAGTTCGGTGAGGCCATGGAGAAGGACTATCGGCTGGCCTCGAGATTCTGGCAAACCGTCCGGCGCCTCAGGAGAGGGAAGCAGTGCCCTACCAACGCTGTTTACAGTAGAGGTGGGGAGCTGCTGACCTCGACTGGGGATATCGTTGGACGGTGGAAGGAATACTTCGAGGATCTCCTCAATCCCGCCGTCACGTCTTCCATTGAGGAAGCAGAGGCTGAGGGCTCAGAGGTGGACTCGTCCATCACCCAAGCTGAAGTCACCGAGGTAGTCAAGAAACTCCTCGGTGGCAGGGCACCGGGGGTGGATGAGATCCGCTCTGAGTACCTCAAGTCTCTGGATGTTGTGGGGCTGTCTTGGCTGACACACCTCTGCAGCATCGCGTGGCGGTCGGGGACAGTGCCTCTGGGGTGGCAGACCGGGGTGGTGGTCCCTCTTTTCAAGAAGGGGGATCGAAGGGTGTGTTCCAACTACAGGGGGATCACACTTCTCAGCCTCCCTGGGAAAGTCTATGCCAGGGTACTGGAGAGGAGAATATGGCCGATAGTAGAACCTCGGATTCAGGAGGAACAGTGTGGTTTTCGTCCGGGCCGTGGAACACTGGACCAGCTCTATACCCTCTACAGGGTGCTGGAGGGTTCATGGGAGTTTGCCCAACCAGTCCACATGTGTTTTGTGGATTTGGAGAAGGCATTCGACTGTGTCCCTTGCGGCGGCCTGTGGAGGGTGCTCCGGGAATATGGGGTCCGGGGTCCTTTACTAAGGGCTGTCCGGTCCCTGTATGACCGAAGCTGGAGCTTGGTTTGCATTGCCAGCAGTAAGTCAGACTTGTTCCCGGTGCATGTTGGACTCCGGCAGGGCTGCCCTTTGTCGCCGGTTCTGTTCATAAGTTTTATGGACAGAATTTCTAGGCGCAGCCAGGGGCCGGAGGGTGTCAGGTTTGGTGACCACACGATTTCGTCTCTGCTTTTTGCAGATGACATTGTCGTGTTGGCTTCATCAAGCCAGGACCTTCAGCATGCACTGGGACGGTTTGCAGCCGAGTGTGAAGCCGGCTGGGATGAGAATCAGCACCTCCAAATCCGAGGCCATGGTCCTCAGTCGGAAAAGGGTGGTTTGCCCACTTCAGGTTGGTGGAGAGTTCCTGCCTCAAGTGGAGGAGTTTAAGTATCTTGGGGTTTTGTTCACGAGTGAGGGAAGGATGGAACGGGAGATTGACAGACGGATCGGTGCAGCTTCTGCAGTAATGCGGTCGATGTACCGGTCTGTCGTGGTGAAGAAAGAGCTGAGCCGCAAGGCGAAGCTCTCGATTTACCGGTCAATCTACGTTCCTATTCTCACCTATGGTCATGAGCTTTGGGTCATGACCGAAAGGACAAGATCCCGGATACAGGCGGCTGAAATGAGCTTTCTCCACAGGGTGGCTGGGCGATCCCTTAGAGATAGGGTGAGAAGCTCGGTCACTCGGGAGGAGCTCAGAGTAGAGCCGCTGCTCCTTCACATTGAGAGGGGTCAGCTGAGGTGGCTCGGGCATCTGTTCCGGATGCCTCCTGGACGCCTTCCCGGGAAGGTGTTCCGGGCACGTCCCACTGGGAGGAGACCCCGGGGAAGACCTAGGACATGCTGGAGAGACTATGTCTCCCGGCTGGCCTGGGAACGCCTCAGTGTCCCCCCGGAAGAGCTGGAGGAAGTGTCTAGGGACAGGGAAGTCTGGGCATCTCTGCTTAGACTGCTGCCCCCGCGACCCGGTCCCGGATAAGCGGAAGAAGATGGATGGATGGATGGATGGAGGGCTTTTTTTTTTTGTAATTGTGCCTTTGAATGATTACGTGGCTGTGGCATCCATAACAGATTTTCTTTTTAGTGATTTAGTGATGTACTAATGTGATACTGAAAGTTGTTACCTCTTATCATGATCAGGTATATATATATATATATATATATATATATATATATATATATATACATATATATATGTGATCTGTGTAAATTGAATAAAATAGAAGGACTCCCACTGTTTGTGAATATATTGTATATTTATATTTAATAACATTTTTGGAGCTAAATGTAACATCCAACAAAAATATTTCAGCAAAATTGTGCTCCTTTTTCAGAGAGCTCAGTCTGTTTCATATGCATGCTAACTGTCATCTATTCATTGCAGTCTGTGAAATTTAATGGGCAATTGCTGGCCGTCAAGATGAGCCTTTAGACAAAGTGGAAATATTTGCGTGAATTACTAATATTTATACCATAAAATGAAAGTAATGCTTGGAGGAAAACATGTTTCTAGCGCATTAAACAGCGTACACATCTGTCACAGCACCTGGCATTGAATAGGTGTTACAATATATTGTCTGCATCTATTGGTATCTAATGTGTGTCATTTATTTGTGTTTCTAGGAAGACCCACCATTTCTCCTGGACCCTCCTCCTAAAGCAGCTGTGAAGGAGAGCTTGGCTGACCCTGAGTATGAGGAAAAAAGAGTGAGTTTCATTACACTTTAATCCACACAGTTTATGTATAATGTTGTGGAAGCTGGTTTTTAAATACATTGAGGTGTTAGCCAGGGGTGACCACAGGTGAGAATGAGGTTCACAGTACCAACCCTCAAAACCAACCAGAGATGGAGGTGAAAACAACCAGATGACGGAATTTACTAGATGTTAAGCAAATACTGAATTCAGACACCTTCCTACTTTCATATAGTGCTTGTGAATTCAGCATTTTTCATATTTCAGGTACAGCTTAGGCTATATTTGGCAGAATTAATTTTTTTAAATTGATGGAATGCAAATAATGTAAAATCAACTAACCAGTTTTAAAATGCCACATATATTTATATGTGAAAAGTGTTCTTTTTGCCTGTGGACCAATATAGTAAAAATATTTTTTATTAGTGCTGGGCCACGATTAATCACATCCAAAATAAAAGTTTTTAATATATGTGTGTGTGCTGTGTATATTTATTATGTATATATAAATACACTCATGCATGTACATATTTAAGAAAAATATATTATGTTTATATGTGACTCTGGACCACAAAACCAGTCTTAAGGCGCTGGAGTATATTTGTAGCAATAGCCAAAAATACATTGTATGGGTCAAAATTACTGATTTTTCTTTTATGCCAAAAATCATTAGGACATTAATTCTTAAAGTTCCATGAAGATATTTAGTAAATTTCCTTCTGTAAATAAGTCAAAACGTAATTTTTTATTAGTAATATGCAATGCTAAGAACTTCATTTGGACAGCGATTTTCTCAATATTTAGATTTTTTTGCACCCTCAGATTCCAGATCTTCAAATAGATGTATCTCAGCCAAATATTGCCCTATCATAACAAACCATACACCAATGTAAAGCTTATTTATTCAGCTTTCAGGTGATGTATAAATCTCGAAATTGACCCTTATGACTGGTTTTGTGGTCCACGGTCACGTTTATTAAATATATTTATATATAATATTAATTAAATTAATATAAATATATACATGTAAATACAAGTGAATATTTTCTAAATATATACTGTGTGTGTGTGTCTTTATATATATACATAAAAATTATACACAGTACACAAACACATATTATGTACACACAAACTTTTATCTTTAATCGTTGCCCAACACTCGTTTTTATTAAGTTTGAAGTACTAATTTTCACATCATGTTACTCAAAAATCTTTGTCTCTTCCTTGGCTATAGAAAACAGACCGTGCGAACAGGTTTGAGTTCCTGCTGAAGCAGACTGAGCTGTTCGCTCATTTCATTCAGCCTGCCAGTCAGAAATCCCCCACCTCACCTCTGAAGGTCAAGGTGGGGAGACCCCGAATCAAACAGGATGAGAAACAGAACCTGCTGTCTGTCGGAGAGTGAGTCAGACACACATACACAGACATGCATGCTCACACATTCATATGCATGAGGTTAGCAATTAGTCCCAAAGCTGCTGGTGAGACATGTCGTCATGGTGATTTGGTTTGGTTTATTTCTGGCCCGTGCTTGTGTGTTTCAGTAACCGCCATCGTCGAACAGAGCAGGAGGAGGATGAGGAACTCTTATCTGAGAGCAGGAAGGCAGCTAATGTTCTTGTTCGTTTTGAGGAGTCACCATCATGTATGAACCAATGTTTTTGTGAACAGTCAGGCTGTTTATATTTATTAATGAATCTCACACTGTTTTAAATACAATTAATATTAGTACTTTAATATATTAGTTATTTAAAAACAAAAAACTGTGATTATTTACTCACTCCCATGTTACTGACATCCAAAAACTGTGAATCATGACATCATTTTGGCCTGTTCCTCATACAAAGCTATCATATGACTTGAGAAGGCTCTGAATGTAGTCATATGGGCTACTTTTATGGTACTTTCATTTTGCTTTTTTTGTTCTATGTGGATCTTTGTAGTTCGTAGTCACTATATAGTATGTAGTCTTTGTATGATAAAGATTCTTTAAAAAAATTCAAATTTTGTATTGAGGAGTCTTAAAATGACTTAAAATTAGACAAAACAAGCATTAAAATAAGCCACAACAACTAAAAAACTAATCATTTCTTTTAATTCACACAAGCAACAACGTTTTTTTTTTTGAAGAAGTAGGATTTGTACTTTCTTTGAAAACCTGATTATATGAGGTAGACGTTAATATGATCATTTCAATTAATAAATTAAAATGAATAAAATTAAAAAATAAAATATAACTCTATGGTAATATTTATATAACTAAGTATTTTTTTTCTAGTTATGCCAAGCTCAAAAATATTTTATAGGGTAGAAATTGTGAATAAAAAATATTTGTAATATTTATATATAAAAATCCTTATCCTTAATACTTGTTGATGGGCCTTGGAGTCAAAAAGCTTAGGAACCACTGCTTTACAGGGGGAGTGTGAAGTTTCTGCAACACTAACAGTCCCTAATGCATTTGCAAAAATAATGATTGTTTCCAAGCACAAAGAATCCCACAGAGGCCATGCATCGTTATTATTTATCTGTCTCATTTCTTTTGGAATTTTAAGGCCTTTTTTCTTACGTTATAGCTTATAACTTTGAGCTTCTGTATTCTTGGAAACAGTAATCATTTTTATAGTTTTAAAAAACACACAAGGAGACAATAAATTCACATGAACTGTGTTATCAAGGTGTCAGACACCTGTAATGTGATGTATAACATTTAAGCACCTCTTCCAGTACTTGATTTCATGAAATGATTTATAATAGCTCATTCACCTGTGATCAGATTTAATGGTTGCTGATTATTAATTTTTGATTCATCGACAGATGTTAAGAATGGAGCTTTGAGAGATTATCAAATCCGAGGCCTGAACTGGATGATTTCTCTGTATGAAAATGGCATCAATGGCATCCTGGCTGATGAGATGGTAAAAACCCCAGTCTGTTTCTCTCTAATGTTTTAAAATAAGGCTCAACACATTGAAACCCGGCACGATCCTAGTGGCAGATAAAAGCAACTATATGATGTAGTCCTTAATGCAGTGCTTCCCAAACCTGTCCTGGAGGCCCCCCTGCACTGCACATTTTGTATGTCTCCCTTATCAGAAACACCCAATTCATGTCTTGCAGCCTCTACTAACGAGCTGATGAGTTGAATCAGGTGTGTTAGATAAGGGAGACATACAAAATGCGCAGGGCTAGGGGTCCTCCAGGACCGGTTTGGGAAGCACTGCCTTAATGGAACGCCTACATTTTCAGAAATAGTCTGAATATGCGTCATTGCGGAACCACACAGATTCATTACAGTGAAAACGCATCTTACTGAAGCTTCAGTAAGACTGTGATTTTTCTGGGTCTGTCTTGTTGATGTCATAGACTGTGACTCACTGGATTTCTGTGTTCTGATTGGTTCAGGGTCTGGGTAAGACCCTGCAGACAATCGCGTTGCTAGGCTACCTGAAGCACTACAGGAACATTCCCGGCCCCCACATGGTCCTAGTGCCCAAATCTACCCTGCATAACTGGATGAATGAATTCAAGCGTTGGGTGCCCACCCTGAAGGCCGTCTGTCTAATTGGGGATAAAGATGAAAGAGTAAGACTGCTCAAGTCCTTTCGTTTTTGTATTCTGTGCCCATTCTACCCACTTTCATTCTACCAACAGGTCCTTCAAAATGCTTGTATTATAATTAATCAGTCCTAATTAGTATGTGCATGTTTTTAGGCAGCGTTCATACGTGACGTGATGATGCCCGGTGAATGGGACGTGTGCGTGACATCATACGAGATGGTGATTCGAGAGAAATCTGTCTTTAAGAAGTTTAACTGGCGCTATCTGGTTATCGACGAGGCCCATCGTATCAAAAACGAGAAATCAAAGGTATCTGAACCCAGACAAACAACTGATGAGAACCAATTAATGCAAGAGTAAATAAAAAAGCAGAGCAATATGTCTCAAAACACTTCTGAGATGATTTAAAGATCTGATACAGAGGAAGAGACTTCAGAGCCATCTTTCCTCTCTTTTTCCTTCTTGCTGTCTCTTTCTGTTTTATCTCTGGCTCACAGTTGTCAGAGATTGTGCGTGAGTTTAAGACGACCAATCGTCTGTTGTTGACTGGTACCCCACTGCAGAATAATCTACATGAGCTCTGGTCGCTTTTGAACTTTCTGCTGCCTGATGTGTTCAACTCTGCCAGTGTGAGTCATACCTTTTTAAAATATCGCAGCCTGTTTTATCTCCTCCCACACATTATGTTGCTGTATCTGTCAAAGTTGTGTTGGAAGTTTTTGTGCAAATGTACTGTGTGTTTAAAGAAGTCTTCACTTTAGATTATAAAACCAAGTTTATAATCAAATCAGCAAAGAGACTGAAAAAAATGGCTCCGGACTGTTTTTAGTTGATTTTTAATTTTCTTGATTCTACAATACCTTTCGAAAGTTTGGGGCTAGTAAGATTTAAAAATAAAGAAATTAATAACTTTATTCAGAAAGCAGGGCTCACAAAATCACTAACTTGATGCTCAGGGACTAATGTGTCTTCCAGTTAGGCTACCAAAACGTATCCCTGTCTTGGCAAGTATTCTCTTAAGCAGTCGGTTATGGCTTAAGTGAACCTAAATAGTGGAGAAAGATATATATATATACATACCGTGCGTGGAGTCAAGACATTTACAAATGTGACCCTGGACCATAAAACCAGTCTTAAGTCGCTGGGGTATATTTTGTAGCAATAGCCAAAAATATTGTATGGGTCAAAATTATAAATTTTTCTTTTATGCCAAAAATCATAAGGATATTAAGTAAAGATCATGTTTCGTTATTATATTTTGTAAATTTCTTACCATAAATATATCAAAACACAATTTTTTTATTCATTTGTGATTCGCAATATGCGTTGCTATAAACTACATTTGGACAACTTTAAAGGCGATTTTCTCAATATTCAGATTTTTTTGCACCCTCAGATTCCAGATTTTCAAATAGTTTTATCTCGGCCAAATATTTTCTGATCATAACAAACCATACATCAATGGAAAGCTTATTTATTCAGCTTTCAGATGGTGTATAAATCTCAATTTCGAAAAATTTACACTTATGGTTTTGTGGTCCAGGGTCACAAATATGATTAAAAGATGAATATGAGACAAAACTACAGAATGTCACATTTTATTATTAGCCGTTTCAACACATAAATGTTTTACCAAATAACAAGAACAGCACTTTTAGAGTTCATCCCACTCATTGATGTGAGCATAAGTATTGGGACAGTTGAACATAAGGGAAGATATAAAAGATTAAAAGCTATTATTTAGTTGCAGATCCCTTACATACAATCACAGCAGTGAGTCTGTGACCCATAGACATCACCAGACTCTTGGTCTCATCCTTTAAAATGCTTTTCCCAGCCTTTAATGCAGCCAATTCCAATTGTTGCTTGTTTTGGGGAGTTTCTGCCTTTACTCTCCTCTTCAGCTGGTGAAATTCATGTTCAATTGGATTTAAATCTGGAGATTGACTTGGGCAATCTAAGAATTTCCATTTCTTTGCCCTTATAAATTCGTTGACTGAACTGGCAGGGTGTTTTGGGTCATTGTTCTGATGCAATATGAAGCACTTCCCAATGAATCTGGTGGCATTGTCTTGAATATTGGTAGGCAAGATGGTTTTGTAGCCTTCCAAATTCATTCTGCTACTGTCATCATACATTAAGTCATCAGTAAAGTTGAGAGGACCTGTTCCAGAGACAGCCATACATGCCCATGCCATGACACCACCTCCACCATGCTTTACAGATGAGGCTGTATGCTTGGGATCATTGCAGTTCCCTTTTTTCATCCACATTTTTGCTTTCCCATCACTTAAAAGTTCATCATTGTCTCATCGGTCCATAAACACATTTCCAAACTCTTCTGGCTCACCTTTGTGCTTTTTTGCAAACTCTAATCTCGCCTTTCTATTTTTGGTGCTGGTCAGAGGTCAGAGGTCATCTTGCTGTGCAGCATCTGTAATTATGTGTCAAAGTCTCCTGAGGACAGTAGATTGTCAGAGCATCACCCCGGCTTTCTGGAAGTTGTTGGTGATTTTACAGACACGTCTTTTAAGGTTCATTTTCACAGCTTTTATGATTTGTCTGTCATCAACTACTGTTGTTTTCTCAGCCAATCAGGTCGTTGTTGGTTGCTGGTGTCGCTGGTGGTTTCCAAACTCTTGATTTCTCCATGCCCTTTGTTTTTGCTATAGCTCTAATTGACTTCCTCTTTTCTTTTAGCATCCAAATCACTTGCTTTTCTCTCAGAGTCAGCTCCCTCATCTTCATCCTGGTTTGTGTGTGTCATCATCGAATGCAAGATTCAGAATACAGAAGTAATGGATATAACTGATACGACACATTCCCTGCTTTTAATATCTGAAGAATTAATGCAACAGGACACAGCTGATCACTTAGAAAGACCTGTGAGGCAACTGTTCCAATACTTATGCTCACATCAGATAGAGGGATGAAACTCTAAAAGTGCTGAACTTCTTAGCTGGTAAAACATCTATATGTTGAATCACCCAATAATAAAATGTGACATTCTGTAGTTTTGTCTCATATTTATCTTTTAATCATATTTGTAAATGTATTGACTCCACAGCCAACAGAGTAATTTTGTCTTCAGTGTTCCAATACTTTTGGAGGGCACTGTATGTATATATATTATATATACACACACACACACACAGCTATATAGCTGGGGACTACTTTCAGGCGCTGCGTAATATCATTGCGCCTGCTGCACCCATGATACGGCAGCAAAGTTCCTTGATTATTACGCCGGAATGAGAGTATAGTTCCTAACCATATCGGTCTAGAAAATCGCAACTTTTCATTTTCCGTCAGTCTTAGTACACGATGCAACTACAGAAGAGTCAAGTTTTAAATAGGAAAATTATTGAAACTCTTTGGTCATTTTTGAGCGAGATGCTAATGGCAGGGCTGCCAACTTTTGAGTTCATCTTAGAGTGAGATTTGGGGGGCGGGGCTTGTTATGGGGGAGGGGCTTATGGAGGGGCGTGGCTTGGTGTGGAAAAAATACAAACACAAAATCATTGCAGTAGCAGAAGTGTATTAGGTATATATTGATTGTCAAAGTATTTGGTATCTGTACATAATTTCTTGGGAGATTTACATTACATTTAATTTTCACAAACATTTTACAGAAATAGGATTAACATGTGATTAACATGTTCACAGATTAACATGTGCTCTATTGTAAGACTAGGCATATCCAGATATTTGTCATGTTTTTTATGATAAAGTTATGTAAAATAACTGCTCAGTGCTGCAAAACAAACAACTCTGCTAATGCTAACTTAATTCTATATAAACTATAACAGCATATTAGCTACTAGCCTAAACTGGACGGGGAGATTTTTTCCCAATTACGTCAGCTAAATGCACTATTTTTCAGGCTGTTTGAGATAATAGAATGCCTAAAAATCTATACACTATCTGGGAAAATGATGATAGTTACTCAGTAAAAAAAAAAAAAAAAAAATTCAATATAAATTCTAATTCATACAAGCTGAGCGATGACGTCATTTTTGCCACGCTCACCTTCGTGCTCGTGCGGACGCGTCGAGTACCGTCCGACACCACGCACGGTAATAGAGCTTTTGTTTCATTTTTTGCCGCTCCTGTCAGAAAGACTGAGAGGAAATGAAACAAAGTTGAAGTTATTTTAAAAAACCTAAAAGATTCGGGGCTTTTGACAAAACATTCGGGGCTTAAGCCCAATTAGCCACCCCCCCCCGCTCCGCCACTGCGGCTGACTACACAGTTTATGGGAATAAATTGTGTATTTCCCTCACAATTGTCACAAAAAACTCACTACACTGTCTGTCTGGTCTCTCTGCGCGTTGCTTTGCGAGATCATGCGGCGCGATTTTTTTTTTCTCACTGCTGCACGAGTCTGCGTGAGAAAAGGGGTGTGTGGCGTGAGAGCGTGAGAATTGGGTCAATTGCGTGAGTCTCACGCTGAATGCGTGAGAGTTGGCAGCCTTGGCTAATGGTCTAATCCGATGGCTATGCTAAGCTAAGCTAAACGTGCTACCTCCAGACCCGGAGATCGGGTAAATGGTTTCAAAAACGGTAAAACTCAACTGTTTAACTCTTGGGGAGTTGTAAAATGAGCCTATTTCCAAAAAAAGTGGAGTGTTGCTTTAAAGAGATAGAAGCCTATAAAAACCTGCTGCTGTGTGTCATTAATGTTAAACAACACAACACAACTTTCAACAAAGATGAATCTATATTTAATTTATATAGTGAACACTATGCAGTGTTATTTTACATGTAATTATTACAGTTCTGTACCTGAAAACCCTTTTTTTGCTCATCCGAAAAATGATCCAATGTGTTACTCAAAATCTGGAATATGATCCTCACCATGAATTTTGTGATCCGTTGCACCACTACTCTCTTGACTTGTTATCTGAAGAAAAATACATTCACAGAAGTTTTTGATCATGCTGATTTGTCCACAGAGAGATGTGACACAGAAAACTGGAGTAATGCCATCATAGGATTTTTTTTTTGAAACTGTATTAAATGAGAAAATAATTTTAAGTTAGTGTATATAACATAGATCATAGTCTAAGAGGCACAATTTTGATCATAACTCGGTGAGAAGCCAACAGGTCCCCATAAAAAATTATTTCTAAATGAAAACATAAAAATGCTTCTGTAAAGGTTAGGTTTAAAGGTTAAAAAAAACTAATCAATAATATTAGCTCTGTATAAAGACAGTAAAGTTAATTGAATATTATTACCATAAAAACATATCTGTGTGTTTCTGAAATTTCAGGATTTTGATTCCTGGTTTGACACAAATAACTGTCTGGGTGACCAGAAGCTGGTTGAAAGACTTCATGCAGTGAGTCTAACTCTCTCTTTGGAAGATATATTTAGTATTATTCAACATTGAAGTAGTTTTTGTTCTTGATGATGATGATGATAATGATTGGGACACTCAGGCTATCGAGTGGTTGTTTTCAGGTTCTGCGTCCATTCCTTTTGCGTCGTATCAAAGTGGAGGTGGAGAAGAGTCTTCCTCCTAAGAAAGAGGTGAAGATTTACCTGGGGCTCAGTAAAATGCAGAGAGAATGGTAAGATCACATGCTCACAACTTCCAAATATGTGACCCTGGACCACAAAACCAGTCTTAAGTGTCAATTTATTTCTCGAAATTGAGATTTATACATTATCTGAAAGCTGAATAAATAAGCTTTTCATTGATGTATCAGACAATATTTAGCTGAGATACAACTATTTGAATATCTGGAATCTGAGGTTGCAAAAAAATCGAGAAAATCGCCTTTAAATTTGTCCAAATGAAGTTCTTAGCAATGCATATTACTAATCAAAAATTGTGTTTTGATATATTTACGGTTAGAAATTTACTAAATATCTTCATGGAACATGATCTTTACGTAATATCCTAATGATTTTGGCATAAAAGAAAAATTTATAATTTTGTAATAATTTTGTTGACATACAATTTAACAATATTTTTGGCTATTGCTACAAATATACCCCAGAGACTTAAGACTGGTTTTGTGGTCCAGGGTCACATATGTTAAAAAATAAAATATGTACCATAGGCTACTAATACATCGATTAGCAAAGGATTATAACTATACTTAATCATTATGAAAATGCCAGAGATGGGTTGAATAACACAGATAAACTATACGTTGTCATAGTCGAGTGTTTATTGTATTTGAATGTTAAATCTTCTGTTTACTCAGTTACAGCGATCGTAATGCCTTTGTCCATTGCCTTGTCCAAATACCCACACTTGCTGTCTTGGCCACTTGAGTGCCCTTAACGCACACTAAATCCACACTATATTCGAGGCTAAGTGTATCCCATCATGTTCTGGAAATTAATCGTGAGACTTTTTGCCGAGATCTCGCGAGAGGTCACAGAAACCTTTCCAATATAAGTTAAATATTAATAATAATTAGATATTACAAATAATTTGGTAGAAAACAGTGTTTTTATGTTTTTTTAGTGCAAAGATGAGTAGTGGTGATAGTTATTTTGTTCAACATTTGTAACTGCTTTTTATTATTTAATTAGAAGCACCACAAAATAAAATTGTCATGTTATAGGGACTACTGAACAGAAATTTAGAAGTTCATTTTAAAATGCAAAGTATTTAAAATTAAAATTAAAATAAAGCTGTGTCAACTCTTGCATTTTTACAATACTATATGTGTGTCCCATCAGGTAATGAAAAGTTCGACACACACTTGTGGTCTTCATCCTCACTTGAACACTTGGGCCAAACACAGGAAATATGTCATATGTTCCGCTACTTCTGTGACTGGATATGTGGATTTTTGTGCAAGGGCGCCCTCTGGTGTCCAGTGTGAATGAAAAAGACGTGTTTAATGCTGAATGGCCAATCCAATTATTAATTGGTCATTTTTATTTATTTTTTTTTATTATTTTTTTTTAATAAGTATCGGTTCAGGTGCCATTTAGGCACCGGTACCATTTTAAAAGTATCGATTTGGCACCAGTATCGAAAAAAAGCCCAAACGATACCCAACCTTACATAAAACCCCCTTTCAGATTCTGGATCACAGTCATATAGCACTTGATCACATTAAAAATTAAGTTTACCAGATGCACTGTAATGCATATCACTAAAGCAAGAACTTTGATGGACTGAGTTGTACATTTTTACCAAGGACTGTGTTTTTTAATTCTGTTCTCATCAAGTAAAAAAGGCAAAGTGTCATCCAACTTAATGATCAATATTGCATGAATTATTCCACAGAACTAGTTTGGGAATCGCTTGTTTCTCTCTGCAAATCATCACTTACATCTCTCTTCATTTTCACGGGGGCTCTTTAAAACTTGCCATATGATTTGATAAACACATTGGGTGATTATTTATAGTGTTGTATGTGCTGTGCACTGGTGAAATGAAAATATACTGTAAACAAAGGCTGTTGCCAGATTTTTATTCATTTTTAACTCATCTCATCGCTGGGTTGTCTGAATGACTGCAGTTTAAGACATCCCTGTATAATTAGACTAGTTTAGGATAACTGACTCCTAACTAGATGTGTTTCTTACAAGGATGCTTATTTCAGTCATAACAGTACAAAACTATCTCACAAAAAGCAGAGACCTAAGGATAATGCACGAATAACTGGATGTTTTTTTCACTGCAAGCACTTTGTCCAACAGTAATCTTGAAATGCATTGAAGGCAGTGGATTTGTTTATCAAGCGCTGCTTTGATGGATGTGGTAGTGATGCTTTAAAGATGAATGTGGTGATGTAACTTCTCAAAGAGGGTTAACTGTTCAATGTCAGCATGCTGAAATCCTCTCTGAGAAGCCACACCTCTAATTTAGTATGAAAAACATCTTGATTAACTCACTAGTCAACCTCACCAACCATTTAGAAGGCTGTTAAAAGACTAGTCAACTAGTCAAAAATCTATTAAAAAACATTTAGCAATTGTGTTGTAATGAAAATTCACACACTAACAAAATGTTTGTTTCCTTGTTTTAACCAGGTACACACGTATCCTAATGAAGGATATTGACATCCTGAACTCTGCTGGTAAGATGGATAAGATGCGGCTTTTGAATATTCTGATGCAGCTGCGCAAATGCTGCAACCATCCTTACCTGTTTGATGGGGCGGAGCCTGGTCCCCCATACACCACGGACACACACTTAGCCACCAACAGCGGCAAGATGGTTGTGCTGGATAAACTTCTGCCTAAAGTGCAAGAGCAAGGTGAGCAGTGTGTGTGTTTATTAGCTTTTAATTGGCAGATATTTAGTCATGTTTTTAGTTAGCATGCAGATCAACTTTTTTTCATGTTTGTGCATGCATTCCTGGATATATGTGTGTGCAGGATCCAGAGTGTTAATATTCAGTCAGATGACACGGATGTTGGATATTCTGGAAGATTATTGCATGTGGAGAGGGTTTGAGTACTGCAGATTGGATGGCAATACACCTCACGAGGCCAGAGAGGTACACACACACACACACGCACGCATACACACACATTAAATGGCATTCTTTCATACAGACACATGCATGTTATGCAACAAATGGCTCTTATGAGCCAATTCATTTTTTATTGAATCAAAATCATACAGCATAAATGGTGTAGTTGAAACGATTCATGAACAAATGTCTCTTTTGAGTCAGTTATTAATAGTGAATCAGTAGTTATTGACTGATTCTTTTCCATTAAAGAGAGACATTATGAGTTTTGTCAGTAGCAAAAAAATTTAAATAAATGAAAGCATAAGGAATGTTATGGGACACTTGTCACCTTTCTGAAAAAATTGCCATTTTGGATCCAGAATAGGTCTACGAAAGAAGCTGGTCTTCCAAAAAACTTTAATGCCTGTGATTTAACATGCAAAAGCTTTAAGACAGCAATGAATATTAGTGTCATATTTTTAATGTCGTTGTTTGTTTAGCATTATTATTTAATATATAGTTTTGCCTTTATGGTATAGTATTGTCTTTATTCCAACTGTGAATTTTTTTTTTATAAAAATTGTTTTAATTTTTTTTTTAATGTCAACCTGCAGAGGATTTGCGTTTCATCTACAAAAATATTTCTTTCTCTAAAGAACTAAAGGTATTGTTTATGGTATGGTAAGAGAAACCAGAACTGCTCTCATTAAATCATGTTTCCCATCTTTAAATACCAAAAGGTAAAAAGGAATGATCCACCAAGAGGAAGAAAGGAAATCAACAGGCTTTATAAAATTATGAAACATATACAGACGTGGAATCTTAGCAGAATTTATATAAAGACACAGATTAAACAACCTGGTAGTCATGGAAACTGCTGATCAGTTCTGGGGTGAATGTAAAGTCTGGGGATGTTAGACACACTCATAAGCTAAGAATATTCTTGCAAATACTAGACATTAAAAGTGTTACTTTCTTCTTCTATCAGTTTTGAATATAACAACCAGTTTGCCTGTTTTTAATGTTCTAAACAAATTTTAAGTAATATTGTGTAGAATAAGAATGTTTGATTTCATTCATCATGTGTAAATTTGTTGTACATGTAAAAATCAGTTGCATACGTAAATTACTTTTTGTATATGTATATCAGCCACTGACCATCCTAATAGACTACTAATGATAAGTGGACCATATGAATTATTATTATATAAGTGGTTCAAATTAATAATTTCTGTCTCTCTTAAATACTTATTTTTTTCCCCTGTCCTTCTATCTCTGTTGTTGTGCGTTAGCAAGCCATAGATGCTTTTAATGCCCCGAACAGCAGTAAATTTATCTTCATGCTGAGCACACGGGCAGGTGGGCTAGGAATTAATTTGGCTACAGCTGACGTGGTGATTCTCTACGACTCAGACTGGAATCCACAGGTGGACCTGCAGGCCATGGTGAGAATCACAACACACGCACACACACACGCGCACACACACACACGCGCGCGCACGCGCACACACACACACACATGTTTGTTTTTGTGAAAAGTGGGGACATCCCATAGGCGTAATTTTTAGTTTTTATTCTGTACAAACTGTATTTGCTATTGCCCTACATCAGGCATCCTCAAATCTGGCCCACTCCTGCAGAGTTTAGCTCTAACCCTAATCAAACACACCTGAGCATGCTAATCAGAGTCTTCAAGATCATTAGAAAATCACAGGTAGGTGAGTTTGATCAGGGTTGGAGCTAAACTCTGCGGCAGATTGGCCCTCCAGAGAAAGATTTGAGGAACCCTCCCCTACACCAACCCTACACCTAAACTTACCCCTTACAGGAGACTGTTCATCTCTACTTTCCCCCCAAAAAAACTCACTCTGTATGATTTATAAGCATTTTGAAAAGTGGGGACATGGGACAATGTCCTCATAAGTCACCTTCTCCTTGTAATACCTATGTCATACCTGTGTCATTATACAAATTTATGTCCTCATTTGTCACAAACACGCACACACACACACAAAACTACAAAACCAAGCTCTGTAAACTTTATGATTGTGAGTCTCAGAGAGGTGCCAGTGTTCTTTATGACTGTTGTTTTAAATGATTGTTGTTGTGCCGTGCAGTGTTAATTTCGTTGACGAAGACGACGACGAAAAATATTCGTCAACGAACCTTTTTTCTGTGACTAAGACGAGACGTTGACAAGCTGAAACTAATATCTGATGATAAAAACTATGACGAAATTTATGCGCGTCTTCATTAACAAGACGAGACGGGACTAAACTGTTATTTGAGGACTACCTGACATTCAAAATACATCCTATAGGCTAAATTAACTGTCTTAATTGTCTTTCAAAATGTGAGTCTCTGTCATTGGATAAGGTGCGTTTGCATGACAGCCGCAGTGGACGGATAGGCTACCAAAACGCGAACTAGCGATCTGAAACAATGGCCTCAGCACCCGAAGGGTTAGGGAGTGGGTGACCAGACGTCCCGTTTTTCCCGGGAGTCAAAATTCATTGTCGATTAACTTAGTCAGTGAAGGTGCGATAGGCGGAAACGCGCTGATAGAAGTGCTCTCTCTCTCGCGCGCTCCACTTCTTCAGTTCTCAGACAGCGCGCGATCAGTTCTCAGTGCTCAAATACACACACAGCAGTCCAAATGTCTCTCATGTAGAGTATCTCACGGAAATACAGTCCGTTATGGTTTAAGTGAGCTTAAACAGGTGGGTGAAAACTGAATGTATGTCAGTAGGCTATTACATGCATACCTTCCGTCTTAAAAGGACAGCATTCCTAATTATCTGTCATAAATGTTAACCAACAAAAGACGTTAAATAAATGTATACTTGTTAAGTAAACCTACTGTATCTGAAAAATGAGTTTAATCTATATCTCTACCAAAAAATAAAAATGTATTCCAGTTTTTCCAAATTCAATCCTTGATTCAAATTTCTCATAACTAAGCTTAATTGATTTGGTCTAAAAAGAAAAGAATTGATGACTGTTTTTGTTTGAATACTACATATAAAATAGCTACCAAAATAAATGTTGGTAACTGCAGTTTGACTAAAAGTAATGACTAAAAGTTAACAAAAATGCAATGACTTTTTGTCGATTAAAACTAGACTAAAACTATGAAAGACTCAAATTACTAAAATGTGACTAAGACTATTAAGCATTTTCATCTCAAGATAAAGACTAAGACTAAATCAAAAATGCCTGCCAAAATTAACACTGGTGCCGTGTACCTTATTTTAGGACCGTGCTCACCGTATCGGACAAAGGAAACCAGTAAAAGTGTTCAGGTTGATCACAGACAACACAGTGGAGGAGAGGATTGTGGAGAGAGCAGAGATGAAGCTACGCCTGGACTCTATAGTGATTCAGCAGGGTATGAACACACTAGGAGTAAAACAGTTCCTGCAGAGAAAAAAATGATTCCTTACTGAATTTTAAGGTGTCCATGTTTTAAAAGTAATTACAGTAATTTTCTCTCTCTGAATGGCTATAATGGCAGAGGGGAAATGGATTTAACAGTCAATTAAACAAAAAAACCTTCATTTTGCAAATGTGTAATTATAAGTAATTTGCATTACTTAAAGTAAACAAAACTTTTGGTGTGTGATGTTGAAACCTAGTGGTATTTACTAGTGGTCAGTATGTCATGATGATCTTTGACAGTAGCACTATTCATATGCACTACTGTTAAAGAAAAGTATGTTTTTTTTTTTTTTTAAATAAAATACTTTTATTCAGCAAGGGTGCATGAAATTGATCAGAAGTGACAGTAAAGAATCATAATTATAGGAAATGTTTATTGAGCAGCAAATCAGCAGAGAATGAGTTCTGAATGGTCACTGATAACTTGATTAATGTCTGCTGAAAAGCTTTGCCATAACAGGAATAAATTACATTTCAGGATATATTAAAGTAATTTATTTAAATTAAATTGTAATAATATTTCACAAAAAACATTAAATAAAAAAAAACATTAAATGTTTACCAACCTCAAACTTTTGAATTGTAGTGTGTTTTCTATACACCATATCCCATGAATAAATGTTGATGTCTCACAAGTATTTAATTTTTTTTAATATTTGGAATTTAACAGTTTAGTGCATTAACAACCAATTGCAGTTTTAAAAATTGGTCATTAGTGCCTTTTACCTAACCAATATGTGTTTAAAACTTGAGAAGTTAAAAAAAGGTCAAGTAGCCTTGTGCCCAGTCTTACGATGTGTTAAACAACAGTGATGTGCTGTTATTTGTGCTCTTACAGGACGCCTGATTGATCAGCAGAATAAACTGGGGAAGGATGAAATGCTACAAATGATTCGACATGGAGCTACACATGTGTTCGCCTCTAAAGACAGCGAACTAACAGATGAAGACATCGACACCATTCTGGAAAGAGGTGCCAAGAAGGTGAGTGGACACAAACAAATTAGACTAGAAAACTATAAAGTAGGTTAAATTCACTGGTAAACTCCTTAATAGCTTCAGATTCAAATTCTGAAGGCATTCATATTCAAACTAATGAATATAAACAAAACCCATCAGATTTTCTCCACATCATGAGAAATTTCCACTCTTACCCTCTGGCTGATTCTATATAACCCTGTTGAACTCTCTTTGATGGCTGTTCTTCCTCTCAGACGGCAGAGATGAACGAACGCTTGAAGAAACTCGGCGAGAGCTCGCTGAGGAACTTCTCCATGGACACGGGTGGCACCGAGACCAGCCTTTACAACTTTGAGGGAGAGGATTACAGAGAGAAACAAAAAGTTAGTGTCTGTGTGGAGGTTTACTGCGTGGGAATCGATTCATACTTGTGTATAATGCAGCTCTGAGGTGCATCGCAATCTATCAGTGCGTATTTGGCAGGATTTTAAGCTTAGCACTTTCATGTCACAGACTGTGAGAGTTTGTGTGAAGCTGAACGCATAGTGTATGTGTGCGTTTAAGTGTGTTTTAAAGAATTCTTTGTGTTGTGCAGCTAAGTTTGAACGAATGGATCGAGCCTCCTAAGAGAGAAAGGAAGGCCAATTACGCTGTAGATGCTTACTTCAGAGAAGCACTGAGAGTCAGCGAACCAAGAGCCCCGAAGGTAACACACGTGCACGGTTTAGACACTGAAATGATTTTTTTGTCAGTGCTACTCATGACTGCATACTCTAATGCAAGTACAGTGTACACAAGCCTACTACACAATAAATAATGCACTCAGATCACTGTTTTCATCGGACTGACAGCTGCACTGGAGACAGTGAGTTCAAGTAAACAGTAGTAGTAACTCAGCTGAAGGGCACTGTATCATCATGTATTGGAGGGACGTAATGGATAAAGGGTTGAAACACAAAGGTTGCAGGTTCAAACGCTGACTCAGAAAATGACCTCATGAACTGGACGTTCTTCATCTGTCTGTCCTGTCACTGCTGTGCCCTTGAGAGAGACACTTAACTCTAGATTGCTCCTGAGGGACGGTTTGGACGAATAGTGCACTGTAAGTCATAAAAAACATCAATAAGGATAAAAGTGACTACTAAAGAAGTAAATGCAGTGTTATACTTCCTGTTGTAGGGGAACATTACACCTTTGATGCAGCTTCTTAATATCTATAGTTGTTTTAATCAAATTTTTAAATTGTGGTGTCAGTTTTATCACAGTTACTTGTGTTTTTATAAATTTATATTCATAAAACTACCTATTTTATTATAAAATATATAAATATGATGTGTACGATACATTTTGTTAATGTATTTTACAATATATTTTGATTTTGCTTAATAAAAAGACAAAATTACTCTTACACTAAAATTAGAAGCAAATTTGAAATATTAATAAATACTGTAATAGTTTATAAATAATACAAAAATTGCATCAGACTGTCCCACCAATCATAAATTTTACTGGATCGAGATCTTGTGTTGAGAAAAATAACTGTGAAAAACCAACAACCATTGGGAAAATTGTATTCTGTTGCTATTTGCGAGGGCAGAGTAAACTAGCTTTAATATTGCCTGGACCTTAAAAAAAAAAAAAAAAAAAAAAGAAGATTTCTAGCAAATGTGATGGAAGTTGATAGTTTATAAAGTGATAACCCTGTCAGTAACATACTTACAGCAGGGAGCCAGTAAACCTCAATTTTAATGAATATCATTACATTAAATTGAAAACCAAATGAGTGTTTTGATTAAAGTGAAGTGTCCGCTAGATAAAGATGCATCTGCCAGGAGCATAACAATGTTTTGTCATTATACAGTGGCACAACAAGTGTATGTGGAGAGATCATAAAAAGTGTGTGTGTGTGTGGATGTGATCCAGGCTCCTCGGCCTCCAAAGCAACCCAACATCCAGGACTTTCAGTTCTTTCCACCACGTCTCTTTGAGCTGCTGGAGATGGAGATTCTTTACTACAGGAAAACCATAGGATACAAGGTGAGCGCTTTCTGTATTTCGTCATGATTGTATTGAATATTCCTGTACAGTCTGCTCAAGCTTTTGCTGATGAAGCATCTGATCTAAAGCACTGTGTGACCGTGTACCTGTGTTTATTGTAGGTTCCACGTAATCCAGATATCCCGAATTCAGCACAGGCCCAAAAAGAGGAACAAGCAAAGATAGATGAGGCCGAACCCCCCACACCTGAAGAAACCGAAGAAAAAGAGAAACTACTCACACAAGTACACAATCATCCTCTCTGCCACTCACTTACACATTCATACACACTTATAAATGTGCCAAGTACAGAGCAGAGCTACAGCAGAATGTTGTTTTTCCCCAGGGCTTCACAAACTGGAACAAGCGTGATTTCAATCAATTTATTAAAGCTAATGAGAAGTATGGTCGTGATGACATTGACAACATCGCCAGAGAGGTAGAGGGCAAGACGCCTGAGGACGTCATGGAATACTCTGGTACAGTGCAACTAAACACAAGCCTAACATCTATAGAAATAACACACTAGGACTGTCCACTATTTGGTGATTTGCTTGAACTAAATGGTCTTATGGAACCCTGTATAATTTGGCTCGTTTTGGGATCTTGTGACCAGATAAAAAAAAAAAGTAAAAACAAGGAAGAATACATTAAAATATTAAATATAGTAAGATGAGAAATGATGATAGCAATAATTAACAATAAATATTATTAACAATATTATTAGAATAAAATTGCTGTCATATTATCTTATTAATTTCAGTACTTGAATTTTAATGCTTGAAAAGTTGCAAAATGGCTAATTAAAGCATTTAAGACCCCCCCCCCCTTTACACTTTACAGCTGTACACTTTACAGCTGTATTGACTACACTCACATATAAACATGCATACAACTACAAACTGAATTCAGAAATGTTGGGACGTTTTTTTTTTTATTTGAATAAAATGAAAACTAAAACACTTTCAAATCACATGAGCCAATATTTTATTCACAATAGAACATAGATAACATAACAAATGTTTAAACTGAAATTTTACACTTTTATCCACTAAATGAGCTCATTTCAAATTTGATGCCTGCTACAGGTCTCAAAAAAGTTGGCACGGGGGCAACAAAGCTGAAAAAGCAAGAAATTTTGAAAAGATTCAGCTGGGAGAACATCTAGCAACTAATTAAGTTAATTGACCTCAGGTCTGTAACATAAAAGTGATGTCTTAAAGAGACAGAGTCTCTTTAAAGAAATAAAGATGAGCGGAGGCTCTCCAATCTGTGAAAGAGTGTGTAAAAAGATTGTGGAATACTTTAAAAACAATGTTCCTCAATGTCAAATTGCAAAGGTTTAGCAAATCTCATCATCTACAGTGCATAATATCATCAAAAGTTTCAGAGAAACTGGAGAAATCTCTGTGTGTAAGGGACAAGGCCGAAGACCTTTGTTGGATGCCCGTGGTCTTCGGGCCCTCAGACGACACTGCATCACTCATTGGCATGATTCTCTCATTGACATTACTAAATGAATGAATACTTGAATAAATTAATACTTCCAGAAACCACTGTCAGTAAACACAATCTGCTGTGCCATCGGCAGATGCCAACTAAAGCTTTATGCAAAAAGGAAGCCATATGTGAACATTAGGGGTGTAATGGTACGCGTATTGTGTATTGAACGGTTCACGGGTTGGAGTGAACAGGGCACGTGCGAGCCATTATTTAGTCGTTTGAAATGCACTTGGCAAAGGGAGCGTAATTTCCTCATTATCTTCAGCTGGGATGTTCCCGTGACAACGCAGCATGTTGTCCGTCAGCAGATTCGCTGATGGACACTGGCATAAAAAAATATACATTTTACATTTTAAAAAGTTTTATATATATTATTTTTTATATATTATGTATGTTTATTTGCAACAGTTAAAAACAATTAAAAAAACCCAAACATTTATGACATTAAAACAGCGACATCTGCTGACGGACAATTGCTGCGTTGTCATGGGAACATCACAGCTAAAGATAATGAGGAAATTACGCTCTCTTCACTAAGTGCATTTCAAACGACTAAATAATGGCTCGCACGTGCCCTGTTCACTACAAAGTCCCCACTCCAAGGGGATAGGGATGATCACTTCCATTTGGAACTTGCCCATGAACCGTTCGATACACGTGTACCGTTACACCCCTAGTGAACATGGTTCAGAAGCGCCGTCGTGTCCTGTGGGCCAAGGCTCATTAAAAATGGACTGTTCAAAGTGGAAAAGTGTTCTATTGTCAGACGAGTCCAAATTTGACATTCTTGTTGGAAATCACGGACGCCGTGTGCTCCGGGCTAAAGAGGAGGGAGACCTTCCAGCATGTCATCAGCGGTAAGGTCAAAAGCCGGCATCTCTGATGGTATGGGGGTGCATAAGTGCATACGGTATGGGCAGCTTGCATGTTTTGGAAGGCACTATGAATACTGAAAGGTATATAAAGGTTTTAGAGCAACATATGCTCCCCTCCAGATGACGTCTATTTCAGGGAAGGCCTTGTGTATTTCAGCAGGACAATGCAAAACCACATACTGCAGCTATTACAACAACATGGCTTCGTAGTAGAAGAGTCCGGGTGCTGAACTGGCCTGCCTGCAGTCCAGATCTTTCACCTATAGAGAACATTTGGCGCATCATTAAACGAAAAATACGTCAAAGGCGACCACAAACTCTTCAGCAGCTGGAAACCTATATCAGGCGAGAATGGGACCAAATTCCTACACCAAAACTCCAGAAACTCATAAACTCGATGCTCAGACGTCTTCAAACTGTTTTGAAAAGAAGAGGAGATGCTACATGGTAAACATGTCGTCCCAACTATTTTGAGATCTGCAGCAGGCATAAAATTTGAAATGAGCTCATTTTGTGCATAAAATTGTAAAAATTCTAAGTTTAAACATTTATGTTATCTATGTTCTATTGTGAATAAAATATTGGCTCATGTGATTTGAAAGTCTTTTAGTTTTCATTTTATTAAAATTTTAAAAAATGTCCCAACATTTCTGGAATTCGAGTTTTACCTCACACCACGCAAAAAAAATATTTCACTGCTGTAATAACTACACACGCCTTACACATCGTTTATCTTTATAATAGCGGTGTTTTGGGAACGCTGTAATGAGCTGCAGGATATTGAGAAGATCATGGCTCAGATAGAGAGAGGAGAAGCTCGCATCCAGAGACGCATCAGCATCAAAAAAGCCTTGGACGCCAAGGTCAACCTTTCAAAAACTTGCCATGAGATTCAATTATGTTGTTGACAAGCTAGTTTTTCTTTAATGGCTGCTGAATTATGATTGTGTGGTAGCTTTAGTATTTCTTGCTTTTCATGATTTGCAACCTCAGTGTAAGGCAATAAAGTCACAGCCTTATCATGCGAAGCAAGAAACTTTCAGAGAAATTTTAATTTTTGATGCAATAATAATTAGTAAATATTACTTGTTTGATGACTTGTGTTTGGTGTACTTGTAGATAGCGCGGTACAAGGCTCCGTTCCACCAGCTCCGCATCCAGTACGGCACAAACAAAGGAAAGAACTACACAGAGGTGGGTGCATATGAGAGAGTTAGTTTGTGTATAGTGCGTTTACAAAGAACCTAAAATATGGAAACTTTTCTTTGTGTGTGTGTGCCTGCAGGAGGAAGACAGGTTTCTGATTTGTATGTTGCATAAGATGGGCTTTGATAAAGAATATGTCTATGAAGAACTTCGACAGTGTGTACGGAACGCTCCACAATTCAGATTTGACTGGTTCATCAAATCCAGGACTGCCATGGTGAGAACTCTTTAGAGCCAGGACTCCCACATTCTCAGAAAGAAAGGTACCAAACTGTCACTGGGCTAATATGTACACTTTAGGAAAAATGCTAATATGTATTTTTAAGATGCTAATATGTAACATTTAAGGGTAAACGTGGTGCAAAGATGTACCTTTAAGCTTTTGTACCTTAGGGTACTGTCCCAGTGACACTTTTTTTTTTTTTCTGAGAGTGCCCAGTCATAGGCATCTTGGAAATATCAGGGGATGTTTTTGTTAAAATTTCTTAACAAGAAACTGTTCTCTGCAAGTATACTTGCTGTCTTAAAGTAAAAATAAAAAAAAATCATCCAACAATCATAAACGACTGGAAAATCAATGGAAAAAATAATGACACTTATTACCTGGAAACGTATTCAAAAGGTGTGGAAATTAAATTAATGACTGTTTATATATATATAATTTATTCAGATACCTTCAACATTTTTTACATTATCACAGTTTATTCGCTATAGTTTAGAAAATGGTTATAAAATATGACGAACTGTTAAACTATGTCAGAAGAAATTCATCTAATGCCATCTGTGGTGTAAAAAGGTCGGATTAGCAATTAAAGAAAAAAACACCCAAATTTATTATCACTTTTACTGGTAGTCCACTGTATGAAGAATTTTTGGGTATATGTCACAGTTTGCTATCCTCACTTACATAAATGAACTGTAGTGTCCTCCACCCACTAGTAAAAAAATATCAAAAATTATATCTAGTGTCTGAATAATATTTGGTTTGACTGTATATAGGGGAGACTTTTAAAAAAGGGACATTAAATGTCAATTGCAAAGCCTTCTTTAAGAGGCATCACCACATGAAAAAAGATTAATAAAGAGTCTAAAAGGAACCTTAACTTATTATTAATATTAGGGTTATATAACAGTTACCGTCAGCTCACATTAGAAGTGAATGGGAAGTCTAATATGGATATAATTCTGTGGTTGTGCATGTGTGTAGGTTTACTTAGCTCTACTTTGGGGACAGCATTGTCCCCAGAAGTGAACTGAATGTGACAAAGTTTCAAAAAGCGGAAAAAGGTTCTTAAATACTTTAAAATGCAAAAAAAAGAATACTTTTATAGTTTGGGTTAAGATTAGTCTATGTAAAAAAACAATAAAATAAAAGATGAAAGCCTGTGGAATGTTCTCATTTAGACAGCCGATTAAATGTGTATGCATGTCTCACACAAATGCAAAACTCCCGTTTTTTAATCACATTAGTTCCAGGGATGTTTTTCAGGTCATATTGGCGTGCGTGTTTGTGAAAGCGTGTGGGTGCAGATGCTTGTGTAATGCCTGAAAGGAATTGTAAAAGTTGATGAGATGTGATGTATAAGTCTTGTGCTGAGATGATGAAAGAGTTTCCTTGCATGTGTTTTGTCTGCTTTGCTAGGAGCTGCAGCGCCGCTGTAACACGCTCATTTCTCTCATTGAGAAAGAGAACATGGAGATAGAGGAGAAAGAGCGCGCTGAGAAAAAGAGAAGAACACCCAAAGGACAATCAGTAATACGTCCTGTCTTCTTCTTTTCGCTCCATCTGTTGTTGTGCTCCGTGCTTCACCTCCCCAGAGACTTTCTCTCTAGTTTGGAATCACGCTTGAACAACTGAACAAGAACAACATGCAAATGATCAAAATTCCCCTCAGATTTACTGTCCCACTGACGATTTCAAACCTGTCTGTCTGTCTATGTATTTGTCTATCTATCAGAGCATGTGCACAGTGAGTTGTAAAGATTTTGCCTGGAGCAAGGAGAGTTTTTTCCCCTTTTTTCTGCCTCTTCTCTCTTGCTTCAGTACCGTTCCATCACATGCTTACTGCCTATAATGTCAGCAAGCTCTATCTATCTATCTATCTATCTATCTATCTATCTATCTATCTATCTATCTATCTATCTATCTATCTATCTATCTATCTATCTATCTATCTATCTATCTATCTATCTATCTATCTATCTATCTGTCTGTCTGTCTGTCTGTCTGTCTGTCTGTCTGTCTGTCTGTCTGTCTGTCTGTCTGTCTGTCTGTCTGTCTGTCTTAAAAACATGCTGTTTGTTTCATCTTGTCACAGGCTCACAAGCGTAAAGCCGAGGTGTCGTCTGACAGGAAAGAGAAGAAATCTCGTACCTGACTCCTGTGCCCGCAGCTCTTTCCTCCCCATTACGAAGCACTACAATAATCAGATGCGCCTCTACAGCATTTTGACGTTCTGTTGTTATATCTGTGACTCAACACCAGTTTCTTAAAATATACATGTACATTTTTAGCAAAACAAAAGCTTTTTCGGGACATCCAAAATACTTCCATATCATATTGAATTTTGTCCCACGAGCTGCATACTTGTTGGCAGCTATGCAACGTTTTGCTAAAGCTTGTTTATATTAAGCATTTTTTGAAAAGTTTCCTTGTTCATATCATTTATTTAGCATGCTAATATGGGCTCTGAAGCCTGTTCTGATCTTATGTTTTATAAATGAAAATCTTTTTGCCTGAGACTGTTATTGTATGTTTAAGCTCTCTGTGATCTGCACCTTAATCCATGTGATCAGTAGCTTTGCACATCCAGTCTTCTTAAGCTCTTTTATACATTCATGTGCCATTTTAATGTTGCATTTAAGCTATTTTACACATTATTGTTTGCACTCGTTTGAACCTTTCCTGATCTTTGTATGTACAAGTCCAGTATTATTAAAAAACGAAATCAGTTGGTTTTGTCTATATATATTATTAATGTTTATATGCTTATAATTATTAATGTTTATATGCTTATAATGTGGAAGAGAAAGTGTGCCACTTTGACTTTACAAACTTTGCAACAAGCAATGAAACCTTTCTCTTTGACACTGAAAATGATTTAGAGTAACCCAAGTAACCAAAACCAGACTCAGTGACCTGAAAACCATAATACTTTTTAAAGTGTATATTTTTCAACTACTATATAATGAAAAAGAAGAAAGATTGATCAAATATTGGCCGAAATTCAGACTTTCCAGTGTCAGTATTGACTTCATTAAAAACAAAAATGTCTCCAAAATTACCAAAAAGACAAATTTTGCTAATAAATCAATTTGATTTACTTGAAATATGATAGATGATAAAACTCGGAACTGTTATAAACTGTTATAACCTGCCTGCACTCGAGGACCTTTCCCGACCCCGCCCCCTATTCTGATCTGTCCTGTCATAAATACTTATAATAAAATAGAAAAGTGCGAGCTGACAATGGCTGTAGTACCGCAGATCTCGCCACATGGGTGCGCTGTTGTACTTTCTCTCAGCCTGGCGCGCCACAGTGTGTTTAGTGTGTACCACGCGCCCTCAGTTTCAGTCACACACTCACAGAAACACCTGAACGAGCAAAGACGAGCTACTGGCCGGTATCACTCTGAGCACATCATTGGTTCCTGTGACATCCGTTACCATACCGCACTGATGACATCTTATTTATGCGTGCAGCAGACGACAAGACAAGAAACCTGTGCTATCAGGTGAGAGCTTTGGTTCAACAGCGGGGTGGGGGGGAGGTCTCAATCACACCTATAGGGGTTATGCAAGGCACACACAGTCATTAGTACCCAAATGACCTGCTATGACAGAACTGCAGTAACACTCTTGCATTCTGCTTCCTGCTCACTGGCCCAGAAATCCAATCTCCCCCATCATCCATCTCTGTGCGTGTGTGTGTGCGCGCGCATGGCTGTGTGTGTGTCTTGAATGCAGGTGCTAATGTGTTTTGTGCCTTATCTCACTCAACCAAACACACTACACACAAAATATGCAGCTCAGAAAGAGCAAGAAAGAAGGGGTACACTCTGCAATGTTCACTCTTGTGCTTCACTGAGGACAGGAACAGGTAAAACTGGGTATGAATGTAATGTCTTCATTTTCAAAAGACAAAATGAAATATGCTCTGAAGTTTTAACATTGGCTGTTTTCCACAAAATGTTTCCCTGGTAATGTATTCTCGCAGCCCCATGCTGTTCAGAGCTGTCTCTCTTTACTAACTGCTGTTAATTTGGCATTCTCTAATAAACTGTAGCTCATTGCAGCTACACTCTTAAAACAGATGTGTTAAAAACAACACAACCTGTGTTATATCTTAACACACCCGTGTGTCTAGTTAAGGACAACACATTTTGTGTTACTTTTAACTCAACCAGTGTGTTATTCTTCTTTACACATTCAGTGTGTTAAAATATTTAACACACTAATGTGTCATTGATAACACAATTTGTGTCATATGTGCTATTTTTTACCAGTTACAATGAATGCAATACAAAAAACAACTTTTTTCTTTCAAATATATACATATTTATTAAAACTTCACTTCTGAATTTTCACAAAGGCAATATTCACATGTCATTTGAATTTCATAAAGATTTTTAAACAATTTTATATCTTGGATTTACAAACAGGTTTTCTTTGTTAGAAATCATGTGAAGTGGTTTTACATCAGCAGCATTGCTTAAATTAATGACTTTATATTCATTTGTTCTTTGGACAGCATATGCATACAAGTGTGGGTGAAAATACAGTTGAGATAGAACTAAGAAAAACTACAACCCTTTCTTTTTCACATTGTGGAACTGTGTAAAACGTCACCAAAGAGACGCTCTTCTCTTAAGTCACGGTTTAAAGCAATTACACAACCAGTTTGAAAAGTCTGACCGAACGCATTAACAGAGTGAGAAACGAGAACAGTGCTACATGTGTCAAGTTCATAGCCAAAGCTTGAGGATATCTGCTGTACAATTTGTGATTTCTAAAATGTGAGCCATCACAGTAATCACGCAATTTGTCGTCACTTTCGGTTGAATCCACAAAGAGCTTTTGCATTTGTTCATTGTCAAAAAGAAACTTCAGAGTATCAATAATAGATATGTACTGACATGTATCTGCTATTAACACTTGAGTTAATGTACCTTGCTTTCTTGCAGTATCACCTCTGTTTCCAAGGAAGATTTCTATTGGCTTGATGAAAGAGTGGTTTGCTGCAAAATATTTGGTCATTTTGTAGGGGGTATCAACTTCCTCAAACATATGTCGTCCTCTTTCAAATTCATCCATCAAAGTCTGCAATTCATCACTGGGTATAGAGTAACGATTAAGCAGAGATGTGGTTTTCTCTTGCAAACAGTCCAGGGTTTCGCAGAGCAGTTCTTTTGTGCATGTGATGCTTCTTTGCACATCAGTCAGAGTACAATTTGAAGAGGAGTACATTTTTGCAACAAATGCTGCTGCACAGCTTTGGTAGTCAGAGGTGCTGCAAGTACTGGAGCCATCAAAATTATTTTCTGGAATATCAACAGCAGCAGAGCAAGATGGAGCTGGAAAGTCCTCACTCGTGCTGGTGTCACGGTCTTGTTCTAAATGTAATGGGTTTGCAACCTGAGCATGCTCTCTATTGAGATGTTTAGTATAAGAATTGAAGTTATGGTATGTTCGTTGGCAATTGTTTTGACTACAAACAATTGTATAATCCTGTCCATCAGAAAGTGCATGGACATGCCTAAGATGAATTATGAGTTTCCGGACGTCTTTTGAAGTTGATTTTTTACACCTTGGACATATGTACATGGTGGTACAATTTAGGATAGTGCTTGAAGCTTCGAAATAAGCTCCACAACTTTGGATCTCTTCCCACCAGAGAAAGGAATGTCATATACATTTTCAAGGAAATTAAAGACCGATGTAAGTTGGACAGGATATTGTACATTGCAAACCCAATACGTTTTGAACAGCTTGTCAATGGCACACGTCAGACTGTTATCGTTGAGTGGAATGGTGACTTTGTCATTCTCGGCCACAATGATGTATTGCGCTGTAGAACTGCGGGCTCCTAAACAGACAATGTGGGGTTGATGGTTTTCCACCATTGTCTGGGAATGATCCAGGAGGCTGGAGATGCTGGTTCCAGCCTGTAAACATAAAAGTACATTTTTTAAAAGCTATTATTAAAACAATTCAAGTGACTGAAGGTTTTCTTAAAGGGATAGTTCACCCAAAAATTTGAATTCTGTCAGTAATTACTCACCCTCATGTCGTTCCAAAACCGTAAGACCTTCTATTATCTTCGGAACACAAATTAAGATATTTTTGATGAAATCTGAGAACTGTCTGACTCTTCATAAACAGCAACAGAAACAAAACTGACACAAAACTGAAATGTTCCCAAATGCAGAAACGTAGAAAGGACATCAGTAAAATTGTCTGTGACATCAGTGATTCATCTGTAATTTTACAAATTCAACAACTTTTTCCTCCTCATTCCATCTGCTGCCTGTATGCCGCCATTGTGAAGAGAGTATCATGACGCATGTACTTGCTTCCGCTTGATGTAAACAAGGCATGCATTTGCTGTCCTCTGCTCATAAACAAAACACGACGAGTGCTTTGTTTACATGGACAGGAAAGCCTGTGCATACGTCGTGATACTCTCTCCAAAACTGCAGCACACCACGGCAGATGATAAAGAGAAGAGTTGTTGAATAAACCTGTTATTTTTGTTTTCTTTGAGCACAAATGTATCATAGCTTCATATCAGCACAACTGAACCCCTGATGTCACATGGACTCTTTTACCTATATCCTACATTTCTGTGCTTGGGAACATTTCAGGTGTGTTGCTGTTTATGGAGGGTCCGAAAGCTTTTGAATTTCATCAAAAATATCTTAATTTGTGTTTGCAAAGTTGAATGAAGGTGTTACGGGTTTGGAACGACATGAGGGTGAATAATTACTGACTAAGTAATAAAACTTTTTTGGATGAACCATCTCTTTAATTCATTTGCATTCATTGAACTGAAGGCCAGGGATATTTTCTTATTTATGTTCAAAAGAAAATAGGAATGCACAATATTATCACTTCACTGTTTTGTATCACTGCATTTCATTTGAGAATGCACATACAGAATGATGTGTTTAGTGTGATAGCGTGCAGTGACAACAGCAGCAACAGCCTCCCTTTGGTACTAATGTTCATTCGGTAAGGCGTTTTTTTTGTTTGTTTAGTGGCCGCTGTTGGTCTATTTATAACAAAATAAAAAGTAAAATGCACAAATAACCTTAAGATACTTAGCCAAAGTGAGCTAAAAAATACTGACAAAAACCTAATATTGTGCATCCCTAAAAGAAAACAAAATGAAAACAGTATAGTTTTATGTAAATTAGAGAGTCATGTAATTAAGTAACATCACAAAGTGCTTGCACAGAAAACTAACAAACTAAAACATAAACATATTAGGGCAATCAAGCTGCTTACCGGCTTAATGTCCAAGAGGTAAGAAAGGGCTGACTTTGTACTGCATTTGGCCCAACCTTTGCTCCTTCCGGACGCAGTGGGGGGCAGCAGTGTAGTAAGAATTTGAAGAGCTCTGTAACATGACTCTGTAGTATAATAAAAAAAAACACAAAATATAATGGCATTTTTCAAATGGCTGAAATAATGGCAGACTTTGATCTCCAACTTTGCCTTCAGAGAACTAGTAAAACTAATGGTGTCCACTGAAAGAAAAACAACGGTTTGACAGAACAAGCAAAGTAGCCTACCTTCACTCTCATTATCAGTTTGCATGACCAGAGGATCTTTCACTGTGGACATCTTTTGCAACTTCGGAACAATATTTCCTTCCCATTTTCGAAGAAAGAGGTCAGCCTTCCCAGGAAACATTTTTCCAAACTCAGTGTCAAGCTACAACATAGGATACAATACACAATTACAACACTACCGTGTTTTCTCAGTATGTTCACAAATGATCAAATCTAAGTTTATGCAATCATAACAGTAAAAAAAAAAACTACTATACTTCAGTTTTATGATTTGAATTAAACTGATTGAAGTAAAATAAATGGTGGAGCTTGATTTCAGTGCACCTTACAATCTCTAGCTTGCAGCAGACTGATGGTTGGAGGGGAGTGGTTAAAGGATGTTTAAAGGACTTTATTTTATACTTTATTTTAATTAAATTGCATAGAATTTTTCATCACAAGATTAGTAATGTGCACTAACAAAGTATATAAAAAAAACATTTTGAATTCATTTGGACTTTAAATGTTAATATTTAGCAGCCTTGTCCCTGTACTGACAAGTCTATTTATACCTAGCTAGAAGAAAAAAAACACAAAACACAAGATGCAAAACACAAGATGTTCTTACCAAGTATGGCATGTCTACAAATCGAGGATATTGTTCAAAAATCTCTTGCACTGTTGGGGACGTGTTTGCAATCCATAACCTGCGATTACTGTATGTTTTCTCCATGCCCAATTTGATGGTATTGAGGTTTTCTGGAGATGGTTTCATCCTTTTGATCACAGTCATCCACTCCTGAGTGGAGTCCTCCTCCCCTTCAGCATATGTTATATCCAAAGTAAAAAAGGCAAAGAAAAACACCAATCTGTTATATACATATACTGATTACACATACATTCATAATGTAAAATGTAGTTAACAAACAGTGTTATAATGAATATTTATTACAAAAACAGCTAACAAAAGCTAGATAAACCTTCAAGATATAAACCTAAACACATCCTTTTTGAGATAAAGACATGCGAATGTCGAAGTCAATCAAATGTTAAACGTTACAGTAATACATCATAGTATTATTTAAAGACATTTAACAAGACATCAATACATTATGTTGTTTAATGAAAGAAAGGCGACGGATAGCAGTGAAAGTGATAAGAGTTAGCTGCTAGCTGCTACCGCTTTGTCAAACTCATTAACGACAATCCTGCCATGGCCGCAGCGTTTTATCGGACGTCATATAATTGGCAACAAATCAAGCAAAGAAAAACATAAAACTCGTTAAAAATAAGTTCTCTCCAGAAAGCGAGGAACAAACGTACCAAAATGTAAAGAAATAATAATGTGTGAAGCATTAACTATCTGACGCCGTTTTCGCCCTGTTCAACACCGCCTCTCGTGACTACCGAAAATACCCGTATGAATGACTAGAGGCTGCTAACTAAACGCACATTTGACCGTCTAAAAAATTCACATTAAACATATATATGACAGTTTCTAATAATTAAAAATAATAAATCCAAATACCTGACATGTGCATCCAAGTCACCCATGGATGGAGATAGAGGCGCGAAATTGCTTAACGGCTTGCGGAGTGACGTAGCAGCAATGTGATTGGATGATAGTTAACACATGTTGTGTTGGACACACTGTGTTGTTTCTCTCTTTCTCTCTCTCTCTCTCTTTTACACATGATCAACTTAAAATTACACAAAATGTGTTAAAATAGCCATAACACAAAAAATGTGTTATTAATTAACACATCCTTTTTGAGAGTGTATGAGAATGTGAGTTTGAATGTTTTGATTGACATCACTGATGCTATTTACTGATGTCCTTGGTTCATGTGTGTCTTGTACTCAATCACAAAGGCACAAGTTTGAATATGCTTAACCTCTTGAGGAAATATTACTCATTTAAGTCAGGGTAGCTCCATATAATGTCTGATAGGATGGAATTGAGGCTGTGAGGGACAGAAGTGCAGTGCGTTTATTGGATTAACAACACGCCGAATGTTCAGCTGACCAATGGTCTTTCTGAAAGTGGACAAAAACTCCTTAAAACAGTTTTGAAAGTTGTGAGCACGATCTAGGACCTTTATACGGTGCGTGACATTGAAAAGACTGCACAGTCCATCCCTCACAGCCTCGTTTTCATCCTTGTTAAATTCAATATGGGGTCTAACCTGATTAAGCTCTATAACGTCTCATTCTGTATTTTAAATGTCACTGCAGTATTAAATTTGTGTCAGAGGATTGAATTGTTCTTTAGCTAAAAACTAAAATGTAAAATGTTCCAATGAATTTAATAAAAAAAGTCTGTCATCGTGTTCTCATTACATTTTTATTTAGCTATACTTTTCATTTTCAGTTTTGCATTGGAAACAAATGGATTTTTACTGTGACTTTTGATCAATTTAGTGCATCCTTGATGAGCAAAAGTGTATGAGAATATTAAAAAGATGTGACGAAAAGATGCTACAAAAGCATTCTACTTCAAATAAATGCTGTATTTTTTTTATTTTATATTAAGAAATGAATCCTAAAATACACAAAAATATTAAACGGCACAAGTTTTACACATTGATAATAAGAAATGTTTTTCGAGAATCAAATCAAATCAGTAATTAAAATGTTTTCTGAAGGTGATCATGTGACAATGAAAACTGGAGTAATGGCGTGCTGAATAATATGTTAGGTTTAAGTTATATATATATATATATATATAAATTATGGCAAGGAACAGCATGAACAAGTTAATGCCTGAAAATTTTCATTTTTTTGGTCAATTATTCCTTTAAAGTTTAGACCAGTGTTAATTTCGTTGACTAAGACGACGACGAAAAATATTCGTCAACGAACCTTTTTTCTGTGACTAAGACGAGACGTTGACGAGCTAAAACTAATATCTGATGATAAAAACTATGACGAAATTTATGCGCGTCTTCATTAACAAGACGAGACGGGACTAAACTGTTATTTGAGGACTACCTGACATTAAAAATACATCCTATAGGCTAAATTAACTGTCTTAATTGTCTTTCAAAATGTGAGTCTCTGTCATTGGATAAGGTGCGTTTGCATGGCAGCCGCAGTGGACGGATAGGCTACCAAAACGCGAACTAGCGATCTGAAACAATGGCCTCAGCACCCGAAGGGTTAGGGAGTGGGTGACCAGACGTCCCGTTTTTCCCGGGAGTCACAATTCATTGTCGATTAACTTAAAGTCAGTGAAGGTGCGATAGGTGGAAACGCACTGATAGAAGTGCTCTCTCTCGCGCGCGCTCCACTTCTTCAGTTCTCAGACAGCGCGCGATCAGTTCTCAGTGCTCAAATACACACACAGCAGTCCAAATGTCTCTCATGACAGAGTATCTCACGGAAATACAGTCCGTTATGGTTTAAGTGAGCTTAAACAGGTGGGTGAAAACTGAATGTATGTCAGTAGGCTATTACATGCATACCTTCCATCTTAAAAGGACAGTAATTATATGTCATAAATGTTAACCAACAAAAGACGTTAAATAAATGTATACTTGTTAAGTAAACCTACTGTATCTGAAAAATGAGTTTAATCTCTACCAAAAAATAACAATTTATTCCAGTTTTTTCAAATTCAATCCTTGATTCAAATTTCTCATAACTAAGCTTAATTGATTTGGTCTAAAAAGAAAAGAATTGATGACTGTTTTTGTTTGAATACTACATATAAAATAGCTACCAAAATAAATGTTGGTAACTGCAGTTTGACTAAAAGTAATGACTAAAAGTTGACAAAAATGCAATGACTTTTTGTCGCTTAAAACTAGACTAAAACTATGAAAGACTCAAATGACTAAAATGTGACTAAGACTATTAAGCATTTTCGTCTCAAGATAAAGACTAAGACTAAATCAAAAATGCCTGCCAAAATTAACACTCAGTTGAATATTCAGCATGCTGTTAAATTACAGTACAATCCATTGAACGCTCACAGCCTCAATTTCATTCCTGTGGTAAATCAAATATGGGGCTATCCTGACTAAGGTCTATTTTCCTGTAAAACTTGTATAGACAAACAATATAAGGGGACTTAATCCCTCGCCCAGTTCATAATCCTATCTACACCCTTAGTAGTAATTACATCTTTGCACCAAATACCACAAGAGCATCATTCTTAAACCACAGACCGTCTGCTATCTTGCTTACAAGGGAGAATTGTTCAAGTTCCTGCACCCCACCAAGCCTTTCCCCAAATAATCATTATGCACTATCTGTAAAAAAAAAAAAAAACTATTTCAGCCACTGATTTTGCATTTATAGCATTTATTAAAATAAGTTTTAACTGCGATACACTTAATGTAAAAGGACCTTGAAACATTAGTGTTAACAGCTTGTGCTAATTGGCTTGGAGTAATTTGTTTATCCAGCTGTACAAATGAGACACGGGTGTGCCACAGGGACACCGCGTCTCTCCGAGTAGAACGAAAGGACCGAACACAGATTTTGGAGTTTGTTGCCATGGATGCAGCTTACCTCCTTTGAATGACCGAGTTTAAAAGTAGTTTGAATGATGCTTGTAATGAATCTGTTTCCTTAATTCACCTTCTAAGAAGCATCTGCTGTGAATTGTTTGCTGTGAATAACTTCTGTCAACCATTTCTTTAGAATCATTTGTTCAACATATTCTTTGTAGACTTGTCTGTTCATGCATGGATGATCAATAAATCAGCGGCCCCACAGATAGAAACTGTATCTCAAGACAAGATAAGGCCATAAGAGGCAAACCAGTAATATTCTGGTAAGATTTGCTTACACTGCAAAATAATTTAAACTACAAATATAGTACGAGAATTACACTAGCCTCAGACGGCACGGCCACGGATCATCCAGAGTCTGTTCAATGACTGCCTGTTGCATATTGCATATGCAAAAATGGCAAGTGGTGTAATTCATCTCAGATAAACTTGCCTAAAAACGTAGAAAAAAAAAAAACTGTTATTGATGGATAGATTTTTAATGTCAGTCAAGTGATCTCTTGCCAACTAATTGGGCAGTTTTTGGTCAGACAAAGCTGTAGTGAGGACTAGACTTCATGCCGCAGGCCAAAAGTCTGGCTACACTTGTATTTACACTGGAATAGAATTGAATCAACACCAAAATTTTACTAAATCATTGCTCATAGAGGTTGTCAAACTTTTTAATGCCATGCACCCCTATTATGATCCCCCTTGTGACCCATTCATAAAATATAAAAGATGGCTATATAATTGCATGTATAAAAACAAAAATTAAAATATGATCATTTAAATATGTTACTATATTTGGAAAGTACTCATTTCTATTAATGTTTTGAATAGAATCAGTTAGTTTCATGGTTTCTGACTAATTCTTAAATTATTATTATTATTAGATTTTTGCATAGTTTTTCCTTTACATTTTTCTGTGGGCTTTGCAGTCCCTTGGGGATCCCCGTACCTTAGGTATAAAATCCCTGCCTTAAACAAAAAACACTGATATATATGAGTTATGTTATCCTTATGTAGCTTATTCTTTTTATAAAATGCTTGATTGGTTGGATTTGTCAAAAAGACAGAAGAAAAGCCTTGAAGACTTTGTAATTATGTAGTATACAGTAGTCCTAATTATGATTTATGAACCGATCAAACTCTATTAATATATTTAACTATTCTATAGTCCTCCATCATGGATTTTGTCTTCATCATATTCTGTCTTGTATTCAGTGACGGATGCGTTTAGATCATCAGATTTCTTCACAGCAGGAATAATATACTCTTTATCTCTGCGTTCGGAAGCTGGTTTAGTCTTATTAAAGGTTAGAGCTTGTTCTCTGTAGCCCTTTGTTGGAAAAGCGAGCTGCGGCTGTCAGACGCAGAGTCCCTGAGAGCATGCCGAGCGCCTGTGCTCGCGACGCCGCAGTTAAGTACGTGATCCACTAAGGACAATAAGGCATTTTCAGCACTGACATTTATGTGGATTAATAATAAATATCTCATTAAATGAAAAACATCTCTTCAGTGGCCTTGTGTTGACAAATTCATCTTTTGTCAACATTTTCCATGCTTCACATGATCACACTGTGTGAACTAGAGAACTGTTGTATAATAAGTACCAAAATTTATGATATCGTACCACTGTAATTTTGACCATATTCATGTTATTTATATTGTTAAAGTGGATATTTTACCTTAAATGTGGGAGGCTTTGCTTGTGAGCTGTTTCCAGTTATTTTAGCAAAAAATTCTGGGCTGAAACCGAAACCAAAAATCATGCAAAAATGTTCACTGTAACTGAATAAATTGCAGAAAGAAATTTATTTCTGGACTTTATGCAGCTACAGTGCCAGCTGGATATCTTTGTCCATATAAGGGATTTCCTGGAAAGTCTTTTTTTTTATTGCTTCTGTGAGTCTAGCTTGTGTACTTTCTGCATAAGGGTGCCCTCCAGTGTCGAGTAATAATAAAACAAATCACACATGAGAGTTTAACGCTCCATTACTGTAGATTGTGTCATATTGTTGAATGTGTACTGTTAATTTTTAAATATTGTCAATACTGATACATCGCATCACCCCTACTACAAACTGCTGAAATAATCACCCTTTAAATTTTTTATTGAAAGTATCACATCAAATTTGACTAAATATTTTAATACAAACTTAAATATATTATTCCATTTACCATTTCTCCAGCACACTTTGTTCTGCAATATTGCCCTTTTCTGGGTAGCACCATGATAACGGCTAGAGCAAGGTGGAGGGGCAAGGCGGCATTTATTTCCCGTTTGTATTTTCAGCCTGTATTTTTTTACTTTTTTTTTTTGCTAAAAATGCATAATGTCATTTTTATTAAAAAATTTATTGCATCCCTAAAAACAGTCCATTAAGTTCCTATGCAGAGTGGTATTTATCGTAATCATTAACACACTGATTTGTTGTGCAAATAGTTTTACTGTTAACTGCATTTTATTATTGTACTAGTCATTTACTGGTTAATGAATTGGAAGTGTCTGAATATAAAGCAACCTACACTGGAAATAAATGTTGATTCTCATGCAAGACATACGCATATTTACATACTTTTTAACAAAAAAATAGGCCTACATCCAGAATGATTAAACAAATACACCTTTGTGAAACAAAATAAAAATGAACTAAACACTCTTGTAAGAGAAGACTAGAGAGACCAAAAAAACACTGTTTTCATAAATGCCAGTTTTCATTCCCACTACATACATGGGTGGGCCCCTCTTACGGTTTTCTTTTTTCCTTTCTCTTACATTCTTTTCTCCATCTTCAGCAAAACTTTGTCTGACTGGCATCAGCCTCTACGGCAAAGGGGCCCTTGAACTGCCTATCACGAGCCTCACCGAAGAGTACAAGTGCTCTAAAGTAAGACTCCAGATGACTTTGAAAGACTCCAGAGACCAGACCATCAGCAATGCTGTTCCACTCCTGACACCATCCTACGCGGTGCAGCAAGCTACGTCAGCCCTGAGGCACAGTGACATTGTGGGGCACGTTCAGTTGGGAAGAGGAGGCTTTGGCCTTATGGCAAGTAAGCCAACTTGGCGTAAGGCCTCAACATCAGAGAGGAGGAAAATGGTGGTCGAGGAGGTGTGCCGTCAGGAGGAGGCGGAAAGAAGCTCAAAGGCTGTCTCTCTTGTCAAGCAGGGTTGTAACTCTCTTGTCAAGCAGGGTTGTAAACTGGTTGTAAGACCAGGCTCATACAAGGCCGCTACACCTGGAGGCACAACCAGGTCCTCAAGAGTCTGGCAGTGGCTCTTGAGAGCAAGAGGAATACCACCAACTCCTTGCCCCTGAGAGCAACCAATTCCATCACAGCCCCAACCTTCATCCGAGAGGGACAAAAAAAGCCCAATCATCCCCCTACCAAACCAGAAGCTGGACAACTAGCCATGGCCTGGGACTGGAAGATGCTAGTCGATATTGGCCAGCAACTAATCTTTCCACCTGAGATTGCAGCCACCACCCTTAGGCCAGACTTGGTACTCTGGTCCCCTTTATTGAAGTCTGTTTACATCATAGAGCTCACAGTCCCATGGGAGAATTCAACAGAAGAGGCCTATGAGCGCAAGAAACTGCGCTACATAGAATTGGCAGCAGGCGCTCAACAACGAGGATGGGAAGCTAAAGTCTATCCGGTTGAATTGGGATGTAGAGGTTTTGTGGCTTATTCCACTATCAGACTGCTGAAAGACCTTGGCATCCATGGACAGGCTCAGCAACAGACAGTTAGATCAGTCTCTGAAGCAGCTGAAAGAAGCAGTCAGTGGATATGGATTAAGCAGAAGGACCCTTGCTGGGCTAAAAGAGCATCAACATGACCTGCTCACTAATCCCCCCCCACCCCATACCCCACTTGAGAACCCAGGTCACAACCCTCCAGGAGGAAGGTGAACAAGGTATGCGGTTAGCTCTAGACTTGACTCAGGGACGAGGACGCCCCCTGCCTTGCATAGTCCCGTGGGCTGCGCCATTTAAACAACCAGGCAATTCTCATAATTGGGCATGGGACACAAGCTCAGGTTTGATCACCCTGTAGCTGGCCACCTTTGATGAGGGTGTCAAGTGTTGAAAGGCTGAAACAACCCCTGATTCTAAGATACAATACTGATGATGTGTCCCGAAATTGACAGTTTTCCCACATCTGAGATACAGCTCTCACGCCACTCTCAACATCAAGGCAAATCTCATGTGTATACCATCCATTGGCACAATGGACAGTTTACCATCACGTCCCGTGTTTCATAATTCTTTTTGTGTGTAGTGTGGTCTTTTCTTGCCTGTTCAATACCTCAGCCTCAATTATGGAAACGGCACGGTTCAGCAGTGCGTTCACTGGCTGCCCGTGTCCACCGGTCTAAGAGCGGCCATGTGCTTTCTCTGATAATGTTTAGGCTGAACAGCTGGACCTAGATCAGAGCACCACATCACACCGCAGGACATTTTATCATGAGAGACCACAAAGAATTGGAGTCAGAAAATCAAAGGCTTGTCAGCTTTTAGAGGACAATGTCATTTCTTTCCTATAAAAACATTGCAGCCCCCCGTCGCTCCGATGTGAGACCGAGAAACAAAGTGAAATCTGTAAACAGCACAAGTCGATAAGGGGGCTCTGGGCTGACCTGATCATGTGTGACCCCCTGTCGGGCGCATCAGTGGTTCCCATGGCGACCGAGTGTCTGCGAGTTGACTTCTGCTTCCACAGTCGATGGCTCTCTCTCTGTCTCTCGCTCTCTGTAATATCATACCTTAAATAGGGATGACTAATTACTAGAGTTAATTAATTTAATGTGTGTTTGCATGCATATGAGGTATTTGCCTTACTTGGAGTTTAAGTGATTGCATTTTTGTGAGTGTGTGACAAAGATGGAGTGTGTGTGCGTGTGTGGCCATGCAGACTTGGCTAATCCCTGATCGTGAGATGGCAGAGAATATGCTGGATTTCTTAAGGCTGCCTTCGTTCCATGTCAATAAATAATGCCAAAACTCTCTCTCTTTCTCTTTCTCTCTCTCACTCTCACACACACACACACACACACACACACACACACAGAGACAGACAGACAGACAGTTCCACACACAGTAACATCAGTTCCCCATTTACATTCTGTTTCCAGTATGAACAAAATGTAATTTTCTGTTCATAAATGTCCCATGTCTCCATCAGTCATAAACATGCAGGAACATTCTCTTGATATTCGGCAGCAGACAAAGCCACTGCTTTTAGCCCGAATGGAAATATATGTTAATGTGTGCATGCAATTAGGTGAAAAAGAGATAAAAAGAGAGCGAGAGAGAAAGAGAGTAAGTCTGAAAATATGGACCGCGTAATGTGTATGCATTGCAATTAGAAGAGAGGGAACGAAAGGGACAGAGAGAAAGAGAGAGGAAGTTCTGAAACATCGCTCCCTCCTTCTCTCATTAACATTATTTTGTGCATAAAATCTCCATGTGAACAAAAGGGATGAACAAAAAGCAGCGGCTGGAGCGGTGGACGTTGCAAAGCGTGAAATTTCCAGTAAATCCCATAAAGCATTTATTTAGCTCTTCCTCCCCTCAGAATACATTACATCTTGTCATTGTTTCAGTTGCTCTACACGCTGGACTTTTGCAGTTATTTGTTATTTGCCTGTATCATCTGGCCTCCCCGAGAAAGGGACCAGAATGTTCCAGCTTTATCGCATTACACTGAAGTCCCTTGATTGGGCACTAGTAAATGTTAAAATTGATTTTGGTTTGCTGGTGTACAGATCCCTTAATGTGTTTGCAGCTCAACCCATATCTAATAAGCTAGTGAAGTTTGTTACAAACAGGTCTCTGTGGTCTTCTAAACCTGTAGAAGTCATCAGGCTCTCTGAGGAGTTGTTCACTGTGGATGCGTTCGTCCGCTCAAAAACAGACGTAGTGCAGTGAAATCAAACTAAAAGTAAGCAAAATAAAGCAAAGCATAAATGGTGTGTATACATATAGTACAGTACATACACACACACACACACATACATATATATATATATATATATATATATATATATATATATATATATATATATATAGAGATGCACAGATTCCAATTTTCTTGGCCAATTCCGATTTCCGTTGTTTTGTAAGTGTGACCTGCCAATACCAATTTTTTTTCTAAAAACTATAATTGACAGCATATACAAACAAAAATCTATACTTTTTTTAATGCAAAAAATTATTTATGTCAAAAAAATTAACATTAAAAAGTGTATAAATCACTTGTTTTTTAAAGAAACATTGTCCAACAGCAACACCAGCGGGTAAAGTTACAGCCCATTGAGTTTTAACAGACCCCCTAAAGCATGCAGTGAGTTTGGTGGGGGGAAATTAAGAATGAATGGGGCAAGTGAGAGGAGGAAATGCTTCCATTGTGATATGATTGGAAATGACTGGTTATGTTCGGCTATGATTGGTTCATGTGATTAAAAAATCACCTCTTGTGTTTGTGGGCGTTACGTGTTTGCGTTTCAGTCTGAATGAACAATAATATGGAGGTAATGGGAAGGTTAATTTAAAAAAGTAAGTGAACAACTCACACTTATATAATCACTTTATGTCAGCTTAAGACTTGAAATGGCCCGAAAACATGCTCTGTGGGTGTTTTTAGTGAGTAATCAGCTTGGTAAAATTTAAAGTAAATCTCTGTGGCTGCGACCAATATTTGCCGAGCTTTGATGTCTGATGATCTGAAAAATTTAAAAATATTTAAAAGTTAACTATTAAAAAGAATAGCTGAACATAAGTTCACAAATAAAATATATTGTTTAAATTGTTACTGCCTTGAGTTATTTTTATTGGAATAAATATAAAATGCTTAAGACACTAAATTGATGAGATTCATACATGGCCTTAATAAATATTATATTGATTGCATTATTAATGTAAAAATATAAAATAGAATTGTTTTTTTTCCCCCTTTTTTTCTGATTGTGTAATATTTTATTTAACTGAATTTACATTTGATTTGAAAAAAGAGAACTTTGCAACTGAGATATATGTACATTTATACACACAGTTTTATGCAAAAGTTTAGGCACCCCTCTTAGGCTGCATAATAATGTGCTCATTCGTTAAGGCAAGAGTGCAGTGATATGCGATTTAGTTTCTACAGAAAGCTGGATAATGTGATGTTTTTCCGACAGAAATTCTTAGTCTAGCGGCAATGAGTTGTGTGAAATAAAATCGGAAGTGAAAAATAGGCTGTGCAAAAGTTTAAAAAACTTAAATAATTTGTCAATATGAATTAGGAGAGGGATACAAAAAGTAATCACAAAGGTTTAAATTCTCTGTCTCCACAGTCAGAAATATAGTTATAAAATGGAAGGCCACACGAACAGTCCTTGCGAAGGAAAGATGTGGTAGGCTGAGAAAAATATCTGAAGGAAAAGGTAAAGAATGGTTAGAATGATCACAGACCACCTCCAAAGAGCACCAAGAATATTTTGTTGCTGATAATGTCATTGTACATAATTTCACATTCCAGCACACTTTGCACAAGGGACAGCTCGAAAGGGTGATTCTTCTCTGCGTATTGCAAACAGAGGTGTTTAAGATATGCAAAGGCTCATCTGGAAAAGCCTAATTTATTTTGGAATAATGAAACTGAGACAGTTATTTGTGCTTTCCATGGTGGAAAAAGAACACCGAGTTCCAGGAAAAAAACTGCTCCCTACTGTAAAATTTGGTGGAGGGTCCATCATGCTGTAGGCCTGTGTGGCAAGCACAGGTACTGGAAACCTTGTCTGAGTTGAGGGCCGTATGTATCACCCAGTATCAGTAGATTTTTAAGAACAATGTTCAAGAATCAGTCAAGAGGTTGAAGTTACACCGGGGTCAGGACAAATGACCCAAAGCATTGTTCCAAATCTACCTAGGAATTTATGCACAGAAGCAGATACAATGTTCTAGAATAGCCATCCCAGTCCCCAGACTTGAACATCATTGAAAATCTATGGATTGATTTGAAGTGGGCTGGCCACGCTCAGCAGCCATCAAATCTGACATTAGCAGGAAAAATTTTGCTAGAAAGGATGGTACAAAATACTTGCAGTCAGAATTCAGTGACTTATCATTGGCTATAAGAAGCATCTGCAGGCTGTTACTGTATTTCAGCAAAAGGTGGCTCTATTAAATAACGATGTCATTATTCCATTGGGGTGCCTGTCTGTTTTTGATATGATTCACATGGCATTGTATCTGTTCATTTAATAATGTTATTTCAGAACTGAAATATTACTGTTTCCATTAGGTATAAATTATATCCTAATGAAGCTACTGTTATATGTATACACTACCAGTCAAAAGTTTTTGAACAGTAAGATTTTCAATGTTTTTTTAAAGAATTCTCTTCTGCTCACCAAGCCTGCATTTATTTGATCCAAAATACAAGAAAAACAGCTATTATATAACTGCGTTCTGTTTGAATATATTTTAAAATGTAATTTATTCCTGTGATTTCAAAGCTGAACTTTTAGCATCATTACTCCAGTCACATGATTCAGAAATCATTCTAATATTCTTATTTGCTGCTCAAAAAATATTTATTATTATTATGTTGAAAAGAGAATTCTTTAAAAAAAGCATTAAAAATACTACTGTTTAAAAACTTTTACAAGTGACAATGTCTTAAATTCAAATGATAATAACTAACTGAATGTAGAGTTAGAATTAATTGAATTAATTTTCAATTATATAAAATATAGACAACTATGTATGTACAGGTCAAGTATGTGCAAATTAGAAATTATAAAAATAAGTGAGTGTGGTGAATGGATAATGCATTAGTTGTGTGTTCCACGTTTATTGTTGAGTGTTCATGAGATGTATTGACTGAGGGAAGAAACTGTTCCTGTGTCTGGTCGTTCTGGTGCACAGAGCTCTGTAGCGTCGACCAGTTCAAAGAGGGAGTGTGCTGGATGTGAGGGGTCCAGAGTGATTTTGCCAGCCCTTTTGCTCACTCTGGATAAGTACAGTTCTTGGAGAGTGGGGAGGGTTGTACCAATGATTCGCTCAGCAGTCCGGACTACCCTCCGTAGTCTTTTGAGGTCAGATTTGGTAGCTGAGCTGAACCAGACAGTTATTGAGGTGCAGAGGATGGATTCAATGATGGCGGAGTAGAACTGTTTCAGCAGCTCCTGTGGCAGATTGAACTTCCTCAGCTGGCGAAGAAAGTACAACCTCTGCTGGGCCTTCCTGACAATGGAGTCAATGTGAATGTCACACTTCAGGTCCTGAGAGATGGTGGTGCCCAGGAATCTGAATGACTCCAATGCAGTCACAGTGCTGTTCATGATGGTGAGTGGGGGGAGAGCCGGGGGGTTCCTCCTGAAGTCCACGATCAGCTCTACAGTTTTGAGCATGTTAAGCTCCAGGTTGTTGAGACTGCACCAGACAGCCAGCTCCTTAACCTCCTGTCTGTAAGCAGACTCGTCACCGTCCTGGATGAGGCCGATCAGTGTGGTGTCGTCTGCAAACTTCAGGAGCTTGACAGAGGGGTCTTTAGATGTGCAGTCATTGGTGTAGAGGGAGAAGAGCAGTGGGGAGAGAACGCAGCCCTGAGGAGCTCCAGTGCTGATGGTTCGAGTGCTGGATGTGAATTTACCAAGCTTTACTAACTGCTGTCTGTCTGTCAGGAAGCTGGTGATCCACTGGCAGACGGAGGTGGGGACGGAAAGCTGAGTTAGTTTATTTTGAAGGGTTTCCGTGATAATGGTGTTAAAAGCGGAGCTGAAGTCCACAAACAGGATCCTCACATAAGTCCCTGGTCTGCCCAGATGCTGCAGGATGAAGTGCAGTCCCATGTTGACTGTGTAGGAAATTAATCCTTTCACAAATATTTATTATTATTATTTAGCTTTTAGGGAATCACTCTTAAGAGTTGATCTTCATATGATTAATTGATATTAATCAGAATGTCCAACTTATGCCTTGTTAACGACTTGTCCAGCAAGCATTAATATCAGCAAGTTATTTCTTAACGCTTTGTTTATTTAATTCGTGGCTAACGATTAAAATAACCAAATAGTTAACCTAGTTCTCAGACTCATGAGCGTAGGTAAAACGTGATCTTTTTGGCAACTAATTACGACATGTAAAATTCATAGCACAGACAAGAGATTTCTTAATAAAGTCAAAGTTTTATTCACTAACTCTAATACACTACTGACTAGACAACACAAACAGACGATTTAACATACACACAAATGGGAGCGAGTTGTTTATATCTGAAGAGAGAGAGACTTAGGTTTTAATGCTAGCTTTTCAACCTGAGGAAACTCATAGACATAACTATGCTATATTTAAACAACACAGAGAGGTATCCCGGTTTCAGTCAGTAAAGAGATTTTGCCTTACTTTGTCTTTTTCTTTCGGTTGAACTCAGTCTTTCCTTCAGTTCAAAGAGTCTTTTCTTCAGGTGATTTCCGTCCTTTGCTTTGGTCGAGACGGAACGCGTGTGGATTGGTTGCTCGGTAGGTCGTGTGACGCGGTTGCTCTTCAGTGATTGGAGGATCTCGTTCTGACGTGATCAAGCTTTCAGGAAGTCTATTCAGGTCTTAGAAGTTTAACTTTGATCGCTGTGCAATGCCTTCGCCGTGATGTTAGAGGCCAGAAGCGCTTTGCAGCGTGAGCAGAACGAGAGACTTGCGAGGCGTGTGTGGCCTCCTGTTGTTTTCAACTCCAACCCAAACTTTCATGGTTGTGCATCCATTTTAACGGGCCGATTTGGGATCCGCCTTTGGGCGCGTGGTCCAATCGCAAAATGTTCCTGTGGGGCGTTTGATCCAATCGCAAGTGTTTCTGTGGAGCGGAGCCCCGCCCTGCACAGTTGCGTGTTTTGCATACATTATCTTGTTCAGTCATTCGTCACCTGAGACAACTTATTGAAAGCAAGTTTCTATCCGTTATTGTAATCATAATAGATGTAAACAAATCATTTCCATTCACCATAATACTATTCATAAGGTTAGCTTTCTAAAGAAACCAAACACTTATATTTTGATATGCACAAAAATACACGTGACCACAGAGGATATTACTGGGTTAAATACATTGATTAAACATCCCAAATTCTAAACGACACAAATAGCAGGTGAACTGAACATCTAGTGATCAGGTAAACTTATACATTCTGGAAACAGATTTACCATAGATTTAAAATAATGCAACAGCTTATAAATGTCACAAACAGAAACGTCCTTTAATATTTGTATAGATATATTGTATATAGTGTTTCTTTTCTAGTAGAATTTCAGTCACAGAAACTTAGTGTAACTTATGTTCCCTTTTAAAACACAATATCCTTAAGCCAAGCTGTGGCTCCCTTTGTCCGTTTCTGTTGGTTTAGAGAACGCAACAGGAAAAATGCATTCCTTTCTTGGGTGAAACGCGAGGTCATAATGTCACTTCTTGGGGAGCTCTGGAATTTGTCCCTTGTCAGAGTTACTCGTAAAAAGTCTTCTTCCAGACATTTATTTTCTTTTGAATTACGGCAGTTTCAGGGGAGTCTCTGGCGCCAGTAAAGTTAGGCTCCGGGAATATGAGTTCTGTTTTCTTTCAAAATGCCAAAACGTGAATTTCCTGAGCTGGACCCTGGTTTATGATCCCAGGAAGAAAAGGGGAGTTCGGAGCGATGGGTTCCGCTGGAATGCGAGCTTTGATCCATCCTTGCATTAGGAATGTGTTGAAACTAGATGTGTGGTATCCTGATCAGGCATTACAACTGCATCGTCCACAGACCTGTTTGCTCTGTAGGCAAACTGCAGGGGGTCCAGTAAGGGTCTAGTGATGTCCTTCAGATAAGCCAAAACCAGTCTTTCAAATGATTTCATGGCTACAGACGTTAGGGCCACAGGTCTGTAGTCATTAAGTCCAGTAATTTTGGGTTTCTTTGGGACGGGGATGATGGTGGAGCGTTTGAAGCATGAGGGGACTTCACACAGCTCCAGTGATCTGTTGAAGATCTGTGTGAAGATGGGGGCCAGCTGATCAGCACAGATTTTTAGGCAGGCTGGTGACACAGCGTCTGGACCAGGTGCTTTCCTTCTTTAGTTCTTCCTGAAGACCTGGCACACATCATCTTCACTGATTTGAATTGTAGGTGTGGGGGAGAGAGGGGTTGCTGGAGGTGTGAATGGTTGTGTGAAGAGGTGTTCTGGGCGGGTGTGGGGTGATCGTTCAAAATGACAAAAGAACTCGTTTAAGTCGTCTGCCATGTGTTGATTCTCCAGAGTGCTGGGGGATGGTGTCTTGTAGCTGGTGATGTCCTTCATTCCTCTCCACACTGAAGCAGGATCACTGGAAGAGAATTTGTTCCTGAGCTTGTCAGAATAATTCCTATTATTATTTTAAGATAACTGTTGTGAATTGGGTTAAAGTAAGGCAATAGTTTTGAAACATCAAATATTGAAGTCAGATCATTTTTAACCAAAAAAGGTTACAGACTGCAGCTTTAATTAATTCCAACTCTACCTTCAGTTAGTTAGTTGTTAGTTTGCTAGTTGTTATACTGTGTCCTTTAATCCTGTCTACTACTGTCCCCTTTTGGAATTTGAATTTTAAGGCATTTTCAATTCAATTCTAAATGGTGTACAATACAAAAACAGCACAAGAACGTCTAAACGCCAACATTTCCTTACCCTGCTAAAACACAGCAGTGTCTCCAGAGTGTTGGATGCTAGTCCCAATGGATGTTGATGTGCTGGTCTCCTCACAAAGTTTCTTAACCTGCTTAATCAGTGTCTCAGAGCTACCGCCTCTCCTTATGTCAGCACCGCCCCATGCTTTTGGTCACCGTCTTGTAGTCAGGCTCCTGACTGGAGCAGGTGTGAGAGGAGGGGCGCAGTAAAGGTGTACTGCTGGCAGTGTGCTCTGATTATGAGCACTCAAGTCTGCTTTAGAAGTACAGAATTCTGCGCCCTGGATCTGGGGGTGTAAATCGCTACTACTGGGCTCTGCCCCATCCACACCAACCAGTGTGTTATTAATACACACCACGTTTCAGTTTCTGCAAAACAATCCCTTTGGACACACAATTTCCCCCATTTTTCACATTGATGTTGACTTATTTAAAATAAACCTCCTCTCCAAGACTCCACACCACATTCACAATATCCGTCTCTGTTCATCTCGCTACATCTGAGGTCCGACTTAACCAGAGCAAACATATTGGCAAAGACAAAAAAAATAATGTAAAATTATTTTGGATAATCTTTTTTAGTTTTCAATAAGATAAGTAATTAATTTTAAATAATTAATTTCATTAAATTAATTCTAATGAATTATTTGTATTTTAAAATTTATATAAATGCATATAAAATTAATTATTAAAAAATAATTAAAACTTCTGTTGATAAGAAAAATACAACAGTTAAATAGAATTTATGAATGTGATGAAATATTGACAATATTATTATGATAAAATTAACTTTTAAATGAAAATAATTAACATTATAATATTGATATAGAAATATAAAGGACATTTTATCAAAAGACCAAAACAGCAGAACTGCAAGACCAGCACCAAACCACCAGTAACGGTATAAACTAGCCTGGGAACTAGTGAATGATTCATGCCAGCCTAACAGTTGTTATTTCCACCCATTTGACTTATTTTATGTTTCTTTTAATACATAACAGATTTACTTGTGTATTTATTTATTATGTATTTACCAGCATATCATACTGCTCCGTTTGCACAAAAGGTGCTACATAAAGTCTGAACTGAATTTGTAGCCCCTCAATCTTTGTGCCCAGCGGACAGCAGCAACAAACTTATCAGGAAAAAAATGCCCAGCCTTGATGCTTTTCCCTTTCGTCTCATCTGAGTAAAGATTAATCTGATCTACAGAGCTCACATCTCCCTCACACGCTTTCGACCAGTGTCACACAGCCAAGCTCGGCTCATCGTCATTTCTCATCCCTTCATCTGCAGCCTCTGACGTTCCATCAGCCAGCCCCTCTGCTGACACGAGTCCCTGCGCACACACACACACACACACACACACACACACACACACACACACACACACAACACAGTCCCAGCTCTGGAGTCATGTCGGGTTACTTGCCTGCTCCTGGTGTGGTCTTTTCCTCTCTCTGTATTTTCTGTTGCCTTATGCTCAGGGAATTTAAATGTCGCTCATTTCTGATTGGTTGTGTATACAGAAGCAATACAGGCTGTTTGTGGTCTAAAACCCACACATTCAAAGCACCAGAGTTTCAGAGCTGACATACACTACATTTGAGATCTCCCCTATGAGCAACACAAAAAGAAACCTTTACGGGTTTATTAGGGAGGGTAAGAGTTTCTACGCCTGTCTGTTTTCAGAGAGAACATGATTCAGAGCAGCAGTTTCAGATCCTGACACAATCTTTTCCCAAAAGCCTTTGTGATGGCTTCATTTTCAATAAATGGCAGGACGTCGGAGACGTTGACCTTGCTTTTCTTCACTCATTCTAGTTGACCAGCATTTCATCTTTCATAAATTCATAAGATGATTTTTCAGTTTAAATATTGGAAATATTTCCTCAAGATTTTCACACCCACTCAATGCAGTCACCATAGAAGGAGATACAATGAACAGTTATCTAATAGAGGACCCAACGTATTGGAGCTGTGGCACTGCAGGTGTATGTGCTCATGTATGTGCTCAACCTTCATGAAGCTTTTTTCACACAAAGAAGTTGTTGCGGCAACTGTTACGGTATTTCATTTATTCATGCTGCCAGAGCTTCCCGGGGTTCTGTGCTTGTATTCGTGCACTGTCTAGATGTGAATTTCCAAAATGCAGGACAGTCTGGTAAAGACAAAAGTGTTATCACAGGATTGTCCCGTGTTTCAGAAATTTGCATAGTCCTGGTATAAATTATGCATAGAAAAACTAGTTTTTCTGTTCGAATTGTGTCTTTTCAGATCTTAGGTATAGATATGAGTGACAAGTTTTCTTTTAGTCATGACTTCTTTCATGAAATGTTAATATGACATGAAATACGTTGAAAACTGGAGAAAAGCAGGAAAGAATGAGGTTAGAGCATGCATAAAGACGTGTGGTGCTCAAAGGGAGGCAGGTTCAAAACTGGCCAGCCTCAGTTTCGTTCTCCACTACTCTTCAAACTGGTCTGCACTATAAAAGCAAAAGCCCCAAAAAAGAAAATAAAGGAACTCCTTAGCTGTTTCTCTTTGCAGTGCAAAAGCGCTCGAAAAAAGTCTTTTTGAGGTTTCCACACCTCATCCTTCTCTCTCTCTCCTTCTCTCTCTCTGTCTGACACAACTTTGATACTGTTGCCCCTAGAACTCAAAGACGTTGTGACAGTCTTTTAATCTGAGTATAGCCTGTCTTCTGAGGTAAGAGTGGAGCCTAGAAACTGAGTAGAACTGAGGAAAACATGCATATTGGCAATTAAATCAGCTTTATTTTACAGGGGAGTGGTGGACGGAATGTCAGTTAAAGTACAGATACTCTAGTGAAAAGGTAAATAAAAGTACAAATTAGCCAGCACTCAATAAAAAAATTAGTGGATGCAGACATTAAATATGCATGATCTGCAAATATGTAATTTTATTAACAAACCTATACTATAAAAAGTTTACACTTTCAATTTTAGCATTCAAACATTTTGAATTTCTCCAAACTCTGGAGAGTTGTCCTGCAGATCTCCAACTTGGCTCAACACACCTGCCTGGAAGAGTTTAGTATGCCTAGTAAGACCTTGATTAGCTGGTTCAGGTGTGCTTAATGCATTGACCTCACTTTTAATGCAAAGTGTGGAATGTTCAATTTTCAATGGAAACTGCTGAAATGCGAGTAAAACAAACGATTATCAGTTCAAACTAAAAGTCGTTGGACTCTATATAATGTTCCTTACAACTTACCAAAGATCCAGTGGTCCATGGATATTGATGTGCAGCCAGGAATCATGTTTTCTTACATTATATATGCCTGATTGCGACGCTGAGGAAATACATAAAGCAAATTTGCCAGTGAACACTTTATGTAAACAAAATGTAGGTGGTGTGAAAAAGTTTTTGCTCCCCTCCTGTTTTTTTTTTTTTTTTGAGCCACTCAGAAGTGGACTTGCTGGTGCATTTGGGATCATTGTCCTGCTGCATAAACCCAAGTATGCTTGAGCTTGGGGTCACAAACTGATGGCTAGACATTCTCCTTCAGGATTTTCTGATAGATTGCAGAATTCATGGTTCCATCAATTATGGCAAGTCGTCCAGGTCCTGAAGCTGCAAAGCAGCCCCAGACCATCAAACTACCACCACGTTTGACTGTTGGTATGATGTTCTTTTTATGAAATGCTGTGTTGGTTTTACGCCAGATATAACGGGACACACACCTTCCAAAATGTTCAACTTTTGTCACATCAGTCTCCACAATATTTGCCTCAATAATCAAGATATATTTGGGCAAATGTGAGATGAGACTTTGTGTTCTTTTTGGTCAGCAATGGCTTTTGCCTTGAAACTCTCCCATGGATGCCGTTTTTGCTCAGTCTCTTTCTTATTGTTGTATCATGAACACTTAATTGATGTAACACTTTAGATGTTGTTCTGGGCTCTTTTATGACCTCCTGGATGAGTTGTTGTTGTTCTCTTGGAGTAATTTTGGTAGGCCGGCCACTCCTGGGAAGGTTCACCACTGTTCCAAGTTTTCTCTATTTGTGAATAATGGCTCTGACCGTGGTTCGCTGGAGTCCCAAAGCCTTAGAAATGGCTTTATAACCCTTTCCAGACTGATACATGTCAACTATTTTGTTTCTCATCTGTTCTTGAATTTCGGCATGATGTATTGCTCTTTAAGCGTGCTTCACTTTGTCAGACAGGTTCTATTCAAGTGATTTCTTGATTCAACAGGTCTGACAGTAATCAGGCCTGGGTGTGGCTAGTGAAATTTAACTCAGCTTTCTAAAATAATATGGTGAATTACAGTTCTTTCATGATTTAACAGATGATTTAACAGGACGGGGCAATTAATTTTTCACGTAGGGCCAGGTAGGTTTGGACAGTTTTTTTTCCCTTAATAAATGAAATCATCATTTAAAAACTGCATTTTGTATTTACATCTATACATTATTTATGCTATATTTACATTTTGTATTTATTTACGGCTTTTGTCTTTAAATTGCCCCTATTATGCCTTTTCGAATACTACCTTTCATGCAGTGTGTCATGTAGCTGTATGTTAACATAAACTATCTGCAAAGTTGTGAAGCCGACAGTGCGCAATAAATAAAGAAAAATGATTGTCTATCCAAAAAAAAGAGTCGGCTCGCAATCGCCTAAACGAGTCTTCAGGAATGCGAATCGTATTCTGTTACGGCTGTATGTCACAAAATAACACATTTTCATAATGTCCGACCATGTTCTCGCGAACAACTTTCCCGCCCACAAACACAGTAAAATTTCCATGTGGTTCCATGTCAAGAAGACGCTGTATCCTACGCTGTGAGAGTAAATTAGTTTTATCAAATCTTATAATTACCACAAGCTTGTTAACACTTGACACTTACCACTGAGAAATATCCTGCTCTTGTCGATCAGCCACATCAACCGTTTCATCATCAGACTCCAGCTAGAACTGGTAAGGTACAATTGATACCATCTTTTCTATGTATTGACAAGTCTCCAGGGCTGTCATTCCGTTTTGGCAATGGGTGTTTTGTTTCCGACACGTGCTGTACGTGGTAGACCAATCACAAAGGACTGTGCCATCTGAACAATCACAGCAGTGAAAGGAGGGGTTTAGAAAGACTGAGTCTTCAAACTGCTTCGAATGAGTCGTTTAGGAATCATTTAGAAATTAGGTCAAATTAAATATTTTTTGAGAAAACTAAAGTGTTTTTGACATTGGATGCATGTAAACCTGTTTTAGGAGACTCAAAACACAATATTAGCAACCTTAAAAATGGCACAAATAGGCGCACTTTAAAACATTCAGTTATGCAGAATACAAAAAGGTAAATGTTTAATTGATGACTTGTCAACACAATATATAACAATATATAGGGTATGATTTTACCACAAAATTCAACATATTAACATAAAATGATAAATGCAAATCCATGTTTCGCTGCCTGGAGTCCATTTGTTTCTGTGAATTGCAGCAAATTATTTGCTTCTTTCTTTCTTTTGCAAAGCTCTTTCCTGTTTTAGATGTGTTTTGTTTCTTTCGCAACATTCATGCTGAAACCAATGCTTCCACTCAGTGGGCGGAAACCGCAGTCTGGTGACCTCTGTTTTATAAGTATAAAACAAATATTAAGTAAAAATATTAAAGGTATAGTTCACCCAAAAATGAAAATTCTGTCATTATCTACTTGCCCTCATGTTGATCCAAGTAAGACCTTTATTCCTCTTCAGAACACAAATTAAGATATTTTTGATAAAATCTGAGTTTTCTGATCCTGCATAGACAGCAAAGTAACGTGACACGTTCAAGGCCCAAGAAAGGTAGTAAAGAAATTGTTAAAGTAGACCATGTGACATCAGTGGTTCAACAGTGATGTTATGAAGCTATGAGAATACTGTTTGTGTGCAAAGAAAAAAAATAATGACTTCACTTAACAATTTCTTTTCTTTCTTAATTTCTTACGGGTTTGGAACAACATGATGGTGAGTAATTTCTGACAGAATTTTCATTTTTAGGTGAACTATCCCTATAAATGGATGATTCATCCAAACATTAAATGATAGAAAATAGAAAACCTTTCAAAATCATAATTTACTCAGCCTTTCATCGTTGCGAGCCTTTATGACTTTCTTCTGTGGAAAATAAAAGAAGATATTTTGAGATGTCAGTTTTGGCTACCACTTATGTCCATTGTATGGTCAATAAAACACTATTTGATTTTAGGACTATATAACTTCCAGTTCTTGGCTCATTTTGAGTCAGATAAGACAAATTCAGTGAGTGGTTACCTGAATGCTTGACCAGATCCATGAATCAGTTGTTAAATAAAGAAAAGGTGCAATTGGTTCAGTGCAATTTGAGAATGAATTCCTCAGTGCGCTCTGTTAACCGATTCAACAGTTTCATTGAAAGCAGTCAGCTCAAAAGAATCAGACAGATCGGTGCGGGTCTCTGTTCAATTCAAAATATCAAGGAATGATATGTTTCTCTAAAATGTAGTGGTGTAAAAAGTAAGATATTATGCTTTGGAGTATAGTCATGTATATGTAAAATCAAATAATATAGATACTGAAAATGTACATTTGACACAGGGAATATACAGACCTAATATACTTCAGTGCAACGGATATAATGAATTAACTCCCTTTGAAATATATATTGAATTATTTCTGAGGCTTCATAGAAGATTAACAGATGGAAGACGACACCATGTAAGCAGGAAAATACTTTGTTTTAACAGAGCGCACACACACGTGCACATACACACAAAATTCATTGAGTTGGAAGAGAGAATAGATTAACTCTCCCCACTCTCAGAGTTTAGTTAGAGTTGAACATTCTTTGGTATCGACTTTGAGATTAGCTCACCTCCACCCTTCTACCTCCCCGTGGGGCGTTACCATGGAGATACAAATGTGGGAAAGAGGCTGTAGCTATCCCACAATTCCACACGTCTCTACGGGGCAAGAGATCAAACCAAAAGGCTCTCTCTCGCGCCTACTTTCCGTTGTTAACCCTTAGAAGGCTCCCTGCTGTGGCCGGATCTTTTAAAACTCAGTACTAAAGATTTACAAAGTCTCTCTCTGTAGTAGAACATTGAGACCAGCAGGAGTTGTAATCATACAACTGCCCAAACAATTCATTATCAAACCCCAGAATCTAACCCTGGACCAACCACTGATCTTACCAAACCTGTGCACACAGCAAGTTCCAAGAAAAAAGCTTTTTTACTTGTCTAATAACTGAATGTTGTGCAACAGCTAAATATAAACACCACTAACACCAATAAAAACAATTAAAAGCCAATAAAAAAAGTTTAGATGGAAATGATTTTATACACAACTTTGTTGTCAATTATATTTTGTAATGTTTTTTGAAAGGAGGCTCTTATGCTCACTCAGGCTGAATTTATTACAGTAATATTATTACAATTTAAAATAACTGTTTTCTATTTTAATATATTTTAAAATGTAATTTATTGCAGGTGATGGCAAACCTGAATTTTCAGCATCATTACTACAGTCTTCAGTGTCACATGATCCTTCGGAAATCATTCTAATTCTCAAGAAACATCTCTTATTATTATCAATGTTGAAAACAGGAAACTGTGATCATTTCCCCCCCAAATATAATTCTTTGACTAATGCAAAGACTAATGGGAAGTCGTGGCCTAATGGTTAGAGAGTCGGACTCGTAATCCAAAGGTTGCGGGTTCGAGTCTCGGGCCGGCAGGGATTGTAGGTGGGGGGAGTGAATGTCCAGCGCTCTCTCCACCCTCAATACCACGACTGAGGTGCCCTTGAGCAAGGCACCGAACCCCCAACTGCTCCCCGGGCGCCGCATCATAAATGGCTGCCCACTGCTCCGGGTGTGTGTTCACGGTGTGTGTGTGTTCACTGCTGTGTGTGTGCACGTTGGATGGGTTAAATGCAGAGCACGAATTCCGAGTATGGGTCACCATACTTAGCAGTATGTCACTTCACTTCACTATAAAGTTCAAAAGAACAGCATTTATTTAAAATAGAAATCTTTTGTAACATGATAAATGTCTTTACTGCCACTTTTGATCAATTTAATGCATCCTTGCTAAATAAAAGTAATAATTTATTTTTAAAAAACTTTTTACTGACCCCCAAATTTTGATCGGTAGTGTATATTTTTATTTCTTTAAAACATTCTGTAGGCAAAGGTTTCATGGTGCGCCACAGTGATTCCTCACCTAAACTCTCATTTTAGGAGGATTTGGCTGAAGGTGAATTTGTAGGTGAGTCTGAAGGTAATGTATTATGAATTTTGCCTTTTTGTTTGGTTGGTGGCAGTCTGGTAAATTCGGCTGTGTCGATGGACGAAATCTCATTGGATGCCTGTTAGTTAGATTATGTCTGTTGTCTGGTAATGGTAAATGTGATTTAACAGTAAAGTGCAGCAGGGATCGCAGCAAAGCCCAGAGCTGAACTCTCATGTGACTTGACGAGAATGCCATTGCCCTGTGGGAGTCATGAGACAGTAATAAGAGGACAAGACAGACCACTCATGGTAAAACGGCAATGCCTTATTTTACACCAGAGCACCATAGTAAAAATGTAATATTTAAAATACAGTTATTTCATACTAAGTATAATTCAAATCTATTAATATATTTACTGACTAATCATTTGAGACTTACCGATATAAGCGTTATAATTAAACTTTATTTGGAGTACTACTTGTGCACAATGCACATTTCTTAATATTAAGCCTAAATTGTGTTTTAATGCCACTATTGATGAGGATTGTATGATCTTTAAATATCTTGCATTTAAAGACGGATATAATTCAAAGTGTAGCGGAAGTATACTTGCAATAGTTCCACTTTAACACAATGAAATATACTTCAGTATACCTTTAGTTGGACTTCAGCACTATTTGGGCACAATTAACATGCATTTGGTATTAAAGTAGTTGTTCCAATTTAGCAGACTTTAAGTAACAGTTTAGTATACCAGAAGTACAATTGCAGAGGATTTTTTTAAGTACATAAATACAAATGTATTTCTAGAAAACTTAGCATGAAATAAATGTATTTCAAATACATTTAAGAATATTTATTTTTCACTAGGGCATTGTCACGAGTCTGCCTGTCCTTCCCTCTCTCCAATCCGGATACACGCCCTCACCTGGTCTCCCTCAGTCATTAATCACGCGCACCTGCACCTCGTCATCACCCTCATCATGGACACTACATAAGCACTCACCCTAGTCACAGAAACTGTCCGATCTCGTTGTTTCAATGTGGACTCCTCTCCTACGTCTCCAGAAGCCGATGAGTATACCTTCCTTCAACTTACCTGTTTGTCTAACCTGTTGTTCTCCGTCCCGTCTGTCTCCCCTGTCTGCAGTCTCGCCACTGTTGGGGATTCATCTCGTCTGGCTCCAGCTATCCTCTCAAGTCTCAAGCAAGGACAATATCAGTTCAGTAGTCAGATCCCCTGTCATCCAACCTCAAGTTCACCTACTCACCTCTCAGCACGATCTCCAGCACAATCACTGTAAATAAAGGCACATTGTTATCACTTACCTCTGTGTCCTGCAGTTACGTAACAGAACATCGGACCTGCACTGTTTAAAAGATGAATCCCACTTTTGATCCCGAAGAAGCCCTGCTCTCCATCTCCCAAGAAGACAGTTCCATTGAGGAATATGTTGAAGAATTCCTCCAGCTAGCGAACCAGGTGCGATGGAACGACGGGACGCTAAAGGTTGTATTCTGGACAGGCTTAAATGATCATCTATATTCCCGAGCACCAGGTGTTACAACCCCTGCATCGCTAGCACAATTTATTGACCATGTGCTGTTATTGGCTGACTCTCCCTTCACCGTAGGCCCTACAGTCGAGAACCATCAAGCCACTCCTATCCCCAAATCATCCCCAGTGGAAGGATCCTCCGATTCGAAGTCCCAATCTGACCAGATCGTGACCAGAAGGGTGCAGCTGCCGCGGTCCGCGGCATTCCCGCGGGCGCGAAAATGGATTTCCAATAGCGCTGACCTGGGGGCTAAAGTTTCAGATCCGTGTTTTACATCTGTCCGGTCAGCGCTGAAATCTGACCCTGGCCCTTTAAACCCGCCGCCGATCGCGGCCAAGGCAATCCCGCTGCCGTTCACAGACAACCCTACTTCGCCATCTGTGAATGAGGCAAGCCCGACAGAGCTGTGTAAGAGCCCACCTGAGTTCCCGCTGGTCCCGTCCAGCCCACCTGAGTTCCCGCTGGTCCCGTCCAGCCCACCTGAGTTCCCGCTGGTCCCGTCCAGCCCACCTGAGTTCCCGCTGGTCCCGTCCAGCCCACCTGAGTTCCCGCTGGTCCCGTCCAGCCCACCTGAGTTCCCGCTGGTCCCGTCCAGCCCACCTGAGTTCCCGCTGGTCCCGTCCAGCCCACCTGAGTTCCCGCTGGTCCCGTCCAGCCCACCTGAGTTCCCGCGGGTCCCGCCCAGCTCTCCTTCGTCTCCGCTGGTTCCGCCCAGCTCTCCTTCGTCTCCGCTGGTCACGCCCAGCTCTTCTTCGTCTCCGCTGGTCACGCCCAGCTCTTCTTCGTCTCCGCTGGTCACGCCCAGCTCTTCTTCGTCTCCGCTGGTCACACCCAGCTCTCCTTCGTCTCCGCTGGTCCCGCCCAGCTCTCCTTCGTCTCCGCTGGTCCCGCCCAGCTCTCCTTCGTCTCCGCTGGTCCCGCCCAGCTCTCCTTCGTCTCCGCTGGTTCTGTCCAGCTCCGCGCAACAAGAGCGCCCTTCTGAATCCGCGCTTGCAGAGCGCCCCCGAGAATCTAGTTCTCAAGTCACGGCCAGGAGTGCCGATCCCGAATCCCGAGAATCCAGTTCTCAAGCCACGGCCAGGAGTGCCGATCCCGAATCCCGAGAATCCAGTTCTCAAGACACGGCCAGGAGTGTCGATCCTAATCCCCGAGAATCCAGTTCTCAAGTCACGGCCAGGAGTGCCGATCCCGAATCCCGAGAATCCAGTTCTCTGACCACGGCCAGGAGTGCCGATCCCGAATCCAGTTCCCAGACTATGGCCAGGAGTGCCGAACCCCAAGAATCCAGTTCTCATGTCACGGCCAGGAGTGCCGATCCCGAGAATCCAGTTCTCAAGCCTCGGCCAGGAGCGCCGATCCCGAATCCCGTTCTCTGACCTCGGCCAGGAGTGACGATCCCGAATCCAGTTCTCCAGTCACGGCCAGGAGTGCCGATTCCGAGAATCCAGTTCTCTGACCACGGCCAGGAGTGCCGATCCCGAATCCAGTTCCCAGACTACGGCCAGGAGTGCCGATCCCGAACCCCGAGAATCCAGTTCTCCAGTCACGGCCAGGAGTGCCAATCCCGAGAATCCAATTCTCTGACCACGGCCAGGAGTGCCGATCCCGAATCCAGTTCCCAGTCTACGGCCAGAAGTGCCGATCCCGAATCCCCTGTGTCTGCGCTGTCCGTGCGCCTCTTTGAATCTGCGCTGCAAGAGCGCCCCCAAGTGTCCGCGCTGCAAGAGCGCCCTCAAGTGTCCGCTCCTCCAGAGCGCCCTCAAGTGTCCGCTCCTCCAGAGCGCCCTCAAGTGTCCGCTCCTCCAGAGCGCCCTCAAGTGCCCGCTCCTCCCGAGTGCCCCCAAGAGCCCTCTCCTCCAATGTGGCCCCCAGAGGGGAACTTTCCCAAAGAAATTTTTTTTGGGGGGGGGGCATATAGTCTCAGCCTGTGTGGCCAGGCCAAGGGCCAAGGCTACGGAGCTCCCTGATCCGCCAAGGCCGCCCAAGGACCCCGATCCGCTAAGGCCGTCCAAGCTCCCTGATCCACCGGGGCCTTCCAAGTCTCCAGTCACGCCATGGCTCCCTGAGTCTTCTGACTCGCCATGGCCTCCCGAGTCTCCAGTCCCGCCATGGCTCCCTGAGTCTCCTGATCCACCCTGGAGGCTTCCCGAGTCTCCTCCTTGTCCTGGCCCTGTTCCGGCCTCCAGGGCGCCCGCCCCCCCTCCCTGATGTCACTGTTACGGTGCGGGACGCACCTTCCGGGAGGGGGAGGTAATGTCACGAGTCTGCCTGTCCTTCCCTCTCTCCAATCCGGATACACGCCCTCACCTGGTCTCCCTCAGTCATTAATCACGCGCACCTGCACCTCGTCATCACCCTCACCATGGACACTACATAAGCACTCACCCCAGTCACAGAAACTGTCCGATCTCGTTGTTTCAATGTGGACTCCTCTCCTACGTCTCCAGAAGCCGATGAGTATACCTTCCTTCAACTTACCTGTTTGTCTAACCTGTTGTTCTCCGTCCCGTCTGTCTCCCCTGTCTGCAGTCTCGCCACTGTTGGGGATTCATCTCGTCTGGCTCCGGCTATCCTCTCAAGTCTCGCCCTGTCATACCTGTGAAGCAAGGACAATATCAGTTCAGTAGTCAGATCCCCTGTCATCCAACCTCAAGTTCACCTACTCACCTCTCAGCACGATCTCCAGCACAATCACTGTAAATAAAGGCACATTGTTATCACTTACCTCTGTGTCCTGCAGTTACGTAACAGGCATGCATGCCTCTTTTATTTTCCAGGTGTGACTTGAACTAAAGAAGCCATGTTTGATATATGATTGCTGATTTGACTTGTTATTGAAAAGTAATCTTGAAAAACAGTTGCAGAGATCTGTTTTCCTCCATTCAGTTAGATCTGTACCTGCATGCCTATTGCCTAGATGAAAAATAGCTGCCTGGGGGGCATTGCCAAGATGGCCGCTCAGCACACTGATTCACCTTAAAGGGACTCCAGGCAGTCAATAATTTTTATACCCTCCGATTGATTTGAATGAAATCACAGCCCTGCATAATACATCAGGACATTCTCTGTAAATAATCTAGTAGTCATCAATTAGCGGACCGCAGCACAGATCCAGTCTGAATGGGTGGGTTTAAATCGTTTTCTGCCTTCCAAGCGTGGTCCTGTTGAATATATTGTTTGTGTCTTATCTAAATGAAGTGCAGTTATTAAAATAACATGTTCAAAGAAAAAAAAGTTTATTATTCTCCCTGCTTCGTGTTAAACTGACAATGTCTCATTTACTCATTAGTGCTGCTAAAAAAATGATAGAAAAAAATGAGCCTGTGTTTGTAGCTGTGAGTCAGTGTTCTCAGTCCTAAACATCATCAAATCAAGTTCATTCTGAGTTCAGCAAACATCATCAGATATGTCTGAGAACTGCACTGACTCCATTTGTTCACAATATGTGTAGGATAAGGAATGGTTCATATTTCTCACTGAGTGGATAAAAAATGGAACAAGAATAACGCACTTTCTTCGCTTTTAAATGTATTTTGTAAATAACATTGTAAAATACATTGAGGCATACAGTATATGTGCATATACAAATTTAATTCAGTTCATTCAGGTTAATTGGGACATTCATTTCTTCTAATATTCTAAAATGTCAATGATTTGGGCTCCAAACGATCATATAAATGTTTTTGAAAACAATAGTATTAAAATGCCCATTACATTTTCACCATTTCATTTGTTGAACTCTGAATGTTTGCTTTCCAGCCAGATCTTTATGGCCAATTTCATATGCAAACCCCGATTATCTTAATGATACTAAACAAAGTATTAAATTGTTTAGTTTTCTTTCAGTCTCAGACATGTTGGACTTGCACACACACTAGACCTCAAAAGAAAGAAGTAAAAGAGCTCTGCAATAAGAGATTCAGCATTCACCTAAGAGATCCTTTTTTTAGTACCATTGACATTTAATACTTGCTTGTTGTTTCTACATTTCTTTAAGTTCGATCAATAATAAATGCAAAGCAACAACTGCCCTTTTATATTAGTCAATCACTCATCCCTCTTTTAGTGTGTGTGTGTGTGTGTGTATGCATGGGTGTGTAAATACGGTGGATATTTCCTCACTCACATCTCTCTCTCTCTCACACACACACACACACACACACACACACATATAGGGCTGGCGGCAGAGAATTCTGATCGTGCAGACTGATGCAACACTGACTCAATGGAAGTTAATGATAGCTTTTAAATATGTTCTTCATCCCTCTCTGTCATACCTTCCCCACAACCGTCTACACTGGGGGTTAAGCATGCTAAAGGCTTAGGCATGCTAAAAAATAATAAATGCCGAAACATGCAGAAAGGTTTCAGTGAGAGTTGGGTTTAGGGTTAGGGGATAGAAAATGCAGTTTGCTGATAAAAACAGTAAAATCCTATCAAAAGTCCTCACAAATAATAGATGTTTATTTAGCAACAAAATTGTCCCTAGAAATGAACTAAATCTGTGGTTGTCCGCAACAGACCCCCCCCCCCCCCCCCCCCCCCCCCCAAAAAAAAACCCCCAAAAAAACAAACTAAAACTAAACCAAATAAACTTATTTTTTTATTCAAAAGTTTTGTTTTTGGATCAGGTTAGGTTTTGTGTATACAATATATGTTGTAGTCATTATAATTAGCTTTACATGATTTAGATTAAAGACTATGATACATCCTCACATCTACGCGACATCTGAGCGAATGTGTGTGTTTGTGTGTGCATGCTTGTAATCCCTTCATTTTGGTCTGGTCTTGAATTTTGCCCTGCAATTACAATGAATCAGCGTTTCATAATTGCTGCTTTAAACATCTCTCCTCTCTCTCTGCATATGTTGAATAAGGTGTTGGAGGAGAGAGAGAAAGCATATGTGTGAGAGAAAGCATAAAAGAGTTGCTTCAAGAAAGTGATAATGTGTATTCCTCACTCCCTCGCCTCTGTCTCATCCCCCATTTTATTTCTCTTTCTTTCCTATCTCTGCACTGCTGGCCTATACATCAGTAAAGCTGAGATCCAGACTCCCACCCTCCCTCTTTCTGCTCTTTTAGCCCAGCTCCCTCACTCCCCACTGGGCTTGAGTTGTCAGAAATCCCCCTCTCTCCCCTGGATCTCGACTAAGCCTGGTTCTTACTTGCTCACTCACTCTAAGATCTGTCCTGTGGGAGAGCTATACACCCTGCATGCTGGGGAAAACAGTGTGTGCACACACACGAACGCACAATGACATGCAGATGCATAGACATACATGAAAACCACAAACCTATACACACACACATATACATGAACAGACGTACGTAACACTCATGCACACACAATTGTTCCCTCTCACACACACAATGAAACCTGCATGTTCTTTCAGTGGGGGTGAATATATCCTTAGTCAGTGATGCTTAGTTTTTCCATTTTCTTGTTGTCACATGCACTGAATACAAAGAAAATCTTCGCCGTTTGAACCCATAGCGCAGTCATTAAAATACCATCTTCTGTAGGCTACCACTATAAATGTTTCAAATGTGCTGTCCGTCCACATGGTCCAAAGAATTCAGATATTAAGTAGTGAGTGCTGATGGGTTTGACACTGAAACAAAAGAACACAGGGCCACTTCTGACATCATAAAACAACGAAAGGTCTATCTACAGTGGTGGCCAAAAATATTAGAACACTAGTACTTTCACCTGCTAAAAAATGGTTTTAAGTCAGTTAACGCAAAGGATGCTCTCACCAAATGTTGATTTAATTGAGTTAATAGAAGTTAATTGATAAAGAAAATCTATTTATGACATTATTTTTGACAGAATCCTCGTACAGCATTTTTACACAAGTGCCTAAAACCTTAAACAGTACTGTAGCTTTGCAGGTAGGTCTCCTGAAGCTTGGAGACGTTGCCACAGTTCTTCTGGATTTATTCTATCTATCTATCTGTCTGTCTGTCTGTCTTTTTAATGTTCATGGAAAGACATTTGCTGATTATTTGGTGTTTTGTAGGTTGTGTCTGCATTAGGAACTTGCGAATGACTATAAATTTGCAATTTTAAGCCCGGCAGGGGATCTTCATCACGGCTGGCTGCATAAACAATTGAATGACTCCGAAGCTCAAACTGAAAAGAATGTGAAGAAATTGTAATCAGCAACTGTTGAGTTATTACTATGCACCTACCTGTGGCAAGTGTTTTGTCCTTCTGACGACTCTAGTAAAAGTCACCTTTTTCATCCACCCAAACCTGTACCCAGGGGTGAGTGGGGACACGAGCTTCAGGTCTTGTACTTGTTTTTATATAAGATCTACCACCAGTTAAAGAGATAGTTTACTACAATTCTCTCCTAATTTATTCAGCCTCATGTCATTCCAAACCTGCTTGGCATTCTTCTTTCTACAGAACACAAAAGCTGATATTTTGAAGAATGTTGGTAACCAACAGTCTCCTTTTTTTGTTCTACAGAAGAAGGTAAGTTAAACAGATTGGAAACAACATCAGAGTAAATGATGACACAATTTTCATTCTCATTCCTAATCCTGTTCATCACTAATATAGGGAAAGTTGTGTCATTGCAAAGTAATATTTCCATGTTGAATATAGTGTTTTGCGCTAGTAAAGTTTTGATGGATGACATACAGGAGTCGTACTTTAGGCACACAAGTGTCTTATTAGCGTTATTATTAATGAGCAAACAAACCGTGCATGTGCGCTCTTGGCGCAATGATCGCTATAACATGGTATTTCTGCTTGAACACAGGTCAGTATATTCACGTTAGGGGTTGGGGATATGACCAAAATCACGATATGAGTAATTTTATTTCACGGTAATGATGTATGTTATGGTACTGTATAGTTACTTTTGCTTTAAATAAGATCTTTATGATATCAAAATTTTTCATACCATAGAAATTTAATAATTCTTGACAACAGTGTCAATCATAGGCAGAAATCCCTGGGGAGTAGATTTCCGGGGAGTAGCATTTCTACTTTCCCCCCCAAAAACAAATTCTGTATGATTTATAAGCGTTTTGAAAAATGGAGACATGGGTCAATGTCCTGAAAAGTAATTACCTGTGTCATTATACAAATTTATGTCCTCATTTGTCACAAAAACGCACACACACAGACACACACACAAGTCGGGTGACAGAGAACAAATTCAATAGTTGTGGAACTCCAGTAAGGCTGTCAAGGCTATTTTATTCACTTAAACATTGGATGAAGTGATTATTTTCTCTTTAATACAGAAGATGCCTGTCACGGTGCACACACGAGGAGGAACACGGGAACACGCAGACAAGGATATAACTTCAAATAATAGTCTTTATTGATAACATCAAGGCAGGGCAAGACAAGGCAGGGCAAGACACAGACAGAAACAACGGGGAGTAATGAGTAGACCAAAATCAAACTCAACAGACAGGATTATAAATACACAGGTTAATCATAGATAACGAGACGAACACGGCTAGACAAGAATTAACTAATGATTACATTTAACAAGGACAGGAAACAAACCAAATATGGACACAAGAGGCAGGAACACATGACACGCATGACAGAGGACTGACATAACTCCCCCCTCCCAAAAGGCTCGTCCCGAGCCTTAACATTTTGGTGTGTTTAGCGATTCTGAAAGGATCTGTATAGTAGTTTATATGTAGTCATTTGGCATCTCCCTGTGGTCTGGTTGACTTGTCCTTATTTGTTAAAGTTACTATATAATTTTGCTTTACATACTTTTAAGTTGTAAAGAATATCTGCAGTGAAATTTTATGCAAAGTATGTTTGTTTCAGAACACTGAATTTTAAAATCTACACTAGAACAGGTTTTGTGAATAGAAAAAGTTGGGGGGCTTTGCAGTATTGATTCAGAGAGGATGGGAGCCTTGGAGCGAAAAAGGTTGAGAACCACCGATGTATTCAATATACCACTGTATTCAATATACTTTGAAAGACTGAATGCGATTTGTATGGGAGTAGAGAGTGTGATTTTTGCCTTGGAGCATAAATGAGAAAGAGTATGACTAATCGGTTTCAATTTTAATCAAGTATCATTTCATTACAATAAGACTTAGTAATGAAGTACAATTACCCAATAACTTTGTCACATCAAAAGCACTCCTAGATTTTACTTAAAACATCCAGTGAAATCCATTTTAGTTGAAAATATAATTGCTACCTCTATAACAGGTCACTGGTCCTTATGAAGAAATGCCTCACTTAAACCTAGACCTTGACCTAAAGGCAATATGTTTAACTATCACCATCTCTCAAGAATGAATTCAACCTGATCATATAGCAAAAGATACTCATGAATTTAAAGCTTTAAAATTTCAGGAAATTGCTTTCAGTTAAATGTGTTCTAAAGCTCTACACAGTTAGGACAAAATGTGATTAAAGAGTCTACTTTACAAAGTTTGTATATCAAAGTTACTTTAATGAGAAAATCCCTTCTGATTGATTTTATATGTCTATTTCTAATCTAAGAACTTTTAAATCTATGAGTGGAATTAAATGTGGTACCTTTTCTACTTCCAGTAAAGTATGTTTTTAGCTGGGTACTTTATCTTGTAATTGAGTAAAATTTTACATAATACCCATAGTCTACTCTTTCTCTGTATTTTTACACCTCATGCTTCATTATAATTTCAGTTGATCAGAGGATAGCTTTACCTCTCATTTAAGAACAATGTAAGAACTAGTTCATCTTATACACTCTCCTCTATTAGCCTATATGTACAATATTTGAATGAAACGATTGAAAAAAAGAAAATCTAAGATTGTCATTCAAAACTTTACCATAATGTGCCGTCTGAAGGACCTTCCATGACTTGAGAGTTTCAGAGAGCTTTGGCTGTGTTTGCTGCTGTTGGCTTTCTCCCTCAGCTGATGGATTTTCCCACAGGGAATTAAAGCTGCTTAAACACACACTCACAGGTCTCATTAACTTACAAATGTCTTAAGAAGTTTCTCGTAGAATCAATTCATACCTGCAAACTCAGGGTTTTTCTTCAGAAACAGATCAGTTGCCTTGAACACAGAAAAACAGGTCATGCATCTGAGAGCCCAATAACTTTGGCTTTTATATTTGTACTTTTTTTTTAAACAGTGTCAAAAATGCAGCATCATGATATGGGTAATTGCCAGGGCATTGTTATGCGGTTTCTATATGTCATAACTTTGGTTAATCCCTCATTTTTTGGGATATTTTTCAGCTGTTTTATCATTCATATCATTCAATTTCTAAATTTGATTGCATAGCACAAAATGATGTAGGACATGTTGTCTGCCAGGCCCCGACTGAAGCTAACTTCTCCATTTCTCTCACCCGATGGAGTTTGAGTTCCCCGTCACTATTGCCTTTAGTTGTGTTTTTAAGACACTTAATATACATTAATATAATCAATATTTAAAATTGACATGGTTATCAAACTGAATTGAACTACAGTAGCTAAATTAAACTTGTTTATAATTGATGAACTACACCGTTATTTAACTGAATTGAGAAGAATAATGACACTGCTGTCTTTTAGAGCTTCTTTACAGAAGAATTGGTCTCATATCTGGTAAAGTTTGCATCACTGATTCTGTTATTTTCCTGTTTAATACTGTGAGGCTACACTGAAACCATTTGTAAGTCTAAACTTGACATTTTAGGATTTTGCGCAATCTAATCTAATATTCTGGTCTAAAGTATGAAGACTCATTTTATAAAAGCCAGTTTACGAAGAAACTTAACCACTGATGTGATGCAATTGTTTTCTATTATGTGACCGTACTCAAGTGATTTTAATTAGAGGGGTAAGGATGCTTGTAAAGAGCTCTGAATTTTGGAGCAGGTTGTGGCTTTTGTACTGAGGTCTGGCTAAACGTCTCCACAACACAGAATTAATGCATCCGATCAAGTGAGGAAAACTAAGTACAAACCCAATAATCTCTGTCCCTCTTTCTCTCAGCGACCCCCCCCCCCCCCATCCAAGGGAGAGAAAGAACGAGAGAGGTTGAGGCAGAGAGGGATGGTTTCCCTGAAGGCTGGTTTATAAGAGGGAATCCAGAGTAGAGAGGAGACATGGCTAATTTACCACAGAAACACCACTGACACCTTGATGAATGAGCCTCTATATACCTGAACTCCGTGTGTGTGGGGCGTTCACAGTATAACCGCGCGACGCACACCCGAGTGTGAATGGAGGGATCGAGCCCCCCATTCACCTCACTGCTGCTGTCGCCGGGAGGCAACTGGGGTCAAAGACGGGAGGAGCAGAGGTAAAAGGGGGGCAATAAAAATTGAAAAGCAAGTTAAAGAATGAGGGGTTGCGGAAAGAGGACTGAATCGGAGAGAAAGCGAGGAGGGAGACGGCAGGCAGGGTCGTCGCATTGCACGCGTGTCACTCTTCTTGTATGCGGCATGCTCCACCCAATTGACTGAGCTTTAGTCTCATTCTGGATCCTTTCCAGAATTTCAAATGAAAACATTCTCGATATAATGCAGCAAATCATCATCCTAATTAAATGCATTCCACTTTGAGCCACCTGATCAGCTCTACTGCAAGATATAATAGGAGACTCTCTCACAGCTCAAACTGTACAGAGAGAACACAACATCCCATTCCTCTCCTGTTGGTAGGCAATAACCATATCACCATGACAACGCAGCGAAAAAACAGCAGAAGAAAAAAAACACCCGAGAAGAACGGGTCTGTGATGATTCTGACGGACCCTTTGGCAAGATTAAAAGCAGGTCAGAAGAAATTGGAGCAACACTCCCAATCTAAACAGCTGTAGGAAGATTTACAATGACCTTTAGACAATAAGAGGTTTGCTGTTGGGAAGTGTCAGGATATATTATGAAGCTCAGCGAAATGTTACAGTATGTGTATGTGTGCACGGCTCTGTCTGTAGTTGTCATATACTGTAATGTCTGAATGCTTGATACACTGTGACCGGCAAATGCTGTCTTACAGTCTAAGATTTTGTATGTGTGTGTGTGTGTGTTTGTATTTGGTGCAGTTAATTTTGTATGTAGTCATGAACAGTAATGTTTCAAAGCTTATACTGTGTATATATATATATATATATATATATATGCTGTGACAGGTACACTAAGTGTTGTCTTACAGTTGAAGTGTGTGTGTTTAGGCTGAAGCTCTATATTCCAAAAACCCACCGCAAAAATAATTATTATTTTCGTATTGTTTCCTGGTAAACATCATCAAAACAAGAAAAGATGATGGTTAAGATGATGGATGTTTGATCTTGTTCTTTGACAAAAATCTAACAAAATGTAGTTAGATTCATACTTTTAAAAGTTTAAAAGACAAACTTTCAAAACACAAACAAAAGGTATATCCAATAGTATAATCTAGAAAGTGATTAATCCAAAGTTTTGGGTGAGTTAGAAAGTCTTACTTATAGAAATCCCTCATTTATTTGACCCACCCAAAATATTATTACAGTTTGAAATAAATGTTTTGTATTTTAAAATTTAATTTATTCCTTGTGATGGCAAAGCTACATTTTCAGCAGTCATTACTCCAGTGTTTGTTCACATGACCCTTCGGAAATCGTTCTAATATGCTGATCTGGTGGTCAAGAAATATGTATCATCAATGTTGAAAACAGTTGTGCTGCTTATTATTTTTGCTAAATGATTGTTTGAATAGAAAGAACAGCATTTATTTCTTAAAAAATAACATTTTAAAAGTCTTGACTTGCACTTTTTAATTTAATCCATTTAATATATCCTTTCTAAATAAAAGTATATATTTTTAATCTTTCTGACCCCAAAAATTTGAATGGTAGTGCACTTCCCCATTGTTGTATCTCAAGTAAATTCTTCGAATTTTATTACACAGCTTTCTGAAATACTATACTACATGCTACAGACGAAAAGTAGATTTGAAGTTATATTTACTTATATTTATAAACATATTGTCCCCTATTTTAAATGACAACCATCCAATGATATAATTCAACATTTAATGTTATTATTTTTATCACCTGAAGTATTAAACTTGAACAGGTAAACGTATTATACACAACAAAAACATTGAATCAGTGAATTGATTTTTTTCTAATCGATTCACCAGAGTTAATCAGACCCACCAATGCTATAGAGAAAGGTCTGTTTAGATGAGTGTGTTTGATTATTCCCTCATCTTAGACAAACAGTGACGTAACGATGGACACACTAGCTTGTTACTGAAAAAACTAAATTTTGAAGACAGCTAAAACGTTAAAAAAAACAACAGCTTAAAACTGCCATGCTACTAAAATGTTAAATTTGTACCATTGCTATTTTTAGTTAGTGTTTATACTGTTGATGTTTGTGAGTGCAGAGAAAACTAGCCTTTACTGAAGATTGTGTCTGCGCTGTTGCTGTAATCTATATTTAAATCTTAAATTACAGATACACTGTGACCTGTACACACTGGGGCAAAACCTAGGGAGTGTGTGTGTGTGTGTGTGTGTGTGTACTTTCCGTCTCCTGGGGATCCAGTGACAGGCACTATCTCCAAAAGCCCAAGCTTCGTTTCTATTACTGATCCAAAATGACAGCTGTCAGTCATCAGCAGAAATAAACCAGCAGGTCAGGGGGTGAGGCACACGATTGAGTTTTGTTTTGAAGGCTAATTTTGTGTTACAAACTCTTCCTTTATGCCTAACCCACAGAGTGCACTTTCAAGTTGAAATTGAGAGTATTTTTGTATTGCAAGCGAACTGAAACCCGTTTAGTGGTTAAGCAGTGCAAAGGCATCAAATTGGAAGAGCGTAAGAGACAGAACCTGATGTACAGTACCTATCGGGCACTGCCATCCCGACAGTTAGGATAACAATTTCAGCATATGTACCTGTTCTTGTCATTTAGTCATTACGTTATGCATCATAATGCCTCCATCAACTGAAGATCTTATTAATGGGTCCAGTTGCTCCTGTCCCTGAAGATCTGAGCAGATTATCGCTACTATTCTACCATAATCTGATCTGAACAGCTGCCTCGGGGCAGAGACCTGAAAACACACCAGACAGTTAGGGGAGAGAGGAAAAAAGAGAGCAATGGAGAGTTGGAAAGCGAGAGAGTGAGATATAGAGATGGGAGGGTAAATTGGGGAGGCGAGATCAAAAACTATAAGAGAAAAGCTCTAGTGGCCCCTTTGCATGCAGTGACAGTACAGACGGCAGTAGGGTGCCCTCGGGGCAGCTGTGATCGTGAACCTCTATCAGTAAATTACACTCTGAGGTCATGAATAAAATGTCTATAAAACTAAAGGGGTTCTGGATTTTGTTGAAGTTCTGCCACAGCCTCTGACAGCAGTCAGCGCAACTGCACTTAAACTCTGCCAAGACTGATTTCACCCTTCAACCGTGCTTTCATTTGCCTTGAAGCTTTCACCTTTTCCTGCAAAACGTGTCTTTATTATTTCCCAAGCAAAGCCATAACGACGGCTTAGAGACACAATACCTCCAACACATAAACACACCCCCGTACCGTCTTTCATATGCTCTCTCTCACACACACACACGGGTATAAACGTGCGCAGACAGACAGACACACAAACTGCGTCTTCTTTTGAACGTAAGCCATTGGCTACGCTGCTAGAACGTAGGACTTGCCAAAAACGCTCTGCATAATTTACTGGGAGATTGTTAGATCTTTGTCCATATTGATGTTATATTCATAGCGTGAGCTTTGAAAAAGTCTTGACATAACCACCCTGATTCAAAACAAAAGGTTCAAACTTCTCAGAAGAAACCATACAGAAAGCAGAGCCTCACTGAATCAAGAGAAACGTGTCTTTCAGCATTCAGAATCTCTGTATTAAAAGCAAAATCAAACACTCCTGAGGATCAAAGCTTTATAGCACACCTGAATTTAATTTGTTTTGGCACATACACACAAAGACAGCTGTGCATTACGTGTCTGTCATTTAGAACACACTTTTATCAAGAGGACGGTCCCCCTCAAGCAACCTAGTCACTCAAAGACACTGGCACCTTTTCTGTCATCCATCCAGTTGTAAGGTAATAAAATTTTTTAATATTAATATGTAATTTAAAGAAATATTTTAATTTAGCTCAAAGGGAATCATTTATGATTTTGTAGGGATTTGAACAGACTCATTGTTACGGTGATTCACTGAACGAGCCGTATAACAAACTCTGCTCTGGATATTAAAATCCAAAATATAGTGAAAACACTATTTAATAGCACAGTAACAAGATCGGCAGTTTAAGACATTAACTTGTGGGCACAAAACACAAGATACTTCTCTTTTCAATATAAATAAGATTTTATTTATATAAACCTAAAGACATAAACTATTCTAACACATGAACACACGCATTCACACATTCACACGTTGCAGAAAGAGAGAAAGTGAGGAAAGGATGAGTTTAAGAGAATGGAAATGTGAAATCCCAAGTTTACAGCAATATGTTCAATTGCATAGACCTTAACAACCATCAATCACTTATTTAACCCTCGCTTTGAGTTTCTCAATGAGGCTAAAATTTATATTAAATACACCGATTCAGTTAGAACCTGGAGGTGTTACTTGCTTGCTTTGCCTGTGTTAAGGGGTTTCCTTTGTGTCGTCGTCGTCGTTGCAGACAGGGGGGGTTCCCCGAAGTGTCTGATTGGTTGAGAGTTCCGTAGTCTTTGAAGTGAAGTCTTGGGCGTTGGCTGAGGATGAGGAATTGGTCTGGTTGAAGTTTGAAGCGGGTGCAGTCAGAGCTGAACTTTGCAGAAAGCTTACATTAGAACACGAAACTCCACAGAAAGAAAATAAACTAAAGTAAAAGAATAAGAATAAAAGGATGTAACAAGACTAGGTTGGTTTTCTTCTCATTGTGGTAGCAGCTGGCACGTGGGCCAGAGCATGCTCAAAGAGCAGCGTCAAAACGTGGTGGCAAAAGAGAAGAAGAGGAGAAGGGAGAGGACCAAGAGTTTTTTAGAGAGCATTTTTAAGAAGAAGAGGAGAAGGGTGACTAAGAGGAAGTTTGATGGTGTCCTGAGTTTTTAAACTCGGCTTCTGGACACATCCCCTCTGGTGTCTTGACCAATTAGATAGGCTACTATCTTAGCTAGGGGTGTTCCTTCCATCATAAATCAGCATGTTATCAGTCACATGGTCCGAATTTTACACACTCTTGCAAAATATAATTTTGGATGTGATTTCTATAACCAGAATATGATACATTTGATAGAATTGATTGGAAGAAACATTTAAAACATGATTTTTCACACTCATACATACCAAACACGCATCTGAATCCTTCAGCTATTCAATAATGATTAAAAAGACATACATAATATTTGATTAAAACATGATAGTCTAATATGTGGGTTACAAACATAATATGGGGTTCTGCATAGAAATGTCCTTTTAGGATGATTTTATGTGCATATGAAAAAGAAAGTCTGTATAGTTCTATGGAGAACGAAGGTATGTTCTTTAGACAAAGGAATTTTGGTTTGGTCTGTCTTCTATGTGGGGGAGAAGTCAGTCTAAGGAAGCACATGAATTCAATCGTGTAACATGTGATGGCCATCTCTTTGACCATCAGTCTTGATTATTTGCCCCAAATTTGACGGTCTCCTTCCTGAATTGGAATTATCAATAAGTGTTCTTTTGTAAGCTGTTTTGTGAAAGATTAGTTTGCTTGCTTCAGACTAGTTGGAGCTAGGAATCTGATTTACGGCGTCCTGTTTCCTTGGGGCCTCTCTGAATTCCAGCTCCTCAGGTTTCAATGTTCTGATGCATCTTAAATTTGTCTGATTCAGTCTCTGATATTCTACACAGTCCATCCATCCATCCCCCCTAATTTACATAACTGCACATTCTTTAATTTACTAAATACATCGAAAACACCCTAATTTACATGGATTGGTTTGAAATAGTTTCAAATCAGTGAATTGTTTATCTGTTCATTTACGTGAACCTTCTGAAAGAATTGATTCACTAGAATGAATCAGAACTTTTTCACACATATAATACACGTCATCCATCCATCCATTTATTCATCCATCTCATATGAAATACAATAATATAATCTTAATTTGCATTCTACTACTTCTATTTTACATTCAAAATCAAAACATATTACAGTACATAGTACAGGGAGGCAAATCTCTGAATCATTTTTTAATCTTTTTTTTTTTCATTTATGTGAATCACCTGAACAAACTGATTCACAGCAATGAATCAGACTTTAACACTACATATATGAAAGCCCTATCTATCATATAATTCCTGTCTATCCATTTGCTAGATATAATAAAACACTCTATGTCTATGTTGATATAGTACACATAAATATGAGTATATATTACAGAGTTGACTCAGTGAATTATTTTTATCAGCTATATCAATTATTATGTGAACCTTCTGAAAGAACCTAGAATGAATCACACTATCTATCTGTCTGTCTGTCCGCCTGTCTGTTTGTCCATCTCTAAAACCATAAATAACACTTTCTTTGCCTTGGATTCAAGAGCTGAGTGTTGGAGATCTTGGTTTGTAATTTTCAGCTTTAATCAGAATGCTTTTGAAAGGTAGCAGCAGGAAATCAACCTTCCTATTTTCTCAATGGTACACTTATAAAGACAGAAATGGACTGTGCTGTGGAACGGTGCTTTTATAGAATAGAAAACTTCCCCTCTCAAACTAAATCAAAAATTGTCACAACATTGTTATGAATCCATGTGGTGCTGTAATTGCATGTATAACAGGTTACACAGGTGCACCACCTGCCTGACAGACTGCAGTGAACAATGTGAGGTGCATCTAAAAAACAAGAAAACAAAAGATGTCTTGTGGGGATGAGGATGCTGTCCTGGCACGACAACCATTCTTTATACAGCTGCCCAGACATGACAATAGCAACAAAAAATGAAGGTTTGATGCAAACTGGGAGCTCTGTGCCATACAAAGCTAAACACCTCGGTTCAATTTGAGTTTCAATTAAGTGTTGTCAGCCAACGCAACACTGCTCTTACTGGTCTAATTTCCAAAATAGTATCTACTGAAGGGTAAGTTCACCAAAAACTTTATTTTTCATCTTTTACTCACCTTCATGCCATTACAAACCTGTTTAAACCTTCTTATTTCAATATAATAAAAGGCAGTGAGGTCAAATGTTGTTTTGGAACAGTTCAAAATTCTAAAAATATAATATAACAAAAATATAATCTCGGGTTCCACAGAAGAAATAAGGAATAAGAAATAAGGTTTGGAATGATATTAGGATGAGTACATGATGATAATTTTAATTTTCAAGTGTGTGTGTGTGTGTGTGTGTGTGTGTGAACTAAATGATGGAGGTCAGCTGTGGTATTGTGTTTACAGTCAGAAAGCTCAGTTTCACAATAACCCACAAACACTGGTTTCCCCCATAACATATTTTTAGACTATAGCTGTATAATAGAAATGACCATTAGAGGGCGACTTAGAGGGTGATAATGGAACACCCTTGTAGTTTGCAACCTTGTATGTGCACCTCCCACTGTGCATCCAGTGTCCCAGTTTCAAAACCATGGACAGCAGCCCCTTGAATTCAGCAGTTTTCTGTTTAGAACTATAAAGAGCTTTCTATTGTATGTCCTTCTATTCAGCACCACAGACAGCTCTCCACCGTTCTCCCTCTCTTATTGACTTAAGAGCCTCTTACTCTGACCATGAGAATAAGTGAATTGAGCTCAGGAGAGAAATTTGGTATGTCTCCAGGGTTACACAACATCCACTCAGGCCCCAAACAACATTCTGTGGGGGCAAGAGACACAGGGACCTTCTCTTAAGCAGGTTTTTCAATGAATTTGTGTAGTGTATTTGGAGACTCTTCTTCCCTCATTCAATAAAGTTTCAAATTCAATAAAGCGTTTTAGTCTCTGTTTCGGGAAGGAGCTGATCTTCAGCTGATCTTCTGAAAGCCAGCATTAGTAGAATAAACTCATCCCCTCAAATGGACTGAGGGAAAAGTTCCATCAGATCCACATAAATCCTCCTGAAGGGGTTGCAGCGAGAAGTGTAAATGGAGCTAGCGTTTACGACACGTGATGGGCTTGTTTTCCAACTGTCCAACTGACCACATTGTGTTGGCTCTATTAAGGGTTGACAGGAGAAATATACTATATTGTAGAAGTCAGAATTGAATGGAAGTTGTTATCATCTTGGCCTTCTTGGACAAGAAATTGAGAATTTGTCCTTTGAGAACTGATTGGATCATTCTTCTGTGATCTCATGAGAGTGACAGGTTGCTAGATGGGAGGGATTATTGTCTCGAAGTTATTGTTTTTGATTAAAGATTATGAGGGCAGATGGATTTTAAAAAATATGTGCGCGGATAAATAATTTATAATAAATGCTGCAATATTCCATAATAAATAAGAAATGGCAAGTGTATGCCTTGACTTTAGGAGACAGAATCAAAGAGCTACAAAGGACTGGCTTTCGTTTTTACCTCCCTTAATCCCACATCTTTCATTTGACTCTTTTCCAAACAAAGATTTGCCAATGAGTCTCTACGGGCTTCACAAATCAGAGTTTCCAATGAAGCTTCACAAATGAGAGTTTTAAGCAAACCTGAATTTGTGAGTGAATGAGACATTCCTTTAATACATTTAATAAAGTTGAAATTCCTGAGAATACTTCTGAAAGACTGTTATCCTTTTATGGCATATTCTCGAGCTCGTTATAGCAGGATGGATTCTGATTGGTTGTCAGTGTTTGTATTGTTCATCAGCTGGAACAAATCATTCTGAAAGTGATTCCCACGATATCGTTTCTCTGTGCCTTTATCGTTATAGTTGTGGTGTGGACTCTGCTATTCTTTAATATTGAGAACGATTTTATCTTTATTGTTATCTTTATAGTTATCGTGCTTGGTGTTAACTGGCCCTAAGACTAAGAATTTTGGTAACACTTTAGAATAGGGAACACTTATTCACTATTAACTATGGCTTTTCCCTCAATAAATACCTAATTTGATGTTTATTAATAGTTAGTAAGGTAGTTGTTAAGTTTAGGTATTGGGTAGGATTAGGGATGTAGAATAAGGTCATGTAGAATAAGGCATTAATATGTGCTTAATTACTATTAATAAATGGCTAATATTCTAGTAATATGCATGCTAATAAGCAACTAGTTAAGAAACCCTAAAATAAAGTGTTACCAGATTTTTTAAATGATCTTTTATGTTCCACAGAAGAAACCGTGACAGAGCTTCCCTATCCCGTTAAAGTTACAGAGCTCAGAAGCTCCTACATAACATTAGTTGGTCATTTATTGAACATAAACAACTGTCCTATGTTCTACGATTTTAGATCAGTCTATCATTGCATTCCACTGAGCAGGTGACATTAATGGTGATATGCTGTTGATGATACACAGTAT